>NC_139218.1:254742371-257359871 GCF_055691185.1 Crinia signifera
GTATATATATTTATATATGTAGAAAAAATGGAGACACTCACCGGACTTGCTTGGAGCTTATTTTATTCTCATCAGTTTTAGTGCATTAAATGCACTAAAACTGGTGAGAATAAAATAAGCTCCAAGCAAGTCCGGTGAGTGTCTCCATTTTTTCTACATGTACTTGGAAGTACCTAAAACTCTTGGGACTTTCTGGATGATGGCACCCCGGCAGTTGTTGATATCTTTGGAGAGTGCTATCCCCAACATATGGATATATATATATATATATATATATATATATATATATATATACCCCGAAACATTGGAATTCTTGCACCTTATGTTTGGATAAAAACCTGGCAATTCACATGTACCCCCTGCCAATATGTATGTAATCCCAGGCAGCGACCACGCAACTCTTTGCACTGTGCATGTAACTCCTGGCAACGATCATGTAGACAGATGGCACTTATCGGGCATAATATGTAAAAGGCATTACAGTCATTGCATAATGTGTAATAGGCATTACAGGCCCTCATTCTGATTCAGGGTATATTATGCGCATGTGCAGCTCCCCTTTGCAAACGGCTTCAGGTACTTGCATGGTCGCCGAACCATTCGCAAGGATCAGGGCAGGTAGGGGGCAGGTATGGTAACGTCCAGCGTTTTATGGGTGCACCCATGGGTATGTGGATGGGATAATGTGTGCCTGGATGTCAGCCACGACCCTGTCTTCATCCGGGTGCATGCTAAGAAAGATCAGTTCCCACTAACTTCTATTAGCAAAGCCAGGAGAAATCATTCGAAGGTCAGCGACCATCGAATGATTTCTCCACCAGTGGAGGCATGTGAGGGGATTTTTTTTTTGGAGGGGAGTCAGCAGGGGTAGGGGGGCATGTATTTGGTGTGGGGGTATCTCAATTGTTCAGTAAGCTGCGATCCTTGCAGCTTACCGATCGAACTAGAATGAAGCCCACAGTGTAATATACTATGTTATAGGAATTACTTGTGTGGCATAATGTGTATTATGCATAAAGGTGTGCAGTATAA
This sequence comes from Crinia signifera, assembly GCF_055691185.1. Classification (NCBI taxonomy): domain Eukaryota; kingdom Metazoa; phylum Chordata; class Amphibia; order Anura; family Myobatrachidae; genus Crinia; species Crinia signifera. The sequence continues at coordinate 254,743,404 of NC_139218.1, forward strand.
TGTGTAAGGCATAATATGTAATGGGCATTATGGCATAATATGTAATGGGCATTACAATGTGTGGCATAATGCCTAATACAGTAGGCATTATGGTGTGTGGCATAATATGTAATGGGCAGTATGACTTGGTATAATGTGTCATAGGCATTACGGTGTTTGACATAATGTGCAAAAGGCATTACAGTGTTTGGCATAATGTGTAATAGGCATTACGGTGTGTGGCATAATGTGTAATGGCATTACAGTGTGTGGCATGATGTGTAATGTAGATTTTTTTCGCGCGCCTTTGGCGCGCACTATACCTTTTTAAGTGTTGCCCACCAATTCCTTTTCTGGCACTGGGCACCAAAATGTCTAGATACAGCATTGCTGTTACTGGGCACATTTTAAGTATCAGAGGCGCTACTACTATGGGCATTATACACTCTTTTTTCAACGTTCGCCTTCGGCAAGCATTGTCTCTTTGTAAAGTATGGGAGGGTGCAAATTTATAGTTTGCAGGAGGGCGCCGACCACCCTAGCACCGTCCCTGCCTGGTCACGCATATGCATTGCGACTCTTGCGCATTCGCCATCTACCAATAATGGCCCAATGACAAAGGCAGCTGTATGATTATGTCTGAATCAGGCCCATTGTTTAATGTGTAGGCAGTTTAACAAAAACAGTAGCTTACTGTAGCTTACTTACTGCATGGGGTACAGCTGCATACACCCCTTGCCTCTAAAAGATCCCTCTTTCCAGGGCTGCAGCAGCTGTATAAATCTTGTGGCTACTGTGGGAGGGAAGGAAGGTGTGAGCTGCACAATCACAAAGGCTGCTAGCTTGTCTGCAGTCTGCACCCAGCAGTGCAGTCAGCTCAGCTAGCAAGTGACCATTTTGTCAGCGTCTCCCCCAGCTCAGCCCAATAAGCCCCGCCCCCTCAACGAAGCTCAGTGAAGCCCCGCCCCTTCACAGAGCCCAGCTAAGCCCCGCCACCCTCACAGAGCCCTCCGCCTCCTAAGCGTCTGCACACAGAGGTGAACTGAGCAGCGGCCGCATCCTGACACTGACAGCCGGGGAGGCAGGCAGAAGATCCTTCCCGGCTGTCAGGCATGCGCAGCACAAGCGGCCCTAGTGCCGCATGTATGTACTGGCCCGGGGGGGCATATGGCACCCTGCCCCCCGGCCCAGCCCGCCCCTGAGTAACGTAAGAAGAAAATAGCAAAAAAGTCAACAAAAATGAGTGGTAGAAAGCAAATAAAGGTAAGTAAGAAGAAAGAAGAGAAAAAAAAGGAGAAAGAAAAGAAAAAAGAAAGAAGTGGGTGAAGGGAGGGATACGTGAGGCAAATAATTTTTTCTATATATCGATATCCTCATTTGGATATCTGTATTTCTATGTGGTTATATATACACATAAATGTTTATAAGTGCAAAACAAAAAAAATAACAAGGAATAAAGATTGATTAAGTTAAATCTATCAGCCTTCGTGATCAATGATCTCCATTGTGGATTTTTTTTTCTCTTCTTTCTTCTTACTTACCTTTATTTGCTTTCTCCCACTCGTTTTTGTTGTTTTTTTGCTATTTTCTTGTTAAGTTACTCCTGGGATAGTACATTGTCTTTTTAACGCATATTAATAAAAATATATACTTTAACTAGCAAAAAGTAGTGCCCCCAAAAAAGAGACTTATCTTTTTCTTGTCTGTCTATCTGTGGTTACTTATAACTCTAGGGAGCACCACCAACAATTATATGGATGATATTTAAATCTCTATGCACCTTTATGTTGGTTACACATATAAAATTTGAGATCTTTAGTCTGTGCAAGTCATTTTCTCTTTTCCTTCCAAACTATTATGATTAGTATTTATCAAACTGTAGTCTGCCCCCAAACAAAATGCAATTTATGTAATGCAGTAATTTAGGTCCAATGATCACGGTAACCCACTTAACCAGATTCTCTCTCTGGTGTGATGGGGTTCCTGGGCACCTGAAAACCCTCTGTGTTTGCCTATGACTTTTTTTTTATTTTGTAACTGTTGAGAGCGGAGGGGATGTGGTGGAGGGTGAGTCAGTTTGGTGCTGCTCTAGTAGTTGGGACACCCAATTCGAAGGGGGCAGTGAAAAGATGGGGCAGATGATAATGTTGTGCTTATTCACCCTTTATAGTGAGCCACCCCCTTTAACCCATTCCAACACCTATGATTGGTTCTTTGGACACAGGCTTCACTAGTTGATAAAGCACAGGTCTCTGAACTGTACACCAATATACAATAAATCCTATTTTATTTATACACAAGGACTAACAGGTGCTAATTATATTTTTGGTAGAATCGATAACCACATATATGTATTGTTTTCCCAATTACAAAGTTGTCAATTTGTGAGACTGTATCTTATGAGCACGGGATGTGACTGTATATAATGTTATTATGATAAGAGGTTTTAGTTTCAATTAGACAAAAAATGTTGTAGCATGATAATTGTTAAAATATAATAGGGTACAATTAGGGAAGTGCATAAACCATACCACACTGAAAACTAAGCATTTAAATAAAGACGTAGAACAAGTCTTTTGGATTAAGTATAACGTTTACTGTTTTTGACTGTTCAGAACCCTCAATTTGATAGATGTTGTTGCTCTTTGAATCCAGCAGATGGCAGTGTTAAAGCTGATATAAAAGAGGATTGTTGTATGCTGTTTCTAAATGCCATATACTGTTTCTGGTATCTGCAGAATAGAAATAATAAGAAATCAGTGAATGGTAGTATTTTGGCTCCAACAAAAAATGTTTAATTAAAACGAAAGCAGTGATGAGGTCTTGATGACTCCAAGCACAGCTAGTTTGCTGGTCCAAGTACACTCTAATCTACTTAACTATATACTTTGCCTTTTTCCGCACTATGACAAAATTGCTGTTTTGAAAGGAAATGCCTCCACATCTTTTGTAACCGTATTATATGAAAACATCACCAGGTTATTGTATAATTATAATGAATAAAAGGCTGCCTCTATCAGGAGTACCGAAGGGCTCAGTATTAACCCCTTCAGTGGCAATCCCGAGAATTTTCTGGGCTGTGCCTCAGTGCCCAGTCTGGCAAGCCCGGAAAAATCTTGGGATTGCCACTGTTTGGAGACGCTGAGTTCACACACTGCCAATAAGTCCGGGGCAGTTTCATAGAATGTCTTGTGCCCAGTGTAAAAATCATTCGATGATGAGACTGTTACAATGGGTTTTTCGCTGGGCTGTGAATGCATGTTTAGCCGTACACATCCATTCACTGTGTGCACATTAGTTTGCAAGGTGGGATTTTACTCTAGCAGGGCTGATGATCAGGCCCTTTTTCCTGGACTGACTCAAAATTTTATTTAGGTTTCAATGTTCCCAAAGCATAGTAGTGGCTGAAATTGTCTGTGGCCCAAGTCAATTTAATAAGAGCAGTTCTTAGAGGAGAATTAGCCATTTAAAAAATATTTTCAAGCCTAGACCAACCTGGTTTTCTGCCAAAAGCCAGTCACCATATAAGATAGAAATCTTCATATTGCAGTTATAGGCACAATTCTTACTTATCTGTCTGCAACATTCCCGCCGTATGAGAAATGTCTTCCCTGAACAGAGGAGAGCCATAATTGAATATTTGACAGTAATTACGTTATTTATCTAAATATACACATTCAGATATTTATGCATGACTCATTTACATTTTCGGAATTCCTATGTTCCACTTCTACATAATTTGTTTGGTCTAAAGGATCTAGCTATAGCAGTCTATGAATTATAAAAAAAGTGGGTGCTTTATGAGTTGCAATATTTAATTATAAAATATGATACTGATAGATGAACTGCACTAATCATTTTACAGACATTGCTATAGACTGGATAATGGTGAGGTGAAACTGAACTAATGCGGTGAAAACCCAATGCTATTTTATATAGTTGAACTGTTGTGAACTTTTAACATGGATCAGTTGTTGGCAGAACAAATAAAGATTTTACAAATTTGAAAATAACATAACAAAGTATAATTGGGAGGTCATTCTGATCGAACGCGCTGGAAAGTGGTGTTTTGGTTCTGAGCATAACTATGCGCATATGCAGGCTCTCTTTGCGAATGGACGCTGCGACTTGTAAAGTCACCTGCCCGTTCAAACGGAGCAGTGTGGGTGGGGGGCGTGGAGTGGCCAGCACGAGTCGCACCCAAGGGAATGCCCAGCGTTTCATGGGGGATTCCCATGCACCAGAGAGTGACTTCGATTTGCAAACGCTTAAGAAATCATTCGATGTTGGGTGACCATCAAATGATTTCAGCCCCACATGCAACGCTGCAAATGGATGAAAAACATCCATTCGCATGCGTGCAGCTTTAAGACTCAACCGGAATGACCCCCTTTGTTTATAACTTGCACTGATTTTTCTCCTGATACAGTATAAAATGGGCATCAGGCATACTGGGTGACATTTATTAAATTGGGAGTTCTATTTTACATGATTCTATGGGCAACCAATCAAATTTTACTTCTTATTTATTTAGCACCTTCTAGAAGATAATAGATAGTATCTGGTTGGTTTCCTATTGCAACATACCATCTGAAATGGAACTCCGATCTTAGTAAATTTCCCCCGTTGTTAAACATCATACACAGTAACACCTAAGAGAAGACACAGGGGTAAATTTACTAAAGCTTCTTAAAAAATAAAAAATAAATGTTGCCCATAGCAACCAATCAGATTTTGTCTGTCATTTTCTAGGATGCAATAGACAAATTATACAATCTGATTGGTTGCCATGGGCAACATCACCTCTTTTAATTTTTAGTGAATTAGGATATCTTTACTTCACAATGTTGTCCTATGACATCCTGGAGATTGGCACAAGGAATGATTTTTTTTTCATCTTTAAATTTCATAATAACACATGTGAGTGGACCTAGGGGGTTATTCTGGTTGACTCGCAAGGATGCAAATTCTCACTCTTGTGAGTCCACCAGAACCCCCCCTCAGGGGCGGATTGGGATGGAAAACCAGCCCGGGAAATCTGGGAAAGCAGCCCTACAAAAGGGGTAGAGTCAATAAAGGGGTGGAGTCTTTTGAGGGCCGTGTAGGGGGGAAAGGAAGGTAGGGGGAGCCCTTCTCAAAAGCAGTAACCCCCTTTTGCCTTTGCGGGTAGAGAGAGAGATAGGGGCACGTTTATCATTAATCGCATTTACAATGCGATCTGGGCAGAATATTACCGCTCAGGATCGCATTGTAAAATGTATGAAATTTGAGTGCGCAGGGACAGGGCTCCGAAAGAAGCCCGTCCCTGCGAAGCCCTGACCTGGAAGCCGGGGGGTCAGTGCATGCGTGGTTATGCACTGACCCCTCTGACTACACTGCCCTGGCAGTGCGATGTGCGATGCAGTGTGGGCAGTACGATGTGTAGCCATAGGCTACAATGGGCTATCGCCATATCAGAATGGCGATAGCCCAGGGGTGCGAAGCCGGGCTGCCCAATGTTGATACATCGGGCAGCTTCACATCCCCCATAGAAACCTATAGGGGATGCAGCCGGCGGCGCTGCAGGGGGGAATCGCAGCATTCCCCCCATTAATACATTTGGGTGTTTTCGGGGATTTAGCCGCAAATATTACTTGATAAATGCGGCCCATAGAGAGAGACGGATCGCAGAGAGAGATAGAGACGGATCGCAGAGAGAGATAGAGAGAGAGGGATCGCAGAGAGAGATGGATCGCAGAGAGATATGGAGAGAGAGGGATCGCAGAGAGAGATAAGCCCTGTACACACGGGGCGATATATCGCTCACGATGAGCAGTATATCGCTCGGTGTCCCGTTTGCATCAGCAACCAGAGATGGTCGCTAATGAAAAAGAAACTGCCGGGGGAGCCCGGCAGTGGAAATCAGCTGGTCGCAGGAGCAAGCAATCACTACGACCAGCGATCACTACGGGCAGAAAACGGGAGTGCTCAGCTACCATATTTCCAGCGATATTTGCTGCAATCACCCCCGTGTGTACGCACCAATAGAGAGAGAGGGATCGCAGAGAGAGAGAGAGATGGAGAGAGGGATCGCAGAGAGAGAGAGAGAGAGGGGGATTGCAGAGTGAGAGAGAGCGAGGGATCGCAGAGGGAGAGGGATCGCAGAGGGAGAGAGAGCGAGGGACCGCAGAGGGAGAGAGAGCGAGGGACCACAGAGGGAGAGAGAGCGAGGGACCGCAGAGGGAGAGAGAGCGAGGGACCGCAGAGGGAGATAGAGCGAGAGACAGCAGAGGGAGAGAGAGGGAGGGACCGCAGAGAGAGAGAGGGAGGGACCGCAGAGAGAGAGAGGGAGGGACCGCAGAGAGAGAGAGGGAGGGACCGCAGAGAGAGAGAGCGAGGGACCGCAGAGAGAGAGAGAGCGAGGGACCGCAGAGAGAGCGAGGGACCGCAGAGAGAGCGAGGGACCGCAGAGAGAGAGCGAGGGACCGCAGAGAGAGAGCGAGGGACCGCAGAGAGAGAGCGAGGGACCGCAGAGAGAGAGCGAGGGACCGCAGAGAGAGAGCGAGGGACCGCAGAGAGAGGGAGGGACCGCAGAGAGAGGGAGGGACCGCAGAGAGAGGGAGGGACCGCAGAGAGATAGAGAGGGAGGGATCGCAGAGAGATAGAGAGGGAGGGATCGCAGAGAAATATAGAGGGAAGGATCGCAGACAGAGAGAGGAAGGGATCGCAGACAGAGAGAGGAAGGGATCGCAGAGAGAGAGAGGGAGGGATCGCAGAGAGAGGGAGGGATCGCAGAGAGATAGAGGCATCGCAGAGAGATAGAGGCATCGCAGAGAGATAGAGAGAGAGGGATCGCAGAGAGATAGAGAGAGAGGGGTCGCAGAGAGATAGAGAGAGAGGGGTCGCAGAGAGATAGAGAGAGAGGGGTCGCAGAGAGATAGAGAGAGAGGGGTCACAGAGAGAGAGAGAGAGAGAGAGGGGTCGCAGAGAGATAGAGATTGAGAGAGAGAGGGAGGGGTTGCAGAGAGAGAGACAGAGAGGGGGATTGCAGAGAGATGGAGAGGGATCACAGAGATAGATAGAGAGTATGGGAAATTCGCTGGCACCCCTCCCCCACCCACAACCCCCCGAAATTTGCGGAATGATGTGGAACGTGCACGCTTATCTAAGTGACTCTCAGTTCAGTTAGATTTGCGTGCACCCTCAGGAAGAAGTGGGTGGGCAGCTGACTTTCCCATGGGCGCGACTATCTGCCGCCGCCGGCCCCAGCCGTGCATGCGCATACCCCAAATATTGGTCCCAGTGTGAATGAATCTGTGTCATTGTCAAATCTGCCATAGTTCATTTTTCAACATTGAGCCTGTGTACTGTCATTAAAGCATCAATGCTTTAATGACATTAAAATTATAAATCTGTCACTTCACTCCTGAATGCTATTACATGTTTGGCACATTGTCATTTAAGCTTTCAGTCTTAGTTAAGTTCAAATGTACAATTTATTTTTTTCCTGTAAACTACTGCTTAATGCAAATAGATTAATATGCATAATATACAGCAAGCTAATTGGTTTGCAGAAATGGGTTTATTTCTGTGTAATTCGGAAACTTCAGGCACAATAGCCATTTAGTACATCACTGTCACCCTAAAGTATGTTTGTGAGTATGCAGAATTCATTGCCTTTTTTGGTACTTGTTTCCTAGAACGGCTCCCAGATTTTCTACGTACGCAAACGTAGGGAAATTGCATCGCATCGCATCGCATGGGTCATTTTAGTGCAGTGCAATTTTTTTATGGAATTTATTCACCACTCTGTGTGACCCAGGGGATCACATCGCACCTCCCGCAAAATCGCATGCGATCGCATGCGATTTTATAGGGTGTGCGATGGCATTACATTAGCTATACAAGGGGACGTGGATAACTTTACATGTATTCCTCGGTGACTCGCTGCGCTCGCCACACTATATATAATCAACTCCATGCCGACGTGGATAGTGGGGGTATGAAAAGGTCGGAGGACGCATACTGCCGCCCCTCGGGGGGCTCGCTGTGCTCGCCACGTTTCGGGGTGGCGTGGATAGTGTGTGTGTGTGTGTGTGTGTGTGTGTGTGTGTGTGTGGGGGGGGGGTGTTAAACCTCATTTTATGACATACAATCATATTATTGTATACCTAATGCATGAAAAAATCGCATCGCACGGCACTGAAATGGCCCATGGATGCAATGCGATTTCCCTACGCAGAATACCCCACTAAGCAAATAACTTAGTAGGCGCCGTTCTAGGAAACAAGTACCCCTTTTTTTTTAAATCGCTCAACAATGTGCATGTAACAATTGCGGTTCACATGTAAAATGAATCTAAAAACTATTTTATTATACTAGGGGCATACAAGTGGTGAAGCTGCACAGAACACAGGGCTTTGTGGGTGATACTATAGTGACAAACGGGTGGTTATTGTCAGACTGGGGCTTCAACGGCCCACTGGGGAATTGCAGTGCTAACGGATTCCACAAGGCTACCCAGATCCTCAATCATTTGTTTTACCCTTCCTAGTGTGTCTACCCTGTGGTATATCTTTGTGTCATCTGTAAAAAAAAGAATATTTCATTGAATACCTTTGCAATGTCACCAAATGATATTAAAGTTCCAAACACAGATCCCTGGGGTACTCCACTGATAACATTTCCTTCCATGCAGTTCCTCTTTCCGGCCTGTGTTGTCGCTGTCTGCTGTGGTGTCTTTATTACTGTGGCCTGTATCTCAATAAAGACCAGACTGTACTGGAAGCACCAAAACAGACAGCCTAGACAGGAAAGAGGAACTGCATGGATTCTGAAAGGTTCAGGGTGCTAGAATGAACACTAATAATAAGTATTTTATAACCCAGTCCAATGCTTATGATATGTTCTATGTTAGATATGTTACCCCCCCCCCCCCCCCCCCACCATCCAATCTATTATTCTAGTCACAAATGTAAAAAAATAATCTTCCCGTGCTGGTCCCAATTCTTTTGTCCAATCACCGCGTTTCGTAGACCTAATTCTCCTTCCTCAGGTTTGGAAAGAGAATTTGGTCTCCGAAACGAGGACACTTTACTCCACGGACACTTTATAAGCACAGACAATTTACTGCACCGGCACTTTGTGGGGACAAAACTTTCTGCGGTGGTGCCGGGCATAACAGCTCGGCTTCTACACTTTCCTCTAGGCATAAGTCCACCACAGCACCTTTTTAGGGTGTGGTCTCCCATCTTTTGGGATTTTTTTATCCGTATATGCGTCACAGCTTTAAAAGTGCCTACTGTCCGATATTATTACTGTTGTTTTTAGAAATTGTAAAAATAAAAATTGCCATTTACTTTGAGAAAATCAAAGTTTATAGTTTCTGAACATCGTTTATCACCCCAGCGCCTTTTCCCCCCACTTGTCATTTCTTTGGTACATGCTAAGGAGTTGGTGTTTCCTCCTTTTTTTGTGGGAAAAGGCTGCAAGGTGTGTTATTTAAAGTGCTCAACAGTCAAAATATCCTTTTCTTGGTTTTTGTACTGTTATAAAAAGGGTTCATGTGGATCGAGTAATATTGCATTCTCCTAAAGCATGCACATTTGATGCTTCCACCATGTGTAAATGCACACACTGGTGAAACTAATAGGTTTTTGTGTGGTTACATCAACACCAAAAATGTGGGCAAACCTCAAAACATACTTTTGTTTTCTAGAGGTTTGACTACATTCCCTACATACATCAAGCTCTGGAAAGCAAAACAGTTAAAATGGAACTGACACAAAATGTTACAATAAAACAGTTAAGATAAAGAATATGAAATTAGTTAGTAAATGGATAGTATATACTCAGCTTAGTTCTGTCACCCAGAGAGCTCCATACGGATACACTCAGTTCTGGATTGATATATTCACTGACAGGCACACATCTATTCACCGCTTGATGTCCACAGTGAGGCTACAGATCACACAGATTATACCCCTGACTTATGTGCTCAGTATAATACATCACAAGACACCTGTTTTTTCTTGTGTACATCTTTTTTATGTGCAAGGATTTCTCAGTAAATAATACTGTTTTCATGTCTAAATGTTTTTGTCTGTGTTTCTATGTGACTTACGGTATACATAAAGGGGGTGATTCGGGTTGGCTAACAAAGCACATTTGGGGCCTGATTCTGGTTGACTTGGTAAGCTGCCGCCACTACAGGAGAAACCATTCCATGGTCTCTGGCCATCAAATGAAGACAGGGCTGGGCAGCTGATGTCATGTGACGTCAGCCGCTGCCCCTGGCAGGCATCAGCCCACCCATGTACCCATGGGAACAGCCAGTGCCACCACAGCCCCCATCCTTCCCTCACCTCTGTGAACTGCCCGGCAAGTGAGCAACTCAGGGTTTGCACATGCTCAGAAATGCAAATGCGCAAACTCGAACCATCGGGCAGGGTCCAAATCTGGATTACTATGTATCCAATCCATAATCGACCTCTTGGATTGCTAATGGATAATACCATGTGCACTTCAGGTGGGGCTGATGTAACATTTGCAGAGAGAGTTAAATTTGGGTGTGGTGCGTACATCAAGCTGATATCTACAGTATATTGCAGTGTAAAAATAAAGCAGTCAGTGTTTACCCTGCACATAAACAAAACAACCAAAACAGTGTTTTCGTTTAACATCCCCTCTCATGGTCCTGAGGGGAATCAGTGGCAGGGCGGTGTCTCCAGTGCTTGGTACATTGCAGCTTACCGAGCAAACCAGAATCAGGTTCTAAATGTGCTTTGCAAGCCAACCTGAATTACCCCCAAATAGTGGCATCCAAAGATGTACCAAGTATTATTACAGCATCTGTAGACACTCAAAGTGAACATACTAAGCTTTGCACATTTAGATTCACACATGTAAACAGGGAAAGGGCTGATACTAGTATTAGCATATACAGTAGCATATCTATTAATACCCCACGCCGGTACCTGCTCAATGTAGGGGGTTCTTGCTGCATCCGCTGCCATCATCTGTCACGTCTGCACCTTTAACAATTTCCCTCACATTTTGGGAGAAAGAATTTCATTGCTGGCAGGAGTGATGGGTCACCAGCGGTAGTGGCGAATGGAGGTGGGAGGTACCCTCTGACAATGAGCAGCGTATTGTTAGCAATAGCCCCCGCAGACTCCCAGTGCCCACTAGCACCCCTTGCTTCTAAGTTCCTGGTGGTGGCATGGGGGGGGGGGGGGGTGTTATGCGGGGACTATTTCTACGCCACTGAGCATATAGTGTAAAGCAGTCACAAGCTTCAAATCAAGCCCACAGTGTGTATGTTACGGAGCACTTGTTCATTGTGTGCAGATGACATCTGTAAATTTACAGAGCTATTTCTATTGATTGAATTCTAATTGTTTAAGCTTTCAGTCTTTATGAATATTTATTTTATATATATTTTCTTAGGTACTTATAAAGTAAAATACAGTGGCACCCTTCCCATCACTATATCGCCTTCCAGCGGAATAGTAGAGCCAAAAACCAAGCAGTTAATTAGAGTGGATATTTGTGCTGATACCCCAACTGTCATTGAGGAAACTGCAAAGTAAGTAAAAAAAAATAAGAGATTTAGATAATGCATTTCGATTTCATGGTTTTGGTATAGTGGGGATGTTATTGCTATTTACAAGTGATGTAGTTTATTTGTAAGGTGCCTTGGGCAGGTGGGGGGGGATTTGTGGATCACAAAGGGTATCATCATATGAAGGGCTAACGCCAAAATACTATCTCTTCCTCAGTGACCAGGAGCTATGCAAATCTGAGCAATAATAACATTTTTATTGGCAATATAAATAGAAAGTAAGCTTTTTTTACAGTTAGTTTTTACTTGTTGACAATCAGAGTAATAATTATATGTACTTAATGTACATTGCATTTGTGACTGCATTTGGTATGCACATTATAATCTGTCTATGGTTGCAACCAGGATCGAACATGGGCCTATACCGAGTAGGCTGCAATGTGGTTGGAGCAACCCAGGTTAACCAACCTGGGTCATGCTAAAAGGATCAAAGAGGCAGTTTAGCTGCACCTTGGGATGATGTCATCTCCAAGCACCGGTGGATCAGACAGCAGGAGACATGGGTGCAGCTGTGATACGGCTTGATACCATGTTCAAGAACCCTGTTTAGAAGTGGATTTTTAATGTGAAAGGGGAATTAGTGCCAATTGATTTGGTTAAACCCTACTCTGAAATGACTGCTTCTGATTAGTTCTGCTGTTGTCCAGTTTCCAGCTGTTTTGTCATAAATGGCGTGGTATGAGATTTACCTATATATTTATTGATTGATTGATTTATAGTATCAAATTATTGCATTGTTCTGTAATTGTGTGTACACACAATGAGATTCCTTTGCTATTCGACTTAAGATTTGATTGCTATGCTCTGTGCTATTTACATACAATTCATGCTATCTACATTCTTTCTGCACTATATAGTCATTGCTGCACTGTCTATTTGGCTTTTTGATTTCAGCTGAATGGGAGCGCGCATCGGCATCGATAGAAAGCCTAAAAACAGGGCCGGCGCCACCACTAGGCAAATCTAGGCATTTGCCTAGGGCGCCGGCCACTGGAGGGCGGCATTCCCCCCCCCCCCCGGGGGTACCTGTCCTGCGGCTGTGTATATACCTGTCCCTGCAGTCAAGAAATAACGAGCGCTATCCGCCTGGCTACGCGGAAGCGCTTCTGTTGTGGAAACACTGGCCGCACGCTGATTGGCTGAGATTCAGCCAATCAGCGTGCGTCGTGCGGCCAGTGTTTTCACAACAGAAGCGCTTCCGCGTAGCCAGGCGGATAGCGCTCGTTATTTCTTGACTGCAGGGACCCCCTGCTGCCGCCGCCGCAGGCTTTATATACACAGCCGCAGGACAGGTACACACCCCCCCGGCACCGGGGCGCCCCCACCCCGACTCGCCTGGGGCGCTCCGGTGCCTTGCACCGGCCCTGCCTAAAAACATATTCTATCTCCATCCGATGTCTATGCGTTACCGATTTGATTTTGACTAGTCAAAATCGAAGAGTATATTGCACCGTGTGTACACACCATAGGTACATAATTATTCTATTATATTGGAAAACATTATATGCTGCCTTCTTTACTTTAGGGTTCAATTACAAGGCCATGAGGAGATGCTCTTGCAATTTAAAGGAAATATAGTCAACCAGACCATAGAATTACTAGATTTGTCTGGAAAATCTTTAAAGTGCATTCATTTTGGACCTATCTATTTTGGAACAACAAAGATTCACAAAGCAGTCATATACAATAATAGTCCTGAGCCAGTAAGCTGGGTGTCTGTCCTGGATGATAATGCAATTGGTTTTGACATGGTAAGTTTTAAGCTTTTTTTTTTATTCTATAGATTAACTTATTTTACTTTAATAGACATTGTATATACACGGTATTAAAGATAACAAATACATATGCTTCTGTGCACGGTATAATAATTCTGAATGCCACTTTGCCAAGCTGAATGCTGTATCTAGAAGAGCGTGACCAAGAACTAAACTAACAGTTTTTACAGCCAATGAAAATTGTAATTAAAATAAAATTGTAAGTGGGTAGCAAATGCTTTAAATAAATGTAATCTTTATTCATGAGCCATTTAAACTATGTAATTGGTCAGGATGGAACATTTTTGTAAATCACATTTCGTATCTGTGATAATTCGTCCCACATTAAAACAATCAAAATAAGTGCATGTAATCTGGGCATTCAGGTACATTGCTGATCAGTCAGGACTAGTATCTGTTACTGCAATATATCATATTGCTTTGTGTGTGAAACTGGCAGGGGGAATCGTTCAGACCTCATGGCCTGTACAGGTGTGTTTTCTTTCTACAGAATCTGCCAAACTAGATTAATGATCTGTTCTCCCCACGTATCATCCTTGTCTGTGACTGCTTGGCCTGCACATTTCTAACTGACAATTGAATGTGGGTCACTACAGTAGAAATAATTGCTTGCAAAGAGATTCCACTAATTTAGCTCTGCACCTCCTAAAAGCTAAACGTAAAAAGCAGGACCTTAAACACCAGATAAAGCTGCAGTCATATATAAGCAGATTAATAATTCATATAGAGGGGGCCAATCACGAAAATGACTGATGTTATTTCTTTCTGTGCCTGCTTCTGAGGGCGACTTCATCGCTGACACACATACTATGCACCAGCGATGTTTGCTGAGTGACCTGTGCTGACCAGTGAGAACACTGCTGATCTGACTAGATCTTGACTTCATGTAGTCTAGATCTAGTCAGGCAATGGCAACTCACGGGACTGCACATCGCTGTCATCTAGGGCTTAATTTCTAAGAGATCTAGTCATATCGCTTAGAAATAGGGATGAAATATCCCATGAGTATGCCCCCTTAGTCCCACCGCTCACATTTCTTAAATTTGTTCATCCGGTATTGCAGATCAAATTTAGACGCATGCGTCCAAATGCAATACCCGCTGTGGGATGCCATCTGAACTCTGAGGTTTTTTTTAAAGGGTCAATCATTTACAAGACATTTTACCTTGTAAGTGAATACACCTTTAAAAGAAACGAGTTCGGCCAGCATCTCACACTGCTGGCATACTCGGAGGCTATTCAATTTGGCTGATGGTATCAGAAGTGTGAGAGTGTTCCTGGACAGTGACAGGGAGGTTACAGGATGTGGCTAAAAAGAGGCACATTGATGTTGTGTTTTAAGGAATTGGCACAGACGAATTGCATATAGGCCCTGATTCTGGTTGGCTCACTAAGCAGCACGCATTCGTGAGCCAAGATAGTGAAAATATCTAATCACAATCCCTTCGCAATTTGACTGACAGGAAGTTGGCGTCTGTTTAGGGCATTACATGCTTGTTGCCAGGGGTTCTATGTTCATTGCCATAGAATGGCCAAGGGCTCCATGCTTGTAGCCAGGGGGGATTACATGCTTGTTGCCCAGGGGGAGCTAAATGTGAGTTGCCCAGGAGTAAATAAATGTGTTTATTGCCCGCCCTTCCCCCTGCCAGATGCTGACCGCCCATCCGCTGCAGAGGCGCAGAGTCTCTGACAGCATTACAGAGACCCTGCACTCTGGCCACCGCCACAGAGAAGACATGTTAGAGGTACTTCTGTACCTCTTGTGTCTGTCACACTGACAGACACTAGAGGTGCAAAAGGACCTCTAGCGGATGTCTCCTTTGTGGCGGTGGCCATCTTTGGAGGGGCACAGGGTTTCTAATGCTGTCAGAGACTCTGTGCCTCCGCAGCAGATGGGCAGTTAGCATCTGGCAGGGGTAGGGCGGGCAATAAACACATTTATTTCATCCTGGGCAACTTACATTTAGCTCTCCCTGGGCAACGAGCATGTAATCTCCCCTGGCTACAAGCACGGAACCCCTGGCCACAAGCATGTAACCCCTATGGCAATCAGTATGTAATTCCTCTTGGCAACAAGCATGTAATCCCCCCAGCTACAAGAATGTAATCCTCTATGGCAATGGGCATCCAATGTTTCTTGGCAACAAGCATGTCATCCCCCTAGGAAACAAGCATGGAACCTCAGGCAACGAGCATGTTACCCCTGGCAACGAGCATGTGTAGGTAAGTGCCACTTGAGGGGGCATTATCTGTTTAAGCAGCATGAGTTGGGGCGTTATATGTGTGTAAGGCAGCGGCACTAATTATATTTGTAAACACTAGTGGGGGCGTTATGTGTGTAAGGCACTGGCAATACAAGGGGGCATTATATGTGTAAGTGGCACTACTGGGACCATTATGTGTGTAATGGGGCACTGCTGAGGGGAGGCATTATATGTGTAAACAACACTACAGGGGGCATTAGGCGTGTAAGTAGCACTACAGAGTGAATTATGTGTAAGTGGAACTAAAGCACCATGGGGGGTGCAAAATTTATAATGACACCATTGTGTGTAAAGCATTACCCTGAAGCATTATGGTTTGTGGCATAAAAGGGAATTAAGGATTATGGTGTGTGGTATGTGCAATGGGTATTACAATGTGTGTCATAAAGTTCCTTAAGCATAACGGTTTGTGGCATAATGTCTACTAAGCATTACGGTGTGGGTCATAATGTGTGGGCATTACGGTGTGTGTGTGTGTGGCATAATGTGTAATGGGCATTACAGATTGTGTGGCATATTCTGTTATGGCATTACAGTTTTTGTGGCATAATGTATAAGGAACATTACTATAAGAAGGAAAGATGACTGGGTGGGGTGGGGGTGCTAAAACATACTGTTGCTTCGGGCACCATGACACCTAGCTACTACTCTGCGTTAATGGACCACCCCTTGCTCTGTGACATAGGGCCCTCTTCAGTAGTGATTGCTTATGCCAGTCATGTCCAAACTATGGCCTTCCAGCTGTTGTGAAGCTACAAGTCCCATCATGCCGTGCCAGAGTGTTGCAATTAGGGAGCTAAAACTATGGTAAGGCATTCTGGGATGCCTGCTGGAGGGCCATAGTTTGGACATGCCTGGCTTATGCACTGCAGTTCCCAGTTTTTAGGAAATTGAGCATGCACAGGACTCAATCTGCTGAAGTTTCCTGTGATTGTAGCACATTATAGCAGAGGCCTCTGCCTGATTGACAGGCAGAGGTGTTCAGGGGGGGGGGGGGGTCGTTTTCCAGTAATGGTGAGGAAAAGGACTGCATCACAAGCAAGCTGCTTCCAATGATCAGTCAGTAAACTGAGACTTACGTAGCTTGCTATCGAAGATGACCATTGCGACTGATGGTCACATTATTAATCCCAGCTGCGACTACTGTCTATATTTGTAGAACTGCTGCCAGTAGCTTTTCAATTGCAAATATCAATTCAATTGCAAAAAATCGTATTAACTAGCAAGAAGCAATGCATCCATGATTAAAGCCTGCCTCTACTAGGTAAACCAATAGCTTTTTATGCATATGAATTTGTAAAATAGTCTTTTAATATACAGTATATATTTTTTTCAGGGAACTGAATTGCAGGACATGGATTACACAAATTGGAATAATCAAACAGATGCCACCGCTTTGCTTTCCTGCTTACCTAACCAAGGAGTCCTGTTACCTTTCCAGAAAACCACTGTCACTATATGCTTCAGTCCCAAGTCAGTCCAATATTTATCTTTTATAAACAGTTTCATTAAAATGGAGTGTAATAAATGTGTTCAAATATACTTTCTAGAAATAATATAGTCTATCCATTTTGGATACTGCTTGCAGAACCCAATAGTGTTTCTCCTTACTGTAATCCTCATAACCTACTGTACCAATTCAGCTATTTCTATTACCTTGTTCTATGATCAGTTGTAACAGTATGACATTGTAATCACTTACCACTGCAGCTGTCCTGGCATGAGAAGAATGATAAAATGCCCCAAAGCGAAATCCCCTATTCCTGCGAATAGTAATTACAAATGTGTCCTCATCCAATATTGCCGCAGTTGTGCCAAGCTTCCACTCTCGGTGCGCCAAGTACCATCCACTGCTAGCACTTGGTGCCTTTTTCTTCTCTCAAAGAATGCATTAATCACTATACAAAATTAATCACTATACAATGCGGCTAGGCGTGCAAGGAGACAGCCCTGATTCCATTGATATGAAACACTTGTTTATCTATATGCAGCCGGGTCTGTGAATGAAATTCTGATATGCAGAGACCACGGTTTGTTTCCGTACCTTTTTTCCAGATGATGCATCTTAGTCACATTGCTTTGCGACTGCTACTGCTGCAAGGGGGGTACAAATTAGCTGTACCCAAGTCTCCATAAGCCCGGGTTCTTCCTTACCTGATCATACTGATCACGTCCGGTCTAGATTTGTCCGTGGCTGATGCCCCAAAAAACGTGCCCGGAAAATACTTTTTGAAAACATCAATTTGCATAAGTGGGCATTACCATGCATCCCATGATTAGTCCATGCCCCCAGAAAATGACCTTGCCCCGCTTTCATGGCGACTACTACACATTTTGGGGTGAAAAAAAGATGTCATGCAAATGACATCTAATATATCTGCTTATTTCCACTAGGCATTTTGTGATGCTTGTCATTTTGAGGGTTCTATGTATGGAAACACATCTATAAAACAGGTATTAGTTTATCGACAAAAATGTGAAGGATCTTTAGAGACCTTTATTTGCTAATGAATTGCACAGCAAATTAAGGTTCTGTTTGTATTACAATGTATAGTCACCCTACAGATTTCAATCAGCATCTACTATTTTGTTTATTGTGCAAATAGTGCCCTAGTTTTTATTTTATGTGTAGGCTGCAATGGTTTTTAACTTATTTATTTCAAATATATATTATTGTCTTTGCAATAAAATCAAAAACACTATTTCAGGCAGTTACACAAAGACGTCAAAACATGTGAGATTCCTCCTCGGCTGGACTATGCTCTCTTTATGAGATTTGAACCAGTAGATGGAAACAAAGATGCATTCCTCCAATCAGGTGCAGATAGCAGAATGGATAATAAAGGTAGGCCTCATCTTTGTGATATTATATTTAGTAAGTGGTGTCCTGCTAATTCTGCTCGGTTCTCAGCTACCTCTCTGCATTAATATGTATGAATAAATGGTTGCTCATTTTAGTAAAGTACAATGTTTTGGACAATGTTCTAGCTTTCCCTCACTTTCTAAACAGTGATAGGCGGCGGTGGCTGCAGTGCCAACCATGTAGTGCAGGGGCGAACCACTTAGCACATTATATTTTACCGAAAATTCAAAGTCTTCTGAAAATAGTAAATTAATTGTTCTTAGTAATTAATGAGTGTAAAATTTTCATGGATACTATATAAAAAATATTGATTTCTATGTTTGAATATGCCCATTCCAAAAAGTGCCAAAGTAGGCTCAACACATGGGTGATAAAAACATCAGCAGTAAAGGGGTTAATGTAGTCTGAAATATTAAAATGTTGTTGTTTTAACCTATTGTAATTAGCTGCTTTCCTTGTTCTTTTTCACAGGACAAAACAAACGCCACGTGGAATTGGCTGTTACCGCCTCTGCTTTCCCTGTCACATTAGCATTCAGTCCAGGAACAGTATTCAATTTTAAGGAATGCTTGATTGGTGAAAGGATCAATATTCTTTGTTCACTAAAAAATGAATCTCCGTTCCTCCCCGTGGTGTTTAGCTTTCGCAAGATTTCTCATTTTCATATTTCTCCAGCTAATGGAAAGCTAGAACCAGGACATTCCCAGGTACAAAAACATTTGTCTAAATCTGTAATGTTGCAATGTATTACTGTGCAAGATAAAGCTGCATTGGAAATAGCAAATCTGTAAAACATGTATTTGTGGTTGTTCTTCATACATACTAATTAACTGGACACATCATGTTGGCTATTGATATTAGTTGCAGCAACGTGAAGTGAAATAAAATAACAAATTTAAAGTCTGGAGGGATATACAATATGCTTTCATAGTAAATAAACAACTTTTATTGCTGAGAACAAATGTTAAGTCCTATATTAAGATAAAAGTAACATTAGCATGCTTACTTATTAAATTCCGCAAACTTAATTAAGACTAATGTACATCAATTAGGGATCTAATTAGAGGAAATAAATTGGATAGAGATAAAGTCCTAACTAACTAGCTCCTGTAAAATGACAGTTAGAGGCTAACTGGCTGTGACCTTTTTCTCGGTCCACTTTATCTTTCTCCACGGCTTATTAAATAATAGACCTCTTAGTCGAATATAATAATAAAAAAGTACTTATTCATAGACAACCGTCTCCAGTATTGCATTTGTTCTTATATTTTTCAAAACACTAAACTTCCTAAAAAAAAATCCTTTACATTGCTTCATCTTGATTGGGAAGTGAATAAGGTAATCACTGTTCACACCTAATTACCTTCAGGACACTGTGTACTGGTTGTGGTCAGTTCTGAAATGCAGTTCAATAGGAATATGGAGACAATAAACACATCATCTTTACTTATTAAACCATTGGAACTCTTGGACCATGACACCATCTGTAGGGTTCATGTCTTGGACCATGATGCCTTTTATAATGTCATAAATGGTTCTAAGCACCGTAGACATCCATTTTTATCTGCAATGCCTCAAACACTATAAGGGAAAGTGATATTAACCAAGGAAATGCTCTGTCGTTTACATGGTGAACCCTCCTGACTTGTTTCTTGTTCTCCTGGAATACACAACTATACCATCCAAAACATGTGCCTAACTAGATATTAACTAGTGTTAACCACCCGACTGGCCTAACATTTATAACAACAATGCAAACAGATTGGCTATAACGATAACAACTACATGACCAGTTACAGTTTATCTAAAAAAATACAATATGATGGTGCCCATATACGGTACAATAATTGTATGCGTTATGGACTAGAGCGCATCGCATCACGTGCAATTTGCGTGCAATACGACGTGATCAAGTTCAAAAAGTATGTACAGCACATACTTTTTGAGCTGTGTGATGGGATGTGTACGGGAGCGTGCATCGTACAAAAAATGCAACATGTATGGGCACCTTTAGATAAATGGCAATTACATCAGATCTAATAAAGAGACCAGATATCAACAATCAGATAACAATCTTCATAGGCTACCTTCAATAAGGGCCTTACTATGTGATATCTACATGTAGGATAATGGGGTATTCAAATAAACAAATTATCCAATGTAGCACTAAATAGGTGCTATTCCTTTAGGTTGACTACTATGCACTGCACATTTTTATGTGAAAAGTGTGGCTTGTAATTACTACAGGGGTTGCCAGTAATGCACTGGTACCTAGGGCCTTATTCTGGTCTGTGCGGCTGGAGCCGAATATGCGGGCAGGACCGTGCGTCCTAAACCCCGCCTTCCGTACGGATCGCTCACTCCGTCCAAATGCGGTAAGCCGCTGACCGCATGGAGCACGAGTGGATTTCTCATGTATACACCTCCTCCATCTCTGGGAACCTACCCCATCATTCGATGGTCGCATACCATCGAATGCAGGACCGAGCGGTCAGGCAGCTCCCGCGAGCTCAGACCACTCAGGCATTTCTCCGTGCAAAAGCAGGGATCTGGGCGGGCAGCTGACATCCGGCAATGTCATATGTCCGCCCCCTACACGTGCGTCACGGACGCATTACCATACGTACGCCCAGCGTTTTCATGGGAACGCCCATGAAACGCGGGGCGTATGCATATGTTAATGAGGCCAAACAGCCCTTCACGCCCCTCTCCTCCCCCTGTTCGTAGTGTAAACAATTCATGCGAAATTTGGACGTATGTCCCTTTCGCACATGCGCAGATATGCCTCTGCACATGCGCAGACACAAAACATCGGCGGAACGAATGTACGCGGACATATCCGCACCAACCAGAATAAGGGCCCTAGTGATCCAATGCAGTCTTCTTAAGTGTTTTGGCATCATGTTATTTTTTTCTTGAGGTTTTCACCATTCCCACCCTGTCATCAGACTACTCTGGCTCCATTTAAGCTGTTTCCACCTAAAGAGGCATTAGTTTTCTTAGCTGAAAATCTGATTCCTCTTCAATCTGCTGGATCTGTTCCCGGTGCTCACCGCTGTGCTTCTCCCTTAAATATACATGGCCCGATGGCTGAAAATTTTTAATTGCACAGGTTGGGTTCTGTATAGTCATTGATTAGCCCATGTAATTCCAAAGTGGTAAGCTATGTGACATTAAGGACTATGGCCCTTACTCTGATTGATTCGGATGGCTCCTAGTGCGGTCGGACAACTGATGGTTGGTGTTTGCGCATGTGCAAAGGCATATCTGCGCATGTGCGAACGCCTCACATGTATAAACACTGCGTGAGGTCCGTGCAGAAAATGATCGTACGGAACAATCCGAGCAGGGAGTGGAGAAGGGCGTAAAGGGCTGTTTGGATGGTGTGAGTGATCCGTATGGTAGGCGGGGCTAAGAACACTCAGTTCCTGTCTGAAATACGCATATGTCCGATTCAACACGAATAAGGGCCTATGAGTGAATTACGAGGGTGGTTGCAGTGAGTAACATCATTTGGGGATGGGAATTGTGATTGGAAGTGTGTCATGGCTGTTCAAATTACCAGTTGTGCTCTTACTTGCTACTGGAGAGTCATCTGCACCCCAAGAGAGCAGCTTTCCCTGCATATCTACAGAGGACCTTAGAATCTGTGACATGACCAGTTTTACAATGACAGTACTGATATTTTAGCCATTGCATGCTGTCAGATAGAACAGCAGTAGGGGACCCTGTTTTAAAATTTGCTTTTGCCAATGTTAGCATAAAGTCGCAAGCAACTGCATATGACAAATGATGACAACAACAATTGGTAGAGCAACCACATCGGAATTAGACCCAGTATGCAAAAACAGTCAGTATTTTCCTAAATGCAAGATTTACATTTGAACCCCTTGCATGACAACTTGTTTTGTTCATTTACAGATTTGCTACATTTAGCTGATCTTGCTCCTTAATCTGAGAACCTTTATGTTTTCTTACTCAGCTGTGAATAGCACATCACATTTTAAACATTATCAACTCGAGGAGGGATTTGTTTGCATGCAGATAATGAATTTAAACAATCTTCCTGAAATTAAAATGTTTGAAATCTCACTTCTTATTCATATAATGAAGCAACATAAATCATTATTCATAGACACGTGAAACAAAATGTAATAGTTTAACCATATTTCGTGAACAAAAATGTACTCACTCGATTACAATAAATATACAATACAAATTAAATTGCAAAAGTTTAGTACATGGTTTTCAGATGTTACCGTAGACTAGAAATTAAGAAGCGGTATTTAAGTAAATTGTTTTAAAAATAGTGTTCTGCCCTTTTTTTCTACCCTTTAGATTGCTAACATTTATGTCTGTCTGTAGCTAAAAGCTCTGCAATTGAAGACATTTCCATAAGAGCAAGTTTTAGTTGGAATAATACTGCAATCAATACTTTTAGTGTCTCTTTTGTATCTAATATTATTGCTCTGTCCATTTTGGTTGCTAGGATGTGATGTTTTCATTTATACCACATCAAGTAGGAACGTTTAATGCGAAACAAATCGTAGATATTTCGGGTTCCATATCAGATGATAATTTGATGCCTTTGAAAATGAAAGTCTTTCATCAAAGAAAGCTTAGTTTTATAGCGGTCTGCAAACCCTTAACGAAGAAAATCGTCATGAAAGTTAACTCCGGTGAGTACTTTTAAATTCTTTTTCAAGTGATAATCTTTGGTATTTCGATTGATTACATACAGCTATATTATCACTTGAAAGTAATAATGTGCCTTTTATTGTATATATCATATAGCTCTAAATTTAAAGAACCCTATTCTTTTCTCATTTGATATCACATCTCTTGGCAAACTCATCAGCTCTTTTATGTTTCACGATTATCTACATTATTATGTGCATGATACTCAAATAGTTTCCAAATTTGTCACTATGGCCCTTATTCTGATTGAGTCGGATGGCTCGGAATGCGGATGGACGGCCGATGGTTGGTGTTTGCACATGTGCGGAGGTGTATCTGCGCATGTGAGAATGCCTCACATGTACGAACATGGCTTGAGTTCCGTGCAGGAAATGATCGTATGGAACCATCCAAGCAGGGGGTGGAGAGGGACGTGAAGGGCTGTTTGGGCTCATTACCATATGCATACGCCCCACATTTCATGGGCGTGCCCATGAAAACGCTGGACGTACATATGGTAATCCGGCCGTGATGCACATGTGGGGGGCGGACAGCTGACATAGCCGGATGTCAGCTGGCCGCCCATATCCATGCTTTCATTCGGAAAAATGTTCAAGTGGTCTGGAGCACTCGGTGCTGCCTGACCACTCGGTCCATCATTCGATGGTCGGCGACCATCGGAGGATGAGGGAGGGTCCCACAGAAGGAGGAGGTGTTCACCTAAAACATCCATTCGCTGTCCGTTTGTTCAGCGGATTACCGCATTCGAATGGTGGGAGCGATCCGTACGGTAGGCAGGGCTAAGAATCAGAATCAACTTTATTGGCCATGTATGCTTGCGCTCACTAGGAATTTTTTGTGGATTTATAGTGCAGCATCAAGCAGGGATGAAGGGGGGGGAGGCATGACATACATTACATTAAGACATTACATGTGGGGAACACATGCCCACCGAGTTGCACAGCACCTAGGCAACCATCAGCGGTGCCACTGGTCACTGCTACAGCTAGGTAGGTAACATTAAGCAGAGACAGTACAGTTATCACAAAGGGAACACATACCCACCAAGCTGAACAGTGCCTAGGCAGCCATCAGCGGCGCCACTGGTCGCCGAAACAGCCAGGTAGGTAACAATACAAGCAGAGACAGTACAGTTATCACACAGGGAACATATTTGGCTGAGCTGCACAGCTCCTAGGCAGCTATCAGCGGCGCCATCTTGATCCTAATGCTCAAAGGCAGCAGTAATAATATTTGTATTTATGAACCATTTTTCTTCCAAAGCTGACACACCCTGCCAGCTTGTTGCTGGCAGGGTGTGCGACCAGCGAAGGTACAGCATACAGGCTTTGCATACAGTGGGGGTAGAGGTATATGATGAAGATCACTCGGTTCCTGTCCGAAATACGCATCCCTCCGATTCACCTAGAATAACGGCCAATCTGTGATGGTCTGGGTTACTGATTGTCTTTTTGCCTTTATCATCTTGGATGTCCTCTTAACATTTTAAAATTAGGGGGTATTCAATCTCAGTCCCTATTTTGGCGGGGCAGAAATAGCGTCCGTTTCCGACATTACTAGGTCGAATGTAATTCAACCTGCCCAATCTTTTCGACAATACAGATTTGCCTCCATAGGAACTGTCCGGGATTGAATACTGACTGACGCTATTTCTGCCTGCCAAAAGTAGCGGCCAGGAATGAATACTGTACCCCATTAATCTTGTCAAAACAGAATTAATAATATTTCCACTGTTAATAGTAGTTACCAACCTGAAACTCTTTCTAAAAGTATCTAAAACTGTTGATAGTGCGACAATCAACCCTACCCCAATTCTACCTTCTGCTTAGATGTCATCCTTGACTCAGATTTGGGGTCCTTTATTTCCCTATTCAATCTGTTTCCAAATATCCAAACTGCAGCCATAACTTACACGACACTGCAAAAACTCGAATTCTTGCACTTATTATCTCCTGCATTGTTTATTGCAATAATCTCCTTATTGGTCTTCCCTAAAGAAGACTCTCACAACTACAATTTATTTTAACATAGGGCTATTAACCCAACTACACCTACATACATTTCCTCACTTAAAACTATAACCTGACTTAATATCTCCACCCTGCACAAGAGGCGATATTCTCACCCAGACTCATTACTTTTGTTCAGGCTGTACCCACTCTGTGAAATGCCCTCCCATGCAAAATAAGACTTTATTCTAGTTTCCATATGCTCAAGTTTTACCTGAAACTCACCCCATAAGGCAAGCTTATCAATTTCCAGCACTACCCACATATCCCTATAAGCTTTTATACCCAATTACTTCCCATCTAAAAGTCCACGCATAGCTTATTTTCTCCTCCTGCACTCATATATCCCACTGACACAATCATTGATTGGCTGTCAGAGCTCTCAGCCAATCAGTGGCTTCCCATTCTTTTTTTTTATGCAGCGGCTCCCGATTCCGGACTCCCCCACAACCTATTTGCACCTCCTTTGCCTGGCTCATAGCTAGACCCTGTCTCCTCTCTTGCAGCCCAGCTCCTGGCTCTCACCGTGCCCCCCCCCCCCCCCCCCCCCCCGTTCCCTCTACCTGCAGCTCCCCTGGATTATACATGTGATACATCACATACAATGTGTATCACATGCAAAAAATGGCACATCAAGTGCCTAATCATATCTTACCTGTCCGGGGAGTTGCCACGGAAATTAGGTTTAATGTTTAACTGTCTGTTATTACCCAATATTATTTTACTACTGATAAGGCTCCCGTGGGCATCACATTGCACAATACAAAAAGTATGTGCTACACATACTTTTTGTACTGCCCTCGGATTGCATTGCACGCAAATCGCATACAAAACGCGTGTGATCCAGCCCGTAACGCACCGCAAGGCACACTGCTATCACAGCATGTATGGGCACCTTTAGTCTCCAATAACAAAAAATGCTAGGGCTATATAAGTAACAAAGTATATACACCGTACCACCTTGAAAAAGTTGTCTGTGGACGACGAAACGCGTCAGGCAAAGTGTCTACAGCCTACAAACTTGGGAATACAAAAGATCTCTTACTTGGACCAGCTCTCCATTTCCTCACCTTCCATACTGTTTGGACACTCACTGGACATTTCAAGGGAAACCATCACCTGCCACTACATCTGGAGTCACCGTATCAAGGACTTAACCCCAAGGTCCATTATAATCTGGATCAGGTCCCAAGAAAACTCCAGCAGGTTAATGGACACCCGCCATACCAGTTTCAATTGATTGTGGGAGATTGCTACATCTATCGCAGGAGAGCTTATCTAGGAACAAGTGAGATACCCCTAACTGTATTCTTGCATATACTATATGTCCCAGACTAGGCTGTACACCTTTTATGTGTAATATGGAAAATGCAATTGCTTTTTAATACCCACATTTTATTTTAATATACTCTTTTTTAGTAAATAAAATATTTGTGATACCCAATTGGTCAATTATAATTTTGTGTTAGCACTCCACCACCTGTCTGTTTTTATTTCCTCTAGGGCTATATAAGTAACTGTTAATAATTAAATGAAAGATCTATTTATGTATCATAGCTTGCTTATGTTAAACCTGACTTAATTATGTTATATGTAATATGTTTTATAAAGCTTAGACAAAAGTCTCAACTACACAGTAATTTAATATATTTGTCACTGTTTAATAATGTGTAAGTGAAGCCATCCACCTTCTGTCTGATTGTCAGGAAATTTAGTACCAGGAGCATTAAGCCCCATACACTTTATTATGATCTTGCCGACCCCGATATTGGCGGCGGCGGGCCACGAGGGGGACCAACATTAGCACTTGCCGATGGAGCCAACATCAGGGGGACAACTGTCATGCTGCAGCTGCAGCATGGCCACCAATGATGATGTCCTTCCTCGTCCGAACATGCTTGGATGAAGGATGGGGCGTTAACAAGATGAGGGAGTGCACCTCAATAACAATGCAGAGCGTACACACTCAGTGATATTGGTCACAATATCGTTCAGAAAGCCCTTTCTAAATGATAGTGTGACCAATATCATCTAGTGTATACACACTAGATGATATTGGTCACACTATCATAAGGGCCTTAAGAGATGAGCCAGCATTATTCAAGTTTGATGTCATACAGTCACAGCGAAATGTATTTTGTATTACCACTGTTTACCGCACAATATTTTATGTGAGAAAATAAGCTGAGTGAATGAATGAAAGCAATTATTAAGCAGCTATTGAGAAGGAATAGAGGATGTTAGCTATAGCCAAAGAGAGACAGCTTCTATAAATTAATAAGAAATATTACACCAATACAGAGGCTTCCTCTGAATAAGAAGGATGGTAAAGAAACCTATGAGAAGACCCTTTATTTAAATAATTTATTACATCTCAGAAGAGTTAATACTTGCTAGTCCCTAATAGTCACTAGACACCTTAATTGTTTCAGTTCTGAATTATATCATGTGAGCTTGAAAGTTTCAGATTTACAGTTAGGAATGAGGAGATAGAATACAAGAATAAATTCAAAAACTGCAACAACGAACCAGATGTACTGTTTGAATATGAATAAATTGAAAAGTAAATTATTACCGCTAAAGCCACTTTCTCTGCTATATGGTACTTTATTGTTTAACTATATTTTTCTATTTTAATTGAAGTAAAATTAATAGATTTTAATTAAATGGAAATAAAGTGGAGTTTTAATATAATAAACAATTTTTTTTTTATTTCTGTTTTCAGAAAACTTTTGCTATAGTACATGCTGTGAGCTAATTTGAGTATTTGCTTTTCAGTATAAATTGCATTTCTTTGTGGGTAAAAAAAAGCTTTGATGCTAAAAATTGTGAGGCAGATTTATTAAGTCTGGTGAAGTGATAAAGTGTCAGGTGATAACGCAGCAGCCAATCTGCTCCCAACTGTCAAGGCATATACAGATGACAGTTGAGGGCTGACTGGCTGCTGCGTTATCACCGGCCTCTTTATCACTTCACCAAGCTTAATCAATTTGCCTGTTTTCTATTTTGTCTTGGGATTGATGTAAGTACAATCCTTGTATGCATATGGCGAATAGCATTTTTGTTAATACATTGTTTGTTTTGGACATGTAGGCATAACTCCTTTAGTTTCTAATCCCACTGGACAGTTTGTCCAAGCGCCAGCCCAGGAGACAGCAATGTATACTGGATCCACAAGCATAGCCACTTTAAATGCGTCAAAAACTAAAATACATGATCATCAGCATTCAACTAGCGAAGACAGAGATGTGCTGGTGGCATTTCCAAATGATCGAGCTGCAAGCATACGACCAAGTGACCGCAAAACACAGTACAGGTATATTAAATGCATTATTTTTTTATTGTAGATATAGAATTTATGCCACTGCAGAGACATCCTACTTTTTGTTGATCTATTTTGCATGCTTTTAAACTTGATATCTGTGCTTTTTCAGTAAGGGGGCCAATCCCGGGATCAGTGGGATCCCAGGATTTGGCCACAAAATTGCTCGGATTTGACTCCCAGGATTGTATTTTCCAATCTCGAGATTAGACTGCGCATGCGCAGTCTAATGCCGGGCAGCATCTTGGTCAGAGGTCACACTGCACAGGCCACCGATCAGCCGCCAATCTCAAAACCCCACTGCATCACCGATCGGCTCCACTCAAGGAACCCTGCTGCACCACTGATCTTCCGCCGCTCGTCCGCACCCCCGTTCCTGGAAACCCACTGCACCACCGATTGGCCTATGCTCTAGCCAATCAGCTGCACCGCCGATCGTCCGGCCGGTTTGTGGGGGGGAGAGGGGTATTTTTTTCAATTAGGGAGGCCAATCCTGGGATCCAAGGAATCTCTATCTTTTTTCCATCCTGAATCCCGGGATTGAAAAAATGCCCTGGGATTGGCATCCCTATTTTTGAGTACACAACTTTATAAATATCAATTATATCTGATGCACATGGATGCTTTACACTCATCTGAAGTGAATTGTTAGCTATTGTAGAAGTGATTTATTTGAAAGTACTAAAATATTTTTCCTTTATTATTGACACATTTAATTGAACTAACCTTAAGATTTTGAGAAAGTTCATTCTGTTTACGTTCTGTTATTAACAATACCCATGTCAGGTATGAGATCTGTGATTTACTGTACCTATATCTGGAACAAATTATGGCTATGCAATGTCAAAATCTAAATACCTACATAAATATGAGAATGAATCAAACGTTTATTTATTATGTTAACAGTCAATAAATGACAACTATTGGTCGACAGGCAAAAGATTGACATGGTCAGAAGGTCGACATTTACTAGGTTGACATTGACAAAAGGTTGACACAAGCAATAGGTCGACATGGCAATGGTTGATACATGAAAAGTTTGTCACACGTTGTTTACTCAGATAACTTGTTCATACTTTATAATCCATGTGAACTACTATTGGGAGTGGTAAATTGTCAGATGAGTGAGCCATTTGGCGGGACGCTTTACACTAACTGGGGAACCATGTCAACAGATATAGAAATTGTCATTGAAAGGGGTCCAGGGAGTATAATAACCAAACCAATGCAGTAAACCTGGTTTTCCATTCTGTTAGGTAAAGACCAATACGATTTCGGCTGACTATTTGGGATACATTTAATATGGGGTGCAGTAGTCGCATACTGTAATTTGATCAAATTAATAAACCAAATATGTATGCATTTAGTCCCTCAGCTTCAACTGTTTAGCACCAATAAATATATCTATATCTTGTTGACCCAGCAGAACAGCTGCCGAATGTAGTGTTGGCTGAGTATACTATTCTATATATTGTTCATGTATTCTGTATGACAAACAATTTATCTTCCTGGCCATTGGCTTGTGTATACACTTGATATTTCCTTCACAGGCATATCACATCTACTGAGCAGCAGGACTGATGCCACTCTATCTAGCGATATATAGTTACCGCTGTCTGTACACAGTGGCATAACTAGCTTTTGGGCGCCCCCCCGCCATTAAAGGGAGGGCGCCCACCCACGCACACCGCCGCACCAACCCCCGCCCGCCCCGCCGCACCAACTCTCGCCCGCCCCGCCACACCAACCCCCGCCTCGCCGCCCATGCAATCACCCCCATCCCCCGCAGTCTTACCTACGCTCAGTACGCGCTGGTCCCGGCTCCCTTCTTCTGCTATGAGGACCACCACAAAATTTCCGCCCCCATGCAGCAGACAGTTTCAGAGAACTGTCTGCTAAATGGGGGCGGACATTTTGTTGTGGTCCTCATAGCAGAAGAAGGGAGCCGAGACCAGCGCGTACTGAAGACACTGACAGGTAAAGACTGTGGGGGATGGCGGCGGGGCGGCGGAGTGTAACTATAGCACTGCAGCCCCCGGCGCCTGCACATGCACAGCGCCCCCCCCGCGTGGTCGCGGGGGCTGCGGTGCTATAGTTACGCCCCTGTCTGTACAGACAGACTCATACTGTATGCCGGCCACAGGAACCACTTGCAGTGACTGCACTGCCTTTCCTGTGGCCAGGCATGATGTCAGTGTGCATACATACAATATCATTTATTCAGAACACTTACCAAACCATTAGATCGGTTAGCCCATTCGTGTGCAGATGCTCAAGACATACATGCAACATGTCAGTAAGGAATATAGTATTCAGAACCGGTCCTGCAATATAGTAAAAGAAACCTCAGTCCGCCCCCTCAGATCCATCCTGTTCCGATCCCCCTACTAAGCTCTGTTTAGTCCCACTATATATATATATATATATATATATATATATATATATATATATATATATATATATATATATATATATATATATATGCGACCATGCAGAGAGCACTCACCAGACTGTATTCTCATTAAAAGGAAAAAAGGGTACTTGTGTAGTTTCACGGCGCCAGTATGGCTACGCTCACCACGCTATTTAAAATCAACTCCATGCCAACATGGATAGTGGAGGTATGAACTATCCATGTTGGCATGGAGTTAAGTTACTTTTTTTAACATAGTTTGTGGCGAGCGTAGAACCCGGAAGTAGCACGGCGCCATGCTGGCGCCGTGAAACTACACAAGTACCGAAAAAAGTGTATTCACATCTCAGGGCGATGTCGACATTTCGGTCCACTGTGGGTATGTTTCATCCTGCCAAGGTGGTCTTGAAAAAGGTCCCACAGTGGCCCGAAACGTGAATACACTTTTTTCCTCTTGATGAGAATACAGTCTGGTGAGTGCTCTCTGCATGGTCGCTATATTTAAAAGTGGTTCTACATTGGACTTTCTTTTTGAGATTGACACCCCAGCAGTTGCCATGGAAAAAATTATTTCTATCATACATTTAAAAATATGTATTTTTTTCTGTTTGTTTTCTAGGACTATTTTCACCAAAACTGAGAGATATAACTATGTGGATACAGATTATGCACACACAGAAGATGAAGAAAAGCAAAAACAATCTCACAAGGACTATTATGCCGATTATATAAAAAGCCGGAGAGAACGGCGTTTTAAAGAAGAAAAAGATAGGTAAGTCATATCTTTTCATAGCATGTCACAGTCCACTCTCTGTTTGTTTAGCAAATATGCTCCTAAGCATTGTTTCTTTTTTGTAGGGAATTTGATGAAGTGAACAATGATGTAGATATTGGCATTACACCAGCAGCAGGCCTTCAGCCACCCAGTGTTTCAGTTGCACAATGCATTTCCAAGCAACAGAAAACTAAAACTGCTCCCACGATCAAGAGTGGCCTGCTGACTTCTAGCAAGCTAATCGCTGCAGTGTCTAGATCTGTAACACGAGAAGTAAGTGCCATACATCTTAAGCTATTATATATTGTATATTTGCTATATACTTTCAGGCAGGTATTCCCATCATCTGTCTTCAAGGAATGCTAAAAGTGCGTTTTAGTGATATCCAGACTTCAGCACAGATGGTTAATTCAAAATAACTGAGGCTCTAATTAAGTCAGTGCTTAAGCATGAATATCACTACAACCTGGAGTGTTACTGTGCCTTGAGGTCCGAGGTTGGGAATGCCTGCTAAGGTAACACTATACCAGTGGTATGCGGTGGGGGGAGGCAGGTGAGGCACAGCCTTTCCTGTCATACTAACGTATATGCTGGAGTTTTGAGTTTATATAGTATGCCAAAAATACAAAGAATATATATATATATATATAAAAAAATCTTATTTTTATTATTCTAATAATTTTTATAGTCAAAACTCTGGAGTAAAAGGTCTATGGCAGGTGAGGCAGTGCCTCACTTGGCTACCTTTTCTGCACATATCTTATTAAAACTCAGTGAATCTCCAGCAGTATATACTTCTGCACTTGTGTATAATGCTGGCATGCACCCCATGGCTCATATATTGTGTGCAATTCTGGCTCTGGTACTTGCCAGGGATTTCTCAGCCATTTACCCCACCGCACGTCCCTGCACTATACTAGTAAGTACAGGGACAAGTTTTATTACTTGGACTGCTTTAGCATTTGCAAAACAGTAAATGTACTGACATAAGTCCCTTTTATGTTGAAAGCAGGCACTTTGATTATGAATCTCTATTGTTTTCTCAACTACTTCATGAAAGCAGTAAACATGGGGCTCCATTAAAACCTGATCGCAGCTGTGTGAATTCACATAGCGGGTAATTCTCAATACACTGTGCTACTTTTTTCTCTCGCTAGCCATTCGCAAGTTAATTGATAGGAAGCCAGCATCTGACCGTTTAATGGGGTCCTGGATGACTGCCCGACAGTCGGGATTCGGATGGTCAGTACTCCGACATCGGAATCCTGACTGTTAAAATGCCCAACAGGCGGGATCCTGACTAACAGGGGCTATTCTCCCTTGTGGGGGTCTACGACCTCGATAGAGGTACAATAGAAGATGTGGCAAGTGAAGCGAGTCACCGAGCCCGCAAGGGGCTTTTTTGTGCTCGCCCCCCTGTCTGAGCACCGGCAGTCGGGTTTCAGATGTCGGTATACCGACCGTTGGTATCCCGATTGTCGGAAGACCAAACCACACCCGTTTACTGGGAGTACTAAAAAAAATGCTGGAGTACCCAAAAAAATGCTGGGAAAACACAGGGGTGCCCAATCCTGTATTCATCTTAGCCACCGAGTAAGTCCCTGGCTACTCAGCTTGCGATGAGTGGTGACCAGTGCAAAAATCATGTGAAGGTGAGCTTCTTACAAATGGATTTCGACATATTCATTTGGCTGCGAAGTCTTCGCTAGTCGTACACATCCACTCGCAAAGTGAGTACTTTAATTTCCATTTCACTATAGCGGGGCAGTGTCTACCGGTTCACTGGCTGCTGCTAATTCGCTCAGCAGCAATCAGATTTGAATTGGGCCCATTGTGCCGGATAATAATGTAATCCTGAATATTGCCATTACATTTGGTTTCATTTGTGAAATTGCCCACTTGAACAAAAAACATTGCTACAATAAACATTTATGATGTATGATATATTATTGATAAATTACCCTTAATTACACGGTTTATAATGTCCAAACATCTGTGACCATCCCAATCTTTTCTTTATCTTTACTTTGTTATAATATATAATAAGGACTTCTTGCTTTAGATCCATGATGGTCTGAATGCTGTTCCCTGCACTGCAACAGAGAAAAAAGACTGCAGCCTAAGTCTCACACCCCAGCAACTGTATCATGTAGTTATCGGTAAGACTTGACATGTGAAATAAGAATGGAAAAGGCCTTCGGCAATAATTGTTCGGTACTTGTGAGTTATCCGGACGCCCGATTTCTAAATCGGGTCGGATCGGGACATCGCATCGCATCGCATGCGACCATCGGATGCGATGCGATGCGATGCGATGACCCGATTTTTCCATAGGAATCAATGTTAAAATGGACTGAGTCCATTTTAACATGGAATTCAATGGGAAAAAGGGGTCCTTTTCATACCCCTACTATCCAAGTGGGCATGGAGTTGGATATAAACCTGTGGCGAGCGTAGCGAGCCACCGAGCCCGAAGCGTGGCGAGCGTAGCGAGCCCCGCGAGGGGACACGGAATACCGTCCCCTCGCGGGGCTCGCTTCGCTCGCCACGCTTCGGGCTCGGTGGCTCGCTACGCTCGCCACAGGTTTATATCCAACTCCATGCCCACTTGGATAGTAGGGGTATGAAAAGGACCCCTTTTTCCCATTGAATTCCATGTTAAAATGGACTCAGTCCATTTTAACATTGATTCCTATGGAAAAATCGGGTCATCGCATCCGATGGTCGCATGCGATGCGATGCGATGCGATATCGCATCGCATCGCATCTGATTGTATGCCTTAACCTAAGGCATACAATCAAAAAATCGGGCGTCCAGATAACTCACAAGTACCAATTGTTCTTTTCAGAATATATTTAAACTTAAGATGTTGAAATATATAATTCATTCTAACAATAATTAGATATGTAAGGAAGAAGACATATCTGAAAATAAGTGTATAAATGAATTGCTTGAACTAATTCAGTGAATAAGTTAATAACGTATTTGTTATTTGAATTTCAACTACAACGAAATAAAAATACAACATTCTGTTTTTGATTTTTTTTGTATTAAATTCAGATTTTGCACCTTTTTCAGGTCCTTCCACAATAGACTTTGGGGAGGTCTGTTTGCGTTCCACATCTGTCAAAGAAATAAATGTCATAAATAGCCTGCCAACGTACATCTGGGTTCAGGTAGAAATTGATTGTGATGAGCTGCAGCAGACAAGTCCACTCTCCCATGTTGTACCACCAATGTCAAAGACTGAGATCCCTGTCGTCTTCGAAACAAATACATTGGGAAAATTTAAGAAGTAAGAACAATTTTTTTCCTTTTTCAATATTTTATTATTTTCAAAACAGACATATCTTAGGCATCGTCGTATATCATACGTGCCTACATATAAAACATACATTTCATACATTACATTAAAAAAAAAACATATATTACATACAAAACATACATTGCAAATATATCCTTTAATACCTGAAAACCTGCATTATCCAGACATACCCTATCTATGATATATCTTTCCCTCTAACCTTATCCTTTTAAAATGGGTGTGTTCTGTTTTGTGCTAACTCCATATTATACCAGGATGTTCCCTTTATAGCTTGTCTTAAGGATTCTTTAGTTTTGGGGTTTAGAGATTTAACATATGGCATCCAAATAGAGAAAAATTTATCTGCTTTCTTCCCTTTATTTAATGACATTTCTAGCCAGTCCATCTGGAATAGGTGGGCAATTCGAGGTTCTAGTAACCTTATATTCAGGGTCTTGCTTTCCACCCATTGCGATAGAATGGTTTTACGCGTTGCAGCGAATATTTTTGCTAGGAATATTTTTTGTCCATATGTTAAACCTATTTCCCTTATCTGATTGTGTATGTCCCATAGGGCCCATTCTGGTGTCAGTGATATATTTATCCCGTATTTACTCAGTACATATCTGCAAATTTCCTGCCAAAAGCTGTCAACCTCTGGGCATTGCCACATGCAGTGCATTATGTCTGCCTCTGGCGTTTTACATTTAAAGCAGGCTGAGTCTGTTGCTATGCCCATCTGCCACCTTCGTTTCGGGGTATAGTATGCCCGATGCAACAATTTATATTGCATCTCTGCATATGTGGCGGAAACTAGTGTTTTATTCAAGCGTACAAAGGCTTTTAAAATTGACTTTGGCGTTGTACCTGGGAGGTCCTTTGACCATTTTGTAAACTCTGTACTTATTCCCCCTATCGACAGCTGTTTCTTGAGATGTGGGTAAATTACTGAGGTTTTATTTATTTTATTACTTGTGCTTTTAATTATGTTGGTGGGTAACCTAGCGCTCAACCTCTTATGTGTCACAATGGAGTGTGTGGTGGGTAATGAGAGAGAGTGACACGTGTGCTTCCTTTAAGGATGTCCGGGGGAGGGTGGGATGCAGATGCAAATCCCACCCTCCCCCGGACATTTACTCTGTAAGACACCATCACAGAGACATAACCCCCCTCCACCAACACTGCAGTATCACAGCCCTTTTTCCCACCAGGGTGCATTATTACCAACGTGCAGCATCTTTTTGGTGTGGCTATACGGACTCATATTGCAGTTTAATTATAATTTTATAATAAGTTGTACAGCACAATAAATCCTTAAAGGAAGCACACGTGTCACTCTCTCTCATTACCCACCACACACTCCATTGTGACACATAAGAGGTTGAGCGCTAGGTTACCCACCTGCTTTAAATACTTATGTTGAGGAGCCTGGACCACTCCAGCCTGGCAGCCCCCTCGCCACAAAAGGTATTCAGCGCAAGCACTCCCCCCCATTTCTACTTTTAATTATGTTATCTAGATTTTCAACCTCTTCTGTCGTTGGTATTTTCACCATAGCGCTTAGAACATAGCTTCTCAGCTGAAAGTACGCAAACAAGAACAATTTTTTTAATGTTATTTATTAAATATTATTAAAATAAATAAATAAATAATAAAAAGTAAAGGTGGCGGGTTGCAGCACTAGTTCAATCATTTTGTAACACATAAGCAGACATAAAAACACCATAATTATTAACCCCTTCCCGACAATTGACGTACATTTACGTCATGGTCGGGAAGTACTTCCCGACACATGGCGTAAATGTACGTCATGGCATTTAACTGTCACCGCGTCTATAGACGCGGTGACAGTTTCAACATGTCTGCTGTCCCTGACAGCAGACATGTCCGTGCATGCCCAGGGGGGGCTGCGATGCCGCCCCCCCGTCGGCGATCGCTGTGATTGGCTGTTCAGTGTGAACAGCCAATTACAGCGTTTTCTGTGTCACCGGCGAATAACGTTCGCCGGTGACACGCGATCGGAGGTGATTGGTGCTGTAAAGTACAGCACCAATCACCGCGGGGTGTAAGGGTGACACTGGTGTCACCCCACCTCACCCCGCCCGCCCCCAAAGGCCGTGATTGGTCCGTCGGACCGACGGACCAATCACAGCCATGGAGGGGGGTTTAAACTAACGGTGACTGCACTGCAGACGCCATTCCGGTCTGGAATTGCGTGCAGTGCGGTCACCGTGCCAATCTGCCGCGATATACTGACCAGAACCTGGCAAAATACTTACCTGATCCTTGCAAATATCTTGGCTGCTTCATCTGTGCTTGTAGTGTGCTGGATGCTTCCTGGATCCTGTTACTTGTGACTTCCTGTGAACTTGTGCTGCTGCAGTGTAATAGCGTTAGTTAGATAGAGAGAGATAGAGAGAGATAGTGTCAGAGAGTGCTGTATTTTGTGCTGCTGCAGTGTGATATAGTTATAGAGAGAGAGATAGAGATAGAGAGAGATAGAGAGAGATAGAGAGAGATAGAGAGAGATAGAGAGAGATAGAGAGATATAGAGAGAGATAGAGAGAGAGAGATAGAGAGGCCTAGTGACAGAGAGTGCTATATTTTGTGCTGCTGCAGTGTGATAGTTATAGAGAGAGAGAGATAGAGAGAGATAGAGAGAGAGAGATAGAGATAGTGACAGATTGTGCTATATATTTTTTATATAACTGACTGCTGCCCCCCCTTTTGTGCTGATCAGTATAAATTAACTGATCAGCAACTTTTTGGGGGCGCAGGGTATTTTTATATATATATATATACCTGTCACTGCTGCTGCTGCAGTGTCATAGAGTGTTAGATAGTGAGAGATAGAGAGATAGAGAGAGATAGTGACAGAGAGTGATAGAGAGTGCTAAATTTTGTGTCTGCTGCCCCCGCCTTTTGTGCGGATCACTATATCTGAGGTGATCAGCAACTTTTTAGGGGTGCAGAGGTTTTTTTTTTTTTTTTATATATACCTGCCAGTTGCACTGTCAGTTGCACCTGCTGCCCCTCACTGGTAATCAGTGTCGCATCACTGATCACCTTTTTTTTTTTTGTGTGTGCTGTGGGGTCTTTTTTTAATTTTTTTTTTTTACACACACTGTGATTTTGTGGGTGTCCTGTGGCCGCTGTGCGCGGATCAGTGACGTACATCACTGATCATCTTTTTCGGCACAGGGTTGATCTATTTTTTTTTTTTTTTTTTTGATCAAATTCCTGTTGCCTTTCAGCGCTGTTCAGTGACGGACGTTACTGACCAACATCTGTGCTCAATTTTTGGCGCAGGACCTTTTTTTTTTTAACCCCTTCAATTTTTTTTTTTTAACCCCTTCAATTTTTTTTTTTTTTAACCCCTCCATTTTTTTTTTTTTGTATAAAGTATTTTTTTTTTCTGCACACTACATACACACTACACACTACATACCCCCCGGGTTGAAATAAAGTTTGTACCCCCCCCTACACTATACACGTGTTGAAACAATTCACTACCAGTAACACAAAAATAAAAATGGCATCCCAAATGTCATCCCAAATGTCATCCCAGTCATCCAGAAGAATGTATTCAGCGGAGGAGGCATATGCCCTGCTTGCTTCTGACTCTGACACAGCCAGTGATGCAAGCGGGGAATTTGAAGGATTCGCCTTAAGCTCCTCTTCCTCCTCTGGTGATGAGGGACCCCCTCAAAGACGCCCCCGTAGAGCAGCTGAGACCCCCCCCCCCCAATAATTGATCTCGTATGGACCCCACCACCAGACAATTTTGAGCCCCAGGTTCCTGAGTTTTTGGCCATGCCAGGAATCCAATTTGATTCCACAGGTCTCAGAGAAATTGACTTTTTCAAATTATTTTTCTCTGATGATTTTATAAATTTAATGGTGGACCAAACTAATTTATATGCCCAGCAGTTTATTGCTCAAAACCCCACGTCATCATTTGCTAGGTGGACCCCTGTAGATGCAGTAGAGATGATGACGTTTTGGGGTCTGGTGTTTCATATGGGCATAGTAAAAAAGCCAGAAATTAGGCAATATTGGAGTACAGATGTTCTGTACAGCACCCCATTTTACCGTATGGCCATGCCCCGGGCTCGATTTGAGACGATCCTTAAATTTTTGCATTACAACGATAATGCACAGTGCCCACCCAGAGATGATCCCACCTTTGACCGGCTATTCAAAGTCAGGCCGGTCATTGATCATTTCAGTGCCAAATTTGAAGACATGTACATCCCAGATAAATTAATTTGCATAGACGAGTCCCTTATACATTTTAAAGGAAGGGTTAAATTCCGCCAGTACCTTCCCAGTAAGAGGGCAAGGTATGGCATAAAAATGTATAAGTTGTGTGAAAGCACCTCAGGGTACACCCACAGGTTTAGGGTATATGAAGGGAAGGATTCAAGAATTGAACCGCCAGAATGCCCCCCCTACCTCGTAGGTGTTAGTGGAAAAATTGTCTGGGATTTAGTGCACCCCTTCCTGGATAAAGGTTATCACCTCTATGTGGATAACTTTTACACCAGCATCCCCCTGTTTAAGGCCCTTGGTTCAAGAGGTACAGCAGCTTGCGGTACTGTGCGCAAGAACCAAAGAGGCCTCCCAAAAACGCACATTGCCCAAGTAATGAGAAGGGGTGAAAGCAGGGGAATATGCACCGAAAATATGTTGTTGGTCAAATATAAGGACAAGAGGGATGTCCTTATACTGACAACAATTCACGGAGACAGTACCACCTCCGTCCCTGTACGAGGTACCAGTACCCACACCTCCAAACCTAATTGTATCCTGGATTACAATAGGTACATGGGCGGAGTGGATCTTTCAGATCAGGTACTGAAGCCGTACAGTGCCCTGCGGAAAACAAAAATCTGGTACAAGAAGCTGGCCGTGTATATCATCCAGATGGCACTGTATAACGCTTACGTGCTATTCCGTTCTACCGGCCAGAGGGGGACATTTATGCACTTTCAAGAGGAAGTCATAAAGGGCCTAATATTTGGGAACCAGCAGGCTGAGGGCCCCAGTACTTCTAGTACTGGCCCCCGTATTGTACCAGGGCAGCATTTTCCTGATGAAATCCCCTCCACTGGAAAAAAGGGCAGGACACAAAAAAGGTGCAAAGTTTGCTATAAAAAGGGAATAAGAAAGCAAACTATTTTCCAGTGTGACACTTGCCCCGACAAACCCGGCCTATGTATAAAGGAGTGTTTTAAAATATACCACACATCTATGGATTATTAGGTTCATAATTTCACCGTGCTTCGGGGGTCTTGCTAATGCCACATACCACCCACCATTCATTCCACCATAATCTGAGCCGCAAAATCCAAAAATCACTCCTTCCCTTCTGAGTCCTGCCATGCACCCAACTGGTATTTTTTGGTCACATGTGAGGCATTGCCGTACTCGGGAGAAATTGGGGCACAGATTTTGGGGTGCGTTTTCTCCTTCATACCTTCTGAAAATGAAAAATTTTGAGCCAGAACTGCATTTTTGTGTAAAAAAATTTAATTTTTCATTTTCACTGCCCACTTGTATCAAAATTGGTGAAACCCCTGGGGGTTTGAAATGTACACTATACCCCTAGATGAATTCCCTGAGGGGTGTAGTTTGCAAAATGGGGTCACTTGTGGGGGGGTTCCACTGTATTGGTGCTTTGGGGGTCTTGCTAATGCGACATAGCACCCACCATCATTCCACCAGAATTTGTGCTGCAAAATCCAAATATCACTCCTTCCCTTCTGAGTCCTGCAACTTTTTGGTCACACCTGAGGCATTGCCGTACTCGGGAGAAATTGGGGCACAGATTTTGGGGTGCTTTGTCTCCTTCATTCCTTCTGAAATTGAAAAATTTTGAGCCAGAACTGCATTTTTGTGTAAAAAAATGTAATTTTTCATTTTCACTGCCCACTTGTATCAAAATTGGTGAAACCCCTGGGGGTTTGAAATGTACACTATACCCCTAGATGAATTCCCTGAGGAGTGTACTTTGCAAAATGGGGTGACTTGTGGGGGGGTTCCACTGTATTGGTGCAACATAGCACCCACCATTCATTCCACCAGAATCTGTGCTGCAAAATCCAAAAATCACTCCTTCCCTTCTGAGTCCTGCCATGCACCCAACTGGTATTTTTTGGTCACATGTGAGGCATTGCCGTACTCGGGAGAAATTGGGGCACAGATTTTGGGGTGCTTTTTCTCCTTCATACCTTCTGAAAATGAAAAATTTTGAGCCAGAACTGCATTTTTGTGTAAAAAATGTAATTTTTCATTTTCACTGCCCACTTGTATCAAAATTGGTGAAACCCCTGGGGGTTTGAAATGTACACTATACCCCTAGATGAATTCCCTGAGGGGTGTAGTTTGCAAAATGGGGTCACTTGTGGGGGGGTTCCACTGTATTGGTGCTTGGGGGGTCTTGCTAATGCGACATAGCACCCACCAAAATTCCACCAGAATCTGAGCCGCAAAATCCAAAAATCACTCCTTCCGTTCTGAGTCCTGCCATGCACCCAACTGGTATTTTTTGGTCACATGTGAGGCATTGCCGTACTCGG
Organism: Crinia signifera; assembly: GCF_055691185.1. Classification (NCBI taxonomy): domain Eukaryota; kingdom Metazoa; phylum Chordata; class Amphibia; order Anura; family Myobatrachidae; genus Crinia; species Crinia signifera. The sequence continues at coordinate 254,784,990 of NC_139218.1, forward strand.
GAGAAATTGGGGCACATATCTTGGGGTGCTTTTTCTCCTTCATACCTTCTGAAAATGAAAAATTTTGAGCCAGAACTGCATTTTTGTGTAAAAAATGTAATTTTTCATTTTCACTGCCCACTTGTATCAAAATTGGTGAAACCCCTGGGGGTTTGAAATGTACACTATACCCCTAGATTAATTCCCTGAGGGGTGTAGTTTGCAAAATGGGGTCACTTGTGGGGGGGTTCCACTGTATTGGTGCTTTGAGGGTCTTGCTAATGCGACATAGCACCCACCAAAATTCCACCAGAATCTGAGTTGCAAAATCCAAAAATCACTCCTTCCCTTCTGAGTCCTGCCATGCACCCAAATGGTATTTTTTGGTCACATGTGAGGCATTGCCGTACTCGGGAGAAATTGGGGCACAGATTTTGGGGTGCTTTGTCTCCTTCATACCTTCTGAAAATGACAAATTTGGAGCCAGAACTGCATTTTTGTGTAAAAAAAATAATTTTTCATTTTCACTGCCCAGTTGTACCACAATTGGTTAAACCCCTGGGGGTTTGAAATGTACACTATACCCCTAGATGAATTCCCTGAGGGGTGTAGTTTGCAAAATGGGGTGACTTGTGGGGGGGTTCCACTGTATTGGTGCAACATAGCACCCACCATTCATTCCACCAGAATCTGTGCTGCAAAATCCAAAAATCACTCCTTCCCTTCTGAGTCCTGCCATGCACCCAACTGGTATTTTTTGGTCACATGTGAGGCATTGCCGTACTCGGGAGAAATTGGGGCACAGATTTTGGGGTGCTTTTTCTCCTTCATACCTTCTGAAAATGAAAAATTTTGAGCCAGAACTGCATATTTGTGTAAAAAAATGTAATTTTTCATTTTCACTGCCCACTTGTATCAAAATTGGTGAAACCCCTGGGGGTTTGAAATGTATACTATACCCCTAGATGAATTCCCTGAGGGGTGTAGTTTGCAAAATGGGGTCACTTGTGGGGGGGTTCCACTGTATTGGTGCTTTGGGGGTCTTGCTAATGCGACATAGCACCCACCAAAATTCCACCAGAATCTGAGCTGCAAAATCCAAAAATCACTCCTTCCCTTCTGAGTCCTGCCATGCACCCAACTGGTATTTTTTGGTCACATGTGAGGCATTGCCGTACTCGGGAGAAATTGGGGCACAGATTTTGGGGTGCTTTTTCTCCTTCATACCTTCTGAAAATGAAAAATTTTGAGCCAGAACTGCATTTTTGTGTAAAAAATGTAATTTTTCATTTTCACTGCCCACTTGTATCAAAATTGGTGAAACCCCTGGGGGTTTGAAATGTACACTATACCCCTAGATGAATTCCCTGAGGGGTGTAGTTTGCAAAATGGGGTCACTTGTGGGGGGGTTCCACTGTATTGGTGCTTGGGGGGTCTTGCTAATGCGACATAGCACCCACCAAAATTCCACCAGAATCTGAGCTGCAAAATCCAAAAATCACTCCTTCCCTTCTGAGTCCTGCCATGCACCCAACTGGTATTTTTTGGTCACATGTGAGGCATTGCCGTACTCGGGAGAAATTGGGGCACAGATTTTGGGGTGCTTTTTCTCCTTCATACCTTCTGAAAATGAAAAATTTTGAGCCAGAACTGCATTTTTGTGTAAAAAATGTAATTTTTCATTTTCACTGCCCACTTGTATCAAAATTGGTGAAACCCCTGGGGGTTTGAAATGTACACTATACCCCTAGATGAATTCCCTGAGGGGTGTAGTTTGCAAAATGGGGTCACTTGTGGGGGGGTTCCACTGTATTGGTGCTTTGGGGGTCTTGCTAATGCGACATAGCACCCACCAAAATTCCACCAGAATCTGAGCTGCAAAATCCAAAAATCACTCCTTCCCTTCTGAGTCCTGCCATGCACCCAAATGGTATTTTTTGGTCACATGTGAGGCATTGCCGTACTCGGGAGAAATTGGGGCACAGATTTTGGGGTGCTTTGTCTCCTTCATACCTTCTGAAAATGACAAATTTGGAGCCAGAACTGCATTTTTGTGTAAAAAAAATAATTTTTCATTTTCACTGCCCAGTTGTACCACAATTGGTGAAACCCCTGGGGGTTTGAAATGTACACTATACCCCTAGATGAATTCCCTGAGGGGTGTAGTTTGCAAAATGGGGTCACTTGTGGGGGGGTTCCTAACTTTTAGCATCTTATGGTGCCTAGAAACCTACATGGTGCCTAAAAAATAATCTCATAAAAAGGAGGCTCCAAAATCAAGTAGGTGCTCCTTCTATTATGAAGCCTGTGGTTTGGTCACCGTGCACACTAGGGCCACATATAGGATATTTATGAAAACAAAAGAATTGGGGGAATCAATTTTCAGTCACATTTCTCTAGTAAAATGTACTGTGTTCCTTAGAAAAATGTATTAAAATTGCAAATCTGCAAAAAAAAAGAAATTTTGAAATTTCACCTACACTTTGTTTTAATTCCTGTGAAACACCTAAAGGGTTAACAAACTTCCAAAATGCTGTTTTGAATACTGTGAGGGGTGCAGTTTTTGAAATGGCATCATTTATGGGGGTGTCTCACATACAAGTCCCTCAAAGTCACATCAGAACTGAACTGGTCCCTAAAAAAATCAGTGTTTGAAATTTTCTTGAAAATTTGAGAATTTGCTATTCATATTGTAAGCCTCCTAGTGTCCCAAAAAATTAAAAGGAAGTTGAAATAATGATGTCAACATAAAGTAGACATATGGTCTATGTTAGTTATTAACTATTTTGAGTGGTATGATTATTTGTCTCACAAGCAGAAAATTTAACATTTTGCAAATTGCTAAATTTTCCATTTTTTTACGACATTTTGGTATTTTTCACAAAAAAACACAGACTGTATCGACCCAAATTTACCACTAACTTGAAGTACAATGTGTCACGAAAAAACAATCTCAAAATCACTGGGATAAGTAAAAGCAAAAAAAAGTTATCCCCACTTAAGTGATACATGTCAGATTTGAAAAAAAGGGCTCTGTCAGGAACGCAAAAACTGGCTCTGTCAGGAAGGGGTTAAATGAACGCATTACAAGACTAGTACACAATCCAGTCTAGGTATAAAAGTGGAGTACATGACTAGAATTTTCCATTTCTATAACTTGCATTATATAGCCTCTTAAGATGTGTTGTTGATATATAGTTTTTCCATAGCAGTTATTATTTGGAGCCTTTACAATGGATACAAGTATTGGGGTTTTGATGCTCGGCAAAGGAGGCAGATGATGAGTTTTTGTTTGACTATGTAAACAGGGGTTTACCTTAATACTTCTGCTGTTCCTTGGAAAATATAACCTATTATCTTGTTTAGAATAGGACACTTGGAAGTGAGACCGGTCATTTTGTTTGGCCAAAGCTCCCTCCCTGTGTTTTATGATGGCTTTATAGGATAGGGTACCACAGAGCTCTAACCAATCTTGACCTCTGCAAGATACTTTTGGAGATTCTTACTGTATGTTTTGTTATTGTGCCTCTCCATGGACATAGGGTTTGAGCACCTGCTTGGCATTGCATAGTTTGCAACCACATCATGCACAGTGTTTTCTAATCTGGTCACCTACGATGCGATGAGTCATACACAGAATCTTCCTGCAGCTGCCCCTGTCAGGTGTACCTCCTGTCCCTTTGCTTACCTGCACCCACAGCTGATTGTTCAAGGCTGCAGCACCTTCCCACCCTGTGATATTAGCAATTAGCAGCCCGGGAAGTGTAAATTAACCCTCCCCACCCCCAGCCCTTTAGTTAGTACCTGGTGGTTGCGAAGATGTTTGGGATGTTTCTGTAGCTATCTAGTCATAAATAAACAGTATCAAAAGTGTTTAACTATTTTATTCATCTATTTGAAATCCCCTGAAGTTGTGACTGAAACAGTCTTTAGGTTCTTCAAGTCTCTTAGTCACTTCTTAACTTGCTGTGAGATGCAGAATATAAAACATGTTCTTGTAACTTACCTGTGTCAGGACAAAGTTCTGTCCTTGCAATTGAGTAGCCATGAATTATATTTTGTGAAGGACCTGGTGGCATGAGATTGGTAGTATTTGATTTTCCCTACTTTACCATTAGGTTTGTGGAGAAAGACTCAAAGTCAAACTCCGTTTTGAAGCCTTGAGCCGCACATTTACCTGAGTGGCCTACAGGAAGATGACTTATTCCTATTATATTAGAAAGTGCAGAACCAAAAATACCTGCACCAAATTCTTGGCATACTCAATATCTATTGTTTGACTACTTATCAACTGCAAGGCAGATATTGTGTCACCTGCTTCTATACAGAGATAGTTGGAATACAGAGAGCTTGGAATACAAGTAAAAACACAACAAAACACTACTGAAAAATGTAATAATTAACAGGACTCGTCTAAAGTGTTTATGAGTAAGATAGAAAATATTGCAAATAGGTAACTGGCTGTCAATTGAGATTGGTCTCACTTTAGCAGACAAGCACTTATCAGTTTAATGGTTACTGCACTTAAGAGAATAACCTTTTGGTTACTGTCAGCATTTTATTTAGTACTGTAGGCTGCACCAGGACTTTCTGCCCTCATTATTAATAGATGGGATCTTTAAACACATTCTTTCAACAGTCACCTTTATGAGCTAACATGGTTCCCTGATGCAATACACTATGACCCTGAGGCTATTACTAAGAACACATACACTGCAAACACTAGAGATGTATGTGAGCTGACTGTGTTCTCTAGACTGATAATACATAAATCTGTATAGAACATCACATTTAGATTTTCAACCGTGATGCTGATTTCGCTGTAATTATTCCAGCGAGAAATTTATATATATTAGATATTTTACTGATGACTAATTTACTAATTGCAGGTCAATTACCTACTCTGTGAACAACAAGCATACTGGGAACATCCTAGTAACTGCCAAAGCAGTTCCCATTGCCCTTGAGCTGTCTTGCCACGAGCTGGTACTGAAACCCAACAACTGCTTCTTAGCCGAGTCAGGATTTAGATCTTCTATAAGATTGTATAATCGCAGGAATCACCCAGCTGAATTTAGCTGGAAACCAGTCATAACTGAAATAGGAATTGCGTTTTCGATACGTCCTGCAAAAGGTAATGACAATAGACTATTAGATGGTTACTTTTGAAAATATTTCTTTAGAATACTCAAAAGAAGCTAAGTGTATAATATCCTGTATATGTGTGTACACTGAATTATGATGTTATTGCTTATAGTTGTATTGTAAATTTCAGATTTCTTTAGAAAAAAACATTTATCTTAAAATGAATCCTGTTATGAGTGTTCATGTGTCCTGTTGGTGTGGAAACTAGGAGGTTAACATTAGGTCCCGGTGGAGTTTAGGCCACATAGTGATGCTTAACTAGGCAGATTTATTATGGAACAGCATTAATAGGGGTAATAGAAGTAATAGCAGTGGTAATAGGTACAGACACATATGAGGACCTAGGTGCCGCACTGACGCTCAACGCAGTTACATGTGCAGCTTCACTACAGGAGATAGGAGATAGGAGACAGCACAGAATTCTTGGATTGCAGAACTGCACAGTGGTTTCCTGTATCCTTATAATTAAAACAAAGGAGATACATATTTTGAGTTTATTACGGACTACAATGCGAATTATAGTTAGTAGAACCATGCAGCTTACTTGAGAATGGAAGCTCTCATGAGCAGAACCCGGTCTCCTCATGTACTTTTCTTGGAATATATATCCGCCACCGTAATATTTGCAGTGTCTTGTCCCCTGATGAAACGGTCTTTATTTACCATGTACAGTACTTGTTCTAAATTGCCTTGCACTGTAATTCCTCTTGTTCTAGCCTTGTGGAAAACTCAGAGATTATGGCTTTGTCAAATCGAATTAACCTATCTCTTTCTTTATTGTTAATTTATTAAATGTAGGCATAGTGGATGCTTATGGAGACCTTGAGTGCGAAGTTGTATGGCATGCAGGATTCAGTTCACCAGACATAGGAGAACTCAGTCTGTTAGTACAGCAGAGAAGTACACAAAAGCTAAAATGCATTGCAGAGGTAACTATGGCAGTTCTAAGCTTTATATTAATAAGTAGATAAGCCCACTTATACAATAAAAAAACAGCCCTTTCTCTTTGAATTATGGAACACTATGGAGTATATGTATGAAGCAGTGATAAGGCAAAAGAAGTGAGCCAAGGGAGAAGAGCCAATGGCAACCAATCAGCACTGAAGTAACATCTATAATTTGCATCATATAAATTATACAGAGCAGCTGATTGGTTGCCATGGGCCACTTCTCCTCTGGCTCACTTCTTCCTTATCACTGCTTCAAACATCTACCCCTATGTTATTTAGTTTACACGTCATGATGCAACAAAGATGATATGCTGAAAAGAACTCTTCTCATTTATAACATTGTGAAGAAATTCAGTAAATAGTTATATGAATGTTGGACATATAATTAATGTGTTAATTAATGGGTCAAGTAAACAAAGTACAATAAAAAATAGTTCACTTTTGGTAATTCATTCATCAGTGAATCCCGTTACTGGCAAGTTGATATCAGATCCCAAACCTTCAGATCCTGGCTACAATTCTCATATCCGTTCTGGGCACTTCATGATATAATTCCTTAGATGAAGCTAAAAGGTCACAGCTTGGGGTTATGTAGACTACGTGGGTGTGTAATCTCTCCCAAGATACATCTCTGTCCAACAGACGTATTACCCTATGTGGTAATAAGCAACTAAGCAATGGTTTTAATGCACATAAACTAAAATTTAGATTGGGAGTTATATTAAAGATGGGATGTTGCTATGGTATCTTCTAGAGTATAATAGATAGGATCTACTTGACTACTCATAGCAACATCTCATCTTTAATTTAATGCCCATCTTAGCAAGTCACAAGAAACACTAACTGAACTGTAACTCATACCCATGTGGTCGGGTGTGCAAATAAGGGAATACATTGCTGTACAACATGAAAACAGTGTGACAATAGACAGACAAATGTTTTATTGCAGTGTAATCAAGAGTGTCCATTGTCACATGGTTACCAAATTTGGTGGCAGTCTGTTTGTTGCATTGAGCTACAAAGGGCTCTGAATAGGGGGACTTTCATTATGACCACCCTGTATATAAGCTATCTCTATATATTCCAAGTAGTAAATTCAGACACCAACCTCAATGAGAAATTTTCCATAGGGTTCAAAGAAGAAGCGACCATGAAAAGTGTGTAACAAGTTCTTTAATATCATCCTGATACTACAATGTTTCAAATACAAATGCTCTGTTTAAATTATGCACCTGTAGTAAATTTAAATATATAATAAATTGTATTTGAGTGCATTGACCTTGCATAATTTAATTATAACCTGCATAACGGTAATTTATAATCTGAGTCACTGTTTATTTTATATAGCCCCATGTAATCAGTAATAAACAATAATCCAGTGCTTCTTCCATGCAGCTTGGGTCCACAAGTGTCCAGTTTACTGAGCAAAGGGTTCTTTTCCATCATTCTCCACTTGGCCTGACAACCATCAAGACTGCCATTATACAGAACACAGGAGTGAACCATGCTTACTTCCAGGTAAAGACTCATTTGTTAGATGGTCTCTAGTTTAGTATACGTCACTTATCACTCAGGTTTAGCACACTTATTTTAAAATAACGTTCTTGGTAACAGAAGTGACCATTTGATAAAAGCCTCACCTTGCTAACCTATGGCAGTTACATGAGATAGACTGGGTATCTACCCTACTCATCTTGCTAATATAAGTGCATCAAGAGCCTCTGCAAAATTAACTTCTATCTGCTACAGATTTTCCTGGGAAAACATTGAAACTGTTCAAGAATATTCAGCACAAATATAGGTCTTTATGTAGGGTACACACCAGAACGATCATGATCGTAAGCAGATCGTGAGACAAGCATACGAGGGTCACACAATGTGCTGGAGCACACGATCTGCTTATGATCTGCATCCGAACCGATTTTGATCCGATTCCCATCTGCACCCAGTTGAAGGGGTTGTTTTCAAATCCTGAATGCAGCAGGTAAGATCTGTGAAACGCCCAAATGACCAGCGTCCCACACATCGGATCGTAATCTGATCTAAAACATGCCAAAACATGCCCAATTTACATACAATCGGTCGAGATTGTATTGAAATTGGGGAAATTGAGGCCAAATCGATCTGGTGTGTAATCCGTGTTAGTTCATTAAATTTTAAACCAGGTCAGATTCTTATTGTGGTACTGTGCTAAATTTACATCTACCCACCGAAGCTGCAGCCCAGAGCTCAAGGGCAGCAAGGGTGGCCATAGGCACTACCTTGCAGTGGGTGGAAAGTGCCGGACCAGGGCATCTGTTACATCTGTTACAGTATGTCATGGATATCAGTTGAGATGAAATTATTTGGCAAGCAATACCTGACATGCAGACATTTTATAATACGGCACACCTGATTGAAAAATCGTTTTCATTTTCTCCAGTAGTTGGCAAATTCAATTATTTTCTATTTTAACATGTCCGAGCACTTGTAAATTATCCTGTCTTTCTACTTCCAGGTTGTAGATGTAAGCCCTTTGCCAGGTATGACAATTACACCGTCACAGGGAGTAGTTCCAATTGGAGGGCATGCCACTTTGAGAATCTTCTTCACACCTAGAGTTGCTATGAAATTTGATACAAAGGTTGAGGTAAATATACATGTGAAGCAGCAACAGACAAATAAACCTACATAAATATACATTTTTATTTTTATGCAAATTTACAACTACAAAAGTGAGCACAGTATTGTAAACTTTAACTTTTCCTGTCTGCCATTTGTTGTCAGTTGCAGCAATACACTTTGTTGTGTTCAATTGAAATATTAAAGGTTGCCATCAAACATGCAGTTGTTGTTTTATAGTGTAGTAAGAAATAAAACACAGATGCAATTCAATTAAAATCCAGGGCAGTTCTGAAAATTTGTTTGTTCGAATAATTTGATATATCCTTAACTATGTACAGGGCTGGTGCTAGGGTGTTTGGCGCCCTCCTGCGAAACATAAATTGCGCCCTCAAATACTTTCAGCACACGCAACAACAAAAGAGCTTGATTTTACAAGAAACATGGCCACCCAATAGTACCCACATATCATATTACACCAGTAGCACAATCTTATTTACAATACACCACATATTCACATTATGACACACAGTAGTACCCCTATTACATGTTAGGCTACACAGTAATACCCCTTATACACAGTGCCCACAGTATTAGTACTGCTTACTTTATGTTATGTGGGACCCTCTGGAGGAAGAGAGAGTGAGCAATGAGGTGGGGGTTCTGAGCAGAATGCCAAATCAGAGCCGAGAACCACAATCCCCCACTGATCCTCCACAGGCTGCCGTCCCAATGAAAGAGTAGGAGAGAGAGAGCCTGCAGGTTCCTCTCTCTCTCCAAGCAGCACACACACCTCCGATAGCTCCATTACCTTGAGGGCGGAATCCCACCTCCTTTTTCCTTGCTGTGCAGCCTGCACGCTCAGCCAGTCACAGAGCTGCAGGCTGCTTCATTAAATACTATTGGACAGCTGAGCCGTCGCTCAGCTGTCCCGTTCTGCTAGGCGGCACTGGCTGTTAGTGACAGTGATGGAGAGGGGGAGCCACTCTGACTTTATGCTCCTGCTTCCTGCACTGTCCATACAGGTTGACAGGCGCAGTGCGGCTAAGAGCCGCAGCGCACAGCAGCAGGGTCAGCAGTACAGGGAGTGCGCCTCTTCAGCCCAGCGCCTCCCTGTTTTGCAGGACCTGCTGAGCGGCTAGCGCCGGCCCTGACTATGTACAGTATGTCCTCCTCTTCCACAATTTAAAATACAATTTTTGTTTTTTTCTGCTAAGTTTATTTTGAATCCCATAGTAGGTTGTGCTTGGAGAACTTACATTAATTGCAAGACTCCATATAATTAATGTAGTGTTATAAATGTGTCAAGTAAGTCATTTGTTTTATTTCAATGTTTTTTTACTACTGTATCTGTGTCCAAAATGCACATAAAACAGATAACGCATATGTCAATATAAATAAGGCCTGATTTAGCAGCAGGATCTACAGCTGTGTACATCTATCCTCCATGTGATACAAGTCGCATTATATGTAACAAGTGAGCGTCGTATGGCTCTGTAGTGATGGACATTTGCGACACACAAACAGCTTCTGCTGATTAAAATGTTATGCAACCTGTCTATATTATGTGTGTGAATTAGCTGTATCTGCATAAGAAATGGAACATTACAATATAGCAAATATATTTTAATTGAAAAAGTTGCAAAAAAATGCCCGGCGCTACTGAGTGGTGTGACTAGGAGGGCTATTTAGTGCAAAAGGAGGCCAGGTGTATGTGTACACATCTGTACTTACATATTATTTTTTTTATTTTCCTGTCAGGTGGCAGTGCGCAATTCAAGGACTCTAGAACTGAGAATTGGAGGATCGGTTGTACCCCCAGAAGTAGATATTTCTGTGGTGAGTAGAAGATTTATTTCAATTTACTGTGACATGATATTTTCTGAAATCCTAATTTGTGCAACCCACTTGAAATAATTATTTGAGATAAACAAGTCAAATGGTGGTAACACATTTCACACTGACTGCGTTTGAAAAATAAATACATTAGTACATAATTCGGTGTTTGCAGGAATGTAACTGAAATTGTATCTGTTCCTCATGGATAACCCCGCTTAGTCACTAGGTCGTGTTATGACCACAAATTGTGACAGAACAGCATCATTACGTCCGATAAGTGTAATGCTTGCTTTGACTTTCTAAGCTCCTAGCAAAACAGCACATTATGTTACTGCAGTTCTAACAGCAAAACTTGGAATACTGTTAATAGATGCCCAAGGATTTAATGTGTGCAATATAAATATATTGAAATGATACATACATTGTAATTTAATAAAAAGCCGTAAAACAATCCAAACGAAATGTTTTTTATTTCACTTTCACAATTGTGTTTGATGTATAAATAAAATTTTAAATGTACCTTTTTTATTGGTTTGTATTGTTTGACAACAGATGTAAAACCATCATCAATTATTTTTCATCTTTCAGTTGCAACAACTGACTTGTTTTTAATTATTAACAATATTTATGGTAAATGTCATGTAAAACATTATTGATACTCATTAGAGTAATTTATTATTTTGTTTGAGTTTATGTAATACTGTATATCATTTATAAGTGTTACAGATGTGTCCCCATACTGTACATCATTGCTGCAGTTGCACCAAACATCTCATCTCGGTGTGCCAGTTCCAGTCTCTCTGCACTGTGTCTTTTTTGTTTATTTTTTTCCCAAAAATATGTCTTATGCCGTGTACACACGGCTGGACCCAGAGGCTGTCAATACTGATTTGATATCGACGGGTGCCGGGACCTGACGGGTTGCCGTTATCGAGCAGGAGGGATGGAGCTAGGACAGTGCACGGGGGGGAGGGAGGGGGGTATGCTACATTGAACAGCATGGAATTGCATTCGAGCTGGCAGATCAAAGCAGAAATAGACTTGCCTGACAAGTCTATTTCTGCGTCCAATCCCAATGCCGCATGGCCGCGCATCTGGATCGAATCTGCATTGAATGCAGCTAACACGGTTCGACTAAGTGTCATTTTGTAATTGATTTGGACAAAATAGTCTAAATCAAATTGAAAATGACACTGATTCAAACCATGTGTACCAGTGGCGTGCAGTGGGGTGAGGCAGGTGAGGCACAGCCTTTCCTGTTATACTAACGTATATGCCAGTTTTGAATTGATAAAATATGTCAAAAATACAAACATTAATCACAGAGCCATGTGGCTAGAATGTACTTGTAGGTTGTTCTGAATAATTTGATATATTTCTTTGATACTGTGGGGTAAACTTACTTAAGCTGATATCTCCCATAGCAACAATTTCGATTTGGTCAATTATTTCTCTATTGCATCCTAGATAATAATAGAAAGAATCTGACGTTGCTATAGACAGTATCGTGTTGCAACTAAGATGCATTTAGACAAAAAAAAAAAAGATGCCCAATGCTATCAGAGTTGTATGGGTCTTGGCAGCTCACTTGTTCCAAGCATCTCGCTCTGCATTGCATAGTGAGGCTAGATGTATGAGGATACATTTGCGCTAACACATTTTCAAACCTTTACTATATATATTTCAATATTACATCATTTGTTTGACATTTTAAATATTTGTGACATACATACACATAAAATATATCATAGTGTAAATTACCGTAAAACTCAATTTATATTAAGTTGTTTAAAATAGTTTACAATTCATGCCCAATTGCTGTTGTAAGGTGAGCTTTAAAGATTTCCTTACAATACTTAGTTTAGGTAAGTGTAACTGCACTGATTTAACCTCTAAGAACTTCAAATGAGCATAATAATAAGCCGTCAATTATTTTTGCTGTTGAATTTTGTTATCAGTTAGATGCTATATCAGCGCACTTGCACTTATTTTTTTTGTTTGTACAGCAGTTTTTTTAGGTTGTCATTACTTCTTTTTTTTATAGCTGTAGCAAAATAAATAAATATATATATATATAGATAATATATGCAAAAAGTAGATAGCGACCAACGATGCTACAGTATATACTTTAAAATAGAGGACATGTATATCAATAAAAATAGGAGATTTATTAATACACAATTAATTATTTAAAAATGCATTTAACTGGAGTACACATATATTAAAAGATCACAATAAAAAAGGATATGAGTACATAAAAATAAAGATAATGAGGTAGCTTAATTTATAGGTAGAAGGTGATGACAGGCAGCACCAACGCGTTTCATCATATAGACTTTGTCACGGGGTATGTATATATATATATATATATCTATATCTATATATATAGATATAGATATATATATATATATATATCTATATATATATATAGATATATATATCTATATATATATATATATATATATATATATATATATATATATATATATATATATCTAGGGATGAGGGATAAGCTGCACACACATACTTAGTTCAGCTCCTGAGTGCCCGGCACAGATATGTTGGATTTGTAGATATACAAACTGATAGCCAGCAACATCAGATAAATGCAAAAAAAGGTTTTTATGGCATATTAATAAAGTGCAAGAGTGACAATGTACACAAAAGTATACAAAAAGAGATCCGGTACATGCAAATATAGTGCAGTAGGGGCGTGGCTTGGCACAGCATGTGAACGGACGTGAGTCTGTGAGCTCCGCTATAATCCTGGGCTAGTATCCTGGCTACACCACCCTGAGGGCGACCCAAACCCCACAAAAGGCTGCAGGAACCCCCCCTGACCTTGTGGACCTGCGGAGAAGACGAATCCGGGTCCGTGGGGTCTGCGGCAAGTGAGGAGAGCTGTGCGCGGCAATTCCCCTGTGTCCGGCGCCATCTTGGTTGTGGACGGTGAGGCGCTCCAGACCCCGCGGGCAGCGTTCTGTGTGCGGGCGGGAGCCGGCGCTGTCCGGGGACAAAGAACACCCTCGTGCAGTGGTGTGGAGGCCGGGAGTGAGTGCGGGAGGAGAGCTGTCCCTGCAAGAGGGCAACGCGGCACGGCGAACGGAGGACGCAGCGGCTGCGGCGCCAGCCGGCGGGGAGCTGAGCGGGGGTACCCGGTGCGGCAGGAGACGCTGCCTTGAGGACCTGGCGGTGCCCCCCCCCCTGATGTCGGTGAGCCCTACAGCTGTTCAGGGGTCTGGATAGTACCCAGGGTGAGCGCAACAATCCCTGTAAGGGACGGCCGCCATTTTAGAGAACACTACATCAGATGGGATGCGGCTGGTGCTGACAGTGAGCGCTGCCAATAGCTGTTGAGGCAATAGTAGCTGGCTACTAACTACCCCCTGAGGTGCATTCTTTTGCTGTGCTCCCATTCCATACAATAGTGCTGTCGCCTGATGAGAACTGTGCCATTGACTGTTATTACCCCCTATATTATACAAAGGCCAGGCATTGGAGCTCAGATTCTTCAAAGCGCGGTGCCCATATCCAGCCCGGTTGGAGTGAATCCCTGAAAAATAATTAACAGGTCCTGGAGACTGTGCTTAACAGTTATTAATCTTTGCCGGCTTCATTTCAATTACTTTAATATCTGACTGTGTGCTCCCCTCTCTCTCCCCCCCCTCTCCCCCTCCCTGTACACTGGGACGACCACCCAGCTTCGCTGAGCCTTTGGCCACCGAGTGACTGAACTGTAGCTTTGTATAGGGGAGTTGTGGTGACCAAACATGGGCAAGACGGGTCATGCCTCCGCTGCCTCCAGACTCGAAAAATTTGCCAGGGGCTCCCAATCTAGCACCCCGCCACATTCTGAAGATTCTCTACCCCCGGCTGAGGGTGGCGCCGGACCATCCGCTGAGCCATCACCTGTGCAGTCCACACAACAAATCCTGGCAGCGATAGCTGCGTCGGAGCAGAGAGTAACAGACAAGATAGGCCAGGTGCAGGTTGACATCTCGTTAATAAGGCATGACATGCAAAAATTGCGTGAGAGAGTTGGAGAAACGGAGCACAGAATATCCGATCTGGAGGACGTAACTAATCCTCTCAGGGCTACGGTTTCGGACCTGGTGACGCAAATGGACTCAGTGAAGTCCAAACTCTTGGATATGGAAGGTCACCTGAGGCGCAATAATGTTAGAATGGTGGGCCTCCCTGAAAGAGCAGAGGGCTCTGCTCCTGAGCAATTCCTCGAATCCTGGTTGCTACAGCTCTTTAAACGCGAGGACTTTAGTCCACAGTTCTCAGTGGAGAGGGCCCACAGATTACCATCCAGGGCTCCCCCTCCGGGTGCCCCGCCCCGTACCTTCATCGCAAGGTTCCTCAACTATAAGGATCGAGACACCCTGCTACGCCTGACCAGGGTGCAGGGCCCTTTAAAGCACGACAATCACAATGTGTCTGTATATCCAGATTTTGCTGTGGATGTGCAGAAGTCAAGGTCACTCTTCATTAACGTCAAGAAGCGCCTGAGAGAGAGACAGATCCAATACTCTATGTTATTTCCGGCCCGTCTCTGTGTTGTGCATGCGGATACCACACACTTCTTCAATTCTGCAAGAGAGGCAGAGGCGTGGTTGGACCGTATCCCTAGTCCTCGTGTCTGACCGTGACCTTGTACAGCTCCCAGTGGTGATGTAACTTCCCTTGGGGTGCTACAGGACCTCTTCAGGCGGAGTTGTGGCCTGCGACAAGCGTACTGCTCTAACCAGTGGTTTATTGCTTGGTGTTATTGTTATATTGCTGTGGGTCGATGCCTAGGGTGGGTAGCACTGTTATCACTTAATTGATAGCGGAATTCATGCAGTAATATAGCTTATAGGAGTAATTGTTTCCTATACCCCTAGGGTATCATTTCTAAGTGCATTATTTTTCGTTACTTTAGGTTTTAGTTAGTTTAGTTCTTCTGGGAACAGGTATATCTAGTTGGGAAGATATGCAGGGTGGGGGGTATCTGGGATTGTTCTGCAAAGTATGTTTTATGCTGTTCTTTAATGGTCTCTGTATGTCTAAGGCGCTAGGTAAGCAGTTGCAATGGCTGTCCATCTGGACGGGGGCCCATTGGGGAGGTCCAAAATATCTGGAACGCGTAATGTACACCAACATCAAACAAAATGGCTGATCGCGCAGATGGCTTGAGAGTGCTTGGTTGGAATGTTAGGGGAATGAACGACCGCGTTAAGCGGGCTTTGGTTCTTGGACAAATTAAGAAGCACAGAGTAGATGTTGCATGTATCACTGAAACGCATATAACAGGCAGTAAAACGTTAGCACTTAAAAAGCCGTGGGTCGGTTTTATGTACCACTCAACCTTTTCCAACAATGCTAGAGGGGTTTCAGTTTTAGTCCGGAAAACAGTTAACTTCCACCTGGTCCACAGCCAAATAGACCAGTATGGCAGATATGTCTTTTTAAGGGCCTACATCAACTGTAAACTCATAAATGTCCTTGCGGTATATATCCCGCCGCCATACAGTAATGAGGTAATAAAATTGGCAATGACCTTTGTATCTATGTGTCCGGGCACTCCGGTGCTGTGCATAGGTGATTTTAATAATTTTATGGATAGGCATCTAGATAAATGGAATGAACGTTTACCTCATGGCCTTCCTGCGCAGACAACGCCCACCCCTTTTGCCAAGCTGATAAGCGAGCTAGGACTAATTGATATATGGAGAGTTAGAAACCCTCAGCTGCGCCAATACTCTTGTCACTCAGCCAGTGTTAATGCTCTTTCTAGAATTGATTTGGCACTCATATCTCCTGACTTGTCCCCTAAAGTAATAGAGGCTAACTATCTGCTGTCACGGCAGAAGGGCTGGATGGAGTCGTGTGGTGCACAGAAGCTGGAGACGGACCAGGGCGAGTAGGATTGAAACGTGCAGGTTTAATAACTGATTTCATAAATAATAAGTTCACTTAAATACTTCTTTAAGTGGCAAAAGAATAAATCAATAAGTCCAGCACAATATACTGCCAGTGGTAATTCTGGAACCAGTCTTTAGGTGAGCCAGAGTACATAGAAGAAGATGCAGGAAGAGGTTGATTTGATGATGGAAGAAATGGATCCGGAAGACTGGAAGAGGATGGAATGGATGGATGATGAAGAAAGGGAATTCTGGAACAAGCAGGGACCAGCACTAGATAGCGCTTGCAGCATTGGTGTCAGGAGAAAACCTTCCTTGGATAAGGTGCAGGGAGCAAGGCACCAGAGTCAGGAGAGAGACCCAGGATCCAGGAGTCAGCTCGGAGTAGTGAACGACTCAGAAGACTCATTGCACTGACACGGATCAGCCTGGGCAGCTCCACTATATCCCCAGGGAGTGGCTGCCATTGGCTGTCCGTGCAGGATGAGGAGGAACTCTCTACTCTGGCCCAATCCGCTACCTGCCCTTACTCAAGATGGCGCCGCCGGCCTCCCGGCGCCGCAATCGTCAAGGATGCTGCTACCTGATGCTCCGTCGCTGCTGCCTCTACCCAGCGCTGCCCCCACCTGCCCGCCTCAGAGTGGAGCCTGCACACGCTAGCCGGCGGCGGGCGCGGACGGGTGAGTACTGTACCCGCCGCGCTCCGTCGCGGCTGCGTGTGACAGTACCCCCCCTTTTCAGGGTGGCCCCAGGACGCCTATGGGCCTTGTGAGGATTTCGCTGCAGAAATTGCTTAATCAGCTTTGGAGCATGCAAATCAACGGAGTCCACCCAAGAGTTCTATTCAGGACCAAAACCGACCCACTCCACCAGATACTGAGTACGAGCATTGCGGTGACGAGAGTCTATGATACGTCTTACCTCGAATTCGATCCCACTCTCGGAGTTAATCTTGGGTGGTTTGGGAACCTTCTTCTGATAAGAGTTCAATCTTAAAGGCTTGAGGAGGGACACATGAAAGGAATTCGAGATCCTTAGGGAAGGAGGAAGTTGAAGTCTATAAGCGACTGGATTAATGACTTGGGTGATAGCATATGGCCCAATGTACCGGGGAGCCAGTTTCATAGAAGGCAGACGGAGGCGTATATGACGGGTAGATAGCCATACCCGATCCCCGAGTTTTAATCTGGGCGCTGCTCTTCTTCTCCTGTCCGCCATTCTCTTATATCGAGCAGAAGATTTAAGGAGAGCGGTGTGGACATCCGACCAAATCTTCGCAAAGCGTTGGAGGGAAGTGGTCGCTGCAGGAACTTCAGAAGAGGGTAATTCTGAGAAGTCTGGAGATCGTGGATGTTTACCAAATACGGTAAAGAAGGGCGTGGTTCCGGAGGAAGAGTGATAGGAGTTGTTATGCATAAATTCTGCCCACGGGAGGAGATCTACCCAGTCATCTTGCGAGGACGAGATGAACAATCGAATAAAGGCCTCCAAGTCCTGATTCACCCGTTCCGTCTGGCCGTTGGTCTGGGGATGAAAGGCAGTAGAAAACTTGAGGTTAACCTTTACCGTGGCACAGAGAGCTCTCCAGAATTTCGCCACGAACTGTACTCCGCGATCAGACACAATTTCTTTGGGCAGACCATGTAATTTAAAAATGGTGGAAATGAATAGCTGAGCCAGTACGGGAGCAGAGGGAAGACCTTTTAATGGGACGAAATGGACCATTTTTGAGAATCGGTCAACCACTACCCAGATTGCTGTATGACCTTTGGAAGGAGGCAACTCGCAAATGAAGTCCATAGATAGATGAGTCCATGGTTCTGTGGGAATGGCCAGAGGACGGAGAGGACCAACAGGAGTTGTTCTGGGCACCTTATGCTGAGCACATTTTACACAAGACGCGATGAAGTTGGTGACGTCGTGACGAATGGTTGGCCACCAATAAGAACGTGACAGTAACATCAAGGTCTTCTGTATTCCTGCGTGACCTGCGAAACGGGAGGAATGTGCCCATGATAATATTTTTTTTCGCAGTTCGAGAGGAACAAACGTCTTGCCTGGAGGAGGAATTGGCTGTACGGACACTTGAGCAAAAACCACTGGATCAAGGATTGGACAAGGAAGAATCTCTATATCAGAAGTCGTTTCAAAGGAACGGGATAGGGCGTCAGCTTTAATATTAGTGGTGCCAGGTCGAAATTTAATTTGAAAATTAAAACGTTCGAAAAACATAGCCCATCGGGCTTGACGAGCAGTGAGGCATTGAACTTGTTTGAGAAAGGACAAATTCTTGTGATCTGAATACACGGTGATCTTATGCCGCGCACCCTCCAGAAGGTATCGCCACTCCTCTAACGCAGTTTTGACAGCAAGTAACTCTTGTTCCCCAATGGGGTAATTCTTCTCTGCCGGAAGGAATTTTTTGGAGAGGAAAGCACAAGGATGTAATTCTTGATCCTCTCCTTTTTGTGACAAGATGGCCCCAATACCTTCCGAGGATGCGTCCACCTCGAGGATGAAGGGCTTGTCGAGATCTGGTTGGAGGAGAATGGGTGCCGTCATAAACGCCCTCTTTAACTGTTGGAAGGCTGAGAATGCTTCTGGCGGCCATTGACTTGGATCAACTCCTTTGTGGGTAAGAGCTGTGAGGGGAGCAGCGATGGTAGAGAAGTTCCGGATGAATCGCCGGTAATAATTTGAGAATCCTAAAAATCTCTGAATTCCCTTGAGTGTCGTGGGAGGTGCCCAGTCTTGGATCGCTCTCACCTTCTCTGGATCCATCTCGATACCAGTAGCAGAGAGAATGTGGCCTAGGAATGGAATGGAGGTGACTTCAAAAACGCATTTTTCCAACTTACAGAATAGTTGATTTTGACGAAGACGTCGTAGCACCTCGGACACGGTCTGTCTGTGATGTTGAAGATTGGAGGAGAAGATGAGTATATCGTCTAGATAGACTACAATGGAATGGTACAGCAAGTCCCGGAAGATATCATTCACGAACTGTTGGAAGACGGCAGGGGCGTTGCAAAGGCCGAAGGGCATCACCAGATATTCATAGTGACCGTCTCTTGTATTAAAAGCCGTCTTCCACTCGTCACCGGAACGGATTCGTATCAAGTTGTAGGCCCCTCGTAGGTCCAATTTGGTGAAGACAGTCGCTCCTCTGATTTTATCAAACAGTTCTGTGATAAGGGGTAAGGGATAGCGATTCTTTATAGTGATGTCGTTCAGACCTCTATAGTCGATACAAGGCCGAAGACCGCCATCTTTCTTTTTCACAAAGAAAAACCCAGCCCCGGCCGGAGAGATAGAAGGTCGGATGAACCCCTTGTTTAAGTTCTCTTGGATGTACAAGGACATGGCCTCAGTCTCGGGTAGCGACAGAGGATAGATGCGGCCACGAGGAGGAAATTTCCCAGCCATCAATTCTATTGGGCAGTCCCAAGGCCGGTGGGGAGGTAAAGTGTCAGCACCTCCTTTACTGAAGACATCTGTAAATGGACGATACGGTACGGGTATAGACAAGGGTGGAGCTGAAGAAGATGAAGAGCAGTTATCCTCACATTGTGGATGGGTCTGGTAGACCGGAAGGATCTGAGGAATGCAAGTAGACTGGCAGACTGTTCCCCAGGCCTTGATCTCCATAGTGGTCCAATCAATTTGTGGATTATGTTTGGAGAGCCAGGGAAGACCCAGGACCATTTGATGAGAAGATTGTGGAAGAATGAAGAATTGAATGGTCTCTTGATGTAAGGCTCCGATGAGCAACTTCAGCGGAATGGTTTGATGAGTGATTTGTCCACTCCGAATTCGACTCCCATCCACAGCCGTGAGGACCAGCGAATGATCCAGAGCTTGCACAGGCAGGGCATGCTGGTTGACGAAAGAAGAAGAAAGGAAGTTCCCCGCTGCTCCAGAATCCAATAAGGCTTGAAGTCTTCTCTCGCCTTGGGGACACACAAGAGTCACTGGAATAGTAGAGTCAGTAGAAGAGGGAGATGGAAACAATACTCCTAATCGGACCTCCCTCGGGGGGATTAGGAGCGGTCGTTTCCCGGCCGCAGTGGGCAGGCAGCCAATAGGTGAGCAGATGAGCCACAGTACATACACAAATTCTCTCGCCGTCTTCGGAACTTCTCCTCGAGGGACAGGCGGGAACGATTGATTTGCATGGGTTCATCAGCTGGTGCAGCAGGCGAAGGAATTGCCTTGGGACCCGGAGCAACATTGGGAGAGAAACGAGGACGAAGGCGATCAGAACGATTCCTCTCAAGTTGGCGTTCTTGGAGTCGCAGGTCGACTTTGGTACATAGGGAGATGAGTTCTGCCAGGGTGGAAGGAGGATCGCGAGTTGCTAACTCGTCTTTGATGCGCCCAGCCAGACCGTTCCAGAAGGCAGATACGAGAGCCTCTTCGTTCCATCGAAGTTCGGACGCCAGGGTTTGGAACTGTACGACATATTGTCCCACTGGGCGACTGCCTTGACGAATCCTCAGGATCTCCGTGGCTGCAGAGGACACTCTGCCGGGCTCGTCGAATATACGACGGAAGGAGGCCACAAACTCTTCATAATTATTGAGAAGAGGGTCCGTACGCTCCCAGAGGGGGGACACCCACTCCAGGGCTGGACCAGCCAGTAGGGATACGATGTAGGCCACCCGGGTTTTGGGCGAAGGGAAATTGGAAGGCTGGAGGGTAAAATGCACGTCACATTGATTTAGGAATCCTCGACATCCTCTCGGAGACCCGTCATATTTACTGGGTGTCGACAGCTGTAGATGGTGAGGAACAGATGGACTCGCAGGAGCAGGAGGGGCAGAGACTCCAGCAGTGGGTGCGGCCGAAGCTGAGGGAGCCGCCTGAGGTGGTGACAAGGACTGGAGGAAGTGAGCCACTTGACGCTGGGTGGTTTCTACTTGTTCCAGGCGAGCCATGATGCCTTGAAGAACATCCGTCATGGAAGCCTGTGCTTCACCCGATTCCATCGGGTCAGTGCAAACTGTCACGGCAGAAGGGCTGGATGGAGTCGTGTGGTGCACAGAAGCTGGAGACGGACCAGGGCGAGTAGGATTGAAACGTGCAGGTTTAATAACTGATTTCATAAATAATAAGTTCACTTAAATACTTCTTTAAGTGGCAAAAGAATAAATCAATAAGTCCAGCACAATATACTGCCAGTGGTAATTCTGGAACCAGTCTTTAGGTGAGCCAGAGTACATAGAAGAAGATGCAGGAAGAGGTTGATTTGATGATGGAAGAAATGGATCCGGAAGACTGGAAGAGGATGGAATGGATGGATGATGAAGAAAGGGAATTCTGGAACAAGCAGGGACCAGCACTAGATAGCGCTTGCAGCATTGGTGTCAGGAGAAAACCTTCCTTGGATAAGGTGCAGGGAGCAAGGCACCAGAGTCAGGAGAGAGACCCAGGATCCAGGAGTCAGCTCGGAGTAGTGAACGACTCAGAAGACTCATTGCACTGACACGGATCAGCCTGGGCAGCTCCACTATATCCCCAGGGAGTGGCTGCCATTGGCTGTCCGTGCAGGATGAGGAGGAACTCTCTACTCTGGCCCAATCCGCTACCTGCCCTTACTCAAGATGGCGCCGCCGGCCTCCCGGCGCCGCAATCGTCAAGGATGCTGCTACCTGATGCTCCGTCGCTGCCGCCTCTACCCAGCGCTGCCCCCACCTGCCCGCCTCAGAGTGGAGCCTGCACACGCTAGCCGGCGGCGGGCGCGGACGGGTGAGTACTGTACCCGCCGCGCTCCGTCGCAGCTGCGTGTGACATCTGCAAAGAGGTATCTCGGACCACTCCCCGCTGTTGCTAATAATGGAAGGCCAGTCGTCCCCCTCTCCTAGCTGTTGGAGGCTCAACCCTTTCTGGCTCTCGCTAATGGGTGACGACAGGGGTCTAACAGAAGAGTGGGTGACATTTGATTCATGCAATGAAACATGTGCCGACCAAGCATTGAAACATGACACCTTTAAGGCCTACATGAGGGGTACATTCATAAAACGTATAGCTAATATTAAACAATCTGGGAGAAGTGAGGAACTTCAACTAGAGGCTGATTGTAAAGACAGAGAAGAAAAATACATTATTTCCAGGTCACCTGAGGATCGTATGCAATGGGATGTGGCAAGGGAAAGATGGGCCGCGCATTTGCGGGACAAAACTGAACGTAAACTATTGTTTAATCAACATGCTATGTATGCGCAGGCGGAGGTGGGTGGCAGCTACCTAGCATATTTGATCAAAGATGGGAGAGGAGCTGGTACCATACAAAGCATTAAAAATAGCAGGGGTGAACTGTGTTATTCCACCACCGAGATAGCACAGGAGTTCAAATGTTACTATTCAACACTGTATGCTACCAAGGTTAGCTATACCCATGAACAGTTGAAGGAGTATTTGGCTGGAGTCACCCTGCCCCGTTTGTCACCCTCCTCCATGGGGGCGTTGGAGGCACCGATCTCGCATACGGAGATTGAGGCAGCCATAGCCTCCTTTCCTAACAAGAAGGCACCAGGCGGAGATGGTATTCCCATAGAAGTATATAAGAAGTATAGAGAGCACTTTATTCCGTACCTGCTAAATCTATATAACGCGTTATTTGAGGGGGGGGTTCTACCCCCATCTATGATGGAGGCAACAATTATAGTTCTTCCAAAACCAGGCAAAGACCCCACTGCTCCAGAGTCTTACCGACCCATATCGCTCCTTACCTCGGATATTAAAATCCTTGCTAAGGTCCTCGCCCTGCGCCTTAACTCGGTCATCTCATCAATTATACACAATGATCAGACAGGCTTTATGCCCACTAAGTCTACTACGCAGATTTTACGTAGGCTGTTCTGTCACTTGCAGAGGGGGGGCGGGACCGGGTCGGGGGCAGTGGTGGTGTCCCTGGACGCCGCTAAGGCCTTCGACTCGGTCGAGTGGTTATATCTGTGGGAGGTTATGTGGGGGTTTGCCTTCGGACCTAACTATATTAGATGGGTGAAACTGTTATACTGTACTCCCAGGGCTAGATTATCTATAAATGGCAGTTTGACTGACTGTTTTGAGTTGGGCAGGGGAACCAGACAGGGTTGCCCGCTGTCTCCGACTCTGTTTGCTCTCGCGATTGAGCCGTTGGCATGCCTAATAAGAGCACACCCTGCGATTAAAGGAATATCGGTCAATGGGCACCCAGATGTTGTAGCATTATATGCTGATGATATGCTGTTGTTCTTAAATGATGCTGGCCCCTCTTTGGAGGCGCTGTTGGAAATAGTCAACTCTTTTGGGGTATACTCTGGGTTATTAATAAACTGGGATAAATCTAGTATTTTTCCGCTCTCGGGTGTGGTCCCGGAACACCCCCCAGTTAACTCCCCCCTGCAGTGGACCACCCGCTTTAAATACCTGGGAGTCTGGGTTACGCCCGACAGTAAGGAATACGTACAACAAAATATAGCCCCAATTACATCGGCCTTCCAGGCTAAAACACACGTATGGAAAAAGCTCCCGCTGACAATGACTGGGCGCATAAACCTAATAAAAATGACCATCCAGCCCAAGTATCTATATGCCCTACAGCATGCTCCAGTATATATACCTAAGAAAGTTTTTGCAAAAATTGATAGCATAATCTCTTCCTTTATATGGGGGGTGGTGTGCCCAGAGTAGCTAGGAGAACCTTGGCCAGGCCACGTGGTAACGGCGGTCTTGGTCTCCCCGACCTGCGACTATACTATTTGGCGACCCAGCTGGTGCACATCTCTGAATGGGTCGGAGATAGGGGAGGCGCCACATTCCCCAATTTTTGTACTGAGTCGGTGGGTAGGGGATTGGTCCCGTTGCACTTTCTCCTTACGGGTGGTCCACTCGGGGGACTCCCCCCCCCTTGCTGAGACAATGCAGGCTAGTATGGAGGTATACGAAAAGTAAGAGAGTGGTACAGCGCTGTGTTCAATATTAAATTCAAATACAATTTATTAAAATAATTTCACAACAATAGTTAAATCAATGTGGCCAACATTGGGACAAACAAGACTTACAAACAAAGAATAGGACTCTCCCCTCTAATAAAGGATCCTTTAAGCTCAGTCATTGATTAGTAGCATGCATTTTTTCAAACGAGGGTTAATGATTATTCAAAGTTAGTAATTTTTAGCCTCTTGGTTAGTAGCCGGTATTTTATAAAAGTGCACAATCACTTAGATGAATACTTAAGTTTTTATCCAGATAGGTGAAAAAAACGGGGTCCAGTCTGCAGTCTGTAATCTCCAACCAACCTTCTCCGACAGCTGAATATTTTGTGCAGTTCTAGCTGGGATGGTATGGTGGCTTTGTGGGGCAGCAGCTTCTCTCCCCAATCCTTATCCTCTACGCGTTTCTCCGCCTTGGACTGTCAGCGGCTTCCTCAGGAGGTGTGTCTAGTATGGAGGTATGCACATACTCTTTTTGATTGGAAGGGAATTGATAAAGAAACTCCAATATGGAATAACAGTTCCTTTCAGGAACTTCGCCCTATCTCGGTTGATAATATCTGGTACGGGGCGGGCCTAATCTCCATCTATCAGCTGTATGCAGATAACTCCTTAAAGTCCTTCCAACAGCTAAGTGACGAGTTCCAAGTATCAAATAAGGTTTTCTTTAGATATTTCCAGCTTAGGCACGCTGTGCAGTCCCAGTTCCAGAACGGGGTGCCAGCCTTGTCGGACTCTCCGGTTAAGGAGCTAATAAGAGGCCTTGGACAGCGTAAGAGGGTTTCAACTGTGTATGCCGCACTAATCTCCCGAACGAATCCGGATGCATTAGCGTGCCTAAAAGCTAAATGGGAGGGTGATTTGGGACCCATTACTGAGGAACAATGGGTACAAATTCTTGAGTCTGTTGGGACCTCAACGCCTTGTGTGAGATATCAACAGGTGGCGTTTTATGTCATGCACAGAGTGTATCGCACACCACAATCATTATTTAGCGCAGGGTTGAGAGAAGATGCGAACTGTCCCAGGTGCGGTACGGGCGATGCCGGCTTTTGGCACATGATGTGGCAGTGTCCCAGGGTCCTCGCTTTTTGGGATGGGGTCTGGGGTAGCCTCTGCACTACGGAGCCCACTCTACCAGCATCCTCGCCCTCTATGTGTATGTTTGCCCTAGATCTTGCAGAACTTTGTACCCCGGATATTTATAAATATGTGCTATGTTTGGTTTGGTCATAGTGGCACGCAATTGGTTTGCTACATCTTCCCCTAGCCACCGGCATTGGTGCGCGCTGGTTAATCAAGTCTCGGAGCATGAGCGGTTTGTCTTCCGGCTGAGAGACACCCTCCCAAGATATTATTCCAAATGGAACAGGTGGAATGACTCTGTGCTGGCTTTGGCCTCCCCCCCCAACCTAGTGGAATTCAGATCCCCCTTTGCTCCCCTACGACCATTGCCAATTTTCCTTTGTGGACTTCAATTGACAGTGTACACTCTAATCGTCTTTACCAAGCATTATTAACGGTACAAAGAATCAAGTCGAGTGTTACACTTCATAGTAACCATAGTCTATGAATAATTTGCTGTTTACCAATAGATGCGTCAGTCCACATAACAAATAAGAGACCAAACAATGTGAATTTTTGTTTGTTTCTTTTCTTTTGTTTTTTTTTATTTCTGTTTAGTCATGGTTCCATATGTATAGCATTAATACATTGCATTACATGTATCTGACATTCTGCTGACTTAAATACTTGTTGAAATGTACAAATTCATTGTCAAAAATCCAATGCTATGTTATGTAAGCTCTGACCTATAAGAAAAATCAATAAAAATTTACACAAGTTAAAAAAAAAAATATAGTGCAGTAATGAGATACTTAGCAGCATAGTAGAAACCGGTACATCTCCAATAAGGTCATGGCACGACGGCCGTTTCGGTGCAACCAAGCACCTTAGTCATGTGCAACTGACCTAAAGATAAACCACCAGTATATATACCATGGAAGAAACAAGGTGATTGGCTAAGCGGACACACACCCACGTGCGCCGCGCGTCACAAACAGAGGACAGATCCCAACAATAACGAAAAACCGGAAGTGTCACAGATGTACTTCCGGTATAGCGTCATGACATCATCCCGCCGGAGGGCACGATCCGCGTCAGCCGACGCTGGATCACATGTGTCCTATCAACAACGGAAGGTTGGCATGGCAATAATTTAAAGGGGAATGGCCGGACTTATATAATCTAAAGCATAAACAAAGCCATATATGGCGCCGAACCAGTCCACATGTTATAAAAATATAGGGATCGCCAAGCAAATAATGTTACTTAACCATGGTATATACATATAGTGTGTGAAAACACATAAACAAGACAAGGACAAACATGGAGACAAGGCAATAAAGAGAATAGAGAGAAGTAAGAAGAAGAATAAACAGTAATACAGCTACGCAAATACACTGCATACAATTAATTCAAAAAATTTACAAGAATTATGATTCATATTTTAAACACAGCCAACCACCATATATCATAAAAAACCACTAAAGGATAGTTCCTCATTTAGACCGTGAGGTGCCATCGAACGTAGTCTGTGAATCCACATGCATTCTCTCTGCAAGAGAAGCTTATCCTGATCACCTCCTCGTCTGAGGGGAGGGATATGGTCTATGGGCATAAAAGAGAAATCCCTTACAGTATGTTTTTTGCAAAGAAATGTCTCGCCACAGGTGGAGTATTGGCATCAACACCTTTAAGGGCTTTTTTGAGGAAAGAACGATGTTGGTTTATACGTTCCTTAAGGAGGCGTATGGTTTTGCCTACATAAACCATCCGGCACGGGCACATAATAACGTATACCACGTAACGGGTCTCACAAGTCATGTGAAAGCGAATTTTATAATCCTTGCCACTGGCCGGGTCTATAAAGGTGTCCCCAGAGCGAATAAACGAACAGTTCACACAGCCATGACATTTAGTGACTCCTGGTCTTGTAGTGAGCCAGGTTTGGCTTTTGGTGGTCCCAATGTCGCTTTTAGCCAATATGTCTCTTATGTTGTTGCTCCTCTTGTAACAAAACAAGGGTATCTGAGAGCACGCTGGACCAATGTTGGTATCACTCTGCACCGTAGAAGGTTCAAACCGAAGAGCACGTTTGATCCTCCGGGTACTAATCCTCAAATTGAGACCTTTGTCAACTTGGTCCGGAAGGATGTGGTCCCCTTTATGGACAGACAGAAGGTGTCTTTCTCCAACCTCACCAGGGAGGAGAACGCGGCCCTTTGTTCTCTTAAAAACAACAATGAGGTCATTATCCGTCCCTCTGATAAAGGGGGCGGAATTGTCCTACTTAATAAAGATGATTATGTGGGAGAGATCATGAGGCAGCTTGCCGACAAAGCATGCTATAAGATGCTGACCTATGACCCCACCTATTCCTACAAAAAGGAGCTTGACTCCATTATTCTCCTTGGGTTGAATAATAACTGGATAGATGAACCTACTTCTTTTTTTCTTACTCAAAGTCACCCCAGGATTCCGCTTATATACGTACTCCCCAAGGTTCATAAAACCCTTGTTAAGCCTCCGGGGAGGCCTATAATTTCTTCTTGCGGATCCCTCTGCCAACCCGTGTCCCAATTTATTGATTTTTGGTTACAGCCGGTGGTACAGAATATGCAATATTTTATTAAAGATACTACTGATTTTATCTTCAAAATCAATGCACTTGGCACTTTACCCGCTGACAGCTTATTGGTCACGCTCGATATTACGTCGTTATATACAAACATCATGCATGAAGAGGGCATTGACTCGGTGCGCTCGTCCATCACCTCCAGTCCACACTACCATGGTCCGGTCACTGAATTTTTGTTACTGCTCTTAGATTTTATTTTGAGGAAGAATTATTTTCTTTTTCAGAATTCTTTTTATTTGCAGTTAAGAGGCACTGCGATGGGGTCAAACATGGCCCCATCGTATGCCAATCTTTTTATGTATACCTACGAGACCGAACACATTATGTCACATACCATTTTTTCTCAATATATCCATTTTTATGTTCGTTATATTGACGATTTATTTTTGGTGTGGACTGGGGTGGTGGACTTGCTTACTGAGTTTATTGATGCATTAAATGCACTGCCAACCACCATTAGGTTCACTTTGTCTTTTAGTGAATCCACTATTAACTACTTGGACATGTCTGTGTTTAAATTAGCCAACAAACTGTCCACCAGGATCTATAGGAAGGAGACCGATAAAAACACCCTTCTTATGGCGGACAGTTTCCATCCCCTTCCACTCAAACACGGCCTACCTCTCTCCCAACTTCTTAGAGTGGTCCGTGTTACATCAGAGGTGGAAGAATTGCTACCTGCACTACAAGAGATGGGCTCGCGCTTTATGGAGAGAGGATACGATCCTAAAGAAATTGATGAAGCCATTATGCACTGTAGCACTTTACCTAGGGAACAATCCCTATCTAAAAAGAACAAAGTCACAGAAGGTGAAAGGCTTATTTTTTCAACTACCTTTTCTATTGCGTCCAAGCATATACGCAATACTATTTTGAAACACTGGCATATTGTGCAGAGTGATACCAACATTGGTCCAGCGTGCTCTCAGATACCCTTGTTTTGTTACAAGAGGAGCAACAACATAAGAGACATATTGGCTAAAAGCGACATTGGGACCACCAAAAGCCAAACCTGGCTCACTACAAGACCAGGAGTCACTAAATGTCATCCCTGTGTGAACTGTTCGTTTATTCGCTCTGGGGACACCTTTATAGACCCGGCCAGTGGCAAGGATTATAAAATTCGCTTTCACATGACTTGTGAGACCCGTTACGTGGTATACGTTATTATGTGCCCGTGCCGGATGGTTTATGTAGGCAAAACCATACGCCTCCTTAAGGAACGTATAAACCAACATCGTTCCTCCCTCAAAAAAGCCCTTAAAGGTGTTGATGCCAATACTCCACCTGTGGCGAGACATTTCTTTGCAAAAAAACATACTGTAAGGGATTTCTCTTTTATGCCCATAGACCATATCCCTCCCCTCAGACGAGGAGGTGATCGGGATAAGCTTCTCTTGCAGAGAGAATGCATGTGGATTCACAGACTACGTTCGATGGCACCTCACGGTCTAAATGAGGAACTATCCTTTAGTTGTTTTTTATGATATATGGTGGTTGGCTGTGTTTAAAATATGAATCATAATTCTTGTACATTTTTTGAATTAATTGCATGCAGTGTATTTGCGTAGCTGTATTACTGTTTATTCTTCTTCTTACTTCTCTCTATTCTCTTTATTGCCTTGTCTCCATGTTTGTCCTTGTCTTGTTTATGTGTTTTCACACACTATATGTATATACCATGGTTAAGTAACATTATTTGCTTGGCGATCCCTATATTTTTATAACATGTGGACTGGTTCGGCGCCATATATGGCTTTGTTTATGCTTTAGATTATATAAGTCCGGCCATTCCCCTTTAAATTATTGCCATGCCAACCTTCCGTTGTTGATAGGACACATGTGATCCAGCGTCGGCTGACGCGGATCGTGCCCTCCGGCAGGATGATGTCATGACGCTATACCGGAAGTACGTCTGTGACACTTCCGGTTTTTCGTTATTGTTGGGATCTGTCCTCTGTTTGTGACGCGCGGCGCACGTGGGTGTGTGTCCGCTTAGCCAATCACCTTGTTTCTTCCATGGTATATATACTGGTGGTTTATCTTTAGGTCAGTTGCACATGACTAAGGTGCTTGGTTGCACCGAAACGGCCGTCGTGCCATGACCTTATTGGAGATGTACCGGTTTCTACTATGCTGCTAAGTATCTCATTACTGCACTATATTTGCATGTACCGGATCTCTTTTTGTATACTTTTGTGTACATTGTCACTCTTGCACTTTATTAATATGCCATAAAAACCTTTTTTTGCATTTATCTGATGTTGCTGGCTATCAGTTTGTATATCTATATATATATATATATATATATATATATATATATATATATATATATATATATCTCAATCCTATATCTAAAGTGTGACTCTCTGCCAGGGATGTAGGTAGAACTTTATTGTTCCCATAGCAGCATTTTGAAGGGGCCCTGGTCCAATTTTTCTAGAGACACACTACTCAGCAGCTGTTTCTATTTTATACCCCCTAGTAGTGCCCTAGTTAATTTTATGTGCCCGGGACACAGACATGTCCTAGTCATGGGCCCATTGGTCACACCATCTACATTGTGGCTTAGCATGGCTACATTTGTATAAAGCATTATAGTACCCACCAATTTATTTGATAACACATTGGGGTAATTTACAAAGATGGGAGTTATATTTCATATATGGGATGTTGCTATGGGTAACCAATCAGATACTAGCTATTATCTTCTATAAGGTGCTAAATAAATAAGAAGTAGATTCTGATTGGTTGCCCATAGCAACATCCCATGTGAAATAGATTTATTGTAGGTCCCAAGGCAAAGGTTTATTAGGGCCCCTATGTACCACCCAATGGTGAAAAATGTATATAACACATTGTAACTATTACAGGAAAGGTGGCCCCTCTCAGCTCTGGACCCCATAGCAGTTGCACTGGGATGCAGTTAAAATCCCGGCGGTCGGGATCCTGGCGTTCAGAATCCCGACGCCGGAATCCTGACCGCCGAAATCCCGACACTTTCTCCCTCCTGGGGTGTCCACGACACCCCTGGAAGGAGAATAAATTAGTGTGCCGAGCATAGCGAGGCACCGGGCCCGCTGCGTGGCGAGCGCAGCGATCCCGCAAGGGGGGGGGGGGCGATCCACGTCCCCCCCTTGTCGGGATTTCGGCGGTCGGGATTCCGGTGTCGGGATTTTGAACGCCGGGATCCCGACCGCCGGGATTTCATACTTCTTCCGTTGCACTCCCTTCACCTACTGTATGGTAGCTACGTCTTTGACTCAGGCGGTTGGTAATTTTTCTTAATATTTTGTTTTTCAGAGTTCATTGCTTTTTCCTGGTGTTTATGTAAATTCTACACAGGCTATACCATTTTTGTTAAAGAACAAAGGAGCAGCACGTGCAAAAGTTGAATTTGATCTTTCAAAATATCAGGATTTCTCTATGACGTTCAAAGAAGAATCAGGTACTTTTCATTATCTGATGACAAGTACATTATCATAAACATAGACTACTGGAATCAAATAATGAGCAAATATAAAAGGAATGCTGGATATTTAACCCTTTGAGTAGCAACATATTTGTGCGCAATGTGCAAAATATCTGCTAAAAATGCCAGTGTCACTCACATTTGTTATATAAATTGAAATAATTTGTTTGTGTAAAAAAATATTTTAGTTCTTATATAAGGTAAACATCACAGGTCATTATTATGAATACAAATGTTTATTTGGCAATTTTCACACATATTTTGACAAATTCACTTTTCACTCAAAGGGTAAAAGGCAACCTATTTTTGAGCATATGAAATAAATATAGTTATATATATATATATATATATATATATATATATATTTATATATATATATATTTATATATATATTTATATATATATATATATATTTATATATATATATATATTCGTTGGCTGTGAACCGGCACTCACTCCAATAAGGGGGTAATGAATCGCCTTTGGGTGCCTTCCGCAGTATTGAAGATATAGGCAAATGAGCAGCGTCACTCCAATGGGCTTGAATAAACTGTTTTAATTCAGCATATGGTTGACACGTCCAGGTCGACGTTTCAATGCAACAGCATTTTTATCAAGACAGCGTGTGACCGATGTAAACATACAAATAAGCAAAAAGTAGGGGTACATATACTCACATTTCCACTAATGCGTCCGTCCGGCAGCCGAGTGTGTTCAGACTCCCCCCAGGTAGTGGGCGGTCGCCCTAACACTGACGTCATCAAAGCCGCGCCCGTTGCTAGGAAACTCTCGGGACGCTAGATGCCGTCCTCGGCCGCCGGACTGGACCTACAAGTAGATGAACCAAGTCATATATGCAAAAGCCACAGTAGCAGGTGTATATTAATGCTATGTAACATAATCAAAAACATGATAATAGTTATCCAGAGCACGGAGCATCCATTCGACCGAATAATGTGCTGCAGACAGGGAGTTCATAAAAACACATTCCAGTTGAGACGTTCATTGAGACCTTGCGGTCTGATAGTGTTCAATCTGTGAATCCATTTGGATTCCATCTTCAATAGGATACCATCCCTGTCACCCATGCGTTTAAGGGGGGGGGCACATGATCAATGAGAATGAACCGCATATCACTGATGGAGTGGCCGGCCTCCAGCCAGTGTCTAGCTACTGGCTGGTTGGCCGATTTGGATCGCAATGCAGCGTTGATGGCCGAGCGGTGCATGGCCATACGCTCGCGTATGGTACGAACCGTTTTACCTATATAATGTAATTTACATGGGCAGAACAACAGGTATATTACGTGTGTCGTCAAACAGGTTAACACATGTTTAATGTGTATGATGGATTTGTTCGCTGGGTGTTTAAAGTTGCGGCATACTACCAAGTTCTTACAAGTCGTGCAATTTAGACACCGGTAGCAACCAGGTGGTCTTTGTAGAAAAGAAGCTGAGGGTGGTATTTTTTGGTCATCAAAGCCGGTTATATCAGTATGAACCACTTGGTCCTTGATATTTCTCCCGCGTGTATAGCAGGCCATGGGTCTTATGTTCTTAAAGCAAGGCAATGATTTGTCCGTCTTGACTATTGGCCATAACGCCTGTGTTGCCCTCTGTACTACCGGACTTGATGTCGAGAACTCTTGTTTCCAAGGTAAGGTTTCGGTGATGGATTTTTGTTTGGGAATTAATAAAGCCTCCCTGGGCAGAGCCAGGATTTCAGATTGGAGTTGTTTCAACTGATTTAAATCATATCCCCTGGCCGCAAAGCGGGCGACCACTTGGTTGGTACTAGTAACGGCTGCTTCCTTAGTGCTGGAAATACGGGCCACCCTTAGTAATTGGGACTTAAGAAGCCCCCTCTTCAGGGGTTTGGGGTGATGACTTGACGACAGGAGTAGAGTGTTCATATCTGTGGGCTTTGAAAAAACGGCAGTGGATATCTGACCCTCGGAGATGGAGACCTGGACGTCCAGGTAATGGATGCTCTCTTTATGTATGGTCATGGTATATTTAATGGGAGAGCTACTGGAGTTTATGGACGTGACATGCTGTTCCAGGAGTGCGATGGGGCCGGTCCATAGGCAGAACAGATCGTCTATAAAACGGACGTATAGAAGAATATGTTCTTTCAAGGCTGGATGGTTGAAGGAAACTGGATTTCTCCTCCGCAAACATAAAAATGTTTGCGAAGCTGGGGGCCACGGGGCTCCCCATTGCACACCCACTGGTCTGCAAGAAGTATGCCCCATTGTATAAGAAATAATTGCGTCTTAAAGTCAAAGACAAAAGTTTCAAGAATAAAGTATGGTCCATTTCTGAGACCTTATTGCTGCGAATGAACTCTGCCACTGCCTCCACCCCTGCCTGTTGGGGGATGGAGGTGTAGAGGCTGCTGACGTCCAGAGTAACAAGGACTGTGGATTCAGGGATGTTAGATAAATTTTGTAAACGAGTTAGAAATGCTGTAGTGTCTTTGATGAAAGTAGGTTGTTGTTGTATGTATGGTTGAAGTATGAGATCCAGGTACTTTGAAACTGGCTGGTATAAGGAGTTATTGGCGCTGATGATTGGACGACCCGGTGGTTTATTGATGGATTTGTGGATCTTTGGTACCGTATAGATAATGGGGGTTACTGGATGTTTTTGAAACAATGCTTGGGCCAAATCCAAATCAATCAGTCGGTTGAGTACAGCTTCCTGGAGGATGTTTTCCAGTTCAGTTTGATATTGACGCGTGGGATCTTGTGTAAGAGGGAGGTAGGTATCGCTATCACTGAGTTGAGTTTCCAGTTCACATTTGTAATCTTGTAAATCTTGGATCACAATTGCTCCACCTTTTTCCGCCGGACAAATGATAATGTGGCGGTAATTAGACAAGTCTATCAATGCTTGATGTTCTGCTCGAGACATGTTATGATGAATAATTGGGGATGCTGCATTGTATTTAGTGACCGCCTCGTCAACCAACCTGGTGAAGGTGGGGACAGATTTGTTAGAAGACGGTGGATCGAATGTGTATTTAATTCGAGTCCGGACAAAGTCCTGGATGGCCGTCTTAGTGGAAGTCTCTTGTTGGTACTGGAAGTGTTCACGAAGACGGAGGTTCCGATGGAATCGATGCTGGTCAATTTGCCATTGTAGGTCGTTGTGGGGGTTTGTAGGGACGAAACTGAGTCCTTTATTTAATACTGCCAATTCGAGTTCCGTGAGTGTGTGGGTGGATAAGTTGGATAAGCCCTTTGGAGTGACGCTGCTCATTTGCCTATATATATATATATATATATATATATATATATATATATATATATATATATATATAATCTATGAGGGTATATTGCAGTACATATTTTATAATATACAGTATATGGGATATATAAGACAGGAAGTAACAATGCCTAAAGGTGAAATAAATGCAGGGTCGGACTGGTCCACAAGGGCACAACCCCAACCTTTAGAGATCATGCACTTGAATTATACATTATACATACTGTATGTTACATTATACTGCACATGAAAATAGTGCATTTTCTACAGTGCAGTTATTAATCAAGTACATTATCATGTATACGTTAGCAGCATATCCAGTGTCCAGCACTAATAACCCATTGTAGCTTTGGACCAGTGCATGCACAAACAGAGTCCTCTGTCTATATATAGAAGAAGCTGCAGCACTCCCGTCACATCAAATAAGTGATAGAAGTCACTTTTGCTATATCAACGTTTCGCTAACTTTATTGGCATCATTAGGATACGTATTCTGATGACGCTAATAAAGTTAGTGAAATGTTTATATAGCAAAAGTGACTTCTATCACTTATATGATGTGACGGGAGTGCTGCAGGTGCTTCTATATATATACTGTATATATATATATATATATATATATATATATATATATATATATATAACAAACAATAGTGCGCAAGTCCTTTTTCAATTTATGGGACAAACAATCCCTGTTTGAACAGTCTCAATGTCCTGGCACTTAGGTCTCTTAATTTCAGACCGGCAGCTTCCAATCAGCCCGTTCGGGCACCTGGATCCACAGGTAATAGGTACTAAAACAACAAAACAAAGAAGCGCTAAATAGTGCACAGCATCATCTGATAAAAAGGTTTATTCTTTAAAAATCTTTCCAGGGATAAACTGGATAAAATGTAACGTACCGCAAGCGGCGGTTAGCAAAACCGCTGGTGTTTTACAGCATACACGATCTGCTTCACGCAGTGATCAAGTTGGAGTGGTTACACTCTCAGTCATTCTCCATCGCCAGGCCACTTCGTCAGAGGGCTGGCCTGGTCCGACGCCAGGCCAGCCCTCTGACGAAGTCCTAGTGACGAAATGCGTTGCGGCGTGGCCTGGCGACGGAGAACGACTGAGAGTGTAACCGCTCCAACCTGATCACTGCGTGAAGCAGATCGTGTATGCTGTAAAACACCAGCGGTTGTGCTAACCGCCGCTTGCGGTACGTTACATTTTATCCAGTTTATCCCTGAAAAGATTTTTAAAGAATAAACCTTTTAATCAGATGATGCTGTGCACTATGGAGCGCTTCTTTGTTTTGTTTATATATATATATATATATATATATATATATATATATATATATATATATATATATAAAAACACAATATGGACCTCGTATTGCGCTAACAAGTATCAATATCTGCTGCTACTCCGATAAGACTGCCCTGTTAGTGGGAGTCAAGCAAGAGGTACACAAAAAGAGTTTATCGGAGAGCGCTGAATTATGTACCACCTAGTCACTTTAGTACAGTATAAAACACTGGTAAAATATATGACAACAATTGATTATTGTCCCTTTCCCGAATGAATCGTGGAATCTGTTCAAGGTAAAAAGTTCTTTATTGAAACCCAACGCGTTTCGTCAGAACAACTTCATCAGGGGTAAGACTAAAAATGGTACAGAAAGAAAAACAAGGGGCGTACATTCAGTATTGAATTACTTAATATCAATATCCACACAACAGGTATATTTCGTTAATCATTAAATACATACCAGAATGACTTTAAGTGTATGATTTGAACAACGTTTAGAATTCGTACAGGATAATGGTAAAATCTAAAAAGTTATTAAAATAACCATTGATTACAAACAACAACAAAAACAGAAGAGCAAGCTAGAGAGGATAAAGGAGGATAAAGACTGGCGCTTAGCCAGGCTACATACCCATGGAAGGTGAGTGAAAGCCCAACTGGCTAGGTGATTATATATATATATTTATATTTATATATACAGTACTAGTAAGCCCGCTTGAAGCAAAAGCTCAGAAAGCTAGTCTGCTACCTTCTGTGTTTGTGCTTGTGTGAGAAAGAGATGTAGTTTAAATCGTTTCGAAGACTCACGGCACTAGACATATATATATAAACTATATATATAATCAGTGCTATTTTTGTAGGAAAATAGGTTCAGGAATGGTGGACAGGGCAGAAGTGGGTGGTGATGTGGGTGGAGCTAACAAAGGGGTGGAGCATGAATTGTTGCATATTTTTTTTATCACATAATGCCCTCAGCAGTGCCAGTTACACAATGTCCAATACCTGCAGCAATGCCAGATACATAATATCCCCCCAGCCAGTGGTGCAAGTCTAAAAAAAAAACTCGTGGTACTGTTTAAGCGCACCGCAGGTGTACGCCAAAAATGGGTGTGGTCACATGCCAAATGGGGCGTGTCCATTAAAAATGAGGGCGTGATACATATATGCCCCAAAAGTGCAGTTCCAGATACATATATGCCCTAATGGTACCAGATACACATATGCCCCTACAGTGCCAGAAACACTTATGCCCCCCACAGTGCCAGCATTTCCCACCAGCAGTGCAACTCACCATTGCTGCTTCTGTTACCACCAACTGCTGCTGTTGTTGGGGGGAGGGTGGAGTGAGAGCGCATCACTCGCCTCTCCTGCCCTTACCCCAGTCCGGTGTCCCCCTGCTGTATGTCACCGCTGCCCCCGCTGCCGCTTCCAAGGAGAGTGCTCAGCGCATCGCGCGTATCTCCTTCCCCTCACTGTATTCCTGTAACTGGGCCATCAGCCAATCATACCTCAATAATATTGGCGGTACCGCTGGTCAAA
Organism: Crinia signifera; assembly: GCF_055691185.1. Lineage (NCBI taxonomy): Eukaryota > Metazoa > Chordata > Amphibia > Anura > Myobatrachidae > Crinia > Crinia signifera. The sequence goes on from NC_139218.1 coordinate 254,822,668, forward strand.
CGATTTAGTGCATACACACTGAACAATATGTGTTCATAATATAGTTTAGTGATGTCACCTTGACCCCTGCTATGCATGCAGTCACTGACGATCTAGTCAGACTTTGCTGCAAGCACAGATGACGGAATGACGGAAGTCGTTAACAGTGTATGGGAACGTGCATCCATAACGATATTGAACAAGCACACTACACATTTTTTTTTACCAATATTGCTCAGAAGGGGTCTTCCGATCGATATCTATTAACAAATCATGTAGCTTGTATGAGGCTTTAGTGTTCATACTTAATTTACATTTTTTTTATTCATATATGTACATCTAAAACATCATTTGTATCTTCACGGCATGACTCTTCTCAAATTCCCATGTACACAACACTTATATCTTAATTTAATCATATATAATATATTTTGCGTTCATTTTACTTTCTTTCTAAATGACTTTCTGTATTTTGTGTTCTAGTGGTTGAAGTTGACCCACGATATCCTCAGCTATATACTGTGGATTTAGAGGAGAAGGAGAGTTTGCAATGTGCCCTTCACTTCAGTCCTAAGGAAGTAAGTTTGGAATCTGGTATACACTGACATATTACTGTTTTAAGAGCAATTGCAATTTACCTTTTTTGTTTTGTTTGTACTCAATGACAATATTCACTTTCATGTCATCATTTATTACAATAATGACTCAGAATGCTATTTTACTGAACAGCCTAAAATATATACAAAACCAGCTTCCATGAATTGATCTTTAACATGTGAACAGCAGTATGAAGTAATTCTATGTGTAAAATACATATTTTGAGTTCCTGTTAGACACACTTAAGAACAGTCCTCCCCAAACTCGGTCATCAAGGATCCTTAACAGTTCACCAGTTTTCCAGGTCACCCGGCAAGGAAATGGTGTATCACCGACGGTCACATTTTATAAATCCACATGTGGCCTGAAAAACCTGATCTGTTAAGGTCCTTAAGGAGCGAGTTTGGGAACCATTGCTTTAGATGCGCAAAGTAACTTATTTTTCTGTTTTAATTTGATTGCACTAAAAATAAACCACCTTACTGTTCACTGCCAAAGCTACATAAAACACATTGCTCAAGCTGTGAGTACTTCTTACCTCTTTATGAATAACTGGGATTTTAACCTTCTAATTACATGCCTGGTCTGTCTCCTACTTCTCTAATTAGTTTACATATAATGCAAAATGCCTCGTGGGAACTTAGGAGTTAAGACCTGTGGCAGCAATTTGTGACAATTATTGTAGATCATGCCGCTATATCAATGTGAAATCATTAGAATTATACACATGCAAGACGGAATACTAATGTTTGATATATCAGTGCACCATAACGTCACATGACTCAGCCCACACAATTAGATTTACTGCTTACTGAACATCTGTAATACACAATATTCATATTCCTACAGCAAGGTCAGAGGGGCATTTCTTTATGGCTGTAAGGAGAGGCAGTCTGGCTACTGTATTTCCATACCTTGTACTGAAATTACAATTGCTTGTTAAGACATCGTGGTCAGATGTCTGTGTGTAATGCAATATGCAATAATTTAATTTATTCCAAAATAATTACATTTCAGAACTACCTATGAGCATCACATAAGTAGGTATCATATTGTTATAATTTCGGGAAACAAACAGGGTCCAAGATCAATTATATTACTGTAAAAGGGGCTGATGTATAGTGAAAGTGGCAGTAGGTATTACCAAATTATTAGGAGGTGGTGCAGTACTTGTTAAAGGGTAGGGGTAGCTTATGCAGAGGTGAGAAAAGATAATAAAATGGAACATGAAGTGTAGGAATGGAAGAAATGTTTCTGGACCAGGCTCACCTGTATGGCATATACAGTAAGGTGTCCAGGCCCTGGGTAAGGATCAGTTACCGTGAAGCACATCAATAAACCTGGATCATCTAAGCCAGGTCACCAATCTCCCCTTCTTAAAAGAAAATGAAGAAAAACTTTTTGCGTAAATGACCATTACATTTACATTAAACACAATCGGCGGCATCAACCATTCACACTGGAGGACACTGCACTGACTGCAAACAATGGAATTGTGTCTCTTAGCAGTGTTAAAAGCAATATATGTTTTATTGCAGTTACTAAGTTATCCCCTTTAAAGGTCAACAATGATCTTCTTAAGCCTTCTGCATACGTCCTACTGTATTAAATACTATTTGCGAAACACTGTAAACTTGACTATGGCTAGAGACAGCCTACCATCAGCCTAATGCCTCCTTTCTCCACTGGACTTCTTAGTTAACCCACTCTGCTTCCAGCTCCTAAAGGTGTGTGTGTGTGTGTGTAAAACAGATCACATACTTTACCTAATCTTAAGTTGCTCCAGAGTTGGCTAGGACAGTCCCCACTGAGCTAGTGCTGGGCTGCACCTCTTGCAAATACTGGGGCAGATGTATTAAGCCTTAACAAGAGATAAATGCAAGTGTGGAACGGAGAGATAAACGTCCAGCTAATCACTTGCCAACTGCCATGTTACAGGCTGTGTTTGAAAAAAGTCAGTAAGGAGCTGATTGGCTGGACATTTATCTCTCCTTATCACACTTGAATTTATCTCTTGTTAAGGCTTAATACATCTGCCCCACTTTCTGTTACATGGTTCCAATACTCTTTGTCTGTCAGTGTTTGTCCAGGTCCAGCTCTTCAGATTGTCTCATCAAATATGTCACTCACCTCTGTGGTGGCTCCATTCCCCACATCTGACTAAGGTCATGCTTTCGGTTTAAGATCGGGTACTGATCACTATAGATGACAGTCTGATTGGTTAGGGAGCTGTCACTCTAGGCCTACATCTCCAAAGTTTTTGATCCAACACAGAATCCACCCCCTCCATCAACGTCTTGCAATTGAAGGTGGTCAGGAACACCTTGGTTCAACCTCAACAGGTCTTACAGGAAAGGCCTGTTTGGACACTGCTGGACAACGCCACTGCTGTGGCTTATTACTACTTGCAGTAAAAGTAGTGCACTGCTAAACCGGCATAAGCACTGAATAGGCCCCAAATTTGAGCCTCCGCTTAATCTTTCCTTTAGCTATATATAACCAAGCGCTTCTTTGTTCATTATACCACTTTGTACAACTTCTGTTCTATCAAGGTTTTCACTGGATGTTTACCTTTTGGCTTATGATGAACTCAGCTGCACAGTGTATTTAATTGCGCATAAATATTGTGTACACCTCTTTTTAGCTATATATTTCTTGAGACATTGCTTATAGCAAAGTGTTGTGAGAAATGTAGCCTTTTCCCTCACTGTATGTATATTTAAAGTCGGTATAGTGTGGAATGGCAAAGTTTGTTGAAATTTCATATTCATCATAGAAACATGAAAAAGCCATAAAAACACATGAAATGCTTCAGTACCTCACATCACTTACTCCACACTGTTCTCCTATTACTGTGATACGCTGTGAAGTGCCTGCGCTGATCCTTCTGTGGTCCTGCTGTTTGTTAAGAGATCACTGTGTGTTCCCAAGAGACAAGGCTAGTGCATTAATGGTGCGGCAGCATCTCCTCTACAGCACAGAAATGGAAAAAAGACCAGCATGAAAGTATCTTGTTTAAAGGCGTTATCAATCACATCAGCTTTTGAAATAGAACAGTTTCCTCTTAACATTTTAGGCAACACATTGTCATTCTTTCCACATTACTAAGTACAACACCTTGTGTTGCACACACAGCCACTTTCACTATAATTTATCTATAATGAACCAAAGGAGCATGGTGCAATGAACAAACTATTATAAAACATTTGTTCATTAGTGTTTATAAGCAGCGTTTTAACCTTTTGTATTTTTATTAGTATTGTTTTAGCAAATTCAGAAGAGATAATTGGCACAAGGTTGAATGTTAAGGCTTCATATAAAGGTGTTTTTCCAGCATAATTAAAGCAGATGCTTGTTCATTAAGTATAGCTAATTTTTAAGATGTGCCTTGCAGCATGAGACCTGCATGAAATAGTAACATTTTCTTTTGTAGCAGCAATGGTTTTTATATTACACATGTTAAAGATTTTTGTAAATATTCTGATTTGAAGTGTACACATACTGGCCTGCTGTCCCTCCTGTAATTGGCAATATAAGGGGGGACAGTTGGTGGAGATCATCGCTGCTCTGCTTTGCAAAGCAGACAGGGATCGCTGAAGAGATGCAGCGCAGGGAGGGAGGGCTGGAAGGGAGCTGGGCACGCCCCTGAAAATGATGCAAAAATGGTTGCGGAGATAGGCCACACCCCATATGCCCACCCGTTCTGTAGCTCTGGCCACGCTTTTGATGCGGCAGGTACAAATTTTTAGGGGACAAAAGTTGGAAAGTATGTGTACACTTGATCAATAAAAAGAGGTGATATTGCCCATAGCAACAAAGCAGATTCTTTCTGTCATTTTCTAGGATACAACAGAGAAATAATAAATAGTGTTCTCATTCTAGCACCCGCTATCTTTGAAAATCCATGCAGTTCCTCTTCCCTGCCTGAGGTGTCATTGTCTGCTGTGGTGTTTCTAGCACAGGTCTGGTTTGCATATCAATGCTGATATACAGACCACACTGTGCTAGAAGCACCACAGCAGACAGCGACACCCCAGGCAGGGAAGAGGAACTGCATGAGTTTTCAAAGATAGCGGGTGCTAGAATGAACACTAGATAAACACAATCTGATAGGTTGCTAAGGGCAACATCACCACTTTTCATTTTTAGCAGCTTTAGTAAATGTACCCCTTAGCTGCTGGAGTAGGGTAGGCAGAGAGTTATGTGGCGGATCCAGGATAAAATGACAGGGGGGCACCATGATAAAAGAGGGTTTGGGTGGGGGAGGGGCGGTGTTAGTGGTGCCAGTGTACATGCTAAGAGAGTGGCAGAGAGAGGGTGGGAATGGGATTAAAAATAGGCCCTGGCATTTAAAGTACGCAGGCCCACCATGGCGACAAAACTGAAGGATGTAGTACGGGAAAGGGGGTGTGGCCACTCAACAGGGGGCATGTCCTTGAGTGTAGTGCACCACACCATATACAACTTCTACACATTATGCAACAAAATACTAGACCCCATTATACTTGCCCATTACACATGATGCCAAATGGAATGAGCCAAAATTCACATAATGCCACACGGATTGAGCCAAAATTCACATAATGCCACACGGATTGAGCCAAAATTCACGTAATGCCACACGGATTGAGCCAAAATTCACATAATAACACACGGATTGAGCCAAAATTCACATAATGCCACACGGATTGAGCCAAAATTCACATAATGCCACACAGATTGAGCCAAAATTCACATAATGCCACATGGATTGAGCCAAAATTCACATAATGCCACACGGATTGAGCCAGAATTCACATAATACCACACAGATTAAGCCAAAATTCACAATACCCTTCATAAACAGGGACATTGTCCGCCAAAGGTGCGCATTAAACATTTACACCATAATGTCCATTACACGGTAAGTTACACACCATTATGTCCATTATGTATTATGCCAAACACCATAATGCCTATTAAAAATTATGCTACATAAGTGCTGCTTATCTACATGCTCATTGCCAAGGGTTCCATGCTCATTGCCAGAGGTTCCATGCTCGTTGCCATGTGGGATTACATGCTCATTGCCAACGGGGAATACATGCTCGCTGTAAATGGGGGACAGCCGCCGCCACGCAGAAGTGATAGCCACTGACAGTGGCAGAGCCTGGCTGTATTCAGAGCACTGCAGGTCCCGGCTATTTGAAATAATACCCCTCTTACACCAGAAAATGCATTCCCAGGTTGGCCCCTTTTACACCAGCCTAGTCCCTGCATTTTCTGGTGTGAGGGGGAGAGAAAACCACCCCTCCCCCTCATTTAACCAGTTATCTCATTTAACCGGCTATGTCTTCGGAACTAACTGACCCATTTACATGAGACATGTATCATATTGAAGAACTTTTGAGTGTGCTTTGAATGATTTTGGTCCAGTGAAAAAGGAACGTTTGGTTCCAGGGTAATTTGCCCTCAAAGAACATGAACAGCCATGAAATTAAATTTCAAAAATAAAAAAAATTGGTTTATCCGCAATATCTCTGGAACCGATTGACCGATATGGACCAGCCTGGTATCATATTGAAGGCTCAGCGATTTGAAATTGAATGAGATCAACCAAGCTTCTGTGATTCAAGGGGGGGAACTGGCAGCCATCGGAACTGGGTGGGGGTCGGAATTAACGGTCCCGTATTATCCTATGGGGTATAAACGTTACAGCTTTGCCAGGCGATATCTCCAGTTTCCGGGGGGCTAGTGACACGGGGCTGGGCTCGTTGGAAAGCCCTGGTCCTCAGCTACAAATGAAATGACAGGGAGGGGACGTGCCTGAATGCCCCCCCCCTGAATCCACCAATGTTTGTACCCATGAGGTCCATTTGAAGAAATGTGTACAGACTTCTTAATATAATGCATGATAAAATTGAACAAGCTTTATTGTTTCTGAACCCATATCTGAACATGCAGTATGTTTGCCTTGCATGGGCAAGTTTAACCATTTGCATACTTATTGCTTTGTACAGCTCTGCAAACATTGTGACACCTTATAAATATGGTTTGATGATCATACTTTTTAATTTTTTTACATTTTTACATACAAAGTTATTGTTTTGCTTTCGCCACCACACCCAGAATAGGCCCAACTGTCCCTTATCACCTAATGTTGATCTTTTCCTGATCACTAATTTAATAAACAGTTTTATAACACAGTTGCACACTGCTTTGTATGGTCATTCTTCCACTCTATTTCTTGTTTGAACTTTGACAAATTGTTAAGATATGCAAAGCAATTAAGTGTCCCTTGAAGGAAATGGAAGCTTGGTGTATTTAAGGAAATACTCATCAGGGATTTAGATGGTGTAGAAGCAATCATTGGCTGAGATACTTTTCATTGTCTCCAACAGAGGAGAAGATTATAAGGAAAGTAAACCAATTTAATTGTTGATTTACAAGGCCTGAAATTACTAGGAGCTTCATTTTATGTTTGCAGTCACAGGGTGTTTTTTATATTTGCAGTTAAAGCTTCCAAACTTGTACGAAGGGCGGCTACATTCAGTGTAGTCTGGTACAATAGTAGCCTAGTGCAATAGTCTATCAGTAATCACTGGGGATAACTGATGGACAATATGGATTTCTATGACTGGGGCCTGCAGATTGCACCCACTAATCAATGTATGTTGGCCACTGAGGATGATGTTGTTGGAGAGGGGTAGGCATGATGAGTGTGAAGATCCGGGGTTCCAAATCACTCAGGCACAGTGATAGATAAAAACCAACAGTGGATACATCTATCTTTCACGCAATACATGTCATAATATATGTAGCACATGAGCTCCATGTAGTGTCGGGTTTGTTTGCTTGTTATTTTACAAGTTTTCCATTAAGTAGCATATTATTTGCAAAGCGAATAGGACACACAAGCAGCTTCTGCTGATTAAAATGATACTCAGAATGTTTGTATTTAGTGTGTGACTGCCACTGTATTTGCACATGAAATGCTACGTTATACCGTTTCCCAGGAAAATGCTGTAACTTTATATTTCTTATGTATATACAGTCATAGTAACACACTGAATATAGACATACCACATAACATTTTATTTATTTGTTTCCTTTACAGCAAAACAGGTTTTGTTGCACTTTATAATTAGAAACAGGGATAAAACAAACTGTGTAGTTACAGACAGTCAAAGGTAGGAGGACCCTGCTTACAAGCTAACCATTTTGCAAAAAATGGGGCAGATGTATTAAGCCTGGCAAAGAGATAAACTGGAGATAAAGTGGAAGGAGATAACGCAGCAGCCAATCAGCTCCCAAGTGTCATATTTCAAACACAGCCGATTGGCTGCTGCGTTATCTCCTTCCACTTTATCTCCAGTTTATCTCTAGTTTATCTCTTTGCAGGCTTAATACATCTGGCCCACTGTAAGATGCTATTTAACAGAAAAAGTGGCAAAAAATATGCCTGGCACTACTGAATCATACCATGGCATGGCACAACTAGGGGGGTGGTTAACATGAATGGAGGCTAGATTACATGGACAAATCTCTAGTATGTTTTGTATTTTTAGGTCAGTGCAATCTTTATCTGCCAGTTGCACTTTGTACAAAAATACAATAGAAACACGGTTTGACTCAAGCAATTATTACATCTTTCAAATATATTAATAATAATGATTATTAAATAAAATAATTGAATTGTCTAAAGTGTAAGGCATTTATTTTGGAATAGAGAAAAGGAGAATGATTCACTCAAAGAGGAAGAGACTGAGATAAACTTAATGAGAAGCAGAGGCGTAGGGAGGGCGGAGCCACTGGAGCACACGCTCCGGGCGCCGATTGGGCACTTGGTGCCACCGGCCCGCTCCCCCTCCGCAAATGAGCTCTGCAATTACACTATGTTCAAATATACTAGTAAGGGGCAGCGTGCGCCGGCGGCTGCTCTGCCCGGCGCCTGCGGCCTGTCTGCTCACCCGGTCCCTGCCGCCATGGTCCCAAGAAGCTCTCCCAGAAGAGCACTCAGCACTGTAGGTGCCGCGGCGCTGACGTCATGCGGAGGGCCCGTCTGCATTACTTGAGTCTCTGCGCGCACAGAGACTCTAGTAGAGAGCGTGACCGGGTTCACCAGCGCCGCGGGTTGAAAGAAGCACCAGTGTGGCAGCCGCCTGATTGCCACTACTGAAGCACTGCAACAGGTGAATCCTGCTTACAGTGTGTGTGTGTGTGTGTGTGTGTGTGAGAATGGTGCTCACAGTGTGTGTGTGTGAGTGAGAGAATTGTGTTTACAGTGTGTGTGTGTATGTGTGTGTGAATGGTGCTTACAGTGTGTGTGTTTTATAATGTCTTGATAAAGGGCATAGGAGCCCAAAACTATGCCCTTTAGCAGTGTCATTGGTTTTTGATTGAAAATAGTCTGCTCAGTGCTGTCCACGTGGAGGTTGATATTGTTTCTTTTAGGGGTAGTTGGCACCAGAGCCAGTTGTTTCAGTTTGGTTACAGGGTGCCATTCATATATATGTATGCATTTCCAGCAAAAAAAGTTTCACTCATAACGGCTGTGCCCTTAAAAATCCTGCGTTTGCCACTGAATATATATCATTATCAAGGTGGATTTCTTATTTTTTTTTTTTATAAAGCTAATTAATTATGGTGATGAACTTATGGTAATAAACTTAGGGATTGGTGGGGCCCGGGGGAAGAGAGGGGTGGTGGGGGGGCCGGGGGGGGGGTGTGAATCTCTCTTGATTCTGATGCCGCCCTGCTGTGCTGTATGTATCTTTATCTGTATATTTATTTATTTACAGTGTCATATAGCGCAGCAGATTGCGTTACAGTGTCTTATATAGCGCAGCAGATTCCGTTAGTGTCTTATATAGCGCAACAGATTCCGTTACAGTGTCCTATATAGCGCAGCAGATTCCGTTACAGCGTCTTATATAGCGCAGCAGATTCCGTTCCAGGTTCTTTTATAGCGCAGCAGATTCCGTTACAGTGTCTTATATATCGCAGCAGATTCCGTTACAGCGTCTTATATATTTCAAATGTAACATGCCAACACATGTTAGCCACGCCCCCAATTCATTACTGGGGGGGCGCAAAATATGTCCTTGCTCCTTGCTCCGGGCACCATGGCACCTAGCTACACCGCTGATGTAGATTGGCAGTTTTGTATTGCGTAGGAGAAGTCTGTCTCTAATGTTGCTGATTGCTTAACCCTAAGTGAATGTCAAAATAGGTGTCCAAATTGCAGAGCAAACATTTTGTTTCATCATATAGACCTGTAATAAAGTATTTTTTTTACACAGCCGCATTGATACGGGAACGCCCATGCGAACGCTGGGTTTTTCCATGTAAATGCAGCTGTGATGTAGTGTGTCGGGGATGGGGGCTGATGTCACATGACGTCAGTTGCCCACCCTGTCTTAGTCCCGGAGCCTGCAAATATAAGTCAGTCTCCACTGACATATTTGCGAGCCCAGGAGAAATCTTCGCATCTTACAGAGTCAACCAGAATCAGGCCCTATATACATTTTTCTCCAAAATAAAATAATTTAGGAAGAATGATGATTGCTGAATGCAGATGTCAGCTTAGTAGACAACCTTTGAATCATAATTTTTTTTACAAAAGATTATGCAGATGTATGTGGCATGCTCATACAGTAGATTTATTCTCACACTTTTGTTCCCCAATCTGAATGCACCCTCATTCATGGTAGCATTAATCTGATGTACAGTGATGTAATATTCACAATAGCTCAAGTTTTGAAGCATCTTTCTTGAAGACATTTTAAAATGGAAATCATAGCATGTATACATGTAAAGGAGAAAACACATTAGTTACTTGAAAAACTAGGCCCCAAAGAGCACATAATGCCAAAAAAGAGGTGCAAGATGGAATTGTCCTTGGGCCCTCCCATCCACTCTTATGTTGCGTAAATAGGTCATGCACACTGTCTGTAACAAACCAATCATTTCAGCGACAGGGTGTGCCACATGACTGTGGCAGAAATGATTGGTTTGTTTGATCCTCCACAAAAAAGAAGCAATTCAGCTCTACCTTTACAATCTGTCTCTACAGAGGCAAGATGTCCTCCTCATTCTCGTCCTCCGATTCCTCACCCCTTTCAGTGTGTACTTCCTCATCCTCACAGTTTATCAATTTGTCCCCACTGGACTCCACAATCACAGGTCCCTCTGTAGTCTCTGGAGGCAGTTCCTGGTCTTGGTTGAAGAATTGATCATTCATTTTGATTAACATCATCTCCACATTTTGCGGAAGCAACTTCCTATGCTGCTCGCTGACCAGGTCCCCGGCTGCACTAAAAACTCTTTCAGAGTACAGACTGGAGGGGGACAACTCAGGTAAAATAGAGCCAGTTTCTACAGGGGGCCTCCAAACTGCCTATTTTTACTGCCTGTACAGGTACTTGACATGTCTACTTTGATGCTGTCACCAAAGTAATCCTCCACCATTTTTTCAATGGTGACAGCATCATGTGCAGTGACAGTAGATATGTCATCAATCATTAGCAGGTCCTTCAGTCCAGACCTGACCTGCCTGCCCTGCATCACCGCCAGCGATGTTTCCTCGCAGCCACAGATGTTGGAGAAAATGAAGGAGGAGCTGTTGCCATGTCATGCTTCAGATGACAATCTCCTGACCAGCAGGTATTTGCACCACTGTAGACTTGTGCCAGAAACAGAGACACAACGGGTGAAATTTAATAGGATGAGAGTTTCAGAAAGTGAGAGATTTGGTGAGAAATCTCCAGTTTTTTTAAAGTGGCAATCATTTACACTGCTAAACCAGTTTGATTTTGCAGTGTAAATGATTGCCGCTTTAAAAAAACTGGAGATTTCTCACCAAATCTCTCACTATCTGAAACTCTCATCCTATTAAATCTCACCCAACATGCTTTAAACCGAGGTTTGTGCACGGTGGCCAGAATGTATTAGTCTGACTTTAATAGACTGACCACCCTCTAATCCTGGCAAAGCGTATGAAGGGCTTCACCCACAAGAGCTACATGCTTTGCGGAATTGCAACTCTTTAGCTCCTCCTTTACTTTCTCCAGCTGCTTCTGCAACTGCCTGATCAGGGGAATGACCTGACTCAAGTTGTCAGTGTCGGAAATGACTTCACGTGTGGCAAGTTCAAGCGGCTGGAGAACCTTGCACAACATGGAAATCAATCTCCACTGCACTTGATTCAGGTGCATCCCCTATCCTTTACCCTTGTCATAGGTGGCTGTGTAAGCTTGAATGGTCTTTTGCTGCTCCTCCATCCTCTGCACTATATAGAGTGTTTAGTTCTATCGCATCACAACCTCTTGTTTGAGGTGATGGCAGGACAGGTTCAGGAGTTCAGGAGTTCAGGAGTTTGATCATGCTCCAGCCTTCTACAGGCAGTGGCAGAATGAGACAGATAAAAATAACACTTTTATTTTGGGATTTATTTTATTTATATGCGGCACAGGAGGAGTGTACCACACACACACACACACACACACACACACACACACACACACACACACAACATAGAATACAAATTTGAGAGATTAAAATAAACCCTTTTATTTTGGGGTTATTTATATGCGGCACAGGAGTGTACTACACACACACGCACAGCAAAACCAGAAAAATGTATACTGATTAAAAATAACCTTTTTGTTTTGGGGTTATTTTATTTATTTACGGCACAGGAGGAGGGTACCACACACATACGGCAAAGTCTGAAAAATTAGATAGATTGAAATAACCCATTTATTTTGGGGTTATTTATTATGTGGGTGCAGCGCAGGATAGTGTAACATACACACACAGCCACAGCAAAGCCTGAAAAAAATGAGAGGGATTAAACTAACCCTTTGTACACTGGACTGTCACTGTACTTATACGGCAGTACTATTGAACTTAATGGCAGTACCATTGGACTAAACAGCAGTACCACTGGACTAGCAGTACCACTGGAATAAACAGCAGTACCACTGGACATACTGTAACAGCATTACCACTGGACTTAACGGCAGTACTAGACAGCACAGCACCATTGCATTGGACATATACAGCAGCACAGGACACCAGCCCGGCAGCAGACAGCACAGTACCACAGGACTGGACTGCACAGGACACCCCCACTGCGACCAGGTCGCCCCCCCCCATGCCAGCTTCCCAGAGAGACACACAGAGACACAACCTCCCTCAACCCTCTCCAGTGCCGGAGATCCCGGGATGATGATGTTTTGTCTCATTCTGTGCGCTGAGCTTTATGTGAATTACCGAACGCACTCGGATCTCGGTTCAGATCCTTGCCATTTGGTAGTATCCAGATTTCAGATATCTGGATGTGCTCACCTCTATTTATCACCACATAACAATTAAAGAAGGATATCAAGCCAAAATGAACTTTGTAGTCCAGAATTAAAACTGTAAATTGACAGACCTTTCATTTAGGCTGCATTTGCTATTTATGTAAGTGATAGAAAGTGCGGTCGTCTACCTGGAGGCAGTTTAGATCCATTGCATGTACATAAAGATGCAGAGATTGGGCACACATCAGTTGTTAATCAACCTTCTTAGTAAAACAAAGGGGGTTTGCAGGTGCACTATGCACTCATTACTGCTAACATACAGTATATTATTTTTTATATTTCATTCATGAGGTTGTTAGCATACATTTTCCCAAAGATGCCCACCGCATTAAAGTCACCTCTCTCGAGCAGGTCCCTAGCACTATGGGGTTCATGCCTGGGGTGCAGGGCACCCATAAACTATAAACTAGTCCAGAAAAACCACCCATGGGCTTCACACAAATAAAATATAGATGTGAAGTGTAATAGAATGTAAAGTATGTAGGGTATGTGAAACCAACTAATAGTGATAAAGGGTGTGTCAAAAGTAATAAAATTATAAAAAATATATATGATTACCTCAGATGATTCTAGTTGGCTCGATAATCAGTGAAAATGTGGTGCTTAGCGAGTCTTCTAACACCACACACTGGGCGTGCGATGTCCAACCCCCTCCACCATCTGCATCCATTCACAGGGTAGCGTCCTGGGGCAAAATTATTTTATAGTCGCCGACCATCTAATGATTTTCACCTGCTCACAAACCTAAGTCAGTCTGGGCTGACTTATGCTGCACATACTTTTTGTACTAGATCTCATCTGATCTCATCGCAAAACCGAGATGCGATGAGATGTGATATTGTATACAATATTGTATACAATAATTGTAACGTGTATGGGCACCCTTAGACTTGTGGCATCCGGGTCCAAGAACTGGGCAGGCGGCTGATGCCCTGTGACATCAGCTCCCCCTCGGCAGGCAGTTGCCTGCCTGCGTTTTCTTGGGGCGATGTTCCATATATAATTTCTTGCTATTTTATTTAAGACTTGGATTGAGGACAACAGTTGCAAATGAACTGGGTAAGAATCAAAACCTTTCTACAGCTAGATTTTCTGATTATATCATTACCTAACGCATGCTTAATGAAGCGTAAACCATTCATTTGTTGTTTTTTGTTGAGAATTTCACAAAGTTTACCTTTAGTCTACGCACTTACACATTGAAGAGTGGACAGGGATTTAACAACCTGCAGCATATTGAATCATTTCAAGAGATTTTGTGAATTTTGTTTATGGTTACCGCGCTTTTACCTTTGTATGTGGGGGCTGCTTAACTGAGTTGTCCGTGCTCAATAATAGGGTGAATAATGGTAATAGTTAAGCGCTCAACCTTGGTTTTATGCTAGTGAGAATAATGTGACGAGATGTTTGTGTTCTGAATAAAGTTTTATTTGTAAACAATATATACAAGTTTTGTACAAGAGAAATGCAGTAAATGGTGGGGGTGTCTGAGATGAGTCCCGTGGGGGATATGAGGGTGCCAGCAGGCCCCTTTAACATAAGCCTGGGAGGATTATGTCTCATTCAGTATAGTAGTGTGGCAGTGGCCTGTATTGAGTCCTAGGGGTTATCAGGGGTCAGCGGAACCCTTTATACCATAAGCCCTTGGGCTTATGTCTCAACAAGAGGCCGCTGTGTGAGTGAGGGTAAGGGGTTAAGGGGTTAGATTCCGTTCCAGGTTCTTTTATAGCGCAGCAGATTCCGTTACAGTGTCTTATATATCGCAGCAGATTCCGTTACAGCGTCTTATATATTTCAAATGTAACATGCCAACACATGTTAGCCACGCCCCCAATTCATTACTGGGGGGGCGCAAAATATGTCCTTGCTCCTTGCTCCGGGCACCATGGCACCTAGCTACACCGCTGATGTAGATTGGCAGTTTTGTATTGCGTAGGAGAAGTCTGTCTCTAATGTTGCTGATTGCTTAACCCTAAGTGAATGTCAAAATAGGTGTCCAAATTGCAGAGCAAACATTTTGTTTCATCATATAGACCTGTAATAAAGTATTTTTTTTACACAGCCGCATTGATACGGGAACGCCCATGCGAACGCTGGGTTTTTCCATGTAAATGCAGCTGTGATGTAGTGTGTCGGGGATGGGGGCTGATGTCACATGACGTCAGTTGCCCACCCTGTCTTAGTCCCGGAGCCTGCAAATATAAGTCAGTCTCCACTGACATATTTGCGAGCCCAGGAGAAATCTTCGCATCTTACAGAGTCAACCAGAATCAGGCCCTATATACATTTTTCTCCAAAATAAAATAATTTAGGAAGAATGATGATTGCTGAATGCAGATGTCAGCTTAGTAGACAACCTTTGAATCATAATTTTTTTTACAAAAGATTATGCAGATGTATGTGGCATGCTCATACAGTAGATTTATTCTCACACTTTTGTTCCCCAATCTGAATGCACCCTCATTCATGGTAGCATTAATCTGATGTACAGTGATGTAATATTCACAATAGCTCAAGTTTTGAAGCATCTTTCTTGAAGACATTTTAAAATGGAAATCATAGCATGTATACATGTAAAGGAGAAAACACATTAGTTACTTGAAAAACTAGGCCCCAAAGAGCACATAATGCCAAAAAAGAGGTGCAAGATGGAATTGTCCTTGGGCCCTCCCATCCACTCTTATGTTGCGTAAATAGGTCATGCACACTGTCTGTAACAAACCAATCATTTCAGCGACAGGGTGTGCCACATGACTGTGGCAGAAATGATTGGTTTGTTTGATCCTCCACAAAAAAGAAGCAATTCAGCTCTACCTTTACAATCTGTCTCTACAGAGGCAAGATGTCCTCCTCATTCTCGTCCTCCGATTCCTCACCCCTTTCAGTGTGTACTTCCTCATCCTCACAGTTTATCAATTTGTCCCCACTGGACTCCACAATCACAGGTCCCTCTGTAGTCTCTGGAGGCAGTTCCTGGTCTTGGTTGAAGAATTGATCATTCATTTTGATTAACATCATCTCCACATTTTGCGGAAGCAACTTCCTATGCTGCTCGCTGACCAGGTCCCCGGCTGCACTAAAAACTCTTTCAGAGTACAGACTGGAGGGGGACAACTCAGGTAAAATAGAGCCAGTTTCTACAGGGGGCCTCCAAACTGCCTATTTTTACTGCCTGTACAGGTACTTGACATGTCTACTTTGATGCTGTCACCAAAGTAATCCTCCACCATTTTTTCAATGGTGACAGCATCATGTGCAGTGACAGTAGATATGTCATCAATCATTAGCAGGTCCTTCAGTCCAGACCTGACCTGCCTGCCCTGCATCACCGCCAGCGATGTTTCCTCGCAGCCACAGATGTTGGAGAAAATGAAGGAGGAGCTGTTGCCATGTCATGCTTCAGATGACAATCTCCTGACCAGCAGGTATTTGCACCACTGTAGACTTGTGCCAGAAACAGAGACACAACGGGTGAAATTTAATAGGATGAGAGTTTCAGAAAGTGAGAGATTTGGTGAGAAATCTCCAGTTTTTTTAAAGTGGCAATCATTTACACTGCTAAACCAGTTTGATTTTGCAGTGTAAATGATTGCCGCTTTAAAAAAACTGGAGATTTCTCACCAAATCTCTCACTATCTGAAACTCTCATCCTATTAAATCTCACCCAACATGCTTTAAACCGAGGTTTGTGCACGGTGGCCAGAATGTATTAGTCTGACTTTAATAGACTGACCACCCTCTAATCCTGGCAAAGCGTATGAAGGGCTTCACCCACAAGAGCTACATGCTTTGCGGAATTGCAACTCTTTAGCTCCTCCTTTACTTTCTCCAGCTGCTTCTGCAACTGCCTGATCAGGGGAATGACCTGACTCAAGTTGTCAGTGTCGGAAATGACTTCACGTGTGGCAAGTTCAAGCGGCTGGAGAACCTTGCACAACATGGAAATCAATCTCCACTGCACTTGATTCAGGTGCATCCCCTATCCTTTACCCTTGTCATAGGTGGCTGTGTAAGCTTGAATGGTCTTTTGCTGCTCCTCCATCCTCTGCACTATATAGAGTGTTTAGTTCTATCGCATCACAACCTCTTGTTTGAGGTGATGGCAGGACAGGTTCAGGAGTTCAG
This sequence comes from Crinia signifera, assembly GCF_055691185.1. Lineage (NCBI taxonomy): Eukaryota > Metazoa > Chordata > Amphibia > Anura > Myobatrachidae > Crinia > Crinia signifera. The sequence continues at coordinate 254,839,716 of NC_139218.1, forward strand.
GAGTTCAGGAGTTTGATCATGCTCCAGCCTTCTACAGGCAGTGGCAGAATGAGACAGATAAAAATAACACTTTTATTTTGGGATTTATTTTATTTATATGCGGCACAGGAGGAGTGTACCACACACACACACACACACACACACACACACACACACACACACACACAACATAGAATACAAATTTGAGAGATTAAAATAAACCCTTTTATTTTGGGGTTATTTATATGCGGCACAGGAGTGTACTACACACACACGCACAGCAAAACCAGAAAAATGTATACTGATTAAAAATAACCTTTTTGTTTTGGGGTTATTTTATTTATTTACGGCACAGGAGGAGGGTACCACACACATACGGCAAAGTCTGAAAAATTAGATAGATTGAAATAACCCATTTATTTTGGGGTTATTTATTATGTGGGTGCAGCGCAGGATAGTGTAACATACACACACAGCCACAGCAAAGCCTGAAAAAAATGAGAGGGATTAAACTAACCCTTTGTACACTGGACTGTCACTGTACTTATACGGCAGTACTATTGAACTTAATGGCAGTACCATTGGACTAAACAGCAGTACCACTGGACTAGCAGTACCACTGGAATAAACAGCAGTACCACTGGACATACTGTAACAGCATTACCACTGGACTTAACGGCAGTACTAGACAGCACAGCACCATTGCATTGGACATATACAGCAGCACAGGACACCAGCCCGGCAGCAGACAGCACAGTACCACAGGACTGGACTGCACAGGACACCCCCACTGCGACCAGGTCGCCCCCCCCCATGCCAGCTTCCCAGAGAGACACACAGAGACACAACCTCCCTCAACCCTCTCCAGTGCCGGAGATCCCGGGATGATGATGTTTTGTCTCATTCTGTGCGCTGAGCTTTATGTGAATTACCGAACGCACTCGGATCTCGGTTCAGATCCTTGCCATTTGGTAGTATCCAGATTTCAGATATCTGGATGTGCTCACCTCTATTTATCACCACATAACAATTAAAGAAGGATATCAAGCCAAAATGAACTTTGTAGTCCAGAATTAAAACTGTAAATTGACAGACCTTTCATTTAGGCTGCATTTGCTATTTATGTAAGTGATAGAAAGTGCGGTCGTCTACCTGGAGGCAGTTTAGATCCATTGCATGTACATAAAGATGCAGAGATTGGGCACACATCAGTTGTTAATCAACCTTCTTAGTAAAACAAAGGGGGTTTGCAGGTGCACTATGCACTCATTACTGCTAACATACAGTATATTATTTTTTATATTTCATTCATGAGGTTGTTAGCATACATTTTCCCAAAGATGCCCACCGCATTAAAGTCACCTCTCTCGAGCAGGTCCCTAGCACTATGGGGTTCATGCCTGGGGTGCAGGGCACCCATAAACTATAAACTAGTCCAGAAAAACCACCCATGGGCTTCACACAAATAAAATATAGATGTGAAGTGTAATAGAATGTAAAGTATGTAGGGTATGTGAAACCAACTAATAGTGATAAAGGGTGTGTCAAAAGTAATAAAATTATAAAAAATATATATGATTACCTCAGATGATTCTAGTTGGCTCGATAATCAGTGAAAATGTGGTGCTTAGCGAGTCTTCTAACACCACACACTGGGCGTGCGATGTCCAACCCCCTCCACCATCTGCATCCATTCACAGGGTAGCGTCCTGGGGCAAAATTATTTTATAGTCGCCGACCATCTAATGATTTTCACCTGCTCACAAACCTAAGTCAGTCTGGGCTGACTTATGCTGCACATACTTTTTGTACTAGATCTCATCTGATCTCATCGCAAAACCGAGATGCGATGAGATGTGATATTGTATACAATATTGTATACAATAATTGTAACGTGTATGGGCACCCTTAGACTTGTGGCATCCGGGTCCAAGAACTGGGCAGGCGGCTGATGCCCTGTGACATCAGCTCCCCCTCGGCAGGCAGTTGCCTGCCTGCGTTTTCTTGGGGCGATGTTCCATATATAATTTCTTGCTATTTTATTTAAGACTTGGATTGAGGACAACAGTTGCAAATGAACTGGGTAAGAATCAAAACCTTTCTACAGCTAGATTTTCTGATTATATCATTACCTAACGCATGCTTAATGAAGCGTAAACCATTCATTTGTTGTTTTTTGTTGAGAATTTCACAAAGTTTACCTTTAGTCTACGCACTTACACATTGAAGAGTGGACAGGGATTTAACAACCTGCAGCATATTGAATCATTTCAAGAGATTTTGTGAATTTTGTTTATGGTTACCGCGCTTTTACCTTTGTATGTGGGGGCTGCTTAACTGAGTTGTCCGTGCTCAATAATAGGGTGAATAATGGTAATAGTTAAGCGCTCAACCTTGGTTTTATGCTAGTGAGAATAATGTGACGAGATGTTTGTGTTCTGAATAAAGTTTTATTTGTAAACAATATATACAAGTTTTGTACAAGAGAAATGCAGTAAATGGTGGGGGTGTCTGAGATGAGTCCCGTGGGGGATATGAGGGTGCCAGCAGGCCCCTTTAACATAAGCCTGGGAGGATTATGTCTCATTCAGTATAGTAGTGTGGCAGTGGCCTGTATTGAGTCCTAGGGGTTATCAGGGGTCAGCGGAACCCTTTATACCATAAGCCCTTGGGCTTATGTCTCAACAAGAGGCCGCTGTGTGAGTGAGGGTAAGGGGTTAAGTGACCCGTGGGCGGGCGGGGTTAAGTCCAGATACACTTGTGGCTGCAGGAAAAAAGTCAACGGAGGTGCTGGGTGGCGGAGCCCCGCTCCCAGAGTTGTTTCACACTCACAGTCTTTATGCAGAGTTCGTGCAGCGGATAGGTGCTGGACGTCCCGGATTCACTTATGAGGCAGTGGTGAGCGGCGTTCACCCGTCTGCCTGTCTGTGTGTAAAGCCGCTGCGGTGATCGTGCAAGCGGCTTCCACTGCTCCCGACCCGGACGCTAACTTCCGGGTTAGCGGGGTGACGTCACCGGGGGAGATGTGCGCTCGACTCCGGGCGGACGGAGGAGACTTTGATGCTGTAGGTGTTGTTGTGGAGAAGATTTGTGCAGATTTTGTGTGAGACTATGGCCTGATTCAGACCTCCTGTCTATTATTATTTTATTTATGAGGCGCCACAAGAGTTTCGCAGCACCTGTAAAGGAACAGTACAGGGAGACAAAACTTACAGTAAATAAATAACAGAAATAGATTACAAGTAAAATCAATGCCACAGTTCCATACATATTACAGCTTAAAAGTAGGTAGTGAGGACTTAGGGGCTGGTAGTCAGAGATGGACACTGATTGTTTGAGTATAGTAGAGCTGTGAGTGAAATGTGAAGAGAATAGGGCTTAGACAACAGGAGGGAAGAGGGCCCTGCTCTGAGGAGCTTACAATCTAGTAGGAAGGGGAGACAGACAGATTACATGAGGTGCAAGCAGTTGGGAGGTGGGTTGATGGCAGGATGTAGGCAGGCAGAGACGGACAGTGTATGTGGAAGGGGTCAGAGTACAAGCCTCAGGACTAAGTTATGCAGTGGAAGGGTACGCTTTGATGAATAGGTGAGTTTTCAGTGCCCGTTTTAAACTTTGCAAGGTTGGGGAGAGTCTAATGGAGCAAGAGAGTGCATTCCACTGAAGGGGTGCAGCACGGGCAAAGTCCTGAACTTTAGAATGGGAAGCAGTGATCAGGGTGGTGGAGAGTCAACAATCGACAGTTGACCGAAGAGGTGGAGAGGGAGTATGAATGGAGATAAGGTTAGAGATATATATGGAGCAGTGGAATTAGATATATGGCCTGTTCTGTGTATATTCGAAGCCTAACAAGCAGGTAAACACCCCCCTTCCTGCGCTGAATGCCCACCCCTCCAGCCTTGTGAATCCCTGCATTAGCATGTTAGTTTTCTCCCATGCACCATTGAATATTTTTTTTTCCTCTTCGCAGATAAAAGTCAGTCTAAACTGACTTTTATCCTGGCTGGAGATGGACAAATTTGGGACGAACGCTGAGCCAGGCATTGACTAAGCAGGCAATGACACACCTGTGTCTGCAGGGCTACCCAGTGTTTCTGTGGGTGCATCTATAAAATGCTGTGCATTCCCCTGTTTCCACCCCCTGCCATCTGATACTTGAGAGAATGCCCAGGTGAGTGTGAAACTCGCCAAAGGCGATTGCTCAGGCGGTTTGCACATGTGCATATTTGTGCATATGCAGATCCCCACCGTCGGCCGGGGGACCGAATTCTACTTGTATAATTACATACTTTAGGAATGACAGTGGAGGATGAGTGGGGGCAATCTGGAAGCTATAGGTTAAGAGTTATGAATTGGAATGAACAGGATTAGGAAATAGTACACAGGCCTGATTCACAGATGATTTACACAGTTCAGCAATTATCAGCCTACTTTGCATGTGTCTAAGTCGCACTGGTTATGTGCTGCAGTGGTCCTGTGATGGCAGTCATCATGAGGATTTATTAGCAACGCGTATCACAACGTTGGAATCCCGACTGCCTGCACCCCGATAGGGGGCGAGCGCGATGCAGGCCCTTGCAGTCGTGGACCCCCACAAGAGAGAATAGCCCCTGTGACTGTGAGTCAGGATCCCCCCCTGACGGAGCACCGGCAGTCGGGATTCCGACCTCGGGATACTGACTGTCAGAGCGTCATCCGGTACCCGAGAGGAAAGCCCATCAGAGATCACTGTAATAAGCTAGGAATCTTTTTATTTCATTTTCATTTTTGTACTTGCCAAATAACTGACCTTAAATCTGGAAATGATAGCGTTAAAATAACTATGGAGAACATAAATTTACAGTATACATGTAGAGAATCGTGTCAGAATATAGCAAGAAAGTGCATTTTAATCACTGTTATTATTGATCAGCTATTGTTATATGCCACCGCCAGTTCTGTTCCTTATTGAATGGCAGTAATCCATTGTACGTTATATTGATCTTATAATAATTATCTGCAGTTCAGAATGTGACTAATGAGCACAGCTTGTATTTGCAGATTCTTTCTTTCCAATTTCTTATTCCAGTCATTTAGAGTTTCTTGTTGACTTTCAAACTGTATAAATGTAATAGAATCCATAGCCTTACTGTATATGGACTTTTGTCCTGCAGGTGGCAGCATATGACTTTCAGCTTCCAGTACACATCAACTTGACCGGTGGATTATCTGATGCTGCTAGCTCGGAAGCTGTCACTCCAACTCTCTCAGAAAAGCATATTGTTGTTCCCAGGCCTCAGACTGTGAATGTCATCACTCCTTCATGTAAAGTAAATGCCACTGGTATGTCGATAAAATTGTCTTTATGTATGTGTAACCTTAATATAACCACACTTTCAGAAGTAGTAAACATGAACTTTCAATACTCTGTTTATGCCTGTTGTCATTGTACTGACAGCTTTTAAGTGCATAGTTCTGTTCTTGCAAAATCATTACGCATCTTAAATGGCAAATGCCTCGTCTACAAAACGTGTTCCCAAACAAGGCACAATTCTGCACCATTTCTCAATATGCGGTGTATTATATTTATACAACATTGAGCCGTTACCAAATCAATGCTAAATTTGGCAAAAAGTATTTTCTGGGTTAATGGGAATCATTCCTGACAGATGACAACTATGGAATGGGTGCAATGAGGTGCAAAACTGGGTGCCTATAATTAACAGGGGTTTCTGTTTATGAAACAAGATATTTTGCTTGCAATATGCTTGAAACCATGAATCTATGCTTAATTACATATTCTTTGTAATACAGGGACTGTGCTTCAAAAGTTTTGGTGAACAGCAATAGAAGAGACATTGCATATTGCAGCAAGGGAAGTTCCGCTATTTGTCATTACAATGTAGTTGGTGCAGCAGGAACCCTTGATCTTGGCGCTGCAGTACAGCCAGTTTCAGTTTCCTGCACACGTTACTGAGATTACACTGGACCACACATGCGCACTGCACCGGAAGCCCTATTTTGGTGTCTTTCTGTGGTAGAGATGGAACTACCATTGGTGCAGCAGGTGCATGGCAGTGGAGCCCCTGAGGAGCCCATTGCTAGCCAGACCAGCAATGACTTCTTGGGTTGGGGTAGAGGGGCCACAAATTATATTTGATGAGATTTACAAGTTTGACTGAAATCACATAAATTTGGACAATCGCGATTTACTTAAGGCAAATTTTGCATGGAAAACATGATTTTCCATGGCAATAGACAAACTAATTTGATCAAACATTGAAGTCTTTTCATAGACAGCAATATCCTGGATTTACTAAGCATTGTGAATAGACAACCAAATCAGTAGTGGGTTTGTATGTGAAAGGCCATCAAATTTGTCCACCCATAATCATGATGAAAATAAAAGTGGACTAAATCATTAATCACTAAATCACAGCAGTGTGCTGAACCAAAGGCCTGCTTTAGATCTGCTCCTTAGGCTGCGTATATTTGTTGCCCAGTGAGTAGGTAAATGCCACCCGCAGAACTCACGCCCACCCGCCCGAATCCCCGCACTACGCATACACATCCGATCGCATGTAACCATAGTATCATTTTTCCTATGTTCGTTGTGAAAAGTAAGCCAGGACTTTTCATTTGAACACTTTCCGACAAATTGGGGGTGGGAGTTGACGTCATGTGACATCATCAGCCTGCCCCAAGCATTTCTAAGGGCACGCCCACTTTTTTGGGGGCAAGTCCATGAAACTTTGGGTGGACCCCAGGGAACTGCCTGTCACTCAGGCGAAGAGAAACTTAATGCACTCACAAAACTAGCAATCCACCATCTGCCAGAAATGAACCAATAGGAAAGCTATAGGAAGTGTTTGTCTGTTTCCTACGGTATTCATTGGTTTTCATGCGTCTTTTCAGACTATCTGCTTGCAAAGTCTGTTCAGAACTAGTAATATTCAAAACAATGCTTAAATATCTGTGTTTACACCCTCCAAACCAACAGTGATGTTCAGCGTTTTGGTTTGAAAGTCAAATATGATTCTTCTCCAATCTAGTCTTCATATTGGAGTCAGCTAGTAAATAGAACTTTCTTGGTGTTTGCTGTGAAATATTAAAATGAATCTCAACTGAATAACTTGTTCAACGACGAATCCTTCCCACAGTTTTACAGCAACTGCTCACATTCTCCACTACCAAGATTGTATTTGAATTACCGGCTAAGATGCTTGAGCTAGGAATTGCAGATGACTCTTTATGCTCGCAGGTAAGACTCTCATGAACAGTATTTGAGGAGAAATAGATTTGAAGTTCAGGGTTATCATAATTCAGAGAATATGGTGAATTAAGAAGAGCTCCCCAAAGCAATATTAAGTATCGTTTATATGGTAAGTATAGGAGATATGGATATATTGACCTAGATGCAAAAGCAGACAAATTCCTAAGTTTTGCATTTTTTTCTTCCTGAAATAAGAACATTGGATATTATGTGCATGTTTTGCTGATATTTTAATATAAACATACAATGTTTTGCTGTAAGATTAAAACCTGTAAAATAAATCTATTACGAGCATTAAAAGTAAATGTAAATCATGTGATGTTTATTACTCTTTATAATTTACCTGGAAGCTAAAACTCTAATTTCCGGCTTTTAATAATAGTTTTCAGGTTTCAGACTGAGCTTAGTACAAATTTGGGTACTCTTTACCTAGCACGGCGCCCACGATGTCCATCGCGGTCATCGGGTGTAAAAAATCGCGGGCATCGCATGCACTACAGTAACGGGTGCGACGCGACCGACGCGATGCACGCGATTTCCCATAGGGATCAATGTTAAATTTTTCAATGGACACGATTTTTCAGTTCAATGCCTCAATGCCCGCGATTTTGCCATAGGAAACAATGTTAAATGGGCCACAGAGCCCAAATAGGCACCCTTAGCAGTGAAATGTCCCCCACAATTGTTAACGACAGCCCACGATCCACGCGAACCCGAAGCGTGGCGAGCGCAGCGGTACGCGTCCTCCAACCTTTTCATACCCCCACTATCCACGTCGGCGTGGAGTTGAGAATAGAATAGTGTGGCGAGCGCAGCGAGCCACCGAGCCCGAAGCGTGGCGAGCGTAGCGAGCCCCGCGAGGGGACGCGGATACCTTCACAGGTAAACGCGGCCCTACGCGGGCTTCACAGGTATCCGCGTCCCCTCGCGGGGCTCGCTGCGCTCGCCATGCTTCGGGCTCGGTGGCTCGCTGGCCACACTATTCTATTCTCAACTCCACGCCGACGTGGATAGTGGGGGTATGAAAAGGTCGGAGGACGCGTACCGCTGCGCTCGCCACACTTCGGGTTCACGTGGATCGTGGGGTGTCGTTAACAATTGTGGGGGACATTTCACTGCTAAGGGTGCCTATTTGGGCTCTGTGGCCCATTTAACATAGTTTCCTATGGCTAAATCGCGGGCATTGAGGCATTGAACTGAAAAATCGGGTCCATTGAAAAATTTAACATTGATCCCTATGGGAAATCGCGGGCATCGCGTCGGTCGCGTCGCACCCGTTACTTTAGTGCATACGATGGACGCGATGGGTGCCGTCCTAGGTAAAGAGTACCCAAATTTGTTCGGAAAATGGGCAAACCCATGTGCACTGCAGATGGGGCAGATTTAACATGTATAGAGAGAGTTAGATTTGTGTGAGTTATTTTGTTTCTGTGCAGGGTAAATACTGGCTGCATTATTTTTACACTGCAATTTAGATTTCAGTTTCAGCACACCCCACCTAAATTTAACTCTCTTTGCACAGGTTACATCTGCCCCACCTGCAGTGCACATGGTTTTGACCATTTTCCAAACAAATTTGTACTGAGCTCAGATTTGAATAAGACCCTAGGTCAAACCTATTCCCTGTGACAGACAAAGGTGCGGTTACCACTTCATGTATGCACCCGAACTCGCACCCCTTGTGGCCCCTTTTAGTGACCAACTTACAGATTTGTACGCACAGTCCTATGGCACAGCCACTAAATATCAGCAAGTCAGCCCTAAAAACATTACAGGGAATAGAACTGACCCCATTAAATTTCCATTTTTCCAGCTTTACTGTTATACTGGTATTCAACACATAGCATAGATAAATATACAACAAATAAATATTCATTGGTATATTATTGGCAATAATGAGAAATAGATATACCATTACAGATGAAAAATGTGCACACTGGTCCTGAGTCAGATGGATCTATTTCTACAGTTGCAAGCAGTGATTGTTTGCACATGCAGATACAAATTTACTCCTTTGTACATATTTCCATTTGATTTGGACAGAACATGGATGGATCAGTATTTCTGTTAAATTGGGCACTTGGTGGGGGTGGGGGGGGGGACTGGGCATTGACTATATGAACATTTTGGAGTGTCATGTACATATAGCTAAAGCACTGCCTCTGTAAATTTGGCCTGTATGACCTGATTTACAGTTATAAGTACATCCATCTAGAACTGGGGTAGCCAACCTTAGTCCTCGAGAGCTACCAACAGTGCATGTTTTGCAGGTCTCCTCACAGAATCACAAGTGAGCTAATTAGCTCCATCTGTGTATCTTTTAAAATGTGTCAGTGATTAATGAGTGCAGCTGTGCAGCAGCTAGGTTGTCTGGAAAATGTGAACTGTTGGTAGCTCTCGAGGGCTAGGGTTGGCTACCACTGATCTAGAAAGTTCAGTTTTGTACTGTACCTTAGCAATCCTTATTGAACACTGGGGAGTTTAAGATGTTCAGATGGATTACCGATGGAGAACTGACAGCTCTACTCTAAGGCCCTTATTCTGGTTGACTCACAAGGATACGAATTTCTCAGCCTTGGGAGTCCCCCAGAGGCCGCCTGCCGCCCGTGCGAACCCCCCTACCCATTTTGCTCCAGTGATCCCCCGTATGGCTGTGAATGGATGATTTGCATAATCATCCATTCACAGCCTTGAGTGCGGGAGAGAAATCATTCGATGGTCAGAGACTGATTTCTCCAGCGATCGCAGATCTGAGACACCTCTGTGGCATTTGAGATCTCCCCGCGCCCTGTGCGGAAAGTGGACAGGCAGCTGACATCCGCTGCTGTCATCTGCCCGTCCCCCGCACCATGAAACACTGGGCGTTCCCATGGGCAAATTCCCCAGGCCGTCGCCCAACGCTCCCCAACACCCCTCGCCCAGACTTCTGTGCATGAGCAATGTGACCACACAGCGGCGGCACATGCATATAAATAACAATGTATAGTTGCCAAAAATCAGTGCCCCGTGCGAACGAATGGGGGACAGATTCAATCAGAATCACTCCCTAAATCAGAATGTAAAATAAAAACCCAGGCAATAATATATATGTGTGTGTGCATCCTGGTGTGCTATTTAGCTGGATGTGCGGCAAACTGTAAGGTGCCTCTTTTACAATAATTGTCTAAAGGTCTCAAGCAAACATTTCTTATTGCACCAATTTTGGGTTAATTTATTAAAAGTTAATTACAGGGGTACAGGCTCTGATAGCTAACAGTTTGCATCTGGCTTGTGACCCTTAACTTGTAATAGTTCCTGCCACCTAGCAGCCACCAATGGATAATAACAGAGAATTTGTACAGATAAGAACCACTTGGCTCATCTAGTCTTTCCATATACAAGCACACAGTAGAGTTAATCATTTTGTTGGGAGCCAGTTAACCTACCAGTATATTTTTGGACTGTAGGATTAAACTGGAGTACCTGGAGGAAACCCATGCAAGTATGGGGAGAATATACAAACTCCACACAGTTACTGTGATAGTAGAATTACCCCATGACCTCAGTGTTGTGAGGCAGTAATGCTAAGCATTACACCATCCGTACTGGATACAGCTTCAAATGTTATAAGCTGTCATAGGCAAGCCCCAAAAACTTTTGGTTTTCAGAGCTTGATCAATGCAACTTTCATATATTGTATGGGAATGGCACTGTTTTGCAAATGTGTGTTTAAGAGCAAATGTACATAATTTTCTATAACCTTTGCGGAAAATGCAGTGACAGCATGAGTGTTGGTGACACCTGATGTGGCCATAAGATCACCTGTCCAAAAATGGGGTGTGGCTTTGCATGCAGAGGACATGACTTGGGGGAGGCTAGAGAGGGTGTGGCGTGGACTACATCACTCCTGTGGTGTGTGCGCTGCCCACAGAGACTGTTCTAGCACTGCCAGCTTCTTCTCAGTGATCAAGTATGTTCCCACAGGTATCATAAGGGGCTTGCAGGAGATACCACCATATCCAAGGGATGACATTAAAATGCTGACTCCTCCAAAGTGACAGGAGACAGATGCTGCAGTGTGACATTATTCTGCAGCACCTGGCTCCTGTCAGCATTTTAAAGCTTCTGAGAAAATGCTCTTTCATATTGAATCACAAAATAGTTTGGGGTTTTGTACCCATACATTGTTAGGGTATAAAGGGTAGACAGTCAAAAGGTTGACAGTGTCTTGCTTGACACCAAATGGTTGACATCGACAAAAGATAACCACAAGCAAAAGGCTGACAGGGAAATGGTTGACACATAAAACAGTCTATGTGAGCTTTTTTGTTCTTTGTGTCAGTTTGTAGATTTCTTTGCTTACACTGGCTGCTGTTCCCAATAGAAATCCACATGGATGGTAATTTAATGCCATGTCGACAATTTCACCATGTCGGCCATATGGAGTGGACCTATTGACTGTCGACTTAGACACTATTGACCTATTGGCCCAATAACCCCAAGACAAGCAGTATTAGGGACCAACAAATAGGAGTATATATAAAGGTGGTTTTAGTAAATTAGAACTATGAATAAAGTGTACAGGTGGATTTCAGGTTTTGGCCATTTGTTGATTTAGTTTGATGAATGTTTAAGCACTTCACAATATTTTTTTTAATAAGTATGTCTGTGTTTTAATTTCTTGGTTTTAGGTACTTGAACTAGGCAACATCTCAAAGCAGTCGGTGACATGGAGGCTAAATCTTAATCAAAGTGGGGAAACTACGAAGATTGGAATGTTTACATTTAGTAAACACTCAGGGTTGCTCGCACCAGGGGAAATCAGTAGGATCACAGTTAATTTCTGTCCTAGTGAGTATAAAGAAAATACATTTCTCCCTTTGGTTGTGTCTAAAAAGTCCTTTTAGCTTGAACATTTATTTTTTCTAGAATTGCCTTTAACAATTAAAACCCCATAGCATCACCCCTCCTACTGTATTTTTGATACCCCATGATATTAGTTACCCACCCCCGTGGCATATTCCTGTACTCCCCAGAAAAATAACTCTTACAGTGTATTACGTCTGTTTAGGGTAAACATTAATCAGTATTATTTACATACTGTATAAAACGGCAATGGTCTATGAATTAGAAAGGTCGAACATTTCACTTTGACAAATTGGTATGTAATGCTAAATTATAAACATGCAGTGCAACCGATTAATTTGTTATTAATGCTTGTTTCTTCCTTTTTGACAGCTAATCTCGGGAATTATGCTGCTGAGGTGCAGATAGTCCTGAATGATAATGACAGTAACTACACACTTATCAATTTGTTTGGAAGCTGCAAAAAACCAGGGCTAACCTTTGACCCGCCATTTGTCATCCTAACTCCTGTACCCTTGGATACAGAAATGCAAGCAGTTGTTGATATCACTCCAACAGATTTTTTGAGGTATATTTTGATTCAATGATAGTATGGTACAAATTGAAATAATCAGTTGTATTACTATAATTGCTGCTAGTATTATTATTTATAACCATTTTTGCTATTGTGGCAGAATATTTTGTTGTTTTTTACATAAAATATTTCATCATTCATATCAGTTCTTTCCCCGTTGGAGTTTGCTGTTTAAATTCTCTACCATACAAATATTCACATTCAAACATTAACCTAACAGTAGTTTTTGTGGATCATAATCAATGAAACTCAATGCATTTTTTATGATAAGAAAGAAATGTAACCTCACTTGGCCCCAGCTGACTTGCAGGAGGAACTTATCTGTCCATTTCAGCTATTAAGTTTCCTTAGACGGCTGTAAAATATTTTTCTCCTGAGAGTGAATATGAAATCATCCATGTACAATTTATTTTACACTTTTGTTACAAGACAAGTATACTTATAAGTTAAAAATACGTGTCTATAGACAGAGGTGGAACTACCATTTGTGCAGCAGGTGCATTGCCCTGGGGCCCCTGAGAATTGAGGGACCTGCTGCTGCCCAAACTAGCAAAACGTTATCCACTCGTCCTCCCGCAGACCATTTTTGAGCAACGTTGAATAAATGGTGCAGTGCCCAAGGGACCTGGCCTTTACCTTAGAGAGGCAGGGATGACGCTGTGTTCTGGACTGATAGGAGAGTTCTGTTACAGGGCCGGCCCAAGCCTAACTTTTTGGGTAAGCAAACTTAGAGTTTAGCGCCCCTCACTGACACATTGCATCATTACACATTGTGCCATATAATGCCCATTACATATTGTGCCACACATCATAATGCCCATTGCACATTGTGCCACACACCATACTGCCCATTACACATTGTGCCACACACACTGTAATGCCCATTACAAATTGTACCACACATGGTTATGCCCATTACACATTGTGCCACACATCGTGATGCCAATTACACATTTTGCCACACATCGTGATGCCAATTACACATTGTGCCACATACCGTAATGCCCGTTTCACATTGTGCAACACATTGTGATGCCAATTACACATTGTGCCACACATCATGATGCCAATTACACATTATGCCACACACCATGATGCCCATTACACATTATACCACTCACAATTTTGTTCATTACATATTATGCACATAAGTAGTGCTTACCTACATGCTCATTGTTAGGGACTTCATGCCCGATGCCAAGGGGTTTCATACCCATTGCCAAGGGGGATTACATGCACATTGCCAAGGGGGATTACATGCACATTGCCAAGGGGGATTACATGCTCATTGCCAAGGGGGAGTGAAATGCTCATTGCCAAGTGCCGCTAGCCAGGCAGAATTGACAGTTGGGCAGAGAGTGTTGCGCTACCCGGCTGTATTGAGAGCAGGTCCACAGCTATTTGAAATTTTGCGCTGCCCCATGAGCAAATCGGAGCTCATGGTCCAGCAGCCAATCATGGCAATGGTAGGGCAGGCCATGCCTGGCACCTATGAGTGCTGATGATCACAATCACATGCTGCCTCTAATTAACAGACAGCTGTACATTTTATGATTCACTTCTTTCTGTGAATTAAAGGAAGCTCCCAACTGATGTAATTGGTACTATCAGAGTAAGCCTGACTGAGTGCCAAACTGAGCAAAGCCAAGCGGTGGGGGGCCTGTCAAAGACAAAGCAGGGGCCACTGTGTTCCTGCCTCCACTAAAGTACATGCCCCCTGTTATCCACACCACACAGCGTGTTGTGGTTTTGCTTTTTTGTATTTCATATACTTTATACTGTAGTTATTCAATACATCTTACATACACATATATGTCATAAATTGGTGCCTAAGGTGTGGCAAATAGCCCCTAACAGTGCTCCAGGTTTCAGCCTTTCGCTCAGGTTGATCATCCTATTTGCATGTGACCCAGAGCAGGGTGTGGGCTGCAGTTCAGGGACAGCTGGTACCGCCACAGGCTGTAACAACCTGTGTAGTTGAACTGCCACACTCCCCTATTATGCATAATACACCAAATGTACATAAATATATGGTATGTTGCTATCAAAGCGTTTAAGTCTCTATATGACATGTAGACGGTAGGTGTATGAGGACACATTTGTAGAAGTTTGTTTTATTCAATAAGCAGTCCATCTTGTTAGTGTAACCAAAATGTTTTATATTTTTCTAGGCAATCTACATTGAAAGTTGAAATTCCAGAGGTAGTACTTGATAACGGAGATCGGGTAAATGCATTTTCTGTATTTTTCCCCAATGGCCAAACTATAGCTGGCTCACATCACTCAAGTGAACAACTTGTCTGCCAGATCAGCTTTAAATCTTCCAGTCCTGTGTCTTGTTCGGTGGATCTATTATTCACGGATGAAGATAATAACCAGTAAGTGGCATTTTGTTTCTAATGGTGCCCATACACTTATCAATTCAGGCTGATCTCACCCAATCCCGATGGATCGGGCAGTGAAATCGACCCAAATATGATGTGTTTGACATCCCATCTGATCCTATGCATGTTCCCATGTGCATCGGGTCAGACCATACTGATTGAACCTGCTGTAAGTTCAAACTGTCGGATCATGAGTGTTTTTTAGCACCCATGATGTGTTGGGTCTGATCAGTAGGTGTGTGCCAGCGGTGAAGCACCGCTCGCACATACCTATGTTAAAGGACATTCAGCATCGGGTTCCAGGCTGCACTGAGAGCCTGGGGGTGTGGGTGCAGCGTCGCGGCAGAGCATGCAGTCCACAGTGTCCGGGAAGTGCTGAGCAGGCACTGCGGACTGCGGAGTTAAAAAAAATAATTCAAAAGATAGGCCAGCTGCTGATTGGCTGAGAGTGCTTTCTCTCTAAGCCAATTAGTGGCCTCACTGCGTCGCCACTGATTGGCAGAGGGAGTGAGCACTTTCAGCTAATCAGCTGCCAGCCTATCTTTTAAAAAGATTTTTTTAAATCTGCCATGGTGTCCGCAGTGTCTGCTCAGCTCTTCCTGGACACTGCGGACTGCCTGCTCCGCCGCAATGCTGCACCCACCCCCTGGGTGCTCAGTGCAGGCCGGACCCCAATGCGGTACTTGTGGAGTATCACGGCTCCCACGACCTGCATCGTATGCAGATCGTATGCTAAAAATCGATCGCACCCGATTTTGCACTGAAATGCATCAGAATGCATTGAAATGTGTATTAAACTTGTGAAATGCCCCCAAATGCCATTTTCATAGTGCACCACCCCCACTATCAACGTCAACCCGAAGCGTGGCGAGCAGCGGCGGTACGTGTCCTACGACCTTTTCATACCCCCACTATCCACGTCGGCGTGGAGTTGAGAATAGAATAGTGTGGCGAGCGCAGCGAGCCACCGAGCCCAAAGCGTGGCGAGCCCCGCGAGGGGACGCGGATACCTTCACAGCTATACGCGTCCCCTCGCGGTACGCGTCCTACGACCTTTTCATACCCCCACTATCCACGTCGGCGTGGAGTTGAGAATAGAATAGTGTGGCGAGCGCAGCGAGCCACCGAGCCCAAAGCGTGGCGAGCCCCGCGAGGGGACGCGGATACCTTCACAGCTATACGCGTCCCCTCGCGGGCTTCACAGGTATCCGCGCCCCCTCGCGGGGCTCGCTGCGCTCGCCACGCTTCGGGCTCGGTGGCTCGCTGCGCTCGCCACACTATTCTATTCTCAACTCCACGCCGACGTGGATAGTGGGGGTATGAAAAGGTCGTAGGACGCGTACCGCCGCCCCTCGCGGGCTCGCTGCGCTCGCCACGCTTCGGGTTGACGTTGATAGTGGGGGTGGTGCACTATGAAAAATGGCATTTGGGAGCATTTCACTACTTTAATACACATTTCAATGCATTCTGATGCATTTCTGTGCAAAATCGGGTGCCATCGCATCACATCGGATGCCATCGTATGGCATCCGATGCGATCGCATACGATTTTTGAGCTAAAATGCTCAAAAATCGGTAAAACATTGTATCGCATCGTATGCCATCGTATGCCACTACATATGGCATGCGATGCCATGCGATGGCATACGATTTTTTAGCAAAAATGCGCAAAAATTGGTAAAACATCGCATCGCATCGTATGCCATCGTATGCCACTACATATGGCATACGATGGGAGCCGTGATACTCCACAAGTACCCCCAATGCTGCCAAGGTTTTATTTTTTTACATTTTTTTATTCTCCTACTCCCGCAGCTCCCTGGGAATTTACATGGGACAAATCGCATGCAAAAAAAGGCACATCAAGTGCTCTCAGGGGAAATTAGGTCCGACTTGTCCTTCGGATACACTCTCCATAATTCTTATATTATTTACTGTGTTACAGTTGCAGAATTTGTACAATTTAGCTAAAATATTACCAACTCTGAGAGGCAGATGTACTAAAGCCTTGGACGGTGATCAAGTAGAGAAAGATACATTGCCAACTAATCAGCTCCTGTCATTTTTTTTAACACAGCCTATAATATGGCAGACAGAGAATATGTGGCATACAGTAGTTACATACATTTTTGTAACCCAAACAGAATGCACCCTCATTTGTGGCATCAGAAGTCTTTTAGTCGGATGTATTGTAATGTAATATGAATATATATTCAAATCAGCTTCATTTTTTAAGAATCTTTCTTGAAGACAACATGGTAAATGTAACAAGCTTTCGACAGTTATAAAGCGGGGTGTGTTAAACTACCAACCAATCTGCTCCTAACTGACATTTTTCAAACACAGCCTGTAACAAAGGGGCAGAGTAGATGGACCAAGTGGTTCTTATCTGCCATCAAATTCTATGTTTCTATGTTAACATTTCTAGTACTTTGGGCCTAATTCAGCATAGATCGCAATGCAATTTTTTTCTCTAATGGCCCAAACCATGTGCACTGGAGATGGGGCAAATGTAACATGTGCAGAGAGAGTTAGATTTGGGGGAGTTATATTGTTTTTGTGCAGGGTAAATATTGGCTGCTTTATTTTTATATTTAATTTAGATTTAATTTTGAACTCAACTCACTTAAATCCTCTCTGCTCATTTGCACCACCTGCAGTGCAACATAGTTTTGTCCATTAGAGAAAAAAAATATGCTTTGGGATCTAGGCTGAATTAGGCCCTTTATCTCTCTCCAAGACTTATGATGCGCTGCCAGATCACTCAGAATGCTCAGCATCGCTCAGTACACAGCGCTGCATAGCGATGTGTCACTGAGCGACCTTTCAGGGCCAGTATTCTCCGGTGAGAACACTGGCCCTGACACAGCTGATTATAGATGTTTAATCGCCTGGCAATAGTGACACATGGGGCCACGCATCGCTATCACTATGGCCCCTATACACACATTGATATTACAGCATTTTCTGAGCAATCTACTTGAATTAAGTAATATCACTCAGAAAATGGCCTGAAATTGCTATGTGAGTAGGCCCCATTAGAACATCTCCAACACAGACCTGGATTTTAAGTCTTCCTGCCAAGTTTGTGCTGTAATAGGAGGTAATAAATTCTACCAGTTCCATTCATTTACAGAATATCAATGGCAGGAAGAGTATAGCATTTTCTGTAAAATTGCGTGGCTTTCAGTTTGGTTTCACATTGCAGAAATTATAAAGCCTTGGATTATACTTTTGGAAAGATGTAGACCGGAGCAGAAAAACCAGGACACATTTGTCAAAGAGATAAAAGAAAACACATGCTAATGAGTGCTGTGCTTGTACAGTATCATTCTACTGATTTCTTTACTGTCATTTGTGATAGTAAAATTAATCTGCATGTGTTAACTAGTTGATGACATTTTTTGTTGTAATATATACACTGTTTGGACATAAAGAAACTTCTACTAGTAAACACAGTGGTTTACATAAACTTGCAATGTTTCTGGCAGAGAGCGAGGAGGGGGTGACTCCTGCATTCCTCCTACAAAACGGATTCAAGGCATGAAGCCACACCTTAGGCCATGGCCCTCATCTTTTTTTCTTCTTGGGAGGTGTTCTAACACACTGAACCCAGTGAGGCTGCTGCCTCATCCCCCTCATAATGTAAGTGCTATCTATCTAGCCCAGGCATGTCCAACGTTGGCCCTCCAGATGTTGTGAAACTACACATCCCAGCATGCTTTGCTACAGTTTTGCTATTGGAGAATGCTAAAACTATTGCAAAGCATGCTGGGATGTGTAGTTTCAAAACATCTGGAGGGCCAACGTTGGACATGCCTGATCTAGCCCATGCACAAGTTTTAGCGTTCTATCTGCTGACATTGCCCACCTCACCTTGTGTTGTGCATTTGTATAGGAAGGGAAATTCCAGCCGGGCTCCTGTAGCCCATATTTCTCCCTGTATCACAGACTGATACCCCAGACGTTACAGACTCTACAGGCCCTCAAGCATCCAGTCTGGCTTAATACATCTGCCCCTTGGGCTCTTAACCATTCCCCCCAGGAGAAGGTGCACACTCCATCCTACAGCAGTTCATCAAGGTTTCCATGCAGGGATCCAGCCAGTGAACTGTGACACACTGTTGTATTGCCTTGATTACTGCTAAATACCCACAACACTTCCAGACTCTCAAGTCTCACGGGACTTAGCTGGTGAGTCTTAGAGCAGACTACCATCTTTGTACAGTGGTGACTCAGTGCTGGATGAGAGTGTAGAGTGTTAATACAGCACAGACTGCATCTCATATTGAATCGCTGTGGGACATAGCATGTTCTTTTCAAATCCAGGATGATCCTGTATTATACAGGACAGCTCACAGCCTATGAATAAACATTGGTTGCCTAGTATTGAGGGCTCAAAAAAGTAGTAACAAAATGTATCCAGTATATGTATTTATGTGGATACATATGATATCCCGGGGGACCGACCTCGGCATGCTGATAGGGAGAATGCCACCAGGGGCTCCGCAGGCACTATAACCCTCTGACCTTCCCCCTAACCCTTCCATGTAGTAGCCAAACCCTAGCCCCCCCCCTGCTAGTGCCTAAACCTAACCCCCATACCCCACCTCCTAAATCTAACCCCCCTCCCCATGGCCTAACCCAATTCACCCCTTCTAAGTGCCTAACCCTATTCCCTCTTCCCTGCAGCCTAACGCTAACCTTCCCCTTCCCTCAGCCTAACCCTAAATCCCCCAACTAGTACCTAAACCTAACCCCCCTTCTCCTGCTGCACACTAGCCCACCTCGTATACTTACCAATCGGGGTGCCGGCTGTCTGTATTTTGGTGTCAGCAACCTCACATCTTTGATGCTCTGTGCCGGTCTTCTGACAGCAGTTGGGATGCCAATGTTGTTATGCTGAGCGCCAGCATTCTGATCGCATACCAGATGTATTTGGGATGAGCAGGTTGGATCTCCAAGATTCCCCCCCAAACTCCACGATCCAAAAGGGATCTGAGTCCATCTTGGGTTTTCCCAAAATATTATCATCCCGCTGTCAGATTCTTGTGGGGATTTGGATCCTATATAAGACCCTGCCAATTGGCGCCATCTTCACTCCAGCATTGGAGAGGGTAGAGGACGGACCTCTGGCTGTCTGTGGGTGGCATGGTGTGGGTGCTGTTTTGGAGTACTGTATTGGATTGCTGTATTGAGGTGTAGTTTTGGGGTGTTGATGTCCTCCTGCACTGAAACAAAGGGGGGGGGGGGGGGTACACTGCGCTAGTATTTCAAAATTCTTACTTAAAAAATGGATAGGTGCCAATGATTTTCTAATTATAAAAGTAATTTATTAACACACAATAAAAAATAAATAATATAATTGTGAATAATTAGTGCAAATTAGACAACAGTAGGTACAAATGAGTACTTATATAAGTGAAACGTCTGAGAGGGAATGAATTAATGAAGTGGGTCAGTCCATGCGGTACCGTATTTGTTTTTGGAGAAATGGATGAGATCTGTTCCTGGAGTGCCTTTGATGGTGTCCTTTTGTGGCTCCAATAGTGCAAAGGGTTCAATATACCCACAATTTACTTAATGTCGGTCAGTCCTTTAGTTTGTATGGGTGGCGTTCCAATGGTGGGGTAGCACTCCCCGGCCAATGTGTAAGGAAGATCCACTCAGTTGGACTATCGACCGACCTATGCTGTACCATGCTTTTCTGTGCTGTAAAGGGGTGCTGTTCTGTGCTGTAAAGGGGTGCTGCTGTCCTGTGATGCACAGGGTTGCTGCTGTGCCATGCTGCACAGGGTTGCTGCCCTGTGCTGTAAAAGGGTGCTGCCCTGTGTGATGTAAAAATAAAGGAGCTATGCCCTTTGGGCTGTAAAAATAAAGATTCAATGTCTGCTGTAAAAATTTAAAATAAAGGTGCGCTGTCCTGTGTGCTGTAAAAATAAAGGGGCGCTGCCCTGGAAAAATATTGTGACTCTTCCCTCCATCAATAAAAAGAGGCTGTCCTGTGTTGTAAATGGGCGCTGTTGTCCCAATTAATATGGCAAAAGCACAGAAAACATGTCTAGACCTGCCCTTCCCAACACTGGATGGAAAGAGCAGCTCCATTTGCAAGCCCTCTGCAGGTGCTAGGACAGGCATTCCCAACCACGGTCCTCAAGGCACATCAACAGTGCAGGTTTTAGTGGTATCCAGGCCATAACGTTAGGCTGGTGTTAGACTTGTGGCCTTATCTGCCATTAGTGCAGTAGGATTTAGACAGTTGATGGAGGTACTGTGTCCCTGTACCAAATCCCATCTAGATTTCACTTCACTAGGCATGTGAATAACAAACCAACAAGTGTCCTTATTGTCCAGAAAAATACTGTTGTACCCACTGTCTACTTAACCACGAACAAGTGGACAAGTGGAAAAGGGCAAACTAAGGACTCCTTTCCTGCGACAGCCCACTTGGTCTATATATTGCCTTCTGCAGCAATAACAGCAGAGGTGTTACAACTCTTTCCTACACTGTGTGTCACCAGTTTCCATAAGAGGCCCACCATTGAGGACCTCTTCGAGAAACTGCATGACATCATCGCACAATGGCTTACTCCACTTACACTAGACTCTCCTGGAGATTTGTGATATCTGACCAAGCCACAAATTTTGTGCGATCATTAAATCTGGGCATATTTCAGCACGTCCCATGTTTTGCTTACACAATAAAATTTATGATGCAAAATTTTCTGGAAAATTATAGGGGCGTGCAGGAGTTGCTTCATTTTCAACATTCAGCCACTGCATGCCGAAGACCGGAGCACCAGCAAACACTGCTGAACCTGCCTTGCCATAACCTGAAGCAAAAGGTGGTAATGAAGTTGAATTCAACCCTTTCTATGCTTCAGATGATGGAGGAGCAGCAAAAGGCCATTCAAGCCTATACATCCACCTATGACATAGACAAAGGAGGGGAAATGCACCTTACTCAAGTGCAGTGAAGAATGATTTCCATTTATGCAGAATTCTCCAACCCTTTAAACTTGCCACATGTGAAGTCAGTTCAGACACTGCTAGCTTTAGTCAGATCATTCCTCTCATCAGGCTTTTGCAGAAGCAGCTGGAGAAATTGGAGGAGCTAAAAAGGAACGATTGTGGCAAGTGTGTGGGACTTGTGGATGGAGCCTTCCACTCTCTGTTAGGATTCCAAGTACCAATTTTAGTCATAAAAATGCGCAATTTTTAGTCATGAAAATGTGCCAATTCATGCACATGTGCAATTTGTTAGACAGGGTAATGCCACAGCCGGGGGAAACTTTTACGCAAGTTCCCCCAGCCAAAGCAATCATCCCTGTGGCTGGTCAGCCCAGGCAGGGACCCTGGAGGAGTGGGGACCCCCCCAATAAAGGGGTCCACCCCCTTCAGAGTTACCCTGCCAAGGCTGGTGCCAAATGCTCTGCTCTTTATAATGGTAAACATCTGGATGAGAATTGAAGTGTGAGAAAAAATGGACAGGTCAAAATGTGCAATTATCGCAGCAAAAACTGCGATATTTATCGCAATTCGCATCCTGTTACATTGGCGATTTGGGCAAAATGTGCGATCCGGCCGTCTTTTGACTAAAAATGGTAAAAGTCGAAATATCTCATCCTATTAAATGTCAACTTATATCTCTGTTTCTGGCAGACACAAGTCTACAGAGGTGCAAAGACCTGCTGGTTAGAAAATTGCCAGCTGAAGCATGACATGACATGCTGCTCCTTCATTTTCTCCTGAAATTGGGTCTGCAAGGAAAAAAATTCAATTTCCTAGACAACCCGCTAGAAGTGATGCAGGGCAGTGAGGAGCATCTTTTGACATATGTTCTGGACTGAAGGATTTGCCAACAACTGCTGACATTTCTACGGTCACTGCATATAATACTGTCACAATTGAAGAATGGTAGACCTTTACCAGCAATTGCCTCCAGAAACTACTACTACCTATGATGGTGGATTCCAGTGGAAATGATTATACTCTGTGAGGAAGTGGATGTACACACTGAAGGGGGTGAGGAATCGGAGGAGAAGTATGAGGAGGACATCTTGCCTCTGTAGAGCCATTTTGTGCAAGGAGAGATTAATTGCTTCTTTTTTTGTGGGGGCCCAAACAAATTATTTCAGCCACAGTCATGTGGCAGACCCCGTCACTTAGATGATTGGTTAAAGTCTGCATGTCCTGTTTGTACAGCATAAGGGTTGGTGGGAGAGCCCAAGGACAAATCCCTGCCCTATCAGTCCAGAGGTGCTGCTGCCTGTCTACTCTGTACTTACTAGCTGGGTGGTTGAAGACAGACTGGAGTACAGTCCAGACAATTGTGGGATAAGGGCAGAAGGCAAATAAAGATGAAGTCCGTAGTCCTGGAACAACACTAAAGGCATAAACACAGCTCAAGGCCTTAGCATTTCACTGCCACTTGGTGTCATTGGCAGCTTTTTTTGGTCTGGCCATTTATACCTTTTGCCTCTTCTCATAATGTGAAAAGTCATCAAAAATGGAGGTTGTATATTCAGAGAACTTGGCCATCTTTTTTCAGGGGGACCACCGGTCTTTGAAATGATGGGTTTATGAAAAAAAATTCTTTGCATTATGTGCTCTTTGGGGTCTAGTATTTAAAACTGCCATCCTGTCTGCCACTGCAGTTCCACTCATAAATGGCCCACGTCTTTGTAACGCCCACTTGTGTTGCTTTACATAGTCCCCCAGCTACCTCAGTGCAAACTTTTGTGAGGTGTTCAGAATAGACTGGAAATTAGTGCAAATGAATGTTATTGAGTTAAGTAATACTGTAGGAACAAAACAAAAATCTGATTTTAGCTGTTTTATGTTTTTTTTTTTTTTTACTACAGATCCAAAACCTAAACTGGTGGTTTTGGCAAAACTAATCCAGATCCAAAACACAAGGGAGATCCAGATCCAAAACATGATATGTGGCCTGTGCACATCTCTAGTTTTTATAGATACGTTGGTTTTTCATATGCATTTACATGTGCATTTATTTCTTATAAGCCAAAAAATGCACACACATCTTTTCAAAGGTTTTTGATAAGGTTGTAAATGTATATAACTGTATGTCCTATCTATTATAAATGTTGGCTCCTTTCCCGCAACCATTTTAGAGCAAAACCTCAGCATCAAACATAGCATTAGTTTGCTTTTAACCTTTGATTTATTAGGTAGATTTTGTAGGTAGTGGACAAAATGTTATTTTATATCTGACCTGATGATTCAGACATATATTATTCTTAAAATGTTAGATGCCAATTAATAATTAAACTGTGAACTTTCTTTTTAGCAGCCATAAATTCTGTAACAAGCCATTCTTTGTTCCTCTCCCCTGAGCGCTCATCAGTATACTACACATTTTCCCATTGTCTTACAGATCCGTTATTGTTCTTAGCTGTGTTAACCCCACCACTATTCTGGATTGATATATGCAAAAAAAGAATAATATAACAATAGACCATTATACTCCATAGAATTTCATTTTAAATAATACCTTTTCATTATTTTCGGTGAAAAGTTATACCTGCTTCTAAAGATTATAATCTGGAAACTATTTGAATATTTCTTTCATTTGGTAAATTGTAGTCTATATGTGTTGAGACAAAAATATGTTATCATCTTTTTGTTGTACTTCTAAAGGATTCTGTTCAGCTCTCATCAATTACTCTCCGTCTAATTCGTTAAATATATGCTGCACAAAATTGTTCCCATTGAGGAAAATGTCATTATACTTTACAGGATTAGAGTAGAGATTAGAAAGCAATAAAAAAAATAAAACCCCTAGTCTGTGTCTGTCTTCTAGCTGAAAATAGATGAGAAAATCACAGAGTATGTTTAATGAAAATGAGCTTCCTGCTCTTATGAGTTTTTTTAGTCTTCACAGTCGGAGTTTGAGTTTTTTTTGGCTACCAGCAGGTTGCAAATGTTGATGCACATAATATATTTAATGACTATTGCCTATTTTCTGTAACTTCTTTGCAAGTGCACATTAGGGAAATAAGTATGCAAACAGGAGAATGGCTGATGGGTAACAAATGCATTTCTCTCTTTCGAGACAGGGATATTTAACATATATTGCGCAGTTTCAGTGAGCACAGATTTGATGTCTTTGTTTTGGTTTTATTGATGTTTTCAATTTTGATTTTTGCACAGAACTCTTTATGGTTAATGTGTTGAATGTGTATATTTGTTCTAAATAATTAGATAATTAGGTCTGAACTATTTAGACTTATCTTAATTCTATACTGAAGTGCCATAAGTCATGGGATAAGTGCATAGTAGACCCCTCTAGCCCACTGAAGTGCAAAAACTAGAAATGGCATTGATTTCTCAAGTTAATGGATAATCTCTGGAGAGATTTATATTCAATCTGTTTGGATAGCTTCCTGCAGCAATTTGATATTTGTAGGCACAGTTCCCTGGGTGCGATTGGACATCTCCACCACATTCTATGAATGCTTGATTGGGGTCATGTCAGGTGAACGTGGTGGCCACTCTCCAGAATGACATGGTACATTATCCTGCTGGAACATTCCATTGTTGAGGGGAACATGAAGTCCATGAATGGCTGCAAATGGTCACCAATGACATGTTCAGGCAGATGAGTGGACAAAACCCAAGCACACCCACACCATTTGGAACCACCATCAGCCTGCATGGTGCATTGTTGACAACTGGGGTACATGGCCTCAAGGTGATTGCACCACGCCTAAACCCTGACCAAAACAACTGGAACTGTTACTCATCGGACAAGGGGGTTTATTCTAGTTCATTCTTTCTGACAAAATCCTTCTTAGATGGACAAAACCATGTGCACTGCAGGGGGGCAGATGTAACATGTGCAGAGAGAATTAGATTTGGGTGAGTTATTTTGTTTCTGTGCAGGGAAAATACTGACTGCATGATTTTACACTTCAATATAGATCTCACTTTGAAGAAAAACCCCACCCAAATCTAATTCTCTCTGCACAAGTTACATCTGCCCCACCCGCAGTGCACATGGTTTTGTCCATCTAAGAAGGATTTTGTCAGAAAGAATGGACTAGAATAACCCCCAAGGTGACATGTTGCTTGGTTTCTTGGGTCTAATTAGTAATGACACAAGCCCAGGTGCTGTGTTTGGTGTCAAATGGGGTAAACAGGGAAACTCTGGTGGTTCTTCTGTTCCCATATCCAATGGAGCTAAAGGACACTGCAATAGCCTTCTGGATATGCAGCTGTGATTGTATGATTGTGATTTGAGCCAGTGTCTTTTGTTTGTTACTACTGAGAATTCTGTCCAGACATCGCTGTCTATGAACAGTGATGTCTTTGTAACCTAAGGTATTAACATGCTTCATATACTTCACATAAAATAGGGTCAGTCTACAAATGACTGTCTTCTGTAAATGTAATTAACACACCGAGACAGATTTGGTGCCACATGGTCCAGGGCTGAAAATGTTCAGTTTTCTTATTCTATGAAGCAGAACATTTGAGGCTAGGTCTTTGTGCGTGTGGCTAGTTCTATGTGGGCATGTGCATCTCCTACACTATATTACCCTTGGTCATTCTACTTATATTACTGTAAGGAAAATAGAAACTAGAAATACAATTTTAATACTTAGGATTAATGGCTATTTGGAAATTGCTACTAATGTCTTGTCATTTAGAGAATGTCTTCTCTCTCTCTTCAAATAAAGACATTCTTCAGTGCTAGTATCGAGTTTCCATGTTATGTAAGCTTATTTACTAAGGTGGATGGTGGGCAGTCTAGAGAAGGGAAGATACTGTTTCAGAGGCCCATTATTTAAGAAAATGTGTTTTCAATGTTAATTATACTCAACTTATACTCAACACAATTTATGGTTTTGTGTAAAATATCCCTATAAGTAAAGGATAAAAATAATAATTGTTCATATAAACAAATTATTATTCTTTTTATAGATAATCTGTTTATGTGTCAATCTACAGAATGAACATGTAGTGACCTGTAGCAGCCACCTTTTTCATAAAGCATTATCTGCTCACCGCTTCTCAGTTATCCGTTCACCAAGTCTTTAGATCTCAGTATTTATATGCCAGGAAGTAAAACTTAAATACTGTGTAAAACAAAAAAATAAAAATAAAACTTTGCAGTAGTACTGTGAATGAAATCGCCTTGTTCATTTGAGAGGTCAGAGGAACTAAAAATTTTACTCTTGACCAGACATATTTGTAAGGTAGCATATGACAACCTATTTGATGCTTGCAGAGGCAGATTTGATCCAGAGTTCAGCAAAAAAATGAAACCAGAGGAGCTGAGAAAGATGGTAAAAGAGGATCAAACTTTAATTTCCCATCTAGAGAATAAGGCGGAAAGTCTGTGTTATCTAAAAGTAGAGGTCAACTCTTGTTGATTAATCGACTTTTACCTCAGCAACACTGTCTAAAAGCTGCAGTTTCACTTCATAAAGCTTTCATATGAAACAGCTGAAATGTCAATATCAGAGATGTGATGCTTCACTTTCGGCATGAGTACAAGTTTAAATGTGGATATGGGGAGAATAAAACAAAAACCCAATTTTCAGAAACCTAAATAAATGCGTATATAAAATGAATACTGTCATAAAAGGCAGTGAATGGAGTTCAATGAAAATAAAAAAGTATCATGTATCATACGGTCAGTATTGAATTCCAGAGAACATTTTGACCTTATACTCATCTTCATTTACAAGAGTCATTAATCTTCAAGATGATTTTCTATTGCAATGAGGACTCAATTCTGCTTTTATTTAGTTCTCCTGTGTGTGGTTTTATCTAAATCAATAGTCACTAAGACTTTTTTCTTCATGCTCACACACTAACCACTTTTATAATACAAGTTTTCTACTATGATTTTTAACTTCAAAATACAGAGATATTATTTTCCTTTAGCTTTAGGCGCCACCAATTGCCCATTGCACTGTACAGACAAGTAGTTATATTAAAAACACAACTACATCAATATACAAAGAAAATTAAAAAACAAAAAACTCTTTAACGTGATATAAAACATAAAATAAGCTGACAAAAAAATATAAATAATTTTGACCGCATGAATAACAATAAAACTCACTCAATGACCGGTGCCATGGTTTTGGCGGGTGCCGGACGGGTTCCCGACAGTCGGGATCCCGACAGTCATTTACCCGACGTCGGGATCCCAACTGTCAAAATGCAGACAGCCGGGTGCCCGACGGACACCCGCTTATTTCCCTCGTGGGGGTCCACGACCCCCATAGAGGGAGAATAGAATAGGTGGCTCGCTGTCAGCACTGGGGCTTTCTGTGTTCCCGGTTGTGACCGTGGTGGGCCAGTGGAGGGCGCTGGATAGCAGAACGCTGGTGCTTTAAGTATGGACATGCACTGGGGTGCAGAGCACAGTGAACCAGAGTGTTGACGGAGACCAGGAACAGGGGCGCGGAGTCTAACCTGCCAGCGGTATTCACCAGGGAGTCCCGCAAGGAACTTTGGACTTCGCTGCGTCTGACAGGCAGGTCGCGGCCCCCTGCCCTGGTCCTCTGGACACAGGCCCGCTAGGGATATCGCACTGAAGAGATACAGGTAGCTGTGCAATCTGAGAACTGCAGGAGGTGTCGACTTGTAGTGTCAACCGTGGTGTTGACGGGTGAGGGAGAGCCCAGGGTACTTGCTGGAAGTATAGGATGTAGATGGTGTAGTCACTATATGCGCAGCAGGGAGTAGTCAACCCCGGAGTCGACAGAGCCTGTCGGCAGTTTTCAGGACCAGGTGGAAAAGTCACTGAATGCTGAAAAGCCAAACGATGTTTGTAATGAACACCGGCTACTCAACTGCAGGGATGGAATCACAGGAGTCTTCTGGAGATGGTGAGAACCAGGTAAGTATTGCAGATGCACACTGGAGAAAAGAGACACAGGGGAGCCTGGAGATCTCGGAGCCTTGGAACTTCTCTGACACGAGGAACAGGTAAGCAATTGTTCAAGGCAAGGAATGAAGGCCCAGGGCCTGAGTTATATCCCCCTTGCCTTTCTGTGATTGGCTGCCAGCCGCAGCACTAATCAACACTGGGGAAAGACAGACACACCTGATTACTGCACAGGTGTGTGTGGGTCAGGGATCAGGCTGCAGAACTCAGGGAAGTTCACTGGAGACTTAATCACTGGGAATGCAGGGCAGCTGCAACAGCAGCAGCTAGGAGCAAACAGGCATAGAAACCTCAGAAACTGACTGAAGCAAGTCAGGTTCATGACAGTACCCCCTCCTTTAGGGGTGGACTCCGAACACCCCAACGAACTTGGTAGGGACGGGAGGATCGGGCCCTTGAGGCTAGGACTCCACTATCGCTTAAGTTGCATCTAGTAAGATAGCCAGGGGCTTTTGGATAGCAACTTGTAGAATTCAATTTAATTTTTTCCTGAGGCAAAACATAGTTTTCATCTTCGGAACAGGTGGACCATCCATCATCGATGGAAACTGAATTTATCGGAGTATCATCCTGGAGAAAAACATGGTCGTGGAGGATAGGACCTCCTTGGAAAGGAATTTTATGCTGTGTACCCTCTGGACAGGATGTCACACATTCTTTGATATCTTCTCTGATCTGTGGCCATCCATCGGAGCGTTGCAGAGTCTCGAGGGTGTTTTGGGCACCAGGACGCCCGGGGAACAAAGATTTATGAACCCCTGACAACTGTCTTGGGCGGAGCTCAGGGGGCACAAATGTCTTACCAGAAGGAGGTGTAGGAGATACTTGCGTAGGAGCAAATGCGATGGAATCAGGAATGGGGTAGTCCTCCTTCATGGAGCAAGATAGGACATCAGTTTTTACACTCAGAGTACCAGAACGGCACATAATCCTATCATAGGGCTTGTTTTGTCTGAGCTGACGTGGAACCTCCTTTACTGGAGAGCGATGGGATTCTACGTCTCTGGAATCAATACAAGATCGGAGACCACCTTTTTTCTTTGCAGGGCAAACACCTATACCAGCAGGAGGATTAGAAGGTCGGACGAATCTCTTTTGAAGATTCTTTCTATTACCAGATTGCATGGCCTGATTCTTAGGGACTGATACCGGGTAGGTACGGCCTTTAGGAGGAATTTTCCCTGGGCGCAAATTGATGGAGCAATCCCACTCCTGAGGTGGTGGCAGGGTATCGGCAGCATGCTTATCCATAAGGTCTCTGTAGGTGTCAGGCCAACCAGGAAATGGTGCGACATTCGTGGAACCGGTTGGCAGCGCCGGAACAGTACAATGCTGACGACAATATGGACTCCAATGTTCCAACTGTAAAGTGGACCAGTTGATACTGGGGTTATGGAGTCGGAGCCATGGAAGCCCCAGCACAATGTCATAGGATGCTTTGGGAATCACAAAGAATTTTATTAACTCTTGATGCAAAGTACCAACTTTTAAAAGGACAGGTTCAGTACGGAAATGAACCTCACTGCCAGGAATCTTGCTGCCATCCATCACGGTAACAGAGATAGGCGGAGATATGGGTACCAGGGGAATTTTCAACTTGGAGACAAGGTCATAAGAGATGAAGTTTCCACCTGACCCGGAATCTGCTAGGGCAGAACTGGGTATGGGTCCGGCTGGAGTCTCGAGGGACACTGAAAGGACAAAGTCATTATCGTGAGGAGATTTCACAAGTTGACCCAACCTGACTTCTCCATTGCAGGTCAGGCCTTGGCGTTCTCCTGAACGCTCAGGACAGGCATCAATGAAATGATTGGAAGCAGCACAATATATACACAATCTATTGCGCTGCCTGCGGGCACGTTCGACAGGAGTCAGGCGTGATCTACCAATTTGCATGGGTTCTTCACGGTCAGGAGACACAGAACGTGATTCAGGAATCTCTCTAGGAATTAACTTCTTTTGTTTTTCAAGACCTCTCTCACGGAGGCGTAAATCAATCTTGACACATTGGGAGATAAGGTCTTCCAACCGATCTGGAAGATCCCGGGTTGCCAGCTCATCCTTGATGCGATCTGATACTCCTAACCAGAACGCAGCTGTCAAGGCTTCATTGTTCCACAGTAACTCGGATGCCAAAGTCTGAAAGTGGACCACATATTGCCCCATGGGCCGAGATCCTTGTTTGACCTGAAGGATATCTGTGGAAGCAGAGGCTGAGCGACCTGGTCTATCAAAAATACGGCGAAAAGTCTCGATAAATTTGTCATAGTCTGCAAGGAGAGGATCAGACTTCTCCCACAGCGGTGATACCCATTCGAGGGCAGTTCCGGAAAGCAATGAGACGATATATGCAATCTTTATTCTAGCTGTGGGGAAGTTGTGAGGTAACAGTTCAAATTGAATTTGACACTGATTAATGAATCCCCTGCAGGTTTTGGAATCACCGTCGTATTTGCTTGGTACCGGCAATTGGAGACTGGAATGGGAAGTGGGTGGTAAAAAATTTTGGACAGTCGACACATGAGTTGACAATGACTGCTGCATTGTATCCAATCGACTGGATACCTCTTGAAGATATTTTATCACTCGCTGCTGAGTGGCTTCTTGAGTCTCTATCCGAGCGGTAACATTTTGGATGACCGCTGGTCCCACACTGGGGTCTTGAACCGAGTCCATCGGCCTTGAACAAACTGTCAGCACTGGGGCTTTCTGTGTTCCCGGTTGTGACCGTGGTGGGCCAGTGGAGGGCGCTGGATAGCAGAACGCTGGTGCTTTAAGTATGGACATGCACTGGGGTGCAGAGCACAGTGAACCAGAGTGTTGACGGAGACCAGGAACAGGGGCGCGGAGTCTAACCTGCCAGCGGTATTCACCAGGGAGTCCCGCAAGGAACTTTGGACTTCGCTGCGTCTGACAGGCAGGTCGCGGCCCCCTGCCCTGGTCCTCTGGACACAGGCCCGCTAGGGATATCGCACTGAAGAGATACAGGTAGCTGTGCAATCTGAGAACTGCAGGAGGTGTCGACTTGTAGTGTCAACCGTGGTGTTGACGGGTGAGGGAGAGCCCAGGGTACTTGCTGGAAGTATAGGACGTAGATGGTGTAGTCACTATATGCGCAGCAGGGAGTAGTCAACCCCGGAGTCGACAGAGCCTGTCGGCAGTTTTCAGGACCAGGTGGAAAAGTCACTGAATGCTGAAAAGCCAAACGATGTTTGTAATGAACACCGGCTACTCAACTGCAGGGATGGAATCACAGGAGTCTTCTGGAGATGGTGAGAACCAGGTAAGTATTGCAGATGCACACTGGAGAAAAGAGACACAGGGGAGCCTGGAGATCTCGGAGCCTTGGAACTTCTCTGACACGAGGAACAGGTAAGCAATTGTTCAAGGCAAGGAATGAAGGCCCAGGGCCTGAGTTATATCCCCCTTGCCTTTCTGTGATTGGCTGCCAGCCGCAGCACTAATCAACACTGGGGAAAGACAGACACACCTGATTACTGCACAGGTGTGTGTGGGTCAGGGATCAGGCTGCAGAACTCAGGGAAGTTCACTGGAGACTTAATCACTGGGAATGCAGGGCAGCTGCAACAGCAGCAGCTAGGAGCAAACAGGCATAGAAACCTCAGAAACTGACTGAAGCAAGTCAGGTTCATGACACTCGCGTAGTGAGCCACCGTGCCCGCAAGAAGCTTTTTTGCGCTCGCCGTGCTGTCTGACTCCGGGCAGTCGGTATCTCGATGTCGGGATAATGACTGTCGGGATCCCGACTGTCGGAGTCCCATACCACACCCGGTTTTGGCTGGATGGATTGCACTTTGGACATGTATAGTGTCATAGGATAACAAGATGGAGGAGGGCCCTGTGTGTGAGAGTTTACAGTCTAAAAGAGACTCAGGGGTAGATGTATGAAGCAGTGATAAGGAAGGAGAAGTGATAAAGGGGCTGGTACTTTATCACCAGCCAATCATGTGCACTGCAGGTGGGGCAAATGAAACATGTGCAGAGAGAGTTAGATATGGGAAAGTTATTTTGTTTCTGTGCAAGGTGAAAACGGGGTGCCTTATTTTTACACTGCAATATAGATTTCAGTTTGAACACACCCCACCCAAATTTAAATCTCTATGTCTAAGCAAGTGTAATGTTCTTTGACACAATGTTAAATTTCTCACTCTACATCATAACCAAATGTATGATATGGGCAATGCTATTATTGCTTTAAACTGATCCATATTATTGTATCTTGTTTTCAAAGCAACTTCATTTACTTCAAGTGCACTCTGTGTTAATGTTTTTTTGTTTTTTTTAAGGTTTCCCCTTCAGGTTACTGCAGTTGCTGAAAACTGTATACTCTCTGTGTATCCTTATTTAGCATATCACTACACAGACCAACAAGTCATCTTAAGAAGTGGTAATTTATTTAGCTTTATTTGTTTTCGTTAGATATGATTTTACATTCTCTATATACCTTTTACGTGTTTTTAAATTGATTCTGTACATATACAGATGTGTCCTCATACATCTTTGCTGCAGACTAGACAGCCCCGATTGGCACACTGTTTTGCGTTATAATCTTGTAGCATCAGGAATATTTTTAGTCTCGGATTCTGTAAATGTGCTAAAATGAAGCAGTAGCAGTTATTTTCCAATACAAGTTCTGTTTCACTCTGTATGCAGACACAGTGACACATACAGTAATATACAGTACAAGTGTCATACAGAGGTGTCCCTCAGATGAGACTTCCCGGACAGCTCTACTAAAGTCTAGTGTCTTGTTTGCCAAAATGTGTCTTATTCACATCACTATGCAAATAGGATGCACAAGACACTTCTGTAGATCAAAATAAGACGCGGAATGCCTGGTGTGACTGTGGCTATATCTGCATAAGAAATGCCATGATTTTTTTCCAGGAAAACACTATAAGGTAGCATTTCTTATGCAGATAGAGCCACTGTCACACAAAGGGCAGTATTCAATGATAAAGTTCTCCGTGCATGGAGAGCGTTTTATTTCGCTCTCCATGCACTCTCCGTGTTCCGGAGGGCTCTCTGCCACTCCTGCTCCCTCTATTCAATGTGGCTGATGCTCTCCGCCACTCGCGGAGAGTCTTAACCCCTGCAGGGAGCAGGGAGCTTTCAGGGAGCCGGAAGCAGCCAGAGAGATTAAAGTCTCCCTGGCTGCTCCAGAGGACTGTGGAGGGGAGGGGGGCTCTCCAGGACCCAGGCTGCACCCCCCTATAGCCAACGGGGGACCCAGTATTCACTGCACCCGTTCGTGCATAGTTACGTTCGGGTGCAGTGAATATATGAATATCTAATGAGCGGCTCCGGCGCCTCCTGCTGGCTGCACTGTGTTAAAAAAAAAAAAAAAAAAAATTCATTTTTTTTTAAATTAAATATATATTCATGTGCTATAAGCACATGAATAAAAATAGCATGCCCCTTCACAGAAAAAAACAACTGATTTTTTGACACCAAAATTTAAGAAAAAAACCTTTTAGTTTAAAAGTTCACATTCCAGCTCTCCATCAAAAGATGGAGAATTGCTACACGGAGAGACACGGAGAGACACGGAGAACATCACTTAGAAAGACGGAAAACATTTCACATTGAATAGGGTTGCTCGCTTTTGGAGAGCAAAATGCTCCGTCCAAGGCGAACAAAGCACAAGTTCTCCACAAAACACGGAGAACTTTTCTCATTGAATACTGCCCAAAGAGGTATGAAAAGATGAAAAGACGCCTGGCGCTACCGAGTCACACTATCGCATGGCGCAACTAGAAGGTCTGTATCTTGTGACTGTCGCAAGGATGTAGGAGGACCTACATGTACAACACCACTAAAAGTCTCCTCAGACCAACTCCAAGGCATTTCAACTCACTATGTGTCTTTTTCAAGACACCTTGTCTAATTTGGATTAAGAATATATACAGTACTGTATATATATCCTAAATTGTCCTGCACTGGGCTATTCACAATATCTGTTTATATCTACATTTCAAGAGCATTCAGGGACCTCTTCTTTTAACTACCAGTGAAACGCATATCCCTTATACTCAATATTTTAAAAACATCTGTATATCTTATTATTCCTTTGAGTGCCAAGTATTTATTTATCAAAGTAGGTGTGAAAATTGCCAAGCAAACATTTTTATTCATCATAATGACCTGTAATCTTTACCTTATATAGGATATATAATCTTTATTTACACAACATTATTTATTTTAATTTATATAACAAGTTTGAGCGACGCTGGAATTTTTTGTGGATATTTTGAACATCTCTCACAGAGATGTTGGCATTCAAAGGGTTAATCAGTACAGTTTTCTTGTATGTCATAGTCATGAGTAAGCTACGTATTCGGCAAAAAAAACAAAAGGTTCCCCAATAATACAAAGCTGCACAGAACCTGGCAGGACACTCATAACAGTCATCTTGTACTGTATGGTATATTGAGGCTTATATGTATGAGGACACAGCTGTAATACCTGTATTCTTATGTTATCTAAATATACAGTTGTATTTCATAACTGTGTTTAGTCAAATGCAAATGCTATCTTTGTTAGAATATAATTGTTAATATATCTTAAATTATTTAAAATTACAGAAAATAAAATTAGGTACATATGAAATACTGTATGTGAGTCAGTGCTTCAATGGGTGAGACCACAAACTGCTAATAGAAAATCCATCTAGCATCCAAAATTCCACTTATAATACTATTATTTGTTCTTATTTATTCTAATCACACGGAGATATTTGGACTATTACTGTAAATGTTACAAGGTGCTAGGAATTTAGATTTACTCTTTAAGTTAATGACAATTAATGTTTTTACACCATTGATTGAATTTTAGCAGTATATTATCTTAAATCTTCTCTATAATTACAGACTGTGTTCTAAAAAACTGGTTAATTGGACATGACAGAGAGATAATAGTGCATCAACATGTCCATAACAAAATTTGGTTATGAGCAGGGTGATGCCGCTCTGGATTTCCAGTCCCCAGCTCTACATCAAAAAGTAGCATAGTGGTCAGTCATTTCTGAGCATGCACTGATCTGACTTAGGGGGGGTATTCAATGTCAGGGGAACGGCTGTCGAGCAAGCTCAACAGCCGTGCCCCTGTCCCATTCTCGTTTTGCTCGCCTGGAGCTCGGCAGTCGGGATTCAATGTCCCGGCCACCAAGCGGTGAGAAGGGGGCGTGGCCGCGAGTTGATGACGAAAATAGACGAGCTCCAGGCCAGGAGCTCGTCTATTTCCGGCTTTTCTCTGCAAAACGAGCCCGACAGCTTGTGCTGTCGGGCTCGTTCTGCGCAAAACCCCTGTTCAATGCTGTCGGGGAAGACAGCATTGAATAGGGCCCCGCAGCCATCTCCCCCGTCGGGAGATGGCTGCGGGTGTACGAGAAAGATTGAATACCCCCCTTAAACTCACCCATGCATTTG
Organism: Crinia signifera; assembly: GCF_055691185.1. Taxonomy (NCBI): domain Eukaryota; kingdom Metazoa; phylum Chordata; class Amphibia; order Anura; family Myobatrachidae; genus Crinia; species Crinia signifera. The sequence goes on from NC_139218.1 coordinate 254,876,125, forward strand.
CCTTGAGGTGGGGAGCAGAAGTCTATTTCAGAGTTTGCAGAATATATGCCATGGTTACAAGGTACAGATGTGTTTGATTCCACATATAATCAGTCTGTTAGGTAAAGTTGTGCCAATAAGATGACAACAATTAAAAGGCATAATTTGTCATAATATTGGGGTTGAGAATATTGCATATGACGCTTTATACCATGTGTACTATATTTAGGCCATAATGGAAGTAATGGAAACAATTGCAGCTCTGGGGAAGCGGTGCTACGGCCTTGCTACATACCCGAAACACCTTCTCTGAGTACCTCCTCCAGTTCCCTTGGTATTGGTGCTATTACGAGCTCCACATATGATGAATCTGTCTCAGGTAGGCAAAGTTTTATTTATACAGTACGTTTCAATGTAAATCAGAATGAACTTTATTGGCCATGTATACTTGCGTATACTTGGAATTGATTTGGATTGCTGTGCAACAGCCAGTTAGGTACAGTTAAACAGTGACAGATATAAAAACACATACAGGAATACACTAGATATACCCTGGGGGCTATAGACGTAGGGAACTGCACAGTGCCTAGGCAGCCATCAGTGGCGCCACTGGTCATTGCAGCAGCCAGGTAGGTAACAGTATAAGCAGAGACAGTACAGTTATCACACAGGAGATATGGGGTTACATATGGCTGAGTGCACAGTTCCTAGGAAGCCATTTTCTGCGCCTAGTTGGCCCCTTTTTTAAAGTTTGTTAGGAGTCAATTAGCCTACTAGTATAGTTTTGGATTGTGGGAGGAAATCGAAGTACCTGGAGGAAACCCATGGAAGTACGGGGAGAATATACAAAATTCTGCAATAGAACTCCCATCTTAGTAAAATAATCTATAGTCCTCAGCTCCAGAAAAATTAAAGGAAGCACTTATTCATATTTAAAAATAATAGTTCTGCACATAACTTTTGGAATATATAGGAAAATGTATTTTGAATGTGTAATTCCTTCCGGCTGCACAGGAAAAAAATAAAATAAATTGTGATCACTATAATAGTAAATGACCAACTGGTTTAATAAAACAGAAGCAAATATTAAAAAACAGACCTGCTTTATTGGGAACAGATTCAATTTATTTGTGTGCATTTTTGTATTGTACTTGTATTTATTTTAGGGCTGACTGCTCATCTGAGGGAATGGCTTTATTTTCAATTTACTTTCCAGTTTAGTAAATGTATTACACAGAGCAATCCTAAAGATAAAGTGATGCTGTCAACATTTAACAGTGTCTTACCAGGTTCCAAGAAAAAAATAGATCATCTAAGAGATTCACCAGCAGGCTGATAATGATCTTATAAACCACAATTTAACACTTTTTGCATAGTCATATGCTCATATATAAGTCTATTTTTATTTGATTTAAATAGTATAACTATAATAACTTCTGAAGAAACCAATGTCCCAATAAACAGTCAAATAAAGCTTTATTTACAAATTTAACGCTGCAAAATTGGCATGCACTTTAACTTATTTAACACAAACTAAAAATATTTATTTTGTATTTCCAAAGAACCTATATAAGCAGCCTTTTTATATAATTTATAGTTCACATAAGAACTCAAATATCATTGATACAAAATAAAATATTAAAATACTTAAAATCAATTAGACATTTGTGTCAATTTTCTTTATAATAGTACTTCAAATATTCTTCTGACCATTTATTTGCTACTTATAATTAATCACTAATTAATAAACCAACAACTAAGTATAAAGATACAGAGAGAAAATAAAGGCGAAAACAGGATCTGAGATGCGTATCTCAGAAAAATAGCTTAATGACAAAAATAACTATGTTTTACAATAATTAAACAGATAAGCTAAATAAACAAATATTGTACAACTCATGACATATCACAATAATAACACTTTAAAATGATCCACAGTGCTTTATATACTTACATAAAACAACGGCGGCATATAACCTGTTAGCCCGCTGGTCAGATAAGTCTAGTTGATTCTTTTTTTTTTGTCTTTGTCATTACCTGTACAACAATTTTGTAACTGGTAGGGAAGGAGGCAATGGTCAATGAATTATATAATGTTGTATCTAGGAGTTGCCAGACCTCTAAATTTGCCCCTGCTGCTAGACCCAAGTATTTATTGAATGCAGCTGCGAGGTTGATCTTCCTGGCTAGACGTTCATCGTCTGCTGATCCGCTCTGTCAGTCCCTCCATTGGTTGACTGTACATTACCGCATTTAATATTAAATACTTCTACTTACATACAAAGCCATTACTCTGATTACACTGACTTATATATCTTTGCTTATCTCAAAATATATCCCCACCCGACCTCTCCGCTCTGTACAAGATCTGTGTCTCTCACCCACACTCATCACTTGCTCCCACGTACACTTGCAGGATTTTTGTCGGGCAGTACCCACCCTATGGAATGCCCTTCCACGCACACTAAGACTCTCCTCTAGCCTCCAAACTTTCAAGCGTTCCCTGAAAACTCACCTCTTTAGGCAAGCTTATCGTATTCAGGAACAACCACAAAGGCATTTTTATCTAATTGCATCCCATCAGGACTGTCTTGTAATCTGATGTGACTACAATGCTATGGCATTCTATACTTAAGTATCCCTCCTATTATGGCCCTCCTACCTCCATGTCAGTTTATATCTACCCAGTTTGTTTATGCACTGTTGTTTCCAATTGTAAAGCACAATGGAATATGCTGCGCTATATAAGAAACTGTAAATAAATAAATACATTTATTAACTAGGATGGCCAGTTTAAATCATTACTGTGGGCCTGATTATAAGATCGGAGCAAACCCAAGAAAGTAATCAACGGTTCATTCTTTCTGACAAAATCCTTCTTAGATGGACAAAACCATGTGCACTGCAGGGGGGGGGGCAGATGTAACATGTGCAGAGAGAAGTAGATTTGGGTGAGTAATTTTGTTTCTGTGCAGGTAAAATACTGACTGCTTTATTTTTACACTGCAATATAGATCTCACTTTGAAGTAAAACCCCACCCAAATCTAATTCTCTCTGCACATGTAACACCTGCCCTACCTGCAGTGCACATGGTTTTGCCCATCTAAGAAGGATTTTGTCAGAAAGAATGAACCAAAATAAGGCCCATGGAGTGCAAATACTTTATTTTTATTTATTTTTTGCACATAAGGCAACTACTGGCTACTTTTACATGTAGGCTACAGATAATGGACAGCTTTATTTCCCCGCTGCAGTTTAAGTTTTAGTTTCGGCACGCCCCTTCCAAATCTGAATCTCTCTTCCAATACTTTTACAGTATTTTTGTAATTTTTCTTATTTGCTGTAAACCTAGCTTGTACAAAAGATCCATCAACAAAATAGACAAAAATACCAGCCAAGTTTACTGCAGTGGTTAGCAATTAGGAAAACTGCTTTTCATTGTTAAGATGGTGATTATTTTTGGAGTTCCATAGAGCGAAACAGCAAGCAAAGAAGATGTTTGTTAAGACAGTCTATTTTTTAATTTGTGGTCTCACATGTAAGAATTGAATAAATAGGTAGTAATGGTCCAAAATCCCTCAGGACCAGGAGCATTTCTGATACTGGATTTTTTGGGATTTTGGGTATAGTTTGTTTTTTCATACTCACATCGACTATATTACCCTCAGCACCCATCTTTCAAGGCATTCGTGGTCCAAATGATGAATTGCACGGGTGCGCCGGTGGCGTACCCTCGCAATGCATCATTGGGACCGGGAATGCCTTGAAAGATGGACACCGAGGAGCGCCAAGGGACACCTGGAGACTAGTTGAGTATAAAAACAGTTCTGTTGGGTGGGTCCACCCCACAAAAAAACAAAATATTCAACTACGGTTCTCAGAATATTTGTTTTTTGATATCCAGATAAGACACACCCAACCTGTATGTATATCTTGAAGCTATTTCACTAGTTACAATCATCTATGGTCCAATAATAGGGAAAGAAATGGTGTGTATCAACCGCAGGGTTTCTTCAAATTTAGCAGCAGTTTTGATAAAGGATAGTCAGTCCTTAAAAAATAGCACAATAAGAGCAAAAAAGAAAAAACTGCGCTCTGAGGAACAAATATTGCCAAACAGTATGATACTTGATATTATTTATTCCCAGGGCTATTTTTCAGCAGGCTCCAGCAGGAACTGTGGCCCTTATTCTAGTTCACTCTTTCTGACAAAATATTTCTTAGAAGGACAAAACCATGTGCACTGCAGGTGAGGCAGGTGTAAAACCCCACCCAAATCTAATTATCTCTGCACAAGTAACACCTGCCTCACCTGCAGTGCACATGGTTTTGTCCATCTAAGAAATATTTTGTCAGAAAGAGTGAACTAGAATAAGGGCCACAGTTCCTGCTGGAGCCTGTAGAAAAATAGCCCTGTTTATTCCTAAAAAAACATTACATACAATGCTTTAAAATAACTTGACATAAACATACTTTCATAGAATACTAAAAATGGTGCAATTTGATAAAAGATGCAATACTTTGTTAGGGAATAGCACCCCTCTTATCTTCCTTAATGAGGATCCTGTTCCTATTGGGCTCAAAATGGAATGGCAATGAAGCTGTGGTGGGACAGTTAATGATATGACACTCACGTGTGGCGGGGTATTGTTGCTGTATGCTTGCAGCAGATGGAAAAGGTCCCCTTTGGAGTGTGGTAAGTGTCTTGTCCTTAATTGAATGACTTCAGTACAGCCCAAGCAAGGGCAGAGTCCAACAGTTGAGTCCTGGTTTAGGTATCCAAATGGAGGTGGTATTTTTGTAATCCACAATAATGGAGGAAGGCTTGAAGAGGGGTGCTCAGCGCCTGAGGCGTTTCACTGAGGATCTCAGCTTTTTCAAAGGTGTCTTTCCCTATGGAGGGTCTGTATATTTATACCCTGGGCCAATATGGCCGCTAATTGCACCAGCTGTTGCTAATGAACTTTTTATTTAAACAAAATCCTTTTTATTATACTTGTAACATACATAATTCATAATACAATAGGCATCTTAAAATTAATACCTAATAATAGAAGGCAGACATAAAAATGTATACAATAAAACTGACCAGAAGGTCACTGGGGTTCCGATCACGTGACCTTTTTGTTTTTATCACGTGATCTCCGGATTTCATAGTAGTATTAACTACTTACTTAAGAGGTTGCCGCAGGTTCTAGTTAGACCTTTAGTGTTCCTGGCAATATTGCCAGGTAGACAAACAATTTAAATAGTTACTGGGAGTTCCCGATCTTCAATAGGAGCTGAATGACCAGGTACCGTTCTCCTGGAAGTGAAGTTTCGGGTGCCGCTATCCCAGAAAGGGTAACAGCTGTTACTCTTTTCTCTGTCCTATCGGAAGCCTATTTTGCATTCCAGCTTGCGTTCCAGTGGAGGACAGAGTGTTATTTCCTTATTAAGCTCCGGGTGCTGGTTTTAAACAGCCCCCGGCTTTTTCATGTATTGTTCCTATGGCAACCTTTTATTGTTTATACATTGAAAACCATAAGGAAAGGTTTCAGAAGAAAGGATTAATATAAGCAGAGATTTAGGGAAAGGAAGAGACTATTCCTATTAGGCAATATAATAAACATAATGTTGTATTATAGTCCACATTTTTTATATATTTTCAATATTTTTTATTTTTCTATTTAAAATCAAATAGATATTTTTATCAACAGATAGCATTTTCATATATATTATTAAAAACGTCTTTTAGAGACCACGTTTTGCATACCACATAAGGCTTATAATTATTGAAGGTATAGCATAAATTCCTTGTTTTAATTTAAAGGAATTCTTATGTAAATAATATTCTCCACACAGACTAACATAAAAAATGCCTGAATATTTTTGTCACTAAAGGTAGCCACACAAATATATATATTAAACCGCTAGGACACAAAAGCTACATGCCTGGATATTCTTGTCCCTAAAGGTAACCACATAAATATTGATATTAAATCATTAGAACACAAAAGTGCTTTCCATTAGATACATTTGCGTAGATATCTTATATTATAAAAAGAGACAGAGTTATAGTTTATCTATCATAACGCCACATTTGATTTGACAGTTTCATTTAGACCCTTTGGGTACAGGCAGTCCATTTTCCTTTTCCTTTACCTTTTCCATCTGCTGCAAGCATAAAGCAACAATACCCTGCCACACGTGAGTGTCATATCGTTAACTGTCCCACCACAGCTTCATTGCCATTCCATTTTGAGCCCAATAGGAACAGAATCCTCATTAAGGAAGATCAGATGGGTGCTATTCCCCAACAAAGTATCGCATTTTGTATCAAATTGCACCATTTTTAGTATTCTATGAAATTATTTTTATGTCAAGTTATTTTAAAGTATTGTATGTAATTTTTTTTAGGAATAAATAATACCACGTATCATACGGTTTGGCAATATTTGTTCCTCAGAGCGCAGTTTTTTCTTTTTTGCTCTTAATGGTCCAATAATAGCCTGTTCACATTGTACCTCGGACCTAGGATGCGGTCATATGGACCCGGGTTGAAGTGCTGTGTGAAAGCACCACAGCTTATAACCCGGGTTGGGCAACCTGGCAATTTGACCCGGGTTATAAGAATGGCTAAACTCTGTGTCCCCCTCTGTATAATGGATGACCTGGGATTAGTGTGAAAGCGTCAGAGCTGGGAATCGCGATCCCAGTTCCGACCTGGCTAATACCCCTTTTCCACTTGCAGTCCCGGGTTATACCCGGGAATGTGTTCCAGGATGCTTCCCGGGACACTACCCGGGAATGTATCCTTTCACATTGCATTCAGACCCGGGATCGACCCGGGACAGCCCCATTCACACATTCCCGGGTATGACCCGGGAGTGCAAGTGGATCCAATAGACACCGGGGGCTGCACTCTGCCTGTGCCCTGGACGCACTTCCCCTATGCTGGCCTCGTCCGAGTCGCTGTAGTGGGAGTGGGGGGAGAACTCTCCCGTCACTTCTGTGCGATCTCTGGGAAGTTTTGCTCTCGTCCCCCCCGGGGGAGGAAGAGGCGGAGGCCGCCTTCTGTGAGCCATCCGCCGGGTAGGGGTGGTAGGCGAGCGGCTCCAGCGAGTAGTCCCCGGGGAACCTGCTCCTGGCCTCCTGGCCGGGGTGCAGCGGGTACGCGGGGCAGGGCTGCGGGTGCTCGGGGCCTGCAGCAGGTCGGCAGCTTCTTGCTGGAAGCGGCTTCCCCGATAGCGGTAGCGTAAAGTCCCGTGTAGCCGATCGGGACCATTCACACTGACGGCATCCCGTGTCGATTCCGGGTCCTACCCAGGTCAGGACCTGGGTAGAGATCCCGGAATGCTGAACACGGGAAGACCCTTTCACACTGCACTAAATCCCGGGATGATGCGCGTTCACGTGCAAAAACCCGGGATATTTTTGCAAGTGGAAAAGGGGTATTAGTGATGTGAAAGAGGATACAAGGGTGATCTGTTTGTCATGACAACTCTTCTTGTGAAGATTTACCATAATCTTTGTGTTTTTTCTTTAGCAACATCTGATCTAGGAGCAGGCTGAAAACAATTAGCTAATAAGTAATAACTAAGTACAGCCCAACTATTATGACAAGAGCAATATAACAGCATTTTCCCTTTGTTCCTAGGGGTTCTGGAGGATAGTTTGACAATCAACAGGTTAATACTCAATAGGTTGACACCATATGATTGATATGCAATAGGTCAACAGGTACAAAAGAATGGTATGCTCGACATGTACAAGTTAGACATTTAATAAGGTCAAGAGGTTCAAAAGGTCAGTTGACACAGTTCACACACACATACATACATAAATATGATTTTTCAGGGTTTCATGTTCGTTTCAACCTTGGCTTGATTTGCTATTCACATGGGCAACAGTTAGGAATAGTAACCAGTTTTGAGCCCAGCTGTAGCAAAGCCAGCCACCTTGCCCAAAGCGTGGCGTGGGTACAATATTTTGACCAATTGTGGTCATATATTGTTAAACATACAAAATTTGGGATACATTTTTTTGTGTGTCTACCCTTTCACAAGGAAATTAGAATCTGTAGAATGTTCCTAAAACTGCAAGCAGTACTTTTCTACTGTGTCTTGGTTTTATTCGGTGTAGGTTTATAACTTTATAGATAATAAGGGCCGGGGTTTTACTAGTATTCATATAAATAACTGGGATGAGCTTACAATGTTAACACTTACTATACTATGCTATATCCATTTTATGTAGCAAGTAAAATATAAGTTTGTTTTAGGTGTTGTCTTTTTTTACAACATTGGAAACACTTTTATTGGATAAAAAGAATTATAGCATTCAGTACATTACAAACCAGTAAACACACATTGGTCGCCTTCAGGTATATTCTCACTACCTATAATACAACTCACAACTGTCTTACTCTACAGATGAATTGATCTAGTCTACAAGTATATTCGCAAAATAACAGGAAAGAACAAAATAAGCATATATTAAGCTCAATTTATTTGCTAATTTGTGCAAAGTGAAATATTCAATCACCAAGTGCTTAATGAAAACAAAACATTCAAATAAACTTTGTTGTTGTTGTTTTATCCATTGCTTTAGTCAACTGTGAAAGCTGCGCATTATACCCAGGAAGCGGCTTTTTACTTAGATTAATGCCATTAATAACATTATCCCAGAACACAAACATTTATTCTGTGCTAAGCATTATATTGCGGTGCAGTTGGGAAATTGAAAGATGATTTGAAATCATTTTGTTTTGAAATGTTTTAAAATTGTAATTGTTCTAATTTATGATGTTCTCACACATATTTTAGAAGACGATAATGTGCTGGATAATGATAGACCTCAAAGTGGAGACAGTGGGATTCAGTGTCAAAGAACAAAGGACAAATTGGAGTTATCATTTTATCCAGAAGAAGACACAGAAGAATGGATATTTTTCCAGAAAGTTCTAGGCACAGTTCAAACATGGTTCAGCCTGTTTGGATGGGCTAGTGGATGTAACCCCATTGCGATTCCTCATTCTCTGTGGAGGTAGAACAGAATTTAAAATAGACAATATATCTACAGTAAATGCAATTATTGGAACCGACATCAACGTTAAATTAACAGGCATATTCCAAATTCCCCCTTTTATACATTAGCATGTTGTGAGCCATCGTTTCAACTGATATAAGAACGATTCAAGAATATTAATGAAAAAGCTGCATTTATGGTGGTGGCACACTTACTGAACACCACATCTGTAGCATGTTTCTAGTTTTTAGTACACCGGTTATGAATAAGATTATAGTTGTATTATCTTCAGTCTACATCAGCACATTGTATTCCAGAGAATTATAAATGTTTTTATAGCTAAATTGAAATGAAGCTTTTTTTCATTCTTCATAATGGTTACATTTTTCAAAACTACACAACAGTAAGTGGAATACACATTTTCTATCAAAGGTAGTGCCATTTAGCTGGCTGCTCCTGTTGATAGCTGTACATTCACAGCTAGTGCTGCTTTACTGATTATTGAGTGTTTGGATCTTGAACTGTGCTGCGGTCCTTACTCTGAAGCCACGACTGATCATGTCCAACACTACATAACTGAACCTAAGGATTATATACCTGCGGAATTGACATGAGTTACAGTAGTTACTTTTGGTTTACATTTGCCATGAAAACAATGCCGATAATCTAGGAGGCTTGATTCTCAAACATTTGGGAAACACTTATAATTTGAATAACAATATTTTTGTATTTTTTTAATGAATTTTCAACTGCACTGAAATGTGGAAAATGTTAAATATCCGTATATCTGCCACTACTGTTTAGCACTTTATTTATGTAGTGGAAGAGTACATATACCTGTACCAAATCTTAGCATGTTTTACATGGTGTTCTTTTCTAACTTTTTTTTTTTTCCAGTGGGGTATGCAAAATAGAGTTATCAAAATCTGAAAGAAAGGCACCAAAAGCAACAAATCTTGGCAAACAGACAAAAACCATTTATGACATGCTGTTCTACCTGAGTGGACAAATGCTTCCTGGAATTACTGCAAGCCAGTCATTGCCCTCTGACCCCACAGAAAGAGTCCTGCAGCTTCACTGGCAGCATGTGACACTGCTCACTTTCCTCAAGTAAGAACGGACATTTGACTGAGATTCAATAAGACCAAAAGATACAGTAGATCTGTGATTTAGGATTAATATACTGTAGTTGTCTATATCTATACATATGTATCATAATGAAATCCTTTTAAAATACAACAAAATGTTACATTTATTTCAGTGTGACACTAAAATGTATACATTTTCATCAAGTATAGTATATTATTAATACCAAGGGCAACAGTAGTCTGCACATTTAAATTAATGGGATTTATCATTCTATTTACAATGGATCCTGTTAAATTTATATGTGCAAAAAAGCATGCCATCTAAGCAGGGGACTGAGAACTCTGGCCAGCCTCCAGGTGGCTGGACCAGCCCATCAGGCCATCAGTCCTTTTGGCAATTTGGACTGCCTACCGTGCATACACACGCAAGTGGGTTTATCACATCTTTCTCCTCTTTCTTTTTATATATGAAAAGTATATAGGTCCATACTGTATCTTCATTTAGAAGCAAAGCAAAAAGGAAGAAGCAAAGTTTCATTTGACTATACCACGTTGTTCTGCAGGGAGGGCAAATTTAAAATACGCATAGAGATGCAGTTCAATAGTGGCGTATCTTAGATCAACTCTTAAAATCTCAGTTGAAACTTAACACTGTCCACTATGTTAGCTTTTCCATGCTGTATGTTATCACTGATCTCTGGGAAAAGATACCAGTACTTTGCACATGAGTGCTCTATCACTGTGGATGATGGAACATATTTAATTTTCTACTATTCCTTTTCTCAATATGTCAATAAATGGTATGAAAAAAAAAAACAGATGAAAGAACACACTTACATACTAGTCTCTAATACACATATTTGTCCTAATACCTAGAAGTGGTATGCAGTCATTAGATCTACAGTGTCTAGTTCAACAGTCAAAGGGTCGACAACTATCGGTTGACAGTCAAAATGTTGACATGGTCAAAATGTCGACATGTTCAAAAAAGGTCAACATGAAAAAGGTTTACATGAAAAGGGTTGAAATGAGTATTTCCTGTTTTTTTTTTTTTAATGAAAATAAAGACTTGTTCATACTTTACCATCCATGTGGGTATATAGTTAGATTATAATAGTGTGTCGAGCGCAGTGAGCCATGTTTGGGGACGCTGTACACTTATACGGTGTCCATGCTGACATATGTTGACATAAACAACAAAAACACATGAAAAACTCATGTCAACCTTTTCCATGTTGACCTTTTTACTGTCGACTTTTTTACCCTGTTGTCTAAGGTGACAATGTCTAGGTCTACAGTCAAAAGGTCGACCACAGACCTAGACATTGTCGATCTAATAGAAGCACAGAAATGTCCAAATCATTAATGTGCCGCACAAAATACTTTATATTATATAAATACTAGGGTAATTGCAGACATCCTGCAGACATCTCCTTGACATGTACAACGTACATGGGGCCTGATTCTGCTTCACTTGCAAAAGCAAATTCTTTCTCAAAGCCATGTGCACTGCAGGGGTTGTTATGAGTTTGGGTGTGAACCCAAAGCTGTGACCCCTGTTTAGGACAGGCATAGTGAACCCTACTCTGCCTACAGTATGTTTACCATTCCTGAAGAATGGCTGGTACCTGCAACAACTAGGACTTTGCCTATAATAGCCACATTTGAAGGGGAGAATTAGGTCTGCCCCAACTGTGGTGCCACCGGGTCTTGAGCAGGAACAAGGTACCAGAGAACCATAAAGAAAATGGTCAAAAGGTGAACACTAGCTAAAGGGACCTGCCTGAACAAATTAAACTATTGGCACCTGGTCAAATATAGGAAAGCAGGCTAACACAATGTATGAATGACCTCATTGCTAACAAGAGGTGACCCAGTCACAAGTACAAAAGACACTACAAGGATGCACAAAACAAGCCACACAAAAACACTTCAAACCACACAAAGGTCTGTCCCATTAACAGGAAGTAACTACACAAGGATTAATGCAGACCAAATAGCGCAGACCTGCGGCAATACTCTGGAAAGCCCAGAGGAAAGGTAACAAGTGTGGACCAGAAAGGAATACCAAACTGTCCACAATGTTACTGACAGCAAATGATAAAATAAATAATACCAGGGTTCCAATGTGAAGCACTTACGGTAGTACCAGAACCGGGACTGGATGCAAGCCGGAATCCCAGGAACAGATGGAGCAAACTGAGCAGGAGAGAAATAGGATTTGAGAGGGAGGAAGGTGACTGCCACAAGAAAAGCTATCAGTGGCGGGGCTGTGCTGGACTGAATACCATTAAAAGGGCTTAGGTGACCAATCACCTGAGGAGGATCCAGCCATCCCGCAGGACCTAATGCTGACAGCTGTGGGAAGGTGCACTTGCCAGGCGTCTCCCGCTGCTCTGGCAACCACAGAGCAGAAGTGGTCACCCGGCCAAGGGCCGATGGACGGAAGTGCAACTGGCCCCAGGGATGTGCATGCTGGGAGATAGAAGTTTTGGGCTGTCCATCAGACAGAACAGCGGACCTGCTGGGGATGCAGCCTGTCAGCACGACTAACAGGGGGGGGGGGGGGGGGGGCAGATGTATTGTGTGCAGAGAGAGTTATATTTGGATGGTGTTTGTATCCAGACTGATATCTATATTGCAGTGTAATAATAAAGCAGCCAGTATTTACCCTGCACAGAAACAAAATAACTCACCCAAATCTAACTCTCTCTGCACATGTTACATCCCCCCCCCCCTGCAGTGCACATGGTTTTGTCCATTAGAGAGAGAATTTGCTTTTGCAAGTGAACCAGACTCAGGCCCATGTAATATTGTTGCTTACTTTCTGCCTCTGTATATATTATAATATATATAATATATATTATATTTTGGTATATAAAAAATAAGTAAGTGATATGCTTGTGTTGACAGCAAAAATTACAATTTGAGAAATTAATGAAAGTAGACAAGTTAGCCTGGTACTCAGTGAAATTCTTGGCTAGATCAATTATAAAAGCTAATAGACATCAATTAAGCAGACGGTCCAAGCAGTAAACATTTAATGAACCATTAATGTATGATAAGTTATCATGAAGTTATTTTGGAGATAACACTAATTTTTTCTTTGCATAGACACTATGATTCGTCATCCTTTCACATCCAAAACTGTGAATTTGTAAATGTGTTTAATAATGCATCTAAATGTATTATAGCTACTGATGTTCATAAAGTAATAATCACCATAATATATGCTCCATTTATAAGTACTATCTAGTAGGTCACATGAATATGAATTTTAAACACAGCAAGATTCAGAGATGGTTTTCATATCTTTCATATCTGTGCCTACTTATGATGGACATGTTGGGGTGGTTTAGTGAGGGGAAGCTGCTGCGGGGATGTGTCGGTCCTATTTTTCCATAGAATCTGCTCCACATTGCCACCAGTTGTATGAAAACAACAGCCACCCTCAGTAATCTGAAGGTTACTCAGATGAGCATTGTTCTCTCAGATGATCTCGTTATTTATCTCTATGGGGTCTATGCAATGCCGTGGGCGAGCGGTGACAGCGATCAGGGCTTCCTGCTCGTTGTCACCGCTCGCCCTGTCAGTATTCAACTCACCCCCCTCATACGCCAATTGTCTCTCGCTCCGTTTTTTTGAGCGAGGGGGAATCGGCGTATGCGGCTGCAGAAGCAGCAAGACTCGTGGCTAAATAGAGCAGGTTTGCTGCATTAGCCGCGGGTGTCGCCGCGGCATTGAATACTACCCTATGTCTTTCTATCCATCCATCTTTCTTTAGTCAACAGTGTATATAACCAAATGATGTAAAAATATTATCTGTATTTATGTTCAACCTCTTTTGTTAGCTATATGTGTCTGTTATATTTTATTGCAATTATATCCCCTATATTTCAGTAAAATAAACTTTAAAGTGATTTTTTTCAAACATTAAGAAAGTCATAATTTCTAAAATTAGTTATGTTATATTTATGTATTTCATATAGAAACCAAGGAGCATCTCTTCCTCATGTTAAACCAGAGTACCTTTTTGAACCATTTGATTATGAGAGATGGATGCAAGTACAGGTACATTTGTAGTGGTTTTTTTACACCTTTATGAGTGTGTTGTTCTTATATTACATGCTACCTTAATTGCTTCATATTGCACACTTGATATGTAATTTATTAAAATCAACAGAGGCAAATGATTTCAGTAACCTGTTAAGTTTGTAAGTATAAGACAATAATTTCAAACATTATTGATCACTATAGCCACCACAACTATTCTCATATTTGTAGTAAAGTGAAGGCTGTGTGTTCACTCCATTTATAGTGGCAACACTAGAGTTGGTGTCACCAAGTGCAGTAAGTCATGTTTTTACCCCGCATGAACCAGACCATACAGAATTGCTACTAATGCTTTTGTACTAATGCTACAGTACTCCTGAATTGTCATTCTCATATTGAACATTAAGGTACTTGTGTAGTATCACGGCTCCCACGATGGGCATCGTATATGAAAAAATTGCATTGCATGCGATGCGATGCCATTTTTCACATAAATCATTGACATGTGTTAAAATCATGTTAAATGCACCCCAAAGGGCATTTTTTACTGTAGCACCCCTACTATGAACGCCAACCCGAAGCGTGACGAGCGCAGCGGTACGCGTCCTACGACCTTTTCATACCCCCACTATCCACGTCGGCGTGGAGTTGAGAATAGAAAGTGTGGCGAGCGCAGCGAGCCACCGAGCCCGAAGCGTGGCGAGGGGACGCGGATAGCTTCACAGCTATCCACGTCCCCTCACGGGCTTCACAGGTATCCGCTGCGCTCGCCACGCTTCGGGCTCGGTGGCTCGCTGCGTTCGCCACACTTTCTATTCTCAACTCCACGCCGACGTGGATAGTGGGGGTATGAAAAGGTTGTAGGACGCGTACCGCCGCCCCTCGCAGGGTTGGCGTTGATAGTGGGGGTGGTACAGTGTGAAAAAAGACATTTGGGGTGCATTTTACATGTTTGCTACTAATTTAAATGCATTTGGATGCATTTATGTTCAAAATCACATGCCATGGCCAGTGTTCCCTCTAAGCTGTGCGCACGTGCACGCGCACACAACTCGACGAGCGTGCGCACAGACATTACAACAGAGCGCACAAAGCAGCAGTGGTCCCTTTTTGCAGTTGTGGACTCAATTAATGTGTGTTTCACCCATTAACTACATTGTGTGCTGTGTTGTGAATGTTTAAATGTTTAATATCATTTTGAAGTAAAGTTAACACAAATTCTGAACCTCATTTTCCAGTTATATATATGTGACGCACAAAAATTTAAATTTCCTTCCAAAGTTGCATAACCAAAATCTTTTGCTGCACACAGCCTTCCTAAAATTAGAGGGAACATTGGCCATGGCATGCGATTTTTACAACAAATTCATAAAAAAAACGGAAAAATCGCATTGCATCGCATGCCATCGCATGCCATCACATGCCACTACATATGGCATGCGATGGGAGCCGTGATAGTATACAAGTACCAACATTAATTATATAACCAAGGCCCAGTTAATATTTATCCTATAGTTAGTTTCTCCTCCCACTCCAATTATATTGGGGCAGATGTATTAAGCCTTAACAAGAGATAAATGCAAGGGTGATTATGGGGTAGATTTATTATTAGGCGATCAGGGGAATATGCGCTATCCCTGTGCATGAAACAAGGTTTTAAAACATGAAACAAAGTTTGTGTACACTGCATTTTAATGCCAAGTAATCATTTTCTTGCACCTATTTAGTGCCAGTTAAATATAATTCCCCCAGTAGTGCCAGTTACCGATGTACCAACTAGGTTTTTAGAGAAGTACATTTAGGAGACTATGGTTTTCAGAATTATTTGTATAACGGATATTTAGATAAGGGATACTCAACCTGTACCCAGAGTACAAAGGCTTTAATACAATCATTGGATATTAACTTGTGGCCTTGTATCATTTATCACTCAGCACTGGGCTTGTGTCCTTTGTTTATGTTACATGCTTCTAAAAAACATATCCAAAATACGACCCTATCTCACACAAGACACTACTAAATATCTTATCCATGCACTCATTATATCCAACATTGATTATTGCAATAGTCTCCGAACTGGTCTTCCCAAGAACAGACTCTCGCCACTGCCATCCATTTTAAATGCTGCTGCTAGGCTGATCTTCCTAGCTAGACACGCATCGTCTGCTGATCCGCTCTACCAATCCCTCCATTGGTAGCCTGTATTTTACCGTATTCAATACAAAATACCTCTACTCGCATTTAAAGCTATTAACCATACTGCACCAGCATATATCTCTCTACTTATCACTAAATATATCCCATCTTGACCACTCCGCTCTGCACAAGATCTGCGTCTCTCTTCTGCACGGATCACTAGCTCCCATTCACTATTACAGGACTTTCATCGGGCTGCTCCCATCCTATGGAATGCCCTTCCATGCACAATAAGACTCTCCACTAGCCTACAATCTTTTAAGTGTTTCCTGAAAACTCACCTATCAAATTTAAGTACCACATCAAGCCCATCAAATTTAAGTACCACACGCTTAACCCTCTGAGGCACTTACAGTATGTATTATATAGCTTTATATAGCCCTTCTAGACCTGCAACTTGGTGGGACTGCTATGCGATTACTGGTGCCTGTCCTTGTATTTCCCTCCTATATCCCTATAGATTGTAAGCTTGCAGCAGGGCCCTGCTACCCCCAAGTCTGTCTGTTGTTACCCAGTTTGTTTTATCATTGTCTACAACTGTAAAGCGCAACGGAATCTGCTGCAGTGTATAAGAAACTGTAAATAAATAAATAAAATAAATGTTTATATACATCGCACACATTTTACTCTCATTAAGTATTTCTTACTTTTTTTTACTAAATATTACTAAATAATCGAATAAACTAAAATAAACAAATTCATTATAAAAATTCCTTTGTAGCCATTCTATATACTGTATTGTGTTTTCATAGTTTTCTTACCCACCATATTGTAATTGAGGATTATACGGTATGACTTGTGTTCTTATTCTTACTTTGTGGCTCTTAGACACACCCATGACACACTCATTACAATATTTTCTTTACTCATTGTTAATTTTATATATATTTTATATTTTTAAGCTTCAGGTTAAGGAGCTGCAGAATTCCGGCAAGAATAATGCTGATCTTGTGGATAATCATTTGCTTCATTTAAGTAATCATACATTTCAGTCTGTAAGTAAACGTGCTTGGACAGACCTACTGCTCCAGATATACAAGGCAAGTAAATAAATAAAGATTATGTATTTAATTTAGTTTAAATTCATATTTTTTTATTATTATTTTTACTGTACATATGACCATATTCACATCTAGAAAGATGTCAAGTAACATGTAGTTTTGTTCAAGGTAAAGTGTTTTTTTCTTTCTTTTTTTATTAAGAATAATTTGGCAGTAATATTATTCATACATAAGATACATCAGCTTAATGTTATACATTATAACATCATCAGATACAATACAATATGCTTTTATCTGTGTATATATGCTCTTGCTGCCACTTCACTGGTGCTAATATGTTGCTTTGATGCAAACAATTAACTGAAACATTACCTAATTAATTATGTGGTACTTGTTTCCTAGAAGGGCGCCCATTATTGCATCACATGCCGCGTTATAGCACCATGCGCATCGCTGCAATGCGATGCGATGTCCATAGAAAGTGCAGAGGAGTGGTTATACAATGAAATATCGGATCTGGTGGTATCCGATATGAGTAAACTGAGTGCACCAAATGCGATGCGATATTTCATTGTACAAGCACCGTCATGGATGCTTACAATGTGATGTCATGTGTGCATAGTATGAGATGTGATGGGTGCTTACAATTGTAAGCACCTATGCCATCGTTTAGTGTCATCCGCAGTATCAACATCACCCCCGCTCGCCACGCTTTGGGCTCGGTGGCTCGCTGCGCTCGCCACACTATATAAAGTAAACTCCATGCCGACGTGGAATATTGGGGGTATGAAAAGGTCGGAGGACGCGTTCCACCTCCCCTAATGGGGCTCGCTGCACTCGCCATGCTTCGGGGTGGCGTGGATAGTTGTGGTGTTTTATGAACACATTCACCTCTGAAAAATCATGCAACTGACACAGTAAGGACAACATGTTTTGAATAAGAAGACTTTTGTTACATAAGTAAGAATCATTGAAATAACATGTAATACAAACAAATCATTAAAAACATGACAGAATAATTAATAAGATTTCATCATAATCAAATAGTTCCTCAAGATAAGACCGTAACATGTGCCTGGTGGTGCCCTGGTGACGTTTATTGCGCCATTTACATGTGCCCCACATCCTTTCAATGTTCTGCGTATGGACACCTGTTGATAGGTCGATAAAATTGTACCTGTGGTTGACCTGGGTGTGCTCGTGTCCGACCAATTGCAGCTACTCTGTGCTGTACACCCTTCAACAGTCCGTGTATATCGTCGTCCCAGGCTCCACATTGTCGATGATGGCTGACATTAATTTGCTGGCATCACGGGTGGCCACCTTCGTCAGGAAACAATGCCCTGTTTCCTGGCAGATTCCCCCAAATACCCACTGCTGGGGTAACCTGCGCCCTACATTGGATTGCCTCCTGACAAATAAGGTCTCATCCACCTCCACTATCCGGTCTGGCCCACCGATATGGTGCTGCGGCTGCGCCAGTAGATCCATCAGGCAGGCCTTCCGCATTCACTTATTGTAGAGTACTGTACTCTTCTTTGACATATCCAGCTGCTGCTGGCAGTATTTCACCGAGGTCATCTCCTGAGCCCAGGAGTAGATGAACCTCACCAATGTGAGGAAGGGTAAGCGGCACCCGGGGGAAAAGATTGCCACTCAAAGGCTTGCCTTTAGCCGACAAACCTTCACATGGCACCGCCACATACCTTCGTTGAGACTCAGCCGCATAGTATGCCCATTGGCACAATTCGCCACCACCGGCAAAAGATGATGACTCTGAAAGAATTAGATTGCCTCAACCTCTGTCACCGGCAATGAAAACAGATTCAGCGCAGATGCCATTTCAGCCAAAATAAGCAAATCACCAGTCGAAATAACCAAATCACCAGGAATAAATCACTAGCTCACAAATGCACATCCTCTCCTCTCACAAAATCACCTCCGAGTGATTTCTGTGAGGATGTAACAGGGGGCAGGATTACCAGTGAGCCAGGGAGCGGGAGACAGTGAGCGGGAACGGGAGTAACTGAAATCGCATCGCATCTACGTTAGCGTACGTAGAAAATCTGGGCGCCGTGCTAGGAAACAAGTACCAATTATGTTAGCACCATCCTCCTTAGTTATACATTATATAAATGATAAATCCATGCCATTTAAGATGAAGTTGTATTGTACATTAATGCTGTGTCCTTATCTACTAGGTGTTCATTCTGTCACGTGTTGCACAAAGAAAGCGTGACAATAGCAATGTAATAGATTGCATGCCGAAAATCAGTTCGGAGCCCTTATCAAGCAACATATACTCACAATCCGAGAGAATTCTCCTCACCTGGCTGAATGCTCATTATGAAAAGATGAGAAAAGTTGTGTGGACTAACTGCGAAAAAGGTGACTGGAAACCACTTTTTATCTATGCTGTATTGATGCTTTCAATTATAATGTACATACTGGTCCTGATCCAGAGTTGCATGCAATACTGTCTGCTTATGGGTATTCAGATTCTTAGCTCACTGCACAGATTTACAGCAATTTACAGCAGTTACAGAGTTGTGTGGATGTACAGTAAGTCACATCTCCACATGTGACTAAGTGGGTGTTGCTGGGCTGCCACGGGGCCTTCATACGTAGTTCAGACCTGAATTTGCAGGCTGAACACTTATCAATAGACTAAGCAATGGCGTAACTTAAAATTTTGCACCCCCAGCTAAAAAAGTCTCTGGCGGTGGCCCTGCTGCTGCAGAACTGTACTGACCTGCGTAGGACAAGGCACCCTGTCCCCTGGCCCAGCCCTTCATTTTCCTACCTTTCCCTATCGCTGAGTGATAATGGCTACAGTCTCCTGTGCGCTGTAGTGACTGGCTGTGTCAGCCGCTCCATCTTTGCTCCCTTTGCAGCTGTGTTAGTGTCCAGCAAAGGGGTTGCAGGGATGCCAGGAGGGAGAGTTTAAATAGCGGTTTCTCCTGGTGGCATCTGAGCTCCCAACGGTGCCGGCAGACAGTGCGCGCTCCCGCATCATCGCCGGGAAAGCTGCTCATCTGCGCTATGCAAAGCCCACCTTCCCTCCGCTGACAGCGCCAGGCAGGGGCAAAGTGGCTCAGTGTGTGTGCACTGAGCGGCTTTCTCCCCCAGTGATGACATCGCTATCCATACACACTAGGCATAATGTGTATGGACCTTTTCAGTACTACCAAATATTATTTCAAAATAAGCAGAGAACTATTGCAATACGTGTTAATGTCTACCAAACATCTTTACAATATAGTTGTGTTATAATTATAGCAATTATGTCACTATAAATCAGATGTAATATAACCATTATAAATAACGTTGGTATAAATACATCAGATAATTGAGTGCTACATATCTTTTCAGAAAACAAATTATATTGTTTATATAAATACATTTTATTTAAAGCTTTTCAAGTTTGTATGTGTATGAGTTACAGTTTTTAAATAAGTTAATTTTGGTAAAGTCCAATTAGACTAAATGTATGATACAAAAAAATCTAACAATGGGATTTGTTTTTACTTTTTATTTGTTTCTAACCAAAAGCAATATTTAAAGGTTAGGGCTTTCATAATGTTTAGTGTTTTTTTGGCACATTGTATCAGAAGAGGTCAGCTAGAAAACAACTGCTTTATGTCAAACAGACATTGCTGACAATTAAGTGAAAATAAGGAATGGCTGCAATGAATTTGATTAGCAAGCTACTGCTAGACAGTGATTAATGTGGAATATGCCTGTTGTGTGCAGCAGCTTGCAAGAATAAGGCTATGACTTTGAAACTTAGCAGCTTTTATTTTAACTAAAAAAACAGCATAGCCTATAAAAAAAGGCAGACACTGCTCCTCACCTCTATGTGGGGAGTTCAAGTGTTGTGCATACTGGCAGGCACTAGTGTTGCTGCTTTCGCCCATGCACAGCCACCAACGCCGACAATTACTGTTATGTTGTTCTGTCATTTTGATAGTCTGGTAACTAGTTTGTTTATAACAAATACAATAATTAGTTAATAATCCATTTGCCCCATCTGTTGCTCTTACAATTTTGGGAAATACTGAAAGCCTTGTGTAATAGCTCAGAATAACCTATGAGTAAACATACAACTCCAAAATGCCCAGAAATTGTCCATGTGTTCACAGAGCACATGGACAGAGCAAGAAACATGAGCTATGCTACATATTGATTTGCTTTATTGTGTGGTGCATAATTTAAGTTAAACAATTGGATACATATATAAAAATGGTTTATATTTACTAGGCGACATCCCACCTACAAGATGGATAATGAACTTTGATAAAGACCTTTTAGATGGGCTTGTTCTTGCAGCTCTGGTGGCAGCTTACTGTCCATACCTAGTAAGTACCAGCTCAATTCTGCTGTACTATGCCTCTCTATTGTCACCTTTTATTTATTCAAATCTATTTTCTACATTTGTTTTAATTTTTTTTTGCAGATTTCCACTCATTTCATAAGTATGTACACTAACCCTGAAACTCCAGAGCAACATCTGCACAACTGCCTGATTCTTGTCAATGCTTTCCGAGTAATCAATCTCAATATTGACGTACAGGTAAATTGTTTCTCAACTTATAAAGATGAAATATCTGTAAAAATGTTTTGTAAAATCATTTATACAGTGCTCTAAATAAATGCACAAGCCATTTATGTATAATTGCATTTGGTATTGTATCTGCGGTGCATGTTTACACAGACACAAAGGGCCAAATGTGTTAGAGTCCAAGTTTGGCGGTCATGCAGGATGCCGACCGAATGCGGACAAGTTTTGAAAGGAGCCATCATTTTCACTGCTCCTTAAAAGATGTTTGCGATTGGCCGGCATTCTGCATGACCGCCAAACTTAGACTATTATATTTGGCCCAAAGTTGGAGGAAAAAGCAGAAATCCATCCAACTCAGCCATATCTATATTTTAAAAGTATTGAGCAAGAGGAAGAATAGACAAAACCTGTCTGTGCTGCCAATATAACCTCACAGAGGCAACAAATGTCCTTTCTGATAAATGGAAATTGGAATAATTCTATCACTTCACCCATGTCATTTTTCTAGTTACTAATGTTAACTACCATAACATATATTTTTGCTAAAGGAATGAAGTATATTTTTAACTTCACTTTATATGCTGCCTCCAATTAAAGAAACCTCTTCAATGCTGTATCACCTGTACAGTCCTGGGTATAGAATTTGCATTAGGCATAGCATGAATTTGACCTTAAGTGCCAAGTGAATTTGTCAAAGTAGGTGTGAAAATTTCCAAGCACACATTGTTATTCATCATAATGATCTGTAATGTTTACCTTATGTAGGAAATATAATCTTTTTTTTTTTTCACAAAAAAATTATTTGAATTTATTTAACAAATGTGAGCGATGCTGGCATTTTAGTGGATATTTTGAACATCTCTCACAGAGCTTTGCTGCTCCATACATATATGCATACATTCCCAATGCAGAACCTGCACTACTGTAGCTCTTCTGTGTTTGATTTTGACCAGTATACACCAAACACATGTTGATGGTGCTGAAAGCCACTGGAGGGCAGCAGTTGGGAGCAGCCCCCCCCCCCCCCCCTGCATCACACACACCTTCTGAGCATAATGGAAGAATGGAAGATGATTGTTCATCAAATATATTGAATTCAAGCTATCAATTTACTTCAAGCATATCTCGTCAATGGAGAAAGTTATTTATTTGATTCTATAAAGCAGGCATGTCCAACGTTAGCCCTCCAGATGTTTTGAAACTACACATCCCAGCATATAGTTTTTGCATTCTCTAATAGCAAAACTGCGGCAAAGCATGCTGGGATGTGTAGTTTCACAACATCTGGAGGGCCAACGTTGGACATGCCTGCTATAAAGTGATCCATGGTACTTTTTTGCATTTGTGTACCCCCTAATTTGTGGCATTATTAATATCACTGACCAGTCATATATCTGTATTGTATGTGTTTATTTGCTCTTTTTTTTTTTTTGTATAAAAGCTATTTGGTTATAACACAGTAGATTCAATTGTGTTGTTGTTATTCTTTAACTTTATTTACCAGCCATACCCTATACTTCATCATCTTATATCATCCATTGGTCCTACCAATTTCAGCCTCCGGTCCAGTCATTTTCTTAAATCACCATTTTTATTTATATTTTCATTTAT
Organism: Crinia signifera; assembly: GCF_055691185.1. Taxonomy (NCBI): domain Eukaryota; kingdom Metazoa; phylum Chordata; class Amphibia; order Anura; family Myobatrachidae; genus Crinia; species Crinia signifera. The sequence goes on from NC_139218.1 coordinate 254,899,624, forward strand.
TATTGTGTCATGTATGTCATGTTTTAAACTGTTATTAAATATTGTTAGAGTTTTCATCAAAACAGCGCCACTTTTCTTTTCTTCTTTTTTACCTGGGCTATTGGGGCCGACAACCCCAACATCAAGTGGCAGCTCTTGACAAAGCACCCCTGGTAGCGCCTGTCTGTGCACCCAAGGAAGCATACCACACTTTTTTCAGATTCAATTGTGTTGTTGTTATTCTTTCATGTCAGCCTATGAATATAACTAGGAAGCGCAGATAGACACTCCTGTTTCCCATTTCTATATTCAGACTGAAATGAGATATATGAATATAAATATAATAAATATAAAGAAAATAAATTTTTCACCTTTCCTAAAAAAAAAAAAGACTTGTCATTTATATGTGTTTTACTTCTTAGGCCACAGATATATGCGATCCAAATCCAGTGATGATGCTAATGCTGTGTGTATTTTTGCATGAAAACTTACCACTTTATGTGCCTAAAAAAACAATTACATTCAGTGGTGCACTTCACCAAACTGTTTCATGCCAGGTAATTATGTTCTCATACTCATACTGTACAAATTAACAATTAATATTTGGTAGACTCAGATTTATGTATAATGGGGTGTGTTTAGCTGCAGCTCCAGGCACTCCCCTGAAGGGAGAACCATACGATCCCCCATTGTACTCTAATTCTAAAGGCGACAGCCTAACTCAATCACCCCCCTCCCCGGCCAAGCCTCCCCCCACTACCCGCGATCAGCAGAAGTCCCATATACCCATGGAGCAGTCTGAACCTGCCCACTTCCCAACCCATGGCTGCTTGAAGCTCTGCCCATTGGCCACCTGAAACTGCCCTCTTTTCCATTTGTCCTAAGCAGTGTTTTGGGTACTTATGTAGTATCTGGGCGTCTGATTTTGTGATTGTATGCCTTACCTTAAGGCATACAATCAGATGCGATGCGATTCGATGCGATTTTGCAACAGATTCAATGTTAAGAAGGTCCTGTTCATTTCCCCACTATCCAAGTGGGCATAGAGTTGATTCTATATAGCGTGGCGAGCGCAGCGAGCCACCGAGCCCGAAGCGTAAATTCGGACGCCCAGATACTACACAAGTACCGTGTTTTGTTTGTGTGTATGGTAAATATTGGTTGCTTTATTTTGGGTTCATTGTTAAAAAACAGCTTGAATGGCTGCTTGTTAAATACTGCTGATGTAGGCCAAAGCAAAAATAATCAACACTAAAGGAGAGGGAAATAAGAAAGGGTACTTGTGTAATAACTGGGCGCCCGAATTTATGATCTGGTCGGAAAAATCGCATCGCATGCAACCAAATCGCATGCGATGCGATGCGATGCGATCAACGCGATTTTCCATAGGATTCAATGTTAAAATGGTCCTGTTCATTTCCCCACTATCCAAGTTGTTTTTTTTTATAGCGTGGAGTTGTTTTTTTTTATAGCGTGGCGAGCGCAGCGAGCCACCGAGCCTGAAGTGTGGCCAGCGCAGCACGCCCCGCGATGGGACGCGGAATACATTTTAAGTAATCCGCATCCCCTCATGGGGCTCGCCACACTTCGGGCTCGGTGGCTCACTGCGCTCGCCGCGCTATATAAAATCAACTCTATGCCCACTTGTATAGTGGGGAAATGAACAGGAACATTTTAACATTGAATCCTATGGAAAATCGCGTAGATTGCATCGCATGCGATTTGGTCGCGATGCGATCGACGTGATTTTACCGCAAAATTGCGTCGCATCTGATTGTATGCCTTAAGTTAAGGCATACAATCAAATAATCGGGCGCCCAGATATTACACAAGTACCTAAGAAAGTATAACACTTAATTGGATTGAATACATTCAAAGGGGGACATTTATATTATTAGTATTTAAAACCCAATTACAGAAGAAAACACAATTGACGTTGATGATTTTCAACTAAAGTAATTATAAATACATTTTCTAGTGCTTATTTCATACCTTTATACAAAAACACCCAAAATGTTTGATTGAAAGTAGGCTGTAGCTATGCCCCCCCCTCCCCCTCCCCCTCAAGCTGTTGGCCATTTCAATGGCACAGACCACATTTCTTAAGTACTGCAGATTACTCCCACATGACAATGGCCACACCCCCTTATAACTAATCACACTGCCACAGTACTTGTCACACCAGGAACATGTGTGAATTAATCTGGCACTGGGTCAGTGGATTTCTGAGTAACCCCTATGTACCTGAGAGCAAAACAAGGAAAGAAGGAAAATAGTTTTACTATGGACAAAGTTACTGTAGTGACACATGTTTAGTTAAGGTTATATGAATTTGGTTACCATGGCACTTGACAATTAGTAAATTGTAAATTTTAAAAGCTTGAAGAAAAAGGGGTACTTGTTTCCTAGCACGGCCACATATCTTATGGATCGTGTACCTTTAGTTAAGGTACACGATCCATAAGATGGACCCGATTTCCTTTGAAATCAGGTCCATTTGGCCGGCTAGGATAAAATATCGGGGGCATCGCGTCGGTCGGGACCGTTAACAATGGTCCCGACGCGACCGACGCGATGCCCGCGATTTCCCCATAGGCTTCAATGTTAAAAAATATTTTAACATTGAAATCGTGTCGGGAAAGGTAAAATATCGGGGGCATCGCGTCGGTCGGGACCATTAACATAGGATGCCCCCGATTTTTACATAGGCTTCAATGTTAAAAGATTTTTTAACATTGAAATCCTGAAAAAATGTGAAAAATGTGAAATGGGCCAATATGACCCATTTCACATTTTAGATGTCCCCGTCGTCACCCCACGATAGACGCCAACCCGAAGCATGGCGAGCGCAGCGAGCCCGCGAGGGGCGGCGGTGCGCGTCCTCCGACCTTTTCATTCCCCTACTATCCACGTCGGCGTCGAGTTGAGAATAGAATAGTGTGGCGAGTGCAGCGAGCCACCGAGCCCGAAGCGTGGCGAGCGGACGCGGATACCTTCACAGTTATACGCGTCCCCTCGCGGGCTTCACAGGTGTCCGTGGCGACGCGGACACCTGTGAAGTCCGCGAAGGGACGCGTTTACCTGTGAAGGTATCCGCGTCCCCTCGCGGGGCTCGCTGCGCTCGCCACGCTTCGGGCTCGGTGGCTCGCTGCGCTCGCCACACTATTCTATTCTCAACTCCACGCCGACGTGGATAGTAGGGGAATGAAAAGGTCGGAGGACGCGCACCGCCGCCCCTCGCGGGCTCGCTGCGCTCGCCACGCTTCGGGTTGGCGTCTATCGTGGGGTGGGGTGTACGCCGTGACATTTGGGGGGGTTGGGAATATTTTACATTGAATCCAGTGGCGTAACTATACCTCCGCAGCCCCCGCGGTGGCGGGGGGGCGCAGAGAAATTGGGGGCGCCGCCGGGGGCTGCGGAGGTATAGTTACCTGTGGTCTTCGTCTCGCCCGGCTCTCTGCCGGGACCTGCCTGACGTCACGGTCCCGGCCGGCTCCTGCTGCAATGAAAACTGACTATTATAAAATGGCTGCGCCCATACTGCAGACAGTTTTCTGTCTGCAGTATGGGGGCAGCCATTTTCTAAGAGTCAGTTTTCATTGCAGCAGCAGGAGCCGGCCGGGACCGTGACGTCAGGCAGGTCCCGGCAGAGAGCTGGGCGAGATGCAGACTGCGAGGACAGGTAAGTGTAAGAAGGGGGGGTCAGGTTAGGTGGGGGGGTGGCGGGCGCCGGCGGCGGCGGGGGGGTGGGGGTGTTCGAGGGGGGAGGGGGGCGCCGAAAAACCATCCGGCGGGGGGGGGCGCTAAAAACTTAGTTACGCCCCTGATTGAATCCAATGTAAAATCGGGTCCCAGGGACCCGATTTACATTTAATAAAAAAAAAAAAATCGGGTCCAAAATCGGTCGGTCGCAACGATCGCATTGCATGCGACCAAATCGCATGCGATGCGATCGACCCGATTTTTCCGACACGACCACCCCGATGTAAATCGGTGTGGCCGTGCTAGGAAACAAGTACCGAAAAAGGTTAAGTATAACTAAACAACTGCAGTGTACATCAAAGTGTTGATCAGATTTGTTTCATAGGGGATATTCAGACCTGATTGCTGCTCTGCTAAATTGTAAAGCTCTGCAATCAGGAATCCGCCACCCCGTCAGAGTGAAATCCTGCCCGGTGCAAGCCTGCAAATTGCTTACCAGGTCTTGCGAAAATTAACTGGATTGGTGATTAGCTGCAAATCCATTCGCAAGCAGCTCACCATCGAATGATTTTTCCACTATCGATATCTATCGATAATCGCCCAGCCTGCTGAATAACCCCTATGTTAAGAAAACACATAATATATATCATTTATGGAGATTGTATTGTCACATGCCTCTGTCTATTGTCTAATCTTGTTTTTGTTTTGATAAAGTGACCCTCCCCTGTTTTCCTTTGTCACCCCCTCCCACCCCCATTGTTTTGTTTTGTTATACAAAATGTAAAAATTCTTCAATAAAAACTATTGATGATAAAAAAACACATAATTTATGAAATAAGTTTACAGTTTACTAAATGTAATAATAGATATAGTTTCATTAATAAAAGCCAAGCTACATATTTTCTTAATTAGTTCAAACTTTTTAATATTTTGCAGTTGACTCAATTAACTTCAGTTTGACACTGCTGCAGTATGATGGATTGTTAAGCTCCTTATTGCTGGCATTCAATCACAATCTGTCAGTGCAGTACCTATATACAACTACTGATCAATAGTGTGACCTTTGTAATTTTATGTTGCCGTAATAGGTCAGTCTGAAAAATCCAAGCAACAAACCACTAGTGTACAATGCAATAATTGTAGGTCAAGAGTCAGCTGATTTCTCGTTGCCGAAAGGAAACACAATAACGATTGCCCCAAAGTAAGTAACCTTTTTCATTGTCTTTATTGGAAGTGACAGCTAAGACAGCCGGTATACAGAAACCACAAATATTGTATATTAATTATGAATAATAAAGATGTATTTTTTACCAGTAGATATATAGATGTTCACATCACTTGCAAATATTAAGTATGGTTATTTGACAGGGCTTATTTGTTTTGCATTTTGATTTCAACAAAGTCAATAGTAAATATCTTTCTCTCAAACTTATTCCAGACACATGAACTTGTAGACTGTCTTTAATACCTCCAAAAATCAAAATGAATAACTAAAATAAATATCTAACTATGAGGCAACTACATGCTATGGCATGCCCGGGGGCTGTCCAGCACAAGGCAAGGTCATCCAGCATGGAAAAGCCCACCCTGTGCTGTGATTGCAATATAATTGTGATCACATTGCAGAAATCGCTGATCTCACACAGCAACCCCAAAAGGGGTCCAGACATGCCTGCATTGTCCGGACCAGTCCTCATAGATGCTGCATCGTCAACCCCTCAACGCCTACCACGGTCAATCACACTTAGATTGCATCCTTCCAAACTTTTACACGTGTGCCGCAGCTGATGCGCATGTGTAGATGTGCAAAGATCATTGTCAGAATGTCGACTTTAGGTTTAGGTTTCAGGCAGAACATTTAGTGTTCGGCTGTGTGGGGAGGTGTAGAGTCAGACACCAGTGGGAGGGTTAGGGTTAGGATTAGGTAAAAGGGAGAACTACTTACCAGAATGCCTAAGGATTAAATGTCTGATTTAGAAGTTACCCAGAAGCAATTGTAGCAGATCCACATTTCATCCCTGTCCTTGTCTAATGATGAATATCAACATGGTTACTATCAACATTATGATCAGGTCAACAAAATGAATATCAACATTTTGACTGTCGACATATTAGATCCAACCCGCATTAACTTCTTAAATTTTGTCTGCTTCTTTGCCTCATTAAACTGATGTAAAATGTTCTATGCTTGATTTACCCCATAAACTTCTATCTAACAAGGACTGCTGGCTTTTTTGGCTATTTTAAAATTGCACTAGCATTAGGTGTTATATAAAAATACAGGAGGATTGTATATTATTTAAACATTATATTTTGTTAGTATGGTTTGAATTTCGACATGCTTGGCATGTTGACATGTAACATGTTGACATTCTTAATGTCAACACTGACATAATGCCAACATTCCATAATGTCAATATTGTGAATGTCAATAATTGTATTTTAAGCTACATTAACTCTAAGTTTAAGTCTAACCCTAATCTAATTGCAGTGTCTAACCCTAACCCTTAACCTGATTGCAGCCTATTCTAACCTAACCTTAAACCTAGAATCATAGTTTGGTGCTTGAGCAGTGCACATTGTTGCTATTGCATTGTGTGGGTGAGCAAAAGAATGCCATCAATGTAATACAAATGGTCAATTATGTATGTGCATTCTCCAAGTAGTGTGATTCACTACAGATGACAGGGCACCAAACATATGCTTGAAGGGTTTATTAAGGAAAATAAGGGTCACCGTGCTCCCTGAGTTTTTTTTTATTCTAATGAAGTTTGGTAAAGTTCAGTGTTACCTACCTTTTAGGATTGGCATCTTTGTGTGACCATAAACTCTATAGGTGGGCAATGATGACTGCTTTAATTCGGCCATATTTCCTTCAGATGTGTTTAGTCCAGGCCTTGCCAGACTGTGGCTCTCCAGTTGTTGTGAAACTACACATCCCAGCATGTCTTGCCACAGTTTTAGCATTCCCTATACAAATAGGGCCACATTGATAAGCATTTACAAATAGGAGTAGATTGCATTGTTTTCACATACATTCAACATTCGTATCAATGATGTCATAAAGCCAGATTCTATACCCAGTAAGATCATTGTATGTGAGATTATTTTGACTTTTTAAACTCAATTATGCACTCTTTGGCCCACATTCAGCATGAATTATATATGCTAAACTGCTGGCAGCAGCTTAGCCTATGCCATTCTTAGCAATACAAACGCAGGAGGAGGCGCATTTGTGATTGCTAAAACTGTGATGCAACCATGATGTTCATCTGTGACTACAAGCCTGCATTATTCTGACCTTAATCAGGCTTGCAAATGCAGTGGGCATTGCAAGGCCAAGGACTGTATCACGTACGGTGTTTCCTTGGCCTTGCAATGCCCACGGCATTTGCAAGTTTCCACACCAGGGAACGGGAGTAATGTGCTCCTATTTTTTCCAAATACTGGGTTCCTCTGCCCCATCCATCCCCTAATAGACAGGCAGAGGCATACTTATTTCTGAGATGCAATTGCAGGACCCATTCTGAACATATGCAGAACCGGTCCTGTTAAATTGAGAGATAGAGAGAGAAGCCCTGTGAATATTCAGCCTATTGAATGGGTCTGAATAAGAGATAGAGAGAGATGGATGAGGTGGCCCGCCAACTCCCCCAAGACTTCCACAGTGTTTTCTTCATCTGAAGGGTGATCACCTTTAAGCTCTTCTGCATGGTTGCCACCTCCCTTGAGATGGCCATGAGAGCTCTTCACCCAGTTATTTTGCATGGCACCACCTAGGACTTCCAAAGCATCTTCTATGCTCTTCACCTGTTGTACATTGGCCTTTCAGCTCTTTTGAATGGCCGCCGCCAAACGAGAACTTCCACGGTATCTTGTATCTGCCTTTCTGGCCTCGTGCTGGCTAATATTAGCTGATTCAAGTGGGCAGAGTGATGACGTGGCAAGCCGTGATTGGTACAGTATACCATAGTGACACTTTTTTCCAAATCCACCATTCCCCCTTATTTCAGCTAATATTAACTAGTGCAATGCTGGAAAGGCATTCAATGACAGAGGAGGACAGCGATGAAGAGCTCCTGAAGATACACGATGACGTAGTGGATGGGTTGCAGCCATGATAAAGTGCTTAAAGGTCATGCGAAAACTACAGGTTGGATCACTTATGCGATCAGTGAAATCATTTAGAGCAGTGACAGGGAAGCAGGCATGGATCCTTCCCTACACCCTTACATATACATATAGTAGAACACTTTTTACAATCTGTCAATTCCTAGCAAAAGTAAAATGAGTGCATTATTGTTTTTGAACTACTCCTGAACTTTTACACTGTGTAGCTTTAGCCTTATGTCAGCAAATCAGAGATTTATACTTACATGGCTGCTGGCAATGGATTTTGCATCAAAGCATAATATCATTTAAAATAACAGCCTAAATTTTTGACAAGTTAATACCTTGGTTGTTTCTTTTTTTTTTCCATTTCAGTGCCTTATTAGCACCTTCTAGTTTTGGAAGAAAACTCTGTTCATATTTAACTGCTGTTACAGAATGTCAAGCTAATTTGGCAGAAGAAATAGAGGGAAATGATGTGAACTGTTCCTGATGCATGCCGAATTGCTGCACTGCACATCCCTTTATTATAGTTAAATGCTTTTTGATGTACAGTATTTCCATTTGGTTTGTTTCCAGCAAGAGTAACAAAACATTTCAAATTGGTTGCAGTCTGGCATTAGGTTCTGGATTACAGGAACATTGTTGCTGATTTGTCCATTTCATTCTAATTGATTCCAATCCTTCCACTCAGCAAGTTGATTGATGATAGGATGCAACTCTATACATTTTATACATCAACACTTTTATGAGCTTGTCCCAAAATGCTTATAGCTAATAGATAAAGGTTATTTAAGTCATCCACAACATAAATATGGTAGTAAAATGAAATGCTAATTCAAAAAGCATTGCACTGTGTCGTGAATGGTCTTATTTAATACCATAGTTCTGTGAGTGTAATCAGGCCCATCATAAGTCCGTTTTCATTCCACAGTGTAGTAGAACAATTGCTTTGATAGAATGGGTTGATATTCATAAAAGCACATGTGCATATTTATTTTAACCCCTTCCTGACAGAGCTAGTTTTTGCGTTCCTGACAGAGCCATTTTTTTCAAATCTGACATGTCTCACTTAAGTGGGGATAACTTTTTTTTTGCTTTTACTTATCCCAGTGATTTTGAGATTGTTTTTTCGTGACACATTGTACTTCAAATTAGTGGTAAATTTGGGTCGATACAGTCTGTGTTTTTTTGTGAAAAATACCAAAATGTCGTGAAAAAATGGAAAATTTAGCGATTTGCAAAATGTTAAATTTTCTGCTTGTGAGACAAATAATCATACCACTCAAAATAGTTAATAACTAACATAGACCATATGTCTACTTTATGTTTCCATCATTATTTCAACTTCCTTTTAATTTTTTTGGACACTAGGAGGCTTACAATATGAATAGCAAATTCTCAAATTTTCAAGAAAATTTCAAACACTGATTTTTTTAGGGACCAGTTCAGTTCTGATATGACTTTGAGGGACTTGTATGTGAGACACCCCCATAAATGATGCCATTTCAAAAACTGCACCCCTCACAGTATTCAAAACAGCATTTTGGAAGTTTGTTAACCCTTTAGGTGTTTCACAGGAATTAAAACAAAGTGTAGGTGAAATTTCAAAATTTCATTTTTTTTGCAGATTTGCAATTTTAATACATTTTTCTAAGGAACACAGTACATTTTACTAGAGAAATGTGACTAAAAATTGATTCCCCCAATTCTTTTGTTTTCAAAAATATCCTATATGTGGCCCTAGTGTGCACGTTGACCAAACCACAGGCTTCATAATAGAAGGAGCACCTACTTGATTTTGGAGCCTCCTTTTTATGAGATTATTTTTTAGGCACCATGTAGGTTTCTAGGCACCATAAGATGCTAAAAATTTAGGAACCCCCCCACAAGTTACCCCATTTTGCAAACTACACCCCTCAGGGAATTCATCTAGGGGTATAGTGTACATTTCAAACCCCCAGGGGTTTCACCAATTGTGGTACAACTGGGCAGTGAAAATGAAAAATTACATTTTTTACACAAAAATGCAGTTCTGGCTCAAAATTTTTCATTTTCACAAGGAATGAAGGAGACAAAGCACCCCAAAATCTGTGCCCCAATTTCTCCCGAGTACCGCAATGCCTCACATGTGACCAAAAAATACCAGTTGGGTGCATGGCAGGACTCAGAAGGGAAGGAGTGATTTTTGGATTTTGCAGCTCAGATTCTGGTGGAATTTTGGTGGGTGCTATGTCGCATTAGCAAGACCCCCCAAGCACCAATACAGTGGAACCCCCCCACAAGTGACCCCATTTTGCAAACTACACCCCTCAGGGAATTCATCTAGGGGTATAGTGTACATTTCAAACCCCCAGGGGTTTCACCAATTTTGATACAAGTGGGCAGTGAAAATGAAAAATTACATTTTTTTACACAAAAATGCAGTTCTGGCTCAAAATTTTTCATTTTCAGAAGGTATGAAGGAGAAAAAGCACCCCAAAATCTGTGCCCCAATTTCTCCCGAGTACGGCAATGCCTCACATGTGAACAAAAAATACCAGTTGGGTGCATGGCAGGACTCAGAAGGGAAGGAGTGATTTTTGGATTTTGCAGCACAGATTTTGGTGGAATGAATGGTGGGTGCTATGTTGCACCAATACAGTGGAACCCCCCCACAAGTCACCCCATTTTGCAAAGTACACCCCTCAGGGAATTCATCTAGGGGTATAGTGTACATTTCAAACCCCCAGGGGTTTCACCAATTTTGATACAAGTGGGCAGTGAAAATGAAAAATTAAATTTTTTTACACAAAAATGCAGTTCTGGCTCAAAATTTTTCATTTTCAGAAGGTATGAAGGAGAAAAAGCACCTCAAAATCTGTGCCCCAATTTCTCCCGAGTACGGCAATGCCTCACATGTGAACAAAAAATACCAGTTGGGTGCATGGCAGGACTCAGAAGGGAAGGAGTGATTTTTGGATTTTGCAGCTCAGATTCTGGTGGAATTTTGGTGGGTGCTATGTCGCATTAGCAAGACCCCCCAAGCACCAATACAGTGGAACCCCCCCACAAGTGACCCCATTTTGCAAACTACACCCCTCAGGGAATTCATCTAGGGGTATAGTGTACATTTCAAACCCCCAGGGGTTTCACCAATTTTGATACAAGTGGGCAGTGAAAATGAAAAATTACATTTTTTTACACAAAAATTCAGTTCTGGCTCAAAATTTTTCATTTTCAGAAGGTATGAAGGAGAAAAAGCACCCCAAAATCTGTGCCCCAATTTCTCCCGAGTACGGCAATGCCTCACATGTGAACAAAAAATACCAGTTGGGTGCATGGCAGGACTCAGAAGGGAAGGAGTGATTTTTGGATTTTGCAGCACAGATTTTGGTGGAATGAATGGTGGGTGCTATGTTGCACCAATACAGTGGAACCCCCCCACAAGTCACCCCATTTTGCAAAGTACACCCCTCAGGGAATTCATCTAGGGGTATAGTGTACATTTCAAACCCCCAGGGGTTTCACCAATTTTGATACAAGTGATCAGTGAAAATGAAAAATTACATTTTTTTACACAAAAATGCAGTTCTGGCTCAAAATTTTTCATTTTCAGAAGGTATGAAGGAGAAAAAGCACCCCAAAATCTGTGCCCCAATTTCTCCCGAGTACGGCAATGCCTCACATGTGAACAAAAAATACCAGTTGGGTGCATGGCAGGACTCAGAAGGGAAGGAGTGATTTTTGGATTTTGCAGCTCAGATTCTGGTGGAATTTTGGTGGGTGCTATGTCGCATTAGCAAGACCCCCCCAAGCACCAAGACAGTGGAACCCCCCCACAAGTGACCCCATTTTGCAAACTACACCCCTCAGGGAATTCATCTAGGGGTATAGTGTACATTTCAAACCCCCAGGGGTTTCACCAATTTTGATACAAGTGGGCAGTGAACATGAAAAATTACATTTTTTTACACAAAAATGCAGTTCTGGCTCAAAATTTTTCATTTTCAGAAGGTATGAAGGAGAAAAAGCACCCCAAAATCTGTGCCCCAATTTCTCCCGAGTACGGCAATGCCTCACATGTGAACAAAAAATACCAGTTGGGTGCATGGCAGGACTCAGAAGGGAAGGAGTGATTTTTGGATTTTGCAGCTCAGATTCTGGTGGAATTTTGGTGGGTGCTATGTCGCATTAGCAAGACCCCCCAAGCACCAAGACAGTGGAACCCCCCCACAAGTGACCCCATTTTGCAAACTACACCCCTCAGGGAATTCATCTAGGGGTATAGTGTACATTTCAAACCCCCAGGGGTTTCACCAATTTTGATACAAGTGGGCAGTGAACATGAAAAATTAAATTTTTTTACACAAAAATGCAGTTCTGGCTCAAAATTTTTCATTTTCAGAAGGTATGAAGGAGAAAAAGCACCCCAAAATCTGTGCCCCAATTTCTCCCGAGTACGGCAATGCCTCACATGTGACCAAAAAATACCAGTTGGGTGCATGGCAGGACTCAGAAGGGAAGGAGTGATTTTTGGATTTTGCAGCTCAGATTCTGGTGGAATTTTGGTGGGTGCTATGTCGCATTAGCAAGACCCCCAAAGCACCAATACAGTGGAACCCCCCCACAAGTGACCCCATTTTGCAAACTACACCCCTCAGGGAATTCATCTAGGGGTATAGTGTACATTTCAAACCCCCAGGGGTTTCACCAATTTTGATACAAGTGGGCAGTGAACATGAAAAATTACATTTTTTTACACAAAAATGCAGTTCTGGCTCAAAATTTTTCATTTTCAGAAGGTATGAAGGAGAAAAAGCACCCCAAAATCTGTGCCCCAATTTCTCCAGAGTACGGCAATGCCTCACATGTGAACAAAAAATACCAGTTGGGTGCATGGCAGGACTCAGAAGGGAAGGAGTGATTTTTGGATTTTGCAGCACAGATTTTGGTGGAATGAATGGTGGGTGCTATGTTGCACCAATACAGTGGAACCCCCCCACAAGTCACCCCATTTTGCGAAGTACACCCCTCAGGGAATTCATCTAGGGGTATAGTGTACATTTCAAACCCCCAGGGGTTTCACCAATTTTGATACAAGTGGGCAGTGAAAATGAAAAATTACATTTTTTTACACAAAAATGCAGTTCTGGCTCAAAATTTTTCATTTTCAGAAGGAATGAAGGAGACAAAGCACCCCAAAATCTGTGCCCCAATTTCTCCCGAGTACGGCAATGCCTCATGTGTGACCAAAAAGTGGCAGGACTCAGAAGGGAAGGAGTGATATTTGGAGTTTGCAGCACAAATTCTGGTGGAATGATGGTGGGTGCTATGTCGCATTAGCAAGACCCCCAAAGCACCAATACAGTGGAACCCCCCCACAAGTGACCCCATTTTGCAAACTACACCCCTCAGGGAATTCATCTAGGGGTATAGTGTACATTTCAAACCCCCAGGGGTTTCACCAATTTTGATAAAACTGGGCAGTGAACATAAAAAATTACATTTTTTTACACAAAAATGCAGTTCTGGCTCAAAATTTTTCATTTTCACAAGGAATGAAGGAGAAAAAGCACCCCAAAATCTGTGCCCCAATATCTCCCAAGTACGGCAATGCCTCACATGTGACCAAAAAATACCAGTTGGGTGCATGGCAGGACTCAGAAGGGAAGGAGTGATTTTTTGATTTTGCGGCTCAGATTCTGGTGGAATGAATGGTGGGTGCTATGTGGCATTAGCAAGACCCCCGAAGCACGGTGAAATTATGAACCTAATATTCCATAGATGTGTGGTATATTTTAAAACACTCCTTTATACATAGGCCGGGTTTGTCGGGGCAAGTGTCACACTGGAAAATAGTTTGCTTTCTTATTCCCTTTTTATAGCAAACTTTGCACCTTTTTTGTGTCCTGCCCTTTTTTCCAGTGGAGGGGATTTCATCAGGAAAATGCTGCCCTGGTACAATACGGGGGCCAGTACTAGAAGTACTGGGGCCCTCTGCCTGCTGGTTCCCAAATATTAGGCCCTTTATGACTTCCTCTTGAAAGTGCATAAATGTCCCCCTCTGGCCGGTAGAACGGAATAGCACGTAAGCGTTATACAGTGCCATCTGGATGATATACACGGCCACCTTCTTGTACCAGATTTTTGTTTTCCGCAGGGCACTGTACGGCTTCAGTACCTGATCTGAAAGATCCACTCCGCCCATGTACCTATTGTAATCCAGGATACAATTAGGTTTGGAGGTGTGGGTACTGGTACCTCGTACAGGGACGGAGGTGGTACTGTCTCCGTGAATTGTTGTCAGTATAAGGACATCCCTCTTGTCCTTATATTTGACCAACAACATATTTTCGTTGCATATTCCCCTGCTTTCACCCCTTCTTATTACTTGGGCAATGTGCGTTTTTGGGAGGCCTCTTTGGTTCTTGCGCACAGTACCGCAAGCTGCTGTACCTCTTGAACCAAGGGCCTTAAACAGGGGGATGCTAGTGTAAAAGTTATCCACATAGAGGTGATAACCTTTATCCAGGAAGGGGTGCACTAAATCCCAGACAATTTTCCCACTAACACCTACGAGGGAGGGGGGGCATTCTGGCGGTTCAATTCTTGAATCCTTCCCTTCATAAACCCTAAACCTGTGGGTGTACCCTGAGGTGCTTTCACACAGTTTATACATTTTTATGCCATACCTTGCCCTCTTACTGGGAAGGTACTGGCGGAATTTAACCCTTCCTTTAAAATGTATAAGGGACTCGTCGATACAAATAAATTTTTCAGGGATGTACACCTCTTCAAATTTGGCACTGAAATGATCAATGACCGGCCTGACTTTGAATAGCCGGTCAAAGGTGGGATCATCTCTGGGTGGGCACTGTGCATTATCGGTGTAATGTATAAATTTAAGAATTGTCTCAAATCGAGTCCGGGTCATGGCCATACGGTAAAATGGAGTACTGTACAGAACATCTGTACTCCAATATTGCCTAATTTCTGGCTTTTTTACTATGCCCATATGAAACACCAGACCCCAAAACGTCATCATCTCTACTGCATCTACAGGGGTCCACCTAGCAAATGATGACGTGGGGTTTTGAGCAATAAACTGCTGGGCATATAAATTAGTTTGGTCCACCATTAAATTTATAAAATCATCAGAGAAAAATAATTTGAAAAAGTCAATTTCTCTGAGACCTGTGGAATCAAATTGGATTCCTGGCATGGCCAAAAACTCAGGAACCTGGGGCTCAAAATTGTCTGGTGGTGGGGTCCATATGAGATCAATTGTTGGGGGGGGGGTCTCAGCTGCTCTACGGGGGCGTCTTTGAGGGGGTCCCTCATCACCAGAGGAGGAAGAGGAGCTTAAGACGAATCCTTCAAATTCCCCGCTTGCATCACTGGCTGTGTCTGAGTCAGAGGCAAGCATGGCATATGCCTCCTCCACTGAATACATTCTCCTGGATGACTGGGAGGACATTTGGGAGGACATTTGGGAGGACATTTGGGATGCCATTTTTATTTTTGTGTTACTGGTAGTGAAATGTTTCAACACGTGTATAGTGTAGGGGGGGGGTACAAACTTTATTTCAACCCGGGGGGTATGTAGTGTGTAGTGTGTATGTAGTGCAGAAAAAAAAAAAATACTTTATACCAATAAAAAAAAAAAAAAATGAAGGGGTTAAAAATAAAAAATTGAAGGGGTTAAAAAAAAAAAAAAAAAAGGTCATGCGCCAAAAATTGAGCACAGATGTGGGTCAGTAACGTCTGTCACTGAACAGCGCTCAAAGGCAACAGGAATTTGATAAAAAAAAAAAAAAAAAATAGATCAACCCTGTGCCGAAAAAGCTTATCAGTGATGTACGTCACTGATCAGCGCACAGTGGCCACAGGACACCCACAAAATCACAGTGTGTGTAAAAAAAAAATTAAAAAAAGACCCCACAAAAAAAAAAAAAAAAAAGGTGATCAGTGATGCGACACTGATTACCAGTGAGGTGCAGCAGGTGCACAACCTTTGGTGCAACTGACAGGTATATATAAAAAAAAAAAACCTCTGTACCCCCAAAAAAGTTGCTGATCACCTCAGATATAGTGATCAGCACAAAAGGCGGGGGCAGCAGACACAAAATTTAGCACTCTCTATCACTCTCTGTCACTATCTCTCTCTATCTCTCTATCTCTCACTATCTATCACTCTATGACACTGCAGCAGCAGCACTGACAGGTATATCTATATATAAAAAAAAACCTGCGCCCCCAAAAAGTTGCTGATCAGTTAATTTATACTGATCAGCACAAAAGGAGGGGGCAGCAGTCAGTTATATAAAAAATATATAGCACAATCTGTCACTATCTCTCTCTATCTCTCTCTCTCTATCTCTCTCTATCTCTCTATAACTATCACACTGCAGCAGCACAAAATATAGCACTCTGTCACTAGGCCTCTCTATCTATCTCTCTCTCTCTATCTCTCTCTATCTCTCTATCTCTCTCTCTCTATCTATAACTATATCACACTGCAGCAGCACAAAATATAGCACTCTCTGACACTATCTCTCTCTCTATCTCTCTCTATCTCTCTATCTCTCTCTATCTATCTCTCTATCTAGCTATTACACTGCAGCAGCACAATTTCACAGCACAGGAAGGCACAAGTAGCAACAGGATCCAGGAAGCATCCAGCACACTACAAGCACAGATCAAGCAGTGATCAAGCAGTGATGAAGCAGTGATCAGGTAAGTATGGAGCAAGGTTCTGGTCAGTATATGGCGGCAGGTGGGCACGGTGACCGCACTGCACGCTATTCCAGACCGGAATGGCGTCTGCAGTGCAGTCACCGTTAGTTTAAACCCCCCTCCATGGCTGTGATTGGTCCGTCGGTCCGACGGACCAATCACGGCCTTTGGGGGCGGGCGGGGTGAGGTGGGGTGACACCAGTGTCACCCTTACACCCCGCGGTGATTGGTGCTGTACTTTACAGCACCAATCACCTCCGATCCCGTGTCACCGGCGAACGTTATTCGCCGGTGACACAGGAAAACGCTGTGAATGGCTGTTCACACTGAACAGCCAATCACAGCGATCGCCGACGGGGGGGCGGCATCGCAGCCCTCCCTGGGCATGCACGGACATGTCTGCTGTCAGGGACAGCAGACATGTTGAAACTGTCACCGCGTCTATAGACGCGGTGACAGTTTAAATCCATGACGTACATTTACGCCATGTGTCGGGAAGTGCTTCCCGACCATGACGTAAATGTACGTCAAATGTCGGGAAGGGGTTAATTGGCCTCAATATGAATTGTAGATTAAAGTGATGGGGCTGGATAGTATACAATATACAAGCATACAGTAAGAGTTTATTGCACATATACGGGGGTATTCAAACCCGGGTCCCGACAGTCAGCCCGCTTGCCAGTTTATCGGCATATTGGTAAAATTGGTAAAAAGGGGGCAATGTCCGCTAAAACAACCATGGATTGTTGAGAGCTTGCCATGAGCTCGAAAATCCTTGACTGTTTTCGGCAAAACAGGCCAGACTGCTTTTAAAGTGAAGTTCGGTCTGTCAGTCTGCCTCTTCAATTCTGTTACGAATGACAGCATTCAATAGGTGCCTGCTGCTATTTCCCCCATCAGATATAGTGGCGGGGATTGATTACCCCGCATAGTTAGGGCGGTATTTAAAAAAGTAACATATTATTAAGACAAGGCAAATGCGATCATTTGTAGAGTTAATGGTATAAAGTAATGGCTTTGAATTATTTTGCCTCATATACGCAATACTACACAGCACTGCATACAATACTATAATAATTTTATATTAAGACTGGATGCCAGCACCTCACACAGGTCTCTCATATCACTATAAAAAGCCTGAGTGTCACTCACCTGATTTCTGTAGCCGCACTGTATCCGACAACATATAACCAGATCTGCAAATGTGCAGTATGAGTCCTGCTCATTTATAGTTCAACAAACATCAGAGATGTATGTAATCCATCAGGTTTGCATACATTTCTGAATGGTTTGTCTATGAAATCCTGTTAGTCATGGTCCCAGGAGGCAGATGACAAACAGAGGAATCCTATCGGACAGAATCCCGACACATCCTGGTAAGTGTTTTAACCCTAGTGTTAGGGTTAGGCACTCTGGGGCTGTTAGGGTTAGGCTGTGGGACGGGTGGGTAAGGGATAGGATTTACCAAACCTCTTCTCTCACAGCCTAACCATTACAGCACCCAAGGGCTTAACCCTAACTCCACTACTTGCTGGCAGTAAGCGTCGGATTTGGATCCTGTCTTCTTCAGGACTGAGGCGTTAGCCATATGTAAACGCTGATGACTCACCACAAAAGCTCCCTGATAAAGGTCTGAGCATGGACCGAAACGTCGGGGCTAGATGAGAATTAACATGCTGAAATAAATTGCAAGATTGTGCTATTTTTACACAAAACCAGTGACTTGATTTATTTCAAAGGAGAGTGTTCAAATCCCCCCAATCTGTGGAGGGATAATTGGATTGTAATTGAGGGGCATGATTTACATGTTCCCACTTTTGAACACCCCTAAAGCTGTCTCTAATTCAGTGTGAGTGCAGTCTCACTTTGGTCTATATATATATATAAAATGTATATATACACCAATGACTATATGTGTGTATATATATATATATATATATATATATATATATATATATATATATATATATATATATATAGTTATTGGTAGCAGGGCGGTACTCCATACAGTATTGAGAGATCAGGTGCAAGGTCCATAAGGCAAAAATACAAAAGCACACTTACCCAAACGGAGTGGGACAATTCGGAGCCAGCGGTCAGGACATAAAGAAAGGCTTATTTTTATTTTTCAGAAAATACAGGTAACCGCAGCTGTAACTGACAGCTGTTTCAATTGGTGTCAACCCCTGATGGTTGTGCACATGGCATTGGAACACAGGATAGATACAGATGTAGCGTGTCCCATCTTTGGCCGGCGCTCGCCAGATCCCTTGCACTGGCGAGCTCCGGCGATAGAGACTGGGACGCACATGCGTCCCAGTTTCCCGTCGGCGGGGGGATGGGAACCCTGTCAGTCTCCGCTTCAGGGAGACGGACAGGGTTGGGGGGGGGGGGGGGTGCGGCAAGGCTGCGGGGACCTGGGGCGACTGTTGGCGAGGCGGCGGGGAGCCCCGTTGTAAGGGGACACGCGCGCATCTGGCGGGGGATGGTGGCTGGCGGGGGATGGTGGCTGGCGAATCTTCCGCCATCCCCTGCAAAGATGGGCCATGCTCCATCTGTAGATAGATAAATAGATAGATAGATAGATAGACAGATAGATAGATAGATATTTTCCTTCTTTATAAGGTAGGAAGCAAGATATTCCCCTGAGAGAATGGACAATCATTTACATTTCTTGTAATTCCCTAATATATTCTTGTATATTTAGCAAGAAATTAATATGGCACAGTTTCCTTGTGTAGAGGTCACAAACTTGAAACATTTTCTCTGACTTACTTGAGCCTCTTTTAATGTTTTTCTCTCATGGGACTGAGCTCATCACTGAAATACTGCTGAGACAGTAATGACTTCTCTCTCGGATGCTGCCTCTGTGGCTGGCGCGTTACCAAATACTGCAACTCATGAAAGCTATGTCGAGAACATGAGTGGGTTATTTTACCTCTTAAAAGTGTAAAATAAATGAATGCCATATGTGCGATTCAATCATTTATACTAATTATATTTACACATAGTTGATACACACAGATATCAATAGCTAAAGATGACATCAGGGATTCAGTTTACTGATATTAGAGATTGATAAAACTGGAAACAAAATGAATCATTTGTATAGAAAGAAACAACTTGCCATATGTTTCTGTCCCTCCCTAAGTATATCTGACAGCTGATCCCTTATGGGCAGCCTTGCTATATTACCAGCAGTGTGGAACAGATGCACGTCCACCAGAACATTAAGTTACATGAGCGAAATACTGAGACAAAATGAACATAATTATTAATAATATGTTCACACAGTAATCAGGCATGATGGGAAAATGTAGTTGAGTCCATATATATACAGAGGATGCATTGTTTTGTTTTCTATACAGTGAAGTATAAAAGGAATGGTACAATGGGGCTGATTCAGACCCACTCGTAGCGGGCGCAATTCCCTGGAAGTGAACGGGTCCAGCGATTTTCGCACTCCCGTTCGATCCAGAAGGGGTAGGAAGAGGGTGAGTGTGCCCATAAAAACACTGGGCATAGTCCTGCAGACACAGACTTGTCGATGCCTGCTTGGGGCGGGTGGCTGACGTCACATGACTTCCCCGAATTCGGAGGACAGCTTTCGAAGAAAAAGTAAGTCCTGGCTTACTTTTCATTACGAATGGAGGAACAATCATTCCATGGCAGGAGACCATTGAATGATTTTTCCTTTGTACCGCCGCATGCAAGGGGATGTGAACTCGATCGGCAGAATGGGGCGGCCATTCGGCGGGGCAGAGGATGGTGTTTTCCTGTTCGCAGCCTAGAGAACAGGTCTGAATCAGACCCAATATGCAATATGAAATCTATTTGCACTGAAAATACAACAGTATAGTTCTGCTATAAATAGAGGACACTTCTGTATATCTTATACTATATTAAAGTAAACCTATTGCCTACTTGTAGTTGAGCAGACAGTCTGTGCCCTAAAGCTATAATCCTGAGAACACAGCCTACTAAGCCAATGTTCTTCCTGAGACCTAATAACATCTCTGAGGTGTAAGGCATGCATTGCTTCTCTTGCTCCAGTCATCTCACTAGAAGCTACTAAATTGATAAACTGAGTTTTAGAACTGAATGATGCACATTGTGTGTGTATGCAATAGATATACTATAAACAAAAGGTTAATCCTAACAACTGTAAATCCTTTGCATTATATATATATATATATATATATATATATATATATATATATATAAGAAAACTGACCCAGGGTCAGTCTGGACAAAGGCAAAGTATGCCGTAATGGATTCGCCGACTGCCACATATCAATAGAGACAGTCATAATGTGGATGGGCGAATATATTGTGTTCCACTTTCTATGTGCTGCAAATATTGACTTGAAATTGCCTTATACTGGTGGCTCATTCGAGCAATAAAGGATTTATAAAGCACCTTAAAGAGAGGAGTGCTGCCCTATATCTGTACCATTAAGGATACACAGTTTTCTTATTTATGCAATCTTGGACTGGCACCCAACACTAACATCCAGTAAAGAGTGCGTATCCCTTATGTTTATATATACTGTGTATATATATATATATATCTATATATCTATATATCGAGGTTTGCGGTCTGGCACTCTCCCCTATACACAGCTGCCTCGGTGCCCTCAGGAACAAAACAATTATCCAAATGAGAGAGCAAACAGCGGCACTCGGAGGGTTTGGTGAAGAAATCAATCAGGCATTTATTTCAATGCAAGTGTCCAACATTTCGGGGTCCAGCAGCGCCCCCTTTTTCAAGGTGTAGTTGTATTGGTGTATATATATCCATAATAAGGAATGCATAAACATTGTACTGAGAATTGTTTATAATGGCCTTAATAATATTAAAAACCATAAAAAATAAAACACACACACAAGAAATAAGAGAACACAGGGGATGAGATTTAATAGGATGAGAGATTCAGAAAGTGAGAGATTTGGTAAGAAATCTCCAATTTTTTTTTAATCGCCAATCATTTACACTGCAAAACCACTTTGATTTCGAAGTATAAATGATTGCTGCTTTAAAAAAACTGGAGATTTCTTCCCAAATCTCTCTTTCTGAATCTCTCATCCTTTTAAATCTCACCCAATGTAACCCAGCGCTCCAACAGTTTAAAGCCACAAATAACATTAGACAAGTAAATCTTTCAAAACTTAAATATCCAGATGAATGACTTTCAGCAAAATCATGTACAACGTGCATTAACAGATATAGATGTGTATTGAATATATTTGATTGACCACATGTACATGTCATTACAGAAGCAAAGTAGATCTTATTGTGGACTACAGGAGCCGCATATTGCACACTGCTGAAGCAACCTTGTTATTGGTTTCAAGTACTGTCTGTGGGATAGGTGGAACCACAATGGCTTTCTCTATCCAATCAAGACTCAGTGATATGGTGCCCACTGTAAGTATTGCTACAGTAGCTACATACCTGCCTATATTCAGTGAACCAAGATAAATAAAATTTTACTATGTGTTTATGGGAAATGTGCAGCCATGTTCGGACCAGTATAAGGACTATTAAATATAGAATCATTTGATACAGAGCTTTTTTACTATATATCCTTTTAACAGATATGTAATGTTATATATTCTAAATGTATATTTACAGATGTACTGATAATGTTAGACAACCTAGAGATAGAATGAATCAGAACTAGGACACACAATTGATGAAAAACAGTGATAGGTAAACGTTTAGACAACATCATAAACTTGTTTCTCAACTACCAAGCAAAATAGTGTTCTATGTATTTAATTGAACTCCATTGAATTTAAATGGGTGTTAACCTGTTTAGAGACAGCAAGAAAGGCTTAAATTGACATAAATCAAGTGCTTGTCAGACAGTTTGTTTTTGCTTGTCTGTTCATTTACTGTATGGCTGTTTTTTTAAAAAAATTTCATCGAATATTGTTTAATAAACTTTCTAACAATGCTTTAATGCCTCAAATGTATTAACTGTAAATCAATACTAACAGATGTATTTACATTTAGTGCACATAGAAAAAAATTGTATTGTTATATGTGTTCATGTTTTTATATTTCTGATTTGGTTATCCTAAACCCCCAAACAGGTGAGCTGAATAAGATGTAAAATAAAGAATATTACAAGAATAATTAAAATTCATAATACAAACATCTAATATCTGCTGTAGACAGTAAAAAGGCTATTTGAGTCTGAGAACTAGGGGAAGTTGCAATCATTCTATGTCATTGATTAACCATTCTCAGGTCAGTATCCTGACAGTTGTTATTTGGATGCCCTTCCTCTCTGAATAACAGGAAACAAGAACAGGGAACTGCATGACATTTCACATTTAGATATAGCTTCTATTCATAATTGAGTAGTAACCTAAATATATATGCACTTTGTTAAATTGTAAAAGGTTAAGAGAAAGTAAGCAAAAGATGACAATATGCGAATGCAGGTACGTGAGTTATGTAATAATGGATGACGGCTTTTGTATGACCTTGTTTTTCATTCATTTTATAGGTCCAGTTAAAGCAGGAATCTCCATGCTATGAGTTAGAAAAGATCACATTGCTGGTTCAAAATCCTTTCAAAAGTCATGGAAAATTTAGGCAAGTGCAGTATCCTCTATGGTTAAATTACGTAAAATTAAAGAAAAGGTTACTAAAAGAAGCCAGATGAGTCCACACTTGTATGTTATTGTACTTTGTTATAACCCTTTTACACTTAAAAGCAGGGTCGCACCTGTTTTTTTTTTTTTTACCCAGCTCCAACCTGGTGCGAACTGGCTTTAGACCCCTTTCCCCCTAGCGTCCCCACGCGGCATAATGCTGGGCGGGTGACGTAATCAGAGGCGGGATACTGAGCTGGCGCTGGGAGATGAGAGTGCCAGCTTTTCCATTGCAGTGAATGTGTCTCAGGTCGCATCGACCCAAGCAATCTGTTTACAATGCACAGTGAGCCGGGTTGAACCCGGCCCCACTACCTGGTTTTAAATGCTGGGTCTTACAACCCGGGTCATTTCAAATGGGAGCGTTTCCACTGCCTGCAATCCTGGCTTTTTGCGCACTCCCGTGCAAATACCCTGGATATTTAGGCTAGGGGAAAAGTGGTTAATAAGCCCTATTACCTGTTTATACCCCAACTGCCTCCTTTACTTTTCAGTTTTACTGATACAATGACTTGCAAATCCAAATGTCAAGGTCTTTACACTGCTAGTGCACATCACAATTTTGAATCCCCCTTTGTAACACCATTATCCTGACATCAGGAAGTTAAAGTAGAAAGTGCCTAATGAAAATCAAGCTCCCAGATTGATTTCCTAGGCTCAGTTATGATGTAGCATTTACACATGTCCATGGTTATTGTACGTTATTACTTTGTATCATGATCCCTTCAATGTACATTTCTTAAAAACCTGCTATCTAAATAAAAGATGAATAGGACACACAGCTATCTGCTATACGGGAGTTGCTTGTTGTCATTGACAATGGATATAAAGCTTGCCTAGATCTTAAGCAGTCACAGATGCCCACATAAAAACATAAAAGATAGGCACATCTCCAGCTATGAGACCCATAGCCAGCTATGGTGCTAGAATTGGGCTCCAGCATCCTGGGAGGGGGTGCAGAACTAAAAAAGAACAAGGTCAAACAACATTTGAGAGCATGTTTAGCAATATAAGATTCATTTCTTCTTAGACCATAACATGCTAGAATGATAAGGATCACCGTTGATGAAGAGATACATTATCTGCAGGGGCACACACACAAAAATGGAGATAAGCTTTTGCCTGGGGTTCTAAGAAATCTTTCACCAGTCCTGCCCATAGCAGCTGCACATGCAGTAGGTATGCCCTTAGTTTGGATTTTGCTTTAAAAATGTAACAGGGCTTTGTGAACTGATACATTTTAATGATTTGTGACATTTATTTTGTAACATAAAACCCCTTTTTTTAAAATAGTTAATATCAAATGCTGTACGCTACTGTCTATATGATGGCAGCCTGTGAGCTGCATGTAACTCACATACATCTATTTGTAAGCTATACTTACAAGCTATACTTTAGATGGTTAGAAGTAGTTAGGTCTCCAATTCCTAATTGCTATACAGAAGACCCTATTGTTTCAGAACAGTTTTCTCCAAAAACTAGACAAATGGTTAAAGTACACTGTATCTTTCCTTGCCTCTACTTTCTCATTTTTTTTGCCAGACTTATCTTTATCAAATGTGTTTAATTACTTATTTCTTTCTAATGCTTACTTCAGTATATTATTTGATACATATTGGACCTGATTCTGGTTCACTCACTAAAGAAAATTCTGTCTCTAATGGACAAAACAATGTGTACTGCAGCAGGGCTGGATTAAGGGGGGGCGCACAGGGGGTCAGTACCCCAGGGCCCCCTCTATCTTTGGGCCCCCTGTGGTTGGTATGTATTTTTAGCTAAAGGTTTTGTGCATAGGAGTGGGGTAGTGCTGCAGCTTTACCATTTGCCAATGTAGCAATGGTTAATGATTGATGGTGCTAAACATTGGGAGCCAAGGCACACTGACTGCACAAGTGTGCAGTGCATTACTGGGAGTTGACTAAGTCCCATGAGAATTTGCACAAGAGTTCAGAGGCTGAGCTGTGTTTGGTGGAGCTCATCATATGCTTCTCAGGCCCATGGATGACAGCAGCAGCAGTGGCCTTATCATGGGAGGTTTTTTTTATCAGAGGCAGTGCTGAGCATGTCAGGGCTCCTACAGAGTAAGGTACAGAGGGACAAACACAGACTTTCATGTAGTAATATATATATATATATATTTATATTAATCCTGCCCCCTGCAGTTACCCATTGACCAAGTTTATAATGATTTTACTCTGTGTTTTGACAGTGTAATATTCTCCCGTGCAGTTTGTGGCCAGTAAGGAAGTGGGAGGGGGCCCCCTGTCTAAAGTGACCCAGGCCCCCCGAAGGCTTAATCCGGGCCTGTACTGCAGGGGGGCTGATGTAACGTGCAGAGAGAGAAAGTTAGATTTGGGTGTTATTTTGTTTCTGTGAAGGGTAAATACTTAAATGCTTTATTTTTACACTGCAATAGAGATATTGGTTTAAAGTACAAAACCCACCCAAATCTAACGCTCTCTGCACATGTTACATCTGCCCCACCCCCTTCCCCCGGCAGTACACCTGCTAATGACCATTAGAGAGAGATTCGACTTTTGCCAGTGAGCCAGAATCAGGCCCATTGTGCACTTCTCATATATTTCCACAGCACAATTAAATTTTGTGCAGTAATAAAGAAATACTGTATGTACAGGTTGAGTATCCCGTATCCGAATATCCGTTATCCAAATTATTCTGCAAACCATACATTCCAGAAAGTGAACAAAATTTTTTTTTTGTGCTAAAAACTTACTGGGGACATCTGTAACAGCACTACTGAGGACATGATATGTAACTGCCATTATATATGTGCAAGACAATGATTGCTTGGCATTCAAATTCAGTGCCTGAGATTGTACACAAACTTTGTTTCATGTTTTGAAACCTTGTTTTATGCACAAATAAAATATATTTGTGTTTATTTCAAGTGTTTGATGTATATGTACAACATAAATGCAAGATACCTCAAGATACATCATTGAAATATTAAAATATTCCAAAATACGGAATAATCCATTTAACCAAAATTCTCCTGGTCCCGAGCATTTTGGATAAGGGATACTCAACCTGTATAATTTTTACAAACAAAAAATGATGCTTTTGTATAAATAACTAGATGACTTTCCTTGACAATAATAAGTCTTTTTAGACTATAACAGATGAACATCAGCAGACTGGTAAAGATATCCATAAACCTTTTTTTTTTAAAAAGTCCCTGATATAAACTTAGCACTTGATTGCATTAGTTCTATAACATGGAGTGCCAATAAAAACTTAATTAGTCACTTCATTAAATAGTTGAGATAAATAGAAAATGCTAAAGACTTTTTTAATGCTCTCAGTATTTTGTTGCTATCAGTATTCATGTATTCACGGACTCAAATTAAGGGGAAAGGGACAGCGAATACAAATTACATTATTGTCTCATGAAATAACAACATATATTTTTGTTAGAATTTTTTTTCAAAAATATTCAGTACTTCTAATTATGCTAGAG
The DNA here is from genome assembly GCF_055691185.1 of Crinia signifera. NCBI lineage: Eukaryota > Metazoa > Chordata > Amphibia > Anura > Myobatrachidae > Crinia > Crinia signifera. The sequence continues at coordinate 254,926,277 of NC_139218.1, forward strand.
TATTAATTCCTCAGACAGAATAATAGAACACCCCTAAAGAATATTAACTTATTACAGCAAGATCATTTTACGGAGGTTACGTCCTCTGCACCATCACATGCAGGAGTCTCGAGCATGTTGGCAGGTATGAGACAGTGGGGCAGATGTAGTAAGTCTTAACAAGAGATAAATTCAATTGTGATAAGGAGAGATAAACGTTCAGCAAATCAGCTCCTTACTGACTTTTTTCAAACGCAACCTGTAACATGGCAGTTGGCAGGTGATTGGCTGGACGTTTATCTCTCCTTATCACACTTGCATTTATCTCTTGTTAAGGCTTAATACATCTGCCTCAATAGAAGAACACAGGCTTACCAGACAGACAGACAGATGGACACACTGATAGTGCTGGACTACAGGTTTACAGGACATAGACACACTGTACTGGAAGATTACAGTCCCACTGACAATTGTCTCCATTTTTCCTATACTTCCGTTAGTGATATTTATGTTGCATTCAATAATGTCTATCACAAAAATGTAATATAACTCAATATAGTGTAATATAATCGGCAAGAAGTGCACACACATCAAAATAGAAGTACTGTAACAGTGCAGGATGTACTGGGTGAAGTACTGTATTTTGCTTATTTACTCTATGGCCCTTATTCTGGTTCACTCACAAAGGCAAAGAGAATTAGATTTGCGTGGGGTTTTACTTCAATGTGATATCTATATTGCAGTGTAAAAATAAAGCAGTCAGTATTTTCCCTGCACAGAAACAAAATAACCCACCCAAATCAAAATCTCTCTGCACATTTTACATCTGCCTCACCTGTAGTGCACATGGTTTTGTCCATTTAAGAAGGAATTTGCCTTTGCGAGTGAACCAGAATAAGGGCCTATGTTCTTTGTTGTCTTAAGGAATGATATGTTATATATTAGAACAATGGTTCACAATAGTGAAGTACACTTTGAATTTTTTACAGCGCAATACAGTCAAAAACATGCACAAAATACTCAAATAATACAAATATATGAAAGGCAGATTCAACCGATACTAGAAACAAGCATCGACTGTGGAGAGCTTGGTGTCATTTGGGTGATTCCAAAGCTTATTGTTGATAAACTAGATAAAAAAATGTATTTTTTTAAAGCAGTACCATTCTCCCAAAAAATAAATTAAACTATTATTAAATGAATCTTAGAACTGTATTCACTGTGTGTGTGCAAATATGGATCCATTTAGTAAATCCATGCAGTGTTTTTAAAGATTGCATATATGTAATATAAAAGAAATGGCAAAAATCCAGGCATTCTACTCAAATAAAGGTCTAGACTAGTGGCTGTCCATAATGCATACCTCCCAACATTTGGTCCATGTGAGGAGGGACACATAAGCATGCCGTAGTTGTGCACCCAAAAACAAGGGCGTGGCCTCACATGAAGGGGCGTGGTCTAAAATCACAGCACACCCAGTTTTCCCCACTGTAGGGGCATGGCCAAAGCTCTGAAAGCTGTTAACCATGCCCCCAGCCCATCTGTCTCCATGAATAGAGGCTGCTGGCATGCACACAGCATCTATTCCCAAACTGCCACCCCACCGCATGACACTGCCAGCCCCAGGTGGGATGAGGGACAGTCCCAAAAAAATGGTACTTTCTCGTGAAACTCAAAACAATTCGGAGGTATGATAATGTAGATTTGTAATAGATGAAATAGCACTCCAGGTAATAATTAAAAATCAAGTTAATCCAGCAATGTTTGTGGATACTAGGGGACTTTTTATATACTTATATTGTAGATTACAAAATTAGCATGCTGTTTTATTTTAGACATGGAGAAATCTAATTCTTTCCTAAGACATCAGCGTATAATTTCAGCATACTGCATTGGCAGTTAAAGCTCATTAAGAGGCATTTGAAATCTGTTCAAGAGAATAACCATTAATGAGTTATAATGAAAATATTTCATGATATAGCACTCTTACAAATATGTGGCATGCTGGTGCGACGATTAAAGTTATGTCTACTTATAGCCATGCATTTTATTATTTCAGAACTGTAACATTGTATTGCCATAACATTTAATTGATTTCCTCCGCAGCAACTCTAATTGAAAAAACACAAAGGCCTATTTTGAAAACTTTACTTTCCCTGAAGCCTAATATTAATGTTAATGATTTTTCTTAACTTCAAAATTATTCTGCATTACAAACCTTTTTATGTTATTTTGCTCACATTGGTATGATATACACACCCACTGCTCTGATTATTATTATGTACTTTTACCATTTTACCTTGGAGCTTTAAAACATTATAACTATATGACAGCTGTAAAATTGAAAATAACTTATCTCATAGGATTGCTTCTTACAATATATCAGCTTTAAACTTAGAACTCTAAGTGGTGTAACATTTTTAAAATATCGTAACAATTATGTTGTCAATATAACGTGAAATAATGTGACATCTGCCAAAGATTTAACAATGTTTTTTGTTGAAATAAATTAAACTTGAATTATTTGCTTATAGCATTTAATCTTAAATGTCTATTTTTATATTCTTCAGATTGATTTTAGTGGAATCTACAAAGGATTTGTCATTCCATGATTACCAAGATGAAATTGCCAAGCTAAAACAGGAACAAAATTTCAGGTATTTTATATGTCCTTTTGTCCTTGTTATGTGTATGACATGTGTTTTGTTATACGTAATCTGTCTTTTGGTATTTCTTACGTGTTTTGTTCAAGAAGAAGTTTATAAAATGTGTTAAGAAGTAATTGAAAAAATACATTACACCTAAGACATACCCAGGCAGAGTTGTACCAGGCAAAAACTTAAATTGTAAGTTGGCATCATGTTTGAAAGGTTTAAAATGTAATTGATCGCAATGTAAATTACATTAGCAGGGTTTATAAGGTTAACGTTTGTTATATTTAAATAAAAACCCTCATTGCATTATACATTTGAAACTCATATAGTTTCTGCAGCATACCATATAATATTCCCCTTATGCTGGTTACAAAATGAAGGGATGTATACTGTACCTAGCCAATATGTAGGGTCAGTGGGCTGACATATCAGCGATGGTACCTGATTTGATGTGCAGCACATCAAACCTAGGGTTATCTCAAGGGACTGCAGGAGCAAACATATCACAAATACACACTGAGCAATATGCACGAGGTGCCGGTCCGATCAGGTGGAATATTGCCCAGTGATTGTGTACTTAGCTGTAGTCATGAGTGTTATACTCCAGTCTACATATTAGTCACTGTTTTTTCCTGATAGATGTAAATTAAACTTTTTACTTATTTTTAGTAAGTATACTAATAGATGGTATTTATAACTTATGAGAACCCGTGGTTACCGGGCGTACAGAAGGTTTTACCAGACGAGTAACATGAGAGTTGACTGGGTGAGGAGTCTTACATAATTTACAATCTTCTGGTGGAAGAGAGTATCTAGAAATCAATTTCTTTGATATAGGAGACATTTTACCCAATGTTTTTCACTGATCTGTTCTGATTTCCATCAGATAGTCAGAATGTGGAATTTGGGTATTAATTACCTTTTTTTTTTTTTGTTGCAAACATCAGTCTGCTTTGCAACTGGTGCAAGTTCTTTGTCTTCAGGCAACTGCACCAATTTGATAGCATCAATTCCAGCTGGTACATCAACTACTATTTGAGATTGTGTTTCGGCTACCTTTGAATCAGCTATAGAGAGGTTAATGTCATCCTCTTCATCAGCTTCATCCTCAGATGTCTCATTTGTATCAGACACTAGAGTAAACTAAGAGGAAGTCATAGACCATGGTCACCTGACAGCCTTAATAGGCAGCAATTTCTGCATTGCTGCTGTAGTCTGTGCCAGGGTTTGCACATTTGTAGACATTGTGTCAACCCAAGGTGGCGGTGGCTGTTCTATGGGTGGAATAACCTGCATAGAAAGACCCATAGGAGTGTAAAGGAATTCCACCAAAGTACCTAGGAGCTGTTGAAAAGCAGCCCAGCGAGGCTCCTGTACAACTACAGGAGCAGAGGGCTGACCAGAAGGAATGTAACAGTCTACACACAAACCGCCCCGAACAACATTCCGTTCAGACGGAGCTGAAGCACAACACCTACGGGATAGTAGCTTGGATGGTTCTGTCAGATATACTTAGAGCACACAGCACAAACGGTACTTGTGTATTATCATGAGGCCCACTAAGCTATTTGCTTAGTGGGCTTTTCTGCGTAGGAAAATCGCATCGCATGGGCCACATTAAGGGCCGTGCGATGTGATGCAATCCGATTTAACTATGTAATTTTTTCAGTGGTCTCATATATTTTATTGGGTGTACGATACCATTAGGTATACAATAATGACATACAATGAGGTTTAAGGCACCCCCCCCCACTATTCACGCCACCCCAAAGCATGGCAAGCGGCGGTGGAAAGCGTCCTCAGACCTTTTCATACCTCTACTATCCATGTTGGCGTGGAGTTGATTTTATATAGTGTGGTGAGCGCAGGGAGCCACCGAGCCTGAAGCGTGGCGAGCTGACGTGGAATACATGTAAAGTAATCTGCGTCCCCTTGCGAGGCTCGCTGCACTCGCCATGCTTCAGGCTTTGTGGCTCGCCACACTATATAAAATCAACTCTACGCCGATGTGGATAGTAGGGGTATGAAAAGGTCGGAGGACACATTCTTCCGCCCCTCGCGGGGCTCGCCACGCTTCGGGGTGGCGTGGATAGTGTGTGTGTGTGTGTGTGTGGGGGGGGGGGGGCTAAAACCTCATTGTATGTCATACAATGATATAATTGTATAGGTAATGTAATGGCATCATACACCCTATATATATGCGGGAGGTGCGATGCGATGCAATCCCCCGGGGCTAAGAGAGCAGTGAATAAATTATAAAGGAAAATCAGATCCCATCGCACGGCCCTTAAAATGGCCCATGCGATGCGATGCGATGCGATGCGATTTTCCTACGGTGCCGCACGTAAGAATCATGCAAGCACAAGTCACAAACAATGCAGAATATATAAGTCCAATACTGATACAGATAACTGCAACTTCACTCCAATTAACTACTGTGCTACTTAATAAGCAAGTAGGATATGAATGCTGTAAAAAAAACAATTAGCAGTGAACGTTTTTACAGAGGAGACTACCCCAAAACACTGCTGGAAACTTGCTGCTGCATGGTCTCTGAGAAAGGAGCAGAGTTTTCAATCAGGTTGAGGACTAGACACCTGCTGTGAATCGATGCCCAAAGCCAAGGGAGGGAGCCACAGGCTGGAACAGCCTCCCCTGTATGCTGGTCTTCCGCCACCTGGTTCTAATAAGCCCTGTGCAAAATGAATGATTACACCCAGCCTGTGCTCAATGCCCTGGTGGTCTAGTGGAGTCCTTACTGCAAGCAGCAGTGTCCACACCAGCCACTGCTGGCCGTCTCCATGACGTGACAGCAATTTGTGTGCTCACAGAGAGCCTTACCTGCCCCTATAAGGCAGCCACGCTGTCCAAGGATTCTGGCGTCTGGCGGTGCTAGACACCGGGTGCCACCTCTGCCGCAAGTATCCCACTTGACCCAGGTGGTGGAGAAGTTTTGGCGCCAATAGGGGCGATGGAGCTGCTGTGCTGCCATCACTATGACTGACAGCACAGCCAGCACTGCAGATGACCGATGTCGTGAAAACCTAAGTTTGTGTGAAAAAAAAAAAATAGAAAACAACTTGTGGGATTGCCTCAAGTAATCCCTGCTGACAATAATGGTGCACCAGCTTCCTGCTTGTACCAACAAAAAACTAAGGAGCTGAGCATGGAGGCAGGGTTATAATGGAGAGGAGTCATGCATCCTGGGATTTCTCAAAGCTTTGCTGATTGGTGCCACTGTCCTCTGGATCCACCTACCACCCCAATGTGATCCCTGTGGGACCATGAATCCTGAAGAAGAAATGTGTGAATGTACATGTGTTAGGTAATAAATAATATAAGTTCCACTGGGGCAGGGAATGATGTGAATAGACAAATATTCTCTGAAAAGTGATGCAGAATATGTGTGCTCTATATTAATAATTTGTAATAAATGAATTACTTTTATTTCAGCTTTCAAATCAAGATCTTTTAACCTGCATATTCAATGGCAGCTAAAATGCATTCTTTATAGATTTCTGCAAAATAACTATGTTTTTAAAACTCTTCTAGACAAGCAAATTATTGTAATACAAAGAGAATTAATATCATATTTATTTTGTACTGGTATATAATAAAGTAATTCAAGTGAAATACATTAATTAATAAAAAATATTAATAAACAGGTTAAAAGCTAGAGTTTACTTGCTAGAGATACTGCATCTCAAACCAAAAAAACAAACAAACAAACAAAAAAACATTATCAAGCCTATTACTATTATTTAATGCTACATCAAATCCCTTTATTCTGAATGCTGAAAGACTTCCCACTGCAGTTATTTGTACTGCAGAAAACAAGAAAAATGCTGCCACAAAAGAACTACATATTACATATAAACAATATTAAAATACTAGTAAACCCACTAGAAGCAAAAGCTTCGAAAGCTAGTCTGCTACCTTCTTTGATTGTGCATGTGTGAGAAAAATATGTAGTTTCACTCTCTAACAGCAGATGGCAGTTTTTCGGAGATTCACGGACACTAGACATATACTGTATATATAGATGATTGTACCACTGTTTTACTATTGTACCACTGATAATAACACTGGTAATAAAAATGAACCTATTTTGGATCAGCGTGTTATGTCAATTTTAGTTGTTTTTTTGTGAAATTACTTTATTTGATATAATTATTTATAGACACATCTTTGTGTTTGTTTGGCAAATACAGAGCTCAGATTTTAAAAGGGTCAGTAACACAGCAACCATCATTTTTATTATAGTTGTAATTCTGAGTAATTCACTGTTGTTCATGCTCTAGCTTGAAGTGCTGCATTGTGGGCAATAATCCAGTATGAATCTTTCCCATGTAGGTGTTTAAAAATAGATTTGAAAAATATCCTCTTGGGTCATAGAAATAAAAAACCCTGTCTTTTCTGTTGTGTTCAGTATAAAAGGCTCTGCATCAAATATTGTGGTCAAACAATTTTCAAAGTATTTTGTATAAGCTCATATTGTTTATGTTATTGTTATATAATGTGTGCTTTGTCTGTCACCTTCTGTATTTAGAGGCACATAATTATTATTATGACATGTTATTATATGCTAATATGCCATCTGAAGTATGTTCCAGACTGACAAGTGAGTGCATTAGAGTATTCACTGCTATGCATTTTGCATAAGTGGGTTATACTGCAATGCTGAAGTAGATTAATTTTTTTTTTCTTGTATAAATATGTCTTTGATGAAAAGGCTCAACGTATCCTGAGTAACAATTTTTAAATATATTATAATGTAAGAAAACACCTTAATGTTGGTTTACGCTCTTTTGCTTTTGACACTGTTGACCACACACTTCTCATACAAACACTACAATCCCTAGGTCTTAAAGACACAGCCCTCTCTTGGTTCTCATTCTACCTATCTAACCGCTCCATTAGTGTTCGTTTCTCTGATTCTACCTCCTCTTCGCTACCTCTTTCAGTTGGAGTACCTTAGGGTTCAGTTTTAGGTCCTCTGCCTTTCTCAATCTATACCTCATCTCTTGGCAAACTAATCAGCTCTTTTGGATTTCAGTATCATCTGTATGCGGATGATACTCAGCTCTACCTATCCTCCCCGAACCTGTCCCCATTTGTATTGAGCCTTGTCTCTGAATGCCTTTCTGCTGTTCATCCTGGATGTAATCTCGCCCCCTCAAACATAATATTTTAAAAACAGAATGAATTATATTTCTGCCAATAAATAGTAGTTACCAACCTGATATCTCTATTGCTGTTGAGAATATTACAATCCCTCCTACCTCTCAAGCTTGTTGCCTAGTTGTTATCCTTGACTTTCTTTTGTACCCCACATTCAATCTGTCTCAAAATCATGCCAGATGCACCTAAAAAACATAAAAACATATTCAAAATTCACCCTTACCTTACACAAGACACTGCAAAAACTATAATCCATGCTCTCATCATCTCACACATTGATTATTGCAATAGTCTCCTTATTGGCCTTCCCCAATACAGACTCTCACCACTACAGTCCATCATGAATACAGCTGCAAGGCTAATCTTCCTAGCCAGACGTTCATCATCTGCAAAGCTACTCTGTCCGTCACTTAATTGGTTACCTGCATTCTACCGTATTCAATACAAAATTACTTACACACAAAGCCATAAACCCAAACTACACCAACACACATATCTTATCTTATCTCAAAATATCTTCCAACACGACCTCTACGCTCCTCCCAAGATCTGCGTCTCTCATCCACACTCATTACTCGCTCACATTCCTGATTGCAGGACTTTCTTTGGGCACAATAAGACTCTCCTCCAGTCTCCAAACCTATAAGCGTTCCCTGAAAACTCATCTCTTCGGGCAAGCTTATCAAATTCCAGAACCAGTTACAGAACCTTTCATTCTGGTGGAATTGATGCAATAAAGAATACAGTATCTATCCTTATTTATCAATGCCTATTTCCTTATAGATTGCAAGCTTGAGAACAGGGCCCTCCTACCTTTTTTACTGTCTGTAAATACCCTGTTTGTTGTATCACTGTCTCCTTTTGTAAAGCGCAATGGAATATGCTGTGCTATATGATACCCCTTTCACATCGCACTTTTAAAACGGTAAATTGCCGTTTTTTTCCCTTTTTAAAACGTTTAAGCCTGCACTGTGAATGCACCACAGCTGATTTACCGTTTAAAGTTAACTGGCATTTCGAACCGTGTAAAAAGCAGAGTCCTACACGGTTCCTTGCCGTTTTTTGTGCAATGTGAATGTGTACAATGCTATGCATTCACAGTGCAGGCTTAAACGTTTTAAAAAGGGAAAAAAAACGGCAATTTACCGTTTTAAAAGTGCGATGTGAAAGGGGTATAAACCGGTATTTAAAACGGTAATCTGCTGCAATGTTAAGGCTCTGACCCGTTTTAATTACTGTTTTAAATACCGGTTTTTAAAACGTGTCGGCGATGTGAAAGTGGTATCAGAAACTGTTAATAAATAATAAATAAATATAGGTTTTGCTGACTCATCCATTTGTGAAACAGCACTAATATACTTATAGGTGGCAAATTCCCTGAGTGCTAAAACTTAACCGGCAGTGGGCTCCTATTCTGAGTTTTCCAAATTACATTTTTAGAGAATTTAACAAACTGTCTGTAATTGTGTGTGCTATGTTCACTATCAGAGTCCATTAAAAGTAACTGGGAGTTTAACTTGTTTATAACATACTGTACTTTGTTGACTTTTTAATACTTTTGTTTCTGCAAAGGTGATGTTCTGATAAATTATAAATGCCATTTTATACAGGTTGTGCATTTATCTTACTTTTCTCTACTTTATCTCACCTCTTCATCCGGTTTGTTCTTACCCTGTCTTGTTTCAGGCTCATCCTTTTGTGTTGTTTTAGTCCCATCCTTTTTTGGTTTTACTATTGTCTTTTTTGTTTAAATACAATTTTTTTGTTTCGGTCCCATTCTTTCCCCCCTCTTTCCTAGTATATCTTCCGAAATTCTTTAAAAAGTGTGGGTGTGTCTGTCCTCTACATTTGATTATTGCATTACTTCTAAAACATAGAGAGTGTAGCTTCCTTTTTGACAACTTTATTTTCTGTTTTTCTAATATCTTTTGTGGGTAACTAGTTTTCAAGAAATGAAAAAATTTCATAGTATCCCTCCATTTATCTGTTTCTCTAATTTCTTAAAACCAGTTTCTGGCACTGTTATCCATCTAACCAATTACATTTTTGTCTTTCTTCAATAACATCTGCTTCTATTGTCTAAATGTTGGTCTCTATATTATAATTAAGGTGGTGAGAGCCTGGTGAGGAAGGCCCATCAACGACTCTTTTTCCTGAGAATGTTAAAGAGACAAAAATTGGCGGGAGGAATATTGACGAATTTTTATCGCTGTGCTATAGGAAGTATCATTACCAACTGTGTTACAGTTTGGTATGGTAATTGCACAGTGCAGGAGCGCAAGAAGTTGCAGCGGGTTGTTAAAATGGCAGAATGGATTGTGGGGACCACGCTACCATCGGTGGAAGCAATCCAGAGGAAGCGATGTTTGCGTCGAGCAAATAAAATCGTTAGGGATCCTACACACCCTGCGCAGGGCTTATTTACGATGTTGCCGTCTGGCAAACGCTTTAGATGTCTTAGGAATAGGACCGCTAGATTAAGGAATAGTTTCTTCCCTTCAGCTATTTTAGCACTGAATAGCGGCTAGGTTGGTTAGATGGGCTTGACTTGCTGGGTTTTTAGGAGGATGGATTTTAGGGAGTATTGTCTTAATGTAGGGTATGCTATCTTATATATTTTTTTTTTTATGTATGAATTGTATAATTGTGTATGTATTATGTATTGTCTATGTGCTGGATTACGGTTGGATGTAAAAAACTGAATTTTGTTGTCCTAATAGGGGCAATAACAATAAATGAATCTAATCTAATCTAATCTATTCTGGTTGGTGCGTAAATTTCCGAATTCTTTCGGAGCGGACCGCACGCCACGCTGTGCGGACATTGTAAGAAGAAACGCCCACAGGTCCTCCGCATTTGGACGGACTCACTCTTTAAGAAGAGGGCGTGTTTACAGACTACATCCAAACCTTGCATGTGCGGTGGTCACACACAGATTCTGCATGGTCGTACAGCGTCAGAACGGACGGGAAGCTGGCCGTACGCACTGATGCAGTGTATTTCCGCAAAACTCACGACTATTCTTTGAACTCATAAATCTGTCACATGACACACTTATGCAATTAGGCAACCTCATTAAAAAGTGTTTGTTTGTAAAAGTGACATGTATATTTATATTAATGATACCAAGTTCTGTCCATTGCTTGCAGTGTAAATGTGTGTAAAAAATGCAGCCGTGCTTTCAGCATATATTTGTGTGTTTTTTAATGGTCCATTTAAGCTGCAATGGTTCCAATTGAAGCAATGAAAAGAGTGTAATTAATAAGTAATGAGTAGAGGAGTGTATTGTATTGTGTTCAGCTGACATTGGTTCAGGTGCGGCCGTACTAATTGGGCGATCCGAATGCCTAGCGCATGACCGAGTGGTGTCCGCAAAGCAATACTTGCTTTTGGAGACCGCATATTTTCTGCCTTTTGATTCGTTTGCAGTCAGTGTTCTGTCCGAATGCACGCCTACCAGAATTAGTGCACTCCCTCGTGTACGCCCATGTTTACGCCCAGTTAAGCCCACTTTGAAACTACGCCCCTGTGTAGTTCCGAATGACGCCCATATTACGCCCATATTTCCCGAGTGAATGCGGTGCACATTTCTGTACGGTATTAGTGGGAACGAGTACGGAGACCGTGCGTGGCACATGCGCATAGCGTTGCCCACGCATGCGCAGACGGCTAAAAAACGCCATCCGAAAGAATTCGAAAATTTACACATCGACCAGAATAAGGCCCTAAGTTCTTTAAATTCCTAATTTCATAAACATTATTTTCCCATCTTCTAGATATACCATACATGTTCCTTAGCAAATTCCGTTACAGCTTTATATCTATTAATATTAACTTTATTAGATCTAAATAACAAGCATCTTGTTATATATAAACTAAGGATTTTCTCTTGCAAATGTTGGAATTTTAATAATGTACTCATATACAAGTTTGTGGCTGCAGAGAACAGACATCCATTTACATAGAGATTTCTTTTTTGGCGTCACACTTTTGTGGGAAAGTGGATGTTTGCTCTCTGTAATCATCTACTTGTGTCTGTGTACTTGATTATTCAATTTCGGGGGGGGGGGGGGGGGGGGGCCACTTCCAGCACTTACTACACTCAACGCTGAGACAATATTTATCAATATTGCTAGTTTTTGAATATTTCCTCAATCTGAAATTGTCCTGTGCGAGATACTCCACTCTTTGTATCCTGGATTTTGAATAATCCCTAGTCCTGTAGTAACAGAACAAGGAGGTCGTTTTAAACTTTGGGTTTTCGTACTTTCATTTCTTGGTAATTACTTTTTGTAGAGTGAACATAATGGACTCGAAAGCCATTTCACATTCCGTTTTTTTTTTTTTTTTAAATAGTTTCCATTACCTATATGATATCTAAGGTAGGAATTCACGGCACGGTAAGGTGCCTATCACATAATAATTCCATTTATCACCAGTCTGTACACTCCCATTTATTTCACAATTCAAATGAAAAATCTGCATTTGCATGATAACTCTTGCTTATGTTTCAGGCATGAAATATATTTTACAATGGGGACTATGCCTGTAGGATAACAGTATAGTAGCTTATTATTGGCCATACAAAAGTAATTGGGTTTCTTAAAATGTGTCAAAAGGCTGTTATATACATTATTGTAGAACACTGAAAACAATTCTATAAAACTATTTTTGTGCAAATGCTCTTCTCAAGGAAGGTCTATATAAAGATGGGCATCAGTATAAATGTGTATAATTTTAAGACACTTTGTAGTGGAGTCTTCCATATCCGGAGATCTCTTATCTGAAATATTCCAAAAACCGGGTTTTTTTGTCCCCCACTGCCCCTTTTTCCATACTTACCAAGTCTCCCTACGACCTTCTTCGTTGTCTTCAGCAGTCCCAGGAGTGCATTTTGTGGGAGTGCATTGCTACGTTCACATCCCCTCACTAGCTCATGAGAGGATTCGTGCGGTGGGGGAGGGGCAGTTTAGCCAGAGGGCATGTGGCATTAACCTTTTCGCTAGGGTGCGAACATATGCAGCCTAGAGAACAGGTCTTAATCAGGCCCATAATATAAGAGATAGCAGATAAAAATGACATTCCCCCTGTCCTTCTCCTATTCATTTTGAACTGTCAAAATTGTCCTCAGACAGTGTCCAGTCTCTGCTATATTCTGTAACCAAACATGATGTCAGAGCGTAGGAAGAGTATCAGCGGTCACTGTGAGCCGCACATTTGGCCAGGGATTACAGTGTTTAGATGTTGTGGCAGATGACTTAAACATTAATTAAACATGTCTACCTATTAACAGTGTGAAATCTTCCGTATTTCTTGCAGCTCTATAGAACATGATCTTCACAGGATGATTTGTGACACAAATAATGAAGGTACAGTATTCTTCCTAGCAAATAAAAAATATCACTTAGATTTTATATTAAGGGTAATAACATATGTAAAGAAATGAAACCATGAGTAGTTTAAAGGGCGCACAGTTTACTATAGACACATAATAGTAGATATTCTAATTAATCCCAATTAATAACCTTAATTTCTGTGTGCTTCTATGTTAATTATGGGAAAGTAATATTTAGCTTTTCTCCCACTTGTAACTGTGTTACTGTTATAAGTATTGGTACCAATCTCTAGTGAGAAGCAAACAATTAATTTGTTTATTGATCCAGAGTGGCAACATTGCAACCTGACATGTTTAAAAGAGCTATTTATTATGCATGTGTTATGCAGTCACAGTGCATTCAAATTATATTGTAGTTATCAAATGTAAAGACAATAATGGGGATAAACTGTTAAACATCCAACTGTGTATCATTTTATTCAGCCTTCCTACCCCAGCATACAAGTTCCTCTGATGTCGTTGGGTGCCTCAGGGTGATGCTAAGTACCTATGACATAGAACCTTCTCAGTTGAGACAGCATGGAGTTATTGTAGCATGTGATGATCCCCTACTGATCAGTGAATATGTGGAGGTTTCTCAAAGAATTGAGTACCAGTCAGTTTGGTTATTTTGTCAAAGCTGTTATTCAACTTGACAGTAAATAGAAGTATGTTATGGCCGGACTCCAAATTACTTCTATGTTAAAGGGGATTTTACTCATGTTATGTTCATAAATACTCAGAAAGGCTTCATCATCAGAATGGAAGTATTTCAGAACTGTGATTCTCTCAAGCCTTCAAAGCTGTCTGGGAATTCCTAGTATTCACAAGCTTTTCAACTGCCAATAATGGGATATCAGAACCTCAGCACTACTTGGAACATAATGATATGTCCTTACCTAACACATCACAAGTTATAATTAGTCGTTTGGTAATATCCAGTTATTATTGGTTGTTATTATCAACTGCACACAGTGCAGGATATTATTATTATTATTATTATTATTATTTATAAGGCACCACAATGGTTCTGTTGGACCTAACAAAGTACATAAACAAAAGAGCAAGACAAGAAAGCAATAACTTACAGTACAATAGTACACAAGAATTTTTTACACAGTGCGCTGGATGGCTGTCAGCAGCCAACACTATAGAAGAAGAGGTCTGACAAACACTTCTAGACAGGATATACACAACAAAAATGTATAGTGTTTCAGGCACTCAACCCAGTTGCTTAGAATGACACTTACACTTATCATATAAATAGCAAATGTCCTTTATGTCCAGATACTCCTAAAGAACAGGATGGATATATGCTCTTTCTGAAGTTACTGAAAAAACTCTCAATTCATAACTCTTTATCACATAAAAGAAAAGACAGCATGTAACACCCGATAGAACAATATCCACAAAACGCCAAATTCAGGTCTCACCACCCAACTTCCTGGACCAGTTAACAGGAGTTTCCGGAACCTCCGCAGTATATCGGTCACAAAGTGCAAGTGCAGGATGGCTTTTTCCAAAGAAAGTGCGATTGTGCAGCATTTACTTCTCCTTCTGCCAGGGATTAGTCAGCTCAATGCATTTCGGACTTCAGAGTCCTTCATCAGAAGCATGACTAGTCCCTGCACAGGAGGCGTTTATATATGGCAGATAATGAGAGAGAAGTGCGGGATTTGACGCGTTTGCTGGAACTTCCGGTACCAGCTTTCACCGGAAGCGGAAGCGCGTCACCATTCCGGCCGGAGTCACGTTGGGCGGTACACTGCATGTCACCTGCGTTCCACTTGCTCCGATATCCGGAATAGTGCGCACTGTTGATACCGGAAGTTACAGAACACGGTTGCACTTGCGTGTCATCAGCGTTCCATCCATTTACAGACCCGGAAATGATACTTTCTTATTTTTAAGATAATACATTTCTGTATACATTTCAGCAAAAAATCAACAACAAAGAGAACATCTCTGATGGCATTTCTTCTTCTTTGGTTTTCAGTTTGATAATTTCCTTTTGCCAGATATGTCCATAAGTCCGTAATTATAGTCCATTATAAAATAGAAAAAAAGAAAAGAACAAAATATCAACATATAGAATAAAATTCATGAATTTTAAAAGCAGCCTCTAAAAAAACACAGGATTATAAAAAACCACTTTAACTCAAATTCCCCATTTTACTTCATCTCTGTTTGTGCCAACAGAGTCTCAGTATTTTTATTCCACCATGTTGACGTCACAAGATCTATACCACAGAAATACTTGATCTCATTCCTTACAGTTGTGAGTAGTTTTAAAGTGGGACAAAACAGTGTGTGTTAGCAGGCCCTTTCATATATTATATATGTGCCCTGCTATTCTCGTTTTTAAATTCCGCTTCGACTTCCCCACATAAAAAAGTCCACACTTACAATCTAAAAGATAAACCCCATTTTTTGAGTTGCATGTTATAAAATTATTAATTTTAAAACACTCGCCATTCACGGTAAATGTATTTTGTATTCCTGCACATCAGGCACATTCCACATCTGTGGAACCATTGCTCTTACTGTTGTCTCAAGTGAACTTCTCACGAGTTTATCTTTTAAAGATGGGGCACGCCAGTAAATTAATCTGGGGCGATCTGGAATCAGATCCCCTATAACTCGGTCATTTTTCAAGAGACCCCAGTTCTTTTTAAAATTACTTTCAATCTTTTTAATACCTGGGTTAAAATCACTAATAAAAGACCATTCATTTTCATTGTTACGTGCACCATCTTCCTGCTTTTTTTCTTTCAGGAGATCTGCTCTAACTATTTAATCAGTCTTTCTTTTGGCTACTGTTAAATCTTCTTCCTTATATCCTTTGACTTAAAATCTGTTGGACATTACTTTCACCTGTTATTCATACACATTTTCCTCAGTGCAATTCCATTTCACTCTCAGGAACTGGCCATACGGTAGGGAAGCCAATCCCAGAGCATTTTTTTAATCCCGGAATTCGGGATTGAAAAATGCCCAATCCCGGGATTGGCTTCCCTAATTAAAAAAACCCGCCCCGGCCGCTCCGCATATTTACTTACATGTGCAGTGCGGCCGGGCGGGTGTTCGGTGAAGCTGGGAGGGTGGGCGGTCCATTGCTGGAGCCGGGCGGGAGGCGGCCACTTCACTTCCGGAGCCGGGCAGGGAGGTGTGCGGGCGGCCGGGCAGGCGGCCGGGCGATGACAGGACGGGGCTGCGCAGCTTCTTGGCCTGCGCAGCGTGACCTCTGGCCTCGTCACGCTGCGCAGAGCCACAACGCCGGGACGGGAGTAGCTGGGCAGCGTCTGAGCACTTGCTCAGACGCTGCCGGCATTAGACTGCGCATGCGCAGTCTAATCCCGAAATCCCGGGATTGGAAACTCCAATCCCGGGATTGAAATTCCGGCGTTTTAGGGGCCAAATCCCGGGATCCCGCCGATCCCGATCCCGGGATTGGCCACCCTACCATACGGTATTCCCTCCAGCCAATTCCTGTGATGCTGGCTATTTCTTTCGATATAGCTATTGGAATCTGTGCTTTTGGTGTAATTCTTTGTGCATATTTCATCATTTTTTATGTATATGCTTAAATCTAAAAATACAATTTCTTCTTTACTACAGTTAAAAGTTAAAGTTAAGTTAAAATCATTAGAGTTCAAAGTATAAAAAAATTGGTGCAAGGACAGTTCATCCCCATTCCATACAAATAAAACATTGTCAATGTATCGGTGCCAGGAGACCAGATCTGATGCTCGACACTGCTTACTGCACCACCATACTGTCAATAATGTTTGTTCTATCATTCTTATCTTCTTGGACCGTCACCTGGAAGGCACCGCAGCACCAATCTTTAAATACCTGACTCAAGTAAGTCACTTTTTTGCTGAGTGCCGGATTTTTGCTAAATATATATATATATATATATATATATATATATATATATACATATATACAATAGTCCAATGAGTCGGCACTTCTTAGGTAAATGTAAGTAGGTGCCCGGGTGCCTTCCTAGGTGATGGAACACAAAATATACACAACATGGAAGTAGCGGCACTCCCAGGACTTGTAATGACATTGTCTTTCATTACAAGTCCTGGGAGTGCCACCACTTCCATGTTGTGTATATATGTATGTATATATATATATATATATATATATATATATATGTATGTATAAAATAGAGACTCAATCAGGCACTCATTGGTCTTCAACAGTGCAGGTAATAAATAAACACTGAGGTCTTGAATTCTAAGCAACGTTTCAAGCTTTACTCGTTTTTCATCAGGCTCAAATAACAAACAGACATGACAAGGTTAAAAATCACCTTACCTCCACCGTGTGCCCCCCCCCCCCCCCCCCCCCGGGCCAGTTCCGGGTCCGTCCCCGATGACGTCAACACACCTCCGACGCACATCAGCTCAGTCACCTGGCCGGGCGGACGGTTGCCAGGCAACCTATAAACAAAGTGCAGTGTACACGTAAATAAAAAGGTCATACAAGGAGAGAAATGACTATACAACAATGCATATGATGAAAATCAATGATATCATATCAGATTGCTGAATACTGCACTTATACCTTGCAGCATAACTCTAATGCAATAATCAAAAGTTCCCAGTAATGCAGCGTGGACCAAATAAACAATTGCATGTAATAAACAAAATCAACACATAAGCAAAATGTGTATAAAACCATGGGACCATAATGCCATGAGGCAAAAAAACAAGAGGTGAAAGCAAAAGATACATCAATATGTGTATCTATTAAGTGTCAACACACTATGTCGTCCATTGAAAAAATAACGACTTTGTTACAGAAAACATTGGTAACTGCAATATTCGTTTAATACTGCCGGGAACACCGTATTCAGCTGTGAATCCAGCGGGTTTCACACTGCAGGAGGAGTTTATTTCGGTCTCCACCTCTCAGATTGGTAGGGATTTGATCTATGATCTTATAACTGAGGGTTGACAAATTGTGCCCAAATTCCCTAAAATGTCGTGGTACGGGCTGTTCGTTCGTGGCAGGCTTACCCTCAATCGATTGTCTGATCGTAGATCGATGTGTATCCATGCATTCTTTAAAGGTCCTTGTGGTCTTCCCCACATAGAGGAGACCACAAGGACATTGGATGATATACACAACATGGGTACTTGAACAAGAGAGGACCTGGCAAATGGGAATTTTAACCCCTGAATGGGGGTGCATGAAGAAACTGCCTGTTTCCAGGTAGCCACAGGTGGTACAACCGACACACCTGTAGCACCCTGGTTTTTTGGTCAAGAAATTGGTTTGCACAATTTGTCATACCCCGTGATATCATTTCTTACAAGCCAATCATTCAAATTCCGTTGTCTCTGGAAGCTGGGTAAAAGTGAGCTATTCTTAAATGATTTCAGCCCTGTGTCTTTTTGCACTAAAGGCCACAGGTCACGTGTAGTTTTGACAATCTTGGTACTTGCACTACAGTATTTCTGAACAAAAGAAATTCTGGTATTCTTGAGAGTTTGCCCGTTTTCTTTGGACATCAATGTGGAACTATGAGGAATGGCCAATGCCTTTGTTTTGGCCGTCACTAGTTCGCTGTACTTGTACTCCTAGCAAGAATTTTTTTTAATCATGAGGTCCATCTCCTCTTCTGCCTCTATCGGGTCTTCGCAGATACGCCAAGCCCGAAGAAACTGCGAAAAGGGGAATCCTCTGATAGTAGAGATGGGGTGCTGATGAGAGCAGTGTAACACAGTGTTATAATCGGTGGGCTTTTTAAAAAGGCCAGTGTGGATTCTGCCACCATCCAACGTGAGAGTCACTGCTAGATAGTGTACAGTGACCGGACTGATCTCAAATGTGAACTTAATGGTACAGTCCAGTGTATATATATATCACTGTTCTTGAAGAAAGCTGCTAGTGAAAAATAGTTAGCCAAGCCTTAAATGGAATAGAGACAAGATTTACTGCACTTGGAATATTTCTAATAGTTAACGATATAATAAATTTTAATTTTCTCACTATGCCGCTTCTTATTAAGAGACGACGAAAGATTTAATTGTCTCAAAATATGTATTTAAATTTCTAAAAAAAAACCAGACATTAAACCAGTACAATAATGATATTCTTAATGAGTTTTATAGACACATATAAAATAGACGAAGCTCCCAATGCAGATAATTAACAAAAGCATCCTGCTCAAAAGTCTTCTCTAAACTACTAATCCTCTCTAAAATACCCAATTCTGGTATTCAAATAGGGTAAAAAGTCTCTCATATGTTGCTTAGTTGAAACGGAGAGGATTGAGAGGCTATAAAAACAGATAAAACACACAGGTGCATTATGTGCTAATTGTATAAGATTAGGATTACTTAGCAATTTAGGTACTTGTGTAATAGCACGGCGCCCGGCTACGCTATGTTTTCAGTGTAGGCTAAGCTACCCTGTCAGCGTAGCCCAACGGCTGCATAGCGTAGTTAGTGTAGTGACTCCATGGCAGCCAAAAGGCTGCTTAGCCTTGTTAGCGTGCTTAGCGTAGTGACTCCGCGGCAGCCCGGGTCTGTCCCCATGTCCATGGCTCTGTCCCCGGCATCCATGGCAAGCCTAGTGAGCACCTCTCACACTTTTCCGGTAACCGACAGATCCCCTGCACTGGCGGATGCCGGTGGAGAGGGGATCATGCGAGCACCGGCAGAGAGGTGTCTCATGCACAAAGGGGGTTTGCGGGCCCAAGTGTGTCTTATGGACAATAAAGGAGGCATTTGCCAGTGCTTCATGTTACATACTGGCAAATGCCTCTTTTTCAAACCCCCACTATCGACGTCAGCCCGAAGCGTGACCAGCGCAGCGAGCCCTGCGAGTGGACGCGTTATGCGTCCCCCCGACCTGTACATACCCCCACTATCCACGTCGGCATGGAGTTGATGTTATAAAGTGTGGCGAGCGCAGCGAGCCACCGAGCCCGAAGCGTGGTGAGCAGTGGTGGGATACATGTAAAGTAATCCACGTGCGCTCGCCACACTTCATCTCAGTGGCTCGCTGCCGACATGTATAGTGGGGATATGAACAGGTCGGGGGGACGCGTAACGCGTCACCTCGAGGGGCTCGCTGCACTACACGTTTCGGGCTGGCATGGATAGTGGGGGTGTTTCAGGAACACATTCACACCTACCATATCATACATCTGATATATTAAGGCGACATGTGTTAACAGGTAACTGGATTTTAGTGAATAATAAAGAAGAGAAAAAAAACACTTAACAAAGTACAATAATTTGAAAAAACAAGACAAAGAAAATAATAAAACAGTTATTCTTCAGTTTCTGCGTTCATGGAAACTGCAGCTGAAGTTGACGCAGTTGTGTCTGTATCTGTGTCATCTGCTTTGTCAGCCTTTGGGAGCAGAGTTAGGGCATATAGAATCCGCTGGAAAGCGTTTTCTGTGCTGACAGTTTTGCGCCAAATGAATTCCTGTAGATAGTAGTCCAGATTTTGGCATGCAGTGCCCCTTTGCCTTTTGTTACGCCACTTACAAGATCCCCAAAGGCGTTCAATGTTTTGGGTATGAAACCCAGTCTCCGGATCAACAAAATTATAGTGGTGGTTTACCCGTGCATGGTGGTACCCTGCCTGCTCCAGCTATTGAGTGTTATATGCATGCCAGCAATCAGAGTATATAGTCGTCCCCGGTTCTATATATTTGTTGATGACAGACATCAGGGTGCTGGCATCATGTCTGTCCACAGGCATTATAAAACACTCACCGGTGTCTCTGGATATGCCTCCAAACAACCACTGTTGAGGCAGGATGCGTCCGACATTACTTTTTTCTGTAAAAAGAGACTCTCGTCTACCGCAACTATTTTTGCCAGACCGCTAATCCGGCGTTGGGGCTGCGACATTATATCCACGGTGCAGGCCTCCCGCATAAGGTTATTGTACAGCACAGTGGTTTTGTGATATGCTTGTGAGCTCCTCTGCCCATGAAAAAAGAAAACAAATGAGGGTAAGAAATGGGATACGACACCCTGGAAACCAATGTGCCGCATGGAGACTTATCCTCTTTCGGCAGGTTTTAATGTGGCAGCGCCACATGCTCTCCTTCATACTCAAGTGCATTGGATGTCCATTAACATAGGTTTGTGTCAGTGGCAGCAAATGGTGCTGCTGAAAAAATGCCACTGACTCCTCTGACTGCGGCAGGTTAAACATCGTGAGAGGTTCTGCAGCCATTCCGCAGAGCGTCAGAAATAATACAGCTGCAGTCACTTCACCTTCACCTCTGACTGACTAGGGTAACTGCGTAACGCTGACTGACTATGCTGGCCGCGGGAACACTACGCTGAATCTGACAGGTATGCTGACTACGCTGGCCACGGGAACACTACACTACTTCTGACAGGGGCGCTGACTACGCTAACTACGCTAAGCGGCCAAGGGAACACTACTCTACTTCTGACTGGCTATGCTAACTACGCTGGCCGCGTGAACACTACGCTGATTCTGACAGGGACGCTACTCTAACTATGTAACTGGCGCCGTGCAATTAGACAAGTACCGTAATTTATCTTTTCTGCTTTCACTTTCATTTTAGAGTAGGCTTCAGAAAGACTCCCTCTCCCCACTGAATTTATCTTCCTCATCAGTGGGATGCCATTGTACCCTGAGGTGCCATGGGGCACTTCCATGGTGCCATGAGTCGGTGATGAAGGACCAAATAAAACTATTATAGTCCATGTGAAAGACAAATTCAGTGCTGGCACCTGCCAATCATAAAATATATGGACAAATTGAAGTGCTACCCTGTCCACCTCCACATATCTGACCCTAATGAGTAAATTTACTACAGACTTTAGAAATAAAAAGAGGTGATGTTGCCCATAGCAACCAATCAGATTCTGTCTATCATTTCTTTATTGCATCCTAGAAAATTATATAGAGATTCTGATTTGTTGATTTTCATGTATAGATGCTTTAGTAAATGTACCCCTAGGAGTGACAAGTAAACTTAATTGGCAAAATTTAGTAATTTTTGCTGAAGTTCTCAGTAACAAATCTTTTGGCCTAGTGTGGCATAAAAATGGTAATACGCTAAAGAGCTGTGATGTGAGAAAGTTTGGAAAATAGTGTCCTACACAATGACATACTGTAAGCAATAGACTCCTCTGAGCACTGTTGTCTACTTCCTGCATAAAGGCCCCCTATACACTGGACGATGTACCTGCAATTTGGGCAACAATCAATCACAGGAAAAGAGCCCAAATAAATTGCAGGTGACAGACAGCTGGTCCCATGCAATGCGTGGTCTTGTGCGCATTGCATCAGAACCTCCCAGTTGCTACAGAAGCAGTCTCTTGTATTTTTATGAGCCGGGCAGTCTTGGATGTGATTGAATGTGATATATCACATATCGCAAGGTCCCGGACAGCTCAAGGAGCATTACATATGACCTCTGAGTGGAGGTTGCTGCAATGTATGGGGCCTTATGTTATCCCACCCTGATTAAAGCCATATTCTCTCTGGTTAATAAATATTTGTAAATATAGGTACTCTTTACCTAGATGGGCGCCAGCGATTGAAATCGCGGGCGTCGGGGGTAAAAATCGCGGTCATCGCGGGCATCGCGGGTAAATCGCGGGTACATAAAAATCTGCTACCCGCGATGACCGCGATTTTCCCATAGGGAACAATGTTAAAAAGGCTGATTGAGCGCGATTTTCATGTTAAATGCCTCAATGCCCGCGATTTGGCCATAGGAATCAATGTTAAATGGGCCACAGAGCCCAAATAGGCACAATTAACCCTTAAATGTCCCCCCAAATTTTTAACGCCACCCCACGATCCACGCCAACCCGAAGCGTGGCGAGCGCAGCGAGCCCGCAAGGGGCGGCGGTACGCGTCCTCCGACCTTTTCATGCCCTACTATCCACTAGGGCGTGGAGTGAGAATAGAATAGTGTGGCGAGCGCAGCGAGCCACCGAGCCCGAAGCGTGGCGAGCGGACGCGGATACCTTCACAGGTAGACGCGTCCCCTCGCGGGCTTCACAGGTGACCGCGTCGCCACGGACACCTGTGAAGCCCGCGAGGGGACGCGTATAACTGTGAAGGTATCCGCGTCCCCTCGCGGGGCTCGCTGCGCTCGCCACGCTTCGGGCTCGGTGGCTCGCTGCGCTCGCCACACTATTCTATTCTCACTCCACGCCCTAGTGGATAGTAGGGCATGAAAAGGTCGGAGGACGCGTACCGCCGCCCCTCGCGGGCTCGCTGCGCTCGCCACGCTTCGGGTTGGCGTGGATCGTGGGGTGGCGTTAAAAATGTGGGGGGACATTTAAGGGTTAATTGTGCTTATTTGGGCTCTGTGGCCCATTTAACATTGATTCCTATGGCCAAATCGGGTCCATTGAGGCATTTAACAGTAAAATCGTGTCCATCGGGCCTTTTAACATTGATTCCTATGGCAAATCGGGAGCATCGCGTCGCGGCCATCGCGGGTACATTTAAGGACGGCCGCGACGCGACCGACGCGATTTCCATGTTTAACATGGGTTTCAATGGGAAATCGCGGGCATCGCGTCGGTCGCGTCGCGGCCACACATATATGTACCCGCGATCACCACGACGGGCGACCTTCTAGGTAAAGAGTACCTAAATATATACTAGTGACCATTTTTTTTCATGAAACCCTTTGCCTTAAACATTTAGTTGTAAACGTTGGCAATGTCACCTTGCACCTACAGTAGTCTCACACAATAGACCTCCCCACCAAGCAATCCATGCTATTTCAGTAGACAAAGAGTAATGCAGTGATTAAACGGATTGACTTACAATGACATTGATAGATCCAGGTTTCAAAACCCATTGTCAGTTGTCTGTGACCTTGGAGAAGTAATGTGTCTTTCTTTCTCTCAGTCACCATATATTGACTATAAGCTCCTTTGGTTAGGAAAATCCCTAAAAATACATTTGAAACGGTACTGCAAGACATTGCATTCATTATACTCTATAAGTAAGGAGAAGATGAATGTTGTTGTAGAGTAATGTCTAGATAAGGGCATGTTATCTTGTTCAAACAATATTTTTTATTTTTACTATTCCTACCTATACATTTATAATGAACCATGTTATAGTTTATTTTATGATAAACATCTGTATTGATTTATTAGATCCTTGTCTACATGTATTTTGTTGTTACAGGCCACCAGCCAACTATACAACGTCAGTTTTTCTGCCCATTGAAGTCTGTTTTCTTAAAAGAAGGCATGTCTGCTAGCTTGCAAGTTAATTTTCTTCCATTTGATCTTGGAAAACGCTATGGTGCAGTTATTTTCACCAATGCAGAGGTAAATATTGATTTTTTTAATTGGAAAATTTATAAAAAAAATACATTTTTGTATCTTTTTAATTGTGAAACACAGCATACAAATGATATATATTTGCTTACGGTATATGAATACAGTTTGTGACATTAATACAGTGCATACAGATGGAGCGGTTCCCATTGTTTCTGCTACTTCGCCATGGCGAAGGTTTTGGCGATCCACTTTTCTTCTGCGCTCTGGTGTGCCGAGGTGCATGGATGCACACCATACAGTATCCATGCAATACATACCACCACTGGGTGACTAATGCTCTACCAATCTAGCGGCTGATTGATATACTGATGAAACCACGCATTTCGCTAAGAGTGGGGGAATGAGGTGCACGAGCGTCTCATAATGTACGAACTGAATAGTAAATACAATACGTAGGTGATGCTTGTGCACTTCATTCACTTGTGGACCTCATTCACACTGTGGCTCCAACTGTATTGTATAACACAAGCAAATGGACCATGTAGTGTCCCGGGCCCCTAGGCAAATAATAACTGTGGCCTGCAGTTTCCGTATCCGATGCCAAATATTGTGAACACAAAACTCATTACGGCTCTGTTTTTACATAAACTCATGAGCAGAGGTTACTATCACCAGGGGATGTAGGCTAGTGGATAACTGTGCCACTCTACACACTGGACACCTGTGTTCGATTACAGTGTAAAATAGTTTATTATTTTTTTATTGAAATATTTCTGAAAGTACTATGTAATAAAACTATACAAACATAAAAAAGTGTTTGCATAAAAGTCTTTTTGTGTGACTCCATGCTCAAGAACCATAGGAGCATGCCATGTAATATTTAGTACTATGCATTACGCACAGTGTCTGTATAGTGCCTTCCCCAACCAGATCAACTGAATCAGCTCTTTAATTGCATTATCTGTGAATGTCTCCCAGAGAAGGGGGGAGGGAGGAGGGGGTTGGGGTGGGATGAATACAGTAATTCAACACTTATCCACAATGGGAGTGTCTGAGACGCTGTACTGATCCAGTTTTTTCCGCTAAATCTTTGCAGTACACATCTTACGCATGCACATCATGTATGCCATTGGCTATGTGCAGACATGACTCATAAGAATGGTATCATAACTAAACAATGATGGTTGCTCATTATTGACCCACCTTCATATAGACCATTTCATGCCGAAACAACAAATGTAGTGTTAATCACTGATTGGTGCAATGAGTAACAGAGGATGACCATAGGTGGCAAATAAATCAATGGCTATGATTTTATATAATCAACGTTAATCACAAAGTGGTGCCATCCATGTGACCATTAATGATTAACCCACTGATGGGCATCCCTAAACTGTATAGCAAAGTTGAGCAAACATCTTAATGCAATGATGAAAATAAATTCCATAATGTGTAATTAATTGATCATGTAACAGAAGCCAAACAGACAAGATAAATGTATCCTGATAACTTAAAGGAAATTTAGATTGTTAAAAGTTAATCTACAGGGCTCCAAAATCCGATCAGAAAACTGAAAGCTAACATTAATCACTGAGAAAAGGGCTGTCACATTATATGTACATGATGTGAGTAAGGGTGAAATCGAGGAAAAACAACTTGATCGGAGAGATATGAAACAGTTCCCAGATTTAATTAGGGAGTTAGAGAGTAACATTAATGCTACCACTATTTCTTGTTAGATAAAGTGATAGAGATTAAAGTTGATCGATGAAGAAGTAATTCATTCCAGCTTATCTTTTACACACTTCAATAACCTAAATGTAACATTTTTTCTTGCAGCCAATCAGTCACATAGTGCTTTTTTTTATTTTTATTTTATAGCACTTTACATAATGACCAAAATAATATGTGCTTTTATGTTTCAAGATTTTCCCTCCAGTTGTAATCTGGTAGCATCTTATTAGATGTTAATTGCAGATTCTGCCCATTTTGGTTTCAGACCTGCAGCAAATTAGGGTCCATATGATACTGAACAATAAATGTTTTTCTCAAATTTCTTTTGTGTGTA
Organism: Crinia signifera; assembly: GCF_055691185.1. Taxonomy (NCBI): domain Eukaryota; kingdom Metazoa; phylum Chordata; class Amphibia; order Anura; family Myobatrachidae; genus Crinia; species Crinia signifera. Next base: position 254,952,812 of record NC_139218.1, read on the forward strand.
CCTAGAATTATTATTGGTAATAACAGTTGCAGCGAACTCATTTAATTAATAAAATAACATATAGTAAATACAAAGCTGATATCAAGCTATCCTGATTCCTCCCTTTACTTTAATGCAGTCCTCTCTTAAGCTTTTCTGGTGTTTAGAAAATGCAATATCCACCATTCTACCACTTCATAGTTAGTAAATAATAAGAAAATTAACCATATACATCCAACAATACAAATCATGGGGGCAATTAAATTCTACTAACAGTGAATATGTTAATTTTCAAAACTAATGGTTTTCTTTTTTTTCTCTCTACACACACTTGGCTTACAGATCGGTGACTTTATATACTTGATCCAAGGAATTGGCATTGCTCCTTTGCCTTCAGCTTTGATGCCTGCAGATAGTCAAAATGTCATCAATAATATAATTCCAGGTAAGATTATTTTTTTTGCTAACATTTTAATATAGGTGATTTAGATATATTTGTGATATGTAATATTGAAGCTCTATATACAAATTACAGGTTGAGTATCCCTTACCCAAATTATTCAGAAAATTATAGTTTCCAGAATGTACTTTCTTTTTTTTTTTTTTTTTTACTAAAAACCTACTGGGGACATCTGTAAGTGGCAGTACTGGGGATATGTAACTGGCACTAAATATGTTGCCAACATATTCGCAATATTGAGCATAAACCTGAAATTCAAGTCTTTAAAACTACAATATTAACAATATTAGTGGAGTGCGTCACTAAAGTAACATGCAATCTTTTGTAGTATGCTAGATAGTTTTTACATCCAGATGTACTAAGTTCAATTGCTGAAATTCCACTGAGGTTTGAAAAAAAAACCCACTAAAACAATTACTTTGAATTCAAATCATTTAACACTGGGGTCATCTAAGGTGGTCACGTGACCATTTTGAAATGTTGAGGTGTTGCTGCTCTGTTGTGTTGGTTCTTATGGCTAGGAACTTTTGTGACTTTTAAGAATTTGGATGATTGCATGTGATAAAAATGATTTTTTGAAAACCATCAAAGAACTTCATTCTACCTTTTTTTACCAGGAGTTGTGAAATGACGGCTTCATTGTTTTAATGCAATAACAACGGAAAAATTAGATGATTTCATTTGCAGTGTGTTTTGTAACACCTAACACTGTGTCTGATGCTGATAAAATATATATTTTTGGTACAAGAGACCTTCCATATGCAATTACTCTGCGTTTATCTGCATTTATACATTACCATAATATTTTGTTTTCAAATTCCATATATTATGCCTGGAGGATGATACCTCACACTCTGGTTTCCCAAAAATCTCTGTGGTACTGACAAAGGGGGCGATTCAGACTTGTTCGTTCAGGTCAAAATTCGGCCCCTTCCCGAAGTTTAGGGTCTGCACATGTGCGAATATGTACATGTGCAAAACCCCAGGAGCAGGTTTTGCTCCAGACACGGAGGTATGGGGGGTGGGCAGGGGGTGGGAGCAGTGGAACTCCCAGCATTCAGTGGGGCGGGTCTGCTCTGAATCATGCCCAAAGTGTAATTTTCATTTTGTTGTGCTGAGCGTGTTTCTTTGAAGTTGTGCAGTGACAGACAGTTCCAACAGGGATGAGGGATAACACTTGCTGAAGTTGGCACACTGTGGCCAGATGTACTAAGCTTCAAAAGTGATAAAATAGAGAGCGATAAACAACCAACCAATCAGCTCCTGTCTGACATTTTAAAACATGGCAGGTAGGAGCTGATTGGCTGGCTATTTATCACTCTTTTTTTTATCACTTTTGAAGCTTAGTACATCTGGCCCACAGTCCGTCTGCCTGCTTTGTGGTGTTCACATGTCACACATACATCTACAGTAATATACAGCATACATCTACACACATTATATATATATATATATATATATACTGTATATACTGTACTATATAATGTCTAGTGTCTGTTTGTGTAACTCCGAAACACTGCCATCTGTTGGCATCTCTTTCTCTCTCACACATGCACAAACACAGAGGCAATCACAAGGTAGCAGACTACCATTCGAAGCATTTGCTTCAAGTGTACTTACTAGTATGTTTATATTTGCTTAGTGCCCCGCACACTAGGTTATTGGCGGAGCTGTACACATCATTTATTAAATAGAAACATTAATTGATCAGTCAATCAATAGCAATTTGTATTCAGGTCAACAGTGTTGATAATGCTTCTTTATTTTCCTGCATTACAAAAATGCCCATTGGTGTAACCAGTTTATGTAGCTAAAAAAATATTTTAAGTTGGCTTTTAAATCCAATGTATCACATTTTGTAATGTTATTTTTTTAATGCAACACAGAAACACAGAAAACATGTTATTTTAAATGCAAAGAAAACACTATTTTGGAAGAAAATCTAAAAATTCCATTGGCTAATGAAGCACAAGAGAAAGCATTGGCAATTGCAGCCCAGATGCAGATGACATTTGAAGAGTATGAACGCAGAAAAGTCACAGGAACACTGGACAGCAGCCACCTGTCAATGGCAGTCGCATCATCTAGAGAGGAGGTACTATAAGCTTCACTTCATTTATTAAATCAGGGGACCTACAGTACTACATTATTTCTGCAGTCATGTCAAACAGCATCTCCCAGTACTCCATATCATGTGTGACTTAATTTGATATGCAATACTTCTATGTCTGTAACAAACTTAATCTGAAGCACAGTGCGATGATGCTGCAGCCACACATTTTTTCTCTACCAAGTACTGTTGTGCTTTAGATATAGGTTCAGACTCAGTTTCGATAACATCAGTTTGCTTCAACACATAACATTTAAAGAAATAAATCTTGTTCTACATTACATTGATCCACTTTTTGGCAAAAGGTACCCTTAAATAGATATAAACTTTGTGCAGGGGTATAAGTTCATACCAGGTTAAATAGACTGTGCTGCGACCCCCCAGTATCACACAGCTAGCCCCCTTCCCCAGTTTATCTCCATCCAATCCTTTTATGTGTCTCCAACCAGACCCATCTATCTCTCCATACCCCCAGCCAGCCCCCTCTTCAACTCTAGCTAGCTCCCTTCTATATTTTAAGCTCTTCAGTGTCTCTGAAGCCAGTCCCCTTCTGTCTCTCCCATCAGCCCACTTCTGTCTCTACAGCCACCCCTCTGTCTCTCCAGTCTGCTCATTTATTTGTTTCCAGTCATCCCACTTTTATCTCTCCAGCCAACCCACCACTAGAAGAGTCCCCACTAGAAGAGTCACAATGTCTCACCAGCCAGACCCTTTTTGTATATCCAGACCCCTTTGCTCCATTTTGTCTCTACAGCTTCCTACTGTCTCTTGAGCGTGACCCATTTTTATCTCTCCAGCTTCCCCCCAAGTGTCTCCATAACTCCAGTCACCTTCTTTCTGTCCAGATCCTGCATCTCTCCAACTGTAGTTTACCAACTTTAGTATTATCTGGGTTGCTGCTCTTTTGTCAGTAGTGTGGCATGCTGTGACATCATGATGTCACATGCACTAGGGGGACAATTCTGGTTCACAAGCAAAAGCAAATTCTCTCTCTTTAGCAAAAGCCAATTCTCATTAGAGAGCGAATTGGTTTTTGCAAGTGAAACAGAATCGTCGGATACGATAGTACGTTTCGATGTCCATATCGACACGGCATGTGCCGTCAGGCGGTATTTCATGCCCTACCATCCACTTAGGCATGGTGGGAGAATAAAATAGCGTGCCCAAAGCATGGCGAGCGCAGCGTGACCCATTTTTATCTCTCCAGCTTCCCCCCAAGTGTCTCCATAACTCCAGTCACCTTCTTTCTGTTCAGATCCTGCATCTCTCCAACTGTAGTTTACCAACTTTAGTATTATCTGGGAGGCTGCTCCTTTGTCAGTAGTGTGGCATGCTGTGATATCATGATGTCACATGCACTAGGGGGACAATTCTGGTTCACAAGCAAAAGCAAATTCTCTCTCTTTAGCAACAGCCAATTCTCATTAGAGAGAGAATTGGCTTTTGCAAGTGAAACAGAATCGTTGGACACGATAGTACGTTTCGATGTCCATATCGACACGGCATGTGCCGACAGGCAGTATTTCATGCCCTATCATCCACTAAGGTATGGTAGGAGAATAAAATAGTGTGTCCAAAGCATGGCAAGCGCAGCGAGCCATGCGAGGGGACCTGGTGGCATGTTTCGGTGTCCATATCGACACAACATGTGCCGGCTGGCGGTATTTCATGCCCTACCATCCACTAGGACATAAGGTTAAAAAAATAATAAAAATAAAGAAATAAAAAACTCATTTTGACTTTTTCAGTGTCAACCTTAACCATGTCGACCTAATGACCCAGTCCACCTTACCCATGTTGACCTAATGACCCTGTTAACCTAACCCATGTCGACCTAGACTCATGTTGACATTCCTGCATGTCTAATATGTTGACCTAAATGCAAGTTGACCTAATGGTGTCAACCTAATGAGTGTCTAACAACTTGCTGGTGACCAACTGATCCCCACCCATCTGGGATTACCATTTCATTAGTGTAAATGTGGGGATGTGGATGTTTTAGGGTTACTAAACTTGTGCAAGTTCTAGTTAATTAGATAATATGCTTTTTGGTAAATGTTTAACTCTGTAAGCATTACAAACATTCCAGCTTTTTATCTGATTTACTATTATGATAGCTATAATGGTTACGGTAGACAACATTATGATTGTATTTTACCATTTGTATGTTGCTCATTCAGGAGCAAGCACAGGATATCTGGAGGTGGTATCTAAATGTTTGATTTTAGGGTGCTTGTCCCCAGCTCATGAAAGATGCATAGTTAGGGGTAAAGTCTGCCCAAAACAATATACAGTTTATGTAATATAGTACTTCAGACATGTGCAAGTCCAATGATCATGGTAAGTCACTTACCAGATTCACTGTTGTGCACAATTATTGAGCACTCATATCAACAAATACAGCAGACTTGGTAGGAAAATCTGCTGCCACTGGACATTGCAGCAACTCCATACACCTTCATATGCTGCAATCTTGTTTTGACTGCTTGCCAGGCTGTATAAAAGGGGGGTTACGGCAAGCAGAAACACCCTCTCCTTTGCCTATACTCATTAAGATAATAGAGGGAACTATTTATTTTCTAAAATAGCATATGTTTAACAAATGTTGTTTTTTTCTTTACAGGTCAAAACATCATTCAGTTCTTTCTCTTCTTTGTCCAAAAAGTTCCAGTCAGTTGAGTATGATGTGGAAGTAAGCACGCCTGAGCATTTTGAGATTCCAAGGAAAGTCTGCATTCCAATTTCTGCAAAGAGTCAAGTCCCCACTAGAAGAGTCACAATGGAAGGAGGACAGCTGAGTACAGAACAAGGTAAAAAAGATACACTGATACACTATTTCAGTGGTTTCCAAATTCTCTTGAATAACGGCACCCTAGAGTATGAGTATTTTGTTCTCGACAACTCTAGACCAAAATTTTCTTATTGATTGATTTGGAAAAACTTAAAATTAGGTGAAGTGTGCCTACCTGATATCTGGTTCAGGTTTGGGGTGGTATATGTGGATTGTCCACATTTTATGGTAGGCAGCCACTATAACTAGTTTTGTCTATCATTTTGACCATAAATTATTTGATTTGTTTCTGGACCAGCAACCCCAGCAGGGTTCCTAGACACTTACTTTGGGATCCCCTGCACTATTTTATCACAGCTGTGACTTTGATCTGTGGTTAGTAACCTGCCCGATGCAGACTGCAACAAGATTTTAACTATACTAGGGTTTTTTCTAAGGCAAAACCTTAGTACTTTATAAAGGTGCGCATACACGGTACAATTATTGTATGCAATTTGGACTAAATTGCATCGCATCATATGGCATATGTTTAGCAATGCAATGAGCTGCAATCTACTACAAAAGGTATGTGCAGCACATAATTTTGAAACTGTGCAATGTAATGTGCACGGGAGCACACATCTCATGGCGCCCGGCAATTGTACCGTGTGTGGGCACCTTTACTCTGATATTTTTCTTTTAAAGATAATCTTGTCAAATTCCATAACCAATTCCCTCCCACAGTTCACCCATAACATCAATAACATACATACATACACACACACATATGGTGGTGGCCTTCGTGGTAATGACATCCAGTGCAACCAATAAATATCTGTTTTTGGGAATATCCCACAAATATGTATTTATATATAATTATCTATCTATCTATCTATCTATCTATCTATCTATCTATCTATCTATCTATCTATCTATCTATCCATCTATCTAAATGATATATAGACCCGTAAGTGATTGCTTGTGCTGGCCAAGTTTTTCTTGCAGACCACATAATGTATTATAATTACTAACCCCAGCTTGTGTTTCACTACATGCTTCTGTTTTGCTCCTCTGCTAATAAACTCTACTGATCCCAACCTGTACTTTACTGCCCACAACTGTTCTGCTTCTCCTGCTGATAAAGTGTACTGATCATGGCTTTGTTTGTGTCAATGAATTATGTAACTACCGTTTGAGCTACGTATTAGTCAGACCTTTGGAATGAGCTTGACCCAGATGTTTGCCTCTTTCCTTGTCTGTTATGGTAGTTTTCTGCGAGTGCACCAAACTCATAACTGTCTAGACCCTGCTATACTGTAATAAAGTTTATATCTGGGTCATGTAACCATACCCTATGAGAAACCTGTTATATTTCAAAAACTGTTTTAATGTTTTGAAACAGAATGGAGGTGAAAAAAGTTTGTTATGCGCTGGTGAATAAGGAATCTTAAAGAATGTTAGTCTTAAAGTATAACAAAAAAGTATAAAAACACAATTGTATGATTAATGTTTTATGCTATGTACTGTACCTGCTTGTCCTTGTAAGGCTATATCAGGTTATCAAGATTATTCTCAAGTACCAGTAAGGAGAACAAATGACAAGAATGACTGACAGAAAAGATGTAAAGGAAGATTGTTTTCATAAGTTTTATAAATAAAGTTAAAATACAAAAAGCCTTAGATCAGCTAGCCAAGATTGGAATATATACATCACTTTCAAGATAATCTTCAAATAGAAAAGGACACAACAATGAGTTTCAAGCTCCCTGTCAATGTTGTTCTTAACTCTTAATTAGACTGTCGTTTGCTCCCCATATTCAATCTGTATCCAATTTATGTTACAAAAATGTAAGAAACAGTAATAAACATACACACACACAGTGGGGGAAATTTACTAAAGGAAATTTGTAAAAAAAAAATAGGTGTATTTGTATCCAGAAATACACTTATTTTTGACATTTACTATCCCGAAAATGCGGCAATTCGTATTCGTATTGATAGCACATCAATACGACTACGAATTGCCGTATTTTCTGGATAGTAAATGTCAAAGATAAGTGTATTTCTGGATACAAATACACCTATTTTTTTTTTACAAATTTCCTTTACTAAATTTCCCCCAGTATGTCTAGTGTCCGTGCGGCTCCAAAACACTGCCATCTGTTGGCAGTGAGTGAAACTACATCTACTAGCTTTGGAAGCATCTGCTTCAAGATGGCTTACACTGCCATTTGTTGGCAGCTAGTGAAACTACATCTACTAGCTTTCGAAACATTTGCTTTTAGCGGGCATACTAGACTAATAAAATAAACTGCAAAAACTTCATTGTGTGCACACATTGGGTACATTTATACCCTTGTGGCAAAAACCTTGGTTTTTGACTCGTAGACCCCAGTCAGCGTCGGTGTAAAAGGAGTAGCAGAAAAAAAAAACACGGGCCCATTTCCCCATGGATCCTTCACTGGTCCTGACCAGGGTGGAACATGGGGAGGATCCAGGTGAGGGGCAGTGTAAACGGGTATGCCGGGTCAGCAGACCCAGCTCCTGTTTACAGCAATGGGGGAGCCCAACCTCCAGACCGCAGTGTCCTGCGGTTGGTATGGAGGTTGGGCGGGGGGCACACACAGCCTCCGCTGCTGTCTGCTGTACTGTGCAGAGCCGATGAGGAAGTGAATGGGTGTCTGTGTACAGCATCCATTCACCTTGTGGATGGGGGACGGGGGAGGGGGCTAGCGGTGCACAGAGGCTCAGGGCAGCCCAGCAGCTTACCTTGGTGCTGTGCTTGTCCCCAGCACGGCGATCGGTGGTCCCAGCACTTAGTGATGATGTCATCTCTAAGCACCGCCCCTGTTAACACTGAAAAACGGTGATGTTTCCCATAGCAACCAATCAGATTCTGTCTTTCTTTTTCTAGGTTGCAATAGAGAAATAATAGACAGAATCTGATTAGTTTCTCTGGAGAACATCAACTCTTTTAGCTTTTAGAATCTTTAGTAGATTTACCCCATTATTCCCCATTACACCAGAATTATTGCAATTGTATTTTTACCAGTCTTCACCTAAACAGACTTTCACCTCTACATCTACTCTGAATGCAGCGTCCAGACTGATCTTGGTCAGAAAAACATTTTTATTCTACTGCTCTGTTCAGCCAGTCTCTACACTGGATGCCTCTATTCACATTCTGTTGAAATTCTTTGCCATGCATAACAAGACTTTCTTTTAGTCTCCAAACCTTCAAGTGTTTTATCCTTTAAGTTTATCTTGTCAAATTCCAAAACTATCCACGAAACCTCCATAAGCAGTTCTACCCAATTTCCTCCCTTGTACGCAGTCCACCCATACCATACATACATATATACATACATACGGTGGTGGCATCAGGTTTAGTGACATCCAGTGCAACCAATAATCCCCCCATGGCCAAAATGGGAGTGGGGCTTTGAAGTCAAGCAGCATGGCCTTGTATTATAAACCCCTTTGTGTCACTATGTGCACATGGCTGAATGGGAAGTCCACCTGGTTACATCACTCTGGGGTTTTGCCCAGCATTTCCAGAGATACTGAACAGCACCCAGAGACTCTGGCTGCACTGTTGAGGAAGAGAGGAAAGGGGGACCTTGGAAATACATTGCTCTACAGTACTTTATGGCGGGATGATATCGGGAAGGTGTCACTGGATGTAAACCAGAAGGATGAAAAACTTTTTGACCAGAGAGATGTTAAAGTGGAGAAAGCAACAGCTGGAAAGTATAGAACTGTTTTTGCCACAATCTGGCTTTACCACAGTACAGTACAAATGATTTCTTTAAAATAAGCAGCTATATTGCAATTAGGCAAATTTCACTTGACAACTCTTCCAAAATGTCCCAGAGAAAACCCAATCTGGGGAACTCTCTCAGCCTCCCAACAGAGTTGGTACTGTGCACTTCCCAACTGAAGTGGGTTGCAGGGAATTTGAATGAAGAGATTCAAATGTTCCCATCCAAGGCCTGCCCTGCTGTTAAATACCACACAATATAGTTTTAAACAGCAAAACGTTGTTGGGGAGCATGAGTACATGTTGCCCTACCCTTGTTGTGAAATGCCAATAACTGTTACTTTAAACAGCATGAAGTGGGGCCACAACCATGAGACTTTATTGGCAATCCTCTTGCCCATCAGAAATGATTAATCAAATCTTAGAGAGAGAAAAAGTACAGACTAATAACCTCCTGTCATTTGTAAAATGACAGGAACTGGTTGGTACTTTATCTCCATTCACTTTATCTCTCCAATGTTTATAGACCCCAAAGTATCAACCAACCAGCTTTTCTATTTTTACAGACTGTGCTAGAAAAATTACAGAGGCTAATTGGTTGGTAACTTTCTCCACTTTATCTTTCTCAAAGATTTTTTTTTTTATTTTCAGATCATAAGTATGAACCACAGTGGCTTGGTATAAGTAGGCTAGATTTTAAGATGGGAGCACAGATCGCTCAGCAAACATTGCTGACACACATGCGATGCCCAGCAATGTGTGCTGAGCGATTTGTGTGGATCAGTGTTCTCTGCTGAGAAGTCAGATCACAGTAATTGCACTGGAATCACGCCGTGTATATGGCCACATTACACATACCAAGATCCAGAATTAAACACATTTGATACAAGTGGTTAATGCCATCTTTAGATGACATAACCCAATAGAAGCCTATGGGCTTCTTTATGTATTCCTTCCTAGTGGGATCATTCCCAGCAACTCCTGTAACATTACGAGTCAAACTGCACGTGTGTACAAAGACTCCGAGATCCTAAACCAGTGATGGCTACCATTGACACTCCAGCTGTTGTTGAACTACACATCCCAGTATGCTCTACATCAGCTTCAGCATGGCCAAATAGTAAAACTGTGGCTGGGCATGCTGGGATGTGTAGTTCAACAACAGCTGGAGTGTCAAGGTTATCCATCACTGTCCTAAACCCATAAGTTCCGCTATCACAAGCACAGCTCTTATTGGGAGAGTTGTTCTCTGCAATTTTTATCAAATTTCTAGGTACATATAGTACTGGCATTATTAACACTTGCATGTACCCAATAAGTGCCAGGATGTATTTCGTCACAGATGTGCTGCGTAGTACATCTCGCCTTACTGAGTAATTACAGACACCAAAAATTGGTCTTTTAAGATCTAAGGGGGTTTATTGTGTGACAGAGTAGCACCAAGGGTAGTGCTCTCTAGGACACAATTCCTGGCGCTCTGCAGTTAAGGTTTACTACTTTTAAGGGTGTGTATATTTAATTAACAAAACTTGCCACAGCTGCTGCAGTAACTCCTGAGGGCCCGTCAGACCCACAAAAAAAGAAAACTAAAGAAGGGGGTTGGAGTAGATTGCGCTGCTGTTTAAATGATTTCAATATCTGTAACACATTGGCTGTCTAAAAAGGAATGAATTGCGGACACACTGTTGCTTTTGGAAAAATGTTTATCACAAATAGGTAAATAAAATACAATACATATAAATATAAATATACAGCATATAAAAAAACAAGACAATCTTTAAAAAGAAGAGAATGGGATCCCAATCAATTAATTATAATCACTTTGATGTGTTTATCAGTAGTAAATCTTCACTGATGGAATTAGTGAACATTAATCTCCTGCCATTTAATGAAGAATATGTTAGAAAAAAATCGGGCAATGAAACAAAGTTCCAGTTTAGGTGAAATAGTATCTCATTAGTAGCTGACTGATAGCTTATAATGGAAACAGTCACGAAATATGTAGTATGCTCACCCGTGTAGCAGACCTCGATCCCCTGGATGTTTTATGGGGAGAGGAAGGTAGTGTCCAGCAGCTGATGGCCGGCAGCTCAGGTGGAGGGAGAGCTGCACTTCAGCTGGGATGTGTGAGATAACTGATAATTTATCGGCAGATGGAATTAACTGTGGGCATATACTTATGGCAATCTACCCTGGAGGTCTCGATCCCCTTAAGGTAGCTGGGGAGAGAAGCAGTTAATATGCCCACAGTTAATTCCATCTGCCGATAAATTATCAGTTATCTCACACATCCCAGCTGAAGTGCAGCTCTCCCTCCACCTGAGCTGCCGGCCATCAGCTGCTGGACACTACCTTCCTCTCCCCATAAAACATCCAGGGGATCGAGGTCTGCTACACGGGTGAGCATACTATATATTTCGTGACTGTTTCCATTATAAGCTATCAGTCAGCTACTAATGAGATACTATTTCACCTAAACTGGAACTTTGTTTCATTGCCCAATTTTTTTCTAACATATTCTTCATTAAATGGCAGGAGATTAATGTTCACTAATTCCATCAGTGAAGATTTACTACTGATAAACACATCAAAGTGATTATAATTAATTGATTGGGATCCCATTCTCTTCTTTTTAAAGATTGTCTTGTTTTTTTATATGCTGTATATTTATATTTATATGTATTGTATTTTATTTACCTATTTGTGATAAACATTTTTCCAAAAGCAACAGTGTGTCCGCAATTCATTCCTTTTTAGACAGCCAATGTGTTACAGATATTGAAATCATTTAAACAGCAGCGCAATCTACTCCAACCCCCTTCTTTAGTTTTCTTTTAAGATCTAAAGTTTAAAAAAAAGTGTCACACATCAAATCAATGTTTTATTCTTTTGCAGGTTAGTTTAGTTCCTAGAATGAGTACTGTATAATCAACCTTTTTTTTTTTCGTTACTAGAGTGCTGCCTTCAACAATAGTTTTCCCATCCACTTGACTTAAGGTCAAATACCAACATTTCTGAATTCATTAAAGCTCTCTTATCTTTGCTGTATTCATTGTTAAGTAAATTGAGTATTATGGGCTATTAAGAAGATATCATTCCACATTACAAGTGCATATTCCAAGCACACTGACTTGTGGATGTGTAGCGTTTTAATAAGCTTTGATCCATCATCCATCTACATTATCTGTTTTATTGGTATGTATAAAATATGTATTTTTTATATAAAGGTCAATGATTCCTGTTTAGTTTTCAGCATTGCATACGGTATCTGTCATGCTGTATTTGCTCTGTGCTTAGGTCATACTTGACTACTTTTGAAAAGTAGTTTCAGGGAGATTGTAGAGGTCCATTGAGGGGGGCATGCCATGTCCCGTTGTATGGTTCATCTATGGGCATATCTATTTCCACTCAGCTATGATGGATGGATTGATACATACCTCCTAACTTCTGATTGTACCAAAGAGGCATTTGGGGGTGTGGTTCAGTGGGAATGGGGCATGGCCTGTACTTGCTGTACCCTCTGGCTGAGTGTCTATTCATGTGTGACAGGGGGGGACTGCCAACTGCCCCCCCCCCCCCCGCCACGGGACACTACCAGCTTGCAGGACGTTCTCGCGATAAGTGGGACAGTTGGGAGGTATGCGGATATTGCTAACAAATAAAATACTGCGTGAGTGCTAGTATAAGGGATATGAGAGAAGGAAAAAAGAGGTAGAAAGCCGAATAAGAAAAATGCACGTGTAAGAAAAAAAAACTTACATTTAAAAATGAATATGTAAAAACAATGTTTACAACTCTTCTACACAAGCTTTTTAGTCTGTAGATTTAGGGGCTAATTCTATCCCTAACTCTAACAGTCCTGTCAGATGATCGGCATCGGATCCGTCCTCTATGTTGGCAGCTGGCTGGAAGATGGCAGAGTCCTTCGGGAGCTTATTCTGCCACTCTGCCCATTTCTCTTCGGTGCTAATAGGCACGCCACCTGTTCTTTGAGGTTGCTGATTTTAGGAGAGACTTCAGTGCAGTTTAGCAGGGGTGGGGATGGAACTCCATGGACTTTGATGCAATGGCAGTGTGGAGGAATAAGTGACGAAAATGCAAACTGCACATGTGCAAGTCTGGAATGCTGGGGGTGGGGCTTGCAGAGCAGCGTCATGATGTTGGCCCACAAGACTTGCACCGCTTACGCACACAATACCTACATTATTATCACTGTTTATGCACATAATGCCCGCCAGACTAGTGCCGCTTACACACACAATGCCCTTAGGACTAGCGCTGCTTATGCATACAATGCCCATGTTAATGTTGCCATTTACGCACACAATGCCCACAAGACCAGCACCACTTACGCACATAATGCCCTCATAAATAACACTGCTTACGCACACAGTGCCCACAAGACTAGTGCCGCTACACACACAATACCCATAGGACTAATGCCCACATGGATAGCCCAACTTACCACACATACAATACAACGAAATTGGGGTTCCGGACTTCTGAGGCGCAGGGATTTAGGCGGGAATGTCAAACGTCGAAGTCTCACTAGATCTTATCACCACCTTGGCTGTTCACTCTCGGTATGTTCCCAATATGAGAAAAAAACAATAAAAGAAAATCAACTGTTACATATCATTCTATATGACTCAGAAAGCTCAAAATGGATATGGGAAAAGAAGAGGTGGATGGGCGTACCCCACTCACAGTATCTATGGCGGAGTATAGGCACGTAGCGTTATCTTTTTAATGACCCTCTGGTTCTTATCTGTCAGATCAACCTTTTATTCTCCCGATGTGTGTACATGAAAAGTAATAAAAAAAGAGGTGTGTTTCTGTAGATTTGTTTCCTTTGCTCAGATCTCAAACAATAAGTCCTTTCAAGAGGACAGAGCGGGATTTTCCTTTCTATGGGCGTACCTCACTCACCAAGTGAAAGGTGGGGGTACACTTATAAAGGTTTCTTTTGGATGTGAAGAAAAGTGATAGCGTATTCAAATGGATGGGCGTACCCCACTCACGGTATTTTTGATGGTATGCAAGCCCGTAGCGGGTTCTTTTCCTTACATCCTCTGTTATTCAGAAGATTAAGATTTCCTCATCCAATCGAAATATACAAAGTGAAAGAATACAGTATATGCAATGTGTAAAGTTGCCTTAAAATTTTTGGGGGGGATATACAGTAGACTACAGGTGGTGCATCTGAAGAGAGTGAATATACAGGGAGCGTACCAAAACTCACACTGTATGGTGTTTTTTTACCATACTCACCACACATGCCCACAGGACTAGTAACGCTATGCACAATACCCACATACAATAGTATTACCTATTAAAACAAAAACATATTAGTGTACCTTGCCCACATAATGCTCACATTGGGAGAAAAGCACAGATACTGTAGGTAGACTGGATAAGGGGAGATCAGAAAAATAAGCTTTAAATAAGGATGGGAAACTTTACTTACCCATCCTCCTGTGCTGTGTGGGCCACGGGCTGTCAGAGGGGCGGAGCCTGCAGGAGGGGTGGAGCCATGACGAACTGATGGCTGTTGGTGTAGCAGAAGAACATTAAAGCACTGGGGATTGTCGTGCTGCTCTGCTACTGCCTGTCTGTGTGACAGGTGGTGCAGCAGACACTGACAAAGCAAACTGGGAGTCCGGCGCCTCTGTGCAGAGATGGCTGAGTACATTGAGCAGGCTCTGGATGCCTCTACCAGACCCAGATTCCCAGCACCTCTACCCTACTGCAGTGCAGCAGAACGGCCACCACTGCTCAAGGCAAAACTCTGCGGTGGCCGGCCTGGCTTTGAATTATGGCAATGTCTCGCATCATGATGTCGTGATGCGCCCACCAAATTTCAGACTTGTGCATGTGCACTCTGGATTCTTGGCTAGGAATCCCCAAAAACCAGGAGGGCAAGATGGCTTAGCGGGGCAGCGGGAGGCTCGGGTAAAAACTGGGAGCCTCCCGCATTCGGCAACTCTGGCTTAGGTGTAGCCTATAAAACCGTGTATCAGGGTGTCATAGATGTAAGATTTCAGTTATTGCTCTATGATGAGACTATGGATGTGATTCTGGTTGATTTGCAAGGCTGCAAATATGCAGCCTTGCGAGTCCACCAAACCACGCCTTGCGAATGGTGGCCTGGCCGCCATTCATTTTCAGCGCGTGAAAATGGACTGGCCTGCCGCCCCACATCCCTCTCCCACAAACCCCCCTCCCTGCACACTTTGGTGCGTGCGCCTGGCAAACAATCTGTTCGCCATGAACTCATGCACCTGGCGTATACACATGTGCAGAAATGACCCTGCGCATGCACATATGCCCACCATCAGTGCCCTTGCAAATATTCTGGTTCATGCGAATGGACCAGAATAAGGGCCTATATTTTGAATAGTACTCCACTGTAATTTTCCTGAAAGTATGGCTTTAAATATTCTGTGTGAATTGTCACTCTTTTTTTGTTCTGTCCAACACAGAACAAAAATAATTATCATCATAAAAGTATTGTGAAACTCAGTATACTGTATGAAAAGCACATTGCAGCAAAGTGGCCATTCAATAGCATGGGAAATCTTTGAACCTGACGCTGATTTTTGAAGCGGTTTGGCCTGAGGCATGCGCACTACGATCTGTGCTCATGTGCAGCCGTTCGATAATCAGTTTGACTTATGTCGACATACCCACCCAAAAAGAATGAAAACTCATGTCCATCTTTCATGTAGGCATATTCCATATCAACCTAACCACCTTATATTGACCAAATGACAATGTCGACCCAATGCATGTCAACCTATTTCATGTGCCAATCTAGTGACTGTTGACCTATACTGGTCGATCTAATGACTGTTGTCCTAAGTTATGTTGACCCTATGACCCGTACCCATTTCGAACATCCATTTTGTCTGCAAATGTGTAAGCTTTATTAGTAGCCTAAATTCTTTAGGACAAAGGATAACAATTTTCACAATTTTCAATAATTTTGAGGAAATAACCATAAGCTATGAAGCCCCTTACAAGTTGTCAAGATTACAAATTAACTGTTGTGGTGCTGGTTTGCTACTTTTATCGTACTTCAATTTATTGATTATAGATCCTTCTTCATTTTAATATCTTTGTCTGTTCTAGGAACCTTATTTAGCTTGGTGTAGATCATACGATAGACAGTGCTTAGGTCAACAGTCAGTGCTTAGGTCAACACATAATGTTGACATTGACATGGAAAAGGTCGACACGTGCAAATGTAGACATGTTTTTAAAGTTTTTATGTCAATGTCAACACCTGACCATGTAGACCCCCGATTGGCTTTGTTAGCCGTGCTTCAGGCCATGTGCCTTGTGTAATACCCCACTTGTGTTACACATGGCACTGTGCAGTGCGCTATAGTGTACATGTTTACACAGGTGGAAATATCCCAGCAGCCTCGGCAGCTGCACAAGCAGGCACATGACTAGTGGCAGTTAGAGAGACTCTGAGGTAACTGAAATGGAAGAAGGGCTGTGCTGTGTCTATAAGCCCTGCTGTAAGTAAGGGGTAAAAGGAACATTGTTGCCATAATCATCTGACTTTGGTGTGTAAGTTAAATGGAGTGCCATAGTGCCAATAACCTTCAAAGCAACCCCTTCATCCCCAGAAAATTGTTACTGACTGAGGCAGGCTGAGGCCTCCAAATAAGGCAAGACTGCTGCTTTCAGCCGGGTATCAGGACATCGAGAGAGGTATAAGCCAAACCCCTTACACTACGCCTCAATGGCAAGACTGTGTATATTAATGAAAACTTGCCCAAGAAAGTGACACAAGCAATAAAGCTGCCCATACACGGTCCGTTTAACGGATCCGTTCGGGACTTAAATAGTACACATCACATTGCATCGCATCGCATGCCTTGTGCATGCAGTGTGCATGCAATGCGATGTGATGAACAGCTAGTACAAAAAGTATGTGCAGCACATACTTTTTGTACCATACGATGAGATGCGTGGGAGCGCGCATCTCATAGTACAGAACGGACGGTCCGGGAACGGCAGCTTAAGTGTACTCAGAACTAAGGTTCGTCCCTGTGTAAAGGTGCCCATACATGGTACAATTATTGTATACAATATTGCATCTCATCTCATTGCATCGCACAGGTTTTGCAATGCAATGAGATTAGATGAGATGAGATCTAGTACAAAAAGTATGCGCAGGACATACTTTTTGTACTAAATCTCATCTCATTGCAAAAGTAGATCCTTCGATTAAGAAAGTTACCTAAAGAAAGTTAAATAGTTGCCACTGATTGGGTGCTGAACTGTGTCATATTCAATACAAAGAAAGGAAAACTTTTCCCATTGAAATACAGCCGGCCTAGTCGTGCACAATGTCCATACTTAGCATTAGACTCTGAGCTTGGTCACCTGTATAAGGAGCTATTGGGATTAAAGTGGAGTACTCCAACGTGAACTACTGTACATAATATACGCAAATGGAGCCCCATAGGTAATGCAAACTTATTTTGGTTATTTGTAAATTGCCTTTATTATTTAATAGGATTGTTAACTGTTTTAGTGAATTCTAAAAGTTTTTTGCTGTAATATGTAGTGCATACAGGTTATTGTAATTTGTGATAACCATTTTCAAATTTTACAGTTAAGAAAAGATTACTCAGCAGCATTCCAGCTTAATAAAATACTAAAGAGAAATTTTGTAATGAATGTCCATGTGAATTGTACAATGATTTGTGTTGGGAATTAGTTGCGTAATAGATCTCAGAATTTGTGCTTGTTCATAAACTGAACTTTCTCTTGTGTCACATTTGTTATGCTACCTCTGCACTTGGCACACTTGACTGTTCCCAATCTGTCGAGCCTTGCCATGTCATTCATGTGCTTATGTCAATATTTTGTCAATATTGACCTATTGCATGTCAACCTTTTTGGTGTCGACTTATACTGTACATTGTAGACCCATCATCTGTATCCCATTAAGCTTTAGTCATTTACAGTATGTTAGCTTCAAAATAGTTGATACTAAAAACTAGAAGTGGCCAGCAGAGAATGCAACCGAGGCAGACCTGGATACAGATGCATAAGTGCATGGATGCATGGGTGCATAGGTTGGATTGCAGGCACTGATGTTGTTGATAATGATGACAGTTGGTATATGCTTCTAATTTCCTGATTGCATCTGGGCCTGTGGCCCTAATGGTATATTATAGGAAGGTGCCGACATCCACTCACACTACTTAATTGTTATTTGATTAGCATAACAGTAGTTGATAATAGGCACATTTGATCTTTAATGCAAAATATAATGCATGAAATTTAATAGGATGAGAGATTCAGAAAGTGAGGGATTTGGTAAGAAATCTCCAGTTTTTTAAAGCGGCAATCATTTACACTTCAAAATCAAACTGGTTTTGCAGTGTAAATGATTGACGCTTAAAAAAAAAATAAACGAGATTTCTTACCAAATCTCTCATCCTATTAAATTTCCCCCATTGGTTCTATTTATTCAAATTCAAGTTGTCCTTTTCTGCACTATTTGTATTTGAACAGTATTTCATTGTGTGGGGTGCAAATCTGGGACAATAGTAAAGCACTTCCTATTTACATGTTGTTTTACAACAGTATTACAGTTGCATTTATAACTGCTTATCTCAATGTTGTCCCCAGATGGTAACATATTGGGGATACAAAACAAATGTAGTACCTGTGAGAGGCAATATCAGCGGACATTCCTGGGAGGTAATGGGTGGGATGGGCATGTTTTGATGTGTCACT
Organism: Crinia signifera; assembly: GCF_055691185.1. NCBI lineage: Eukaryota > Metazoa > Chordata > Amphibia > Anura > Myobatrachidae > Crinia > Crinia signifera. The sequence continues at coordinate 254,971,656 of NC_139218.1, forward strand.
GCTTTTCCTCAGCTTCACTGCTTCCATTTTTTAACGGACATTCTGTGCCTTCATAGGGTTGTTGCAATATCCAATGATACTACCGATGCTATGTCTTTGTACACACACAGCGACAGATTAGCACCACGGTAGGTGGGCATCTGAATAGAAAGTTCATTGGTATAAAGAAGCAGATGAGCATCACAAAAAAGACAGTCATGGTTGCAATAGTATCTACCTCTGAATCAAGTCCATTGCATGCTGGATACTTAGTATTATTCAAGTAATTAGTATAAAGTTGCAGATAAAGCATAACAATGGCCCTTATTCTGGTTGGTGCGGTAATGTCCGCGTGCGTTCGTGCCGCCGATGTTTTGTGTCTGCGCATGTGCAGAGGCGTCTCTGCGCATGTGCGAACGGGACGCACGGCCAAATTCCGCATGAAATGTGTACACTACGAACAGGGGGTGGAGAGGGGCGTGAAGGGCTGTTTGGGCTCATTACCATATGTTTACACCCCGCGCTTCATGGGCGTTCCCATGCAAACGCTGGGCGTACGTATGGTAATGCGGCCGTGACGCACGTGTAGGGGGCGGACATATGACATTGCCGGATGTCAGCTCAAACAAAGGAATTTTCTCAGTTTCACAGCGCCTATAACCGCAGCTGGAGAGCTACCCAGGAGCACCACTCCTTAACATATATACAAAAAACACAATTGTGGATAGCTTCCCAGCGCTGATTGGATCCAATTCACTATACACGATGTTTCAGGATTTTTACACCCTATAGGAACCACACTGACCTTGGTGTTGGTCCCTATGTGCAAAACAAGGTTTCTTTAACGTATTCCAATCCGCTAGATCCTTAATGTTTAATATAGAGCTGGGGGAATTTACAACTGACCTGGTATGAGGTCCCTATGTGCACATCAAGGTTTCTTTTTAAAACTTCAATATCACCACGTCAGACAGATACTCTATATCAGATGATACTGACCTGGGTACAGTGCCCTATGTTCACATAGGGGTTTCTTTAGTTGTGTTACAGCCAGCCCAAAGGATGATCGACTCCAAGTCCAAAAAAGTGATGATTTATTGTAAAAGTATTTTTTCCAAACATGAATAAAAAGATCCAAATATAAAATCAATAATAAAAGAGGATGGAAGACAGTGAGCTCCAGATGGTGACCACAAAAAGTCCCCTACTCATCCGGATAGAGTGGGGGTATGGTGGGACCGATGGAAAGGGTCTAACCTGGGAGCTACCTGTGTCCTTCCTCTGTAACACACCAACGCGTTGGTGTGTTACAGAGGAAGGACACAGGGGACTTTTTGTGGTCACCATCTGGAGCTCACTGTCTTCCATCCTCTTTTATTATTGATTTTATATTTGGATCTTTTTATTCATGTTTGGAAAAAATACTTTTACAATAAATCATCACTTTTTTGGACTTGGAGTCGATCATCCTTTGGGCTGGCTGTAACACAACTAAAGAAACCCCTATGTGAACATAGGGCACTGTACCCAGGTCAGTATCATCTGATATAGAGTATCTGTCTGACGTGGTGATATTGAAGTTTTAAAAAGAAACCTTGATGTGCACATAGGGACCTCATACCAGGTCAGTTGTAAATTCCCCCAGCTCTATATTAAACATTAAGGATCTAGCGGATTGGAATACGTTAAAGAAACCTTGTTTTGCACATAGGGACCAACACCAAGGTCAGTGTGGTTCCTATAGGGTGTAAAAATCCTGAAACATCGTGTATAGTGAATTGGATCCAATCAGCGCCGGATGTCAGCTGCCCGCCCAGATCCCTGCTTTTGCACGGAGAAATGCCCGTGTGGTCTGAGGTTGCGGGAGCTGGCGGACCACTCGGTCCTGCATTCGATGGTCTGCGACCATCGAATGATGGGGGAGGTTCCAAGAGATGGAGGAGGTGTATCCGTAAGAAATTCACTCGTGCTGTGTGCGGTCAGCGGATTACCGAATTCGGACGGAGTGAGCGATCCGTACGAAAGGCGGGGTTTAGGACGCACGGTCCTGCCCAAATATTCGGCTCCAGCCGCACCGACCAGAATAAGGCCCAATGTATGGCACAGGTCACTCATATCTAACCTGTCTTTTGACTCATTTAAAAGAACCCTCATATCGACATTCTGACTGTCAACCTTCCCATTGTCGACCTAATGCTATTGTCGACCTTAGGCCTGTCAACCTGTTTCATGTGTCAATCTGAGCCCTTTTGACCTAATGTACTGTATGTCTACCTTCATACTATCGACCTACCGACCGTATCCATGGTAAACAGAGGCAATGTAAAAACTGTTCTTAGCTTCTATAAACCTTACAGATTTAACATGCAGCCTGAGCTCGCAAACAAGATCAAAACAAGACATATATCTTTGCTCTTTTTTATTGAATGACAAGGTTTTTCAGAAGATGAAGTCACTTAAACATTTCATCTATTCAAGGACACTCATATTATATTACTTTACTCTGACACATTGAAAAAGAACTATGCATTTTGTCATTCTACACTCAGCTCCTTCATCCATTTTTATGGAATCAAGTGCTTTTTGATCTTTTCTCAGAAATTGAGGTGAAAAATAGACAATAAATGTGACAGAAAATAAAATGGTTGGACCTTGCAATAGGCAGGAAGGAGTCTCATTAATAACAGCAGTATTACAGTTTTTCGTTTAACATGTCCATTGTTAAGTCTTAAAAACAGGAATCTTAAGTTAGGGTATATTTCAGCATGATTTAGTAAAAATCAAAAGAAAATACTAAAGAAACATTTCATTTTATCATTAGTTTGGATTTGTACAAATTTTTAACCAAATGTCTCTACTACATGCGACAAAAGTTCTGGCACTATTACAGATTTGCTTCCACCTCTCTCTGATAATATGACAACAAAACCCCATACCTCATGCTCACTGCCTGAGGGGATAGTTACAAATATTTTTTTTAAAATACACTCACATTGAAATAATATACACACACAAATAATAAAATCGCATATCACTATAAAGGTAAATGCAGCTGGATACCACTCTCTCCGAAGCCAGTGTTGTTATGATGTGAAGTGGAAGTGATCAGTCCCGGAAACATTTCTGCTTCCTGCTCAACAGACTCTATAGGGATAGACATCGTCCAGTACAACGATAGAGAATAAGCTTATACAAGTTTTCAGTTCAAAAGGATTCTTCCTCAGAGCTTAAAATTCACCATCGCAACAGACCTCTATTTATACTGCTGCTAATTGCATTGCCACCTCAATTGCTGTGTGTTGATTGCATTGTGGTTTCATCTGCGGAAGTGCGTCACCTGATTTTTTTTATTTTTGAGTCTTTTTGCAGAGGAAAGAAAATTCTGCATCCCTAAATAACTGTATTTGCCCTAACTTGTAACCACCCAAGGACAAGACTTTCCCTAATCTTTCGGAGGACTAGTTGATATATATATATATATATATATATATATATATATATAGGAGAAGACCAGGGGCTTGTGGTGGGGCTCCCCGAAATAAGGCGGCACTCACGGAATTTGATTTGAAGATATCAATGTATTAGGGGTGACAAAATTACGTCATTTGTCACCCCTAATACATTGATATCTTCAAATCAAATTCCGTGAGTGCCGCCTTATTTCGGGGAGCCCCACCACAAGCCCCTGGTCTTCTCCTAAATCAATTGCGGAGGAAGGCACCGCGGTGTATTATCTATCGTCCGGAGTGCCGAACAAATCTCCTACTATATATATATATATATATATATATATATATATATATGAGAGTAAGTCTGGCACTCCAATTACAAAACAGTGCTTAGGCGGGTGCCCACTCACAGGGCTTGCATAGAGATGAAAAGAAGAGCAGTTTTCAGTCCAAATAGCTTCAAAAGTTTTAATCCTTCACAGCTACGTTTCAATGCTTGCGCATCGTCATCAGGCTCACACAGCACACTAACCACAAACAATATATAACCCACATTGTAGGATGCCAGGCATGCCCCCAACACAGGGCACATGGCAAGTTCACATAGCGCAGGTGATTCAATCAAAGTATCTCACGAGAGGACACATCCTCATCAGTGCAAATACAAATACAAAGTGCTGAGGTGCATAATAAAATAAAAGATGTACAAAATATTTAAATATTGCAGCATGTTTACTACACAAGATATAACATATCATAAACCATAAACATGAAATAGATAATATTTATAAGAGATAATTAAGCCCAACTGCCTCATTGAGGCTTTTAGGTGTCACAGTGTTAAGGCGGACTATCCATCTCGCTTCACACTATAGTAGCCATAATCCTCGATAACCTTCCCTTATGTTATCTTTAACATGATCAATCATCCTGTATTTCAAGGATGTCAAGGTATCACTCTGACCCGAAGAGATCACCTTTTTTGATGGCGGACCTATGAGCCGACATCCTTTCTATAAACGACCTTTTGGTCTTACCAATGTAACTGAGCCCGCAAATTATTTGATATATTATAAATTTAGAGTTCCCTGATAAAGTGTGTTTAATCTGGATAGGGCGACCAGTTTGAGGATGATAAAACAGGGCACCTGGTATCAGAAATTTGCAAGTGGTACAATTACACCTCACACAGCCCAGGATTTTACGCTCCTCACTATCATCAGAATAACTATATGTTTTTACCAACATATCGCGTAAATTGCGATTACGCTTATAACAAGATATAAGTTTAGTAGACTGTAGCGGGATTTCAGCATCTGATTGAATGATTGGCAATAATTTTCTAGAGATTTTACTGATCTCAGGGCTAGAGGTGTTGTAGGTGGTCACACAAGGAATCATAGGGGCCACATTTTTAGCTGACACTTTCTCTTGGAGTAATTCAGATCTCTCAAGGGATAACACTTGCTTTTTAGTGTTGTTTAATTCTATCGCATCATACCCCTATCAAGAAATTTATCGATAACAGTAGTTGTGAATAGGGTAAACTGTGGATAGAAGATTCGGGGTGACAACTAGAATAATGCAGTAAGTTTTTCCTATCCGATGGTTTAGAAAACAAGCTAGTAGAAATCTACCAATTTTTGAGTGTTATAAGTACATCTAAAAAATTTACTTGGCAAGGACTAGTAGTATATGCAAATGTTATTGTACTACCACTGGCATTATGTCTTTCGATTATGTTACTTAGGTTTTGCGCTGGAACCCTCCATAATATCAGTAAATGTATCGTAAAAAATACCCAAATCCGGTCAGAAATACTCCTGTCTGAAAAAAATATCTCTTCCTCCATGTCAAACATGAAGACGTTGGCGAATAAGGGGGGCTACCGTCACCCCCATTGCCACGCCCACTAGTTGTAGTAAGAAGGTCTCACGAACTAGAAAGACATTTTTAGTAAAGACAAGCCTTAGTAGTTCATTCACCAAATGAATGTCAATGCCATCATAGTTGGTAAGATTTAGCAAAAATCTCCTAATGGAACCAAGCCCTAACTCATGAGGTATTGCAGTTTATAAACTCTGCACATCTGTAGTAAATAGACATACTGTATGTGTGTATATATATATATATTCCGTCCCACTGTGGATGCAGTGAAGGCAGCACACGGTCAAATATACAAACGATGAGGCAGGAAACTTCCTGCTGAAGTTTCCTGCCTCATCGTTTGTATATTTGACCGTGTGCTGCCTTCACTGCATCCACAGTGGGACGGAATATTTATGTGCCTGTGTACAGGCTAATGGTTTGCACCGGGACTTTGAAGCTTTATTGGTGGAGTTGCTTGGCCGCAGGACATTGTATATATATATATATATATATATATATATATATATATATATATATATATATATATATATATATATATATATATATATACAAAGTAAAGAAGAAGAGGGCGGCACTCACGGGTTTAAGTGAAAAAATCTTTAGTGCAAATGTTGTCACATGAACCAACGTTTTGAGGCTGCTGGGCCTCTATTTCAAGGTGTGTGTATATATATATATATATATATATATAGTGGGGGGTTCTCAAAACGGCACTCTGTAGCAAATAGTAACGTTCCTGGTGCAGGGTCCAATTTAGTAGATAAAGATAGCACTTACCCAACCTTGCAGCAGGAGAAGAGACAGACCAGCACTCAGTAAAATAGGTGAAAAAAACGTGTATTAAAGTTGTTTTTACAGCATAGTAACAATAGGTTAGTACAACATCACAGCTGACCCGACAGCTGTTTCAAACTGGATCACAAGTCCAGTTCTCATCAGGGGTGCTGACAGTTACAGAGGCAGCTATATTTATAATGCAGATAAAGGCGCCAAGTACGCCCATAGAACTCGTGCTGGTGCTGTCACTCAGCACCACGGGGCTTGCTGTAGCGTCCCGTTGCTAAGAGACCAGGGGGGGGCGTCATGCTGCTCAGCGCGTCACTGGGGAATCACTGAGGAATCCCAGTCACGGCTGTGTCTATCTGTCAGTGCGGCTAGATGTATATAACATCGGCAGATGGTAGCGCTAGCGCTATTGCCGTATAACTAAGGATGGTGAGTGAGGGTGAAGTGACCATGTTGTTGAAGGGATGGGGGTGGGAACATAACCACGATTATGCCTGAAACGGAGCTAAGTCAATGAAACAAGATGATAAAGCCGTCACTATACACCTGCGCATTGCGGTGTCAGTATGTGTTCAAGTGCTGGCACTGTGTGGTAAGGATGTTGTCAAATGCTGAAGAAGGCTAGGTCTTGTGTATAGTATGCATATGTGTATCATGATACCGCAATTTGAGGAAAAACGTCAGGACACATAATGGTGTCAACTTATCAGGTGTGTCGACAATCAGCAGTAGCGTCATGGAGGCGGTTTAGAAGAGTGGGTTAATACAGCAAATTAATAAATAAATAATTAATAAACAACTTGACACGCGGCGGTGTCAGCATAAGCTCATGTCGACCATATATGGCATGAGGTAGAAATAGTCATTGGAACAGTCTAATTTTGGCACATAGCGATTACAATGTACACATAGCGATTACAGTGTACAGATTCACCAAGATTGCTGTAAAACGATGCGAATCATATTGTTAAATAATAGCCTGACACACGGCGGTGTCGGCACAAGGTTATAATAGACCAATTCTAGCACGACATACAAATAGTGGTTACATCAGCCCAATAAGAATATCGCGGTGTTGACCCACACAGGTAAGTCCAAAGGCAACGTCCAGCTCTTAAGCCCACGGCGGGGCACATGTAAATCATAGAGTCCAGTTCACAGACCCACGGCGGGGTTATTGAAATATGTCTGTTGTGTACTTAAAAGAAAAGAATCACAAGCCATGGCCTCACAGAAGGCTGTCCGACCTGTTCCCGTTTCAGTTCGTGTGCATTGTTTTAATGGTATGTGTTTGAGCGCTAGTCAAGAAAAAAGGGGTTGGATATATATCTTAAGAATGTCCATAGAGGAGTGCACTCAGGCACTGTCCGTGAGGAGTCTGCTAAATGAAGCAGCCCATTTTAAAGTCCTCATTCAAGCCATGAGGAGTGAGGGTATTCAAACGATAGATCCATTTGAGTTCACGCTGTAGAAGGAATTTGTCTCTGTCCCCACCTCGCCTAAGCGGCGGTATATGGTCAATTATGTGACATTTGAGTTGTCCGATATTGTGACCTTTTTCAAGGTAATGTCTTGCCACAGGGAGTTGTTTGAGGTCCACGGTTGCATTGGTAGTTGTTGAGCTTTTCTTAATGGATGACCTGTGTTGTCCAAGTCTCTCTTTAATCATTCTGGTCGTCTTGCCGATGTATATCAACTTGCAGGGACATATTAACGCATAAATTACGTATCTGCTGTTGCAGTCTAGTCTGTGGTTTAGTTTGTATATCTGTCCAGTTGCTGGGTTTGTGAAAACATTCCCGGTGACCAGAAAATTGCAATTGGTGCAGCCTGAGCATTTGTATACTCCATGTTTACGGGATAGCCAGGTCGTGGCATTCTGGGTGTTGGGAGATACATCTGTAACCACCAGGAGATCCTTAAGGTTCTGTCCCCTCCGGTAAGCAAACCTGGGGGGGGTCTTGAGTACAGGTTCTAGAACTGGGTCACTAGCAATCAGGTGCCAATGTTCAAGAATCTTTTTCTTTATGTGGCTGGAAACTACCGTGTAGGTACTGCAGAAGTTTAGCCTGTTGTCCGCTTCATTCAGAGTCTTGGTTTTTTGTGTGAGCAGATCTTCCCTTTTGTGCTCAAGAGCTCTATGAAGTGCTGCGTCAATGTCTTTTTTGTTATAACCTCTTTCCAGGAAGCGTTTTCCCATCTCTATTAGAGCTAATGGTAGTTCTTCTGTATTAGAGGTGATGCGGCAGACTCTCAGCATTTGAGAATAGGGTAAGCCCCTTTTGAGGGGTTCCGGATGATAACTGTTGGCATGAAGTAAGGTGTTTTTATCTGTAGATTTGCTGAACACTCTGGTCTGCAAGCGGTTGTCTTGTAATGTTATGCTGACGTCCAGGAAACTGATGGTGCTGCAGCTGAAGTTGATGGTAAATTTAATTGTCCCAGGGATGCTATTGAGGTAATTTACAAAGAGGAGCAGATTCTCCTCACCTCCAGTCCACAATAAAAACAAGTCATCAATGTATCTTACATATAACTTGATGTATTTGTTGAAGATTGGGTTCCCACTGATGTGCAGTTTTTCATAGGCCGCCATAAAAAGGTTGGCATAGGCTGGGGCCATATTGGACCCCATGGCCGTGCCCTGACGCTGGAGATAGAACCTGTTGAGGAAGAGGAAATAATTCTTGTTCAAGATAATTTCCATCAGAAGGGTGAGGTAATCGATGGGTGGTCCAGTGTAAGTGTCACTGTTGGAAATGATTTCACGGCAAGCTGCAATCCCTAGATCATGGGGGATATTGGTATATAGGCTTGAAACGTCCAAGGTAACCAGTATTGAGCCAGGTGGGATAACAGTAGTTTGGTTCAATTTGCGCAAAAAGTCAGAGGTGTCTTCTATAAAGCTATCAGTGCCCTTGACCACTGGTTGCAGGAAAAAATCCACCAGTTGAGAGATAGGCTGGCACAGAGACCCTCTTGCCGAGATTATGGGTCGTCCGGGGGGAGACACAAGGGATTTATGAACCTTGGGTAGGGTATACAGGATAGGAATGATGGGGTTAGTCTGGGTCAGGAAGTTAGCCGTCTCGCTGTTGATGTAGTTGTTGGCGACTCCAAGATTGATGATATTATCAATCTCTTTTTTGTATTGCCACGTAGGGTCCCGGTCAAGTTGAAGGTAGCAGGTTGGGTCGGCTAATTGGTTGAGTGCTTCTTTTACATAGTAAGAGTAGTCCAATAACACAATGCCCCCTCCCTTGTCCGCCGCCCTGATGATGAGATCCTTGTCATCCTTCAGCGTTTTAATTGAGTTTCTTTCCTCCAAGCTGATGTTATGATATGACACTTTATGTCTTTCCACAATAGGGCAAGTGTCCCTTTTTAATACCCTGAGGAAGGTATTGACTGACGCGTTGAGGGAAGGGGGGTCAAATTTACTCGGTTTCTTCAGAGTGCTGGTCCTAGTCTCAGTTGGAGTTTGAGATTGGGATGCAGGGTTTTTCTGGAAGAAGTCCTTCAACCTTAGTTGCCTGCCGAACTTATACATATCGACTTGCCAGTCAAACTTATCCTGGGATACCGTCGGAACAAATGATAGTCCTTTGTTAAGAAGTGAAATCTCCGTTTCAGTGAGTTGATGCTTAGACAGGTTGTAAATCACTGAGCCTGTTGGTTCCTGCCGCCCTTTCTTTTGTCTTTTTCGCCCACCCCTGCGGGTGGGTAGAGAGGGTTTTTTGGCGGCCTCCTATGTCTATCTGATCTGGCCAAGTATTGCGTTTCTTGAGTAGTTGAAGATTGTGCATCGGAGTCACTTGCAGAGGTATGACTTTCAATATCCGTGAAGTGTGTGTTGGGTCGCCTATTGCCTCCCCTACGGGGTTGGGGGCGATATCTGCGGTTCTCACTTCTGGAGAACCAGGTATAGACCCTATTCTCCTTGTAGTCGAGTTTGACCTGTTTATATTTGTTCTTTTTAAACTTTAATAAGTTTTCTCTATATTTTTCTAACTCCTTTTCCAGTTTGCCCAGTAATTCACTCTCTGGAACCTCTAGTGCTTTGTATGGTTCCGTCTGTTTGAGGTCTGTAATTTCTCCCTTGATGGTGTTGAGGTCAATGCCTGTCTGCTCAATGACCAGGAGCATTAGGTCGTGGGAGCATCTATTGAGTATGCTGCACCACTTCAGGCAAAATTCGTCGTTGTGTCTCCCCAAGGTTGGCTGGTTATGTAGCCTGAAACCCCTGGGTATTAGCTGTTCTTTGTAGTATTGGGATAAAGTTAATCCATGTAGCTGCAACTCTATTTCTCGCTTACTTAATTTAAGGAGGTCCTGGTAAGCTTCTTCAGGGCTGTCCTTATTGAACAAGAGAGTATCCGTATCCGTGAATAGTATGCGCTCTCTATCTTCTTGAGTAAAGTGTAAGGCGGACGTCAAGTCAAACCCCTGTGGGTTAGACATCTAGTAACTTGAAAGAAATTTTGGGGTATAGGCAGTAGGGTAGTGCTATCGTCTCCCACTAGAGTAATTAATGCTCTGTGTAGAAGATAGTATAGAAGTTTGTTTGGAAAAAATTGGATAAGCAAAAATTGGATGGTGTGTACAGAGCAGTTGTGGAATAGACTCTGTCACAGTAAGTTCAGCAGGCGGTGCTCAGTTTTCATAAAGTAATAATGCAGTGGGGGGTTCTCAAAACGGCACTCTGTAGCAAATAGTAACGTTCCTGGTGCAGGGTCCAATTTAGTAGATAAAGATAGCACTTACCCAACCTTGCAGCAGGAGAAGAGACAGACCAGCACTCAGTAAAATAGGTGAAAAAAACGTGTATTAAAGTTGTTTTTACAGCATAGTAACAATAGGTTAGTACAACATCACAGCTGACCCGACAGCTGTTTCAAACTGGATCACAAGTCCAGTTCTCATCAGGGGTGCTGACAGTTACAGAGGCAGCTATATTTATAATGCAGATAAAGGCGCCAAGTACGCCCATAGAACTCGTGCTGGTGCTGTCACTCAGCACCACGGGGCTTGCTGTAGCGTCCCGTTGCTAAGAGACCAGGGGGGGGCGTCATGCTGCTCAGCGCGTCACTGGGGAATCACTGAGGAATCCCAGTCACGGCTGTGTCTATCTGTCAGTGCGGCTAGATGTATATAACATCGGCAGATGGTAGCGCTAGCGCTATTGCCGTATAACTAAGGATGGTGAGTGAGGGTGAAGTGACCATGTTGTTGAAGGGATGGGGGTGGGAACATAACCACGATTATGCCTGAAACGGAGCTAAGTCAATGAAACAAGATGATAAAGCCGTCACTATACACCTGCGCATTGCGGTGTCAGTATGTGTTCAAGTGCTGGCACTGTGTGGTAAGGATGTTGTCAAATGCTGAAGAAGGCTAGGTCTTGTGTATAGTATGCATATGTGTATCATGATACCGCAATTTGAGGAAAAACGTCAGGACACATAATGGTGTCAACTTATCAGGTGTGTCGACAATCAGCAGTAGCGTCATGGAGGCGGTTTAGAAGAGTGGGTTAATACAGCAAATTAATAAATAAATAATTAATAAACAACTTGACACGCGGCGGTGTCAGCATAAGCTCATGTCGACCATATATGGCATGAGGTAGAAATAGTCATTGGAACAGTCTAATTTTGGCACATAGCGATTACAATGTACACATAGCGATTACAGTGTACAGATTCACCAAGATTGCTGTAAAACGATGCGAATCATATTGTTAAATAATAGCCTGACACACGGCGGTGTCGGCACAAGGTTATAATAGACCAATTCTAGCACGACATACAAATAGTGGTTACATCAGCCCAATAAGAATATTCTTATTGGGCTGATGTAACCACTATTTGTATGTCGTGCTAGAATTGGTCTATTATAACCTTGTGCCGACACCGCCGTGTGTCAGGCTATTATTTAACAATATGATTCGCATCGTTTTACAGCAATCTTGGTGAATCTGTACACTGTAATCGCTATGTGTACATTGTAATCGCTATGTGCCAAAATTAGACTGTTCCAATGACTATTTCTACCTCATGCCATATATGGTCGACATGAGCTTATGCTGACACCGCCGCGTGTCAAGTTGTTTATTAATTATTTATTTATTAATTTGCTGTATTAACCCACTCTTCTAAACCGCCTCCATGACGCTACTGCTGATTGTCGACACACCTGATAAGTTGACACCATTATGTGTCCTGACGTTTTTCCTCAAATTGCGGTATCATGATACACATATGCATACTATACACAAGACCTAGCCTTCTTCAGCATTTGACAACATCCTTACCACACAGTGCCAGCACTTGAACACATACTGACACCGCAATGCGCAGGTGTATAGTGACGGCTTTATCATCTTGTTTCATTGACTTAGCTCCGTTTCAGGCATAATCGTGGTTATGTTCCCACCCCCATCCCTTCAACAACATGGTCACTTCACCCTCACTCACCATCCTTAGTTATACGGCAATAGCGCTAGCGCTACCATCTGCCGATGTTATATACATCTAGCCGCACTGACAGATAGACACAGCCGTGACTGGGATTCCTCAGTGATTCCCCAGTGACGCGCTGAGCAGCATGACGCCCCCCCCTGGTCTCTTAGCAACGGGACGCTACAGCAAGCCCCGTGGTGCTGAGTGACAGCACCAGCACGAGTTCTATGGGCGTACTTGGCGCCTTTATCTGCATTATAAATATAGCTGCCTCTGTAACTGTCAGCACCCCTGATGAGAACTGGACTTGTGATCCAGTTTGAAACAGCTGTCGGGTCAGCTGTGATGTTGTACTAACCTATTGTTACTATGCTGTAAAAACAACTTTAATACACGTTTTTTTCACCTATTTTACTGAGTGCTGGTCTGTCTCTTCTCCTGCTGCAAGGTTGGGTAAGTGCTATCTTTATCTACTAAATTGGACCCTGCACCAGGAACGTTACTATTTGCTACAGAGTGCCGTTTTGAGAACCCCCCACTGCATTATTACTTTATGAAAACTGAGCACCGCCTGCTGAACTTACTGTGACAGAGTCTATTCCACAACTGCTCTGTACACACCATCCAATTTTTGCTTATTCAATTTTTTCCAAACAAACTTCTATACTATCTTCTACACAGAGCATTAATTACTCTAGTGGGAGACGATAGCACTACCCTACTGCCTATACCCCAAAATTTCTTTCAAGTTACTAGATGTCTAACCCACAGGGGTTTGACTTGACGTCCGCCTTACACTTTACTCAAGAAGATAGAGAGCGCATACTATTCACGGATACGGATACTCTCTTGTTCAATAAGGACAGCCCTGAAGAAGCTTACCAGGACCTCCTTAAATTAAGTAAGCGAGAAATAGAGTTGCAGCTACATGGATTAACTTTATCCCAATACTACAAAGAACAGCTAATACCCAGGGGTTTCAGGCTACATAACCAGCCAACCTTGGGGAGACACAACGACGAATTTTGCCTGAAGTGGTGCAGCATACTCAATAGATGCTCCCACGACCTAATGCTCCTGGTCATTGAGCAGACAGGCATTGACCTCAACACCATCAAGGGAGAAATTACAGACCTCAAACAGACGGAACCATACAAAGCACTAGAGGTTCCAGAGAGTGAATTACTGGGCAAACTGGAAAAGGAGTTAGAAAAATATAGAGAAAACTTATTAAAGTTTAAAAAGAACAAATATAAACAGGTCAAACTCGACTACAAGGAGAATAGGGTCTATACCTGGTTCTCCAGAAGTGAGAACCGCAGATATCGCCCCCAACCCCGTAGGGGAGGCAATAGGCGACCCAACACACACTTCACGGATATTGAAAGTCATACCTCTGCAAGTGACTCCGATGCACAATCTTCAACTACTCAAGAAACGCAATACTTGGCCAGATCAGATAGACATAGGAGGCCGCCAAAAAACCCTCTCTACCCACCCGCAGGGGTGGGCGAAAAAGACAAAAGAAAGGGCGGCAGGAACCAACAGGCTCAGTGATTTACAACCTGTCTAAGCATCAACTCACTGAAACGGAGATTTCACTTCTTAACAAAGGACTATCATTTGTTCCGACGGTATCCCAGGATAAGTTTGACTGGCAAGTCGATATGTATAAGTTCGGCAGGCAACTAAGGTTGAAGGACTTCTTCCAGAAAAACCCTGCATCCCAATCTCAAACTCCAACTGAGACTAGGACCAGCACTCTGAAGAAACCGAGTAAATTTGACCCCCCTTCCCTCAACGCGTCAGTCAATACCTTCCTCAGGGTATTAAAAAGGGACACTTGCCCTATTGTGGAAAGACATAAAGTGTCATATCATAACATCAGCTTGGAGGAAAGAAACTCAATTAAAACGCTGAAGGATGACAAGGATCTCATCATCAGGGCGGCGGACAAGGGAGGGGGCATTGTGTTATTGGACTACTCTTACTATGTAAAAGAAGCACTCAACCAATTAGCCGACCCAACCTGCTACCTTCAACTTGACCGGGACCCTACGTGGCAATACAAAAAAGAGATTGATAATATCATCAATCTTGGAGTCGCCAACAACTACATCAACAGCGAGACGGCTAACTTCCTGACCCAGACTAACCCCATCATTCCTATCCTGTATACCCTACCCAAGGTTCATAAATCCCTTGTGTCTCCCCCCGGACGACCCATAATCTCGGCAAGAGGGTCTCTGTGCCAGCCTATCTCTCAACTGGTGGATTTTTTCCTGCAACCAGTGGTCAAGGGCACTGATAGCTTTATAGAAGACACCTCTGACTTTTTGCGCAAATTGAACCAAACTACTGTTATCCCACCTGGCTCAATACTGGTTACCTTGGACGTTTCAAGCCTATATACCAATATCCCCCATGATCTAGGGATTGCAGCTTGCCGTGAAATCATTTCCAACAGTGACACTTACACTGGACCACCCATCGATTACCTCACCCTTCTGATGGAAATTATCTTGAACAAGAATTATTTCCTCTTCCTCAACAGGTTCTATCTCCAGCGTCAGGGCACGGCCATGGGGTCCAATATGGCCCCAGCCTATGCCAACCTTTTTATGGCGGCCTATGAAAAACTGCACATCAGTGGGAACCCAATCTTCAACAAATACATCAAGTTATATGTAAGATACATTGATGACTTGTTTTTATTGTGGACTGGAGGTGAGGAGAATCTGCTCCTCTTTGTAAATTACCTCAATAGCATCCCTGGGACAATTAAATTTACCATCAACTTCAGCTGCAGCACCATCAGTTTCCTGGACGTCAGCATAACATTACAAGACAACCGCTTGCAGACCAGAGTGTTCAGCAAATCTACAGATAAAAACACCTTACTTCATGCCAACAGTTATCATCCGGAACCCCTCAAAAGGGGCTTACCCTATTCTCAAATGCTGAGAGTCTGCCGCATCACCTCTAATACAGAAGAACTACCATTAGCTCTAATAGAGATGGGAAAACGCTTCCTGGAAAGAGGTTATAACAAAAAAGACATTGACGCAGCACTTCATAGAGCTCTTGAGCACAAAAGGGAAGATCTGCTCACACAAAAAACCAAGACTCTGAATGAAGCGGACAACAGGCTAAACTTCTGCAGTACCTACACGGTAGTTTCCAGCCACATAAAGAAAAAGATTCTTGAACATTGGCACCTGATTGCTAGTGACCCAGTTCTAGAACCTGTACTCAAGACCCCCCCCAGGTTTGCTTACCGGAGGGGACAGAACCTTAAGGATCTCCTGGTGGTTACAGATGTATCTCCCAACACCCAGAATGCCACGACCTGGCTATCCCGTAAACATGGAGTATACAAATGCTCAGGCTGCACCAATTGCAATTTTCTGGTCACCGGGAATGTTTTCACAAACCCAGCAACTGGACAGATATACAAACTAAACCACAGACTAGACTGCAACAGCAGATACGTAATTTATGCGTTAATATGTCCCTGCAAGTTGATATACATCGGCAAGACGACCAGAATGATTAAAGAGAGACTTGGACAACACAGGTCATCCATTAAGAAAAGCTCAACAACTACCAATGCAACCGTGGACCTCAAACAACTCCCTGTGGCAAGACATTACCTTGAAAAAGGTCACAATATCGGACAACTCAAATGTCACATAATTGACCATATACCGCCGCTTAGGCGAGGTGGGGACAGAGACAAATTCCTTCTACAGCGTGAACTCAAATGGATCTATCGTTTGAATACCCTCACTCCTCATGGCTTGAATGAGGACTTTAAAATGGGCTGCTTCATTTAGCAGACTCCTCACGGACAGTGCCTGAGTGCACTCCTCTATGGACATTCTTAAGATATATATCCAACCCCTTTTTTCTTGACTAGCGCTCAAACACATACCATTAAAACAATGCACACGAACTGAAACGGGAACAGGTCGGACAGCCTTCTGTGAGGCCATGGCTTGTGATTCTTTTCTTTTAAGTACACAACAGACACATTTCAATAACCCCGCCGTGGGTCTGTGAACTGGACTCTATGATTTACATGTGCCCCGCCGTGGGCTTAAGAGCTGGACGTTGCCTTTGGACTTACCTGTGTGGGTCAACACCGTGATATTCTTATTGGGCTGATGTAACCACTATTTGTATGTCGTGCTAGAATTGGTCTATTATAACCTTGTGCCGACACCGCCGTGTGTCAGGCTATTATTTAACAATATGATTCGCATCGTTTTACAGCAATCTTGGTGAATCTGTACACTGTAATCGCTATGTGTACATTGTAATCGCTATGTGCCAAAATTAGACTGTTCCAATGACTATTTCTACCTCATGCCATATATGGTCGACATGAGTTTATGCTGACACCGCCGCGTGTCAAGTTGTTTATTAATTATTTATTTATTAATTTGCTGTATTAACCCACTCTTCTAAACCGCCTCCATGACGCTACTGCTGATTGTCGACACACCTGATAAGTTGACACCATTATGTGTCCTGACGTTTTTCCTCAAATTGCGGTATCATGATACACATATGCATACTATACACAAGACCTAGCCTTCTTCAGCATTTGACAACATCCTTACCACACAGTGCCAGCACTTGAACACATACTGACACCGCAATGCGCAGGTGTATAGTGACGGCTTTATCATCTTGTTTCATTGACTTAGCTCCGTTTCAGGCATAATCGTGGTTATGTTCCCACCCCCATCCCTTCAACAACATGGTCACTTCACCCTCACTCACCATCCTTAGTTATACGGCAATAGCGCTAGCGCTACCATCTGCCGATGTTATATACATCTAGCCGCACTGACAGATAGACACAGCCGTGACTGGGATTCCTCAGTGATTCCCCAGTGACGCGCTGAGCAGCATGACGCCCCCCCCTGGTCTCTTAGCAACGGGACGCTACAGCAAGCCCCGTGGTGCTGAGTGACAGCACCAGCACGAGTTCTATGGGCGTACTTGGCGCCTTTATCTGCATTATAAATATAGCTGCCTCTGTAACTGTCAGCACCCCTGATGAGAACTGGACTTGTGATCCAGTTTGAAACAGCTGTCGGGTCAGCTGTGATGTTGTACTAACCTATTGTTACTATGCTGTAAAAACAACTTTAATACACGTTTTTTTCACCTATTTTACTGAGTGCTGGTCTGTCTCTTCTCCTGCTGCAAGGTTGGGTAAGTGCTATCTTTATATATATATATATATATATATATATATATATTTATATATATATATATGGATATCTATCTACATATATATATATAGAACAATGCTTTTCCTTACTGAGACCACTGCTGGCTTCTGTTATAGGAAAAAATAGGCAGCACTCCACGGACTTGTCAAACAAATTCAAACTGTATTAAATCATAGGTAGGACAACGTTTCAAAACCCGAAGGTTTTTACCTCAGGGAACCTGCTTTATGATTTATGTGGACCTGAGGAAAAAACCTTCGGGTTTTGAAACGTTGTCCTACCTATGATTTAATACAGTTTGAATTTGTTTGACAAGTCCGTGGAGTGCTGCCTATTTTTTTCCTATAACAGAAGCCAGCAGTGGTCTCAGTAAGGAAAAGCATTGTTCTATATTATCTATGTGGAAGGCACCGGCATCTACTTATTTTTCCAAATCCAGAGTGCCAATCATTCGCTTCGTATACATATATATATATATATATATATATATATATATATATATGGCAAAATCGAATGTAAAATCAAATATAATACTGAATCAAGTTCAAAATTAAATATCGACAAAACATTGGTACTTTTAAATAGACAGATAGGATCTCCTGATTTACCAAAATTTACTTTGAAAATTGAACACAAATTGTCATACAAATCCCCAAAATAAAAGACAAATAGCACACAGGCAATTTTAGCTTTTAGACAACTTTCTATTCTCTAAACCTTCATTATGTTGCCTATAAAAGTAGAGATGATGGACCTTATGATGATGTTTATGCAAGTAACTGATTATTGGTCAGTTGCACATGAATATGCTTCGCATGCACCAAAGTCTAATAGCGATACATATCAAATTGCTTACCTTTACGTAGAGTGATAATGGAGGGGGCCTTTATCAGATGCTTCTGATGAAGGAACTTGAGTTCCAAGATGCATAAAGCTGGTGACAATAGATCCACCTATGGACAAACTGCTGGGACTGCATGTAATTTTCCTTGACCTGTGGTTTCTGGGACCATTGTGATCTTCCCTCCATTTACATGTACCACTAGCAGGGGCAGGGGCAGCTTCTGTGTACTTTTTACTGTGGAACAAGCTGTTCCAAGGGGACCCCACTTTGTGTTACTGTATTTGACATGATTTTTTTAACTGAAAATGTGAATGTGCTACATGAAAAACAATACAATACAGAGAGCATAACAGTGACTGTAATACTATACAGAGAGCAACATACTGTAGTGACCATTGTACAGTACATGCAGTTTGTGAGTCAGTGCCTCAGCTGAGCAATGAGCACCAGCAGCAGAGGATAGTATTGGAGTAATATATTAATATTAGCATTTACCTTCTTCCGTAAGGTCTTCAACATGTCACATGCTTTTATTTGTATTATAAAAATGTTGCTGGAGCTGTATCTCTATTGAAAGAGAGCTCCCAGATAAGTACCTTCGATTTGCAAGTGTTTGCTTGCAGAGCCCATCCACCAGAGACTAACCTACACAGAATCTCATCAAGTAAACCAGGCTTGGTGTCCAGGGACCAGATGTGCAAACAGGAGAAGGGCAGGACTACTTTTTTTATACACCCCAATTGCTTGTATTGAGAATCAGATTCTGACTGACATCACTGGTACAGAGGATGTGGCCATGTGTGAAGGTATGACCATTAGAGTAGAGACATGCTGTGCAGTGCTCATCACCTACAATGGAACGAATACCAAGTTTGTGTGCAGACGTGTGGTGCATGTCAGCTTATCTATCAAGCAGGTCCTTAGTTGCGATCCAGTCGAAGGGATTTCCTGAAAAAACAGGCCACTGTACCCCTCTTAATTTGCTTTTGATGAAGGCTCCAGCGAAGTTGAGAAGAAGGGGCATCTTTTTTTGTTTGCAACCTCAATCTTCCTGGAAAATTCACCTTCTCTTGACCAGGCTGTTGCAAGTTTCCATTATTACAGGGAACTCCACACTGTAAGTCTTCCAGGTATAATTTGACCATCTCAATCTGGGATATTGTGACTTCGTGCTGGTTAGGCTTATTGCAGGATGGTCCCATGTATATATTGATGTAACTACATGTTGCACAATATTATGAACTCAACTAATATCCTTAACTATGTCGGCTGAACCACAAAATGGGTGCAAGACATATAATTCAAGTAAGAAGGTGGTCTCTGTTTTCATTGCTTTCTGGCTACACAATTCTCTTTAATTGTAAATTATACTGTAGGTACCTTCTCTTAAATGAATACTCGGCCAAAGGGCGTAGTGCAACTTGCATGAAATGGCTCTAGAATAATGGAGCATTAACCACCCAGTGGTGGAGTTGTGTATTGCAAGCTGTGTATGTTGTCATGCCTCAACGCACCTCAATGCATCTAAGCGGGCTCCAACCCCACATCTAGGCGCTGCCGGAATGAATAAAGGTGTCTCCATCTGTACCATGCAGAACTTAGGGCCTTATTTTGGTTCATTCTTTCTGACAAAATCCTTCTTAGATGGACAAAACCATGTGCACTGCAGGGGGGGCAGATGTAACATGTGCAGAGAGAATTAGATTTGGGTGAGTAATTTTGTTTTTGTGCAGGGAAAATACTGACTGCTTTATTTTTACACTGCAATATAGATCTCACTTTGAAGTAAAACCCCACCCAAATCTAATTCTCTCTGCACATGTTACATCTGCCCCACCTGCAGTGCACATGGTTATGCCCATCTAAGAAGGATTTTGTCAGAAAGCGTGAACTAGAATAAGGCCCTTAGTGATTCTGCCACCTACACCTACTTGTGGCTATATAGGTTGGACTAATCACGAAAGGGATGGATGTAGAATCAGAGAGCAGTATTATTTGCAGGTGGCTGGAAATAGTTAATGAGGATGATGTCCCCACAAGTGGCAAGCAGCTTGTCAATGGCTGGTTTTGAATTCTCTGTTAACTGGCAATTTGTTGCTAGGGCATACAGTACATTATATTTTATAGTGCTTGTTTTAGAAAAAACATTTTTATTTTCCCATGCAAGATATTGTTTTTGCTGTATTAGATAACTCTTAGCAGTTTTATAGAAGCACAATAACAAATTTATTTGTTGCAAATAAAATAGTAAAAATATGAATGTAAATGTGACTTAATATATGTAAACTAGGAGCATACAGCATTATTGCTATTTTGAATATATATTCAGTTGCAAGATGTCTAATAAATGCAAATTGCTTATATGATTTGTGAAGCAATTACAGCCAACTTTGCATCAAGTACTTAGAGATAAGCATTTGTTCCAGTGACATAACTAGAAGTCCAATGACTTCTGTAAACTACTGCTGCCAAATATATAATAAAATTGACTGCTGATAAAAATTGGGCTGGAGTATAATATCAGTTGGCCTAATTTCATAGAAGATGCATTGGAAAGATGAATGGGTCTGTGAGATAGCGTGACAATGGATATGGAAAAAAATTGTGGGGCTAAAGTAATATTGGGAAAGAGTGTGTGGGGAGAGACAGAGGATGTGATTCAAAAGTGGACATATGTCTGCTACTTCAACTTTATGCCAATACTTTGGCTGATGGGTGTCATAGTTAGATGTCCACCAGCGGTAGCACAAATTCGACTGGACATTGATAGCACCATCCAACATAGGAACAACCCTATGATTGCCCAGAATATAGCTATCGTTGCCAATGCTTCTGCATCTTTCAATGCAGTCTTTGACACTAAAACACCCTGAGATGACCACCACCCAGTAGGATCTACTTCCATTTCCGATATGCATCGACTAGTCATATCTCTCTGGACGTATGCACAATGCAGCTTGGATGCAAGTACAAAATTAAAAGATTGGGTTATTTCGGAATCAATCAAAGCCATAGATGGAGTGATAAAGATGGTGGGGAATGGAGATGGAGTTTCTTCTGTTTTTTTTTTTTTGCAATAAGGCAACACGGGGTATTAGATGTAATAAAGAAATATGTATTAAATTGATTAATAGTTTCTGAGTTGACAGTCAATTATCATATACTATAAAACTTTTTAAGGTTATATTACAGATGAATAGGTTCAGTTTCCTGGATACCAAAACCACTTAATCCTAAGGGTTCTGAACATATCCGTATCACGGCTCAGGTCTTCTTGCTGGGCTTGGATCTGAAAATAAGGCAAAATGCACTTTTACTTGCATCTAGGAAAGCCAGTCTGAGTAGTCCTGGTATTTTGGCCCAAAAATGATAGGCTTTGAACCACAGGATTGGAGCCTCCAATCCCAGGATTGACCGGATTAGATTGAACATGTGGATTTGTGCCAGGCAGCACTAGCAGCACTTGGCTTAAGTGCTGCCCAACTTTGTGGCATCAGTGTCTATAGAGCTTAGGTGGGAAGCCACATACAAACAGACAGGACCACTGGCTTTTCAAATTTACCACCGGCCACCAGCTAATTGACCACTAGCCTGGCTCTGGACCACCATACCAGCAGGGAGAGAAGGGGACTAGAGTAGCCATGGTGAGCAGATATTTAAAGTGGTACCTAGCCACTGCTGTTTCAGGGCTTCCTGTAGAGGAGGGAACAGGTGGAGGTGGAGGGGGGGGGGGGGGGGGGGCTTGTTGTCATGGAGTGGGTTTGTTGTCATGGAGTGGATAGATAGAGATTTGGCGTTTGCTCTTTACCCTAAAGTTGGGTGTATCTGATGTCCACAGATCACTCTGTCATCATGAAAGATGATAGCAAAGTTTACAGGTCCTGTGTCTATTTGACAATATAACATTGTGACCTGTAGCTGTCCCAATGTAATGAGAAGTCTCATCATCGCTGCAGTATCTGGATGCCTCATCTCTTGCTTGTTATTCCAAATATTTTTGTGTTTTAGGGAGTTTTATTAAGTATTACTTGCTAGTCTTGTTTCTAATTGCTCCATGCTATGTATGTAAGCAGGCGTGGCCAGAATCATGCTTGGTTATCTTTCACTATTAAGGCATATACATATTATCTTATCATATGGTTGAATCACAATTTGTTAATTCCTTGTAAACAATTTTTTATTGCCTTTCAAATTTTATACACATTTTTTTTTTTTTTTCTGAAAGTCCTTCTGTGTATATGTTTAATGCTTTGTTGGCCAATATTGGCTAACAATATTGTGACCTGTTAGGTGACCAAAATTGATGGGAAAATACGCTATATTAATGTAATTAAGGTTAATAATATTTTAGGAACATGAAAATATGATTTTAGATGTTTTTATAATATAAACAAAATATACAGATCCAAACCAAGACATGGGAGGGTAATTTTTCAAAACCAGTACCAAAACCAAAACAATAAAATGAATCCAGATACAATACCTAGTTGGTAGTTGATTCCAATTGTAAATGTATTGCAGGAACCGATTGATCTCTTAGTCACTTTCAGAAAGTAAGCAGTGGTTTAGCTGAATTTATTCTTAGACCAAGGTCATGAATATTTTATATTTGTTGTGAACTTGCTAGATATGTGATAACTTGTTTGTATGTTAATTCAGGAGAAATAATACATTCTACTTTACTTTACAATGTGTGCATTAATCTAGTTGTCAAAATGGTATAATGAGATCTCAACCTAAAAAGCTACTTTGATGAATAAACATACAAAATACATCATCTATAGTTATTATAAATAGCTGAGATGTGTTAAAGAAGCAAATTGGTGCAATTATATTTTACTATACTATACTATATCATGCCATTTTAACCATAAAATATATGGGCTTTATAAGCAAAATATATGTCATTTTATTTTACTGTATATTGTGTTTTATATAATAGTTCAAATTTATTTACAATCATCAATGTGTTATATATTAGCAGGTGTTTAAAAATGTACTTTTATGGAGCATATTTATCAAATATACATCAGTTAGTTGTAAAATATACAAAATGTGTCGTTATAGGGTTGGCCAGTCGAAACCTTACTAAAGAACACTATCAATGACCTTTGTAGAATACAAAGTTGCCCGTACACACTGGGTGACTGAGCTGAAAGCAGCTCCGTTTTGCCTTTTGAGTTGCATTCAGCTCCAAAGCGGCCTAGTATATAGGGGGGCAGCGATGATCGGTGAGCACTGTGATGTGGTATTACCAGCAGCTGCTATGGAAAGTCGCTAAAACGGCGTGTATACACTGAGCCAATTTCACCATTATTGGTCAGCAAACATGCCTGGGAGACTTCAGAATTTCCCAAAGACCTACAAATGGCAGCATTTACTGTGCTGTGGGTGGTGCTTACTGACATCAAGCTCTGGCCCCACCCCCAAAAATGTTGCAGGGAGTCTCTTCTCTGGCTTCTCATGGAGAGGAGACATGTAAATTTGGCAACCCTATTTTAAGAGAAATTTTCTGCTCAGTAGAAAGCATTATACTCCTGGCTTCTATATTTCAGGTCTTTCTTATTTGAAAAAGGAGAGTTGACTTTTCCAAATGATGTTGCCTTTTTTTGTTTTCGGGTGATCCCATACAAAATTAGTTGTAGAGTCAATGTCCTCTTGAGGACACTACACTTATTTTCAAGTTAAAATGATAATCATCTTATAATTATCCTTAAGTTCTGCTTCACTATACAATGTGTGCATTGCTCTAGTTGTCAAAATGTGATTTTATACCCCATTCACACCAGCCAATTTTCCGGGTTGGCCCCAGGAACAACCCATGTGTAGTGCTGGTGTGTGGCCAAAATCACGGGACCTATGCCCTGGGATTTAAACCCTGCTAGCTACCAGGGTTGCTCCTGGGATCTTCCTGAGGTAATGGACAGTTTGAATGTTGCAGTGACATGTCCCTCCTTCCTGGGTTGCCTCTGCTGATGCTGATTGGCTATTCAGAGGCGCTCAGGGGCATCACACAGCTAAGAGAAAGATACTGTGCAAACTCTGCAGCACAACAGACCTCAGCAGTGCTTTTTAACCCCAGCAGGCCTGCAAAGATCCTGGCATTACAGGGTATCGTCTGTAGCCAGCAGCAAGTTGTGAATAAACCTAAAAAAGCCATTTCTATTTACATTCTCATAAAGGCCCTAATTCTGGTTGATTTGGTAATGTACATGTGCAGAAATGCGCATGCGCAGTTGTAAAACATTGTGCACCCATGCAAATTTGCACAGGTGCGAATGGACCGGAATAAGGGCTCTTAATATGGTCCATTCGCAAGGGGACCATGGCAAACATAATGTTTTGGCAGGTGCCAGCACCCAAGATAGAAGGCGGGGGTGGAGAGGGGCGAGGGGTGGCGGGCCAGTCCATCAGCATATGGGAATACCCAGCGTTTCATAGGCATTCGCATGAGAATGCTGGGCATTCTCATGCTAATGGGCCGATGACTGGGGTGAGGGCAACTGACATCTCCGGATGTCAACTGCCCGCCCACTCCCCTCCCAGCATCCACGCATATATAGGTGACTTCAGAGTCACTTTCAATATGCGTGTGCCTTCGCCATCAAGGTAGGGTTTGGTAGACTTGCAAGGCTGCGAATTCGCAGCCTTGCAAATCAACCAGAATAACACCCAAGGTCCCTAAACTGCTGTGCTGTTGGCTTCTGACCTCTACCTCCCTTCAGCTAGAAATGTTTCAGCAACTGAGTTTTTATTTTCTGCTGATTTTCATTATAACTGCTGTAAAACACAGAGTAGATAGGCGGTACGGGATTGGTTTTCAAATCTAGCTTTGTTTTAATCTCAGGGACTAACCTTCAAATAATATTCGTTGCCATCTGGACAAATTCAACAGTGGTGAACAGAACAGTTGATTTAAAGATCCAGAAATCCAAGGGCACCCTTTATTTTTACTAGACCAGATCAAGGATAATTTGACAAATAAGTTTGAGACTGTTATGGAAATGGTTCTTCGTTTTTTAAGAATTTTAGATATGGCAATATCCTAGACATACTTTTGACTTTTGTGTTAGGAAGTTATTGCGGAGTTAAAAATGATTATTTTTTGGGTCTAGGATTAGATTCTATTATCTCAACACAGGTGAAATTTTTTTTTTTTTTTTACGCTCAAGTCACCAAAGCCATCTGAAAAACAATATGACAATATTTTCTACGACCCAGTCAGCTCTGCGGCGTTGGGCAATTTACTGTTTTGGGGAACAGTGGTTGACTTTTTGTCATTACTCCATGTATATACAGTTTGCTTTAGCCTTCCTGCACAAGTAGCACCATGATTATCTGTGGGTATCCCTGATTCTCCAGAGAGGTCACATAGATACTTGTACTGTGCCTACTGTATTGCATTTAGCAGATGTGGTTGACTTCTCTTTCTCCCTCCTACTAATGAAAGGTATCACTGTCAGTTTGTTGCGTGTCCGGTACCATGTTCTTTTAGCTTGTTCTGCTATTTTATCAAACGTCCATTAGACTGTGATTTTTATTGATAGTTTTGGATTTATTATTGTTTTTTTTCCTGAAAAAAAAAAGTTTTACATTTTTCTTATTATAGACTTTACATTTTCTATGTTGCACACATTACAGTATTTCTGAATTTAGAAGAAAATATTAAAGAAGTGATTTAAAGATTCAGCTTCTTGCTGATTTTCACAACCATCTAATATGCAAATTCCATGCGGTACATTCAATGCTCTTTAGCGAGCTGTGATGGCGAGCAGTGCCGATAGCTCGCCATCACAGCTCGCGGGTCAGTATTCAACTGGCCCCCCTACACTCGCGGTTTCCAACTTGCTGTTTTTTTTCTGAGGCACTCGGAGCCTGATTGACAGTCAGGGGGCTCTCCGACATGCCCGCCTAGTGTTTCATGGGCGTGCCCACAAAAATGGTGGGCACACCCTTGGAAACACTGGGTGGACACCTGTGAACACAGGCACATCCCTGCCTATTTGAAGTCGGTGGATGACATCACATGACCCACCCCAAATTCATAGGGAAGTAAGTATAGGTTTACTTTTCTTTAAGAACTGATGAGAAAGCATTAAATCGTGAGTAACCATCGAATGATTTGTCCTCTGTGCTGACGCATGCGAGCGGATGTGTGAGCGTACACATCCACTCGCACTGTAGCGCTTGGATTTGGGTTGCGGGGGGGCTTGCGTTCATTGGGATGGCGTTTACCTGCTTACTATGCAGCAAATGTATGCAGTCTAGCGTGCAGGTCTGAATTACCCTCATTCCCTCTGTATTGTAAGTGGAGTCTGTACAGAAGAAATAGAGCATGCGGTGAGTGGCAGCTATAATCCCAGGAGTACTTTCATTCCATGCAGTGAGGTTTTCAGCTCATCATTACACTATTCTTTTCCTCTGTCTCACTGATGAGTATATTTAATAGGTTGTGAGCTCTGTGAAGAGGTGCGATTTCAGTAATCTCGGCAGTAGATTAAAAGCTATAATGATTTAAATGGCAGAACCAAGTTGATATTTTAAATCTACAGATGAGATCACTGAAATTTTGTTGCTTCACAACCAATAACATATTCCAGTATGTTATAAAAGGTACATGGTTTGTTCATTTGCATCTTATTTATAGAGCTGTGTAAGGTACTTGTTTCCTAGAACGGCCACACCGATTTTGATCGGGTCGGAAAACCCGTGTCGGTCGCATCGCATGCGACCAAATCGCATGCGATGCGACTGACGCGATGGACCCGATTTTTACATTGAATCAAATGTGAATAGGGTCCCTGGGACCCTATTTTACATTGGATTCAATGTAAAATTGTCCCCAGACCCCCAATTTTACCCCCTCAACGCCATCCCACGATTGACGCCAACCCGAAGCATGGCGAGCGCAGCGATGCGCGTCCTCCGACCTTTTCATACCCCTACTATCCATGTCGGCGTGGAGTTGAGAATATAAAGTGTGGCGAGCGCAGCGAGCCACTGAGCCCGAAGCGTGGCAAGCGGACGCGCATTACTTCACAGGTATACGCGTCCCCTCGCGGGGCTCGCTGCGCTCGCCATGCTTCGGGCTCGGTGGTCGCTGCGCTCGCCACACCTTATATTCTCAACTCCACGCCAATGTGGATAGTAGGGGTATGAAAAGGTCGGAGGACGCGTACCGCCGCCCCTCGCGGGCTCGCCACGCTTCGGGTTGGCGTCAATCGTGGGGTGCCGCTCACATTGGGGGGGGGGGCATTATTTTATAGGCATGACGGGGGCATATACAATGAAAAAAGGGCCATATATGCCCATTTCCCATTGTTAATTGTTAGCTATGTAAAATGTGCTTAATCGCGTCCATCGCATCTTGAGCCATTGTAATGGCACAAGACCGACGCGATGAAAGCGATCACAATGTTAAAAATATTTTAACATTGAACCCTATGGCAAAATCGGGTCCATCGCGTCGGTCATGTCGCGTGCCATGTTAATGCACGCGACCGACGCGATGGACCTGATTTTGCCTTTGCCGGCAAAATGGACCTGATTTCAAAGGAAATCGGGTCCATCGTGTTAATTGTGTACCTTAAGTTAAGGTACACGATTACTCCCGATTGACGCGATGGACCCGATTTTGCCTTTGCCGGCAAAATGGACCCGATTTCAAAGGAAATCGGGTCCATCGTGTTAATTGTGTACCTTAAGTTAAGGTACACGATTACTCCCGATTATGTGAAAGTCCCATATAAGAAGTTAAATAATAGAACACAAGAGGGCATAACAACCATCCTACTATTAAATGGACTTATTTTTACATTAAGGAGCAGGTTCAGTTAGATGTAGGTTGATATGCATGGTCTGTTCCCCATGATAAAGTGCCTCAATCTATTTAATTGCAGACCAATGGCTAGTATTTATGTTCATTATTGCTTGCACCTACAGAGACTAAGTAATTGCATTGAATACATTGTAACTGCATACTTTTGGGCATTTTAACTGGAGGAATAACCTAGTAGTAATAATCTCCCTGCTAATTAAATTTGCCACTTGAATTGCCTGTTATCTGTACTCCATTTATTTGTGCATAAGAGTTATAGGAATTAAGTAACTCTTGGAGTTGCATGGTCTTTTCTTTATTACTGTTCAGTTTTTACTAGAGATGAGAGGTCCGGATTCCGTGGAATCCGAACCGCTCCAAACATAGCCCGCCCGCGCTTGACAGTTTCTGACTTTGTTCGGAAACCCGAATGCGGGAATCTGGTGTTGGATTCTCGCGAAACGCAGAGTCTATAAAAGCTTGGCGTCCTGAGAATTTGGCGCCATTTCACAGTTGCGCTTTCAGCTGTGCACAGCTCTTCTCTGCAGTGGGGTCTGGGCGTTGTGCAGAGGGGTGTTGTCACTTGTCTGTGTGCAGAGGGGTGTTGTGCAGAGGGGTTCAGTACAGTGGGGTGCAATGCAGTCAGTGCAGAGAGGTGCTGTGCAGTACAGAGCGTTGTTGTGCTTGTGCAGTGCAGACTTCAAAGGGGTTTGTGCAGTGCAGAGGGATGTTGTGCAGAGCAGAGGGGTTTGTGCTGTGCAGACTGCAGAGGGGGGGGGGGTGTGCTGGGTTATATAATATTTATATTATACAGGCAGGCTGTCAGTCAGCTTTTCATTTTTTTTTATTGTGGTGTGTGGTGTGCTGCACTGCAATCCAATACACCAAATACTACTGTCAGAACAAGTTCCGTGTGTGATTGTTCTGCCTTCATGGTCCATGCAGTGTTATACAAACCCTGTCCATAAAAAAAAAAATACAATATAATTTTTTTTGCTGTTCTTTATTTTTTTTGGTGTATACTGCTTGCTGTGGACCTTGGCCTAAATTGAATAAAAACAACATTGTGAGCTGTAAAGTGGTCAAAATTGTCTGGAAAGGTCTGGAAATTAATGGGTACTGTTTACCTAGAACGGCGCCCACGATCTATATCGCGGGTATCTTGCCGCAAATCGCAGGCATCGCATGCATCTTATGTGTTTGTAATGTTAAATTACCTTCCAATCAACCAGATCAACCCAATGGACCCGATTTTACATAGGGAACAATGCTAAATTCCCTTCCAATCAACCAGATCAACCCAATGGACCCGATTTTACATAGGGAACAATGTTAAATTCCCTTCCAATCAACCAGATCAACCCAATGGACACGATTTTACATAGGGAACAATGTTAAATAGCCCCCAGACCACAAAATGAATTGAATAACCACCCTGAAGTGTGAAATGCCCCCCCCCCCATTGTTAACGTCACCCCGCGGTCAACGTCATCCCGAAGCGTGGCGAGCGCAGCGAACCCTTGAGGGGTGGCGGTACGCGTCCTCCGACCTTTTCATACCCCCACTATCCACGTCGGCGTGGAGTTGAGAATAGAAAGTGTGGCTAGCGCAGCGAGCCACCGAGCCCGAAGCATGGCGAGGGGACGCGGATACCTGTGAAGCCCATGAGGGGACGCAGATACCTGTGAAGGTATCTGCGTCCCCTCGCGGGGCTCGCTGCGCTCGCCACGCTTCGGGCTCATTGGCTCACTGCGCTCGCCACACTTTCTGTTCTTAACTCCACGCCGACGTGGATAGTGGGGGTATGAAAAGGTCGGAGGACACGTACCGCCGCCCCTCGCGGGCTCGCTGCGCTCGCCACGCTTCGGGATGACGTTGACCGTGGGGTGACGTTAACAATGGGGGGGGGGGGGCATTTCACACTTCAGGGTGCTTATTCTATTCAATTTGTGGTCTGGGGGCTATTTAACATTGTTCCCTATGTAAAATCGTGTCCATTGGGTTGATCTGGTTGATTGGAAGGGAATTTAACATTGTTCCCTATGTAAAATCGGGTCCATTGGGTTGATCTGGTTGATTAGAAGGTAATTTAACATTGTTCTCTATGTAAAATCGTGTCCATTGGGTTGATCTGGTTAATTGGAAGGGAATTTAACATTGTTCCATATGTAAAATCGGGTCCATTGGGTTGATCTGGTTGATTGGAAGGTAATTTAACATTGTTCCCTATGTAAAATCACTACAATCGCACCCATCGCATCGCAGGCCACTATAATGGCATGCGATCAATGCGATGGGCGCCGTGCTAGGTAAACAGTACCAATTAATGTTATTGAGGTTAATATTACTCTAGGGACAAAAAAACCGCAAAAATTACGCGATGTGGGGATTTTTTTAACATTTTTGAAAAAAATCCAAAGCCTTTCACCGCTGTTTGACAAAGCCAAATCCCGGCGATGAATCCAAATACTAATCTTTGGCCCTGGCTCTCATCTCTAGTTTTTATATATTATTTATATTGTAGGTAAGATTAGATCTAAATCTTCTTATTGCCTGATTAATGATCTGACAGTTAATGTGTATCTGGTTAGCAGATGTTGAAAGGAAAGGCTTGCTTGATTGATGTACTTGTATACATTTTTGTAATGTTTTCTATCTTCATTCTAGCTAAAAAAAAAACAACAAAAAAAAAACACTAAACACTATGGGATGATGCTAGTAAATAATCTAATGTCTACCAATGATGGGTAATCTGCACTAGAAAAAATGTTATCGATCGGCTTAATTGTGTAACAGTAACTCTAAATGCGAGTTCTCAGGCCTATTACTTTTGCAAACGAATCATGCTCCTATTACTGTAGATACAGTATTCTTGGGATGGATTCCATCCAATCAGCTCCTAACTGCCATGTTGCAGGCTGGGTTTGAAAAAATGAAAGGAGCTTATTGACTGTATGTTCATCTCTCCACTTTATCACTTTTTGAAGCTTGGTGCATCTGACCCCTGGTCAGATCAAATGTGCAGGCCTGCTGGCATCACCATGTGGAGCTCCACCAGTCCAATACTGCATCTTTAGAATTTAAAGAATGCTCAACATGCCCCTTTCTCCTACACATACTAGGCTTGTGTTTAACAATAGGACTGTATATCTGAATTTAAAAAATGACTAATAAAAAAAAAATATATATATATATATATATATATATATATGAAATATGGTAGATGGTGTATATATTGTACTGTGTTTGCCTTGCAGTAGGGTGAATAATGTGTTTTGTACATGTATTTATTTATTTATTTTATTTATTTTGTACAGATAAAGCAAATGGAGTCCTATTGCCAGTGAAATTTGTCCCAGGAAAACCTGGCCGTTATTCCTGCAAGATTTTGCTACGCTCCTCTCATGATGTACGACTTTATATAATTGAGTGTGTCGTCAACCCAAGCAGCATAGAAACAGTGTTTGAATTTATTACACCAGCCTGTGAAGCACTGATACAAGATATTCCAATAGTAAGTTATACCACATGGCTTCATTATTTACGGAATTACAATATATCCTTCTGGTCTGTACTGGATTTGAATCTATTGCAGTTGATAAAGTAGTTGATGGCAAAATGTTTGACATTTAATGATAGATTCTACTGCATACCATAAATTTGCAATCTCTGGGGAAAGCATGGAGATAAACCTTACAGTACATACTGTATTTTCCATTTATTGGATTCTAACCAAAAATGTTGTTTGATTCCTCATTTCTGCCTGCCAAAGTCATGCACATACTTCAATTAATTTAATTCCTGTCATACATCAGGTTATTATACTAATTCTTCAAATATATGCCAAAAGATGTATGTCTGTAGCTAATGTGGCCATATGGAATGCAATTCAGTGAACAGCACATGCTAAGCATCTAGAAAATGCCCTGAGCAAAATACTGTAGGAAACATATGTATAGCATATTCTGATATATATCAAAGTAGCATAATTGCTAGAAAAGTAATATATATATACAATTACCCATTTAGAATAACATGGTGACATGCAGATGTATATCTAAAATGTTGTCTATGGGGTAATTTACTAAAATAGCAGTTCTATTTCACATAGGATGTTGGTATGGGAAACCGTTTAGATACTATCTATTATCTTCTCTAGAAGGTGCTAAATAAATAAGTCGATTTTGATTGGTTGCCCGTAGCAACATCCCATGTGAAATAGAACTCCCATCTTAGTAGAGTAAATGCCCCCTATGTCAGTTATTTGGGGAACTTCGCTCTTCCTTTGGTATTTACTGTATATACATATGACAATAATGTAGTCTGAAATGTACTACAGTACACCTATGCATTGATAGACAATGTACCGTATATACTCGAATATAAGTCGACCCAAATATAAGCCGAGGCACCTCATTTTACAACAAAAAAACTGGGAAAACTTATTGACTCAAGTGGGACCCTCACTCGAGTATAAGCCGAGGGGGGCTTTTTCAGCATAAAGAAATGTTCTAAAAAAAAAGTAGGCTTATACTCGAGTATAAATGGTACTCTGCCCAAGTAAAGACAATTATATAGCTTTAACATTAAATTAGGAAAGTATGGACCACTTTTTTTTGGATTTGGATTTTTCTAGCTTTGATTCCAAAGCAAAAGAGCCCTCTTCAAGCGTTTGGTGCTTAATGATGAATATAACCTCTATCTATGCCTCTTATACCTGTAATTTGTTTTTTGACATTTGGTCCTACCATTCAAGATTGCTCTGGTGGGGGATAGCTAATCTATATCTGATGATGGCATAGTTCCCCACATCAGTTTTCAGGGATTGTTGAATATTATGCTGCTCATTTGTCGTCTCATTCAGTAATAATAGAGGAC
Source organism: Crinia signifera (assembly GCF_055691185.1). Classification (NCBI taxonomy): domain Eukaryota; kingdom Metazoa; phylum Chordata; class Amphibia; order Anura; family Myobatrachidae; genus Crinia; species Crinia signifera. Next base: position 255,005,006 of record NC_139218.1, read on the forward strand.
CCATAACTAAAAACATGCGGTCACTTTTTTTCTGCAATTCCCATTGATAAATAGGACCCTCTAAAACATTCTAAGCACAAAAGGAAACATATGTATAATACAAAATGTAATTCCAATATGTAAAATGTATTTGCAGCAATATCAGCAGCTTAGGTTTCATTAAATAAACATATAACTGTAATGATTAATATTTAATTGCATTGTACCAATAGCATTATTATAGCCCAAGGGATGAAAGAAGCTACTCCCCAGTTCTTTTGCATTATCTCAATTATTTATATACTGTAGTTCTGCATTTAGCTCTTATACGTCAGTAATATTTCCTGATTCCATTTATTTTTTATTATTTTTGTTTATTAGATGCCACAAGCTATACACAGCGTGGTAAATGCAGGAGCATAAAACAAATAATATTAACAGCATTAATACAGTGCATAAAAGTGACCCATCATAAAAGCAGAAAGTATAAATACAAAGGCAGTAAACGTATGGACACTACAACTAGCAACATGCCAGTTCCTACATGTTGTAGGGACAGACCTCTTGCTGTACAGTAGCTTGAAGGAACAGACCTCTCTGTGATGATGTATCCATTTAAGACAGGGTAAGAGTCATTGAAGAAAGAAGAAGAAATAAGTCAAGGAGCACTGGTGATAAGTATAGTACAAGGTGAATAATAATAGCCCTTGTTCACCTAACAGCCATGTCATAAAGGCTTGAAAATGTATTCACACCACACACTAGTAAGGACCGCACAGCACAATCTTTCTCTGTTCTCCGATTGACAAAACCATGTTGCACTGCAGGTGGGACTTATGTATCATGTGCATGGGTGGGGTGTGTTCAAACTGAAATCTAAATTGCAGTGTAAAAATAAAACAGCCAGTATTTACCCTGCACAGATATAAAATATCTCACCCAAATCTAACTCTCTGTAAGCATTACATTTAGCCCACCTGCAGTGCACATGATTTTGCCCATTAGAAAAAGATTTTGCTTTTGCTTTTGCACTTCGTATTGAATTACCCCCTGAGTCCTGTGTTAATTTTGTTATCTTCAGATAGCTTAATCCCAGGGGTCCCTCTGGTTCCCCTAACTCTGAACAGATTTCTCTGCTCGCTAAAACACACAGAAAAAGTAAAAAAAAAGAAAAATTGTTACGTACACCCAGGGTCCGGTGATTGGTGATCCGGTGAGGCTGCCAGTCAGCTGCTGCTGTGACTCCGATGTAGTACAGTCAGGGCCGGGTGCCGCCAACTGGAGGGCGGTACTGAGCCCGGCATGAAGCAAAGCTGTCCCCCGCGCTCGCCGCCCACTGGAGGGCGGTACTGAGCCTGGCATGAAGCAAAGCTGTCCCCCGCGCGTGCCGCCCGCTCTCTGCTTCAGCGAGGACTCGCAGCACCCGGAAGCTGCATATCGCGCCTTCCAACAGCAGGTACAGCGCTCCGGGGGGTGGGGGTGCGGGCGCCCACCGCAGTATCGGCCGCAATCCCCCTCCCCGTCATGCCGCAGCAAGTATTGTCCGCACCCTCCCCACACACACCACACACCCCCCCCCCCCCCCGGGCGGGCGTCACGTTTTTTTTTTGCCTGGGGCGGGCGGGGGCTTACACCAGCCCTGAGTACAGTATTGCTGTTAAGTGGTCCAAGTACAGATCCCTGGTAATATTTTCCTCCATAAAATGCACTCCATTTATTACAATTGTCTGTTTCTTATCCTACAACCAGGTTCTTATTAATTTAGATTTTTTTAATCCATTCTTGTTTCCACTTTTGTACAGTGGTCCAACACTCTTTTTAACAGTATTCTGAAATTGCACCTGTAACTAGTGACTGGTTGAATAATTTTGTTAATGGTTCTACCAGCACATCTTTGGCTCTTTTATTATCCTTGGATGTATCCTATCTGGCCCCATTGAATTATCCACTTTAGCCCTGTACACATGCATCGATTTTTCCCGATTTTCGAAATTAAATCGAATGGTTTTTGTGTCACTTTCGATCTACATTTGATTCGATGCGCGCTCTTGTTTTCACAAAATCGAACAGAAAAATCTACTGTGCAGCCAAAGAAATATCGAATTCGATCTAGTAAATCGAATGTGTACAATGTACCATGAATGAATATCGAATTCGATATCGAATTCGATATCCAATGTAAAAGTACAGATCTAATGCCAAATCGAATGGAAAGATCTAATGCCAGATCTAATAGAAAATCGAATCTAACATTGAATCAAAAGCAAATCGATGTGTGTGTACAGGGCTTTTCAGTTGAAAGTTCTATTAATACCTGTTGTAAATGTACTTTAATCTACCTTATTTTTACAGTATGTATTTCCTTGCAATTTAACCTTCTCCTCTCCTACTGTAGTGAATACAGAGCAAAAATACCTGTTTTTCTCTCTTAAGTCTTATTTTTTTCCTTTCAATTATCTCATTTCACTTTATGTACTTAAAAAAGTTGTATCTACTGGATTCGGCATGAAATGCCGGCGGTCGGGATCCCAGTGTTCAAAATCCCGATGCCTGAATCCCGAACGCCGAAATCCTGACAAGGGGGGGACGTGGATCGCCCCCCCCCCCCCCCTTGTGGGCTCGCTGCACTCGCCACGCAGCGGGCCCGGTGCCTCGCTACGCTCGGCACACTAATTTATTCTCCCTCCGAGGGTGTCGTGGACACCCATGGGGGGAGAAAGTGTCAGGATTTCGGTGTTCGGGATTCCGGCATCGGGATTTTGAACACCGGGATCCCGACCGCCGGGATTTAAACTGCATCCCGTATCTACTGACTGGGCTATTTTCTCCTCACTTTCTGCCTTATCACCTTCTAAGCCTCTTTTCGTGTGGCAAGATGCACCACTTTGTCATGTTTTTGAGTCTGCTGTAATATTCAAAGCCATCATTTTTTATTTCACACTACTCAATTCTATTTTTTAAATCACATTGAATTCCTTTTCTATGTGTCCTTTGATACAAAGGTCTGTTGCTTTTTGTATTTTACTTTTCATTTTCATACTGTACCTCTCTCACTCCTTCCAAGTTTCTCAAATACCCCAATAAAGCACGAACACATCTCCCCATTTTTACAGTCAGTCCTGCAGGGTTCTGCACTTGCATCTCTATATTGTGACTGCCAGAGGCATTGGGAGCAAAGGACAGGGCCAGCCAATGTTTCCAGAAACAGGTGTCATGCCCTCATTTTCTCATTTTCTGGGAGTGGCCAGTCCAAGGACTGTGCCATTAGATGCAGTTTCCTTGGCCTTGTAAGCCGCTATTAGTGGAACACTATGACCAATGCAGTTTTATGCAATAACATATGCATTTACATTGCTTAAGGAGCACTTATGCTTAGCTGCTGCAAGCAGCTTATATGTGATCCTTGCTGAATGAGGGACTATGGCGGTTATTCTGGTTCACTCCTTCTGGCAAATTCCTTCTCAAATGGACAAAACCATGTGCAAAGCAGGTGGGGCCGATGTAAAATGTGCAGAGAGAATTAGATTTGGGTGGGGTTTTATTCAAAGTGAGTTCTATATTGCAGTGTAAAAATAAAGCAGTCAGTACTTTCCCTGCACAGAAACAAAATAACTCACCCAAATCTAATTCTCTCTTCACATTTTACATCTGCCACCCTGCAGTGCACATGGTTTTGTCCATTTAAGAAGGAATTTGCCAGAAGGAGAGAACCAGAACAACCCCCTATATCCTGACATTTACAAAGTGTTCACCTACAGTAGATGTGCAATCTTAAAGCAGTGATGTGTTACTTTAAAAAAAACAGGATATTCTGTTATAGTTGAATAACAAAAAGTCACCACCATGGGTCTTTGCTGTAAAAAAAAAGTTGTGTGGCTTAGGGTGTTATACATACCTGATCGATTGTGCGATTTTGCAAGCCAAACAATTATTGAACAATTGCGGATGTGTCTGGATCACCTCACGCAGGTGTGATTCCAAACAGTGGAAACCCCCCCAGCAATGCATCTATTCGCAATCACCGTTGATTGACAGTTTGATTGACAGGAAGTCAACTCTTGTGGGCGGAGTAACCAGCTGTTTTTTGGGAGTATCAGGAAAAATAAGGTATGCTTAGGTGTTTTCAGGGAAGGGGGTGTGACTTCAGCTACGTTCTCGATCAGCCTGTCTCTGTCGCAGACTTGTGGAATGGTCAGAGTTATACACAACTTTCCCAGACTGGGAAAATCATGTGATGGTGAGTGAGTTGCGATTTGATTTGCTCTCAGCGATCCAATAGTAAATCATTCTCAGATCTGGCTGGATTTTACTCTGTCTGGGCAGCAGCTATCTGATCGCAGATCTCTGAAATTATGCACCACAGTGATCAGGTCTGAATAAAGCCCTTAGTGTGCTGAAATTGAGCATACCTCTTGTAATACTAATTGTTGGAAGGATCAAGATGCGCAAAGCCAATTAAAAGCAGCTGCTGTTCGTTATCATCATCAATGCGTATTTTGCACCAGGGGTCAAGTAAGCTAGAAACATACATCCTAATAGGTGCATCTGCATCTTTGTAGTGGGCTCTTCTTGTATATGCATTTTGTCAAGTATGCTACTCCCTCCCCCATTTTTCTTCCATAAGCACAAGAAGAATTAAGCACAAGATGCAACAGAATCTTAAGATTTCTTTTTGCACATGGGCAGTATGGAAATATACATTTTTACGTAAACAAATTGCTTCTGTTCAACTTAACACCAACCTCTCGGAAATGTCTATGAACTAACAATAAATGGAACCTGAATGGTGCTTTAACTAGTTAGATGTTAGAAGTGTGATGGATCATTGCATCTTTGTTTTGCAGTTACCTGTGCAGAGATTTCCATTTTGTTTTGTTTTCTTTATAATTGTAATGTTGTTGAAATGACTATCGACAGTAGCAACAATGATCTCTCAAACATGGGCAGTAATGCACAGGTCATTAAACTCTTATATGTACTGAGCTCAGTTATACCACTCTTGGGTGTGCATTACTCTTTATGTATTTTTTTTGTTATTTTTATTTGACTACTGCATTTATTGTCAGTGACACTCTCTTTTTTTTTTCTACCTTTGAGTGAATAATTATTATGGTAATTTTCTGGCCCATTTCCTTTCCTTTGCACTATATTGTGCTGTTCTCTATTACATTATAGGGAAGATGTCCATTTTCAGCAGCCCCAGAGCAAGTTAAATGATCTGAAAGCATTTTAATGAACTTATTATGCATTCTGTAAGATTTAGCTAGAATACTGTGTAGCATTCTTTTTAATGCAACAATTTACAAATCCAGACAATTATATTTTTCTCTTTTTATCTGAGATGTACAATATACAGAATTTTATATGAAGAACATTTTACCAGTTTGACCTTACAAGAATGATATTTTAGATCATAAGGAAGATCAGTATATCTGTTCGACATCATTAGCAAGATGGAAAGTAATTAAAGGATATCTGAGTTGGTGCTATGGAAACCATTACATTTCTGTGATACAGAATGTGTACTTATTTTATTATTTATTTATTAGCAGTTTCTTATATAGCGCATACATATTCCGCAGCGCTTTACAGAGAATATTTGAACATTCATAATTAGTCCCTGCCCCAGTGGAGCTTACAATCTGTATTCCCTACCACATGTATACGCACACACAGACATTCTAGGGTTAATTTTGTTGGAAGCCAATTAACCTACCTGTATATTTTTGGATTGTGGGAGGAAACTGGAGTAACCGGAGTAAACCCACGCAAGTACAGGGAGAATATACAAACTCAGCACAGTTGGGCCATGGTGGGGATCAAATCCATGACCTCAACCGCTGTGAGGCAGTAATGCTAACCACTACACCGTCCGTACTGCTGTGTACTTTTAGTTTACAAACTAGGAAATAATAATAATAATAACAAAAATGATTTCTAATTTTTAGAGTAACATGACTCGGCAAGACTGGAAACTGAAAGCCATTCTTCAGGGAGATTGCTTCTATGGGCCGCCATTTTTGTACATCTCTGCAGGAGAAACTGCCCAATATTCCCTTATGTTTAAACCATTCTCTAAATGCTGGAGCACTGTAAGTACTTTTTCTTTTTTCCAAAAACATAGTTAATGTTTTCTATAATTAGAGTGCCACAGACATACGTGCATACAGTAGGTAAGTACAACTATGACAAAATACACATACCGTAATTCATAAAATTTCATAGCGACATAAATGATTAATGCGGGTATAGAGCAAATCTGGAGTGAGATGTCGGAGAGAAAAGACTGTTGTTATAGGTAACAAAATTAATATTTATTTTGTCCTACTCTTTTTTTCTAACAAGCCGCTATAGAATTAGAAAACAGTTGTGTTTGAGTTTTAGACATAAATTGAGATTATTACTATGGAGTATGTTGATATGTTGTATGGCCCTGGTGCCATCCTGGGGAAGCAACCCTGTATATGGCAGTGTGGTACAGGCGGCACTCTCTGGATTTTGCATTCAGAAAAATAACTAGTGATCCAGATCACTGTTCAACGTTTCGGAGCTTTCTTCTTTTATGAAGAACATGCTCTTTCAGGATGCAAAGTAAACCTGCACTCTCACAAACCATTAAGTAATCATAATGCGGGCCACAAATACAAATGTAATATTTCCCAAGTGGGAAATGAGCACTCACCAAAAATGTACAATTAGTATCAACAGGAGTTCATCAAAGTATATCCAGCAACGTAGTCAAATAACCTGCCACAGCCAGGAAACAGGCACAGAGATAGCACAGAGATAGCAATTGGCTTGTTAGTTCTGTGTCTAGGGTGGTATATGTTGAACTTTGGAATAGGTATATATTGAAGGTATATATTGTGTGGGATAACACTCTGCTGCATGACAGGGTCAGCAGAACTAAGCGGAATGTTCCGTATACAAGAGAATTGGTTAGTGGATATGGCATTAACCACTTAGCTCGGCAATTTTCCTAGAAGCTGCTCCTCTCTGCAGCATCATATGGCCACACAGAAGGCGATGAGCTGGTTTTTATCATTTCCCTAATATCTGCTACAAAAATCTCTACAGCTACTGAGTGGGTGTTGCTGCTAAGCTGTATGATCAGCAGTGATTGGCAGCACTGCAGACACTGGGTGGAGAGATCCAGAAAACAGAGGGACTATGAGGTTCCTCTGATAGCAGTAGCTGTTTAAAAAATGTGTTCCAGCAACTGCACAGTGGGCTATCTGACTGGTCTGACTTTCTGAGATTCGGCCATGTCAGGTAAAGCCCATTCTGACGTGGTTATATGATGTGACCATGCCAGGTATGTGGTTAAGGATTTTTTTTTACATCTTATGCACCCACACCAGGTAAGTGGTGAAGTATTGATGGACTGCAGTAAAGTAAATTTAGTCATGGTTTATTCTACCATCTCTCTAAAACTCCAAGGTACTGTACATACAATTTCTTCTTACCGTTTTAGAATGAAGCTTAGGCTAAGGGGGGTATTCAATGTGAGATGACGATTGTTGGGCTGGCTTGACAGCCGTGACCCTGTCCCATTCTCGGCCAGCTCGACAGGAATTTTGCAGGTGGGATTCAATGTCCCGCCTGCCTGGCGCTGAGGAGGGGGTGTGGCGGCAAGAAGCGTCTGTGAATCGATTAGCGGTGGCAATGAGCTCGTCAATTCCTGGCCGTTCTCGGCAGAACGTGCTCGACTGCTTGCAAAGTCAGACACGCTCTGCCGAGATCCCTGTTCAATGCTGTCGGGGAAGACAGCATTGAATAGGGCCCAGCCGCCATATCCCCCGTTGGGAATGGTGGCGGGAGATTGAATAACCCCCTTAATCTGTGACTGTCATGATTAACTTAAAACACATGAATTTATTAGATAATAACAAGACATAATGAATAGAAGAATTAAAAGAAGACAAACTGAGTAAAAAATGAAACAATTATCAGATGACAGATGTGTGATGTAGATTCTATGTTGGTTTACAGAAAAATTCAAAATATCAGACAGTACATTATCATGTAATAAGTAAGATTCCAGTGCCCTATATGTATAATGCAGTCAGTGTGCTTTCTTACAGCTGCTTATAGCATGAAATATTTATGTATATTGGCACATTTTATTATACACATTGGAGAGCAACAGTAAGCGGATTCCACCGATGATTTCTGCCAAGATTGAGAACAGAGTGTATTTATTGTTCTCTGTAGCTCAAATAAATGTAGAAAATGCAAAATACAGTTTAAAACTAATTTGAACTTCTATGAATTTACCCAAAAATATATTTGAAATCCTTGGAGATGCTGTATTTAAGCCTTTCAAAGGTCTTCTAGCTTAAAGAAAAAATATGACCTTAATTTATTTCAAACTACATTAACATTTTATAGCAGATTGCAAATATATTCAATGAATCTAAGATTTTGTTTTCACTTATTTGCTAATTCCATTTTTATAAACCCAAGACATTAATACCATCCAAAAATCTGTTCTTTCTACTCAATAAATAAATCATTGTTGGGACCAATTTTGAAATGTAAAATGAAACTTTGCAGCCAAAAGCTTTACACCTTCCCATTTTAACAGGGTAAACTAATGCTTCAAAATGAAACAGATGGTACCGAACATATCTTTGGCCTCAAAGGCATTGGCCAAGAACCCCTGGCTCTTGAGCATATCGTGATAGATTGCCAAGTGAGACAGATTACAGAGAAAGTCCTTATGGTACCCAATTATACTAACAACAGATTGACTTTTAAGGTAAGATTTCATATATCGGAGATTAAAATTTCTACTGTTTTCTACATTATCTCTTGTTTGTAGGGTGTTATCATGTTTGTATTTTTATTTGTAAAAGAGGGCCCTTTAGTTTGCTTAATATTTTAGTTGTGTTATGTCTAATATAATAATCACAAACTAGTGCAGGGTGTTACTGTTTTTCCAACTTCTAAGAGCAGTTATTGAGGGAAATTGACTTAGATGGAAATTCTATTTCAGATAGGATGTTGCTATCTATTATCTTCTAGAAGGTGCTAAATAAACAAGTAGATTCTAATTGGTTGCCCATAACAACATCCCAAGCGAATAGAACTCCCACCTTAGTAAAGATCTCTCATTGGGGCAGATGTATTAACCTGCCCATAACGATTGTAAAATAAAGGGTCCCGCTTCTCCTGCATAATGAGGAGAAGCAGGCACCCGTTATGGCTGAATGTATTAACCCCCCTATGCCGAGCGTTAATGGCTCTCCTTATCAGCGCCCCAGGCAGCAGTGCGCATGCACATTTAAAAAAAAAAAAAGATCTCTCCTCCCCCAGCCATCGCTCTGGGCTTGCACGAGATCTCGCTTTTGTAGCGAGATCACATGCGCAGCCGGGAGCCAGCAGCAGGGCTAGCGTTGTCCCTGCAGTGGGGATAGGACAATGCTAGCCCTGAGCTGGCAAAGTGGCCAGGGCGGATTAACGCCTTGAGGGCTGTTAATACATCATCCCGGCCGCTAATTACTGGGAGGATTGCACTTTATGTGTGCTAGTAATACATATAAAGTGAAAGTACATATAAAAAAACGTAATACCCCCCCTCCCCCCCGTTAAGCAGATATGCACTTAACGCTAGTTCACACATTTGCCCCATTGTCTCTACTATTGTTTTTCACAGTCTCTGGTGCAATAAGTTTTTTATATTTATTTATAAAATTGCAATTATTTATTTGCAATGCCATATTTCTTTTATTTAAGGTGGTGTCAGACATTTCATTTGTTGGTGGACCCCAAACATTAACTGTTAAACCTGGAACATCATCTCCCTATACTCTGAGTGTTTCTCCACTGAAACGTGGAAAGTTCCAAGGTAATAAGATCTTGTCCAAGTATGATATCAATTATCTTGACAAATATTAGAGTTTATTTATATGCACAGAATGCTTACAGCAGGGATAACAGCATTTACATAAGCCTGTGTTATTATTTTGCTGGTCTAAAATGAACTGCTTGCCATTTTCATCAATTTTCAAACATTGTATTTTGATGGAATGTGAACACATTGCAAACTAATAACACAATTGAAAACAGTAGCAATATGATTGCACATTTATAAATAATGAGTACATTTTTAAAAATGATAAATGGTAACAAATATCATACTCTAATGGCAGGAATAGACAGCAGCATTTTTTATTACAAAATCTGTATGTTTAATGCAAATCCTATAATTATAGTGCACATCATTTTACTATACCTAAATATTATGTTATGGAATATTCAAAGATAATAGAAACAGACTTTTCCTAATGTACTTAGATGACTTTACAAATAGATCTTTATGCTAATGAGGCAGATTTAACAAGTTATATGTTACTGTATGACTAGTTAAAAAAAATTCAAACACATGATAGATTGGAGCTAAAGTAATTGGCTGGTGCACCATTTAGCATTTGGGTGTGGTATATGGTTCCGACAGTCGGGATCCCGACAGTCATTAGCCCGACGTTGGGGTCCCAACTGGCCGGACTTAGACAGCATGGTGAGTGCAACAAAGCTCCTTGCGGGCTCACTGCGCTCGCCACTCTGCGGGCACAGTGGCTCGCTATGCTCGCCACCTATTCTATTCTCCCTCTATGGGGGGTCGAGGGAGAATAGCCGGTGGCCGTCGGGAACCCGACGTCGGGTAAATGACTGTCGGGATCCCGTCCTGCACCCTTAGCATTTGTGATAACTAGAATATCACTAGTAGATAAGTCTTCCCTTATATAATGTAACAGAGTTCAAGTTTGCCAGAGTGTCTAGATAAAAAAAATTAAAAATTCCCAATTTACCTATCATAGATAAAGAATATACCCTAAAAGCTATGCACTTCTTTAATATATCTGAGTACAGTATTGTCCTGGGAAAAGGGGGTATGCAGTTCTATAAAAGCTTTAAATCACAAGATACAGTACCAGCTTTTGCACTGAAAAGTGTACAAAGGCATATACAAACAGTATACACCTTACATGGCACATTTCTCATTTCTAATAGATTAGTGGATTTTATAGTTTTATTTCACTAAAACATTGGTTTGGCTTATTATAACGTAATTTTTTTTTATTTCTGTCTCGTACTGATATTTCTTGGGATTGGGATGGGAAGCTCTAATTTATTGTGACAAATATTCTTGGAATTAGTGAAATAATATTCTTAGTAATAGTTTAATTAATAATACAACACCATCTATGAAATTATGTCATTTGTTTTATGTTTATCAATTGGCACTAGCATATTGTTTTGCCCTTATGAGGGGCCTTTTGTTGTACGTACAAAGACATTTGGAACTGTTCCATACATGCAGTAACAGTGATAAGCTAAGCTGTTCAAAGGCTTCAAATACATCAGGTATGTCCAAACTATGGCCCTCCAGCTGTTGTGAAACGACAAGTCCCATTGTGCCTTGCCACAGGTTTGCTATTAGGGGTTGCTAAAACTATGGCAAGGCATGCTGGGATGTGTAGTTTCACCACAGCTGGAGAGTCACATTTTGGACATGCCTGAATGACATATTCATCTGACCTGTATATGGGTGTGTGTTTAGTCAGCTAAATGTGTCATATGCGCCACATGTGACCTGGTCATTCAGTCTGATTGCTAGACAAATATCTGGTAAATTTCACCCTCTACATGTTTTAACAAAGTAGATGCAGATCTTGTTATTCAGCCTTGTCTCTGATATGTGATGTTTCCTACTAACTGGCACCACAATGGCTGCACACTATAAGAAAAGAGGTGCAAGTGGAAGGAGATATATAGGGGGAAATTTACTAAAGGAAATTTGTAAAAAATAGGTGTATTTGTATTTAGAAATACACTTATTTTTTACATTTACTATCCCGAAAATACGGCAATTCGTATTCGTATTGATAGCACATCAATACGAATACGAATTGCCGTATTTTCGGGATAGTAAATGTCAAAAATAACTGTATTTCTAAATACAAATACACCTATTTTTTACAAATTTCCTTTAGTAAATTTCCCCCATAATGCCTTTAATAAGTTGACTTCTATAGAGCAGAGTACATGGCAGATAAAGTTTAATTGACAACTGTGCAGAAGTGCATTGTTGATTCATCATATAAAAGGCTAGGACATATTGGGTCAAATGTAATAGGATGAGAGATTCAGAAAGTGAGAGCGTTGATAAGAAATCTCCAGTTTTTTTAAGGCGGCAATCATTTACACTGCAAAACCAGTTTGATTTTGAAGTGTAAATGATTGCCGCTTTAAAAAAAAACCTGGAGATTTCTTACCAAATCTCTCACTTTCTGAATCTCTCATCCTATTACATTTCCCCCATGATGTCACAGAAACTTATTCTCAGATTTAGTAGCTTCACAGATTTGTAATGAGGTCAAATTATGTTATATATGAATTTTTCTGAAAAAGTGTTCTGTACCAGTCTTTTTTTTTTTAAATATAAAACATAATATTATGTTAATTTCTTTTGGTTGACTTAGGACCAGATTCAGTAAAGAAAATATTTTTTTTTTGTGTGTCTGAAACAAATAATTTTGCTATTTAAGGGGAGAAAATATATTATATTGTTGCATGTAACCCACAGATCTTGGTCAACTTTAATTTTTACACTGCAATTTAGATTTTGATGTGAACACACCCCACCCAAAGCTCTTGGCACATGTTACATCTGCCGTGCAGCATGGATTTTCCCATTTGCAAGCATTTTTGCTTTGCTAACAAAGCTGAATCGGGCCCTTACTCATTTTCTTAATTGCTATTACAATGTATTAGACCCTACACCTAAATTTCATTTGTACAGAAGTACCGTAAACACAAATGTACCCATTCATTCATATGCTATCTGTTGTGTGTTAGGTGTAATCTCATTTGTTGTGGAAGATGAAGGACAAGAACAATTTCAGTGCAGCATCCCGCCAGAATCTACAGATTGCATTGAAGCTGCTGAACTACATGAATTTCAAACTGCTGATGTAGGGATAGCAGGTATGCTCCAGAGGTTCTGCCAATATAGGATTTTTTCAAGTCCTATTATTTTTTATTTATTACCAATTATTTATATAATGCACACATATTCCACAGCGTTTTATAAAGAATATTTGAACATTCACATCAGTTCCTGCCAGCTCCCAGTGGAGCTTACAATCTATGGGGGTATTTCTGGTTGGCACGCTAAGCAGCGGTATTTCGCTTCTTAGCAAGTCTTCTATCGCTGCCCACCAGGCGTGGGACGAGCAGTGAGGTAAATGGCAAGTACAAGAGCCAGATTTGCACACAATATATGAGCCCAGGGTACATGCCGGCATTATACACATGTGCAGCAGTAAACACTGCTGGAGATTCGCTGAGTTTTAATAAGAGAAGTGTAGAAAAGGTAGCCAGGCAATGCCTCAACTGACATATACTTCTTACTCCAGAGTTTTGACTATAAAAATTATTAGAATGATAAAAATTAGATTTTTTGGTACTTCTTTAGTTTCACGGCGGCAGCCTTTCAGAATCGGCCTCGTCAGTCAGAAGCAGCGTAGTGTAGTCAGCGTAGGCAGTACATAGTCAGCGTAAGCGTCTCTGTCAATATCGGCGTACTGTTCCCGCGATTAGCGTAGTCATCATAGTTAGTCAGAACTAGCGTCCCTGTGCCCCTGTCAGAAACAGCATCTAGTTCTAGCATAGTCATCGTAGTCATAGTCAGAAGTAGCGTCCCTGTCAGAAACAGCGTCTTGTTCTCGCGGCAAAGTCAGTCAGCTGGTAGATTGAGTGGTACGCAGTTAGCGTAGTCAGTCAGCTGTTGCGTAGTCAGTCAGCTGTTATATTGAGCTGTACACAGTTAGCGTAGTCAGTCAACTGTTAGATTCTGTGACAGGCAGACGTATTTCAGTCATGGCTGCTGAAAAGCTGACACTCTTCAACCTGCCCCAGACTGAGGAGGAGTCTGTGGCATTTCTGCAGAGCCACAAATTCATGCCTGACACCCAGAACTGCCCCCATGGGCACCCTATGAGGCTCAGTGTCATATCCGCAGCAGTGGCAAGAAGGTCAGTGTCAGGGCTGTGCAGTGGTTCAGAGGGTGCCATCTGACCTTTGGCACCCTGATCCGGTTTGTCTTCTGTTGGGCAGAGGAGCTGACCAGCATCCGCTTCTGTCAGCGACATCTGTCCATCTCCCAGTAAACCACTGTCCTCTGCAATAACTTAATCTGGGAGGGCTGCACCGTTGACCTCCTGTCGCAGCTCACCGGCGAATTGGCGGCCCAGGCACCAACGTAAAAGTCGACGAAAGCCTGTTTGTTAAATGGAAGAGCAAAGTTAGCCGCATACTACCCCAGCAGTGGATCTTCAGGGGCATCTCCAGGGAGACTGGAGAGTGCTTTATGATGGCAGTCGAGAGATGTGATGCCAGCAACCTCATGGCTGCCATCGAGAGGCATGTGCAACCGGGAACCACAATTTATTCCGACTGCTGGCGGGCCTACAAGACAGAGCAGCTGAAGCATTCTGGGTACCACCACGCCAGGGTGAACCACCGTTACCATTCCATGGATCTGGAGAGCGGGGTTCACACCCAGAACATTGAGAGGCTGTGGGGTTCCTGCAAGTGGCGTAATAAGCGCCAAAAAGGGGACTGCGCGCCATCAGCTGGACTCCTACTTGCAGGAGTTCATCTGGAGGAAGACCATTGGCACAGAAGACCCCTTCTAGCGCATCCTGCATGCGCTGACCCTGCTCTCCCAGGCAGAGAAAGGCGATGCCGCAGAGGCAACAGCATCGACATCGGCTGCTGCATCGACTTCGGTGTACTGTTATTTAATAATTTTTTCTAGAGTCTTCTTCTTAATTTTAACTAAAATCAAGTTACCAGTTAACACATGTTGTCATTACTGTCCCAGGTGTATGATATGGCAGGTGTGAATGTGTTCCTGAAACACCCCCACTATCCACGCTAGCCCAAAGCGTGGCGAGCGCAGTGAGCCCCCGACCTTTTCAAACCCCCACTATCCACGTCGGCATGGAGTCCTTTTTATATAGTGTGGCTCGCCGCGAGCCACTGAGCCCAAAGCGTGGCAAGCGCAGCGAGCCCCGTGAGGGGATGCGGAATACATGTGAAGTTACCCGTGTCCCCTTGCCACACTTTATTAAATCAATTAAACACCGACGTGGATAGTGGGGGTACCAAAAGGTTGGGAGGACGCGTACCGCTGGCCCCTCGCGGGCCTCGCTGTGCTCGCCACGCTTTGCTATGGATAGTTAGGGTTTCAAAGGAGGTATTTACCTGTATGTAACATGGAGCACTGGCAAATGCCTCCTTCATTGTGAATGAGATGTACTTGCGTCCGCACCCCCACTTTGGAATGGAGACGCACACCCTCCAGAACCCCTAACCCTTTCCACAGGGTTGATATACCCTGCCGCAATAGCTTATGAGACACAGGAGCATCTCAATGCAGGCGCGTCTGAGACGCTCCTTCGTCTGAAAAAGATGGAGCGCCTCTCCACTTGCGCCAGCATGATCCCCTCTCCGCCAAAGAGAGGGGATCATGCTTAGGGATGCCAATCCCGGGGAATTCTTTTCAATCCCGGAAATCGGGATTCAAAAATGCTCAATCCCGGGATACCCGGGATTGAGTTCATCAATGTAATGATGAACTTTAATCCCCCCTCTAACCCTAAATCAATTTCCCTGCATTGTATTTACAAGCAGGCAGGACCTGGGCAGCAGACTGTTAGGAGGCAGTGCGCTAATGAGGAGGACCGGGCTGTGTAACGGAGAGGAGAGGACCAGGCGTGCGGTGTCAGGAGCCGCCCCGGAGGCAATGTGCTGCAGAGGATATGACAGGCGTGCGGCTGTCAGGACCTGGGCCGGAGGCGGTGAGATGTTGAGGAACCGGAGGAGGACTTGCGGTGATAGGCAGGCAGGCTGCACAGTGTGACATCTGACATCATGTCACACTGCGCAAGGCCGGGGTCAGTAGCAGCCGTGAAGGGTCTGAGTAGATGCTCAGACACTGCCCGGCATTAGATTTGCGCATGCGCAGGCTAATCCCGGAATTCAAGTGTTTTTAGGGCCAAATCCTGGGATCCCGCTGATCCCAATCCCGGGATTGGCCACCCTAATCATGCTGGTGCTGGCGGTGTGAGAGAGGTGCTTACTAGGCTTGCCAGGGACGCCGGGGACAGAGATGCAGTTCCCAGAAACACTTGTGTAGTTTCACGGCGGCAGCCTACGCTGATAATGTAGCTTAGCCTGGCGCCTTGAAACTACACAAGTAAAGCAGCCATTGGGCTACACTATTAGAGTAGCTTAGGCTGCCACCGTGAAACTAGACAAGTAAGGCAGCCGTTGGGCTACACTATTAGCGTAGCTTCAAACATAGAGTAGAGCTGCCGCCATGAAACTAAACAAGTACCGATTTTTGTAATATATATTCTTTGTACTTTTTACATACTTTATAAACTCAAAACTCCAGGATATACATTAGTATGACGGAAAGGCTGTGCCTCACACCACTGGTGGGAATGCCTGCCCCCTGCCACCCAGCAAATATCCCTACCGCTTTGTGAATGGTTGTTTTGCATAAACATCCATTTGCAGGGTAGCATGCAGGGCCGAAATCATTCGATGGTTGGCGATCATCAAATGATTTCTACACTGATCGCAAACCTAAGTCAGTCGTGGCTGACTTAGACTTGCGGCGTCTGGGTCAGAGAGGAGGTGGCTGATGTTCCTGTCTCTGCAAAGGCACCTGCACAGAAGCCCTGCACATGTGCATATGAGGATACTATGGGTACTGGATCAACTAGAATGAGGGCCTACATTCCCTAGCACATGTACACGCACACACATTCATTCTAGTGTTAATCTTTTTGTTGGGAGTCAATTGACCTACCAGAATATTTTTAGATTGAGGAAGGAAACCGGAGTTCCCAGAGGAAACCTACGCATGCATGCGGAGAATACACAAACTCTGTACAGTTAGGGCCATGATGGGAATCAGATCCATGACCTCAGCACTGTGAGGCAGTCATGCTAACCATCACACTATCCGTACTGCCTATATTCATCATCCCTCTCAACACATTCCACATCAGTCAATAAATTAAATAATGACAAAAGTCCCGGCTTAATTTGTTCAGAAATATGTACAGTACTGTATGTGAGGTTGTTATTGCCACTTGCTATAAGCTTTCCAACACTGCAATGTGTGAAATTGCTAGATTGCTGTCATGCATGTAGGTCATGGACATGGAATTGTGTGTTTGAGGGGGAAAAACATATGGTACGCTTTTTAACATCTCTCTTTTAGAATGTGACACTTCTTTGCAAAGGCAATTCGCTTGCCTGAACATGTCAGTCCTAAGCTATTAGCAAGCTTCCTCACATAAGATGAGAACAGAAATAGCTGTGAGAGAGGAAGGGTACATTATGCTGTCTATTTCACACTAAGGGCCTCATTCAGACCTGATCGCAGGGCACATTTTGTTTGCAAATGGGCAAAACCTTGTGCACTGCAGGTGGGGCAAATGTCACATGTGCAGAGAAAGTGAATGGTCATACATACGGGGTATTTTTAACACTGTCTGATAATCTGTCTAGATCTCTTAGAAATAAAGCATGGCTCACTCCATGTGTATGGCTCCGGGCGATGGAGATGCTATCGCCCATAGGGAAAAAGCCAGTGCTTGCACTGTCTATTCTGCTACATTGCCCAGATCACTCAGCACATATTGCGGGTGCTGAACAGCATGTGCAACGATGTGTGCTGAGTGATCCGTGCTTCAGCATGTCGCTCAGCGCGGGCTGCCGTTGCCGTGTATGTACAGGGCCCTTTGATTTGGGCAAGTTATTTTGTTTCTGTGCAGTTTAAATAATGGCTGCAATAAGACCTGTGATCAGGTCTGAATTAGTTCTTAACATTGTTCTTACAATCATGTCTTATAATAGTTATGTTTCTGGGTATTAGCTTTGTTGTATCTGGAGTGATGTATTTGTAACACATACACATTTTCTCATTTTGAAGTGTGTAATAGAGCAAATTCCTTTAAAAAATAGTTTGGTATTTGGAGAGAATTAGGGGGCAATGCTATCTAAATTAAATGCCTATTCCAAGCTGCTATATAGATTAGATTTTTTCTAATTACTTCTCAATGTTTTCTTTCCTTTAATTATCTATTAACCTGCAGCACAGATGCTCTTTAGTGATTTGCCTGCAGTTAACTAAGAAACTCAATTTTTGTCATTAATGTTAAGTGTGTTCAATATGTTATAATTAGAGATGAACAAACTAGTGGCAAAATTTAGCTTGAATGGAATTTGTAGTGGATACAGTACAGGGGATGCAGTCAAAATCCCGACGGTCAAAATCCCGACGGTCAAAATACCGACAGCAATTGACAGAAAGTCAAAATCCCGACATGGTCAAAATCCCGACATTTAAAATCCCGACATGGTCAAAATACCGACAAGGTCAAAATACCGACATTTAAAATCCCGACAAGTTCAAAATACCGACACATAGAATGTAGACAGGTGAAAAAGTCAACATGACTTTCGGGCGACAGGTCGCGAGGTCGACATGGGTTTTTCACTGTTTCTTGACCCGACATGTGCCGACAGGCGGTATTTCATGCCCTACCATCCACTAGGGCGTGGTGGGAGAATAAAATAGTGTGCCGAGCGTAGCGAGGCACCGTGCCCGAAGCATTGCGAGCGCAGCGAGCTATGCGAGGGGCTGCGGTTGACTTCCAACTGTGTCCATGTCGACTGTGTCGACATTCAGGTAAAAAAACTGTGAAAAGCCCATATCGACCTCGCGAGCTGTCGCCCGAAAGTCATGTTGACTTTTTCACCTGTCTACATTCTATGTGTCGGTATTTTGAACTTGTCGGGATTTTAAATGTCGGTATTTTGACCTTGTCGGTATTTTGACCATGTCGGGATTTTAAATGTCGGGATTTTGACCATGTCGGGATTTTGACTTTCTGTCAATTGCTGTCGGTATTATGACCGTCGGGATTTTGACCGTCGGGATTTCATACCGAATCCACTGTTGTCCAGGGTTGGACTGGTGTTCCAGGGGTACAGCGGATATCCCAGGGGAGTTCTACTGCCTGGTGACTCATCCCTCTCTTATGTGCCAGGTTCCAGACAATATACTCAAATGATTATTGTTAATACCATTTATTTATATAGTGCAGGGTATGAGTCATAGGGTCGACACGAGGAAGATTGACATGTAGTAACTCAACCACTAAGGATTGACATGCATCAAGGTCGACATGTCTGAAGGTTGACAGGGACATTAGGTTGACACAAGCATTAGTTCGATATGGGCCAGGTCGACAGTCAAAAGGTCGACATGGACACTAAAAGAGTGCACAGCTGCGCTCGCCATGTTTTGGGCATGCATACCTCTGGTGTGGTTATGCACATCTTAATACCTTTAAGAAAGAGTGTACAATTGTATATACTATTGTATTATGTTCTCACACACAAAACAGATTTAATCACCTAAGAGAAGATATAACAATAAATAAAGATAATTACAGTAAGGTACGGATATTTACAGCAAACAGATACTTATGGTAATCTACTGTAGATAGAGTTACTGCAAAGATAGTTATCTAGAAATAGTTACAGCATAGATACAGCCATCTAGATAGTGTTACAACATTGATACTTATAGCAATCTAGATAGTTACAGCATAGATACATCATAGATCAGTGATGGCTAACCTTGACACTCAAGCTGTTGTTGAAATACACATCCCAGCATGCCCTGCATCAGTTTTAGCCTGGCCAAATATTAAAACTGTAGCAGGAAATTCTGGGATGTTTAGTTCAACAACAGCTGGAGTATCTGGCATAGATAAGTATAGCAATTTAGATAGAGAACAGCAAAGAGATACTTATCCTGACAGTCTAGAGCACTGGTGGCCAACCGGTCAGAGGTAAAGAGCCGGAAAATATCAGTAGTCAAGCTAAAGAGCCTAAGGCGCGTGCGCCCAAAAAAGGGGTGTGGTCTATTTTGACCCCTTGGGTGGGTGTGATACAAATATGCCTCCAATAGTGCAGTGCCATATATACATATGCCCCCAATAGGGCCAGATACACATATGCCCCCCACGGTGCCGAATATGCCCCCACGGTGCCAGAAAGCTGGTATGCCCCCACAGTGCCTAAAAGCTGGTATGCCCCCACAGTGCCATAAACTGCTATGCCCCCACAGTGCAAAATTCCCAGCAGCAGCACTCGCCATTGTTGCTGCTGCTGCCGGGCGGGGAGTGGAAAGTCTGGCGTCCCCCTGCAGACATGTCACAGAGGGGAGGAGAGCACAGCACAGGACACCGCGCGTCTCCTTCCCCCTCACTTACCTGTGACTGGGCCGTCCACTAATCAAAGCTAGCGGGCCGGCTCCTGATTGGCTGCGAACCCACAAGCTCTAATTGGTGGACGGCCCAGTCACAAGGATGCACAGTAAGGGGTAGGAGAGATGCGCAATGCACGCTCTCCTCCCCTCACAAGAAATATGGATTCGGGGAACAGGCAGCGGGGGGATGGGAACAGGGACGGGCGGTGGGCAGCAGTGGGAGCAGGAGCCACACCTTACAAGTGGGAGAGCCGCGGGTTGGCCTCCGTTGGTCTAGAGAGTTACAGCTTATGTGGCTCAACATAGATGAGAATTATAATCAACATATACTGTATACATTACGTACGCAAGAGCCACCTGGATCCAGATTATCCATCATCAGACATCATGTAAAGGCCCCCATACACTATGCGATTTTGGGACGATTTCATCCGATATCGTCACTTTGTGCCGATAATCGGGTGAAATCGGCCCAAAATGGCAGTTGTGTGACATCTTATCCGATCCGATGCGTGGTCCCGTGCGCATCGGACCGGATCAGGGAGGTTGGACAGTCAGTACATACAATCACGTCCGACCTCCCTGTATGCAGACACCGGGGGAGCAGTGGGGCGGGCAGCGGGTCCCTGAGCACCGGCGAGTGCTGCTGACTGACCTGGTCGGGCAGTGTACTTACACATAGCAGCAGCGGGGCCGGGCAGCGCAGTGGCGGCTATTATATTTTTAAAATACTTGTCAAATGACCGGCCGCTCTCTGATTGGCTGAGAGCTCTCCGGCCAATCAGAGAGCGGCCGGTCATTTGACAAGTATTTTAAAAATCTAATAGCCGCCACTACGCGTCCCGTCCCCGCTGCTGCTATGTGTAAGTACACTGCCCGGCCAGGTCAGCAGCGCTCACCGCACCCGCCCCCACCACCGCTGGCTGCCGCCGCCGCTGCCCGCCCCCACCACCGCCGCCGCTGCCCGCCCCCACCACCGCCGCCGCTGCCCGCCCCCACTACTCCTTACCGCCCTGCAGCTCCCCGGGTTTTTTTTTACATGGGATAAATCGCATGCGATTTATCCCATGTAAAAAATGGCACATCAAGTGCCAAATTGTATGTGAGCCTGCCGGGCGGCTTGCAGGTAAATTGGGTCCGGTAATTTGGGTTGATATATTGGCCGATTGGCAAAAAAATCGTTCTAGTGTGTGGGCACCTTTAGAGACACACACCCTCCAAATCATCAATGGCCCATATGCTTATTTACATGCGATTGAGGGCTTTATCTAATATGTAGCCTCGGGGGCCCACCTTGCAACTCATCTTTATCAAGCATATCTTTGTACATACTATCTACTTATACTCATACTCATAAGGTGCCCACACACTAGAACGATTTTTGGGCCGATTTCTGATAAATCGGCAGATATATCGTCTGATGTTTACCGATAATCTGTAGAAAATCGGCCGATATCGGTCCGATGCGCGCTCCCGTGGATCTTTAGCTGAATCTTCTGATCTTACGTGCTGCACGAAAGATCAGAAGATTTAACAAAAGATCCATAGGAACGCACACAGGATCCTAAGAAATTTTTTTGGTAAAGATGTGCGCTTGCCTGAAATCTTTTGTCCAGGACAGACAAAATATTTCAAGGCTAATATATGCCCACATCTTACGATCGCAGATCTTTCTAGTGTGTGGGCACCTATACAGTACCTTGCAAACGCAGTGTGCGATTATTCATGCGCAATGACTGGATAACTGCTGGTAAAATACTGATTCATATGAGACCAAGCATTATGCAAACAAGTGGTTCTAACCCTGGGATATATTTATAGCTGGATAAATAGAGGTGCTGTATATTTAAACCTAAGTTTAAACTAAGTGTAATTATATATATATATATATATATATAGAACGTAGATACGAACCGGCACTCAGGTATCCAAAGGGTGAGTTGCCCCGGGTGCCAACGAGAAGGAGTGGAATACGATGAGAAATAGACGTGTCACTCCAGGGGTCTTTTTTCAAAGCTTTTATAGCATATGGATAAATCAGTTACATGTCAAAGTCAACGTTTCGATACTCAGGGGTATCGTTGTCAAGACAGCATGTAACAGGTATCAAACATAAAGATGAATCTTTATGTTTGATACCTGTTACATGCTGTCTTGACAACGATACCCCTGAGTATCGAAACGTTGACTTTGACATGTAACTGATTTATCCATATGCTATAAAAGCTTTGAAAAAAGACCCCTGGAGTGACACGTCTATTTCTCATCGTATATATATATATATATATATATATATATATATATATATATATATAATTACACTATATATATATATAGTACAATCGGACCGGCACTCTCCCCTCTCCAATACTCGCCCCGGTGCCTCTCCGGATACAGTAGATTTCTAAGAAAAAATGCGATGGCACTCCAGGGTCTTTTCAACAGTGGCAAACATGTATTTCACAGCATAAAAAATGAAGCCAACGTTTCGGGGCAACAGCGCCCCTTTGTCAAGGCATACAGTAGTGAAAAAATGCAATCAAAAAAATCTTTTGCACCGAAACGTTTTCATTTTTTATGCTATGAAATACACGTTTGCCACTGTTGAAAAGACCCTGGAGTGCCATCGCATTTTTTTCTTATATATGTGTATATATATATATATATATATATATATATATATATATATAAAGGAATAGAGGGCGCTAGTAGGTTCACCACCTTGTTAAATCACACCTTATGTTGGATCAAGAATGTGATGCACAATATAACAGATGTCCATTAAAACATTTTTTTATTTTATTAAAAAACTTTAATATCCATTTCTGTTTGTTCGGCTCATAATGGTGGTAGCATATACGACGCACGTCCAAACCCTACACGTTTCATCTAACAGACTTCTTCAGGGGTTAAAATGTACACAAACAGCTAATAAAATGACACATGTTTTGAAAATGTCCTTTAAGGTATAAGGATATTCAACATCCAAAAGATATTATAACGGCGTAATTGACGCATTTTTAACAGAAACCACACAATAGTTCAATGCCTAGAAAGGGGTCTACCACCAGAGCTCCTCAAACAGCACACTGTTCAATGTTCAAGGTCAATGCCTAGAATGGGGTCTAGCACCGGAGCTCCTCAAACAGCACACTGCTGTTTGAGGAGCTCCGGTGCTAGACCCCATTCTAGGCATTGAACTATTGTGAGGTTTCTATTATACTGCTGAAATACAGAGATCAACCGTCAATTACGCAGTTATAATATCTTTTGGATGTTGACTATCCTTATACCTTAAAGGACATTTTCAAATCATGTGTCATTTTATAAGCTGTTTGTGTGCAATTTAACCCCTGAAGAAGTCTGTTAGATTAAATGCGTAGGGTTTGGACATGTGTCGTATATGCTACAACCATAATGAGCCAAACAAACAGAAACGGATATTAAAGTTTTTTAATAAAATGAAATTTTTTTTAATGAACATCTGTTATGCTGTGCATCCAGGGCCGGTGAAAGCACTGGATGCACAGCATAACAGATTTCGGGAGTTCAGCGCGGCACTACCCGCGCTCCGGGGGTGTGTGTGTGCTGCACTGGGATTTGCTGGGGGATTGCCACACGGGGAGTTGCTGCTGATGACCACGTGGGGGGGGGGGATTGTGTCCCTCACACACCTGCTTCCCGCTCCTCCACCCTGCTACCGTCCTTGGCAGCTTTCTGCGGCACCATTCTGCTCTCCTTGGCTGCTCAGTACCACCCTCCAGTGGCCGACGCCCTAGGCAAATGCCGAAAGCTGCCTATTGGTGGCGCATTCCCTGTGTGCATCACATTCTTGATCCAACATAAGGTGTGATTTAACAAGGTGATGGACCTACTAGCGCTCTCTATTCCTTTTCTATTTGTACCTTTGTTTGTCTCCCACTAATAGGGGAACTTTATAGAGATGCTGCTTTCAGAATATAGGTGCACTTGGGGTCACATATATATATATATATATATATATATATATATATATATATATATATATATACAAACACAGGGGGCCCAGCACTCACTACAACAAACTAACTCACCTTAACATTCAAATAATCAATAAATAAATAATGGGGTTTTAGTTCATGAATTGATCAATGCATTTAAGCTTGCAGCCCATCGCTAAGGGACCCCATTTCACTGCAAGAAATGGGGTCCCTTGGCGATGGGCTGCAAGCTTAAATGCATTGATCAATTCATGAACTAAAACCCCATTATTTATTTATTGATTATTTGAATGTTAAGGTGAGTTAGTTTGTTGTAGTGAGTGCTGGGCCCCCTGTGTTTGTATTTACTAGAGTGTGTGGTCACAGGCCAATGCACCCCATCCTGGGAAGTGGGTGCTGTTTGCACCCCATTCTTAGGAATGGCGAGTGTGTTGGTACCTATATATATATATATATATATATATATATATATATATATAGGTTTATGTGGCGGCCCGGCACCCCTCCATCCTCCATCTCCATTGTACTCCATTTTTATTTTTGCTGCATCACAGCTCATGTGACATAACCGGTGCCATTTAAACCTAATCCTTGGGCAAAGAGCATAGATGGAAGGAAGCAAGATTGTATAGCCACAGATTCTGCTTCATCTTGTTTAAGGTCCAGCACCATTGTGACCCCCTGTAACTAGGAAAATAATGTTCCTGTGACGACACTTCAGTCTTGAATAGAGATAGAGAGGTCTGTATGGGCCCAATCACACTTTTTATTTGCAATGTTTACCTCCTTGATGCAAGTAAAATGAAAAAAAAAAAAAATCTGGTTACCATAAAAATATTGTGTACCTATTATGGTAAGACATTTCTCAAACACATCTGCAATGGTCATGAATTTTATTTATGTTAATAGGAAAAGGGTGATAATGCTGTGTTTGATTATCATGAAAAAGGAAAGTGTTTTATTGGCAAGATTAGCATTTTTACACCTTTTCTTTGAACAAATAATTACCAATTTCCTGATGACTTACAATGTCTATATATTAACCAGAATTCATTCTTGTGACTGGAATAAGACGTTTGACCTTTGGTTTTGGTTACTATATATCACAAAAAATTCAGAATACAATTACTGATCCATTAAGCATAGCTATAATACATGCATATAATTTGTTTGACATTTATTGCAGCTCTCTTTGGCGTTAATTGCTCTTCTTTGCACAGCAAGGTTTTCAGTCCCTACATTTATGTATTGTTTGATGTTTAGGAGGCTTGTTACTAGCGGTTTAATCAGGTACCTTGGGCAATAAACAATGTCATATAGACAAGATGTAATGATTAAACCCAGCAATTGTGTTCTTGGGAACTGTTTCATTGAGCAGCTGTATATTATAGTATTATTAATTTAATATCTTTTTTAATTATTTTGAAACAGGTTTGTATTTATGACAACTTTTGGAATCTGTGTACTACTGAGCCTGTACATAAGTAACATACCTTATCCAATATCTTTATGAATGTTTATTTGGGAAAGCATTTCTTCTCATATAACAGTTGTGTTCGGTGCATTAAGGTATTTCTTAAGATCTGTCGTGCAGTTTAATGTAAGTGTAGTTAAGGTTTTAGTATTAATAATTTTACACACCTAAATCTTCATGACAATTTTATTACAAATTTGATTGTATTTAAGAACTTTCAAAGTTCAGAAAGTTATTTGCTTTTGTCAGCAGTAAATATTTTTGGGGGGCCTGTAAAGAAATTATACATTAGTACCATAGCTTGTTTATCTGTTCTCCTATACACTATGGACCTTATTATGGTCGATGCACACCCAAGCGAATTCGCACAGGTGCGCAATATTTAATTACTGTGCATGCGCATGCACCGGGTGTGAGCAGCCATGGCGAACAGAGTGTTCGCATCCACCAGTGCGGGCGGGGTTGTAAGGAGGCGTCGGTAGTCGCACCCATGGGAATGCCCAGCGTTTGCTGGGCTTTCTCATGCTATTGGACTGATGACGAGGGTGCTGGGGGGCCGGGCAGCTGGCCTCACTGGATGTCAGCTGCCCGCCCCCGGCATCACCGGATGTCAGCTGCCTGCCATGTTCCCATCCAGGACACACGCAAGCCTGAGACACCTGAGAGATGTCTTAGATTTGCGTGTGCACACCACATCATTCCATGGTCACCAATCATTGACTGCAAATGGATGTTAAGGCAAAACTGAATATATATATATATGGGCTGAATATATATATATATATATATATATATATATATATATATATTTTTTTTTTTTTGGTAGACCCTGCACTCACAACTTTCCATGTTCCTTAATTGGGGTGCTCCCCTAATTCAGGTCCTCACAGCACCAGAGTCAGTATCCTGACTCTGGTGCTTTGAGGACGTGAATTGGTATCTTGTCTTGAGAAAGGCCACCTAGTGGCCGAAACGTAGACTACATGCTGAGTACATGGTTTGTCAAGTGGTAATGTACCCTTATTAAATTAGTCAATTTAAGACTGTGGTGAGTGCCCTCATTGGAGTTTCCTACCCTACACTGCTATATATATATATATATATATATATATATATATATATATATATATATATATAAGTTTGCGTGTAGGGAACGCACACCGCTCCTTTAGCAAAGGTGAGTGCCAGGTCGAGATATTATAAACCCTTGTTTACACATGCAGCAGATGGATATCCAATGCAGATGGAAGGACCAGCACATCCAATATATAATGCAAAAAATGAAAGTGTTTAATAAATCATGATACTCATCATCAGCTTGGGTAGACAGCAGCCTTATAAATCCACATCAAGTAAGTGGCAGCAGCACAATACAAGTCCACTCCATAACAGGTGTCCTGACGGACCGTTTCGGCGTGCAAACGCCTTTCTCAAAGGGTAACCAAATAATGACAAGAAAGCATGATCTTAAAAAGCAGTGGAATATACCACACTCACCAAACGCCGGGGCAGCCCATCTCATATTCCCGCCGCGCTCATGCTGTGTCCACGCCGTATCTCCCTGCCGCGCTTCCGTCCGACTGCCAGGAACCAAAGTTCCGGAAGTGGAACTAGAAGCGCTGGCCGGGTCCCCGGGGAACTCTACATACAGGAGCACCCGCCGGAAGTGAGTGGCGCTGCGTCACCGGTTGCTATGGTGACGTAGCGTCCCATACACAAAAAGGATCCAGTATAAATATATAAATGCAAAAGCTGGACACATCACCAGTGTCACCAATAGAAAAAAATACAAAAAAAGGGGGAGATTTATGTATACCCAGCAATGTGTTGAGGGGATAGCGATATATTTATATTACTGTCGCACATAAACCAAACTGGTGTGCAATTAAATCAGATAGATTAGGTACAATATCACCCACATTGCATAGGCTCACAAAAAATCCCTAGGCTGGATAACCTAAAGGGATGGGCAACATGAAAATAACACCACCGTAAGGGAAACAGAAAAAGCACACAAAAATCAAAAAAATGTAGTGAAACATAAGCAATATCAAGAATAATCAAGCAATAGGTCATTGGTCAAAATCAGACCTTAGGGACCGGTCAGGTGCACCCAAGGAACAGCTTAAATAAAAATGGACATATTTATTTCCTCATTAAGCCCTTGAGGGGCCAGGGATTGAAGGTTATAAATCCATTGGCTCTCGCGCTGAAGTAGACGCTTGTGTCGAT
Source organism: Crinia signifera (assembly GCF_055691185.1). Classification (NCBI taxonomy): domain Eukaryota; kingdom Metazoa; phylum Chordata; class Amphibia; order Anura; family Myobatrachidae; genus Crinia; species Crinia signifera. The sequence goes on from NC_139218.1 coordinate 255,033,042, forward strand.
CTCCCCCTCGTCTCAATGGGGGTATATGATCAATGGGCATGAACTTGAATTGGTTCATCTTATGTCCACAGTAAGCAAAATGTCTGGCAACTGGGGGGGTAGTGTTGTCCACCTTCAGCAATGCCTTTTTGACTGACGATCGGTGGGTTGCTATCCTCTCTTTCAGGGATCGGACAGTCTTACCCACATAGATCTTTTGGCAAGGACAGATCACTATGTAGATCACGTATTTCGTGTCACAGTCCATGCGATGTTTGATGACAAACTTCTGACCTGTTTGTGCATGCTGCCAGCTGCTACCCGTAATGATGTGACAACAGTTTACGCATCCTGTACATTTAAAGGAGCCTTTCTTTGCACTTAGCCATGTGCTAGGCCTGTCGACTCTCGGACTAATGTCAGAGTAGACCACTTGCTGTCTAATACTCTGACTCCTCTTATAGCAAAACATCGGGGGTTTCTTGCACATATCCCCTATCAGAGGGTCCGTCTGAAGGATGTGCCAGTGTTGCATCATCACCGCCCTAAGTTTGCCAGACATGATAGAAAAGGTATTTGAGAACATCATTCTCTCCTCCTTGGTCCTATCCTTGGTTGCCATACTGAGAAGTTCCTCACGGTTGAGTGCAAGGCATCTTCTTTTAGCACTCTCTACTTCGTTAGCATCATAGCCTCTCTTAATGAAGCAATTGCCCATTTCCTTAAGTGTGCCATCAAGATCTTGTGGCCGAGATGTTATCCGTACTGCCCTTAGCAGTTGGGCATATGGTAAACCAGCTTTGAGGGGCTGGGGATGGAAACTAGACGCTAAAAGTAAGCTGTTTCTATCCGTGGGTTTCTTAAAAAGTTTGGTTACAAACTGTCCATTGATTACTGACACAGAGACATCAAGAAAATCTATCGTGTCCACACTTGCTGTATGGGTGAACCTGATCGATCCAGGGAGCGAGTTAAGCTGCGTGACAAATCTCTCCAAGAGTTCCACTCCACCGGTCCAGACAAAAAATAAATCATCAATGTACCGTACGTACAAAGAAATAAATTTGGAAAAATTAACATCTGACATAATGTGGTTATTCTCAAAATCATACATAAAAAGGTTGGCATACGATGGGGCCATGTTTGACCCCATCGCAGTCCCTTTAAGCTGCAAATAAAAACTATTATCAAAAAGAAAATAATTTTTATGTAAAATAACCTCAATCAACAAAATCAGAAATTCAATAGCTGGACCGGTGTAGTGTACGCTCGAGCAGAGAATTCGTCTAATTGCAGCCACTCCCTCCTCATGACCTATATTTGTATATAGGCTGGTGACATCCATGGTCACCAGCATGCTGTTGGGAGGTGGCCCGTCAAGCTCTGAAAGTTTTTTCAAAAAATGCGTGGTATCTCTTAACCAGAACGGAGTGTTCTGCACCACTGCCTGGAGGTGGAAATCCACGTACTGGGAGATGGGCTGGCAAAGAGACCCTATGGAGGAGATAATGGGTCTCCCAGGTGGTGAGACCATAGACTTGTGGATTTTTGGTAGCACATAGATGAGGGGAATCCGAGGATACTCCTGCATCAAAAACTCTGAAATCCCCTCATCTATCCAACCGTTTGATAATCCAAGGCCTATAATGGCATCAATCTCGGTTTTGTATCTTGAAGTGGGGTCAAAACACAGTTTTTTATAGCATGTCGAATCCGAAAGCTGCCGCTGAACTTCTTTCACATATCCATCATGATCCAACACCACTATCCCCCCGCCTTTATCAGCGGGGCGGATAATGATGGCCTTGTTGTCACGTAGTGACCTCAATGCCATCATTTGTTCACGTGAGAGGTTGGATCTATGTATGTGAGACTTCTTAAATTCCGGCAATATATCCCGGCGGACAACACGCATGAAGGTGTCAATGGAAGCATTATTACTGGGGGGGTCAAATGTCGACCGTACTTTAAAGGGGTTGACATTAGTAACAGGAGTTTTAATCTTCTGTCTAGCAAAATGGTCTTTCAATCTTAACTGGCGATGGAAACGATATAGCTCAGTTTCCAAATCAAAGGTATTTTGTTTATAAGTGGGAACAAAGGTGAGACCTTTGTTCAACACTTCTAGTTCGGGTTCAGTAAGTTGATATGCCGATAAATTAAAAACCATTACTTCCCCTTCCCCTTGCGACTTTTGTTTTTTTCTGTGTTTTGAGCCTCCCCTTCTACAAGATTTTTTCCTCTTGGCCTGGTACGTGTGGACGTGCCCTCTCCTAAAAAAGACGCCTTAGCACCCCTAGGGGCTGGTTCAGTTTCACTCTGAGAGGAATCCACATCAGTGAATTCTGCATCATCCCTCCTCCTATTGCCAAAGCCCCCTCTCCAGTTTCTCCGTATAGGTTGACCTGATAACCAGGGGTATACTTTAGCATCCCTGTAGTCTTCCTTTACTTTCCTATACTTGCTCTTTTTGAATATGAGCAATTCATTTTTAAATTTGGACACAGCATCCTCCAGCTTGACAAGCCACTCCCCTCCAACATCATTATTCAAACTGGAGACACCAGTACTTTCGCACTGATTAATCTCCTGTTGTACTAAAATGATATCCTTATTGACTTGCTGTATTACCATGGTTGAGCTGGAATTACATGGACTCACGTTGTCACAGTATCACAAAGACAACTTGATACCTCGTGGGTTCAGGGTGAGGAACCAGCCGACACTAGGTCGATCAAATAAAGAATTTTGTACCCAATGGTGCCAGATCCTGAATCAGTGCAGTAAGGATTTAATGATTTTGGTAATACAGCAAGTCAATAAGGATATCATTTTAGTACAACAGGAGATTAATCAGTGCGAAAGTACTGGTGTCTCCAGTTTGAATAATGATGTTGGAGGGGAGTGGCTTGTCAAGCTGGAGGATGCTGTGTCCAAATTTAAAAATGAATTGCTCATATTCAAAAAGAGCAAGTATAGGAAAGTAAAGGAAGACTACAGGGATGCTAAAGTATACCCCTGGTTATCAGGTCAACCTATACGGAGAAACTGGAGAGGGGGCTTTGGCAATAGGAGGAGGGATGATGCAGAATTCACTGATGTGGATTCCTCTCAGAGTGAAACTGAACCAGCCCCTAGGGGTGCTAAGGCGTCTTTTTTAGGAGAGGGCACGTCCACACGTACCAGGCCAAGAGGAAAAAATCTTGTAGAAGGGGAGGCTCAAAACACAAGGGGAAGGGGAAGTAATGGTTTTTAATTTATCGGCATATCAACTTACTGAACCCTAACTAGAAGTGTTGAACAAAGGTCTCACCTTTGTTCCCACTTATAAACAAAAAACCTTTGATTTGGAAACTGAGCTATATCGTTTCCATCGCCAGTTAAGATTGAAAGACCATTTTGCTAGACAGAAGATTAAAACTCCTGTTACTAATGTCAACCCCTTTAAAGTACGGTCGACATTTGACCCCCCCAGTAATAATGCTTCCATTGACACCTTCATGCGTGTTGTCCGCCGGGATATATTGCCGGAATTTAAGAAGTCTCACATACATAGATCCAACCTCTCACGTGAACAAATGATGGCATTGAGGTCACTACGTGACAACAAGGCCATCATTATCCGCCCCGCTGATAAAGGCGGGGGGATAGTGGTGTTGGATCATGATGGATATGTGAAAGAAGTTCAGCGGCAGCTTTCGGATTCGACATGCTATAAAAAACTGTGTTTTGACCCCACTTCAAGATACAAAACCGAGATTGATGCCATTATAGGCCTTGGATTATCAAACGGTTGGATAGATGAGGGGATTTCAGAGTTTTTGATGCAGGAGTATCCTCGGATTCCCCTCATCTATGTGCTACCAAAAATCCACAAGTCTATGGTCTCACCACCTGGGAGACCCATTATCTCCTCCATAGGGTCTCTTTGCCAGCCCATCTCCCAGTACGTGGATTTCCACCTCCAGGCAGTGGTGCAGAACACTCCGTTCTGGTTAAGAGATACCACGCATTTTTTGAAAAAACTTTCAGAGCTTGACGGGCCACCTCCCAACAGCATGCTGGTGACCATGGATGTCACCAGCCTATATACAAATATAGGTCATGAGGAGGGAGTGGCTGCAATTAGACGAATTCTCTGCTCGAGCGTACACTACACCGGTCCAGCTATTGAATTTCTGATTTTGTTGATTGAGGTTATTTTACATAAAAATTATTTTCTTTTTGATAATAGTTTTTATTTGCAGCTTAAAGGGACTGCGATGGGGTCAAACATGGCCCCATCGTATGCCAACCTTTTTATGTATGATTTTGAGAATAACCACATTATGTCAGATGTTAATTTTTCCAAATTTATTTCTTTGTACTTACGGTACATTGATGATTTATTTTTTGTCTGGACCGGTGGAGTGGAACTCTTGGAGAGATTTGTTGCGCAGCTTAACTCGCTCCCTGGATCGATCAGGTTCACCCATACAGCAAGTGTGGACACGATAGATTTTCTTGATGTCTCTGTGTCAGTAATCAATGGACAGTTTGTAACCAAACTTTTTAAGAAACCCACGGATAGAAACAGCTTACTTTTAGCGGCTTGTTTCCATCCCCAGCCCCTCAAAGCTGGTTTACCATATGCCCAACTGCTAAGGGCAGTACGGATAACATCTCGGCCACAAGATCTTGATGGCACACTTAAGGAAATGGGCAATTGCTTCATTAAGAGAGGCTATGATGCTAACGAAGTAGAGAGTGCTAAAAGAAGATGCCTTGCACTCAACCGTGAGGAACTTCTCAGTATGGCAACCAAGGATAGGACCAAGGAGGAGAGAATGATGTTCTCAAATACCTTTTCTATCATGTCTGGCAAACTTAGGGCGGTGATGATGCAACACTGGCACATCCTTCAGACGGACCCTCTGATAGGGGATATGTGCAAGAAACCCCCGATGTTTTGCTATAAGAGGAGTCAGAGTATTAGACAGCAAGTGGTCTACTCTGACATTAGTCCGAGAGTCGACAGGCCTAGCACATGGCTAAGTGCAAAGAAAGGCTCCTTTAAATGTACAGGATGCGTAAACTGTTGTCACATCATTACGGGTAGCAGCTGGCAGCATGCACAAACAGGTCAGAAGTTTGTCATCAAACATCGCATGGACTGTGACACGAAATACGTGATCTACATAGTGATCTGTCCTTGCCAAAAGATCTATGTGGGTAAGACTGTCCGATCCCTGAAAGAGAGGATAGCAACCCACCGATCGTCAGTCAAAAAGGCATTGCTGAAGGTGGACAACACTACCCCCCCAGTTGCCAGACATTTTGCTTACTGTGGACATAAGATGAACCAATTCAAGTTCATGCCCATTGATCATATACCCCCATTGAGACGAGGGGGAGATCGAAACAAGCGTCTACTTCAGCGCGAGAGCCAATGGATTTATAACCTTCAATCCCTGGCCCCTCAAGGGCTTAATGAGGAAATAAATATGTCCATTTTTATTTAAGCTGTTCCTTGGGTGCACCTGACCGGTCCCTAAGGTCTGATTTTGACCAATGACCTATTGCTTGATTATTCTTGATATTGCTTATGTTTCACTACATTTTTTTGATTTTTGTGTGCTTTTTCTGTTTCCCATACGGTGGTGTTATTTTCATGTTGCCCATCCCTTTAGGTTATCCAGCCTAGGGTTTTTTTGTGAGCCTATGCAATGTGGGTGATATTGTACCTAATCTATCTGATTTAATTGCACACCAGTTTGGTTTATGTGCGACAGTAATATAAATATATCGCTATCCCCTCAACACATTGCTGGGTATACATAAATCTCCCCCTTTTTTTGTATTTTTTTCTATTGGTGACACTGGTGATGTGTCCAGCTTTTGCATTTATATATTTATACTGGATCCTTTTTGTGTATGGGACGCTACGTCACCATAGCAACCGGTGACGCAGCGGCACTCACTTCCGGCGGGTGCTCCTGTATGTAGAGTTCCCCGGGGACCCGGCCAGCGCTTCTAGTTCCACTTCCGGAACTTTGGTTCCTGGCAGTCGGACGGAAGCGCGGCAGGGAGATACGGCGTGGACACAGCATGAGCGCGGCGGGAATATGAGATGGGCTGCCCCGGCGTTTGGTGAGTGTGGTATATTCCACTGCTTTTTAAGATCATGCTTTCTTGTCATTATTTGGTTACCCTTTGAGAAAGGCGTTTGCACGCCGAAACGGTCCGTCAGGACACCTGTTATGGAGTGGACTTGTATTGTGCTGCTGCCACTTACTTGATGTGGATTTATAAGGCTGCTGTCTACCCAAGCTGATGATGAGTATCATGATTTATTAAACACTTTCGTTTTTTGCATTATATATTGGATGTGCTGGTCCTTCCATCTGCATTGGATATCCATCTGCTGCATGTGTAAACAAGGGTTTATATATATATATATATATATATATATATATATATATATATATATATATATAGCACCCAAAGGGATTCACACCCCGAAACGTTGGTCCTCTTTTTGCACGTTTAATACAGCACGTTTTGACAGACTCCTGAGTGCCATCCTTATTTCAAACTGTATATGTGTATATATATATATATATATATATATATATATATATATATACACACACACACACACACACACACACTCTATACATACATCAGAGTCTAAGTTGCCCATGTTACATTTTCAATTACTAAAGTTTGCAGCACATTGGAAGTCAATGTCAGAACGTGTGAGTATTTGGTCCAGGTGCAAAAATATAATTTGGTCCCCCCCTCTACAATAATGGAGATAGAGATAAAGTGGAGAGTGATTAAGCACTAGCCACTTAACTCATAACTATGGGGGTTATTCTAGTCCATTCTTTCTGACAAAATCCTTCTTAGATGGACATAACCATGTGCACTGCGGGTGGGGCAGATGTAACCTGTGCAGAGAGAATTAGATTTGGGTGGGGTTTTTCTTCAAAGTGAGATCTATATTGAAGTGTAAAATCATGCAGTCAGTATTTTCCCTGCACAGAAACAAAATAACTCACCCAAATCTATTTATCTCTGCACATGTTCCATCTGCCCCCCTGCAGTGCACATGGTTTTGTCCATCTAAGAAGGATTTTGTCAGAAAGAATGAACTAGAATAAACCCCTATGATTGAAAATAGACCGGTACAGCACTGCAAGCCTGTGTCCCGGACTGCTGTGGCAGTTGCTGATCCCCAGGTAAGGGGCACATATATAACATACAACTTTACATGTTTGTTGATATGTGTACCCATTTCCCATGGATCCAACCTGAGTGTGACCCAGCTGAAACCCATTTCAAACTGACAGCCTAACCCAGCTTATTTCTGGTTTAGTGACATCACTGCAGACATGTGCCGAGCTGGCGTTCTGGCTTACCCATACACACTGCAATGTAAACCCTTGTTCAACTCTGCTAGGTTGGAATGCCAGGTTATTATAGGAGTTTATGTAGAACTGCACCAAAACATGGGTTTCTGTGTGTTCATGTGCACTAACCTGGGTTATTACTAGTCTCATAGGGGTATTATTATGGTGATTTTGAACAAATAAACTGCTGTTAAATTCACACTTTTAATTCTTTATAAAAAAAAAAAAATAACATTGTACCCTAAAATGATATTCAAATTATAACAATAGTACTTTAATATGTTTTCTCCCAGTTGGGCTCAAAGCAATGTACCTGAGTGTAGAAACAGTGAATTGAAATGTGTTTGCCATCCTTACCTAGTTAAATAGTTTGAGTCATATTTCTAACATTTTGTGATGATTATGTCTAATGCAGGGTACACACCACGACGACCCGCTCACGATGCACATCGTGAGCGGGTCGTCAGTGTCTCGTCCGACCCGCTCACGGTGACGCGGGGGGGGGGGGCACGACCCGCTCACGATGTGCACCGTGAGCGGGTCCGATCCGATGGCGACCCGCACCCGGCTGTATGGTCGTCATTCAGATCCTACCTGCAGCAGGTAGGATCTCAATAACGACCGACCGACCCGCGGGACCGCGCATCGGATCGGTATCGGTCCACACCAGGACAGAAGAGGGCCCAATCACCACACAATCTACATCCAATTGGTCGGAATTGGATCTAGATTGAGGGGATCGGGCCCTAGTCGTCCTGGTGTGTACCCAGCATTAGGATGCTAATCCACTTACATTGAAACACTTCCTCAATAGTGGTTAACAGAAATAAATTAAACTAAAATTAAGGTCCTCATTCTGATCCTGAATAAGAGCCGCACGCACTGCTTATGTTGGTATGGTTTAGTGATGTTTTGCTATTGTGCGTGAAAAATCGAGTGTCATTTGATAAGTGTGGTCAATACTGTAGCCAAACGTGACGCATTGTTCCATTAGAGTAGTCTTTTGATGAAAGTGGTTTAGCAGTTGCCACAGAAATTAACAAAAAAATAATTCTGTGCAGTGAGAGAACACTGTTTTATATACAGTATATATAGATATAGAAGTGGACAGCAGTGTAGCTCAAAGCAAAGTTAGACTCTGCTGCTGTTTTGAAGACCATCTATTTCTGGATAAACAAATTAAAATGTGGCCAAACCTGCTCTGAAGACAAAGCGCACGCTGGACACCCAGCTGAGATGCACATGGTGCAAAAACTCCATGGTAATATTATGGAAGATCGCCGAGTGAAGGTGTGTGAGATTGTGGAAGCCGCACACTACTCAACTGAATGAGCATAGCATTCTTCATGAAAAACTGCAATTGAAAAAACTGTGTGCATGATGAGTGCTGTCATTGCTGACTCTCCATCAAAAATGCATGTGAAAGGATGTTTAAGTGCAGTTTCTGGAGATGTTTAGGCACAATCTGCAGGATTTTTGTCATCAATTTGTGACTGAGGATGAAACATGGATCCATCACTACACTCCTGAGTTGAAGAAGCATCAAAACATTGCACAATTCCTGCTGAAAATGCATCATAGTAAGTCAGGGGTGGCCAACTCATGGCTCTTGAGCTGCATGCAGAACTTTTCTTAATGAGATTTGGCTCCATCACCCATGGCACTGATGCTTGCCTCCTCGACTGTGGCAGAGTCAGAGGAGGCAAGTGGCAGTGCTGCAGGAGCCAGCGCACAGTGGAGTAGCTGACAGTCACTTTGGTCTCTGTCTTTTCCAGCTGCCCCACTGCCATGCTGAAATGGTTTTGAACTATTTGTTGATAGTGGCTGTCAGCTCTTCCATCTGCCCCACCATTCTGACATGCTGCTGAGCTCTATATTACCTTCGGTTATCAGCTCTTCCAGCTGCCCCCCACCATGCTGACACACTGCTGAGCTCTCTTTAATCTGCGTTTATCAGCTCTTCCAGCTGCCCCCTGCTGAGCTGACATGCCTCTGAACTCTCTGTTACCCATGTTTGTCAGCTCTTCCAGCTGCCCCTGACATGATGCTAAGCTCTCTGCTACCTGCAGCTGTCAGCTCTTCCAGCTGCTCCCTGCCGTGATGACACACCACTGAGCTCTCTGTTACCTGCGGTTATCAGCTTTTCCAGCTGCTGCTTTAAGAGATGAAAAATAAAAAGCCAAGAAAATTAAATTAAATAAAGGTCTCATTTATTTTTACCCACTGGATTAAAAAATGTGATTTACCTTTACAATTTGGGGTACTTGTTTCCTAGCAAAGCGCCCATCGCATAGCATACTTAGTGGTATGCAATGCGTGCGATGCGATATTCATGCTAAATTAACAGGAGTGCTTGTACAATGAAATATCGCATATCATTGCATGCCAGCCACCGAGCCTGAAGCGTGGTGAGAGCAGCGTGCCCCGCTAGGGGACGCAGAATACGAGCCCGAAGCATGGCGAGCAGACGCGCAATACATGTAAAGTAATTCATGTCCCCTTGCGGGGCTCGCTACGCTCGCCACGCTATCTAAAATAAACTCCACGCCGACGTGGATCGTGGGGGTATGAAAAGGTCGGAGGAAGCATTCCGCCACCCCACGCGGGCTTGCTGCGCTCGCCACGCTTTGGGTTGGTGTTGATAGTGGGGGTGGCGTTTCCAATGGGGGTGCATTTACCATTAAAAGCACCCAACAGGGTGCTTGTACAATAAAACATCGGATCGCATGCCGCTATATTGCATGCGATGCGATTGTATAAGATGTAATACAATCAAAATCAGGGGCTCCGTGCTAGGAAAGTACCCAATTTGGATTAAAAATCCAGAGCATTTTTATTTTTAAAAATGCAATTGTACAGTGTTAAGGGACTCAATAATTCCCTTTTAGATTATAACAGTGGGGTTTATTCTGGTTCACTCCTTCTGGCAAATTCCTTCTTAGATGGACAAAAACCATGTGCACTGCAGGGGGGAAGATGTAAAATGTGCAGAGAGAATTAGATTTGGATGAGTTATTTTGTTTCTGTGCAGGGAAAACACTGACTGCTTTATTTTTACACTGCAATATAGATCTCAATTTGAAGTAAAACCCCACCCAAATCTAACTCTCTCTGCACAAGTAACATTACCCCACCTGCAGTGCACATGGCTTTGTCCTTCTAAGAAGGAATTTGCCTTCCATCTCTCTCTGTTTCTGTCTCTATGTATCCCTCTCTCTCCTTATACTTTTCTCTCTCTACCTTCCTCTCTCTCTCTGTCTTCCCCTCTTTCCCGTTCTCCATTTCTCTCTCTCCCTCTCTCTTTGTCTCTCTATCACCCCCTCTCTCTCTTCTTCTCCTCTCTCCCACTTTCTCTCTCTTCTCTCCATCTCTATCTCCCTCTGTCCCTTCTTATTTCCATCTCTCACTATCTCTCACCTCTTTTTACCCCCTCACTCTCCCTCCCTCCCTCCCTCTCCCCTCTCACTCTTCCTCTCTCCTTTCATATCTCCCCCTCTCCCATCACTCTCTGCCTATTCCCATCTCCTTTTCACTGTCACCCACTGCCTCTTCATGTCATTCCACTGTTCTGGGAGCATGCACAAAAATCATCCATTCCCCTATCATGGTGCCCCCCCCCTCCCTGTAATTTTGTTCTGGACCCACCTTTGGTTATACTTATTGTGAATCATGGAAAATTTCTCTGCAACATTAACATGTGACTAATTGCCACTGTAAACAGTTATCAGGACTTCTCTAAATGGTAACAGCTGGTTGCCTGCCAAGATTTAATATAATAAAGGCATTAAGTGTAAAGGACCTAAGCATGATTAGGTGTTCTATGAAAGACATTATTACTTAATTTCAACCATAAAGCAGAGAAAAAGCAATATGTTCCATATTTATATCAAAATAGTAATTGCGTTTGTCATACAAACACATGCATCTGAAAACTAATTTTAAGCAGATGTCAATTCATGTTCTAGTATGTGCATGCAAAATCAAGCAGAACATATTGTAGAAACTATACAAATAGTAATTGCGATCAAACTAGGTGCTGCAGAGTTATATAGTTGACCAATATACTTCTGTGCTGCCTACAACATAGTTTCATATGATTTTATGACAACTTATGAAAAATAATGATCAGCAAAGGTTTGGCCCAATGACTCCCACAGCAGCGAGCGAAGGGACACACCTTAGCCATGAAGACCGCACTGCTCAGGGAAAGGGTAAGTATATTGGGCCTGATTCAGACCAGATAGCATAGCTAGAATTTCCGGAGCCCATCGATCAGGTATACGCCGCCCCACCACATTGAGATCCGCTCCGTGCAAGCCTGTGGATTGCTTAGCCTGTGAATAGCTGCAAATCCATTCATAAGCTGCTCACCATCAAAAATTTTTTCCAGTGCGTGCAGTCCGTGCACATACTGTAGTTCGCAAGTCCAGGACTTGCTCGGTGGCTGCAATAGAAACAGGTTGATTGTGGCTAGAGCTGACATTACTCACCCTTCTTTTAAACTCCTGGGCAGGGCCGGACTGGGACTAGAAATAGGCCCTGGCATTTTGAGCACACAGGCCCACCTTGCACGGCAAAGAGGGTCCTGGTCTCATGGAAAGGAGGCGTGGCATTACAAAAAGGAGGCATTACACATTATGGAGGCAATACACACCATTATACCCATTACACATGGTGGCACACATCATAATGCCCACTACACATCATGGCACCTACCATAATGTCCATTACACACTGTGGCACAAACTGTAATGCCCACTACAGAATAATACATTATGCCCATTAACCACACACACACACACACAAATGAAACACACTTTTGAAGCTTACTGTCAAAAAACAGAATGGCAGAGGGTTAAATCTTCCTGATGTCCCCTTTCTTGGCTCCCTGTGAATGTGCAGCAGCAGCAGCAGCTCGTAGAAGGGGAGGGCCGGGCTTGTAATTTGAGTGCAGCAGGGTGAAAACTTCCGTGCTTAGAAGCAGGAAGAGAAATCCATCAAGCAGCAGCAGGCAGAGGACGCAGTGAGAACTGCCAGCCTGTGCGGACATCTTGGGAGGTACAGAGATAAGCTCTGTGTGGAAGGCTTCCGGCGCTGCTGCCTGTCATACACACTGTGACAGGTAGTGCAGCGCAGACCAGAAGGACAGCAGAGATGAGAGCCTGGATGCAGAGCGTCTGCTCTCTCTGTCTCCTCCGTGGGACCTAGTTTCATTTTCTTACACCCGCTGCCAGCCCCTCAGCTACCCCCCCTGCTGGTGAAGCTCAGATACTGTCACGTCATGACGCTGCGGCGTCATGACGTAAATCTGTAATTACTGCGCTGTGCTCAGTAAGCAGAAAACTGGCCCACAAGGCCATCGGCCCTTCTGGCATTTGCCAGAAGTGCCAGATGGCCAGTCCGGCCCTGCTCCTGGGCACACCTGCATTTTCCCTGAAACTCCCAGGAAATGTCTGGTTACCACCCCCAGCTTCCTGTCAATCTCCTTGCGAATGGCCAGCGATAAAAATGTAGCAGGCTTTTATCGCAGGGTGGCCTTGAGCATGCATACTATGGGACCTACGAATGCACAGTCTATCCATAATCACCCAGCCATGCAATCAGGTCTGAATCAAGTTGACTGTACTTGGCCCTCTGTTATTCCCAGGGGCATTACTAAAAATTTTGCTCCCCCTGCCAAATGTTTGTGGCGCCCCCCCCCAGGCATAACGGAGAAGCTGAAACAGGAGAGAGGAAGAGAGACCAGCAGACACTTCTGCTTCCCTTGGCTCCAATGCATCCCAGGCCACCCTAGAACGCCCATCCGTGCCCATCCTGTACACAGTAGCCAATAGCCGGCTCTGTGTGCAGTCAATTGATTCAGTGGGGGGATTTGTTGTCTCTGCCATGGCCACATCTGCGCTGCGACTGACTCGCCTCCAGTGCTCAGCCAGTGGGCAGCAGCATGTCAGTGCGTCCAGCGGGTGTCAGTGCCCACAGAGACGGCTGCCTTACAGTAGTTATACTGCTGGTTATTCCAGTGATAAGCAATATTGGTATTTACTCTTATTATTGTGTTGTGATGTTGGGTTGTTTCTATTTAATTATGTGTTTTATATGTGCTTGTATTTTGTTTTATCTAGGCAGCAAATCAACTCCTTTCAAAGTTTGGTTTTCAGTGGAAATTAAGAGTGAAGCTGCTCCACCGGAGAGAACCATAGATGTATCTTGTCCTGTTTTAGTGAGTAAATCATTTTTCTACAAACACCTATTGGTTTCATACAGTGTTTTATAGTGCCAGTTGCATATCATGTACTCAGCAGTGCTGTTACAGATGTCCCCAGTAGTGCCAGTTACATATTGTGTCCTCAGCAGTGCTGTTACAGATGTCCCCAGTAGTGCCAGTTACATATCATTCCCTCAGTAGTGCTGTTACAGATGTCCCCAGTAGTGCCAGTTACATATCATGTACTCAGTAGTGCTGTTACAGATGTCCCCAGTAGTGCCAGTTACATATCATTCCCTCAGTAGTGCTGTTACAGATGTCCCCAGTAGTGCTAGTTACATATCATGTACTCAGTAGTGCTGTTACAGATCATTCCCTCAGTACTGCTGTTACAGATGTCCCCAGTAGTGCCAGTTACATATCATTCCCTCAGTAATGCTGTTACAGATGTCCCCAGGAGTGCCAGTTACATATCATGTACTCAGTAGTGCTGTTACAGATGTCCCCAGTAGTGCCAGTTACATATCATGTCCCCAGTAGTGCCAGTTACATATCATTTCCCCAGTAGTGCTGTTACAGATGTCCCCAGTAGTGCCAGTTACATATCATGTCCCCAGTAGTACTGTTACAGCTGTCCCCAGTAGTGCCAGTTACATATCATGTGCTCAGTAGTGCTGTTACAGATGTCCCCAGTAGTGCCAGTTACATATCATTCCCTCAGTAGTGCTGTTACAGATGTCCCGGGTAGTGCCAGTTACATATCATGTCCTCAGCAGTGCTGTTATAGATGTCCCCAGTAGTGCCAGTTACATATCATTCCCTCATTAGTGCTGTTACAGATGTCCCCAGTAGTGCCAGTTACATATCATGTTCTCAGCAGTGCTGTTACAGATGTCCCCAGTAGTGCCAATTACATATCATGTCCTCAGCAGTGCTGTTACAGATGTCCCCAGTAGTGCCAGTTACATATCATTCCCTCAGTAGTGCTGTTACAGATGTCCCCAGTAGTGCCAGTTACATATCATGTGCTCAGTAGTGCTGTTACAGATGTCCCCAGTAGTGCCAGTTTCATATCATTCCCTTTAGAAGTGCTGTTACAGATGTCCCCAGTAGTGCCAGTTACATATCATTCCCTCAGTAGTGCTGTTACAGATGTCCCCAGTAGTGCCAGTTACATATCATTCCCTCAGTAGTGCTGTTACAGATGTCCCCAGTAGTGCCAGTTACATATCATTCCCTCAGCAGTGCTGTTACAGATGTCCCCAGTAGTGCCAGTTACATATCATTCCCTCAGTAGTGCTGTTACAGATGTCCTCAGTAGTGCCAGTTACATATCATTCCCTCAGTAGTGCTGTTACAGATGTCCCCAGTAGTGCCAGTTACATATCATTCCCTCAGCAGTGCTGTTACAGATGTCCCCAGTAGTGCCAGTTACATATCATTCCCTCAGTAGTGCTGTTACAGATGTCCTCAGTAGTGCCAGTTACATATCATTCCCTCAGTAGTGCTGTTACAGATGTCCCCAGTAGTGCCAGTTACATATCATTCCCTCAGCAGTGCTGTTACAGATGTCCCCAGTAGTGCCAGTTACATATCATTCCCTCAGTAGTGCTGTTACAGATGTCCTCAGTAGTGCCAGTTACATATCATTCCCTCAATAGTGCTGTCACAGATGTCCCCAGTAAGTTTTTAGCACAAAAAAAATAATTGTTCACTTTCTGGAATGTATGGTTTTCGGAATAATTCGGATAACGGATATTCGGATATGGGATTCTCAACCTGTAATTAAAATGAGATACTTTTGAAACCTTTGTATTTAAATGTGAAAGTATCCCATATAGCAGTGGTGTCAAACTTATGGCCCTCCAGCTGTTGTGGAACTACACGTCCCAGCATGCTATGCCACAGTTTTAGCCTTCCCTTATATAAAATGTGTGGTAGGGCTGGCATGCTGGGACGTGTAGTTCCAGAACAGCTGGAGGGCCATGAGTTTTAAACCACTACCCTACAGTGTTTAATGGACTCCGGTTATGCTGGTTTAATTAAGGGGAGGACAGTACTTACTGTCCTAAATGTAAAACTCTGCTGTTTTTGGCATCTGCCATGGGTAGTATACTGTGTTATAAAAACAAAAATATATATTCCTCCTCATCGTCCAGGGATTTGTATACTTGTGCACTCCCATGTTTTTCTGTGATCGCTATGCTTCAGGTCAGGTGCTTCGCTCCGCTATTGCTACACTTTACTTTTGCCAGTAGTAGTACATGTCACTTTTTTTATGTGTTCACCATAACCATGTTGATCTTTTTCTTGTGTTGACCTATTGTCCAGGTAGACCTAATGCATGCCAACCAATAGTTGTTGACCTATTGACCTCCAAATGTATGTAATGCATGTCGACCCAAAGTCTGTATGCTCTGTGACATCTGTGCTCCATCTATACGTTAGCAATCTATATATGTTAGCAAAGATTTGCATAGCTAGATACTGGATGGCTTTGCTCACGCCTTCTTTCCCAGAAAGGTTTGCCCTGGTTAACTCAACTATCCATCACGACTAGATTGTAAGCTCCTCCGAGCAGGGCCCTCTTCCCTCCTGTTGTCAAAGCCCACTTCTCTTCACATTTCACTCACAGCTCTCCTATACTCAAACACTCAATAACCATCTTCGTCTGCATACTCATCTCCATCATTGGCCTCAAGCCTCTAGTTGTATGTTGATTGAGTCCTCACTACTTACTGTAGCTGTAATGTGTATTGAACTGTGGCGCTCTTTATTTGTATTCTTTTTTTGTTATTTATTCAATGTTATGCCAAGTTTTGTTTCCCTGTATTGCTCCTTTGTACGGCGCTGTGAAACACTTGTGGCGCCTTATAAATAAAATAATAATAATAATCATGAGAGGTTTTTATATTATAGCATATTCCTAGTCCTCTCCCTGCAAGTCTTAACCTCACCTTAGTGTCTAACATTAACCCCCCCCCCCACAGCCTAACCACAACCTCTAAAATACTGCCTAAACCTAATTCACACCCAATCCTTCCCACCCTCACGCAGCCTAACCCTAACCAACCACTCTGGATTCCAGCATCAACATTATGTGAGAGTTCTGGTGCTTCTCTTCTAACCAGTATTGGGATTCCATAGTCAGTATTCCGACTGCCATCATACCAAACGCATCCTGTGTGAGATACCAAGCTAAATTTATTCCAAAAGCCCTGTTTTTTTTTCCTATATTTTTTCTAAACTCTAGATTAGCGCAGCTGAATACCCATGCAGATCTGGAATGTTATCACATATTCACAATCATTACCCTGTCCTTATAATTTAAGGTCTTGCATTGCTGACGTTTTGCCTGCCAGGCACTGGCACTATACCTCTTTAACAGTCTATATTTTTTCTCTGCTGACCTTCCTTAACTTTGTGTATTTTTGGAAATATGGCTTAAAATTTCCCAGTGGGTTTAATGTTATTGCTTGTATTTCTTGTCTTATCAGACTTTTCACTCAGCGTCTAAATAACTGAGAACATTGACTTCTCCTTGCAACTGATTATTTTCTCTTAACACCTATCACATTTCATAACAGTGTGGCATTTTGTCCTCCACTTACTCTGCCCAGATTTGCATATGTAACTACAGTCATATTTCATCCTGATTCCGAGGAGCTTTTGGCAAAGGTGACATTTTGCATTAAAATTAGGAAGGTGGGAGCAGTTGTTTTACAATGTTAATAACTTTTTGATGTTAGAATCTTGCTGTTTTTATTGTGTACATAAAATATACAGTAACTAAACTCCAGTTCTTTTAATGGTGCTTTTGAATTTGCCAATGTTTTTTTATTAACCGTTACATATATTGCACCAGCATATACTGGGGGAAATTTACTAAGATGTGTATTCTACTTCACATGTGATGTTGCTATGGGCAACCAATCAAAATCTACTTCTTATTTAATTAGCACCCTAGAAGATAGTAGACAGGATCTGATTGGTTGCCCATAGCAACATCACATGTGAAGTAGAATACGCATCTTAGTAAATTTCCCCCATTGTCTCTTTACAATTGGAAATAAAACAGTAAGAAAACAAGGCTTTGTAATAACATACAGTATAGGGCCAGATGTATCAAGCTTCAAAAAGTGATAAAATGGAGAGTAATAAACAGCCGTGCAATCGACTCATACCTGTCATGTTACAGGCTAGGTTTGAAAAATGACAGGGAGGAGCTTATTGGCTGGGTGTTTATCACTCTCCATTTTATCGCTTTTTGAAGCTTGATACATCTGGCCCATATATAGGTGAACAGGCCCTGCTCCCAAGCTTACACTGATTTGTATTTGTATGTGAAAGTGGGAAAAGCAACCTAATTTTCACTGTGAGATTATTCCAAACCTCCAGGACACATTTTATAGTTTCTTGTATAAAAAAGCATTTACAGTATGGCAAAGCATTTATCTACAGGTTGGTTTAAACTGCAGTACCCAATACTCTTTTTTCATCACATAGGGCATATGGAGTCTGCCCACATGTATATTATTTGATAATTCATGGAAAAGTTTTCTGAAATTTTTTTTTTATTATTGCGATTTGTTCTTGTTTCTCTATTATCATTTCCTAGCACGGCGCCCATCACACACCGTATATAGTGGTATGCGATGTGTGCGATGAGATGCGATCTTCCTGTTAAATTAACAGGAGTGCTTTTACAATGAAATATCGCATGCCAGCAAATGGCACGCGTTACGCGGCACGCAAACTCCGACCTTTTCATAACCCCACTATCCACGTTGGCGTGGAGTTGATTTTAGATAGTGTGGCGAGTGCAGTGATCCACCGAGCCCGAAGCGTGGCGAGGAGCCGCGGAATACGAGCCCGAAGCGTGCCGAGCACACCGAGCACCGCGAGGGGACGTGGAATACATGTAAAGTAATCCGTGTCCCCTCGCGAGGTTTTCTGCGCTTGCCACGCTTCGGGCTCGGTTGCTCGCTGCGCTCACCACACTATCTAAAGTCAACTCCACGCCAACGTGCATATCGGGGGTATGAAAAGGTTGGAGGATGCGTACTGCTGCCTCTCGCGGGCTCGCTGTGCTCGTCACGCTTCGAGTTGGTGTTGATAGTGGGGGTGTCATTGACTATGGGGGTGTATTTTACATTGTAAGCACCCATCAGGGTGCTTGTACAATTAAAAATCGAATCACATCGCATGCGATTGCATAAGATGCACTTCAATCAAAATCGGGGGGCCGTGCTAGGAAACAAGTACCGTAAGAAGTTATGCAGTAAATTCCACAGATATCTGCATTACCCACAGGTAGGGATGCCAATCCCGGAGCACTTTTTCAATCCTGGGATTCGGGATTGAAAACTGCTAAATCCCAGGATTCCCTGGACCCCGGGATTGGCCTCCCTAATAAAAAAAAGTCCCCTCCCCCAAATGTCACTATAAAAAAATTGCTCCCCCCTCCCCGCAATCCTCCCCCAACCACCCTGCCTTGTCCTGTCACTCACTGCGGCAATGGTGACAGCAGGGAGCAGGACCGTTTGATGGTCTCCTGGGGGGGGGGGGGGCGACACAGTGAGTGGCACAGTGGGCGGCACAGCAGGCTCTGTCTGGGTTTGGGACTGTGACTGTGCTGAGTCTGACAGGCATAGCAGCGGCCAGGCTGCGCATTGTGACGTGATGTCAGGGGTCACGCTGCGCAGCCTGGGTGCCACCATGCCTGTCAGAATCAGCACACTGTCCTGACCCCCAAAACAGCATCAGTGTAAGGAGCAGTAGCTGGGCAGCGTCTGAGCCATATTCTAAGGTGCTCAGCGCTGCCCGGCTTTAAACAAAAAGTAAATTTTTTACAGGGGTACTAATCCCGGAATCCCAGGATTGGAAGCTTCAATCGATCCCGGGTTTGGCCTCCCTACCCACAGGGCACCACCATAGACCTTTAAGGGAATGGTGATGTAGTCTAATACACAAGCTCTGAAATTTATTTTCAAAGATTGGCTTTGATAATTAAAGCCATGGCCATATCTAGAACTTTGTATGCCCCATAACAAAACCTTTAAAGTGGACCACCCCCCAGTGGCATAACTATAGAGGGTGCAGGGGGTGCAGCTGCTATGGGGCCCGAGGGCTAAGCAGGCATCCCCTGCACCCATTAGACCTTTATTAGCTGGTGTCTCGGCAGCCGCAGTGCTGCCGTCCCATCCCTTTCTTCCCCTGATCCTTCCCGCGACGTGGCTCCTGTGCCTTGTCTTTATTGTCACTGCCAATCAATGAAGGGGGAGGAGCTGGTCTAGCTAAACCAGCCTCTGCTCTCCCCCCCCTCTCTCTATGATGCTGCCGGGGCTCAACGTCACTATCTGGTGACCAGCTCCGGTGCGAAGAAGGTGCTAGTGCCGGCACTGCCAGGGCGAAAGGGAGGTGACAGCATTGCATCGGTCGGGATTCTGGCGTCGGTATTTTGACCACCGGGATTCCGACCACCAGCTTTTCATACCGGACCCATCCCGATAATACCCTTCAACATACACTCAACCTTGCCCCCTCCTGCTGATCACAAAAACAAAAGAAAATGGAGCAGTGGGATTGCTTATTGGCCTCAAAGCACCCCAAGTGGCAGGGCACCATAGCAGCTACATTTCTAGCACCCTCTATAGTTACGCCACTGGATAAAGCTACAGTAGTGTTGCCTTTTACTTGGATCTTTGGATGCCTTTCCAGCAGCCTGTACTGTGCACAAGGTAATTGCTGTGAACAGTGGTGATAGCAGATTATAATTATTAGGGTCAAACCACATTACTTATTGCAAATTAACTGTGCATGCTGGTCGTGTCCACTTTAGCAAAATTTTGCATTGGGGCGAGAAAGGGTATGGGGGTGTATTAGCATAGATTTGCTGCAAATTCCATAGTTCCATTCTGTAACTGTGATCCTAAGGTCAGACAGAAAACAGGTGTGGGAAAGGCCTTATTCAATACCCTTGATCATATGACGCTCATTCAGTATCGAAACCCATCACAGTGTTCTACTCCTCGGTTTAATGATGCATAATGTGAGCCGTTCATAAATATATATATATATATATATATTTTTAGAGTGTAGCTCTAAGACACCGGCGCTTCTAGTTACCCATCCACATTTATATGATGTTTAATCTGGCAAGTTTTGTTGGATTGGTTGGCAGCTTAGTTCTCTAAAATCCGACTTGGTAGGTCGGCTGGAATTTTATGGAAGGGAATGGAGAGAACACAGGCGCCAAACCACAAGTGTATAATAAAGGTTTATATAACCAATCTATACCAATAACACAAGTTTCAATTAAAAAGACATTTTAATTAATAATCAAGGTAAATACAATGTAAAAAAAGTTTGTAAAAATTGGACAATATAAATAAGTATATAAAAAACAACACAATTGATATAAAAGGGTAGCGGGTGGGTGGGGGATGGGAGCAATGGGTTAAAGGGTATTTCAAGACAAGGCACATAAGTCAAAGACCATAGTTCTTGGTACTTAGCTTATGAAAAAAGGAAGGATAGTATTGTCCTTTTAGGGTTCGTGGAGCAGAGCATTAGTTCCACAGCTGATTAGCATAGAGGATTCAAGGAATGTCCCAACGCGTTTCGTCCACCTATGGACTTCTTCAAGGGGAGCTCCCCTTGAAGAAGTCCATAGGTGGACGAAACGCGTTGGGACATTCCTTGAATCCTCTATGCTAATCAGCTGTGGAACTAATGCTCTGCTCCACGAACCCTAAAAGGACAATACTATCCTTCCTTTTTTCATAAGCTAAGTACCAAGAACTATGGTCTTTGACTTATGTGCCTTGTCTTGAAATACCCTTTAACCCATTGCTCCCATCCCCCACCCACCCGCTACCCTTTTATATCAATTGTGTTGTTTTTTATATACTTATTTATATTGTCCAATTTTTACAAACTTTTTTTACATTGTATTTACCTTGATTATTAATTAAAATGTCTTTTTAATTGAAACTTGTGTTATTGGTATAGATTGGTTATATAAACCTTTATTATACACTTGTGGTTTGGCGCCTGTGTTCTCTCCATTCCCTTCCATATATATATATATATATAAATATATATTTATATATGTGTGCAGCGCAATAATCACAAACACAGTTGTATACGGTCAACGTATCAGGTTTCTATACAGAGCGCATCCGTTATGCAGGGTTTTTGTTCCAACCAGCCCAATCTGACAATCGATCTGTAGATGTATGGCCAGCTTAACTCTACTAATCTTCCCTCATATCCAGTTAAAATAAGAACCTGCACATACTGTAGTGTTGCTATGCTTATCTTAGCCAGTGACATATATGTTGCTACATGCCTCTGTCTTGGACAAAATTACAACTTCCTGTATGTATCATACATACATGTCTAAAAGTGCATTTAGGAACACAACTGTATTTATTTTGGTATAATAATGCATTACAAAAGCATGTATAGAAAAGCCTTGCACACTCCCTAGTTACCTGTTGGCACGCAATTCATTGAACACTTTCTCAACTCTACTCTCTGTATATTTCTGTTCTCATGTTTTAGTAATTGGTATGTCAAATAAAAAACTATATATATTGATTGTTGTTACCAATGTAAGCCCCATTGAATTGATGATGCCTTTTGAATTCTGTGTGAGCTAGTGAGCATTGATCTGCCATTCATATTCTCTTTGCATGTCAGAATTATTAATGAATCTTTAGTGCTCAATGTGCCGTTTCACTTGCATTTGTCTATCAAGCCACTTTGTATTTCCATCTTCCTCTTCACACTGTCAGTTCTCTAGACATAGAGTTAATTCATATGGATGGCAGTCCTTTTCTAGCAATCCCCAAGGCTGTAATGCATTGCTGTGCAGCTGTGTACGATGATGGTATAGAAAGAACAGGCACACCCATGAGGTATATAAAAAGGAAAGCTAGTAACAGCACGTTACACATCTATACAGTACATCATGTTTGGTCCCCTGAGGAAAGTGTCATTTCTAGGTAAAGTAAGAGATTCTCTAGACTCTAAGCTTGACAAGTCAGAAGCTTTTTATCATCTCTGTCATCTAGTAACTGTATTTCTCCAAATGCCGAATACTTGGAGCTTTAAAAATAAATGGCAATAGCGTGAATGGTAAAACCTTAGGGTAATGATTCATATTACTAAGCAAACTCTTGAAATATTTTTTTGTCTTTACCTCTGGAAGAGATGGAAAACCTCAAAAAGTCAAATGAATGTGAACATTGAAGCAGATCATATCATCTGCATTATTGCTGGTGATGTTGAGCAGTTGACCCTATACTGTAGGTCAGCAAAGCCACACCCATTCCTTGAAGCATCTATGAGGCCACACCCCATTTCACACCTGGGTGCCATGGGTATCATCAGGGGTAGTGATGCCCCTGTCTACTACTATTGCTACTACTACAGGTGCCGGATGGCCTCCCGACAGTCAGGATTCTGATGGTCATTACACCGACATCGGGTTCCTGACTGACAGGGTATATTCTCTGTCCTTGGGTTCCACAAATCCTATAGAGGAAGAATAGAATAGGTGGCAAGCACAAGGGACTTTGTTGCGCTCGCCCCACTGTCTGGGTCTCGGCAGTCAGATTTACAATGTCAGACTAATGATTGTCAGAATCCCTACTGTCAGCGCACTATACCACACCCATTACTATGACTACTACTAATTCTACTACTACTGCTGCTAATGCCACTACTACTACCAGGGGCAAACGCAGGATTTTCAGAAGGGGGTTTCCAGAGGGGCGGAGCAAAGCACGGAGATGGACACTTAGGTGACCCAGTATATGCCAGGTCAGTTAAAGTATTATAGATAGACCAAATGCATATAAGTATTAACAATAATATAATATATATATTTATATATATACACATACAGGGGCGTCAACAGCAGTGTAGACCCCTGGGCATAGCAATGTATTGGGGCCCCTACTGATCCTCCAGCAGTAGGGGTGGGGGAAGCTTTGATGTCCCGCGGGTGGTAGGGGGTATTATATCAACAGCTCAGCATGTAGGGCCTGGATCAGTAATTACCACTAATTACCCCTTTACTGCACAGATGGTGGGAGATGGGGTGGGAGAAGGGAGCATTGGGCTGAATGAAGGGGCCCTGATACATAACTTCCAGGGAGGTAGACGATGTTTAATACGCAGAGGAGGGGTGCATAGTGGAGTGGGCTTGTTATTCATAATTTTATGGTGGAGGACAGCTTGCTTGACTGCAGATATCTCCACTTCCCAGAAATAGATTTCTTAGAGTTTAATGGAATTAAAAACTAGGGGATCAGAGCTCAGGAGGCAGAGCAATCTGCCAATGAGAATATAAAACTACATACCAGGTGTGTGGAGCTGGAGCAGTAACCAGCTGCTGGAAGGCTGATATCTCTGGTTCTGGGAACAGTAGAGACAAACTCAAAGGGGGAGAGTCCCAGCTTTTGGAATATACCCTCAGAAAAACTCTAAGTCAGACAGTACCTGAAATATCTGACTGGGAAGAGCAATTAACAGGCTTGGATGGGGACCACTGCTTTGAAGTCAGATATCTCCGGTTCCCAAGGGCCGATTTTTTAAATTCTTATACCCATAGAAAGAGGGGACCCTCAGCTTTCAGCCTAGGGCTCTTAGACTCCT
Organism: Crinia signifera; assembly: GCF_055691185.1. Lineage (NCBI taxonomy): Eukaryota > Metazoa > Chordata > Amphibia > Anura > Myobatrachidae > Crinia > Crinia signifera. The sequence goes on from NC_139218.1 coordinate 255,057,288, forward strand.
GGGGGTTTCTATGTACTCAGAAACCCCCCCTGCATGCGCTACTGACTACTACTTCTGTTGTTGCTGCTAATAGCTACTATACTGTATACCTATACTGTAGGCAAACAAAGCCACACCCATTCCTTGAAGCCACTCTCCCATCTATGAGGTGATTAAACTTTTCACATCTGGATGCCCTGATTATCATCAGGGGTAATAATGCTTGTGGATACTAGTACTACTACTATTGCTACTACGGCTGCCGCTAAAGCCACTAATACTGCTACTGTTGTTGCTGCTCATACAGTATTTATTTACAGTTTCTTATATATCGCAGCAGATTCCGTTGCGCTTTACAATAGTAGACAGTATCTACTACTACTGCTTTTGCTACAGTTGCCACTACTACTTCTGCTACTACTACTACTACTACTTCTACTGCTGCTGCTTCTTTTACTACTAGAGCAGCGTTTCTTAAACTGTGGGTCCTGACCCCAAAGTGGGTCCCGAACTTCTCTGTATGGGGTCGTGACTCTATGTTGCTGACCATCAGGCGGATGACTTTTCTAATCTCAGTCAGTGATTCAAGGAGTATGAAAAATCTTTTGAGTTGTCTTATTTTAGACTCCTCTTATCATTTTATGCCTCCACTATGCTGCCATGCATGGGCTGTCTGCTGACTACACATGTGTAAGTTGCTGGGGTCCCATAATTATTTTTATTGAGTAATGGGATCCCAGAGCAATATAGTTTGAGGACCCCTGTACTAGAGTAACTAATAATACTATTTCTAATGCTGCTTTTACTACTGCTGCTGCTGCTACTACTACTACTACTAATTCTACTACTGCTGCTGCTAATGCAAGTACTACTACTGTTGTGGTAGCTGCTATACTGTATACCTATACTGTAGGCCTGCAAAGCCACAGAGGTTGCAACTAAGCTATTCAACGGCTGCAGTCAAGTCCCTAACTAAGAGTGTGCAATGGCTGATAATGTTAATGGTACTGAGTCGAGGGGACGGTGTTATCCATGGTTGCCTACCTTTCCGGTATAGCTGGGAGGCTCCTGAAAAGGTGAGCAAGCTTCCTGCATTCTGCCGGACCCCCAAGACCCCAGATTTCTCCAGCATTGGTGTTTAAATACTGAGATTCTCTGCTTTGCGGGGAGGTGGTGGGTCTAAAATGCTAATTGTGTCATTTTAGTCCCACCCCTCCTTGGGGAACCAAGGTATTTGCAGTACTGGGGGCGGGACTTGATAATGTTGAGATCAGGCACCACCTCTAAAGTAGGTGCACACCAGCACGCCATATAGCGTAATGCTTCTGGCCTCTCACTTCTATGACATCATGCTTTGTATGGGGGCATTGTCACCCAGCCAGGGTATGGAAGTGCCCTTCTACAGCAATGGGCATAGCACACTGTATTAAAAAAGATGTTTTAGAAACATAAAACATTTCTCCTTTTATAGGTTTAAATGTATATTACAGTATTACCAAGTTCACTTTAAGAGGATATGTTGCTGGGTGGTGGGAGAGGATTCTATGACTGTGCTTAAGATGTTTCTATTTCTGTTTAACACTTCAGAAACAAGAATGCATATGCTACTATGAGATAACATTTTCAGAAGTTTCAGAAAAGAAAACCCCATTTCATGCCTCATAGACATTAATTATCACAAATTAGCAGCAACTTAATTTCTTGTTTTTTGAAGTTATTTCAAGATGTTGAATATTCAGATATGTACAGAGCCAAGTACAAGAAACCGTTTGTACATGCATTATGTTTGTAAATATATTCCATACCTAAGTTAAGCCCCTGTTTATCATCACGTTACAAATCCCAATTTTAAGTAAATATTTTCCAAAATATATTTCCAGAATAATACAGTGAGCGAATGTTCTGTTTTCATTTAAAATGTATTTCTTCAAAAATAGGTAGAATAACATATGAAGGAACTTTGTTAAACAGATGGACAAGCTTATTTAGAAGGTAATAAAATCTGGGTAGTAAGCAAACAGCGCAAGTTTTCCTGAATCTCCAATCTGTTGAATGGAACATAAAATGATCAATGACGCAAAAGCAGCAAATACAACAGTAAACTGCTGAAGAAGCTTAAATAATCAAAGTCACTAATTTAGTCACTTAATCATACTACCTCCAGTGACTATTTTTGGTCTTCTGTATAGACATAAAACACACTCACGATTTTTCCCTCCGCAACTCTTGACAAATTAAACATTCCTTGCATCAACGCTGCCTAGGCGCTGTGCAGCTCAGCGAATATATGTTCCCTGTGTCTATAACTGTACTGTCTCTGCTTATTTGTTACCTACATGGCTGTTGCAACGACCATGTGGCGCCACGGATGGCTGCCTAGGTGCTTGTCAGCTCATCAAATATACGTTCCCTGTGTCTCCCCTGTCCATGTTCATCACCCTCCTCAGTGTACATCTAGTGTATATCCGTACATGCTATATATCTCTGAACTGCCACCGTTTACTTGTTACCTACCTGGCTGTTGCACAGCGATCCAAATTTAATTCCTAGTATATGCAAGTATACCTGGCCAAATAGAGCAGATTCTGATTCTGATCAACTTTCTAGGATGTCTCATAAGAGGATGTGGAGATGGTTATAATCATATTCTCTAAACTGTATTTATCTTTCTAAATGGGCATACACACGGAGCGGTTTAAGCCCCATTTCTAAATGATCTGACTAGATCGTTGAATGTATTAAATGCAAGCTACTGGAAGAGGATTAATCAAGTAACCCTCAGAGGACTTTATTCAGGTCCGTTCGTTAGTGCATATGCATTCACACTGGGGGTGGGGTGGGGGGGGGGCCATGTTGAGCATCTGCACATGCACAGACTTTTTTCTGCGCATGTGCAGACGCCAGGTGCATGTACCCAACCTTGTGGCTGTTGGGCGTGGGGGCACGGGGTGGCAGCCAGGGCTACCCACCCATGGGTTCCTATGAAACCGCTGGGCATTCCCATGGTGAATGCCATATGATGTGGGCTGGATCACCGGATGTCATTTGCCTGCCCATTTCAGTGGGAACGTACACGCATATAACATTACCTGAGATGTGGTGCGGGTGCGCACCACATATTTCGATAGTCGGCGGCCATTGAAAGATGTGGGAGGTTCCCACTGGCATTCGAATGGATGTATATGTAAATCATCCATTCGCATGCCATGCAAATGTATGCGCCATGCGGATGGGGGGCTGCCATACCACAATTCGCAGGCCGGTTTCTGGTTGCAAGGGCATGCAAATTTGCATTGGAATGAAAAAGAGTTGGACATTAGAAGACACAGAGGTGCATTATTCTATTAAGGGCAAACAAAAGGGATTTACCCTCATTTTTTGTGCCAAGTTTTTTTCCTGGTCACTTCAATTACAGAGCATCTCCCCCCCCCCCCCCCCCCAAAAAAAAAAAAAAAAAAACACTTTCGGAGGAAAACACACAATATTCACAATTGTGACCATGAAAACGGGTCAGTTATCAGGGACTTTGCACTAGGACAAGCTCATACTCTTTTTACTATGCTAAAGTATATTAATGAACCACTCTAAGACATCCTGACATCATTTTAACTAGATCGGAGCTTCTTCATAGGTTTCATTATTTTCACCTAAAAAGTGAATCTTTAGGTCTCTTGCCAGAACAGAAGATGTTGTCTCAGATCAAAATGCTTTTGCACGTTTCTTATTTACTGTAGGTCAAGTCACAACTTTTCCACACTAGCCGATTTTGAATATCTCAATTTAAATTTTTTCACTCAGTTCTACTGTAGATCCTAATGATGTCAACAATTTCTCAGTCTTGTGGAGTATTGTTTACACCTTTCATAGTAAAGAGATTTTCATTACTAGATAAAAGCCTGTCAAAATGCCATTCACTTTGAGCTGTGACAGTTTTTTTAGCCCACAAACTAAAATTATTTATATTATTTTGTATAGTATTATTTTCTGTAAAGCATTGTACATATTTTCACCTGTAAAGAAATTGAAAATGCATAAATAATAATTCAATATATACCCCAAAGAAGATCAGAGCAGGTTAGGTTTGAGCCACATTCCTGACAGTACCCATTATAAACATGCTTGAAATTCCTTTCTATTCTCTATAAAAAATAGTCATACAATATAAATTTGAAGAACAACTGAACCTAAATTCTGTACATGTTGGTTAAAATAGGAGTGTTGCAATATTTATAAAAATATGTCTATCAATTTCAGAGCTAATTTCTAGGAGTTATGTTATTGAAGGACCAATCGGATAGACTTTAGTGAAAAATAATTATCTCTATAAAATGTTTATAATCCCAGAGCTATTGTATAGCTTCCATTCATCAACGTAGCAATTGTGTTTCTGCCAATGTATTGTGACGGTTACGAGTAGGTTTTTTCTCAGAAGTGAACTTGTATTAAGGTTAAGTGGCTCTTTAACAGCTTTGACTTGGCTTTAAAGGTCACTTGATTCCATCATAAACAGCCTTTGTGTTGTCGCTCAGCTTGGATATAAAACTAATGTTCTGCAAAGAACAGTCAGTTAACAACTGCATACTGTATACAGGGGCGGAGATACCGTAAGGCAGCCCCCGCTGCTGCTTGGGGGAGCGGGGGCTGCGTGGGCGCCGGGGGACATGTGAGTGTGACAGACAATCAGTGAGTCTGTCACACTACACTAGCGTAGAGATGCCGTGCGGTTGCCTGCCGCTGCCCGTGCGCTCGTCGGCGCGGGCGCGGCCATGACAGTGTCTGATCTGTCAATAATAAAAAAAAATTATCGACGGATGGGTTGGTTGTCCAATGGGAGGTAGGGAGTGCGGGTGGGGGCGTGGCCTTGGATGAAGTGTCAGAGGCAGGGGAAGCAGCAGTGTCTGCTGGTCCCTGCCTCAGCTTCAGCTTCTCCTATGCGTGTGACGTCATCACGTCACACGCTGGAGAGGCTGCCAGACAGCGGAGCCGGGAAACCAGCAGAAGGGACTGGGAGCAGAAGTGAAAAAGTGTCCCAGTACCACTCCACCTTACTTGCCAAAAACAGAGGTGCGATTTTTTTACACCCTCACTATTTAAAATAAGTATTTATATATATATATATATATATATATTATATACATACATACATACACACACATATACAGTATATATATATATATATATACTGTATATGTGTGTGTGTGTATGTATATATATATATATATATATATATATATCTCACAGTGAGTCTGCATATATATATATATATACACACACACAGCAGATTCCATTACAGTGTCTTATATAGTGCAGCAGATTCCGTTACAGCATCTTATATAGCGCAGCAGATTCCGTTACAGTGTCTTATATAGTGCAGCAGATTCCGTTACAGCGTCTTATATAGCGCAGCAGATTCCGTTACAGTTTCTTATATAGTGCAGCAGATACCGTTACAGTGTCTTATATAGCGAGGCAGATTCCGTTACAGTGTCTTATATAGCGCAGCAGATTCCGTTACAGTGTCTTATATAGCGCAGCAGATTCCGTTACAGTGTCTTATATAGCGTAGCAGATTCCGTTACAGGGTCTTATATAGCGCAGCAGATTCCGTTACAGTGTCTTATATAGCGCAGCAGATTCTGTTACAGCGTCTTATATAGCGCAGCAGATTCCGCTACAGTGTCTAACATAGCGCAGCAGATTCCGTTGCACTTGGGGGGGGGGGGGCGCAATAGATTTTTTGGCAGGGGGGAGCAAAATTTATAGTTACGCCACTGACTGTATATATTGTATCCACTACTTATTTCTTCAACACGCAGTACATGTACATACAGTCAACGCTTGTGTAGTTAATTTTTTAATTAACAAATATAAATGATTATAATTATGATTATAATATGATTATAATAATTCTGTGTTCAAGCAACAGGGTAGAAAAGACATGGGGCGGATTGAACAGGAAAACCAGGCCGGGCTTTTTTTAGAAGCAGCCTTTATGGGGGTGGAGTATGGTGATGGGCAGAGTGTGACCTCAAGAGTTGTGGTCTCACAGGGAATTCCGCACCCATAAGCCAGGAGTTTGGAACATATAGTAGGGGATATTCTAAAATTGTATAGTGTACACAAGATGCAGATCTGAAACACAGGTGGTGGGTGTCTCAGTACAAGTTTGATTGGCTGCAGCATTTACACATTTTTACAGTACGGTGTACAAAGGCAGATGCAGCTGTGGAGGAATTTTGTCCACCTATGAATCAGGCCCATAGTGTTATACTCAAATGGTTATTTATATTATAAAATGTTCCACAATGATATGCTAGCTATAGTGGCAGCATTACTATGATAACACAAAGATGCTGCTGGAGAAATCTCTGAAACATCTATACAGTCTGCATTCTAATACTTTGTATAACTAGTAACATCTTCTTGGTGCCCCGTTCCAGATAATACCGTCCTTCCTCCCAGCATGTTGTACACAGCCAGCAGAGACTATATGGAGAGTTAGCTACAGTGGCGGGCCATCACTTGAAGAGTGATTATACCACCAACCTATATCTCTTCACTTCTCACAAAATATCACCCAACTCGCTCTCTCCGCTCTGCACAAGATCTGCGTCTCTCTTCTGTAGGGAACACTAACTTCCACTCTGGTCCTAGGGTGTCCGGCGCCCTCCTGCAAACCATAAATTTTGCGCCCTTTCACATTGCCATTGCAACAACCTGCAGCCCGATTGTGGGAGTGTATGCAACATGCGATCCTATGGAGGATCTCGGGTGCATGTACATGTATGCATACACCATCTCAGTGCTGTGTCCGCAAAATGTTGCAGGCACTAAAGATGCTCATACATGCTGCGAGAATCGCATACGTTATGGGCTAGATTGCATCGCACAGCATGCATGCAATGTGTGTGTGATGCGATCCGAAAGCAGTACAAAAAGTATGTGCAGCACTCGTGACTGAGGGGGAAAGGAGGGGAGAAAAGGAGGAGATGGAAGAAGAGGGGAGGAGATAGAGGGGGTGGAGTTTTGAGGACTGGCAGTGGCACTGGCACAGCACACTGAGAAGAGGGAAGGAAGGGAAGGCGGCGCTGCTGCCTGTTCGTCATTTGATTGACAGCTGACAGGCGCAGGGAGCAATGGGTAGTGGGCGTATCTGGACCTGACAAGTCATCCAGGCATTCACAGACAACGCTACATGCCTCAACGCAAGTGTCCGTGAGGAAGAGGGGGCATGTCGTAGGAGGAGGACAGTTTGTGCACGGTGCAGGGAGCTGCTCAGCCTCTCCATACTGCCGCCCGCAGTCAGACAGGTGCTGCGGGCGGCATGCAGGATGCTGTGACAGTGAGGGCTGAGGAAGCTTTAGCATACCAGGGAGGGAGGCAGCGCCTTTTCAGCATGGCGCCTCCCTGATTTGCAGGAGCTACTGAGTGGGTAGTGCCGGCCCTGCTTCCACTCACTTTTACAGGACTGTCATAGAGCTGCACCCACCCTATGGAATGCCCTTCCACGCACAATAAAACTCTCTACTAGCCTCCAAACTGTCAATTGTTCCCTGAAAACTCACCTCTTCAGGCAAGCTTATCACATTTAGGTATCACCCACCTAACCCTCAGAGGCACTCATGTATTATATAGCTTCCCTTCTGGACTTGCAACTTGGTGGGAATGCTATGCTATTAGGGGTGCCTGTCCTTGGGTTTTACCTCCTATTTCCCTATACATTGTAAGCTTGCAACAGGGATCTCCTACCACCAAGTCTGTCAGTTGTTATCCAGTTTGTTTTATCACTGTCTACAATTGTAAAGCGCAACAGAATCTGCTGCGCTATATAATAGTGTTCATTCTAGCACCCGCTATCTTTGAAAACCCATGCAGTTCCTCTTCCCTTCCTGGTGTGTCACTGTCTGCTGTAGTGCTTCTAGCACAGTGTGGTCTGTATATGAACACTACATAAGAAACTGTCATATGTGCACATATAAACACTACATAAGAAACTGTCAATAACTAAAATAAATCACCCTTCAATTGAACTCATGAAGCCGCTGTCACAGGTCCCATCAAAGTTTTGAAAACTCCTCCATTATAGTCCAGGTGTAAAGGATATCCATGCATGTCCTGACAGTTCAATCAAATTAGCTGAGGTACTAAGTCACCTATTTTCAAGCAAGGTTAAAACCTGGATACTAAACTCTGGTCAACATTAAAGAAGCTAGATCCCAAAAAAATACATTGAAAATACCAGACCCATAAGTACATAAAAAAGCCAGATCCACTAAAAGACGTAAAAAAAAGCCAGATCCACTAAAAAGACATAAAAAGACAGATCCGCTACAAAAAAATGTTAAAGCCATATTCACATAAAATTACATTGAAAATTTCTGATTCACTGTGACTGGGGGACAGAGGTTGTGGAGTGAAGGGCTGTGACCAGTGGGTAAATTGTGGGGCGATAGGCTGTGACCAGTGGGTAGATTGTGGGGCGACAGGCTGTGACCAGTGGGTAGACAGTGTGGGGGTGACGGGCTGTGACCAGTGGGTAGACAGTGTGGGGTGACGGGGGGGGGGGGCAAAGTTGTGTATATTTTGTCAAAAGTGACAGTCTTTGACCAGGGGACAGAGGAATTGGTGGATGATGACTGGAAGCCATGGACAGGAGATATGGGTGGGAAGAGAAAAGGCAGGAAAAAAATACAATAAAAATGCAATTTAACCCCTCCCGCAGATCACAAATATAGTACCCCTTATGGAGTGGAGTACAGGGTGTCACACATGCACAGTGTAAAAGGGTGACAAGCATCCAACTATCCATGACCTCTTTATCTACCACTTAGGGGGCTAAGGGTGTACATGGTGTCACACACATATACACACTGGGGTAGAGTGAACAGGAGGGGTCACACACCAGGGATTGGGTAGTAAGTTTTGGTGGGTAGGATGGGTAAAGGGCTCTCTGGGCACTCATCGTGCTATGATTATTCATCCTCGGGGTAAACTTAAGGGTATCAATGTGGGCGGACTGCTGGCGGCAGGAAGATTCAGAGTGGGCATAAGGCCAGTGGCTACGCAGCTGTGTGGATGGTAATGTGAGGCCGGAGACATGGCTGAGTCATCAGAGGAGTTGTGGACACTCTGGGAACTGTACCTGCTAACAAGAGGCCGACATCTGCTTCATCCCTATAGGGCAGCTGCTGGAGGAGGGCAGCTCAGATTTCTGACACTGGGGGGAAGAGGGTGCTGTCTCCTGTGGCCCTTGGCTGGGTGTGACAGGGGCCCTTAACTAGATGCAGTGTAGTATGACTGGGTGTAGGTGGAGCAGAGGGACCTTGAGGCAGTCCCATGGCAGCCACATCCCCTGCACCCGCATTGTATTTATTATAGGTGGGACGTGGGGGGGTTGTCAGGGTTTCTGCACATGTCTAAACTATCCATATTATAGGTTAGTTTTCAGTGCTAGAGGAAGAGAGCCAGGTTTCAGTGATGGCAAGAAGGTTAAAAAAGTGGTAGATAAAGAGGTTGTGGATAGTTGGAAGCTTGTTGCAGATTGACCTAGCATTCCAGAGAGCACAGAAGGAAGGGAGGGGAAAGGTGAGATAGTAATTAGGTTGTGTGGGTTGTGGGTGTGTTTGAGAGGTGTGGAAGTTGAGAGGGGGTGAGACCTGAGAGTGAGGACTGGTATGGGACCAGATCGAGAAGCCATATTTCAGTACAAAAGTTGTGATATAGTGATATAGAATGGAGTTGGTGTGGCCTAGAATAATCAGTGAGAAGGTGATGTACTGGAAGCGTGGAGAGCCTACAGGAAGTATAGTTAGTGTATAAGCAAGACAGAAGCAGTGCATGACAGCATTTAGTTCAGCATGGAGATCATTGTCCAGGTTGTGCAGACTGTAGGTGATGCTGGGTCAGGCAACTCACTGCAGTATGGTGGTTGCTGGAATTTCAGTGGAGGATGAAGTGTTCTATGTCGTCCTGTTTCCCTCCTGTTCATCTCCTGTATATCTCCGATGTTATATTAATATAGTTTGCATACTTTACACTATAATACTTCACAGCTATAAGACTACACAGCCAGAAGGCTTAACAGCCTAAAATATATATAATATACAGCATGTACATATATTATCATTAATACTAATCAGAGGAGGATTAAGACCTCATGGGGTCCCAGGCAGGATACCAGTTTGGGGCCCCTCTGCAAACAATCTATGCTACTATATTTTTGCTGCTGATCTATTAATAAATGCTCAGCTGCATGAGCATCAGCATTGCGTGCAAATCTGATTTAGGCTCTAGGTCTTTTGGAAGAAGGCTTAATTGCTATGTCACATGTAAAGTAAAGTAAACTGACTGCCTACATACAGTGGATGAAACCATTCTGTGTGTCCAAATATTTTTTATCTTATCAAAGTACATAAAAGGAACTTTTAGAGTGTAGGCAGGTCAATGTGATGTAATGATATAATGCACTAGTCACTTCTGTGAACGTTTTGGATGTCTCTATTGGGCCCCTTGGGACCTGCTGGTCCCTAAGTAGATCTCTAGGTTGCCTTGTGGAATATCCTCCTCTGACACTAATAACAGCGGTCAACACAAATTTTGAATCTGGGTTCTGCATTCTTCCACATTACTAATTAAAGAAACAACAGTTTTATCTGAAAATGTGTGCTTTTGTATCATCAAAATGAAATTACAGATTTTAAGAAAATGTCCCTATTTTCATATGTTTTTTTGTATGTTAAAATAACTTTCGTTATGAATTTGAATTATTTTTAGTTACAATTTAATAAAACAATAACAAACTACTGTAACAGCCTATATAAAAAAGTTTTGAAATGAATATTTTTCATTGGTTGTATGGACCCCCATCATACTCTCATTGTAATACTTCTTATAACGACCTTCAAAGTCCAGCACAGCTTGATAAAAACATTCACATTGCTTTTCCTCCGCTCGTTCCCTCCCTTACTTACTGAAACGCACTTCTTTTTATATGGTCATTCAAAAACATATTTAATGATTATTGTAAAAGGGACAAAAGCAAGGGTTAAAAAAAAAGGTTTGGTTAGAATCAGAAAATAGTCATTAAAATAAAGACTCTTTTTTTTGTTGTTGACTGGTGTAATATATTGCTTTATACATACATCGTGCCACTAACCCTTAAATAGAGGATGAATTAGCTTTCAGGAACTCTGCTTGTTCAATCCTTGAGTGTTCTTGAAATCCTATTTCTGTGAACCGCACGACAGTGCTTTGAAGAGAGCATAAGATCTGGACTGATAGCATTAAAGCTGAAGGTGCTTGTAACAGTAGCAATTTATTTTGCTATCTAGATTAAGGGATCTATTTTGAAATATGTGACAATAGTAAAGATTTTTCATCTGTCCTTATCACATTCTTATTATCCTATTGACTGTAACGCTGGATAGTAGCATTAAGGCTGTGTTTTCTGTCTTGTCAGGCTAGTATGGAAGCAAATACACGAGTGTGACCTGGCTTGTCAATTAAATCAATTAAAAAAATAAAGTAAAAAAAGTATTCATCTGAAGTTAATTTCAGAAACACATGATATATTTAATAAAATAATAGTGGGGCCGTGCATTGCTATTAATATGGACCCTACACATGGAGCAATGTAGGGGGAATTTTCCAAGCGATCTAATGAAAATGCCCAGAAATTGCACCTTTTGTAGGCCCCATTATTTCATGCTTATCTCACTATTATAAATACAGTAGGCCACTAATGTCTCTCTTGTATTACCCAGTTAAACGCCTGCTATTAAACACCTCTCATTGTTACATTGTAACTTTGAGAGGTACATCATCATCTATGCGGCCACGTTACGATTGTTAAGTTAGCTTCTTTCAGAATAGCACCATTGTCCCCTTGTGGGCTCGGTGTGTCGCTCTGCTCGCCACAACTTTACTAAAGTAATAGATGGAGCGTGGACAAGGAGGGTGTCGTTTGACCCAGGGTGGTACAGGTTACGCTACGTAAGTTCCGTAGCGTAAACTGTGGCCGCAAAGATGAGGAAGTAGCCTTTGAGACTACTTCTCCAATAGCCCGTCAATTCAAATATTTTTCAAAAACAGCAGTTCATATACAATAGTTTTGTGTAGATAAGATCTACAGCCTGTTTGTGAATTATTTTTTTGGATTAGCAAATCATTCTGTCTTCATGGCAACCTGTATAAAGTGAAGTGTTCAAGGTGAGTGCTGATGTGCTCTCCTTCACTATTATTAACCTTTCTGCTTTATATCGCAAACCATAAAAGCATAAAAGCTTAGAGGGTCGTTTGTATGATTAAATTGCTATTAATTAGATACCTTGCCTGTTTAAGAATGCCCATGTCTGAATATGAAAGTGCTGTGCAATCTATGACATTTAAAAATGTTAAATCTCTCAAGAAAAAAAACATCCCACTGACCTTTTAAGGCTACACTGTGTAACAGGCTGTGTTATCAAAGTCATGGAAGAACACATCTTTCTGTACGTGTGAAGTCTAGTCCCATCCATCTTTACTTTAATGGAACTCCAGCTGGGAAATGGATGTATGACTTCTTAAACACACCAGTGTACCTGACCTTGTCATGTAGGAAGCTATGTTGCTTTACAGAATTATTTGTCACACAATTTCACTTGGATTTTCAACCTTGCACAGTGGAAATCACAAAATAGATGTGCCTAACATACCTGTGGTGAGATGAGTTAGATAAAATGTACCCTTATAGTTTGTGAATATGTAGTTGTAATAATCTTTAATTATTATTCTATTTCAGCAAATTGTTTGTCATCAGTGGTTAATAGTAATGACTTTTATCTCTTTGATCCTTGCATTCATTCTGACAATCTACTCAGGGGGTCTATGTATTAACTCTTGGAGAGAGAGGTAATAAGGACGGAGATAGATCACTAGCCAATAAGCCCCTAACTGCTGTATTACAGCCTATGTTCAGAAAAAAGACAATTAAGAGCGGAATTGTTGTCACTTTATCTCTCCACTTTATCACTCTCCGAGCAAAATCTTTCTTTAATTGGCGAAACCATGTACACTGCAGGTGGGGCAATTGTATCTTGTGCAGAGAGATTTGGGCGAGTTATTTTCTTTCTGTGCAGGTTAATTTTAGTTTAAACACACATCACCCAAATCTAACTGTCACTGCACATGTTACATTACCCCACCAGCAGTGCAACATTAGCAAATATGCTTTGTGGTCCAGTCTGAATTAGGCCCAATATTGGGGACTTTGACATGGTCAAAATTTACTGGAAATGTAAAGTTATTGAGGTTTATAATACCATTAGGTACAAAAACAGGCCCAAATTACATGGTTTTAGCTGTTTTTTTAGTAATTTTATTAAAAATGAAAAATCCAGATCCAAAACAAAACATATGATAATGGTTTTGCCAAAACTATAAAAGTGGGAGGCTTTTGGTTGACTCCCGCACACCACGATTGTAAATATTGGTATCGTAATAATCAGGTGGAATAAATTTGGTTTATCGAAATCCTCAATTTATAGTCTGACAACCGTCAGTGTTCTATTATAGGAGGTTGGAGGTGCTCCCCAGAGTCAGGGATAGCATAGGTTAATACAGAGAAAAAGAAAACTCATTTGTGGGGGCACGCTAAAGGTATATATGCGTATTGATCAAAAAGTGAGGTGAAAAGGATCAAGTCCTAAATAAAACGTAACTTTTAATAGTTATTTTTTTTAAATGGTAAAAAATATACACAACAGAAATTCAAGATTAAAAAGACCACACTTTTTGATCAATACGCATATATATCTTTAGCTTGCCCCCACAAATGAGTTTTATTTTTCTCTTTATTAACCAAAACTAAAAATGAAAAGCAAAACATGGGGGTCTATGTACTGTACATCTCTGAGCTGCAAATACAGAACAGCTGCATTACTAAATTTGTACTTTGGCATAGTTATTTGTTTTATGCATTATCAGTCACTAATCAAAGCCGGGACTACAGAGTACAAAAATAAAGCTTTATAGCAGCGCCAGCAACTCAGTTATTTAACCCCCAGTGACTGAAGAGTAACTCTGATGCTTACATTTATAAATCATGTAAAGCTTTGCAGGAGCTCCCACTTGCTTTCAGCAATCATTTTATTCATGAACATTTACTGACAGGATTGCCATTTCATAGCCAGTCCCGAATGAGTCAGTGCACAAGTGTGGAACTAGCATGCCAATCCAAAACTAACGATTTGGTTTTTCAGACTTGACAGTTAACAGGCTTACAGCTGATACAGTCAACACAAATCCATCAACTTTACAGTTTGCCTTACATGACTAGTTTCCATGTATAAGTAGTTGTCAGACATATAAGGTTGTCAATGGAAGATTTTAATACCCTTGTCATTACAGCCTAACGTGGCTGTTTGCCACATATTGTATTGAGTAAATGTAATAAACTCTGGTTTACAAAGTTGCTGATTTTCTGTCATCTTGCTGGCTGCTTTCCCTTTATATATATATATATTGCTGTTTTAACCCCTTCCCGACATTTGACGTACATTTACGTCATGGCCGGGATGTACTTCCCGACACATGGCGTAAATGTACGTCATGGCTTTAAACTGTCACCGCGTCTATAGACGCGGTGACAGTTTAAACATGTCTGCTGTCCCTGACAGCAGACATGTCCCTGCATGCCCAGGGGGGCTGCGATGCCGCCCCCCCGTCGGCGATCGCTGTGATTGGCTAACAAGTGTGAACAGCCAATTACAGCGTTTTCTGTGTCACCGGCGAATAACGTTCGCCGGTGACACAGGGATCGGTGGTGATTGGTGCTGTAAAGTACAGCACCAATCACCACGAGGTGTAAGGGTGACACTGGTGTCACCCCACCTCACCCCACCCGCCCCCAAAGGCCGTGATTGGTTCGTCGGACCGACGAACCAATCACAGCCATGGAGGGTGATTTAAACTAACGGTGACTGCACTGCAGACGCCATTCCGGTCTGGAATTGCGTGCAGTGCGGTCACCGTGCCTATCTGCCGCGATATACTGACCTGATCCTTGCAAACACTTACCTGATCACTGCTTGTAGCGTTCCTGGATCTTGTTACTTCTTGTGACTTCTGTGTTGTGCTGTGCTGTGTTGTGCTGCTGCAGTGTGTTCGAGTTATAGATAGAGAGATAGAGAGAGAGAGATAGAGAGAAATAGAGAGGGCTAGTGACAGAGAGTGCTATATTTTGTGCTGCTGCAGTGTGATAGAGTTATAGATAGAGAGATAGAGAGAGATAGAGAGAGATAGAGAGAGATAGAGAGATAGTGACAGATTGTGCTATATATTTTTTATATATATATACAGCTGTACTGCGTGTGCAACTGACTGCTGCCCCCCCCCCCTTTTGTGCTGATCAGTATAAATTAACTGATCAGCAACTTTTTGGGGGCGCAGGTTTTTTTTTTTATATATACCTGTCAGTGCTGCTGCTGCAGTGTCATAGAGTGATAGATAGTGAGAGATAGAGAGAGATAGTCATAGAAAGTGCTATATTTTGTGTCTGCTGCCCCCCTTTTGTGCACCCCCAGCAACTTTTTGGGGGTGCAGGGGTTATTTTTTATATATATAACTGTCAGTGCTGCTGCTGCAGTGTCATCGAGTGATAGATAGAGAGAGATAGAGAGAGATAGTGACAAAGAGTGATAGAGAGTGCTATATTTTGTGTCTGCTGCCCCCCTTTTGTGCACCCCCAGCAACTTTTTGGGGGTGCAGGGGTTATTTTTTATATATATAACTGTCAGTGCTGCTGCTGCAGTGTCATAGAGTGATAGATAGTGATAGATAGTGATAGATAGTGATAGATAGTGAGAGATAGAGAGAGATAGAGAGAGATAGTGATAGAGAGTGCTATATTTTGTGTCTGCTGCCCCCCCCCCCTTTTGTGCTGATCACTATATCTGAGGTGATCAGCAACTTTTTGGGGGTGCAGAGGTTTTTTTTATATATATATACCTGCCAGTTGCACTGTCAGTTGCACCAAAGGTTGTGCACCTGCTGCCCCTCACTGGTAATCAGTGTCGCATCACTGATCACCTTTTTTTTTTTTTTTTGAGGGTGCTGTGGGGTCTTTTTTTAATTTTTTTTGATAAAATTCCTGTTGCCTTTGAGCGCTGTTCAGTGACGGACGTTACTGACCAACATCTGTGCTCAATTTTTGGCGCAGGACCTTTTTTTTTTTTTTTTTTTTTTGCACTACATACACACTACACACTACATACTACATTGAAATAAAGTTTGTACCCCCCCTACACTATACACGTGTTGAAACATTTCACTACCAGAAACACAAAAATAAAAATGGCATCCCAAATGTCATCCCAAATGCCCCGACAAACCCGGCCTATGTATAAAGGAGTGTTTTAAAATATACCACACATCTATGGATTATTAGGTTCATAATTTCACCGTGCTTCGGGGGTCTTGCTAATGCCACATAGCACCCACAATTCATTCCACCAGAATCTGAGCCGCAAAATCCAAAAATCACTCCTTCCCTTCTGAGTCCTGCCATGCACCCAACTGGTATTTTTTGGTCACATGTGAGGCATTGCCGTACTCGGGAGAAATTGGGGCACAGATTTTGGGGTGCTTTTTCTCCATCATACCTTCTGAAAATGAAAAATTTTGAGCCAGAACTGCATTTTTGTGTAAAAAAATGTAATTTTTCATTTTCACTGCCCAGTTGTATCAAAATTGGTGAAACCCCTGGGGGTTTGAAATGTACACTATACCCCTAGATGAATTCCCTGAGGGGTGTAGTTTGCAAAATGGGGTCATTTGTGGGGGGGTTCCACTGTATTGGTGCTTTGGGGGTCTTGCTAATGCGACATAGCACCCACCAACATTCCACCAGAATCTGTGCTGCAAAATCCAAATATCACTCCTTCCCTTCTGAGTCCTGCCACTTTTTGGTCACATGTGAGGCATTGCAGTACTCGGGAGAAATTGGGGCACAGATTTTGGGGTGCTTTTTCTCCTTCATACCTTCTGAAAATGAAAAATTTTGAGCCAGAACTGCATTTTTGTGTAAAAAAATGTAATTTTTCATTTTCACTGCCCAGTTGTATCAAAATTGGTGAAACCCCTGGGGGTTTGAAATGTACACTATACCCCTAGAAGAATTCCCTGAGGGGTGTAGTTTGCAAAATGGGGTCATTTGTGGGGGGGTTCCACTGTATTGGTGCTTCGGGGGTCTTGCTAATGCGACATAGCACCCACCAACATTCCACCAGAATCTGTGCTGCAAAATCCAAAAATCACTCCTTCCCTTCTAAGTCCTGCCATGCACCCAAATGGTATTTTTTGGTCACATGTGAGGCATTGCCGTACTCGGGAGAAATTGGGGCACAGATTTTGGGGTGCTTTGTCTCCTTCATTCCTTGTGAAAATGAAAAATTTTGAGCCAGAACTGCATTTTTGTGTAAAAAAATGTAATTTTTCATTTTCACTGCCCAGTTGTATCAAAATTGGTGAAACCCCTGGGGGTTTGAAATGTACACTATACCCCTAGATGAATTCCCTGAGGGGTGTAGTTTGCAAAATGGGGTCACTTGTGGGGGGGTTCCACTGTATTGGTGCTTGGGGGGTCTTGTAATGCGACATAGCACCCACCAACATTCCACCAGAATCTGAGCTGCAAAATCCAAAAAACACTCCTTCCCTTCTAAGTCCTGCCATGCACCCAAATGGTATTATTTGGTCACATGTGAGGCATTGCCGTACTCGGGAGAAATTGGGGCACAGATTTTGGGGTGCTTTTTCTCCTTCATACCTTCTGAAAATGAAAAATTTTGAGCCAGAACTGCATTTTTGTGTAAAAAATTTAATTTTTCATTTTCACTGCCCAGTTGTACCACAATTGGTGAAACCCCTGGGGGTTTGAAATGTACACTATACCCCTAGATGAATTCCCTGAGGGGTGTAGTTTGCAAAATGGGGTCACTTGTGGGGGGTTCCTAAATTTTAGCATCTTATGGTGCCTAGAAACCTACATGGTGCCTAAAAAATAATCTCATAAAAAGGAGGCTCCAAAATCAAGTAGGTGCTCCTTCTATTATGAAGCCTGTGGTTTGGTCAACGTGCACACTAGGGCCACATATAGGATATTTATGAAAACAAAAGAATTGGGGGAATCAATTTTTAGTCACATTTCTCTAGTAAAATGTACTGTGTTCCTTAGAAAAATGTATTAAAATTGCAAATCTGCAAAAAAAATTAAATTTTGAAATTTCACCTACACTGTGTTTTAATTCCTGTGAAACACCTAAAGGGTTAACAAACTTCCAAAATGCTGTTTTGAATACTGTGAGGGGTGCAGTTTTTGAAATGGCATCATTTATGGGGGTGTCTCACATACAAGTCCCTCAAAGTCACATCAGAACTGAACTGGTCCCTAAAAAAATCAGTGTTTGAAATTTTCTTGAAAATTTGAGAATTTGCTATTCATATTGTAAGCCTCCTAGTGTCCAAAAAAATTAAAAGGAAGTTGAAATAATGATGGAAACATAAAGTAGACATATGGTCTATGTTAGTTATTAACTATTTTGAGTGGTATGATTATTTGTCTCACAAGCAGAAAATTTAACATTTTGCAAATTGCTAAATTTTCCATTTTTTTACGACATTTTGGTATTTTTCACAAAAAAACACAGACTGTATCGACCCAAATTTACCACTAATTTGAAGTACAATGTGTCACGAGAAAACAATCTCAAAATCACTGAGATAAGCAAAAGCAAAAAAAAGTTATCCCCACTTAAGTGATACATGTCAGATTTGAAAAAAAGGGCTCTGTCAGGAAGGCAAAAACTGGCTGTGTCAGGAAGGGGTTAAAAGCAGACATCAAAATCATTGAAACCAGAACCAATCATTATTAACCCTACAGCTTTGATGATTGTGATCATGCAGATGTTATATTTTTTGCCTAACTTTGCTTTATGAAATTATTATTTTCTTTCTCATCAATAATTTTTATTGAAAATATAAATTTTCAATTTTTTTGTAGGGGGGGGGGGGATGCAGAAAAGAAAAATGGCATGGGGGGGGGATACAGAACCAGACACATGGGATGTAGACATATATAGAACACGTAAATCAATTATACATACATATAATCCAATAGGTAGAAGAAAATGTAATACATCAAATACATCCAAACAAGCGTAGGTCTAGCATATTAGCAGATATCAAATCTAATAAAACATTGGGGCTAACTAGGCATGGAATAGGAGGGGAGGGAGGAAAACAAGCTATGATGAGTAAAGGGAACCCACGCCATCTCTCGTATACTCATGCCATAGCCTCCATTTCTCCAATGGGGCGGAGGTTGCAGGTAAATGTGGCATACACTAAGTTTCCATAGTAAAGTGGAATTGGATCTTATTGGGGATAGGAGGGGGAGCAGACTTTTTCAAATTATGGACTCTAGCTGCTCTAGCAGCTATACAGGTATGGCCCAACAGGTGAGGCAACACATCAGCGGGAAATATATATAGTAAGGCTATGGCCGCAGAAGGGGACAATGACAGGTTTAGTTCAATCAACTTGAATATCTCGGACCAGAAGGCCCGTATAGAGGATTATGACCAAAAGATATGAAAGATATCTCCTACTTCTCCACAATTATGCCAACAGTACTTTGAACAGGATTTCCAAAACATGTGTAGTCTAATAGGGGTAAGGTATGATATATTTACCAGTTTAATATGCATCTTCGTGTGATTCAAATACCTAGACATTCGGTAAGATGAGATGAATATCTGCTCCGATTGGGCATCAGATGTAAGGAGTCCTAAGTTCTTCTCCCATTTCAAATGTGCATTAGATTTGGAGATAGGGATCAAATCTAAAATGGTCCTATACCAAAAAGATATATCTTTTTTTGAATTGTTTTGAGATAGGCGCACCGATATGGCCTGGGGAATTGGGATTGAGGTTCCCATAGGTCTGGGCAACTTTTTGTACCAGTGCTGGACCTGAAAGTAATGAAGTAGCTCCATGCTCGGAAGGTTGAAATGGGTCTGCAAGGAGGAGAATGAGAGGATGTTGTCACCCTCTAATAGATTACCTAGTACTCTCATATTACTATCATACTAGGTTGAAAGATTAAGATTGGGATTTAAGTTAGCTACAATACACAATGAAAGTGATGCATAGGGAAACACCTGAGCAGGGATACAACACACCAGCCCATCCCAGGTCTGTATTGATATTCTCGTGGATGGGAGAAGTGCTAAGGTAGGAGGCCGTAAGCGTGGTTGTCATTTAAGAAGGTCTTCTAAAGGAAAGGCAGGATTCTTTGTTCTTTGAATGGATACCCAACTCTCCTCAGAGGGCGTTTCAAACTAATGTTTGAGCTGAGCTAATAAGCAAGCCTCTTGGTAGAGGATCAGGTCAGACATAGCCAGTCCTACATTCGGGGCAGTATCATCCTAGTTCGGGCTAATCTGGGCGGGTGCATCTTCCAAACATAGCGAGTAAAAATAGAACGGCAGGTACTGTATTCAAATAATGGGGGGGGGGGTAGATTGACATCAAAGACAAAAGAGGTAGAGGGAGGGATATGTATTGCAGTGATGCAGAGCACTGATTATAAGGGTAATGTGATTGGAGAGTAGATATTATTGGGGCAGGGATATTTATGGGAAGAGCATCCATTTTCGACGCATTCATTTCATAGTATGAGGCCTAACTAAGGGGGGTATTAAATGCCTGTCGAGCATGTTATATTGTCAAGATTTTTTATTTCTTCAACTGGAAACTCTGTTTTCGTTCGGAGTTTTTCTTGATTTTCGAGATGAGCTCGCAAGATTTGTGATTTTGTTTTGCTCGCTTGTCAAGATGACCAATGCTTGAATTGTCGAGCATATTTGGATGAGATTTTTTGGGATATTTTCATCTGCCTATTCAATGTGGATTATTGTTCAGGTGCCCGACTGCTTCAAGACAATTTCTCTCTTTTTTTTTAACTGCCTCTTTCAGGATTCGTGATAGGGTACTATTGATTTAGAAATCTGCCCCATAAGCATACCCATTCCAAATCCACAAGATTTTTTTTGTTTATGCAACTCTTCTCTGCTCATATTTTTAATTGTTTGAATACTTTCATTCCATGGTTTACTTTACAAAAGTGATTAATATGTGTTATTGCAATGCATATCATGTACTTCAAATTTCCAAAGTTTGTTGCTGGAGCATCTATTTCAGTAGCCTTCTATAAGCATGCTTGAGGATGACCTGATATTATGAAACAAAGCTTCTGAACAGTGAAGTTGTTTAATAAATGGCACAGTATCTCTAGAATAGCTTAAATTCCTTTTATACCTTATATATATTTGACGCTATTGTAATGGGGGATATACTATTTAACTACTGTACAGTTCATATGGCCTTATGGATTTAAATGGTGCTTTTTCAAACTTTATTATTTGCTTTGAAAATGTTGTCTGATTTTTACTGCCTGTGTATTTTGCATACATTTTTTTTAAGCTATGTATTTATGAGGCAATGTGGATGGACCAATCACATCACTAAGCTCCCTTGTATCCATGAAGGGTCAGATTATCCCATGATGCTTTGTTTGTTGTTACCATATTTTGTTTACTTCACCCACAATGCAATGGGTTTATAAAGTATCTGTCAAGGAGGGAAGGCGAGATCGGCATGCCTACAGCTCGCCTCATTGGTCAAACATCGACAGGAGGAGTCACTGATAATTTACACTTTGAATAGGCGGACACTCAATTGTCGAGCTGCATTTTGACTGTTGAGCAAAACAAAAATGCAAAACTCGACTATTTGGACTATTTATGGTGGGATTGAATACCCCCTGTATCTTTGTAAACAGGGAAGGGAGGAAATTGGATCGCTGACAAGTAGAAGGATGTCATCTGCAAATAAGCATAATTTATGCGAAGTGTTGCCAATAAGCACCCCTGGAAACTCCCCAGCCATCCAAATTTTTTCCGCAAGAGATTCTATGCCTAACGTAAAGATCATAATTAATTTTTTACCGCGCATTTACTATGATTTTCTTCCGGGAAATGAGCTCCAATAAGCTCCCGTCACAGCGAAGAGCTGTACGCACAGTGATAGCTTTCACAATAACTTTGCTTCCTAGATACGGCCATTGGCGTGCACATACTCTATGTCAGTGAACAATCTGGAGAGGAATCATGTGGGGAAAAAGTATGTTTTTTAAAGGATATCTGCAAATTTTAAGTGATAAATAGGCCCATATGTGTTAAACAACCAAGTAATTGAAGTTGTTCTCTGCACATATTAATATCTTCTATGTATCTAAAACTAGTATATAATTGGTACATTTATGACATTTCATGGAATAGCATTTTATTTTATTATTATTTTTAAACATCTTGTTATTGAACTAATGCACAGTTTACTAATGTACATTTATTATCATCTGTACACGTTTCACAAATTGCATTTAACATTTTCAAGTCAAAGCAAATCATGAATGTTTTGACATGACAGTTTCTGTAGAAATTGTAATTACAAATGAAGTATGTAAATAGAATGCAAGACAAAAAAATAGAGAATAATAACCAGAAAATACTTTCTTGGGCATACCTTCAGGGCACTGTGACGTAAAAACGTACACAGCAACTGGTGAAAAATGCATACTGAATGAATAAGTGACAATGGGTGTATAGAGGGAAAAAAAACATATATAAAAATGGACAGACTTATTAAAAACCCTGTACTTCTAAGAGCTGCGTGTGATAATTCGCAGTGGGTTAGGAGCATGGAAAGCTGTTGAGGAAGCACCACTAATCAAAAGTGTGCCACACATAAAGCACGTGCACCGGATGGCTGCATGTCTGTGCAGGCAAGCAAATTGGCCGTCATGTCAGCATATGCAGGTGTCGACCATGTGTCGAAGTGACTGACTGGCGTAAGGAGACGCCAGGCAGACTGCGGCAAGGTTGCCACCAATGAAAGGCTTTCCTATTTATTTATTTATTTATTTATATATATATATATATATATATATATAAATATATATATATAAATATAAATATATATATAAATATATATATATATAAATATAAATTTATATATATATACATATATATAAATATATATATAAATATATATATATATATATATATATATATATATATAACCACTGCCACCAATGCAAGGCTTCCCTAATAAATAAATAAATAAATTATATATATATATAATAAATGTACAGCGGCACTGGGGTCTTCAAACAACTCAGACAACGTTAACATGTGTGGCAACGTCTTGTCGGAGTTATTTGAAGACCCCAGTGCCGCTGTACATTTATCTCCTATTTATCTGCACGGTCATCACCGGACACCACTGAGGGCACGGGGCCCATTATCCTACAGAGCTGAGTGCCGGCTATCTTGCCGGCTATATATACCACGGCCCACCAATGTATATTATGCAGTAACAGCCGGGGTGGCGTTTACCTGATCGCTAGGCTCCGAATATACCCAGCCCAGCAATCAGGCCCCAAAAACAGAAATGCACTGAAATTAAAGGGCCCCTGCTCCCACCCTTGGAATTCAAACCCCGCCCATTATGTAAATATCCTTTTTTAATGAAAGATTTTCATCAAAGTCTTTCGCCGCCTGAAAATCTCTCGCTCTTTGGTGAAAATAGCTCAGTGAGTGTGTACGAACTACTTTGGTGAAAGATATATCTTTCAGAGATTTGGCAAAGTCTTTTGAAATGAAAATCTTTAAGTGTGTATGGGCCTTTAGGGTGTGTAAGCAGGAATGCAGGCTGTTTTATCTCAACATAAGCAAAAACCCATCTAATTTCAGATTGCATTAAGGATATAGCTGTGGCCATTGAGCACGGAGCAGATTTATTAACATTGTTTTTACTGAAATAATGTGAAAAAGGATGTTTTCACACCCATTTTACATTATTTTAGTTTCATTTAAATGTTTTAAGGGGCTTTTGGAGCATTTTTCTTGAAAAACTATTTACCAAACCATTTAATTTACAGTTTTTTTTATTAATCAAATTGCCTTTCTAATACTTATGGGAAATGCAATCCAACCAAATTCACCAAAATAGATATGAAAAAACTATGCAGTGAGCCCTGTGATAATATTGTTATCTTCAAATCACTGGGCTCGCTGCAAATATCCCTACCTCTGCACAGAAAGCTGTGCCCACTGACAGAGCAAGGTCCCACCCACTGTGATCAGCTATGTGTGTCCAGTGGACACCCAGCAACATTGAACCAGCTCTATCTTTGCATGCAATAATTGATACATTCATGCTATTTAATGTTATCGCATTGAGGGGCCGATTCTGTTTCACTGTAAACCAAATTTAGCCCCTGCCACGATGGTCGGGGTTTACGCATGCATACACACACAGGTATGCACAATGTAGAGTTATAGGCATTTAGTGACTCAAGAGGTGTATCTACTGTATTCTGTAACAGCACATGCTCATATAGGCAAAGTTCATCTTGTTTATGGATATGAGGGCTATGCAGTTGGATGGAAGTGTGTGTGTGTATATATATATATATATATATATATATATATATATATATATATACACAGCTGTTTTTACATGGATATTTTACACCAAATCTAAGTTAGCATAGGTGCACATAGAGATAGGGGAAAGGTGCACAGAAGAATGCACATACAGTGAAAGAACATACAGTTTCACCTTATAAACCCTCTAATACAAGTGTCCCCGCCTCTTACCTGATGCAGCCATGACCGGAAGTGCACGCCTCCTCTATTATAGATAAATATATCTATAATATAAATACACTTGTGGGCAATCTCACATTGGTGGCAGTGGTCTCATTTTATAAACGTTTTAACAACTGCTTTTTTTTTAACATATGAGGAGGCAGCGGCTGGGGACCCTGGAAGCGGGTGCGGGGGCATCCAGGCAGACATGTCAGGTGGGCGTGTGGCCGGAAGGACCTGCGGGCGGAGGGGTGCCCAGCAGCCTGACGAAATTGTGGCCATTCGGAGGGGTACTGTAGCCGGAATTTAGGTGCATGTTGGGGGAGGGGGGAGGGAGCAGGGGGAGGCGGCGGGGCGGCATGCGGGCTGAAAGTGGCTAATCTTTCAGCCCGTGCTGCGTACACACATAATCCAATAGACCGGCGGGTACTTGTGTAGTTTCACGGCGCCACTAAATCGCATGTGATATCACATGCGATATCGCATGCGATTTAATACCTGTTCATATCCCCACTATCCGCTGTGGCGTGGAGTTGATTTTATATAGTGTGGCGAGCGCAGCGAGACACCGAGCCCGAAACGTGGCGAGCGTAGCGAGCGCCGCAAGGGGACACGGAATGCGATATCAGTAATGTACCATAATCCGTGTCCGCTCGCCACGCTTCGGGTTCAGTGGCTCGCTGCGCTCGCCACACTATATAATTTCGACTCCACGCCGTAGTGGATAGTCGGGAAATAAAGAGGTATTAAATTGCGTTTGATATCGCATGCAAAATCGCATTTCTCCGAATATACTCCGCCCAGCGATCAATTCTGAATCAGGACCCAAAAACTGAAATGCACAGAATAATATGGCCCCTTCTCCCACCCTTGGAAATCAAACCCAGCCCATTATGTAAATAGCCTTTTACATGAAAGATTTTCAGCAAAGTCTTTCACCTCCTGAACATCTCTTGCTCTTTTGGGAAAATAGATCAGTGTGTACGCACTACTTTGGTGACAGATATATCTATCAAAGATTTTGGCAAAGTCTTTTGAAATGAAAATCTTCAAGTGTGTATGGGCCTTAACTGTCAACGTTTCAAAGCTTTTATTTTCGGTTCGTCTTCAGGACAACAAGATGAAGCAATGTGAAAATAAAAGCTTTGAATATATCACTTAAAGTAACAATTTTGAACAAAATGACTGGCATACGTTATTTAAAAAATTACATTATTTTAATAAGAATCTGTATTTATTATTTTTGTTTCTCCAGCAATCAGTTGGTATAAACATTCCCATTACTAATCCCACAAAGGATCACCTCCATTTTGATGTACTGGTGAATGGTGCTGGGATTTCTGGGGATGAGAATTTCAGTCTGCAGCCAAGAGAAACTTTCCCGTATGTGGCCAGGTTTTCTCCGACCAAAACAGGGATTTCAACTGGGAGGTAAGATAATATATGTAAGGGGTGCAGGATAACAAAATATTGTCGTGGTTTGTTTTCCAGGTTTGGCTATGAGGGTATTATTGAACATGACTCGGCTGAGGAATTCTTTGGAATTTTCTGATCTTTTTGTGTATACACATAAGTTCAGCCTTCCCTCCCTCCCGCTGGAGGTCATCTTCTCTAACAACAGAATACTAGATAATGTATTCATGTCATCTTCATATTTTTAGATATAGCAAATTCAATGCTTTGCATATTTTCTCTTCCATACTCGTTTTAAAGAAAAAAATATTATTCTATTAAATCATTCTGCTTTTAGTGTACTCATGTCATGTTCTGATTCATAGATACCTGTATTACAGATTCCATGCATTACATTAATGCATCCTATTTTCTCCTCCTCACTAAATTACTATCTATAAATCTACATTACCTACATCTGCTTTCCTCTTTATGCGTCATGTTATATTGGGTTTTACTTCTAACATTATATGTTTATATTCAATACTTTGATGATACTGTATTCCTTGTTCCTTAAACACACACACACGTGCACACACAAACACACATATATGCTGTATATAAGCATATTTTATAATGCAGTACAATGTTTATGCCATTATTTAAATATGACATTTCTAATTCTGGTTTATAACTCGGATGTCACAATAAATATTTAAATGTAATGCTAATTTATGCTGAATAGGTCATTTAACATCCAAAGTGTAATTAAATAGACACAGTGACATTCACTGTTTGTCATGGCTAAATTGTGTGCTGTAATTGGTGATACCTCCCAGAATGCTGGTCAGTTAAGATCTGTGTCAGTCTGTTTATATTTATTAATGCCTGTTTATATAATTATACTGTATTTATTGGACAGTATTTCTCAGGAAAAACGTTTTGAAGATGTTTTTATTTTTTAGATTAGAAAGGTACAAGGATAGTTTTGCCAATGTAAATTGTTAAAGTCATTGCTAAAGCTTATAAGCAAAAAGTAAAGGTTGACTTTTACATAGTTACATAGAAGTTGAGGCTGAATAAAGATGTGCATCTATCGAGTTCAACCTTGGTTTCTCAGGTAGAGACTAAAAATAGCTAATTGAGAATTTCTTTGAGCTGTGTTAAAAACTAAAATAAAACAAAACTGTACTACAAACTAAGACAGTCACCTAGGGTTATTGATTTGACTTGGCTCACCAAGGTTTATTATCATCTATTGTTCTCAGCTGTAATACGATACACAGAACAACATGGTAGGGGATTAGTACAGGATTAAGTCCGACAGCTCTGGCTCACTTAATCCTTTTAAAGGGCTAGATGAGGATGGCTCTATCTGTATATATTGAGGGTGACAAAAAATTATCTATCTATATATATATATACCTATATATATATACCTATATATATATGGTGAAGAGCAGCATTGACCATTTATTATTTATGATAATCATATATCTAGGGAAGCACGGACATTGTAAAGGTTTGGGTTACTGCCTGAAAGCACTGAGGTCATGGGTTTAATTCCCACCATGGCCCTAACTGTGCAGAGTTTGTATATTCTCCCCGTGCTTGCATGGATTTCCTCAGATCTAGAATGTCTGTGTGTGCTAGAGAAAATAGATGGTAAGCTCCACTGGGGCAGGGACTGATGTGAATGTTCAAATATTCTCTCTGTAAAAGCTATATAAATAACTGGTAATAAGTAAATAATATATTATGAATAACACTGGAAATATGTCACTGCCATTATGCAAGATCACCCACACATGTACAGTATGTATATCTTTCATCTTTCTGTTTTTCTTTTATAGTGTCATTTTCCAATGTGATGTATTTGGAGAATTCTGGTATGATTTACAACTGACATCAGAGAAACCAGCTGCTGTTACAATTTCTGAAGTTCCCTGTGAACTTGGAAAGTTAGTATATTTTTTTAAAGTATATTTATTTCAATTGCATATTAATTAGAGATGTGCACATCCAGATTTACCCAGATCTCAAAATGGTATATGGAGCCCATTGAAATGTAAGCCCTTTCCTTTCTAATTGTATACATACAGTACATACTGTGTCTGTAGGGTTTTTCCCCCTATAATGCACTCTTAGCAGTGGTAATTTAACAATGCTAATACCCTTGTTGGGGGCTATCCAATTCGGACCAGTGTCCCATCCAATGCCAGCACTTATCAGGAATAACGGTTTGGGTGCCTGGGGCACCTGAAGCATCGTCCACAATAAGCAGTCATTAAAGCTAACATACAAGAATGGGAAGTTTTCCTGGATTCCATGTTCTATTGTGCAACCTTGGGTCTTTTTTTAATCTGATATAAATGGCATTTAATTGGATACCACAATAATGGTTCCCTAAATGGATTGCATCTGATTGCATACCCCCATTAGACAAAATATCAAACAAGGAGTCAACAGATAATACCTACTCTTTTTGGAACCAGCGACCATCTTTTTTTCTGCACTGTCTCTGTCTAAGGCCCCAGCAACTGATGTCTACCATCTTTCTTCTGCAATGTCTATGAAGCACCAGCAACTGACAGGTGGCAGCTCATCTCTGCACTGCCTCTTATACTTCCCAGCAACTCACAGGTGCCATCTCTTGTTTGCATTGCTTGCTACTGTGTATACTCTCCAGCAACTGACAGGAGCCATTGCTTATCTGCACTGCTTCCTATACTCCCCATAAACTCAAAGGTGACAGTTATTCTCTTCTCTGCTTCTTATACTTCCCAGCAAATGACAGGTACCATCTCTTCTTTGCCTCTTATACTCTCCACCAACTGACAGGTGCAATGTCTTCTGTGCACTGCCCTTTTATACTCTCCAGCAACTGACAGTTACCATCTCTTCACTGCACTGCCTCTTCCCAGCAACTAGAGTTTCCCTTCAGTTTCCCCCAGTGCTTTTGGTTCTTGTTGCCAGAGAGAATCATATTACAGTATACAATTGTTGTCACTTCAGAATGTAAATGGTATTTAATAAAAAAAAAAAAAGATATTTTCTTTACCATTAATTATGTATTAATTTGCACTGGTTATTAAAGTTTAGAAATTACAAATTACTTTTTTATTTTCCAGATGGGCTCGGCTCTTTATTCCACTTACTAATCCTACAAAGGAAACTTATGACTTGAATACATTTAACAATAACCCAGAACACTTCATGGTGGAAGCAGGCCACAGTAAGCCAGTAAGTTAAAGTATATCTCAAACTATTGTTTTTAGAAATCTAGTTATCTAATGCCATAATACAGTATGTCATTGTGAAACGGTTATAATGATCTATTAAAAGCATTGGCTATTGACTGTATTAAAGAAACTTGCTGTTAAATAAGTTTCAAACTAATTTTTAATATTGATAACAGAATGTAAACTAACAGTAAGTGGCAAGCTAATTAACAAAATATCCTTAGTAATGACATAGGTATTGCCTCATTAAGCAGATATAGATAGTGTTCCTAATTCACATGTGGTTTAAGGTGCTTTGCATGGCGCACAGTACTAATGTTCCATACGGTGCATGTGCCTTACAGGTCTGCGATGTTGGAGGTAGATCAGCAGTAAACTATCAGTTGTTGACAGTCTGCTGTCATTTAGGGATGGGAGGGGCGAAAAAACAGCCTCCAATTCCCAAAACAGAGATTTGCCACCACTATTGTAAGGAGTAACGAGGCCAGGATAACTATCAGAAGACTGGCATTTCCTTGCCTTTTTATAGGATGTTCTACGGCCAGTTGCATGACCCCAGATCATCCTATGCTGCGTTCTAGGATGCAACTTGGATCACTAATGTACACAGGGGGTGTGACTCCTCCTGCTGCATCAACATAGCGACAACAACTCTGTCATCAAATGGGCTATTGATTGCAGATTCATTGGCACACTTGTGCTATGTCTGCAGACAATGTTTAATGGGAAATTTTTTAACAATTTCAGGGATACAGGGGGTTAGTCTGATACACTCAGAAACACACAATCACTCTCTAATGGACAAACCATATGCCTTGCAGGTGGGGCTGATGTAACATGTGCAGAGAGAGTTAGATTTGGGTGTTTTATTGTTTCTGTGCATGGTAAATGCTGGCTGCTTTATTTTTACACTGCAATATAGATATCAGTGTGAAGTACACCCCCACCCAAATCTAACTCCCTCTGCAGATGTTACATCAGCCCCACCTGCAGTGCATATGGTTTGTCCATTCATTAGAGAGTGATTGTGCCTTTCTGAGTGATTTAGAATAACCCCAACAGTGTAAAGCAATATACTTCTAAACTTCAGACTGATAACTAGATGGGTAGAAGCCGGCATAAACAGGAGGTTAGGATGAGAGATTACTGTGTTTAATGAAGAAGTTGGTCTTGAGAGCCCCTTTAAAGTTTTGTAGGGAGCTCAAGTGTCTGATAGGGAGGGAAAGAGAATTTCAGAGATAAGGACAATGTCCAAAATCTCATAGGTAGAAATGGGAGGAAGTAACCAGCTGGCAGAAGAGGCAGTGTGCATTTGTGAAGCCAAGAGGGGATCTGGGAGTGCAAAGAGACCTAATGATTCACACCTGATTTGAGGATCATCAACATAGAAGTGATAATGGAATTAACTAATCAAGAGAGGATGTATAGAGAAAAGTGGAGGACTAAGAACAGAGCCTTGCGGGACACCTACAGTTATTGGAATTGGGGGTGGGAGATGGAGTCATGAGCGGAGACAGAGAAGGAGCAGTCAGAGAGGTAGGAAAATAGCCAGGAGAGAGCAGGATTACGCAGACCAAGGGAATGAAGGATTTGGAGGAGAGGCTGGTCCACACACACAATGTCAAAATCAGCAGATGGGTGAAGAAGAAGAATTAGAGAGTAGTGGCTGTTTGGCAAAATGAAGATTATTGCAAACTTTTGTGAGGGCATTTTCAGTGGAGAGGACAGAATGGATCAAGCAGGGAGTGCGAGTGAAGTAAGGTGGTTGTAGACAATTTGCCCAAGGAATTTAGAGGCAAAAAGTAAGAGAAAGATTGTACTGTAGTTGGAGAGTTTTAGGATCAAGGGTACAGTTTTATGAATAGGGTAGACAAGAACATTCTTGTAAGCGGAGGAAACAGTGCCAGATGAGAGGGAGAGCATGAGGAGGTGCGCATGGTGGGAACAGGCTGAAGGAGTAAGGAGCAAGCTTAGCTAGATGTAAGTAAGGGACCATAAATGCTCGATGGTAAACACGATTCATCTAGAATCCAAGCTATTAATGTGAACAATAAATATATGTCCCTCAAAGTTTGAACTACAGTAAGCTACTAACTTGCAGTGAAGCAAATTATTTCTTTACTTGATACTACTGTATTTCTTACTGTCAATGTTAATTATTTAGATACAGTGCATAAATACATCCTTTAAGAAGGGTTTCTTTTAAAAGACACTTTTGCATAATTGTATGGAAAAAAATACAATGTATTTGGTCATTTTAATAAACACATAGTTTATTATTGGAAAATGGTAATTTGGTAATTTATTTAAAGAGGCATTTATAGCATTGCATTATATAGCATGCATCTTTGTCCTTACAGTTCTCCGAATAAGGCTTTAGGTTCCCTTTTTTGTTTTACAAATGATTTACATAGAAATGGGTTTGAATTTATGATCGTGACTCCTTAATATATCAAGTGAACTGTCCAGAGAGTTAAAAATATTCCCAGTTCCATCTAGTGTGCCTGGTTCATTAACAGTGACTTAAGTGTAATTGTCAGTACAATTGCTGTGCAATGGAAAAACCCTTTGAAAGTCATTGTATTCATTTCTTTGTCTGAATTTAATTGTAGCCTAAAATATTTATACATTTGAGAAACTTATACCAATTCCCTAAATACTGCTAGAAAATAAAATTGTGTATTATGAATAATATGTGCTTGGATAGAAAGTTCTACAGTGTCTAGGTCAACACCAAAAGTTGGACATTGACAAAATGTTGATATATGCAAAAGGCTGGCCTGAAAATGGTTGATACATGGAAAGGTCAACATGGTTTTTAAAGGTTTTTATATCAGTGTAGACACCTGGCAACATGGACCCCAAATTAGAGTAGCGTTTACCCTCACATGGCTCATTTTGCTCACCATGCTTCGGGCATGGTGCCGCACTGTGCTAAGCACACTTTACTGTTCCCAATCTGAGTCTATGGGGAGTATTCAATAATTTCTTTCTCCACTCGCAGGGTTCCGGAGGGCTGCAGCATTCACTGCCAGCCCTCAATGTCACCCTATTCAATGCAGCAGGGGCTCGCTGCCCCTGCTGGCAAATTTTAACCCCTGCGGCGAATGCCTCAGGAAGCGGGGGACGGGGGCTGGCAGGGAGATGTAAGCCTCAGTGCCTGCCCCAGAATTTATGGGGGAGGGCTCCTGGGGCACAGGCAGCAGAGGCTGCCCCCGGGAATGCTGGCACGGGGGGCAGAAGTAGGGAGCCGCTCCTCTGGTCCCGCACGTAACAAGCCGCGACCAGAGTGAAGTGAATATATGGATATCTAATGAGCGGCTCCAGGCTCCCGGCCACCTGCTGGTGAAAGTGGAAAAAAAAGAAAAATATTTAAAAAAAATTAATAAAAATGAAATATATATTAATGTGCTTTAAGCACATGAATAAAAATAGCATGCCCCTAAACAGAAAAAAAATCTGATTATTTGACACAAAAAAAAGAAACCCTTTATTTTAAAAGATCACTTTCCAGTTCACCATAAAAAGATGTCGAATGCAAAATGGTGAATCATGGCAAAAATCAGGGAGAAAGCAATTCGCCATCCTAGCATTGAATACACTCTCGGCGAATTCCAGTGAAAACCCCATTGAAATATACCAGCGAATTGCAGTGAGCATGAAACGGAGAACTGGCCGGCATTCACTGTTCGCTTTCGGCTTTATATATCGCTAACTGCCATCAACACACCCACAGCCATATATATACCTACACACACACACACACCACTATATATTTACCAATTCACTTATAGCCAAACACTTACACCCATGTACTGAAATATAATTAATATAATAAACTTTTTTGCAGTGCTGTGCTACTGTACCTGGTGTCCTATGATGCTCCCCTGTGCAGCCTGCACTCCACATCATCACTTCTCTCTCCCAATAGCTGGTCCCGGACCCCAACACTGCTGCTCCTGGAGTTGACAGCTGAGGGGTCAATGGGGTGGTGGGGTGGTGGGGTGGTGGGGGGGGGGAGGCAGTAAGCTCTGCATGCTGGGCTTTCAGCACTGCAGGCAGAAGCCAGGGTCATCAGCGCTATGGCCGGGAGTCAGGGTCTTCAGCACTGTGGGTGGGTGCCTGACTTTCAGTGCTGCTGGCAGAAGACAGGGTTATCAGCGCTGTTGCCGAGAGTCAGGGTCCTAAGCGCTGCAGGTGGCCACCAGGGTCATCAGCGCTGGGGGCGGAAGCCTGTGTTATCAGCGATGCGTGTGGGCAATGCAAGCAGGAGCCTGTGTTATCAGCGCTGCGTGTGGGCGATGCAAGCAGGAGCCTGTGTTATCAGCGCTGCGGGCGGGAGACAGGTTTGTCAGAACTGCGGGTGGGAGCCCCTGCCTCACCTTTCACTGAGCTTGGCAGTACGCCACTGCGGGCGGGCAGAATACAGCAGGGCATGGCAGGGCAGGGATGCCATTCGCGGTGCGTGGCTCCGGCGCCCTGTCAACTTCGCCCGGAGCTCACGCTCTGCCCTAGCTACGCCTCTGTCTGGAAAGTATTCACAGTGCTTTACTTTTTCCACATTTTGTTATGCTACAGCCTTATTCCAAAATGGAATACAGGTTGAGTATCCCTTAACCAAAATGCTCAGGACCAGGTGAATTTTGGATAATGGTTATTCCGTATTTGAGAATATTTTTATATTTCAATGATGTATCTTGAGGTATCTTGCATTTATGTTGTACAAACACAACACATGAAATACACACAAATATATTTTATTTGTGCATAAAACAAGGTTTCAAAACATGACACAAAGTTTGTGTACAATCTCAGATACTGAATTTGAATGCCAAGCAATGATTTTTCTAGCACATATTTTGTGCCAGTTACATATCATGTCCCCAGTAGTGCTGTTACAGATGTCCCCAGTAGTGCCAGTTACATATCATGTCCTCATTAGTGCTGTTACAGATGTCCCCAGTAGTGTCAGTTACATATCATGTCCTCATTAGTGCTGTTACAGATGTCCCCAGTAGTGCCAGTTAAGGGCCCCATACATCAGCAATTAATTGTGACAATTTTCAGATATGGAGATGATTGCCACAATTAATTTTAGATGTGTGGGCTCCCCCTTTTGGCAATCCCAATCAAAATCGCCAATCGATTGCTTAATCAGGTTTTTAAACATGTTTAATAATCTGGTATTATCTGCAGATCTTTTTTATATGTGTGGGCATTCCCAATTCGTCTTCTTCATCTATTTACATTATGAACAGCTGAAATGACAATCGATTGGGGCAATTTCCAGATATGAAGATGCAATATTTAGATGGAAAAATCTGCCGATCACTGAAATAAATCTGTAATGTGTGGGCAAAGTCAGATAGATTGTAAAATCCATTTATCTGGCCAAAATATCCCTATATCTGAAAATCCATAAATTGTGATTGCTGATGTATGGGGCCCATTACATATTATTTCCCCAGCAGTTCTGTTACAGATGTCCCCAGTAGTGCCAGTTACATATCATGTCCCAAGTAGTGCTGTTACAGATGTCCCCAGCAGTGCCAGTTACATATCATGTCCTCAGTAGTGCTATTACAGATGTCCCCAGCAGTGCCAGTTACATATCATGTCCTCAGTAGTGCTATTACAGATGTCCCCAGCAGTTCCAGTTACATATCATGTCCTCAGCAGTGCTATTACACATGTCCCCAGTAGTGCCAGTTACATATTATATCCTCAGTAGTGCTGTTACACATGTCCCCAGTAGTGCCAGTTACATACCATGTCCTCAGTAGTGCTGTTACACATGTCCCCAGTAGTGCCAGTTACATATCATATCCTCAGTAGTGCTGTTACACATGTCACCAGTAGTGGTTTTAGCAAAAAAAAATTGTACACACAATACCCAAATATGACAGTCTGACCCAAAGTGGCTATCCAATCTGAGTTCACTATTGTACATTAGAATGAATGATAATACCCCTGGATACTATTTTCTGTTAAAAATATGTCTAACCCATTTTTAAACGTATTACCTAAATCTTTCATCACAACACTGCTCTGTCATAGTATTCCATATCTTAATTGCCCTTACTGTGAAGAAAACCTTCCTACACTGGGTGAAAAACTTTATGTATTTATATAAATTAATTATATCCCCTCTTAGACACCTCCAATGTAAGCATATCTAAACTGGCTAGCCTTTACCATAACCCAATGATTCTAAACCATTAAACAATTTTGTTGCTCTTCTCTGAACTTTTTTAAGTTTCAAGATGTCCTTTTTATGGAGTGGTGACCGGAATTGTACACTGTATTCTAGAGTAGTCCGTAATCACTTTACCAATGATTTATAAAGTGTCAAACTTACACCATCGTCCCTAACCTCTATGCCTCTTCTTATGCATGCTAATACCATATTGGCCTTGGCTGCTGCTCCTTAACATTGGGCAGTGCTGCACATTGTACTGGGATGCAGTTTAAATCCCGGCGGTCGGGATCGCGGCGTTCAGAATCCCGACGCCGAAATCCTGACAGTTTCTCCCTCCGTGGGTGTCCAAGACACCCCTGGAGGGAGAATAAATTAGCGTGCCGAGCGTAGCGAGGCACCGGGCCCGCTGCGTGGCGAGCGCAGCGAGCCCGCAAGGGGGGGGGCGATCCACGTCCCCCCCTTGTCGGGATTTCGGCGGTCGGGATTCCGGCGTCGGGATTTTGAACGCCGGGATTCCGGCGTCGGGATTTTGAACGCCGGGATCCCGACCGCCGGGATTTCATACTGAATCCAGTGTACTGTTAAAGAGCAGTCCCAAATCCTTCTACATTAACAATTCTCCTATATTTTTACCATTTAATTTATAGATCACAATGTTTGTTTCTGATCCCAAAATGCATAACCTTACATTTATCAATATTAAACCTCTTACATTTGTCTCAGTTACAAAAACTTTAGTTTGTTATACAGTAGTAATCCATGCCTTCTCCAAAGCACAAACATGCTTGGCATGCAAAAAAAAATGAACATATTAAAAACAATAAATTAAAGATAAAAAAGAACAAAAGTCACAATGGGGGAGATTCTCTAAGCGAAAAATGCGGTAAAAACCCCGTTATCGGGGTTCTTACCGCATTTTGGGATGCTGTAAGCATCCCCCGCCGGGTTACCACGGCAGGGGGCATCGCCCCCTCCCCCCTCACCTGTGTCCGGGCAGCACAGAGCTGTGCTGCCCGGACCTGTGACCTCCTCCCTGCACTGATCCTCTTCCGGGTGCAGGGAGGAGGAGGAGAGCCCGGCGCAGCAGCAGCAGCACCGGGTGTGTGAGGGAGGGGGGAGCCGCCGGGACCTGCTGGGACTCGGCGACGCTCACCGCAAAGGACAGCTCTTAACGCAAGAGCTGTCCTTTGCCTTAATTATTGCATATGTTACAACATATGCGATAATTATAAATGCGATGGGCGGCGAAGGGAGGTGGAGATTCTTAGAGAATATCCCCCAATGTAGGCAGAACCATTACAGTTTTGAATGCATATTTCAGGTTGTTTATTTGTATAGGACAGGGATAGGGAACCATCGGCCCTCCAGCTGTTGTTGAACTACACATTCCAGCATGCTTTGCAACAGTTTAGCATGGCCAAAAAGCTAAATTGTAGCAGGGCATGCTGGGATGTGTAGTTCAACAACATATGTAGGGCCAAAGGTTCCCCATCCCTGGTATAGGGGCTAATAAAATACAAAAATAATAAGGCTAGTTGTTTACTAACACAGTTTGGACGAGATGTAATAGGGGTGTTTTTTACCGCTAAAGAATTGCTCCAAATTGCACATGTCACTTGCGTTTTCTGGCAACATCAGTCTGTAACGGGAGTGTTACATTTTTTTGGTAATATTTATTTTTTAAACCCTCCCCCTGAGCATAGCCAGCCCTGGGCTCTTTGAGCCTGTCCTGATCTCCCAAATATGAGGGGAAAATTAACCGGGGTGCCCCTATATATAAGAAACCAGCACTGGGCTCATGGACCTTTTCTGGTTTCAAAAATATGTGGGACAATAAGATTGATGGCCCCTTGTAATTTGGTACCAGCACTGGGCTCCAACAGCCAGCGCTGTAATGCCACAGGCAGGAGACACTTTTTATACAAGATACCCTGGTTGAAATATTAACACCCTGGCTGGCCAGCCCTGGACTGGGTTCCTGGGTGGTGCATTGTTTTGTGTAAAAAATAAATGTTAAACATAACATGTGGTTGTGCTGTGGAGCAACAAGTCCCAGCAAGTGTGGATTAAAGGGGGAGTTCCCCATCTGATTGGATGCAGTCATCTCCATGGAGACAGTTACATCCAATCAGGGCTGAGTTCACTGATGTCACTGGTATTTCTCTAAGTTTAGGGGAAGAACCGTATTTGAGTATATACAGATGGGCTCTTCAAGTGCAGGGTTTGCAAAAAGTGTTGTTTTTTAAGCGCCTGGAGTGCTACTGGACAAGAAGTCGACCTGAGGTGAGCGTGTGGCCAGGTGAGTATGTATGTTGGCATCTGTGAATGTGTGCACTGTATGCATGTATATAACATGAAATTTGTACTGGTCTTGGTCATGCTGTGTGACTACAAGTCCCCGAGGGTTCTTTAATGCCCTGTATGCAGGGACTTTAGTTCTCTAAGTCCCCTGCATGCAGGGGAGGCAAAATTAGATGCATGTGCATGGCACGGAATCGCGCAAGTAGCCGTGGGAGTTGTACATGACAAGTGGTGCGGAAAGGATGTGTGTGGCTACATCTGTAAGAGTACACTCATCAGGAACTTGTAAATTGAAAGTTTTTATTAATCACAACATCAAAGTAACATTAAAAGTCGACGTTTCAGCCACACATCCTGGTGGTGGCCCTGTCCTGAGGAAGGCCAGTGTTACGTATACATACATATATTATATTTGTAGTTGATAATTGTATTACAATAATAACTTGCTTCGGCATTAACCAATGATGTAAAGGACACAATATTTACAGTAGCTATTCTTCATTAATGTTAATACAGGTTGAGTATCCCTTATCCAAAATGCTCGGGACCAGGAGAATTTTGGATAACGGATTATTCCGTATTTCGGAATATTTTAATATTTCAATGATGTATTTTGAAGTATCTTGCATTTATGCTGTATAAACACATAATATACACACAAATATATTTTATTACCACATAAAATACACACAAATATATTTTATTTGTTCAAAAAACAAGGTTTCAAAACGTGAAACAAAATGTGTGTACTATCTCAGCACTGAATTTGAATGCCATGCAAGCATTGTCTTGCACATATATAGTGCCAGTTACATATCATGTCCCCAGTGATGCTGTTACATATGTCCCCAGTGAGTTTTTAGCAAAAAAAAAATTTTTTTTTCACTTTCTGGAATGTCTGGTTTTCGGAATAATTCGGATAATGGATATTCAGATACGGGATACTCGACCTGTACTCTTTTGCATTGTTATATAGATTCAGTTTTTCCATTTCCTTAATGATACATTAAAAATGTGTAACACTAACCTTTTAGAATGATAAAGCTTTGCTAGAGACTGGAGTTACTATGATCATTACAAAATGTGTTGTTTATCAGTCTAGCAAACCACAAATGCCTAGAGTGCAGAACACTTTACTGGAGAACATTAATCATCCAAACATAAATACAGAAGATATGGCTACAAGCTTTACAGTGTCCATACAATCAAAACTGTTCTTTTATTTTTCTTTCTTATTTTTTTACAGCTTTTATTGCCAGCTAATGCCACCACTAAAGTACCAGTACAGTTCTGCCCGTCTGCCCTTGGCAAAGGAAATCAGAGAGCAATCATCACCTTTCTAAACCCACAGGTATGCTTTTCCAAATAAGAAAGCTATACAGTGTATATATATATATATATATATATATATATATATATGTATATATATATATATATATATATATATATATATATATATATATATATATAGGCATAATTAAACTACGATTGATGAAGATGCTGCAGTGCTGTGTTTGTTCCTGATTGACTTTGGGAACCCTGCCCTATATATATATATATATATATATATAAGTATGGGGGGTGGCGGCACTCAGCAAAAATGACACATGAGACGGTTTTGGTGGACCGACGTTTCAAAGCCCGCAGGCTTTTTTATCAAGGTGCTGTAGGTGAGAACCACAGCACCTTGATAAAAAAGCCTGCGGGCTTTGAAACGTCGGTCCACCAAAACCGTCTCGTGTCATTTTTGCTGAGTGCCGCCACCCCCCATACTTCTATACTACGTGGGACCAGCTTCCCTCTTTGGAAGGCACCAGCGCTTTACACTTCTACATCAAGTGAGTCCTGGAGTGCCACCTACAGCACCTATATATATATATATATATATATATATATATATATATATATATATATATATATATATATAGTATTGCTGTCTGCCTGAGGAAGGGGAACGTTGTCCCCGAAACTGTTGCACAAATAAACCGTATTTCTCACAAGACCTGGAGTGTCGCGTTGGTGATTCACCTCCTAGGAGCTACCATCACCCACCTGTGTCTATATATATATATATATATATATATATATATATATATATATATATATATATATATAATCTATATATATATATAATCGTGGGGATAGCATTCTCCCAATATCCAAATATGGAGACACTCACCGGACTTGCTGAACCAAAAACTTTTAATGGTACATACCACTTTTAGTTCAACCAGTGCATAACGGTGTGCACAGGTTGACGTTTCGGTCCTGCCTGGACCTTTATCAAGACCCCCTTTCTGCCTCCTCCAGTGTTTTTCAAAACTAGACATCTTGGGGTAAATTTATTAAGAGTTCTATTGAAGATGGGATGTTGCCCATAGCAACCAATCAGATTATGCTTCTTACTTATTTAGCACCCTTTAGAAGATAATAGATATAATAGGATTGGTTGCTATGAGGAATACATCCCATCTTGAATAGAACTCTCATCGTAGTAAATTTACCCCCTAGATATCATAAGAGTTTTAGAAATCATTGTATTGAGCTACAAAGACAATCTAGAGTTACCAAATACATTTAAATAAATAAATAAATATATATATATATATATTTCAAAAAGCGAGTATAGGCGCTGAACAGTTCAAACAAATGTCTCTGACCAGTGTTCCAAATGCCTCCTGTTCAGTCAAACAGGGGTTAAACGAGCACTCAAGCCGATATGTAGTTGGC
The DNA here is from genome assembly GCF_055691185.1 of Crinia signifera. Lineage (NCBI taxonomy): Eukaryota > Metazoa > Chordata > Amphibia > Anura > Myobatrachidae > Crinia > Crinia signifera. The sequence goes on from NC_139218.1 coordinate 255,097,880, forward strand.
TGCAGCTCCCTTCTCTGTATAGCAAAACTCCAGGATCCAAGGAGTGGGGAATCTGTGCAAACAGGGAAATGAGAAGGGGCGCCTAATAGTGCATTAAAAGAGTATTTTATTAACAATAAAAGGTCTTTATCCAATGGTACAAACAATAGGGACTCGTACCGCAATAGAAAACTCTGTGGACTGGTTACCACACGGCATATACATAAATACCACGGCAAAGGCAGCTGGGCGTCCGTCCACTCCTGAGCAACACCGAGAAGCCACACGCTGGCTTGCAATGCAGCGTCCCGGGAGACCACAGGTAGGAAATCAGCCGGCTGGGAGAATAGTGAGCGTGTCCGCAAGCCACGCCCTAACGCGTTTCGTCAGATGACTTCGTCAGAGGGCGTGGTCTTTGCGGGCGCTCACTACCAATTTATCCTTCTACAACTGTCAATCAAACAGGTAGAGGCCGGACCATAGTGTCCAATCAGATCGCGATGTGAAAAAAGCCCACACGCCTCATTGCTCCATTGGCCAATTTCTAGTCTGTGTTTTTAACAGGTTCAGCACACTGTGTTTAAACTCACAGAATGTAAAGTCCGTTGTCAGCTGGTAATATAACGCAGTATTAAAATCAATCAAAATGATATATATACACACAAATATCCCTAATCAACGGCTTTCATATAACTAGAGTAGCAAGAACCTATTTTTAAAAAATAATTTCCAACCCTAAATTGGACAGATTTTTAAAAATGTGTTATTAAAAAATCACTTTATCTAAAAATTCCATTTGTTAGGAAAAAATCAGAATTTAAAAATTATTACTATTATTATAAGCATATTGAGGGATAGCGGAGTTTAAATAAAAATCTCAGATATCTAAAGATGGGTAACAACCCGAGCCAAGACTAACTATCAGGTCACAAAATACGCCGCTAGAGCCATAAATTGGATACAGACTAGCGTCTGGAATGCATCACATCGCCATCTCATTTTAACCTCAACAATTTCAATGCAATATTTCAATAGTGTATACAACAATATAAAAAAAAATATATATAAAAAAAATACAGTAGAACATCCAATAAAAATTATACTAAAAAATCATACTAATAAAATTACAGAAGCAGAGACCACATGAATATATAAATATAAATATTCGTAGCAATTCGGTAAAAAGCAAAAAGTGCATGTTACTGGGACAAATAGATATTATTTAAGAGCAGCATTTAGTTTATAAAAGGCGTAATTTCATATCCCTCGTTTAATCCTGCAGGAATTAGAGTACCTAACTGCAGGATCCAGTGAGTTTCACGTTTAATTAGAAACTTGTCCCAATCACCACCCCTTTTGTTCTTAGAGACAAGTTCGATACCCTTAAAGGTGAGAGATCTGTGATCACAATTGTGATGATCACGAAAATGTCGGGGGACACTGTGATTATTAACACCATGTTTTATATTGCGGAGGTGTTCCAAGATCCTAACCTTCAGGGGCCGCTTAGTTTTCCCCACATATCTTAATCCGCAACCACATTTTAACATATAGACAACATGGGATGAATTACAGTTAATAAATTCTTTAACCTTAAGTTTCGAGCCGTCAATGTCGGCACCCTTATCCATGTGTTGACACACCTTGCAACTTCCACAAGGAAAGCTGCCCTTAATGGTTAGAAAAGTGTCAGACAACTGTTTGTCAGGAAGGTTCTGTAACTGACTCTTTGAAACCATTGATTTCACCGTGTTGGCTCGCCTATAGGCAATGCGTGGAGCATCAGATAAGTGTGATCCAAGCACAGGATCCATTTTCAACACTTTCCAATGTTTCCTAAAGATCCTGTTAAGGTCTTTCTCTTTGTTGTTGTATTGAGTTATGAACATAACCTCTTTTGGTCTGGAAGAATTATTATCCAAAGAAATCAATGCATTATGATCTTTAGTTTTAAGTAAATCCTCCCGAATCAGGCCCTTTGCTCTTGTAAGTGACCCGTTAATTATACCCATCGGGTAACCTCTTTCCCTGAATCTCTCTATATATACTTTGGACTGTTCTTCAAACATAACAGGGTCAGTACAATTCCTTTTCAACCGGAGGAATTGTGAAAAAGGAATGTTGTCCTTCCATGGCCCGTAATGACAGCTACTGTAGTCTAAATAACTGTTAGAATCAACAGCTTTAAAATGAGTAGAGGTCTCAATTTTTTTAGACATAGGGAATTTTTCAACACTGAGTACAATATCTAAAAACTCTATTTTTTCCTTTTGAAAATTAGATGTAAATTTCAAGTTATAAGGATTATTTCCTAGTTCGTGCATAAAAGAATTGAAAGAGGATTCATCACCCCTCCAGATTATAATCACGTCATCAATGTAACGTTTTATCAGAACTATGTGTTCACCTAGGGTACCTTTCAATGTATTAGATTCCCAGTTACCCATGTAGATATTAGCTACGCTCGGAGCGCAAATCGTACCCATAGCGGTTCCGCACACTTGCAGGAACCACTGCCCAAGAAATTCAAAATAATTGTGTTGAAGTACAAACTTTACACAATCACACAAAAAATTAATTCTATCAGATGTCATTGTGGGATCCAGTAACAGACATGATCTAATGGTATCAATACCCTTCTCGTGTGGTATAGAGGTATATAAAGCCTGGACATCTATGGTGGCCAGATGGTAATCCTCCTGCCACTCAAGCTCATTTATAATCTGTAATAGATGTGTGGAGTCCCGTATATAGGTTTCTAATAAGGGTACGTATTTTTTTTAAAAAGAGTCGACATATTCTGACACTCTGGAAGTCAGTGATCCAATGCCAGCCACAATTGGCCGACCTGGAGGTTTTGTTTGATGCTTGTGCACTTTCGGTAAGTGATAGAAAGTGGCGAGGTTGGGCGATGTGTTATGTAAATATTTAAATTCATCCATGTTGATAAGCTTTTGACTTAGTCCCCTTTTTAGTAGGACTACAAGTTCCTCTAAATAGACACTAGTGGGGTCACTGTCCATTTTTATATAGGAATTTACGTCATACAGTAGTCTATGGGCCTCATTGACATAATAGTCTCGGTCCATAATTACAACGCCTCCGCCTTTGTCGGCGCTTTTAATCACTATCGAAGTATCTAGCATTAGATTTTTTAATGCCTCTGATTCTTTTCTAGTTAAATTAGACTGTGTACTTCTGTCTAAATTCAATTTTTCAAAGTCCTTTCTGACTAGATCTGAAAAAAGATCAATATACGGCCCTCTGGATTCTATTGGATAGTAGGTTGACTTTAATTTTAATCCTGATGATATATTTTCTGACTCTTTAATGGATGTGATCTCTGGTTTCCTAAGAAAATGTCTTTTTAGTGTCAGTTTTCTTGCATAGAGATTAAGGTCTATCATTAAGTCCACTTTATTAGGTCTCTTTGAGGGAGCAAAAGAGAGTCCCTTTTTAAGAACGGCTATTTCATTAGTCTCTAAAGTTCTATTGGAAATATTGAAAATCCCTTTTGTATCAACTGATGGAGGGACATTTTGAGGGGTATCTATGTTTACTGGACTGATCGTATTTTTGGTTCCCTTCTGGGAAGTTCCGTTTCCCCTCCTTCCCCTAGCCTTCTTTTTAATCTTAAAGGGGTTCTTTGGGGTGTGTTTGGGGGGGGATGGTGTCCGTGTTCTGCATTGCCTGATGCTAAAAAACGCTGGTTTTCATATGTACGGTCATATTGCAAAGGCTGGAACCTATTGTTATGTACCCAACCATTTTGTCTATTCTGATGAAAAACCGGTTTATCCCAATGATTTTTGGGGTTGCCAACAAAGGAATTTTTTCTATTTCTATTATTGTTTTTATAGGGTACTTTTTGCCACCGTTGGTTTTGTATGTTACTGAACCTTTGACTATTACCTTGTGGTGTCGATTGATACCTCACTGATGATCTGCTCTGATGCCTATCAGGTTGAGTATGTTTGACACGAGTTTGCTGCCGCGAAATGTGCCAAGTTCTAACCTGATTGGTTTCATAGTCATTTTTATCTCGCAAAAATTTTCTATGTTTAGTATCCATGATCTTATTCTCAATAATGGAAACCTTTCTATCTATATCAACTTTAGCTTTAGTGACAGATTCTTTAGAATTCGTTTGTTCTAATGTCGCGGTAAGAGTGGTGATTTTAGTCTCCACCTCTTTGAATAGTTTCTTTTTTTCACACACAAGAAGTCTCATTAATTCAAGTGAACATTCGTCTATGATACGATACAATTCTTTCATAAAATGATCGTTATCTAACCCAGTGGTAGGCATTTTGTTAATTCTTAACCCACGGGGGATTCTTGCACTCGTAATATAATTATCTAACCCCTTAATGTCCCACCACGTTTTTGCTTCTTTGATCAGGAGTTTCTCTAATTCAAAGAAGCCATCCGTACTCGGTGTGGGGGTCTCATCTACAGGGGGAACAGTAGTTTGTTCACAAAAAATTCTAAGACACTCCTGTGAGCGCTTAGAATTGAAATCACCGTTTCTAAACATATTTTATAACAACCACAATATAGGTATGAGTGAACTGACGCTGCTACTATACAAGACAGATCCAGACAGATGCAAAACACACTTCAAAAAGCGAGTATAGGCGCTGAACAGTTCAAACAAATGTCTCTGACCAGTGTTCCAAATGCCTCCTGTTCAGTCAAACAGGGGTTAAACGAGCACTCAAGCCGATATGTAGTTGGCTGCAGCTCCCTTCTCTGTATAGCAAAACTCCAGGATCCAAGGAGTGGGGAATCTGTGCAAACAGGGAAATGAGAAGGGGCGCCTAATAGTGCATTAAAAGAGTATTTTATTAACAATAAAAGGTCTTTATCCAATGGTACAAACAATAGGGACTCGTACCGCAATAGAAAACTCTGTGGACTGGTTACCACACGGCATATACATAAATACCACGGCAAAGGCAGCTGGGCGTCCGTCCACTCCTGAGCAACACCGAGAAGCCACACGCTGGCTTGCAATGCAGCGTCCCGGGAGACCACAGGTAGGAAATCAGCCGGCTGGGAGAATAGTGAGCGTGTCCGCAAGCAAAGGGCCTGATTCGGGAGGATTTACTTAAAACTAAAGATCATAATGCATTGATTTCTTTGGATAATAATTCTTCCAGACCAAAAGAGGTTATGTTCATAACTCAATACAACAACAAAGAGAAAGACCTTAACAGGATCTTTAGGAAACATTGGAAAGTGTTGAAAATGGATCCTGTGCTTGGATCACACTTATCTGATGCTCCAAGCATTGTCTATAGGCGAGCCAACACGGTGAAATCAATGGTTTCAAAGAGTCAGTTACAGAACCTTCCTGACAAACAGTTGTCTGACACTTTTCTAACCATTAAGGGCAGCTTTCCTTGTGGAAGTTGCAAGGTGTGTCAACACATGGATAAGGGTGCCGACATTGACGGCTCGAAACTTAAGGTTAAAGAATTTATTAACTGTAATTCATCCCATGTTGTCTATATGTTAAAATGTGGTTGCGGATTAAGATATGTGGGGAAAACTAAGCGGCCCCTGAAGGTTAGGATCTTGGAACACCTCCGCAATATAAAACATGGTGTTAATAATCACAGTGTCCCCCGACATTTTCGTGATCATCACAATTGTGATCACAGATCTCTCACTTTTAAGGGTATCGAACTTGTCTCTAAGAACAAAAGGGGTGGTGATTGGGACAAGTTTCTAATTAAACGTGAAACTCACTGGATCCTGCAGTTAGGTACTCTAATTCCTGCAGGATTAAACGAGGGATATGAAATTACGCCTTTTATAAACTAAATGCTGCTCTTAAATAATATCTATTTGTCCCAGTAACATGCACTTTTTGCTTTTTACCGAATTGCTACGAATATTTATATTTATATATTCATGTGGTCTCTGCTTCTGTAATTTTATTAGTATGATTTTTTAGTATAATTTTTATTGGATGTTCTACTGTATTTTTTTTATATATATTTTTTTTTATATTGTTGTATACACTATTGAAATATTGCATTGAAATTGTTGAGGTTAAAATGAGATGGCGATGTGATGCATTCCTGACGCTAGTCTGTATCCAATTTATGGCTCTAGCGGCTTATTTTGTGACCTGATAGTTAGTCTTGGCTCGGGTTGTTACCCATCTTTAGATATCTGAGATTTTTATTTAAACTCCGCTATCCCTCAATATGCTTATAATAATAGTAATAATTTTTAAATTCTGATTTTTTCCTAACAAATGGAATTTTTAGATAAAGTGATTTTTTAATAACACATTTTTAAAAATCTGTCCAATTTAGGGTTGGAAATTATTTTTTAAAAATAGGTTCTTGCTACTCTAGTTATATGAAAGCCGTTGATTAGGGATATTTGTGTGTATATATATCATTTTGATTGATTTTAATACTGCGTTATATTACCAGCTGACAACGGACTTTACATTCTGTGAGTTTAAACACAGTGTGCTGAACCTGTTAAAAACACAGACTAGAAATTGGCCAATGGAGCAATGAGGCGTGTGGGCTTTTTTCACATCGCGATCTGATTGGACACTATGGTCCGGCCTCTACCTGTTTGATTGACAGTTGTAGAAGGATAAATTGGTAGTGAGCGCCCGCAAAGACCACGCCCTCTGACGAAGTCATCTGACGAAACGCGTTAGGGCGTGGCTTGCGGACACGCTCACTATTCTCCCAGCCGGCTGATTTCCTACCTGTGGTCTCCCGGGACGCTGCATTGCAAGCCAGCGTGTGGCTTCTCGGTGTTGCTCGGGAGTGGACGGACGCCCAGCTGCCTTTGCCGTGGTATTTATGTATATGCCGTGTGGTAACCAGTCCACAGAGTTTTCTATTGCGGTACGAGTCCCTATTGTTTGTACCATTGGATAAAGACCTTTTATTGTTAATAAAATACTCTTTTAATGCACTATTAGGCGCCCCTTCTCATTTCCCTGTTTGCACAGATATATATATATATATATATATATATATATATATATATATATATATATATAATAGATACAATTCCTCTGGCAGCAATCCAAGCAGTAAGCCTGTAGTTTTCAATAAAGTTATTAAAGCGGTGCCCGCCGATTTTGAGAGTGTGCAACTGTCTTTCAATATGCAGCGTGGGGGGAGAAGGTGGCACTCAAACAAAGTACCCAGCAGGCAGTTTTGTCAGCCGATATTTCAAAGCCACAAGGCTCCTTTACCAAGGTGCTCAGAGAACTATACACACACACACACACACACACATATCTATATCTATATCTATCTATCTATCTATACTGTATATATATATATATATATATATATATATATATATATATGATATAAGCGGCACTCCACAGACTTGAAATGTCTTTAAAAATGTGCCTTTATTATCTGACCTCGTTTTGGGGACACAACCTCGTTTTGAAGGACAGACCCACTAACACTGAATACACTCACAAAATATAAATCCTAAAAACCCCACCCCCCACATTAAATCACAATACAGTTAAACTTACCGTACCTCTATCTGTGCAGAGGCAGCACATGTTTGGGGGTGGCACTTGGATGCATGGAATAGTGCTATCAGCCTGAAATGTACCAGTAACTGCAAAATGTTTCCACTGTACTGCACCAGGTTCCATCTTGAATAGAGTGTAAATGGATAGGACATGCATATACTGCCCCTGTAAGTTGTCCTACTTAGTAAATATATATATACATAATAAAAATAATAATAACAATAATAACAGTTGGTGGCTTTTTTATTATTCTATTAAATTTGTAATCATCAAATGGGGGCTAATAACTAATCAATAAAAATAAAAAAGTTACACAAGGAAGCTGATGTAGTGCAGAAAACAGAGCCAAGCAAACCTCCATTCTCAAGAATGAAGCAGTCTCAGCCACAGTCTAATAAGGAAATTTGTAGTAGATGTGGAAATGCTCACAATCCTAAAATGTGCTCTGCTTATGGTAAAACCTGCATGAAATGTGGTAGACTTAATCACTTTGCCAAATGCTGTAAAATTAAAAGTGAAACAACCAAAGTGTATGCTGTTAAACAAACAGAGGAGTTCTTTGTGGATTGCATTGAACTTTGCAGTGCTGATAAGAAAGAATGTATTGTCTGTGAACGAGATTGTCATTCCCTTTAAGCTTGATACTGGTGCGCAGGTGAATTTAATATGGTTTCAAGACTATAAGACTTTTAGAGTAAAACCTAAAATTCATCCAGCCAAAGTGAAAGTTAGAGGGTACTGGGGAGAAAATTCCTGTGAAAGGTAGATGCTTAGTGACACTGAAATATAAGGGACAACAGTTTAAAACATCTCTACTGATTGTGGATAAAAATGTGCAACCGATTCTAGGATTAAATTCCTGTGAGAAACTAAGCTTGCTAAAGAAAGTTTTTACGGTGACATCACAAGTAGAAGATGACTGCAAATCAATGTTTCAGAATACAGAGACTTGTTTGAAGGTCTAGGTTGCTTGCCTGGAGAACATAAAATAAATATAGACACGCAAGTTTCTTCCATGATACATTCCTGTAGAAAAGTGCCGTTTGCGCTGAGCGAAAGACTGAAACAAGAATTAAATCGCATGGAAGCCTTGAGTGTGATACAGAAAGTTAATGAGCCTACTGACTGGGTAAGCTTCTTAGTAATTGTTGAAAAGAAAAATGGACAACTCTGAATATGTCCACTCCACCAGAGAATTAAACAAAGCTATTAAACAAAAAAATTTCAAACTACCAACTAGAGATGAAATCATGTCGCAATTTGCGCCAGCAAAATGGTTCAGTAAATTGGACGCATCTTCAGGATTCTGGCAAATGAAGCTAGATGAGGCCAGCTCAAAGCTTTGTACATTTAATACACAAGAAGGTCGATACAGATTTCTTCGACTACCATATGGAATTTTGTCTGCTCCAGAAGTATTTCACAAAAAGGTACACATGATTTTTGAACATATTCCAGGTGTTGAAACAATGATGGATGACGTTACTGTCTGAGGATCTACAAAGGAAGAGCATGATTCTAGATTGAGAATGGAACTTGTCAAGAAAGTAAATCTAAAGCTAAACAAGGAGAAATGTGAATTTGTAGTAAATACACTTACCTTTATGGGTGATGTGGTCTCGGATCAAGGTGTAAAATCAGACCCAAGGAAAATATCAGCCATAGTGAACATGGAACGTCCTAAAAACAAAGACGACGTCAGAAGATAGAAGCTTACAGATGTAGCGGGATTCATCTTTGCAGGGGATGGCGATTGCGACGCCAGCCGCCATCCCCTGCCCTGCGCCATCTGTATGCCAGAAGGTGACGCGCGCGCACGAGGTGCGCACGCGTCCCCTTCCGACGGTGCAACCCCCGCAGTGCCCTCGGGTCCCCCCCAGCCCCCTCGAGCGGGAGGCGGACAGTATTGCGTCCGCCTCGCTGCCCCGCCGCCCGGATACTGAGACGCGCGTGCGTGGGGGATGCACGCGCGTCTCAGTCAGTTGGAGCGCCGTGTTGCTGGCGGATCGCCAGCAGCATGCTGCTGGCGTTTCGCCAGCAACAGTAAGGCCGGATTCATCTGTATGTTAATTTGATCGTAGCTTCTCTACCAGTGTCTCTTGTAAGACAAGAATAGATTAGGAAAGAAACTTAGACAGATGACACAATGAAAGTGTTGAAAGATATCATTCTGAAAGGTTGGCCAGCAGAAAAACATGCGCGCCCGCTGTCTATTCATGATTATTGGATGCACCACAGTGACCTTACAGTTGTTGATGATAATATTTACAAAGGCAATAGGTTTGTCATACCCGCACGACTAAGAAAAACTATGCTGTGCAAGATACATGAAGGCCACTTAGGAGAAGAAAAATGTAAGTGGAGAGCGCGTGAAGTTATGTATTGGCCAAGAATGAACCAAGACATAGCACAGACTACAACTACATGTGAATTATGTCTTCTGTATAGACCGAAACAACAAGTCGAGCCACTGAATTCTCATGCAGTGCCAGAGAGACCTACCAGAAAGTTGGCGCAGATTTGTTTGATTGTAATGGGAAAACGTACATTGTCGTGACTAATTATTACTCTAACTACCCTGAGGTGAAGACACTACATACAACTTATATAGGCAGGTATTCAATGCGGACGGCGAGGGGGTTAAACAGCGAGGATTGCAGAAAACCAGCGATCATCGCTGTTTAACCCCGCGCCGGCCGCACGCTCTATTCAATGTTCTGGGGAAATCCTCGCCTTCACAGGACGGCGAGAATTCCCCAAAACAGCGAGACCCGCGGCTAATGCAGAAAACTCGCTGTATTTAGCCGCGAGTCTCGCTGGTTCAGGAGCTGGATACGCCAATTCCCCCTCGCTCAAAAAATGGAGCGAGGAGGAATTGGCATATAAGGGGGGTGCATTGAATACTGACAGAGTGAGTGGTGTCAGCGAGGAGGAAGCTCTGCTCGCTGTCGTCACTCGCCCACAGCATTGAATACCCCCCATAGTAAAGCCGTAATCAATTGCATGAAGTCAATCTTTGCAAGGCATGGTGTTCCAATGGAACAATGGTCCTCAGTTTTCCAGTAGTGGATTTAGACAATTTGCTGAGTAGTCTAATAAGGAAATTTGTAGTAGATGTGGAAATGCTCACAATCCTAAAATGTGCTCTGCTTATGGTAAAACCTGCATGAAATGTGGTAGACTTAATCACTTTGCCAAATGCTGTAAAATTAAAAGTGAAACAACCAAAGTGTATGCTGTTAAACAAACAGAGGAGTTCTTTGTGGATTGCATTGAACTTTGCAGTGCTGATAAGAAAGAATGTATTGTCTGTGAACGAGATTGTCATTCCCTTTAAGCTTGATACTGGTGCGCAGGTGAATTTAATATGGTTTCAAGACTATAAGACTTTTAGAGTAAAACCTAAAATTCATCCAGCCAAAGTGAAAGTTAGAGGGTACTGGGGAGAAAATTCCTGTGAAAGGTAGATGCTTAGTGACACTGAAATATAAGGGACAACAGTTTAAAACATCTCTACTGATTGTGGATAAAAATGTGCAACCGATTCTAGGATTAAATTCCTGTGAGAAACTAAGCTTGCTAAAGAAAGTTTTTACGGTGACATCACAAGTAGAAGATGACTGCAAATCAATGTTTCAGAATACAGAGACTTGTTTGAAGGTCTAGGTTGCTTGCCTGGAGAACATAAAATAAATATAGACACGCAAGTTTCTTCCATGATACATTCCTGTAGAAAAGTGCCGTTTGCGCTGAGCGAAAGACTGAAACAAGAATTAAATCGCATGGAAGCCTTGAGTGTGATACAGAAAGTTAATGAGCCTACTGACTGGGTAAGCTTCTTAGTAATTGTTGAAAAGAAAAATGGACAACTCTGAATATGTCCACTCCACCAGAGAATTAAACAAAGCTATTAACCCCTTCACGACATTTGACGTATATATACGTCATGGCCGGGAAGTACTTCCCGACACATGACGTATATATACGTCATGACTTTAAACTGTCACTGCGTCTCGAGACGCAGTGACAGAGGGACGATGTCTGCTGTCCCTGACAGCAGACATGTCCCTGCATGCCCAGGGGGGGCTGCGATGTCGCCCCCCCGTCGGCGATCGCTGTGATTGGCTGTTCAGTGTGAACAGCCATTCACAGCGTTTTCCTGTGTTACCAGCGAATCAGACGCTTGGTAACACAGGTGTCAATCACCGCCGGGCGTCAGGGGGCATGAGGGGGTCATCGGTGACGATGACACCTCACCCCACCCTCACCCCACCTGCCCCCAAGGCTGTGATTGGTCCGTGGGACCCACGGACCAATCACAGCCAAGGCGCGACATTTAAACTAACGGTGACTGCGCTGCAGACGCCATTCCGGTCTGGAATAGCGTGCAGAACGGTCACCGTGCCTGTCTGCCGTGAATACCGACCTGATCCTTGCTAATACTTACCTGATCCTTGCAAATACCTTACCTGATCACCTGCTCACTGCTTGTAGCGTGCTGGACACTTCCTGGATCTGACTTCCTGAGACTTCCTGCTGCTGCTGCAGTGTGATAGAGAGATAGAGAGATAGAGAGAGAGAGATAGAGAGAGATAGAGAGATAGTGACAGAGAGAGCTATATTTTGTGTCTGCTACCCCCCCTTTTTGGGGGTGCAGGGGTTTTTTATATATAAATAACTGTCGCTGCTGCTGCAGTGTCATAGTGATAGATAGTGAGAGATAGTGATAGATAGTAATAGATAGTGAGAGATAGAGAGATTTGTGTCTGCTACCCCCCTTTTTTGGGGGTGCAGGTTTTTTTTTTATATATATATAACTGTCAGTGCTGCTGCTGCAGTGTCATAGTGATAGATAGTGATAGATAGTGAGAGATAGAGAGATAGAGAGAGATAGTGACAGAGAGTGTATATTTTGTGTCTGCTACCCCCCCTTTTTGGGGGTGCAGTTTTTTTTTTATACATATAACTGTCAGTGCTGCTGCTGCAGTGTGATAGATAGTGATAGATAGTGATAGATAGTGATAGATAGTGAGAGATAGAGAGAGATAGTGACAGAGAGTGATAGAGAGTGTATATTTTGTGTCTGCTACCCCCGCCTTTTGTGCTGATCACTATATCTGAGGTGATCAGCAACTTTTTGGGGGTGCAGAGGTTTTTTTTTTTTATATATACCTGTCAGTTGCTGCCAGTTGCACCAAAGGTTGTGCACCTGCTGCCCCTCACTGGTAATCAGTGTCGCATCACTGATCACCTTTTTTTTTTTTTTGTGGGTGCTGTGTGGTCTTTTTTTAATTTTTTTTTTACACACACTGTGATTTTGTGGGTGTCCTGTGGCCACTGTGCGCTGATCAGTGACGTACATCACTGATCAGCTTTTTCGGCACAGGGTTGATCTATTTTTTTTTTTTTTGATCAAATTCCTGTTGCCTTTGAGCGCTGTTCAGTGACAGACGTTACTGACCAACATCTGTGCTCAATTTTTGGTGCAGGACCTTTTTTTTTTTTTTTAACCCCTTCATTTTTTTTTTTTTTAACCCCTTCAATTTTTTTTTTTTAACCCCTTCATTTTTTTTTTTTTGTATAAAGTATTTTTTTTGTTCTGCACTACATACACACAACACACTACATACCCCCCGGGTTGAAATAAAGTTTGTACCCCCCCCTACACTATACACGTGTTGAAACATTTCACTACCAGTAACACAAAAATAAAAATGGCATCCCAAATGTCCTCCCAAATGTCCTCCCAAATGTCATCCCAGTCATCCAGAAGAATGTATTCAGTGGAGGAGGCATATGCCATGCTTGCCTCTGATTCTGACACAGCCAGTGAGGCAAGCGGGGAATTTGAAGGATTCGTCTTAAGCTCCTCTTCCTCCTCTGGTGATGAGGGACCCCCTCAAAGACGCCCCCGTAGAGCAGCTGAGACCCCCCCCCCAATAATTGATCTCGTATGGACCCCACCACCAGACAATTTTGAGCCCCAGGTTCCTGAGTTTTTGGCCATGCCAGGAATCCAATTTGATTCCACAGGTCTCAGAGAAATTGACTTTTTCAAATTATTTTTCTCTGATGATTTTATAAATTTAATGGTGGACCAAACTAATTTATATGCCCAGCAGTTTATTGCTCAAAACCCCACGTCATCATTTGCTAGGTGGACCCCTGTAGATGCAGTAGAGATGATGACGTTTTGGGGTCTGGTGTTTCATATGGGCATAGTAAAAAAGCCACAAATTAGGCAATATTGGAGTACAGATGTTCTGTACAGCACCCCATTTTACCGTATGGCCATGACTCGGACTCGTTTTGAGGCAATCCATAAATTTATACATTACACCGATAATGCACAGTGCCCACCCAGAGATGATCCCACCTTTGACCGGCTATTCAAAGTCAGGCCGGTCATTGATCATTTCAGTGCCAAATTTGCAGAGCTATACATCCCTGAAAAATTTATTTGTATTGACGAGTCCCTTATACATTTTAAAGGAAGGGTTAAATTCCGCCAGTACCTTCCCAGTAAGAGGGCAAGGTATGGCATAAAAATGTATAAGCTGTGTGAAAGCACCACAGGGTACACCCACAAGTTTAGGGTATATGAAGGGAAGGATTCAAGAATTGAACCGCCAGAATGCCCCCCCTCCCTCGTAGGTGTTAGTGGCAAAATTGTCTGGGATTTAATGCACCCCTTCCTGGATAAGGGTTATCACCTCTATGTAGATAACTTTTACACCAGCATCCCCCTGTTTAAGGCCCTTGGTTCAAGAGGTACAGCAGCTTGCGGTACTGTGCGCAAGAACCAAAGAGGCCTCCCCAAAACGCACATTGCCCAAGTAATGAGAAGGGGTGAAAGCAGGGGAATATGCACCGAAAATATGTTGTTGGTCAAATATAAGGACAAGAGGGATGTCCTTATACTGACAACAATTCATGGAGACAGTACCACCTCCATCCCTGTACGAGGTACCAGTACCCACACCTCAAAACCAAATTGTATCCTAGATTACAATAAGTACATGGGCGGAGTGGATCTTTCAGATCAGGTACTGAAGCCGTACAGTGCCCTGCGGAAAACAAATATCTGGTACAAGAAGCTGGCCGTGTATATCATCCAGATGGCACTGTATAACGCTTACGTGCTATTCCGTTCTACCGGCCAGAGGGGGACATTTATGCACTTTCAAGAGGAAGTCATAAAGGGCCTAATATTTGGGAACCAGCAGGCAGAGGGCCCCAGTACTTCTAGTACTGGGCCCCGTATTGTACCAGGGCAGCATTTTCCCAACGAAATCCCCTCCACTGCAAGAAAGGGCAGGACACAAAAAAGGTGCAAAGTTTGCTATAAAAAGGGAATAAGAAAGGAAACTATTTTCCACTGTGAAACTTGCCCCGACAAACCCGGCCTATGTATAAAGGAGTGTTTCAAAATATACCACACATCGATGGATTATTAGGTTCATCATTTCACCGTGCATCGGGGGTCTTGCTAATGCCACATAGCACCCACCATTCATTCCACCAGAATCTGAGCTGCAAAATCCAAAAATCACTCCTTCCCTTCTGAGTCCTGCCATGCACCCAACTGGTATTTTTTGGTCACATGTGAGGCATTGCCGTACTCTGGAGAAATGGGGGCACAGATTTTGGGGTGCTTTGTCTCCTTCATTCCTTGTGAAAATGAAAAATTTTGAGCCAGAACTGCATTTTTGTGTAAAAAAAATGTAATTTTTCATTTTCACAGCCCAGTTGTACCAAAATTGGTGAAACCCCTGGGGGTTTGAAATGTACACTATACCCCTAGATGAATTCCCTGAGGGGTGTAGTTTGCAAAATGGGGTGACTTGTGGGGGGGTTCCACTGTATTGGTAATGCAACATAGCACCCACCATTCATTCCACCAAAATCTGTGCTGCCAAATCCAAAAATCACTCCTTCCCTTCTGAGTCCTGCCATGCGCCCAACTGGTATTTTTTGGTCACATGTGAGGCATTGCCGTACTCGGGAGAAATTGGGGCACAGACTTTGGGGTGCTTTGTCTCCTTCATTCCTTGTGAAAATGAAAAATTTTGAGCCAGAACTGCATTTTTGTGTAAAAAAATGTAATTTTTCATTTTCACTGCCCACTTGTATCAAAATTGGTGAAACCCCTGGGGGTTTGAAATGTACACTATACCCCTAGATGAATTCCCTGAGGGGTGTACTTTGCAAAATGGGGTGACTTGTGGGGGGGTTCCACTGTATTGGTGCTTGGGGGGTCTTGCTAATGCGACATAGCACCCACCAAAATTCCACCAGAATCTGAGCTGCAAAATCCAAAAATCACTCCTTCCCTTCTGAGTCCTGCCATGCACCCAACTGGTATTTTTTGGTCACATGTGAGGCATTGCCGTACTCGGGAGAAATTGGGGCACAGATTTTGGGGTGCTTTTTCTCCTTCATACCTTCTGAAAATGAAAAATTTTGAGCCAGAACTGCATTTTTGTGTAAAAAAATGTAATTTTTCATTTTCACTGCCCACTTGTATCAAAATTGGTGAAACCCCTGGGGGTTTGAAATGTACACTATACCCCTAGATGAATTCCCTGAGGGGTGTACTTTGCAAAATGGGGTGACTTGTGGGGGGGTTCCACTGTATTGGTGCTTGGGGGGTCTTGCTAATGCGACATAGCACCCACCAAAATTCCACCAGAATCTGAGCTGCAAAATCCAAAAATCACTCCTTCCCTTCTGAGTCCTGCCATGCACCCAACTGGTATTTTTTGGTCACATGTGAGGCATTGCCGTCCTCGGGAGAAATTGGGGCACAGATTTTGGGGTGCTTTGTCTCCTTCATTCCTTGTGAAAATGAAAAATCTTGAGCCAGAAGTGCATGTTTGTGTAAAAAAATGTAATTTTTCATTTTCACAGCCCAGTTGTACCAAAATTGGTGAAACCCCTGGGGGTTTGAAATGTACACTATACCCCTAGATGAATTCCCTGAGGGGTGTACTTTGCTAAATGGGGTGACTTGTGGGGGGGTTCCACTGTATTGGTGCTTGGGGGGTCTTGCTAATGCGACATAGCACCCACCAAAATTCCACCAGAATCTGAGCTGCAAAATCCAAAAATCACTCCTTCCCTTCTGAGTCCTGCCATGCGCCCAACTGGTATTTTTTGGTCACATGTGAGGCATTGCCATACTCGGGAGAAATTGGGGCACAGACTTTGGGGTGCTTTGTCTCCTTCATTCCTTGTGAAAATGAAAAATCTTGAGCCAGAAGTGCATGTTTGTGTAAAAAAATGTAATTTTTCATTTTCACTGCCCACTTGTATCAAAATTGGTGAAACCCCTGGGGGTTTGAAATGTACACTATACCCCTAGATGAATTCCCTGAGGGGTGTACTTTGCAAAATGGGGTGACTTGTGGGGGGGTTCCACTGTATTGGTGCTTGGGGGGTCTTGCTAATGCGACATAGCACCCACCATTCATTCCACCAAAATCTGTGCTGCAAAATCCAAAAAACACTCCTTCCCTTCTGAGTCCTGCCATGCACCCAACTGGTATTTTTTGGTCACATGTGAGGCATTGCCGTACTCGGGAGAAATTGGGGCACAGATTTTGGGGTGCTTTTTCTCCTTCATACCTTCTGAAAATGAAAAATTTTGAGCCAGAACTGCATTTTTGTGTAAAAAAATGTAATTTTTCATTTTCACAGCCCAGTTGTACCAAAATTGGTGAAACCCCTGGGGGTTTGAAATGTACACTATACCCCTAGATGAATTCCCTGAGGGGTGTACTTTGCTAAATGGGGTGACTTGTGGGGGGGTTCCACTGTATTGGTGCTTGGGGGGTCTTGCTAATGCGACATAGCACCCACCAAAATTCCACCAGAATCTGAGCTGCAAAATCCAAAAATCACTCCTTCCCTTCTGAGTCCTGCCATGCGCCCAACTGGTATTTTTTGGTCACATGTGAGGCATTGCCATACTCGGGAGAAATTGGGGCACAGACTTTGGGGTGCTTTGTCTCCTTCATTCCTTGTGAAAATGAAAAATCTTGAGCCAGAAGTGCATGTTTGTGTAAAAAAATGTAATTTTTCATTTTCACAGCCCAGTTGTACCAAAATTGGTGAAACCCCTGGGGGTTTGAAATGTACACTATACCCCTAGATGAATTCCCTGAGGGGTGTACTTTGCTAAATGGGGTGACTTGTGGGGGGGTTCCACTGTATTGGTGCAACATAGCACCCACCATTCATTCCACCAAAATCTGTGCTGCAAAATCCAAAAAACACTCCTTCCCTTCTGAGTCCTGCCATGCACCCAACTGGTATTTTTTGGTCACATGTGAGGCATTGCCGTACTCGGGAGAAATTGGGGCACAGATTTTGGGGTGCTTTTTCTTTTTCATACCTTGTGAAAATGAAAAATTTTGAGCCAGAACTGCATGTTTGTGTAAAAAAATGTAATTTTCCATTTTCACATCCCAGTTGTACCAAAATTGGTGAAACCCCTGGGGGTTTGAAATGTACACTCTACCCCTAGATGAATTCCCTGAGGGGTGTAGATTGCAAAATGGGGTGACTTGTGGGGGAGGTTCCTAACTTTTAGCACTTATGGTGCCTAGAAACCTACATGGTGCCTAAAAAAAAATCTCATAAAAAGGAGGCTCCAAAATCAAGTAGGTCCTCCTTCTATTATGAAGCCTGTGGTTTGGTCAAAGTGCACACTAGGGCCACATATAGGATATTTTTGAAAACAAAAGAATTGGGGGAATCAATTTTTAGTCACATTTCTCTAGTAAAATCTACTGTATTCGTTAGAAAAATGTATTAAAATTGAAACTCTGCAAAAAAAAAGAAATTTTGAAATTTCACCTACACTTTGTTTTAATTCCTGTGAAACACCTAAAGGGTTAACAAACTTCCAAAATGCTGTTTTGAATACTGTGAGGGGTGCAGTTTTTGAAATGGCATCATTTATGGGGGTGTCTCACATACAAGTCCCTCAAAGTCACATCAGAACTGAACTGATCCCTAAAAAAATCAGTGTTTGAAATTTTCTTGAAAATTTGAGAATTTGCTATTCATATTGTAAGCCTCCTAGTGTCCAAAAAAATTAAAAGGAAGTTGAAATAATGATGGAAACATAAAGTAGACATATGGTCTATGTTAGTTATTAACTATTTTGAGTGGTATGATTATTTGTCTCACAAGCAGAAAATTTAACATTTTGCAAATTGCTAAATTTTCCATTTTTTCACGATATTTTGGTATTTTTCACAAAAAAACACAGACTGTATCGACCCAAATTTACCACTAACTTGAAGTACAATGTGTCACGAGAAAACAATCTCAAAATCACTGGGATAAGTAAAAGCAAAAAAAAGTTATCCCCACTTAAGTGAGACATGTCAGATTTGAAAAAAAGGGCTCTGTCATGAAGGCACAAACTGGCTCTGTCATGAAGGGGTTAAACAAAAAAATTTCAAACTACCAACTAGAGATGAAATCATGTCGCAATTTGCGCCAGCAAAATGGTTCAGTAAATTGGACACATCTTCAGGATTCTGGCAAATGAAGCTAGATGAGGCCAGCTCAAAGCTTTGTACATTTAATACACAAGAAGGTCGATACAGATTTCTTCGACTACCATATGGAATTTTGTCTGCTCCAGAAGTATTTCACAAAAAGGTACACATGATTTTTGAACATATTCCAGGTGTTGAAACAATGATGGATGACGTTACTGTCTGAGGATCTACAAAGGAAGAGCATGATTCTAGATTGAGAATGGAACTTGTCAAGAAAGTGAATCTAAAGCTAAACAAGGAGAAATGTGAATTTGTAGTAAATACACTTACCTTTATGGGTGATGTGGTCTCGGATCAAGGTGTAAAATCAGACCCAAGGAAAATATCAGCCATAGTGAACATGGAACGTCCTAAAAACAAAGACGACGTCAGAAGATAGAAGCTTACAGATGTAGCGGGATTCATCTTTGCAGGGGATGGCGATTGCGACGCCAGCCGCCATCCCCTGCCCTGCGCCATCTGTATGCCAGAAGGTGACGCGCGCGCACGAGGTGCGCACGCGTCCCCTTCCGACGGTGCAACCCCCGCAGTGCCCTCGGGTCCCCCCCAGCCCCCTCGAGCGGGAGGCGGACAGTATTGCGTCCGCCTCGCTGCCCCGCCGCCCGGATACTGAGACGCGCGTGCGTGGGGGATGCACGCACGTCTCAGTCAGTTGGAGCGCCGTGTTGCTGGCGGATCGCCAGCAGCATGCTGCTGGCGATTCGCCAGCAACAGTAAGGCCGGATTCATCTGTATGTTAATTTGATCGTAGCTTCTCTACCAGTGTCTCTTGTAAGACAAGAATAGATTAGGAAAGAAACTTAGACAGATGACACAATGAAAGTGTTGAAAGATATCATTCTGAAAGGTTGGCCAGCAGAAAAACATGCGCGCCCGCTGTCTATTCATGATTATTGGATGCACCACAGTGACCTTACAGTTGTTGATGATAATATTTACAAAGGCAATAGGTTTGTCATACCCGCACGACTAAGAAAAACTATGCTGTGCAAGATACATGAAGGCCACTTAGGAGAAGAAAAATGTAAGTGGAGAGCGCGTGAAGTTATGTATTGGCCAAGAATGAACCAAGACATAGCACAGACTACAACTACATGTGAATTATGTCTTCTGTATAGACCGAAACAACAAGTCGAGCCACTGAATTCTCATGCAGTGCCAGAGAGACCTACCAGAAAGTTGGCGCAGATTTGTTTGATTGTAATGGGAAAACGTACATTGTCGTGACTAATTATTACTCTAACTACCCTGAGGTGAAGACACTACATACAACTTATATAGGCAGGTATTCAATGCGGACGGCGAGGGGGTTAAACAGCGAGGATTGCAGAAAACCAGCGATCATCGCTGTTTAACCCCGCGCCGGCCGCACGCTCTATTCAATGTTCTGGGGAAATCCTCGCCTTCACAGGACGGCGAGAATTCCCCAAAACAGCGAGACCCGCGGCTAATGCAGAAAACTCGCTGTATTTAGCCGCGAGTCTCGCTGGTTCAGGAGCTGGATACGCCAATTCCCCCTCGCTCAAAAAATGGAGCGAGGAGGAATTGGCATATAAGGGGGGTGCATTGAATACTGACAGAGTGAGTGGTGTCAGCGAGGAGGAAGCTCTGCTCGCTGTCGTCACTCGCCCACAGCATTGAATACCCCCCATAGTAAAGCCGTAATCAATTGCATGAAGTCAATCTTTGCAAGGCATGGTGTTCCAATGGAAGTGTTCACTGACAATGGTCCTCAGTTTTCCAGTAGTGGATTTAGACAATTTGCTGAGTAGTGTGAATTTGTCCATACTACGTCAAGTTCCCACTATCCATGCTCAAAGGGGTTGGTGGAAAGTTCAGTAAACACTGTAAAGAGTCTCATGAAGAAAGCTCAAGAAGGTGAAGAAGATTTCTGCAAAACTCTTTTAATCTACCGCAGTACACCTTTACAGAATGGACTTTCTCCTGCACAAATGCTGATGGGAATGAGGATTAGAGCAAATCTCCCAATACACAATGCACTGCTTAATACACATAACTCAGCGTTGGTCAGACTGCGTAAGGAACATCAACAGGCGAAACAGAAACTGTTCCATAACAGGCGAACAAAATGCTTATCTGATCTAAAATCGGTCTCAGAGATCACGAGAAAGGTATTTGGGTGCAGAAAGGTGTTGTGCAAGCACAAGTAGCACCAAGATCTTATACTATACGTACAGAGTGTGGAACGGAAGTTAGAAGAAATCGGGTGGATTTAAGATCTCAACCTAACCACAATGAAGACAACATGACTGAAGAATACCCTTCATCTGACATTTATGATAATACTGATAATGGTGAACAAACCACGATTCTAGAAAGGTCCAACATGGTCGATGAAGCACAGACATGAAAGACCCAAAAAGGAAATACGCAGACCTGAGAAACTCGTTAAAATGTGTTAGATGATGTTCTTAATATGACGTTGTTACTTGTTGCATTGAAGCGTACAGGGCTTATCTTTAAAGAAAAGAGGATGTGATGTTAGTGTATTAGAATGCTTAATATTTGTAGACACTCCCTTACTAATATGTGTAAGACTGAATCTTCGGTGATGGTCCCTAGGACCAGGGGAATGCTGGGAAGTGGGTGGTCCTGAGGCAGTTGGATGGAATAAAACAGCACAGCAGTGAACTCACATGTCTCTGTGTACTTTATGACTGGATTTACAAACATATGAACAAAACAGTCACCATCAATAGTACCATTAATAGATAACCTTGGTGGTGTAAAAGCATCTGAAAGAGAATCATTGATGGTTTTGCACACTGATGATTACCCCAGCCTTAGGACCTTATTCAGGGCCTCTCATTCAGACCCCTTTGTTCACAAGGGATCCAATGTTTTGCGTCTGCACATGCGCAGGGTAATTTCTGCACATGTGCATACGCCGGGTGGGTGCACCCACAGTGAACAAAATGTTGAATGGGTGCACTCACCCATCATTGAGGGTGGAGGGCGAGGGGCGGCTGTGCGGCTCATTAGCATATGGGAGCGCCCAGCATTTCATGGGTGTTCCCATGAGAACACTGGGCATTATCATGCTAATGGACATATGATGCAGGTGCGGAGGGTGGGTAGCTGACATCACCGGTAGTCAGCTGCCCGCCCACTTCCCTCAGAGTGCACATGCAAGGTTGCTCTGAGCAACCTTAGATGTGCGTGTTCCTTCCACATCATTCGATGGTCACCGACCATCGAATGAGGTGGGAGTTCCCTGCAGGCTGCAAATGGATATTTATGTAAAATGAATGGTGGGCCGGCGTACCACCATTCGCAAAGCGGAATCTGGTCGCCTTGCATGGATGCGAATTCACATCTAAGCAAATCAACCAGAATAACCCCCTTAGTGTTCAGTGAGTTGTGGGCAATCATATCCAGAGATGGGGCTTCTTGGGTGTCAGTGTTGGGGCTAGGCTCCTTGTGTTGACATCTTGGAGAAAAAAATTCTATATTTTGTTGCTTTATATCATTAATGGCAGGAAACCAATTGGTTATCCTCCATCGATGGTAAAATTAGTCACCATCGAACAGAAACTAACAATGATTTTAAATTATTGATGGTTGAAGACCATCCCTATAGCTAATGACAGTTTGCTTACTGCCTAGGTGTCATCTTTGACTTTAACTGTTCTTTGCTCCCGGCATTCAATCTTTATCCAAAGAGTATTACATAAACCTAAAATAATCATATCCAGAATATGGCTTTATAGTACACAAGACACTGCAACAACTGTAATTCATGCACGCATTATTTCCCACATTTATTATTGGAATAAACTCTTTACCAGCTTTCCCCTAAACAGATTTTAACCAATAGTCTGATCTTACATGCAAAATACCCTTCTACTGTTCCTCTCTGTCATTCCATACATTGGTTGCTACTATCCTACTAAATTCAATATAAATACTTCTACTTAAACATAAGAATAGCGATCATATTACACCCACATATCTTCCCTTATCTCTAAATATATCACAGATCCACTTCCCTTTAGCTTTAAGATGTGTTATTGCTTGTATACCAAAGACCATGTCAATGATTCTGAAAATGTTGGGCTGCATACAAGAAGCATTACCACAGAACTTGTTATTTCCTACATTGGTAAATAAATATTTACTGTTATATCTTCCAGCTGATTACCAAAGGATGTCCTGTTGACAGTTCTTGGCCTTTGTAACCTTTTCAGTGTATAGCACTGACCTTTTTCGTCTGGGTCTTGCCATTAACATTTGAAATATTTTGTTTTTTCTCCATCAGTCTCTTGCAACCCAATGTCTATGAAATCAATACTGACTTACTATAGCTCGCTAACTACATGAATGCTGAAAGGACAACCAATGTTTTGTATGTGTTTAAGAATTTATGGAGAATGATCTTTAACAATGACACACACACACACCAGCACGTGCGCGCGCGCACACACACACACACACACACACACACACTCTACTCTCCTCTCTGTACTGTAGCTACTGAAACAACTTTTAACCTTAGAGGAAAACAGCATTGATTTTCCTCCCTTGATTTCACTGATTAAATGTATCTGAGCTGACAGTTCTAGCAATTTAAGCCATCTCATAGCTGGGTAGCTGACTAATCTAAAATCAACTAATGATAGTGCTTCTAGGCTGAGCTTTAACTGTTTCTGATTGTGCCTGTTTGCTGAATTGAGAGAGACTGTTCTGCGTAATCATCTGCTTCATTTGTTTCTGGTTTAAAACTGCATGAAAAGTCCTTCACAATAAAGATCTTGGATCATCTCACCATTACCCGGTCACATTTTACATTCTAAAATAAAATCCATTTCGACAACGTGTATCAGAATATGGAAGTTAAACATTCATCTTAAACATCTTATTACATTTAATTTCCACTCTATTTATTTGTGTCTTCTTAGCACCTTCCCTCAATAAACCATATTCAGGTTATTTAACTTTATTTCTTAACATGTGCTATACATTAAATTATATGAGCCCTACATCTACAATATACGTTTCTTGCAACAAAAAAATAATTCTTCAGTTGGATCCAAATATTCCATGACAAAAACGATATATATATATATATATATATATATATGAATGTCAAGAGCATATAATCTTTTTTTTACAGTGGATATCATCATCCAGTTTTGCTCAAGCTACCCCATTGTTTATCTTATATTTTAGCCTATTAACATCAATTGTCCACTGAGCTGTTTTTTTTTTTTGCTTTGTATCTGCTTCCAGCTAAGTATCTCTTATTTTAATGGGATACGGTCATTTGGTCTACAGCAAGCTGGTCGACAATCATTAGGTCGACACCTTTAGATCGACATGGGGATAGGTCGACATGGTTCTAGGTCAACATGGGTCAAGGTCGACCTGGTTCTAGGTCAACATTGCTTTAGGTCGACAGGTCATGAGGTCAACACTAGCATTATGTCGACATGGTCTAGGTCGACAGTCAATAGGTCAACATGGGATTTTTGAGATTCAGCCATGAAGGCGACAATTCATGGCCGTTATCAACAAAATGGGCCCGGCAGCTTTTATAAAGTCGGGCCCTTTCTGTAGATCTGCTTCTTCAATGCTGTCGGGCAAGACAGCATTGAATAGGCGCCCGCCGCTATTTCCCCCGTCAGAAATAGCGGCAGGGATTGAATACCTCCCTTTATCTCTTGCCAACTTTTATTCCTATCCAACAAATTCCCTTGACTTTATTCAAGGACATTATCTGCAATATACAATAAAAGCAGAAACAATAAATAGAAATGAAATAAATAAAGTAGGCAAACTCGTCCAATGAAGATCACAAATGTTATTTCAATCATGCTTCTTTTAAAAATTTTGCTTTGCCACTGGATTGTTGACTTTGTCAATGGTCCTTTATTTAGAATAAATTATTCATTAAATACGCTAGTATTTAAACACTTGGACAGTTTTCCTTTCCAAAGCTAGCCTATTTATTTGTGATCAAATACATATATTGCTTAGAAAATATACATAATGATGTAAGACAGAGAATTAACAAATGGGTATGAGTTAAATTGGGTTATGGTCTTAGTTATTAATTTATCTAGTTTCATAGATGGAAAGGCTCCTAAGTGCTCAAGTGGTTATGTAAAAGTGTTAGCATAAACTCCCAGGGTGGAATTTAATGCTGCCCGAGTTCAGCGGCAGTGCGAGATGTCCATCAAACTCAGACGTTTGCAAGGCATGGTTTTGTCTTGTAAGTTAATTCCCCTTTAAAAAAATGTTTGAGTTCAGCGGACATCTTGCACTGCCGCTGAACTCAGGCGGCATCAAATTCCATCCCAAATGTCTACTTTTTTGGGTCATTACTGCATTTTTGCTTATGAAGTTAGAGTTATCTAATAGGGTAGATTGTTATATAATGTTTTAGGTCTGTAACATAAGTCAATTAAACACCTAATTAATTTAAGATAGTCTCTGAAAGATATGCCATTAATTATCTGGCAACTTGATTGTTTTCATAGTATTAATTATCAACACTAAATTAAGTGGAATCATTAGCCTATTCATTTATTAAATGAAAAATAATGTTCCCCTTATGTAGATTACAAGGGTATTAAATGTCACTGGAGTTAAGTAAGCGTGCCAATCTTAACACAGCATTTTTTTAAAATATACAGTATAATGAATAATGTTAAGTAATATTACTGTAAAATACAATGATATTAAAATATATGTAAAGACACTATAAATTGACCTACAATCTATTTTTTATTTCCCACAAATAGTCAATTTTAGACACATTAAATACAGAATCAAAAAGAGGACGTGCTAATGGTTTTTCATAAGATGGTCATGGGAAGAGGCCTACCAAGCAGTGCAGCGGGAGATCACACAGCACATATAAACATACTGTACATGTTATTATGCATGTAATATATGTGCTGGCTCAATCACCCAGGATTGATTGGCTGCCAGTACGCAAGCTCTGTTTGGCTCAAAAGCCGGTGCAGTGTAAAAAATTTTAATTGGGCGCCGGTGTCCTGGGTTGAATAAGCCTGTGCTCCGGGACCTGCTTTGTTCAGCGCACTGAGCGCAGTGCAGCGGAGGCAGTCGGTGGGTTTGCGGTGGGCAAAATGAGCTGCCTAGGCCCTTCAAGAAGCTGGGGCCCAGGACAGTTGTACCCACAGCACCCCCCTATTGGCGGCCCTGCATGCATGATATAATATGCATGTATATATGTTCTGTGTGATCTGCCTCTGCACTATATGGGCATTTCATCAGTGACTCACCATAGAGATAAATTAGGTCTTAGTTTGCAATACTAAGACAGTAGGAAAATGTAAGTACCCCTTAATGCCTTTAAACTCACACTGTTACCACTACACCAACAATCAACCTTACATTTAAATATAATCAAAATTTGCAATGTAATGGACACCAGTCCATGTTTTCCAGATCATCTATGGATTTTGGAATGCTAGGAATGTGGATCCTTAGAGTGTGTTTTTTTTTTTTTTAATATGGTGTTAGTAAATATCAAAATGTAAAATCTATGACACTCCATTGAAATAAATTAAGCAGTCACATTTGCTACATTATCTTCTTCAGGTATCCAGAATCCTTTTAGTATAGATCAGGCTTTCCCAACCACGGTCCTCAAGGCACACCAACAGTGCAGGTTTTAGTGATATACAGGCTTCAGCACAGATGGTTTAATCAGAATCATTCAGGTACTAATTAAGTCACCTGTGTTCAAGCCTGGATATCACTAAAACCTGCACTGTTGGTGTGCCTTGAGGACCATGGTTGGGAATGCCTGGTATAGATAGTGGAGAGATAGATACCTTATAGGGCCACTTGTACCAGTAGAAATGCTGTAAGAGTCTTTCTGGATATAACCTAACATTGCAGTTGATCAGTTCTAATTTATTGGATTTGGGAGTATTTGGTGTTCCAATTATATAGATATATTGGGTGACATTCTATGCTATGCGCTAAATGCGCATGTTTTATTTGCGCACCACATCGCCGCAAATCGCCTATTTTAAAATCGCATTTTTCAGCCTAAATGCGCATATTTAATGTGATGCGCATTGGAGGCTGAAAAGTGCGAATAGGGGCGATTTGCAGCGAAGTGGTGCGCTGTTTTTAGTCCTGAAAATGTGCGATTTTCATGTCTGAAAATCGCACATTTGCAGGACAGCGCAAGGTTGTAAAAAAAAGAACCGAGCGCGGGGTCCCCCGTCCGAGTCTAACCAGCCCCGGGCTCACTGAGCCGGTGCTGGTGACATAAAATCAGGGTCCCCGACAAATAGGGGTCCCCTTGATTTTATGAAACCAGCACCGGGCTCAAGGTCCGGCGCTGGTTCCCAAAATACGGGGGACAAAGTGACTAGGGGTCCCCCGTATTTTAAGAACCAGCACCGGACACAACCAGCCAGCAGGGTAATGCCACAGCCGGGGGGAGACTTTTTATACAAGTCCCCCCGGCCAAAGCATTAACCCCCTGGCTGGTCAGCATGGGCAGGGGTCCTGGGGAAGTGGGGACCCCCCCAATGAAGGGGTCCCCCCCCTCCAGGACTTACCAGCCCATGCTGATAGTCCGGGGCTGTCCCCGATGCCCCTGGGCGGTGGGCATCGGGCTGATGCTTTGTGTAAAAAAAAGAATGAAAACTATTGTTTTACACTGGCGAACTATGAGTCCCAGCAAGCCTACCCCGCATGCTGGGACTTGGGGAACCACAAGTCCCAGCATGCGGGGCATTAAAGGGCCCGCTGGCACTTGTAGTTCTGCAGTGTAAAAAATTGTGCACAAAATCACACTGACACCCTGTAAAATAAAACTTTAATACACACAAAACACACACACACACTGATACTTACCTACCTTGAGCCCGTAGGTCGGTCCCTGGATCCTGGGTCCGTCCTCCGGGGCTCCAGGGCAGAAGAGTCCGGTTCCGGGGCCTTGGTCCTGGTTCCGGGGCTGGTCCTGGGGTTCCGGGGCTCCTGGCGTGAAGAATCCAGGGTCCGGGATCCTTGGTAGTCCCCAGGGGTACCTAAGGAGGAAAATCCAACTCACCTGCTCCCCGGCGGCGACCTCCGGTGACAGCGCTGCTCCAGACTGGTACCCGGCTTGCAGGAGTTTGTTCGGCGCTGAGATGTTTCCTCCTCGCCGTCTCTGCACAGAATGATTTCTCGGCCAATCAGGAGCCGAGAAAGTCGGCTCCTGATTGGCCAGAAATCATTCTGAATACAGACGCCGAGGAAGTAACATCTCTGCTCTGGATGCGCTGAGATGTTACTTCCTCGGCGTCTGTATTCAGAATGATTTCTGGCCAATCAAGAGCCGACTTTCTCGGCTCCTGATTGGCCGAGAAATCATTCTGTGCAGAGACGGCGAGGAGGAAACATCTCAGCGCCGGACAAACTCCTGCAAGCCGGGTACCAGTCTGGAGCAGCGCTGTCACCGGAGGTCGCCGCCGGTGAGCAGGTGAGTTGGATTTTCCTCCTTAGGTACCCCTGGGGACTACCACGGATCCCGGACCCCGGATTCTTCACGCCAGGAGCCCCGGAACCCCAGGACCAGCCCCGGAACCAGGACCAAGGCCCCGGAACCGGACTCTTCTGCCCTGGAGCCCCGGAGGACGGACCCAGGATCCAGGGACCGACCTACGGGCTCAAGGTAGGTAAGTATCAGTGTGTGTGTGTTTTGTGTGTATTAAAGTTTTAGTTTACAGGGTGTCAGTGTGATTTTGTGCACAATTTTTTACACTGCAGAACTACAAGTGCCAGCGGGCCCTTTAATGCCCCGCATGCTGGGACTTGTGGTTCCCCAAGTCCCAGCATGCGGGGTAGGCTTGCTGGGACTCATAGTTCGCCAGTGTAAAACAATAGTTTTCATTCTTTTTTTTACACAAAGCATCAGCCCGATGCCCACCGCCCAGGGGCATCGGGGACAGCCCCGGACTATCAGCATGGGCTGGTAAGTCCTGGAGGGGGGGGACCCCTTCATTGGGGGGGTCCCCACTTCCCCAGGACCCCTGCCCATGCTGACCAGCCAGGGGGTTAATGCTTTGGCCGGGGGGACTTGTATAAAAAGTCTCCCCCCGGCTGTGGCATTACCCTGCTGGCTGGTTGTGTCCGGTGCTGGTTCTTAAAATACGGGGGACCCCTAGTCACTTTGTCCCCCGTATTTTGGGAACCAGCGCCGGACCTTGAGCCCGGTGCTGGTTTCATAAAATCAAGGGGACCCCTATTTGTTGGGGACCCTGATTTTATGTCACCAGCACCGGCTCAGTGAGCCTGCGGCTGGTTAGACTCGGGCGGGGGACCCCGCGCTCGTTTTTTTTTTGTATTTAACCATTTCTTTTATTTTTTACAGCAGAACCCTGCACGGAACATTGCGATCTGTGCAGGGTTCTGGCTAATTCGCCTAACAGACCCAGGTCTGAAATAAGTGCGATAATTAGTCACTTAAAAAATGCGATGTACAAATGCGCATAGCATTAAATAAGCGACTTGTATACTTTTCTGTGCGAAAACATCTGGATGCGATAAAAATGCGAATTAATCTCGCATTTTTATTCACCAGACCTTAACGCACATAATGGGTGACATTCTATGGGATGAGATTTTTTCGCACTTTCAAAATCGCCCATTATCGCACTTTTTTAATATCGCATTTTTGCCGCGAATTCGCATATTTAATGAGGTGCGAATTCTGGAATGAAAAGTGCGATTAGGTGCGATAATGTGCGAATTTTAGGCATGAAAATGTGCGAATTTTAGGCATGAAAATGTGCGAATTTAAGGAAATGTGCGATTTTTTGTTCATCAAAAAAAAAAAAAAAGACGTGGGGTCCCCCCTCCTGAGCATAACCAGCCCCGGGCTCATTGAGCCGGGGCTGGTTCCAAAAATACGGGGGACAAAAAGCATAGGGGTCCCCCGTATTTCTGAAACCAGCCCCGGACTCTTGGACCGGTCCTGGTTCCAAAAATACGGGGGGCAAAAAATCTGGGGGTCCCCCGTATTTTGAAACCAGCACCGGGCTCCAACAGCCCTCGGTGTCATGCCACAGCCGGGGGACACTTTTTATATAAGGTCCCCCGGCCGAAACATGAGCACCGTGGCTGGTCAGCCTTGGACGGGGTACCTGGTTGAGTGGGGACCCCCCCATAAAGGGGTCCCCCCCCCCAGGCTTCACCCGTCCAGGGCTGAAGCCCGGGGCTGTCACCAGCGTCCGTGGCCAGTGGACGCCGGCCTGATAGTGTTAAATCTTCCATACATAACATTGCTTGATACAGAAGAACTACAAGTGCCAGCAGACCTCCCCCGCATGCTGGGACTTGGAGAACCACAAGTCCCAGCATGCGGGGCATTAATGGGCCCGCTGGGACTTGTAGTCCACCTGTAAAAAGAATGTTAAAAAAAAACACACAGAGCAGTAAAACTTTATTACACAAACACACACCTCACTTTTACACCCACATACTCACCGATCCAGGATCCAGCGCTGGTCTCCCTTCTGCTGCAGAGCCGGCTACCCCCGCACTGACAGCGGGGACAACCGGCTCTCTCCGATGCCGCTAACAGCTTCTGTAGCGCTGTCCCAGCGCTACAGAGGCTGAGAGCGTCTTTGGCTTATGCGTCTCCATGGAGGCGAATAGCTCAGCCAATCAGGGCTGAGCTATGCGTCTCCATGGAGACGCATCGCCCAATCACGCTCTCAGCCTGTGTCGCGCTGGGACAGCGTGACAGAAGCTGTTAGCTGCATCGGAGAAAGCCGGTCAGCCCGCTGTCAGTGCGGGCTGTCAGGCTCTGTTGCAGAGAGACCAGCGCTGGATCCTGGATCGGTATGTATAGCGGTGTAAAAGTGAGGTGTGTGTGTAATAAAGTTTTACTGCTCTGTGTGTGTGTGTTTTTTTTAACATTCTTTTTACAGGTGGACTACAAGTCCCAGCGGGCCCATTAATGCCCCGCATGCTGGGACTTGTGGTTCTCCAAGTCCCAGCATGCGGGGGAGGTCTGCTGGCACTTGTAGCTCTACTGTATCAAGCAATGTTATGTATGGAAGATTTAACACTATCAGGCTGGCGTCCACTGGCCACGGACGCCGGTGACAGCCCCGGGCTTCAGCCCTGGACGGGTGAAGCCTGGGGGGGGACCCCTTTATGGGGGGGTCCCCACTCCTCCAAGTACCTCGTCCAAGGCTGACCAGCCACGGTGCTCATGTTTCGGCCGGGGGACCTTATATAAAAAGTGTCCCCCGGCTGTGGCATGACACCGAGGGCTGTTGGAGCCCGGTGCTGGTTTCAAAATACGGGGGACCCCCAGATTTTTTGTCCCCCGTATTTTTGGAACCAGGACCGGTCCAAGAGTCCGGGGCTGGTTTCAGAAATACGGGGGACCCCTATGCTTTTTGTCCCCCGTATTTTTGGAACCAGCCCCGGCTCAATGAGCCCGGGGCTGGTTATGCTCAGGAGGGGGGACCCCACGCAATTTTTTTTTGTCAAAAAACACTTTTCCACATTTTTTAACACAGGGCCATGCACAGATCTCTATGATCTGTGCAGGGTTCTGGCCAAATCGCATATCAGAACCTGGTCTGATTTTTTTTAGATTTTTAGACACATTTTTCAAATTCGCATCTCATTAAATATGCGAATTGTATACTTTTCAATGTGAAAACATCTGGATGCGAGTTCTGGCGAAAACTAAAAATCGCACTTCTAAAAAGTGTGATTTCGCGGCAAAACCGCACTTTTTGCCGATTTTCGCATCTCATTAAATATGCGAATTCGGGAAAAAGTGCGAAAACGGCTGTTTTTGCGATAAAATTCGCCAAAGTCAGATTATCTCATCCCATAGAATGTCACCCTATATGCGATTTCAGCCCCTGTGCGCATCCCATTAAATCAACGATTTAATGGGAAAATGCGATATCGCCATTTTGTGGTCTAATTACCGCAAAATAACGATACTCGCATAGCATAGAATGTCACCCATTATGCCTTGCTTCATCTGATAGGGAACTTTTAAATGTTGTTTCAGGAGTAGTAGATAACCTGGAATTTTAGCAATTCAAATTAAACTGCATTGAAAGGCTGTGTGGTGCTGCAAGATCCATCAGTGACAGTATTCATTACAAGACTATTGTTTTGTTATTAATATCAGTGCCATAGCAGGGCCTTTGGAGCAAATTAAGACTATATTGGGAGAGCACTGAGATCAGAAATATAGATGCCTTTGAATGCAGTAAGTTGCTGCTTCATATACCCCCACAAAGGGCGGTGACAGTGGCGTAACTACTGTAAGGCAGCCCCAGCTGCCGCTTGGGGGAGCAAGCAGCAGTGGGGTCTGTGTGGGCACAAACTTTTTGGCAGGGGGGAGCAAAATTTATAGTTACGTCACTGGGCGGCGAGGTGTATTCCAGGGTGCCTTGAACCTTATCCTCTGCTCTGCGGCACCTGTTGTACACCACCTGTGCAACAGTGACGTTGACTGAAAAAGTAAACTGATAGAGATTCCTTGAAGACTAAGCTTGAACAACTCTATTGTATACGAGAATGCTCTCCTGCTTTTAGTATTTTCCAGACCTTTTCAAATTTAAGGGCTGACGAAGAGATATAAATAAGCTAGTTGTTGTAGTGCAGGTATGTCCAAACTATGGCCCTCCAGCTGTTGTGAAACTACACATCCCAGCATTCCTCGCCATAGTTTTAGCATTCCCTAGAAGCAAAAAAGTTGCAAGGCATGGTGGGACTTGTAGTTTCACAACAGCTGGAGGTCCATAGTTTGGACATGCCTGTTGCAGTGTATCTGCCATGAATTCTCATTGTGCTGCTAGTAAGCATGCTGTAAAAAATGATTCCCACTTTATGTTTACAACATGTGTTAGTGATAATGGTACTTATGAGTTATCTGGGCGCCCGATTTTTTGATTGTATGCCTTAAGTTAAGGCATACAATCAGATGCGATGCGATGCGATATCGCATGCGACCATCGGATGCGTGGCGAGCGAAGCGAGCCCCGCGAGGGGACGGTATTCTGTGTCCCCTCGCGGGGCTCGCTACGCTCGCCACGCTTCGGGCTCGGTGGCTCGCTACGCTCGCCACAGGTTTATATCCAACTCCATGCCCACTTGGATAGTAGGGGTATGAAAAGGACCCCTTTTTCCCATTGAATTCCATGTTAAAATGGACTCAGTCCATTTTAACATTGATTCCTATGGAAAAATCGGGTCATCGCATCGCATCGCATCCGATGGTCGCATGCGATGCGATGCGATGTGCCCGATCCGACCCGATTTAGAAATCGGACGCCCAGTTAACTCACAAGTACCGTGATAATTGCCATTACCATGCCAGGACTCCAATAGGTAGAGGTGTAAGAGATGTAACATACTGTACTCTATTGTTTCTGTTACTGTCAACGTTTGTTGCCTTATAGTGTATGTTATTGTTTCTAATAATGAAGTTACTTTAAAATGTTACTGTGCTGTGATAGAAAGGCACTGCTAATAAATCAAATTTAGATAATATTTATGAGCAATAACAGATAGCATCGTGGATTTAGTGAATTATGTTTTCATGCAGCTGCTTCTCAGTCTTCAATTACAAAGATGGCACGGCTAGGGAGTTGTGGACACAGTAAACATGATGCGATCAACAAACACATCAGGAATGCCCATAAGCTGCTGGCACATCTATAAAGATGTTGAAGTGTGTGCTGTTCCTGTGCACCTGATCCTTAATGAAATTGGCAAAGCATCTAGAGACATGCTTTATGCACACCAGAGATGAAGCTATTTCTGTATTTCCCTACTTAACATTAAATAATGAGCTAAAAAAAGACACCTCCAAGAAAGAAATGTGAAATATTATTAATGCAAGGTATCATTGGATAGACAACAACTCGACATGCGAAAAGGTCAACATGACTGACATGGGGTTAGGTCGACAGTACATTAGGTTGACACAAACATTAGATCAACATAGGGAAAGTCGACAGTCAAAAGGTCGACATGGGGTGTGCCACTTTTTTCTTTTACCCGAAAGTCGACATGGGCACTAAAAAGTGCACTGCATCCCCTTGCATGGCACACTGCACTTGCCATGCTTCGGGCACGGTGCCTTGCTACATATGGCACACTATTTTATTCTCCTACCCCCCTAGTGGACGGTAGGACATGAAATACCACCTGTCGGCACTTGTCGGCTGAACAAAAATGGTGACAAACCCCATGTTGACCTTTTCACTATCCTAATGCTTGTGTGGACCTAATGACCCTGTTGACCTAACCCCATGTCGACCTAGTGGTGTCGACCTAATGCTTGTAGACCTATTGACTGTATCCCTAATGCAAAACAAAGTTTTTGCTAGAATGTATATATCTATCTATAGATAGATAGATAGATAGATAGATAGATAGATATCTTCTAAATCTTTTGGGTGAGTGCCGGTCCGCCCCAATACTCTCTCTCTCTCTCTCTCTCTCTCTCTATATATATATATATATATATATATATGTGTGTGTGTGTCTGAAAAGAGAGTGAGAAGGGCGCCTCCTAGTGCAGTATGTAAATATCATTTTATGAAGTAACCCTCCACCTGAAAGATAGATAGCACCGCCAAAATTTAAGGAGTACCGTAAAACAGTGGTATCCAACCACTGTATTTTTAGCCTGAAGTATTAGTCCTCCTGCTGGTGGGAATCATCCACAAGGTCCTTATTCCTTATGTCTCATTTGTTATATACATGTAAGACAAGAATATACAGGAATATATATATATATATATATATATATATATATATGCAGTTGTAAGATGGCGACCCTTATGGTGATCTTGTAATTAGACCAACAGAGCCTTAAGAGTTTACTTTTCTCAAAAGCATATGAAAGAAGTCCATATATTTGAAATATTTATTAAAAAGTCTCTTTTTCAAACATTGATAGTGGTATTCCAGACAATATTGATATTATTTCTGGTATTTATACATATGGAAATAGCAAACAGAAGAAACCAACGCGTTTCGTCCCTTCCCGTGACTTCATCCGCGGTTTGCAGATGAAAAACTTTTTCTGGTGTATTCTCACAGGGTAAGCACGATCACAATGTGTTGATTACTGAATCTTCACATTGCGTCCGGGGCAATTTAACGCCTAGGTGGCTGTAAATACATCGCCCCGGCTGTTAATTACTGGTGGGATTTCAGGGGAAAACCCCTGCTGAGCATTACTCGGTGGGATTACAAAAATGTAGCGCAGAAAAGCACTTAACACTAGTTCCTACATCTGCCCCATTGTGACTTGTTAATTGCATACCTCTGTAATAATTAGTCTGCTGAATTCACTCTGTATACTTGTTGCATATATTTTCTACTTTTCTGTAGTAGTCTTTCATACTGTACTCTTCTGAAAAGAGAGAGATACCATCGCTGGCTGAACCTAAATTGTTTACACTATTTCTTAAAGAATAAGTAATTATTAGATAAAATCAATCAAATAGAATTATAGGTTAAAAGCCACTGGATGTCAAAATGTTCCCTAGAATTATATCTCAGGACTAGGACCTTTTCCTTTAAATAATTGCAGCATGTTTTTATCAGTTCCCGATGGCTCTCACCTGGGTGGGTCCTTTGGTGCTTTAGGAATGAGTAGCAAATCGTCCCAAGATGGATTGGCAAATAGGTCCTTTCCTCTGATGGTGTTCAAGGTATTCAAGATCGATGGTATATGAAAACCAGAGCAAGGTCCCAATTGAATGTCCTGGTTAATTTGCAAGCATGTCTTGCCAGAGTCCAATAGTGGTGTGAATTGCATCTAGTAGTGGCAATAGGCACAAGCAGACTCAATGCGTTTCTCTGGGATAACCCAGCTTCTTCAGGAGTAGATAAGCCTGTATGAGGTGTCGATATAGCATGCGATGCGATTTTGTACCTGTTCATAACCCCACTATCCACTATGCATGGAGTTGATTTTATATAGTGTGGCGAGCCACTGAGCCAAAGTGTGGCAAGCGGACGCGGATTACTTTACATGTATCCTGCATCCCCTTCCAGGCCTCGCTGCGCTCGGCACGGAATACATGTAAAGTAATCCGCGTGCGCTCGCCACACTATATAAAATCAGCTCCATGCCTAGTGGATAGTGGGGGTATGAACAGGTACAAATCGCATGCGATATCTGCCGCTGTGAAACTAAACAAGTACCGGTGTCAGTCTTATAAATATCCCTCAGATAATTAGCTGAAGATTTTCACGTGCAGTAGTTGTAAAAATAGCATAGCCCATTAGACATTTATTATTCAAGGCAATTCTGCAGGTCACATCTACATAATAATTAGGATTCACATAATAAAGAATATAATAATAATAATAATAAATATCCAGCATTAATTCTGGGGAAAAGGTTTTACTTTTATTATAACACCTTTGATTGGTTGGGTGTGGTCACATGACCTAGTGTTCATTCTAGAACCCGCTATCTTTGAAAACCCATGCAGTTCCTCTTCCCTGCCTAGGGTGTCGCTGTCTGCTGTGGTGTTCCTAGCAAAGGTCTGGTTTGCAAATCAGTCCTGATATACATGCTAGAAGCACTACAGCAGACAGCGACACCCCATGCAGGGAAGAGGAACTGCATGGGTTTTCAAAGATGGCGGGTGCTAGAATGAACACTATGACCCAGATCTATCGATTTTAGATGATGAAATAAACCCTGTCTGATTGCATTCATGATTATACCTGAAAAGCTCCAGGTCCCTTACCCTGTTTCCCGCTTATGAAATCATCTCTCCCCATACAATGAAGACACCTGATCGATGAGGGGGAGTGGGATCTTGCTGCTGTTTACAACCAGTAAACCCGTTGTTATTGCAAGTGTTGATTCCCTATGCGTCTGGTCATGGGATGGGTGACGCGGCATACGTTGCAAGCTGTGACAGAGGACTGTTATTAAAGAAATGCTGTCCCTGGTTGTCATGGTGAGGCAGTCCCTATCCCACACAAATGATCACATGGTCCATGAGAAGGGATGAATGCGGAGTGGGGACTGCACTTTCCGGGCAACATATATTGTCTGCAACATCTTTAAACATACTGGTAGGTAATTACCCTGGTGTCTATGGGGGTTATTTTGACCTGATCGCTGTTGTGCAGTTTGGAATTCTATAGAATATCTTATGAGTGTGCATGTGTACGGATTGTAGCATGCATGCGCAAGGTCAAACAGCAAGACTAATCGCCAATTAATCTAATTTCAATCTCTTTTCATTTTGACTGATAGGAAGCTGGGTTTTAGGGGTGGTAGCCGGACCTTGTCTGTAAGTGTCAGGTATTCCCAGACGTTTTCATAGGGGGTCTTTGACATCAACTCCGGTCTCCATCAGCCTGTCTCTGTCGCAAAGTTGTGCAAGGGTCAGAGTTCTGCACATTAGCACAGACTGGAAAATAATTCAATGGTAATTGAATTGCAAATGGATTTGCAGATGGCATGTGAACAGTGATCATTTGCAGACGTGCATGGGGCGGGATGCAGGGGGCGGGTACCTGTTAGTAAATAAAATGTTCGGTACTTGTGTAGTTTCACGGCGCCACAAATTTAGGGTTCTACACTCGTCACAAACTATCTAAAATAAGTTTGGATAGTTCATACCCCCACTATCCATGTTGGCATGGAGTTGATTTTAGATAGCGTGGCAAGCCACCGAGCCCGCAACGTGGGCGAGCGTAGCGAGCCCCGCAAGGGGACTCAGACGCACGGCGCCATGCTGGCGTCATGAAACTACACAAGTACCAAATGTTCTGTTGTCATTGTCTTAGTTTGCTATTGTAAATGCTGTTTTCCATTCAAGTTCATATGTGTTTACACATTGAAATAAACTTTTAACAATTTTTTTTAAACAGCTTGAAGAATGGACATTCCATGTATCTGGAGTAGGTCTCATTCCTCAACCTATGGAACCAGCAAGCATAAGTGCCAGTGTTGGAAGCCTTGTCTCCCTCAGTATCGCCTTTAAGAATCCCACAAATGAAAATGTTCTCATTGATGTTATTCTAACTGGTAAAGTATTTTTTAATATCAGTTTCACAGTAACCGTACAATTATTTAACAACTGCAGTGGATTCATTGAATTAAATACTGCACACAAAAGCAAAAGGTTGTAAGTATAATGATGACATAGCAAAAATGAACATACTTCACTGTTTAATAATGATGAATATCTCAATGCATCCACTGTCTGGAAATTATAATGAAAATTAATGGCCAAGAAATAGTGCATCATTTTTATCTTCACAGTAATTTGAGTTCCTTGGGTTAAAGGACGTTATCATTTGGCAGCAAAAATAAGCAGCTGCACATATATTACTTCTCAAATTGTATTCTTTTCACTTCTCTCACCAAAGATGAGCTCTGTGTGTAATAAGGTGATTTATAGATAGTTGGTATAATGTCGTGATTTATTTTTCATTTATGATATACATTGCTAAATGTGTGCAGTTCCAAATATTAGCTAGTTTTCATTTTGCCAGGTTTGACAAGTTATAATTTACTGCAGTGCTTTCATTGGTTGCACAATCTGCGCTTCAACTACAGTCTAGCAGCAGGAAATTCAGTAGGAAATACAAACTTTAGCATTACAGAACCAATCATGATAAAATAAGTTATGAAATATTGTGCTATAGCTTCAATCTGTAGCATATAGCAACATATACAGTATGTGAGAATATCAAGCTACAGAGTGGTATATCAGGCTACATGATGCTATATGGTGGCAAACTTGACCTATTAAATTGGCATTTCATAGAAGTGTTAAGCTGTTTTTGATGGACAGTTGTTTTAATGTACAGAAGACGTACATTCATTTTAGCTTTAGAGCAATTGCACCTTTCTTGGGAAAATCTTAAAAATACTGTAGGGTAAATTTAATTGGGTTTTGCTGTGTACACACGGTGAGATTTGACATTAGATTTTGACTATATAGTCAAAATGGCATGCAGATCTTATACAGACCACATGCAAATCGCATGCAGATCGTATGCAGATCGCACAGGTTTTTTACCTTGCGATTCCGATGCGCGCTCCCGTGACAGCACAAATCGAAACCCAGATAGACAGGGCAGCAATGACTGTATAGTGTAAATCTAATGCAGATTGTATGAATTGTACATAAATAGTACAGAGTTAGCAAAGATTGTATAGCAGTCGAATCTTATGTCGAATAGCAAGGGAATCTCACCATGTGTACACAGCATTTGAGTTGTCAGAGGCCGGGATTTCATTGAGAATGGACATATTTTTAAAGCAGCAATCTTGTCTTATAAATGATTGCTGCTTCAAAAATCTGGCCATTCTTGGACCTCTGGAAACTTGAACCTATTACATTTAGCCCTGCACTGCATGTCTATTGCAAAAGTGCACAGTCTTTTTGGTATATATTTGGGTACATTGGTGTATACTTCTTTAACCAGCTCTCATCCCAACCCACATCTCCATCCTTCTTGCTCACTGTCTCTCCCCTCTGTTACACCCCTGTCTGTCTGCCCCCTCCCCCCTATAGACTGTAAATTGTCAGGAGCATATTGCCTCATGGTTTTCCTTCCCTTATTTACTGTATACCATCATCTCCTCCCCACTGCTAACAACGTCACCTACCTTTGTGTTCTGCTGACCTGCTTCTGTTTGTCAACTGATAAAGCAATGTTTATAATGTTCACAATGTTTACGATGTTCATATAGTTTCTGTTTATATCCTTTATAAGGCATTTCGGACCCCTCTGTGGTGCTATATGTACTGTATTACTTTTTATATACATTATTATATAAAACATATTATAACATGTATTATAATATGTAATATAATAATAATACTAAAAGTCTTTCTACAATTTCATCGTGGATTTGTTCTTGCTAACTCAAACTCAATCAGAATTCATAATATTCCCTCCATCCAACAGTAGTTACTATCCTGGTATCTCTATTTCTGTTAGCAACTTGACATTGAACCCCACTATTTGAGTTAACTGCCTACATTTCACACAGCCATCAACATCCAATGTTATTGCACATAAATGTGCAGAAATCTGGTATATTGTGCAGTGTGAAAGTACACAGTTGAAAAAAACTGCGTTGAGACACCTGGCATTTCAACCCGGATAGTGGACATGGTTGAACACAGGCTTCATCCAGCTGATGGTGCAGTGGGAATGGATTAGCCTGGTCAAAGTGACAACAGGGGATAAGTATAGCTGGAAGGGGGTAGCATGGCGGTGGAGCAGAGGCAGGATCCATTTTTACCAGTATTTAAACATTTTAACATAGGATGGTAGATGATGCTACTTCTTTGCCATTTCCCTGTATGCTATACATTGAGTTGCGTGTATGCTGTACACTGAGTTGAATGCATGCTCGACTGACTAGTATAGTGTGCACATTCCCCCGGTTCCTTGTGGACTACCATAAAAAATGTCTGCTATTGAATTTATGGGTTTCTGGAGGTAGGTAATGTATATTTAGTCCTATCTATAATCAGAATCAGCAGTTGAAGTGGGCCAGTATGCGGTGGTATGCAATACCGGCACTTCGATTTCCACTGTCCCATGGGCCTCTGCAGTGAGGGGTCCTGTAGCCACAATCTTATTCTTAATACTCATTATTTGCTGCAGCGCTTTCCGATGCCAGGATTGGTTGTAAGTGTGGCGGATGGGTGGTTCTGTTACTGCAGTGAGATTACCTGGACACCCCTTCAGCTGGTAGAGGGCTGCCTCTCTCTGCCACTACCTGTCACCAACTGCATTTACCTGTCACCTTCAACACCCACTGTCTCTTAAGGTTTAGTTCTCCAAGTCACCCACTGCTTTTCACCTCTGCCCCTCCCTGCTACCCTATTCCTGTCATCACCTAGTGCTTCTTCATGTCACCCTTTGCCTCTAATTCTGTCACCCACTGCCTCTCACTGGCTTCCTCTGTCAATCTCTTCCTGTCACCTTAACACTAACCCATCACCTCCTTCTCACCCTCTCTCTCCTCATTAGCCTCTCTAAGTCACCCTCTGCCACTCCCTGCCACCCACAATTTCTCCCTGTCACTCACACCCAGTTACCCTCTCCTAATACCCTCACCCACTGCTTCTTCCTGACAACCTCAGCTTGTCACTCTCTCCCAGTCACAATTACCCTTTCCCTCTCACCCTCTCCCTCTGTCATTCTCTGTCTCTCCCTGTTACCTGTTTTTGTGGGGGCGTAAGTGTGTGTTTTTTTTTTTT
Organism: Crinia signifera; assembly: GCF_055691185.1. Classification (NCBI taxonomy): domain Eukaryota; kingdom Metazoa; phylum Chordata; class Amphibia; order Anura; family Myobatrachidae; genus Crinia; species Crinia signifera. The sequence goes on from NC_139218.1 coordinate 255,139,219, forward strand.
GCTTATTGATGCTTGCTTTTGTTCCTTCAGGGCCTTTGTGTATTGTTTTGCTGTGGGTGCTTTTGTGTTTATATGTGTATTCCCCCCCCCCCCCCCCCCGAGGGGAATAAGTGATCAGAAAGTATAAGTGATCAGAAAGTATGTAGAAATTGACTTACTCAGCGGCTGTGATGAAAACAGGCCTATCCGGCCATTTGCTGGCATCATGCACCCTCCCCTAAATTGCATAGGCATGCCTGTGTTTTCCCTAACACTCCCAGCTATTTTCTAGCATGCCTAGCGGTTTTCTTGGCTGGTTACCGCCTACTTCCTGTCATTCACCTTGCGAACAGCTTATGAATAAAAAAAGTAGCAGGACTTCATCACTTCCCAGCATTGCCCATACACATGCGCAGTCTGGCCATGTGTGTTGGGTCCGTGTGATCATGCATGTATTAACCCCGTAGAAACTATTCAGATTATTCTCAGCTGTAAAAATCATATGAGATTTCTGTATTGGGCTTTCCGACTTAACCAAACTGTGCCGTACTTACTTTTACAACTTATGTTTTTTTTTTCTTTTAAAGATGAGAAAAATAATAGGGGTTAATCTACGGAGTGAACTCTTCACCCACACAGTTTAATTGAATTTAATTTCTTCTTAGCTCCCAGCAAAAAATGTGCCAAACTACCCTGAACTAATTTTTCCAGCGGGAAGTCCTAAGGCTTGTGTTACCAGCTCTCACTCTCACTTTCCACTAATAGATTTTTGGAATAACATCTGCTAAGACACGATTCTCTCTACATAAAGAATGAAAAGCATGCCTACTTGGGCATAAATAAGCGACAGGCAGTGTGGGTGCAACAACCTTCCACTATAACAATTCTTGATTAAAATTAGAGGTCATATAGAAGTGGTTTTGTTTTTAGCAACTTTTTACTTTGCTGTGAATGTGTTATAGAGGCAGGGAGAAATATATCACCATTTTCTTAGTATTTTACAACTAACAAATGCTAAAGTGTGTAATAGCAGCTGTGGAGCCCTGAGGCAGCTACGCTTAGTTTAATTCCTGTTTGAGATGTTTGTGACCTCGTATGTGTAAGATACTCTGGCAAACTTTGCGTTATGCATTGGAAAATATTTATTATTTTATTATTTATAACAGCAGTGTACAACTGAATTATGCATGCACTTTGTTGTCGTACTGCTGAACAGTTGCCATGTGTTTGGCAGCATTTTAATCTTTTATCCAAAATCCTCAAATTTGTATAATTGTTTTAGCATCTATAGTATTGAACATTATGTATAGATCTGAATATACATTATAAAGTAGTGAAAGACAGCTTGTTGTATAGGAGGAAAGGTATTATGTGCTCTATCATGCCCATAATTACACTGGCAAATTAGGGGTTGCTCACATATGAACGAAGGGAGTTCCTCTTTCAAACTATGTGGCCTCCTTAGCAATCATTGGTCCTGATTAAGCTTGGACGGATTCAGTATTAAATCCCGGCGGTCGGGATCCCGGCGTTCAGAATCCCGATTGCCGAAATCCCGACAAGGGGGGGACGTGGATCGCCCCCCCCCCCCCCCTTGCGGGCTCACTGCACTCGCCACGCAGCGGGCCCGGTGCCTCGCTACGCTCGGCACACTAATTTATTCTCCCTCCGGGGGTGTCGTGGACACCCCCGGAGGGAGAAAGTGTCGGGATTTCGGCGATCGGGATTCCAGCGTCGGGATTCTGAACGCCGGGATCCCGACCGCCGGGATTTACACTGCATCCCGCTTGGACAGCATATCAAAGCTTCTTGTAGCGGCTTAGCATAAGTGATCCCTAAGCAATGCAAATGCAGGAGGAGGTGCAGCACCCCCTGCCTGCATTTGCATTCACATGTACCCTTACTCAGGCTCCCTGTTGCAGTCCAGTACAGTACTTGGTATGGCCAGTCCCGGTAAACGAGTACGATGTTCCCCATTTCCGAAAATGCCATCCACCCCCATTTCCTCCCTACAAACACCTCTGTGTGTGAGTCATGCAGAGGCGATAGCATATTTAGAATGCTATTGCAGGACCCATCCTGCACTTGCCCATTACATCCACCATGGAAACTATGCTGTGATTAGCATTTGCGAATAAGATCATTGTCCATGATCCGCTGGTACACAGATTATCATTGCTACACAAAAAATAGATTTCCTTAGGTAGCGTAAGGGCATATTGGGAGCTATATGCCCATACTGGCCTGTACACACATGGGAGCCCCTATCTTAAGAGATGGTAGTCTCCTCTTTCAAACACTGTGCTCCCTTTGCAGTTATTTACCAGTGATCACAATAGGTGGATCAAGCATATAATTTATCTTGTGTTTTATTCTACCACTGATGCGTAGCAGCATGTAATGCATAAATATTTAAGAAAAGGACAGCTCTCCTGGTAGGAACTTTCTGGTGTGTATGACATACTGTACAATGAGGTTTTACTTACCCCCCCCCCCCCCCCCACTATCCACACCACCCTGAAGCCTCGGGAGCCCCGCGAGGGGACACGGAATACATGTTAAGTAATCTGCATCTCCTCGCGGGGCTTGCTGCACTCGCCACGCTTCAGGCTCAGTGTCTAGCTGTGCTCACCACACTATATGAAATCAGCTCCACGCCGACGTGGATAGTAAGGGTATGAAAAGGTTGGGAGGATGCGTTCCACTGCGCTCGCCATGCTTCGGGGTTGTGTGGCTAGTGTGTGTGTGGGGGGGGGGGGGCCTCAATCTCATTGCATCTCATATAAGTGTATAGTAAAGTAAATGGCATCGCACCCTATAAAATCGCATGCAAATCTGTGGTGCGATACGATCGCATGCGATGCGATCGCACCGGCCGGGGGCAAAAATAGAGCAGTGAATAAATTACATAGGAAAATCGCATTGCATTGCACGCAAAAACCGCATGCGATGCAATGCGATTTTCTTACGCAGAATCGCCCGCTAAGCAATTTGTTTAGTGGGCGCCGTGCTAGGAAACAAGTACCCCAAAAAATAATAATTTGAGGGGTTTGTTTTCTTTTAGTTCCCTTTTTTTTTTCGGGAGGGGGGGGGGTATTTGCATTAAAACATGTTAGAATGTGTTAGAATGTGTAAAAAGACTAATGGTATGTCATGACAATACAAAGTCTAATGAATTAAACTGTGTGATGCCCCATCAAAAAATCAGCTATATTGATGCTGGAATGTGTCGAGAGCTAACGCTGGGAAATTAACTCAACACAAGGGTGAGGCAACCCTCAGCTAAGGGATTAATAAAGTATTAAAATATACTGATTAGACTTATAAATGCTAAGGAAGATGTATTTTTATGATATTGCAACATCAGTATAGAATATCAATGTGTCATACTGTATATAATGTGAAAAAGGGCATCCCTGCTGTAAGAAGTTTTTTAAGCCTCTGTCTTAAACGTGGGCATCATAACCGCATCCTGTATATACAGTCATTCTACAAGCAAATTTAAGGAGTCAAGACATTTGTCTACATATTAGGACTGATACATAGAGTGGACCATGCCATGTAATAACCCTTGGCCTGACTCAGAGGTGGATAAATTGCCATGTTTGCGCAGTTGAGCAATTATGTGCTTATGTGCATGTGTCAAAAGTCTTGAAAACCCTGTGGAGCATACGTTTGTGTGACTGGAGCATTTGAAATGGTGAGACAAAACCATATATGTTCCTGGGTGGTGATTAGGAGGTGGCATGTGGTAAATGCACTGAATGCAGCTGTAGACATAGTACCACAGCCACAGAGGCTATGTTTAGCCAGCATTGAGTAGGACATATTGCGTCAGTCATAGTCTGGTGCAAGTTAATGGTGAGAGCACTTGTGTGCCAATTGAGTATTTACAACCATCCGTAAATTTACATAATCCATGGTCATTGAAATTGGGCGTCTCAGGACTTGCATATTCCAACGTGCACAAGTAGACAAGGGGAAGGCGGGAATTAGATTAGCATTTTACCAGAACCACAAATTTGGGGGGAAAAAATCACAATAGTGGATGTAACTGCATCCACCTCTGCATCAGTGTTTACTCATAAAACCATCTTATATCATTGGTGCTTCTTTAGTTGTTGCTCGTGTCTATACTGTATGTTTGTATTGAATATTGTTTTTCTTGCACAAGATGGAGAGTTGTGTCTGATGTATTAAAGAGGTTTTTTGAACTTTACTGAAATTTAACAACACAGACAAAGGCATATTTTGCTAGTAAAGTAAATGCTTACAAGCATCTGTGTAAGTGTATGTGATATGTGCCTAGCAAACAAGACCCACATGCATTTTGTGAAATTGTCACTTTGGGCCTTATTTTGGTTCATTCTTTCTGACAAAATCCTTCTTAGATGGGCAAAACCATGTGCACTGCAGGTGGGGCAGATGTAACATGTGCAGAGAGAATTAGATTTGGGTGGGGTTTTACTTCAAAGTGAGATCTATATTGCAGTGTAAAAATAAAGCAGTCAGTATTTTCCCTGCACAGAAACAAAATTACTCACCCAAATCTAATTCTCTCTGCACAAGTAACATCTGCCTCCCCTGCAGTGCACATGGTTTTGTCCATCTAAGAAGGATTTTGTCAGAAAGTATGAACCAAAATAAGGCCCTTTGTAACTGCCCACAATTGCAACTTAACATTTACAATATGGTGTGCAGTTTCACTCAATTATACTTTAGCTCACTTGTACATAATATTGTTATCTACCTCACTTACCAAATGCCATCTGCCATGTTGGCCTCTGTGTATAAATGTAGCTGACTACAGAGCTTAGCAGCCCACCGCCAATCCTCGCAATCAGCTACTACAAAGGTCTGCTATATCTGGAAGCACTAACATGTCACTTACACATTATTGCAGGCATCCAAATAGAAATGTAAAAGACTCAAGTGACATTTAATATAATGACAGTAATCTTTTGTTTAATGTGTCATTAATCATTTTTCTGAAATGGTATTTTCAATTATAACTGTTATTCTTCCACCACCTTCACCCTTTAGATTATACGCTATTAACAGCAATACTTATCTGACAGGCTGTAATGCTACAGTAGCTGCTGAAATCTTAGGACTCAGCTGTCTGCTCCCGGAATACAATTGAGGAAAATCAGGCTGCTATCTCCCCCATAATGCTTGGACATTCTTGCTATACTATAATGCAATATCCACAGCATAATGCATAAACACTGTATATTGGCCATGTTCTTCTACTTAATTTCTGCCCTTATGGCATATTATACTAATACTCATTAAAACAAAATCATTGTTAATGTGGATATATTAGAGAAGGTGAATGCTTCATGATACAAGTGTTTTACCTGTATCTATTTCATGTGTTATATCTGATATACTCATACTGTATAATATATTTTGCAATGATTAAATAATAAAGCATAGTAAGGCCCAAATGCAGTAGCCTGCAGGCAATGTCAAGATCCTGGAATTGTAGCCACTAGATTTAAAGTGGTGATTTGTTTTAATGCCAAAACAGTGCAAAATGGATTTGGAAAGGGATGTAATGAAGTCTGAGTCCCGCAGCCATGCAGGATACTGGATGAACTTTGACGTTTATGAGCATGGCTCGGCCTTGTAAATGATTACCCCTTTATAAAACATCAGAGTTCGGCCAGCATACCGCACGTCTGCTGACCTCTAAATTCATTATATCAGACCCAGGGTCTGTGGATTTCAGTGGATTACAGAGGAGGCCATACTCATATGGAGAAACTAAAGCTGCCATAGGGCTGGGAAACTTTAGATGGAGCATCTGATGGTGCATCTAAAGACGCATCAAGATGGAAATGCTCTGTCACAAGTCGCTGCAAGTTAGGTCACAGTATTAAGAAAATTGGCATAATCATAATGCATGCAACTCAGGCCCATAATGTGCTTACTTATATAAAAGCTATAGAATGAGAACATGAAATGTAAAATGTGATAGCAGAAACTGTGGGCCTGATTCACATTTGTACACAAACCCAATGGTTTGCATACAAATATGATGTTTGGGGGTATGCGCAGGTGCAAGAACAGTTCTATGTATGTGCTGAACGGGTCTTGTGATATCACTGGTACCACTTGTCAGCTGCAGCATGATTGACAAGTTAAGTCCCTTTCATGCACTTGAGCAATATCACTAAACTAATTGAGCACCTGCCACTTATATATGAATGACACATTGCTACTTTTGGGGGTGGTACCAGTACCATTGTTTGAATTGGGCATGATACCCCTGTTTTGAATGCGTTATGGGTCCGGGTCTGCTTCGTCGGACACAGACTTCAAGGATCCTGGTGTCCGGATCCTACAGCCAGCCTAAGTAAGTGGCTGTGCAATTCCATACCAATATGCATCAGGACCATTATTTAGTTAAGTAACTATGGTGTAATGGTTAGCATTACTGCCTCCCAGCACTGAGGTCATGGGTTCGATCATGGCTCTAACTGTCCGGAGTTTGTATATTCTCCCCGTGCTTGCGTGGGTTTCCTCCAGGTACTCCAGTTTCCTCCCACAATCCAAAAATATACAGGTAGATTAATTGGCTTTCAACAAAAAATGAACCCTAGAATGTATGTGTGTGCTTGTACATGTGGTAGGGAATATAGATTGTAAGCTCCACTGGGGCAGGGACTGATGTGAATGTTCAAATATTCTCTGTAAAGCACTGCAAAATTTGTATGCGCTATATAAGAAATGCTTAATAATAAATAAATAATTAATAAATAAAGACTCTAAGGGGGACATTTACTAAAGCTTCTAAATATTCAAAGCAGTGATATTGCCTATAGCAACCAATCACATTATTGCTATCATGTTCTAGTAATAATAGAGCAAATCTGATTGGTTGATATGGGCAACATCACCTCTTTTCATGTTTAGATGCTTTAGTAATAAGTTATCGCTTATTCAAGTTGCAAGTCAGTCTGTTTTGTGAATGGATCTTGCAGTTTTTAACATTGCCAAAATTACGTCTCTAAAACTCAGAGCATCTAAAAGTGATGTGAAAGTTCTGCTTCTTATATTATGCTATTTTAGTGTATTTAATACGTTTCATGCTATTTGATTATTTTTGTAATAAGGATAGTTAGTAGAATTTCCAGGTTAAAACCTGAAATTATTGCAAGCATGACAAGCAACATGATTAAAAATGCAAAGAGAAAGAAAGGGAAGGGAGATGCTGTCACCTCGTATTTGAGACTGTACTTTGAAGAACATTCATCCGTGAAGTACTTTCATTAGAAAAGGCCTTTGATCACATTTCAACCATCAGTGAATTTATTTCCTTGAATTTGACATTGAAGTGTATGAAAATATTCCATCTTTTTTTTTTAAACATTTTCAGACCAAGAACAGACCATGCATCGGCTTAGTGCATCTGTCCTGCGCCACTCCATCAATAAAGAGTCCGCTTTCTGTCTGCCCCTAAAGCAAACACAAGGTATTTATTTTAGTCTTCAAGCCATTGTTGAAAAAAATAGCACAATAGCTTTTTTATCTTATTTTGTGCATTTGATGTGCTTCTTTTTTGTTTCTTGCAGAAAAATATGTCTTGTTTCTTTGTTTCTTTTATATGCTAAAATATGGTTCCTAATTTTCTGTTATTCTCAACAATTAGAATGTACTATAAATGTTTTACATTTGGCCGAATTATTATTTATTAATAATAATGTTACTATTTCATCTAGCCAATTTTTTAAGTACATTTCATCATGGGCTTGAAAGTTTCTAATTTAGTTTAATTTGTTTATTTAATTTAGTTGTCATCAGCTACTCATCCAAGCTGTTCTTGGGTCTGAAGCATGTACAATAGAGCAGAGGTTCTCAATTGCGGTTTTCAAGGCACACCAACAGTACAGGTTTTATGGCTATTACTGCTTATTCACAGATTATATAATCAAGCTAATTGAGGTACAAATTAAGTCACCTGTGCCTAAGCCTGGATAGGCATAACACCAGGACTGTTGCTGTGCCTTGAGAACCCCTATTATGGACCAGTTAAATAGAGGACTCTGTAGCCAATTAGAATGTTCACTACATAATATTATTTCTGGAAATAAATGTTCAGAACTTGTGGAAGAGGGTAACCTTATGTTAGTGAGGGCAGGGTTACATAATGTAAAGAATGGAACTGAAGCAAACAAGACCCAAAGTTTAGAAAGAACAGAGCTCCCCAGCAGCATGGTAAAGTAATGTGAGGCTTCTTGTAAACTTCTGTATTTAATTACAAAAATAGGTCCAACTACTGAATTTTAACAAGCTACCCTTTTAAATTGTTGTTCCAGTGACCCAATTGGCTATTAGATGATGTAATGAATGTTGATCAGTGTTGAGTTTTTCAGTTTTCATCAACAATGGTAAAATATATACAATGTACAGAAACATGTAGCTTCAACACAGGCATATATAGTAGAAACTCATTAGTACACATTCGCATAAGTAAGGAACCAATGATCATTATCAGTAGGTCCAAATACAATATTGAGTTGACTTTTTCTAAATTCTATCATCAGATACTATATACCACATTTTCTATAAGTATTACATGGAATGGATAAAGAATGTAGGCTGGAGGAAAACTGGTTGGAATGAAGAAATGTTAGTTAAGGATAGAGTCTCCTCAACACATATGACATATATAAGGCTTAAAATGCCACTTTTTCTAGTTCATTTATTTACCATTAGTTTTTTGATGGATTGGTAAATAAATGTTATTTGATCTAGCTTGGACTTGCCAGTGTTCCTTAGTACTCAGTGATGAAAAGTATTTCTAAGAAATCACTTATGTATTTAAAGCAGCATTTATTTAATCTTAGATTACAACTTTTTAAATCTTTGACAGATCCATCATATATAAAGCATACTGTTCTCTGAAATAAACCCTTGTCTAGCTTAGAACTTAATAAATAGTTAGTCAAAATGTTTTTTAGTTTCAATTGGAAATATTGCTCAGCATGGGCAGGTATGTAAGTGGCATAGTTCGCTTTCCCTAATAGCAGCACATTTCCTCCCTCACGCTCATTTTCTCATTCCCCAACACAATCACTCACTAAACAGCAACATACCCCCCCTCCCCCATAGCAAAACATTTCTCTTTTCAGCCATAGAGGATTACATTTCTCCACTCCCCTTTACCAGCAGTACACAGTTCTCCTCTACCTCATTGTAGCAACATACTACATACTGTATCTCCTCTGTAGCAGTACATGAGCCACACTCTACTGTGGCAACACATGTACTTCCCCTTTGTGTAGCAATGAGGTAGACATCATCCATGGCAGCACTTACTCTCCTTAGCAACATATTTCTGTGTAATCCCCCTACCCCCAGGAGCAATATATTTCTGTATGCATGTTTTGCCTTCTAAAAAAAAGCCATCATCAGTAGTACAGCATCACTGATAGCAGATCAGAATGAAGCTTATTCGTTTTGATTTACAGCCAGACTGATCTTACAGAGAATTATTTCTCACTGCAGTGGTGATAGTGGGGGAGTGACAGATTCCAAACCCAAAAACTGCAGACTGGCCTGGTACAAAGAGGAGCAGATATTTTGCAGCTGAGAAATACTGTAGTATTATACTGTATTTGTCCCTTGGGTTATAATTATTGATGTTGCCAGCTGTGTATTGTGCATGAATTTCCTAGATAAAATATATGCCTATGAAGTACTAAAAAAGTGTTGCTTGGAAACCAATTCTAGTTGTTTATCCTGTGTCACTTGTTTTTCACTTGATATTTTTTCAATGTCTCGCTTGCAAACCAAAATGTAGTCTAAAATTTGCCATGTCAATGTGTTGACTGTTTAAAAAGAAAAAACTCATGCATACCAGCATAATACCTAACAAAGTTAAGTAAGATAAAGGATGTGTTCATTAGTACAGCCTTGGTAATAAATGGGATTATTATTTGATATAAAATGTATTCTGTTGCCCCCAAAATATACAATACATGCTATTGTCAACACATTATCTAAATATATTTATTTGAATCATTATTAAACGGACAGGAGTTTTTTATTCCCTCTGCTTAATTTATACAAAATTTTAGAACGGATCAAGTTTGACTTTTGGTAAAACTCCTTCTGTTTTCTTATTTTAATTTTCTGTTCTTTATAACCCATCTTATATATTGTTCAATCTACTCATCATTGGCCTCTTCATAATAAATGTTCCTTTATAGATCTTTAAATTTGTAGAACAGTTTGCAATGCATCTACAATAGAAACATGATTGTGGTGATATATTTTGACAAAACTATGAGAACTCTCCGATACCGTATGTACTGTATGTTCCAACATTCATAATGACAATAGTTCTTTATACTGGGTCTGGAATACACTGGATAGATACTATAATGAGTGTGGTATACTCGGGCCCCTGGGTCCTTTCGGACCCACACACTGCACACATTACACCCATTTAGTTAGACTCACTGCTTCATCACCTGGCACTGGCTTCGGGTTGGGCAATGGTCCGTGGCCATTTTTCGGTGATTCAAGGAAGAGATATCCCCTGGAATATGTGATGCGCTTTCCTATTGTAAAGCGCAATGGAATATGCTGCGCTATATAAAAAACTGTTAATAAATAAAAAAAACATGGCTTTGGCGCCATGTTCTTGAGACCTGCCAGAGTCTACTGCAATGCTGAAGAGGAGAGGGCCCAATCAGGGCCTGCATACAGGCCCCCTCCTCTCTGAATGCGCCTGTGCTTAAATGCATCTATATTTTCCTAGGATTGGCTACTTTTGACTCCAAAATCTTAATTTTAATACTTATTGTTTCAAAAAACAAAATCACGATAATCTTTTGAGTAACAGGATATGTCCTGTTACTGATTTTATGGTGCCCACACACTCTGCGATTATTGCGTGTGATTTGATCTGTTTAGTTCGCAGTGAATATAACGAGGCCAAATACTAAGTGTTTACATACTATTGTACTACATATTATTGTAGTGTTGTCAAAATCTGGTGAAGTTCAAATCCCAGAGGCCCTTATTCAGATCTGATTGTAGTACAAATTTGTTCTCAAAATGGGCAAAACTATGTGTACTGCAGGTGGGGCAGATGTAACATGTGTAGAGACAGAGTTAATTTTGGGTGGGGTGTGTTGAAGCTGAAATCTAAATTCCAGTGTTAAAATAATGCAGCCAGTATTTACCCGCACAGAAACAAAATAACTCACACAAATCTAACTCTCTCTATACATTTTACATCTGCCCCACCTGCAGTGCACATGGTTTTGCCCATTTTGAGAACATATTTGTACTGCGATCAGATCTGAATAAGAGCCAAAGTGTGTACAGTCCAAATTGCATAGCACACATTGAGTATGCTCAAATTGCACCTATCTCACTGTGTGTTTGCCCCATTATTGTATATGGTATCTAAATGGTCGGAAACAGGTAAACATACTGTAAAAAAATGTTTTTAAATAAACAGTTTACGTAATTCATAATAGAAAAAATTCTATCAAATAGTCACAATATAAAAATTGTGAGTAATAAGTAAAAAACTAAATGATCTGTCAAAGTTGATCAAACATAAATCAGAAATGTCCAAAATCCAATTGTACCTGCAACAAAGGCAATTTCATTTTCTTTTTGTCACAAATGTTCAGCTTCATATTTGCTTTCATGAACAAGATTAATGAGATGGAGAGCAATAAAGATATTTACTGATACACATTTTGAAAACAATGTTGGTTTTTAGGATTGTCATTCTCGCTTTCATGTTTAGAAAGATAGACTGTGTCATTGCATGAAATTGTTATCATAGACACCACATCCAATTTGACTGCAAAAATCAGATTCTATTGATAGGAAAACATTTGTCCAGTAACTTCATTAACATGAAAACTCATGCAGTATGTGAAATATAAATTCAACATACATTGCATGCTGTGTGCTCTATTGCAGTAATTTAAGGAAAAAAAAAAAAAAAAACTGCCAAAACATAGTTTTATATAAAATAGCAAAAAGTAATCATCTTTCTTAGAATTGGAGAATAGAGCAGAAAGCTATTTTTTTTGTCCATTCCTAAGCATCTGTATTACTATTTAGCAAATACATGTCATGGAATCATCTTGTTCTCACTGTACTTATGAAATATATTTAGCAGTAATGAAGAAATGAATTTAGCATGTATAAAAATTACAAGATACGTTACACATTTGTTCTGAGGATGGCATATACATTTAGAAGAAATTATACTTTACTTTGGAATAAACGAGTGGACCAGTATGACCAGTTTGCTCAGTATAGAAACGCTATAACAACACCTAGGCTATTTACATTATTACTGTCCGCACTACACACAACAACAATAACAAAACAGAGTATCAATGTATTCAAAAGGTACTCTGATGCTGCTTTCCCACTGCAGACCAGTTTAAAGTACTGGTAATCTTAAATGGTATTTAAAACGGTATTAGCATTCCCACTGCAGCAGATTACTGATTTAAATACCATTTAAGTACCATTCCCATTGCAGTGAACCGTGTAAAATGTAGAGTGCCTAAACCCCCCCCCCCCCCCAGTGTAAAGAGTGCCTAATCCCTCCCCCCCCCAGTGTAAAGAGTGCCTAACCCCTGTACCTGCCCTGTGCCCCCACCCAGGGCCGGTGCTAGGCACTGGAGCGCCCCAGGCGGGGAGCCCCGGCGCTTAATCACTTACCCGCTCCAGGGGGTCATCTGCCGGGTCCAGTGATGCGTTTCACGCCGTGACGTTCCGGGAGGGGGGGGGGGCTTGCTGTGTAATGCACATGAGGCGCTGGCCGCGACTCTCCCCAGGGAGGGGAGGGGTGTCCGGCGCCGTGACATTCCAAGGGGAGGAGCTTGCAGTGCGATTCTGCACTGGCCGCCGTGACTCTACCCAGGGTGGTGCGGGTCCCCGTGACACGACGTGATGCTCCTCAGGGAGGGGGCGGCTTGCTGGCTGATGCGGCACGGGGGGACAAGCTCCAAACTGCCGCCCTCCAGTGGCCGGCGCCCTAGGCAAATGCCTAAGGCTGCCTAGTGGTGGCGCCGGCCCTGCCCCCACCTCCACTCCCCTTGTACTTACCTGCACGGGGATGCAGGGCAGTGGGGAGGCAGCGGGGGTCCATGCAGGGTCCATGCGGGGTACAGGCAGTCCCAGTGCCTGATGAGAACACGAGCACTTTGCGCATATGTAATGAGTGCACGTGCATACTAATGAGCTGCTCATTACATATGCGCATATGTAATGAGCGGCTCTTTATTATGCACGTGCACTCATTACACATGCACAAAGTGAGAACTACTAGGTCTTATCGGCTAAATAATGTTTAAGAGGCATTCCCACTGCCTCTTAAACGTTATTTTAACGTGTAGGACTCTGCTTTAAAAACGGGTTGAAATACCATTTAACTTTAAACGGTATTTCAACTCTGTCACTTTCCCACTGCAGCCTTAAAACGGTAAATTGCGCTGAAAATCGGCAATTTACCATTTTTTAGCTGCAGTGGGAAAGGGGCATTAGATGCCAAGAGGACTTGTGCTTGAATAGTAAGAATTTATCACAGATTAGTACTATGATGGAAGAATCAACAGGACAGCAATCAGGTCTAATAGGTTATACAGTGTACTGCAGTGTTCTAGGCAATCAAACAACATAAGATATGGTAGTAATAGGTAGCACAATCAGAATAAGAATTGGGGTTCTTCAGTGATAAACAGAGTAGTGATCACTGTTGCTTCTTTGGAAGCAGCAGCGATAGCGTTGTATTTAAATGCAGCAGGAGGCTTTTATTAAAAATCTCTCCCCTTGCAGGGGGAAGGCTCCAAACAAACAGCGTGGTGCCAGTGGGATGCAGGTCCCAAGTATAGTGGAACAATGGGTATTGCCAGCAATAGTTACCAACAGTGACTGGTTAGTGTAGGGTACAATATTACATTGGCTTCCTCATCTGAGGAAGCCGCCGTAAACTTGAGAAACGTGTAATATTGAGCTCTACACTGCCCAGTCACAGCGGGTTACTATTGCTGGGAATACCCTTTTTCCACTATACTTGGGACCTGCATCTGACACCACAATGTTTGGAACCTACTTCCTGCAAGGGGAGAGACTTGATTACAATACCACCAATTAAGGATTATTATTATGTCCAAGCAAGGACCAATTACAAGCATTGCATGATCAGAAGAGACATTTAAATCATAGTTTTATGTTGTATGTCATGTATGTTGATTGTGTCTTTATTGTAATTGGAGTTGGAGTGCACACCTTAGATTATCTGATATTATTTATTTATCATTCTATTTTAACTTATTTATTGTTGTAATTGTATAGCTGCACCTCTTAAAAGGTGATATCACCACTCTATCTATTGGTCCATATGTGGAGGTTCACAATTCCTCTAAGTAATTCCCCTCCTCCTTCAAACACGCTCTTGTCTCCCCAATTCTCAAAAAAAGGGTTGCAAAGGGAAATGTGCATAGGGCCTCCAGGGAAAGCAGAAGACATGCCCAACTTACAGGGGGGGGGGGGGGGGGGGGGGGGGGGGGGGGCTGTTAGGACCACACAAATTGTTTTTTTTTGGGGGGTGGGAGTAGGTTGAAGTTCTGCCTAGGGTGCTGAGAAGCCTTACACCGGCCCTGCCCATCTCCCTCCTCCCTTTTGCCTCCAAGCTCCTAGAACATTAGGCCTATAACCATCTCCTAGGCCACCTTACCGCTTACTCCATTCTAGATCTGCTCAACACCCTCCGCTCCTTTGGCATCACTGGCACGGCTTCTCCTGGTTCACCTCATACCTCTCCGATCGCTCCTTCTCCGTCTGTACTCCGACCTCCTCCTCTCCTACTACCCCTCAGCCAGTCGGTGTTCCCAAAGGGTCAGTCCTTGGCCCTCCCTCTTCTCTTCTCCCTCTACACCACCTCTCTGGGCACCCTCATCAGCTCCTATGGCTTCAATTACCACCATTATGCTGATGATACCATAATCTATGTCTCCTCCCCCGATCTTTCCTCATCACTCCTGTCCAAGGTCTTCAAATGCCTCACGGCCATCTCAGCCTGGATGACCCAACGCTTCCTGAAACTAATCATGGCTTTTGTTTTTCGTTCGTCCACCCACCTCCTTTTAGTCTGTTAACTCTTATGAGTAGGGTCATGCTTCCTTACGTACTCACCATACCTCACCAGCACTCCTGCCCTGTTCTTCCCTTCCTCTACTTTATCTTCAGTCTCCTCGACAATTTCTACACCTACTTCAGAATTGATGCTGATTTTAGTTCTACCAGCTATACCCCTATTTATGCTGAATTTTATCATCACACCCTGTATGTTACCTTGTAATTTGATTTATGTACGGCGCTGCGGACACTTTGTGGCACATTATAAATAAACAAACTACTACTACTACTAATAAGGGACTGCAGCTGCACTCATAATTGTAAAAAGGCCTTGCTATGGTAATTTTTCTTTTTGGTGTTTTATTAAAAGTACAGTAAATGCCTCTTGTTGCAGTGGTGATCCAAGCTGCATCCTAGGACCTAGGCATTGGATCACTAAGATACAATGGGATTGTTCAAGTCTTCCATTACAGAATGCTTATAAGATGCCAGGAAATGTCCAACAACAGAGATCCTGCTCCCCCCCCCAAACAGTGGTGAAACCAAAAGAAGTCTGTTGCAGCCCCCTTCTCACCCCCAAAAGGCATCTGTCAATTATGACTACTTCCAACGTTGCCTTAGGCAGAATGAGTGCTCGACATGCACAAAGTACCAATAACACTGGACAACAAATAAAAAAAAAAAATGGGATCCTAAAAATTACATGTTTATTAATAGAATTTAGGGTGCTGAAAATGACAATAAAATTGAAAAATTTGTTGACGTTTTATAGTTAAACTTATTCACATTTGCTGTTTTCCAAAACAAATAGCGTAATATACATACACAACATCAACAATGATACAAATCATTGCTTTTAATGCTGCTTTAGTTTTGCAAGTCGCTTGTACACTAGTTCTGGGGCATCTCTGACAAGTGTCCAACATAGTCTGCTAGAATTGCTGCATTCCATTTCCCCTGGTATCTCTTCCCTATCTCAGAAATATCCTGGTGAAAACATTCACAGTGTTCATTACTAACGACACTGCAGTTAGCTGGGGAAAAAAGTGAGAATGAAGAAAATGCATCTTCACAGACATACTGCACCCAAGTGTCTGATATGATTTAATCATATTTTCAAATGGAAAAATGTCTGCAATGCGTGACCACAGCATTAACCCCTTGAGTGGTATGCCCGAAAATTTTCCGGGCTCAGCTGCGCTGCCGCAGCGGGCTGTCCTGGAAAATTTCCGGGCATATCACTAATATACAATAGGTGCGCGCCAGTGATGTCCAGGTGTGCACCACTGGCACAGCACCTCTAGAGCCCACCCCCCATCACAACCATGCAGTCCCCCCAGTCTCCCCCATCACATTTGCTCTGGCGATCGTTACGCCGGAGCTCCCCTGACCCGCCAGCCAGTCGTCACTCATTTTACAATGATGTCGACGGCAGGCTCGGGTATGGTCGGCGCGGCTCAGGGGGACTCGGGAGCATTCAGGCACCCGAGTCCTCCAGAGCCGCCGCGAACATCCCCCAGCCTGCCGCCAACGTCACTGCTGAATGTGACAGGCGGCTGGCTAAGGCAGCGGCGGCAGGGAAGCTCTGGCGTACTAACGCCAGAGCAGAGGTGAGGGAGGGGGGCTTGCAACTACCTGTGGTGGGTTTTGCTGGGGCAGGACAAACCTGCCCTGGTAGGTTTCTCCTGCCCCAGCAAAACCCACCACTCAAGGGGTTAATCTAAGATTTAGTTAATCGCTAAGGATCTTCAAAACTTGAACTAAGAAACATTTTTAAACATAATCGTGTTCAGCACATTGACATCAGTAAGAATTGGTCATTTTTACATAGGATCCTTTTGTGGCTATTGCCTAGTGTAATCAGTACTATGGGAGGAAAGCACACATTTGAATCGCTAATGTATGCACATGATTAATAATGTATTTAGCCAAACATTCAAAAACACATCTAACCTATTCTTTTGTAGAAAAACATTTAAAAACAGGTTGTCATGAAGTCTGTTCCCATGGGTAAAATGTATGAAACTAGTCAATAAGAAATTGTATCTAACTATAGTCTAATCTGACCAAGTGTTCCTGATGGGTTGAATAACACCTAACAAACAATAAGTTATCACCAAATAGTATATTAAAATGTTGTCAGTCATTGAAATTTAAAATGCTTTTTTCTTTGATCAAGTTGAAGTATAACTTTGAGTATCTATCTATTTTGGCTACTTTATTAACTTTAAATTGCTATTCCTGTGATTTATTTTAATCTCCTTTATCTTTTATTTGTGTGCTTAAGGAATCCCTCTAGCTGCCAAGGAAAAACTGGATATCCCAGTAATATTTGCACCGGATACAATGAAACTTTATGAAGCTTTGATAGTTGTACATATGTTTAAAGCAAATGGTGAGAGCTGGGATCAAGACAATGTTGAAGAGATAACTACAGAATTGAAAAGGTAAGTGAGATACTGGTCAGTTACTGGGAAGATTATGTATTAATACAGCCATATTGTCAAATCCATTTAATTATATACTAGAGACTTATTGAGAGTTGAAGGTAAATATACATAAAACATTAGGAAACAAATATAGGACCTTATTCTGATTGACTCGCAATGCTGCAAATACACAGACATCGCCCTGCGTCCGGTGAATGGATGTTTTACATAAACTCCCACATCTTTTGATGGTCGCCGAAAGATGCAGTGCATGTCCACATAACAAGAGTGTCTCTCAGGTCACTCAGATATGCATGCACATTCTGGAGGAAGTGTGCGGGCAGCTAACATCCGGTGATGTCAGCTGCACACCCCTGGCACCCACGTCACCGGGCAATTTCCATGGGAACGCCCATAAAACGCTGGGCATTGCCATAGACGAGTCCCCCAGCCCCCACCTGCAACCTTAATCTTGGGTGCATGAATGTTCATCGTAGATGCACTCACCCGGCACATGCGCAGAAATGCGCATTTCAAAAACATCGAGCATGACCAGAATAAGGACCATAGTGTATTTATTTTATGTTTAGTTGGATGCCTCACTTGTGCAATAAATAACAGTGTGTTGAATTAATCTCCATTTAAATGTAGAAGGTTCAGACAGAACCTGTGACCAGAACACACTCACTGAAGTTGAGAACCGCCTTTGAATTAACTCCAGAATCTGTACTGAGTTTACTGTTTTATTCCAATTTCTGAGCTTTTACAGTTAGATCCACCAGGGATCGAACCCGGGTCCAGTGTGAATTACACATCGGTACTTTCCCAGACCGATTGGAGTAGTCTTCTCCTTCATAACCTTATACTGGTACTGCTATTAAAGAGAAACCTTATCCACCAACTTTACATCAGACTACAAATGTATTAGCAGCATAATTAAGAGGAAGGCCATCCGCCACCCAGCCAGTGTTATTATGTTCCAAGCAATTGCTTACTACTCAATAGGAATTAACTCCTCTTGAAAAAGACTGCCTTATTAAATCCCTTTTGATCCATTAACTCCTAATGAAGTCCTATTAAGGGACAAAACGCGTTGGGTTTCTTCTGCTGTTATCAAGCGTTTAAATTGTCTCAATGAATATCATAAAGATCTGGATGAATTGTTGCCACTGTGTGGCTTAAGAGACTTTTTAAATAAATTTTTTGGTACTTGTTTCCTAGCACGGCGCCCACGATTTTAATCTTATTACATCATTTTGATTGCATCGCATGCGATCGATGCGATCAAAACGATGATTTAATTGTACAATCACCCTGATGGGTGATTAGTATGTTATATGCACCCCCATTGTTAACGCCACCGCCACTATTAATGCCAACCCGAAGTGCTGCGCTCGTCACGCTTTGGGTTGGCATTAATAGTGGCGGTGGCGTTAACTATGGGGGTGCATATAACATACTAATCACCCGTCAGGGTGCATGTACAATTAAATCATCGTTTTGATCGCATCGATCGCATCGCATGCCATTTTAATGGCATGCGATGCGATTTTAAAATTGTACAGTGCGGCTCTTAGGACCCAAAAATCGGGTCCCATCGCATACCATCGCATACCACTAATTAAGGCATGCGATGGTATGCGATGGGCGCCGTGCTAGGAAACAAGTACCAATTTTTTTAAATTATTTGGACTCTTATTCTGTATACTAGTGTAAACTTTATTAAGGCTGGATTGATCAAATTGTGAAGATCATCACTAGGGGCACCAACTCACGACTGTGCTACATATATATATATATATATATATATATATATATATATATGTAGAAAAGAGAAGAATGAAGCGCACCAATCAGCAATAAATTTGACAAATTTTACTTATATAACTGCTGACATACATAGGGTTAAAAGTAGAAAGCTTGCCGTGTGGACAGGGCTATACAGCCGGACCCAGCGTCGATGAAGAACCGTGAGCAGTGATCAGTTGCAGACGGGGCGCATCAGGACCAGGACAGACAGCCAGGAACTTCCACAGGTACAGCACTTCGTCAGTCCGTAGCTGTGACGAAACGCGTTGGGTGTGGTTACCTGTTCCCGACGTGGTGAAGTCCTGGTCTGGTTCGTGCTGTACCTGTGGAAGTTCCTGGCTGTCTGTCCTGGTCCTGATGCGCCCCGTCTGCAACTGATCACTGCTCACGGTTCTTCATCGACGCTGGGTCCGGCTGTATAGCCCTGTCCACACGGCAAGCTTTCTACTTTTAACCCTATGTATGTCAGCAGTTATATAAGTAAAATTTGTCAAATTTATTGCTGATTGGTGCGCTTCATTCTTCTCTTTTCTACAAGCATACCCCATTTTGGATTCGTGGTTGGATCCTTGTATTGGAGCTGCACACATTTATGGGACATTCGGACCACTCCTGATATAGACTGTTGGACTTTTTGCGCTGGGTATTTTCTCTCATATATATATATATATATAGCGGGCGTTGGGGGGATGCTGGTTGTGGCCCTGATCCTATGGATATTCCCTGCTGTCTTTATTTCTGAACTTGGTGACCACCTTATTTTTGCTGCTGGATTTGACAGACTCCTTGACAAAGGTCACGGTTAGTGACCGAAACGTTGGAGCATTCAGCTAGGATATTGTTTATTTGTTGTAGCTGGCTTTTGATTTATCAGGAGTTTCTTTCTCCTGATCATTAACTAGTGGAGAGTGCTTTAGTCTTACCTCAGGGTGAGACTTTTTCTCTGTATATATATATATATATATATATATATATATATATATAGATAGATAGATAGATAGATAGATAGATAGATAGATAGATAGATAAAAAGGGTGGTACTAGCGCTGGTGAATCCCCACTTTTTGGCTATAAGTGTTCTTGCACTGTCCTGTGTCAAGTCTCAAATACACTCCCATTCCTTCTTTGGGGTGGCAGCACCTCTCCTATGGGTTCTTGTTCCTGGGAACCCTGTGTATGGAAGGTCTGAAAAAAAGGGTGAGATGGGCCCCTTTAGTGTAGTATTTTAGTAATCAATTTGTCTCCCTTCACCACATGAAGACAGACCAACACCACAATTTTAAAGGTGTACCGTATGAAGTGGTATTCAACCAGTGTTTAGTGAGCGTCTTCCAAAGATAGTTCCAAAGGCTAATCAGCAAACTTCAAGGAATTCCAAAGCCTCCTTCCTTGGTCCTCTCCCCAATGTGATTTACTCTAGTCTCCGGAGAGTGTCACCTTCCGGAGACTAGAGTAATTGACATTGAGGAGAGGATGCTGTATATAGCAGAAAGTGCTATAAGTGAAAAAAAAATACAGAATACAAATTAAACTACAAATGTTTCATCCCTTACAGTATACAGTATTTGCTTTGATCTGTTTTCATCTTTAAATGGATCATGACAGCAACTAGTTTCCCCCACTCATGACTAGCTAAGTCACATTTGGCTAGCGTCAAGGTGAGCATAGACTCATCTGTAACCAGAAGCATCTCTTGTTTTCCCATTCAATTAACTTTTTGGGAATTTTTTTTTTTTTGCAGTAATCTAGAAGGAGATTTTAATTATGTAATGTGAAGAGATAGCATTGACTTGATTTTAATAGCCAAAAATGAATGTTTGATGACTGTCAGCTACAGTAGGAGCAAGTTTCATCTTTGCTCCTTTGGTCATGGCTAGCCATGGCTAGCCATGGCTATTCTATTGTTCTCAGCTGCAATACGTATTGTATTGCAGCTGAGAACAATAGAATAGCCATGGCTAGCCATGACCAAAGGAGCAAAGATGAAACTTGCTCCTACTGTACATGGGTCAATACACAAGCAGATATGCAGAAGTAACTACATAGTGATTGTGCAAATGGCCATCATCACAGCAGAGAATATTGCTGTACAAGCGTGATTTAACAAAATAAATAATTACATGTCAACATTTGAAACAGTGTATCCAAGACAGAGGATGGAACAGTCTCAGGTATACGATGGATCTACCCAATTCATGGAATCCCAGAAGCTCTCCAACCTAAATCTGCTCCAGGTATAAAAGTAACATTATTTGATAAAAAAGCTCTCTCTCTCTCTCTCTCTCTCTCTCTAAAGTAATTGTAGTGAACAATAAATGCTTACATAAATCATTGTTAAAATCAAGCTGCTTGCCAGCGTGGGATAAGGAGACACACAGCCATAAAATACAGCAGGCTGATCACACAGCATCTCACTCGCACAGCACTAGTTTTCAAAACACCCTTCGCTCTTATCGGCTTAGTCGAATACCACATCCTCTAGAATTAGGCCACACCCAATGTGCTTTGTCACAATCCAAGACTTTGTCGAAGTAACGAAATTCGCTGGCCTATATCGAGATGTCCCCCAAATTTGATGCACACTGTGCATGCAAAGGAATACAGAATTTTTTAATTTAATGCGCATGCATCATGATTCGCCAGATTAGCGGCTTCATGCACACGTGCAAGATTTCACAAACTGGTGGCTATCTGCACCATATATCCCATTCTGTGCATGTGCAATTTAGACACAACAGTCGTTTGTACTCGACTATAAGCTCTAAAATTTGTTAAAAACATGCCAACTCCCAAAATAGCATTCCTATTTTGGGAGCTGAGTACACATCACCTCCATTGGACCACTAATGCCTTTATGTGTTTTTACTAAAGTTTGAAGGCCGTTATCTCGCACAAAAGAACTCTGGTAGTTCTTAAAAACATCAACTGGTGGATATCTTAATCGATACATAATAGATCCACGGGATCCAACACCTTTGGATCATTCTATTCCTTTGAAGGACCCTGGTCTCAATTTTTGATCGTGTGATCATCATATTCAACTGTTGTACCCATGCCCCTGATGAAGTCATGTCTATAAGGAAATGTGTTGGGCTAATGGGTTAATTATGATATTCGTCTATATTGAATGTCTACTGTATAAGAGGATACATTATGTTGTTGATTCACTGAAATTGTATCATACAAACCATGACTGCTTACTGCTATGCCCCGAGGGCATTTTTATTAAATGCAAAACAGTTTTTATTGTGAATTGAATTGATTTAATTTAATAAGATAAGGTTTAGTGCATCCTGAACCCCCTTTTTTTCTATACATATATATATATAAATTTATGTACAGTGTAGGTTCACATACACACACATTTTTATATACTATACACACACACACACACACACACACACACACACACACACACACACACACACACACACACACACACACACACATATATATATATATGTTTTCAAGTAGAGTTTTATAAAGCAAGTTGTTGAAGGATCTTGATTATTTTCTGAGTCAAGCAATCTCCTGCTGGTTTCTTTGGCAGCAATAACCTGTGAACGACTTAATGATCTGTAAACATAGAAAACTGTACAAAGCTATAGATTAATGAGTTTCTGAGGAATAGAGACATTTTTTTTAGAACTAATGGAAACTTGTTAATACAAAAAATCTCACTGGAGAGTTTAAAGTACACTCATACCTCTTTTGCTGTACCTAACTTAATTCTATGTTGCATTGTCCTTCTGTTGCCTTACTGCATGCATACAAATTACAGAACATATAGCACAAAGCACAAAATAAAAAGCCAATGTTGTGTCACTGTTATTGGTATGCTGGTAATTATATAATATAGAACTGTAGCCTCCTTTCGTCACTGTTTATTCAATACATTGTGCATACAGCAAAAGTTTAAATGTAAAATATTAGTCACAAAACTGTTGTAGTACTTTATATTATATTTAGTTTTAGGGTAAAACTGACTTTTTCATTTTCCAGTAATATTGTTAAGGAATAATCCAGTGGTTCCCAAACTAGGAATCACTCCTAGCATAAAAGATTTTTATTAAAACATTTTGGGAAATAATTAATATTAAAGTAAATTGTGCCTACCTGTCAACCTTAGGTTGTTATTTGATGTTGTTCAGTTGTGTCTCTGATAGTGGCAGCCACTAATACCTGTTACAATGACCATATTTAATTTGATCCTGAACATCCAACTGGAGGCACCCCTGAAAGAGCTTTGGGCACCATAGTGGTTTGGGAACCACTGGAATATGCCATGTTTACCTTTCTTAGTATTGTGGTGACTATGAGCCTGATTCAGAGTTGTACAAGCATCTCTTATATGCATTGCACATGCACAAATAGTGACAGAAATTGTGTAAATGCAATGTAGCCAGAGCTTGACTGACAGGAAGCCGGCTTTTGGAGGTTTTAAGCTGCCATTTTCCAGGCATGTCAGGATGGATGAGCAAAGAGCAAACCAATTACACACAGTGTACTGTATACTTACAATATGTATACATGCAAATATAAGAAATAATATATATTTCAGTGTAATTCAATGTAATATTAAAACCATCATTTCTGTGCTCAAATATGTAATAACAGTTACATGGAACATTAATAAAGAGAAGATGGGAAATAGTACTTCACATTTGGCAATCCCTTCAAAAACCTCAATTATTACCATAGGTTGACCTTACAGTGTTTCCAGAAGACCTGACTAATATGTTGGATAACTGTGAATAAAACAGGGCTTCAAGGTTGTGAGATGCTTAAAAGAAATTAAGAAACATTTTTATTATTACAATAAAAAACAAAACCACACACCTAACTAGTATTAAATGCCAAAGAGCTTATAATTAATATACATTTATTAGTCTCAGCATGCCATTCATTTTTTGCAATTATGCTAGAAATCCAGTAAGGAGCACAACTGGGAAACATCTATCTAATCTTGCACTTGTAATGAACAGACTTTAACCAGGGCTGCCACTAGGAATTTTTGGGCTCAGGACTGATTTCCAGTCCGGGTCCCTCCAGGTCCCCCTCATCTCCCCTCCTTTCACTTACCGCCTGACTCCTGCTCCGAGTCCCTCATCCCCTCCTGCTGAATGCAGCAGGTCTCGAAGCACAGGCTTCTTCAGTGCAGGATGCTGGTGGCCAATTAAAATGCAGCACCGGCTGGTGAGCCAACTAGAGCTCTTGTAGTGGAAGCCGCTCTGATTGGATCATTATCATACTGTTGATGTCGACAAAGCAGTCATCTGGCATGAGACACTTTGTAAATTCTTTGGAAAATATAATTTTTCACTTGTGTTTTTATGTCATTAAAAAGGCAGATTTGAATGAATATGCCCCCAAAAGTGAAAATCAATAATCCAATTCAAGATCGTTTATATTTCACACTTAAACCATTCTGTTGCTTTGACTGTAAAGGGTTTATAGCAACTACAATGAAAATGTTTGTACATACAAAATGAGAGCTTTAACCCATACTTAGGCTTACATTTGTCTGGGTTTCTTTTTTGGCCATTGGAAAACATTTACTTTGTTAAATAAAATGAGAAAAGCGGTAGCCATGTTTGTTTTACTTACAACCAGCTTCCATACTGACCATGAAATACAAAGGATGGGATTGCTCAGGAATCAGCTTGTTTCGCACACACTTCCACATCTATTTTCCCATTGGATAATATACCAGTAAAGGGGCAAAGCCTTAGGACTTTGTGAAGCATGCTGATTCCTGGGCAACACTGTAATCATGCCTAGGGCAGAGGCGTAACTAGAACTTTGTGGGCCCCATAGCAAAATTTATAATGGGGCCCCCCACCACCACCACTATTACACATTATGCGACACATCGCAATTTCCATTACACATTATGCAACACAGCACAGTGCCCGCCATTACACATTATGCAACCCACCCCAATGCCCATTACACATTATGTGACACACCGCAGTGCCCGCCATTACACATTATGCCATCCACCCCAATGCCCATTACATATTATGTGACACACCACAGTGCCCACCATTATTCATTATGCAACCCACCCCAATGCATATTACACATTATGTGACACACCACAGTGCCCACCATTACACATTATGCGACACACTGCAGTGCCGACCATTACACATTATGCGACACACCGCAGTGCCCACCATTACACATTATGCGACACACTGCAGTGCCGACCATTACACATTATGCGACACACCGCAGTGCCCACCATTGCACATTATGCGACACACCGCAGTGCCCGCCATTACACATTATGCGACACACCGCAGTGCCCACAGTCAGTCTCACAAATCAGCAGCTCTTAGGTAAATAGCTTCAAATCAGTCAGTTTTTAATAAGTGAAATAATGAAAATGTATGCAAACAAATACATTAAATAATAAATTATATATTAAGATTGCTTTGCAAAAATATAGAATAGTTCAAAATAGGCATCTAATGGAGGTATTGATTCAGGAGATATTTATTGGCAATAATCTTAGTGTGATCCTCATATTTCCCAATATATTGCCATATTGTTGTTGGCAGAGTTGGGATGTAATCATAGGCCACTTTTGATGTAAATTGAAATATCTCCATAGACAGGTGCTATAAGCTTGTTATTTGTGTGAGTACATTCAGTAATTGGTTAATTTATGAACAAGTGAGCACTTAGTCAGACATGAGCGGTTTGTATTCAAGCGCTGCGCCCCCCCCCCCCCCATCTGAACAGATAGCTGAGCTCACCAGCGATATTATATGATGATGATGATGATGCAGCAGCAGTAGGAGTCTTCCCTCCATCGGCCGCCCTCACTGTCTGATTCTGGATCCCTCGTGGCAGCGTGTGTCCGCTTGGTCCTGTGGATGCGTGGCCGCCTGCCTAGCCTTCCGGAAGTCTCTCCCTCCCATGCAGGACCACGCGGATGGGGCTCACATGAGCAGCAGCTGCCGTGCGCACGAACTCGCGAGATGATGACAGTATCATCTCGCGAGTTAAAGGGCACGGCGGCGGCGTCATCATTCATCCGCCTCCGCGCCTGCCCGGCTTCTCCCCCAGCACAGCCAAGCCCGGCGCAAGCTGCTTAAATGCCGCGGCGGCTCTTTTAAGGGATAATATTATATTACTGGTCACGGTGCAGGGGAGTGCTTGGGGTCCCGGCCCCCCCAGCCGCCGGGCCCCATAGCAGCTGCACCCCCTGCACCCTCGGTAGTTCCGCCACTGACAAGGGGAACCATCCAGCACATGTATTACATACATCTTCACAAGTATTGTATATTTATACGGTTACCCCCCCCCCCCCCATCACAACATAGGGATAGATGTATCAAGCTTAAAAAAAGGTGATAAAATAAAGAGTGATAAACAGCCAGCCAATCAGCTACTAATTGCAAGGTTACAGGTTGGGGTACTTATATGTTAGTTGGGCGCCCACTATAGTTAGTACGCTCATACCTCCACTATCCATGTCAGCATGGAGTTGAGTTTATATAGTGTGGCGAGCACAGCGAGCTACCGAGCCCGAAGCGTGGCTAGCGTAGCGAGCCCCGTGAGAGAACGCGTAAAACTAAGCAAATAGCTTAGTGGGCGCCCAACTAACATATAAGTACCCAGGCTGGATTTGAAAAATGACAGGTAGGAGCTGATTGGCTGGTGGTTTATTACTGTCCACTTTATCACTTTTTGAAGCTTGATTCACCTGGCCCATAGTCTTTAGTGTTCTTTAAAATGCAAATGTAATTTCTCTTTCATGTTTGCAGTTAGAAACTACTGTAGAATCTATATTAAATTGGTTTAAATTTGGAGTGCACATTTAGCAAAAGGCCATCAATCTCTTGGAGCTGTTATTATAGGTTGTTCTCCATCGTTTGACAAATCTAATTGTTGAGTGACCTATAACATATTAAGATGACAGAATAAGGTTATTAAGATTACGATGAGAAATACTTGCATTGCAGTTATTAGCGAGCAGGTTTAGCTTCATTTTAATCTGCTGTTAGCACATACGTATGCATTTTGCATGTAAAATGTGTCCATGTCACCAGTGTACTTAACAAGGGTTTTTTTTTTATCTTGGGAAGAATAATGATCATTTTTAGTTTTTTGTGACAAAATAAATTACCATCATTAGGTTTTCTATTCTGAATAGAAATATTTTGTTCAGAAGAAGTGTTTCCTCAATGAAGTAAGGTGTAGCCTAAAGGTGCCCATAACGGATGTAAAATGTAGCCATAACCCTTATGTTGCACTAATATTATGGGTTAAAGAGTGGGTAAACGAAAATATGTTCTGCATCAATTGCGAGGGTCAAAAGCAAATTGTGTGGCCACTTGAAAAGATGATTGCCGTTTAGGTGTTAAAAATGGTTATAATATCTTAGTCAGCCAACCAGTACCTATAGATTTTGTATTTACTACCTAAATGCATGCCCGCAGAACATTGCACAAAGCACTCTGACATAGATTTTTTTAATACTGATTATTTCTAAGTAGCAGAATACAATCGATTTTAAACCTACATCGTATTGGGCAACCAATCAGAATCTACTTCTTATTTGTTTAGCACCCTCTAGAAGATAGTAGACAGGCTCTGATTGGTTGCCCATAGCAACAGCACATGTGAAGTAGAATACACATCTTAGTAAATTTCCCCCATAGTGTCATATTGTAAGTCAGGGTTGCCTACCCTCCCGGAATGGCTGGGAGGGTCCCAAAAATTGGGTTCCCCTCCCGGCCCCCCGGGA
This sequence comes from Crinia signifera, assembly GCF_055691185.1. Taxonomy (NCBI): domain Eukaryota; kingdom Metazoa; phylum Chordata; class Amphibia; order Anura; family Myobatrachidae; genus Crinia; species Crinia signifera. The sequence continues at coordinate 255,167,329 of NC_139218.1, forward strand.
AAGGTGGGCAACCCTCCCAGAATCTGTGGCACCCCCGCTCAGCCCCCTGATTGCGGCTTCCTCCATCCTGCCCTTGGCGTTTAAATAACTCTATCTGCCGATCCCCCCTGAAGTCATGCTGAAAGTCTCCTCTCCGGGCTTCTCTTGCAACCTTGTTGTAAGTGCTGTCAACATAGCAGTTTTATTTAAAAAGCAGCAGTAGGGTATATGTTGTCCTCTGCCTGCAGCTCTCAGTTTGTTGCAATCAAATACATGCAGGCACAGATTACATCTGACTCACAATCAGGCTGTAAATTTGTTGCAATTCTTTGATAAACCTTATAGGTTTATGTAAATTAGTTTATCACCTGTCAAGTAGATAAATAATCATGGAAAATGATGCTCCATGCGGGAAAACATTGTTCAATATTATACTGTACTTGTATATAGTACACATTTATACAAAATAACATGTATACAGTACATTCAGTTTTTTGTTACATAGAAACATTGAATTTGATTGCAAATAAGAACCATTTGGCCCATCTAGTCTGCCTGTTTTTTTAACTATATGGTTACATAAAACTCTATTGTATCCTTATTTGTTTGTAAGGATATCCTTATGTCTATCCCATGCATGTTTTGCTCTAATGTCTTAGCCTATTATACTCTGGGAAGTTATCCTGAACCCCTCTCCAGTTTCATTGCATGTCCTCATGTTCTAATACTACCCTTCATTTGAAAAATGTTTCCCTCCTGGACCTTGTTAAAAGCATTATTATATTTTGAAATCATGTTCCCCCTTTCCCTTCTGTGCTCCAAATGATACATATTAGATGTAGGCCATGTACCATTTAGTTGCCCTTCTTTGTACTGTCTCTAATGTATTTATGGCTTTCTGGAGATATGGGCTCTAGATCTCTTTCCTCCTCAATATTTTCTAATACAGTGTCATTAATACTATATTTAGCCTTTTGAGTTTTGAGAGCCAAGTGCATGATTTAGCATTTTTTTTACATTAAACTGTTATTTGCAATACTCTTGACCAATCTTCTAGTCTACCTACATCATTAACCATTTGTTTTACCCCTGCTGGTGTGTCTACCCTGTTGCAAACCTTTTGTGTCATCTGCAAAAAAGGCATACTTTCCCTTTAATACCATTTAATAAATAATTTTAAATAATTAAAAAAATATATATCCTTTATCTATTACTTTAGTCAACCAGTCTAAAAAGTCAGTAATGTTTGTTTGACATGACCTCCCCCAAGTAATTCAATGCTGTTTGGGATCCTGTAAATTGCTGGATATGAGATAATATACTACCATTTCTTTTAATAGTGTTCTTACTGCCTTATAACATTTAATCAAGCATATACTAGACATGGAAGAACCTTATTTAAGGTGATAAAGTTGTGCCATTACCGGTAGAAATTTTGTCTGCTTAAGTTCAAACATTAGTTAGCAATTGAGAAATAAAATGAATATTTTTTTTTGCAGCTGTTGTGAGCTGCAAAGCACGAAGCCGGACTGAAGAGAGAGTAGAAGTTTTACTGACAGGAGTTGTTCCTGGCCAGACTGCCATGGCAAGATCAAGTGATGATGTCATATCTGTGGAGAAGACTGCCCACATACAAGACGAAGTTCAAGTCAGCAATGGTATAGTTATTAAATACTGCTTGATAGATAGTAAATCTGTGTGCTAATACAATAGTAAACCGTGTGCATACTTATGGTAAGAAAACAGAATATAAATCAACAATGAACTGTGACAGGGTAACAGTGTGTAGATGAGAACAGTTACTTTCTTAAATAAAGCATAGTGAAAAATAGAGTACACCAGATAATAACTTAAAGAAAGTGCTGACCAATTTAAGCATCTAAAACCAATACCTGGCAAAGTGAACTAGGAAAATACAGAGAAATGTGTCTACTTTTATAAATATTGGCCATATCCAAAGTTTACAGATCATGCAGTATAATCTAAAGGTACCTTTAAGTCTTTTATTGATGTGTTCTTGAGTATTGAATGATTGAAAAGGATGTATCCAATAACTTTTAAGGCTGTTCAGGTTTCTATAAACCCTGGGAATAGCTAATGTTTTTCATGAGTCCCTTTGACAAAATAGGGTGTCTTGTTTTAAACATGGTTGTCATTATACTTTTATTTGGTCTCAGCCTACACATCTATGTACCAGCTAATGTGAGTTGTTAGCCAGTAAGAAAAGGTTCATTGCAAGAGGCAATTATCCAATAACAAAGATTTGTTTGTCATGACTGGAGATCGGTGGACCCAGGCATGTCCTATTGTAGGTGGCTATCGATGTTAGCTGAATGCCAATGAAAAAGTGCACAGATGCAATAGGATAAGGTGAAGAAACTTTATTCACACAATGGTAATGACGGTAAAGGTGAATACTTGAGAAACAATATAAGAAACAAAGTAAATACTTGAGATGAGGATGTAGACTGTGGCATTATCGCTGAGGAACTGAAGACTGTAGCTTTAACGCTGAGGAGCAGAAGACCGTGGCTTTAATGCTGAGGGACTGAAAAATGTGGCTTTGAGGCGCAGGGACTGAAGACAGTGGCTTTAAGATTGAGGAACTGAAGACTGTGGCTTTAACGCTGAGGACTTGAAGACTGTGGCTTTAAGGCTGAGGAACTGAAGATGTGGATTTAAGGCTGAGGAACTGAAGACTGTGGCTTTAAGGCTGAGGAATAGAAGACTAAGGCTTTAACCAGAGAATGACCAGAGACACTGGAAGAATACAGCAGGAAGGTAGTTTAGTATGGGTGACTTGAACCGGAAAATGACCAGAGGACTGGACCAGACACTGGAGGAATACAGCAGAGTGTGGGATGAAGCAGGCAGTGGAGCATGGACACAGATGGAAGCAGGAACAGGTGAGGCCTGCATACTGGAAGGCACTGTAAACCTGGAGGCTGTCTGGAAGCAAGCTCACACAGCATTAGAGCTGATAAGCAACAATGCACAAGCAATGACTGCTAGCTGAGCTGGGAACTTAACCCCCTTGGGTTGCACTTTGTGGACAGCACGGCAAATGGGAATTTGTAACAGATTCTAAATGGGGCAATCCGTGTGAAGCAGGAAACTTGCATGATTCCACCCAGATAACGAAGGAGTTAATGGCTGCAGTGGATCAGACAGCTAGGAATTCTACAGGTGTCAATAGTAGTACTGCACAGTCTCTCAGGAAAGCATGATTGCAATCTGGCTGCAGGAGGCTGGAATACTAAAGAACATAGAAACTGAAGAGCAGACATGACAGGCCAGGTACACAGGATTTAAGCAGGATTGCGACATTTATCATATTGGATATGATCAATAATTATTTAAAACGTACCCTTTAATTCCATTCGTATTCAGATATAATGGCTATATAGCTCAAGCACACACAAAACTTTTAAACAAAGTGAAGGTATATCCTCTTTTACAAAAGGCAAGCAAATATCCAAATATAAAATATATAGAAAATGACTAAATAAAGCTTAATTGATTAATCATACATTTGCAGTAGCAGTATATATTATTTATATATTTATACTTATTTAACATTTATAAGTGATAAATAAATGCTTTTAAAAGAATCGTGAAACGTGTTATCTAGAAAATAGACTAGATATACAACAATAGTACAGTGTGTGTAAAAAACTTAACAGGTTTTAGTCCTTTCATGACCAGGAGTCATACTAACCAATTTTCCAGCTACCGCATGCGGAAGGGGGCAGATGGGTCGGTGAAACAAGGCTCATGGTCTTACAATGGGTGGCAGTACATGATCGGCCATCATGGACCCCCCCATTATTCAGTGACAGATTACCAGCATTGTAAAGAGGGGGCCCCCAGCTATGGCCTCCTTGGACCACCCAGTTTCAAGGATGGCCTCATACTTCAATATTATCAAATATCCTTTGGTAAGTTCCTGAACATAGGGTGCCAATAAGTTCCTGAACATAGGGTGCCAGTTATTAATACCTCCCAAATTTTCCATGTTGAGAAGAGGGACGAGTGGCCAAAAGGGCGCATGGCTTATGCAAATTAGGGTGCAGCATATGCAAATAAGGAGCGTGCCCCGTTTTTGCCCAGTGTGCCCCTGAATAGACACTGTGCGGGTGTGCGCAGTGTCTATTCTGTCAGATTTGGGGGGACTCCCAATTGCTCCCCTGCAGCGGGACACTGCCGGCTGTGGGAGGGACGCGGAAACATCCCCAAAAACCGGGATGTTCCCGCTGTATACGGGACAGTTGGGAGGTATGAATTAAAGTTAAAATAAAGTGAAATATATCATTTCAGTTTAGTTATCATTGTGATGTATGGAAGCATTCTTACAAAGTAATATGAATAAAGAACAGTCTACTTATATTTAAAAAAAGAAAATACAAATTCTTTGCTCATGGCCGCTGGAGGTTGTTCTGCTGTTCTTTTGATTAATTTGCTGGTGTTTCACAAACAGTGACATCTCTGCGTGGTTATTAATTTGTGCCCTTTGGTGTAAATGTTAGTGCTGTTGCTGAATTGTCTCCAGTATGTCATAATAATGTAGATCTTCATAGCATGTGCGTTTTCTATCCTTGACTGCAATTAATTACACATATTGCTTGGGGTACAGTACAATGATGAAAATAAAGCTATACTTTATATTGCTGTGGTATGTTATTTTATTTAAACTAGCAACCTTAGGTTTCTTATTTTTATCCAGGTCTATTGATGCCACTAAGATAAAACTTGTTTATGATATGTAATTGTTTAGAGAATAAGGCAGGTATTCATTTAAAAGTACCATTCTAACAGGCAGAGTATTGTACTGACGTATTCGGATACACTATAATCCAGAATCATTTTACATTTTTAGCCAGTCCTAACCTAGTGGAATTATATTAATATTAGCTTTATATAAATTTAAAGCCTGCCATAAAATACTCTCCAGCATTGTCAGACTTTGTTAGCTATGAGTATAAATACAATTTGCTGCACCATGTGAGAATGCAGTGTTATAATCATGTGTGAGTGTTTTTTGTAATAAGACAATTTTCCAGCTCATAAATAGGGTGGAATAATCGCAAAAATTTAACAGGCAAATCTGTAATCTCATATTTTAGCCTCTTAGCCAAGAATAAACTCTTGAGATACTCAATAATGTCAAGCATGTTAGGCAACATTGCTTGAATAAACCTAGTCTGAATTGTAAACCAGAGAGAATTATGGAAAATGATGATCCATGTAAAACCTAAAAATGTCAGACATAATTTAACCCTTTGAGCGCCAAGTTAATGTCAAAGCAAACATCATAATGACCTGTGCAGTTTACCCTATATAGGAAATATAATCTTTTTTACAGAACAATTTATATTTGAATTTATGTAACAAATGTGAGTGACGCTGGAATTTTTTAGTGGATATTTTGGAACATCTTTCACTGCTGATGTTAGCACTTAAAGGGTTAAGGTATATAATTTTTTTTATGAGTTAGCAGAATTGTAAATGTGTTTTTTTTTTAAAGATAAAAGGTCAGTTGGAGCACAGTTCTTTTAGTAAAAGAATTGGGGGGTATTTAATCTGTGTCAACCTCCCACAGCCATCTCCTGACGGGGGAGATGGCTGCGGGGCCCTATTCAATGCTGTCTTCCCCGACAGCATTGAACATGGGTTCTGCGCAGAACGAGCCCGACATCACAAGCTGTCGGGGTCGTTCTGCCGAGAAAAGCCGGAAATAGGCGAACTCCCGGCCGGGGCTCGTCTATTTCCAGGGACATTGTCTATTTCCGGGACATTGAATCCCGACCGCCGAGCTCCAGTCGAGCCAAGCGAGAACGGGACAGGGGCACGGCTGTCGAGCTTGCTCGACAGCCGTTCCCCTAACATTGAATTCCCCCCTTGAACTGCCGCAATAAACAACATTACTGATATTGAGTGGGTTGGCACAGTACAATACCATCAGGTACATCCTCCACAGCTCAGGATGAGGGTGCCAGGTAATGCCCCCTAAGGGCAAGGTCATTTTTTCATCTTGTGTTAGTAAGAAAGTAATGTTTAACCCTTTGAGATCCAAGGCAATTTGTAAAAATTGTTGTGAAAATTGCCAAGCAAACCTTTATATTAAACCCTTTAAGTGTCAACGTTGCTGTGAGAGATCCTCAAAATATCAGATAAAAAGACCAGCGCCACTCACAGCGACTGTTCATTTTTTGGGTGCAATATTTAACTGAACTTCAATTCATTTACTTGGCTGTATCTGTATTTATGTATACTAAAAGTACATTGCCATTGCTACATTTTAAACTTGCCAGAAGTCAAATGCAAAGCTGTAGCCTTAATTTAAGCAGTGAAAAGGCTTTCCATAATGCACATTTATCATTACCATATTGAACAGATTCTAAATTGATATCCAACTGTTTTCTTATTGGATTCCATTGTCTTTTAAAATATTTTTTTTTCTGTGCTTAAAAAAACATGATGTTTTTTTTTTATTACTACACCAAGAAATTTATGTTTTTCATTTTATAATGCCAATAAACCAAAATGGCAAATTAGTTTAGACCTGTTGGACAACTAGCTGAGTATTTACTTCATGTCTAAATATGCCTATAGCATATGCAGACATGTGAAACCTGGTTATATCATGAATACAAAACAGTGGATACATGGTTTTTGGAAAGAGATAATGATATAAGGTACAAAGTAGTTTTTAGCTTGTTCAGTTTGGTTATCTACATATGTGGCCATATGTGCTTGGGAGAAAAACATGGAAGTGACATATGTAGATAAAGAAGTAACGTACATATCACTACTTCGCAGTTACAATAAATAACTGGATAAGGGATTTAAAAAATATATCAAAATTATTTACGATACCTGTTATTAGAATAAAAAATATTTTTTACAAAGTATAATTTCTAAGTAAGCACATCTACTGTGTAACTGCAATAGTTATTTCATGACCCTGATTATTTAAATTTGAACTCATTTTAGGTTTTAGCACTGCAGAAGAGTTCTTGTATGAAATTAGGTATGAATCTGAAGAATTAAAATCTCAGCTGGAACCCTCTGTGGGAATTGAGATAGTTAGAAAAGAACGTGATACGACATCTGGGATTGTCACATTGATTTTCAACATCATTTTTGCACCCAACAAGTCAATGAGGTAAACTGCTACTTATGTACAATATTATATTGGGAGTTGTACTTGATCTCATAACAAGACAGCAAATATGGAGCTTTCAAAACTAATTTAAACTACTGCCATTTACACTAATTTACAGCAGAGTTCAAATATATAATGAGGCAAGCCTACATGGCTGATCCCCAGAAGATATGCCAGCTAACCTTCACCTGATTCCTCAACAGAAGGTCTCCTAGCTTCCTCAAGCTATTAGATTTAATTAATGTGAGAACGCTGTCATGTAGAATTAACTTTGACATACTGTAGCTTGTAGCTATCCTTGATTACTCTTCAGTATCAATACAGTATATATTTGATATGAGTGTGTTCTGGCTGGCACACTCAGCTTATTTACATTCCCTGCTTTATTCACGGCCAGGTAACATTTCGATAATCGTAAAGATGATTTCATTTTTGTGTTATTTGTCTTCCAGACTCTTTGCCACATTAGTTGTGCAGTGTGTGACTGGAGGAATATGGAAGTTTCCCATACAGTTTGTTGCCACAGAACCAAATGTGGATGATATTATTCAGATTGAGGCAGTTGGCTTAAACAAAGAATCTGTTGTTGGCTTCAGACTTACCAGCCAGACAAGGTAATTTATTTACTGTTCTAAGTAGTACTGTGAATTAATAGACAAATGTGCATTTACAGTATAGGTCTTTGAGCATTCTATGAGTTCGGGCACAAAAATACAGCAAACTGTGAGGTTGTATTTTGTATACAGCACAGTTAAATGCAGAAGCATGTTCTTAAGGACTAAAACCTGTTTAATTCCCATACAGTGGTTGAATGATATATGATGCAGGTGGTTTAGCACTACTGGGCCCATAGGTGGCAGGTGCCCAGAAATGCCTGTTCCTTATGCAATGGCTCTGCGTCTTCTCTGATTCCCTGAATTGATCCCTGAGGTGGCTCCCACTCTGATCTCAAAAGAGGAAATATTCATCACTATGGTACAGTGGGTGCAAGCCAGTGGCAAATTTATAATGGGTGCAATGTGCAAGTTGGAAAACAGGCCACTGACTTCCCAGGGGGCTGACACCATACACGCTGCACCCATTTTTTAAATCCTTTCCCTCCGGAATCCATTGACAGAGGCAGTAACCCTGCAGAAATTGGCTGCCGCACTAATTTTTACAGAGATCTGCACATGCGCTAGAGTGCTCAGACCCTGCTGTTCCTGGTACTAGCTCTAGACCAAGAGAGTGGGTCAATGACATTACAGAGGTGCAGCTGCCCCACTTCACAAATTTACTGTGCCCCACTTCACAAGTATTCTGCCAGTACTCACATCATTTGAAATGAAAAAAATAAATAAAAATAAAACAGTTGGGTTACCTAAAGTTTGCTTTGTCTAGAATATCTATTCTATTAAATTCCCAATTAAGGTGAAAAAGTTTTAAAGAAATAGCAAGAAGCACACAGTTTTGTTGAACTGTACAAGAGATACCAGGCTGCGACCATCCACATAAGAATGGCCAACTCTCCTCCTTTTCTACGAATATACAGTATCGGCCACTGTGTCAGTGCCCGCAGCTCCAACTGTCATTTACTTATCATGTACTTGTCCTATTTGCATTTGTACTGTAAATCATTATTTTCTTGTTCTGTTCGTGCTCATCTATGTATTGTCAGGCGATACGGAACACTTGTAGCGCCATATAAATAAACAATAATAATAATACAGATTGAGTATCCCTTATCCAAAATACTTGGGGCAAGAAGAATTTTGGGTAACGGATTATTCTGTATTTTGGAATATTTTTATGTTTGAATGAGGTATCTTAAGGAATCTTGCATTTATGTTGTATAAACACATCAAACACATGAAATACACACAAATATATTTTAAAACAAGGTTTTAAAACATAAAACAAAGTTTGTGTACAATTGCAGACACTGGATTTGAAGGCCAAGCAATCATTGTCTTGGATATATTTAGTGCCAGTTACATATCATGTACCCAGTAGATACATTCTGGAGACTATGGTTTTCAGAATAATTTGGATAACGGAAATTTGGACAAGGAATACTGTCATTAGTTTTAAATATGTAAAAAGTTCTAAAAAAAAAATAGCTGCGGCCACTGCAACATAGCACTCCGTATACAGACTCATTCACACAAAGATGTACAAGTGTTGCATATTAAACTAATCTGTATAATCTTACTAAATGATTGTCACATGTAATTGTTCAATTTGCGCAACTAAGATACACATGTGCCTCATCAGAGTCTCACAGGATCTGAAATGGCAATCAGCACATTGTGATTTTAAAGATTGAAATAATGCACGAATATAGCTGTGAGGTATGATCGAACAGATTGGAAATTTGTGGCCCTGGAAAGATTTATGGAAGTGACCTCATGTGGGTGGGAACAAACCAACTATTTGCCAACAGTATATCAGTAAGGATTATACATTATTTTAACTCGAAAATAAACATAAAATATATGCACATACCTTTAAAACCCCCTCAAGAAAAGAAAAAAACTTTACCCTATCCTTTCAACTTTTGGTCTAGGGTGCAATGAAAAGAATTCTGATACTGTAGGGTGACATGATTCAACAAAAGTTTAAGAACCAGTTTAGACAATATAGTCCTCTTAAGCAGAACCAGCAACAGAAATCTTGCAAACTGGAACACTTTGGGGACCCTATTCCTGCCCAGTAGGTAAAGGCTGGTTGACCATTGACTCATCATCCCTGTCTCTCCGAGGCTCAAACCATTTATCCATCTTCACTCCTCACCTGCATAACTCTAGCCTTATCCCCACTTGTGTCACTCAGACACCATGCTGTGTCACGAGCCTTGTTCCCCCTGTGTCTTTCCTTCTGTCAGCCTTAAATCCCCAATGTCTCTAACCCTAATTCACCACCCTAGGTCTCCCAGCCTCATTCCCCACCCTGTGTATTTTAACCTCTTTCTCCCCATGTGTCTCAGTCTCAGCATTTCCCTGTATATCTCAGCCCAATATTCCCCTGTGTTACTCAGTTTCCCCTTTTTTGTCAATGAATCCCTCTGTGTCTCTCAGCCTCCTCCTGTGTCTCCCAGCCTCCCCCTTAGCTTAGTTTCCCACTATGTCTCTCAGCCTAACTGTGCTTCTCAACCTTCTACTGTATGTTTCTCAACCCTGCACCAGTTGTTCAGCCCCCCTCCCTGTGTCTCTCAATCTCGCCCTGTGGTTCAACCTTTCCTTGCATCTCTCAGACTTCCCCTGTTGTTTTTAGCCTACACTATCCCTTCAGCCTTCACCCGTATCTCTCAACCTTTCTGTTCCCCTGTGTCTTTCAGCATCATCTGTCTATCTGTCTCTCCAGCACACCCATCTGTGCTTCCCATTCCCCTGTGTCATTTGAACTTCAGCCTCCCAAACCCTAACCCATCCTGTGTCTCCCCAACCCAGCCCATACTTGATTGATAGTGATTCTGCTGCTGCATCTTTGCCTGTGGCTCAGCTCTCATGCTGTCCATTGATATGTCCTTATGATGTCATGTGCACGGAATCACCACAAAACTGACTTTACTGTTCTACCTAATGGTGGCCATTCAGGCTCCCACTCTTTCTGTCTATGCCCTGCTGAATACAGAGTGGTACAGGTCTGGGGAAAATAGGAAATACTATAGTCTCCAAAGATTTCTGCGAATCTAGACTCCATCCGAATATCATGTGCCTGTTACAAGGGTCCCATTTATCCTTCACTGTTGCTGGGTGCTGGGACATAACTTCTTTTGTTGACATGATTTTGCATTTGAAATCAACTGTAGTTTAGTCTAGTCCACCTAGCAAACTATTGAGAAGGAGAGAATGGTGGAATTTACCGTAGCAGCCATTTACTTCTACAGTTACTGTCATTTATCAAGCAAAGTCTATACAATAACAGTTAGAAGTTGATTAGTTGCTATAGGCACTATGTAAAAGTTAGTGAGTTTATGTGGAACATACAGTATTAATAATAGGCCTTAGTAAGATGACTTCTAATCGCTATATAATTCTGTAAACTGCAGAACAAACTTTTTATTCTTAATTGCAAAAATGCTGTATTATTGCAATTACATGCCCTTTTTTCAATGGAATACATAATGATTTTGTGAACTTAAAAATACAACTGTTTACTTGTTTTTGCAACTTTTAATTATCCATGTGAAATTCCTTATTAAATAGACATGTTATTTTACAAAGCATTTACAGTTGAAATTATTTTTATAATTGGCCAAGATTTGTTGCGTTTGGGTCACAGTATAACAGTGGGTTATTTGCATGAATTTTATCTCAGTTGCAGGGGAGGATGAGATTATCGTTAGGATATAAATTATGACCATTTATTTTATTTGTCTTGCATTTGGATTTCTCTGCTTACCAGTGAAAAGTTCTTTCAGGTTGAAAGAAGCAATTAAATTGAGAGACATGTTTGCAAAAATGTTTTTTTTTTAAGTATTTAAATAAATCCGGAGTCCACCAGAGCTTTGTGCTTTATGTTGTAGAAATAATTACTTCTTCAGTGTTATTATAATTACAGTATAAAAAAAAGCTACAATAGTTTGCAAGAGCATAACCATTATCAGTGCTGGCGGTACAGTGAGCAATGTCTCAGAGGACACAATTTGCTTAAAATAACAAATTTAACATGTATTCTTAACAAATGTTTCTAGGTAGTTATACGATTTGAAAAATTATAAGGATAAATTGACTGTACATTATATATTAGGAGGAATTTGGGTAGTGGGCTTTCCGACCTTATTCCAGGTATAGAGTGGTGAGTGAAAGTTGTGTGGATGGAAAGACTGATTGTGTTGAATACTAAGTTTGTGCATACCACACAACCAATTCAAAAAATTGTCACAAAATAAACCATGCTCCCAGTCTACCCATGTCATGCCTGGTCTTTAGACATACAAACATTAGGGCAAACCATGCCCACTATCATGTAAACCCCAATCTTTTCAAAGTCCTCCAACAGTTCTAATCAATCCGAATCATCTATGATCAAAGCATCCATTGTGTTTGTGTGATTGCACTTTATATCTGTATCATGTTATACTCTATATAGTGTATACACCAAGGGCCCATCCCACAACATAGGGTGTTATGCAGCCACTATCACATGGGTACAAATTAACTGACCTGGCAAAAATCGAAAGACTGTGCAGGTATACGACCATCCTGCAATAAAATGCTGCTACTTTTTTTTATCGCTAGCCTATGCAAGGAGACTGACAGGAAGCCTGCATTTTTGGGTGGTTACTAGTCGTTTTTCGGGAGTGTCAGAAACCACAGGCATGCCCAGGTGTTTGAATGGAAGTCGTGTATTGTCAGCTCCAGCCATGATCAGCCTGTTTCTATCGCGACCAGCGTGTAAGTCCGAGGCAACGCACAGACTGCACACACTGGAAAAATTATTTGATGGTGAGTGGCTGCGAATGGATTTGCAGCTAATCACTGGCCTAGAATATTTTTGCAAGCTTTTAGCAATCCATGCACATTTGCAGGCTTGCATAGGGTGGGATTTTACTGTGGCTGGTCGGCGATTACCTGATCGCAGAACTAGCAGCGAATTAGCAGTCCTGTGATCAGGTCTAAATAACCCCCATAGTTTCCAACAGAAAACACCACCTGTATTATTATCTCACTTGAAATTGAGTCTGGTTTTCTGCCATCTGTGAAAATGGCTTCTGTGTGGTTTCTGTGCAGAAGGGCAGACCTGGCCGCTGATCTTTAAAGTTGCAGATATCTGCGAGTAGAAAGCCACCGCTAAGACAGAAAGCATACCCACCCTGTTTTCAATTTGCAACAGAATTATGAATGGATCGCTATTCACTATCCACTTGAAAATCCATATGCTATTCACAAACTATCAAATGATTTTTCCAATCTGTGCATATGTGAGTAAGTTTGACCTTTCAACAACTCTGCAGATGAGACAGGCTGATTGAGGCCAGCACTAATGTCACAGACCATCCTGCATTTTTTTCTGACACTCCCAGGAAAAAACAGCCTGTTTCCACCCCAAACGCTAACTTCCTGTCTGTCAACCTTTGGACACATGGCATTTGCAATCCATATGCAATTTGCTGCTATTTGGACTTTGTCAGTGGTCTCATTGAGAAAATGTTTGTGGCAAAATGCGTTGAGGGTGTGGCTGTGTGACACAATCTGACTACCCAGCCAGCTGCAATAGACTCCAGATCCCATAGCAAAGTCTTGAGATCCCCCCCTTCCCCTATTGGCACCAAGCAGTAAAAAAAAAACATAAACACACACACACACACACACACATTGGCCCCCATAAAAAAAAGACAGACATCACAGGACAAGGAAAGAAGTGACAGGCTCAGGTCAGAAGATATGGATAATCTGATTGGTTGTATGGGCAACATTCCACCTTCAAAATTACACACCTCTTAGCAAATTTAACCCTTAGTAGCATATAGTATGAGAAAGTGTATGACCTTGGAATTATTTTTGAGATGGAAACAGAAGGACAAGAGGTACTGAATGTGCAGTTTAAGCAGAGGGAGGAATCAAGGATAGCTCCAAGACAGTGTACTTTCGGCCTAGATAATATAGTTGTGCCATCAATAGATAATGACATTTTTGGAAATGAGGTTATGTGACAGGGTTGGAAGATGATCATCTTTGTCTTAGTTTAAGTTAAAAATAATGCTAGGATATCCAAGAAGGGATAACAGAGAGACAATTGAAGATTCAAGTGAGGAGAGAGGGGAGAGGTTAGGGATAGAAAGACAGATTTGAGTACTGTATTATCAGCATAAAGTTGATATTGGAATTTGAAAGAGCAAACAAGTTCTCAAGCTATGATATTAAGCCTTTTAGCACTTTATATGTGCTGTGTCACATGCCGTCACAGCGAGCATGCTACTCACCCATCCGTGTCCATGATTGGCTAGCATGTGTCCATCGTGCGTCCAGAGTCTGCCGGAGGCAGCAGGCATATGAGGTGGTCTGACTTTGCTTGGTGGTGCTGGGAGGTTTGTGCCGCCATCTTGGTTTAGGGCAAGTGAGCTATTGGGCCACGTCAGGGTATTTCCTGCCTTCCTGCTCTGCCAGTCAATGGCAGCCACCAACTAAGTATATAGGGGATCTGCCTAGGCTGATCTGGGTCAGTGCAAAAAGTGTTCTGAATCATTCAGCTCATTTTGGAAAACTCCTGGCTTTACTAGTGCCTGCTGCTGCTCCCAGGTCAACCTGTCAGTCATTATTTGCTGGCCTCTGATCCCATTGCAGTCTTCACAGCCTAGCCCAGTCCATTTCTTATGGTCTAATCCAACTGGTACCCATTGGTCTCCATCAGTACCCTCCAGCTCCGGTTCCTGGTCCAGCTCCATTCAAATCCAAGTCTTTCAGTATCTTTCTCATTGGATACAATCTTCTTTCCAGATACCACTACTCAAGTCTTCATCACACTCATCAAGCAACCAACTTCATTCTTTATTGTTCTACAGTATGTTACCTGCAGCCTTCAGCTCACTTATCACCCCAAGTTCCCTATTCAAATACTTTACTTTATTTACCATTGAAGTATTTGAGTCCTGCCCATTTGTCTCCATCAAATCCCTCTTCCGTGACATGTTGCGTCCATAAACTTAGCTAAAATCTTCTCTTACTAAACCAGCTCATGGCTCATCTCTGGTATGTGATGATGCATCTCCAGTCAGTGCAATATAACTTCCTAAATATTGCTTAGGGCAACAGATAACAGTTTTTTTTTGTTTTTTTACATCTTTATCATGTCACAGCTACACTGACCTCTATATTATTCATGTATTATGTACTCTATATACATATGCTAACATTTATAATAAATGATAGTAATATGCTAAATTATTTGGCAGTAAAATGTAACAGCTGTCAATAGATGGTGTAAAAATAAGAGGTATAATAAATTGTACATGACATGTATAAAAAGACTAAAACACTTCTGTCATTGTAAGACTGACTCTTAAAGGTGTCTGACCTTTCTTTATTTCCCAGGTTGCACAAATGCAAGGTGACATAGATGTAATGGTATTTGAGGCCAAACCGTAATGACAGATTGACCAGCAATTTTCTACTGACATTTCTATTGAGTTAATCAGTGCTGCAGACAGAGAAATGTAATCCTGTTTACTGCTATAGTTATTCTTAGCTATTTTTTATTGTGTTTATTCTTCTAACCATTTTATTGTATATTGATAACTTAGCTATTGTAACTTTTTTCCAGGTAAAATGTAATTACTATCATTTGTTTATTGTCTTTGTAACAAGGTATCCAGAGCCATTCAATGCACACTTTCTACCAGGCAGTGATTTGGATTTTTTTGTCTCACCACAATCTGGAGAGTTGCTTCCTTCTGGAACTGCTGGAACCCTCATTACTGTTGGATACAGACCTAAAATGTATATCAAGAAACACAAAGCGACACTTGTAGTGCAGGTTAGTTTAATAGGTAATTCTTTTGATTTCTGCTCATGTGCATGCCCCGGATGCAATCAGCCACGGCAAACAGAGTGTTGGCCAGGTGCTCGCATGCCACCACTGCGGGCGGGGATGTGTGGTGGTGGGTAGTTGCAACAATGGCAAGGAACGCCCAGCATTTCATGGGCGTTCCCATGAAAATGCTGGGCGTTCTCATGGTAATCACCCAGTGATGTGGGTGCTGGGTGGCGGGCAGCTGACATTACCGAATGTCAGCTGCCCGACATTTTCCACCTCAGAGTGTCTTATACTACTTTCAGACCGCAAACCCGTGTCCGACCCTGCATTTTGAACACGGGTTTGTCCTTGCAGAGAGCCGGGTCAGACTCTTCAATTACCCCTTTCACACTGCACTTTAACCCGGGTTTTCCTAGGATTGGTGCTTACACACTGAACCCGGGTCCGTGCTTTAAAACCTATGTGTGTCATTAAAAATTGACTTTTTTCTGGCTCACAATAATGATGTCACAAAGGAAATAAAAGTGGGGGGTGGATATTGTTCACAGCATTGCAGCAGCAGCAGCATGGCAGACTTCTCTGACCTCATGGATGTTTGTGCTTTGATTCTGTGTGATACAGGTGTTAGCAGGCAGCAGAGTATCACACTGTGCAACATGCTGTACACTTATTTCATGCTGAGGAAAAGTGCACACTTTTGCTGGAAAGCAGGCTTCCAAAGTGGGTAACAGCAGGCTGTAAGTGTGGAGTGCAGGCTGGGATGGTGCCTGTGTCCCGTGGTCCGCAGCTCCAGCGTGCTGCTTGACGGTTTCCGGGGTCAGCCTGCTGACCTCACAGAAATCCACCAATAATGGCATTTCAGAAACAGCAGTGTTGGATAACACGGGTCGGGGCCTTTCTGACCGCACATAGACACGTGTTAGAGCCGTGTCCAACCCTGGTAAAGACCAGGGTTCAAAAGCCGTGTTGTTGAACACGGGTTTTCTGAGTGTGGCGCTTTCAAACCGCACCTTGACCCGTGTTTAAGCCCCGCAAACACGGCAATAACCCGTGTTCACAGTGCGGTCTGAAAGTGGTATTAGTTTAGCGTGTTCCTTCCACATCATTCAATGTAATAGTAGAAATAATAATAATAATCTGTTCATTTATGTGAATCTATATACTACACATAACAGCACATGAAATCGGGATTTCCAAAGCCCAATATTTTTTTTTTGTAAAAAAAAAAGAAATCGAAAAAGCAGTTTTAACTGATGCCCAAATGTTAATTTTTATAGTGAGAAATAGACTGTATTACAATAGAATGTATATACAGTATATTGGTGTCTACATGTCTACATTAGATTTATGCTGTGCAAATTTTAGAAAAGTAGTATTTTTTAAAAGCCCATGCAAATTCTGTATTTAATTTTTGATAAAACATACTTTCCTAGCCATAGCAAGGTCCTGTGCTGTCCCATGTTAATTTTGGCCCTGAAATTGTCTTGGAGTACGCAGCTGGACAACAGATGCAAGCTAACAATGCATGGGATGATTCTACCAGGGGTGCTCTACTATGCATTATGAAGAGGTCTATCACAGGCGCCAATCAGATTTAATCAATAAGAGTACTAATGTTATATTTTCAATTGAGAGAGAACATAACGAAAAGTACCCTAGTGTTCTGACAGAGAAACTCTCTAATTGGAGGCCCAGGTACCATGAGGTAGATTCAGTGCTCCCATAGGTGCTTACATTAAATACTATATAATGAGGTAAGTTACTCTATTTTATATATATATATATATATGACTAGTGTCCGTGTGTAACCGAAACACTGCCACCTGCAATGAAACCACATCTCTTTCTCTTTCACACATACAGAAACACAGAGGTAATCACACATACAGAAACACAGAGTCAATCACAAGGTAGCAGACTAGTTTTTGAAGTTTTTGCTTTGAGCGGGATTAGCTAGTCAGTATAAACCTGCAGTGTAGACCAATTATAAAGAAATACTTGTACAGTATGTGAATTAAGTTGTCAGCCAACAAAAACAGACCAATAAGTTTATTTATAAAAAGTTGGAATGTGTGCCTGATTTTTGAAAGAGCTAGAGTTTTCTTGCCATATTTTGATATAAAGAGAATAATTTTGGAGATAAACACGAACAAAATTGCTGGGTATTACAACTAGAGATGTGCATGGTCAGAACTACCTGGATTAACCCGGATTTAAAAATGTTATTTTATTGGCTCTCAGAAGTCATGTGTTTTGGATAGCTAACAATAAATATCTGGGTTAAGCCAAACTTGTGTTAATTTTGGTTTTAAAAGCTAAGTAAATCCAAACCTGAACATCACTAATTACAACCCAACACTTCATAAAAATACAGTTGTCTGAGTCTCATATCTGTTTTTTTTTTCTTGTGTGGACTGGACAACTGAAGTCAACATTTACATAATTTCCATCTAAACACCCTCCTTTATAAAGCCTGCAGTTATTGGCTATGTCAAATTATATATATTAATTATGAGCAAATAGCAAATGTTTGACCTAAATTGAAACATAAATAAGATTAGTTAATTAATATTGACAAATAGCAACACTTTTTTTGCAATGGCTTACTACAATAAGGAAATTTTTTTGTTACTACAAGATGCAATATTGGATTTTTTTTTTGTATATTTTTTTTATTGAAATGACAAAAGAGTACAGAAATAATAAATTTAGGCAGCTACATACAAAGAAAATGTACAGGTAATCAATATATCTCGACACAGCGAGAAGGACATCTTTGAAATACTAAGTAACAAAATGGTCACTGCAAAGAGAAGTCTCAAAGATTTATAAACTGTTTACAGAACAAAGAATACAAAGGAGCCGAGTGTATTGTGCTATAAATAATTTCGATAATACAAACACATGAAGATAGGGGGGGGAGGGCGAGAAACAAGTGAAAAGAAACTGAAAGGGAAGGGAAAAGAAGGTGGGGGATTACCTTTCCCAAGGTAAGGTGGGCAAATGAAAGAAGGTTTAATGCTAGGGTAATCTGGTAATGTGTATGGCTATTCGGCTTAAGATATAAAGTTTTTATATTCTTGACTGTCCTTGTATTCCAGCCAGGGAAGCCATGTAGTCATAAACTCCAATTGTTTATCAACAGAGGATAGCAATATATCCTCCATGTTCATATAGTAATCAATTTTGGTGAACCAGGATTTCCGTGTGGGAAGGGTTATGGATTTCCATAAGGCTGAAATTATGGCTCTTGCGGCATTACTTAAGTGTCTACACAATGAAGATTTGTATAAAGAGATTGGGGTGGTGGAGAGGCCTAGTAACCAAAAGGCAGGGGTAGAGGGGAGGGGGGTACGGAGTATGTCCTGTGAGATCTTAATAACTTCTGACCAGAAAGGTGTGATGAGTGGGCATTCCCACCAGACATGTAGAAGAGTTCCGGTAGATCTTTTGCATCTCCAGCAATTTGCTGAGATATTGGGGTTCATAATATGTAAAATAGAAGGATATCTGTGCCATCTCATGATTAATTTGTACTGGGTTTCCCTGGTTTGGACACAGATAGAGCTGCTATGGGCTTTCATAAAGATGGATTCAATATTGGATTTTAATTAAACAGAAGCAGTAAAATGGTTATAATTCTAACTAGTCATAGAGAAGCTTATATGTTTCTCTGGTTCGATTTGTTTTTTTCAACCCAATAATCATTCTAAATGTTTATTATTAAGAATATAATATCCATCAACATACATGTGGGATAATCAAATGATCTGAATGCAACATATATCCGTTAAATTGCAATGTCCGTAATAGGAGAAAAAGTTTCTTCTAAACCAGGGCTGGGCAACACCGGCCCTCCAGATGTTGATGAACTACACATCCCAGCATGCCTTGCATCAGTTTCAGCATGGCCACATAGCAAAACTAATGCAAAGCATCCTGGGATGTGTAGTTCATTAACATCCGGAGGGCCGGTGTTGCCCAGCCCTGTCCTAAACCATGCTACTCTTCAGGTTAGGCAAATGTAGAACATGCCGGCAGACAGGTTCCGAGTTTGGTGGTGACTGTGTAAGAATTAGGCTGTAAAAAAAAATTCTTGTTACTATACATGTTTAGGCAGATAGACTTTTCTTTACATTTAAAAATGAAAACATAAAATGTTCCGTCTTCTCAATGCATCATGATTTGTCCAGAATTTCGACTTTCTTCCTTACTCTACTTTTCATAATTTTCATACAGTTGGACATATGTCCCTTGTTTTTGTGCAAAGGGCTTATTCTTGTGTTATGCACTTTTAATTTGCATAAGAAAGACCTACACTTCCATTCTTATGAAGATGTAATTGCTTGAAACCTGCACTTACTGTATTTTTGCATTATTTAATTGATTGTTGATGCTTTTTATCCCATAGCAGGCAAAACTTTCCATTTGTTATTTAAAAGCGAAGGTAACATTTATAGACATGTACAAATTTGTTTTTAACCTTCCATGAAAAAAAGAAGATTCCATATTTTTAACTGACTGACAGAACTGTAAAGTAACAAAATGAAGAAAAATAATTGACATACATCATTGTTGCATAACCTATGGAGACAGTCACTGCAATCAAGTGATATCTGTATCTCAGTGCATGTGTTGACAGGTAGTTTGGCCCACTCCTTCTGAGCAAACTGCTCAAACTGTCTCAGGTTTCAGGGTGCCTTCTTCTTTCATCTCTTTTCATAGATGCTTGTTAGGATTCAGGTCATAACTCACAGCAGGCCACTTCAGAACAGTCCATTGCAGTGGCATATTTATTATCAGGGCCGTTTCTATACAATTTAGCTCCAAGGGCAAAGGAATAAAAATGCGCCCCCCCCAAAAAAAAGTTAACGCGACAGAGAAGAAACTGCGCGCGCTGCAGGCGCGCGCGCCGAAATAGGGGGCGTGGTTTATTTTTAAAAGGCGTGTGGCTTAATATAAGGGCGTGGTCTAGCAGGAAAACAATTACCTTACATCTCACCTTTGCAACCTGCATGTCCGCAGGAATTGTTATTGTACTCCCGCACTTTAGGCTACTACTTAAATCATTAAACACTATTTATCCGTGATGACAATTACACATTGTCGCACACCGTGATGACAATTACACATTGTCGCACACCGTGATGACAATTACACATTGTCGCACACCGTGATGACAATTACACATTACGCCGCACACTGTGATGACAATTACACATTACGTCGCACACTGTGATGACAATTACACATTACGTCGCACACCGTGATGACAATTACACATTACGCCACACACCGTGATGACAATTACACATTGTCGCACACCGTGATGACAATTACACATTGTCGCACACCGTGATGACAATCACACATTATGTCTCACACCGTGATGATAATTACACATTACGCCGCACACCGTGATGACAGACACATTACGCCGCACACTGTGATGACAGACACATTACGCCGCACACTGTGATGACAGACACATTACGCTGCACACTGTGATGACAGTTACACATTACGCTGCACACTGTGATGACAATTACACATTACGCCGCACACTGTGATGACAGACACATTACGCCGCACACCGTGATGACAATTACACATTGTCGCACACCGTGATGACAATTACACATTATGTCTCACACCGTGATGACAATTACACATTATGTCTCACACCGTGATGACAATTACACATTATGTCTCACACCGTGATGACAATGACACATTACGCCGCACACTGTGATGCCAATGACACATTACGCCGCACACTGTGATGCTAATGACACATTACGCCGCACACTGTGATGCCAATGACACATTACGCCGCACACTGTGATGCCAATTACACATTACACTGCACACTGTGATGACAATTACACATTACGCTGCACAATGTGATGAGCCCACCAATGTTCGATGCCCACCAATGTATATATTTTTATATGCCCACTGCCCAGCAATGTATATATTTGTATATGCCCACTGCCCAGCAATGTATATTTTTATATGCCCACTGATGTAAATATTTTTATGCCCACCAATATTTATATGCCCACTGTCACCAATGTATATTTATTTAAACACCACTGCCCACCAATGTTTATTAATAATAGGCAGTAACATATATATATTGCTGGCGTGCCCATTAATTTATACGTTACCACCTATTGTTAATAAACATTGGTGGGCAGTGGTGTTTAAATATACATTGGTAGCAGTGGGCATATAAACATATATACATCAGTGGGCATATAAAAATATCCACATTGGTGGGCAGTGGATATATAAAAATATACACAATAGTGGGCATATAAAAATATATACATTGGTGGGCAGTAGGCATATTAAAATATGTACATTGGTGGGCAGTGGGCATATTAAAATATGTACATTGGTGGGCAGTGGGCATATTAAAATATATACATTGGTGGGCAGTGGATGTATAAATTTATACACATTGGTGGGCAGTGGGCATATTAAAATATATACATTGGTGGGCAGTGGGCATATTAAAATATATACATTGGTGGGCAGTGGATGTATAAATATATACATTGGTGGGCAGTGGGCATATTAAAATATATACATTGGTGGGCAGTGGATGTATAAATTTATACACATTGGTGGGCAGTGGGCATATTAAAATATATACATTGGTGGGCAGTGGGCATATTAAAATATATACATTGGTGGGCAGTGGATGTATAAATATATACATTGGTGGGCAGTGGGCACACTTCCCTCCCCATACCTTAAGCGGTCAGGGTGGCTGTCAGGCAGCTCCTCTCTCCATGCTGGCGCTGCTCCTTGTTTTTCGAGCGCGGCGTGACGTCATTACGTCACGCCGCACACATATGTGGGGGATTGTTTAGACTGCAGCAGAGTCCCGGCGGCCAGCTTGTTGCTGGAGCCAGGACTCCATTGCGCAGTCGCAATATCCCGCCGCGGAGTCGGGCGGCGGGCGCAAGGGATAGGAAGGGGGGAGGCGGCGGCGGCAGCAGCGCTGGAGAAGCTGCCGGGCGCCCCAGCTAATTATCAGAGGCGGACAAGCCGTGCGGCGCCCCGGGCTGCTGCACGGCTTGTCCGCCTCTAAAAACGGCCCTGTTTATTATAGCTACAGTGTGTGAGGTGCACACGAGCACTTGAGTCGTCCTCACCTGCACAAGCTATGCCAAATTTTTAAATACTTACCTCAACAGAGTCCCATGATGACAGCAGCACTGCTGCAGAAATCACTTGTAAAATGGCTGCCCCAATATTTTCCCAGAAATCTGAGCATGCAAATAGGGCTCAGACTTTATATTTTAACTGCTAATAGAAAGAAGGGGGCCCGGATGAAGGAAGCTGTACATACTGTAGGCCTCCTCCTCACTTAAAACACCTGTGGTCCAATCTTTGTTCTTATCCTTTCTTGGGTGCTGTTAGCCCTGTGTTGTGGTTCAGCATCCTGTTGGAAGACCCATGATCTACTGTACATCTGAGACAGAAGTTTCTGAGCAGTATGTTTCACTCCAAAATGCCTGGATAGTCTTCATATTTAATTTACATATCTACTGTACTCTTGCAGATCTGAATGCATTTTGACCATCTTATCTAGTTAAGAATACTGCACAGTATGGGGCTATTTTGTGTGTATTCTACATAAAACACCGAGCAATAATGTGTTTTAAATTTCCTAATTATGTTGAGTGAGGGGCATTTCAAAATGTAACTACATCAAACCCATAATGATCATATTGACAAGTTTTATATGGGTACTATCAATGCTACGCCACTGTATTGAGATCATCCATACAAAAGCTTCAGTTACAATCTTGCTAAAATAGCAAAACTGCAACTTCTTTCTTTTGAAAGCAGTCCTGCCCCGTGCTGCATTTTCAGCAGCTGTATGAGATGTCGCACAGCCACCCCGAAATGGTTCAGACATGTTTGCGTTGTCTGGACCATGACCCTAAATGCCACATTGCCACCCCATCGATAACCACCATTGTCCATAAAACTGCAATAGCATCCTTCTACGGCCACTTCGAATGTGCAGAAGTGCCGAATTCACCTGTTTGCGATTTTCAAACTTCTGTGGGTCATGGCCCATCATCTGTAAATGCATTCGCCTCAGCTCCTAAGTTATTTCCAGTAAAGATCGTACTGTGAAAACTTCAGATTCATATTCTACTTTTCTGTAATGTCTGAATGTAAATAATCTCTACTGCTTATACTTAATATGAAGTGGGAGACCCAAAAGTCTTCATAAGCAAAGCTGGCACCATTATTTTATCATAAGGAGCCAAACAATAAATTCCTTGGTGGTCTGTTCTCTGTTAGCTGTGTTTATCAGTCATGCCAACACTTAAAAGCATTCCACTTTTAGCAAAGCCACTTAGTTATCTAGCTCTGTTTAATAATAGTCTCAGGTAATGTCTATTGCTGCCTGGAATGGATCTGTGCACGACTACTAGAATACGTAGAATGAATCATATCACTGCGCACGGGAGCATACACTTGTACTAATATGAAAATATTGACTTTAAAGCTGGAACTACTGATATGCTATAGTGAATTTAAACGTCAAACTGAAACTGTCAAATATATATTAACAGTTTCATGGAAATCAGAGCAGTCCAAAAGTTCTGATCATACAACACATTGAAGACAGTTGAAATGAAGGCTAGTAAGAGATGATCCATTTAGGGGCCTATTTTTCTTTCGGTAATTCAGTATTTGGGCGATATCGAACAAATATTATATATCACCCCAATCTACAATATTTTCTGCAGTTTGTCTCCTGCAGCTAACTCTATTTGCATATGACGTTAGCCAATGTTGTCTATAAGCTACACTGCCCAAATGCTACCAGGAGAGGGTCTATACCAGGGTTGTCTACCTGACCCTCTCCTTCAGGGAGAAAATGCGTTGTTCCTGGACTTCCCTGGTAATGTATGATTGCCATCACCTGTTGTGAAACACCTTTCTTATCAATTACCTAAATTACCTAGCTCCCCACAGGTGATGGCAATAATGCATTACCAGGGAAGTCCAGGAACAGAGCATTTTCTCCCTGAAGGAGAGGGTAAGGTAGGCAACCCTGGTCTATACCCTCCCCAGCAATGGGCACGTGTAGAAGTCTCAATAGTGAACACATCAGCTAGTGTAATTTGATACATTCAGGTGGTAAAATAAATAGTGGCAATTAGAAAAAAAATATATCAGATCTGAAACCCCATAATTGAACCATTTGCCCCTTTCTCTGTTAGTAGTATATTGTCTTTCTATGGAAACATACAGTGGTTGGACACGGATTTGCAGTTTGATGAATATTCCCACAATTTGCTTTTTAATAAAACCTCTGATTTCTTGTATTTCTTTCTGATGTCTGCTATTATCCAAAGATTTATTTCACCTGCAGGCTCAGTAACACAGATGTCTTTTCCTATAATATGCACATAAGTAATGTTTAAATCAGTATTATGATTTCCATTGCAAGAATTCCCAGACACTTTCTGTAAATGGTTTATAACATATAGGTCTGCTCCAGTTTGTCTGTGTGAGCTCTTTCTTAATTATAAAGCTGTATTAGTACAGCTAAATAGACGAAAGTCTGTGTAGTGCAGTATACAGTCTTATGTGTAATACAGTGGGTAGAAAAATGCCCCGGATCCAGATAAAAGTCAGATCAGACTAACTTTTATCTGCGTGGGGGTGAAAAATAATTGCATTTTTTTGCTCATACGCCTGCATGTGAATGGATGTGTCAGTGTACACATCTATTTGCATGCCGGCACAGACATTAGGTTGACGAAGAGGGGAGAGCATTTGCTGCTTAGCGAGTGGGTCTGAATAAGGCCCTACACCTGTAAAAAAAGTAATCTACTATCAAGTATTTGTTTCTCACTTTTCCTTTACAATCTTCCTATAAGGTTTTTATACTGTAATTGGGATTTCCTTAAAGGAGGCAATCTTTAAATAAATAAAGAGATTCATTTTGTATAGTTTACTAGACACATAAATCACAGTGCCCATACAAATGATTGCATTTGAATTAGAGCAGTAGACATGGAGCTGATAGAATAGGTTTAATGTTAGGCGCCACTGTGCGTCTGTGAGCTCCGGTGTTACTCACAGTACTGGAGCCGCAGGATGCAGCAGCCGGCGCCATCTTCCCCGGCTTCTTCCGGACTCTCAGGGCGGAAGCGTCGGGCATTGTTAGACAGCGGCTGACGCAATCAGCCAGGAGGTGCGGGTTTTGAATAAATAGCCGGCGTCTGCTGGACACAGATGCCGGTTATAGCATCTTGTTCCTGGTTGTGTCCTGGTCATCCATGTGCTGGCTCCCCGTATCAGCTCCTGTTCCCTAAATATCCTGTCTAGTGTTTCCTGGTATCAGCACTGCTGTAGTCAATCCTTCATCTGTGATCCTCAACATCTCTCTGATAAGTCAGGGTTCACCCTGCATTGCTTTCTACTCCTTGCATACCTGCAATTCCATCTGCATTGTGTTATATCGTGCACGGCCTGGGTGGTACAGCCCCCGGGGGTTGTTCACCCCCGTGCCAAAGGTCAGGAGTAACATTATTATTTGTATTCCATCCCTGCACATTGTTGTGCCCACACCATGTACTGTGCTACAATTACTACCGGTGCTGTCCATTTGTTATTGTGTGTCATCTTCTGAGCATTGTTGCCCCTCCGGTGTTACTGGGGATACCCGTTCCATTTTAGGGTTTAGTTAGTGTTTCCCCTTGCTGTCTTCCCGTCTTGACAGTTGCGTTGTCACCCACAAAGACCTGGTGGCATCGGGTTGGAGCTGGCCTAACCAGCTCCTTCGGACGTGGCTATTATAGGCGAAGCTTAGCACTGCAAGCAACTGTCAAAAGCTGTCAAGGGCAATGGAGTCAGGGCCTTGGTTCAGTCTCAAAACCAAGTCTCAAGCAGTCCTAACATTTGGATTTAGGTTTCACCATATCTTTTATGCTTTTACGAAACACTTTTTTTTTACTACAGCAATCTTACCCCTTTGCAGAATCCCAGAGAAATACAATTCTGACTGTTACACCATAAAACAATAGTTTCATTCTGTCCTCTTTCTTTCATGACATCTGTAATAACAGTATCTCTCTGGGATGTTAGTTTTTTTTATAGCTCCTGTCTCTGTACCTGGATCAAAACAAAATGAAGGTTAGCAAATAACTGGTCTAAAAAATCCTTGGAATGCTCAATACTCAGAATACCTGCAGCATCTAGGAAGACAGTTACCATATACTCTATCACTTAAACAGTTACAACATGGAAGTTGTCTTTACCAAGACCATCAGGTTTTTTTTTGTGTCAAATTTGAGAAACTTTTCAGCTATCTCCCACATTTTATTTAGGGAGTGCTCCCCAAAAATACTTGCCCCTACAGTTTGTATAAACTCACAACATTAAATCTTTGTCGCTGATATCATATTACTTACTTATCTGGCATCAAATTCTATGACTCTGTTGACTCCTATATATACAACCTTATTAAAATATCTGTAATTTAATATGTGGATAGGTTCTCTTTTCTTTTATGTCAAATAATTTTTATCTCCTTAGGGACTGATTTATTTATTTTCAACACTTTTTACACTTTGTAAAAAAAAAAGATGCGACCGCCATTTAACCAGCGTTCAATAAGTGTGGAACTCCTGTTTTTCGCTGTATCCATTCTACCCTGATTCTTGACTATGCGAAACACATTGTAATGATCTTTTTTTTTTTTTAAATGACATCAAAATACTGTTATAGTTTAAGTATACCTTTATTGCCATCATAATTATTATTCAGTATCAAAATAAAATGTCAATTTTTATCTCTAGTAAATAAAATAAATTTTTGGAGTTAATTAAATGCACTTGTAAGTAGTTTGTGTAGCAATCTGAAAGCATCAATCTCAAAGCATGGCTTTGCAATGTCAGGTTTAGTCAGCTCTTGGATTATACTCTGTTTGATTGCCCCCTTCCAGGCACTAGGCTTGAGTTCATTTGGTTTACTATGCGTCACATTCAAGGTGGCAGATGGATCCCAGGCACATTTGCTGTATTTCAGACCATTTCCCAGTCCAGTCCTGTTTGGATAATTCTGTAACTCTTGCAGTTGCAATTTATAGCACCAGTTTTCCGGGGAAAATAGCTATAAATTAGGCTTGTCACGTGCTGTCTAACTTAAATGTATGTGACATAATAGGGGGTGCCCTATAACCAGCAGTACTTTACTGCTATCTTATTAGCCCTGATGCTGGCATCCCTTATCCCCAATACCAAGTTGTTTTCGGGTATTATGTTTTGTGTGCCTAATCTCCAATAAACAGGCGAAAACACATGAGATCCCTGATTCCATGTGTGTTCACTCAATCGCAGGTCCATCTTTGAATGCATATTGGATACTGCAATATTAACCATCCAGACATTTTTTTTTTTATCAGCCAAAACAATATTGGAGCTTATAGGATAGTCCACTATGTTTGTTATAAAGGTTTACTATGCATGTTACAAATGTGTTCCTTTTGTCTGTTTTTCCTGGTATATATACTGTATATAAAATTAACCAGTAAGTAGACTCCCCTAGATTAGTTTTAATATTATATGTCTCTACAGCTGTGGTTCTCAAACTCTGTGCTGTGGCTGCGTGGCACCCTAGGGAGCCTCAGGACACTTTTGGGGGTGACTTGGATCGGTGGTCCAGGACCAATTCAAATATACTATATGATCAAAGTAATAGGCAAAACCAGTGCTGGTGGCTGCCAATCATAAGTTACAGTATGTGGACAAACAGAAGCAAATCCTGTCTTTCACCACATAACTGAACCCTAATAATGACATATAAACACAGATTACTTAATTCAATATTTTTTTTCAAACTTTTGCAATAAGAATTTTCTGGTTTCGGGGTACCGTGAAAAGAATTCTGACTCTTTAGGGTGCCATGATTCAAAAAAGTTTGGGAACCACTGCTCTATAGTATAATACTACTTGCTAAGATAAAAGAATTTACAAAATTGTGATAACTGGAATTTGACATTGTTGTTGTTATTAACAGAATTTTACTGAGATCTTCTGTTGGTGGGCACTGATAATGATTACACATTATATGTAAGGTTTCAACAAATTAATTATGTATCCTTCACACAGTATATTTCACACATTTCAGACTGCTTAACATGGATGAAGAAATAATTCTAAGTGTCCAAAATGTCATAATAAGGAAGCTTCTTTTTGGTATTTGGTATTTGCTCTGTTGAAGGGATCAAAATCCTGGTGGTCAGTAATACAGCTGGCATGTCTATGCAATACATGAGTACAAAATCCATTGATACTGTATGTCCTAGAGTATGCCTATTTGGGCTTACTCTTAAATGTTAGGTCTTCATAGTTTTCCTTATTTCCTTATTTTTGGGCATTTTATTTGACATGTACTGTATTTGGAACAATGTATCATTATATTGGCAGTAAATACAGGTATCTGTTTGCAAATTCAGCTTAAGCTAATCTTAAAATGTATTTTTGTTCCTCAGAAAAGTTTTTGGTTGGGGAGTTTTCATTTCTTTGTGTCATTTACATTTACAATATATAAACAAAAATACATGGTTACATTTCATTTTACAGCTATATTACTGAGATACACTGATGTTGAGGAGTGGTCCATGAATCATATTCACAGTGGGTATAACTCTAGGGTACTCTTCCACAAATCCAACAAAAGATAAACTGTTTCACCTTCAGCTTCACTTAACAAAGAAATTAGGTTTCCTTCAGGAAATAAGACCTATTAAAACCAGAGGTGTGTAACCAGCTTTAAATCAGCATTTTGTTTGACTGAAGTGAAGTTACTAGAATCAGGAATTAGTTAATTAGTGTCCACATGAATTTATTATATATATATATATATATATATATATATAAAAAGCTATTTACACGTTAATCTAATCTATTTACACGTTAATCTAATATTCTATGTCTGCTTTATTACAGCTGTTCATATTTTTGACACTTCTCCACATTGCTACACTTTTCTTTTACAGTACATTTCTATTTGTGATACACACCTATCAATAAAGCAAATGAATATTTGGCATTTGTGTTTATAACAGTGTACTATTTATGGATGTTGTATTAATAAGCAGTGTTTCTAACATCATATTTTAACTTGTGTTGTATTTAAAAAGATAAAGAGATACATTTTTTTCATCCATTTGACATTTTGGAAGATAAGGTACACTTAAGCTACCGGAAAAAGGGGGTGGGAACACACGGCTCCGTGACAGCGCTTGAATAGTTAGAAAAATATTTTTGATTGGAAAGATTGGATGATCTTTACAAATTGTTTATTTAATATTGATATAAAAACAAACGGTACTCTTTACCTAGCACGGCGCCCACGATGTCCATCGCGGTCATCGGGGGTAAAAAATCGCGGCCATTGCATGCACTAAAAAACGGGTGCGACGCGATGCCCGCGATTTCCCATAGGGATCAATGTTAAAAGTGTGATTGGACGCGATTTTACTGTTCAATGCCTCAATGCCCGCGATTTTTCCATAGGAAACAATGTCAAATGGGCCACAGAGCCCTAATAGTCCCCCTGAAGTCTGAAATGGCCACCACAATTGTTAACGCCACCCCACGATCAACGTGAACCCGAAGCGTGGCGAGCGGTGGCGGTACGCGTCCTCCGACCTTTTCATACCCCCACTATCCACGTCGGCGTGGAGTTGAGAATAGAATAGTGTGGCGAGCGCAGCGAGCCACCGAGCCCGAAGCGTGGCGAGCGCAGCGGATACCTGTGAAGCCCGCGAAGGGACGCGTTTACCTGTGAAGGTATCCGCGTCCCCTCGCGGAGCTCGCTGCGCTCGCCACGCTTCGGGCTCGGTGGCTCGCTGCGCTCGCCACACTATTCTATTCTCAACTCCAAGCCGACGTGGATAGTGGGGGTATGAAAAGGTCGGAGGACGCGTACCGCCGCCCCTCGCGGGCTCGCTGCGCTCGCCACGCTTCGGGTTCACGTTGATCGTGGGGTGGCGTTAACAATTGTGGGGGCCATTTCAGACTTTAGGGGGACTATATGGGCTCTGTGGCCCATTTAACATTGTTTCCTATGGAAAAATCGTGGGCATTGAACAGTAAAATCGTGTCCAATCACACTTTTAACATTGTTCCCTATGGGAAATCGCGGGCATCGCGTCGCACCCGTTTTTTAGTGCATTTGATGGCCGCGATGCCCGCGATGGGCGCCGTGCTAGGTAAAGAGTACCAAACAAACTGTATACAGTATAAAAGAAAAAAGGGGGGTACATAGAATATCGCATGGATTATGACTTAATAAATGTTTAAAACACTCTGCACACACACTAAACATTTATTAAGTCATAATCCATACAGTTTGTTTTTATATCAATATTAAATAAACAATTTGTAAAGATCATCCAATCTTTCCAATCAAAAATATTTTTCTAACTATTCAAGCACTGTCACGGAGCCGTGTGCTTCCACCCCCTTTTTCCTGTTTCTTTTAGCCTGTAAGTGCAGCTGCTGTGATTAAAACAACCCTTATTTTGCGCCCCTTGGAGGACATCCCCACACGGTGTCCACCAAAACCTTTTCTCTTTACACTTAAGCTACCACTGGATTTGCAGATATTTGTTTTCAGCCCCATATGTGTGGGAGTTCAGATGCTGTTGCTGATGTTTACAAAACAGATAGTTTAATTGGCTTCCTTCTGTGGCTCCCACCCAAATTGACACCAGTATCAGTTCAAGAAGTCTGGTGTGTAATGGTCATCTTATTTATTTATTTAGTTTCTTATATAGCGCAGCAGATTACGTTACGCTTTACAATAGTAGACAGTGATAAAACAAACTGGGTAACAACAGACAGACTTGGAGGTAGAGGGAGGATGGAAATACTCCCCTTAGAGATGGTGTTCAGGTATTTTCTTCTCCTCCTTGGATATATTCCCTTGGCTCCACCGAATGTTCATATATATGGAAGGATACAAAGGAATAACAATGGGTGAATCCACATCAAAAAATAGATTTTCACAAAACACTGTCTGGTCTGTGTGGTTCCACCGATAGTCTTCGGTGGAACCACACAGACCAGACAGTGTTTTGTGAAAATCTATTTTTTGATGTGGATTCACCCATTGTTATTCCTTTGTATCCTTCCATATATATGAACATTCGGTGGAGCCAAGGGAATATATCCAAGGAGGAGAAGAAAATACCTGAACACCATCTCTAAGGGGAGTATTTCCATCCTCCCTTTATCTATATTTTTGAAAATCCGTAAGGGAAGCGCCTCTTTCTGATTTAAAAACCATTTTTTTTCCAGTAGCCAAACAGGGATAAGGAATATATCCCATCAAATCAGAATAGGCGAATCCCCACCATATTGGCGCTAATAGACTCTCCAAAAAAAACTTTTTTTAGACTTGGAGGTAGGATAGCCCTGCTGCAAGCTTACAATCTATAGGGATATAGGAGGGAAACACAAGGGCAGGCACCAGTAAGCATAACAGTCCCACCAAGTTACAAGTCCAGAAGGGAAGTTAAATAATACATAAGTGCCTCAGAGGGTTATGCGTGTAGAACTTAAATATGATAGGCTTGCCTGAAGAGATGAGTTTTCAGGGAACACTTGAAAGTTTGGAGGCTAGCAGAGAGTCTTATTGTGCGTGGCAGGGCATTCCATAGGATGGGAGCAGCCCGATGAAGAATGGGGCAAACTAAAAAAGCTCCTAAACCTGGGTCCTTATACATTCCCATTGACCCTATTGTGGTACCATCCTGGTTTTCTGTTGGGTTGTATATCTTCCCGTTTGAGTCCATGGATGTCAAAATTTTACATATTTAGAATAGGCACCTCATACTTATGCAGACCTGTACGAGGAACATGGTATGTCTTCCAATCCCCATTTTGCTTATTTACAAATTTGTAATCTCTTAGCAAGATCTGGGATTGGAGGCACCCAACTCCATTTGAAGGCCATTTGTATGTGTATTTTCACAGAGTTAAAGTTACAGCATTACCTAGTTGGAGCAGAAGTGTAACTATTACTGGCTGACACATTACATACGAACCATAGGTAGTACTAAATATTATTTTTGTGATACTGGGGAGAGCTGTAAAACTTGCACTTTTAATGATCTTTGGAGACTGGAATTGAGGAATGCTCACTGGAGATGATCGCTATGAAAACAAACATACGGATGAAGTGGTTGGTCGTGGAGTTTACAGATAAGCCCCATACACACGGGGGATATATCACTGAGAGTTATATCGCTCGCGATGAGAGATATATCGCTCAGTGTCCCGTTTGCATCAGTGACCAGAGATGGTCGCTGATGAAAAAGAAACTGCAGTGGGATATTAGACAAAATCGCCCCCGTGTGTACACAGCCATAGAGTGATTGATCAAAAAGTTAGCTAAAAATCTACGTACATTTGAATATATGCAAATACAGTAGTTCCATACACCCATAATAGGAACAATAGCAGCAAACTCTATATCAGCCCCATGTTATTATATGTTGCACTAACTGTCTACCATATAGGGGGACATTTACTAAGATGGGAGTTCTATTTCACATGGAATGTTGCTATGGGCAACCAATCAGATACTATCTATTATCTTCTATAAGGTGCTACATAAATAAGTAGATTCTGATTGGTTGCTCAAAGTAACACATATGTGAAATAGAACTACCATCTTAGTAAATTTTCCCTGTAATGTCTACATGTTTATTTTTCTTCTGTGGTGAGATATATACATTGTTTAAGTTTGTTGATTGCTTATTGGGGGTTTCATTGAATTTAAGTACTGTATATTGCATGTCTTACTTTTTACATTTCATGAATATTTTATAAAAAATTATCTTTATTTAAAAAAAATTCTAGTACATGTATGTTGTCATATTGGTCATTCTTTATCATATTTTCTTTCGTTATTTCACATATGAATTATTATTTCTGTCGTGAATTGAATTCCCTTCTCTCATTATTGTTTGCTTTTACAGACATCCACCATGGAATGGACCTATGAAGTTAATGGAATTGCACCAAAGAGCACTCCTCCAACAAATGTATCATCCAAAATAGGCTCCTTGGGTTTCAAGCAGGTGGCAACACTTCAGCAACGCAATTTTCTGCGAGAAAACCTAAAACTCACAACAACAGGAGTGTCCTCACCCAATAAAGGAGCATCTTTAGTTTTAAGAACAAAATAAATACTATGAGTAATAAACATGATTCACATTTATATTAATAAAACATATTTCACATTTTATGTCCATGTTTTTGTACATAGAAAATACACAAATCATATAAATATTTCAATAAAAATGTCAAAGTATAATGGAATAGCTATATAAATACAATAATTAGTTAGTAATTAAATAAATAAACTCTGTGTTGAAAATCCATCAATCCTACAAAGGTCTTTTTTCCAACCTACCATAAAAATACATGTGGTGGGGAGCCTTCTTATAATTTCAGTAATAAAAATTAATTTTAGAAGCTAGTCCCCACTCACCCTACTCTGCTCTCAAAACAATATAGCAGAAGACACTTCTGAACATTTAGGGGTGTGACACAGGGTGTCTTAAGTCCCATTGCATAATTGATGATGTCCCTTTTCTGATGTCTCACTTGGCTCTTAAAATCAGTGCCTCTTAAAATCAGTGCCTATGTCTCTGAGCATGCCCTGATAATAGAAGAATGTAACCACTACATTAAAAATAGTATTTTCTGGAGAATTGTTTTTTAGAATAATGGAAAATGATTTGTATAAAGGTTAGATGTGAACTACTGTACAGTTCTAACTAAAATATCACAGGGATAACAAATCTGAAAGGTAGTGTTGTCAGCAGAACTAGAAATGTCATGAACATTTAAGTTGCTTCTATTCAGTGGTGGAAAGATTGTCAGTTCGGTTTTTATTAAAAGCTGAGTTGGAGATTGCAAGTGGATGGAATTGCAGAAAATAACCAGAAATGTAGACCAGTCCCGGGCAGATGGTGAAATATCTAGGGAATATAAATATAGAGAGGAGTTTTATAGAGGGCTGCAGAGTGACTTGGGATAAACATGGTACTATACCTGATGAAACAGCAATGAGGTAGATCCAGAGAACTGACAGAATCTGATTCAGGGTTCTACACTGCTGATATAAACCAATTATTTTGAATCTATGACTGCACATGAACAGAATATCGCCCATAGGGGGAAGAAAGGTGATGGTCAGAGTGTTGCATTCCTGTAAATGGGGTGTGTTGCCACTATTTTCTGGGAGGGAAAAGCCAAGGGTCTAGCTGCACAAGCCAAAGTTTCTTATCTGTCCAGCTGCATCGAATGTTGCACTGGTCACAATGTTGGATGTCAGCTTGTGATGTCAGCCTCAGTGCTTGGCTCACAGTTACATGCAGAAGGTGTCACTTCTATTGAGACATCTCCTGCAAACCCCTCATAGAAATCAGACAGAATATCAAAGCTGCTTGCATGTGGAATGAAACGTCTCTGCAGCACTAATAAGTAGAATGAAAATCAGGATACAGTAGCACAGCTTTTTTAAAGACCTAGCAAAGTGTTTGCATGGGATGTAATTGGTTTTTAAATGAATTTGTAAAATTAGAATGTTTTGTTCTTAACTTTTTTCATTATCTCTCATGGATAGATAAAGTGTCATTATTGCACAGTGATGTCAATAATTATGTGATCAAAAGTTTTATTCCAGCCATTTCCTTCGGAATCCATTACCAACTTTAAAAGTTAATGTAGGAATTGGGAAACCATAACCATTTGAAATATTGAAGTCATTTGAAATGTCATTGCAGGTCCAGCAGCTACTGATTGCTGTCCAAACTGAAGTACTTAAAGTTAGATGGCTAGACACAGCGGGCTACGCTGTTGTTTTCTGACAAGCCTGCACATGTCAAAAAAACTCTACCAGCTGCTACTGATTTAACAAAATCAAGTTAAAATTACACTTTGTAAGTGGTCTCTTACATGTCATGTGTTTTTCCTCTCCACTGTAAGGATATTTCACGTCAGCTGCAGACACAGAAGATTGTAATCAAAGGGTAATTATGGATCTAGCGAATCCAAATGAATACATTTTATGAGAGTTAGTTACCACAACACTTAATCAACCATTTTTAAAGTAGAATTCTTTTTGATGGATTGTATTTTACGTGTTAATAAAATATCTACTGAAAATCCAGAATCAATATTAAAGAACCATGCCATACAACATCCAGATACACTTTATGGATCAGAGTGTGTGTCTGATTTCATTTTGATCAACGTACTAGGTAATAAAACATTCAATTGTACCATGGTGACACATGCAATGATTACATGCCAATGCTTCCTCTCTCACATGAATACCGTAAAACATGGAAGAGACCAAGGGGCCAATTCAGGATTGCGCATTGCGATCTGTATTTGGCCCAGCTTCGACGGTCGGGATTTGCGCATGCAAATTTTTGTGCATGTGCAACCCCCCTAGAGAACAGCTTCGGCGAGTTACACACTCGCTGCATCGTTTGCTGCGGGGAGGGAGGGCCGGGGGCATGCAAGGGGGGCGGTAGCAGGGGAACACGCAGAATTTTATGGGTGTCCCGATAAAAACAATGGGCGTTCCCCTGTAGAAGCAGGCATGTCGATGCTTGCTTGGGATGTGCGGCTGATATCACATGACATCAGCACCCGCCCCGTCTTCGGTAAACAGGGGCAGAAATAAAAATTAGTATAGACTGACTTTTATTATCGAAGAGGTAAAAAAATCATTTGATGATCAGCGACCCTCAAATTATTTCTCTCCCCTTCATCCGTATACAAGGGGATGTGTTCACATACACATCCTCACATGGTACCGGGGGATTCAGCGGAGGGGGCAGGCATTCGGCTGGGCGGTGAATATGGGCTCGCTAGGCAGTGAATGTGTACTGCCCAGCAAGCCAACCTGAATCAGGACCTAAACCCAACAGCAGTTTAGAATTAGTTTAAAGTAATGAAGTTGGCAGGAGTTTTCATTGGACATTTGGGGCCAAATGTAATAGGGTGAGAGTTTCAGAAAGTGAGAGATTTTGGAAGAGTTTTCCCATGTTTTTTAAAGCAGCAATCAATTACATGGCAAAATCAACCTGGTTTTGCAGTGTAATTTATTGCTGCTTTAAAAAACATGGGAAAACTCTCCCCAAATCTCTCACTTTCTGAAACTCTCACCCTATTACATTTGGCCCTTGAACTTTTTGTACCATACACAATGCAATCTCACCAATGTGGCTACATGATTGGAAATCAAATGTAATTGTGCAAAATGAAATGCTCTGCACATTGGCCTGGCTTTACATACACTCCAGAGGACAATCCTCTTCATGCATCGATACTACACACTATAAAGTATTGGTTACTAGTGTTTGCAAGTTAATAAAGCTAGTAATTATTGGTGCTCATCAGGGCTGGATTAAGAACCACTTGAGCATGGAGCTGAGAATATTCACAGGTCCATAATGAGAAGTAGCCACCTCACTGTGTAAGTGTGGCCAAAACTTTGTGAGTATATCCCCCATTTACACCTTCAGACCCACTTTCATCATTAGGAGGTTATTCTAGTTTGTTCTGATGTTGTGAATTCACAATGGTGAACGATGTTTGGCAACTGCACATGCGCATAAACTAGCAGTGCGGGTGGGGGGCGTGGGATGGCGGCAATGGGCTGCATCCATGGGAATGCCCAGCATTTCATGGGCGTTCCCATGTACAGTAAGTGCGCCCGTGACACAGGTGCGGGGGGCTGGCAGCTGACATCAGCAGATGTCAGCTGCCCGCCCACTTACCGCTCAGGGCACTCGTAGATGTGCGAGCGCTGTAGAAATAATTTGATGGTCGCCGACCATCGAATGATTTACTCCCAGCACACGAGCTGCAAATAGATGTTTATGCAAAACATCCATTCATATGCGTGTGGGGAAACTCGGCGTGCAAGGGGGTTGACTTGCAAAGCTGCAAAATTCACAGCTTTGCGAATCAACCAGAATAAGGTCCTTAATACATGAAAATAGGAAAATTGCATGTCATTTTCACGCTGTGTGGAGGACTGTAGTTCTATCCACCTCTTTGGTAATCTGCAGATCTATAGATATGTGGGGTTGGACTTCCCAAAACCACCACGGGAACTGCAGCAGCATAGTTACGCCACTATAAATGGGGATTGGCGCAGTGCTCTGCTCCTTGGTGTGTGTGGAAATAAATTGAGTGGTATTCCACACACACCAAGGAGCAGAGCGCTGCGCCAATCCCCATTTAGAATTCTGTAACATATCCGGATAGGTCATCCGGAAAGTGCAGCAGCTAGCACCGCACAACCGAGGTCAGTGCGCAGACCACCAAACCTTTTTTATAGTTACGCCACTGCCTCCACCTTTCCATCCCGCTACCCCTGCACCTCTCACTTCCTCCTTCCCTGCACCTCTCGGTTCCTGTCACCCCTACACCTCCATGCCCATCTGTCTCTGCTGCACTTCTCTATCCATGTCACCTCTCACTCCATCCTAATCTCCACTTCTCCATCCCCGTTGCCCCCCCATCCCCCCTGCACCTCTCACTTCCTCCATCCCCTCACCTTTACTTCCCCCCTTCACCTTTACGTCCCCCTTTCCCCCTTCACCTCTCACTTCCTCCATCCCTGCACCTCTCTGTCCTCCTCTGCACCTCTCCTTCCCCATCCCCCTGTCCATACTGCAATTATATGTCCCCCTACACCACTGTTTCATACACACAAAAAATGACACAAATCATAAAAAAATATCATAAAATGTTTTTGCTGCTGATATTTTCTGACCTCTTGCAGGCAGCAGGTGGGAGATGCAGTGGGCGGCAGGCACCGACGGGCAATGGGGCGGGCAGACGAGGGAGTGAAAGTCCCTTGCTAGCAGTCGCGGCTGGGACCCTGTCTGCAGGCTGCTGCTTAACACTCTCACAGGCAGATTCAGCACCCCGCAGCAGCCCAGCATGATTCTAAGCGCCAGCGGCTGTGACAGTAGGGTTAGAGAGAAGACAGTAGACAAGTTGGAGTGGGTGGGACGCTTTCACAGTGCACTCTGCAGCACCCGCCGTAGACTCCGTGTCAGGCCACGCCCCTGCCCGCCCTCCCTCCCATTGGACAGCCGCCGCCAACCCTCCTATTGGACAGCTGCCCGCCAATCATGTAATGGCAGTGTGACAGACTGACAGTGAGTCAGACTGTCATGGCTGCGCCCATGCCGCGGCCGACTTGCCTGTGCGCAGCGGCAGGTGACACGCCAGCAGCCACACTGTCACTGACACAAAGCATCAGCATACATTTGTGAATGACACTGCGCTTTGGCACTCCGGCGCCCACGCAGCCCCCGCTCCTCCAAGCAGTGGCGGGGGCTGCCTTACACAAGCTACGCCACTGGGCACATACATAATCTGCAGTGCTTTACAAAGAATATTTTTGGACTGCACAAGGAAACTCCACACAGTTAGGGCCATAGTGGGAATCAAGCACATGACATCAGTGCTGTGAAGCAGTTTTGATAACCATTATACCATCTGTGGGGTCTTCACATAACACCCCAATTACTATACCAGAGGCGTGCTTGGCCAGGGGCAGGGTGCCTACTGCCCCTCAGGCCAATACTGTAAGTAAGCAGCTGGCTCCTCCTATGGGACCAATGAGCTGAGCTCTTCTCCAGGCTGACCTATCTTCTTCTGTCCCCCACCTCTCCTCCCAGTATTCCCCCTGCTTCTGTTTTTGGATGCGGCCCTATTTTTCCACAAACCTACACATGCACAGTCTGTTCTGTGCACTACTACTGGCAGGGAGGAGGGGACCAGGACGAAGGAGGCTGCACATGGGCCTCCTCCTATCTCAGAACACCACTGGGTCCCTGCATTGTAATTGTAGAAAGGTCCCTGTATTGTGTATCTTGTACTAAAATAGACCGAGCTTAGTCATGTGGGGCTGTTAGGTGATGTATTAGGTATAGCTCTTTGCCATAACATTTTTTTATATTTCAGTAGCTATTTAAAGTACACCCAATCTACTGTACAGATAAAGCCGTGATTATTAATTTGCCTACATGGGAAGCACTAGCAGCTTACGCACACGCAGGTCCCATTGCCATGAATGGAGAATGCGAGCATCTCACACGTATCAATGATAGACAGAATCTATATATTTCCATAATAAACAATATTAAAAAAAGAATCAAGAAGAAGAAAAAAATAAATAAAGATTAATGTAGATAGAGAAGGGGGGGGGGGGATCGTTCATCTGACGTGATAGACAGAATCTTATTGGTTGCTAAGGCAACATACTGTTACCTTTATTTTTTAGAAACTTTACATAATTTACCCCAATAATCACTATAGAAGTTAAAGTGGGGGTAATGATTATAATCTAACAATAATAGTCAGTTATGGGGGATAAGGCTCCACTGTCTTATATATATGAACATCTGTTATGTTTATAGGTGTATATAATCAAAGAGTCATAAAGTTAATGCAATATGAAAGAGGTGAAAATATATTAAACTTTGCAGTATTTGTTTTTCTTAATAAAACAGCTGTCATTTATTATTATTTAAGTATCATATAGAGAAAGTCACAGACCTGACATGACAGGAAGCACTGAGATTTAGATGTATTGCTCTGTCAGTGAAATGTGTCTCTCACCGCTTAGTCTAATGATGATAAATGAATGATCTATTTGATTGAATCCATGAGACAGTATTTGCTTTCATTCATCTGAAAAAACACATTTACTTTGATGTGAAATTAACATTTACTTTAATATACCCTTTAAAAAATGTAAATGTAAGTTTCCTCCTTAACTGTTTTACTCACTCTGAAATAGGAGCCTAATTCAGAGCTGATTGCTGATGCGTTTGATTATTGAATGACTGCGCATATTGATCGTAGCATGCATGCATGAGCCCACATAGTAACAAAAAATAGCAAAAGGATCTATTTGCTTTCCCCTCTCAATTTTACTTACAGTGAGTCAGCATTTGGGGGTAGTAACTGGACATTTTCTGGGAATGCCCGAATAAACACAGGTGTGCCCAGGGTGTTTAAGGGAGGGTGTGATATGTCAGCACAGGCCTTTATCAGTCAGATAACTGTTTCAGAGTTGTGGAAGGGTCAGACTTACTCATTTCTGCACAGAAAATATATTTTGAGGGTTCATGATTTGTGTATGTCCTTGTTCTACTGGTTTCAGCAGCATGAATTATGTTCTGACATGATGGGAGAGGGATAAGTGCCCTAGAGCTTACTAATATCCTGCAGTGCTAGTGATATTTTGACAATGGGGGCAGGGTTGGGTGTGTGTGTGTGTGGGGGGGGGGGATACAATTCTCATGGATACTCTCATGGATCATAAATGCATTTCAATAAAAATCCTTTCCTATGGAAGCCTCCTCATGACTACCAAATGTCCAGCTGATAATAGTGGGAAAAATATGTAGTCCCATGCAGACAGGTCCAGATTAACAATGGGCCTGATGGAGCTATAGCTCCAGGCCCACTCTCCAAATAGGCCCATTTTGTAGATGAGGACCTGGGCTTTCCAACGAGCCCAGCCCCGTGTCGTTAGCCCCCTGGGAATGGGAAATACTGCTGTGCAAACTTGGAATATTTTCCCCATAGGATAACATGGGACTCACTAATTCTGACCCCCACCCAGTTCCAAAGGCTGCCAGTTCCTCCCCCTGACATCACAGAAGCTCGAAGGTTGATCTCATTCGAACTCAGATTGCTGGACTTCAATCTTCAACCAATTTTTTTATTTCTGAAATGTAATTTGATGGCTGTTCATGTTCTTTGAGGGCAGATTTCTCTGGAACCAAATGGCCCAGTTTCATGGGACCAAAATCATTCGAAGCCCACTTAAAAGTTCTTCAATATGATTCTGTATGTAAATGATACTCTTATGTATATGGGTCAGTTGGTTCCGAAGATATAGCCGGTTAAA
Source organism: Crinia signifera (assembly GCF_055691185.1). NCBI lineage: Eukaryota > Metazoa > Chordata > Amphibia > Anura > Myobatrachidae > Crinia > Crinia signifera. The sequence continues at coordinate 255,208,955 of NC_139218.1, forward strand.
CGATATAGCCAGTTAAAGGGGGTGGTTTTCTCTCCCCTTCACACCAGAAAATGCAGGGACTAGGCTGATGTAAAAGTGACCAACCTGGCAATGTCCCTGCATGATCCTGGGACAATATTCCTGGGTAAATCCCTGCATTTTCTGGGGTGAAAGGGGTATTAATTCAAATAGCTGGGACCTGCAGTGCTCTGAATACAGCCAGGCAGCCCCCGTTCTCTGCCCAGCTGTCAATGGCTGTCATTTCTGCCCGGCGGCGGCCCCCGGTTTCCACGAGTATGTATTCCCCCTTGGCAATGAGCATGTAATCCCAAATGGCAACGAGCATGGAACATCTGGCAATGAACATGTAGGTAAGCAGCACTTAAGTAGCATAATTTTTAATAGGCATTATGGTGTTTGGCATAATACATAATGGACATTATGGTGTGGGGCTTAACATGTAATGGGCATAATGGGCCTTTGGCACGCAATATCCCTGATTATGAAGCATATTGTGAATGTTGGCTCAATCTGTTTAGTAGAGTGTGTATTATGGCTCAATCCATGTGGCAATATGTGAATTTTGCCTTAATCTGTGTGGCATAACGTGAATTCTGACTCAATCCGTGTGCCATAGTGTGAATTTTGTCTCAGTCAGTGTGCATTTTGGCTCATTCCATGTGGCATAATGTGTAAGAGACAAGTACAGTATAAGGGGGTTAATATTGTGTTGCATGATTTGTATAAGGGGTATACAGTATGGTGTGGTAAATTTAGGTGATCACATAAAAGGTGCTGAAATGTTGTCTACCAAGAGTTTTGGCTTTCAGTATTTTTTTTTATGACTGGAAAGCCGTCTCAGCCCGCGAGTGTCTTAGGAAATCAGCATCCTGTGGGTGCACCTTGGGAGTGCTCCCGGCAATATATCTCCCTGCATCCTGTGAGTGTCGGAATTTGTAATATATATATATATATATATATATATATATATATATATATATATAGTACAGTATATAGTATATACTATGAGCAGACCACCCAACCAGAACACTGGTCACGCCCCCCACATTATTAGGTGCTGGCCACAACCCCTAATATTGCGCATAATAGGCCCTTGATAATTTTCAGCTCCAGGCCCATTTAGACCTTAATCTGGCACTGCATGCAGATATACAGTATTTACCACAGTTCATCGTTGGAGGAGTGTCTCCATAATTGAAAGCATGCAAGTGAGATCCTCAACTACTATAGTGATGTGTGGGGTCTGATGTCAGCTAAAGCAGATCAATAGAATTTTTTCCAACAATTTTGGATAAGCTGGTATGGCTATATAGTGTCGTATAGCAGACCAGTCGGCACTGATAGTAACTTGTCAATACCATGACACATTTCACTGCGTCAAAGCAGCTTTGTCAAAAGAACCTTAAATTAAATATATAAGGTTGGCTATATTCTCATTGTCTTACTATAAGCTGAATATTTCTACAGCATTGAATAGCCACTGACACCACAGAGTATAAAGGGAAAAATATTGTGTGCATTTGAAATCCCAGTGATGTTGAATAAATATGCTAATAAGAGGCATACAGAGGGAATCATCAAGTGATACAAAATGTGTTGTGGCTGTTATCTAAAATCAAAAGATTTTAAAATATCGAAATAACAATTTTGCATGCAGACTTTCCCATGCCTCCAGACATTGTCCTACTCTTGCCTTGGATGACTATACTCCTCAGACTACTAATTAGACAAACAATTCTGATATCTACATTTATTCAATGTGCTGTTGGTACATGCAGGACATTTGGGGTCACGATCTATTGTTTTCTCAATTTAAAATGTATTTCTTCTAGCTTATATAGTATGACAGTCACCAATGTAAAAACCTTTTATCCTGTATTTTGACAGAAAAAGCAAATAATGCTGAACATTTAATGGTGCAGATTTTTAGATAAAGAGATAAAGCAGAAAGTTGCCCATAGTAATCATTCAGTTTCTAACTGTAATGTTACAAGTTGTGCTAGACAAAGGACAGTTAAGCCCCTTACACACTAGCTGACTAGCAGCACCAGCATTAGAGTAAACTCTATCACTGGTGGCACAGGTCCGATAAATTACACACTGGACGATATTGTTTACCGGTACCGGTCAGTGACATCACCGGGTCCATGAATGTGTGGGAGCGTTAATGAGATTGAGCATACAATCTAGATATTTTATTTAAAATATATATTGCTCAGAAGGCCCCGCTGGGCAATATCTTTTAAAATCTTGTCAAGTGTGTACACAGCTTAACAGTTAGAAGCTGCTTGTTGCTTCTCCATGATCTGGTAAATCTTTCCAAATGTATTTTTTGGGTACTTCTTTACTTTCACGGCGCCACTAGATAGGACAGATAGGATATCGCGGTCATCGCGGGCATTGAATGCACTAAAAAATCGGGTGCGACGCGATGCCCGCGATTTCTCATAGGGACCAATGTTAAATTTCTCAATTGACCCGATTTTTCTGTTCAATGCCTCAATTGACACGATTTTTCCATAGGAATTAATGTTAAATGGCCCACAGAGGCCAAATAGGCACCCTGAAGTGTGAAATGGCCCCCACAATTGTTAACGCCACCCCACGATCAACGTGAACCCGAAGCGTGGCGAGCGCAGCGAGCCCGCAAGGGGCGGCGGTACGCGTCCTACGACCTTTTCATACCCCCACTATCCACGTCGGCGTGGAGTTGAGAATAGAATAGTGTGGCGAGCGCAGCGAGCCACCGAGCCCGAAGCGTGGTGAGCACAGCGAGCCCCGCGAGGGGACGAGGATACCTGTGAAGCCCGCGAAGGGACACGTTTACCTGTGAAGGTATCCGCGTCCCCTCACGGGGCTCGCTGCGCTCGCCACGCTTCGGGCTCGGTGGCTCGCTGCACTCGCCACACTATTCTATTCTCAACTCCACGCCGACGTGGATAGTGGGGGTATGAAAAGGTCGGAGGATGCGTACCGCCGCCCCTCGCGGGCTCGCTGCGCTCGCCACGCTTCGGGTTGACGTTGATCGTGGGGTGGCGTTAACAATTGTGGGGGCCATTTCACACTTGAGGGTGCCTATTTGGCCTCTGTGGGCCATTTAACATTGTTTCCTATGGAAAAATCGTGTCAATTGAGGCATTGAACAGTAAAATCGGGTCAATTGAGAAATTTAACATTGTTCCCTATGGGAAATCGCGGGCATCGCGTCGGTCGCGTCGCACCCGATTTTTAGTGCATTCAGTGGCCGCGATGCCCGCGATTTCTAGTGGCGCCGTGAAAGTAAAGAAGTACCATTTTTTGTATAAAAAAATTTAACCACTTGTATGGCAAAGTGGCATCAGATAAGTCTCCTTCAGGCAGGGCTTCCTCTGACATGGTGGCATCTCATGCGACCAGCAGAAATGCCCACTGGGCAGCTGACGGAAGATAATCTTCCATTGGCTTCCACTCTCAGATGGAGCTGCTGATGCCTTTGCTTCCTTATTCCCTCTCCTAGTTCCTACCATGTAACTGATCATTACTGTGAAACAGTGGTGGATTTTACCTATGGGCTGAAAGACTGCTGCTTCCACAGGTAAAATCCACTTCCCAGCTGAGTGTCAGTGAGCTAGATGCAGTCTGTGACAGTCTGCTCCCAGAAAAGATGTGCCAGGCCCACACAATACTGTGCTGCCATCCTGTCACCATCCACCTTCAGCACTGAAACTGCAATCAGCAAATGTGCGCATTAGCTTTCATGCATGCGCAGAAGTGCAGAATTTGGCGAATAGCAATTTCCGCACTACTGCCCTGTCCTCTGAATTAGGCCCTATTTTCACATGCAGAAAATCAGGGAAGTATTAAAGACATTACAAAGAATGTTCTCACCATCACTTATTTTATAGATTTTTAAGTGCAAAAGGTAAAATACAATACCTGAAATAGTAGGTGACAGTGATACTATAAATATAATCAGTAAGTGGCAATTAATCAGTATGTGGCAATATGATCAGTAAGTGGCAATTAAAGCCATTTTCACTAATGACTCATGCACAGTAACTGGGCATTCCCATGTAGATTAACATCCAAGAGGGTGTATCAACAGAGATCTGGGCCATGCAGATTTAAGGTGGCCATACATCAGAAAGATATTGTACCCAATCATACAATCTCAATTGATTGTATGCAGATTGTGTGCACATCTTGTGTACACAATCATGCAGCAGATGTATTGTATGACTGATTGTATGATCGATTGTGTGTAGATTGTGTGTCCAAAAACCACCAAGAACTGCCGGGGATTTCAAGGGAAATTGTACACAATCATGAGCGCAATCGATCTTAAGATCGATCTTTCTGATGTATGGCCAGCTTTAGACAGAAGTGTAAACATGTTTGCTTTCAAGTTGTTCTATTAGGCTGATGCAAGTGCATGGTGGTCATGGCGTGTCTTTCATACCATAATATATATAATTTTTGATAAAAATGGTAATGTTGCACACATTTTCCTGTGGTTCTGTTTCAGGTTACGGTTGAGGCTAACGATTGGGTATAAGTACATTCATCAAAAAGCATAAGTTTCCTGCTTTCAAAGATTGTAGCTTGTGTCTAACCAGTAGTGTACTCCATTTATAAATGCTTTGAGTTTCTCCTGTATGTCAAAATATTCTACAAAGCACATTGACTTGTATATCTTAATTGATCATTGGTGAACATAAGTAACAAGTCCATAGACTGTTCAGCTTTTCTGTGCTGATGTTTGTCATTTTCCAATCCAAGCAAATTCATAATGTACTGTATGCCTGTCCTGCTGAGCTGTGCTAGCTGGTACAATCCATCTGTCACTTTATCTTCTGCAAGAGTGAAACTAGCTTCTGTGGTGGTGATGATGATGTCATCCATAAATGTCACTACACTGCCTAGATTTGTTGAATTTCTTTACTAACAACAGGTTTCTTTGAAAATTAGGTACATATGGGACATTTTTACTAGTGTATTTCTTCTTTCGTAGTCTATGCAGATTTGTTATTGCCAGGCAGCTTGCACTAGTGCTAAAGACAGCGTCAATACTTTGTTGCTATCCTATTTTATATCATTTTTTTCTCTTGTTAATGATTATATTTCTTTAGTTGGCCCATTCTTGCTTATTGTGAGTAGGTTTCTTGCAAGTATTAACATATTACATTACTTACTATAGTTACACCAATATTGTGCCTTTCAAGCTGTTTCTGCTTTGGGAAAATTGTCATTGCTTGCACTTTACGTATTTCACTTGTATTCATACATGTTTGCCTTTGGTAAATTTTAAAATAAGTTTGCCATCTGTCCAAGAAGCAAGCTTCCCATAGCTGTCTGAGTAGGAAGTAAGTCTTTTATTTCCTATCCAATACCACATACAGTAGGTGATCTCCAAATACAATGTATCGTAATCTGCTTAGTTTTTTATATTTATTGTTATTTTGTACACGTTCTGTAAAATGTTTTTGCCACCTTACCATTACATATGAAATGGAAAATAGTTTACTATTGGTAGGCGTATTTCCACTCGCTTCCATCCTAGCAAAGTAAGAGCACTGTAATGGTCCCTGGATAGCACTTAATGTATCCATACACGGTACAATTATTGTATGCAATTTGGACTATATCGCATCGCATACGTTTTACAATGCAATGGGAGTCAATCTAGTACAAAAAGTATGTGCAGCACATACTTTTTGAGCTGTGAGATGAGACGTGTGCAGGAGTACGTATCTCATTGCACCCAGCAATTGTACCGTGTATGGGTACCTTTACATACACCAACTGTTGCATTTTTATATCCACTTTCAATTTGGATTAACAATTCATTTTTTTTGACGAGAAGCTTTTTAGTGTCCATGAGAACATATCATATATGTCACATAGAAGATACACTGTACATGCCATTGCCTAAGTAGAATACACTATTTCATCATCGATATGATATAGTAGCTAAGCAATAAACAATGCAATAACAAATGGCTGCATAACAGTTATAAACATACCAGTTTTATTTTATGGGACAGATCCGGAGAAAGTTCTATGTCAAGTTGCCTAGTATATATTCAATTACTTTTCATTGCACATGCCCAGGATTGTAGGTGATCGGAAGGGGTTAGAGTAAACATTCTAGTGTAGGCTATGTACATTGAATGTAAATTTTCACAGTTGCAGACAAAGTCGTGAATAATGATGATGATAATGACGATTGTAGCCAACACTAATAAACTGTCATTGGCTATTTGTGAGTGTTGCATTGACACTTATTGATACATTGCCTGGGCACAGTGTTTAAGCCATTTTCTTTAAATATTTTGTCAAAATAGAAAGTGTGATACTTATATGTTAGTTGGGCGCCCACTATAGTTAGTACGCTCATACCCCCACTATCCATGTTGGCATGGAGTTGATTTTATATATTGTGGCGAGCGCAGCGAGCCACCGAGCCCGAAGCAGGACGAGCGGACGCGGAAAACTAAGCAAATAGCTTAGTGGGCGCCCAACTAACATATAAGTACCGAAATTGTTGCTACTGCATTAGAGAGGGTTTGTAGTCTCATTGAAATCTAATAAGGATGTGTTTAATGCAAGTATAATAGATGATCTACAATCTTGGCCTACATGGGATGTACTGTACATGTCTGAGACATGTACATATGGTTAGAAATATGCTATATTTGTATATAACTCTTTCAATCATAAAGTACTTTCATTTTGCTACCAATTATATATCAGCCTATAGATTTCTAATGTAATAAATGCCTCACTTTTGTTTCCATTGTATAAGGTTCATGTCAAATTTTGTTTAAATTCTTCAAATTATATATCTGCCTTATTTTAATATACTGTATTTGGTATTAATTTACTTTAATTGTATAAAAAAGTGTATGCTGCATGCTGATATATAATTTGAAGAATTATATATTTTGCAGGAAATGATTCTGCAGCCCTTATTCAGAATGACTTACATCTAGTAAAATCACACTTATGAAGTTCTTCAGAGACATTTGCTGAAATTTGCATGCAGAACACTTTACAATAAAAATCTCCAAATATTTTCTGGGAATACTACTGTAGTTTATTTAACCCCTTGAGTGGTGTGTTTTGCTGGGGCAGGACAAACCTACAGTACCAGGGCAGGTTTGTCCTGCCCCAGCAAAACCCACCACAGATCATAAGAGGTTGCCCCCGCCCCCCCCCCTCACCTTTGCTCCTGCGTTAGTACGCCGGAGCTCCCGTGCTGCCGCTGCCCCAGCCGCCTGTCAGTCATCAGACAGACAGCAGGCTCTGGGATGTTTTGCGGCAGCTCGGGAGGACTTGGGTGCCTGAATTCTCTCGAGTCCCCCCAAGCCACCCCAAACCTGCCGCCTTTCCTCACTACAGAAGGATGATTGGCGGCTGGCGGCGGGGTAGCTCCGGCATACGATCTCCGGGTACGCCGGAGCAGATGGACCCGGGAGGGGGGGACAACATGAGGGGTGGGGGGGAGCCCTAAGGGTAGTGTGCCAGTGGTGCTCCGATGGAGGCACCACTGGCGCGCACCTACTACATAGTGGTATGCCTGGAAATTTTCCGGGACAGCCCTCTGTGGCAGCACAGCTGAGCCCGGAAAACTTCCGGGCATACCACTTAAGTGGAACTGTAAGAATTTATATCTGACACTCTAAAAAGTGTATATTTAAAATACTACTAATGTACTTCTAATGTTTCTAAATGTAGTAATCCAGTAATAACATTTCATGGTCGTCATTTCTATTAAGGACTGCTGACAAGCTGTCACACGTAGCCGCGACGGAGCGCGGCGGGTACAGTACTCACCCGTCCGCGCCCGCCGCCGGCTAGCGTGTGCAGGCTCCGGTCTGCGGTGTGCGGGTAGCGGCAGCTCTGGGTAGGGATGGCAGCAGTAGTGGTGCCGGGAGGTCGGCGTCGCCATCTTGGTTGAGGGCAGGAGACAGATTGGCCCAGAGTGGAGGTTCCCTCCTCATCCTGTGCTGACAGCCAATGGCAGCCATCCCCTGGGGATATAGGGGATCTGCCTAGGCTGTTCAGTGTCAGTGCAATGAGTCTTTGGAGTCATTCACAACTCCTAGCTGATTCCCGGATCCTGGCTCTTTCTCTCCTGACTCTGGTGCCTTGCTCCCTGCATCTTGCTACAAGGAAGTTTTCTCCTGACACCAATGCTGCAAGTCCTACCTAGTGCTTGTTCCTGCTTGTGTCCCAGAATTACCCTGCACAGCTTCCCGCTGTCCCCCTTCATACAACTCATTCATTCCATCATCTTTCAGTCATCCGGATCCATTTCTTCTGTCATCAAATCAACCTCCTTCCGGATCCTCATCTATGTACTCTGGCTCACCAAGTATACGTTTCCAGATTTCCCTGCCCGTTATTAGTATTGTGCTGGACTCTATTTAATTTATTCCAACTGTCACTTAAAGAAGTATTTGAGTGAAGTTTATCATTTATGAAATCCGTTATTAAACCTGCACGTTTCAATCCTACTCCTCCTGGTCCGTCTCCGGTTCCTGTGCACCACACGACTCCATCCAGCCCTTTAGCCGTGACAGTTTGCACTGACCCGATGGAATCGGGTGAAGCACAGGCCTCCATGACGGATGTTCTTCAAGGCATCATGGCTCGATTGGAACAAGTAGAGACTACCCAGCGTCAAGTGGCTCAATTTCTCCAGACCTTGTCATCACCTCAGGCGGCTCCCTCAGTTTCAGCAGCACCAACCTCCAGAGCTTCGGCCCCTGCTGCTCCCCCTGGGCCAGCTGCTCCTCACCAGCTACACCTGTCAACCCCCAGTAAATATGACGGGTCCCCGAGGGGGTGTCGAGGATTCCTGAATCAATGTGACGTCCATTTTACCCTCCAGCCTTCCAATTTCCCCTCTCCCAAGACTCGGGTGGCTTACATCGTGTCCCTACTGGCGGGTCCAGCCCTGGAGTGGGTGTCCCCCCTTTGGGAGTGTGCGGATCCCATCCTCAATAACTATGAAGAATTTGTGGCCTCCTTCCGTTGCATCTTCGACGAGCCTGGCAGAGTGTCCTCCGCAGCCACGGAGATCCTAAGGATTCGTCAGGGCAGTCGCCCAGTGGGACAATATGTCGTACAATTTCAAACCCTGGCTTCCGAACTCAGATGGAACGAAGAGGCTCTCGTTTCTGCCTTCTGGAACGGCCTAGCCGGGCGCATCAAGGACGAGTTAGCAACTCGCGATTCTCCTTCCACCCTGGCTGAACTCATTTCATTATGTAACAAAGTCGATCTGCGACTCCAAGAACGCCAACTTGAGAGGAATCGCTCTGATCGCCTTCGCCCTCGATTTCCTTCCAATGTTGCACCAGCCTCCAAACCAGCCCCGCCTCCTGCGGTGTCAACAGATGAGCCCATGCAAATCAACCGCTCCCGTCTCTCTCTCGAAGAGAAGTCCCGAAGACGGCGAGAGAATCTATGCATGTACTGTGGCTCCTCAGCTCACTTATTGGCTTCCTGCCCGCTGCGGCCGGGAAACGACCGCTCCTAATCTCCCCGAGGGAGGTCCGATTAGGAGTCTTGCTTCCATCTCCCTCTTCTTCTGATTCCACCATTCCGGTTACCCTTGTGTGTCCCCAAGGGAGAAAAAGAGTTCAGGCCCTATTGGACTCTGGAGCAGCGGGAAACTTCCTTTCTTCTTCTTTTGTTACCCAACATGCCCTGCCTGTGCAACCCCTGGATCACTCGCTGGTCCTCACTGCAGTGGATGGGAGTCGAATTCGTAGTGGACAAATCACCCATCAGACCACCCCGGTGACACTGCTCATAGGAGCTCTACATCAAGAGACCCTCGAATTCTTCATTCTTCCACAGTCCTCACACCAAATGGTCCTGGGCCTTCCCTGGCTCTCCAAACATAACCCACACATCGATTGGACCAATATGGAGGTCAAGGCCTGGGGAACAGATTGCCAGTCTACTTGCATTCCTCAGATCCTTCCGGTCTACCAGACCCATCCACAACGTGAGGGTAACTGTCCTTCATCCTCTTCAGCTCCACCCTTGTCGATACCCGCACCATATCGTTCATTTACAGATGTATTCAGTAAAGGTGGTGCCGACACCCTGCCTCCTCACCGTCCTTGGGACTGCCCGATAGAGCTGGTGGCCGGGAAATTCCCTCCTCGTGGCCGCATCTATCCCCTGTCGCTACCTGAGACTGAGGCCATGTCCTCGTACATTCAAGAGAACTTAAACAAAGGTTTCATTCGACCATCTACTTCTCCGGCCGGGGCCGGGTTTTTCTTTGTGAAAAAGAAAGATGGCGGTCTTCGGCCATGTATCGACTATAGGGGCCTGAACGACATCACCATTAAAAACCGCTATCCCTTACCCCTTATCGCAGAACTATTCGACAAGATCAGAGGGGCAGCAATCTTTACTAAATTGGACCTGCGAGGGGCCTACAATTTGATCCGGATCCGTCCAGGTGACAAGTGGAAGACGGCTTTTAACACGCGCGACGGCCACTATGAATACCTGGTGATGCCCTTCGGCCTTTGTAACGCCCCCGCTGTCTTCCAACAGTTTGTAAATGATATCTTTCGGGACTTGCTGTACCACTCCATCGTAGTCTATCTAGACGATATACTCATCTTCTCTCCAAATCTCCAACTTCACAGACAGACAGTGTCCGAAGTCCTACGACGTCTTCGCCAAAATCAACTGTTCTGCAAGTTGGAGAAGTGCGTTTTTGAGGTCACGTCCATTCCATTCTTGGGTCACATTCTCTCCGCCACTGGGATAGAAATGGACCCAGAGAAGGTGAGAGCCATCCAAGACTGGGCAGCCCCCACAACACTCAAAGGAATTCAGAGATTCCTAGGGTTCTCAAACTATTACCGGCGATTTATCCGGAACTTCTCTACTATCGCTGCTCCCCTCACTGCTCTCACTTGCAAGGGAGCTGATCCAAGCCGATGGTCGCCAGAAGCATCCTCTGCCTTCCAGCAGTTAAAGAGAGCATTCATAACGGCACCAATCCTCCTCCAACCAGACCTCGACAGGCCCTTCATTCTCGAGGTGGACGCATCCTCAGAAGGGATCGGGGCCATCTTGTCACAAAAAGGTGAGGATCAAGAATTACACCCTTGTGCCTTCCTCTCCAAAAAATTCCTCCCAGCAGAGAAGAATTACCCCATCGGGGAACAGGAGTTGCTTGCAGTCAAAACTGCGTTAGAGGAGTGGCGATACCTTCTGGAGGGGGCACGACATAAGATCACCGTGTATTCAGACCACAAAAATCTGTCCTTTCTTAAACAGGCTCAGTGCCTTACTGCCCGCCAAGCCCGTTGGGCCATGTTTTTTGAACGCTTTGATTTCCAAATTAAATTCCGACCTGGAACCACGAATACTAAGGCAGACGCTCTATCCCGCTCCTTTGAGACGACCTCTGACCTAGAGACACCTCCTCGTCCAATCCTCGATCCACTGGTCTTCGCCCAAGTAACCGTACAGCCATCTCCTCCTCCAGGTAAAACGTTCGTTCCCCCCGAACTTCGCAAGAAAATATTGTCATGGGCACATTCTTCCCGCTTCGCAGGGCACGCAGGAGCACAAAAGACCTTGATGTTCCTGTCACGTTCTTATTGGTGGCCAACCATCCGCCACGACGTAACCAACTTCGTTGCCTCTTGTGTAAGATGTGCTCAGCATAAAGTGCCCAGAACAACTCCCGCTGGTCCTCTCCGCCCTCTAACCATTCCCACAGAACCATGGACCCATCTGTCAATGGACTTCATTTGCGAACTACCTCCCTCAAAAGGTCATACCGCAATCTGGGTAGTGGTCGACCGATTCTCGAAAATGGTCCATTTTTTCCCACTAAAAGGTCTCCCCTCTGCTCCAGTACTGGCTCAGCTATTCATCTCAACCATTTTTAAACTTCACGGACTGCCCAAAGAGATTGTATCCGACCGCGGAGTACAGTTCGTTGCAAAGTTCTGGAGAGCTCTCTGTGCCGCGGTACAGGTCAAACTCAAGTTTTCCACTGCCTTTCATCCCCAGACCAACGGCCAGACAGAACGGGTGAATCAAGACTTGGAGGCCTTTATCCGACTGTTTGTCTCGTCTTCCCAAGATGACTGGGTGGATCTTCTCCCGTGGGCAGAATATATGCATAACAACTCCTATCACTCTTCCTCCGGAACCACCCCCTTCTTTACAGTATTCGGCAAACATCCACGATCTCCGGATTTCTCAGAATTATCCTCTTCCGAAGTTCCTGCAGCAACCACTTCATTACAACGCTTTGCTAAAATCTGGTCGGATGTCCACACCGCTCTTCTTAAATCTTCCGCCCGATACAAGAGGATGGCAGACAGGAAAAGAAGGGCAGCGCCCGGATTGAAAGTCGGAGACCGGGTATGGCTGTCTACCCGCCATATACGCCTCCGTCTGCCCTCTATGAAGCTGGCTCCCCGGTTCATTGGGCCATACCCTATCATCCAAGTCATTAATCCTGTCGCTTATAGACTTCAACTTCCTCCTTCCCTAAGGATTTCGAATTCCTTCCATGTGTCCCTCCTCAAGCCTTTAAGGTTGAACTCTTATCAAAAGAAGATTCCCAAACCGCCCAAGATTAACTCCGAAAGTGGGGCTGAATTCGAGGTAAGACGCATTATAGACTCTCGTTGCCGCAATTCTCGTACCCAGTATCTGGTGGAATGGGTTGGGTTTGGTCCCGAAGAGAACTCTTGGGTGGATTCCATTGATTTGCACGCTCCAAAACTGGTAAAGCAATTTCTCCAGAGAAATCCGCACAAGGCCCATAGGCGCCCTGGGGTCACCCTGAAAAGGGGGGGTACTGTCACACGTAGCCGCGACGGAGCGCGGCGGGTACAGTACTCACCCGTCCGCGCCCGCCGCCGGCTAGCGTGTGCAGGCTCCGGTCTGCGGTGTGCGGGTAGCGGCAGCTCTGGGTAGGGATGGCAGCAGTAGTGGTGCCGGGAGGCCGGCGTCGCCATCTTGGTTGAGGGCAGGAGACAGATTGGCCCAGAGTGGAGGTTCCCTCCTCATCCTGTGCTGACAGCCAATGGCAGCCATCCCCTGGGGATATAGGGGATCTGCCTAGGCTGTTCAGTGTCAGTGCAATGAGTCTTTGGAGTCATTCACAACTCCTAGCTGATTCCCGGATCCTGGCTCTTTCTCTCCTGACTCTGGTGCCTTGCTCCCTGCATCTTGCTACAAGGAAGTTTTCTCCTGACACCAATGCTGCAAGTCCTACCTAGTGCTTGTTCCTGCTTGTGTCCCAGAATTACCCTGCACAGCTTCCCGCTGTCCCCCTTCATACAACTCATTCATTCCATCATCTTTCAGTCATCCGGATCCATTTCTTCTGTCATCAAATCAACCTCCTTCCGGATCCTCATCTATGTACTCTGGCTCACCAAGTATACGTTTCCAGATTTCCCTGCCCGTTATTAGTATTGTGCTGGACTCTATTTAATTTATTCCAACTGTCACTTAAAGAAGTATTTGAGTGAAGTTTATCATTTATGAAATCCGTTATTAAACCTGCACGTTTCAATCCTACTCCTCCTGGTCCGTCTCCGGTTCCTGTGCACCACACGACTCCATCCAGCCCTTTAGCCGTGACACAAGCTGATGTTTGAGTTCTGTGTTTCACAAGTTACTCTATTAATTTACATCTCGTGGTCATTACATCTGACCTGGAAAATTTGTGTAGTCAGCATCCCTCAATGATTCAATGATGATGAAAGTTGTACACATTGCCCCAACATGGGAAACACAGTTATTAAACTTTGGCTATTGCTTTTAATTGACTTTATCCTCAGTGCTCATTTGTCTTCTTCACTTCTTCAAACCAATGAATATTAATATATCTCAAGAGAGAAAAAGCTTTCAGGGAAATGTTGCTGGCTAATGCTAGAGTCTGGAGATTTATTAGGTAGAGATTACAACTTAATATTTCTTACAGCAACTTCCCAATCTAAACTTTTATATAAGTGGGTGTATACCTACATTTTATTTCCATGTCATATATACTGTTCTATGGCCAGATCGATGACCCTAATTTAGGGTTTAGAGTAGTAACAACTACAATGTGCACTTGGCACAATCATGCTACTCTGCACAAGTGGCAAATTTTCAAAGATGAATCTATGTAATTATTTATTTGGGGCAATTTATCAAGACACTAGCTGGGACAACATATCACTTAAGAGTTTCACTATAGTGATATCGCTGTAGAGATAGTTATCACTTTAAATACAGGGCTTACTAACTCATCATGGTCACCATAAGGACACACATGCACATATAACCTTTTGGGAAAGAAAGGAAAGGATGAATATCTGGCCTACTGGGAAGGGATTCAAAGATTCTGACTCCTATAGACGGAATAAGTTAACACCATATGAGTATGACATTAACCGAGACAAGCTCCACAAAAATAAACTTTTCAGAGCTTGTTAAAGAGTGCCATATTGAAAAGTATACAGGCAGCGGTTCTGTGATAAACACTACAGTACGTAAGTAAACAATATGATATGTGTAAATCTACTGGTTTATAAGAATAAGAAATTTCCCCTCCATCTCAGTATATAAATAAAGCTTGATGAAAAAGTAGCCAATTTTTTCATGTGTCCCCAAGAAGTTTTACATACACAATATGCTCTCATAATATACTGCTTGTATTTGAGATTGTGATACTGGGATTTATATTTTATTGATTTAGATTGATTTATATTTTATATTTTATTGAATGTGACTATTATGTATTATATATGGTATTTTGCTGTCATTCGTTATAACTTTCTCTTGTTGGCGGACACATTTTACATTGATGTTTTGTGTTTGTTTGTTCATTTTTTTCCCTTTGGAATAGAGATGTACACTACCTTCGGCTTTTGGTTTTGGTATTGGATATGAATTTATCTTCATGTTTTGTTTTTGTGTTTGGAAAGCCACCATCATAAATTTGTTTTTTTTTTATTTTTGAAATCATGAAAACATCTAAAACTATGTCATTTGTTCCTGTATTTTTTCCCAATTACATACATTTTGAATCATTGCATGTCAATTTTATTCAACTTATAATTCACAATATTGTTCAGCAATATGGGCAAGAGACTGTCTGGCTAAAATAAGCAACAGAGCAATGGCACAAAAGCATTAAACGTTAAACACGTCTAGATACTGTAGCAGTGGCAGACAGGATGGCAGTTTAGTTAATTATACTGTTTGACCCAATGAAAGACTTTTTGTTTATTCAAGCATTTTTCTTAATACCCCTTTAATATCTCCATGGTCTCTCTATGGGCCTTATTCTAGTTCACTCTTTCTGACAAAATCCTTCTTAGATGGACACAATCATGTGCACTGCAGGTAGGGCAGATGTAACTTGTGCAGAGAGAATTAGATTTGGGTGGGGTTTTACTTCAAAGTGAGATCTATATTGTAGTGTAAAAATAAAGCAGCTGTATTTACCCTGCACAGAAACAAAATAACTCACGCAAATCTAATTCTCTCTGCACATTTTACATCTGCCCCCCTGCAGTGCACATGGTTTTGTCCATCTAAGAAGGATTTTGTCAGAAAGAGTGAACTAGAATAAGGGCCTTTTTTATGATAAGCTTTTCTGTATTCCATGGTTTATGTGAAATAACACTATACAAATATAATTAATATTAATAATAATAATAATAATAATAATAATAATAATAATCAATCAATCACAATCTGTTTAGCTGCTGCAGCCACTAAGATAAATGCCAATAGGAGTACACCATTATTAGAAAAAGATTCCTGACAAAAGTTTTAAGAACGGATTATTTTTTTATTAATTGATCAATATATATTAGATTAAATCAGATTAAAATTGCAATAACAAAAATAACACTAATGAGTGTTAAAAGGCCCATACTAACCCCCCCCCCACCCTTTTCATCCTAACTGGGTACCCCCCTAGTATATTTTGGGGTGCAGAGAGTCTGAATATGAGTGATAATACAATTTTTTTTCTGGTAAATCTAGTCCAAGATGGAATTTCCTTGGGCCCTCCCACTCACCCTTATATTGAATATTAAAAATATAAAAAATGTGTGTAACAAACCAAAACTGGGCCTGTCTGGCTATGATTGGCAGGGAGGGCTTCCTATGTGTAGTCAATGCCATTTAAATCAATCCCTGCAGAGGGCAGATTTTAATGGGTAAAATCTTCACACACATATCCTACATTCCAAGCATAAAAACCCAAAATTAAAATCCAGGGCATGATAAATACATAGATATTACATATGTAAAGGTTGTAATACATTTACATATGCAAAGGGGACAATTTATTAAGATGAGTGTTCTATTGAAGATGGACTGTTGCCCATAGCAACCATTCAGATTATACTACTTATTTATTTAGCAACTTCTAGAAGATAATATATATAATCTAATTGGTTGCTATGGGCAACATCTTGGGCCAAATGTAATAGGGTGAGAGTTTCAGAAAGTGCGAGATTTTGGGAGAGTTTTCCCATGTTTTTTAAAGCAGCAATCAATTACACTGCAAAACCAGGTTGATTTTGCCATGCAATTGATTGCTGCTTTAAAAAACATGGGGAAACTCTCCCAAAATCTCTCACTTTCTGAAACTCTCACCCTATTACATTTGGCCCCTTATCTTCAATAGAACTCCTATTTTAGTAAATTTACCCCACAGTGTCTAAAATGAGAGTGGCATACTGTACAAAGTTACTAGCACTTAAATGATTTGTGCTGCTGTGGGTTGGTGATGCCTGTTTTATAATTCTCAGTTGCAGTATGGGGTGCAGTATTTTAGCAGTTGATCTGGATATGAACAGTTAAATCCTCATAGATTTGCATAACTTCATTAATGTCACATTTTACAAAAATAAGTTTAGTGAGTGAAGTCCCTGGTACCTTTTAAGGGACCCGTGCACTTGAGAAAAAGAGAAGGGTATACAAAAATGACATCGCTGTAGACTTCAAATATAGGTTTTCTATCCAATCAACACTTGGGTTAGAAACTGTCTCTACGCTGATTGAAATTATTATTATTATTATTATTTATTTATATAGTGAAACAACCTTACAGCACCTTACAAAACAACATCAAAAATGTAAAAAAGTGACTTATAGTGCATGAATTACTACTAGTTGCAAGCATCAAAGAATCTTTGTTGCCCTGGTGTGAGTAATTCTCTCAAACACCAAGGACCTATGTCATTGAACAGTTTTACTGGTTTTACTGGTGCGCTGTTTACACTTCAACACTAATAATTGAAGGTTATAAGAGGCAGCGTCTCTTTGTATAACCCCCTGTACACCTTGCAATTTGTTGCTGTGATCATCCAAATCTTGTTTGATACTTTGGAAAAACAAACCTTGTAAAAAAACGCATTTAATAAACTACATGTGAGTACAAATTTTATACTACCTCTTTTTTCAAGGTTAACATTGTAGGCACGCTCAGTGAGTTGCTGCATTGTTTCCGAAAAACAATTATACAGCTAACACAAAAAAATCCCTTTTTCTTTTCGGCTAAAATAAGACACTCCATCATGGGCAATAGGGATTTCTTTTCCATTCTGTCATATTGCAATTAGTGAAGTTTTGTGTTATTGTTTTAAGTTTAATTGTTTATATTGTTTTTACTAACAGAAATAGATGGGGTTAGAAATAATAATGATTATAATTTATTTATTAACAATTTTTTATACAGTGCAGTAAGATGCATTGTGCTTTACAATTGGAAACAGAAATAGAACAAACTGGGTATTTACAGGCAGTCAAAATGGTAGGAGGCCCCTGCTTGCAAGCTTACAAGCTATAGAGAACTAGACAATGATATACAAGGATAGGTGTTATCTATTTCAAAATGGTCCACCAAATTGCAAAGTTTTTTGGTGGGCTGAATGAGACAGGGTTTGTATAAAAAGTAATGAGACCCAATTCAGGAAAAAATAGTTATTGATGATATCGCTACAATCAAAACCCATCAAAATAAGACCCTTGTGTTGACATACTTCTGCCAACGAGTTGCCAATGCTTGGAATGCCCCTTGGAAATCTTTTTCTGGAATGTCCTTCAAGCCACGTTTTGAAGCCGCAGTACTTGTGTATTATCACGGCGCCCATCGCATCGCATGCCACTAATAAAGGTATGCGATGGGACCCGGTTTGAGCCTTTTCCTGGGAGTGAGTATACAATTTTAATATCGCACTGCATCGCATGCCATTATAATGGCATGCAATGCGATGCGACGCGATCATGCCCGATTTAGGCTTATTCCCATGTTAAATGCCCCCCCAGACCCAATTTTTAATTGTATACCCACCCTGATGGGTAATGACTATGTTAAATGCCCCCCCCCCTTTGTTAACTCCACCCCACTATCAACGCCAACCCAAAGCGTGGCGAGCGCAGCGGTACGCATCCTCTGACCTTTTTATATCCCCACTATCCACTTCGGCGAGGAGTTGACTTTATATAGTGTGGCGAGCGCAGCGAGCCACCGAACCTGAAGCGTGGTGAGCGCACGCGTAATATATGTGAAGTCATCCTCGTCCCCTCGTGGGGCTCGCTGCGCTCACCACACTTCGGGCTCGGTGGCTCGCTGTGCTCGCCACACTATATAATATCAACTCCACGGTGACGGGGATAGTGTGGGTATGGAAAAGTCGGAGGACACGTACCGCCACCCCTCATGGGCTCGCTATGCTCGCCATGCTTCGGGTTGGCGTTGATAGTCGGGTGGCGTTATCAATGGGGGGGCATTTAACATAGTCATTACCCATCAGGGTGGGTATACAATAAAAAATCGGGTCTGGGGGGCATTTAACATAGGAATAAGGCATCTGGGTGCCTGTGCAATTAAAAATCAGGTCCAATCACGTCACATTGCATGCGATGACATCACATTCGATGCGATGTGACGCAATATTTTGTACAATATTTTGTACAATGCCCTACGATGGAAAATGTGGGCGACGTGATAATACTCAAGTACCGAAGCCACTTTGACCTCTGCTAAGTCCCATGCCGGTGTCCTTTGAGGGCTGTCTTCAATCGGGGGAACAGGAAAAAATCCGCCGGGGCCAGATCAGGACTGTAGGGGGGCTGTGATGCATTGCATTGCCGTTCCGGGCCAGGTAGTTGTTAACTACATTGTCATGATGCAGCTTCCAATTGGTGCCTGTCAATGGCAACGCTATGTACAGTGCAGGTAAGCGCCAGCGGTGCTTGCCTGAATGTCAGACCGTATTTTATACAAGTCTGTCAGCGCTCTAAATACAAATGCAGGTATTAGAAAGGGGCTGCCGAGCTAGAGTGGTCCAGACTCACAACAGTAATTTTTATAATTAACCCTGCACCCACCTTAAATAGTGGGAATATGCAAGTTACAGTATGTGGGTCAATAATGATGCAAACAAATATATGTAGACCACTAGATGGCGTATGGTGCTTACAAATATGGAAAGAGAAGGTACTTGTTTAGTTTCACGGTGTCAGATATATCGCATACGATTGATATTGCATGCGATCAGTAGCGCACGCAGGGGGGGTTTCTGAGTACCCAGAAACCCTCCAGGAGTCTAAGGGCCTTAGGCTGAAAGCTGAGGGTCCCCTCTTTCCATGGGTACAAGAATTTAAAAAATCGGCCCTAGGGAACCGGAGATATCGGACTTCAAACAGTGGTCCCCATCCAAGCCTGTTAATTGCTCTTCCCAGTCAGATATTTCAGGTTCTGTCTGACTTAGAGTTTTTCTGAGGGTATATTCCAAAAGCTGGGACTCTCCCCCTTTGAAGGACACTAGTAACTTGTCTCTACTATTCCCAGAACCAGAGATATCAGCCTTCCAGCAGCTGGTTACTGCTCCAGCTCCACACACCTGGTATGTAGTTTTATATACTCGTTGGCAGATTGCTCTGAACTCTGATCCCCTAGTCCCCAATACCATTTGGTTGGTGGGATTCTCTAGTTTTTAATTCCATTAAAATCTAAGAAATCTATTTCTGGGAACTGGAGATATCTGCAGTCAAGCAAGCTGTCCTCCCACCAGAAAATTATGAATAATAAGCCCACTCCACTATACACCCCTCCTCTGCATATTAAACATCCTCTACCACCCTGGAAGTTATGTATCAGGGCCCCTTCATTCAGCCCAATGCCCCCTTCTCCCACCTCATCTCCCACCATCTGTGCAGTAAAGGGGTAATTAGTGGAAATTACTGATCCAGGCCCTACATGCTGAGTGGTTGATACACTACCCCCTACCACCCAGGGGGACATCAAAGCTTCCCCCACCCCTACAGCTGGAGGATCGTTAGGTGCCCCAATACATTGCTATGCCCAGGGGTCTACACTGCTGTTGACACCCATGTATGTATGTATGTATGTATGTATATTATTATTATTATTATTATTATTTATAGACATTTGGTCTATCTATAATACTTTAACTGACCCGGCATATACTGGGTCACCTAAATGTCTATCTCCGTGCTTTGCTCCGCCCCTCTGGAAACCCCCTTCTGAAAATCCTGCATTTCCCACTGCATGCGATTGCATGCGATTTGATGCAATTTTGTACCTGTTCATAACCCCACTATCCACTATGCATACCATGCATTTGCATGAGATTTATCTGCCGCCGTGAAACTAAACAAGTACCAAAGAGAAATATATGTGGTAAAATTATTACATTTGTTATAGTGATTATAAAAAGAAAAAAAGTGAAATGATCACAGATAAATTGCAATGTCAAAAAAGAAGAAAAGGCAATTGATGGCCAAATAAAGGTAAATAGAGTGCACAGGGCAAAGTCTCAACAGTCAATGCGACAAGTGGCTGTATTTAGGGGAACTGTGGTGAAAGGAGCTGGCGTCCAGACTCCCTGCAGTGCCCAGACCCCTGCTATTACCTCAGTGTGTATTGTAGCCCGGGAGACCAGGTCCTGGTGTGGTCCCACACTGCAGAATCGGTCCCAAGCAGCCACTTCCTACTACCAAAGGCTTGCTGGGGTCCCACGGTGTCCTCCTCCCTGAGGTCTCACACAACAGCGTGCAGCTGCCCGGTGTGCCGCTTGAAGGTGTCGCCGGGTGCCGGGTGCGCTGTGGAGCTGCGTGTGCTGAAATCTAACCTAGACTGCAAATGTAATCTAGACAGCAAAGAGCGGATGTGAGGTTGGAAGGGGTTAAAGGTTAAAGCTGTTGGTGCCGCAGATTCGCCATCTCGAATCCCTGCACAGTGGGTTTTTCCCTGGCGCTTCCTGTAGGTAGCATACTTACGCCACTGAGCGGGCATGCTGGGGGAGCGGGCGAGCAGGGCGGGGGAGCCGGTGGCAAAGTGCACGGCTCCGGCGCCCGGTGGTATGTCGGCGCCCGGAGCCCGTGCTCCACCAGCTCCGCCCTAGCTACGCCTCTGGCTGACAGCCATAGAGGACAACAGGAGATGTAGAGCAGGGACTACTACTCGGCGCCTCAATGCTGCACATCCTCTGCTGAGTGGGTAGCTCCTGCCCTCTATATATACATAAGTTTGCAGATTTTACTTTGTTCAAATAGGTCTGTGTCCAAAAGGAATCAGGCCCTAATGCTTTATATGTGATGTTGTTACAGAAGCTTAAATCACTTAAAGCAGATTATTTCAGTGAAATCTATGATAAAGTACCTGTGTTTTGTTTTCTTTTACTTGCAAAATAATTTCAACAACAAAAAAGAAGCACATAATAGCTTAATCAAAATTCAGTATCAGGGGACCATCTGCTAAAACAATAAGCCATTGATGGGATTTCTGTCCTGCAAAGTAGTAATATCAGTGGGCCCAGAGGACATGGCTAAATCTGAAACCACAAAGATACTTTAAAAAATATATCTGTGCCACAATTTTCATCCCTTCTACTTGTATTAAAAAAAAAAAAAAATTCTATAGTCATGTTACTAGGTCAATTTTATTTTATTTGAATTGTTTTATGTAGATTGATAGTAGAGAGGGATAAAGCACTAACCAATCAGCTTATACTGTAACTGTAATATTACAAACTGTCTGAAAAATGACTGTTGGTAGCTGGTTATTTCTGTATCTCTTTCCATTTTCTCTCTCTCCAGCTTTGATAAATATCCCCCTTCATCACTCTTCCCTTTATCTCTCTGTTCAGGCTTTGATAAATCTAGCACCACATTTTAAATTGTGTTGTGTTTGAATTCTCTACAGAAACCAGACAATGGTTCACTCTGAATTTGGGCAGACACTATGCGATTCGCAGCTCCGCCAATATTGTTAATGATATTGGTGCTGCTCCTGGAAAAATGATCTAGTGCATACACACTGAACGATATATTGTCAACTTGCATATCATTTAATATCTTCTAGTGTGTACGTACCTTAAGCTTTCAGATTTATTATCCAATATGTATCACAGTACAGTAACTAACACTGATTCTTTTGTGATAAGTAAATGTTGCGATGGTTTATTCAAGCTTCAACATGATCAATAGTAAAATGATCTTTCATGCAATGGAAGTGGACAGAAGTAATATTCAATATTGTTAATGATATTGGTGCTGCTCCTGGAAAAATGATCTAGTGCATACACACTGAACGATATATTGTCAACTTGCATATCATTTAATATCTTCTAGTGTGTACGTACCTTAAGCTTTCAGATTTATTATCCAATATGTATCACAGTACAGTAACTAACACTGATTCTTTTGTGATAAGTAAATGTTGCGATGGTTTATTCAAGCTTCAACATGATCAATAGTAAAATGATCTTTCATGCAATGGAAGTGGACAGAAGTAATATTCAACATATTTAGTCACCAGAAATGAGTGACATCACTGAGGCATGTAGTGGGAATCACTGAAGGAGTATATTGATTTAGGCTACAAAATGGTAATATTTGTTATACAGTTGGAGCCCCTGTCTACTTTGTTCTTTAGGCCATGACTCACCATGGCTATCCTATATATATATATATATATATATATATATATATATATATATATATATATATATATATGCAATCCTGTGGCGACACTCCAAAGTGTAGTAAAAGGTAAGATAAATTCCAATAAGCTGGTGCCCTCCGTGGAGACAGTAGTATCCTGTCAAATGTAGAGTCCTGGGGGTGCGGCGGCACTCAGAATAGAAATAAGACGCGTAGGCAGAAGTTTACCAACGGTTTCGGAGCCTTGGCTCCTTTATCAAGGTGTCATAGAGAACAATTAACAGATAAAACAAACTCACCTATATAGCTCTGGGTTCCCGCCGTCTCTCCCGTCGGCGCCGCGCGCTGGAGTCGCCCACAAATGACGTCATCCCCGCTCCGACGCCGGGGGATCGACGGAGTAAGCCAGATCACCTGTGCAAAAAGCAAATGTGTATATGTTACCATAGTAACAGCAAGCCTGACGGCAAACCAATGTAATGACATAACGGCATATGCACACAATGTAGCGTATTTAAAAATGCAATGTGATGACTGTAACTGTCATCACCATAAATTCTCCCCACAGGGGCAGCATAATGAACATTCATGTCAAAGTTACGAGATAACTGTGAAATCAATAGTGAACAAATAAAAATAATCAGAATAAAAATAAAAAATAATAAATAAAAATAGTGTATATATGTATATAGAAAAAACATATATACAAAGAATTATACAAAACAGTGAATGAATAGGGCATCTAAACATCATCAAATCAATCAAATCAGCAGTACTAGTAAAATGAATATTTATGTATGACAGAAACTGTCATATCCTCATAAAAGGTCAGGTTCTCTAATAATTCTAAAAAGACTGGTGGGCTATGACTCAAAAAATAGCCGCCCTCACAAAAAACATGACAGCCCCAAGCTGTCATTAAGCCCTTTGGGTGATAATGTTTCTAATGTGAAAATCCAGCGGCTTTCCGCCTGTAGGAGTTTTAATGACCTGTCACCCCCTCTCCTCATGGGGGGGACATGGTCAATAATTTTATACCGTAAAGAGGTGAGTGAGTGTCTAGCCTCCACAAAGTGGCGAGCCACTGGAAACTCACTCTGTCCTGCAATAATGGCTTTCTTGATGTTAGAGCGATGTGCTGCAGCTCTTTCTTTAAAACTCCTGTCCGTTTTACCGACATAGTGTCGGCCGCACGGACAGCTTAACAAATAAATCACGAATTTTGTAGTGCATGTGACTCTGTGTCTAATCCTATATTTTTTTCCGGAAAAGGGATGGTAGAAGCTATCCCCTTGAGTCATATAGCTGCATGTAACACAGCCACAGCAGCGGTAGCAGCCTAACTTGGGGGTACCCAGAAAAGTGCCACTTTTAGGTGGTGGATATCGGATGTCATTTTTCATTAAGTGGTCCTTTAAGTTCTTCCCCTTAGTGTATGCACTCATAAGGGATTTGCCATGTAGTGCAGGCAATGTGGGGTCTGTGGTTAATATCGGCCAACGCTGTCTACATATGGTATTAACCTCAGAACTTCTGGAATGGAATGAATTGACCCAAATGATTTTATTTTCTGCCTTGTTGGCATTTTTAGGGGTCAGTGCTTGTTCTCTTGTAAGGGACATTACTTTATGTTTGGCTTGTGTCAGATCTTCTAACCTGTACCCTCTACTAAGAAATTTTTTAACCATGTCATCCAGACTATTTTCCAAATGTGCTGGGTCACTAGTAATTCTACGGACCCTCAACATTTGAGAAAAAGGAAGCCCCTTCTTTAGGGCTATAGGGTGGTGGCTAGTGGCCAAAAGAATGTTATTCCTGTCTGTCACTTTTGTGTATAGTGATGTCACTATTTTTTGTTCAATTATTTTTATATGGACATCAAGATATTGCACTTCTACCGGGTCAATAGTATAGGTAAACTTCACAGGTGACATTGAGTTATTATGCACATCAATAAGTTCACGCAATCCATTGGCGTCTCCTGTCCAACAGACCAGGAGATCGTCTATGTAGCGCGTATATAATTTGAGGTGGGGTGTCGCTGTAGGATTTTCAGTAAATAGTAATTTCTCTATGGAAAACATATAAGAGTTGGCGAACGACGGGGCCACTGAGGACCCCATCGCACACCCTCTGCATTGTAAGAAATATTTGCCGTTAAAGGTAAAATAGTTCCGGGGGGCGTGGCCACGGCGTGCGTGAGTGAGTGAGCGTGTCCTGTGCCTCCTCATGCCGGCTGCCTGAATATGTGCTCCCTTCTCTCCTCGGGCTCACCTTCCCAGCTGTCGGTCTCCCCCGTTTGAGACGAGTATCTAAGGGGCGCTCGCGTGTGGTTTGTGAGCCTCCTGTTGCCGAGTGGTTTCGCTTCCAACGAGAGGCGAGTGTGCGGTGGTCGGGTCCGGTGACTGGAGCTCTGACGCGGCGGGGGAGAGTCCCGTCGTCATCAGCCGGAGACGCTGTTGCTGGGGACGCACTGTGCCGCACACGTGGAAGCGGCGGCTTCCTCAAAGCGACCGGACTCCAGCGTCTTTCCGTCTCCGCAATTACTGTGCTTGTGCCTGTGGTGACGAGTGGCAGAAGCTGCCCAGGCACAAATCAACGTGCAAACCCCTTGGAAACAGCCGCTTGATGGTGTGGTGCTGGCTGGTCGATTTGTTGCCAGCCACTTGTGACTCTGGGTGGCAGTCTGAGCCCAAGTGGAAGGGCAAAGCGTGCAGGCTCAGCTCTGTGTGACCTGTGCAGCCCAACCTCCTGCGTGAGAGGCAGATAGTGGGCAGTGGAGGAGAGCCTACTATAGTACATATTTTATTCTCCTGGACTCAGCACCCAAGCTTTTTACACCAGCGGAGATTAAAAAGGCCTGTCCCATAAAGTGTCAAGGCAGCTGCTGACCTCGGGGTGAGAGACAGTGGCCAGTGCTGGAAACAAAGACACAGTTATATAAGGGCATTGGCTAATTTCAGGATTAATTAAAGAACCACACGCCTGAACCCAAGTCCTCCCGGCCGCAGCGAACTCAGTTTAACTATCGGAGGAGAGGAAGGAAGAAAAGGAGTGGGAAAAAAGGAAAAAAAAGGAAAAGGGAAGAGAGAAGAGAAGGCACATCAGAAGTGAGTACACTTTATCTGACTCTTATTACATTGTGTTACTCTGCAAGTGGAAGTGTGCCCTACAAAAGTGTAATTGGGAGCAGGGTTGCTATACAGTGTGGAAATTAATCACAACCATAACCATGGGGAAAACTGGCCAAAACACAGCGGCAGCTCGTTTGGAGAGATTTGCTAGAGCTCAGTCCCAGGCTGGGCCTAGCTCACAACCCAGCACTCCCCTGACAACCCCGGTTAAGAGCAGTAGCACTCAGCAACCGTCAGAAGTTACGTTGTCACAAGTATTAGAGGCGGTGAATAACTGCGAGACGCGCCTCAGGGACCAACTAAGCCAAGTCCAATCAGACATGACACTACTGAGAAATGATGTACAAAAAACTTGTGAAAGGGTAACGGAAGTAGAAAATCGTGTCTCGTCATTAGAGGATACCGTTACACCCCTACATGCTCAGGTTAAAATAATGTCAGGCCAGATCACGGACATTCGCTTGAAACTATCCGATATGGAGGGGCGCCTCAGACGGAACAACGTCCGCTTCATCGGGTTTGAGGAGAGGGCGGAGGGAAATGAGCCAGAAAAATTCCCTGAAAACTGGCTTATTCAAATGTTTGGTAGTAATGCTTTTTCTGCTCAGTTTGCCGTGGAACGGGCCCACCGCATCCCAGGCCGTCCTCCTATACCAGGAGGGCCGCCGCGTACCCTGATCGCAAAAATTCTTCATTTTAAAGATCGTGATTGCATTCTTCGGTTGGCCAGGGATAAATCTGACTGCCTCTATAATGGGAAAAAAATTGCCACTTTCCCGGACTTCCCGTTAGACGTCCAGAAAGAGAGGGCCAAATACAAAGACATTAAGATAAGGCTGAGAGAGCTCGGACTGAGTTATTCGATGTTTTATCCATCCAAGTTGAGAATTGTGGCCGATGGTGGTACAAAATTTTTTGCTTCTCCAGCAGATGCAGCCAGTTGGCTGGATGAGAATCATCCAGGAAGGAAACAAGTGTTGGCTTAAATGACCCTGTATGGGCATTGCATAACAATGATAGCATGCTGTTCCCTCTGTCATTGTGTTTCCCTCTTTTTGTATTTTTTTTCTTTTGGTCTTGTGTTTTTTTTTTTTTTTTTTCCCTTTTGGTTTATCTTTAATATGTTTCCTTTTTCTCATATATGCTCATGTGATTGCAGAGAAAATCCGATGTATCTTCTTTTCGGGGGGTGAGACGTGGGAGGAGGAGGGGGGCGAGGGTGGGTGATATAAGTAAATTGGCAGTACGGGCTGGGGAGGGGGGGGATGGGGCTCACTCTAGTGGTCATTAGTTAATTGCTCCATTGGGTTCACAATAGCAGGGTACAGATAGAAGTGGGTCTACATAGGGGTACAGGTATGACTAACGGGATGGGTCATACAGGGTGGGGGAGGGGGGATGGGTGTGTTGTTTGTAATTGTTTGTTAGTCAGTATGTCCCTAACCTGGCCAAGAAATTTTCCCTTAAGGCTGATAAAGTCTGTTGCGCCCCAAGGGCCCCCTGATGCCAGGGATTATATTCTCAACTTCATAAACGTATGGTTAACTTTTTGACTTGGAACGTTAGAGGGATTAACGGGAGAGTCAAAAGGGCTTTGGTTTTAAAACAATGTAAAAATTTCGAGGCAGATATTATCTGTCTTTAAGAAACTCATCTCAGGGGAGATAGATTGCTCTCCTTAAGACGCCCTTGGATAGGGCATGCATATCATTCTTCCTTTACTTCGATGGCTAGAGGAGTCTCCCTATTGTTTAGGAAATCTCTGGTGTTTGAACCCGGGGCTGTTAAGATTGATCCGGGAGGGAAATATGTTTTCATTGAGTGTGGTATTAATCAAAGAAGAATTTGTATTTTGACTGTGTATATCCCCCCTCCATTCTCGTATGAGGTTATTAAAGAGGCGGTAGAATTTTCAGCTAGATTCCCAGAAAGCCAGGTGATCTGTTTGGGGGACTTTAATAAAGTTTTGGACCCTCGGGTAGATAGATGGAGAAGAACAGAGGAGGAAGCGGTAAAGGAAGGCTATAGATTCTCCCAATTTATGTCTGAGATTGGGTGGAGGGATCCGTGGAGAGTAAAATATCCCCATCGCCAACAATTTTCTTGTTTCTCATCTTCATTTAAATCTTTTTCTAGGATAGACTTAATTTTTGTAACGGAGGGTCTCTTGAATAACGTTTCCCATATCGAATATAAAGGCCGGGGTATCTCGGACCACTCGCCTGTAGTGATGCAGATGGAGTTTGAATGTGAGGTGGGTTTCAAATATTGGAAGCTGCAGCCTTTTTGGTTGGAACAAATGGGAGAGCATGAAGACCTGGAGGCTACTATGCAGGAATTTTTTGAGATTAACAGTGGGTCCTCATCGGGGCTAGTCGTTTGGGACTCCTTTAAGGCCTTTTTTAGAGGTATTATGATCAAAAAAATTGCCTTTTTAAAGAAAAAACATAGGGTAAAGGCAAACGAACTGGAGACAGTAATGGGCAATTTGGAGACTAAATAAAATCCAATCTTGCGGCGGATGAAGACGCCTGGTTGCAAGCCCAAAAAGTATGGCTTGAATATCTTCAAGATATTACCTGTCGTAGATTGAGTTACGGGGCTCACCAATGGTACGCTAGAGCAGATAGGTCTGGTAAATGGCTGGCAATCTTGGCAAAACAAGATCACCCCTCTAATGTTATACCACAAATAACATTGGAGACGGGCGAGATAGTCTCAGAGACCCCCAAGATTGTCTTGGCCTTCACGGATCACCTGGGTAAAGTATATAAATCCCAAATTAATAAGGTGAATGAAATAATGGGGGAGTATCTGGAATCGATCGATATGCCTAGGTTATCATGGGACTTAAGAGAATCCTTAGAGGCCCCCATTGAATTAGCTGAGATCATGGAGGCAATTAATTCTTTGCCCACAAATAAAGCCCCGGGTTTAGACGGCCTTCCGGGAGAAGTCTTTCAACGCTATTCTAAAATAATAGGTCCTCAGTTGTTGGTCCTGTTTAGAGAGATGGAGGTAGAGGGGAACATTCCCCCCTCCATGTCAGAAGCCTCAATTATAATGATTCCGAAGAGTGGGAAGGACCCTTCTCAGATTGATTCGTATCGGCCGATTTCCTTAATATCGTCAGACGCTAAGATATTTGCAAAGGTTCTGGTGAATCGACTGAGTAGAGTAATTGAAGAGATTGTACATCCCGATCAAACGGGATTTATGGCTGGGAAGTCTACCATGATCAATCTGAGAAGGGTCTTTTCTTACATTCAAATAGCGAGGGGTAGCAAGGCGAAAGTGGCAGTGGCATCTTTTGATGCGAATAAAGCTTTTGACTCCATCGAATGGGAGTACTTGTGGGCAGTTTTAAGGACCTTTGGCTTTGGGAACCGCTTCATAGGATGGATTTCATTATTGTACAAAAACCCACAAGCTAGATTGTCTATAAATGGGTTTACATCCCCGCTGTTCCCCCTGTTTCGGGGGACTAGGCAGGGATGCCCCCTTTCTCCCCTACTGTTTGCTGTAGCAGTCGAACCCTTGGCCTGCATACTAAGAAAGCAACTAGTGGGTGAAGGACAGGGATCAGGGTACGGTTTGAACATGGTGTCTTTGTACGCTGATGACTTGTTAGTGGGAGTAGCGAACCCTGAGAGTATGAGGGAGTTTGGGGAATTCTCGGGTCTCACAATCAATTGGGGGAAATCCCATTTGCTAAGTCTGGGGGATAACGTGCTAGGAGGAATGGTGGGCACCCCTCTTCGCCCTACTGAGAGGTTCAGATACCTGGGTGTGTGGGTCTCAGAGGCCCCAATGGATTATATTCGGGACAATCTCACGCCACTCATAAATGACATCAAGGTGAAGTGTCGCTGCTGGTTAAAACTCCCCCTCTCTCAGCTTGGTAGGGTGAACTTGATAAAAATGTCGATATTACCCAGGCTAAGTTATGTATTCCAACAATCACCAGTATATATAAAGGATGATTACTTTAAAAAAATTAACAGTATTATATCATCCTTTATTTGGCATGAAAAGCGCCCTCGAATTAGAATGGATGTTCTGTGCAGAAATAGGGATAGGGGTGGCCTAGCGGTTCCGAATTTTAAAGCCTACTATATCGCCGCACAGCTGGTCCATCTATGTGCTTGGGTTCGGGACGATGAAGCCACGGTGGAGATAGCTGGTCTCATTAGGTGTGTTGAGGCCGACTTGGGCCCACTTCAGTGGCTACTATCGATGGAGATGCGAGGGCACCCTCCTCCTATATTGATGCAAGCTGCTAAAATTTGGAGATGGGTACACAAGTTAATTAAATTTGAGGGGGTATATCCCGACACTTCTATCTTTTCTTTGAACGAACTGTCGGAACTGAGGAAGCAACAGGGCATAGAGATATGGGGGAAATATCAGGTGACAAGGATTGACCAATTTTTCAGGAATGGAAACATTAAACCGTTTGAGGAATTCCAGGTGGAATATAACCTTCCTAAACATATGTTTTTCAGGTTCCTCCAGGTTAGAAGTGCTTTACAGCAAGAGGGGGGCGCGCTTGTTTTGAACATTCTTGACTCCCCATGCAAAAAGTTTATTAAGCATCTGAGTGGTGGCGGGAAGAGATTGTCCAAAATATACGGCTTCTTGAGTTTATATACCCAGGATGATGAATTGCTGGCTCTTAGGGACAAGTGGGCTGCCGATCTTCAGCAAGGGATGGAGTTAGTCTGGGAGATGGCACTAGCGGTACCAGGGAGGGCAACGACATCAATTCGAATCCAGCAGGTGCAATTTAATATCCTCCATAGAAGCTACATGACCCCGGTTAGATTAAAAAGAATAGCAGGAACTCATGACGATATTTGTCCCAAATGCAGGGAGGAAATAG
This sequence comes from Crinia signifera, assembly GCF_055691185.1. Classification (NCBI taxonomy): domain Eukaryota; kingdom Metazoa; phylum Chordata; class Amphibia; order Anura; family Myobatrachidae; genus Crinia; species Crinia signifera. The sequence goes on from NC_139218.1 coordinate 255,239,939, forward strand.
GTTCAGTCTGGCATCTCCTTTGGGAGTGCAAGGTTATCAAGGAGTTTTGGGAGCGGGTGGAGAATAAGCTGGAGTCTGTGGGAGTTCCTAGGGAGGCGCTTACTGCACGAAGCATGGTAATGGGAGTGTGGGAGCAGGAAGCCCCTTACTATGATTGGAAGGAGCTGGTGGTTAATGTCTCAGCAATAGCAAAAGTTATAATAGCCAGGCAATGGATGGCCTCCTCGGGTCCAAACATTACTGAATGGGTGAATCTGGTTAACAGTACGTGTGAGCATGAAAGATTTGTTTACGCATCCAGAGGGGCATTGCCCAAATATGGGAAAATTTGGGGGAGATGGAGACAATCTAGGTTGTTTAAAATAGCTGCCCGGAATAATGGTGAATAAAGTGTAGTACAAGGGACAACAATACTCGACATCTTGGGTAGCACTGGGGGTTAAGGGGGAAACGGTAGGTAATAATTACCGACTAACTATAGGGGGTCACAGTGTGGGAATATTAAGGGGGGGTAACCGACTCAAATTCACCGCTCATTTAGTAAGAGTCACATAGAATCTAAGTGAGTCCATATAGGAGTAAGTAAAAGTAGGGGGTTCACAGGGGAGGGTGGGGGGGGGGTATATAGTAAACCATAGGATAGGGGGTTTTCACAAATGGATATTGCACGAAGAAGCAAGTCCTTACAGGAGAGGTGCCCACAGTCCCTTTTTTGTTTTTTTTAGTTATCTGTGGGTATGACTTGCAAGTAAGTGTTACACTAATTGCACTTCTAGGGCGTTTTTTTTTTTTTTTTTTTTTTTTGGGTTTTGGTGTTGAGTTGAGGATGTCCCTTTGCTACCTCCAATAACGTACCGAAGGAATGAATTAGGGGCATTAAGTCACCCAGCAAATATATGCCTGTAATTGGCTCTCAATACAGCAAAGAAGGAGAGAAGAGTAAGGGGAGGAATGGGAAGAAGAAAGTAAGGAAGTTGAGATAGGGAATGGCAGAAGAAATAATAAACTGGAGGGATGGGGTAGTCTAGAGGGGTTGTTTCAGACGTAGAAATAATAGTAGCCAATAAGCAGGTTAGGGAAAAGTAAATTTTGATTGAAGTGTTAGGAAGGATCGGCCAGGTCGGGGGTATATGTGGGGATCGGGGGGTGGGGGGGTATATGTATAGTTGTATGTATTGATACTGGTATGTGTTATGCAATATTTTTCTGTACTTATTCTTTCGTGCTTATGGTTACACATGAATTAGAAATGTACAAGTGTGAGATAAGTACGGCTATGTTAGCCTATTCAGTGTTAATTATGCAAATTAAAACTACAAATAAAGACTTAATAAAAAAAAAAAAGGTAAAATAGTTCCGCTTCAGCGTGATCTCCAAAAGCTGTAAGAAAAACGATATTGGCGGACCAGTGTACAAGGGATTATCAGTTAGTAAAGTGCGTACCGCCTCCAATCCTGCTTGGTGCGGTATGCACGTATATAAACTCGAAACATCTATGGTGCTTAACACACAATCTTGTGTTAGATCGTCTAACAAGTTCAGTTTCAATAATAAAGCATTAGTATCTTTCAAGTAAGTGTTTTCTCCCTGTACACAAGGTTGCAAGAAATAATCAAGATACACAGAGATCGCCTGGTACAGTGATCCCCGGGCAGATATTATGGGTCTACCCGGGGGCTGTACCAGCGTCTTGTGTATCTTGGGCAGGAGGTAGAGAAGGGGCACAATCGGATGAGACACCATGAGTGTCTCTTTAGTGGTTAAAGTAATGATGTTATTTTTAACCGCATTATCAAGAATAGTGTCTATTTCTAATTTAAATTTAGAAGTGGGGTCAGAGTCCAAAGGCTTGTATGTGTCGGCATCTCCGAGTTGTCTCTCCGCCTCACGTACATAATCGGCAGTATTCAAGATAACTGTCCCCCCGCCTTTGTCTGCAGGTCTAATAGAAATAGAATCGTCGCTACTGAGAGATTTCAGTGCCTGCCATTCCATTTTACTGAAATTGGCACCTGATGGATGTATCGATGGTTTCAATGCCGAGATGTCTTGCTCAATCAGCCGACTATATGTCTTTATAGACGCATTAAGCGAAACTGGATCAAATCTTGATTTTTTGCGGAGCTTTGCTGGATATAAGATGGGAGCTGCGGTCTCTGCTTCCTCCATATTTTTCCCTTGAAAGAATTCTCTCAGTTTTAATTTGCGATTCAGCTTGAACTGTTCTACTTTTAAATTAAACGGGTCCAACTTGGTCGATGGTACAAAGTTTAATCCTTTAGACAGTACTTGGTGCTCGATGTTAGATAGTGCTCTGTCCGATAAATTAAATATTAGTTCTTCGGATACCGTTTTGGTTGTATCCTGGTCTTTACCCTTTGATCTTTTGCTCTGGCCCCCCCGGCGTGTATATTTCCTCTGCCGATATTCCGATTGCCTCTTGCTCCTGTTCCTAAAGGGGGCTGACCCTGGACAAGATTGGAAGTATCCACATCACTGGCAGACGATTGTTCGTCCTTCGATGTATCGGTATCTAATCCTGCTCTGTTGAACCTGGAAAACGTGCGTTTCTTAAAGGGCCGTGTTGTCACCTCGCCCCCGGTCAACCAAGGATATACCTGATGTCTCTCATAATCGGCATTAACTTTTTCTTTTTTGTTCTTTTTATAATTGACCAGATCTTTCTTGTACTTATCCACTTGCACAGTAAGCTTTTCCAGCCAATTTGTGGACGTATCTTTAGCCAATGTCTCTGTATTTTTAGCCTCAAAAAGTGCCAGTTTGGTGCGGATATTTGCCAACTCCTTGGACGACTCCTCAATCACTGCGACCATCAGGTCGAAGGAGCATTTGTTTAATATAGACGTCCATGTGCGGCAGAATGGTATACTGTATCTCCCTATTGTTGGGACGTTCTTCACCCGGAATCCCCGGGGAATTTTTCTGTCACGCACATAATCAGATAGGGTAAGCCCGTGGTAATAATAGTCAGTTTCTTTGCGTTTTAAATTAAGCCACTCATAGTACATTTGGATGTTGTCCGGTGTACCACTCGCTGCTGCAGTGTCTTCTTTAAATAGGACACGGTCGTAATCCGTGTCGGAGTAGCTGAACGTGGATCCATGTACGAGTTCAACTCGAGATTGTGATGGTGCCACATATTCTGAGTGCAAGCCTGCACCAGTTTCAATATTATACATTATTCAGCCGCAATAGATTGTCAAGTCTGTCAAAGATGCAGTGTGTCCTTCACAGTGCAAAGTGCAAGTGCTGAGTGCTCAGTCCTAATGATGGACTGGTGCTCCCGGTGCTCCTGGTTCTCTGGGTCCACTCAGAGATGTTTGAAAGACATGTGCCTGGGTGCCTTCCCAAAAGTGTGACCGTGGTCACAATTCTTTAATATGCAATCCTGTGGCGGCACTCCAAAGTGTAGTAAAAGGTAAGATAAATTCCAATAAGCTGGTGCCCTCTGTGGAGACAGTAGTATCCTGTCAAATGTAGAGTCCTGGGGGTGCGGCGGCACTCAGAATAGAAATAAGACGCGTAGGCAGAAGTTTACCAACGGTTTCGGAGCCTTGGCTCCTTTATCAAGGTGTCATAGAGAACAATTAACAGATAAAACAAACTCACCTATATAGCTCTGGGTTCCCGCCGTCTCTCCCGTCGGCGCCGCGCGCTGGAGTCGCCCACAAATGACGTCATCCCCGCTCCGACGCCGGGGGATCGACGGAGTAAGCCAGATCACCTGTGCAAAAAGCAAATGTGTATATGTTACCATAGTAACAGCAAGCCTGACGGCAAACCAATGTAATGACATAACGGCATATGCACACAATGTAGCGTATTTAAAAATGCAATGTGATGACTGTAACTGTCATCACCATAAATTCTCCCCACAGGGGCAGCATAATGAACATTCATGTCAAAGTTACGAGATAACTGTGAAATCAATAGTGAACAAATAAAAATAATTAGAATAAAAATAAAAAATAATAAATAAAAATAGTGTATATATGTATATAGAAAAAACATATATACAAAGAATTATACAAAACAGTGAATGAATAGGGCATCTAAACATCATCAAATCAATCAAATCAGCAGTACTAGTAAAATGAATATTTATGTATGACAGAAACTGTCATATCCTCATAAAAGGTCAGGTTCTCTAATAATTCTAAAAAGACTGGTGGGCTATGACTCAAAAAATAGCCGCCCTCACAAAAAACATGACAGCCCCAAGCTGTCATTAAGCCCTTTGGGTTATCTCGTAACTTTGACATGAATGTTCATTATGCTGCCCCTGTGGGGAGAATTTATGGTGATGACAGTTACAGTCATCACATTGCATTTTTAAATACGCTACATTGTGTGCATATGCCGTTATGTCATTACATTGGTTTGCCGTCAGGCTTGCTGTTACTATGGTAACATATACACATTTGCTTTTTGCACAGGTGATCTGGCTTACTCCGTCGATCCCCCGGCGTCGGAGCGGGGATGACGTCATTTGTGGGCGACTCCAGCGCGCGGCGCCGACGGGAGAGACGGCGGGAACCCAGAGCTATATAGGTGAGTTTGTTTTATCTGTTAATTGTTCTCTATGACACCTTGATAAAGGAGCCAAGGCTCCGAAACCGTTGGTAAACTTCTGCCTACGCGTCTTATTTCTATTCTGAGTGCCGCCGCACCCCCAGGACTCTATATATATATATATATATATATATAATTTTTTTTTATAAAACAGCAATTTATGGATTTTTGTGATATTATCACTTTGAAAACTCCACTATAAAAATGTACTTGTAAAGTTTTTGTTTATTAACTTGCATAAAATATGGAGTACTGTAGAATACATTATGTCTGTGTAACCCTAAGGCAATAGAGGTGTGCGATAACAAAATAAAAAATCCTGCCACAAACTGTTGTTCTGATACTAATCTTGCCAGAACTACGTAACAATGTCTTTTTTGTGTGTTTCTTGACTGAGTTTTAGAATAAACGACCAAATAGTATCTTACTGCTTACACACATCACAGTCTGGGGTTAATGGAATGTTAATTGCTTTTTAAATAACTCTGAGTATGTATTGATCCATAAAAGCAATGTAAAATGATTTTATTTTTTCTCCTGCATAGGCCACATTCCAAAGCCTGAATTATACAAAAAAAAAAAAAATAGATCTAGTAATCTTTGAAATACAGTACACTACCACATCCTTACCTTTCAGATAACAAGGATAAAGAGTTTCTAGTCCTTTAAAAGGAAAAGTTCCTTAATGAATTCCTTACAGTATATTAACTTATTTTTAAAGAGGCAGATAAATGGGAATACTTGAATACTTTTCTGGTCCAGAAATACTGTGGTGACTACTACTGCTACTATTACTATAACTACTACTACTACTACTAATAATAATAATATAAAGGATCACATTGCTCCTATAGTATCCTTCTTCTACTCCTAGTGGTTATTCCAAGTACTGTAGGTGTGTTAGGAGGTGTAAGTTGCTGTTATCTATTTGAATTTGCATTGCAAATTCATTTTGCAATTCAATTAGCAACTCACATTGAACCAGTCAGAGTAAACTTGCACTTTTCTATTTGTTAAGGAAACAAATGACGGTACTTGTTTAGTTTCACGACAGCCGATATATATCGGATGCGATATTGGGCAATATAAATGTCCAATTAAGAATGTCTATTTGAGGACTTGCAAATTGTCAGCCATTTGTGATGTAAGAGAAGTATATGACAAGCGGGATATATCGGCCGATCCGATGCGATTTTTTACCTGTTCATAACCCCACTATCCACTACGCATGGAGTTGATTTTATATAGTGTGGCAAGCGCAGTGATCCGCATCCCCTCGCTGCACTCACCACACTATATAAAATCAACTCCATGCGTAGTGGATAGTGGGGTTATGAACAGATAAAAAATTGAATCGGATCGGCTGATATCGCATCCGATATATCGGCCGATATCGCATCTGATTTATCGGCCGCCGTGAAACTAAACAAGTACCCAAATGACTAATGAGGCAATTGGAAGTTTACAATGAGCTCAATTAGTCCAATAAATTACATTTCATTATTGGGGGTTTATAAAGATGGCCTCACATTTACCACAAATTAACTATTTTGATTTTTTTTAACCCCAAGCTCTGTTAAAGTATTTTTATTGCTTTTTAATATTTTTTTCATCTTTTTCACAACAAAGTACCACATATTTTTTCTATTTTTTCTCTATGACATTTTTTGAGGCTTTTTTCATATGAAATATTTATTTAAATCTCTCTAGTACTTTCCTTATGACCACTAACACCTTTCTATATGATTTTGCTAAATACATTTTCAAGTATTTGGGGTCCAGGATGTTGTCTTGCTTGTCATACACTTCTCTTACATCACAAATGGCTGACAATTTGCAAGTCCTCAAATAGACATTTTTAATTGGATTGGAGAAATCTGGGGAGTGCTCATTTGTGTGAATGTCTGTGACATGATTCACTATTGCACTGATGTTCACAATGGCACTTTTTTGGTTGTGCAACATGGGCCAGTGCATTTTGTTGCTAGTGCTGTGCCCTGCACAGTAATTCAGAAAACAGGTTGGGGGATTTAGGCTTTGGAGGTTTTTATTGTTGTAAGTCAGAAATGTGAACTTTTTTTAGCTTTAGATACATACATACATACATACATACATACATACATACACTGTGGACATACTGATAGTGCTATATGTCACAACTGCTGGTGCCCAAAGCAAAGCATCCTGCACAAAATTCACCAAAACAATGAAGGTTTGGTACATAAAACAACTGTTAATACAAAAGTGGGGGAGAACTTATGCTGGAAGCTTTCAAATACTGTATACAAGAAAGAAAATAGGCCATTGATTCTTTCTTCTCTGGAATGTCTGTTAAAACATCAAGAATGGTAACATCAACCGACAGGTTCCCTAAACATTTACGTGTCCAAGAAGTAAAGTCCACAAAGTTCATGAAGACTTGAATGTGTTTTGAGTTAATTAATTCTTCCTCAAGATGATGTGATGTCACCCTTTTTATGTCATTAATACTCTCGTATCATGATATTAAATCAATAGCTACCACAAATCTTTATATTGGCAACAAGCCCCAAAAGAAAATTATTAGCCCCACAGTTTATACAGAGGCTCCATATTCCATTTCTAGCCCCCACAATATTTATTATACCCCATCAATTCCTCATTAATAACCCTAACATTTAGTAATGGCCCCAACAAATCTTCTGCTGCCTTCTGTTCCTAAATATTCATGTTTTTAGCAATATGATATGAAAAAACCAATGAGCTGCTTGTGGATGAGAGGAAACTCACTTTGTAATTTAGAGTTTAGTGTGTTGCTGTTCCCTTACCACCTGTCCCCATTTATAGACCATGAGGAGAATGAAACCCCTATTAGACCAAAAGCCTGAGTCAGTGAACATGGGTTTCAAGCTGCATCACATTGAGCTGAAACCCAATTACACAGCAGGCTGGACCTAGGTATTACCAGGGCTTCACCTCTGCCAGTTCTCTAAGATGACATCCTCTCCAAGTGCTGGGAAGCTGGCTTTCTATAGGGTTTGTACACTGCCTTGTAACATATGTCATTTTGGGACCAACCCAAGTAGCTACCATGGTTGGATTCCTTGGTCACTGGACCTGGGTTTTTTTGGGACCCTTTGAAAAAGCTGAGATCCTCAGCGAAATGCGTCAGTCGCTGAGCACCCCTCTTCAAGTCTTCCTCCATCCCACTGTGGAATACAAATACCACCTCCAATCGGATACCTGAACCAGGACTCAACTGCTGGATTATGCCCATGTTTGGGCCGGACTGAAGCCATTATATTAAGGATGAGACCTTCTGTCACACTCCAAAGGGGACTTTTCCATCTGCTGCAAGCACACAGCCTAAAAAAACCCCGTCATACGTGAGTGATGCATCAATAACTGTCCTATTTTCATTGCCGCTCCATGATTGAGTCCAATAGGAACAGGATCCCAATTAAGGAAGATTAGAGGGGTGCTTTTCCCTAACACACCATTATATTTCATGATCGTAATGCACCTTTTTATTTCATGAATTGTAATAATCATGTTATGTAATTTTAAGTATTGTATGTCATGTTTTAGGAATAAATATTATATGTAATTCATTGTTCCTCAGAGCGCAATTTTTTCCTACATTTTTGCCTTTCAAGTAGTTACCATGGTTGGATTCCTTGGTCACTGGACCTGGGTTTTTTTTGTGGACCCTTTCAACTCTGATCTACGACTTGGGTTAAACCTGACAAAAACCCTTGACAAAGTGGCAGTGTGAAAGGAGAATTAGAAATAAGAGATCTCTTATCTTGTTTCTCTTGTTTTCAATTTTTTTACATGTGTAATGTTTTGTAAAATGTACCTTTTACTGTGTGTGTAAAGCTATATGGACATCCATATATACAGTACAAGCAAATATTAATTTCTAATTGCACAGCTGTATAATCATTGCTATAATTTGTGAAATTATATTTATTAAATATCACCAAATAATACTAAAGCATATATTGTAACGTAAATGACAAAACTACATTTTGTGTCTATCCATCATTTGACCAGGTTGTTGCACAAATTGATTTAGATATTTTTATCTGTATTTAATTGCGCTATGAAACCATCTGCCAATAGAAATTGTTCGTACAAATGTAACAGGTGACGCAATCTTTTTTCTGTTTTACTGTAAAACCTATATATATATATATATATATATATATATATATATATATATATAATAGATTATATAACCTGACGACAATTTGAGACATAAATTGAAACGTTGCTGCATACTAGCTGGCCAGTCTAGTTTATTGAAGAACAGCCACGAGTGCCCCACCGCAAATCTATTACATTTCTTTTATGTGCTGGCACCGGCGCAACTGCATCACTGTTTATAGTGAGTGCCAAACCCGATTTGGATATAGATATATATATATATATATATATATATATATATATATATATATATATATATATATATATATATATATATATATACCTAAATTCTAATTATACGGTGGAAATGTACTATTTTGGTGACAACACTTTAAAAAAAAAAAAATGTGATATTAAGCCTAAATTATAAATGTAATGGGTTGGCACTGTAAAAGACTTTGCATCATATCAAGTAAAAAATATTGTGCAATACTGCATGTTCCTTTTAGATTTCTACTATAATAGAAAAAAGTGCACCTTAAGTGTAAATTTAATATGCCAACATAGATGAAGTACAGTACAACACTGATAATCAGTGGCGTAAGTTCCTTCCAGTTGCCCGGAGTACAACCCTATATAACCTTATATAAAATATATATTTCTGTTCAGATAGATAGAGAACACATATATATTTCGAAACTCATCCACAAAAGCAATATTGGCTTTTAAATAACTGATTTAAACTTCCAGGGGGAGGAAAGGTGCCCCCTTGGGAGCAGGAGCCCGGCGGCAGATGACTCCATTGCCTCCCAGAGTTCTGCCTCTGCTGATAATAATAAAAAGTTACTACCAAGAAACATAAACAACATAAAACTGCTCCACAGTATAAAAATACACTGACAAACATTTTACTTTTAAAAATTCCATTAACAACAGATAAATGTTTTTAGTTTAGCTTTAACACAATTTCATATAATTTATGCATGTATTATACTGTGGAAGGTTAAAAATGTGTGAAGACTCAAGACTCCCTGCTGAAGCACTAACACTTCTTCAGCGAGAACCATGTTTATCTAATGTAATGTTGTATCCCATAGAGAAAAGAAAACACCATCTGTGCTATGAACAAATAAAATAATGATAATGTAATTTCTGGGAGAACGACAAAACAGAACCTTCTGTCCTTAGACACTCATAACTTACTTTTGATCTTCTGGATCAAATGATTATGCTATAGTACAATAGTTAGGGCTTGTAATAAATTCACAGTTGTGAGTATACATGGTTACAAAGCTATTCTAACAAACTTAAAATTGATTATTTTTTATGACTTCACCACAGATCACAGTAATTTCAAGTCTTTAATTTTACACAATTGCTTTCAGGGCTCAATTGAATTGCACTTCAAAATGATTGAAACCTCATGGTTGCAGGAAAAATTGCACATTCTTTAAGATCAATAGTTATTTAGATTGGACATTTAAGCAATAGGAGGTATATATGGCACAGAATGGTCTACATCCATTTTTACAATGAAAGCTGTCATCTTTATTACAAATAAAATAAAATTAAGCTGGCACACCCTAATTCTAAAACTCTGCTGAATACAGACAGCAGTGCCATATCGATGTCAGTATGACTATAGGCTGCTTCAAAATGCAGTATATGTAAATATATTAATGTAATATATTTGAAGCTTAATTGTAAAAACTGGAGAAGTTGAAATATATTTTGTTATGATTTGAATTAAGAAATAAAAACATGCACATACAAACAAGAACATGTATTATAAATATTTCAAATATATCAGTATAAGATTCATTAGGGGAAAATTACTAAGGTGGAAGTGCTATTTCACATGGGATGGTGCTATGGACAACCAATCAGAATCTACGTCTTATTTATTTAGCTCCTTCTAGAAGATACCAGATAGTATCTAATTGGTTGTCCATAGCAACATCCCTTGTAAAATAGAACTCCCATCTTAGTAAATTTCCCCCATTATATGCATAGTTAGTTGTATATCTATATTTCTATCTATCTATCTATCTATCTATCTATCTATCTATCTATCTATATCTATCGACACTTCTGGAAATATATTTCATGACATGAGCACCCACTAAGCCAGGCCTGGCTAACCTGTGGCTCTCCAGATGTTGTGAAACTACAAATCCCATCATGCCTTGCCACAGTTTTGCTATAAGGCAGTGTTAAAACCGTGGCAAGGCATGCTTGGATTTGTAGTTTCACAACAGCTGGAGAGCCACAAGTTGGCCTGTCCTGCACTAAGCAGAAGTCTAAATCCTTGTGGGAGTGTGCCAAGAGCAGCCCATGCGGAGATAGTTTACCTACAATAGCACTCTTCCAATTAGTCATGAACCTGGAAGGAAATTCTTCAAATGAGTTAGCAGAGAAAACCACAATGTAATAGGTCTGCCTGCGATTAAAGCATGTATGTGTAGTGGAGAGACTGGTAAGAAACAGTCAGTGTCGGGAGAGTTAGAACTATAACTACAGTCCCATTGATAAACATCTCTGAATACATTGTGGAAAAGAGCAGCCAACAGGATCTAGTATGTGTCTGAAGCAAATCATCTATTGCAAATTCTTGAAGCTTTGAGGGCCAGGCCACAAAGCTCCCTGGAGAATTACACTGGTCCAATTAAACTTAAAAGTCTTAATATGCAAACAAAATTGCCCCTTTATTCACTGGCTGTTATTGGACTAATAGGATCATAGGGTTCCACCAGTCAGCAGGAGACAAATGCAATGCACCTGGGTATAGAGACAATAATGTGAATTATCAGTATCTTCCTCGAACACGAGAGAGGCTATCTGGACAGTTTCTTGCTGAGGCAAACAATGTTGACCACTCCACCCACTTTTTACAATGGGGTACAATGCCTGTCTATTTTAAGTATGGAATGGAAATAGACGAGAGGTACACACACACACACACACACACACACAAACATATATATATATATACACACACTAAACATCAGCACTCACCTTTCTTAGTTTTGGGGTGCCCTATGGCTTGTGACCACATTGTTTAAACAGACATTGTAGGGGCTCTGCACACACTAAATTAACTGATAATAAATAGTGGAGATTTGGTTCATGAATTGATCAATGCATTTAAGCCTGCAGCCCCCTTCAAGGGACCCCACTGTTCTGCAGGTCCTAACACTATCGCTGAAAATGGCTACAATACACATAGCTATCACATCAATGTTTGATTCCAGGCATGCTATCTGGTCTGAAGCTCACAGCACACTTTGCTTTTATAGGTGAGCAACTACCAACACACCTGTCACTAATCATCTAGGGAAATGGTTAACATAAGCTATGGAATCTTAGTTAAAACAGGGTGCATGAGTGAATGTGATCACAATAAGACTAATTTAACTAAGATTCCATAGCTTATGTTAACCATTTCCCTAGATGATTAGTGACAGGTGTGTTGGTAACTGCTTACCTATAAAAGCAAAGTGTGCTGTGAGCTTTAGACCAGATAGCATGCCTGGAATCAAACATTGTTGTGATAGCTATGTGTATTGTAGCCATTTTCAGCGATACAAATTAAAATATGGAAAAATGGTTATGGACTTATATAGTTTGAGTATATAAATGCCTGCAATGATTTCTGGAGAGTGTAATGTCCTCACTAAGGGATTGCATTTGAGTTCAGAAAAGAGGAGGTAGATGGCAGAATATAAATTTGTGTAAGAGGACTCAAAGTGTTTAAAAATGTTACATATTGTAGTAAAAGTAAAACACCAGGGTTTCTCAGATTCAGACATAGTTGCCATGAGATTTTATTCCCCCAATTGGGAATATACAAACTGAAGGAACACAAAGTCGCGTATAACATGGGATGATAAAAAAATAAAAAATAATAGTTGGTGTCTCCAGTCCAGCAAAAAGTGATACTGTGTAGCAAGTTATTTTGTCTGTAAACACAGTCAATTATGTGGGTTCAAAGAAATATTGTAGGCCTGTCCCAGTATTGTAGAACATGATCTAGAAAATGTATCCATTTATCCATTTATCAGTACGAAATTCACAGAATTTACCAGAGTGATAAAGATTGTTTGGGGAATATCAAAGTTGTGAGCTAAAAGCTTGCACTGATCTTTCAAGTAATTAGCAAACTGGAGCAGGCCTTGAGATCAGTATATGAGGTTGTTTGATCTGTGTAACCAGGGAGTCATTTTTTTAAAAAAGCATCTATTCTTGAGAAAGAGTGAAAAAACCCTAAAAAGGAGGGGGTGGGTGGAGCGCTATGAACAATAATTGGTATGAGATAAATTTATAACAACATGAAAAATGTATTTCTATAATAAAATGATCAATTTGTGCAGTGCACTAGGTAGGTATATAATATAATAACATTTATGGCACAATGTATTGCACAGAATATATAGTTGTACAGAACGTTAAAAAATGTACATTAGTACATTAGTACAAAGGTTTGAAAAAGCTGTCAGTTGGACGGCAAAACATGTCAGGGAGCACCTGCTGATTTTAACTGGGCATCTTTGGTCTGACCCCCACCACTCATCTTTACTACAAGTATTGGAGACCGACTACCCATACTCTGCAATACCTGGGCCTTAAAGCTGCAATACCTATTTGGGAACCACCCAAGTCACAGAGTGGCACTGCAAGTTGTAAAATAAGCAATTTGAAGGTAGAAGGCAGTTGGTAAGAAAAGGTCACAAACAAGGGAGTCAGCCTAGAAGCTTGGCCTAGACATGTGACATGCCACCGCCTGCATGGAGAAAAGTACACATATGCCCCTCAGTGTAATGAAATATGGGGGAATACACAAGCAGGTAAATGGATATGTAGAAGTAGACCAGCTCTGTAGGGCAAGCAAACTGCCATACAGTCCCTTCATGCTTCAAAAGTCTGTGCCAATGGCATGTTATCAGTCATACCGGGCATCAGCATTGATTGCTGGACTCTCAAATAATATAAAGCTCCTTGGCAAGAAAGATCACTCAATTCTCCTGTGGAATAGGGTATCAAAGACAGGGAGAAATGATGCCAATAAAGGGTAAGAGAGAAAGATGCCTATAAGATGACATGTATTATATATTTTCTATACTATACCAGTGTGTATGTACTGGTATAGTGATGGAAGGCAAGAATATTTCCCCCAGGTTTCTGATATATGTGTTTTAAAAAACACAGGAGAGTTGCTGGTTCTGTTGTGAGGCATTGGACTCTTTATAAGAACCAGTATAGGGTCCTGGGGTTGGATGATTGAGGGAGGGTTAACCATCCATTATGCTCAGTTCAGGACTTTGGACTGTTAACCTCACAAAAGGCTAATCAGTAACTCCAGCTGTGGGGTTTGTGAAAAGGCTGCTAAACTGGAGGTCTCTGCCTGGGGAAAGGAGACACTGTACAGTTCTCTGAGAGAAAACATTCTAGTTCTAAAACTACAGTCTATCTGACTGGTGTGCTACTGCTATTGTTTCTAGTGAGTTAGATCATCCTGTGTATAGTTAGAGCCAGATGGCAAGGATTTATTTTGATACTTTATTTCTGTTTTGTTAGATTAACTAATAAAACTGGTTGAGGACAGTTGCACCAATGTAGTGGTCTTATTTATGACCTCTCAGCTGCTGCATCTTACCATATACCCCAGGAGATGGTATATGTTCCCCTGACAATCTTGCTATATAAGTGCAATATTCGTGCGGCACTCTCGGGTTCTTATAGAAATAAATGACACTTCGTGCAAGTGCTGAAATCTATTGATTTTGAGCTTTAACCCAAGAAAAAAAACATGTTCATTTTAGCTATGATGTGTAAGCAGTGGGCAGGTTCCTAAGAAAACCAGTTGTTAGTGTAGGACTTGCAGTGAAATGCGGTCCCTTGGCGATGGGCTGCAAGCTTAAATGCATTGATCAATTCATGAACTAAAACCCCATTATTTATTCAATTGATTATTTTAATGCTAAGGTGAGTTAGTTTGTTGTAGTGAGTGCTGGGCCCCCTGTGTTTGTGTGTATATATATATATATATATATATATATATATATTCATCCAGTGGTGGCTGGGAATGGTCGCTTGCACATGGAGCTCCGTCTCCGAGCTCCATATGCTCCATCTCCGAGCTCCCATCCTTGGACCCTGGAGAAGAAGTGGAGGTGGCGGAGGAGGCAGATAAATTGATGGAGGGAAGGATGGGAGTGCCTAGCACAGGACACAGTGTGGAGGACCTGGCACAGGATGCGGCAACCCCCCCGGTCTGGACAGAAGGCACATCAGCAACAGCCCCGGCAGAGGAGGCAGATGGAGGGAAGGACAGGAGTGCAGAGGAGGACCCTGGCACAGGACATGATGACCCCCTGGCCAGGACAGGAGGCACATCAGCCATGGCCCCGGAATGACACCAAGAACCCCCCCAATTAGTCCCCCAGGCACAGCAGACCCCCGGCCGTGCACAGGATTTCCGGCCTACATGCCCCCAGCAGACTGCACCATCTCCGGGTGAAACTCAGCGGCGGTGGCTACACCATCTCAAACTCAACCCGACCTCACGGACTCTCCCCTGGCCTCACTGACTCCCCCCACCCACCCAAGCCACCACCATCTACGCTGGCTATCCCTCCAGGAAAGATGGCCTGTTGAGCCTTTCTGCTGCTGTGAACATGAGCAAGATGGCACTGCAAATGGCTGCCTAGGAACTGTGCACTCAGCCGTATGTAACCCGTGCCTCCCCTGTCTCATACATTGCACAGCAATCTATATCTGTACTGTCTCTGCATATTTGTTACCTACCTGGCTGCTGCAACGACCAGTGGCACTGCTGATGGCTGCCTAGGTGCTGGGCTGCTCAACAAATATATGTTCCCTGCATCTATGATCCCCAGGGTACATCTAGCGTATACATATATGTGTTATGTATAGCTGTACTATCACTGTTTAACTGTACCTAACTGGCTGTTGCAGAGCAATCCAAATCCAATTCCTAGTATACACAAGTATACCTGGCCAATAAAGCTGATTCAGATTCTGATATATAAAACACATTCATCTGATCTAAAAAAAGTTTTATACATTCTCAAACACGTGAATTTGTGTTTACTCGAGGAGCATACCATTTGGCTTTCAAAGATTGGCACATAAACTGTTTTCTACACATTGTAGGTATACAGTTCACTGTATATGTGTGTATGTGTGTAAGTTGAGGTCTTTTAGCTCATAGGCTGAAAAATATGGAGCATCCATTAATTGGAACATTAAAATACAGTATAAGAACTACAGGAAGCCCACAGATTCGGGTACATATATACTATATACGAGTTGCCACCACCATCTTTGGGTTGATTTGATACCAAATGGGGCAATTCAATCAGTTAAGGAAAAACTGTTCGGTTGATAAAGTGTTCTCTGAACAAGCTAAAAAAATGAGTAACCAATTCATCAAAAGTGACTATTCAAAGAAACAAAAATCACTAGAGAAATAATATCCTTAAAATACACTACTTTAGAAGATGACCCCATGAATAATAATACAAACACTAATATTAAAAAAAACAACAACAAATATGTATATGCCTTCATCTCCACATATTATATTGAATACAGGAAGATAGAGAACATCATGAATTAATATTGGTATATAGTATATGGTATATAGTATATATAAAGAGAGATCCTATCATTAACAAATTAGTACCTGACAAATTAAATATATATATTGTAAGGCCCCTAATCTTTGAGATAACGTAGTGTCTAGTAATTGTTCCTCCAAATCAGAAGGCAATAGAATCCCCTTAAAAGGTTTGTACCATTGTAGAGACTGTCATGGATGCAAAAACGTAAAAGAAAGAAGAACAAGAAGAAATCGAGAACTTCATCACATGTAACACAAAAAACATTGGCCCATATTCTGATTTACTTGCAAGGACAAATTCCTTCTAAAATGGACAAAAACCATGTGCACTGCAGGGGGGCAGATGTAAATGTGCAGAGAGAGTTAGATTTGTGTGGGTTATTTTGTTTCTGTGGTGGGAAGTTACTGGCTGCTTTATTGTACACTGCAATCTAACTCTCTCTGTACAAGTTACAGTACATATACTTTACAATGTAGCTGTAAAAAAAATTACATTGGAAGGATGTCCTCACATTTTAAGAAATTCCACAACAGACATTACATACTTCTGTGGCATAAAATGAATTAAAGTTAATCAGCGACAAATGGACAGTTCCATACAACTAGTCAAATCTGAAATTAATCTTATCTACAACTACAACACCCTGATTCCAAACGGTCTAAATAGTGAGTTTGAACTCAAATGGTTCCTTTAATTTCTTCTTTTATGTCATGTGATTACCCACCAATGCACCAATCAGGTTATCATACTGTAGGTCCCATATGTTCGACAGTACATATATTAGAAACATGTAGTATACCCATTATCTTGTCATAGAACTATTCTGATAATTTTCATTGCATAGTTAAATGGATAAATTTAAGTTATTAGGGAAATCCAGCCCAATATATACATTTATAAAAATCTTTAAAAATGATATCATAATAATTCTATTTAGAAAGGTTCCCTTAACCATTTTAATTTTATATTATTGATTAGGTTACCGTATGAATTTTATTTAATATTTTCTTATATCTGCAACTCTTTCTTTTGTTTTTGCTTTGCCTTGTTTTTTTCATAGACATCAGCCGGCTGCTATGGAGGTGACACCCAATATATACATGACAATAATGTTAAACTACAAGATGAACTACAACCCTAATAGATGTGCCAATCACGCCAGTAATCTCCACCCATGGTGTATGAATGGACATTAGAAAATCTGTTTATTTTCAAATACCAAAATGGAGACACAATCTGCATCCACCCGGGGTCTAAAACTAAGGTTTTCCAAACCCAAAATGGCCGCACATCAATGTCCAGTCACAGGGGCCGGGACATGAATGGGGACGATCGAGATCTGATGTGCACTGTGCAGGGCATGAGGAGAGGTCCTGGCACACTCAGTGGGGGCTGCTGATTGAGGTGCATAAGCCACCCATTTGGGAGATGAGTGGCAGTCCATCAGTCCGGCCAAACAGGAAGTCGGGCCGTGTATCCAAATGCATATATATTTTCTCAAGATGTATAATGAATTTTAAATTGTTAAAAGCTCAAACTTGAAAGGAGATAATGTGATATACACAGGATTGTTTTTTGATATACTAATACGATTGAAATGAATGTGCTATGTACTATGACACCATTTCCTGGAATCTTTCTATTGGCTGCTTATAGAATAAATATGGATGGATCACACAGCTTGGACATGCCTTGATAATGATTAACAGGACCAAAACGCATCAGCAGAACCAGTGTGTGAGCAGCCATATTTTATCCAGACACTGGTCGTATGGGTTTTAATTTCTTTATGCTTTATTTGGATTTTTTACATTTATTTTTATAATTTTTTCTTGAATTTTTGTTGCATTTTGGATC
This sequence comes from Crinia signifera, assembly GCF_055691185.1. Taxonomy (NCBI): domain Eukaryota; kingdom Metazoa; phylum Chordata; class Amphibia; order Anura; family Myobatrachidae; genus Crinia; species Crinia signifera. The sequence goes on from NC_139218.1 coordinate 255,258,160, forward strand.
TTTTTGTAATTGCACATTGGACGTTTTGTGCTATTTTTGTATATCAGGGCCACCTTATGTGGAGGAGGATTTCCCTCATGGTTTTTAATTATTAAATCATTTTTGGATTAATGGTGTCTCAGAAATCCTTGAAGTAAACCGCTTGGTTCTGATGAAAAGAAACCATGATGTGCTTGTATACAAGACTCTGTGTGAGTAGTGGTACGCCATTTTGACTATTTGATCATCAGTAGAAATTAGCAAAGTTCAAATAAGGGGATTGAGTATAAAATAAACTGCTACATGTGTGGACATATACTCAATTTCTGTGAGTGGGGCATGCCACCCTGTTTTATTTTTACCCATTAAAAGATACCTTTATCTGTTTCATTTTCCTCACATAGAGGTGAGCGAGGTACGCTAGAGAGGTTATCCATTCTATACCTGAATTAAAAGAAACCGTTACATTTTATTGTTGAATACCCATTTAATGTGAGTGGTGTATTCCATCTCAGTTGCTTAATTAAAAACATATCGCCACACATTTTTCATCCCTCAAAATAGAGGTGAACAAGGTACATGTAGGAATACATCATCAGCTTAACAGCTCCTGAAATTAAGCTTTCCATGATAAATTACTTGTACTGAATGATTTTACACATTGGTTTTTATTTGTATTTTCCCACATATTCGTTGAGCAACACCCACAGTCACAACATTAAGATCACCAGCTAAGCACTTGGGACATTACAGGATTCAATCTTATTTTAATCATCGGATCTAAGTGAATCATATTTGTTCCTAAAGGTCTTCCACTACCCAATTCAAGGGACGTAACACTATTTTGATGTTTATCTCATGTTTCACATATTATTTTTTATTCACTTACTTGTCTTGCGCCTATAGATCATGTTGATACCACCCCTTTTTGTTGTATAATAATTGGCCTTGTAGCGTTGGTGAAGCAAGAGTGAAAGTCAAATACAGTGGGCTAAATGTAACAAAGGGCATGATTCTAAATCTTTGGTCGATTAGTGGTCAAATACTGTATATTGTAAGACTGTTTAGTAAGGCAAAACCTGGGATACTATTCTTTATAACTTTATAACAATTGTCTTAATTTTGCTTATCACTACATTTTACTTTAACACTTCACCATTATCTGTTTGGCAATGGAAAGGGATTAGAGGACAAGATGGGGTAGGATTAACCTTTATGGGTTTTTTTGCCCCTCTTGCATTTTATATTTGTTTATTAATGTCTTCCATCGATTATGTGGCACTATTTCTAAAATATACTTTGCTTGCAAGGATTTTATTAATGAACATCAGGTTAAAATAATTCTTGTTAGTTCCTTTTTGTGCACTGTGACATAATATAGAGAGCAGTTCATAAAATCTCTCTGGATTGCAGTGCTTTGCTTAAGAACCATAAATCTTTTGTGGATTCATAACTCTTATTTTGGTGTCTGCTATATGTATAACTTACTGCTGACAGTGTTCCTTCTTTTTGCGAGCATATATCATCAAAATAAAAAGTATATTTGAGCTTGACTTTTGAGATACTGAATATAAATGTAAAATTATTTTATACAGAACATAGAATCAGAGAATACTATGTGTATAAATCTGTGTGACTGATTCAATTACACTAGTTCATGTCTTAATATATATGATTACTTTGTTTTTCCACTTACTGTACATTGTAAATAAAGATCACAACAGATATTTCCATTATGACTATACTTCCAGGAGGGTAAAATCAACAGGAATCCTTCTACTGTCATGGTTATGGCGTAAAGAATAGATAAAGAGATGATAACGATCAATTGTTTATACATTGGAGTTTGATTAGGATAGGACTAACTTCACTTAAAGCCGAGTTCCACCATGAAAGCCCACCAGTTGACCACATGTACAGCAAGAGAATATTTAGTTGAGCAGTTTTTATAAATTTCACTCAACTGTCTATTATGATTGTTTGAATCTCACCGTTATAAAAAAAAAAAAAACAGAACTATATTTAGTGTATGTCACAAAAAGAAGAAAGCAGTGCATTTTGAACAAAGGTTTTTGATAAATTAGTATTGGAGCATTAGAATATAAACATAAAAAATAAGACTCAATGGGATTGGAAATATCAGTCTGAGAAGTTACCAAACTTTGTAATAAAGTGTTTTTTTCTTTTACTATTTAGCCATAAATATTAAAACTTACAAAGTATTGTCATCACTCTAATGATACTATTTGATACTAGTTTTTTTTTTCAAGTAATCCATTCTAAGCTTTATTTATGTTGACAGTAAGCATTCTTATTGGCAGCTGTGGTAAAGGTAAGATAGTGGTAAAAACTAGTCTCCTTTTGAGAGTATCAGTTCTAACAAATATAGCATGTGCCCTAAAATGAAAAGGATACTCTATGCAGGAGGAGTTTTGTATTCTCCATGCATCTACCTTAGTCTGTTGGTAATGTATGCCCTCTTTGGGAGAGTGAGAAGAATGTGGAACAAGACTGGAATGGTCAATAGCATAGACTCAATGTCACTAACTGTTATTAAATTGGGGGTATCCTGTTTCATAATGAAAATGGAAATTGGTTTCTAAAAATTAAAATTTTGTGACTTTGGGCATACATTTTAAGGCGTGTGAATTTTTGTCAATCGACTGTGATATGTGCATTAAGATATTAGCCCTCAGGTTCTTCTACAGTGCTAGTCAAGAATAAGGTGTTTACTAATTAGAATAGCCACACAACCTTTTTTAAGTATACTGTATAAGTCACATTTCTCTAGCCATGAGCTTTTAAGAGTATAGTTGGGACGCTTCATTCAATCTGTTTCCTACAGTAAGATGTTTAGGTGATTAAGCCTATGACTAAGAACTTTTTGCCTTTTAACAGCTGTGTTTGGTCCCATGACATTAAAATATGAATCTCTACAAAGATTAACTTGTATATTAGGAAGTTGCAGTGCTGGAAGTGTCAACCCATTCCACGTCTATGTTAATGAATAGATAAATACATAGTTAGCAATATATCACCCACCTTGGCCCTTATTCAGATCTGATCGCAGTACAAAATTGTTCTGAAAATGGGAAAAAACATGTGCACTGCAGGTGGGGCATGTCCACATCTGTTACATCTGCCCCACCTGCAATGCACATGATTTTGTCCATTTTGAGAACAAATTTGTACTGCAATCAGATCTGAATAAGGGCCTTTGTCCAAGCAAATACAGCAGGCAATACAATGCAGTTTTACATATCTGCCTAAGTAATAGACACACATGGTCCAATGTCGGATAAAGAGGGATGAATGATGTAGAGAAATTAAAAGGAAAAGAGATAGTTCCTGGTTTCAAATTTGAACAGAGAGGAAAAATATTCAAGTGAAAGTGCAGTACATACTGTACAAGTCAGTAATTTTGGCGTGTATTGCTTGAGTGTGTAGGAACCTTGCAGTGACTTCTGGCCAGGAAGAAATTGGAATCAGTCATAACATTTAATTTGGCAGACTAATGAAGAGTAAATTTGATGTGAAACTCAAATGAATATTTGAAAATAGGAATAAACGCTTTACACTTTTAAATGATGATGTAGAAAGTTTGTTTTAAAAGATTAAAACTCTGATATCCCTCACCATGTGTGTGCTTTTTCCTATAAACAATTTTTTTTTAAAATTTGTCACAGTAACTCGATTTTTTTCACTAATCTTGGTGAGCTATTTTGATTGAAACTGTGCCATAAATTGTACGAACATTATGGAGATCCCTTTAATGTTTTCGGAATTCTTATGAATCTACGTAAGATAACTGAATCTATGATAGTTTTCAATACCATCGAATTTAGTCAAATTTAATCAAGTCAATTGAGAGGATTTTGTGGAAGCCACCGTAGCTGTTGAAGGATTGTCCTTGCAGAAGCAGTTCTAATTCTGCAAATTTCAAGTATTGGAAAATTAAAGTCCCTCACTTTGAAAAATCTTTTTATTGAAATGTATTTGCGGCACACTGACCAGCATAGATAGTGTAAACATTATACATTAGAGAGGAAACAATTGTATGCATGACCAATATGCTAAATGAACATAATAAAGGTATATGACATAACTTTGTAATTTTTAGCAGGGGCATTCTCCGCTCAATATATTACAAATCAAACATAAAAAGAACAGGATGAATTTGTCTCGCATTCTTCAACACTGCTCAAATGACAGAACTGTTCATCCTAATAACATCTGAAGAACTGAAGACATTAAGACATCTAGAATCAAAGATATATAAAATAATTGTGGTACGGGTGTTAAATACACATAATAGAATAAGATACAAGGGGGGTAACACGAGGAAAGGTGGGAAAAGGGAAGGTGGAAGTGTGGGAATACATGGCTGAGAATATGTCTTTTGTGAGAGCGAGTGAGTGATCTCAACCCAGTTAAAGCTTAAGATGACATGAAGAAGACTGTAAAATTTGTCTGTGGAGGAACCATTCGGTGGACTCAAATATCGAAAAGATTTGTATTTGTGAGGATTGGGGCATTGCCTCAATGTACGTCCCCCATTTTTTGTAAAATATGCATACTCCCGCTTCAGCTGAAATCATGGCAGATTTTCTATCAAAGTACATTATTTGGAGTGTCTTGACCTTCACCTCAGTCAGAGTAGGGGATGAGGGTGCTATCCAATGTGATAGTATCACCTTTTTTGCAATAGTGACTATGATGGTAAGTATTGGGGTCAGGGATATTTTCCGAGCATCTAGGTTCCAGTTGTTGAAGTTGGCACAGAGGCATGCTAATGTGTCTGGTATAATCCGGAGCTTGAAATGCGTCGCAATATAGTTCACAACTTTATTCCAAAAGCACCTGATCTTCCTGCAATCCCAAAAACAGTGATAGAAATCAGCTTTAGGCATGTGGCATTTTGGACAGTTACCAGTTACTGATGGAACAAAATGTGACAACCGCGCTGGGGATATATAAGCCCTATGTATCATTTTAAAATGAACCTCTTGCAGATATGAAGAGTTCAGAATTCTCATGGTGTCATAGAATTTAGTGCTAAGAGGGAGATGAGAGTTGAATGTGGGAATGTCCGATGACCAAGATACCTGTATTTTATTCCACTGCATCTGAGTTGTTTGGTCAGAGAGTAAGTAATAAAGGGGTCTGGTTTTGTATGGGCAGGTTTCTGAGTTTGTAATAATTCTTTGGATCGGATCCTTTATAAGCCATTGTGTTATGGGTAGTCTGTCTGGATTCATTCCTAATATGTAGTGGCGATATTGAAGGTACATGAAGAAGTGGTTTGTCGGAAGCTGGTATTCCTGATGTAGCTGGGAAAACTGTTTGATCTGACCTCCAGGATCAAAGACTTGTGAGGCATCCATCAAGCCCTTATCTCCCCAGGTTAAGAACCAAGAGTTTGAGAGAGATGGAGGAAAACTTGGATTGCCCCAAATAGGAACTCTAATAGATAGAAGAGGGTTTCTATGAAATTTACCATTTACCAGGCGCCACGCATAGTATACATCTCGGAAAAAAATATTAGATAAAGTCCCTCACTTTGATTTACAATACTTGGAGTTTACAATTGATCCAGAATTGTACACATAATATGAAATATAATAATAGAACATAAAACTCACCCTAGAAAATAGGTCAATTATTACATCATTATGAAAGCTACTATCTCCTCAAATAAAAAGTGTGGGGGGGTAGGGTTCTTTAAAAAGTGGCGCTGAATGAAGGAAATATCTGTACTTATCTTTTCATGGAAATCCTTTTCGACTTCTGGTACTTTTTACTTCATTATTCCTCTTTCAACAGGGTGGATACATGAAAAGATAAAATTTGGGGGGAAAAAAAAGAGGGATGTGATGGTCTACTCTTTTGCAGTATATGTTAGAAGAACATCCAAAGTCAGCAAGGGGGCGTACCTTACTTACAATAAAATGTTATAAGGTACATATATAATGGTATCTTTTCAAATGATGGGTGCGTGCCCGTACTCACGGAGTATTAGGCGATGACACTCCTCAAAAGGTTTCTTTCAAATATCCTTATTCAAGGAAGAAAGGAGGTGTGCAATTCTCTTGTAACAAGTAAGAATTTATTTTGTATAAAACACACGTCCAAAAATTAAAAATTACATTAAAAATGTGTCCTTCACTCCTTCAGTGAAATATGGAGGATATTGCCTTTCAATCTGTAAGTGTTTGAGGTGAAGGTTGGAGAAAAGGTAAGATCCCACCATTTAACATCTGGGTGTATACCGGTATTACACTGTGGATCAAGACCCGATCTCCTTACCTCCCTCATTTCACTGAAGGAGTGAAGGACACATTTTTAATGTAATTTTTAATTTTTGGACGTGTGTTTTATACAAAATAAATTCTTACTTGTTACAAGAGAATTGCACACCTCCTTTCTTCCTTGAATAAGGATATTTGAAAGAAACCTTTTGAGGAGTGTCATCGCCTAATACTCCGTGAGTACGGGTACGCACCCATCATTTGAAAAGATACCATTATATATGTACCTTATAACATTTCATTGTAAGTAAGGTACGCCCCCTTGCTGACTGGATGTTCTTCTAACATATACTGCAAAAGAGTAGACCATCACATCCCTCTCTTTTTTTCCCCCAAAATCTTATCTTTTCATGTATCCACCCTGTTGAAAGAGGAATAATGAAGTAAAAAGTACCAGAAGTCGAAAAGGATTTCCATGAAAAGATAAGTACAGATATTTATTACATTATTTAGGACAGAAAAGAAATGTCACTGTGTGGTGCACCTATAGAAAATTTATTAAAATGTAACTTTTAATTAATATTTGGTTAAAAGTATAGCGAAATAAAATGACACATAACATGGAGGACATACAAAATGTAGTTAAAAAAGGATATAAGTTATCCTTGCGACGTGGGGTCCCACACTCCTAATTTCCCAGTTTCCACTTAGATTTTGTACACTGTCTAGCAAAAATATTTATTTCTTATTGTACATATAGATATTTTTTTCCTAATTAAGATCCATACGCTCATTGCCTGCCACATATCTATATGTACAATAAGAAATAAATATTTTTGCTAGACAGTGTACAAAATCTAAGTGGAAACTGGGAAATTAGGAGTGTGGGACCCCACGTCGCAAGGATAACTTATATCCTTTTTTAACTAAATTTTGTATGTCCTCCATGTTATGTGTCATTTTATTTCGCTATACTTTTAACCAAATATTAATTAAAAGTTACATTTTAATAAATTTTCTATAGGTGCACCACACAGTGACATTTCTTTTCTGTCCTAAATAATGTATGCAATCACCCATGTCCCGTGGTAGCACACCCTCACCTGTCAGATAAATTTATATCAAAGCATGTATTGAGGGTTCATCTCTTTTGATTTACCATATTTCTCCTGTGCGATTACCATCCTTCCTTCTTGAAAGTACAGATATTTCCTTCATTCAGCGCCACTTTTTCCAGAACCCTACCCCCCCACTTTTTCGCTTGTACATTAATGGATCAATAGGGATTGATCCACGGGTTTCGGAAATAAAGGCAGCAGAATCACCGGAGCGCCACATTTTGATTCCACTTTTCTAGAAAAATTATCTCCTCAAATAATTTGAGAAAATCGAAATAGTATAAATAGGAAATTCACCAATTAACTTCAGTTTAACAAATATTCCAAAACTCAGGTACTGTATGGTGAATTAGTACAAAATAGGTAGTCTGAAATAAGAACATATATAAACTGTTTCACAGCTAAATATCAGGACAAGTATAGTAATAGCTGTAGCTAGATTCCTGTAAAAGTCTGTACAGTCAGAAAATAAACACACATAGGACCTTATTCTGGTTGACATGCAGTGCTCTGCATGTATTTTTTAGCCTGCACGCCACTCACATTGCTGCCTGCCCCCCTTCGCAGGACAAATTTGCTTGCATGGCTGTAAATGGATGTTTTGCATAAACATCCATTCGCAGCCTAAAGGGCAACACCATTGAATGATGTGTTGAGTACATGTAAAACTAAGACACTCTCAGGTGACTTAGTTTTGCGTGTGTCCTGTGCGAGGACAGGGCAGGCAGCTGACATCCAATGATCCCGTCATTGGGGCATTAGCATGAGAACACCCAGCATTTTCTTGGGAACTCCCATAGAAAGCTTGACGTTCCCATGGGCGAGTCCCCCAGCCGGCCGCCCCATGCCCCCAACCCGCACTGTTGTGTGTGAGAGCTCAGCGAGCACTCTATTCACCGTGTCTGCTTGCAGACAGTGTACGCACATGTGCAGAAAGTGCATGTGCAAAACAAAAACATTGCGCTCCTGTAGAAATTCGCATGGGAGCGCATGGACCAGAATAAGGTCCACATTGTATAACAAGTTGAGGTTTTCTCACAAATTAATAAAGAAACAGATAGTGATTAATTTCTACACAGTTTGAAAATACATGGAAATCAAGTAAATTGTTAGAATATTATTGGAACTAATTGCAAATAAATTAGAAGCCTCAAAATCAAAAAAATATATCAGTGTTTAAAGAGGTGTAATAAATACAAACATTACAAATGTTTTGGATAACCTGTTGTGAGTATATTAAGTCACCCTCAAAGCACTGAAATAAATTAGGTTTAGCCAAACTAGAACCAGGCTGTCTCTTATAGCAGTTCCATAAAGGAGAGTGAAAATGTGAAATCCTTATGTCTGAATGAGCCTTAACAAGGTTACTTGGAAATGGAGTGTAAAAAACAATGCCGGCAGTCCATATCAATCTAGAAAAGCAACATCATGTAAAGTGTCTCAGAAGGAAATATTGCTGCACTGCACAGCATTGAAAAACAAACAGCAGCAAGTGTAGAAATTCAAGAGGATTCTTATTAATAGTATCGAATTAAAATACACTCAATAGTAGCGGCCTGATACCAATGTCCATGTGAACTAATCTCCAGGTTTGCAACAGCCCCTTAGAAATGAGAATGCACATCCAGTCATGTAGGTATTATGTAGAGATATCACCTAAAGGTAAGATTAAAGCTGGTGGATATAAAGATCCACCATCCAATGTAACAGCGAATATGGAAGTCTGTTTCCACCAATGTATGAATGTACAGAGCTTCCAAAGGTGGCAGCAGTTCCAAGTGTTTGGTTTCACTGCAAAGATCACACATGTGGTCTTTGCATTCTACCAGTGGCACAACTCTGCCACTATTGCCACTGTCACTTTTTTCCCACTACTTTAGGCACATTTGCCAAAAACAAAAGGCACACTGTATAGCTGGTTTGAGTTTACTGGCAAGATATGAAAAATTACTAAATGTTTATTCAGAGCATGGTAAGTATATGCAAGAGCAAAGAGAAGGGGGTTTAATGTGCAGGACCAAGTGGAAACAGGGTACCGACCATGATGTGGCATCGTCAGAGCCATGCATACTCATTAGTTGCCAAAAGTAACCTACACTCCATGTTTCCAAGTAATAAAACCTATGCCTTTTTGTCTATGCAGGTTCCAATGGTATTACAGAACATATCCAGTCTGGATTGGTGTAGTCAAAGATTCCAAATCCATTAAAATCCATTAAAGGAGACAATTACACCATAGAGTCACTAGCTGACAGCACTGAAGCTGATGGCATGACACCGGGTGTGTGCACAACCATGCAAGTAGGAATCAAATCTTTAAGGTTGATTTTTGGTGGATATCCTGGTCAATCCACCAGAAATATACAATGGCCCTCACGTTTAGAATAAATCAGTAATGAAAGGTTTGTTGCAGCTTCCAATGTAGAGCTCAGTAAGAAGCAACCATTGTAATGCTCAACCCACAAGATGTTCTCATTAACTCTATTATTAATGTACAAGGAGGATAATATATTACTTTAATATATATTAGTGTTATAACAAATTCTATGAATTCATTAAATATATATATTTATAACAAGATTATGTTAAACCATTTACTAACTGGAAACTTTCTTTCATTGTAAATATTTTTAAATGAAAACAATTTAATATTAATGGTTTAGATTACTACAATTTACATAATAAACAGTTATTATCAACAAACACATGAGAGTACTACACAGCATAATCATGTTTAGGAAGAAAAATACTATGGATATTAAATTATGTCCATCAATTTATTTTAGCAGTGTCAAATGGAATTAAGTGCCTGAGGCAGATATTAGGAAATGTTTAATGAGGAAACACGATGTCCTAGTCTATAAATATAGTTTATAAAAAATGGATCACAGGAGTTACAAATTTCACAATTATTTTAATGTATTTGATGTTTATTTCAGGGACTCCTTCCCAGTCATGAAATTCCTGCAAAGTATTTTCAATTGATCATAGGTGATAAAGCCTACAGGTAAAGCTATAGAAATAGTCAAGGGCAAACACTATTTCTCTGTTTATTCTATTAGTACCAACTTGTTTTATAATTTTGTCTTGTCACCTTTTTTTGTAATAATGGGGTATATGTATTAAGCCTGGTGAACAGATAAAGTGGAGATAAAGTGGAAGGTACTAATGCACCAGCCAATCAACTTCTATCTGTCATTTTTTAAACATAGCTGATTGGATAATGCGTTATCACCTTCTAATCAGCTATGTTTAAAAAATGACAGATAGAAGTTGATTGGCTGGTGCATTAGTACCTTCCACTTTATCTCCACTTTATCTGTTCACCAGGCTTAATACATCTGCCCCATTACTCTATATTCCATGTACCATAGCAGTATCAATTCCCCTTTATCTGTGGTAACTTGAGCACTGTCTACTTTAGTTAATTGATCTGCTTGATCATTATTTAAATTTATGGAGTGTACATTTTTATTTCACAACAATATATTTTGGCTATGGGAACAGTTCACATCTTCTTCAACACATCAAATCCTCTCAGGGCCGGTGCAAGGCACCGGAGCGCCCCAGGCGAGTCGGGCTGGGGGCGCCCCGGTGCCGGGGGGGGGGGGGTACGGTACCTGGCGTTCGGCGCTGTCTAAATCTGGCGGCGGAGGCAGCGGGGGTCCCTGCAGTCTATTAAAAATCATGAGCGCTATCCGATGGGCTATGCGGAAGCGCTTCTAGTGTGAAAACACTGGCAGCACGCTGATTGGCTGCCAGAGTTTTCACACTAGAAGCGCTTCCGCATAGCCCGGCGGATAGCGCTCGTGATTTTTAATAGACTGCAGGGACCCCCGCTGCCTCCGCCGCCAGATTGAAATAGACAGCGCCGGTAGGTCAGGTACCCGGGCGGCATTTTCCGCCCTCCAGTGGCCGGCGCCCTAGGCAAATGCCTAGGTTTGCCTAGTGGTGGCGCCGGCCCTGAATCCTCTAAAGGCCCATACACACTGGGCGACTTTGAGCTGAAAGCCGCTCAAAACAACCTGTTTGAGTGACTTTAAGCTCAAAGCCACCCAGTGTGTATGTACTGGTGATAAACGGTGAGTGCTGCTGCGCGCTCCTGCATCATTGCCGGGAAAGCCGTTCATCTGCTGCTTAAACCAGCAGATGAGCGGTGTTGAGGACGGCTTTGCATAGCTCTGCGCTATGCAACACTGTCCTCCCCCCCTCCTATTTTTTATAGGCAAAAACCCATGATCTAGCAGGAAAGACAGTGCAAGAATGACTGTGGGTGATGGCAATGAGCGGGGCCGTGCATTGCCATCACCCAGAGCTATACACACATAGCGATCATTGCTTAATTTCTAAGCAATCTAGTCATATTGCTTAGGTGAAAATCTCCCTGTATGTATGCCCCTTAAAACATTTTGTGCTTTTACACCATTTAAATATGTTTCTAAATGTTGATGTAAATACTAGTATTGACCTTGCTGGAGTATGTTACACCTTGTTGAATACATACATATCTGGTTATTCTTCATCATGTAATACCATAAGAACAGTATGTGTACTGCCTTTCTCTCCTGTATTGAAGGTACATTGAAGCATACTCTCCAGTGTTCTCAGCTATCACTACCTGAAGTGCGTATTGTTACTTCCGCTCATATGGAGCACATATTGGAACGCACATTTGCATATTGGATCACACTCACTAACCAGTTCTGGAGGGTTCTAAATATTGCATTATACATATGTTCATATAAAAAAGATGGTACTTGTGTAGTTTCACAGCGCCAGCGTCTGTGTCCAGCTGCGGAGCTGTAAACTCTATACCAACGTGGATAGTTCATACCCCCACTATACACGTTGACATGGAGTTGATTTTAGATAGCGTGGCAAGCGTAGCGAGCCACTGAGCCCATAGCGTGGGGGAGCGCAGCAAGCCCCGCAAGGGGACACAGACGCACAGCGCCATGCTGGTGCCGTGAAAGTACACAAGTACCAAAAAGATGCAAACATCTCTGTGAGAGATGCACAAGGCATGCGCTAAAAATGCCAGAATTTGACAAAATTCTTTGGCACTCAAAGAGTAAAAAGCTATTTAAAAATGAACAAATGTTTTAGAAAACTCCATATCTAACAAAAAAGACAAAATTCTTATTGGAGGGAATTCCATTTATCTTAGAAAATAGCTTTTTTGGGTTGGTATTTTGGAATATTCTACCGATGGGCATGCGGTCTGCACTGTCATACACACATGTGTTCATAAGTTTCTGGGTACAATTAAAAATATGGCATGACCATATATTTTGTAAATAATATTAGAAGGTGGTGTCTTTTTATAGATAATATTTTATTTTTAGGTGAAGATAATGAGGCTGATCTTAATAATTTTTGTAAAGAGCTTAATCATAATTAATTTATAATATTACTTATTTTTAATATGAGCAGAAAAGAACTTAGCTTTTGGATCTAACATTATGTGTAAATTCAATTTGCCCTATTTAATCCTGGTGCTAATTTTTCAACTCAGGGAAACCATGATCATGAACTTTGCTGCAAATTCATGGTTTTGGTGAATATTCAGCTAGTTTATCAGTTTTTGCAGCCGTTTTTGCCCATGCCGATTCCCCAAAACCAGTATTGGCAAAAATGGACTCAAAACAATAATGAGGTCAAAATGAAAAAGTATTGTAAACCCACAGACAGCAACCCCTACTGCACATCAGTATCAATGCCAACCATCACTCCTTATGACTGAAAAATGTACCTAAGGAGTCAAACAAGAAGTACTGTATAAGCAAAAATTGCACTGATGTGTAAGACTTTAAAGGACAAGAAGGCATCCTTAAATTTAAATGAATCTCAAATGAAAATACAGAAAAAGAATCTTAAAAGAGATATATTGTTGTAGTCTAAAAATAGAGATGGCGTAAATGAAATATGACTTCCTCTTATCTTATGGCAGTATAAACATTATAGAAAACTGGCACCTCTTGGGAAAAGATACAATCCTCAAATCTGTAATCCCAAAACAACTTAAATTTGGGTATAGGAGGTCACCAAACCTTAAGAATAATTGATGTGCTATTCCACTTAAAAGATAAAGAGGAATAAAAACCACTGGACTCCATAGATGTGGATTATGCATGATGTGTAAAAGCAACAACAAAGAACACCCAAATAATACAGTATAATTTACTTGAACAGCAAAAAGTCACTGTACCAAATTACAGATTTTATCAAGTGCAATAATAAGCACTGTATCTACATGATTGAGAGCTCATGTGGGTTACAATATATATAGTCTTTTTAATATAATCTCTAAGGGAGGGATGTGCCGAACATCCTTATAAAAGGATTTCAAAATCATTCCCTTTCAAGTCTCTTCAAAGAGTATTACAACAATTCCAATACATTCCTTAAAAAAGTAATAAGGATCAAACAAGTGCATAGTTATTGGAGGAAAAATTACAGGGATAATGAATTAGCCATATTAGAGATTAATGAATATTAATAAATATTTTAACACCAAAAGGTCTAAATAATTATTTTGACTTGCAGTGGTTTTTATAAATTTTAATTAATAAACATTGCACAATCATTTTGTCATGGATTATATAACTATTTAATTGCATTATATTGATTACATTAAAATCCCCCCAATCTGTTAATCTTATCACTCTACCATTAAAAAAACAGTATAAGGGTGGTGCATTCCACAAGTTGAATGTACTGTAGACTGTATTACCATGTTTTCAAAATAACTTCTTTATTTCTAAATAGAGGCTAACCACCTTTTTTATATGAATGTATATATAATGGGATATTTAGTAGCCATACAGAATTGGGGAATGAGCGTGATCCGATTGGCAAGTGTACATTCCAATATGTGCTCCATAGGAGCAGAAGTAAAAATATGCACTTCCAGCTGTGATAAATATGAACATTGGACAGTGTGCATCAATATACAGAGGAAATGAACATACTTCCAGTTATACATGACAATGATTAATCTGAATATATACTAGTGTTTACATCAACATTTAGAAACATATTTAAGTTGTGTAAAAGCACAGAATGTTTTAGATTATTAAATGTATATGAAAAAAAAACAGATTTAATGGTATTTTAAGCAGTGCTTGAAGTGGGAATTTTGAAGTGGGGTTATTAAAATTTTAAAGTGGTGGTTTGAAAACTTTATCGGGATTGTAAATTAGGGTGTGTAACTTTCAATTTCTAGGAACTGATCTTTAACTAAACATTGGTTCTACCTAAACTTTGCACTAATAGGAAAATACACACACACAAACACACTTACGCACACATAAGTGACCACAGTAAAAAAAAACACACACACAGAAACATTGTAAAAAACATAAGGTTTGCATGTGAAACCACGCAATTCTTTGGGGAAACCCCCTCACTGCCATTTGATGGACTCTACTGACATGCAATCCTAAACGGAATAATCCACATTTGGACTACCTTTGCGGTAAATATATACACCTCCACAATACTAAGGAGACTTTGTTGCTTTTCCGGAGAATTAGGCGGTATGCTAGAAATGGATACCGATTGTAGGCAGCCAATCAATTGAGGTGCTGGTGCATATGTTTCCTTTAATGTGTATGTGCACTATATGTCTTTATTAAATTTGTAAATTTTATTATTGTTCAGCACTACTATTTTTGTGTATTGCTGGGAGGTGGAGTTGGCCATTAAAGGGAGAATTAGTGTTAGGCTGCAGTGTGTGTATATTAGGGTAGGGTTAGGGGGTTGGGGGAGAGGGTTAGGGTACTAACATTGGGATACTGGTGTTGGTCTTTTGATCCAGTGTACACCACTGGAAATGCATATGTAGCCCATCACATAAAATCTAAGATTTTTTTTTATATCCTTCATTCTCCCATGTGTAAATGTATCTTACACTCTGTGGTAATACTTGGTAAACCACTTATTCTTGTGATAACAACACAAATCTATAACACTCTAAGGGCCAGATGTACTAAGCCTTGAAAAGTAATAAAGTGGCGAGTGATAAAGCACCAACTAACCAATGCCTAACTGTCATTTTTCAGTAACATGGCATTTATGAGCCTTGAGGGCTAATTTTAATATTCAGTACCCTTCAAAGTAGTAGTAGTTTGTTTATTTATAAGCGCCACAAAGTGTCCGCAGCGCTGAAAATAGCAAACAAAAAACTAATTACAAGGTAACGTACAGGGTGTGTTAATAAAATACAGCATAAATAGGAGTATGGCTGGTAGAACTAAAATCAGCATCAGTTCTGAAGTAGGTGTCTAAATTGTCGAGGATACTGAAGATGAAGTAGAGGAAGGGAAGAACAGGGCAGGAGCACTGGTGAGGTAAAGAGGTAGGGTGAGTACTTGAGGAAGGAGACTCATAAGAGTTGACAGACTAAAAGGAGGTGGGTGGACGAACTAAAAACAATAGTAGGAATGGATGGGAACAGATGGGGGGTAGGGTAGGCAGGATAGGAGGAGCGAAAGAGGTTAGGAGGAGGAGGGATAGGCTAGTCAGAAGAAGTGGGTTTTGAGGGAGCACTTGAAGGAGGTAAGGGAATAAGAAAGCCTGATGGATGGCGGGAGGTTGTTCCAGTGCAGAGGGACAGCGCGAGAGAAGTCTTGGGCATGGGAGTGGGAGGAGGTGATTAGGTGAGAGGTCAGGCGGTGGAGCAAAGAGGACGGGAGGGAGTGTGTATAGAGATCAGTGAAGAGAGATAAGGAGCGGTGGAGGAAAAGAGAGCCTTGTAGGTGGTGGTGAGGAGTTTAAAGAGAACTCGGAAAGGAATGGATAACCAATGAAGATATAGACAGAGGGGGGAGGCGGAGGTAGAGCGGCATGAGAGGAAGATGAGCCTAGCAGCGGCGTTAAGAATGGATTGGAGAGGGGCGAGGCAGGCGAGAGGTAGCGGAGAGAAGAATGTGGCAGTAGTCAAGGCGGGAGATGACAAGAGAGTGAATGAGAATTTTGTTTGTGTCAGTGGAGAGGAATGGTCTGATGCGCGAGATGTTGTGGAGGTGAAAGCGGCAAGACTGTGAGGGAACACGAATGTGGGGGGTGAAAGAGAGGGAGGAGTCAATGATGACACCGAGGCAGCGCGTTTGGTCAGTGGAGGTGATCTTAGTTATATATAAATTCCTCCATATTAATTTCCCACCCTGCAGTTACCCATTGACCAAGTTTATATTGCCTTTACTCTGTGTTTTGACAGTGTAAGATTCTCTTGTGCAGTTTGCGGCCAGTAATGACAAGTGAGAGGGGGCCCCCCTGTATAAAGTGACCCACCCCCCGAAGGCTTAATCAGCCCCTGCCTGCAAGTAGTCACAGGCACACTATTCGAGGCAAACACTTGCATATGCATATGCTTTGTCTACTTTTTTCTCACCTCTCTTGTATTGATCAATAGTAATTTTTATCTTGTTTCTGTATTTTTGAGCTGGCTGCAGATCAGTTTAACCACTTTCTGTTGTAATGTAAACCTCATGTAGAGTTTGGGGTAAATTTACTAAGATGAGAGTTTTATTGAAGATGGGATGTTGCCCATAGCAACTTCTAATTCTTATGTGTTTAGCACCTTCTGCAGATACATAGAATCTGAATGGTTTCTATAGGCTACATCACATTTTTAATAGAACTCCCATCTTAAATAGGCATCAGAGTGGCACAAATAGAGGGATAGGGGCTGTTGTAGGGAGTATGGAGTACAAATAAAGACAGTGAAAAGCATATGAGGAGAGAGGGCCTTGCCTGTGATAGCTTACATGCTAAAGGGGAGGGAGCTTCAGACAGACAGGGGTGTTGCAGATGGGATAGAGAGTGAGCATCTAGCAGTGGGTTAGGATGAGAGATAACTGATTTGATGAAGAAGTGGGGTCTTGATATCCCATTTGAAGTTTTGTAAAGAGATGTAGATTCTAATATAGAGGTAGAGAACCCCATAGATCCATGATATCCATGTATCCATATGGTGAAATTCTCCAGGTTATTTTTCAGCAGTGCTACTAACGTGGAGAAAGATAAAGTGACATCCAAACAACTTATGTCATTTTTCAATCTCAGCCTGTAGCATGACAGTTAGAAGCTGATTGGTTGGTAGATAATCTCTCTCCACTTTATCTTACTTCAAAGTGTGATAAATTCCACCCCCAAAGTCTGAAGCATCTTAAAACTCACGTAGCAGTCAGAAAAGTGATTGAGTGTTGCAGGTATTCATGGCTGCTCTGTATAATCAGGCATAAAGCAAATTGGAAAGCAAAAATGAGAAAACAGTAGCATGCACAGTATTTTCATACAACATAAATTCCTATTTACACTGAGATTACTGATACTGATTATTGCATGTTGGCCTTAAAGTAACTTTTGGTGGGAGATTAAAAAGTTAGTAAAACAAAGCAAATCCATATAGGGAATGTAGAAAAATACAGGTGTTTTTATTATCTGTCATATATCAGAATTGAACAGCTGAATTTGCAAAGAGACTAACCACTAGATTTAATTCAATTACTTATATTTATGTTGTAACCTTTAATAAATAAAAGTGCTGAACTCTTTACATACAGTACATTTCATTACTGGGAAGCTTATTGGAAAGGTCCTGTAAATAAAGATTACATTTATAAAGAGTATGACAGCTCTGGCTGTACTGAATTGTTTATATTTTCTCAAAAACCACAGCGTGCATTGCAGGCAACAAAGATGTATTGTCTGCTGCTTTCCTTTGGAGACTGAATGTATTGATTGTACATCTACAGACTTAATACCACCTACTGGTGTTGAGCAAATTCATCAAAAATGTACAAACGACATGTTTTGAGGGCATGGTACTTTTGAAACAAAAAAATTGAAAAGGTTAGTTACTGTAAGTTTCACGTGGGAAATAAACATTTTCTTCATTCAAATTAAAATGTTATAAGATTTTAGTCTTTTATTTTATGCAACAAATAAAATGTTTGTATGCACTACCTCCCACAGATGCATATCTTGCCATAGTTAGATTTGCTTTTGATATTATGCATTCATAGCACTTTTTACTGCAATACTTAATATCTCACTGATTTTTGTGTGTTTATTATTGTAAGCTTCTCTGTGCAGCGCTATAGAAAATTGATGACATAAATAAATAAATAATATCACCCTATTTTACTAGCAAATGCTGTGACAAAGAGATCAGGGAAGGCGGCTTTAGGAAACAGAGAGACTCATAAGGTCAGAGAATAGAAAGATGAGAATAGAACTGGGAGAAAAAACCTTAATGAATACGAGGGTAAAGGCTGACATTGTTTGCAACAGATTGGAAAAGTGACTGGTGGAAATGGAGCTAAGCTGTTAGGAGGTACAAGAAGTTTCAATTGTTTATATTGATCGATTTGCTTGAAGAAGAAGCAAGAGCTCTCAATAGAAATACACTTGTCAACAGACACCCTGAGGAAGACTTAAACGTCAAAACGCGTTGGTGGTTTGGAGGTACCTGGCATCCTTATCTTGGACCTGACACTGGGACTTTGTTTCTGGAAAATTTATGCAGGGGTCCACCCAAATTACATCTGACATCTGCTTCACAACTAGCCTTTAATGAAAGGCCCGATATGGTACAAGGCTTTGTTTGTTCTTTTATTCTTGTGTATGTTTTAATGTGAATGAATCTACTTTTTCTGCGATGAATGTTTCCCCCACATATGTTTACTTTTGAGGAAATTGGGAGGAAAGCTGAAGAAGTACTTCAAGTGACCCCCGATCTACGCTATCACCTTTGGCCTGAGGAGAGGCCCTAATACGGTATGGGCACCCTTGCATATATTAGCGATCTGTATTTTTTAATTTAGGGGAAATCTGCACCATGAGATTTTTCCTGTCTTATATTTGAGGTGTATATCCGGAGTAAAGACTTCAAAGGAGGAGAAGGACTATTGACCAAAAGGACTCCATCCATTTAAATATATCTACCCCAATAGGAAGTGTGGGTTCCTACTTTTTTCATTCTTGTTTGGTCTATTCTGTAGTACTGTAGGTGATGCTACAAGGTATCCAGCAGCATCTAAGTGGAAGCACACTTGTTTACTTTTGTCAACAGGTTCCTATGCATAGACAAATCATTTCACATGACTGTGAAATTAATGATGGATGTTGATGTAGATAAAGCCCTTAAGACTATTAGCTAACATCATCCTCTCTCAACAAATAAAAACAGGATATAATGAAGGACAGTAGAATCATTTACAAGAATATTCCTTCCTTCTAGCTGCAACTTGGTGAAGTAACCACAGTTTAGATGTGTCCAACATATTATTTCTAGAAGAAAGACAAGGCCTTTTAACCCCTTCCCGACATTTGACGTACATTTACGTCATGGTCGGGATGTACTTCCCGACACATGGCATAAATGTACGTCATGCCATTAAACTGTCACCGCGTCTATAGACGCGGTGACAGAGGGACAATGTCTGCTGTCCCTGACAGCAGACATCTTCCCTCATTGCCCAGGGGGGGCATCAATGCCCCCCCCATCGGCGATCGCTGTGATTGGCTGTTCAAATGTGAACAGCCAATTACAGCGTTTTCTGTGTACCGGCGAATAACGTCGCTCGGTGACACAGGGATCGGTGGTGATTGGTGCTGTTAAGTACAGCACCAATCACCACCGGGTTTAAGGGTGTCACTGGTGGTCACCCCACCTCACCCCACCTGCCCCCAAAGGCTGTGATTGGTCCGTCGGACCGACGGACCAATCACAGCCAATACACCACATAGAAAATACCGGAGACAGCCCTGCAGCCGCCATTCCGGTCAGGAACAGCGGGCAGAGCGGTCTCCGTGCCCATCTGTGCCCTTATACTGACCTGATCAGCGTTGGTGGCATCCGTGCTGCCAGCTGCTGCTGCTGCTTCCTGGTTGCTGTTACTTCCTGGTGCTTGAGTTGCTGCTGCTGCTGCAGCGTCATTGTGTCAGAGAATAATATTGTGTGATAGAATTTTGTCTCTGCTGCCCCCCTTTTGTGCTGATCAGTATAAATTAACTGATCAGCAAGTTTTTTTGGGGTGCAGGGTTTTTTTTTTAAATATACCCTGTCAGGTTGCACAAAAAGTTGTGTGCCTGCTGCCCCTCACTGCTAATCAGTGTTACATCACTGATCAGCAGTTGTTTTTTTTTTGAGGGTGCTGTGGGGTTTTTTTTAAAAAAAAATTTTACACCCACGGTGATTTTGTGGGTGTCCTGTGGCCGCTGAGCGCTGATCAGTGACGTACATCACTGATCAGCATTTTTGGCACAGGGTTGATCTAATTTTTTTTGGGATCAAATTCCTGTTGCGTTTGACTCATCAGCAGTTTTTTTAAATTTTTTTTTTTTTTGGAGGGTGCTGTGGGGTTTTTTTTTTTTTAATTTTTTTACACCCACGGTGCTTTTGTGGGTGTCCTGTGGCCGCTGAGCGCTGATCAGTGACGTACATCACTGATCAGCATTTTTGGCACAGGGTTGATCTAATTTTTTTTTTTGGATCAAATTCCTGTTGCGTTTGACTCATCAGCAGTTTTTTTTTTTTTTTGGAGGGTGCTGTGGGTTTTTTTTTTTAAATTCTTTTTACACCCACGGTGCTTTTGTGGGTGTCCTGTGCCCGCTGAGCGCTGATCAGTGACGGACGTTACTGACCAACATCTGTGCTCAATTTTTGGCGCAGGAGCTTTTTTTTTTACACGTGTTAAAGCACTACATACACACTACATACCCCCCGTGTTGAAATAAAGTTTGTACCCCCCCCCTACACTATACACGTGTTGAAACACTACACTTAAAAATAATAAAAATGTCCCAATCATCGCAAAGACTGTTTTCAGCGGAGGAGGCATATGCCCTTATTGCCTCTGACACTGACACAGCCAGTAATGCAAGCGATGAATTTGCATTCGCCTTAAGCTCCTCTTCCTCCTCTAGTGATGAGGGACCCCCTCAAAGACGCCCCCGTAGAGCAGCTGAGACCCCCCCCAATGATTGATCTCGTATGGACCCCACCACCAGACAATTTTGAGCCCCAGGTTCCTGAGTTTTTGGCCAACCCAGGAATCCAATTTGATACTACAGGCCTCAAAGAAATTGACTTTTTCAAAGTCTTTTTCTCTTATGATTTTATAAATTTAATGGTGGACCAAAGTAATTTATATGCCCAGCAGTTTATTGCTCAAAACCCCACGTCATCATTTGCTAGGTGGACCCCTGTAGATGCAGTAGAGATGATGACGTTTTGGGGTCTGGTGTTACATATGGGCATAGTTAAAAAGCCAGAAATTAGACAATATTGGAGTACAGATGTTCTGTACAGCACCCCACTTCATCGTATGGCCATGACCCGGACTCGTTTTGAGATGATCCTTAAATTTTTGCATTACAACGATAATGCACAGTGCCCACCCAGAGATGATCCCACCTTTGACCGGCTATTCAAAGTCAGGCCGGTCATTGATCATTTCAGCGCCAAATTTGCTGAGATATACATCCCCGAAAAATTTATTTGTGTAGACGAGTCACTTATACATTTTAAAGGAAGGGTTAAATTCTGCCAGTACCTTCCCAAGGTATGGCATAAAAATGTATAAGCTGTGCGAAAGTACCTCAGGGTACACCCACAGGTTTAGGGTATATGAAGGGAAGGACACAAGAATTGAACCGCCAGAATGCCCCCCCTCCCTCGTAGGTGTTAGTGGAAAGATTGTCTGGGATTTAGTGCACCCCTTCCTGGATAAGGGTTATCACCTCTATGTGGATAACTTTTACACCAGCATCCCCCTGTTTAAGGCCCTTGGTTCAAGAGGTACAGCAGCTTGCGGTACTGTGCGCAAGAACCAAAGAGGCCTCCCAAAAACGCACGTTGCCCAATTACTGAGAAAGGGTGAAAGCAGGGCAATATGCACCGAAAATATGTTGTTGGTCAAATATAAGGACAAGAGGGATGTCCTTATACTGACAACAATTCACGGAGACAGTACCACCTCCGTCCCTGTACGAGGTACCAGTACCCACACCTCAAAACCTATTTGTATCCTAGATTACAATAAGTACATGGGCGGAGTGGATCTTTCAGATCAGGTACTGAAGCCGTACAGTGCCCTGCGGAAAACAAAAATATGGTATAAGAAGCTGGCCGTGTATATCATCCAGATGGCACTGTATAATGCTTACGTACTATTCCGTTCTACCAGCCAGACGGGGACATTTATGCACTTTCAAGAGGAAGTCATAAAGGGCCTAATATTTGGGAACCAGCAGGCAGAGGGCCCCAGTACTTCTAGTACTGGCCCCCGTATTGTATCAGGGCAGCATTTCCCTAACGAAATCCCCTCCACTGGAAAAAAGGGCAGGACACAAAAAAGGTGCAAAGTTTGCTATAAAAAGGGAATAAGAAAGCAAACTATTTTCCACTGTGAAACTTGCCCCGACAAACCCGGCCTATGTATGAAGGAGTGCTTTAAAATATACCACACATCTATGGATTATTAGGTTCATCATTTCACCGTGCTTCGGGGGTCTTGCTAATGCGACATAGCACCCACCATTCATTCCACCAGAATCTGTGCTGCAAAATCCAAATATCACTCCTTCCCTTCTGAGTCCTGCCATGCACCCAAATGGTATTTTTTGGTCACATATGAGGCATTGCCGTACTCGGGAGAAATTGCGGCACAGATTTTGGGGTGCTTTGTCTCCTTCTTTCCTTGTGAAAATGAAAAATTTTGAGCCAGAACTGCATTTTTGTGTAAAAAAATGTAATTTTTCATTTTCACAGCCCAGTTGTACCACAATTGGTGAAACCCCTGGGGGTTTGAAATGTACACTATACCCCTAGATGAATTCCCTGAGGGGTGTAGTTTGCAAAATGGGGTCACTTGTGGGGGGGTTCCACTGTATTGGTGCTTCGGGGGTCTTGCTAATGCGACATAGCACCCACCATTCATTCCACCAGAATGTGTGCTGCAAAATCCAAATATCACTCCTTCCCTTCTGAGTCCTGCCATGCACCCAAATGGTATTTTCTGGTCACATATGAGGCATTGCCGTACTCGGGAGAAATTGCGGCACAGATTTTGGGGTGCTTTGTCTCCTTCATTCCTTGTGAAAATGAAAAATTTTGAGCCAGAACTGCATTTTTGTGTAAAAAATGTAATTTTTCATTTTCACAGCCCAGTTGTACCACAATTGGTGAAACCCCTGGGGGTTTGAAATGTACACTATACCCCTAGATGAATTCCCTGAGGGGTGTAGTTTGCAAAATGGGGTCACTTGTGGGGGGGTTCCACTGTATTGGTGCTTCGGGGGTCTTGCTAATGCGACATAGCACCCACCATTCATTCCACCAGAATGTGTGCTGCAAAATCCAAATATCACTCCTTCCCTTCTGAGTCCTGCCATGCACCCAAATGGTATTTTTTGGTCACATATGAGGCATTGCCGTACTCGGGAGAAATTGCGGCACAGATTTTGGGGTGCTTTGTCTCCTTCATTCTTTGTGAAAATGAAAAATTTTGAGCCAGAACTGCATTTTTGTGTAAAAAAATCTAATTTTTCATTTTCACAGCCCAGTTGTACCACAATTGGTGAAACCCCTGGGGGTTTGAAATGTACACTATACCCCTAGATGAATTCCCTGAGGGGTGTAGTTTGCAAAATGGGGTCACTTGTGGGGGGGTTCCACTGTATTGGTGCTTCGGGGGTCTTGCTAATGCGACATAGCACCCACCATTCATTCCACCAGAATGTGTGCTGCAAAATCCAAATATCACTCCTTCCCTTCTGAGTCCTGCCATGCACCCAAATGGTATTTTCTGGTCACATATGAGGCATTGCCGTACTCGGGAGAAATTGCGGCACAGATTTTGGGGTGCTTTGTCTCCTTCATTCCTTGTGAAAATGAAAAATTTTGAGCCAGAACTGCATTTTTGTGTAAAAAAATGTAATTTTTCATTTTCACAGCCCAGTTGTACCACAATTGGTGAAACCCCTGGGGGTTTGAAATGTACACTATACCCCTAGATGAATTCCCTGAGGGGTGTAGTTTGCAAAATGGGGTCACTTGTGGGGGGGGTTCCACTGTATTGGTGCTTCGGGGGTCTTGCTTATGCGACATAGCACCCACCATTCATTCCACCAGAATGTGTGCTGCAAAATCCAAATATCACTCCTTCCCTTCTGAGTCCTGCCATGCACCCAAATGGTATTTTTTGGTCACATATGAGGCATTGCCGTACTCGGGAGAAATTGCGGCACAGATTTTGGGGTGCTTTGTCTCCTTCATTCCTTGTGAAAATGAAAAATTTTGAGCCAGAACTGCATTTTTGTGTAAAAAAATGTAATTTTTCATTTTCACAGCCCAGTTGTACCAAAATTGGTGAAACCCCTGGGGGTTTGAAATGTACACTATACCCCTAGATGAATTCCCTGAGGGGTGTAGTTTTCAAAATGGGGTCACTTGTGGGGGGGTTCCTAACTTTTAGCATCTTATGGTGCCTAGAAACCTACAGTACATGGTGCCTAAAAAATAATCTCATAAAAAGGAGGCTCCAAAATCAAGTAGGTGCTCCTTCTATTATGAAGCCTGTGGTTTGGTCAACGTGCACACTAGGGCCACATATAGGATATTTATGAACACAAAAGAATTGGGGGAATCAATTTTTAGTCACATTTCTCTAGTAAAATCTACTGTGTTCCTTAGAAAAATGTATTAAAATTGAAAATCTGCTAAAAAAATGAAATGTTGAAATTTCACCTACACTTTGTTTTAATTCCTGTGAAACACCTAAAGGGTTAACAAACTTCCAAAATGCTGTTTTGAATACTGTGAGGGGTGCAGTTTTTGAAATGGCATCATTTATGGGGGTGTCTCACATACAAGTCCCTCAAAGTCACATCAGAACTGAACTGGTCCCTAAATAAATCAGTGTTTAAAATTTTCTTGAAAATTTGAGAATTTGCTATTCATATTTTAAGCCTCCTAGTGTCCAAAAAAATTTAAAGGAGGTTAAAATAATGATGGCAACATAAAGTAGACATATGGTCTTTGTTAGTTATTAACTATTTTGAGTGGTATGATTATTTGTCTCAATAGCAGAAAATTTAACATTTTGAAAATTGCAAAATTTTCAATTTTATTACGACATTTTGGTATTTTTCACAAAAAAACACAGACTGTATCGACCAAAATTTACCACTAACTTGAAGTACAATGTGTCACGAGAAAATAATCTCAAAATCACTGGGATAAGTAAAAGCAAAAAAAAGTTATCCCCACATAAAGTGATACATGTCAGATTTGAAAAAAAGGGCTCTGTCAGGAAGGCAAAAACAGGCTGCGGCGGTAAGGGGTTAATAATATCATGGGTGAAATTTAATATGATGAGAGATTCAGAAAGTGAGAGATTTGGTAAGAAGTCTCCAGTTTTTGTTTTTTTTAAAGCGACAATCATTTACACTACAAAAACAAACTGGTTTTGCAGTGTAAATGATTGCCACTTTAAAAAAACCTGGAGATTTCTTACCGAATCTCTCACTTTATGAATCTCTCATCATATTATATTTCCCCCCTATACATCTATCTCTTTGTCAGTTCCAATTTATAGGTAAAGCAAAAAAATCATAAAGCTTGTTTTCCATGAATTTTTAAACAATTTCCAATTTTTGTTTTCTCTTTAACTCTTTTATATCCAGAATTCATTGCAAGTTAGTGGCTAAAAAAATTCCACCTGTCTGTGATGTATAATTCATATAACAATGTTTAGTCTACCCCTATACAGAGGAAGGTATAGGTAAGTATTTGGTATTCATTTTTAAATATGATTCACTGTATAGTTTTTACTGTATATATTCAAAAATATAGTTTAATAAGCATTCCATCAACATTCATATTTAGGAGTCTTATGTACAGTACATGACTGTCATGCTGTATACTTTTATATATATTTGTTTAAAATGTATAATTATATGTTCTCCTTAGTCTAAAATGCTTCTGCCACATTTTTAGTTCTATAAAATGGTAACACATTTCTACAGGTAAGCAAAATAATTGCTTTAATTTTTAATCAGTAAAGAGGATTGAACTCACTAAAAGGTGATAAACTAACTGCAATAAAAAAGAGCTGAACATCAATTTTCTACACATTTCTATGGAATGAGAGGAAAAATAAGTGATGTCACTGGTAACAATGTGCCAACTAGATGGCTAAGCCTCTAATTTAATTGCCCTTCCAGAATGTTAGTAAACAGTCAAATAATGACTTTATTTTTGTGTCTCAAAACAAGTGGTTTTTAAAAGTTATTGTTTCCAAAGTATATTTTGTTTTCCTTGCCTTAGGAAAAATACAGTTTTATGTTGTCAGGTTATAATGTTTATCACTAGGCATACTTTCTCCCTCAGGACTACTTCTATTTTGTGAATTTTCCAATCACGATGAGCGAAATGAGCCACCGTGCCCGAAGCATGGTGAACAAAGTGAGCCCACAAGGGTACAATCCAGCTGCAATAAAATGACTTACATCTATGTAAAACACAAATAAAAGAAATAAAACCAAGAAACAAAAAACGGTCAGGTTTCTGACTATTGGGACGGTCTGAAAGTCAAAATCTGGGTCTGAATACCCCACATTATGTTGGCAGTTAAAAATTTGACACCATGACATTGACATGGTTAAAATTATGATACCCACCATGCCGGACACCTGAAAAATGCTGCACAATCAAACTGCTGACAAGTGAACTGTTTTCACATTCAAAACGCCAGCAATAGACATTTTAAGGTTAGAGTTTAAAAATCTGGTTACGGATAGTGGCTAGGCTTTGGTGTTCATTTTATGTACCATACGGAACGTGTTGACATTATGGTGTATACATAAGCAATGCTAAATATGGGATGCGGTCAGTTTCCCAGCGGTCGGAATCCCGGCGTTCAAAATCCCAACGCCAGAATCCCGACCGCTGAAATCCCGACACTTTCTTCCTCCGTGGGTGTCCACGACACCCATAGAGGGAGAATAAATTAGTGTGCCGAGCGTAGCGAGGCACCGGGCCTGCTGCGTGGCGAGCGCAGTGAGCCCGCAAGGGGGGGAAATCCTGATCCCCCCCTTGTCGGGATTTCGGCGGTCGGGATTCCGGTGTCAGGATTTTGACCGCCGGGATTCTGACCGCCGGGATTCCATATCGAATCCCTAAATAACACCCTATGGTAGCTTACTGAAGACAGAATTCTTCACATTTTGGGGGAATTTAATTACATTCCATAATTTACCATAGGAACCCAGCACATTTTGTGATGAACTCAGCCGAAGAACAGTAATAACTGGGAAATATTGTTTTGGTCCTCTTCAGGCTCCTAATAATTTACCTGTTTTCTGGAACACACCAGTGAAAACATATACAATATGTCTGTGATCTTACCATAGATTATTTTTTATTTACATGCAAAAAACTGGTTTAATTGACCTTCCCACCCCTTAAAAATCAAGAAAAAGTCCCAGGCTAATTTAATCCCATACTTTGAATATTTAAGCACCATCATGTACACTCTGTTAGATACTGTAGCTAACAAACAAATCAAGTTGTATGTTATCTCACTAATACATTTTTGCATTAGTTACAAATAAAAAAGAGCAGTTGATATATGCAGGATTAAAGGGGTGACCCAAGCCACACCAGGTGATATGAGCTGTGTTTACCAGCTGCTGCTCTGTGACAGGATAGTTAGTCCTGTACTGGTAGACAAAAGAAAGTGGGGGGTGTTTGAGCAGCGCTAGAAGGGTAATATTTCAATAGTATTATAAAATGAGTAAAGATTGGTTAGATCTAGTACCAAAAATATTTTTATTATTCTAAAATAGGAATAACATGTAGCCAGAGTACATGAATAATTATAAAAACATGGGTAAAATGTTCGTGTCTCACCAACCGACTCCCTCCGCTTTTGATGGAGTACAGCGGGCTGGTGTCCTCGACCTCTCCCTTTTAGCTGGGTATTTGTATCCAAATTGGACGGGGATCTGGATGGAGGGTAAGCGGGTTGGTAGTCCCAGGGTCTCCTGTTGGTAAAAGTGTAGTAACTGGGAAGGTTGGTGAGAAATCCTAACCGGTTTCGCTGCTCCAGGCAGCTTTGTCAAAGGATACCAACAGGAGACCCTGGGACTACCAACCCGCTTACCCTCCATCCAGATCCCTGTCCAATTTGGATACAAATACCCAGCTAAAAGAGAGAGGTCGAGGACACCAGCCCGCTGTACTCCATCAAAAGCGGAGGGAGTCGGTTATTCGAGCCAACTTGGGCCGCTCCTGGACACTTCATCTGGTCCTCCCTCCCCCCAGCTACATTGGGGACACCACCACAGCTCCATCCAGACCTGTGAGACCATCCAGGTCACTACATCTTCTCAGCTGGTTGGAGACTCTGAGACCATCAACCCACTCATCCCACATCCGGACTCTGGTCCAATTCGGTTACCAACACCCAACAAAAAGGTAGAGGTAGAGGATACCAGCCCACTGTATTCCATCCAGCGGAGGGAGCCGGTCATTCCAGCCAACTTGGGCCGCTCCTGAACATCACATCTGGTCCTCCCTCCCTTTAGCCCAATTGGGGATACCATCTCAGCTCCTCGTGGACTTGCGGGACTATCCAGGTTACCCGATTGCCTTGGTTGGTTGGTGAGACACGAACATTTTACCCATGTTTTTATAATTATTCATGTACTCTGGCTACATGTTATTCCTATTTTAGAATAATAAAAATATTTTTTGTACTAGATCTAACCAATCTTTACTCATTTTATAATACTATTGAACTATTACCCTTCTAGCGCTGCTCAAACACCCCCCACTTTCAGTTGATATATGCAGCTGGATACTTTTATGAAAGCAGACCAGGAGATATACTTGTCATTTTTTATAGTTCCAAAAACTTCTCCAATAATTCACATGCAAAGGTTCATTAGTAAGGCAGCCTCTTTATGTAATATTACAGTATCATGAGTTAATACTATTGAAAAGAAAGATAATAAATGACAAATTAACATAATAAATATAGCCTGATGTGCACAACATCTCAAGTGACATTTTGAGACATTAGGTTTTGGTGAAGTAGCAAATAAATAACGATGACTAGTTTAATTCAGAATTGTTATGGATCACTGTGTTCTTCACACAGATTCAATTTTATTCCTGTTATTATTTTCAGCATTTGAATGCTTGGTACTCGTACATGTATATATCAAACTAATGCAGGTTGGCATTCAGTGAACAAAACAGAACCTGTGCTTATTTTTTCCTCAAATCAACACAGTCTTCATTTTTGTAATTTTCTATGCGACTGGATAGCTGAGGAAATACTGTGAACAGCATCAGCAACAGACTTGATTAAATGTCTGAGCCAATGCATTGGTTCAACAAATTACCAATCAACTAGGAGCAGACTCGGATCTACTATAAACAAACGTTGGGAAAAAAAGGGTCTCATATACTTGACAACAGTATTCAGCATTTCCTGCTTACATCTTTGTTCTATGCTTTCCATGAAGGTTAAATTTAGTTTCCTCTAGGTACTGAATATTGATCATATTTGTGTACTTATGCTCTGATTCAAAGATGGACAGAACTGCAGTGCTGCATACAAGCAGCTTTGCAATTCCAGCCAGCAAAATGCAAATGTGCAGAGGTGACCTCCTGCATTGCATTTGCGATCCAAGTGCAGCATCCGTAGGTGCTGCCTTGAATCACCCCTGTGACCATCGCTTTGGTTTGGCCAGGCTGTGTAAATTGAGGCTTACTCAGTCTGGTCAGATCCTGGCAGCTTATGAGGCCAGGAAATCTTTGTGAAGTCCTGCAGTCCCTGGTCTCATCCCTCCCGGAAAATGAGAGTATCACTCCCCAATTTACAAAAGTGCTGCCCAAACATGCCCCCCAATGCCGCAGCATGTCAATCTGTACATGTGCAGTACACATCCTGCACATATGCAGTTCTCCTGCCATTGGATTTCCTACCCTTGTTCTTGTGTGAGGAAGTGGCCTGTGTCCACCTAGATCACTATCAAAATTGGGTTTCAAAATGCTGTGAGAATAGCACATTGGGGTGACTGCACCATAACCAAAAGTGTGAGGAGGAGAACTAATTCAACCCCCAGCACTTACCTGGCTGATCACTGCATGTGCACACTCCTCTGTACTTTGCAGAATGAAATATGGGAATAGGATTGATTGGTATTGCCACAGGGGAGATTGTATTGCCTTACTTAATAAAACAAACGGTACTTGTTTCCTAGCACGGCGCCCAGTTTTTTCGTCTTTTGGCATCTTATGCCATTGCATTGCATTGAATTGCATACCATATAGCTGCATACGATGCATGTGATGCAATACGATTTTTTATTGTATAGGCACCCTAACGGGTGCTTACAATGTTAAATGCACCCCCACGCCATCCCCACTATCAACATGAACCCGAAGCGTGGCGAGTGCAGCGTGCCTGCGAGGGGCGGCGGTATGCGTGGAGTTAATCTTAGATAGTGTGGTGAGCACAGCGAGCCACCGAGCCCGAAGCGTGGCGAGCGGACGCGGATTACTTATATTACTTATATTCTGCGTCCGCTCGCCATACTTCGGGCTCGGTGGCTCGCTGCACTCGCCACACTATATAAATTCCACCGCCGACGTGGATAGTGGGGGTATGACAAGGTCGGAGGACGCGTACCGCCGCCCCTCGCGGGCTCGCTGTGCTCGCCACACTTCGGGTTGGCGTTGATAGTGGGGGGGGGCATTTAACATTGTAAGGACCCATCTGGGTGGTTGTACAATAGAAAATCGTATACCATCGCATTGTATGCCATAGTATGGCATACAATGTCATACAATTTTTTATTGTACAACATCGCATATTTAGTCTTATGGTATACAATGCGATGAGCGCCGTGCTAGGAAACATGTACCACACAAACACAATGCTCCACACTTAAATATATATACCAGGTGCCATACACACAGGTCTGTAATATAGCAAATACACTTAATGGTACTCACTAAGTTTACAGCAGTAATATACATTGACTTCCCACTTTTTATAAGTGTGTGCAGATACACTTAAAAGATAAAAGGAAATAAGGAAATGAGTAAACAAATAATAATCCATATGACACAGTATGTGAGTGCGAGAGAACATTTAGTGTATAATATATCATCAGCATGGGGGCCATTATAGAGTCAACCACCTTGGATGCAATTATATTTTATTTTTATTGGAAAGGTAGTCATGTGACATATCAAACAGCTGCGTAATTTCATAAGAAAACAGGGTTTTAAGTTAATGCATGTTTATTCACAGGTGATGAGACCTAGTCGACATCTCGGTCCTCTCAGGACCACCTTTGGGACCAAGTAAACAAGTAAATCACAGCCACACAGGATCAAATAAAAAAGATGAGAGATAACTGCTAGCTCTCACGGGGTCAGTTTATATACTCATGCCACAGCCTCTATGATTAGCCAGACATGATGACAGAGCTTAGTATGCATCTCCACTTTCGGCCATATGTATGGTTATAAGCCAGTTTGGCAAAATTTGTCTGGTATTGCAGTTGTTGCTGATTGGGCCTTTTTTTGGGGACAGTCATTAAGTTCCGGTCTGAACTCCATCTTTCCTTCACACGCCCATCCTGATGAAAAGGTGTTTTTCCTTGAAACATTGATTTCTGGCTTCATGATTTGTGTATAATATACATGCATTTATATATGTACTGTATATGTATGTATGAAAAAATATAGCTGCACATATTGAGGGCACCGAAGCAGCCACACCAGTTTATGAAAGTGCTACTAGCTGGAATAAAGTAACACTGTGAGTCTTGGATCAAGGTGAAAACAAAGTAGGATTTGTTTAATCCATGTGCTACTTCAATGTTTTGGGGCTCGGCGGCCCCGTCTTCAGGATACAATGCACAACCAAATACATTCAAAGAAGAGCAATAAATAGGGAACACTTACTCACCACCCACGTGAGTTAGGCCACCGTCGACCACCAGAGATTTTTGGGTTTCCGCTGCCTGTGTGGTGCATCATGTGCCACACAGGCAGCATAAACAATTGTAGACAGTTATAGAACAAACTGCTTAACAACAGACAGACTTGGAGGTAATAGCATAGCAGTCCCACTAAGTTGCAAGTCCAGAAGGGAAGCTATAAGACACATGCGTGTGGAACTTAAATATGATAGGCTTGCGTGAAGATGTGAGGGAGATATTTTGTGATAAGTAAAGAGATATATGCTGGTGCAGTATGGTTAAAAGCTTTATATGTGAGTAGAAGTATATTATATTGAATATGGTAAAATACAGGCAACCAATGGAGAGACTGACAGAGTGGATCAGCAGGGCCCTTATTCTGATTGATGCGGACTTTACCGCGTTCTTACGGATAGCGTCTTTACGGCGTCTGCGCATGCGTGGAGAACGCTACGCGCATGTGCCACGCCTTGACTCGGTACCAGTTCGGACAAAGCCCGTCCAAAACTGGTCCCCGCAATCAGTCGGGAAATAGGGGCGTATTATGGGCGTCATGCGGAATGACACATGGGCGTAGTTTCAAAGTGGGCAAAACGGGGCGGAAACATGGGCGGACACGGGGGAGTACACTTATGTTGGGGGGCGTACATTCGGAAACCACTCCGAATGCACGCGAGCAAAAAGGGCTGAAATGTGCGGTGTCCACAAGTGTACTATTGCTTTGCGGACACCACTCGTTCATGCGGTAGGCGAACGTACGCCTAATGACTACAACCATTAACACCTGAACCCAATACAATCTACTCCTTTACTCATTACTCACTAATAGGACGCTTGTCAGTGCTTTAATTGAAACCATTGCACTTCAATTGCTGTAAGGGTTAATGTGTGCAATGCATGTGTTAGGCATGCTTGTAAGGATATATTGGAATCTAATTGATTCCATTTCCAAATAAGCAGTTTTTTATGAGGATAGGTAATTGAATAAGTGGGTCATGTGATGTCTTGCAGAAGATACTTCATAGTGGGTTGTTTGGCGTAAATACTCCGCTTACGTGCGGTAGCACCGCTTGGCTCCCGGTCGGATGCGGTATTCCCGAGCATACTCTGTAATACTCTGTAATACCGTGCCGAATCGGAGTGTTTCTCCCGCACACGCATGGTTTGTATGTCGTCCGTAAACACGCCCTGTTCTTAAAGAGTGAGTCCGTCCGAATGCGGAGGACACGTGGGCGTTTCTACGGACGATGGCCGCACGCGGCAAAACACCGTGGCGTGCGGACCGCTCCGTAAGAATGCGGGAATTTCCGCACAGATCAGAATAAGGGCCCAGGTGATGAGTGTCTTGCTAAGAAGATCAGTCTAGCAGTAGCATTTAAAATTGATTTCTATGGCGAGACTCTGTTGTTGGGAAGACCAGTTAGGAGACTATTGCAATAATCAATGCGGGGTATAATGAGTGCATGGATAAGAGATTTGGTAGTGTCTTGTGTAAGATAGGGTTGCATTATGGATATGTTTTTTAGATGCATGTAACATGATTTGGAGATATATTGAATGTGGGGAACAACGGAGTCGAGGATGACCCCTAGGCAACGTGCTTGTGGGGTAGGGTAAATTGTCAAGTTGTCAACAGTTATGGAGATATCAGAATGGTAACTGTCCTTGGAAGGTGGGAATCTAAATAATTAAATTTTAAAAATATTGAGTTTGAGGATGCGATAAGACATTCAAGGTGAGATGGCAGAGAGGCATTTAGAGACTCAAAAAACACCCAAAACCACTGGTGACAACTCTGGGGATGATAGATATATTTAAGGATTGTCCACATACAAGTGATACTGAAACCTGAAATAGCTGATTAGTTTGCCAAGAGATGAGGTATACAGGTAGATTAAGAAATACAGGGGACCGAAAGAGCGATCAGATAGGTAAATTGAGAACCAGGTGTCACGGCCTGGACTGTCTGTGTTCCCGGCACTGACCTGGGTGCACCAGTGGAGGGCGCAGGGAACTGGAAGCGAGGAGGCTTGAGATAGCTGGAGCTCATGCACGGAGAGAGGAGAGAGCTGAACTGCCGGGGACACAGGGAATTGGCTGAGACCTAAGGTAGAGGCGCGGGGTCTAAGCCGACAGTGGTATTCACCAGGGACCCCCGCAAGGGGATATGGACTTAGCTGCAACTGCCGACCAGGTCGCGGCCCTCTGCCCAGGTTCCCCTGTGACTTTAGCAGAGTTTGGACAACAAGAGTCTTTAATGGGGTACGAAAACCATCGATGGTGATCGATGGCACTGAATGCTATACAGCAACACGGAGGGTATTTGAAAGTAGTGGGATGCGGCCTGGAAGCCGGGGATGACGTGAAGGTAACACAGGGGGACACTGGAGACAACGAGAAATACTGGAGCGGCTAGGGAGCCGATACTTGAGATCACTGGGGATCGCTGGAGCGGCTAGGGAGCCGGTACTCGAGATCACTGGGGATCGCTGGAGCGGCTAAGGAGCCGGTACTTGAGATCACTGGGGATCGCTGGAGCGGCTAAGTAGCCGGTACTTGAGATCACTGGGGATCGCTGGAATCACTGGGGCGGCTAGGGAGCCGATACTGGGGATCACTGGAGCGGCCTGAGAGCCGAGAGGAGACGGGCACGGAACCCACGGATAACCGGACACTGAGCAAGTAACCTGGGCTGCACGAGAAGACAGGATCACACGGCAGATGGAAACACGTGGAGACTTCTGGCAGGAGTAGAATGACCAGGACGCTGAGAGTAACACAGGTGACAGCGGACTCAGGAAAACCGGACCTCTGGAGCACGTGGGGAGTCTTGACAGGAGCTTAACGCTGGAGAACTCACAGGTAAACTGACGAGTTGTTCAAGACAAGGAGGAGACTGTGAGCTGGGTATTTATCCCTCCAGGTGATTAGGGAATCAGACGCAGGTGATGGAATTAGCCGCAGCAGCAGCACACAGACCAGGAAGTGAGATGGAGTTTACCTGGATCATGTGACCCGCAACTTGATCAGGGAATACACCTGGAGCTTACAGTGACGCAGAGGTGACTTGGAAGCAAAAGACATCACGCCAGGGATTGCCGACTGTGCCGGCAGCTGACCTACGGAGGACACTACCCCAGCGTGCCGGTAAGGGGCGCATGCGAGCAGTGCGGGAACCGGGGTTCATGACAGTACCCCCCCCTTTAAGGGTGGGCACCGAACACCCTTTGGGCTTACTTGGATTGTCTTTATGAAAAGCTGCAATCAAACGGGGAGCATGCACATCTGCAGCATTGATCCAGCTTCTTTCTTCCGGGCCATAGCCCTTCCAATCGATGAGGTATTGGATATTTCCATATCTTTTGCGAGAATCCACCACCTTATCGACCTCGAATTCAACCCCTCGATGGGTATAAACTCTGGGGAGCTCAGGAGTAGTACTTTGGAACCGGTTGAGAACAAGAGGTCGCAATAAGGATATGTGGAAGGAATTTGGGATCTTCAGGTATGGTGGTAGCTTCAGCTTATAAGCTACGGGATTGATCCTTTGGATCACAGGGAATGGCCCAATGAATCGGGGGGCGAACTTCATGGACGGGACTCGGAGGCGGAGATTTCGAGTGGAAAGCCATACCTTGTCGCCAGGCTTTAACTGAGGAACTGCTCTTCTTTTACGGTCAGCAAAGAACTTGTATCTCTTTGAGGCTTTCTTGAGAGAAACATGTACATTTTTCCAAACTTGCGAAAAATGTTTGAGGGTGGAAGATGCGGCAGGCACTTCCAAAACTGGTAAGGGCTCAAAGATCGGTGGTCGAGGGTGATGACCGTAGACTACGTAGAAAGGAGAGTAGCCAGTAGCTGTGTGGTATCTGAAGTTGTGGGCAAATTCAGCCCAAGGCAGCCAGTTGACCCAGTTGTCTTGTGACGAGGACACATACAGGCGCAGAAATGCTTCTAGGTCTTGGTTAACCCTCTCTGTTTGCCCATTAGACTGCGGATGGTACGCTGTGGAAAAGTTCAATTTCACTTTCAGGGCAGAACAGAGAGCTCTCCAAAAGCGGGCTACAAATTGCACTCCACGATCGGAGACAATATCTGTGGGAAGTCCATGAGTTCGAAAGATGTGTTGGATGAAGATCTGGGCGAGCTTGGGAGCAGAGGGCAGGCCAGTCAATGGAATGAAATGTGCCATTTTGGAGAACCGGTCTACCACCACCCAGATGGTATTACATTCTTGAGACTTTGGGAGTTCAGAAATAAAGTCCATGGAAATGTGCGTCCAGGGACGCGTGGGAATGGGCAATGGAAGGAGAGTACCTGCAGGGGACTGACGATGGACTTTATGTTGGGCACAGATAGGACATGAGGCCACGAAATCCTGGACATCCTTTTTCATGTGAGGCCACCAATATGACCGGCGAAGAATTTCCAGGGTTTTGTGAACACCTGGGTGACCGGAGAAGGGCGAGGCGTGAGCCCAAGACAAGATTTTGGGCTGGAGTTCAGGTAAAACTAGCATCTTTCCTCGAGGTGGCACAGGTGACACATGGGTGGCTGCAAAAGCCGTAGGACTGATGATGGGACGTTGTTCTTGTAGCACTGTGTCATCTTCCATAGAGCGGGACAGTGCATAGGCTTTTACATTCTGGGACCCAGGACGATAGAAAATTTTAAAACTAAATCGTGAGAAGAATAAGGACCAGCGAGCTTGGCGGGAATTAAGACACTGGGCGGTCTGGACGTACAGTAAGTTCTTGTGATCTGTGAAGATGGACACGGGAAACTTGGCCCCTTCTAACAGATATCGCCATTCTTCCAGTGCAAGTTTAATTGCCAACAACTCCTGATCGCCAATGGAATAGTTTTTCTCGGCAGGGAGGAATTTCCGGGAGAAAAACCCACAGGGGTGCTGTTTGCCATCGTCTGTGACTTGAGAGAGCACAGCCCCAACACCCACATTAGAGGCGTCGACTTCCAAGAGGAAAGGTTTGTCTGTATCTGGCTGCCGGAGAATGGGTGCAGAAATGAAGGCTTGTTTTAGCAGGTGGAATGCGGACAAGGCTTCTTCGGACCAGACAGCTGGATTGGCACCTTTTTGGGTGAGGGCTGTGATGGGGGCGATGAGGGTGGAGAATCCTTTGACAAATTTTCTGTAGTAGTTGGCAAAGCCAATAAAACGCTGGACTGCTTTGAGAGTGGTTGGTTGGGACCAACTATC
Source organism: Crinia signifera (assembly GCF_055691185.1). Classification (NCBI taxonomy): domain Eukaryota; kingdom Metazoa; phylum Chordata; class Amphibia; order Anura; family Myobatrachidae; genus Crinia; species Crinia signifera. The sequence goes on from NC_139218.1 coordinate 255,295,740, forward strand.
GATGGCTTCAAGTTTTGCGGGATCCATTCGCAACTCTGAGCCGGATACGATATACCCTAGGAAGGGTATCTGGGGAACTTCGAATGTGCACTTGGAGAGTTTACCGTACAATTTATTAGCACGTAAACGGGACAGCACTTCTTTGACTTGAGACCGATGAGACTGGAGATCTGAAGAAAAAATCAAAATATCATCGAGGTATACAACAAGATATTTGTATAGGACATCTCTAAAAATTTCATTGACGAATTCTTGAAAGACGGCAGGTGCATTACTGAGACCGAAGGGCATCACTAGATACTCGTAATGCCCATCTCTAGTGTTGAAGGCAGTCTTCCATTCATCGCCTTGGCGAATTCTGATTAGGTTATACGCCCCTCGGAGGTCAAGCTTGGTAAAAAATTTTGCCCCTTTGATACGATCAAATAGTTCTGTGATCAAGGGAAGAGGATAACTGTTCTTGATGGTTATCTCATTGAGGCCTCTATAATCTATGCATGGGCGTAACCCTCCATCTTTTTTTTTCACGAAAAAAAATCCTGCACCAGCAGGGGAGGTAGAGGGTCGGATGAACCCTTTCTGGAGATTTTCTTGAATGTATTCAGACATCGCTTTGGTCTCAGGGATTGACAGGGGGTAGGTACGCCCCTTAGGAGGGGACTTCCCAGGGAGGAGATCGATGGGACAATCCCATCGGCGGTGTGGAGGCAGAACATCAGCGGCTTGTTCACTGAAGACATCACTGAAAGAATGATATGCTGATGGAAGACCTGGAAGGCTTTTGACTGTGGAAGATCGGACTGGAGTTACTTCAGTCAAGCAATGTTTCTGGCAATAATCGCTCCATTCCACAATTTGGAGAGATCTCCAATCGATACGAGGGTTGTGGAGTTGTAGCCATGGTAATCCTAACACAAGATCATAAGAAGATTTAGGAATGACCAGGAAGTCCATACATTCTTGATGAAGTACCCCTACGTGGAATGAGACAGGGACTGTCCGATACACAATATCACTCCCGCGGATCCTGCTTCCATCCACCGCTGTGAGGTAGTGAGGCTGGGGAAGAGGCAGGATTGGGATTTTGCACCTCTTTACCAGCTCGGCTGAGATAAAGTTCCCTGCAGCCCCGGAGTCTGCCAGGGCTGAAACTTTCAGGGTACCCACAGGGGACACAAGGGCAACAGGTAGAATTAAGTCATTGGTGGGAGGAGCTTTACTGAGACAACCTAACCTGACTCCCCCACTGCAGGTTAGGACTTGGCGTTTCCCGGACGCTCGGGACAGGACCCAATGAAGTGACCGGGGGCGGCACAGTAGATACATAATTTTTCTCTTTGTCTCCTGGACCGTTCATCTGTAGATAACCTAGATCTACCTATTTGCATAGGTTCTTCTGTGGAGGTTGTCGCAGGACGGTGCTGAGACGGAGGCGGGACTCGGGGAACTACTTTCTTTAATTTTTCTAAACCTCGCTCTCTTAGGCGCAGGTCTATTTTGACACACAAGGAGATTAAATCTTCCAGCTGCTCGGGGAGATCTCGGGTGGCAAGTTCGTCTTTGATGCGCTCTGAGACGCCCAACCAGAAGGCGGCTGTTAGCGCCTCATTGTTCCATTTGAGCTCGGAGGCAAGGGTCTGAAACTGAACCACGAATTGACCCATGGAACGAGAGCCCTGTTTGATACGGAGAATTTCTGTAGAGGCTGACACAGGCCTTCCTGGCTCATCGAATATCCGTCGGAAGGTAGAGACGAATCTCTCATAATCGGTGAGAATTGGATCAGATCTTTCCCAGAGGGGTGATATCCAATCTAGGGCAGAACCTGACAGCAAGGAGACAATATATGCTATCTTGGTTCTGGCAGTCGGAAAGTTCTGTGGTAAAAGTTCAAAGTGAATGTCACATTGGTTTAGAAAGCCTCTACAGGCCTTGGGATTGCCATCATATTTATTAGGAGTAGGCAGCTGAAGACGAGGGAAATATGAGGAAGCATGAGTGGCAGGCTGATTAGATACTGGTGGCGGAGGTGGCCGGAGGGACTGCTGGAGGGAATCCAGACGAGTGGACACATCCTGGAGGTATGTAATCACCTGCTGCTGCGTCGCTTCTTGCGTCTCTATACGCGAGGTGACATCTTGAAGCGCCGCTGGCCCCACACTATGGTAGTGTGCCGAGTCCATCGGTCTTGAACAATCTGTCACGGCCTGGACTGTCTGTGTTCCCGGCACTGACCTGGGTGCGCCAGTGGAGGGCGCAGGGAACTGGAAGCGAGGAGGCTTGAGATAGCTGGAGCTCATGCACGGAGAGAGGAGAGAGCTGAACTGCCGGGGACACAGGGAATTGGCTGAGACCTAAGGTAGAGGCGCGGGGTCTAAGCCGACAGTGGTATTCACCAGGGACCCCCGCAAGGGGATATGGACTTAGCTGCAACTGCCGACCAGGTCGCGGCCCTCTGCCCAGGTTCCCCTGTGACTTTAGCAGAGTTTGGACAACAAGAGTCTTTAATGGGGTACGAAAACCATCGATGGTGATCGATGGCACTGAATGCTATACAGCAACACGGAGGGTATTTGAAAGTAGTGGGATGCGGCCTGGAAGCCGGGGATGACGTGAAGGTAACACAGGGGGACACTGGAGACAACGAGAAATACTGGAGCGGCTAGGGAGCCGATACTTGAGATCACTGGGGATCGCTGGAGCGGCTAGGGAGCCGGTACTCGAGATCACTGGGGATCGCTGGAGCGGCTAAGGAGCCGGTACTTGAGATCACTGGGGATCGCTGGAGCGGCTAAGTAGCCGGTACTTGAGATCACTGGGGATCGCTGGAATCACTGGGGCGGCTAGGGAGCCGATACTGGGGATCACTGGAGCGGCCTGAGAGCCGAGAGGAGACGGGCACGGAACCCACGGATAACCGGACACTGAGCAAGTAACCTGGGCTGCACGAGAAGACAGGATCACACGGCAGATGGAAACACGTGGAGACTTCTGGCAGGAGTAGAATGACCAGGACGCTGAGAGTAACACAGGTGACAGCGGACTCAGGAAAACCGGACCTCTGGAGCACGTGGGGAGTCTTGACAGGAGCTTAACGCTGGAGAACTCACAGGTAAACTGACGAGTTGTTCAAGACAAGGAGGAGACTGTGAGCTGGGTATTTATCCCTCCAGGTGATTAGGGAATCAGACGCAGGTGATGGAATTAGCCGCAGCAGCAGCACACAGACCAGGAAGTGAGATGGAGTTTACCTGGATCATGTGACCCGCAACTTGATCAGGGAATACACCTGGAGCTTACAGTGACGCAGAGGTGACTTGGAAGCAAAAGACATCACGCCAGGGATTGCCGACTGTGCCGGCAGCTGACCTACGGAGGACACTACCCCAGCGTGCCGGTAAGGGGCGCATGCGAGCAGTGCGGGAACCGGGGTTCATGACACCAGGAAAGGGCTGTATAATATTATTTATATATATGTGTATATATATAGAATTGTTGGTTTGCAGGACGGCACTCCACAGAGATAGATGCTTGCCGGTGCCAGGTCTGTATTGTAGAAATGCAGTACACTTACCCCCCGAAGAAGGATGAAGACCAGCACTCAGGCGAATTTCAGGTGAAGAAAATAAGAAGTTTATTCCATGTGCAGGTAAATAGCAACAATGGCTGTCCCGACAGCCGTTTCAACTGGGCTCTAGCCAGTTGAAACGGCTGTCGGGACAGCCATTGTTGCTATTTACCTGCACATGGAATAAACTTCTTATTTTCTTCACCTGAAATTCGCCTGAGTGCTGGTCTTCATCCTTCTTCGGGGGGTAAGTGTACTGTGTATATATATATATATCAAAAAGAATGAGAAAAGCGCACAATGAGCAAAAGTATAACAGTTCCTTTACTGGATGTATAGGCTCACATACATGAAGGTTTAAAATTAACAGCTTGCCAGCATAGGGAAGATCACAGCATGCGGTATCACAGCTACACGGTCAAACAAACGTCCAGCGCCTGATCACCGTCTTCTGCAAACAGCCGCCGCTTGTTCTCCCTCACAGTTGGACGTCACTCTGTCCTCTCCGTAAGCCACGCCCAACGCGTTTCGTCTATGGACTTCGTCAGTGGGGTGTATCCATTCTGGTACTGACTGATCTTATATACCAGCTCTAGCTCAGCACTCACAGATGTACATAATTATCTACTCAGGCAGAATGCTAGTACTTCTCAGTATGCAGGCATTTACTTCATTAATATCAGCTGTTTACAAAGCACAAACCACACTTTACAACAATCACAATATACAAGTGCATAAAAAACACATAATAATAAAAGATACATTCTACATGTGTCGCCCCTTTAAATAAATCTCATTTCTTTGGGGATTGTTTACGGTGTCATTAATATCTTATATACAATGTTATGATGTATGTTACTAATCATATTTTCTGATCTCTCTTTTCTCTCTTTTTACATCTCACTCATTAAGTAATTTTTATATGATATATAATTGTATTTGTTAAATATGCTGGATTTTAGGATTAGTGTTATTTGGAATGTTTATATAAATTATGTGAATAAAAGTGTTATATGTAGAATGTATCTTTTATTATTATGTGTTTTTTATGCACTTGTATATTGTGATTGTTGTAAAGTGTGGTTTGTGCTTTGTAAACAGCTGATATTAATGAAGTAAATGCCTGCATACTGAGAAGTACTAGCATTCTGCCTGAGTAAAGGAACTGTTATACTTTTGCTCATTGTGCGCTTTTCTCATTCTTTTTGAGATTCTCTGTCTGGTCCTGGTTGGTCCATGTAAAAGCTGCACACATCTGAAGATTTGACAAGCTGGTCTGAGGAGATTTTGCGCCTGGGTATTGTTCTCTGTATATATATATATATATATATATATATATATATATATAGTCGGTCGGCACTCTGGTTACTAGTCCACTGGAGACCGAGGTGCCTTCCAGAAACAATGGATATTGGCTGAATGAAATAGGCGGCACTCACGGATTTAAATCCGTGAGTGCCGCCTATTTCATTCAGCCAATATATATATATATATATATATATATATATATATATATAAAAACAGATACCAAGATTGGATGGCGGCACTCGTAGGACTTGGTAAATAAATGAGTCAAGACCAAGCTGTGAACAAATCACATACAGTGGGCGAGGTGAACATACACATGTTAAGTACAGAGATAATGAGGTGATGAAGTGAACCTGTGTCGTGAAGCCCCTCCCCCCGCCAGGTGCTACCTGATGTGTCAGACCCCTGCACGCCTCCTCACCTGCCTGTACCGAAGGTCTCTCTGCCCAGCGCCATGGTGTTCCATCCCCCAGGGCTGCCGATGTCTCTGGTCCGTCCATGGTGCCCGTTGTGGACATCATGCCGCAGACTTACAGATCCTCCATCTCCATGGGGATGCACCACGCCGCTGGGACTGGACAATATATATATATATATATATATATATATATATATATATATATATATATCCTGCTTAGTAAGCATATATCCAGTGTGTGAATGCATTCCACTATCAATTACTTCCTATAATTTTTTTCAGCTTGAACTCATGGAAACGCAGGGTGGAACACAACGGCGGGTCCAGAGTTCCGTGAGCCCATTATTATAGTGCACTTGCTGTATGACACAGACCACCTTGAAGTAATTGATAGTGGAACACATTCACATGCTGGATAGATGCTTACTAAGCAGGATATTGTAGCCAGCCTGGAAGCGGGCTGCTGGAACGCACAGTGGAACGCACCAGGGGACCGGAAGTCCCGCTCTGGCCGGCTTTTTTCATTATCTCTATCTTTGCGCATTCTATAAAATATTATTATGTTTGCATACTCCATTGGATGCACGCCATCGCCTAATGGTGTTTAAACCCTTTATACCCACAAAGGGCGTTAAATGAGTATAATCCTTTAGAATCTACTTATTCATTGACACAGGAAGTGATGTCACACAGGAAGGGGTATATAAAGGAAAAATGCTGTATTGCAAAGGTATTCAGAGATCCAGTGTACTGACTGCTCTGTGGGGCAGTCAGTACACAGGCTCTCTGAGTACCTGTGCTATACTGCGTTTTTCCACTTGAGGTAAGGTTGCTCCTTGTTAGACTCCATATATAAACATTCTATGAGATGTGCAAATGTAAATGTTTTCTGATATAAGATCCTTCTTTACTCTAGAAATTGTACCCACATTTGTGACAGAACTGATTTATAGGCAACCATCGTTGAAGTCTACGATTATTTTTAAGCATTTTGTTAAACAGGTATGTAAAATATTATTTCAGTACTTATGTGTGGTCCTTTTTTTCCCCTTAAAGTGACATATTACCTTTTGGTTATTTCTATTATATTGGTCATCCAAACCTTATTCTATTTGTAATGGTCAGAATACTACCTTCATTATTGCACTAATACCAATAGTTTGCTCTAAAGGATATACCTGCTCCACTCCTACTATAGGATTCATTACCTCTGGGTATGTAAATATTATACCATTTTTTCACAATGTTTTTTCTCCATTTTCCTTAATTTCCTCCTCCTCCTGGATCGTTGTTCCTCCTACTCATACTATTCCAATTGATTGATCATTTTTAAATATATTTTTTATATATGTATATATATATATATATATATATATATGTATGTATTTATTTTATTTTGTATATATATGTAATGGCAGATTTTTCACCATTTACAGAGATTTATTCATTGCCCCCGATGAAGTCCTGAAGGACGAAACGCATTGGTCTGCGGATTGATCTTTTATGTGAAAATTTTAAATTTGAAAATGTTGATAAAATCACACATATTGGAAAATTGCTAAATAAATGTTCATTTGTTTGTATCTATGATTGATTGATTGAGTCACTTTTTAAATAATTTATCATTTATAATTTTATAATTTTAATTTATATATATACATATATATACATGCAGGCTATAGACCAATCATTACATGTAACTTCTAAATAAGGTTTACAAAAAAAATCGGTACTTATGTAATATCTAGGCTCCCGTTTTTCTTATGAGACCGCGTCCCCTCGCGGGGCTCGCTGCGCTCGCCACACTTCGGGCACAGTGGCTCGCTGCACTTGCCACACTATATAAAATCAACTCCATGCGTAGTTGGATAGTAGGGGTATGAAAAAATGGGGTGCATTTAACATGGGAGCCCAGATAATACATAGTACCAAAAAATCCACTTTTGCAATCAAATTCATATTGATTCACATGTATTTCAAGTTTGGGGCTCAATTTTCCCATCTAATCCTGTGTCAGCAATGGGAAATAATATTTTCCCCATGGTTTACAAACCTTTGTGAATATAGGAAACCTTATAGACAAGTATACACAGTACAGGTATGTACAGTATGTGAATTTAGCATTTGGGTCTTCATATTAAGTATAGCATATGCTATATTGATCCTTTTGTAATGATCTGGGATGGACTGAATTTAAATAAGAACAATTTATTATCCTTTAATTGTAATTACTGGAATATGAAGTTCTCTTTTAAAGTGACTAGTCTACTATTGAATATCTGGACTTACATTATTCAAAAAACTCTAAACTACAATTCACTGAATGTCAGACATAAATAAAAAAAAAAAAACACTGAAATCTTTACGATATTAAGAATTATACTGGGCAGTCTTAGAGTATCAAATATCAGTTTTGTGTACAAAGCTCTACTAAGTCTAATGAAACCAAGGTCTTTAAGGAAGCATTAAAACTTAATAGACTGGTAGTGATAAGAATAATGATTGTAATGGTATTTTTTTTACTTATTCATGATTACAAAAAACATTGAAAAGATTTAGCAAAAATAGGAATTGTCTCAGAATGTTCAAATGGAGCTGTCAGAGTATATTATCTCACCTTTTAAATTCTGAATTTAAATGAATTACACTCAATATTCATGGCCTAAATGAAGGTATAGATATCATCACTTTCTTTAGCTATTAATGGCCATAATTTCACTACAGTAGTAGTAGTAGTACGTTTATTTATAAGGCGCCGCAAAGTGTCCGCAGCGCCGTACATAGCAAACAAAAAAATTACGAGGTAACGTACAGGGTGTGTTGAAAAATACAGTATAAATAGGGGTATAGCTGGTAGAACTAAAATCAGCATCAGTTCAGAAGTAGGTGTCAAAATTGTCGAGGAGACTGAAGATGAAGTAGAGGAAGGGAAGAACAGGACAGGAGCACAGGTGAGGTAAAGAGGTAGGGTGAGTACGTGAGGAAGGAGGGCCCTACTCATAAGAGTGAACATACTAAAAATAGGTGGGTGGACAAACGAAAAACAATAGGATAAGTAGGAACGGAGGGGAACGGAGGCAGGATAGGAGGATCAAAAGAGGTTAGGAGGAGGGATAGGCTAGTCGAAAAAAGTGGGTTTTAAGGGAGCGCTTGAAGGAGGTAAGGGAATCAGAAAGCCTGATGGGTGGCGGGAGGTTGTTCCAGTGCAGGGGGGCAGCGCGAAAGAAGTCTTGGACACGGGAGTGGGAGGAGGTGATTAGGTGAGAGGTCAGTCGGCGGTCAGTGATGGAGCGAAGAGGACAGGAGGGAGTGTGGATAGAGATCAGTGAAGAGAGGTAAGGAGCGGTGGAGAAGGAGAGAGCCTTGTAGGTGGTGGTGAGGAGTTTAAAGAGAACTCGGAAAGGAATGGGGAGCCAGTGAAGAGATAGACAGAGGGGGGAGGCGGAGGTAGAGCGGCGGGAGAGGAAGATGAGCCTAGCAGCAGTGTTAAGAATGGATTGGAGAGGTGCGAGGCGGGTGAGAGGTAGCCCAGAGAGAAGGATGTTGCAGTAGTCAAGGCGGGAGATGACAAGAGAGTGAATGAGAATTTTGGTCGCGTCAGTGGAGAGGAATGGTCTGATGCGTGAGATGTTGCGTAGGTGAAAGCGGCAAGACTGTGAGAGAGCACGAATGTGGGGGTGAAAGAGAGGGAGGAGTCAATGATAACACCGAGGCAGCGCGTTTGGTCGGTGGAGGTGATCTCGGTTTCACCAATACTGATGGAGATAGTGGGAGAAGAGGGGATGTTCGGGGGATGGAAGATTAGAAGTTCAGTTTTAGCCATGTTTAGCTTCAGGAAGCGTTGGGTCATCCAGGTTGAGATGGCCGTGAGGCATTCGGAGACCTTGGACAGGAGTGATGGGGATAGGTCGGGGGAAGAGAGATAGATTAGGGTATCATCAGCATAAAGGTGGTAATGAAAACCATAGGAGCTGATGAGGGTGCCCAGAGAGGTGGTGTAGAGAGAGAAGAGGAGAGGGCCAAGGACAGACCCTTGGGGAACACCGACTGGCTGCGGGGTAGTAGGAGAGGAGGAGCTCGGAGTGGAGACGGAGAAGGAGCGATCGGAGAGGTATGAGGTGAACCAGGAGAATACCGTGCCAGTGATGCCAAAGAAGCGGAGGGTGTTGAGCAGGAGAGGGTGGTCAACAGTGTCAAAGGCAGCCGACAGATCAAGCTGGATGAGGATAGAGAAGAGGCCTTTGGATTTAGCCGATATTAGATCGTTAGTGACTTTGGTCAGGGCAGTTTCAGTGGAATGTAAAGGGCGGAACCCGGATTGGAGGGGGTCGAGAATGGAGTTAGCAGTAAGATGGCTTAGGAGACGATTATAGGTCAGACGTTCTAGGAGCTTGGAGGCAAAAGGGAGGAGGGAGATGGGCCTGTAGTTGGATGGAGAGTTGGGGTCCAGATTTGTTTTTTTGAGAATTGGGGAGATAAGAGCGTGTTTGAAGGAGGAAGGGAAGATCCCAGAGGATAGGGAAAGATTAAAGAGGTGAGCCAGGTGAGAGCAGACTGACGGACTGAGACGACGGATAATATTGGAGGGGATAGGATCGAGCGGGCAGGTGGAGGGAGAAGCGGATTGAAGGATAGAGTGGACTTCAGCAGCAGTGGTGGGGTAAAATGAGGACAGGGGTTGGAAGGAGGGGAGTGGGGATGTAGGAGGGGAGGAGGGAGAGGGTGAGGTCATGGCAGCAGTGATGGCAGTCCTGAGAGAGGATATTTTGGTTGAAAAGTAGGTAGCAAAATCAGCGGCTACGATGGAGGACGGAAGAGCTGGAGGAGGGGGGGAGAGCAAGGAGTTGAAGGTGGCGAAGAGCCTGCGGGGATTGGATGATTGGGAAAGGATGAGGGACTTAAAGTAGGATTCCTTGGCCAGAGCAAGGGCAGAGCTGAAGGAGGAAAGAATGAATTTGAAATGGAGATAATCCGCGAGGGAGCGTGATTTCTTCCAGAAGCGCTCAGCAGTGCGAGAGCACTTTTTAAGGAATCGGGTGATAGGCGAGTGCCACGGTTGGGGGTTGGAGCATCGAAGGGGGATAGAGGATGGAGGGCAGGCAGAGTCCAATGCCGAAGATAGGGTGTCATTATAGAGGGAGGCGGCGAGGTTCGGGCAGGACATGGCGGTGATTGGGGCGAGAAGAGGACACAGCGTGTTTGAGAAGGCAGCAAGATCAAGTGTGTTGATGTTATGCCGTGAGACAATGCGCTTGGGAGGGGGAGTGGGAGAGGGGGAAGCAGTGAGGGAGAAGGAGATGAGGTGATGGTCAGAAAGAGGAAAAGCCGAGATAGTGTAGTCAGTAAGGGAACAAGAGCGAGAGAAGACGAGATCAAGGGAGTGTCCTTGGATGTGGGTGGGAGAGGTAGTCCACTGAGATAGGCCAAGAGAGGAGCAGAGAGAGAGGAGTTTGGAGGTGCCAGGATCAGCGGGGTTATCCAAGGGGATGTTAAAGTCACCAAGAATGACAGATGGCAGATCAGAGGAGAGGAAGTGTGGGAGCCAGGCGGCGAAGTTGTCAAGAAATTGGGAGATAGGGCCAGGGGGGCAGTAGATTGCAGCAACACGGAGGTGGTAGGGGTAGTATAGACGGATAGAGTGAGACTCAAAGGAGGAGAAAAGGAGAGAGGGTTCAGGGTGAATGACACTGTGGGTGCATGAGGCTGAGAGGAGAAAACCCACGCCGCCACCTTGGCGACCGTCCGGCCTGGGAGTGTGAGAGAAAGAGAAGCCACCGTGGGAGAGAGCAGCCGGAGAGACAGAATCAGAGGTGGAGAGCCAGGTCTCGGTGATAGCAAGGAGGTGGAATGCTCTAGAGATGAATAGGTCATGGATGGCAGGGAGTTTGTTGCAGATGGATCTGGCGTTCCATAGTGCACAGGAAAGAGGGGGGTGTGTTGTGTATTTATGTGGATAAGATTTTTGGGATTGCAGAAGCGAGGGGGGGTCGTTGGGAGGGTGGGGGTGCGGGGGCGAGTGGTCAGGATAGGTATGGGATGGGAGGGGGGAGGAGCAGTTGGAGAAAGTGAAGTTGAGAGATTAACAGCCATGAGGAACCGAAGGTGAGAGGGTAGGTTAGTGAAAGCAGACAGAGGGATTTGGGAGGACAGACAGCGTCTGTAGTAGATTTGCGAGGATGTGGTAGAAAACAGAGTGAGAGAGAAGGTAACAGGCAAGGAACTACTGTCAGAGAGGAGACAAGTGGGTAAAATCAGGTGGATTGAGTAATCCAATTAAGTATGACACAGCAACAAGTGAGAGGATGAAGGGAACAGAGAAGGTCAGAAGTGAGGCAAATGTGAGCAGGCGTGAAGAGGGAAACAGAGTGCAATAAATGTGTGGCAAAGATAAGAGAAGATAATAGTGAATGAGTAGAATGAAATACAATGTTGGAAAAAATATAGATAAAATGAATTAAATGTCAAAATTGAGCAACAGGTTACAATAGGATAGAAAGAAGATGAATATAATACAATAAAATAGAAGATGAAAATTTAAACTGTGTTCAAACTCACCTTTTTCAGTATTCTAACTCACCTGCTTCAGTTTCCAACTCACTTAAGTAATCAAGCTTCACTTTAGTAAGCAAGCTTCCCTCTCAATGAGCGGGAAGTTCTTTCTAATAGGTGTTCAGCTTTCCTCCTGGGTTTTAATGTGGTTTAATTGTTTGTATTACAATTATTATTTACTGGGAAGTAGGTCTATTAATAGTCTCATTAATACTAATTATTGCATGTAAAAGTTTATTTATGGTAATATATTTTTATCTCTTGCACTCATTATTATTAGGGGTTGTCAGTAATGTGTGTCGTTAACCTGCCTGTCATCCTGCTGAATTTAAAGGATCTCATTGTTTGGTGGCCACAGGTCAGTGTCTATCATCACTGGACATTTTCTGACAATTTCTGTAACCGGGCGTTTGAGGCGATAGCGTTTCTCAAAAGTAGAAAAGTTGCTGCAGTGATGTGGATGGAGTTTTTAAGAGGATGGCATTCCACCAAGTAACATCAGTTGTTGTGGTGCTCTTCTGCACAATAGAGAATCCTCCAGAGGGTGATGAGGTAGTCAATCCAAATTGTAGTCAGTGTAACACACCAGCAGAGACTCTACGCGTTTTGCTGCTTTAAGCAGCTTTTTCAAAGCTGCTTAAAGCGGCGAAACTCGTAGGTGTCTAGCAGAGTTAAACACTATAAGGAAAACACTGTACTTCAAAATCTATATAATAGAACCTCAAAATACTATATACAATAATACAATAACTACATTAATGAATGCTTAAGGTTGTAAGATGGTCTCCCCATTAAATATTGAAAGTCTGAGGTGTACTATGTCATAAACTGCTTGAAGGTCAACCTATTGTAAGAATATTTCTGAGCTAGGATTGTTTTGTAGGGAAGAAATTATTTATTTATTCATTAACATTTACTTATATAGCGCCAGCATATTCCATTGCACAATTGGAAACACACTGGTAATAAAACCAGATTGAGTAATTAAGACAGACAAAGAGGTAAAAGGAACCTGCTTACCGCCTTACAATTGTTGGGGATTGTATTGAAGCTGTGACCTCTGCCTGGTGTATCTAATGACTCACATGTAACATATAAAATTTCAGTCACTTCACATGAAAAATAAATGTACATTTAAGGTACCGTATGTCTAGAAATATGCAATATTCAGTTGTGTACCATGCAGAGGTTATGTTACCTACTAAAATATCAAATTTTTATTGAAATGTGCAATTTGGCAAAGTATAAGCAGATATTTATATACAGCTGTGAAAATAATTAGAAATGCTTAATGTTGCTTTCTAAAATTGGTGAGCATCACTGCTAAGAATAACAATCTGGGGCAAGTAGAGTCCCTAGAAACAATTCAGAAGGATTTTATGCATTGCAAAAGAGTTAGAAAGTAGTAAAGTACTGTTTCTACATTGATAGATGGTTTTATTTGCCTGCTTACATTTGTTGATGTGACAGGCAGATGTCATATTACTGACATTGACAATGTAAAAAAAAGATGTACAAATACAGAAATGAAACGGTGATATAAGGTAGCCAGGTGATTATCAAAGATGGCAGAGTACTTTATTGAAATCACGAAGTGCTATTTTTTTATTAAATATTTCTAAATAAAAATGGAATCCCATCTTACTATAAAGGTGGCCACAAAAGCTGCTATATAAGCAATCATTGATATATATTACTGTACCAGCAACCCCAAAACATATTAGATATGTGATAATCATCTCATATAGATCGGTTTCAATGAAGCCTACATGAAATTATCTTCTAGTCCCACCATGTGTTCTGCAACTGCTCTGTCTGCTTATCCTAAATATTCAACAGCCAACCAATTTGGCACCTATGTGCATACAGTGACAATGTGGGAAAGTTAGCTCAGTGTGCAGTGTAAAGGAGCACAAAACAGATTATCTATATCTAGCTTTACCAGGTTCTATATATACTGTAAAGTGGAACTTTGAAAAACAACAACAAACCTAGCCCTCACTCAGTCCACTGGCTCAATTCTTGGCCCCTCTATAATGGGCAATTAGTTGGCATGTATCATAGTCTTTTGAGTCATGTATCTCACTTGCCTTCTGACTCCCTAGGCTTTTTAGCTGCTACAGTCTTACTTTGGACTGTCTCCACGCAGAAACCTGACTAGCTTCCACAACCTCATGGGATCTGTATACACATACAGCAGTTGTTTTACTTTACTGCACAGTCCCTCTTGGACTGTCTCAACTTGGCAGCCGTTAGGTGTTTTCACACCTCCACTTTCTTCCCTGTGTGGGTAGATCCCTCAAGTCCCACACAGAATCCTTGTCTCACTAAAGCCATCTATCTTTATATTGTCCCACCTCTCCCTCCTCAGATCACAACCTCCGGGGTCAGTGACTTGGAAGAAGGAATTTAAATAAATTCCATCTTAACTCCTCTCTTATTGTCATCCAAGACCATCATCCAGACTCTTATGATACCTAGTTATTAATTGTTCAAGTTCTAGTGTTTCTTTTTCTAACTTTATGGTACCGCCTGAACACCTTGTTATCTATATCTAGTAATTGAGATTTGTTCTTGGAAACCATAATAGGCATTAAGAATTCCAAGTATCTTTCCTCAGAATCTTCTGATACAGACAAAAGTGGCTTTTGTTTCAGAATAAAGTTTTCTTTTAAACCTGTTACAAGCACATCCATTGGCCATCTCTAACCTTCATCCTCGAAGCACTGTATTGCTAGTGACATCACTTCATCCTCGAAGCACTGTATTGCTAGTGGCTTCACTGGAAACTACACCTCTTTCAAAGTTCTGCTATCCCCCTGAGAGCTTATGAGGGGTGGGGGGGTGGGGGGTCTTAGAATGCACACCCTATATACATGTGGTGCTATCATGCTGGGACTTGTAGTTCTGCAAAGAAAAACACATGGTTAAGATGCACACTCCATATTATTAATCAATCAATAATAGAGATTATTGGTATATTCATAGGCCAAGAAATATTTGCCCTCCAACCAGCTGCACAGTGACCTCATTTCTGGTGGGTCCCTAATACTAAGTTTGAATCTGTGGCGTGGAACCCCCAAAAGGCCAGCATAAGCCAGTCACCCCAGGGCATCACACAAGTGAAAAACTAAGCTATAAGTGTGTTAATAAGAAAGAAGCAGAAGCTAGAGGTTAAAAAGTGTAGTGCTAGAAAGTATAATATTAGTGAAAAAGAAATAGTGCTGAATAAATGTTAGGGTGTGCCACCCCAAAAGCAACCTCCTGAGAGCCACCAGAATAATAATCTTCAGATCTTGGCTTTATGTCATCAGAGGACATTCTGCCACTGTTACTCTCAGATTCTGGACTCTCTGTTCCATGAATATACTAAACTGTTTATTCCATTGACACATCAACATAATTTCATTGGCTGTCATGTTTCTATATCTCAGATCTCTTTGGGCATCTGTTTGTCAAACATTAAAAATATGGTGAACAAGTTCAACTCGTTTCATCAGTAACAAATCATATTCACCTTAAACTGAGGTCTATAGACTCAGATTGTCATTGCCAATATCCATTATCCTTCTGGAACACCTTACTTAACTCAGTTTCTACTTAATTGTTAACTTAACTTAATTGTTAACATTTGTGCTTCCTATACAAGTCCTTCTACATCTTTATCATACTATAGCTATCTTCATTACATTATTTTTATAATTAACCTGTATTAACATCAGCTTGAGTTTCATGTTTCTGTTGGACAGAGTTTAGAGAAGACAAGTCTTCCAATTTTGGGCATAGAATCATAGAATCAAATTCCAGAATGTAGTCCACAACTTTTTTGGGGGGGCTTTTCCCTTATCCACGGGGCACATTTTGCACGATGCTTGAGATATAGAGCTGCTCCTCTAGCTGAGTATTTTTTCCAATTGCACTTTGTCTGCAGAAGATTGCTCTCCAAATCTTCAAAGTTAACAAGTCTCAACTTTTGTTTTTCTATTGCAGGCTTTTACTTTACTTTCAAGCTCCTGTTCTCAAACACTCTAAAAACCTGCAGACTATGAAACTGTTTCTGTATATTTGACAGAGACTTCTCAATGCTCGCATTTAGCTTTTCAATCAAAGCATTTGTATTCTACAGATCTTTTGACAAAATTTCACTTTGCTCTGCTGTTCCATGCAGTTCTTCTTCCAGAAACGTGCCTTTTTCAGCCAGATACTAGCTCTGTATTTGCTCTGACAGCAGCTTAGTTGGAGTGCAGTGTCTGTATTTACTTCTAAAAATGTACACATGAGAGACAACATCCAAATCTTTTGCATAATGGTCTTTCTCCCACTGAGCTTTTCTCTGCATCATCTGGTGATATTTCTTCATTCCACCAATATATTCACATATCTTTTCAGCAAGAAAATCTCTAATTGACACTCGTAATTTTATTTTGTGAAATTGGTGCAGAAGGGAATGGGTAACAGAAAAAATGTGTATTACTCCTGCTGAATAAAACAAGATTTTGCCTTCTCAAGATTGGGGGGTACATTTAATAAGACGGAATGTCTATTGAAGATGGGATGTTGCTCATAGCAACCAATCAGAATTGACTTCTTAATTATTGAGCACCTTCTTAAAGATAATAGATAGAACGCCCATCTTAGTAAATTTACCCCTGGGTGTGGCAGATTCCTTTTGAAATAGGCAATTAAAGGGTTAAGTATTGTAATGCCTTGCTGGTTAATATGGTTCCACATCAAGCAATGAATAGTGTGCGGTCAAGAATCGAGTTCCTCTGTGTCTGACCGCTGTCTGCGTACTGTCTTCGGGGTTCCTGCTAATGCCTGTAGGATTAATGCCACTGCTTCCTCCACCCATGTCAGTGCGGGGCAGATAACTGTTGATGTCTGTGAGAGTAGATCACGGTGGATTGCTGGTCAGGCAAAATGCTGATGATGATGCTGCAGACAGAACCGGAAGTCATCTCGATGGCAAAGGGAAACTTCCGCCATTGAGAGACTTCTTCCACCATTACCATTATTATTTTCAAGTACCCCCAACCGGTCTGCATTGTACCCCAGGGGTACATGTTTCACAGGAACCACTGTCCTGGAAGGATCCTTATGTCTACAAATGTTCAGTCACTTGGAAAGCAATGACTGTAGTCTATAGTCGGAAAGTAAACAAATGTGTTGCTGTTGTAACTCTTTTAAAAATGCTGTGTTGCAAAGTGATGTTCCAGAGTAATAGACATGTAAATTGACAAATCAGAGTAAAACAAAAAATTGTGTGTGTGGTCATTATAATATGGTGCTGAACCTGCCAGGGAAAGTCTGTGCCAGCAGGAAAGAATTTGACCATAGTAACAATTTTATTCATGAAAAACTTTCAAATTATTAAACGCAAATATGTAACTTAAAGAAAAGCTCATCGTAAGAGATAAAGTTGCATGAGCAAGTTGTTGAAATAGTACAAAGTAGGTCATCCTTTTTTGTAAAATATCCTTTAACCTAGAGGAAGAAAAAAAGAAAGTTGGAAATTAAAGTTCTGAAGGAGACAGGCCTCAAATTGGCAGTCATTTCTGAATGCCTTGGGGAGGATGAAGCATTAACATGTGTTACAAAGTATGAAAATGATGTGCTGCTTCCAAAGAATGAAGTGTTGAAGCATTCTATGTATAAAAAAGTGCATGAAAATGAGGTGCCTTTTGCAAAGAAAGTGCAAGAAATTTGTGAATTGCATCAAAACCGGGCACCGGTACTGCAGCAGGGATTGGAAAAGTTAAACGAATATGTAAAGGGACATCAGAGGGGCACTACTAGTCCCAGCGGGCCCTTTATTGCCCCGCATGCTGGGACTTGTGGTTCTCCAAGTCCCTGCATGCGGTGCTGGCTTGCTGGGCCTTGTAGTGCCACAGCAATACACAATAGTTTTTCTATTTTTTACACAAGTATCAGCTCGATGCCCACTGCCCAGGGGCATCGAGGACAGCCCGGGGCTTCAGCATGGGCAGGTAATTTCTGGAGGGGGGGGGGATCCCTTCTTTGGGGGGGTTCCCACTCCCCCAGGACCCCTGCCCATGCTGACTGGTCAGGGGGTGAATGCTTTGGCTGGGGGGACTTGTATAAAAAGTCTCCCCCTGGCTGTGGCATTACCCTGCTGGCTGGTTGGGCCCGGTGCTGGTTCTTGAAATACAGGGGACCCCTAGTCATTTTGTCCCCCGTGTTTTGGGAACCAGGACCGACCCTTGAGTCTGGTACTGGTTTTATAAAATCCAGGGAACCCCAACTTGTTTGTTTCTGTGATTTTATGAAACCAGGACCAGCTCTTTGAGCCCGTGGCTGGTTATGCTCAGGAGGGGGGACCCCACGCCATTTTTTTTCAGTTTTTTTTTTACACAAAATCGCATTTTTTTTTAAATGTGCACATTTTCATGACTGAAAATGCGCACATTTTCATGACAAAATATCGCCCAAAATCGCACCCTATCGCACTTTTTTGCCGCAAATTCGCATCTCATTACATATGCGAATTTGTGGCAAAAGAATTTTTGAGGTGCGATTTGGTGCAATTTTTTTCTTACCAAAAAAAAATAAATAAATGCACCCTATTACATTTCACCCTGGATGTTCCCCTGGGAATGCAGGCGTGGTGTTCCCTGCTCGGGGTGGATGGATGATGTCAACGGTCATCCCCAATTTGGCGATCAGTGGGCAAGATGAAAGTCAGTTCAGACAAAAAGTCAATGTGCATTTGGATGGTTAGAGGGTTGGAGTAGATTTTAAACTAGGCAATGGGGGGGGGGGGATAGCTAGATACTATGGGACCCATAGTGAGAATAATAGGATTGGGGACAAGAATCAGTTTGGGGGAGGAGTAGGGGGGGGAGGACATAGTTACAGGCAATGTCCTTAGGATATGGGAAGGAGTTAATGACATAGGAAGGAGTTTCAAAACTGTAAATAGGTCGGACAGTGGGAATGGTGGGGAGGCCTGTAGAGAGTCTATTAAGGGGGAGGAGGGTACAAGGAAGTTAGTAAGGAATACAAATAAGTCCAGAGGAGACATTCAACACAATGTTAGGGACGCAAATAAAAATAAACATAAATTAAAATGCCTACTGGCTAATGCAAGATGCTTAGCAGGTAAAATCGGGAAACTTGAAACTGTGGTCACTAGGGACGATTATGACATTATTGGTATTACAGAAACATGGTGTAATGAGTCGCACAATTGGGGCGGGATGCAGTTTAAATCCCGGCGGTCGGGATCCCGGCGTTCAAAATCCCGACGCCGGAATACTGAACGCCGAAATCCCGACACTTTCTCCTCCCGTGGGTGTCCACGACACCCTCAGAGGGAAAATAAATTAGTGTGCCAAGTGTAGCAAGGCACCGGGCCCGCTGCGTGGCGAGCGCAGCAAGCCCGCAAGGGGGGGCGATCCACGTCCCCCCTTGTCGGGATTTCGGCGTTCGGGATTCCGGCGTTGGGATTTTGAACGCCGGGATCCCGACCGCCGGTTTTTCATGCCAAATCCAATTGGGCATTATACATGGAGGGATATAGACTCTACAGAAAAGACAGGGAAAATAGAATGGGCGGCAGGGTGTGCTTATATGTAAAAAATAACTTAACATCGTGTGAGAAAGAAATGAGCACAGGCACAGAGAAAGACTACACGGAGGCCGTGTGGGCAGAGATAACCGAAAATAACAAAAAACCTAATAACAGAATTTTAATAGGGGTATGCTATGGACCACCAAACATAAACAAAGGGGACGAGTCTCTTCTTTTAAATCAAATCAAACAATCATCAGATCAGGGTCAGGTATTAATTATGGGTGATTTTAATTTACCTGATATTGATTGGGAAAATGAAACATGTAAAACAGCAAGAAGCAGTGGGTTCCTAAGCTTACTTAAAGACCGGAAAGATCGGTTTTTACTCAAAATTTGGCGCCCCTCCTACGGATGTGGTATAGCAAAAGTGATATATAAAGGAATCAGATTATACTCTCCTTTTGAATTGCATTCCTTCCACTGCTCCACTTTCCATATGTTCTTTCTCTCTCAAGGTGTTTTTTTTCAATATTCACATATAATAGAAAAAAAGAGAGAAGATAGACATCCAAATATGTGAAGCATGTCTTAATCCAAGATACTATACAGATAGGGTGATATGACGAGGGCGTACCGCAACTCACTATTTGTAAGTTGGAATACTCTTATCAAGGTATCTTTTCAAAGGAAGTCGTACCGCTACTCACGATCAAAAGTAATTCTCCAAGTATATAATGGTTTATTTTATGTTTCTCTTTTCAAAACAAATTTATTTCAGTATAGGTTCCAATAAAAACACAAAAATAATGGACATGTACTTGCATCAAACTTCAGGGTGAAGGTAGCGTAGCCATGAAGTCTACACACACAGTGTAGTATCCGGATCTAGACAGCGTGTGGACTATCACTTTCCCACTCACCTTCTTCCCTTACAGTCTGGTATCACAAGTTTCCAATATAAAATACAAGAGCACTAGTCCAGCAACAACAACATGTTTCGAGATACTTCAGATCTCTTCGTCAGGTCCCTGACTAGTGCTATGGCTCAATCCTGTTTATATACCCTCTGGCGTCCTACTTCCGGTGCCCCACTTCCGGTATCGGAAGCTCCGTGTCATTCCTTCTAACTTAAAATGTACATCTCACAGACACATAAAAGCCTCCTCTCTAGGTCGCTCAAGTCCCGATCTAGCCCCTGGTGTTGCTGTTTTTCAATCTTATCCATTTAGTTGCATGTGAGGTTCGCCGTATCTGGACGGCTGTTGGGCTTCCACCGGGTTTTGACGTCACTTCCGTCTCACTATACTGGGACATGCCACGTGCGCCTGGCATCTGTTTTTCTCCCGTTTTTTTATGCGCATATTCAATATAGGACTCATTTCTGCCTTATTTAGATGGATCTTACTGAAGGTACAGATGGGGCAGGTCCCATCCTGGCTGGCGGATCGCCAGAACGTCTGCGCTGGCGACCCGCCAGCAGCCGCGCCAGCGAATACACTGAGACGCGCGTGCGTCTCACGCGCACGCGCGTCTAAGTCTCCGTCGCCAGCGCGATGGAAACCCTGTCCGTCTCCGCCTCAGGGAGACGGACAGGGTTAGGGGGGGTTAAGGGGGGATGCGGGCAGGCGGCGGGGACCCCGGGTTACCGCCGGCAAGCCGGCGGGGACCCGGGGGAACGGATGGAAGCGCCGTCGGAAGGGGACGCGCGCGCCTCTCATGCACGCGCGTCCCCTTCTCACCATCGCCATGGCGCTGGCGGGGGATGGCGGCTGGCGACGGATAGCGGACTCATCTCTAAAATAGATGGAAAGAGTATAAATACATTTTCTAAAACGGGTTTTAAAAAATATATCAATATGTTTAAAATTTCAATATAACGCACTTAAGAATTGTAGATATAATAGATATAATAAAACATCGGACATAAACAATTTGAGTTGCGGTACGCCCTCGTCATATCACCCTATCTGTATAGTATCTTTGATTAAGACGTGCTTCACATATTTGGATGTCTATCTTCTCTCATTTTTTCTATTATATGTGAATATTGAAAAAAACTACCTTGAGAGAGAAAGAACATATGAAAAGTGGAGCAGTGGAAGGAATGCAATTCAAAAGGAGAGTATAATCTGATTCCCTTATATATCACTTTTGCTATACCACATCCGTGGGAGGGGCGCCAAATTTTGAGTAAAAACCGATCTTTCTGATTTAAACTTTTGGGGATACTAGGGAAATATCCCATAACTTCAAAAAGGCGACTCTCCAAACCATATTTGCGCCAAGAGATTGTCTTCCAAAACCATTTTTAGATTAAAGACCAATTTATCACACAAACGGTAGAAGCTCCAACTCGTTATAAAGCTTTATTGGATTTGGTTTTAACAAATAACATAGATTTAGTTTCAAACACAAACGTAATTGAACACCTAGGGAACAGTGACCACAATATGGTTTCACTGGAAATCAACTTCAGTAAATTACAACATAAAGGATCGACAAAAATACTAAACTTCAGAGAAGCTAACTTCGAATTATTCAGAGAAGCCCTAAAAAGAATTGTGTGGGAAACAGTTTTTGAGGGGATAAATGCTGAGGAAATGTGGGATACTCTAAAAAATGTACTTGAATCATTAACTATTAAATACATTCCTAAAGTAACTTAGGGTAAATTCAATCAAAAAAAGCCACCATGGTTGGACAAAAACGTTAGGTCAGCAATCAACAATAAAACAAGAGCATTTAAATTCTATAAAAATAACTTAAATGAGGAGGCGTTCACCAAATAAAAAGAATCAAACAAAATTTGCAAAGGGGCAATCAAAGTAGCTAAAAGGGATTATGAAGAGCGCATAGCCACTGAAAGTAAAACTAACCCCAAGAAGTTTTTCAAATACATAAATAGTAAACGTATAATTAAGGACAACATAGGCCCACTAACCAATATCAATGGATAAGGGAAAAGCAGAACTGTTAAATGAGTTCTTCTCATCAGTTTTTACTAAGGGAGAGAAGACTGTGGAACGCACACATACAACAAATGGGATGAACAAGCCGGACCTCAATATTTAATTCTCTACTGAGGAAATAATATTCAGGCTCAGCAAAATTAAAACAAATAAATCACCTGGGCCCGATGGGATTCATTCTAGGGTACTAATGGAATTAAGGGAGGAATTAGCTTCCCCTCTACATTATATCTTTGATAATTCACTATCATCAGGAAAGGTACCAAAAGACTGGAATATAGCAGAGGTAGTGCCATTATTCAAAAAAGGAAAAAAGGAGGATCCCGCTAATTACAGACCTGTTAGCTTAACATCAATAGTGGGTAAACTATTTGAAGGATTTTTAAGAGATGGTATCCAGATGGTATCCAGGAATATTTAGACCTTCATAGTTTACTCAGTAATAACCAGCATGGGTTCGTGAAAAATCGTTCATTCCAAACTAATCTACTTGGTTTCTATGAAGAGGTTAGCAAAAACCTTGATAATTGAAACGCTGTACATGTGATTTTCCTAGATTTTGCTAAAGCCTTTGACACAGTACCACACAAGAGGTTGATAAATAAAATGGAGGACATGGGATTAGGGGCAAATATCTGTAGATGGGTAGGGAACTGGCTGTGTAATAGAGAACAAAGAGTGGTCGTGAACAGTGCCATATCAAATATGATACCAGTACTAAGTGGAGTGCCACAGGGTTTGGTTCTTGGGCCCATTTTGTTTAACATTTTTATTAACGATATTGGGATGGGGTTACTCAGCATTGTATCCATCTTTGCGGATGATACAAAACTGATTATTTGAGTTATTAAATCATCAGAAGATATCACCACGCTTCAAAATGATCTTGACAATCTAGATGAGTGGGCAAAAAAGTGGAAGATGAGGTTCAATGTGAACAAATGCAAGGTCATACACCTTGGGAGACATAACCAGTGTGCTAGTTACATAGGCAAATCTAGAATTATGGTAATGGGTGGTCCCAGATCTAGACATAACAGCAGAGGGACCTTTGTGCGGCGTAGCCGCGTGGCAAAAAGGGGGCGTGGCCTCATGGGAAGGAGGCATGTCATCACAAAAAGGGGTGTGGTATTACACTTTAGACCATACACAGTAATGCCCATTACACAATTTAGCAAACTCCGTAATACCCATTACACATAAAGCCACACGCCGTAATGCCAATTACACATAAGGCCACACACCATAATGCCCATTACACATTGTGCCACACATCATGATGCCCATTACATACTATATAACAAACCATAATGCCCATTACATATTTGCCACATAAGTGCTGCTTACCTACGTGCTCATTGCTAGGGGGTTCTTGCTTGATGGCACCATAGTACCCATTCCACATGATGCAGCACACCATAGTACCCATTCCACATGATGCCGCACACCATAGTACCCATTCCACATGATGCCGCACACCATAGTACCCATTCCACATGATGCCACACACCATAGTACCCATTACACATGATGCCGCGCACCATAGTACCCATTACACATGATGCTGCACACATAATGTCCCTTACACATGATGCTGCACACATAATGCCCCTTACACATGATGCTGCACACATAATGCCGCTTACACATGATGCTGCACACCGTAATGCCCATTACACATTAAGCCAAACATTATGTGTAATGCCCCCACATACTGCCACTTGTAGCGTCCCTTAAGCAATGCCCCCAAAAGTGCCAATTACTGTAAATTTTTATATGAGCCTTCGCTGCTGCTGCTGCAGGGAGAGATGGAGAGCGGTGCAGCTGCTTCTATGGGGAGAGGAGCAGAGCGCAGCGCAGAGCACGCTCCCACTCCCCTCCTGGTGTCCCCTCTAGCCGAGTGGACATTTGAAATATTGTGCGCGCTGTTGTTGTCCGTGACGTCGGGGGAGCACGCCGGGTGCCAGCACCAAATGATTAAAGGGGGGCGGGCTGAAGTGAAAGCAGGGAGAAGAATTGGAGCGGAAGCTGCATGGGTGACAGTCATTGACAGCTGGGCAGAGAGCAGGGGGCTGCCCGGCTGTATTCAGAGCACTGCAGGTCATGGCTGTTTGAAATAATACCTCTTTCACAACAAGAAATGCAGGGATTTACCCGGGAATATGGTCCCAGGATCATGCAGGGACATTCCCAGGCTGACCCCTTATACACCAGCCTAGTCCCTGCATTTTCTAGTGTGAAGGGGAGAGACAACCACTCCCCTCTCCCTACCCCCCTTTAACCAACCAACTATATCTTCGGAACTAACTGACCCATTTACATGAGACCAGTATCATATTGAAGTAGTTTTGAATTGGCTTTGAATGATTTTGGTCCCGTGAAACTGGGCTGTTTGGTTCCAGAGAAATTTGCCCTCAAAGAACATAAACAGTCATGAAATTACATTACAAGAAATGAAAAAAAAAAAACGGTTTAACCTCAATATCCCTGGAACCAATTAACCCATATGGATCCAGCCTGGTATCAGATTGAAGGCCCAGCGATATGGGTTCGACTGAGATCAACCTCGAGCTTCAGTGATGCCGAAGGGGGAACTGGCAGCTGTTGAACTGGGTGGGGGTCGGAATTAGCGGGTCCCATGTTATCCTATAGTGAAAACTTTCCAGCTTTGCCTGGCAGTATCTCCGGTTCCCAGGGGGTTAGAGACACGGGGCTGGGCTCGTTGGAAAGCCCCATCCCTCAGCTACATGGGCTAATGGGTGGTCCTGTGCACCCCCGGACCACCCCCTAGATTCGCCTATGGCTAGTTATAACCTAAGCGGGGATGAATTGGGTAAATCAGTACTCGAAAAGGATCTAGGAGTCCAAACAGACAACAAACTGGGGTGTAGTGCTCAATGTCATATAGCAACAAAAAGGACAAAAAAATTCTAGCAAGTATTAAAAGGGGCATGGAAACTAGGGACTCAAAAGTAATTATGCCTCTGTACAAATCATTGGTTAGACTGCACCTCGAATACGCAGTGCAGTTCTGGGCCCCGCACTATAAAAAGGACATCATAGAATTAGAGAAAATCCAAAGAAGAGCAGCAAAGCTTATTAGGGGAATGGAAAATTTAAGCTATGAGGAAAGATTAAATAATTTGGGACTATTTACACTAGAGAAAAGACGTTTAAGGGGGTATATGCTCAACATGTATAAATATATTAGGGGCCAATATAAGGAACTGTCAAACACCCTTTTTTGTACTAGAAAGGAATCTAGGACGCGAGGGCACGAGTTTAGATTAGAAGAAAAAGGATTTTGTTCATGTAGAAGAACAAATTTCTTTACAGTCAGAGCAGTCAAAAACATCCATGGGTACGAATAAGTAACATAATCTGTCTTTAAAATATCAGAACATACTATATAACAAGGGATAAGCTACTATAAACATAGGTTGAACTAGATGGACGCAAGTCTTTATTCAGCCTCACCTACTATGTAACTATGTAACATGGAGGTCAATACATGAGAGAATCAACATGAGTTTTTTACCTCTTTCTGTGGTAAATTTACTAAAACTTAAAAGAGGTGATTTTGCCCATATCAACCAATCAGATCCTGTTTATCATTTCTCTATCGCATTCTAAACAATGATAGACAGAATCTGATTGGTTGCTACAGGCACATCACCTATTTTTTTTTAGAAGCTTTATTAAATTTACACCTCTGTGTCAATGATGACATATGAGCAAGTGTACCCTCACTAGTGTACAGTGTACCCTCACTTTGCTCTCCATGCTTTGCTCTCCTTGCTCTACATGCACATCCGGGAGGTCTGGATTTGCATGTAGTAGACTTTACCACCATTTTGGGGATCCAGGAGGGCCATCCAAATTTTCTCCCTGACAGACTAAAAGGGAGATTAAAGAATTTCTCATAAAGTGGCAACAATAAAATATTGACTCCCTAAGATCACTTCCAATAGTTTGACCTGAAAAATATTTAGCATTTCACACTTTTCTTACATTATGCATCTAGTGTTAAAATGGAAAAAGCTTAGCTAGAAATTGTACTAGAAATCCAGCTTTTCAGTTTTCTTTCGCATGTTACATATCAAGAAGCAAATGATTGACGGGGAATGGAAGAAATCAAGCCCTCAACACTCCTTGATCTGTTTTTTTTTTCAAGCAAAGGTAATGCTGTAATTTTCCTGGCTTTGTTAGCTGGAAAGTACTTTCTAAAAAGGATAGCATAGCTGGTAGTGCTTTTTTTTTTGTCAAACTCCCCCATCTCTCTTTTATTACCTTTCCTGGATGAATCACATTTCTACCAAAGTGAAACAAACAATAAGTTGACAGACATTGTTCCCTGACCTTTAATTCTTGATCTCAGCTTTTGGCTTTGCATACAGCTGGCTATTCATTTATTTTCCCATAAGACCGGCCTTTGGCAAAAATCCCAGTAAGTTATTTTTACCTATTAAATTCCTTTGTTAATGCGAAAAATGCTCAGTACTTCTGAAAAATAAATAGTGGCAATAAAAGGTAATAAAGATTCATGATTTTCTGTTATGTTTTTTTAGGAAAACATTGAAGATGTTTTAAAGCCTAACTAAATCATTTATTAAGCCATAATCGTTTGTTAATTCCAAGTTTAAATAGTAAAAAGCTCACTGAATAAAAATGAGTTAAGTGATTATGGCCAAATGGTTAACACTTTGAATAATTTGCCAGTGAAAGTCTGTTTTTCAATTGTATTATATTTTTTGCAAATTTTATTTTATAGGAAACAAAAATTCTATAAACATTATATTTTGAATTTGTAAAATTAACTATACAGTTACATTTCCACTAAGCTAGTGATAAGTTAGGTTATAAACGTAGATAGAAAATGTGATGACCTATCTAGTTTGCTGAGATATCTACAAATAAAAACAGCTCAGTCATGAAGTGTTAAACTACATATGCTCACAGACTGGTACTGTCATGGGCTGAAGTGAGTAATGTTTAAAAATCATATGTCCTCAATACCAAAGTCAATCTGCCTGAGGAAGCTACATGTTGGAAACTTCAAGGATTGAATTTCCATTAATGTCTAG
This sequence comes from Crinia signifera, assembly GCF_055691185.1. Taxonomy (NCBI): domain Eukaryota; kingdom Metazoa; phylum Chordata; class Amphibia; order Anura; family Myobatrachidae; genus Crinia; species Crinia signifera. The sequence goes on from NC_139218.1 coordinate 255,323,170, forward strand.
TCAACTTAAAGCTGCCAATGATCATGGTCAATGACAAATATAATCTAGGAGGGTTTTTTCAACCTCATTCCTCGGGACCCTAAACAAGTCACTCTTTCCAGGTCACCTAGCTAGTCAACAGGTGTATTCATTACTCTATGACACATTTTTAAAGAATCCCAGGTGGAGTTAATTTTTTCACTTGTGATTCTGTGAGGAGATTTGGAAAACATAAACTGTTTAGGTTCCTGAAGAACAAGGCTGTTCTAAATTGTTGTAAAGCATATCGTAATGGGAACATTGGAACTGTGAAAATTTATTCTTTTTGATGGATGAATTTGGATTTGGTAGATGCCAGGAGGATGCTTCCTTCCTGAAAGTATAATGCTGCTATTTGTAATATTTGTTTGATGAGGAGTAATGGGTCTACTTTCATGGTTTGGTCTGGGCATGTTAATTCAAGTAAAAAGTAAACATTAAAGCATAAGCATTTAGCTAGCATTCTAGAGAATTATGTTGTTCCAACTTTCTAGAAACAGCTTATAGAAGGTGTTTTCATATTTCAGCATCACAGTTCCCCCTTGAACTTGAAGTCCATCAAGTTTAGTGTTGAAGAGCTTATTGGACAGATCACTGGTCTCAAGTCACTGAACATCTGAACCCACTGAACATTTGAATGCCAACCATACATGTATGCTTTTTCTCATATTATCAGTAGTCTACAGTAGCTTACTTATGATTTTGTGAATGAATGCAATCTCCACAGCCATGTTCCAAAAACTAGTGGACAATCTGGTCTTCCCAGAAGAGTAGAGGCTTTGATACCTGAGGGTGTATCAATGCTGTATTATATATGTATAGTAACACACATATTGCATGTTTCTGTGTCTCTGTGCACATTGGGAACACATTGAGAAAGGCATGCAATGTTGATTTCTTGTATAAATCAGTTATCCTCCTTCACCCAAATTGTTATTCCCACCCATGGCCAATAGGGTTATCAAATTTGGAGATCCATACAGTATGTGCAGGCCCATTTTAGAGGTCTGGGAACCAATGCAAACTGTTTTTTTTTTTCTATTTTTATGATAATGTTTTTAGAACAGGAACAACGGTTACATACTAGATTGTCAATAGTTCAGCTGCCATGCAATGTCACCAACAACCTTTTTGCTGTTTTCCTGCAGTTTGAGTAGCACCATTATCTATTAGATTGTACAGTATGCTTGCAATAAAAAAACAAAAATAAAAGGTTGGTGATTTGTGGACAGTTGGCAAAAATGCTGCAATTTGTTAAAATTGTTGTTCGTTAAATTCCATTATACATTTTTTATGGCAATATAACACTTTTCCATATTAAATACAGTGAAATAAAATTCTAACAAAGCTATACATTATTTCCCTAACAGAAATTCAAATAACTTTCAACATTTGGGCTAGGGACTATCTTTTCAAGAGAGCATCAAACTAATAAGAAATACATATCTATTTTTTTTTTTACATGGCCTAACATTTGAGTCTAATTTATACTGGTGACAGTACTGTTAAAAAAAAAACATTGAAAATTAACTTCACAATATCCTTATCCACACAGTATTTGTGGGTCTAAGTGACCCCAATACTCATTAGTGGCAGTTTTTTTTTACCTATGGGCTGCAGGACTGAAGCCCCCAAGGTAAGTTCCCCCTCTGTGCTCAGCCATAGTGAATCCAGATGCACTTCCCTGTGACTACAGGAAGCCTGGCCTGCCAGTCACCCATAGTAAGGCAATCCCATTGGGAGGTGTTCCCTCCATCAGGGACTGCCAGTCCGGGGTGCTATAAGCAGAGAGCTGGCTTCCTTTAGGAAGACACTTCCTGCCTTGCCATGCAGCCCAATTTGGCTAGTATGGGCTGCAGCTGGAGCAACACACAGAGACTGGCAGTATACCCTTTTGCAGTACCGTCGCTAAAACTGCACAGGCGCTGGTCCTGGCACCTGCAATCAGCACTGTACAGGTGCTGGGACAGACGGGAGCAGCAGCGGTGAGTGGCTGGGGGGGGGGGGTAGCCAGTAGCATGCCCCGTGGCTGTGGCAGCCCTTCTCTTTCAAAGAGGTAGGAGCCACCACTGATCCTTACCATCCATTTCTATTATACAATAGTGTGTATGTTTGTTCATATGGTAGTCATCCCTGTCGAATTGATGTTTTACCTTGATCTTTCATTTCTCGTTATTTCATATTTTTAATGATTGTTTATTTGATTACCAATATATATAGGTTCAGTTAAATTTGAAAGAGCAGTTTACAAGAAAATTCATTTTTTCATTTGTCATGGGTGCTCTATACCCTAGTTAAACCTGGGCTGGTAGGATCTCAACTGATCAAGGTCCCTACAGAACATTCTTTTTGAATGCAACTCTTCACTAACTAAGGCCCTTATTCTGATCGATGCGTACATTCCCGAATTCTTACGAAGCGGTCCGCACGCCACGCTGTGCAGACATCGTCCGTACAAACGCCCACTGAGCCTCCGCATTCGGACGGATTCACTCTTTAATAACAGGGCGTGTTTACGGACGACATATAAACCTTGCGTGTGCGGTGGACACGCACAGATTCTGCACGGTCTTATAGCGTAAGCACGGTCTTACCGCGTCAGAACGGACGGGAACCTGGCCGTACACACCGATGCGGTGTATTTACGCACAATTCAACACTATTTATCTGCACACAGAAATTGATCACATGAACCACTTATGCAATTAGGCCACCTCATTAAAAAGTGTTTGTTTTCTATTGGAATCAATTTAATCCTAATACATACTGAAACACATTACTACTACATTCATTACACACATTAACCCTTACATCATGTGAACATAACATACATCTATATACAGTATGTACATTTTGCTAATTTAAAAGAGTATAAACAAGTTACACATATACTGTTCCAGGGTTGTTTTGAAATAAAAAGATTTTTCAAAAATGAAAATTGCATGATTATTGCGAACATATTCAATATTGGACATACAGAAATCATCTTCAGAAAGGACTTCTGAGTACATTGATTGATTGGATGAACTGGGTGGTACATGATATACATGTGACCATAAGGACATTAGGTTGCGCACTCCAATCACCCCCTTTGTCTGTATTTCTTGCTATTCCTCACTAACAGGAGGAATTTTGGAGGTGCTGCATCAGTATTTAGCGCAATACAGAGTCCAAACCCTCAATTGTATATACTGTTCCATGTAAACAAAACACACAGACAACTTCGAACTGTAATAAACTATTTATTAACTTAACAAATTTTTAATAAAAAAAAAAAAAAAATTATAAAGCGACATCGAGCAGCTGGTCCAACTCGGCCATGACCAGCCGCATGTGCTCCCTTATTCTTAAGAGGGCCCCACGTAGACCCTCTTCTGCTTGGGCTGGCTCATCTGTGGACATATTAAAAAGGGTCAAATTACTAATGATATTCATGCATACATTTAACATAGTCATACCTAAATTTTAAAAATGCAAGGTGACAGGTGTGTGTGTGTATATATATATATATATATATATATATATATATATAGACACACATATAACTATATATATGACACATACAGCTATACATACATGCATACATCCTAGATGGAAAGCCTGTTTTTTTCCCTCTACCCTTTACTCTGTAGAACACCTCACAGTCATAGTGCTCCTTCTGAATCCAAACCCACCCATGACTAAGCTCTGAGAAGCATGTCATGAGCTGCACCAATCCCAACTCATCAAAAAGCACTCAGTGTCTGTTATATGATGGAGCGTGGCATGGTACTTAGTCAACTCTCAGGAATGCACAGTACATTTATGCAATCAAGCATGGCTTGCCTGCTGATGGTCTGCTCCATAAATCATTGTCATAATGCCAGTTAGGTGAAGCTGCAGCACTAACCCACTCCCATGCACAAAATCATTACTAAGACCAAATCAACACACAATTATGGTGCCAACAATACATGCAGACCGCAGGGGGGGTTTAGCTAGAGGAGGGCCCAGGGGCACTGACCACTTGTTACTCCATTCTAAGCCACACCTGTCCATACTTCATTTATGCCATACTTAATCTAGTTTAGAAAGATCAATCACCAGTAAACTCTACTCACCTATATGAGGCTACAGATTGTATGCTTGCAGCAGGGACATGTAACCCTTACATGAGCAAGTCATCCCTTTCTTCCAGGATACAGATTAACTACACAGGTTCAGTGGCACTTAAAATCGACCTGAAAGCCATCCTCACAACCTGTGTCATTAATATGTGTCCAGGATGAAAGGGATGGTTTGGCCACCCTATCTAACCCCAAAGTGTGTCTGTTGCTACCCAGTTTGTTGTTTGACTTTATAGTATTTTCAAACACAATTGAATCACCAGTGCTACATAGCAAATAGTAGATGACCAAAGAAATAATGATTCTTTATCTATACATACCACTTTCTGCCGCCTGCTCCACCTCACAGGCCTCCTCATCCTCCTCCTCTTCCTGGCCCTCCTCGGCTGCCACCACCTCCTCCTCGACTGCCACCACCTCCTCCTCGGATGCCACCACCTCCTCCTTGGCTGCCACCACCTCCTCCTCTTCTAGTGGCACCACCTCCTCCTCCACTTGCTCCCCTTCCTCTGCCACTAGCTCCTCCGTCATCCCATCAGTGCCCTCCTCCTGGGCCTGGGCCGCCTCTGCCTCCTCCCGGGCCTGTCTTGCTCGATCCCGTGCTGTGTTTGAGAAAAAAAATGCCAATTAGGGGTCATTTGGACAGATGTATTAAGCCTTAACAACCAATAAATCCAAAGGTTATAAGTAGAGATAAATGTACAGCCAATCAGCTCCTTACTGGCTTTTATAAAACACAGCCTGTAACATGGCAGTTATGATGTGACATTTGGGCCATTGTAAGCATCACAAACAATAATCCTACACACTTACATATTTTATCACCATTACAGGGTGTCAAACAGGAAGTAGCACACATATAGTGTATGTCATGTTTAACTCATGATCAGGCTGGTTACCTTATTGGCTTAAATAAGGTCATGTAAGCAATCATGTACAAATGGCCATTTAATGTGTAAACACTCACATCGCGCAATCCTGGCCCTGATTTGCTGGAGCAAATCCGGCTGCCGACGCCTCAGGTCTGACCATCGCCGCTCCAGCTGAGCGATGGTCCTCCGCATATGTGCGTGCGTATATGCGCCGGCGGGCCACCGCATAAGCATTCCGCTTCTGGCGGTTAGTAATAAATGGGCCCGCCCGCCCCAGCCTGGTCTCCATAACGGAGACCAGTGTCCTCAGCTCCGCTGGCGAGAATGGGGCTGCACTCCCATAGGCCGCCATCTTAGCAATGGCACAATTCAAGCAATCATGTCCTGTCATTGGTTGATCAGAGTGATATTTGGTATTAACTTTATTGTTCATTTTGACAGTAACAGCGTGTATGCGCCACAACAGATGGCTAACCCATTGCATCGCAAACCCACACTTGCTGTACCTTTGCATAGTTGAGCAGACCATGCCATTACTTACTATCTCCTAAACAGACAGTGTAAAATAAGTTGGGAACCCATTATATATAATCTATTACATTCACCAAACATGGGTTAAAGCAACAGGTGAAATAGTCTGCATCACTAGCCAGTTACACCTAACTCTACAAGGTACTAAACAGCTTTATTATAGTGAAAGCTATACAGCAGAAACATAGCAAATAGTGCCAGACCTTTTCCCAATATTTGGCCATGGTGCCATGTGTACACTTACCTTCTACTGGGCCACACTAGAGATGGGGAATGAAAAGTAGCTAGCATCAAGGCTGAATTTGGAGACCTTTCACATGTGATTTGGATGCTAGCACTGATTACTATTGCCTAAGTGGTGGACTGGATTTACATATGGAATGGTTAGTGTCATTTGTACTACATACCAAACAAGTGCTCAGTACAGATGTACATTCACATATACATGTCATGGCTGAACACATTTTTAGTTGGTCATTGCAGTACCAATCTGCAATTAGCTACTAAATCAGGCTTACTAACTTTGCCAGGTTTTTTTTATTTTTTTCCGCCGGTAGGAGCGTGGCCTATGCGCCGCACGGTCTACGCTGCCGTGCGCTGCCGTACGGAACGCAGGGTGCCGCTGATGTACGCCAATTACAGAAATAGGATATAAAGGTGTGTTAGGAAACTGCAATGTTGTTGCAAACATGGCTGGATCTCTATCTGAGGAAGAGCAGGAGTGCCAGGACCTGTTTGCCCGCATGGACTCCAGCACCTCCTATGTCCCCCTCAACACAGACCAGCCAGTGGGAGAAGAGCAGCCAGATGGGCCATCCACATCAGGCCAATCGGTAGCTGGCCCATCTTCAGCCTCAGCAGAATCATTGGGAACACAACAGGTGGCTTCCCAACAGAGTAGCCAAGCCAGCACTTCAAGTACAGCGACAGGTGGCAGTGGCGGTGCCAGTGGCTGTGGCCGAAATAGGGCAACAGAGGAAACAAGCAGCAGAAACATGGCATTCGAAGCGCAGGAGCTTGCCATCCTGGTGCCCCGCGCACGGGATTGGATCGAGTGTCCACAGGACAGGTTGACACACACAAGGAGATGGAAGATCTGGGAGGACATAACGGCAGAGATTAATGTGGTGGCTCCACAAGTTCGTGAGACGGAGCACGTTAAGAAGAGGCAAGTTCATGTGTGTAACATTTGAGCAGTACAATACCACTAATGTTTTCATTAGATGTTAGATGGTGTTGGTCAATGGCCGGTCACGTTGCTTTGAGCCACAGACATGTTTGCCATGTCATTTAATCGATAGTTATTGTAGGGTGAGTGTGAATGTATCTTCTAAGGGTTGTTTTTATATTTGCAGTGAATGTAAGTTATGTGTAATGAAGCACATGTTGTCATCTGTTGCAGATCGCAATGTGTGCTACAGCAAACATGAGGAGTGACATGTAGTAATATGTACACTTTGATTGCAGGTGGCATGACTTCAAAACCAACCTCAAGAAGAAATTGACCCAGCAGTGGGAACACAGCCACACCTCTGGGGCTGGCCCCATGCCATCAAAGCTGAAGCTCACCCCCCTGGAGGAGATGGCACAGTGCTGCATTGCAGTAGAGGAGGTCCGGGGGGTGAGCAACATCGACAGCGAGGCCCCAGCGGAAGTCATGGCTTCTTTGCTTGAAGGTAATTATTTGCCATGCCATAAGTAGCTGGTCCTAATTTTGCATGGAATGTGTTGTAATTGTAATGTTCTCTTTCACCAGCATCCCCACCGCTTGGGCCAGAATCTCTTGAGGTTGAGGAGTCTGTGCCACCTGACACCAGTACCAGGCCCGTGCAGCAGCAGCAGCCACTGACCGAGGCTGAATTGGACAGGTGGGTGCAGGTGCTTTCCCATATTCAGCAGCAGGGAGAGTCGGCATCAGAGCGGGTGCATAGGACCGAGGAGGTGTTGCAGGGTTTGGTCAGCAGCCAGCACACCATCGCTGGGAGCCTGCAGGCTATGGCTGCCACCCAGCAATCAATTGCTGCTAGCCTGCAGGTGCTGGCTGATCAAGCCCTGCGGCAAAATGACCTCCTCCTCCACCATAATGAGCTTATGGTGGAGCTAGTTGCCAGCAATAGGGTCCTATTGTCATCCGTTTCTGGTGCATTCCCACCATCAGCACTCCCTGCTGCCAGAGGGGGAACAGCATCCCCCCCCTCACCAGCATCTGCTCCACCTGGGCCATGATCTGACCGTGGCCGTGGCCGAAGAGCTGCTGCACGTGGCAAGGAGCCTGCCAGGGGCAAACGTGCCCGCAGATGAACTTGTGTCCGCATTAATCTCCACCCTTATGTCTTCCCAAATCTTTCATTGAGCTGTGTGTGTCAGCTTCCTGTGTCCAATTCCGTGCAGAGGGTCCCCACATTTGCCCTCGTTTCGAATGTCATGTTTGGTTCCCCTGTTGGCCTCTTTCGGATACCATTACTGTCTGCTGTACTTGAAGTGTTGGTGCTATACTTTTGTTGTGAAGCCACCTGATGTGTTCCTAATGATTCTGCTGTGCTATGTATGTCAAAAAATCATGTCTTTATTATATTTTTTATAATTTTATTCCTGGCATGGTACCTTTTAATTTGTTACGGTTTCCATTTTATTTGTTAAGTTCATGTAATAAATATTTTTTTGTTTCCCCCAAATGTGTGGTTTAATTGATACATGTAGAAGTGACATGTGTATTTGTATTATTAATATTAAGTTGTGTCCATTATTTGCAGTGTGTGAAAAGTGCAGCATATATGTGTGTGTTTAGTAATGTTCCATTTAAGCTGCAATGGTTCCTATTGAAGCAGTGACAAGCGTGTAATTAATGAGTAATGAGTAAAGGAGTGGATTGTATTGTGTTCAGCTGACATTGATTGTAGTGATTAGGCGTTCCGATTGCCTAGCGCATGAACGAGTGGTGTCCGCAAAGCAATACTTGCTTATGGACACCGCATATTTCTAGCCTTTTTGTTTGCGTGCATTCGGTGTGCTATCCAAATGCACGCCTACCAAAATAAGTGCACTCCCCCGTGTCCGCCCATGTTTCCGCCCAGTTTAGCCCACTTTGAAAGTACGCCCCTGTGTAGTTCCGAATGACGCCCATAATACGCCCATATTTCCAGAGTGTTTGCGGTGCACATTTCTGTACGGGATTATTGAGAACAAGTACGTAGACCATGCGTGGCACATGCGCATAGCGTTCCCCACGCATGCGCAGACGGCTAAAAAACGCCATCCGAAAGTATTCGGAAATATATGCACCAACCAGAATAAGGCCCTAAGTCTTGCAAAGCAAGGTGAGCTCTGATTACATTTATTAGAACTGTAAATGAAAATCTGTGCCAGATGAAATCAACATAAATAAAATATAACTCAATTATGAATACGTTGTGTGTTAGATCTAATAATGTATGCTTCTTGCATTTGACTCTGTAAACTAAACTGATTGTACTAAAATGATATAAAGAACAAACAGTTTTGCTATATTCCATCATGTTTCCCAAAGGGATTAAAAGACAAGACAATTCTAAATCCTACCTTTCCCAAAGCTCCTTCTGATAAAGCTTTGTGAGTAATCATGTGTAAAATATTTCCTTTAAATCAAGAATAGAATGACCCAGGGTTATTTCCTAACCTTATGGAAAAGCAATTTTGATATTGCAATATTTTGTGCAGTTAGAGTTCTAAGATTTCAGTTACAGTGTGCCTTCATTATCCAGACTATTCTCGAGTATGTAATCTTAGCATGGGTAATTACATGTTCTTACCACATTTGTGAAGATTGCATCTCTGTTCAAATGTACACGAAAATATATACTTGAAAAATACTGCAAAAACAGCATGCTGAGTTACAAAAATGGCAGCTCAGCCATCATGTTTTTAGATTTAGGAGGGTATTTATTTAAGTGCAAAAGAGAAAAAGCGAAAAATTGTGAGCGATAAAATGCAAAATAAACACATTCTGTAAAATGCAAGGCAGAAGCTAATTGGCTAGGATATAATCTCTCACAATTTTATCTCTCTCTGAGCATTGATAAATACCCCCTTAGAATGACCAAATTCACTTATGGCTTATTCAGCAATTTTAGTTTATTGAAGTATAAGGTGTGAAGGTGAATAAAACAATGCACTGAATCCAGGGCTGTGTCGGAGAGCACAACACATTTTGATACAGTACTGTTAGTACTACAGTACTGTAGTACTACCAGTGCCTATAATGCTGTGCTTCACCAATTGGGATTTTAAATCTTTTTGAAGGAATATGTACTACAATACAGCCTTCAGTAAGGTCACACTTTCAGACCCATTCGTTGGGGTCCGAATTTGGCCAATGTTCGATGGCTGGGGTCTGCGCATGTGTGAATATGAGCAAATCCGAATGTGCAAAAGCCTTTGGTGGGTATCACACTTGCCGAAGTGTTTGCACTGTGAGGGGAAGGAAGCGGGAAGGGGGTAGCAGCACTGGAACGCACAGAGTTTTATGGGCATCCCAATAAGATGCCCGCTATTCTAGACTGAATAAAAATCATTCAATGGCTTGCGACCATCAAAGAGTTTCTCTCCTGTTCGGTTGCATGCAAGGGTATGTATCCAGCTGGGTGTCGTTTACCTGTAGTGAACAGATCTGAATCAGGCCATGACTAGATTATGTAAATATAACAGCACTGGTTTACATTGTATAAAAGGCCTAATTGATTAGCTTTATAACAGTAATTTACCTGACAATACAGTGTACCCATGTTAACAGCTAAATAGCCAATTGTCTTTTCAAGTTAATTTGCTGGGAATTACTATATGCAAAGTAGAAATCACAACTGAATTCAGACCTGTGCGTTGCTATGCGAATAGTCCCAGCGGCCAATTATCGATAGATCGTGCATGCATCTGGGCCAAGATGTACATGCGTGACACCATCCAATGAAGAAATCCTACTAGTTTTGTTTTGCTTGCCGTTTGCAAGTTGACAGGAAGCCAGTTTTTGAGGATGGTAACCAGTCATCAAGTGGGAGTGCCAAAAAATGCAGGCGTGGTTGGAAAAACACAGGCGTTCTCAAGCATTTTAGGGGATTTAGACTGCAGATGCCCATACACGTACTGATTACCCGGTACTTTTTGTGCTAAAATAGCATTGTTGTGTATGCGATGCGATGCTATTTTAGCACAAAAAGTACTGGGTAATTGTATGAGCACCTTTAGGCTGATTTAAGGCTGATGCAATGATCAGGGAACCTCAAGCGCAGGATCCATCATGTGCATATGTAGGACAGGTCCTGTGATCGCATTGTAGATTTCAGAATGCCTCTGCCTGATTGATAGGAAGAGGTGTTTGGGGAAGGAAAGGGGGTGGCCAGCATTGTCGAAAACAGGGGAGTGTTGCCCCCCATAATCAGGAGTTGCGGAGAAGGCCAGCATTGTCAAAAACAGGGGAGTGTTGCCCCCCATAATCAGGAGTGGCGGAGGTGGCCAGCATTGTCAAAAACAGGGGAGTGTTGATCCCGATAACCAGGAGTGGCCAAGCCAAGCGCAGATTCCTTGGGCAAGCAAGCAGAATCTCATCACAGTTTTACGAATGGCAAATGTAGGGGGGGGGGGGGGGTGCTGGTGGTTACGTACCTCCTCATGCATTTGCATTGTTATGGATTGCATATATTAAGCAGCTTATCATATGTGATCCTTATTGAATCAGGCCCCATGAGCAGTACAATAACAGTATAAGTAGCTAAACTCAGCATCGGCTCCACAGTGTTTATATTGGAAAGTACAAATCTATAGGATGTATTTATACAGTATATGTAAGATAATCTGTACATAGGCAATAGATTGGCACTTAATTGATGTGTTGAGCATAGCTAATCACTTTTCAGAACTACAGCTCTGGAGTGACCTCTCCATCATGACTTATCAGTGCTGCCTATGAAGCCTCTACATTAGTCATAAATGTGATAATCAATGCCTTCTCCTTGGGCAAGTTCCATGTAACAATTATATGTCACTAACCCATGATTTATATGAAGCATTGGAGGCAATTAGTAGTGTGAATTAAATGTCTCAATATTTCCTATTTCTCAGTTTGTGTTTACCCCAAAAATATATACAAATAAATATATTGCAAATAACATTTCACTTGCACCCATGTTTTAAACCATGTATTTTATATGCAAATACCTGCAGTGCAAAATGACCAGCTGTGTGCTTATTTGCCAATGCCATAGGGCCTGATATATTTATTTATTAACAGTTTCTTATATAGCGCACACGTATTCCACAGCTCTTTACAGAGAATATTTGAACGTTTACGTCAGTCCCTGCCCAGTGGAGCTTACAATCTATATTCCCTACCACATGTACATGCACACAGACATTCTAGGGTTAATTTTGTTGGAAGCCAGTTAACCTACTTGTATATCTTTGGATTGTGGGAGAAAACCGGAACACGCAAGCACGGGGAGAATATATAAACTCCGCACAGTTGGGCCATGGTGGGGATCAAACCCATGACCTCAGCGCTGTGAGGCAGTAATGCTAACTACTACACCATCCGTGCTAGGTCAGAAGCTTTTCAATATACAGGAGCCATGCAAGAGTGCATGCTACATGGTACATGTGTTGACATTGCCCCCCCCCCCAAAGAAACTCATGTCGACCTTATCATGTGTCAACCTTGCCCATGTTGATCTTATGCGCATGTCGACCCTTTGTCGGTGTTGACCTAGTGCATGAAGAAAAAGAAAGTATCCTTAGAGTGCACTGAGGATCAAATGATAGTTCAAAATTTACTTTTATTATATTTCATAAAAAGGCTTCTTATATAATCTTAGGTTTATGTGCAATATAAACCTAAGATTATATAGGAAAGTGCTACAACAATTTCTCTCTGTAACATGCCTGTGAGATCCCTCTGAATATCAGTTACTGTGAAACTACTGACATTTAAGTGACCAGTAACAAATAGCGCACTAAGAAGGGATGCTTATTGCCAAAAATATACATACCAAGCTAATACACAGCTATTTGCCTCTCTTAATTTTAATATAACACAATTTCTCTTTCTTTATTCACAATCTTTAATTTGAATATTTCACTAATATCCTCAAAGGTATTTGGTCTCTTGGATATAAGAACAAGAAGCCTTTTTATGAAATGTAATAAAAGTTAAATTTGAACGATTGATTGATCCTCAGTGCACCCTGAGGATACTTTCTTTTACTCTTGGGTTCATGTCTGTGAATATGTAGTGGGTAGCAACCCCCCCAGATAAATCCTAGTAAAATGTTTAATATTTATGAAATAAGGGGGATAATTGATTTTCTGAACTGTTGCAGGAATAATTTTCTCTAGTGTGTTGACCTAGAACATGTTGACCATCAATACTTTAAATTAATTAACATATATTAACAATATAGCACTACAGAAAATCCCCGTACACACGGGGGAGATATATTGCTCAGCCATATATTGCTCAGCAATATATGGCTGAGCAATATATTGCTCAGTTTCTCATTTTCATCAGCGACCAGAGAAGGTCGCTGATGAAAAAGAAACTGGCGGGGGGAGCCCGGCAGTGGAAATCAGCTGGTCGCAGAAGCATGTTCCTGCGACCAGCGATCACTACAGGGGTAAAAACGGGAGCGCGCACCCGGCGATATAACGCCGGTGCACACTCCCAACGCAGGCAATATGGTCGCATATTACAAAAAATCGCCCCCGTGTGTACGCACCTTAAGTCTGATTCTGATACATACAGATGGAGCCAGACTTATTGTTGCTGGCGAACCACCAGCAGCATTTTGCTGGCGATCCGCCAGCAACACGGCGCTCCATCTGACTGAGACAAGCGTGCGTCCCCCACACACGCGCGCCTCAGTATCTGGGCGGCGAGGCGGACGCAATACCGAGGGCAGCACCGTCGGAAGGGGACGCGCGCGCCGTCCCCTTCCGGCATACAGATGGCGCAGGGCAAGGGATGGCGGCTGGCGTCGCCATCCCCTGCAAAGATGAATCCCGCTACATCTGTACTATAACTTGCTTCATAGTTGTGGCAAAGGCAAACAGACTAATTTGAATATTTTAATACTATAGTTTATTGAATATGGTTCTCTCTTAATTGTGTGATATTGCATCCGCTAAGAGATATTTCATATCATTATTTCCTCACGCTTACATGGCCTTGGCAGTCTTTAGCTTTCAAGGATTCCTTCTACTTATAAAATTCAATTTTAATCAGCCAGAGGCAAACTATCTAATGTATGTTCAGCTGGAATTAAATGGAAATTAGGTAGCCAAAAGCTTGGTAATTAGTGCTTAAAGGAAAATAATGATTACAGAAATGTACCTAACCTTTGTTAACCTTTCATTTGCTAATTTTGAAACAAAAAAAAAAACAGCTTTATAAAATAATAGGTATTCTCCAAAAACATATTATAATTTGAAAACTAAAACATTATTTCACTTCTAGGAGGAATGAGTTAAGGGCCTTGGGGTGATATAGCTAGAAATTAAATCTGGAACACAGGGTTTATCATTTTTTCTCAGTCTGGCTTTCATTTACTGTATGCTGCAAAATCTGTTTTTTTTTTTTCTGTCAGGAAGTGCATCGTCCTGCCCACAAGACAGGCAGTTGATGCTAAATAAAAAGTCCTTTACATCTTATCTATGCAACAGCCAATCAACTCCTAACTGTCATTTTTCAAACACAGCTGATTGGCTGTTGCATTACCTTCCACTTTATCACAGCTTTATCACCTTACCAGGCTTAATACATCTACCCTATTATGAGCTATAGGGCCACTAAGCTTCAAAAGTGATAAAATGGAAAGTGATAAACCAACCAATCAGCATACTGTATATCTTCTACAGATGGAACCACCCTCATTAGAGCAGCTCCGATCACGGCAATCGCCAGCCGCCAACCCCCGCCGGTGTGCGCCGTGCGCCAGAATGGGGCACGCACAAGATGCTCATGTGCCCCATATTTGGCAATGGGATGCGCAAGCAAGTGAGATGCTTGCGTGTCCTCATTCGCCGGCCCGCCTACCGCCAGTGTCCGCCATCACTCGCTAGCTATTGAAATCTGGTGAGCGCTGGGGATGAAAGAGAACGTCACCGCCTGTGTTTGCAAAATGTCAGGCAGGAGCTGATTGGTTGTTTATCACTTTCCATTTTATCACTTTTGAAGCTTAGTGCATCTAGCCCCTAGTGCACAGCCATACACCCTCATGTTTGTACGCACAATGGCATGTAATCATGCCAAAATGTGAGATGAGATACAAAACTGTGCTTATTGTGATTATTTTTAGTAACATCGGACTGATTCTTGATAGATATTTGCATATAACATAGAGAATAGGTACCTGTAAATTCTCCTGTGCTCGCTTACCTATGCCAGTGGCGTAACTAAGTTTTGGGCACCCCCCCGCCGTTAGGGGGGGGGGCGCCGCCCCGCCAAGCACCCCAAATCCCCCGCCGCCCATGCAAACCCAACCCCCCCCCCCCCAATCCCCTGCAGCCTTACCTATCGCGCTGGTCCCGGCGGCTCCGTTCTTCTTCTGCTGAGGACCACCACAAAATGGCCGCCCCCATACAGCAGACAGTTTCAGAGAACTGTGTGCTATATGGGGGCGGCCATTTTGTGGTGGTCCTCAGCAGAAGAACGGAGCAGCCGGGACCAGCGAGATAGATAAGTCTGCGAGGGATTGGGGGGGATGTAACAATAGCACCGCAGCCCCCGGCGCCCCCACATGCACAGCGCCCCCCCCCCCCCCCCCCGCACGGTGGTGGGGGCTGCGGTGCTATAGTTACGCCGCTGACCTATGCATATGATACAATAAACAGCCTTCTTCTATACTGTAGATCAAAGCTATTTTACAAGCCCCTGTCTACTTATTCTATAAAACATGTGCCTCAGAGTGCACTGCAGATCCAGTGGGTGATTAGCAGTTTGTAATGACCTGTATGTGTGTCAGTGTGGACTTCATAGAATGCACATGAAGTGTACTGTAATTTGAATGACACAGATTCTAGAGTTGCATCAGTATTTACAATTGTAATGTGAGAGTTCATTCGGGATTACAGACATTGACTTTTTGCCATGTGCAAAGATTTTTTACTTTTTGAAGGGCATCATTCATTGTTAATGTTTCTCATAAATAATACACACTGTTTTCTTCAACAGTCCAGAAATTCCCTTGCAAATATTGCCAAGGTGGCAGAGTTAAATTTTATGTCTCTTCTTTATTTTATAGTTTTATTGTGCAACGATGCATCTTCAATGTAGTTGTTAAAAAGGCGGCCTCTCTGGTATTCATTTTTGACAGCATTCAGTATACTTTATACATTGTCAAGCAAAAAAAATAATAATTTGGTGTATATCCTATTATTTATTTATATAATTGTAACAATGCAAAACATAACAGTAGTCATAAATCTAAATGGGCCCAGTATGACTTCCTGACCAATGTTTTACAGATGGTCATTATACTGACACACAGGGGGAAATTTACAAAAAAAAAAATCGTGGAAAGAAATCGTATTTTCATACGAAAATACAATTTTTTTTGGTGTATACGTATTTTTGGCATTTACTATGCCAAAAAAACGTATTGTCGTATTCTTAATGATGGGACATTCGTATTTGTATTTACAAATATGAATGTCTACACCATTGATAGAATACGACAGGAATCACCATTCAAAAGAATGGTGGTCCTAATTTACTAAGCAGCCGTATTGAAAATCTAATCGGCGTGAAACTGCCACAAATATACGGCAGGAAAATACACCTTATTTTCCTGCCGTATTTGGCAGAATCAGTCAGATCCATGCAGGCTTTAGTGATTAAAAAAATGGTAAAATAAATACATTTTTTTTTTTAAAACAGCGTGGGGTCCCCCCCACAGCTGTAACCAGCACCAGGCTGAAAGAGCTGGGGACAGTAATTAAAAATCAGGGAACCCGATAAATAGAGGTTCCCCGATTTTTAACAACCAGCCCCAGGCTCCAGGTCCGGGGCTGGTTCCCAAAATAGGGGGACAAAATGGCTAGGGGTCCCCCGTAATTTAAGAACCAGCCCCAGAACAAACCAGCAGGCAGGGTAATGCCACAGCCGGGGGGGGAGACTTTTTATACAAGTCCCCCCGGCCAAAGCATTAACCCCCTGACCGGTCAGCCTGGCCAGGGGCCCTGGTGTAGTGGGGACCCCCAATAAAGGGGTCCCCCCCTCCATTGACCAGGCTGAAGCCTGGTGCTGTCCTCGATGCCCCTGGGCGGTGGGCATCGAGCTTATTGAGTGTAAAAAAATAGATGTAAAAACTATTGTTTTAAACTGTGGAACTATGAGTCCCAGCAAGCCTCCCCCACAAGTTGGGACTTGGAGAACCACAAGTCCCAGCCTGCGGGGCATTAAAGGGCACGCTGGCACTTGTAGTTCCACAGTAGAAAAAATAGTGAAATAAATACACACTGACACCCAATAAAACTTTAATTCATCCAAAGCCCATACATACTGATACTTACCTATCTTGAGCCCGTAGGTAGGTCCCTGGGTCTTGGTCCGGTGCCTTGTCCTGCTCCATGTCGCCAGCGTCTGTGTCGGCGGCGTCCATCTGGGTCCGAAGAAATCCATTGGGGACCTGTGGAAGGAAATCCAACTCACCCAGGTCCTCCATGGAAGCTCTGAAGTCTTGATCCGCCGTAGTCCTGGACTTCTGTCACCTTCTGTGACACGCCGGCAACTCCATCGGCTTCCCGCATTGGACTGTCAGAGAGGCGCAGAGATCCTTCGTCTTCCGTGCCTCTCTATAGAATGATACTATTGGCTGCTTAGCGAGGCTTCTGATTGGCCGCTAGACGGCCTATAGAATCATTCTATAGTGAGGCGTGGAAGATGAAGGATCTCTGCGCCTCTCTGACAGTCCAATGCGGGAATCCGATAGAGTCGCCGGCGTGTCACAGAAGGTGACAGAAGACCATTTGACATTTCACATGCTGACATATCAACATTTCGACATGTATTTCTATGGGTTTTTGGTGTCTATATCTACATAGTTGTACATGGACACTGTCTAAATGTACCAGGTCCTCTTGCATGGCTCCCTGCCCATGCCATGCCACCATTATATTCCCCTTCCAGGTCCACTGGGATGGTAAAGTATGTAAAAGTCGGTCAAAGGGTGTTGTTATAATGGCCATTGGTAAATTGACTGCTACTGATAACTAAACAGTTATTCCAGGTTTTTTTACTACTTACTAAGGCTTCAGTTTATTTGTTGACCACAAAGTACATTTCTGCTAGATTATGCAGAGATGTTGGGAAGCGGAACGTGCAGGACAGCTACTATTACAGTGAATGCTGCAATTCATAGGTCTACACAGAGCAGACAAGGCTACAATTATGTGATTTGTGTCATTTTAGCCCCACCTCCTTCCCAAACAGCTGCAAATGCTGGTATTTCATTGGAGGAGGAACCAGATTCCTGGGGAGTGCGTGGCTGTCCACGGGTAAGCTGGTGGCTTGCTCACCCTGTAACGTGCGCGGGTGTGAGCAAGCAGTGGTGGTGGGCAGAGCCCTCAGCCGGGACCACTGTTTAGAACGGCCATGGCAAAATCCTACTCTCACTCTATTGGCCATCCCGGGCTGGTGACTGTAGGCTGCGAGGTGCTTGGCTTCTCCTTTAGTTGCCGCATTTGAAGGAGCGAGTAAAACCCGCTCCGACCCCAATGCAACCAGGTTTTAGGATGGGACAAACCTACGGCGACCATCAGGGACAGGACCAAGAGGATGATCTAACTAACAGGGCCTATCTGGACTGAACACCCTGGCTAACAGCACCAGGCCAAGTACGGGGAGTGTGACCAAGTCACAGACACAGGAACCAGAAATACCGGGGTGCCACCAAATAAACAACACGCCAACACAAAATGGTACACTAATAATACCGGTACCCCAAAACAGGCGTGAACCCACAGCCATGGGCCTCTCCGAAACACGGAGAGCTGGACCTGGACAATAATATGAACTTAGGATAAAGGGCAGCTTGCCTGCAGAAATAAAGAGATAAGGGACCGGGCTCTACTGGAGCACTTACGTGACCGGACCGAACCCACCGGCAGCACTGGATAGTATCATGCACACCGGGAGCGACTTGGCAGTGCAGGGTGGAAATAGCACTGACCAAGATGGAGCCGGACGTGAACTGGACCATGACTGGAACGTTACTGGACAAAAACAGGACTGAGACCTGACCAGGGCAGGACGGGACACAGACAGTAACAAGATGACAGCAGACACTGACTGGACAATGACTGCAGACGGTCTGGACTTCCACTGGACAGGACACAAGGAGACCGGGACAGCAGAGTATAGAATACACTCTGTATGAAACAATATCACCGGCGGGGCTGAGCTGGGCCAGATCCCTTAGAAGGGATGTGCTGGCAAATTAGCCGCCGCCAGACCAGCCCCTGCAATTCACTTATTACAAACAGCTGTCCGGGCGCGCGCCACCCGGCGTCCCCTGGTTGCTAGGCAACCTCCGGACGACGCTGCCCGCTCACTGACAGCGTCCCCCGGCTGGGCGGAAGTGACGCGCCACGGCCGGGCGGACCTGTCAATCAAACTGTCCCCGCTGGGCGGAAGTACCCGGTCCGCCCTTCTAACGGCACAACATTGTCAGCGCTGCTGACACACCCTTCCAAAAGCTGGAAGGGGAACCCGATATTCGGGAGCCTGTTGGCCATTCCAGGAGGGTAGGCAAGTATGATTTAGCCTGTTCTCTTTGAACAAATGAGCCTAAAAATGAGGCTATAATGATTAACATGTTTTTTTAAAAAGGTAAAACATTACATTAAATCTACTACTGGATGATTTGTTTGAAGATAAAACCCACATCCCTATCAATAATATATTCTGATGAGAGTATTTTGGCAAAGACAGCAAATATAAAAACATGGTCAATAATAATTTGTTACGGGAATAAAAATCTGGATGCTAAAATACGCTCATTACATAAATAATTGCTATTTCACCTTCATATTTTACAATATGTGTTGGTCCATTTTCATCTGCCTGAGATATAGTTTATTTTTTCAGTGCTGGGTGACATAGGTACAGAGATTGCCCAAGCCACAGACAAACAAATGTGACCAAACCAGGAAGTAAGCAGCTTCAGTTGTAGCTATTTTTACTTACATTTAAATTTGTGCAAATGTTGTAAATTGGCTGAACTGAAAGCAGGAAGCTCAGCATATAAAATAGAAAGACACCTAGATTCTGTAAGACTGACCTCTACTGTTATGCATATTGATATTAATACAGTAGCTGCTACTCCTATAATAGCTGTTTTATTCTACAAACAAATGAACAGCTGCTGTAGTCTATAAGGCATTTATGCCTATATAAGGTTTATTAAACTAATATATAGTAGATCTGGACTGTTTAATAATTTTATTAACAATATTACAAGAATGTGCTATACGGAGGTGTACAACTTTGAGGGATTCCTCAATGCTGATCCAATCTGCTGATCAGAAATAAACTATGCTGATTGGTGAATATTGATGATTGGCAATCTGTATGTGAATTTTGAATAAATATCATATTAATAAACTGATAGATGACTGTGACAGTGGACAGAGATTGTGTAGGTAATAGTGCACAACATCACTTTGTTTTTGCACCACTTTGATAGTTAGAGGAAGGATCATCTCAGTAAATAATTGTATATGTATCAAAACATGGTCAAATGTACCTACAGTATATTGAATTACTGAAAACCATCTCCCTGTATATACTGTAGGACAGTGGTGGCCAAACCTGTCCTCAAGATCTACAAACAGATCTTGTTTTTCAGGCAACCTGTGGATCTATAGTAGGAATGAATGCAGCATGTTTGAAAATGTGCAGTTAGTAATGACTACAGTTGTGCACCAGCTAGTTGATTTGGAAAACGAAGACGTTTGGTAGATCTTGAGGAACGGTTTGGCCACTCCTGCTGTAGGATGTCCAAAGGCAGCTGATATGTTCTAGGCTTTGCATAATAAATACATTTGCTTTCAAATTGAATATTCGCATTAAACAATGTAATCAATAAGGATATTGGACATTAACATCAATAAAAAAAATATATACCTCTTGGGTGTGCTGTTCTGCTCTGGTAAGCACGCCTTGGTGTGTATTGTAATGCACAAGGGTAAAGGCTGAGGTTTCACAACCTTTTCTTAGGGCCTGATTATGGGGTTACGAACAAAAATTCTGAAACAGCAGTACCGTAGATATGGCATACAGCTACACTTAATTCCATTAGTGATGTATTTGAGGGTAATTGGACTAAACCCTAAACTTGGTGTTGGAATTTACAGTACTGCCAGGCAGAACCAGCCAAAATCTTGCCTATGACACCAAATTTGTTAAGGCCGGCTCTAATGGTAACCAAAATAATTAATAACAATCTAATAATCACAATCCCTCTCTTTGCAAGCTTGTGTAACTGTAGCATGCCCTAAAACAAAATGTAATTCTGCAAATCTAGGTCTTATTTAGGTATCTGTCCTGCAGCTGGTAATCATACGGTTAAGAAGTCATATGAACAACGAAGGCTTTGTAATCATGTGTAAAAAAAATGCTCTTTTGCATCTATTGTTCAATAAGAAATACTGTAAGAACACATTTAGCAAAAATACATTAATATATCTGATCTATAAAAGGTTGCTTTGTCCTATTACTTTTCAGAAATAAATTTAATTTAAATTAATACAATTAATTAGTAAATAACAACTTCATTGTTTTATAAATAAAATTATCTTTAAAAAAGCTACATTTTATCTACATCCCAAATTCCCTGTTTTTTTTGTAAATGTAAAACTAAAGATCTATAAGTACTGTAAGTGCAATATGCTATCTCAGAAATATTAGTAATTTATAAGCAAACTAGTAAAAAACAGCCATTGACTTTGTTTCAAAGTCCTTTTGTGTGCTGGTGAAATAGGTTTAATAAATAATTTACCAAACTGTTTCATTATTTAAGACTTCTCAATATTCTATCCTTTTGTTAAAACTCTCACAAGTGGAAAATATTAAGTGGTCATTGGAACAAAAAAGAAAGTCCAGCAAACCTTTCACATGATCTACTAAGAAAATACTTGCCATTTAAATATATATGATTAGTCCTACTGTTTTATCCATCGATGTTGTAAAATCCAAATTTTCAAATGTGGAAAATTATAGACTTTTTGCAGAAATGTATTATACAATTGGTTGGGTTTGACAATACTTAACACATGTAATTAACCTTACAAGAACCTTAAGGCACTACAGATTTAAAAGCCTACAGATGGAGCGGGAGATATCTTTGCAGGGGATGGCGGAAGAGTCGCCATCCGCCATCCCCTGGCAGCCGCTGTAAGGGGACGCGCGCGCACGAGATGCGAGCGCGTCGCCTTACAAAAGGGCTCTCCCGGGTCCCCGCAGCCTCACCGACGGTCACCCCGGGTCCTCGCCGCCTTGCTGCACCCCCCCCTAACCCTGTCCGTCTCCCTGAAGCGGAGATGGACAGGGCTCCCGTCCCCCCGCCGATGGTAAACTGGGATGCACGTGCGTGTGAGAAACACGCACGTCCCAGTCTCTATCGCCGGCGCTCGCCAGTGCAAGGGATCTGGCGAGTGCCGGCCAAAGATGTCTCCCGCTCCATCTGTATATCTACTTTTTTGTTTTACTGTAACTATTCCTGTTGGCAGCTAAATCTTCTGGCACTGGCACCCCTCCCATCTACCCTCAGGTGTTTTAATTAGCACAGGTTCCTACATTGCTGACTGCATGTTAATATGGGCTCTATTTGAAGGTAAGACCTAGATACATTTTTATAATGTGTTATTATTATGTGCATTTTAAATGCTGCTGCTAGGCTGATCTTCCTTGCAAGACGCTCATCATCTGCTGATCCGCTCTGCCAGTCCCTCCATTGGTTACCTGTATCTTACCGTATTCAATACAAAACACTTCTACTAACTTATAAAGCTATTAACCATACTGCACCAGCATATATCTCTCTACTTATCACAAAATATCTCCCATCTCGACCACTCCGCTCTGCACAAGATCTGCGTCTCTCTTCTGCACGGATCACCAGCTCCCATTCACTATTACAGGACTTTCATCGGGCTGCTCCCATCCTATGGAATGCCCTTCCACGCACAATAAGACTCTCCAATAGCCTCCAAACATTCAAGCGTTCCCTGAAAACTCACCTCTTCAGGCAAGCCTATAATGTTTAAGTTCTACATGCATAACCCTCTGAGGCACTTATGTATTATATAGCTAACCTTCTGGACTTGTAACTTGGTGGGACTGCTATGGTATTACTGGTGCCTGTCCTTGTGTTTCCCCCTATATCCCTATAGATTGTAAGCTTGCAGCAGGGCCCTCCTACCTCCAAGTCTGTATGTTGTTACCCAGTTTGTTTTATCACTGTCTACTATTGTAAAGCGCAACGGAATCTGCTGCGCTATATAAGAACCTGTAAATAAATAAATAAATAAATAGTATTAGAAATGTTAGGGACCCATCTAATGAAGTTCACCTGGACGCGGTGGATGGGCCCACATATTTGCGCAAATGTGTGCTAAGAACTCCAATTATACTCAATGTAATTTGTAAGAGTTATCAAAATTATTGGTACTTGTTTCCTAGCACGGCCACACCGATTACCATCGGGGTGGTCGTGTCGGAAAAATCACGTCGGTCGATTTTTTAATTGAATCAAATGGGAATAGGGTCCCTGGGACCCGATTTTACATTGGATTCAATGTAAAATATTCCCTAGACCCCCAAATTTAACACCGTAAACCCCGCCCCACGATTGACGCCAACCCGAAGCGTGGCGAGCGCAGCGAGCCCACGAGGGGCGGCGGTGCGCGTCATCCGACCTTTTCATTCCCCTACTATCCACGTCGGCGTGGAGTTGAGAATATAAAGTGTGGCGAGCGCAGCGTGGCGAGGGGACGCGTATCCCTTCACAGTTATATGCGGCCGCTCGCCACGCTTCGGGCTCGCCACACTTTATATTCTCAACTCCACTGCCGACGTGGATAGTAGGGGAATGAAAAGGTCGGAGAATGCGCACCTCCGTCCCTCGCGGGGTGATGGGGTGATGACGGGGCCATATATAATGTGAAATGGGTCATATTGGCCCATTTCACATTTTTTACTATGTGAGATGGACTTAATCAAGTCCATCTTATCTTGTGCCATTATAATGGCACAAGACCGACGCAATGCTCCCGATTTCAATGTAAAAAATTATTTTAACATTGAAGCCTATGGCAAAATCGGGGGCATTGCGTCGGTCGCGTCGGGGCCAATGTTAATGGTCCCGACCGACGCGATGCCCGCGATTTTTCCTTTGCCGGCAAAATGGACCTGATTTCAAAGGAAATCGGGTCCATCGTGGGCATCGTGTACCTTAACTTAAAGGTACACGATGCCCAAGATTGTGGCCGTGCTAGGAAACAAGTACCAAATTATTTTTATTATCAGTGTTCTTAGCACCTAGAGTGTGCATCAGTATTGTTCTTTTTTCCTGTATGGTACTAGAAGCCTTAACTTGGTAGCACCTCTCATTATGTTTAAAAATATGGTGTGCAGTCCAGTCCCCCCCCCCTTTCCCAAATATTTGTGTATATATTGTACACTGAAGGTAAGGCTCCTTCATTTTGGCACTGGCACCCCTCCCATCTACCCTCAGGTGTTTTAATTAGCACAGGTTCCTACATTGCTGACTGCATGTTAATATGGGCTCTATTTGAAGGTAAGACCTGGATAAATTTATATAATGTGCTAGTATTAGAAATGTTAGGGACCCATCTAATGAAGTTCACCTGGACGCGGTGGATTGGCCCACATATTTACGCAAATGTGTGCTAAGAACTTCAATTATACTCCATGTAATTTGTAAGAGTTATCAAAATTATTTTTACTATCAGTGTTCTTAGCACCTAGAGTGTGCATCAGTATTGTTATTTTTTCCTGTATGGTACTAGAAGCCTTAACTTGGTAGCACCTCTCATTATGTTTAAAAATATGGTGTGCAGTCCAGTCCCCCCCTCTTTCCCGGCAGCTAAATCTTCTCAGTCAGAAAATTTCCCTAATCAGAAAAATTAATCATCCTTTTTTATAACAGTTATTCATCAGTCAGAGTATCTTCATTCCTAGGACCTGATTCTGAGTTTCACATAAAAGCTCAAAGCTCATTAGCACCTACTGTATTGGCAGTCACCCATCACAGAGAGCTTATGCAAACAGCCTACAAACTCCTTCCTCCTTTGTACATTCATAGGGATGATTACGAGGGATTATGACAGAGATGCCAACTTTTAGCACCTGTGCACACTGTTTTTCTGGTTGCGGTTTTATTATACACCACCATAGAATGCACCATTAAAACTTGCACTTGCCCTATAGCAGGTGCAGTTTCTCAATCTGACCTTGGGCTCCTATGTTTATAGCCACTGCTGTGTATATAATGAGTGCAAGATTTGTGGTTCACACAGGCCCAGGGGTGCCTACACACTGCACACTCTGCACCCATTTAATTACACTCACCTCTAACATACACATCTGCTCGCATCATGCTGTAAGGATTCAGTTGGCAGTAGGTTGTGCGTTCAGCGGGGCGGCATTTACTTGCTTGCTAGACTGAATTACCCCCAAGTACTATCGACAGTGTAAATAATACGGAGTTCTTGAAGTGATTATATGGCCCCCACAGTCCTGATCTTAGAACTGGATTAAGGCTCCCAGGTGCCTGGGGTATTTAAAAAAATGGGGTATAAAATGAAATGTATAAATATATGTAAATAGAAAATACCAGTATTGTGCTTATTCATAAAACAGATGTTGATTTATTGTGAAATTTACATACAGTTAATAAATGAATTGGCAAAAGTATATTAATTACACATATACAGGCTGCAATTTCCCATATGATCTCTTATCTACAGTACATGGTTAACAAATGGCATGAAAAGTTAATAGTAAGTGGAGCACCTTAAAGCAGATTAGATACTAATCTTAAAACCAAATTCTAATGGGCAGTTTTATATAATAAAAAAAAGATTTTCGTGAGTACCCAAAATAACATTAGACTATCAATTATATACCATTAACCATTAATTAACCATTAATTATATACCATTAACCATATCAACCATTTAAATTGTTTACTTCCTATCACATTTAAAATACCACATACTATATCAGAAGAGTAACATGTATTTAAACACTTTTTGTAGTGCACTGTGCACCCTGAAATCTAATGACAAATCTACATATGCGTTTTGTCCAATCAAACTTCCTCAGGGGTATTCAATCATTTGTGACCTTTCTTATCAATTACTTATAGGAAAATAAATGGTAATGGAAAGTGTAGAAGGGTACAAAATTAGCCTCTTTATACTTAATGATCTCCCAGTATAATGGAACATGAAAAGGCATTCAAAGTTGACACACTTATATACCACATGTACACTCACACTCATTCACATTTTTGTTGGGAGCCAATGAACCTACCAATATATTTTTGGGTGGTGGGAGGAAACCCAAACAAGCACAGAGAAAAACTCCAAAGCCCACACAATAATGGCCATGATAGAAATTATAGATAGGAATTACCTCAGTGCTGTGAGGCAATAATGATAATTATTAAATCACCCGTGCTGCCATGACTTATAATTGTAACATTTTATACAAATAGGAGAACTTTAGGTAGCCTGTACCAGACCTTTGACTCCATTTGAGGTCCATTTGATTAAGTCACTGTTCGTTGGCAGTCTACTTCTCCACCACACGCAAGTACCAGTTCTCCAGAACAGATTTTCTCTTCTTTTTCTATTTATTAGCATTGCTGGGTTGAAAACGCCCTCCATCCCTACCTATCCCCCCTCCCCCCCCCCCACACACACACACACACACACAAATGCACACACACTTTTTGCGGTTGTTCAATCCAATGGTAGATTTCTAACTGTTGCGATTGCTTATGTACTGTAACAGATTTTTTTGTAGCTTAGTTGTTTTATTACATTTGTATTTCTGCAATTTGCATATGTTGTATGTGGGCTTTTTCCTATATTTAGATTTATTGTACTTACAGTAGCTTAAATAGTATTCCAAATCAATAACCATATATACAAAAATCTATTAATTATGGATGATAACTGTATGGAATATGTTATACCTTAAATACAAGGAGTACTAAAAACTGCACTTTTTAAATATAAGGTAATTTCAGTAACATATTCAAGAAGCAAATGTTAAGAGTGTAGAAACTGTCATATACTTATTAGATCAGGGCAAGGATTTGCATATTTCTGTCAACATCTGTAAATAATCTCTAATTTATTGGTATACAAAGAGACAAGGTACTGTAAAATAGAAGCTGTGGTTTATTAAATCAGTACATGTGGTTTCTATGAAGAAACATTTCTACCTGTACCCGTGGGTGTCTGACAGATGCAGACATCTCATCTTGTAGTACTTCTCTCTGCTGTAATCAGGCCATTCATCCACACACTAATAGGCAGTCAGCTGGTGTGCACCCGAGGATCTTCCTGTTATAACTCCCTTGCCATTCACTTCATAAAGCAAACAGCAGCAGAAAGCTGTAGTCAGCATAGCATAGACATCATCAAGCAATGAATACAATTATCCGAAATTGATTTTGAGAAAGACAGAAACAGAAATATTTAAATGGTTTTATGAAAAATGGGAGTTATGAGGTCAGATGGTGGTTAGAAATGAAAATCTAAAATTTTAGTTTTTAGCACGCAAATATATTACGTTCTGAGCTCGATTCAGACACATTCATACAGGTCCAAATTCGGCCCCTTCCCTGATGTTCTGGGTCTGTGCATGTGCAAATATGTGAGTGAACGGCTCCAGCGAGTTTCACGCCCGCCGAGACGCTCGCTCCAGGAGGGGCAGTATGGGACAGAATGGAGGCAGCAGCAGGGGAACGCCCAGCATCCACCAATGTGTTTTGCCAGTATCGCGGCTTTATCAAGGTGTCTTGATAAAGCTGACAATCTTGATAAAGCTGCGATACCGGTGAAACGCGATGGTGGACTAGAGGGAATCCCTAAACCAGTCATATCTACAAAGCTTCTACTATCCATACCAGGTTCTGGACCAGCCTCCTCGTCCAGTGTGCCGACTAACCAGCGTCCATTGTTTGTTTCCATTTAAAAGGGCAATTTGTGCCCCAACCCGAACGGAGGTTTCGAACAAGCCAGGGAGTGCTATCCCACGAAAAGATCCTACCGCGGGCCATTTGGATACATTGCACATTGAGTTACATTTGGCTTCAACTGCTGGACAAGACCTAGCTGGCTCCATTTTCCTTCCCAGTAAGGAGGCACTATAGGAGCAGACCCATTGGATACAGGGCTTTGTATATACGGTACCGTATTGACTGGTTGAAATGAACAAATTCCCTCTGTCACATTGCTGAGTTTTTTAATCTCGTCATGTCATGTCTGAGTGTTTATATGTCTTTAATAAATGTCACTGTATTTTATACCCAATTGGCACAATGAAATTGAATTTACTTTAATTTATTTTATTTTATTATATTGTATTATATTATACCCCTTAATTCATCCATATATTGCACAGCGCATTGTATCCCCCTTTTTTCTCTTTTGCATTTAATAAGGGGCTGACTACCCCTTATTCACACTGCAGCTTGACAAAGCACCTCGTACTCCTTCGCGCCCCCACCTGTTGATAACTTGTTACCAACTGCCCTCCATTTTTCCCAAATCTAACTCTCTCTGCACAAGTAACATCTACCCCACCTGCCGTGCACATGGTTTTGTCCATCTAAGAAGGAATTTGCCAGAAGCAGTGAACCAGAATAACCCTCCAAATGAAGAACCGGACTGATTGTAATGCATCTACAACATAGCGCTGGTGAAGTACTGTAATTATCAAATTATTTGTTTGCATTTCTGGTTATACTGTATCTGTGTCTAGTAATGTGATACTAATTTCTAAAGCTTCAATACTACACCTATAAATAATCTCATTAACACTATAACTGGAAACTGTAGAACCCAACCAGAAAAATACAATTTTAATACAGGTTGAGTATCCCCCACAAACATTATTGGATTATTGCGGATTATTGTGGATTTTGGAACAATTTTTTTTATACTCACCTGGTCCCCTGGCAGTGTCCTGACAGTCCCCCGGCATCTACGGTGTCCATGGAGGCCTTTGTATTCTTCTTCAGCAGCATCCCCAGTCCCAAGGATGCATTGCTGGTGATGTCACCAGTGCATTGCCGGTGATGTCACCAGTGCACCCCTGCAATGCATCCTTGGGACCGGGGATGCTGCTGAAGAGGAGTCTGATAGCTGCTGTGGACACTGGGGGATGAATTAAGTATAGTATACCATTGTGCCATATCATCTATATAGGCACTATGTTATATAAATACTGAAGACGCTGGCATCTTACACCACTCTAACCGCTATATATAGATATTAAATAAAATACATGCAGGGGAATATTTAAGTAAATAACCAATTCTTTTTTTAATGAGTAACACATTGGAATTCTTTTTCCGGGAAATTCTAGCTCCATACATTCCTTGTGGAGGGAGTTTTAACAATATTTGTTTTTCCCCTTAAACTTGGATAATTTATTTTTGTACCTAACAGCATGTCGTGTGCTCTGAACTGATCGACGGTTGCTCTCCTTCAGGGTACAGTTTATTTGTACTAAATTTACCAGCTGTAGAAATGAAATGAAAAATCAGTAAATACTGTACAGTATGTGAGAGGAAAAAGTAAAGGCTCCATATGAGCCGAAAATGAGGGCCGCAAACTATGAATTACATTGCTGTGCTACACAATGGAAAGAGCCTTGAAGAGCAGGACACGCTGTTCAGTATGAAGGCTGCTGCAGGTTCACATTACCTAACTCCAGCATGTGCTGATGTTTGTGGGCATTTTGCCATCAAAAGTGAAATTTGGTTCACTGCAGCTCCATGCTTCTCTCTGTACTACAGTCTTCAGACATATAATACACTTCATCTGTCACAGTATTGCTTTCAGAGCACAACAAATTAACTGATAATTAATTGATTAATATATCTAATAATGACTGGAGGTATAGATTTTATTCTTCAGCATGCGGCTTTTTTATTGATTAATTTTGCTTTGAAATAATTTTTATGTTGTTTTTGCTGAATATACTATAGTACACTGGTGATATTACACAGTTGTATGAGGAAAAAAGCAGAATAAATAAAGAAGAAAATATTTTTTAGAAAAAACTAACCAATTTCATTAAAAATGCTCTGTTCCTGGACTTCCCTGATAATGTATGACTGCCATCACCTGTGGGGAGCTAGGTAATTGATAAGAAAGGTGTTTCTTCACAGGTGATGGCAATCATACATTACCAGGGAAGTCCAGTAACAGAGAATTTTCTCCCTCATGGAGAGGGTCAGGTAGGCAACCCTGCAATTCATTGAATATAAGGGTGCCGGATAATGAAGTGATAGTCGGGATTGTGATGGTTAGTACACCGACATCGGAATCCCGACTGTAAAATAACCGACAGTCGGGATTCCGACTGACAGTAGCTATTCTCCCTTGTGGGGCTCCACGAAATAGCTACCACAAGTAGCGAAACACTTCAAGTGTTTTTTGGCCTCATCTTCAGGACCTATTCTCTGCTACAAGGAGTTGATTTTTTTCTCCATTATAACTTTGGTGCAACTTCTATTGGTGATCTTCCTTTGCCTCCATGGCCAATTGACCAATTCTGCCTGGTATTTCCTCCCTTGGACTCCCCTTGGTGGCCAAAGCAGGTTACAGCCATCCATGAGAGAGGACGCCTCACAAATTAATAACAAGGCTTACCAGCACATCTCCTCCAGTGGTTTAGCATCCAACGCCGTCAATCTAGAGAGGACTCTGGTATTCAGTCCTTGGGGGCTCCACTTTCACCTACTGTATATCCTCCAGTGGTTTATATCAACTAACATTGCATTATTACAGAGGACTTTGGCACCCCATTGAGGGCAACATCGCCCCATCTTCATTGGAAGTATTCACCTTATTTAATGGTAAAGTGCACTTAATGTACCTATCCATCAAATAATTTGATTGCATCAATTACTCCCTGATATGGTACTGTAATTCTGTGGCACCATAGAAATAAATGATGATAATGATAATAATAATAATAATAATAATAATAATAATAAGAATAAGAATAAGAATAGAAATAATATGCCTTTGAGAAACACACATACTCACTAAAAGTCATATCTTAAATATAAAGTATGTGTAAATCAGAATCAGATTATTCTCTAATGGCCTGATTCAGAGTAAGACATTTGTTCCTGCTTTAGTTGCATGTCTATAATTTCATGCAAATGCCACGACAAGCCATACTCTAATGTACCATCTGTTAGGGTACATGCATTCTGAAGGCTGATACCAGGTGGTTTACATGACCAAGAACAGTGGTGCAGAGCCTTACATGCCAGGGGTATTCACCAGGGAACCTTGCAAGGGTTTTTGGATTCAAGGCATTCGGCATGCCAGATGTGGCCCTTGTCAGGGTCACCTGGTATCTGCACTGGGTGGGAGTTATTTGCAGATGAAGCTCCTCTCATTCAGCTCCAGTGCTCACCAGAATGTCCCCGATAGGGACTCCATCAGACTGGAATGGTGGCTGGGTCGTGGAACCCTGCCCATCTCTGCTTCAGGGAGACGGGAAGGGTTGGGGGGGGTACAGGTAGGGTGGCGGGGACTGGCGTTGGCGGAAGGGGAGGTGGAGGAAGGCAGCGGGGAGCTCCATTGGAATGGAATGCACAAGCATCTTGTGCACGCGCACCCCCTTCCGACGGATGGCGGGGCCTGACGGCTGGCAATGGCTGGCGAGTCCATCACCAGACCTCGCAAAGCTGACCGGCGCTCTAACTGTACCTGGAGAATATGATCCGAATAGGCAAGGGTTACTGCAGGCAGGGTTGAAACAGAAAGGAAAACATAAACTGAAGGTTCAATGTGGCTTTAATGCTACTTGAATACTGGTTACGGCAGGTATGGCATTAACCAGTATGGATTGTGACTACTTGAAATCAGCTGTATATTGACAGGATATAGATACACTGGCTGAGTACACTTGGTAGCAGAGCTGGAACTAGGCAAGATTCTGACACAGACTTGGCTGAAGAACAAATTCAGGAGTGCAGATTCAGAGAGAAAGCCAATAGGGCATGAATGCATTACTTGACAGGAAAAGAACACAAGGATGATGTGGTCATTCTGGTTGGCTCAATAAGCGGCAGTAGTTCACTGCTTAGCGAGCCTTGAAACGCCGCCCCTCATTTCCCGCTGAATATACCCACCGCATAAACATACATTCACAGGGTAGCCTGGGGGCCCAAAATCATTTGATGGTGGCCGACTATTGAATGATTTCTATAGTGCTTGCAAATCTAAGTCAGTCTCTGCTGACTTAGACTTGCAGCGTCCTGGCCTCAGGACTGGGCGGGCGGCTGACGTCCGGTGATGTCAGCCACCCACCCCCAGCAGGCAGGTACCCATCTGTGTTCGCATGGGGATGCCCAACATTTTCCTGGGTACACCCAGCATTTTTGTGGGAACTGCCAGGAAATGCAGGGTGTTCATATGCGAAAACCACCTACCCACCTTACCCCCACCCCCGTGCGAGCGCCACAGAGACTATGCAAGTCTCCAAAGGCACCCACACATAAGCCCTGCACATGTGCATAAGCGAATATGCGCATTTTATATATTAGCAGTTTCTTATATATAGCGAATACATAATCTGCAGCGCTTTACAGAGAATATTTGAACATTCACATCAGTCCCTGCCCCAGTGGAGCTTACAACAATCTACATTCCCTACCACATATACACGCACACACAGACATTCTAAGGTTAATTTTGTTTTTGTGCCAATTAGCCTACCTGTATATATTTTTGGATTGTGGGAGGAAACCAGAGTACCTGAAGGAACCCCACGCAAATACGGGGAGAATATACAAACTCTGCACAGTTAGAGCCATGGTATGCCCAGGGCTTCAACATCGGTCCCTTGTGCGAACACGTGGGGGACCAAATCAGAATCAGGGCCTAAGGCCCCTCCTAGGACACAGGAACAAAAAACACGTGCCCCCTGAGAACAGAACAGGAACTTGGTAATATCCCTGGCACAGAAAGTTACCAGAATTCCTACTTTAAAGGGAGACAGCAAATCACAGAATAGCAGGTTGAGCTCAGTTAAAAAGCTATTCCAAAA
This sequence comes from Crinia signifera, assembly GCF_055691185.1. Classification (NCBI taxonomy): domain Eukaryota; kingdom Metazoa; phylum Chordata; class Amphibia; order Anura; family Myobatrachidae; genus Crinia; species Crinia signifera. The sequence continues at coordinate 255,356,052 of NC_139218.1, forward strand.
CAGCTGTTGCAGCTAAGCTGTTCGCACACTGAGGCTTGATTACTACAGCTGTGTCAGGTGTCAGAGGCATAACTGTGGGGATAATGAGGTTTCCTAAGCAGTATATTAAAAGGTCAGATATAACTGTGTATGTCTTAATATGGTGCAGGTTGCATCACTGTGCGTTGCATAATATTGTGCAAGGGGCATTACAGTATGTAAATAATGTAAGGAGCATGAATCAGAATATTTTTTTCCTGTGGTGGCCAATGTCTGGGGGTGCAGGGTGTAAGTATCTGTGGTGTAAAGCAAGCCATACTGTTCATCTACAGATCGATTTTCAGATTGGGCTGGTTGGAACAAAATCCTGGTTTTGGATGAGAGCAAATGTCAGTTGACCATTTGCTTTGAAATACTGGAAAACTGCCAAACTGCCAAACTGCCATTCAGATACTACCAGGTTTTTGTTCCAAGCAGCCAGATCTGACAATCGATCTGTAGATGTATGGCCAGCTTAAGATAGCCTTTTCCTGCAAAACCATGCTCTTTGCAGCAAGGACATCAAATAGGGTTGAGATTACCTGAAGGATAAAAAAAGGGGCAGACTAGAAATGGTTCTTATCTGCCGTCGAATTCTATGTTTCTATGACAATTTTTTTTTGTTGCGGAGAGGGGGAGGGGGATTTACTCTACGCAGTGCGAGCAAAATTGTCTATCTGGTCAAAATTGTGTATCTGGTTAATAGAATCCCTTCATGGCCTTTCACCTGTGCCATCAGTTAGTTATCTGATTATTATACTTAACTTCAATTTCCAAATTTAGGGGCCGATTCAGCCCGATTTAGGGGCTGATTCAGACCTGTTCACACAGGTCAAAATTCGGCCCTGTCCCTGATAGTGGGGGTCTACGTATGCACATAGTTGCATATGCGCATGAACAAACCCCCGGATTGAACGCCTTTGTGGAGTTTTTCACTCGCCGGGGTATTCGCAAACTGATTGACAGCCAGTGGGCGGTCGCTGGGGTCTGCCCAGCATTTCGCTGGAGTCGTGCCTTTGCCTGCTTAGGGTGGGTGGATGAAGTCACATGACATCGGAGCCCACCCTGAATTTGATGGAAAGCAGCCGTAAGAAAAGTAAGTCTTTGCTTACTTTTCATACTCAAGAGAGGAAATATCATTCAATTGTGAGTAACCATCGAATGATTTATCCTCTGTGCGGGTGCAGTGGATGTGTAAGCATACACATTCGCTCGCATTGTAGCATGGGGATAAAGGCGTGCATTTGATGGGGCATTGGTAACCTGCTCATTAAGCAGAAAATATAAGCAGCCTGGCAAGCAGGCCTGAATTACCCCCTTAGTCTATAATACTTGGAATAAACACATTTTAATTTCACCATATTTAACTGTTAAGGGACCAGCTGTATCAAGCTGCAGAGCGCTGTGTGCTGAGCGAGGTGTCAGAGCAGTGTTCTCCGCTGAAACCACTGGCCCGACCGATTAATCATCTCTGTGCAGGTTATTAATTGCCGCTGGATTCAGCCCAGCGAGGCCACGCATTTAAATCACTGTGTGGGCTACACACACAGCGATGTACATGCATTTTCAGGCATTTTCTGAGCGATTTAGTAAAATCATCAGACAATGCCTGAATGTTACCCCATGCATTAGATCCATTTATCAAAGCTTGATGAAGATAAAACGTGTTGCGTATAATTAATAGTGGCGCAGCTTATGAATTCCCAAAAGTCATTTTCAGACACATGACAATTAGGAGCTGATTGGCTTTACCACAATTTTTCATATGCAACTTATTGTTCAAAATGAGTTTTATCAATTGTTAATAAATGAGCCCCATAGAATACCATGAAGGAAATTCTGAAGCATCACCCTCTATTGAAATGCAATATAAAACAATATACATGTAGCTATGCATATTTTACTGTAATGCATGCAAAAACAAATAATGTAGATGGGTCTATAAATCCAACCTCATGATTTTGGGTTGAGATTATAAAGCAGTTTTTTTTATTGCATGTGCAGGGTATTTCCATATATATATATCGATGGAAGTGGCACTCCTCTCTAGGTCTGTACAGTGCCCTCCTAATGCCTACACCAGTGGTTCCCATTTGTTTTTGAATCACAACATCCTGGAGTATCACAATTAATTTAGCTGTACCCCTACGCCAAAAGTTTCATATCAAATTAAGTAAATTGTGTTTATATGTCACTCCTAGCTGCAGCGCCACCACTAGGCAGCCTTAGACATTGCCTAGGGCACCGGCCATTGCACGGCGGCCACTTGGTGCAGCCCCCCTCATCAGGTGAGCAGCTCCCTCTCTCTCACCAGCCCCCCGTGCAGCGATGCTGCAGCCATCGCTGTATCTCAACACACCCCCCCCCCCCCCCCGGAGCATGACACTGCTCTCTCTCTCACTCACCAGCCCCCCCATTAGCAGTGGAGAGCATCGCCGCCGGCGCCCACTTCACCTACCCCCCCCTCCCGTGGTGCGAGTGAGCGCCGGGGTGACCCCCCCACCTGAGGCGCTCCAGTGCCTTTCACTGGCTCTGCCTAGCTCCAGTTATGTGATGAGGTACAGTACTTGCTACTGATTGTCCACATATTTTATGATTGGAAGCCACATGGACTGGTTTTTCCCATTACATTCACCATAAATCATTTTAATTGGTCCAAGACACCCCTGCAAGTACCTTGAGGCACCTGAGGGTGCTTAGGCACACGGCTTGGGAAACACTAGTCTAAACTGACAGGCATCCAAACAACTATAATAAGAAGTGAATCATTTTCGGCAGCTATCATGAAACAAACCAATATTACTGCACTTTATCTAACACTATTATTAGGGTTCATACATAAATAAAAATGAATAATGAACACTTTCCCTTTCACCAGAAAAACAGTAGTTAAGAGTATATTAAGGCGAATTAGATTTAATTGAATTTCATACTGGATAATGTTCAAAGCACTGCACTGAAGGTAATGAGCAGAGGGGGAGGGCGGTTGATGTCCTCTGATGTCAGCTGCCCACCCCCGGCACACATTGGCCTGCCCGTTTTCCCATGTGTTTTCATTGGGACTCCAATCTCTGTCTTCACAGCTCCCTCTCTTCATTTCCAGCAATCTTGAAACAGATCATTTTGCTTTCACTTTGTGTGAAGAAAGGCATGTCCAAACTATGATCCTCCAGTTGTTGTGAAACTACAAGTCCCATCATGCCCTGCCACAGTTTTGCTATTAGGGAATGCTAAAACTATGGCAAGTCATGCTGGGATGTGTAGTTTCACAACAGTTGGAGGGCCGCAGTTTGGGCATGTCTGTGTTAAGGAGTATTTTTTCCATCAAGTGGCCTCTAATGGTCACTAGCAGTACTTCATCTCAAAAAGGTGAGTAGTTAGGCTTTTATATATAAATAGATTATCAGTTATTTATATAGTGCAAACATATTCTGCAGCAGAGAATATTTGAACATTCAAATCAGTCACAATTGTACTCCACATGGATAGTAAAGTATGAAAAGTCCCCCCCCCCCCAAAAAAAAATAACCTTTTCATATGTCAACCATTGTCATGTTGACATTTTTTATTTGTGTTATTTGTGTCTATCTTTTGTCATTGTTGACCTATTGCATGTCAACCTTTTGCTGTTGACCTATTGACTGTCTACCTAAACACTCTATACCTTTTAACCACTTCCCACTAGAAAGGGCATAAAAGAGTTACTGAATGGTGTGCAATGTACTTACAAAGGGGCAGATTTATTAAGCTTTGTGAAGTGATAAAGTGTCTGTTTTTTATCACCGGCCAATCAGCTCCTATCTGTGATGTTACAGGCTTGGTTTGAAAAATAACAGGTAGGAACTGATTGGCCGGTGATAAAAAACAGACACTTTATCACTTCACCTTAATAAAGCTACCCCAAAGTCACCTAAGCATACAATGCTATTTCTTTAAGAAAGGTACAGTGTTAGGACATTAGGACTTCATTAGGTTATCTCAGTCCCTAAAAATATGCACTTAATTTAGGGCCTTACTTTAGTTCACTCTTTCTGACAAAATCCTTCTTAGATGGACAAAACCATGTGCACTGCAGGTGGGGCAGATGTAACTTGTGCAGAGAGAATTAGATTTGGGTGGGGTTTTACTTCGAAGTGAGATCTATATTGCAGTGTAAAAATAAAGCAGCCAGTATTTACCCTGCACAGAAACAAAATAACTCACCCAAATCAAATTCTCTCTGCACATTTTACATCTGCCCCCCTGCAGTGCACATGGTTTTGTCCATCTAAGAAGGATTTTGTCAGAAAGAGTGCACTAGAATAAGGCCCTTAGTGCTATAAAGGCAATACAGCTATTGTACTGTAGGTGCACACTGTACAATATTTTGGTCATCCCAACAATTGGCCCAATTTGAAATTCAAAAATTGACAAACAGAAGTCCCTAACATCTATGCTACACACTAAGGTATTTTGTTTAAGTAACCAATTTTCTGCCACACCACACACCGAATTTGCATATGTCCACCCACAAGGAGGGCCCACACACTGCAATATATTGGGAGATGAGGCAAAGATTAAGCTGACTCAACAGATAATCAAAGGAGTGCTTATGTGACCATGATTTCTCCAGTTTATTGGCGAAATGCCGAAAACAATCCTTCATACACGCTATGCGATAAAGCAGGCTGAACATCCTGTTGGGTCCAAATTGTCCCAATTATTGTATTATAAGTACCTACAGAAGCTTGATAATGTTTCATGGATGATCTGAGAACTGGCTTTGGCTTTATATTATATAATACCAATTTTTAAGCATCAACACATATTAATGTTTGTTTGTTTAAATGTACTATATACATAGCATGACTTCTAACTTAGTAGGCATAAAGGATGGTAAACCCTTTCACAGTAATCTGAAATTATCTCAAGTTTATTAAATCCAGTGCCTTAATGTGAGTAATGTTCTCTTTCTGGGTTGTAGATCTTACCAGGGTTCACCAGGGTTTATGTGTGAACTCCTTCATGTCTCATAGGTAATATACAGTATACAATTTTCTTACCCTGGATAAGGAGTATAAGCCATTTAGCATTTATTAAAATGTTGAGTAATTTAGTTGCCTATAACCTATTAATTAGTGGCTGGCTGATGTATTATACAGTGATATTAATTTATATTAATGGTATTAACTTAAAAGTAATATGAATGAAACCGCAAGATGAAAAGAAAATGCTATGAGATTAGTAAATTCTATCAATAAACTGAGGCTGGGTACACATTAGACAACACTTAAAACAATACAATGTCATTCATGATTTCCCTTGAACTCTTTGACAAATGATATATTGCATACACACTGAGTGATTTTACAAAAGATATTGTCAGTGGTCATACAGTATCCAGTAGTACAGCTGTCTGGGATGATAACTTCAGATTGAGCAGCATGTACAGATAACAGAGGACATTGCTGATGATCTGCGGGAATGCACCTTATTAACTATATAGTGTGTACAAACTGGACAATATACACAAAGTGTAGGACTAAACAAAGAATATCATTATTTTACAATACAATACAATTTTGATGAACAATAACTAATGTGTATTTGCAGGATACAGTTGGAATACCTTCAATGATTATTAAACATGTTTTTTAATATATCCTATCTAGAATATGGTAGAGTACCAGTGTCATATTAAAAGTTACAATATTTGCTAATACTTTTGGATTTTAAAAGAGATGTTACTCTTACCTACAGGTGCACACCTAGAAGCATAAGAAATTGAAAACAGGCAAATTAGATGACATAGGAAAGTTAGCCCTGCAGGAGTACTTATTCCACTATATTGTGTGAAATGGAAGGACCAATAGCTGTGTATGCACTGCATTCCATACTTCTGTGGTTCCAGTGATATTACATTTGTGAGTATCTTTTTTAGTGGCAGTATATGTTTATAGAAGATATGTACTGTAATTTTCCTTGATAAATGTTCCAAACCATATGTTTCTAGTCAGAACAGTTAACACATCCCAACCACTAACTCCTACCCCCTATCCTGTGCCCTCTGGAATGCCAGATCTGTTTACAACAAACTGGACCCCACTCATGACCTTTTCATTTCCAACTCCCTGCATCTCCTAGCCATTACTAAAAATGGATTACCTACTCTAACACTACAGCTCCTGCTGCTCTCTCTGCTGGGGGCCTCACATTCTCACACACACCTCGACCTGGAGGTCGCCATGGTGGTGGTGTCGGGGTCCTTTTACCCTCTAGCTACTATCAACTCATTCCACCAGAACCATCCCTTGCATTCTCTACATTTGAGGTCCATGATTTATGCCTCTACCAACCTGCAATTCTTAGAGTTGCTGTTATTTGCCATCCCCAAGGTATGCCCTCCAAATTCCTCGACAACTTTGCTTCCTAGCTTTCTCACTTCCTCTCTTCTGACATTCCCTCCATTATCCTAGGTGATTTCAACATCCATATTGATAACCTCTCAAAATCACCTGCCTCTTAAATCCTTAATCTCACATCTTCACTTGGTCTCTCCCAGTGGACCACCTCACCTTCCCATGTCAATGGGAACTCACTGGATCTGGTTTTCACTCATCGTTGCAATATTTCTTATTTCTCTAACTCCCATTTTCCCCTCTCTGACGACCACCTGCTCTTCTTTACCTTATCTCTCTTTGCTTCCCCATCTCTACCTCCTAAGGCTACCATCACCAAACGTATCATTGAGGCTATTGACACCTCATCCTCATCCATCGTCCTCTTCACTCGGCTAAAACCTGACAGCTCTCCTGATGACTTATTACCTCCTCCCACTCCTACCTCCTAAATTTTAAACATGCTGCTCCCTTACTCTGGAATTCTCTACCTCTCCCCCTCAGACTCTCCACTTCAAACGGGCTCTTAAGACCCACTTCTTCAGCAAACTGTCCTCTTAATCTTCTGTTCCTCACCCTATCACCCCTCCTGTGTCACCCCTGTCTGCCCCTCCTCTTTAGAATGTAAGCTCTCATGAGCAGGGACCGCTTACCTCATGTGCTTATCCGTTCTTACTTTAATAGTCTTCGACTGCACCAAAGCATGCTGTTTGCTGCCATCTGTATACTTATATTGCAGTAATTGGCTGATGTTCCTTTAATCATTTACCCTGTACTTGTCCTGTATTGTCTGTATGTGTACTCTGTAACTGGGTGCTGTGGAACCCGTGTGGCGCCATATTAATAAAGGATAATAATAATAATAATAATAATAACACAAAACCAAATATGTCTTTTATTTTAAAATAGGGGTGGAGTGGGCAGTAAGTGAACCTTTTTACAAACCACAGGCTTACTATGCGATGTAATGGGGTCTACCCAAATACAATTCACAGTGTTTCACAGCCCAGGTTTTGATTGGGCTGTAAGAAAAAACATGGCTCCTGTTAGGGTAAGGAGAATCTTTGTTATGTGCTAGTGCGGCTTGAAACATAACTACAGTAGTTTCAGCAGTGAAACATGTATAAGAGCATTTAATTCTAATACAAGAGTAACTTAATGTTATGAATATTCTTATGTACATATTATATTTGCTAGATTCACACTTATTGCACTTTTTGGTAGACTAAATAAATAATTGAATATATTAAAAAAAATATATACAATGAAAGCCGCTAAAAAATTTCATAATCATCACATCAGAATTTGAATTATCCTAATGTCTTCCAGACTTCAATGAAATTCACTATGTAATTGCTGTTACAGATGTACATTCACAATGTAAACTGGGCCCATGAGTTTCTATACTGCATGAGGTTTTAGAGGCTTGCAAACTTGCGTGATGAATGATGGAATCATTAGATTTTAAATGCAGCATTGAACATAATGAACGTCTACTTAATACCTAGATCTGCCCCTCTGAAACACCACACTGGGATTGTAAGTGTGTTTTATTATTAAACCGGCTGTAGATGAGCTTAGAAGTTTCATATTATGTACCTCATTCCAAACATCTGTGTGGGTAAAAAGTTTTTTTTTTTAATTTTCTTATTAATTACATTAAAACAAGTGACATAACTATAGAGGGTGCAGGGGATGCAATTTCTATGGGTCCCGGGGCTTGGGGGGCCCGGGGCCCCAGCAGGCTATCCCTTTTACCCACTTGATCTTCTTTTCACCAGATTTCTTTTTCATATTGCAGCGCGGGCAGTTGCCGCGCTGCCCTCTTGTACACAATTCAGAGGGTCCAGGCAGCACTGGAGCTCAGAGCCAGATAGCAGTACATCCTGGCTCTGTCCAAGGAATCGTGGAGCCCAGTGCCGCCCGAGGAGTAGAGCAGTGTCACTTGGGAGAAGTGCGTCTAACAAGCGCTGCCCGGGGAGCATTAAAGGCAGTGCCTTCCGGGGCAGTAAATCCCGGCGCCACTGCAGCCCAGGAAGCACTGCAGTTAAGCACGCCTCAGAGTCTGAGGGGAACAGGGGACCGCTGTGCTTGGAAGCGGTACAGCCCAGTACAGAAGAGCAGCGGAGCCCAGCACCAGTAAAAGGAGCAGCTGGTGAGTACATTTGCAGACCTGTCACTGTCAGGTGGAATCCAGTCAACCCTCCCCCCCATACCCCACTCTCTTAATCTCTCTTTTTTGCTTGCTCACCATTCCCTTTTATATCTTCTGCTTTTTCCCCTCAATGTTCTCTCTCCCCCACCCCCAGCTCTCTTCCCCCTGCCCACTTGCTCTCAACCCTCTCTCCCTGCTCCGCTGTCTCACATATCTTTATCTCTCTTTGCCCCTTGTCTCTTTCTCCTCTATCTCTCTTCTACCCACCTCTTTCCCCTCTCCCTCATTCCTCCCTCTCCCTCTCTAACAGTCTTCTGCTTTCTTTCTACCCCCTACCTATACACTTGACTCTGTCCCTCTCTCTCTCCCTGACACCCTCTCCCCCTGTCTCTCCCTGACACTCTCACACTCTTGATCCTTTCTTCCTCTCTCCTTCTCACACTACTCCCTTTCTCTTTCTCTACTCTCTTTTCCTTTATCTCTCACTCTACCTACTCTTTCTTATGACCCCCCCCCCCCCCATCCCTGTAGTGACAATGGGGGGGGGTTTCAGGATTTTGCTATGGGGCCCACAAAGTTGTAGTTACACCCCTGTCTAAAACAATGTAAGTACAATCATATAATTGTGTAATTATATAGTGTGAGTGTTTGGGATAGGGACATTATTTTAGCTCACAATGTTTTAGAAACCCATAACACCAACACATATGGTTTGAAATTCACTTCTACTATTAATCACCATTCTCTTAATTTTTGGGATATACATTAGCTATCACGATTCATGGAACCATAGCTACCTACAGTATAATAAAGATTTTGACTGCAATGATTTTTAAATGATCATAGTTGTCATTATAGGCTAAAGAACATCCCCTATAGTCATTATTTCAGAATTAGAAAAAATTGTTCTGACAGCAAGCTAATATTCTTACTAATGCCTTCTTGGAACAGGGGTACCCTGATTGGCTAGTAAAAGAACCATTAAAACAGGATGACCACATTGAAAGAGACTCTTTGTTAGAACCATCAAATAAAAAGTAAGAAAGACATTTCGACTAATCCTATTTTTGTGTCAAAGTTCATTCATGTTCTTAAGAATTTAGAGAGATTGATAGGAATAATTATAGGATTCTAAAAAGCGACACTATTGTAGCTCCACATTTGCAAAAGATTTCTCAATTATAGAAGAAATGTTCTAAAAGGCGTATGCACACATACTGTAGTCTATCACGTCCAGGGCCGGTGCTAGGCACCGGAGCGCCCCAGGCGGGGAGGGGCCCCGGTGCTCAAACACTTACCCATTCCAGGGGGACCACGCTGCCGGGTCCAGTGATGCGGCGCATGGTGCCGTGCGGAGCCGTGACTCTCCCCAGGGAGGGGAGAGGAGGGGGGGGTCCAGCGCTGTGACGTTCCGGGGGGGGGGGGGTTGCCGTGCAATGCGGCGCAGCCCGCCGCAACTCTGCCCAGGGACAGGAGGAGAGGAGGGGGGGTGTCCGGCGCCGTGAATTTTTAGGGGGGGGAGCTTGGCGGGTGGTGCGGGTCGCAGCGATGCAATGCTCCCCATGGATGGGGCGGCTTGCTGGGTGATGCGGCGCGGACCAGCTCCAAACTTCCGCCCTCCAGCGGCTGGCGCCCTAGGCAAATGCCTAAGGCTGCCTAGTGGTGGCGCCGGCCCTGATCACGCCATGTGAAATATAAGCATAAAGGTTATATAAATGTATTAAGGATACAAGGCTTGGAAACTATTCAACCCACACTAAGAGGAGGTCAGAGATTAAATTTATTGGGGGAAATTTACTAAGAATATGAATACGATTTTTTGCATTTGTATTCTTAACATGAATTAATCCAAATGCATACGACTGTTTTAGCCGTATGCAAATTCGTGTTCCAGAGGGTAATTTACAAAGCAGTCAAATACGACTGCTTTGTAAACCCCCCATCCATTTGTATGAATTTGTATTAGTGGCCGTATCTACGTCCGCTAATACGAATTCGTATAGGCAGTCTGCACGGATCAGTCAGATCCATGCAGGCTTCAGTGTATGAATTTTTTTTTTTAAATGGCGTGGGGTCCCCCCCACGGCCGTAACCAGCACTAGGCTGAAAGAGCCGGGGCTGGTATTAAAATATCAGGAAACCAGGCAAATAGGGGCTCTGCTGATTTTTTAAAACCAGCCCCAGGCTCTAGGACCGGGGCTGTTTCCCAAAATACAGGGGACAAAATGACTAGGGGTCACCCATATTTTAAGAACCAGCCCCAGGCCCAACCAGCCAGCACTGTAATGCCACAGCCAGGGGGAGAAATTTTATACAAGTCCCCCCGGCCCAAGCATTCATCCCTACGACCAGTCAGCCTGGCCTGGGGTCATGGGCGAGTGTGGAACCCCCCAATAAAGGCGTCCCACCCCTCCAGGACTTACCCGGCCTGGCTGAAGCCTGGTGCTGTCCTGATGCCCCGGGCGGTGGGCATTGAGCTGATAAAATGGTGTCAAAAATAGAATTAAAAACTATTGTCTTATACTGTGGAATTATGAGTCCCAGCAAGCTTCCCCCGCATGCTGGGATTTGGAGAACAACAAGTCTCAGCATGCAGGGCATTAAAGGGCCTGCTGGCACTTGTAGTTACACAGTAAAAGAAATAGTTAAATAAACACAGTGACACCCATGAAAAATAAAAGTTTAATACATACATTACACATACATAATGATACTTACCTTTCTTGAGCCCGTAGGTAGGTCCTTGGGTCCGGGGTCTAGGGTTCCATGATCCGGGGTCCGGGGCCAGATATTGTCACTTCAGAATTGTTATATACATAAACCCCTTTTCATTAGGAGACTACAGCTGCTAATAATTGTTCATCAGAGGGTGATATGCATTCTGTCTGTACAATTAATGTAACCCATATCTGTATTGTATAATAAGATTAATAACAACTGCCTCAATGTGACTAATTAAATTAATAACATCCGTATAAATATTGATGCTGCAGATAGTTTTTGTATACAAGATCTTTTGATGAGCTATAGCAGGTGATGGCCTGTTATTGGAGGGAGACGTGTATTTTGTCTTTACATGATTACAAATAAATATTTAATTATACTAATAAACAATAATACCTAGAAGAATAGATACAAATATAGAAAAAGTATTACTTTGTACTGCCATTGTTATCTCCAGAGTACAGTAAATGTATTTGCTACCCTTGGTGAGCTACCATAAGTGAAGTTGATTGTGTTAATTATAAATACTAGAGATGTGCGGCGGGCACTTTTTCGGGTTTTGGTTTTGGTTTTGGATCTGGATCTCCCTTCGTGTTTTGGATCTGGATTGGTTTTGGCAAAACCACCCTTGCGGGTTTTGGTTTTGGTTTTGGTTTTGGATCTGGATTTATTTGGAAAAATGCTAAAAATTGCTAAAATAATAGTTTTCAGGCCTGTTTTTGCCCCTAAAGTGTTATTAAGCTCAATAACATTAGTTTCCACTCATTTCTAGTCAATTTTGATCACCTCACAGCTCACAAAATCGTTTTCATTTACTGTAGTAGGGCCAAAAGGTTATCCTGAGGTAGCTGGATGTCTAGGCTAGGCGACAGCAGTGGGCATCACATACAGGTGGACCTTACACTTCCAACCTGGCACATGTTAGAAGCAGAGCAGCACTGCAGGGGCAGATAGGGTGGCAGTTGAAATTGTCCTTGTAGCTGCGCTCCTCTGTTAGAAGAACCTCCACACAAGTACCAAGAGCCCAATGTGGATTGATTTTGCAGTTTGGCATGTGCAGCCAAGGAACAGTGGGCGTTTGGTGCAGCATTGACTGTGTCTGCAAGTTAGTATCTGTTTGTATCAGTTTAATATCTAATAAGACCACTATCTGGCGTGAGGTCAAGTGGTTTCTGGATGCTGGGAACAGTTGCCTGCTTATCAAGCTTGAACAGACTGGATAGGCGTGCATTCCACCACTTCACCACTTGACGTGTGTTCCTCCCGAAGCCACGCACTTGGTCTAGTACGCTGACCATCAGCAGCTGTTGGGCCTTCTTCTTCCCAACCAACCATCCATCAATCCATCCATCATATCCCAATGATATGACCAATTCATGTGTGTTCCTCCCAAAGCCAGGCACTCGGTCTAGGAATGGATAAGACCATGGATGTGCCTGAGGACATTTTTTCATCCATTATGGATGAGGTGGAGAGCGAATCACCCATCTCCCCACCATTCATCCATCAGATGCCCAAAAAGTCTTTCTTGCTCCGAAGAGCCAAAAAAGACGCAAAAAGACGAGGAAGGAAATGATTGGCGGTGGCCCCCCCACCCAATAAATATATATATAATAATTAGAGGAATGGCGAAGACCACGGATGTCTCTGAGGACATATTGTCATTCATAATGGATGATGATGGAGAGCGAATCACCCATCTCCCCACCATTCATCCATCAGATGCCCAAAAAGTCTTTCTTGCTCCGAAGAGCCAAAAAAGACGCAAAAAGACGAGGAAGGAAATGATTGGCTGTGGCCCCCCCACCCAATAAATATATATATAATAATTAGAGGAATGGCGAAGACCACGGATGTCTCTGAGGACATATTGTCATTCATAATGGATGATGATGGAGAGCGAATCACCCATCTCCCCACCATTCATCCATCAGATGCCCAAAAAGTCTTTCTTGCTCCGAAGAGCCAAAAAAGACGCAAAAAGACGAGGAAGGAAATGATTGGCTGTGGCCCCCCCACCCAATAAATATATATAATAATTAGCGGAATGGCGAAGACCACGGATGTCTCTGAGGACATATTGTCATCCATAATGGATGATGATGGAGAGTGAATCACCCATCTCCCCACCATTCATCCATCAGATGGCCAAATATTTACTCTTGCTCCGAAGAGCCAAAAGACACCAAAAGACGAGGTAGAAAAAGATTGGCTGGGGCCCTCCCACCCAGCCCGACATCCGGGACATCCCATCCAATAAATATATATGATAATTAGAGGAATGGCGAAGACCATGGATGTCTCTGCTCCAAAGAGCCAAAAGGCACCAAAAGACGAGGTAGGGCCCTACCACCCAGCCTGACATTTACATATCCGATTGTACAAAACAGAAAGAAAAATGACCAAGCCATAGTACAGAAATGCAACAGAAAAATTTACCAAATGATCAGTCTCCCAGGAAAAGGATCTGCAATGGAACCTCTGCAGAGAGTACAACTTACTCCACGCCCAAAAAGCAAAAGGTGATGAAGTCTTCAGAAAAGTCTTCCGAAAAGAAAAGTGAGGAAACCAGGGTGAAACGTCGATTAAGTGCAAAATCACCAACTGCTTTCCAACGTATCGACCAAAGTCCTGTAAAAAAGAGTCCTGCAAAAAATTCTGTACAAGAGTCCTACGAAAAACCTAACCACAAAAGGAAAGCAAAGCGCTTGTCAATTCAAGTCAAAAAAATAAAAGGCGAGAATATGTAAAAGATATATTTAGTATCTGTTTGTATCACTTTAAAATCTAATAAGACCCCTATCTGGCCTGATTTTCTGATTAATTATTAATTGATAATATAATAAACTGATTGGTGTACTGGGGAACATTTCCAGTCGCCTCTTCATTTATCACCTAATTGGTGGAGGGGAGGGTGGTTGTTGCTTATTAATAAAGTTGTTGCTTATTAATACTCAGACTATTGGGAGGGAGCTCCCATTACAGTAAAATCACTTAAGTTATTGAGAACTGTTTGTAAGGTATGAATCGCTTGTCATCGCTTACTGTAGTGCAAGATGTGTTTTTTTTTGTATTGGTCACAATGATCCTACTATTAGATAGTGATGTTTAGTGCTGCAAAAGTTTGTTATTTATGTATTACATCCTCTAAAGATTAATCCGCCTCTGCTTGCAGTAAATAAGTGAGCCCCTGGACAGTGGTCACTGCAGCCCCTGCGTGGGAGCACTGCAGCACCTAGTTAGTTAAATGACTCGAGTCTACAACACAGGGCAGTGAGGGCACAGGACAGGTCACGGAGCACAGCACAGGGCAGTGAGGGCACAGGGCAGGTCACGGAGCAAAGCACAGGGCAGTGAGGGCACATGGCAGGTCACGGAGCACAGCACAGCAGGGAGCACATGGCACGGAGCACAGCACAGGGCACACGGAGCTTCCCAACCACCCTCTTCCCTCTCCAAGAGTGAAGATGGCGGGGCGCGCGTGCGTCTTTTATAAGATCCCGCGAGAATCCGACAGTGCGATTATGACGTGTGGGCTCGTTATCGGATCCCCGTTATTCTGATCTGTCGGATCTCGGGTATCAGGACCCGCTCATCTCGAGTTAGTATCTGTTTGTATCAGTTTAAAATCTAATAAGACCCCTATCTGACCTGATTTTCTGATTAGTGATTAATTAATTATCAATTGCTATAATAAACTGATCGGTGAACTCTGGGAACATTTCCAGTCGCCTCTTCATTTATCACCTAATTGGTGGAGGGGAGGGGGGTAGTTGGTGGCAGATGAACAAATTCCTCCACCTCTCTAGGACCCCAGGTTTGGAGATCTAGTCCACCCTAGACTGTGGTGTTTGTGAGGTCAATGAGTCTGCGACATCTGTCACCCAATTTACCGCTAAGGTTAATTTGTTTGGTATGGCTGGCTAGAGCCAAAAAAAGATGAAAAAAGAAGAAGAAAAACATTTGCTGGGGCCCTCCGACCCAGCCATCCATCCGGGACATCCCATCCAAAAAGAAGTACGATAATAATAGTTAGGGTGAGTTCATGGATGTCCCCGATGACATCATTGAATCTATAATAGATGAGGTGGCGAGATAAATCGCCCATCTCCCCACCATTCATCCATCAAAGATTTTAAAATTAATGACTCTCCAAAGAGCCCACAAAACGACGCAGAAAGAGGTGCAAGATGACATTGTCCTTGGGCCCTCCCACCCACCCTTATGTTGAATACAGGACATGCACAGTTTAACAAACCAATCATTTCAGCGACAGGGACTGCAGCGGGAGGGACTGTCAACTGTGGCTGAAATGATTGGTTTGTTTGGGCCCCCACGAAAAATAAAAGGCAATGGGCATTGCACAAACTGGCTTTACAAGAGGTCATCCTCAGCGTCAGATTCCTCAGCCTCATCCTCTTCTTGACACACAATTAATTCGTCGTCGCTGGAATCAACCAATACAGGAGGACTGTGTGCAGTAGGAGGACGTAAGTGTTGGCGAAGGAGGTCCAGTTCGTGGAATTTGAAATTCATTTTTATGAAGAGCATCTTCTCCACGTTTTGTGGAAGTAACCTCCTACGCCGATCGCTAACAAGGTTCCCAGCTGCGCTGAAGACTCTCTCAGAATAGACACTGGAGGGTGGACAACTTAAATAAAGCAAAGCCAGTTTGTGCAAAGGATGCCACATTGCCTTTTTTTCCTGCCAGTAATGGAATGGACAGTCTGACATACCTATATTGATGCTATCAGCAAAGTAGTCATCCACCATTCTTTCAATGGTGATAGCATCATAGTCTGTGGCAGTCGACGTGTCCATGATGCTAGGAAGCTCCTTCAGTCCGGACCAGATGTCAAATAGATTTCCGGACTGAATAGCAGTCGGTCTTTTAGGAAAATTGAGCTTTTTCCTCGCAACCCTTGTGGTAGAAATTGAAGGAGAAGTTGTGCGCCTGCCACGTTCCGCTTCAGCTGACAATTTTTGGACCAAGAGGTCTTTGCACCTCTGCAGATTTGTTCCCATTGGTAACAAAGACACGATGTAAGACTTAAACCTAGGATCCAGCATTGTCCCCAAAATGTAAAGATCTGATTGTAAGACATCCGCGACCCTTGGATCGTTGCAAAGGGAACTAATGGCGTGATCCACTAGCCCAACATATCTAGCAGAATCAGTGTACTTCAACTCCTCCTTCAATTTCTCCAACTGCTTCTGCAAAAGACCTATCAAGGGAATGACCTGGCTCAAGCTGGCAGTGTCAGAACTAACTTCGCGTGTAGCAGCCTCAAAGGGCTGCAGGATCTTGCACACCACGGAAATTATTCTCCACTGAGCTTGGCTCAGGTGCATTCCCGTTCCTCTCCCTATGTCATAGGTCGAGGTGTAGCTTTGGATGGCCTTTTGCTGCTCCTCCATCCGCTGAAGCATATAGAGGGTGGAATTCCACCTCGTGACCACCTCTTGCTTCAGCTGATGGCAGGGCAAATTTAGCTTTTCTTGCAAGTCTTGCAATCTCCTGCACGCACTTGCAGAATGGCGAAAATGTCCACAAATTTTCCGAACAACGGACAACATCTCTTGAACACCCCTGTCCTTTTTCAAGAAATGGTGCACCACCAAATTTACTGTGTGAGCAAAACATGGGACATGTTGGAATTCGCCCACATGTAATGCACTCACAATATTGGTGGCATTGTCGGATACCACAAATCCCGAGGAGAGTCCAAGTGGGGTAAGCCATTGCGCAATGACTTCCCGTAGTTTTTCTAGGAGGTTTTCCGCTGTGTGCCTTTTACTGAAACCGGTGATACACAGTGTAGCCTGCCTCTGAATAGCAATGGGAGATGATGTTGCTGCTGCTGCTGTTGGTGCTGCTGCTGAAGGCAATACATCCACCCAGTGAGCAGTCACAGACATGTAGTCTTTTGTTTGCCCTGTTCCGCTTGTCCACATATCCGTGGTTAAGTGGACAGTGGGTACAGAGGCATTTTTAAGGACAGTAACAACGCTTTTTTTAATGTCCGTGTACAGCCTGGGTATTGCCTTCCTGGAGAAGTGGAACTTAGATGGAATTTGGTAACGGGGACACAGGATCTCTAGCAACTGGGTAAAACCCACAGAATTAATTGCGGATACTGGACGCACGTCTATTACCAACATAGTTGTTATGGCGTCAGTAATACGCTGTGCAACGGGGTGATTGCTGGCATACTTCATCCCCCTTTCAAAGGATTGACTTACAGTCAGTTGCTTGGCTAAGTGATCAGGACTAGCATTCCTGGTCCCTTTCCTTGAAGCAGCAGCAGCAGCACCAGCAGCAGCAGCAGCAGAAGCAACAGGTGTACCTGATAAGGATGCTTCTGAGGAATCCAGGATAGGAGAGGATTCAGTCAGGATCATGACATTGGGTGCAGGACTACTTCCCAATCCCATAATCTCTGAGGATGGGGATGATGCAGTTGTTTGAGGAGATTGCAGGACCTTGGATTTAACAGAGAAAGGGGAGCAGGACGGTGACGCTGGGCGGGCTGCTACATGTTTGTTCACAGTTTCTTTTGACAAAAACTTCTGATGGATGCGCTGCAAATGCCGTAACAGTGAGGAGGTCCCAAGGTGCTGCACGTCCTTACCTCTACTTACAATAGCTTTGCAAACGCTACACACGGCTTGACAGTTGTTGTCCGGATTTGGGTAGAAATAATTCCATACATACGAGGTGGATTTTTTGGTCTTTTGCCCTGGCATGACAATGGGCTTTTCCACACCCCGGACAACAACTGTCTCCGTCGGTGCCTTAAAACAAACAACATCATCCCCAACATCGTCATCATCCGCATCCCTCTGTGTGCCAGCTTCACCAACAGAATCCACATCCAATTCCTCAGAAGCATCCTCAATAACCAGGTCAAAATCTTGACTGGGGATGCTCTTGCACACACTTGCAGAGGGCATGCAAATGGTGGAATGAACCTCCTCTTCACAAACAGTATTTGAAAGGTCCGGCTCACATATGGCATCCACGGACACACTTAGACTCTCCTCTGGGATTTGTGACATTTGTGAACTCGCCTTTGTCTTAAAAACTTTCATTCTTTTTTTTGTAGTAGCAGAAGGGCTACCATCATTCTTCTGAGACGCTGTACCATCAGTCAGAAACAAAGGCCAAGGCCGTAGCCTTTCCTTCCCACTGCGTGTGGTGAACGGCATATTGCCAATTTTATTTTTCTCCGCACGTGACTTAATTTTTTTTTTATGGACCATTGTAAAATTTGATTTCTGCTTTGCTTTTACATGGCCTGTAGGCCTTTGACCATCGGCCTTGCCATCATGAATCTGACTGGTGGTAGCAGCTTCAGAAGTTCTATCAGGTTGCTGATCTCCCACTATTTCCTCCTCCATCATCCTCCCCCCAAAAAATTTTTTTAATACTTTTATTTATTTTTCTGATTTTTTACACTGGACACAGCCTGTGACACTGGACACTGCCCCTGGTCACTGGACACTGCAGCACGACACAGCCCGTTACACTGGATATATGTCGTCACACTGGACACAGGATATATGTCGTCACACTGGACACAGGATATATGTCGTCACACTGGACACAGGATATATGTCGTCACACTGGACACTGGATATATGTCATCACACTGGACACAGGATATATGTCGTCACACTGGACACAGGATATATGTCGTCACACTGGACACAGGATATATGTCGTCACACTGGACACAGGATATATGTCGTCACACTGGACACAGGATATATGTCGTCACACTGGACACAGGATATATGTCGTCACACTGGACACAGGATATATGTCGTCACACTGGACACAGGATATATGTCGTCACACTGGACACAGTATATATGTCGTCACACTGGACACAGGATATATGTCGTCACACTGGACACAGGATATATGTCGTCACACTGGACACAGGATATATGTCGTCACACTGGACACAGGATATATGTCGTCACACTGGACACTGGATATATGTCGTCACACTGGACACTGGATATATGTCGTCACACTGGACACAGGATATATGTCGTCACACTGGACAATGGATATATGTCGTCACACTGGACACAGGATATATGTCGTCACACTGGACACAGGATATATGTCGTCACACTGGACACAGGATATATGTCGTCACACTGGACACAGGATATATATCGTCACACTGGACACAGGATATATGTCGTCACACTGGACACAGGATATATGTCGTCACACTGGACACAGGATATATGTCGTCACACTGGACACAGGATATATGTCGTCACACTGGACACAGGATATATGTCGTCACACTGGACACAGGATATATGTCGTCACACTGGACACTGGATATATGTCGTCACACTGGACACTGGATATATGTCGTCACACTGGACACAGGATATATGTCGTCACACTGGACACAGGATATATGTCGTCACACTGGACACAGGATATATGTCGTCACACTGGACACTGGATATATGTCGTCACACTGGACAATGGATATATGTCACGCTGGACACAGGATATATGTCGTCACACTGGACACAGGATATATGTCGTCACACTGGACACAGGATATATGTCGTCACACTGGACAGAGGATATATATCGTCACACTGGACACAGGATATATGTCGTCACACTGGACACAGGATATATGTCGTCACACTGGACACAGGATATATGTCGTCACACTGGACACTGGATATATGTCGTCACACTGGACACAGGATATATGTCGTCACACTGGACACAGGATATATGTCGTCACACTGGACACAGGATATATGTCGTCACACTGGACACAGGATATATGTCGTCACACTGGACACAGGATATATGTCGTCACACTGGACACAGGATATATGTCGTCACACTGGACACAGGATATATGTTGTCACATTGGACACAGTATATATGTCGTCACACTGGACACAGGATATATGTCGTCACACTGGACACAGGATATATGTCGTCACACTGGACACAGGATATATGTCGTCACACTGGACACAGGATATATGTCGTCACACTGGACACTGGATATATGTCATCACACTGGACACTGGATATATGTCGTCACACTGGACACAGGATATATGTCGTCACACTGGACAATGGATATATGTCGTCACACTGGACACAGGATATATGTCGTCACACTGGACACAGGATATATGTCGTCACACTGGACACAGGATATATGTCGTCACACTGGACACAGGATATATATCGTCACACTGGACACAGGATATATGTCGTCACACTGGACACAGGATATATGTCGTCACACTGGACACAGGATATATGTCGTCACACTGGACACAGGATATATGTCGTCACACTGGACACAGGATATATGTCGTCACACTGGACACAGGATATATGTCGTCACACTGGACACTGGATATATGTCGTCACACTGGACACTGGATATATGTCGTCACACTGGACACAGGATATATGTCGTCACACTGGACACAGGATATATGTCGTCACACTGGACACAGGATATATGTCGTCACACTGGACACTGGATATATGTCGTCACACTGGACAATGGATATATGTCACGCTGGACACAGGATATATGTCGTCACACTGGACACAGGATATATGTCGTCACACTGGACACAGGATATATGTCGTCACACTGGACACAGGATATATGTCGTCACACTGGACACTGGATATATGTCGTCACACTGGACACTGGATAAATGTCGTCACACTGGACACAGGATATATGTCGTCACACTGGACAATGGATATATGTCACGCTGGACACAGGATATATGTCGTCACACTGGACACAGGATATATGTCGTCACACTGGACACAGGATATATGTCGTCACACTGGACACAGGATATATGTCGTCACACTGGACACTGGATATATGTCGTCACACTGGACACAGGATATATGTCGTCACACTGGACACAGGATATATGTCGTCACACTGGACACTGGATATATGTCGTCACACTGGACACTGGATATATGTCGTCACACTGGACAATGGATATATGTCACGCTGGACACAGGATATATGTCGTCACACTGGACACAGGATATATGTCGTCACACTGGACACAGGATATATGTCGTCACACTGGACACAGGATATATGTCGTCACACTGGACACAGGATATATGTCGTCACACTGGACACAGGATATATGTCGTCACACTGGACACAGGATATATGTCGTCACACTGGACAATGGATATATGTCGTCACACTGGACACAGGATATATGTCGTCACACTGGACACAGGATATATGTCGTCACACTGGACACAGGATATATGTCGTCACACTGGACACAGGATATATATCGTCACACTGGACACAGGATATATGTCGTCACACTGGACACAGGATATATGTCGTCACACTGGACACAGGATATATGTCGTCACACTGGACACAGGATATATGTCGTCACACTGGACACAGGATATATGTCGTCACACTGGACACAGGATATATGTCGTCACACTGGACACTGGATATATGTCGTCACACTGGACACTGGATATATGTCGTCACACTGGACACAGGATATATGTCGTCACACTGGACACAGGATATATGTCGTCACACTGGACACAGGATATATGTCGTCACACTGGACACTGGATATATGTCGTCACACTGGACAATGGATATATGTCACGCTGGACACAGGATATATGTCGTCACACTGGACACAGGATATATGTCGTCACACTGGACACAGGATATATGTCGTCACACTGGACAGAGGATATATGTCGTCACACTGGACACAGGATATATGTCGTCACACTGGACACAGGATATATGTCGTCACACTGGACACAGGATATATGTCGTCACACTGGACACTGGATATATGTCGTCACACTGGACACAGGATATATGTCGTCACACTGGACACAGGATATATGTCGTCACACTGGACACAGGATATATGTCGTCACACTGGACACAGGATATATGTCGTCACACTGGACACAGGATATATGTCGTCACACTGGACACAGGATATATGTCGTCACACTGGACACAGGATATATGTTGTCACACTGGACACAGTATATATGTCGTCACACTGGACACAGGATATATGTCGTCACACTGGACACAGGATATATGTCGTCACACTGGACACAGGATATATGTCGTCACACTGGACACAGGATATATGTCGTCACACTGGACACTGGATATATGTCGTCACACTGGACACTGGATATATGTCGTCACACTGGACACAGGATATATGTCGTCACACTGGACAATGGATATATGTCGTCACACTGGACACAGGATATATGTCGTCACACTGGACACAGGATATATGTCGTCACACTGGACACAGGATATATGTCGTCACACTGGACACAGGATATATATCGTCACACTGGACACAGGATATATGTCGTCACACTGGACACAGGATATATGTCGTCACACTGGACACAGGATATATGTCGTCACACTGGACACAGGATATATGTCGTCACACTGGACACAGGATATATGTCGTCACACTGGACACAGGATATATGTCGTCACACTGGACACTGGATATATGTCGTCACACTGGACACTGGATATATGTCGTCACACTGGACACAGGATATATGTCGTCACACTGGACACAGGATATATGTCGTCACACTGGACACAGGATATATGTCGTCACACTGGACACTGGATATATGTCGTCACACTGGACAATGGATATATGTCACGCTGGACACAGGATATATGTCGTCACACTGGACACAGGATATATGTCGTCACACTGGACACAGGATATATGTCGTCACACTGGACACAGGATATATGTCGTCACACTGGACACTGGATATATGTCGTCACACTGGACACTGGATAAATGTCGTCACACTGGACACAGGATATATGTCGTCACACTGGACAATGGATATATGTCACGCTGGACACAGGATATATGTCGTCACACTGGACACAGGATATATGTCGTCACACTGGACACAGGATATATGTCGTCACACTGGACACAGGATATATGTCGTCACACTGGACACTGGATATATGTCGTCACACTGGACACAGGATATATGTCGTCACACTGGACACAGGATATATGTCGTCACACTGGACACTGGATATATGTCGTCACACTGGACACTGGATATATGTCGTCACACTGGACAATGGATATATGTCACGCTGGACACAGGATATATGTCGTCACACTGGACACAGGATATATGTCGTCACACTGGACACAGGATATATGTCGTCACAGTGGACACAGGATATATGTCGTCACACTGGACACAGGATATGTCGTCAGTCGTCACACAGGACAGGACACAGGATATATGTCGTGAGTGACTTGTGACACTGGACAATGGATAAGATATAGGCCGTCACACTGGACACAGCCCCTTGTATTAATGCTGCCCCTGTACACAGTGTACTACTCAGCAGCACTGCAGCCCCTGTGTGTGAGCACTGTAGCACTGAGTTAGTTAGTTAAATCACAAAAAAAACAAAGGGTTCAGGGCTAAACACAGGGCTTAGGGCTAAATAAATCACATCAGGGCACGGGCCACAGGACAGCCCCTGGACAGTGGACACTGCAGCCCCTGCGTGTGAGCACTGCAGCACGACACAGGATATATGTCTTCACACTGGACACAGGATATATGTCATCACACTGGACACAGGATATGTCGTCAGTCGTCACACAGGACAGGACACAGGATATATGTCGTGAGTGACTTGTGACACTGGATAAGATATAGGCCGTCACACTGGACACAGCCCCTTGTATTAATGCTGCCCCTGTACACAGTGTACTACTCAGCAGCACTGCAGCCCCTGCGTGTGAGCACTGCAGCACAACACAGGATATATGTCGTCACACTGGACACAGGATATGTTGTCAGTCGTCACACAGGACAGGACACAGGATATATGTCGTGAGTGACTTGTGACACTGGACAATGGATAAGATATAGGCCGTCACACTGGACACAGCCCCTTGTATTAATGCTGCCCCTGTACACAGTGTACTACTCAGCAGCACTGCAGCCCCTGTGTGTGAGCACTGCAGCACTGAGTTAGTTAAATCACAAAAAAAAACACAGGGTTCAGGGCTAAATAAAATAAATCACAACACAGGGCTTAGGGCTAAATAAATCACATCAGGGCACGGGCCACAGGACAGCCCCTGGACAGTGGACACTGCAGCCCCTGCATGTGAGCACTGCAGCACCTAGTTAGTTAAATCACACTACAGGGCTCAGGCCACAAGTCTACAACACAGGTCAGTGAGGGCAGGTCACGGAGCACAGCACAGCACGGAGCACATGGCACGGAGCACAGCACAGGGCAGTGAGGGCAGGTCACGGAGCACAGCACGGAGCACATGGCACGGAGCACAGCACAGGGCAGTGAGGGCACAGGTCAGGTCACGGAGCAGATGGCACAGAGCACAGCACGGAGCACACGGAGCTTCCCAACCACCCTCTTCCCTCTCCAAGATTGGAGTGAAGATGGCGGGCGCGCGTGCGTCTTTTATAAGATCCCGCTCCCGCGAGAATCCGACAGCGCGATGATGACGTTCGGCCTCGTTATTGGTCCGGAATTCAGGCGGGAACACCCGAGCCGGCTCGGATCTGGCCCGGATCCCGATATTCGGATCTGTCGGATCTCGGGGATCCGGACCCGCTCATCTCTAATAAATACATGTACTTTTACATTTAAAGTTTTATTTCATGAACTTTTGCTGGGGTGAATAATCCTTCTGGTAAAGTCCTAATTTGTAAAATGTTTTTTTGGAATTTTCACTCTATAGGAGTCTGCTCTTATTGTGTTTCACAAGTATCATAAATATCAAATACGGTACACAGTTTGTGCAGTTTACAGAGAATGCTTGCTTTTATTCCAAAAACCTTTAAGAGTAGAGTGATTTGTTCCCACTCTTAAAATGATGCCCTTGTATTGGTTAGACTCAGAAGTAATTGCCAGCCATGATATTTCCTTTAAGTGTTTGTATCAAACAATTGTATTCTATGGACCTAGGGGCCTATCTGGTTGCTATGTTGTTGTGCATAATAAAGTAATTGTTTGCCTACATTTGAAGAAGTCTGGTGAGTGCTTTCCAATACAAATGTAATACAATAAAAGCATATCAAAATCTGCAGCCAACATATAGCATAACCATTGGTACTTATCAAAGCGGAAGCAGCAAATGTTGTATTGACCTTACGGGGTGATTCAGGTTGGTTTGCAAAAGCAAACTTCTTTTTTTAATGGACAAAACCACGTGCACTGCAGGTGGGGCTGATGTAACATGTGCAGAGAGATTGTTTTTTGCTTTTGCGAAAAAACCTGAATTAGGCCCATAGTGTGTCCAACAGCTGTGTACCTACACCTTTATCAAGGACTGCCCACTTGCCCACGCATATACACACAAGTGTGTATGGACTTTTTGCTTTAAGCAGTTTTGTTAAAATACTGTATTTGATGGTGTAATAAATCAATAAGCCTCTTTCACTTGTGTTCTTCTCTACCCTGCTCCCATGGCTCTTTCCTAGTGCCTGAAGCAGAAAGCATATCAATGATTTAAAGATTTGAATTTGTCTCAGATATATTTCCATGGTTGGTAATGAAAAGAGGTTTATTATTTTAATTTAGCATGCTTAGCTTGATATAAACACCAGGGGCTAAGTACGATTTTCTATAATATGTATACTTTAATTTTTCTTTGAGCACTGATATGTGGATTAGTTAGGATAAACACAAACAGTAATCATTTCAATTACTATACTGCAACAATAGTTTCAAATTGATTTGGTTTACACTATAAAGAAAAGGAGTAACCCTATGTATTAGCCAATCGCCACTGCTTTGGAAAGCTGTAATTGTTACATTTACTAGAATATCAAGTCTCACCCTATATCTCACCCTATAATGGTTAAAGGTTAAACTAAATTGAGCTGTGAATTGTTCATCTGTACAATATAACACTAGAATAAAACAAAAATCTGTGCAGAATGTACTTTAATATTGCATTCTGTGGTTTACTCATCTTATGAACCCATTATTCATGATGTCCCCTAGCTATTGTGCAGCGTTTCTTTTCTCCCTTTTCTCACCATTTTATCTCGCTTATTATTTCTCCAGTATTCTTCCTATTCGTTTCCCTCCTAATTTTTCTGTCTCCACCATTTATTTTCAGTCTACCACCTCCCCATATTATCTCCCCCCCCCCCACACACACACCATTCCACCCCTATTATTTCCTCTCTCTTCCCCCTATCCTAATCGCATGTTTGCAGTAGTCTTGAATTTGTGGCACTACAACTTCTCACTGTGGATGTTGAGGCAATGGGCCTGATCCGGTGTTGGATTGAATTCCGATAATCACACACATGATTGATATTTATAAACTGCGCATATGCTCTTATAGCTAAAAAGTTGCACAGCAAATGCACCCAAAGGTGAGAGCGTAATGAGTCATAGTACATAGCTATTGGCTTTACAATGTCAACAATGCATCCAACTGTTGCATCTAAAGACCAACATAGTGGGCATCCCAGTCCTTGAACAGACACACAATTGTAAACCAGGGAAAGGACATTTAATAGCACTTGTATAAAGTTGCAGATGGTTACAGCAGTGTGTGACTCCATGTACACAGTAAAGTCAGTCTGCATCATTGCTCCCACTTCCCTCTCATATCACTGTCAATATGTCCTTGTGTGATCTGTCTTAGCTTTGTAGTTGTACAGATCAATGCAACTGCTGTGAGAAAATGTATTACATGTAACTGATTGCTAATATACAGTATAGTGGAATTGTTTGTCGGATAACATTGCACCTATCCAGTTGACATATTATACATGATGGATTAATATACTGTACAGTAGGTACTGTACATGCACAGTGTAAAACACACACCCACATATACATGTTTTGTAGCCAATTCCTGAATATCATGGTTTTTATATAATTGTAAACATATGTCATGGCACCCTTGAATGTCAGACTTTTTTTTTACAGCACCCTTGGGCTAAAAGATTCGGTACTTGTTTCCTAGAACGGTGCCCACGAATTTGATCTTAGGCATCGCAAGGAAAAAAATTGCGTCGGTCGCATCACATGTGGCCAAAAAAATCGCATGCGATGCGACCGACGCGATTACCACGATTTTACATAGGGAACAATGTTAAATGGCCCAATTGACCCGATTTCACATAGGGAACAATGTTAAATGGCCCACAGACCCCAAATACGCACCCTGAAGTGTGAAATGGCCCCCCCAATTGTTAACGCCACCCCACAATCAACGTCAACCCCGAAGCGTGGCGAGCGCAGCATGCCCGCGAGGGGCGGCGGTACGTGTCCTCCGACCTTTTCATACCCCCACTATCCACGTCGGCGTGGAGTTGAGAATAGAAAGTGTGGCGAGCGCAGCGAGCCACCGAGCCCGAAGCGTGGCGAGTGGACGCGGAACACGTTCCCGAAGCGTGGCGAGCAGACACGGATTACTTAACATATATTCCGCGTCCCCTCGCGGGGCTCGCCGCGCTCGCCACACTTCGGGCTCGTATTCCACGTCCGCTCGCCACGCTTCGGGCTCACTTTCTATTCTCAACTCCACGCCGACGTGGATAGTGGGGGTAAGAAAAGGTCGGAGGACGCGTAACGCCGCCCCTCGCGGGCTCGCTGCGCTCGCCACGCTTCGGGTTGACGTTGATCGTGGGGTGGTGTTAACAATTGGGGGGGCCATTTCACACTTCAGGGTGGCTATTTGGGGTCTGTGAGCCATTTAACATTGTTCCCTATGTAAAATTGGTAATCGCGTCGGTCGCATCACATGCGATTTTTTGGCCGCATGCGATGCGACCGACGCGATTTACCATGCATTTCTATGTAAAAGCGCGGACATCGCATCGGTCGCATCGCATGCCATTATAATGGCATGCGATGTACATGCGATGCCCACGATTGGCGCCGTTCTAGGAAACAAGTACCAAAGATTCTTATTGAGAAATTTAGAAAAATATATTTAAATAAGTAAATACGGTACTTGTGTATTTTGGCGGCGCCCCCGATCTCCATCGCGCGATGTTTTCATCGCATCGCTTGCCATGCACCCGATGGCATGCGATGCGACGCGATTTTTGCCCCCTATGCGATGAAAGATTGTATAAGCACCCTAAAGGGTGCATTTAAGCACCCTAATGGGTGCTTACAATGTTAAATGCACCCCCACGCCACTCCCCCACTATAAACGTGAACCCGAAGCGTGGCGAGCGGCGGAGGTACGAGTCCTCCGACCTTTTCATACCCCCACTATCCACGTCGGCGTGGAGTTGAGAATAGAAAGTGTGGCGAGCGCAGCGAGCCACCGAGCCTAAAGCATGGCGAGCGGACGCAGATACCTTCACAGGTATCCGCGTCCCCTCGCGGGGCATGCTGCGCTCGCCACGCTTCGGGCTTGGTGGCTCGTTGCGCTCGCCACACTTTCTATTCTCAACTCCACGCCGACGTGGATAGTGGGGGTATGAAAAGGTCGGAGGACGCGTACCACCGCCCCTCGTGGGCTCGCTGCGCTCGCCACACTTCGGGTTCACGTTTATAGTGCGGGGGGGGGGTGGCGTGGGGGTGCATTTAACATTGTAAGCACCCATTAGGGTGCTTATACAATGTTTAATCGCATCGCATTGTATGGCATTGTATGCCATATACAATGGCATACAATTTTAAAATTGTATGCCATTGTACAATATCGCGCGATATCGCGTCGCATCGCATGCCTTATGGTATGCGATGCGATGGGCGCCGCCAAAATACACAAGTACCGTAAATACTATGTATATCTTATTCTTAGTTATGTTATGAGAAGGATTCACTTTCTGTTTGTCCACGTATTATACAGTATGTTTGGCAACCACTAGAACTGATTTTGCCTATTACATTGACAATTAATAATTTAAGTTTTTCCTGGACCACCAACCCAGTGTACCGAGGCACCCAATTTGGCAGCCACTGTTATAAAGTAAATATAATATATCAGCATGTTTGACATACAGCTGGCTCTCATATTCTCATTGTTTTCATATATCAGTAACTTTCTCTATGGATGACACTTACTTGAGGCTACAGTAGTCATTCCTATCTCCACTTTAGAGTGTGATTTGACCTTCACTATTGTGGAACTACAAGTTCCTGTGGGCCCTTTAATGCCCCTCATGCTGGGACTTGTGGTTCTCCAAGTCCCTGCATACATAGTTTCACAAATAAACATAATTTTTTTTTTCAAATTTTACACAATGGCTATCAGACCAGTGCCCACTGCACAGGGGCACTGGGGACAGCCTCAGGCAGGTCCGGCGCTACCCCCTCAGCAGAGGATGCAAAGCAGGTAGGCGCCCGGCAGGAGAGGCGCCCTCCCTACTGTACATCCTCTGCTGTCCTCCGTGCCTGTCGGCTGCTGCTGCTGCTGCGCCTGTCACACTTCATCACAGGCAGCAGCGCCGGAGGCACAGAGATCCCCTCCTGGCTCATTATCAGCTGGTCATCGGCAGGGGCCGAAAGGGGGTGGAGCTTCACAGATGGAGGGGGCGTGGCTACACTGACCAGAAGGGGCGGAGCTACAAGGGTGCAAGACTGACTGAAGACACCAGGAAACAGGAGAGGATGAGCTGCCACCATTGTAAAGTGTGAGTGTACTGATGTGGGCACGTGTGTAGGCAGCGCTACTAATGTCAGCAACTGGTGTGGGCACATGTGTAGGCAGCACTACTAATGCCGACAACTGGTGTGGGCACATATGTAGGCAGCGCTACTAATGTCGGCAACTGGTGTGGGCACGTATATAGGCAGCACTGCTTATGTCGGCAACTGGTGTGGGCACATGTGTAGGCAGCGCTACTAATGTCGGCAACTGGTGTGGGCACGTATATAGTCAGCGCTGCTAATGTCGGCAACTGGTGTGGGCACGCATATAGGCAACGCTACTAATGTCGGCAGCTGATGTGGGTACATGTATAGGCAGCACTACTAACGTCGGCAACTGGTGTGGGCACGTGTATAGGCAGCACTACTAATGTCGGCAACTGGTGTGGGCACGTATATAGGCAGCACTGCTAATGTCGGCAACTGGTGTGGGCACATGTGTAGGCAGCGCTACTAATGTCGGCAACTGGTGTGGGCACGTATATAGTCAGCGCTGCTAATGTCGGCAACTGGTGTGGGCACGTATATAGTCAGCGCTGCTAATGTCGGCAGCTGATGTGGGCACATGTATAGGCAGCACTACTAACGTCGGCAACTGGTGTGGGCACGTGTATAGGTAGCACTACTAATGTCGGCAACTGGTGTGGGCACATGTATAGGCAGCGCTACTAATGTCGGCAAATGGTGTGGGCACGTTTGTAGGCAGCGCTACTACTGTCGGCAACTGGTGTGAGTACCTGTGTAGGCAGCACTACTAATATCGGCAACTGGTGTGGACACGTGTGTAGGCAGTGCTACTAATGCCGGAAACTGGTGTGGGCACGTGTATAGGCAGCACTACTAATGTCGGCAACTGGTCTGGGCACGTGTAGAGGCAGCACTACTAATGTCGGCAACTGGTGTGGGCACGTGTAGAGGCAGTGCTACTAATGTCTGCAACTGGTGTAGGCATGTGTATAGGCAGGACTACTAATGTCGGCAACTGGTGTGGGCATGTGTATAGGCAGCGCTACTAATGTCGGCAACTGGTGTGGGCATATGGTTACACAGTGCTACTACTGTCGGCAACTGGTGTGGGCACTACGTATAAGCAGAAGTAATACTTTCAGGCAACTGGTGTGGGCACGTGTATAAGCAGAGCAACTACTTCTTTTGGCAACTGGTGTGGGTGTTATAGATAAGCAGAGGTACTACTGTCAGCATCTGGTGTGGGTATATGGTTACGCAGTGCTACTAATGTCGGCAACTGGTGTGGGCTTACATATAGGCATCGCTACTACTTTTCGCAACTGGTGTGGGTGTTATGAATAAGAAACGCTACAAATGTGGGCATATGCAGGAGTACTCGGGGCATTATGTGTAGCATAATGTGTGTCAAAGTCATATGGGCATTATAGTGCATGGCATATTATGTAAGGGGAATTACAGTGTGTGGCATAATGTGTAATGGACATTATGGTGTTCTGCATATTGTGCAAGGGGCATCATGATGTGTGGCTTTACGAATAATGTGCATTACTGTGTGTGGTTACTATAATGTGTTATGGGCTTTGAGGTGTGAAGCATAATGTGTTATGGGGATTATGGTGTTTTTGGTACTTTTATGTGACCACGCCAATTCCGCATGAAGCCTCGCTTCTACAATTTTGCACGCGCCTTTGTCGCGCACTGTCCCTGTTTTTTCACACATGGCACCAAAATGGCTAGTTATGGCACTGGTGCTGTGTTAGGTGAATAAGATTGTGCTACTGTGTGGTGTAATTTGGAGTAAGAGCATTATTGTGTGGCCACACCCTCCCTTTGTAAAGTTTGGGTGGGCGCAAATTTATAGTTTGCAGGAGGGCACCGAACCCCCTAGCACCGGCCCTGGCCTCAGGCTTCAGCCTGGGCAAGGTTAATCCTGGAGAGGGGCCTTTATTGGAGGGTCCCCACTCCCCCAGGGCCCCTACCCAGGCTGACCGGTCAGGGGGGTATAATGCTTCGGCCGTGGGGCCTTATATAATAAGTGTCCTCCAGCTGTGGCATTACCCTGCTGGCTGGTTGGGACTGGTGCTGGTTCTCAAAATCCAGGGGAATCCTACTCATTTTCACCTGTATTCTGGAAACCAGAACCAGCCCTTGAGCCTGGTGCTGGTTTTAAAAAGTCCAGGGATCCCCTATGTCGTTTACCCCATGATTTTTTAAAACTAGGAACGGCTTTTTGAGCCTGGGGCTGGTTACAGCCATGTAGAGGACCCCATGCCATTTTTTTATTTATTTATTTAATTTTACTTTTAATATTTTATTTACACCCACCTAGCCAAAACCCAATCCACCTCAAAGAGAACAAATGATGATTGAAAAGCCTTGCAAGTAGAGCTGCAGAGCAGCATACTGACTTCTTCGTAGATGATATGAGGATGTAGGCCATTGATCTGCCCTAGGAAGGACAATATGAAGCATTATACCAGTTAAAGACTGCCATAGATGTAATTGAAGGAGGAATTTGTGACATACAGCTGGTATTTCACCAGGTTTACCAAGAAAGCTTGATGAAAGTGGCACATGAAGTCCAGTTCGGATATTATCAAAACCAAGGCACATCTAATGTACACATTCTAATTATCAGTCATGCTGAATGATCAAACCAAATACTGGTTTTGCACTACAGTATGTGCAAGCTGGTTGTCAAGTCTGGTGATGTGGTGTAGCTGATTCTCATTATATTTAAACTAGTTGTATGGGTTGTGGTAGATATTTTAGAGCCATAACCATTCCCAATAGCTCAGGAAAAACAAATATCCTGATTAGTGATACTCAGAAGCAGTGGCTCGCTTTTCCATTCATGCAGACAAATATGCAGTTATAGCTGTTTTCACCAGAAAAGGGTTTCCTAAATAAATATTAACTAATCAGAATTGATGATTGATAGCTTTCTCTGTCTCTACTCAAACAATGGCTGCCTTTTTCTTTGCCCTCTCTATAAAATGTGATACTTTACATACACAAAAAGGATATTAAGGATAATATAATAGTTTGACACTTAAAATAAAGCGAAAATCACAGAGATTAGCCTCTTAATTTCCCTCTTCGATGTGCCGTAAGAACACGTGTGATAAATTTAAACACACGGTCTTAGGCAGAATTAAAGAAGGGAATAAGGTAGTGCCAAAAATCAGGCGCACAGTAATTAGTATAAATAATGTAATTAATATAATTATTGCTATTAACAAAGTGTAGGTTGCTGCTCTCAATTGAGGACCTCTGTATTCCTCAGTACTATTCAATTAAAAAAAATCTTGCGCTCTCTAGATTTTTTACTTAAAATAAAGCCACTGCCAATGTTCCTTACCTTTTTGAGTTATATACACAATACTAAAGAATTACCATAAGAATCACATTATGTACACCTGAATATATATGCTTTCCTTGCAATATAGTTAATATACAGTTAGTAGCATGTAAAATTTTACTATTATTGCAACCTTTCCCAAGAAACGCTAAAGTCAATTTATTTGCATCAGACAAATGTTATTATACACAAAATAAGAATGCAAGTCTAGAGGCTTACTGCAGTCATTACTCTGGATGTACACTTTTCTAATTAATTATTGAAGTGAAAGTATTGTCCCTTCACAGTACATACTCTTTCATAATTATCGCTTTGGGTAGTATTTATCTTAATTAAGATCTCTTGCCTCATAAAGATTCTGAGAATTGTGCATAATGTACATAAAACTATTATAGGTGTTTCTTTAGAGGGTGCAAATTGAGCAATTGTTCAGAGATTAAGTTGAACAAATCTCTGCTGGGGATTAACTTCAAAGTGAATGTTTTCTACAATGTTGTAAATTGTATTCAAATGCGACCTTTGCTAAACCTATATGATTTTTGCCAGTGGATAATAATTGGGTGGATAAAAAATGTAAAACATATTAAAGCATTTTCTTTTCGATGTAAATTTAACAATAATCTAAATGCACTATTATAATTCTGTCAAAGTATCAACTTGGTTAATCATAAACTTTACAAAAATGTCCAGGAGAAACTGTTAAATTATTTCTACTTATGCATGGGAATTTAAAGTTCACTGGAAAATGTAAAAAAAAAGATTTTGTAATAGATGTTGGGTTGAACTAACTAGAGTTATAGTTATATAGAGTAATGTCTATAGATTGTACGCTTGTAAGCAGGGCCCTCCCACTTTTTAACTGTCTATATAAGAAACTGTTACTAAATAAATAATATTGATA
Organism: Crinia signifera; assembly: GCF_055691185.1. Taxonomy (NCBI): domain Eukaryota; kingdom Metazoa; phylum Chordata; class Amphibia; order Anura; family Myobatrachidae; genus Crinia; species Crinia signifera. The sequence continues at coordinate 255,390,316 of NC_139218.1, forward strand.
GTAACATAGCTAGGAATAGTGTACATACTGTTCTTTGTTTCATGTATCATATAATTAACATACTATTAATTCAATATATAATTAGGCACTTGTTTCCTAGCACGGTGCCCGTTGTAGGTGATCGCATACCTTAAGTCAACGTATGCGATGGACGCGACCGACGCGATTTCAGGGCTATTTTTAGCCTTTTCCCCGACAATTAAAAAATCGCGTCCATCGCATGCCTTAAGTTAAGGCATGCGATGTGAACGATGTGATGGACGCGATTTTACATAGGGAAAAATGTTAAATGGGCCAATGGACCCGATTTTTCATTGTATACCCACCCTTATGGGTATTTTACATGAGAAATGCCCCCCCCTCATTGTTAAGGCCACCCCACAATGAACGTCAACCTGAAGCGTGGCAGGGTTACGCGTTCTCCGAACCTTTTCATACCCTTACTATCCACGTCGGCGTGGAGTTGATTATATATAGTGTGGCGAGCGGGCGCGTAATACCTGTGAAGTAATGCGCGTTCGCTCACCATGCTTGAAATCAACTCCACGCCAACATGGATAGAGGGGGTATGAAAAGATCGGAGGATGCGTACCGCCGCCCCTCGCGGGCTCGCTGCGCTCACCACACTTCAGGTTGACGTTGATCGTGGGGTGGCGTTAACAATGGGGGGGGGGCATTTCACACATCAGGGTTGGGAAACAATAAAAATTGGGGTCTGGGGGCCATTTAACATTGGAGCCAATGTAAAATCGGGTCTCAGGGACCATTTTACATTGATTCCAATGTAAAAATCGCGCCGATTTGGGGGGGGGGGGGGGTTGGGTTCCAATGGACACAATTTTTATTGCTGGCACCGTGCTAGGAAACAAGTACCTATAATCAGGGCCGGCAACAGAAATCTTGGGGCCCGGTACATAGACATCTCCGGGCCCCCTCCCAAAAAATAAACCCTCTTGACATCCCTCCGCACGCATTTCATATTTTATATATTTAATATATATACACGCCTTGAAAAAGGGGGACCACCCCCGAAATGTTGGCTATTTTGCTTTGAAATACAGCACATTTGATTCAAGACCCTGGAGTGCCATCCTTTCTTCCGTCTCATACCATTTATATTGGAGGGGCACCAGGGCAGCTGACTGCCACGGAGAGTGCCGGGCTGCATCCCCCCCCTATATATATATATATATATATATATATATATATATATATATATATATATATAAAGAGAGTGCCAGGGACTCACCACAGCAGGAATCATGCTGGTAATAATTTTGCTGCCACTGCTGAGGGGGGTGGGCAAGGGAGCAGCTTGTCCCCCCCCCCAAGTATGAGAGAGGTGCCAAGCAAGTTGCTAACTTGCACCCAAGCAAGTTAGCAACCAAATGCTGCGCCATGCTCTGACTTTTCTTTTCGACTGACCGTTCTGGCAGGGCTGGTGCAGCATACTCCCCAGCAGCAGGGAAGTGCAGGTATGGAGAGACTCTGCTGCTGGCTGGACGGTCCGTGACAGGCAGGAGTCTGTGCGCGGAGATACCTTGAAAGTACGGATGCTGCTGGAGGACGGAGGTGCCGGGCGGCGTAACTTCACTGGGGGCCTAAGAGTGCGGCGCACAACTCCAGCGTCTGGCGGAAAGGAAGAGGGCGGCACATTGCGCCAATACCATCTTCGATGTCTAGGGGGGGAGAAATCGGAGCGGGGCGCACATCACTGTCATCTGGGGGGAGGAGGTGCTGCTGATCATGGGGCCCCCCCGACCCTTGGGGCCCGGGTCAGATGTCCCCCTTGACCCCCCTGTCGCCGGGCCTGCCTATAATTAATATTTCATATTATGTATTTAAAAATAGGAAAATATTTTTTATTATGTACTATACATGTAAAGTAGGAATGTTTGTTTTTCAACAGTTATCTACAAGATTCATAGTGAAGTGTTTGAATTGAGATTGATATTATAATTATATTTATTATTTAATTATTTACAGGTTTTTTGATATAGTGCAGCAAATTCCATTGCGCTTTATAGAAAAAGCGTTCCTTTTCATTTTTGTTTTCGTCCTAGAGATAGTTATTGCTATCATTGTGGTTGGCACTCCAGCTGCCTCCCAGGGATGCATGGTCATGCCCAATTAAATTAACTGAGATTTTGAGGTAGATAAGGAAGTTTAATGATCTCATTGGAATGTCTATCAGTGACAATGAAATTCCATGACAGATCGTAATATTAATGATTCGAAATCTTAGGTTGGGAAATTCTGCAAAGTGGGAGAATTACTTATTAAAATAATAAAACAGGGAAGAAAAGGAGGAAGATAGGAAGGTACACATACAAAACAAAGAGGTTGGGCATAAAATACTATATTGTCATTTGTTCTAGCCTTTACATAAACTTGAAGGCTCTAACACAGGGGTGGGCAATAAGCAGCCGTCCAGCTGTTGATGAACTACACATGCCATCATGCCTTGCATCAGTTTAATCTTGGCCAAATATCAAAACTAAGGCAAGGGATGCTGGAATGTGTAGTTCATCAATAGCTGGATGCCTGCTTTATTGCCCATCCCCCAGGTCCATCCAACAACATACTGTAAGCTACTGCACATGTTTGTCAATGCCCCAGTGCAGACACATGTGAAGCTAGTAATTTTGAAATTGCTGCTGGTGGAAAAAGTGATTTGGGCATTAAAGGGATCAGGGTGGGGAGTACAGTTGTGTGGACACTGATAGGGCTGGGGAGAGGGTGCTCTGATGTGGACATTGAAGCAAAAGAGGAGGTGCTGAAGGTAAATATTGAATGGGGAAAATGAATGGGCAATGAAGGGCAGAGATTCTGTGAGGTAGACATTAAAGTGGGGCAGGTGTCATAGGTGTACTTTGGAGAGGCATGGGAGAGAGATACAGTGAGGTGGTTATTGAAAGTAGACACTGCCCTTCTCCTCTGATAACCTGGGCTCCAAAACCCTGCTACAGAAAATACCATGCTATACAAAGGTATTAGGGCCCAAGGGGTTATAGGGACCCAGTGCCGCCATCAGCCTGGCATGACAAGGTTCCTTATTTTCTATATTGTGCAGCGCCCCACACGGGCAGCCGTTTGTACATGGTGGCCGGGCAGCAGGTGCTTGTGGGACATGGATACAGACAGAGGCAGCAGAGGAGTGCCCTGCACATCAGAGTCTGCATCCATTCCATCCGGTGACCGTCCTCCTCCTTCGGTAACCATAGCAACAGGCAGCCAATCGCATTTTAGGGGTGTCTGGGAGTCTGGCTGGTAGCAATATTATGAAGGGTCATAGTTTTATCACTTAAATCAGTACAAACCTATGGTGTGCAGAATGGGGAAGCATGGCAACAATATTATGGAAGTCCCTTGTAATCCATACCCCTCCACACCTTCACAGTTTCTTTATGAATAGTGTAGGAATTTATCCCCAGTTGTCTTGGTAACTGGTCCTAGAGCATTTCACAGCATTTATGATGAACTGATTTAGCTGTGTAACACCCCCTGACACTGGTTACATTATACCAGTTATACAGTGCACTCAGTGGACATACTGTACAGTGCACGTTATCACTCTTACTGCAGTCACCTAATTATATTGGAGGTTGCTGTCCATCAAATGATTTTTCACCCCTTCTGTAATAACTTTTTTTAATTTCTATTTTTATTTTTCATTTTCATCTACACACATACATAATTAAAATAAAAAAAAAAATCGGACATATAAGAACACATATACAGAGTACAGAAAAAAGGAAAAAAAAAAAAAAGATATATATAAGGATTTATATAAATACATAAGTAAATAGATCAATATACATTTAACATAAAAAATACCCAGGCAGATGAATAGACCAGAGAACCTTGGCACAATCGTTTACATAAATACTGTGGAGAGGTATGCGATCAGAGTTCTAGCCCCATTCCCCCCTTACTTCTATCTCTCCTTCTCCCTACCCACCCTCCCCCTTTCTTTCCCTTCCCTCGCTCTTCCCTTCCTTTACTTCCCTATTTCTGTGCCCTCCCTCTCTAATTGTAGTGCAGCTTAAAATATGTGATTACTATGTGATTGTTCGGCGCACCTGCTATGTGCGTATGTAGTTTGTGTTTGTTTATGTGCTTCTTGTGTGTTTCTTGTGTGTTTCCTATGTGTTTCTTGTGTTTTTGTGTTACCTGTTCTTCTATTCATATGTGTACCTTGTGTTCTTGTGGTTCGTGAGGTGATCTTAATTAATTTCTTTACCCCTTCCCTTCCCCCCTCCCTCTCCACCCTCCCTTATTTCTGACCCCATCTCTCTTCTACCTTATCTATACATCCCTGATCGTTTCCATCTGAACGAGAAGAAAAAAAAAAAAAAAAAAAAAAAACCCTTCCTTCACCTTCTTTTCTACTTAGACTATACACCTTGACTTTGTATTCCTTTGGCCGGTTTACATTTAACTTTTTAGGTTTATCTTTAACCCTTTTTTTTTTTTTTTTTTAACACCAGCCAGCATTACAGATTCAACATAAAAATTTTTTCATCTTTTAACTAAGGAGCATGGACAATTCATCAGCCTATATATATACACTTTTAATCATATGCCTATTCATGTGATCCTCTTTCAAATATTAAATCAACTTTTAAATTATATCCTCCCCTCTACCCAATCCAGCTGTACACCACCTATCCCATTTCTCATTAAATCTGTGTATGGCCCCTCTGGTTTTAAACATATGTCGTTCGTGCCGTACCACATCATTGACCAGTGCTCGCCATTTATAGATATTTGGAGTTTCTGTTGTGTGCCAGTTCCTGGCTATTATCACCTTGGCCATTGTAGTAAGGCACAACACATATTTATACATAATCTTTGAGTTTGTTTCCTCTATTCCAATTCCAAAGAGACACACTAATGGGTCTATCTCTGGTAGCATTGAGGCTGTGGTCCGTATTTCTCTCCAAACCTCCTTCCAGAATTTGTATATATTTGGACACTCCCACACCATGTGCCAGAATCCTGTATTTTCTTTTTGACACCTGGGGCAGTCCGAGTTATCTCTAAGACCTGCTTTTAGAAGAGATGCCGGTGTCCAATATACCCTATGCAGTATAAAAAAGGATATCTGCCTAAATCTAATACATGGGGTTGCATTTTCCACGGATTCTAATATCTGATTCCACACTTCCCCCGTAACCGGACCAATATCCACTTCCCATTTTATCCTCAATTTTTTTATTTGGTCTGATTCATCTTTTTCATTTATTACCGCATATAGAGCAGACATCCTTCCCTTTCGCCCCAACCTCAGCAACAGTTTTTTTACTGGAGAATCTAAAATTACCGGTGGCCCTTCTCGAAACTCAGCTGTTATCGCATGCCTTAACTGAAAATATCTGAATAGTGCCCTATTTGGTATGCCAAATTCATCTTTTAATTGTTGAAATGTTTTAATCATATTTTCGCTAAGTATCTGTCCCAGTTCTGTCACCCCATATCTAGCCCATATATTATCCTCTGACAATTTCTGTAGCTCCGGGTATCTATTATTGAACCAGATTGGGGTTGACCCATCTCTGGCGGACCAATTATATAAGGAATGGGCAAATTTCCATATCATTAACGCTTGTCTAAGTAAATGCGGAAATCTACCCGGTGATAGACCAGCCAGGAGGAATTGGAGAGGTGAAAAGGGAATAGAAGAAAATCTTTTTACCTGTTCCGCAATAAAACTTATCATTGTTGTATCCAGAGTGCCTTTTACCCAATCCGACAAATACCCCAGCTGTGAGGCTACATAATAGAGTCTCAGGTTGGGTAACCCCAGACCTCCCATTCGTTGTGTCTTGTACAGTGTCTTAATTGAGACTCTGGCTGGACGATTATTCCATATAAATGATAGCATTATATTTTCTATCTTTTTAAATATTTGCTTCGATATATATATCGGGGAATTCTGTAGTACATATACAAATTTGGGCTGTATAGCCATTTTGACCATATTGATACGACCCAGAACCGATAGCGGTAATTTCCGTCCATCAAATGATTTTTCACCCCTTCTGTAATAACAGTCAGTCTAGACTTTCCAGACTAGCACGGATGGTGTATTGGTTAGCATTACTGCCTCACAGTACTGAGGTCATGGGTTCGATTCCCACCATGGCCCAAACCGTGCGGAGTTTGTATATTCTTCCGGTACTTGCATTGGTTTCTGCCGGGTACTCCGGTTTCCTCCCACAATCTAAAAAAATATACTGGTAGGTTTATTGGCTGTTATTACAGAAGGGGAGAAAAATCATTTGATGGACAGCAACCTCCAATATAATTAGGTGACTGCAGTAAGAGTTAACCCTAGAATGTCTGTGTGTGCATGTGGTCGGTAATATAGATTGTAAGCTCCACTGGGGCAGGGACTGATGTGAATGTTCTTATATCCTCTGTAAAGCACTGTGGAATATTCCCAATGCCCGTAGTTAGCAGGCATCGCCATGACTGCATTCTCAGGGGAACACCAGCATTTTTATGGGGACACCCATAAACCACTGGGTGTTCCCTAGCTACCGCCTCTTGCTGACCACCAGCTTTCCCTTTGGAGAGCAAATAGCTCTGCAAGTGTGAAACTCCCTGAAGCCGTTCGCTGCTGGGGTTTGCACATATTGGCACATGCACAAACCCTCCACCATTGGACGGACACTGGGGCCAAATTTGGACCCGAATGAACGGGCCTGTATTGGCACCTTTATCTTAAAATGATTGACCATTTTGATTTTATAGATTTATATTGGGTTTTCAATAATAAAGACAATGAAGTAAGAAAAGAGTAGATTGTAAAGTTTCTTCTAAAAATGCCTTATCCTGAAGATACATACTTTTGGTGGAAGGAGAAGGTTTGGATATAAAAGCAGAGTAGGATACAGTGACAGCTTGTTGTTGGGAAAGGTATAGGTGAGAATGGCGTTTTCGTAAAAGAGCTTCATATTTTAAAATTGCACTTCTTAGTACCGCCCTAGCTACCATCCAGTATACTGGTGGATCCTCAGCCAATTTATGATGGTTATGGGTGTCATAGTCATTCCAAGTAGTGTATCAGTTAAATAAGTCTGAAAGGAAGGTGAGTGTGATAAGTGTGCTGGAAAATGCCATGCTCGGTATGTAGATGTTTCCTTTGAAACCTGAAGGGATACAGGGGGTTATTTTGGTTCACTCTTTCTGACAAATTTCTTCTTAGATGGACAAAACCATGTGCACTGCAGGTGGGGCAGATGTAACATGTGCATAGAGAATTTGATTTGGGTGAGTTACATTGTTTCTGTGCAGGGAAAATACTGACTGATTTATTTTTACACTGCAATATAGATCTCACTTTAAAGTAAAGCCCCACCCAAATCTAATTCTCTCTGCACAAGTAACATCTGCCCCACCTGCAGTGCACATAGTTTTGTCCATCTAAGAAGGGATTTGTCAGAAAGAGTGAACCAAAATAACCCCCACAGTGATTAATGCATGATCTGAGAGTATGATGGGAGATATTTCAGCCTCCTTTACTAGTGGGAATAGAGAGACAGGAACTCAGAGGAAGTCAATTCGAGATAGGGGGTTGTGTGCTGTGGAAAGACAGGTGTACTCTCAAAGAGTGGGGCGAAGAGCCCGCCATGTATCAATTAGCTGAAGAGAATTTAGTAGGAAGGGGATACCTAGTTTAGGAAGATGCCTTGTTTGTTTTGGGGTGTCATGAACCGGCATACAGCACTGTTACCTCTCTCACGCTGGAGCACTCCAGTTCACCTGCTTCCTAGTGTCCCTGTTGCTTAGGTGCTGAGCATGGCCACGCCCCCCTTGATACGCTCCACCAATGACTGCAAACCCTCTGGTACAAAGATCAGCTATTCCCAGCTAGCCTTGCCTTGGACTACAAGTCGCTACCAGCAACAAGTATCCTGGCTCTGTCTCAGTTCAGTTCCCTTGTTCTGACACAGTTACCTGTTCCTGTTCGTCTCCCTGTGTGATTCCGCCAGTCAATAATCTCCTGCTGGTTTTTCCAAGTTCCTGATTCTCTGCTCCAGTTACCCTCCGTGGAACTACTGCTCCCAGCAACCAGACTCCAGGTTCCAAGCTGCAGTACAAGCTGCCATTTCCAAGTGCAGCAGAGACTTCCAGCAGGTGTAATCACCAGCAAGCACCTGAGCAACAACCTGAGCTATCCAGCCTGTTAACCCATCTGGTGCTGAAGATTATCAGTGTAAGTCTCCTGCCAAGCAAACCTGGTTTATACTGCTGCAGCATTACTGGCATTTCCTGTGTTGTTTACTGGACTTATACTGCTTGCCTTACTGTTTGGACTCTCAGCTTCCACGCTGATTATTTCCATTGCTCCTACCATTTGTTTCAATTGCCATATTGCCTGTCTGCATCTTCAATAATAAATACCAGCGCACATGCGCAGAAACTTCATCTCGCCTCCACGACTAATCCTTCCTTCCACCACTGACCCACAAGCACCAACACCGGGAACATCACTAACCCCAGATCTGACAGTTAGTCCAAGGCCCATGGACCCGGACGGAGGTCAGAATGTGGGTACAGGGGCCTTCCAGAGCTTGTCTTCTCGGTTAGACAGTCAGGAGGCCGCCCAACGACAAGTTATCGAGTTTCTGCAAGGAATGTCGTCGCGTCTGGATCGTCTGCAACAATCATTTCCTACTGCTTCTGTGCCTCCAGTGTCTACTCCAGTGCCAGCTTTCAGTTCTTCCGAGTCCGTTCCTCCAGTAGTTCTGACTCCAGTCTCTCACCTGCATCTTCCTGCACCCGCCAAGTATGATGGCAATCCCAAGCTGTGTCGAGGGTTTATTAACCAGTGTGAAATACAATTTGAACTGCTACCCCACAACTTCCCAACACAACGGACTAAGATCGCCTATATAATATCCCTGCTGACTGGTCCTGCCCTGGCTTGGGTTTCTCCTTTGTGGGAGCGTGCAGACACTTTGCTTAGTAATTACCCAGAGTTCCTCTCAACTTTCAAACGCATCTTTGATGAACCTGGGCGCTCAACTTCGGCCTCTTCAGATTTGATTCAACTCAGACAAGGCAACCGGAGTATGTGTCAATACATTATCCAATTCCAGACGTTGGCATCAGAGGTTGAGTGGAATAACGAGGCATTGGTGACTGTCTTCCGGCATGGTCTTTCAGATCGCATTAAGGATGCACTTGCCACTCGAGATATTCCTCCGCAGCTGAACGATTTGATTTCCTTGTGTACTAAAATTGATTCCCGTATACGTGAACGGAACAGTGAGAAGAATCGCAGTGATCTCCGCACACCGTTGCGGCCTATGCCTCCGGCACAGTCCCAGTCTTTAACTTCGGATGAGCCTATGCAGATAAATAGGTCTCGACTCACTCCTGAGGAGCGGTCAAGAAGACTACAGGGAAGACTGTGTCTATATTGTGCGGCTGCTGGTCATCAGTTGAATTCCTGCCCTGTACGTTCGGGAAACGACCGGGCCTAACTTGTAATGGGGGAGTCAAGTTAGGTTCACTCCACCAATCTCCTCCTTCTTCAGATCTTGTTCTACCAGCTATTATTGAGACCAATTCTGGACTTTACTCTGTGTCGGCCTTAGTCGACTGTGGTGCTGCCGGCAACTTCATCACGCAGTCTACAGTAGACCGTCTCCGTCTTCCAGTTTCAAAACTGTCCCAACCAATTTACATAACTGCGGTAGATGGAAGTCGCATCCAAGAGGGCCCAATTACTCAGCAAACACAATCTGTCGTACTGGGTATAGGAATCCTTCACTCTGAGCTCATTGAGTTCCTCATCATCTCTAAAGCTTCACATGAGGTCATTCTGGGGATGCCGTGGCTCCAGCGACATAATCCACGATTTGATTGGTCAACTCTTCAGCTGGTATCCTGGTCTCCATCCTGTTACCATACCTGTCTAGCTCAAGTTATTCCAGTGAGATCTTCCGGTACGTCCTTGTCATCAGGTCTCCCAGAAGCCTACCAAGACTTCGCTGACGTCTTCAGTGAAAAGGCAGCTGATAACCTGCCTCCTCACCGGGAGTGGGATTGCCCTATAGATCTCATCCCTGGTAAAAATCCTCCTCGTGGACGAACTTATCCTTTGTCAGTACCAGAGACTGAGGCTATGAGTACCTATATTAAAGAGAATCTCCAGAAAGGGTTTATCCGTCCGTCTTCTTCTCCTGCCGGAGCGGGATTCTTCTTCGTTAAAAAGAAGGATGGAGGATTACGCCCTTGCATTGACTATCGGGGTCTAAATGATGTGACTATTAAGAACAGCTATCCACTGCCGCTCATTACCGAACTCTTTGACAGGGTAAAAGGGGCTCGTATATTCACCAAGTTAGATCTTCGGGGAGCCTATAATTTGATCCGTATCCGTAGTGGTGATGAATGGAAGACCGCGTTCAACACCCGTGACGGTCACTACGAGTACCTGGTCATGCCCTTCGGGTTGAGTAATGCACCCGCAGTGTTTCAACACTTCGTAAATGAAATATTTCGAGATGTGCTGTATAAGTATGTAGTCGTTTACCTTGATGACATCCTCATCTTCTCTCAAGATCTCCAGTCCCACCGACAGCATGTCCGAGAAGTTCTGCGACGTCTTCGCCAGAACCAATTGTATGGAAAACTTTCGAAATGTGTCTTTGAAGTTCCATCCATACCCTTCCTAGGGTACATAATTTCCGGTACAAATCTTCGTATGGATCCTGAGAAACTCAAAGCCATTGAGTCCTGGTCAGTTCCAAATACCCTGAAAGCCATCCAGCGATTCCTTGGATTCGCCAATTATTACCGAAAATTCATTAAAGGTTTTTCCACCTTGATCGCTCCCATCTCCAATCTCACTCGCAAGGGGGCAGACCCTACCAACTGGTCGGAGGAGGCCCTGACTGCTTTCCAAAAGATCAAATACGCCTTCATTACGGCTCCGGTCCTTGCTCAGCCTAACGTCAACCAGCCTTTCGAGCTAGAGGTGGATGCTTCCACAGTTGGAGTTGGTGCCGTTTTGTCACAAGTGGGTACCGATGGCAAGATACATCCATGTGGGTTCTATTCACGCAAGTTCCTTCCTGCAGAAAAGAACTACGCCATAGGAGACCAAGAACTCCTGGCTATCAAACTAGCTCTAGAGGAATGGAGGTATCTCTTGGAAGGAGCTAAATTCCCCGTGACCATTTACACCGATCACAAGAACCTACTTTATTTGAAAACCGCACAGTGTCTCAACCCTCGTCAGTCTCGTTGGTCATTATTCTTCTCTCGTTTCAATTTCAAGCTTCAGTTCCGACCAGGCTCACAAAACGTTAAAGCAGATGCTCTATCTCGTTCAATGGCTCCAGATGAAGAATCTTCCGATTCAGTCCTACACCCCATCCTGAATCCAATTGTCTTCGCCTCTACTCACGTATCTCCAGTTCCACCTCCGGGGAAAACGTTTGTCTCTCCTGATCTCCGTTCCAGTCTCCTCTCTTGGGCGCATACATCCAAGTTCAATGGGCATCCCGGGGTCCAGAACACCTATAAGTTCCTGTCTCAAAACTACTGGTGGCCGAAAATGAAGGCAGATTTACAAGACTTTATTGCTGCCTGTCCTAAGTGTGCTCAGCATAAAACTTCACGTCAGGCTCCTGCTGGGCAATTAAGACCTTTGTCCATTCCAACTCGCCCGTGGTCTCATTTATCTATGGACTTTATCTCTGAGCTTCCATCATCCGATGGCTACAACACCATTTGGGTAGTCGTAGATAGATTCACGAAAATGGCCCACTTCGTCCCTCTCCGAGGTCTACCTTCAGCTCCCCAGTTGGCTCAAGTCTTCCTTAAAGAGATCTTCCGTCTCCACGGTCTACCCAGAGAAATCATATCTGACCGCGGAGTCCAATTTGTGGCAAGATTCTGGAGAGCTCTCTGTTCTGCGCTGCAAGTTAAGTTGAAATTCTCATCTGCGTATCACCCTCAGACGAATGGGCAGACAGAGAGAGTGAATCAAGATCTTGAGACTTTTCTAAGACTCTATATCTCCTCTTCACAGGATGACTGGGTGAGCCTCCTTCCATGGGCTGAGTTCGCACATAATTTCCACTATCATTCTGCTACTGAGACCACTCCCTTTTTTGCTGTTTATGGTCAACATCCCCGAGTTCCTGATTTTCAAGACCTTCCAGCCATCGATGTTCCAGCTGCTTCTTCCGCTCTCCAGCACTTCTCTCAGATTTGGAAGAAGATTCATACTTCCCTCAAAAAGGCTTCCCAGCGTTACAAGTTATTCGCTGATCGCAAGAGACGTGCAGTCCCCAGTCTAAAAGTCGGTGATAGAGTCTGGTTGTCCACCCGTAACCTTCGTCTCCGAGTGCCTTCAATGAAGTACGCTCCTAGATACATTGGGCCTTTTTCAGTGGTTAGAGTAATCAGCCCGGTGGCATACAAGCTTCAGTTACCACAATACTTAAAGATACCCAATGCCTTCCACATTTCTCTCCTCAGACCTCTAGTACTCAACCGCTTCCAAAGAACTCTTCCTGTTGGTCCCAAAGTTCAAACTCAACGGGGCATCGAGTTCGAGATCGAGAAGGTGGTAGACTCTCGGATCCGGTATGGTCGCCTTCAGTATCTTATTGATTGGTCCGGGTATGGTCCTGAGGAGAGGAGTTGGGTTGATGCTACAGATGTCCACGCCCCCAGGTTGGTGAAAGAATTCCACAGGTCTAATCCTTCCAAGCCGCGTGGGTGTTCGGTGTCCACCCCTAAAGGGAGGGGTACTGTCATGAACCGGCATACAGCACTGTTACCTCTCTCACGCTGGAGCACTCCAGTTCACCTGCTTCCTAGTGTCCCTGTTGCTTAGGTGCTGAGCATGGCCACGCCCCCCTTGATACGCTCCACCAATGACTGCAAACCCTCTGGTACAAAGATCAGCTATTCCCAGCTAGCCTTGCCTTGGACTACAAGTCGCTACCAGCAACAAGTATCCTGGCTCTGTCTCAGTTCAGTTCCCTTGTTCTGACACAGTTACCTGTTCCTGTTCGTCTCCCTGTGTGATTCCGCCAGTCAATAATCTCCTGCTGGTTTTTCCAAGTTCCTGATTCTCTGCTCCAGTTACCCTCCGTGGAACTACTGCTCCCAGCAACCAGACTCCAGGTTCCAAGCTGCAGTACAAGCTGCCATTTCCAAGTGCAGCAGAGACTTCCAGCAGGTGTAATCACCAGCAAGCACCTGAGCAACAACCTGAGCTATCCAGCCTGTTAACCCATCTGGTGCTGAAGATTATCAGTGTAAGTCTCCTGCCAAGCAAACCTGGTTTATACTGCTGCAGCATTACTGGCATTTCCTGTGTTGTTTACTGGACTTATACTGCTTGCCTTACTGTTTGGACTCTCAGCTTCCACGCTGATTATTTCCATTGCTCCTACCATTTGTTTCAATTGCCATATTGCCTGTCTGCATCTTCAATAATAAATACCAGCGCACATGCGCAGAAACTTCATCTCGCCTCCACGACTAATCCTTCCTTCCACCACTGACCCACAAGCACCAACACCGGGAACATCACTAACCCCAGATCTGACATGGGGATTCTGATCTACCTAAAGTGGGGTGGTAGGTAAGTTTAAAATCACCACATAAAATAAGAGAAGATGAAGCATGAGGCATAAGAAGGCCAAGAATCTTCCTGAAAAAGGGCTTTGAATATACATTTGGGGCGTATAATAGGGTGACCAACTCATCCCTTTAATCCAGGACACATATTAATTACACAGGTTCTGTGACAGTTTAAAATCAGGTGAAATGGAGTCTTGAGGTGTGGCAGTTTAAAACCAGGTGAAAGCCAGCCACAGAACCTGTGTAATTAATATGTGTCCCGTATTAAAGGGATGAGTTGGTCACCCTAGCGTATAATGAGCAGAGTATATATGGCCTGTTGTGTATAGAGAAATGTACGATCACATATCTCCCTTCTGGGTCAGAAAAGGTTAATGATATTTCAGTGGGTAACAATTGGGATGCCAGAATAACGATGGCTCTGGCTTTGCTATTACACATGGGGCTGCTGCTATGACTTTCCAATTTAACATTTGCAGTTTGAGGATTTCTGGGGGAAGAAGATGAGTTTCTTGAAGGCATGCAATGTCAAGAGACTGTTTGCGTAGGAATAATAATACCTTACGCGTTTAGCCAGGGAGTGGAAGCCTCCAACATTAAATTATCCTCTTTTCAATTCAGTCATTTGTAAGAGGATGGGATAAAACCATCAGCCTTATACAGGGAGTGGTAATATGCTTTGAGACTCTGGATCTAAAGGGGAAGAGAAAAGAGGCAGAACGGGAAGGGAGACACAAAACCGCACCAGACATGGGGTGTGAATAAAATAATGCAGGCAGTATAATCAATATACTATAAGCATCTAGCAATACTATGACATTCCGGTATCTGTGAGAAAAACATTCCAAGAAGTGTGGTAACCACATTTTGGTATATAACAGGTTAATAAAGAAGCAGAGCAATGCAGGTGACCCTAATGGAAGTAATGATTAAGAAACTCCATGGACACCTCATGGGGAGGGGGTAACCATAGCAACCCTGGTAGCATTGGTAAACCAGATAGGTGTTGTATATAGTAGGGAGGCCTGTATATGGCAACCAGGACGAGAGGGCAGGCATAAAACACATCAAATCTAGGCATGAATTATACTGAGAGCTAAGACCACGTCTAAAGTAGAGGAATGAAAACATTATAAAATACATGGAAAATTGGGGATAACTAAGCTTCATCATGAAGATCTGAGAGAAAGGGAGACTGTTAACTTCCAGTGAGAGAGAGAGAGAGAGTCATAATCTTATATCTTGAGGCATGGCTAGAGAGTCAGGTCAGATGGTTGGATGAACGTGAATCCAGCATGATGGTCGTCTTTCAGAAGGGTCGGTTATATCTGCTGAGGCAGTTTCTTAAACTTTTCTTTAAGAAACTCACGGGCATCATCATGAGTGCGTATCATCTAGAAAAATGCGTAGCTTGGCAGGGTAGATCAAGGCATTTTGCATCTTTCCGTCACTAAAGCCGAACATATAGGTGAGAAGGATCTCCGGGCTCTGGACAATTCAACAGAGAAATCTTGAAAAAACGCAGTTTCTTTCCTTCCCATTGAAGAGTGGGAATTTTGTGTGAGGCTTTCCAGAAAGACCGTTGATGTGGATAATTCAAACATTTAAATAGGAGTACGCGAGGACGAGAGTTGTGAGGTCTAGGGACAGGGCCCACACGGTGCACTCTTTCCACAACCAAATCTTTATATTCTTCCTGAATGCCCAGTAGCTGGGGCAGTGTAACAGTGACAAAGGATTCCAAAGCTGGCCCTTTAATTGACTCTTGTAAGCCTACTATCAATTGATTTTCGATATCGTCCAGCTTGTTCCATAGCTGGAAGTTTTCCTTTTGTAATTTTAGTATGTCTTTCTGAGCTAAGTGAACGTCATGACATACTGCACCAATTTTATGTTCGTTATCAGTGACTTTACAGTCAGCAGTTGTAGCTGCTGTGTAATCTCGGATACAGCCTTAGATAAAAGCGGCGTCATAGTAGAGGTGATAGCATCAACGACATCCCCATATGACACAGGAGAATTGAGATCACAGGGTACCTGGGTGTGTGGAGCGGTGTCCAGGGCTGCTTCAGATTTCTTAGACGCAGGAGACTGGGGAGCTGAGCCAGGTCCCGGCGCCATATTGGTTTCTGCAGGGTGCTTCTCCTGGGAGGTCTGCTGTGGCTGCTGGGTTCCCCCAGAGGACAGACATTTGTCCATGAGGTCGGCCAAGGTAGGAGGTAGCCACCGGGGAATGTTTTTTGCAGGTATGTGCCCGTGGACATCGGCGGTGAGCGGGTCATCTGCTTCCTGCATGCACCCGGAACCGGAAGTCGTATGTGGGGCACAGCAGCATGTAATGGCCTGCTGGGTGCCCGGGATTACGGTGCTTCCGCTGACCATGACTGACCATTTTAAATGTGTGATAAGCTGGTTCTTTTTATTTCATTAATACAAATAACATTGGGCCATTGGCTACAAATTGTAATAATGGACTTTTTTGTAGTAGTAGTAGTAAAACAAAATAACTATAAGTTAGATTATTACAGATGTATCCTTAGCTATGAACTGACATTAGATGTCACAAAA
This sequence comes from Crinia signifera, assembly GCF_055691185.1. NCBI lineage: Eukaryota > Metazoa > Chordata > Amphibia > Anura > Myobatrachidae > Crinia > Crinia signifera. The sequence continues at coordinate 255,406,507 of NC_139218.1, forward strand.
GCAAGTGTCACCTAAACATTCACTTTGCACTGAACATATGCTACTGATTCTAGTAATTACAAAAACAGAAAAAAACCATGAAGTTCCCTTCGAGGGTGGTTTGTAGCATCCAGCTCTGACAGTGACCTGAGATGACACAGCTGTGGTTTCACAATAGTATAACAAGTTGTGCAAATGTTGACATGTTCACATGAGGCAAGATATGGTTGTAGAAGAAAGAGCAACCATTAGGGTGCAAAACGCTAGCCAGTACTAAGACAACAATGTTTCAAAGTTAAAACAAAGAACATACAGTACATATATTTTTTCATAGTTAAATAATTGTTAAAACTCTAAAGTTACATAAACACAAATACACATTGTACAGACCTCAAAACAATTGTATTTTCGACCTAATGACCCTGATGATTAGGTTGACCTTATGACCCTGTCGACCTAATGATCATGTCCCTGACAAATGACCCTGTCGACCTAACCTATGTCGACCTTCCTGCATGTCAACTTTATGTCATGTCGACCTAAATGCATGTAGACCTAATGGTATTGACATAATACTTGCAAGTGAGCATGCGTGTAGTGTGTATTCAATCACATCAGTATATGAGGGGTAATGTTGTTGCAGTCTTTGGGATAAATTAACTATAAGATGTGAGTACTATTGAATACATAGCAACCAATTAGATTCTATATATTCTCTTCTAGATGGTGCTAAATAAATAAGTAGAATCAGCATACCTCCCAACATGACCCTCTCCAGGAGGGACACAATGCTCTGTTTCTGAACTTCCCTCTTGATTTATGATTGCCATCACCTGTGGGGAAACACCTTTCTTGTCCATTTATCTGTTTAAAACAGGTGACAGCAATCATACATTACCAGGGAATGTGTAGGAGCAGAGCAAAGTGTCCCTCCTGGAGAGGGTCATGTTGGGAGGTATGGAATCAGATTGGTTGCTATGGGCAACATACCATCTTGAGTAGAACTCCCATCTTAGTAAATTTACCCCTTAGAGTGGTAAAAGCTCTAGCCCCCTTACTGACCAATTTAAAATAAAACACACTATAAAGAACATGATCCTAATGTCCTCTTACATTGTTCTGCTAGATACAGTAATAGTGAGATGAAGTAATACATTTTGGGGGAAAATATAGAGCTGCTGTGAATAAGGGAAAGGTACTGTATTCTTTGACCTACCTTTTTCACTTTTACCAACCTGTGCATTGTGAATTGTGCTCCACAAAATGTACATTGGGGGTTATTCTGATTCACTCAGAAAGGCACAATCACTCTCTAATGGACAAAACCATATGCACTGCAAGTTAGGCATGTCATGCAACATGTGCAGAGAGAGTTAGATTTGGGTGGGGTTTGCACTTCAAACTGATATCTATATTACAGTGTAAAAAAAAAGCTGCCAGTATTTACCCTGCACATAAACAAAATAACTCACCCAAATCTAACTCTCTCTGCAACTGTCATGTTACATCAGACCCACCTGCAGTGCATATGGTTTTGTCCATTAGAGAGTGATTGTGCCTTTCCGAGTGAATCAGAATAATCCCCATTGTGAGTAATGGACACTGCTACCATTAGCATTACCATTGGTGTCCCCAAGGCTGTGCTATAACATAAAAAGAACACATTGTACCAGGCTATCTTTTTAATATATTTAAAAAAAAAACTTGTTTGCTTCAAGAAACAAGAAAATACTTTGATAAAGAAGTTTTCTGCAAAAAGGCAACTTTCTTGGTGTGTAATATGGCAATTTGTTACTCGACTCAGTTTCCCAATTGATCATAATAACAGTTTTATGAAATTATGCCCAGCAAAATAACTAATGTAATCAATTATTCTTGCTAACAAGATCTAGGCATTGATGATTCCCACAGATGGGGCTATATATTCAGCTCTTCAAACTAATTGAAAATTTTAACATTTAAAATACCAGCGCAACTGCCGAGGCTTCATTTCACTACTATTTCAAATATTACTGTATTTACGAACATTTGGGACAATAGATTAAAGCTAAAACAATTATCAATATTGACAGAGTTAGTTTGTTATACTGTAGGTAAGCAATAGAAATTAAGCAAAATGACACCTTATGTACAATTGTATTGCTATTGTAACATTTTATGAGAGGACATAACTGTTAACTCTAACATACAGTATTTGCAGCAAATTTATTCCACGCTAATCTTCTATGCCTAACATTACGGGTAACATTTAATAGGATAGGCTGGCTGGTTTTTAGCGATGTTTGGGCAACAGAATGGCGTTTTTGCACATTTTGGCGAAAATGCTTACTTAATAGGGTACGCTTAGTCAAGTAATTTGCATACATTTGGTGTTAATTGAAACATTTTCATTTGCCGAGTTTAAATTGCATTTTTCTCGCATCCATATGTTTTTGCATTGAAAAGTATACAAGTCGCTTATTGAATGGAATGTGGAAGCGGAATTCGCATTTCAAAAGTGTCTAAAAATCACCACTGATGCAGACCAGGTCTTGATGGGTGAATTGACCCAAGAGCAACTTTGGTCAAAATGCAGAAATGGTTACTTTTCACACAGGTGTCCACAATTGTACGCATAACCTCCCCTGCATATACCCAAACATCATTGTGAGGGTTTGAGAGATGGAGATTGTGCAGAGTGGTGTGGAGCTGGCTGTTTGTGACCTTGGTCATTTGGAGGAGCTGCGCAGGAGGAGGGAGAAAGCTGCGCGGCAGATCCAGGTACCCCAATTACTGCATGTTTCACATACAGATGGGGCAGGCTTCTTCTTTGCTGGCGAATCACCAGAACGTCACCGCTGGTGCGCTCACCACCGCTCACGCGCACGTGAGTCTCAATCTCCATCAGCGGGGCGACGGGAACCCTGTCCGTCTCCGCTTCAGGGAGATGGACAGGGTTAGGGGGGGGGGGGTGCGGGCAGGTGGCGGGGACCCCGGGTGACAGCCGGCAGTCACCCGGGGGAAGCTCTGGAAGTGCAGTCGGAAGGGGACGCGCGAGAGATGGCGCTGGCGGGGGATGGCGGCTGGCATCGCCATCACCATCCCCTGCAAAGATGGGACCTGCCACATCTGTAGGTATCGTGCTAGGCTATACCTGGACTCCCTCTCTGATCAACAGGTTGTGGGGATGTTTTGGCTGAACTGCACTAACCTCTTGAACTTATATGAGCAGATGAGAGATGATTTGGACCCTTACGGGGGGGGGGGGGCAACTATGCAGTAGTGTCTGGGCTGCAGAAATTAATGTGTGCCCTCTACTACTTGGCTACAGGCTCCACTCAGTCTGTGACCTCATGGGGGTCTCACAAGCCACTTTCTCTAAACATTTAACTCAAGCATTAATTGCTTTCAAGAAGTTGTGGCGCACATATATCCGAATCCCATGTTGTGAATCAGAGTGGCAGGACCTTAAGGTGGCTTTCTATCGGCTCTCAGCATTTCCAAATGTTCTGGGAGCCATAGATTGCAGCCACATTGGGCTTCATGCACCGCATGTGAGGGGACACGTCTACATCAATCGGCATGGGCGTCACTCCCTTAACGTGCAGGTGGTATGTGATGCCAACCTGAAAATACTCAGTGTGGTTGCAGGCTACCCAGGGAACTGCCATAATGCCTATATTCTGCATCACTCTGGGACCGCTTCCAGGACCACCACATGCCGGAGGGATGGCTACTTGGTAAGTACATTTTAAGTTCTGTAAATCTTTGCCCACTATGTATAATGCTATTATGTGTTCATTTAGTTAAAGTGTGTTCACTTTTGGCAGAAATGTATCTGACCCTAAATCACTTTCCAAGGTAATGTCACTAAGGTCAAATAATGGGTATGCTTGTTTCTGAAACCATTAATTAGCATCAGCAAGTGAACCCTATACTATAGTACCTGAGTTTTTTTGCGGACGTCACACTTTATTGTGTTGTGCTTTCTGATATGTGCAGTATAAAGGTGTAATCAATCCCTAACTTTTACCATACTTCTGTAAACATAGGTGCTTTTTGGTTTGCTCATTTAATCAAAATTTACAGATGTTACCATATACTGTACTGACCTCATTTTTCCTTACAAGGTGACTCAGGATATGAGTGTCTCCCATGGCTCATGACACCTCTGCTTTACCTGCAAGGCCCTGCACAGCACCACAATAATGCCACCCGCAATGTTGTGGAACGCACCTCGGGGTGCTGAAAAGTAGTTTCAGGTGTTTGGACAGATCATCTGGTATACTGCTTTACCACCCAGAAAAGTAGTTGTCCAGGCTTGTTGCATGTTACATAACATTGCCCAACCACATTATGTGGAGGATGGCAATGCAGCAGTTGTGCAGGAAGCTGAAACTACCCAACCCATGGTAGTTAGGAGTACGCGGATGGCTGGATCTGATGCGTAGGGAGATCATAACGCGGTATTTATCGGGTAATTGCATTTTTTAAATATACTACCATATACCTTTTGTTTAAGTGTCTTCACATACAATAAACCAATTGCCAAACAATATCACCAATATTTAGGGGAGTAGAGGGACCCCAACGAAAGAAGCTAACCTGAGGTATCCTTTGATCCTTTGGTGATCACATGCTGGTAACTAAATACAATAGTGCATGCCATTAAAAAAATGTCCTACAGACGTAATATACTGAAACAACCTAATTGCACATTAGCATTGTGGATTACACCATTTTATGTTAAAACACCCAATCATTATGAAGATAAAAAGACAGACACATGTTACTGTAAATGAACGACTTTACTAATGTAAGCAATGCTTGAATTGTGCAACTACTGTTCTATGAATTGTCATGTTCAAATTATACAAGCAAAAAGTATAGTTGAACAAAAATCAACATGTGCATATTACAACATCATTTTTTGGGAACCTGTGTACTCGCACAGCCTCCCTTTGCCCCTGACCCAAGGCCACCCCTGGTTCGCACACTATTTAATTGTGTCTGCAGGGCGACCAGGGCAGTAGTTTGTGCTGTTATTGCTAGTGTTTGACCATGTACACTCTCATTTAGTATGGCTACATTATTGTTTTGGACCCATAGGGCCTGGCTGATCTCGCTCAGACGTGTGTCATGGGTGGCAGCCATTCTTACTTGTGTGCCGACACTTACACGGACACTGTTGCCCATTTTTTAAGTTGCTGAAAGATATTTCTAAGGTATCCTTGCATGTTGCCCATTTAGAGGCTTTGCATCTCCATGAACGCTATTTGTTTATGTTTAAATGAATCTAATGAGCGTGATAATTCATCTGCTGTAGATAGTGTAGGGAGTGGTTGGGTGGATGTTGTTTGCTGGGGTGCCAGCACATTTGAGGGCCTTTGAGTGACAGTTGTCTGTGTGTTTTCCTCCTCAGGTAAGAATGCATCGACTGGTTGAAGAATTATTTCTGTATCTTCTTCCATCATTTGTATTGTGTCGGATGTTTGCACCACTAGTTGTGATGATTCTGTGGAAAATGAGAAATGGGTAAGTATGCCGCCATAAGTGTGTAGTATGTGTCATAGTGCATTTAAGGTGTTTTTGGGATGTGGCATATACCAATGGGTACTGTACAGTAACAGATGTACCCCAGCATATTGTTTAATGCTGTGCTGGCTTTTTAACATAAAAAATGCTTCCGTTGCTATGTAGTGGGTTTCAGTTACTCCATGCCATGGCTAGCATATTTGGCAGCACTGTAATGTGCTATTTTACCAGCCATTAACCTATATTACATTTGTTAAATTAGCATGTGATCAGATGTAAACATGCTTCATCAAGTTATTGGAACATTGTACTTGACATGTAACCTATATTTGGTTAACAGTAGGGGGGGTGGAGTACATTGTACTATAGGCTATTGTGCATGTTACATGCGTGTGTGTACTGTATGAGTAATGTTTTTGCAGATATTTTGCTTACCTGCAGCCTCTGAATCCGGACATATGCCTTGGCCTGTGTGGGGTGCGTGAGCACTTCGGGAATTTGGATCTGCAAAATGGTGGACACCAATACAAATATTGCATGGACTACAATTATTTACTGCATGCATCATAACATGTGGAACATGTTTTTTCTTTCCCCGGGACACACATGCCTCATGATTACTAATTATGTTTGCCCATTATTGTGTGGTTATATAAAAAAAAAAAGATTATATTTTTATAAAAATTCATGCCTGAAATAATGCTCTGTGGAGGCGTTCTTGCTATTACTGAATTGAAAATATGTTTGGGCCCTCACTGTCATGACTGGACGCCATCCTGTCATGAGCGACCGCCATTGTTACGCTAGAAAGGGCATAACTGTACCACGCCATTGTGACATAACTGTTTTATGTATAAAATGTAATTGAGAAGTGACCTGTATTTACTCTGGATGGTTAGGAGGAAATGGTGGATGAAACAGGAAGGCAGATGGGATCCCTTTCCTTTGAAGTCCATACACTCTGTTTATAATAAAGTTTTTGATATTGTGGTGCTATCTCCTCAGCCTAGGATCTAAGGCAGGGCTGGGCAATAGCGGCCCTCCAGATGTTGATGAACTACACATCCCAGCATGCCTTGCATCAGTTTCAGCATGGCCACATAGCAAAACTAATGCAAAGCATCCTGGGATGTGTAGTTCATCAACAGCTGGAGGGCCACTGTTACCCAGCCCTGATCTAAGGCATAAAGGTCTGGCAAATGTCTTCCAAGACCAGGGAGATGTCAGGAAAGTAATTTCCTTCAGAACTCTAGAATGATACCTTATTAGAGATAATAATTATGAGGCACCATGTGACAGTGAAGATTCCTGAGGTGGGGGGCTGTGATTGTGTGGGTTTTGCAGATCTTAAAAGTGTGGGGCACACAAGAAATTTGGTTGGGGTTCATTATGCTTGGGATGAGATACTGTTCTCGCTGATGATCCTATACCAATACGAAGCAATCTCATGTCAACCCTGTTTCATGCTGTGTGTACGTGAATCGGATTGTTTCTTTATTCCTATTTTGTTTATTTGAAACTGTCTTTTACGCGTGACTTAACTTTTAACTATATATCTTGTAACCTATGTTTTGTGTAATATACTGTAAGCCTTGTAGTGTTTTCACTTAAATTAAAAATCATAATTTAGTTTCTGCTGTTGACCAGCCCAACCCAGAGCGCTACCATGTTATTCATAATTTGGATGTTTCGGCAGAATCAAAGCTGTCATGGACTAAGTCCAAAAAGTGTACTTTGATTGGTGGCAAGTGAATTCCTGGTGAAATAAACACACGCTTGGGGTACTCAGTAAACGTGTCTCATGGCAGGGATTCTCAGATTGGTGTATCTGGGGAATCGCCGCCTAGGATCATGACACTCACCAATTTGAACCTGTAACATAATTTGCTAGGCATTTGAACAATACAAGCAGTTGTGGAACTACATGACCGAGCATCACCAACATTTGAACTTTATGAACAGTAAAATTTACATAAGTGGACCTTGCTGGGATATGTTGTGCCACAGCAGCACTATTGTTATGCAAACATTAAAAGAGAGCATTACCAGAGCCGGCCCTGGCCTAAATGACGCCCTAGGCAAGATTTTGGCTGGTGCCCCCTAGCACCGCCACTAGTTCCGCCTCTGACCCTGCTCCTCTTTCCCAGCACCATCAACCCTCATCATAGCAGTCATCATTTTGGTGCTCCTACCCGCAATATTTGAAATAGAAACAGTGTACACATTCGGTGCACAGCCCAAACAGGGGTGTGTTCTTGCTGGGAAGGGGCATGGCCACCCAATAGTACCCCAATTCAAATGATGCCACACAGTAGTGCAACTTTATTCATATTATATCATGCGATGGTGTCCCTTATTCACGTTACATCACACAGTAGTACCACTTTACCTTATGTACATTACTCTTCACATTATACCCTTAGAAAAAAATCCTGAGAAAATATTGTATTTTAAGCACCTCCATGGCCACACTGCAACCCAGCACAAAGCAGTGTGTGCTGGGCAGAGGAGAAGAGCTGCAGCTGCTGCTGTCACTTAAGGGGGGAGGCCTAGGGCCCCCACTGTGCTTTTCCATCAGACTTTGGCCTGGGTAATTTGTACCCCCTACCCCTTTCTCTCAGCAGCCCTGATAATACCACACAGTAATGCCCCTTACACATGACACACATTATTAATGTCCTTATAACCATAATGCCCCTTACACATTATGTCAACCTTTATTAATTCCCTTCATACACATAATGACACACATAATGCCCCTTACACATATGTTGCACTTTATTAATGCCCTTATACACATGACACACATTATGACTGTTACACATATGTCGCACATTATTAATGCATTTATACATGACACACATAATGCCCCTTACACATATGCCGAACACTATTGCACAACCAACCCACCCACAGACACCACTCGCACAGCCGCTAACACTGTGATCTCTGCCTCTGCTTGGATACAGATGTTTCCTCATACATCTTGACTCAATAAGCAAGAATGCTATGTTACAGTGATTTCCATGAATACACTATTTCATATGCAGATACAGCCTCACTCACACACAGAATATAGGCATGCTGCATATCATTTTAATCAGCAGAAGCTGCTGATGCCCCATGGCATTCCAAATGCCCTAGGCAATTGCCTAGTTTGCCTATGCCTCAGGCCGGCTCTGAGCATTACAGTTAGAAAACATTGCAATGGTTGATGTACATGAAAATGTGTAAACACTTACCAACTTGGGGCGGTGTTGGGGGCCTATCGGTGTCAGCAACATGGAGCCCAGGAAGGACCTTTGGTTGGATGATTCTTTTCAGTTGCTTTTCATACGAGGTGTATGTAACCGGTTGGCTGGTACCTCCTCCAGTGTGGCTGGCCTCTTTTATTTCTGTTGCCATCTTGCCTTTCAGTAGCCTTTTGATGTCATTAAACCTTTTTTTCCACATGTCTGACACTTCATTTGTGGCTGCTAACGGCATTGACTGCGCCAGTTATGGATTCCCACATGGCCCTCTTCTGCTGCACAGTGGTCCTGTTATTGTGCTTCCCAAGGAGCCTGTCAAATACGGGCACTATCGCATGGACAAGGCCCGCATTTTCTTCATATGAGAAGCGCACCTTGCAGCCACTTTGGGTGCGGGCACTTTCTGGCTCCTCCTCAACCTCCTCTGTGTCCATGTCCCCCTCCTCCTCCGGGGCAGCATCACCCTCCTCCTCATCTCCATCTTACTCCACCTCAGGCCAGTCAGCATCAGACATGTGGCCCTCCTGCAGCTCCTCCTCGGACTGTGTGGTGAGGGGATTAGATGGGGAGGCAAGAGAGTCCTCCACCTACTCCTGCTGTGTCTGCTCCTCTGGGGTCCTCCCTGACCCATGCCTTGTTGTGGCTATGCTGGCTGGCACAGTGCTTCCTCTCCCTCTGACACTGATGGCTCTTTGTGTGCCTCTGCTGCCTCTACCCCTGGCTCCTCTGATGCTGCTGCTAGCTGAAACTGTCCCACTGCTGCCTCTGCCACCTGCACTCCCTGACACTGCTCCTCTCCTGTCCATTCTCCTCACCTTACTACCTTTCAAAGGTCAAAATGGAGCCTGTGCCCCTTTATATAGGGGGTGTGATGCATATTGTAGGGTACTTAGGTGGGCCAATAGGTTTGGGGGTTGTTTGGTATGCGGAGGCAGTGTAGTAATTCGCATTCCGGTTGGTCAAAAAATCGCACATGACCTGCACCGGAAATCGCACATTACTGTGGCATAAATTTGCACCACATCGCATCTCTTTGCACATTACCGCACTGTTTGGGCACATTTTCGCATCCCATTAAATGATCCGTTTTGCAGAAAAAAATGCGAATTCTAAAAGTGTGATACAGTGCGATAAGGTGCGATTTTGAAAAGTAACTAAAATTTGCATCCTATTAAATGTCACCCTACAAGTGCAGATGCCAGTGTTGCAATGCCTCTATATTACGCTGACTGCATATTTACTGTCAGCTACTGTATGTGAGTAGTGCATGTTTTATATGAGAACACAGTGGTACCTGCATTTAACATTAGATCTGCAAATGTCATCTGCTAGGTGCAAAAGTGCTAAACCAAAATGTATGTCGTACATGTTTACACATCCCCAAATAACATAAGAGCCAGGTACACTGACATTCTGTCTGCACTATGGGGTTCAGTGACACCTCATCCTCCTTATTCTCATCCATGTGCTCATCCTGGGGCAGTTCATGTTGTATTGTGTTTATTAGACACTGAAAATCAGTATTTATTAACATTAATTGTACTAAAATAATGGGAAAAAATATGTTTTCATAACCTTTTCACATTATTTTAGCTTCACTCTCATATAAAATAAAACAGCTCCAAGCCTATGCATTAGTAGCCAGATCACATTTCCCATACTTGTAATGGGAATTGCAATCTGGCCATTTTTACTAAAAGAAAAATTATGTCAAAACACTGCAGGGAGCCCTGTGATAATTACACTATTCTTAAATAGCATAATCAGAGGGCTCAATGCTAGATGTCTACCCCTGCACAGCTTTCTCTAGTCATATGCAGAGAAAGCTGTTCTGGGACCCTGCCAGTATGATCAGTTCAAAATATGCACACACTAATATATACAGTTCTTTTAATTTTGTTTTCAGTAAATGATCCTTTGTTACTGCTGAGGGTTCACCTATACAGTATTTTTTTTTTTTTGGGGGGGGGGGGGAGGGGGTTACATACAGTAACTGATATTATTATACTGTACTTCTTTAAATATATTCACTTAAATAATTAGAATTCCTGATGATCATGCCATTACCAGGCTGCATTTGAGATAAAAACCCTTAATGAGAGCAATTACTCATAACTACATGAAACATGGATTATTAAGTTAGTATAATATTGCTTGCTAGCAAGCTGAGCTGTTGTGCAGAGACATTATCTAAAAAGCTAGAAGATAGCAATTGGTAAATCAGCATTCCTATTATATTCAGTTTTACAAGCTTTAGAAAGTGTACCCCACAATTTGTATGGAGAAACTACTGTATATTGTTATTTGAAGGGCTTTACTAGCCCAATGTACAGATGGAGCCCCTCTCAGCTAGCGCTGAGGCTCACCAGGATGCCCCCGCTGGTGAGCTGGCGCTCCATGAAACTGGGATGTGCTAGCGTCCCAGTTTCCTGGCGGCGGGGGATCCCCTTCAGGGAGATGGGCAGGGTTAGGGGCGGGGAGGTGGGATCAGTTGGCGGGGACCGGTGGCGAATCGGTGGGGACTGGCAGGGAGCTCCATAGTAAGGGGATGCACGCACGTCTTGTGCACGCGCATCCCCTTCCGGGGTCTGTCGAATCTACCGCCAGCCGCTGCAAGAATGAGAGCAGCTCCATCTGTAGGAAAAGAAGGTGACTCCTCGTTATCCTGGGGAGGGACACATTTGACAGCATTATCATAGGATGAAACATCTGTTTACCTTTTCTCATAATATACTTCCTTGTATGTGTGCAATAAATTGTTAGTTTAGATTCCGTACATGTACAATATATTAAAATTTGCAATCATTTTAGACATTCAAAACAGTCAATCTGTTCTAGCCATACTTATGGAAAGTCACAAAGTACTGGCATAATGGTAGCACACAAAGTAACCCCTTAGGATATACCCAGGGCCGGTGGGGGGAGGGGGGGTGGTACCTGTGTAAAAAACTTGCGGCCCCGGCGTCCCTGCAGTGCTGTAGCGGGCAGGGGTGTCGTGCCGTGGGGGAACCTGCGGCGCTGTCATTGTGTATAAAGCTGGCTGTGGCCGGCGGGGTCCCTGCAGTGAATTAAAAATAACTAGCGCTTCCCGCACCGCTACGCGCAGGTTCCCCCATGGCGCGGACACCCCTGCCCGCTACAGCACTGCAGGGACGCCGGGGCCGCAAGTTTTTTACACAGTTCGCTGGGGGTGAGGGGCGAACTGCCGCCCTCCAGGTGCCGGCACCCTAGGCAAATGCCTAGAGCTGCCTAGTGGTGACGCCGGCCCTGGATATACCTACTGTTTAACTCTGAAGATCATACTCTCTGTTCTGGTAATACCATCCCCAGATATGTCACCAGAAATAAAAATATAAACATATATAAAAAATACTTAATTCTTGGAATAAATGACTGTATTTGCAACAACATAATGCCCAAATAAGGAAGCCAATTCTAGGTATTTTTTTGTTAATCCCGGAACTCAGAATTAAAAATCTCTCAATCCCAGATTCCCATGATACCCAGGATTGAGTTGGTCAATGAAATGAATCGTTCATTGCCCCACATCGGGGCCCAGCAACATGGGAATAAATAAAATTCATGGCCAAGCCACACGTACCCACAGGAAAAATATAAAACCTTTCATTTTTTTCTACGGTGGACCTGTGCTGGGCCATGAATGTTTTTGTATTCCAGTGGCCTTTGCGCCCGGAACAAAAAAAAAAAATGTATGGTCCAACACAGGCTTACAGGAAAATAAAATATTTCATAAACCAAGGCAGGGCTGCAACTCTACAGTGACAGCAATAAAACAACAGCCATGACCTCCAGAGCTCCCACACATATGATCAACCTCTCATGGACCAGTTGCCCAGGTCCACAGGAAAAATATAAAACTCATACAAAGTAGCACAGTGCACAGCATTCACAGTGACACCAACCATACAACCCCAAAAGGTATCAAATAATTTCATACAACAAGCCTATGCAGTTGCCATTAGTGTGAGTGATACTTATACACTGTAATATCTCCCATCTTGAAAAATCTGCCACATGGCTTTGTCTGGAGCTGGGCTCTCTGGTGTTCTCCTGGACATGTGGGCACAGCTAAGGGTAAAAAACCAAAATAAATAGACTAGACTGCACTACAGGAGGAATTTTGTTCAAAATCAGCTTTATTAATCTTTAAACATAAGAATGAATATATATGTATATGGTAAAATGAAGGTACAGTACATTAGTGACTGTGTCCAATGTTCCAATAATGAATATAATAGCCATAAAATACAGTGGGGGCTTCCAATATATTTGCAAATATCTGTAACCAAGATCTCTGAATTATGTTATCATGGAGATTTAAATCTGGTTACACAATGTGCTAGGGGAAACCAAGTGTGCTTTTCTTTACATAAAATACATAATGCCAGACCAAGATGATTTAAGCCTGGGATATAGATAAAGTAGAGTGAGATAAAGTATCAACCATCCAGTTTTTGTTATTTTTCAATCGCAATCTGTAACATGGCAGCTAGAAGCTGATTGGCTGGTACATTATCTTCTTCCACATTGGACCTTATTCAGATCCGTTCGGTCCTCCATGCATTTGAACGGAGGACCGATGTTTTGCATCTGCACATGTGCAGGCGCGTTTCTGCACATGTGCAGACATAGGGTGAGTGAAACCATGGTGCACATTCGATTCACTTGGTGCACGCACCCCACACAGCTAGCAGGTGGCAGAGAAGGGCGGGGGGTGCCGGGCAGCCCGATTATCATGTGTGAATGCCCAGCGTTTCATGGGCTTTCTCATGAAAACGCTGGGCATTCTCAGGCTAATGAGGCCATGACGGACATGCGGGGGGTGGGCAGCTGACATCACCAGATGTCAGCTGCTCGCCCTGTCCTCGCACAGTTAGGAGTCACTATATAGGTGTCTCTGAACTGCGAGCGCTGGAGAAATCATTCGATGGTCAGCGACCATCGAATGATTTCTCCTCGCCTGTGAATGGATGATTATGTAAATCATCCATTCGTAGCCGTGCTGGGGGTCATGCGAGCGAGGGGGGCAGCCGACACTGCATGCAGCAGGCGGCATCTGATGGACTCGCAAGGCAGCCATGCAAGTCAATCAGAATAAGGTCCATCCTCTCCTTCTAAGTGCATAGACCCTTAACCCCTTCAGTGGCAATCCCAAGAATTTTCCGGGCTGTGCCTCATTGTCCAGTCTGGCAAGCCCGGAAAATTCTCAGGTTTGGCACTGTTTAGAACCGCGCCTCCTCCTCCCTCCTCCCCTCCAGGTTTTCTATTGAAGTCCCCGGTGCCGGCTTCTGACAAGCCGGCTGCCAAGGACACAGGGACAGGGTACGGGTGCGCAGGTCTGGGCAGCCGCTGAGTGACAGCGGCGCTGCCCGGACCAAGGGAGGCAGTGGTGTTTTTTTTAAGGGAGCGCTACACATAAAAAACTCACCCAGTGGGGAGCGCTCAAAAAAAACAACCCACCACTGAAGGGGTTAATATTTTACATTTTCATATCACTAAAAAAAATGGATTTTGTGTTTTCATAATCAGATAGTAAGAAATGTGCTATGTTTATGTTTGAATTAGTAGACTATTAATGTAATGTTGCATCACACATAAGCTAGCAGTATTGTTCACACATACCTAACATAAATGTAAGAAAATCAGTTGTATCTTTGATGTGGGATTTCAGTGAAGGAATGTACAGTAGGTTTGAACATAAAAATCAACATAATCTAACACATTAGTAATCAGATACCCAATACCAGATTTTTTTGTTGTTGTTGCAACATTTGTCATTGCTTAATAAGTAGATTAATTATAATGGGTGAAGCAGTGGCGTGACGTCAAATACTGCCCCCTCCCCCCCCGCCAAAGGTTTCTGGTGCCCCCCCCCCCCCCCCCCACATGTATACTTACATACTCAGGAGTCCAGCTGTCAGCGATGTGGGTGGGAGCCGGGATGTCATCGTGCGGGTGGGAGCTGCGATGCCTGTCAGCGCTGCGGTGGTCCCGGCTCCCGTCCTGGCTTCATTCTGATGATTAGAGATGGGTCGTTCGCGAACGAAGCGGGTCTTTTGAACGGATTCCATAAAAGACTGTTCTTATTTGTTCAGCTCACTGTTTTAAAAAAAAATTATTGTAAAACAATTTATGCTTCGCTATTCTCAAATTACCACTTCTTTCAAAGTGAACCATTGATCTGCCTAAAAGATACTGATCTTTTCACTGACTGGTCTGCTGGATCCCAGCTCTCGTTAGCGACCCGTTTTGCCCATCTCTAATGATGATATGAAGAACGGACCATCACAAAATGCCCACCCCCATACTGCAGACAGTTTCAGAGAACTGTCTGCTATATGGGGGCGGACATTTTTTTTTTTTGTATAATCAGTTTTTATTGAGTAATAGAGAAATCAAGGGGGAATCAAACATTGAATTACACAAATAGCCAGTTTGTCTCGGCACAGCGAGACGAGCAGTTATTAACACTAGGCAGCAGTATAATTGCTAACAATAGGTTCCTCTTAAATCCACTGAACTTTTAGAGGATATTGAGCTGGAGAAAGAGAGGAAGGGTGCGAAGTGGGTATTTGTCTTAGTGCAGACAAACTGGGATATATGAGGAAAAGAGGGGGGAGCTTAGTAAGAAGGGGGAAAAGAGAGGAAAAAGAGAGAGGGGGGGATGGGGGGGGGGTTGACCTTTCCAGAGACTCGGGTGGTTAAGGTGACTTAGAGCTAGAGGATTCTGGAACTGGATCCAGCTGGGTAATCTACAGAATAGAATCTTTGTAGTCCTGCGAAGACCTATACTCCAGCCAAGGAAGCCACATAGCTGCAAAATCTGAGTGTTTGTCAACTGATGATAGTAGAACATCATCCATGGCCATGTAGTGGTCAATTTTGACAAACCAGGATTTACGTGTGGGAGGGATTATGGATTTCCACAGGACTGTTATGCTTGCCCTCGCCGCATTACCGAGGTGTCTGAGCAAAGAGGTTTTGTAGGAGGAAAGCGGGGTGGGGGAGTGGTTTAACAACCAGAAGGCTGGAGTTGTGGGTCTGTAACTGGAGCACATTGAGAGTTCTTTCCCGGGCTTTAGGATGACTGTTATGTGTGCCTTTAGAGATTGTTTAGAGAAGTGGTAATCTGCAGAGATGGCGTTAAAAGCCTGGAGAAGTTTGGGGGCTAAGAGGTTTCTAAAGGTTTTGTAGTATGTCGCTGTGAAGCCATCTGGGCCTGGGCTTTTGCCTGATGGCATAGAAGAGATAGCCAGTTCCAGTTCTAGCTGGGAAAATGGTCTCTCTAGTAGGTCTCTGTCTGGGAGGGTTAAGTCGGGGAAAGCTACTGAGAACAGGTACTCCTTGGCCTGGAGCATTTTGTGCAAATGTTTTGTTGCGATGGAGGGTTCATGCAGGTTATATAGTGAAGAGTAGTAGTTTTGGAAGCATGCCGCAATCTCCGGGGTTTTGAAGCAAAGAGAGTTTGCGTCTTTTTTTATTTCATTAATAAAAGAGGCAGATCTCTGGGCTTTAATGGCTTGTGCAAGAAGACGGCCAGGTTTGTTGCCCCACTGGTAATATCTACTTTTACTTGCGAATCTCTAGTTTGGTGCGCTCGGATAAAATTCTGTTCAAATTATAACGGGCTTCAATTAGATCTGTAAGTGTTAATGGCGAGGCGTCAGATCTGTGCCTGGTTTCGAGATTGTGAATAGTGTTTAGTAGTGTAGTTATCCTTTCAGATTTTTGTTTTTTAATATATGTACCCAACTGTATCAGTTTACCCCTCAGGACGCATTTGTGTGCCTCCCATAGAGTTATTGCGGATATGTCCGCGGTGTCATTTAGACTGAAGTATTCTAAAAGTGCTTTGTCTAGTTCCGATTTGCAGTATGTATCCTGTAGTAGTGATTCATTAAGCCTCCATGTTCATTGACCGGGGGTATGTTGGGGGGTCGCTAGGGTCATTGAGATTGGGGCATGATCCGACCAGGTAATGGAGCCTATGGATGCGTCTAGAAGCAAAGGTAAATGTCTATGACTTAGGAATAGGTAGTCTAGACGGGAGTAGGTCTGGTGGGGGTGGGAATAGAACGAGTAGTCTCTGCCGGTAGGATTTAGAATTCTCCAGGAGTCGGCCAGCTGGAGGTCGTGAAAGATTTTGTGGACTTTCCGGTATTTATGGGTAGAGAATCGTCGGGAGCTGGTGGAAGTATCTGTTGTCGGGACAATGGTCCAATTAAGGTCTCCCCCCCACGATTACCGTGCCCTCGAGGAGGGAATCTAAATGTGTAATATGTGATTGAAAGAATGAATATTGGTCTTGGTTGGGAGCATAGATTACTATGAATGTGTAGGGCTGTGTAGAGATCTTACATTTGATGAGAAGGATTCTACCAGGAACTATTTTCTGAACGGATATATCTGATAACTGGAGATTTTTAGAGAACAGAATTGCTACTCCTTTAGATTTGCTTTTGGGCGTGTTGCAATAGTAAGCAAGGGGGAAGCGGCGGTTGGAAATGGATGGGTTTTTAGAGGATAGTCTGAAGTGTGTTTCTTGGATCATGGCGATATCTGCCCTCTCAGCCCATAGGGTCCTGAGTAGGCTAGACCGTTTCGGGGGCGGACATTTTATGATGGTCCGTTCTTCATATCATCAGAATGAAGCCGGGACGGGAGCCGGGACCACGGCAGCGCTGACAGGCATCTCAGCTCCCACCCGCACCGCTATTACAATAGCACAGCGGCCCCCGGCACCCGCACTTACACTGCGCCTCCCCGCGACCACGGGGCTGCGGTGCTATTGTTACGCCACTGGGGTGAAGGGTCTCTGGACCACATAATTTTTACACAGATAGCTGTTTCTTAAAATCTGCGCATTTGCAGACATAATGGGAAAATGTAGCCTATGGCATTTTCTCAGAGATCTGCAGTAGGCCCTGGCACAGGGACAGTGTCTACAAAGGACACTCGCCATTGAGATTGGGGAAGCATGGAGATTGCACATGGGTCTCCTCTCTTTTGAACTGCCCCTGTTCAGATACAGTACAGTAGTTTTTCTTTTTTTCTGCGGAGCCATAAACAGTGAGAATTAATATCTGGCTTTCTATTTAAATCCTCTCAGATCATTCTGTGGAGCATCATAAACAGGTTGCATTTGCATTTATATTGTTCAAACATATACTGTGTGACCTTTTGATACTCACTTGAGTCCTATCCTTTGCTTGTGATACAGTACATTCATGAACTAATCTGCCTGCCTTGATATTAGCTTGTATAGTGACCACAAAATCTATTTTGCTCTACTTTATAGTTAGCTGCTGTGGATGCAGACAAAGGTTTCAACAGTGCACAGTTATATGTCACATGTTGCACCATACTGATGGGATTTAAATGAGGAGATAGGTAGTTTAGACACTGCTACATAAATAAATTCTGACAGGATGACAGAGGAGTTCTTCCTCAATATTATGTTAGAAGTGCATGCTTAACAAGTTACTGTCAAGTAATTGACAAGAAACTGGAAGATGCAAATTACAGCTGATTTCAGGAACAATACACACAGAATTTGTAGTATGGTTTCCTTTATACTGTGTTGCAAAAGCACACATCACAACATTATTTCAGAGTAATTGAAAAGCAGTGGGAAGATGCAATTTTCTGCAGATTCTAGGCAAACACAAAGAACTTGTAGCACCTAAGCAGGTAGAAGATAAAAATGAGCAAAAGCCAGACTAATTAGAAGATAGTGCATACTTCCCAACATTATGATGTCCCTAGTCGGAAACTCCCGGGCAGCCCATCATGTACGGGCCCAAAAAGGGGCGTGGCTTCATGGGATGTTCGCAATTGAGAAACCCCCCCATGTGTGCCTCTGTGGGGGCATGGCCAGCACTGTATGAGCTATGGCCATGTCCCCAGCCCCTCTGTCACCCGTGAATAGACTGCTCTGCTAGGCAGGGAGGACTCCAAACCCCCCCCACGATACACTGCCGACCCTGGGCAGGATGTGGCATCATCCCAAATAATTCGGAACAGTCCCAAGAAAATTTGGGACAGTTGGGAGGTAGGTTTAGGGCAGTATATTAGCCTAGTCCTTCACTGCCCCACTGTGGCCCCATTTCCTGCACTGTCTTCCTCTCCCATACTCTGCGTTGGCTTGGTGGAGCAAATGTCAGCTGTCAGGAGTGCAAGTCACGGAGTAGCAGCAGCATTAGTTCTTCAGCTGCACTAATTACCTGCTTCCTGTGTAGCCAGTATGTAGCACCCTGCAGTCCCTCTCTTGGGCCATGAGGAGGGGTTGCTTCCCCCAGCCCCTGCCATGATCAGCCAGTCCCTGGTATCTGCTAAAAGCTGACTGACCACCAGCTATGCTGCCTGCAAAAACATCCCATCCCATCCCAGGAGAACAGCTACGAGCCACAGAACATCCCAAACAAGTAGGTTATAAAGCACATGCACAGCTTCATGTTATACCTAGTATATAAATGGTTTCTGTGGAGGTATTAAGGGGGGGGGGGGCTGGCAGGTGTGTGTGTATGTGTATGTGTATATATATATATATATATATATATATATAACCAATGAAGAAGGGCGTCACTCCGGGGCTTGTGCGTAGCAAAAGTCTTTAATGTAGCGTTATGTCAACGCATTTCGGGATTCACCCGTCGTCAGGACATTAACAAGTGAAATAAAAGCAATGCATTAAATACATACCAGCGTGTGGGTGTTCCCCCTCCGTCCGGCTGTCCTCCTTTCCGGTCATCGCTCTGGCTTTCGGGTTGTCACCCGGAAGTGACGCTACTCCGGCGGTGGAACGCAAACCAGCGGCCGGGGGGACACTGTGATACAAACAAGACAAACTTTATTAGTGCTAGACAATGTTATCCAGTGCCTATCCCCAAAGATGGCATAGGCTCTGTCAAGTATGTGTGTATCCAATTTAGATACAATGAAAGAGTGATACGGGACCGTGTGATAGTCTTGATCTTCTAAATCAGCTCAAAAGGTGATCGTGAATAAAGTATATTCTTTGTAAAAAAAATATTAGTGGGCATTAAAGCCTCTATGTGATACCTCACAAAATAAGTGAGAGAATAGGAGTGTCTTAAAAGAAAGAATATTGCTGTGAATGACCAAAATAGTGCTGATCCATGAGAACATGTATATAGGTCTGAGATAATATTAAATATAAAATATAAAATAAAATAAAACTTTTTTCTTTCCATCCATTCCAATAACATCAGGGATAAGGAGGACATAGTTTTATTTTATTTTATATTTTACAGAGCGATGACCGGAACGGAGGGCAGCCGGACGGAGGGGGAACACCCACACGCTGGTATGTATTTAATGCATTGCTTTTATTTCACTTGTTAATGTCCTGACGACGGGTGAATCCCGAAACGCGTTGACATAACGCTACATTAAAGACTTTTGCTACGCACAAGCCCCGGAGTGACGCCCTTCTTCATTGGTTGTATTTGTGAGTCTCACGGCTCTCAGTGCGGGCACCCGGGCAGGATCAACACTGCCATTCTTCCTGTTGGCATAGGAGTGCCGGGCCACAACACTGCTGCTATATATATATATATATATATATATATATATATATAAAATATGGTGTTAGTGGGTGGTAGGCATTAAGGACAGGTACATAAGGGGTGTTGAGGGGAGGGGATTGGTATATATAATATATGGGGTGTGGAAGGTTATAGGTGTAGAGTATATAAAGCGCTTCCCCTCTATTTTGATGGGTGGAGGTTTTTCAGACTGACAGTTTGCCTAGGGTGCTGGGCATTACGGTATGTTCCATAATGTGTAATAGGCATTATGGTGTATTCCATAATGTGTAATGCCTCCTTTTTCTGATGCCACGCCCCCTTTCAATGAGGCCCCACCCCTTTTCACAAAGGTTCCACCTCCTGCAGGTGGGCCTGTGGGCTCAAAATGCCAGGGCCATTTTCTGGTCCCAGTCTGGCCCTGTATGCAAGCATGGAGGTGGAAAAAGTGAAGAGATATAAATTGCTTACCAACAAGCTTCTAACTTTCATTTTATAGGTATTCTTAAAAGATAACATTTAGGGACTGATTGATTAGTGCTTTATTTCTCTTTAATTATCTCCAATTTTTTCTCTCTATGCTTTGATAAATACACCCCATTAGAATTGAATCCGCATATACAGTAAGTAGTATGCATGTAGTAAGCCCATGAGTACCCAAAAGCTTTGAATACTAGGGTAAGGCATTATACATATCTTTAAATCCCTGTCACATGTACTGTTTCAAAATTTGTGCTATGTTATTTATTCATTTACAGTTGCAGATTCCGTTGCACTTTACAACTGATGACAACACTGAAAGAACAAACTGAGTAAAACAGACAGAACTAAAAGGTAGGAGGGCCCTGCTGCAAGCTTACAATCTATAGGGAAATCGGAGGGAAACACAAGGACAGGCACCAGTAATAGCAGAGCAGTCCCACCAAGTTACAAGTCCAGAAGGGAAGCTATACATCAGTGCCTCTGATGGTTATGTGGGTGGTTCCTAAATTTGATAGGCTTGCCTGAAGAGGTGTGAGTTTACATGTTATGTAATATATGTAATTTTGCCATTGTATACTGGGATATATTCATTTTTAATTCTGATATATCTTCTTGAATTGTCAAACCTGCATTGTAAGGGTAAAGCCATCTTCTAGAAGAGTAGTATAATATGTATTTAATGTTTGTACCCACAAAAAGCATGACAAGCACTTTTCTTTTTAATTTATTCACTTATATTCTGATGCAAATATTGTGAAAATTTATCAATTTTGTCCTTTGTTCCAGAGTAATGATTGAACTGCTAAATGTAATCTGTCACATTGCTGAATCATCTTGTACCCATTATCTATCTGCACACTAAAGATTCTCCCAGGCAAATGCTTTACATCTAAAGAACATCGGATGAAACTACTCACTGGAATTTACAACTTCATATCTCACGGCCTCATTGTATCAAATTATCTAGTTTTTCATGCAAATTTAAGGGGAAAAAAGGGGTTTAGTCACAGCTCTAATATTTACACTTGACTTCTCACAGTCTTGTTAGGTCCACCTTAGCAGTAATGAAGCAAGACTCATTAGGAATAATAAAGTATTTTATGTATAATAAGCTAAAATCATAATAACATATATAAAAAGCATATAGCAATGATCATAGAATACTTTAAAGCCAACGTCCCTGCTAAATTAAAAGAAAGCAATGAAATTAATATAACGTAGCAGCAGTGAGTAGTGCGGGCAAATGTTCATGCTGGTCATCCAAATCCCATTAAATAGATCTAGTAAATTGTGGAACCATCATAATGTTTCATCCGAACTCTAAATGAAATTGCCCATAAACATGTCCAAAAGTTGAAGAAATTGACAGAAGTTACAATGACCACAATTGGTATGCAATTTTAAAGGATGTGCTTTTATCACAAGTGTAATGAATCCCCCACAGAATTGACATCACATTCTAAACTGTTCTATTTAATACAATTATATGTGCAACAAATGTCTTAATGTTGAAAAAATATTGAAAATGATTTTCCTCCCCTTGTGACTAGTCCAGGATTAGGGGATTACTGTATATCAATTTCTGAGGGAAGGGCAGCAGTGCAAAAAGGCAAAACAAAATGGAACTTCAATGGGCCCAAGTAGAAGAGAAGATTTATGGAAATCCAAGATATTCAGTATCCAGGAACAGTATGAAGGTATGAAAAGATCTAAGCATAGTTACTATAAAGTAGGTCAGGGCAAGCCACAGTCTATTTTCTGAGTTCAGAACTCAGAAAAGAGGGTCACGGGAGAGAGAATCTAAGCCAACAGAAGGCTAAAACTGAATGATCAAACAAATAGGATTGTGTGTATATGAAAGAGTATGATTACAGTCCTATAAATAGAAAAGCTGAAGTCACGCATCATTTACCCCATTACGCAGATTCCGGGCCAGTGATAGGGTTTTCTGTGTCCTCTGCAAACTTTAAATTTGAGCCCCACCTCCCATATTTTCTAAAAGCACAGTGGTCTGACAAGGAAGTGGCATGGTCATAAAATAGTAAATCCTAATTCAAACTATGGCATACAAAAACACAATCTGACACTACATAGTAATACTCCTTATACAATAGTGCCCCTTATTCACAATTTCCACAGTTGTAGTGCCCCATACACTTAATGCCCACAGCAGTAGTGCACCTTACACAGAAGTAGTGCCCCTTACATAGTTGTGCACCTTATACATATCTCTGCCTCTGACCCTCCAGCATTTTTCCTGCCTCTGTGTCTCTTCAGCTCCCTCTCACCTCGTCTTCAGTTTATAGCCCATAGCCTACCCCTCTTAGTGGGTCTTTTACACTGCAGTGGTGTAAAGGGAGTTTATATGAATGGCTTTCTGTTTGTATTACTGTGCATGGATGTGGTGGAGGTGGAACTAGTTCCCCCTAGCATGTGGAACTCAGGGCCCAATTCTGGTTTGCTCATTAAGCTGCGAACATATATCCCAATTTTCTGGACAACCTGGTTGCTCACCCCTTTAACATGGAAATAAACTTATTTTTTATAACAAATAGTTAAAAATGTCCTCTGACATATGTAGAGGTAACTTCACAATTTGTCAGCCTGTACCCTTACCAGTTTTGCAAACATGTTCTTCAGGTTCTTACTCATATACTCAGATCTATTTTCAGAAAAGGATTAGGATAATCCTTGGACAGGCTCCTAATGCAGCTAATACCTCAAAATACTGTAGAGCAGTGATTTTCATCCTTTTTACCTTGTGGCACACTAAATAAGATTTTAAAATTGACAAGGCACACCATGAGATCCCCACAGAGCAAAACACAATGGCCCCCACAGGAAAAAAAACAAAACCTATTGGCCCCCATATAAAAAACAATCACACGTCCCCACAGGTAACACAAATAAAATACATTGGCCCTTTACATGAAAAGAAGGGACCAGTAAATAACAGTTGAACTGGTGGTGGCTGTAAACTGGTTTGGGCATCTCTAGATCTGGGGGCACACTTGAGAACAGCTCAAGGCACACTAGTGTGCCATGGTAAAGTGGTTGAAAAACACTGCTGTAGAGCAATATGATTGAATTTTGTTATGGGATATATTGGATTATTGGAGATTATTAGAGGTACAATATGACCATTGACCAAATGGCTTATTTTCCTACTTTGACTATATTGATATAAAAAAAAAAACATTTTTATTTTCCTCTAAAATGTTATTAGCCATGTTTATTACAATACTTACAGTATTTCTCTGCCCTTCAATGTTTTCATATGGTATCTTCTGAGAGTCATAGTTGTCATAGAAGTGGATATATTTCATAGTGTATAAGCAAGTCCAATTATACAATATTTTTGGCATCTTGTCCATAGATAGGCTGAGGCTAATAAATCTTGTCCCCCTTCTCTGATATTGAAGCATCATCCGGCTCTGCACAATATTGTATCACCATCGGTTCCCACCAAAATCATATAACCATTGGTTCCAGTCTGATATTAAAGCACTAATTGTCTAAATTGGATCCATTCTGTTATCTCACTCTCCAGTCCTACACCCAGCCTCATTATTCTTCTGTGGGTGATGTATGACATCACTATGGACTTGAAAAATGTATTTTGATGGAAAATAGCCTTTAATGTATATTAAACTCTGTTTTATATTTTGCACCTGGTTTTTCCTAAATGCACTGAGAAATAAAAGAAAGGACCTGAGCTGGAAAGGAAATGCCACTTAAAGATACCTTGACATGATTGCCATCATCCATTACAGTTGTGAGTTTGGGTACACATTTATACCTTTAGGTCAAAGATGCCTTTATAGGATTGAAAATTCCTTACACATTATGATTTGGGGAACACATCTCAACCCATAGTCCAAAATAAAACTTAATGTGATTGTATTTTACTACAGCATCAAGCTATGAGTTTGGGGTATGCTTATTGTTCTCATGTATTGATCAATATGATTAATTCTGAGTCTGGTATGCCTATTCCCTGAAAACTCATTATATGACATGTATTGGATAATAAAGATACCTCGATGTGTGTTTTTTTCTCATGCATTATGTTCGTTGGGTACACTGTGACACCTTTCATCTTGTTTTGTCTTTAACGTACTGTGAATCTGCTTCATTGGTTTGAATTTATTACACACTGGTTTTCCTTTGTTTATATGTTTGATATTCATTAATTGATCCAAACATTTGGGAAAAAGGTTATCAAAGGATAACTACTGTTCCATACAACAACCTGATGATGAACCATTAAGTACATTAATAAGGGATATATCTCTATCTTCCATGTGATTTTATTTTAGTGTTTATAGCACTGCTGCTCATGTACATTTTTCTGCTTTATGTATTACAAATCCTTGTTCTGATGCCTTAGCTTGGATTCCGGACTGGCTCTTGGCTGACAATCCATGTTTTGTACATTCAGCCTGGCTTGCAAATATTGAGGGCTCATTTGGAGGCTTCCAGTATTGTTGTATCTATAAAGTCCTTCCTTCCTTCCTTCGCTATTCCCCATTGGCTAACTTCTGGTGGAAAACTTTGGTTTTCAGCTAAATGTGCATTCAGTCTGACTTCAACATGACAACCATCTGCATGCATCACAGTTCCATGCAATTCATGTGGTAAGAACTTGTGGTTAACTTACTTTATGTTCAGATCATTTTATGGATATGTCGCATCTCAATTACTACTGCATCCTGGACTCATTAATGTGTCCGTGAAGTGTCTAAACCTCTACCATTTCTATGTTTGTCTAATCAGAAGGGACATTGCTGATGGACTCTGAACCTGTTTGATTATACCAGGCTCTGTACATTGCTGTTACTTACAGAGTCTTGTTTATTAATTATAAATATTTACATTACAGATTCATCTACTTGTGCTATATTTATCTCATAAATATAACAGTCATATTATTTATATTGTAACAAACCTTATTATTTCTGCTACGTACTGTAATGTTTTTCTGGTGTGAACCCACAGCCGGGACTGCTGTTTGGGACAGCCACGGCGGGACCCTACGCTGACTCTGTTGACTTCCAAAGTAGGGTGGCTGATTCCTGCAGATGCTAGGCTTTGCATTTAGTCGCCATGTTTGAAGGGGCGAGTTAAGCCCGCCCCATCTCCAGTGCAACCAGGTGTTATGGATGGACAAAGAATCAGCGACACCCTAAGGGTACAGTCAAAAGGAAATCTAGTTAAGGAATCCTGACTGGAAAATAAGGAAAAAGGCAACTTGGCAAAAATGACTAACACAGCTAATTGCGCCAGCGACCTAGTCACCAACCACCAGTGACTGCATCGCATACACAAAAAAAACTTACACCACAACAATAGCACACAACAAACTGAACGCACAAGACAATAAACACTGAATATACCGCAATTGGGTAGAGCCCAGGTGGTGACAAATAAGGATACAGCATACAACTGAAAAAACCCTCTGATATCTATAGAGAGAAGACAAGTAAAGATAATGCCCAGGAGAGCAACCAGAAATAATGAAAGAACCAGGTCCCCTAAAAGGGGAACTTTCGGAACCAGGAACAGACTGCTCGCCAGGTAGTGACCACAGAGACGAACTCCCAGAAACTGACAGGCACAGGAACCTAGCAGAATCAGGCAGGTGGATAGCACCAGAACAAAAGCTATCACCGGCAGGATCTAGCTGGGCTGGCCTCCTTAAAAAGGGAGTGTGCCCAATCGTGGGGGAATCCCAGCCTAATTGCCCCCAGCTGTGGGAGCGCATGCTGGATGGTGTCCTGCATGCTGCCCAGCAACTCCGGAGCGGGGAGAATCACTTCCGCCGCCTGTCCCCGCTGGCATCCTCCGTTGCCCGGGCAACCCCAGCAGCTTCTGCCAGAGGCTGCATCCGGCCGCATCATCCCCCAGCATCTCTGGTTGCGGAGTATCCAGACCTGATACTGCTGATGATGGAGGGATGGGCGGCAGGGCATCCCTGCACTGCTGGAGCATGCCTCCTGCATGAAACACATACATAGCACCTTGATTATCATGCATACATGACAAAAGGGAACTTCCTCAAGCTAGAACTGTGTAATGTTACTTACATGTGCAGCAATAATTGAATATGGTTGTTGTGAGCTTACAGTATTCAAACTATAATGACAGAATATAACATTGGCTTTTGAGTGTAATCACAGCAATCCGGACAGTATTGTAACAATAAAGTGTGGGGGAACTTACCTTTTCCAACCAGCTCTCAAATGAAGTTGGTCTATGCCAACATGTTTTGAGACTATTAGCTCTTTTTAAAGGCCAAATAGCAGTTTAGACAGCTCGGTTTTTATACATATACGGTAACATGTAACTTTCGGTTCTGGTTTCCCAGACAGGAAGTGTTTGTAAGAAGAAACATTTATTTATTTCTTAACAGTTTCTTATATAGCGCCCACATATTCCGCAGCGCTTTACAGAGAATATTCGAACATTCACATCAGTCCCTGCCCCAGTGTATCTTACAAAATATATTCTCTACCACATGTACACACACACACACACGTATATTTTTGGATTGTGGGAAGACACCGGAGTACCTGGAGGAAAACCACACAAGTACGGGGAGAATATAAAAACTCTGCACAGTTAGTAAGGCAGTAATGCTAACCATTACACCACCCGTACAGCCCATTCAGATATAATGTTCATAAGTTACATAAAAATTATAATAAAAATATGGCAAATTTATAGTTAGTTTTATAGACAATACAAAATAGAAAACAAAGGATAGTTGGCTAAAATATGTTTTCCGAAACCTAAAGTGCCTTGGATTGATAAGAAATGTAGTTCAAATTAAGCATTTTAAATCCATATATATATATATATATATATATATATATATATATATATATATATATATATATATATATATGGGGTTTTAATACAGATATAACACATAACATGGCTGTATATTTATCAAACATATTGTTCAATATAAAAGGTGTCAATGTATGGTTCCATAAAAAAAATGGTTCACTTTTTTGTTTTGATCTGCAAAAGAATGTTTTATCAAGTTCATCCCAAATATGAAGTTAAACTTGGTCAGGAACAGGTCTATTTGGGAGGGGGGGGGGGGGGGGGGGACGACGACTATATAACCAGCCCTGTAATATTGTTTTCCATCCTGAGTGTTATCAATAGATTTTACTGTCCAAAGTCATATGTTGATTCAGACAATAATTGCCCATTCAGAAGAAAATGAGACACAATAAATTAGCTTGACTGCACACATATTGATTTATGAGGCAAGCCCTTAGGTAATGGAAGGTATCTGCCTCTTCTTGATGATCTGAAACAGGAATGGTTTTCAGTGGTTCCCATGTTAAAATGTATTTATTTTTTCTAGAAGCTGGAATTGTGTAGCTCTTTTTACTCCTCTTGATAATTTTGTTCCATTGTGTATTAAGGAATTATTTTGTCAACTAAACTTCCACATAGATAGCAGATTCAATAGCAACATTGACTGACAAAAATATGATATCACTCAACATATGTTGAACTTTTTTTCCAAACCTTTTATAATGAGGTTATATTTCATCCATTAATTTACTAATTTGCTAAATCAGATTTTAAATTAAGGTGATAGGCTTCACAAAGACCATAGGGCTCACTGCATTACAAATGTGTAAAGTGTGGCATAAATAATCAGAAATAGATTTATCTATAGACCTAAACGTGGAAATTACCCTCAGAAAATAATCCATCATTAATATACACATTATATTCAAAATAACTTGAAAGATTACTTTTAGATTGTTCAGATATTTCTTTGAGTTTGTAAAGCTTAAGTAAAATTAAGATTGAATAGTTTTGACAATATATTTACATAACTTACCATTCAAACTCCATCTGCTCAATGAATGCAAGAATATATATTTTTACTTATTTAAATAAATCACTTTTAAAGCATTAAGAAGTTTTAAGCTGTTCTGGTTGCCAAACAACATCTTGCTGACAGGCAAATCCTTTGAGAACAGCATTGTAAATTGCTAAGTATGCTTTACACTTGAAAACAATCTGTAACTAACTCAGGTATAGCACATCATTTAACCTTGATAAATGAATCCAGTAAGTTTTATTTTACTCAGAAAAGGTTAACTATGATGGATTCCTATTAAAAGGCATTGTTATGAAAAATCTGGTCTTCACATTTACGTTATGTGAATGTTCCATATTAGTACTGATATCTTAATTGGACAAGAAATTAGTCTGTGCCCAATTTGTTTAATCTTACTTAAGTGATTAATAACTACGGAAAACATAGAAAATCCACAAAATTTTAAATGGGTCATTTATTATTTTCCAAATTGAAAAAGGACTGTACTGTAACTTGTGAACTTGTGAAATTGTGGTTGAGGCACGGAATATAGAGATAAAGTGGACTGGTGCTGCTTTATATTGAGTATAACAATGGTATAGGACTAGGGGTGGTTGTTGGTTCCCCCCCCCCCCCAAAAAAAAAAAAGACAACATGTGTGTGTGATCAGGGGGTTGGAGTACCCTTTTAGTGTCTGTATTTAGCAAAAGTGGTATAACCTCGCAAGAAGGGGCAGTAGGTCTTGGAAAATCTCAGGTGATACAGTGAGTGTGCAAGGACAAGTGTGGTTGGTTACAGATGATGGTGAGTGTCTGTGGGGGGATGTTTCGAACAGAGATGCAAGTAGAGAAAATTCCTTGGTGCTACTTTAAGCAAAAAGAGAGAGGAGACCAGTGGCGGCTCCGACCTCTTTCGGGGAGGGGGGCTGCCTCTGGCCGCAGGAACCCCCTCCCCCTGTCACCACTGCCGTCACGCCATTGCCTCTTCCCATCCCCGGCGCCTGCCCTATGGTGACAGGTCCCGGGACTGGCGCATGCGCAGTACAAACATATGTACTGCGCATATGGACAGCTTCTATGGGCTGCTTTGGCAGCAGCCCATAGAAGTAATCATCGTCCCGGCGCCTGTACAATATAAGTTACAGGCACCAGGACCAGCGTGTGCACAGTACCGATATAGGTACTGCGCAGGCGCATTTGCCTTTTTTCCAGACAGCCCGCAACAAGGTGTCCCGGAGGGAGGTAACACCTCCCAATGGGACAGCCTTTGTGACTGGCAGGTCGCACTTCCAATAGGAAGTCACTGCCAGTCACAGTGAAGCCAGTGCAGTCTCACGGACTGCATCTGGCTTCATTACAGTGGCGGATTTTACCTGGGGGGCTACAGCCCTGCAGCCCATAGGTAAAAACTGCCACTGGAAGAGACCATGAGCACACTTGAAACATGGGAGGGGAAGTGTCAGCATCAGGGGCAAACGCAGGATTTTCAGAAGGGGGTTTCCAGAGGGGCAGAGCAAAGCCGGGTCAGTTAAAGTATTATAGATAGACCAAATGTATATAAATAATAATAATAATAATAATAATAATAATAATAATAAATATATATAGTGGAGTGGGCTTATTATTCATAATTTTCTGGTGGGAGGACAGCTTGCTTGACTGCAGATATCTCCAGTTTCCGAAAATAGATTTCTTAGATTTGAATGGAATTAAAAACTAAATAATCCCTCCGACCAAATGTATTATGGACTAGGGGATCAGAGTTCAGGAGGCAGAGCAATCTGCCAAGGAGTATATAAAACTACATACCAGGTGTGTGGAGCTGAAGCAGTAACCAGCTTCTGGAAGGCTGATATCTCTGGTTCTAGGCAGAGTAAAGACAAGCTACTAGTGTCCATCAAAGGGGGAGAGTCACAGATTTTGGAATATACCCTCAGAAAAACTCTACGTCAGACAGAACCTGAAATATCTGACTGGGAAAAGTAATTAACAGGCTTGGATGGGGACCACTGCTTTGAAGTCAGATATCTCCGGTTCCCAAGGGCCGATTTTTTAAATTATTGTACCCATGGAAAGAGGGGACCCTCAGCTTTCAGCGTAGGACCCTTAGACTCCTGGGGGGTTTCTTGGTACTCAGAAACCCCCAATGCGAGTGCTACTGAGCATGACATGCCTTCTGCTGATTGTCACTCTGTGAGCATTCCTTTTCATTATACTCCAAATATATCTTACATAGATCATGGCTTATATAAAATAGTATCTGCTTAATTAAATTAGTAATGTCCCTCAGCTGCTGAAAGGGAAAGGTTGTTCCAAACAATGATACACAAAACAAATTTGAAGATCGCAGCTTATCGAGCACCAGAGCCCACCAAATACCCACTCCCTCGCCACCGATTCCCATTACAACCATGTGAGGGGATGTGTTGCAAAGACACATGCCTTACATGTCTCCATTGCAGGACGCAATTTTGCGCATATACAGTCCCACAACCATGAGGATGGGGCCAAACTCACAGCAATGCAAGTAGATTAGAATCACACCCTAAATCTGCACATTTAAATGGCAGTCCAACAATATCTAGGGAGACAGAACACCAGTCTCAAAACTAGGATAAGAAACAATATTGATATGGAGGGTGCAGAATGGGATGAAATAGGCAAGCTAATAACCTGATATAATGGGATAAAAATATATTAAACACACTTAAAAACATTCAAATTACCTGTGTACTGGGAGACATAGTGACATAAAATATAACACAGTGAAGGGATGGAAGCCTGGACCTCATGGACTCATCTGTGGAGATCTGTGGAGCTGTCCAGTCCGTGACCTTTACTCCAAGCATCCACCACAACCACCATTGTTTGGCGAGGTCCAGACTTCCATCCTTCCACTGTATTGTATTTATCTCACTATGGGGGTTATTCTAGTCCATTCTTTCTGACAAAATCCTTCTTAGATGGACAAAACCATGTGCACTGCGGGTGGGGCAGATGTAACTTGTGCAGATAGAATTAGATTTGGGTGGGGTTTTTGTTCAAAGTGAGATCTATATTGAAGTGTAAAATCATGCAGTCAGTATTTTCCCTGCACAGAAACAAAATAACTCACCCAAATCTAATTCTCTCTGCACATGTTACATCTGCCCCCCTGCAGTGCACATGGTTTTGTCCATCTAAGAAGGATTTTGTCAGAAAGAATGGACTAGAATAACCCCCTATGTTTCTCAGTACACAGGTAATTTTAATGTTTTTAATCCATTTTTATCCCATTATTGGCTTACCCACTTGTAGTTCCACAGCACAATGCAATGTACTGGGACAGCCCTGACTTCATCCCTGGACGGGTGAAGCCGGTGGAGACCCCTTTATTGGGGGGGGGGGGGTCACAACTCCCCCAGGTGCCCAGGGCTGACCAGCAAGGGTGATAATGTTTTGGCCAGGGGACCTTGCGTGAAAAGTGGCATTACACCACTCACTTTTGGAGCCCGGTTCTGTTTCCAATATGCAGGGGACTTTTGTCCCTGGTGACGGTTTCTTAAATACAGGGGAACCCCTACAATTTCCCCCCCTGTATTTTGGAAACAAGGACCGGCTCAAAGAGTTCGGAGGGGGGTGGGGGAGGGGCAACCTATGAAGGTTTTTTCCATTTAAAAAAAGCTGAGAAAGTACTTAGCTTTGTCATCAAAAAACTTTGGGTAAGGAGAGTAAAGTGCGCTTTATTACTTACCGATTTCTAAATGTAAACTAGCACTTTTTTCTTTTTGACAGGAGAAACACAGCCAGGTGGAATATAATTTCTCAAGCTTGTTTGTATATATTTGGGTGGAACTCCTGTAAGAAATATGAAATTCCCCCTGTCTGGTGCCATTCTCAATGGCCCAAGCAATAATAATGATGATTATCTAGTGACCTGATGATGATGGTTATCTGATACTGCTTCATTGAATCATGCATATATTATAACCTCTCATTCAATTTTTTTCAATAGATGGTGACCACGTTGTGCCCTTTCCCAACAAGATCACTTCTATTTTTCATTTCAGAGCACACGTCGGGTGGTTCTCTCTCTACCATTTGGAATTATGGGTAAGCAGTAGAAGTGAACTGCCCATCCATCTTGGCTTCACTTTTTCTGCCTATTTGTTCTCTTACAATCTAGTGATTTATATATACAGAACTAGAAGCCCCATGCTAATGTGGAGATAGGTCACACCATACTGTATGCTGAATAACAAGCACCAAGATTAATAAGTAATATATAAAATAAATAAACAATATATATATATATATATATATATATATATGTATAAAAAAAGGGGGTTGTGACCCACCCTGCGCGATTTCAGTAGCATCACCCCTATGTACCTTGCTGTTAAAAAAGGTACAGAATAAAAATGAGAGGAACATATATCAAAACTGCCGGCACTCTATCTGATGGAAACATCTGGCCCCGGTGCCCAGAGAAAACAGCATACAAACGATCCAAGAATCGGCAAACATCTGATTTTTAAAGGATGTGTATTAATAAAGCTTTCGGGGACACACTCCCCTTTATCAGGACATCATTCTACAGCACCAAAAAGTTACACAATCACTGTATAAATACCATATCCCGGTGTGTGGTGTGGGTGAGTACACTTGTCAGATCATCATTACCGCGTACCCACACACATACATTGGGCACATAATTGTAGAGCTAGTGTGCTGGTCAACCCAATTTTGTACTTTCTATTGAGTCTAGACAACTCGACCAAGCTGCCAGCAATTAGGCTGAGCGCCACTCTCGCTAAAACCCATCTTACTATAATCCATATACTGCCCGTTGCCTTCCTTGCTAAACCCGACAGGTCCCTTTTGTAGATAGAATTGATCAGGTGGAACTCTCTGATTTTTTGTGCAAAAAAAGTGCAATTTATTTCAATTCGACATGTTTCGGACTGCTGCCTATCCCCAGGGATCAAATACACACATACTATGAACAAACTTTATACTGTGTGCTACAAAAGAAAACGCCCCCTTCCGGTGCTGCCCCAATAGCAAACACTTACCCGTGGCCTCTGACCGGTGTCTCCTACAATGCAGCACAGCACCTTAATGGCAGAAAGGGGTAGTGGCCGGCACAGAGGCCACAAGTAAGTGTTTGCTTGTGGGGCAGCACCGGAAGGGGGGCGTTTTCTTTTGTAGCACACAGTATAAAGTTTGTTCATAGTATGTATGTATTTGATCCCTGGGGACAGGCAGTAGTCGAAACATCTATACAGTTAATTTGTTGACTGCATAACTGACTGTACCATATGTGCAAATTAATTCAAGGGTCTAGGCATACTCTATTACAGAGATTGGTTTAACATTTACTCATACAGGTAACTTATGATTAAATCCTGTACAGAGATCAAAGAAATGGCAAGAAACTGTACCACAGAAAATATGAGGGTCACCATGATATTTTACATATATGATTCTTTTTCATTTGAATAACCATCATCACAGGTACAGCACAGCATAACTATTTAGCAATTTACGCCAGAAATTATACATCGATGTTTAGCCTTAACAATCTACACAAGTCATCAGTATTTATTACAAGGGTATATCACTCTTTTAAGATAAATATTACAGTTGAATTTTTTCAGCTATTTTGATTTTGAAATTTGTTTCTCTGGATAAGAGTGCAACCCACCTGAGTTTCTTTATCTTGTGTTTAACCTTCAACACCTATAAAAAGATAGAACAAATCTGATTGGTTACTATGGCTTACATCATCTCTCTTAATTTTTAGAACCTTTTGTAAATTGCCCCTTGGTGTCCAATAGTATGAGTAACTATGTTTCTCCAGGATCTGTACATATTTGTAAGTGGTTTAGCTGAAGAACCTGCTGAGTGGAATGAATGTGAAGATTTTAAGCAGATCTGTGAATTTTTTTTTAACAATTTTTTTCTGTCATGAGTACCTTGGTCGTTAAGTGTAAGGACAAATTTCAGAACTTGTTGTTGGTTTCTCAGCACACACAGGACAGTAAAATCCTGCACAATAGAACATGTCATTTAATTTGTTCTAAAAGGACCAAATTTAATACGAATCAGAAAGTGAGGAATTTTTCGAGAGTTTTCCCAATTTTTAAAGCGTCAATCATTTACACTGAAAACCGAGGTTAATTTTGCCATGTAAATGATTTCCGCTTTAACCCCTTCCCGCCGCAGCCTGTTTTTGCCTTCCTGACAGAGCCCTTTTTTTCAAATCTGACAGGTATCACTTAAGTGGGGATAACTTTTTTTTGCTTTTACTTATCCCAGTGATTTTGAGATTGTTTTCTCGTGACACATTGTACTTCAAGTTAGTGGTAAATTTGGGTCGATACAGTCTGTGTTTTTTTGTGAAAAATACCAAAATGTCGTAAAAAAATGGAAAATTTAGCAATTTTCAAAATGTTAAATTTTCTGCTTGTGAGACAAATAATCATACCACTCAAAATAGTTAATAACTAACATAGACCATATGTCTACTTTATGTTTCCATCATTATTTCAACATCCTTTTAATTTTTTTGGACACTAGGAGGCTTAAAATATGAATAGCAAATTCTCAAATTTTCAAGAAAATTTCAAACACTGATTTTTTTAGGGACCAGTTCAGTTCTGATGTGACTTTGAGGGACTTGTATGTGAGACACCCCCATAAATGATGCCATTTCAAAAACGGCACCCCTCACAGTATTCAAAACAGCATTTTGGAAGTTTGTTAACCCTTTAGGTGTTTCACAGGAATTAAAACAAAGTGTAGGTGAAATTTCAAAATTTCATTTTTTTTTGAAGATTTGCAATTTTAATACATTTTTCTAAGGAACACAGTAGATTTTACTAGAGAAATGTGACTAAAAATTGATTCCCCCAATTCTTTTGTTTTCATAAATATCCTATATGTGGCCCTAGTGTGCACGTTGACCAAACCACAGGCTTCATAATAGAAGGAGCACCTACTTGATTTTGGAGCCTCCTTTTTATGAGATTATTTTTTAGGCACCATGTAGGTTTCTAGGCACCATAAGATGCTAAAAGTTAGGATCCCCAACAAGTGACCCCATTTTGCAAACTACACCCCTCAGGGAATTCATCTAGGGGTATAGTGTACATTTCAAACCCCCAGGGGTTTCACCAATTGTGGTACAACTGGGCAGTGAAAATGAAAAATTATTTTTTTTACACAAAAATGCAGTTCTGGCTCCAAATTTTTCATTTTCACAAGGAATGAAGGAGACAAAGCACCCCAAAATCTGTGCCCCAATTTCTCCCGAGTACGGCAATGCCTCACATGTGACCAAAAAATACCATTTGGGTGCATGGCAGGACTCAGAAGGGAAGGAGTGATTTTTGGATTTTGCAGCTCAGATTCTGGTGGAATGTTGGTGGGTGCTATGTCGCATTAGCAAGACCCCCGAAACACCAATACAGTGGAACCCCCCCACAAGTGACCCCATTTTGCAAACTACACCCCTCAGGGAATTCATCTAGGGGTATAGTGTACATTTCAAACCCCCAGGGGTTTCACCAATTTTGATACAACTGGGCTGTGCAAATGAAAAATTACATTTTTTACACAAAAATGCAGTTCTGGCTCAAAATTTGTCATTTTCACAAGGAATGAAGGAGACAAAGCACCCCAAAATCTGTGCCCCAATTTCTCCCGAGTACGGCAATGCCTCACATGTGACCAAAAAATACCATTTGGGTGCATGGCAGGACTCAGAAGGGAAGGAGTGATTTTTGGATTTTGCAGCTCAGATTCTGGTGGAATGTTGGTGGGTGCTATGTCGCATTAGCAAGACCCCCGAAGCACCAATACAGTGGAACCCCCCCACAAGTGACCCCATTTTGCAAACTACACCCCTCAGGGAATTCATCTAGGGGTATAGTGTACATTTCAAACCCCCAGGGGTTTCACCAATTTTGATACAACTGGGCTGTGCAAATGAAAAATTACATTTTTTACACAAAAATGCAGTTCTGGCTCCAAATTTGTCATTTTCACAAGGAATGAAGGAGACAAAGCACCCCAAAATCTGTGCCCCAATTTCTCCCGAGTACGGCAATGCCTCACATGTGACCAAAAAATACCATTTGGGTGCATGGCAGGACTCAGAAGGGAAGGAGTGATTTTTGGATTTTGCAGCTCAGATTCTGGTGGAATGTTGGTGGGTGCTATGTCGCATTAGCAAGACCCCCGAAGCACCAATACAGTGGAACCCCCCACAAGTGACCCCATTTTGCAAACTACACCCCTCAGGGAATTCATCTAGGGGTATAGTGTACATTTCAAACCCCCAGGGGTTTCACCAATTTTGATACAACTGGGCTGTGCAAATGAAAAATTACATTTTTTACACAAAAATGCAGTTCTGGCTCAAAATTTTTCATTTTCACAAGGAATGAAGGAGACAAAGCACCCCAAAATCTGTGCCCCAATTTCTCCCGAGTACGGCAATGCCTCACATGTGACCAAAAAATACCATTTGGGTGCATGGCAGGACTCAGAAGGGAAGGAGTGATTTTGGGATTTTGCAGCTCAGATTCTGGTGGAATGTTGGTGGGTGCTATGTCGCATTAGCAAGACCCCCGAAGCACCAATACAGTGGAACCCCCCCACAAGTGACCCCATTTTGCAAACTACACCCCTCAGGGAATTCATCTAGGGGTATATTGTACATTTCAAACCCCTAGGGGTTTCACTAATTTTGATACAACTGGGCTGTGCAAATGAAAAATTACATTTTTTTACACAAAAATGCAGTTCTGGCTCAAAATTTTTCATTTTCACAAGGAATGAAGGAGACAAAGCACCCCAAATCTGTGCCCCAATTTCTCCCGAGTACGGCAATGCCTCACATGTGACCAAAAAATACCATTTGGGTGCATGGCAGGACTCAGAAGGGAAGGAGTGATTTTTGGATTTTGCAGCTCAGATTCTGGTGGAATGTTGGTGGGTGCTATGTCGCATTAGCAAGACCCCCGAAGCACCAATACAGTGGAACCCCCCCACAAGTGACCCCATTTTGCAAACTACACCCCTCAGGGAATTCATCTAGGGGTATAGTGTACATTTCAAACCCCCAGGGGTTTCACCAATTTTGATACAACTGGGCTGTGCAAATGAAAAATTACATTTTTTACACAAAAATGCAGTTCTGGCTCAAAATTTTTCATTTTCACAAGGAATGAAGGAGACAAAGCACCCCAAAATCTGTGCCCCAATTTCTCCCGAGTACGACAATGCCTCATGTGTGACCAAAAAATGGCAGGACTCAGAAGGGAAGGAGTGATATTTGGATTTTGCAGCACAGATTCTGGTGGAATGTTGGTGGGTGCTATGTCGCATTAGCAAGACCCCCGAAGCACCAATACAGTGGAACCCCCCCACAAGTGACCCCATTTTGCAAACTACACCCCTCAGGGAATTCATCTAGGGGTATAGTGTACATTTCAAACCCCCAGGGGTTTCACCAATTTTGATACAACTGGGCTGTGCAAATGAAAAATTACATTTTTTACACAAAAATGCAGTTCTGGCTCCAAATTTTTCATTTTCACAAGGAATGAAGGAGACAAAGCACCCCAAAATCTGTGCCCCAATTTCTCCCGAGTACGACAATGCCTCATGTGTGACCAAAAAATGGCAGGACTCAGAAGGGAAGGAGTGATATTTGGATTTTGCAGCACAGATTCTGGTGGAATGTTGGTGGGTGCTATGTCGCATTAGCAAGACCCCCGAAGCACCAATACAGTGGAACCCCCCCACAAGTGACCACATTTTGCAAACTACACCCCTCAGGGAATTCATCTAGGGGTATAGTGTACATTTCAAACCCCCAGGGGTTTCACCAATTTTGATACAACTGGGCTGTGCAAATGAAAAATTACATTTTTTACACAAAAATGCAGTTTTGGCTCCAAATTTTTCATTTTCACAAGGAATGAAGGAGACAAAGCACCCCAAAATCTGTGCCCCAATTTCTCCCGAGTATGGCAATGCCTCATATGTGACCAAAAAATACCAGTTGGGTGCATGGCAGGACTCAGAAGGGAAGGAGTGATTTTTGGATTTTGCAGCTCAGATTCTGGTGGAATGAATGGTGGGTGCTATGTGGCATTAGCAAGACCCCCGAAGCACGGTGAAATGATGAACCTAATAATCCATAGATGTGTGGTATATTTTAAAACACTCCTTTATACATAGGCCGGGTTTGTCGGGGCAAGTTTCACAGTGGAAAATAGTATCCTTTCTTATTCCCTTTTTATAGCAAACTTTGCACCTTTTTTGTGTCCTGCCCTTTCTTGCAGTGGAGGGGATTTCGTTAGGAAAATGCTGCCCTGGTACAATACGGGGGCCAGTACAAGAAGTACTGGGGCCCTCTGCCTGCTGGTTCCCAAATATTAGGCTCTTTATGACTTCCTCTTGAAAGTGCATAAATGTCCCCCTCTGGCTGGTAGAATGGAATAGCACGTAAGCGTTATACAGTGCCATCTGGATGATATACACGGCCAGCTTCTTGTACCAGATTTTTGTTTTCCGCAGGGGACTGTACGGCTTCAGTACCTGATCTGAAAGATCCACTCCGCCCATGTACTTATTGTAATCTAGGATACAATTAGGTTTTGAGGTGTGGGTACTGGTACCTCGTACAGGGATGGAGGTGGTACTGTCTCCATGAATTGTTGTCAGTATAAGGACATCCCTCTTGTCCTTATATTTGACCAACAACATATTTTCGGTGCATATTCCCCTGCTTTCACCCCTTCTCAGTACTTGGGCAATGTGCGTTTTTGGGAGACCTCTTTGGTTCTTGCGCACAGTACCGCAAGCTGCTGTACCTCTTGAACCAAAGGGCCTTAAACAGGGGGATGCTAGTGTAAAAGTTATCCACATAGAGGTGATAACCTTTATCCAGGAAGGGGTGCACTAAATCCCAGACAATTTTTCCACTAACACCTACGAGGGAGGGGGGGCATTCTGGCGGTTCAATTCTTGAATCCTTCCCTTCATATACCTAAACCTGTGGGTGTACCCTGAGGTGCTTTCACACAGTTTATACATTTTTATGCCATACCTTGCCCTCTTACTGGGAAGGTACTGGCGGAATTTAACCCTTCCTTTAAAATGTATAAGGGACTCGTCGATACAAATAAATTTTTCAGGGATGTACATCTCTGCAAATTTGGCACTGAAATTATCAATGACCGGCCTGACTTTGAATAGCCGGTCAAAGGTGGGATCATCTCTGGGTGGGCACTGTGCATTATCGGTGTAATGTAAAAATTTAAGGATTATCTCAAAACGAGTCCGAGTCATGGCCATACGGTAAAGTGGGGTGCTGTACAGAACATCTGTACTCCAATATTGCCTAATTTCTGGCTTTTTTACTATGCCCATATGTAACACCAGACCCCAAAACGTCATCATCTCTACTGCATCTACAGGGGTCCACCTAGCAAATGATGACGTGGGGTTTTGAGCAATAAACTGCTGGGCATATAAATTACTTTGGTCCACCATTCAATTTATAAAATCATCAGAGAAAAATAATTTGAAAAAGTCAATTTCTCTGAGACCTGTTGAATCAAATTGGATTCCTGGGATGGCCAAAAACTCAGGAACCTGGGGC
Source organism: Crinia signifera (assembly GCF_055691185.1). NCBI lineage: Eukaryota > Metazoa > Chordata > Amphibia > Anura > Myobatrachidae > Crinia > Crinia signifera. The sequence continues at coordinate 255,446,811 of NC_139218.1, forward strand.
TCAAAATTGTCTGGTGGTGGGGTCCATACGGGATCAATCATTTTGGGGGGGGGGTCTCAGCTGCTCTACGGGGGCATCTTTGAGGGGGTCCCTCATCACTAGAGGAGGAAGAGGAGCTTAAGACGAATCCTTCAAATTCCCCGCTTGCATCACTGGCTATGTCAGAGTCAGAGGCAAGCATGGCATATGCCTCCTCCGCTGAATACATTCTTCTGGATGACTGGGATGACATTTGGGATGACATTTGGGATGCCATTTTTATTTTTGTGTTTCTGTAAGTGTAATGTTTCAACACGTGTATAGTGTTGGGGGGGTACAAACTTTATTTCAACACGGGGGGTATGTAGTGTGTAGTGTGTATGTAGTGCAGAAAAAAAAATACTTTATACAGGAATTTGATCCCAATAAAAAAAAAAAAAATTGAAGGGGTTAAAAAAAAAAAAAAAAAAAGGTCCTGCGCCAAAAATTGAGCACAGATGTTGGTCAGTAACGTCCATCACTGAACAGCGCTCAAAGGCAACAGGTGTAAAAACAATAAAAAAAAAAATACCACAGCACTCTCCAAAAAAAAAAAAATTTAAAAAAACTGCAGAAAAAAAATATTATATCAACCCTGTGCCAAAAATGTGATGTACGTCACTGATCAGCGGCCACAGGACACCCACAAAAGCACCCACAAAAGCAACAAGGGTGTAAAAACAAAACCCCACTGCAATCCCCCCCCCCCCCAAAAAAAAAACTGCAGATCAGTGATGCAGTGATGCGACACTGATTAGCAGTGAGGGGCAGCAGGCAGACAACTGTGGGTGCAACCTGACAGGGTATATATATAAAAAAAAAACCCTGGACCCCCAAAAAGTTGCTGATCAGTTAATTAATTTAAACTGATCAGCACAAAAGGGGGGGCAGCAGTCAGTTGCACAGGCAGCACAACCTTTGGTGCAACTGACAGGTATATATATAAAAAAAAAAGTTGCTGATCAGCACAGATATACTGATCAGCACAAAAGGGGTGCAGCAGACACAAAATATAGCACTCTCTATCACTCTCTATCACTCTCTATCACTCTCTGTCACTATCTCTCACGATCTGTGACTCTGACACTGCAGCAGCAGGACACAGGAAGTCACAAGATCCAGGAAGCATCCAACTGCTGGCAGCACGCTACCAGCGGTGATCAGCGGTGATCAGGTAAGTATCAGGCAAGGTTCAGGTATGTATATCAATTCCAGACCGGAATGGCGTCTGCAGCGCAGTCACCGTTAGTTTAAATGGCGCGCCTTGGCTGTGATTGGTCCGTCGGTCCGACGGACCAATCACAGCCTTGGGGGCAGGTGGGGTGAGGTGTCGTCGTCACCGATGACCCCCTCATGCCCCCTCACACCCGGCGGTGATTGACACCTGTGTTACCGAGCGTCTGATTCGCCGGTAACACAGGAAAACGCTGCGAATGGCTGTTCACATTGAACAGCCAATCACAGCGATCGCCGACGGGGGGGCGGCATCGCCGCCCCCCCTGGGCATGCAGGGACATGTCTGCTGTCAGGGACAGCAGACATCGTCCCTCTGTCACTGCGTCTCGAGACGCAGTGGCACTTTGAAGTCATGACGTATATATACGTCATGTGTCGGGAAGTACATCCCGGCCATGACGTATATATACGTCAAATGTCAGGAAGGGGTTAAAAAACAATGGGAAAACTCTACCAACATTTCTCACCTTCTGATTCTCACACCTTGTTACATTTGGCCCTAAGTGTCAGAACATTATTTCACATGGATAAATGATGTATACTCTTTCAACAAAATTGTCTTATTTTCCTTTAAGGAATGAGTTGGAGTGGTATAATAGAGTTCAAAATTTGCATACATTTTTTATTAAATCAAAAGGAGAAAAAAATATGGTAAGTCCCATATCAAGTTAATTCAGTATCACCCTATATAAAGGACAACATAAATACTATTATAAATGCATGCAGTGTCTTTTTATTTTACAGGGAACAAGATTGAACTGAATAATATAAACTATCAGCATTTAAAGATACTGGCAGCAGTGTGTATTTTGTATTGGAGCTGTACCAAAGCATATAAGTGATTGCAATGTTGTCTAGACTGTACATGTCTGCCAGGACCATTTCTAGTCTCACATTGTGTAGCCTAGGGAGACAAATGTGTCCCAAGCAATAACAGTTGTTATTTTATTGATGACTTGTGTAACAGCAGGAAATGAACAAGAAAAAGAGAAAATAATTATAGTACACACAACAATGACATGTTATTTTCATTGTCATCCTTATTATAATAAAAATGGGAAATGATCAAGTAGGCTTTGGCCAAATTACTGTATGTAATACAGATAAAATGTCATTTTCTAATGATTAACTGTTCATAAGACAAGCTGCAAAAGTAAATATAGACTGACAGGTGTTTTTGTTAAATATACATGTTGTAGTGAAACTAATGGGACTGGCTAAGTGTGTGACTTTGATTGTAGCCCCTTAATATGTGAACTAGGTGATTCATCGCGCCCTACGGGCGCTCTTCACACCGTCGTAAGGGGCTGCGCCCCCTTAATTTGTGAACATTTGTATATGAGAAATATGGTTAGAATTGTATGAAAGATGCCCTGTATTGCAACTTAGGTGTCCGCGAATCGCGGGAGGGGGGGTCGCGGAGGGTGCCGCGAATTGCAGGAGGGGGGGTCGCGGGGGGTGCCGCGAATTGCAGGAGGGGGGGGTTGTGGGGGGGGGTGGATGCTGCGAATCGCGGGAGGGATTGCAGAGAATCGCGGGAGGGGGGTCGCGGGGTGGGTTGCCGCAAATCGCGGGAGGGGGGTTACGGGGGCGGGGGTTGCGGCGAATCATGGTAGGGGGGGTCGCGGGGGGTGTGCCGTGAATCACGGGAGGGGGGGTCACGGGGTGGGGTGCCGAGAATCGCGGGAGTGTGTGTGCCGTGAATCGCGGGAGTGGGGGTTGCGGGGGGGGGTGACGCGAATCGCCATAAGAAAAAATCAACACAGAAAGGTCAACACATGTAAATGTTGACATAAGTGTGGCACTTCATTGGTGTCCATGTCGACACATGAGAATGAATATGAAAACATTCAAAAAATGAAAAAAAAAACTTCAAAAACTCATGTCAACCTTTTTCATTGTCGACCATAGCCATGTCAGTGTTTTCCATGTGCAATTTAATTCTGGAGCTGCCACGAATCGCGGGGGGTGCCGCGAATTGCGGGAGGGGGGGTCGCGGGGGTGGGTGCCGCGAATCGCGGGAGGGGGGGTTACGGGGCGGGGGTTGCGGCGAATAATGGAAGGGGGGTTGCGGGGGTGTGCCGTGAATCACGGGAGGGGGGGTCACGGGGTGGGGTGCCGAGAATCGCGGGGGAGGTGTGTGTGAGTGTGCCGTGAATCGCGGGAGTGGGGGTTGTGGGGGGGGGTTGGGGGGGTTGTGACGCAAATCGCCACAAGAAAAAATCAACACAGAAAGGTCAACACATGTAAATGTTGACATAAGTGTGGCACTTCATTGGTGTCCATGTCGACACATGAGAATGAATATGAAAATATTCAAAAAATGAAAAAAAAAAACTTCAAAAACTCATGTCAACCTTTTTCATTGTCGACCATAGCCATGTCAGTGTTTTCCATGTGCAATTTAATTCTGGAGCTGCCGCGAATCACGGGGGGTGCCGCGAATTGCGGGAGGGGGGGGTCGCGGGGTTGGGTGCCGCGAATCGCGGGAGGGCGGGGTTCACAGGGGTTCCGGTGGGGGGTTGCCGCGAATTGCGGGAGGTGGGGGGTCACGGGGGGTGCCGCGAATCGCGGGAGGGGGGGTTGCGGGGGGGTGTGACGCGAATCGCCACAAGAAAAAATCAACACAGAAAGGTCAACACATGTAAATGTTGACATAAGTGTGCCACTTCATTGGTGTCCATGTTGACACATGACAATGAATATGAAAACATTCAAAAAATGAAATAAATCTTCAAAAACTCATGTCAACCTTTTTCATTGTCGACCATAGCCGTGCCAGTGTTTTGCATGTGCCATTTAATCCTGGGGCTGCCGCGAATCGCGGGGGGTGCCGCGATTTGCGGGAGGGGGGGGGGTTTGCGGGGGGTGGGTGCCGCGAATCGCGGGAGAGCGGGGTTCATGGGGGTTCCGGTGGGGGGTTGCCGCGAATTGCGGGAGGGGGGGTGTCGCGGGGGGGGTGCCGCGAATCGCCGGAGGGGGGGTTGCGGGGGGTGTGACGCGAATCGCCACAAGAAAAAAATCAACACAGAAAGGTCAACACATGTAAATGTTGACATAAGTGTGGCACTTCATTGGTGTCCATGTCGACACATGAGAATGAATATGAAAATATTCAAAAAATGTCAAAAAAACTTCAAAAACTCATGTCAACCTTTTTCATTGTCGACCATAGCCATGTCAGTGTTTTCCATGTCCAATTTAATTCTGGAGCTGCCGCGAATCACGGGGGGGTGCCGCGAATTGCGGGAGGGGGGGTCGCGGGGGTGGGTGCCGCGAATCGCGGGAGGGCGGGGTTCACAGGGGTTCCGGTGGGGGGTTGCCGCGAATTGCGGGAGGTGGGGGGTGCCGCGAATCGCGGGAGGGGGGGTTGCGGGGGGGTGTGACGCGAATCGCCACAAGAAAAAATCAACACAGAAAGGTCAACACATGTAAATGTTGACATAAGTGTGCCACTTCATTGGTGTCCATGTCGACACATGACAATGAAAATGAAAATATTCAAAAAATGACAAAAAAACTTCAAAAACTCATGTCAACCTTTTTCATTGTCGACCATAGCCATGTCAGTGTTTTCCATGTGCAATTTAATTCTGGAGCTGCCGCGAATCACGGGGGGGTGCCGCGAATTGCGGGAGGGGGGGTCGCGGGGGTGGGTGCCGCGAATCGCGGGAGGGCGGGGTTCACAGGGGTTCCGGTGGGGGGTTGCCGCGAATTGCGGGAGGTGGGGGGTCACGGGGGGAGCCGCGAATCGCGGGAGGGGGGGTTGCGGGGGGGTGTGACGCGAATCGCCACAAGAAAAAATCAACACAGAAAGGTCAACACATGTAAATGTTGACATAAGTGTGCCACTTCATTGGTGTCCATGTCGACACATGACAATGAATATGAAAAAATTAAAAAAATTAAAAATAAATCTTCAAAAACTCATTTCAACCTTTTTCATTGTCGACCATAGCCATGTCAGTGTTTTGCATGTGCCATTTAATCCTGGGGCTGCTGCGAATTGCGGGGGGGGGTGCCGCGAATCGCGGGAGGGGGGTCGCAGGGGGTGTGCCGCCAATCGTGCAAGGGGGGGTTTCTTTTTGCCGCGAATCGCGGGAGGGAGGTCGCGGGGGGGGTGTTTTTTCCGCGAATCGGGGGGGGGGTCACGGGGAAGGGTTTGCCGCGATTCGCGGGAGGGGTCGCGGGGTGGTGGTTATGCCGCGAATTGCGGGAGGGGTCGTGGGGGGGTTCTTTTTGCAGCAAATCGCGGGGGGGGGGGTCGCGGGGGTGTTTTTGCTGCGAATCGCGGTAGGGGGGGTCGCGGGGGAGCGGGTGTTTTTGCCGCGAATCGCGGGGGGGGGGGCGCGCGGGGGGGGGAGGTTTTGCCACAAATCACGGGAGGGGGGCGCTCACCTGGTGGCTGTGGAGTAGCAGTGCTGGGCAACATGGGAAGGCAGTGGGTGTCTGGCACTGTCTGTGGGCTCACTGGGCTGGTTCTCTGTCACATACCTCCCAACATGACCCTCTCCAGGAGGGACACAATGCTCTGTTTCTAGACTTCCCCTTAATGTATGATTGCCATCACCTGTTTTAAACAGGTTAATTTCTCAGAAAGGTGTTCAGCACAGATGAAGGCAATCACACATTAAGAGGAAAGTCCAGGAACAGAGCGTTATAGACACAGGCACCCACTTTGAGTGACAGATGTAGCCAAATATATAGGAGATGGGCCAAATTCAATTAGCAGCGGTAATTTACTGTGCCGGGAAAATCAATTAGCCCTGGGCTTTAATGTGCACAAGATGCCGATTGCTAACTTTTTGCAAATATCCCTTTGTCAATTACCTTGCATACATTCGTACTCATTCAATCTAAAATATGCCCGGGACAATTTTTACAAAGATAAGGATAATAATAAAATAGTCTCACATAACACATACCAATACTGGAGTCTAACAATAGCTTCTCCAGAGTTTGGTGAATAGATCTCTATAAAAATGAGTATATATAAAAAGATGAGCACATATAAAATTGTGGCATAGAACATCTCAATGAACATGCACACATGTGTATCATAGTCCAAAAGGTAACTAGTTCACAATGGTCTTACCTCTCTAAGGGATCTCCTTTTCCTACAGGGAAAGGCTGCATACTGAGGGACTGATACTTATGGGGTTTATATAGAGGGCCAGGGTGTGACCTCATATCCTCCTAAGTCCCTATTGGTTGGATTTCAATTGTCCTAAAAAGGACTTTTGGCTTGAATATATAAATATATGGATTAATTAAGAATATGGATTAATATGTTGTATACTCAAAAAAAGTGTACCAAACTTTTAAATGAACCTAATTATATATATTCCCATAACTCCAAATATACTTATAGTTTGTCCAATTTGACTTAAAGAAACAATTTTTCCCTCTGGGAAGCCAAAGTGGAAACTATTAAGTTGAGGGAATAATTAAGCATACCTCCAGATAAGAGCAATTAAACCTACTGACATCCTGAATTTACTGCAAACATTGAAGGTCTTGGCAGTGGGATGGGGAGCATGGCAATGACATTTTGGAGGCATCGACGAGATTCACCAAACTAAAAATGCCATAAAAACCCAGTTTTCTGGGTTTTTTAATTAAGTAATTTTTATTGAGATTTTTGAAAAGCAAAGCACAAAACAAAACAAAACTCCCAAAACAAGTAGCGGGAGTATCAGACACATATTGCAAATATCACAATTGACACAGTCATAGGCATCTAGGATAACACGGTAGATAGCAAAATATTAGGAGTATTAACACTGTACCAGGAAGTGGTCGTAGATTGAGCGAGCAAAGGCGCCATTCTGAGTCACTCAACCCACCCCCAATGTTAAGAGAATAGCCATAGAAATGTCAGAATTATAAATCATCATTGCAATAGCTATTAAATATATATCGCCAAATCGTGTCTGATCCACCGGATAAAAGAATAGAAATAGAGTTAAATAAAATAAAACTTCCCAACACAAACCTCCCAAAAAAACCCCACCCTGTATGGCCTAACCCAACCCTAGGCATACTTGGATCCCAATAAACTGCACCCTTCCCCAAACCAATATTAAACAACACTAACTCAAGAGGGATTAGATTAGTGGCCATCAGCTAAAAATTAACTAATCTACGCCAAGTAGCTAATCTACCCCTCCCACCCCACCCACCCTCCCATCCAACTATTTAAATATTGAAGGATATACAAAGGATAACTTACAGGGGCTAAGCTAATGGCCATAGTAAGGCCAGGATCAATTCTGGAGCTTAAACAATATGGACTGCCAGGGGCAGTTGACTCGTAGTATAAAGCAGGGCAGACCTAATCCTCGTGGAGCAAATAGGAGAATAATCAAATATTGCCCAGTTATACAAAAACATAAAATGCTAATATACCAGCAGAATAATAAGGACATACACAGGAGTATAAAATATGTATCAGATGGATCAGGGTCTCACTAGCAACAGGGCTATATACGTATATTCTTACACTAGTCTGGCCAACATTCAGCATAAATATAGGGGAAAAACAGAAAGTCTGTAGTGACCCATTTCACATGGGAAGAAGCAGGAGAGCAATCAGCACATGGTTTATCTTGCGCCCGAGGATATATACATGGAAAACCGAAGTAGTGTAGCATGAAGTCCAGAGACGAGCCGCATGATCTAATCGTATATAGGTTCTGGGGGTAGGCAGAGAAAGACCTCTGGAAAATGAAATCATCTGGAGCAGTCACACAACAGAAGCCTGGAGCTGTCATAACAGATGGCGGCCAGATATTCAGTGAAAGGATTTCAAGTATAGGGGTGTATCCATCCAGTATACTGGATAGCCTCTGAGATGCCACTGTTGTAGGAGGTCTGGAGATAGCATCCAGAGCATCTGAGGGTGCAGGTAGCATAGCATCAATCTTAGTGGATATCCCAACATGAGCAGGCCATGCATGTAGTATAGGGATTTCAGATTCAGGAGAATATCCATCTCGTATGCTGGAGAAATTTTGCACATTTGTAGTATTCAAATCACTTGTAGGAGCAGTCATTGTAGTATCAAATTTAGTGAGAAGTCTCTCAGTGGAGGCAGTGATAGCCTCAATTATCTGCTGCATAAAGCAAGCCATCTGGAAGTTATTCAGCCAGCAATATAGACTTTGCAGCACAGTATTAAGGAGAGCAGCACTAACTTGTGGGGTGACACACAGGCAATGTCCAGCACAATAGTCAAACACCACCTCAGGAGTGATGCAGGGCAAATTGACGGTGGCTAGCACACCAACAAAAACAGAAGGATAGTTAAATCTAGTGGTGCAAATCGTAAATACTGTGTGTCAAGCCAGACTGTGCAGGAAGGTGGAAAAGGGCGAAAAAATGTATACCCCACCTGTGTGCAGATTCAGCCCAGAAGTGGTGCCGTTTGATGTCGTTTATCTCTCACTCCCCAAAATGGCCACCACTGCCGCGTCGTGCAGTCCCTGGATATTAATAGGGTGTACTTGCAGCAGGCAGGAGCATGTGGTCTGGCAGCACCGGAGCAGGAGGTCAGGCAGAGCACAGTGGGGTGACAAGGATCTTAAACAGTCTCCCACTCCTCAAGATGGCCGCGGCTGCTCACTCCCCCAGCGCAGTGTGGCTGGATTGTGCCGCACGATCTCCGACCAACAGTGAGGAGCAGCAGGCAGGAATGTGCGGACCGGCGGCGCAGGGAATTAGATACAGCAAAGCGGGCGCCGGGGTCTCAGATCTCCGTGCTCGCCGGCCGACCTCCACCCAGAGCCACAGCGCGGCGGCCCGAATATAACAGCAGCTGTGATTCAGCCTGATGTATAGGATGGCAGGGACGTGCTGGGAGGCTTCCCCTACCTCCCCAGGTGCCCAGGTATGGATGAGCATGTACAGGATGGGTAGACAGGATAACTTTAGCGGGGAGCAGCGGGAGAGTGCTTCTGCTCACCTGGCCGTCCAAGCCACGCCCCCAGTTTTCTAGGTTTTTACCGCATTTTCATATGCAGCAAAGCCCCACCGCCAGGGCTTCACTGTGGGGGGGGGGGGTTACGCTAGATCTAGATGGCGTAACCCCATGGAAGCCTATGGGTTTCCCTTTGCGTACCCCACCGATCCATAACGCACCACCCTCACCTGTGTCCGGGCAGCTTCCTGGACCAGTGACCTCGAGTGAAACCAAGTCCTTACAGCCAGGGTACAGGGAGGGAGGGGGAACCCGCTGCACATTGCCGGCCATCACTAATAAATAATAGGCGCTAATAAAAATAGGTATAAACAATCATAAAAAAATGTGTGTGTGTGTATATATAAAACGCCCTAGAATTTCCACAAGAGGTTCGGTCCTACAACCTCTTGCAAAATTCTTAGATTATTACCTGCAACCGTTGGTACAATCCACAGAGACTTACCTTAAGGATACCTCTCAATTTCTGAGTGATATTAGGGGATTAGGTGTTCTGGATCAAGAGTATTTGCTGTGTACACTAGACGTTAATTCGTTATACACAATAATCCCCCATAAAGAGGTTATTGTGGCGATCAGAGTAGCCATGTCCATATTCTGGCCCTTCAATTGAGTTCATTCTGAGTCTATTGGAACTCATCTTGCAATACAATAATTTCCTATATCAAGACGAGTTCTATATGCAACTGACAGGGACTGCCATGGGGTACAATATGGCCCCGGCATTTGCCAATTTATACATGGACCAATATGAGCAGCAGTATATGTTACCAAACTATACAGATAAAATGCGTTATTTCAAGAGATATATTGACGTGTTTGTGATTTGGCTGGGTGATGAATCTTCTATCCAGGAAATGGTGACGACTCTCAATACCCTCCCCACTCCTGTCCGATTCACATCAGCATCTGATCCAAGGATGATAAGCTTTTTAGACATCACAGTGATTAGAAAAGGTGTCTTCCTGGAGTACACATTGTACAAAAAACAGATGGACAGAAACACCTTATTGTGGGCTACGAGCCATCACCCAGATGTGCTCAAGTCCAATCAGGCCTCACAATACCTTAGGCAGGGGTACTCAAACTTTTTCACTCTGGGACCCCATCAAACAATAAAAATAATTACAGGACCCCAGCAAGTTACTGCAGAAGGTCATTACATCACATGTGTAGGCAGCAGACAGCACATGCATGGCAGCATTGTGGAGGCACAAAATGATGTGGCAAGTCTAAAATAACAGACAATTCAACAGATTTTTCAGACTCCTTGAATCACTGACTGAGATTAGTCATCAGCCTGATGGTCAGCAAAATGGAGTCGTGACCCCATGCTGAGAAGGTCGGGGCCCACTTTGGGGTCAGGACCCACAGTTTGAGAACCGCTGCCTTAGAGTAATAAGAAATAATTCAGATCCCGAGATGATGGAGTTGCAGTTAAAAGAATGCACTGAACGGTTCTGAGAGAGGGGGGATAGTCCAGACATTACCAAAAGATGCCTCACCAAAGCCCATAAAAAACATACACACCAAGTAAGAAAGGCACAGAGTAAACCAAGTGAAGCACGGCTAATAATGAATATCCAGTGTGATACGAACGTCAAGAACACACAATGGATTATTAAACAACACTGGCCTTTGGTTACGTCTGACCCAGCCTTTAAGAAATTGGGGATGGTGTCTCCTCTACTGAGTGTCTCTAGAGGACACAATTTACAAGACGCCTAATATGAAGCCTAGGAAAGAGAACAATGAGGGGTGGCTCATAAAGAGGAACGGCTGCTACAAATGCCTCGGATGTGCAATGTGTCGGGCTCTTATTACAGGTCCGTATTTCTGTCATCCACATAGTGGGGCCAAGATTTTCTTGATACGCCGACTCTATTGCCAGTTGGACTTTGTCATCTATTATCTGGTATGTCCCTGCAGACTAATGTACGTGGGGAAAACTATCAGAACCCTGAGAGAGAGGATCAATCAGCATCGCTCGTCCATCAGAATGGCCTATGCTACGGGTACAACTGATAAACCAGTTGCTGCCCATTTTCTGAGAGAAAAACATCAGTTGGCCACTCTTAGATATATGGCGATAGACTGGATCCCCCCCACTGTGAGGTGGCGATCGGGGACATGTTATTTAAAAAAGAGGCGTCATGGATCCATCGCCTGGACACAGTGTTCCCAAGAGGGCTTAATGAGAAGATGCATTTGAATATTTTTCTCTAAATGTTTTCTATGTTTAGCCTTCCCATACATTGCTAGGAAAGTACTTGTACTGTATTATGAGTAGAATTGCCCAGGAGTTGCCAGAAATGTGCTGTAATGGCCGTGCGTTCCATGTATTAGAAACCTAGGATGCCAATGAGCAAAAACATCCCCACTGACTTTGCTGCCGGGCGGGATTTGCATATACGTCAGCTGGTTCCCCCGACTGACCTAGATTGCATTCCACAGCAATTGTATGGCACGCATGATCCACTGATGATGCGGCTTCCGGCTCCAAGTACCGTCAGAATGCTTAACAGGTTAGAGATGATGTTGAGCTTCTGGTAGGGTGACCAACTCATCCCTTTAATCTGGGACACATATTAATTACACAGGTTCTGTGGCAGTTTAAAACCAGGTGAAATGGAGTCTTGAGGTGTGGCAGTTTAAAACCAGGTGAAAGCCAGCCACAGAACCTGTGTAATTAATATGTGTCCCGGATTAAAGGGATGAGTTGGTCACCCTAGCTTCTGGGGAACGTTGAGAAACACTGAGTTAAGGTCCCAGGGAGCTCACCCACGTGACTTATTGAGGACTACTTTGGTATAGTATTTATATATGTGTAGCTTGATTTTTAGTACACTTCCGGCCTTAACTAATGTACTGGCAGCAGCTTCCAGGCTCTGGGGTATTTAGGGGACTCAGGATCTACTTGTGATCAGTCTGCTGTTGCCTTTGTTCCATATAACTTGTGGTCTTGACAAAGGGCTCCTAGTAGCCTGAAACGTCGACAGACATAATGATAAGCAGAGATTTAGTGATGTATTAAACCTTTTCTACTCAGCAAAACTATGGAGAGACTGCTGACTGCTCTTTTGTTGGATTGAAACGGATTGATATGGCTATACCCCCTGGATATTTGCCTAGAATCTGCACCCCAGAAGATGTGATGATGTGGATTGAGAGTGCCATTACTGCCTAGTACATATATATATATATATATATATATATATATATATATATATATAAGTTCTGGGGTGGAGGCACTCCTAAACGACTGGCATTGCCAACTCTTCGAAATGTATCAATATTGGTGCCCTCCTACAAGCAGATGTAGCTGCTGCAATACAAGCATGGTGGAGATGGCAGCACTCGAAATAACACACCACACAGTGGATGTGTTCACCAACGTTTCTGAGCTCTGCATCTCTTTTATCAAGGTGCAAGAAGAACCTGCACCTTGATAAAAGAGCCGCAGAGCTCAGAAACTGCTTTTTCTGATTATTATCTGAAATTGCAAATGTATGGACATCTATAGACACATCATGTATATATATATATATATATATATATATATATACAGTCCATTGATTCTGGCACTCACTGATACAGGTTATGCTGCTCCCGTTGCCTTCCGTTACACGGGACTACACATGCAGTGTCTCCCAATAGACAGCAGATACCGGGGGGATTCCACCCCCATCATGTAGGCATTAGCGTACGATGGTGCCACTGAGGACCCCATCGCACAGCCCACTATTCTTTGGGGCTCCAAAGAAGGGTTGTGTCAAGTGTATTGGGTGTACCACCTGTGGCTATATGTCGACAGGTGACACTATCAAACATCCCACCAGCAACAAGCTCTTTAAGATCAATTTTAGGCTCACTTGCTACATCCACGTTCGTCATCTATGTTTTAATATGTCCCTGCGGCAAATACTATGTCGGCAAAACCGACTGCCAATTTAAAATCAGAATGGCGCAACATCGCCAAGCCATTAGAGCAGCCATATTAAAAGGTGACAGCGAACAGCCTGTTGCTCGCCACTATGCGCAGATGGGGCATTCCCCTACTGCGTTTAAGCATAAAATCATAGATCATGTCCCACCGCTACTACATGGTGGTAATAGATCTAAAATTCTGCTCCAGAGAGAATCGAGGTGGATTTTTCTGCTTAACACCCTGAGTCCGCACGGTCTCAATGAGACGTTAGGTCTTAATTGTTTTCTTTAAACATGTTGTTCCCCCTACTGCAGTTCATTGGCAGTCATGCTTTTCTATGAGATATGCATATATACTGATGTTTTATTTACATTATTATGCAAACGTTGTTTCTGTCTTTTAGTTTGTTGTCTGTTGTAACCTTGGTGATGGGTGCACGTGGGTGACGTCATCATCATGAGCCGCCGCGCTCACGCTGCAGCGCGGGCTCTCCAGACGCCGTGGTGATGGGACAAAGCACATAAATGGTGAGTGTGATGTTTTACTTTTGTGTAATGCCCTGAGGAAAATGCAGTAGCATTGAAACGTTGGCAATCAGGCTGAGGTGTCCTGTTGTTATTTCCCGAGTGCCGCCGGTATCTGCTGTCTATATATATATATATATATATATATATATATATATATATATATATATATATATATATATATAAAGTTCCAAACCTGCCGGCACTCAAAAGAGTAAATGCAAACAACGGGCCCCGGTGCCCCAACAGCAATCATATACCACTCCAAGAAATGATTGGCACTCAGGAGGCAATTTCAGCAGAATAAAACGGATGTGTATACACATCCGTTTTATTCTGCTGAAATTGCCTCCTGAGTGCCAATCATTTCTTGGAGTGGTATATATATATATATATATATATATATATATATATATATATATATATATATATATATATATGTCTAGTGTCTGTGAGTCTCCAAGACACTACCATCTGCTGGCAGAGAATGAATCTACATCTCTTCCTCACACATGCACAAACACAGAAGGTAGCAGACTAGCTTTCGAAAGCTTTTGATTCGAGCAGGCTTAGTAGTTTACAATAACTATGATTGGGCATAATATTCTGTTACTTTTTTTGCCTAGTGTATGAAACATTTAAAATACCATGGACAGTAATTTTGGCTTTATTGACTGCATATGATTTCTGTACTATTACAAGCTACTTATCTTACTGTTTATACTATTAACCTATTAAATAATTCAATATAAACCTGTTCTTATATTTAAAAATCTAAACTTAAAATATAACACGCTTTAAAAAAATTTTAATAGTAATATATGAAAATATACTGTTGATTCTACACTAGCCCACTAACCATCATACAGTTAGTATATAATACAAAGTTGAGATTTCCAAACTGTATGAGGCGCAAAAAGATCCTGATGATGTTCGGACCAGCAAGCTTTTCAACAAGTTTCTCCGTGTGTGTGAATTCCCTCCGGGTATATTTTTGAAAACATAAACCAGAGAAACCAGCAATTAGTTTAAGTTCAGACACATGGATAAATTTCACAGGTGGAGCGAACAGAAAGAACTGAGGGTGAGCGTACCCCTACTCACTCTGTGAGTGGCACTGTATGTGCACGTAGCGTGTACTTTCTCCTGTTGGAATTAATCTTCTCTATTCTCTCTCCTCGCTCCAAATGATGTTTATATCATGAAAAAAATAATAAATAATACTGTGTAAACCCGTTTCCTACTGGGTATATATAGATTTTTCTATAGAAAAAGTGATTTTAGGGCGCACCTCACTCACCCGATCTCAGGGGGAGGCACACATATAAAGGTATCTTTAAATACAGTGAACTTGTGACTCAATTCAATGGTGAAAAAAATGGGCGTACCCCACTCACGGTAGATGTAGATGGTGTAAATGCCCGTAGCAGGTTCTTTTAAGTTTTTTCTCTCTTATCCAGCAGGATACTCTTAATTTTTCTCCAAAATGTGAACATGAAATATAAATAAAAAAATACAATGTGTAGTTTCGTCCTGACTAATCAGTATTTAACCAGGGAACCACAAAGTGGTATGTGCTGAATCGTACCAGGACTCACTCGTTAGAGATTTTTATAAAGTGTATAAAGGTATCTTTGTGGGGTGTGAATTTTATGGAAGATTCCTCCACCAAGACCAAAAGTGTAGAAATTTTTTTCCTTTACCCAGGGGTAGCAGGGTTTAGATGAAGAATGATGGCGTACCAAACTTACGGATTCGTAAGGCTTTATGTTCTCATAGCGTTTTCTTTATTTGGGCTTATGTTTTTAAACCACACTGGACGATGCTTCATCCAACCATGTACACCAATTGGTGCAGGATAAGACAAAAAAAAAAGGGATATTTTTGTCTCAGTGTTTTGTGTTCAAAAACAAAGAAGGGGTTATCTATTCATTCCTTATTGACCATAAATAAATTTGTTTCCTTTGTCTCTCTTTTTTAAAAGATTTATTTGGACAAGTAAGGTAAAAAAAGGTTCAATCACCCTTTGATGGTCACACACCATACAACAGGGAGAACACACTATAAAAAGACCCACACGGTCATATAGAAAAGGCAGAACTGTTTAAAAACCACAACAATAAGCATCAAAAAAATAAAAAACATAAAAAATATGATAAAAAAATATACATACATCCAATGAAGATTCGTGATAAAAAAAGGGGGGGTGATGGCTGCTCACACTCCACACCAACTGCCGACGCGTTTCGGTGTGCAAACACCTTTTTCAAGACATGTTGGTGGAGTGTGAGAAGCCATTATTTATACCCCGAGCAGCCAATCCCCATGAACAGGAAATGATGTCACAAGTTATTACAATAATGCACGTTTCCCATGTTCAAAATCCATGCACACATATTACATTTTACTGTACATGTGCTGTATAATCCAATCATCTTAAATCATTATAGTTATCAACAGTAGAAATCACATTTCCTATGATACAGCATTAGCGGTTGCCATGACAACCATGCGCGTCCTTCCGGTGTGGGGAAACGCCGTATTGATGGTTGAAATAGGCTGTGTTAGTGAGCGGTTCTTATCTGTGTCCAGAGTACGCGCCTTCTGCTAGCGTCCAGGTGCCGTCTTGCACGGTGGGGACATATAGATGTTTGCAAAGACGGAGCTGATGGTTTGGAACGCACACGCCCACCCAGATCTCTCCTCGTCTTCCGGCTGCTGGAACGCAGCTACGGAAGCTCAGAGGGGTCAATGGGTGAGGCGCATCTATGTGCAGATTCTGGTTTCCGGCTTTCTTTGAACCGCAAAATGCGGAAGTGTATTTTAATGTTCACATCGTCAGGGCGCCCTGTTGTCATGGCAACGCCTCCCGTCCTAAAATAGAAAAAAACAGGAAAATCGATCATTACCTGGCATATTTTGTTTCTATTCCAGCCTATTCTAATAAAAAGGCTTTGAGATATGTGAACCTGGCAATTTTGATGGCGTGAATAGAAAATATTAACGCTGTCGCACCAATCGTAAGGCTACAAATATGGAAGAATACATTCTTGCATAGTATTTACAATACAAAAAGTCCCAGAAATTAACAATCAAAAAAGTCTAACAATAAAAAGGGAATTTTACACCAAAGGTGAACCAGACTCCGAGCTGAAGCGGTGCCCGTCATAGAAACCACTTCAGCTCGAAGTCGCTGTTCAAACCCCCCGGCATGAGTGTGTTACAATTAAATATCAAATTCATTTCGGATTTGGCCAGGGGTGTGATATTGTCTTTTTGTCTCATATTCCCCTTTACCAGTCTGAGGCCACAGAAGGAAACTATTTCCTTTGTGGAACAATTATGTACCTTTTTGAAGTGGGAAGATAGAGAATGTGTTTCCATCCCGTTTTTCACATTTCTCAAATGCTCTCCCAATCTAGTTTTAAAGGGCCTTGTGGTTCTACCAATGTAGTGCTTCCCACAGCTACATTCGATGGTGTATACCACATTTTTGGTGTTACATGTGATAAAGTCACTGATGGTTATTTTATACCCGTTGATGGTGTATTCCGAGATTTTGTTGGTGCCTTTGCTTTTTATATTTTTGCATCCAATGCAACTGCCACATCGAAAAAAACCTTTTGTTGTGATTTTAGACATAGGGGGCTTGGACACAAACTGGCTCTTCACTAAATTATTGCGTATATTTGGAGCTTTGCGGTAAATATGTCTTGGATATTCTGGTATTAAATTTTTTAGCACGGGATCGCTCTGTAAGATTTTCCAGTGTTTTCTAAAGATTTTTTCAACAGTTTTATGTTCTTCCGTGTAGGTGGTGATAAAAGAATATGCATAATTGCCATCCTTTTGTTGTTTTTCTGGGGCGGTGTTATTTGTGATAGGCTCTTCTCTTACATCATCGATTGCTGTTTCTAATTTGGACTCTTCATATCCACATGCCACAAACTTGTTCTTCATTGTTATGGCCTGTTCGGAGAACGTTGCACTATCAGAGCAATTCCTCCTCAGGCGTTTAAATTGGCCCTTTGGGATGGAACTGAGCCAATTTTTATGGTGGCAACTTGACGAGGGAATATAAGTCCCTGAATCTGTAGGTTTACAGTAGTTTTTGTATTTTAGCTGCCCCTCCTCTACGTAGACTGAAATGTCAAGAAAATTGATATTATTTTCTTCTATTTCAAAGGAAAGTTTGATATTACAGTCGTTGCTGTTCAAATGATTACAGAAGGTTTCGAGAGTGTCTCTATCCCCCTCCCAGACGAAAAAAATATCGTCTATATATCTTGCGTAGGACACCAGATTCGCCCCAAACGGGTTATTGGCCCAGATGGTACTTAGCTCCCATGCCCCCATAAATATGTTGGCAAATAACCATCAGTGACTTTATCACATGTAACACCAAAAATGTGGTATACACCATCGAATGTAGCTGTGGGAAGCACTACATTGGTAGAACCACAAGGCCCTTTAAAACTAGATTGGGAGAGCATTTGAGAAATGTGAAAAACGGGATGGAAACACATTCTCTATCTTCCCACTTCAAAAAGGTACATAATTGTTCCACAAAGGAAATAGTTTCCTTCTGTGGCCTCAGACTGGTAAAGGGGAATATGAGACAAAAAGACAATATCACACCCCTGGCCAAATCCGAAATGAATTTGATATTTAATTGTAACACACTCATGCCGGGGGGTTTAAACAGCGACTTCGAGCTGAAGTGGTTTCTATGACGGGCACCGCTTCAGCTCGGAGTCTGGTTCACCTTTGGTGTAAAATTCCCTTTTTATTGTTAGCCTTTTTTGATTGTTAATTTCTGGGACTTTTTGTATTGTAAATACTATGCAAGAATGTATTCTTCCATATTTGTAGCCTTACGATTGGTGCGACAGCGGTAATATTTTCTATTCACGCCGTCAAAATTGCCAGGTTCACATATCTCAAAGCCTTTTTATTAGAATAGGCTGGAATAGAAACAAAATATGCCAGGTAATGATCAATTTTCCTGTTTTTTTCTATTTTAGGACGGGAGGCGTTGCCATGACAACAGGGCGCCCTGACGATGTGAACATTAAAATACACTTCCGCATTTTGCGGTTCAAAGAAAGCCGGAAACCAGAATCTGCACATAGATGCGCCTCACCCATTGACCCCTCTGAGCTTCCGTAGCTGCGTTCCAGCAGCCGGAAGACGAGGAGAGATCTGGGTGGGCGTGTGCGTTCCAAACCATCAGCTCCGTCTTTGCAAACATCTATATGTCCCCACCGTGCAAGACGGCACCTGGACGCTAGCAGAAGGCGCGTACTCTGGACACAGATAAGAACCGCTCACTAACACAGCCTATTTCAACCATCAATACGGCGTTTCCCCACACCGGAAGGACGCGCATGGTTGTCATGGCAACCGCTAATGCTGTATCATAGGAAATGTGATTTCTACTGTTGATAACTATAATGATTTAAGATGATTGGATTATACAGCACATGTACAGTAAAATGTAATATGTGTGCATGGATTTTGAACATGGGAAACGTGCATTATTGTAATAACTTGTGACATCATTTCCTGTTCATGGGGATTGGCTGCTCGGGGTATAAATAATGGCTTCTCACACTCCACCAACATGTCTTGAAAAAGGTGTTTGCACACCGAAACGCGTCGGCAGTTGGTGTGGAGTGTGAGCAGCCATCACCCCCCCTTTTTTTATCACGAATCTTCATTGGATGTATGTATATTTTTTTATCATATTTTTTATGTTTTTTATTTTTTTGATGCTTATTGTTGTGGTTTTTAAACAGTTCTGCCTTTTCTATATGACCGTGTGGGTCTTTTTATAGTGTGTTCCCCCTGTTGTATGGTGTGTGACCATCAAAGGGTGATTGAACCTTTTTTTACCTTACTTGTCCAAATAAATCTTTTAAAAAAGAGAGACAAAGGAAACAAATTTATTTATGGTCAATAAGGAATGAATAGATAACCCCTTCTTTGTTTTTGAACACAAAACACTGAGACAAAAATATCCCTTTTTTTTTTGTCTTATCCTGCACCAATTGGTGTACATGGTTGGATGAAGCATCGTCCAGTGTGGTTTAAAAACATAAGCCCAAATAAAGAAAACGCTATGAGAACATAAAGCCTTACGAATCCGTAAGTTTGGTACGCCATCATTCTTCATCTAAACCCTGCTACCCCTGGGTAAAGGAAAAAAATTTCTACACTTTTGGTCTTGGTGGAGGAATCTTCCATAAAATTCACACCCCACAAAGATACCTTTATACACTTTATAAAAATCTCTAACGAGTGAGTCCTGGTACGATTCAGCACATACCACTTTGTGGTTCCCTGGTTAAATACTGATTAGTCCATAATATACCCAGAATATAGAAGAATATACCTGGAGGGAATTCACACACACGGAGAAACTTGTTGAAAAGCTTGCTGGTCCGAACATCATCAGGATCTTTTTGCGCCTCATACAGTTTGGAAATCTCAACTTTGTATTACATTGTATCTTGTCTGGTTGTTGGGTGATGACCACGAGTTAGTACGAATTGAGGGCAGCAAAGCGCTAAGTAGGGGTCTTATTCTATACCATCTATTGCTTCTGTTCATCATACAGTTAGTGTTCATACAAGATACTGACAAATGTCCTCACCTCCTTCCCAAATGGCCATATTACTAATAACACCTTTCCACTAAAAACCCAGGTCTGAGCTAGATGTCTGGACATGGTTCCAACCTATGATAGACTTGGGTCATACCCTATTTACACTTCACCTTGGGCATGGGTTATTCTCAGGTAAGCACCCTAATATGTGCTTACAATGTTAAAAGCAGCCCCAATACGATTTTTATTGTATAAGCACCCTAATGGGTGCTTACAATGTTTAATGCACCCCCACGCCACCCCCACTATGAACGCGAACCCGAAGTGTGGCGAGCGCATCTACCTTTTCATACCCCCACTATCCATGTCGGCGTGGAGTTGATTTTAGATAGTGTGGCAAGCCCAGCGAGACACCGAGCCCGAAGCGTGGCAAGGGGACGCGTATTACTTTACATAAGTATTCAGGTTTTTTAGTGCTGTACTCTGCCTAAGTACTAGGGTGTGTGTAGTCTAAATAACAGTCTGTCATTAAATTGAAAAAACACACTTTACTTGTAAATTGGAAATCAAGGTACGAATATACATAAACATGCAGGATTTAAAATAAAAGATGAATAGCAAACTTAAGCATAAACATAGACTGCAAGAAATGTCCCTAGAAGGATGCTGAAAAGGCCGAAACGCATTGGAGTATTATCCACTAGACAATTGAACTATTCCACGCCAGAGAAGGGAACCATAATCCATCCCGCGATTCCCCACGGTGCTGCAACACACCAGAAGCGCGAACTGGCAAGCTGCCAGCAGAACGGAGACGGAGCGGAAGCAAGGACAGCCGGACGCAGTTACTGTGAGGACGCGTAAGTAGGAGGCAGTTCAGTGCGACGAGAGGCAGGAGGACTCCCAGGCAAGGAAGTCAGAACGCGGCGCACGAGTTACCGAAGGTGACTCAGGCGGCACGGACCACATCCTTGGAACACGCAGTCACCAGAGGACCGAGGTGCTGGGCGCTGTGTCTCCACACGCGCACAGCAGCCATCGGTGGGTGCACTAGCACCTGGCGTACCTACATGCACCATCCACAGCTCCTCCGAAAACCACTACCTACACACTCACAACAGTAAAAGGGGTACCTGAAGATCTGTCCAATACATCTGAGTTAGCGGGACGTTGCGCTCACTGCCAACCCGAGACTGCGTATTTACCACCTGCAACCCACCATCTCCCTTTGTTATTAACAACTTAAGGATATACCCAATCTCTGACGTGAAATTTACCACAAAACAGCAGCTCCATAAGAGCGTACACACTGCCCAACCAGGACAGACCACCAATCTGACTCCTTGGAAGTTTGTACACACATCGGCAACTGTTGTACATTTAAACATTCTATTCATTTGTGCTGCAACATTTCTTGCAGTCTATGTTTATGCTTAAGTTTGCTATTCATCTTTTATTTTAAATCCTGCATGTTTATGTATATTTGTACCCAGTGGTCGAAGTGGGGCGGTATACGGGGGTATGGCATACCCCCACTTTAATCTGAAGATAAAAAAAAAAAGTTTTTTTTCCCCCTCAGGATGCTCTCTGATCACTCAGCAGCACATATTGTGCTTTTGTAATACCCCTGTACAACGGGGCAGTCTGGCAGGGGACGTTGATGGACGGGGGGTGTCCGAAGGTGCGCACTATATTCACTCTTTACTTTTCCATACCCCCACTTCAAAATTTCCATACCCCCACTTCAAAATTTCCACTTCGACCACTGTTTGTACCTTGATTTCCAATTTACAAGTAAAGTGTGTTTTTTCAATTTAATGACAGACTGTTATTTAGACTACACACACCCTAGTACTTAGGCAGAGCGCAGCACTAAAAAACCTGAATACTTTTGTACAACCAAAGGACCAGTCATCCTTAAGTGCAGCTGCTAGCCGAACACGATTCGGTGCGCTGATAACAAACCCATTTTTTTCTGTATTACTTTACATATATTCCGCGCCTGCTCGCCATGCTTCGGGCTCGGTGGCTCGCTGCGCCCGCCACACTATATAAATTCAACCCCTCGCCGACGTGGATAGTGGGGGTATGAAAAGGTCGGAGGATGTCCCTTGCGGGCTCGCTGCATTCGCCACGCTTCAGGTTGGCGTTGATAGCGGGGGGGCATTTAACATTGTAAGGACCCATCTGGGTGGTTGTACAATAAAGAATCGTATACCATCGCATTGTATGCCATTGTATAGCATACAATGCCATACAATTTTTTATTGTACAACATCGTGCAGCATCACATCGCATACCATATTTAGTCTTATGGTATACAATGTGATAGGCGCCGTGCTAGGAAACAAGTACCGAAATTAAATACAAACATACAGTAAAAGAAAAAGAAAAATACAGATACAAACTAAATTATATTACATGCACACATCTGTTGTTTTCCACTTCAAAAAATACAAATGGGAATTTTCTTTCCAGCAGTAATCCAAATTGAAATGTCAGTAAAGTAAATGCAAAAAGTAGGCTGCAGCTTCATATAATATAGTGATTTAAGTACTATCAGCTGGAGTAAACAATACACAATCAGTCAATCAGCAGTGACAACATCAATGATTGGCAACCTAATACACCTTAATTCCACCTGACCTACAAAAGTACCATTATAAGCTAAACAATACATTGAACCAAAGAAGAGACCTCAATCTGTAATAACATATCAGCAGGAATGTTAATGAAAGACAAACAAGTGTTATAAGTGGCATTAAAAAAAAATATGATATTTAATGTGGCCAGATTTTTCAAACAGCATTTGAAAGTTAGGCTGGGAGAGGTGCATGCAATCCTGCAGAGAGGTTTCCATCCATGCTGCGCTTGTTGTTTTGATGTGCTTACTATGCTTGATTAAATAAAGCAAGAATCAGATGAAGAAGGGACTTTATAAACTCTCTCCTCTGATCTTAAATGTGCTGCTGGCACTGTGCAATCCCACTGATTTGTGTGACGGGGGTCACGTCATTCGAGTCATGTTATGTGGAAGTTGACTGTTGCATGCCAAGAAATAAGATCAAGTTCATTCTTTATTTTTATTTTATGACCTAACAAGTTTCATCTGCTTCTTCCAATTTAAAAAACATTCAGTTTGATATGGTAGCAAAAATTATGTTTGTGGCATAACTTGGAGCAAATGCAAAAATGGGTCATTAAACTTAAAAGAGATGAGGACAAACAGTCTGCCCTCTTTTGCTCCATAACTGAATGCTGCATCTCTTGTCAACTGGTCTTTCCTCCAAGACTTTGGCTGTGCGGTTCCCTTCCTCCGAAATGCTCTCATTCTCAGAATAATATCCACCTCTCTACAAAACTTCAAATGGGCTCTCAAGATTTACTTCTTCATCAAACCAAGCCATCTCTCATCCAAACCCTCAGCTCTATGATCACTTCTACACCATCTGTCACTCCTGCCTGTTTGACCAGCATCCTCTCCCCTCATATGCTTTTCCTTCTTTTACAGAACCCTCAGTTTCTGCCACCCTGATGCTTTATTTCAGTGTAATGTCCTCTGAGTAATTCTTATATATCATGTACCTGTCCTATATTGTCTGGTACTGTGTCACTGTTTTCTTTTTTTGCTCACTTGTTTATGTACAGGGTGTGGCAGAAATAACTCCAACATTTCGAAGAATCGCTGTGGGATCTCCAAAGCAGGTAACGTGGTGCAGTCCATTCTGTTAGGTAGGGTACTTAATAAAGTTTACAGTCATCACCATGTCCTGGTCGGGTGAGCATCAAGGCTTTGTAGTGGAGGCTTTTTTCAAAAATGACGAATCTGTAAGTACATTGCAGAGGGTGTTTCACACAAGGCTCGGTTTACATGCTAATGAAAGTGTTCCAGACAGGAAAATGATTTTGCTGTGGGTTCAGAGAATAAGGGCAACAGGATCTGCACTGAAGAGAAATCCTCCCGGACGTCCCAAAAATGTGAGAACACTCAAAAACTTCACTGCAGTGGGGGCTTCAATTGAGCTGTCTCCAGCATGTTCATCACGGAAACATGACCAAGCTCTTCAGATTTCAGAAAGAACTGTAAGGTAAATTTTGCATACTGACCTTCATTTACACGCATACAAGTTTATGATTGGTTACAAATTGTCTCCAGCAGACGGGGAAGACGTATGGATTGCTGTAATGGGATCCTCGCAGCTGTGTCTCCAACTTGCATTTTGTGGAGTAGGTATGAAGCCCATTTCCACCTTTCTGGCACAATGAACAAACAAAATTTACGCTGCTGGGCCTCTGAAAACCCTAGAGAACTCCATGCATGACCTCTTCACAGCCCAAAAGTGACCGTTTGGTGTGCTGTGTCATCTATAGGTGACATTGGGCCTTATTTTTTTTGAAGAGGGTGGAGTTACAGTCACTGTGAATTCCAATCGATACTGCAACATGTTGGAAATTTTTTTGCACCTGAAAATTGAAGAGTATGGGGAAGAACAGAACCTAGAGGACTTCTGGTTCCAACAGGATGGAGCTATGGCCCATACAGCACGTCGTCCATGAAAATTTTTGCAGGAGATGTTCCTGGGTCGAGTGGTCTTCTCACGCAAGGCAGTTCCGTTGCCACCGCGCTCACCTGATTTAAGTCCATGTGAATTTTTTTCTGTGGGGGTACCTCAAGGCCAAGGTTTTCAAACATCATCCTCGGTCCTTGGACCAACTAAAGGAGACCATTCAAGACAAAATTGCAGGAATTTCGCCTGATATGCTAGCGAGAGTAATGGAAAACTTCCAAGAACGTCTCCAAATGGGTATCAGCTGTCAAGGCCACCATTTGGATGATATGATTTTTAAAACTTAAAGTAAAAAAAACTTTTTTTATATCTACATTTGGGAAATAAAAAGCTTTTGGTGATACCTCGTACCATTTTTTTTCAATCCCCCTTTGAAATGTGGGAGTTATTTCTGCCGCACCCTGTACATTGCTAGGTGCTGCAGATCCCTTGTGGTGTTAAATAAATAAACACATATAAAAGTAATAATAATAATATTAATATGTTGCCTGTTTCCAAATAGTTAGTTTTATGGTTTTCATATAGAGAGGGAAGCTGCTAATGCTGCTCAGTCCAACGTGAAGAGCACAGGATAAAAGTCATTGTTCTTAGTGATTTCATTGAAAATTATTAAAATGGTATTGTGGAAAATGTAAGCAAATAGAATTTGATTTCAATTGAATTAGTAATTGAAGAAGTGGCATTATGGCATACTGCCAAATCAATAATTACTGTCTATCTTTAAACATACACCTTTACTTGTGCTTGAAAAAGGTTTACATCTTGGAAAGTGCAACTTACTTAGCAAAATCCAGATTGCCTATGAGGGTAAAAGCAATAAGTATGTTTTCATCGGGCTCCGCCCCCGAATGAAGCAGTAGCAGGCTGCAGGAGCTCCGCTGCCCGGGCACCCCACGCCGCAATTAACTAGGCTGAAAGCCTCCACAAAGCCTGCTTGCCACCCCCTGATCCCTGCCTGAGACCCACGCTGCATGAAGCGCTACCTTAGCGCGATGCCCAGCACTTCTAGCCGCCAGAAGAGAGAGAGAGAAGCCAGCTCCGGGATCCAAGATGGCGCTGGACGCCGGGACCCGGAAAGCTCCCTCATCTCCACAAGCCTCTGCATCCAAAATCGCCTCCCCACACAGCACTCCCTCCTCTGTATGTGAGGACCTGGAACCTCTCCACAGTGAGTACAGACCCCCAGACATTCCGCTGCCACCGCTGACTGCCCCTGTCACATATGTGGACATGGTCACAGCCATTAGGGCAGCCATTGGACCCCTCTTAAAGGAACAGACTGCAGACATTAACAAGCAGTTAGCCCAGCTGCAGCAGAGGGTCCTCACAACAGAGCAGACTGTGGGAGCAAACTTCGCTGACATAGCAGAACTTTAAGATTCAGCACAGAAGGCCCAGAAAGAAATCAATTATTTACACAATAAAGTACAAGACTTGGAGAATCGGTCACGCAGATGTAATCTGCGTATAATAGGTTTACCCGAATCAGTCCAAGGCCAAGCTTTATTCGATTTCATCCGCCTGACCCTCCCTGAGCTACTTCAAATCACAGACAGATGTGAAGGCCTCATCATAGAACGTGCTCACAGGTTAAGCTCAGTCCGGCCACAAGAGGGAGCCAGACCACATGCCGTAATTTTCAAACCCCTCAATTTCCTTCATAAGGAGTTAATATGGACTGCCTCCAGAAAACACAGAGACCTTACCTGGCAAGATCAAAAAATTCTAATATTTCAAGATTTCTCTGCGGAGCTTTCCAAAGCCCGCAGAGACTTTGCCCCCACCTGTGCCAGATTAATCAAAGACGGGGTAAAGTTCGCCTTGTTATACCCCGCCAGACTCTGCATATTCAAAGGGAACTCCTTTAAAGATTTCAATTCTCATCAAGATGCCGAGGTGTACCTCACAGAAGAATGCGAAGATCCTGGCCCCTCCCAACACTGGGCGGACATCCCATCATAGATCCTGATCCACAAGGACAGACTACTCGCCTCAATAGTTGTCATTGACTCTAATTGATTTGTTTCTTCGCGTCAACATCTCAGAAAACTTCATCATTCCTCCCCCCATAACACCTCAGCGAGGGCCTTGAAGCTGAAAACTCATAACGACGGTGAACCTGGACACACAACGCCCAGACACCCCACCTATACCCATTCATCTCTTCCATTACCCACACCCCCCTCATCGCCTTCCACATATACACCCCCTCGTATGAGGTGACTCTGACCTACCCCCAGGCCGAGATCCAGCTGGACACTTATGGACCTTCCGCCACTTCACATGTTGGCTGGGATGCAGTTGCATCTCCGCCCGACCACAACTTGGCCTAAGTTGCCCTTCCCTCCCCCTTCCCCCTCCCCCTCTCCCTAGACCTTTTGCCCATGGCGGGCACCGTGCTTTACATTGTTATTCAATTGTATGTTTTCTTATAGTTGCGATTGTGGAGTAGACGCCTAGGTGGAGGAGTCACTCCCGCCCCCCTGTCCTACTGGCCCGAACCTCCTAATACAGGCATGGACGTTCGGCCTTCTTTTCTGGAAGTCTACTTCTTGCAGTTCCCTACCCCATCTCCCCCCCACTCCACCCTCACCTCCCCCCTCATTGCAGCTATGTAACAGTGTCGAGTTGTATTTTTGATGGTAAAATGTATTTGATGATCATGCTTTGTCCTTACCCTCCTCTGACCCCCCTCCATGTCATCTTTGACGGTGGGTAGTTGGAATGTGGGTGGGATAAACTCACCTCAGAAGAGGAAATGTATTTTGATGTACCTCAATGAGTTACATGTCGATGTTGTGTGCCTGCAGGAAACCCATCTTACCCAGACCGAGACGGCCAAGCTCCGGATGCTCAACTGGCAGGTTCTATCATCCGCTTCATTCAATTCGCCTTCCAGAGGGGTTGTGATCCTGGCGAAGAGACAGATCCCACTAACCGCTGATCCTCTCCACTCCGACCCAAAAGGTAGATTCACCCTCTGCCGCATCACACTAGCACAGTCCCAATACATAATTTTTAATGTATACGCACCAAACACATACTCCAAAGAATTCTTCCTAGAAATAATACATATCCTCACCCCCTTATTACACATGCCTATCATCCTTTGCGGTGATCTTAATCTGATATCAGTCCCACACCTTGATAAACAAAGACCAACACAAAGATCTCTTCCTGGGCTAGGCGTGTCGGCCTTGGCGGCGAGGCTCCAACTAATGGACATATGGAGAGTGCTCCACCCCACAGAGCGTGATTTCACCTGCCTCTCAGCCTCCGCCGGCGCCTGTCAAGAATAGACTATATCCTTCTCTCCTCCAATATCTTTTCTTCTGTACTCACAACCTTCATTGAGCCCATTTCGCTTTCAGACCATGCAGTGATCTGGACTAAAATCCGCCTTAAGCCAGAACAAAAATCCAATATAACCTGGAGATGCCCCTCCTATCTCCCAGTCCCAGACTCCCTAAAGAAAACCATACATGAGGCATGGGATGATTATGCTACTCACAATTCCTTGGTAGAGTCATCTAACCCATCTCTATACTGGCAGGCCTCGAAGGCCACAGTGACAGGAGCCATCATCTCCCATACCGCATCACAAAAAAAAACAATTGCCCAAGATTTCGCCAAAGCACAAGCAGACCTTTTCAGTAAATACGTCACTTACAAAGATAATCCAAACCCAAATTCCAAACTAGAGTACCAACAAGCAAAAGCCACATTCGAAGGCCTGTTCATAAAATCTGAATCTCTCCACTCCCTAGCATCAGGGGCCCGATTTCATAGATACGGGAATAAGTCAAGCAAGCTTCTCTCAAACTTATTAAAAGGCCACCAAACCCCATAGATAGTCCATCCGCTGAAACGCTCAGATGGTACACTAGCCACATCAACCACACTAATTGCGCAAACCCTATGCGATTTCTATACCTCCTTATATGCTGCTCCTCACGCAGATAAAGAACAAGCCAGGCAATTCAGGGATGGTCTAGAAGTCCCAAAGCTGTCCCCCTCTGAGGCTGCCACTCTATCATGTCCCTTCACCCTCGAAGAGGTCCAGATGGCCATTGCAGGCCTTCAATCTGGGAAGGCCTCTAGACCTGACGGTTTTACCCCTGATTTCTCAAAAATCCTCTCACCCAAAATCGCCCCTACCCTCGTAGCACTGTTTAACCAAATCCTACAGACTAACTCTGCCCCCCCCTCACTTCAACCTAGCTTCCATCAAAGTTCTCCCGAAAGCAGGGAGGGATCTGTCGGACCCCGGCTCCTACAGGCCCATATCCCTCCTGGATATTGATTACAAAATCCTTACAAAAATACTAGCTGAACGACTGAAGGTCTTGCTTCCCTCTGTGGTACACCCGGATCAGACAGGGTTCATCACGGGAAGAAACCCTGCCACGAACATCAGAAAAGTCCTCTCAGCCCTACATGCCTCCCAGGGGACTATGTCGGACACTCCTTTGGCAAATCCTCTCACTGGACGCTGAGAAGGCGTTTGATATGGTCCTCTGGGATCATCTATTTGATACTCTTCACCGATTTGCCCTACCAAACCCGTTTATCAACCTACTGCGTGCCCTTTATAGTAACTCCTCATCCCGAATCATGTGTAACGGCTCCCTCTCGGACCCTTTCCCAATATCCCGCGGCACTAGACAGGGTTGCCCCCTATCCCCCCTCCTCTTTGCCCTGGCACTAGAGCCCCTTGCCACAGCCTTACTTTTGGGGGAATTCGGGTAGGGAGTGCAGACTTACGTGTCTCTTTATTCGCTGATGACATGTTGCTGTTTTTAACTTCCCCAGAGCACTCCTTGCCCGAGGCCCTTCAGATTATTCAGTCCTTTAGCTCGTTCTCGGGCTATAAAATTAACATCTCCAAGTCTGAGCTCATGATGCTTCATGCCCCCCCCCCCGCACTCTTCCCGGCAGGGTCACATCTAACCTCGATCAAAACCAAATCCTCCCAGATCAAATATCTGGGGGTGAATATACCAAATCACCTCAACAAATTATATCCATGCAACTTTGACCCTCTTATGGTCTCCATGGCTAGCTCCATGGACTCCTGGACCGGGCTTCCCTTGTCCCTGCTGGGAAGAGCGGAGGTTATAAAATCCATCATTCTCCCACGCCTGCTCTATGTCCTTCAGATGATTCCAGTGAAGATATCCAACGCTGATATTAAATGATTCAATTCACAAGTGACAAAATTCTTATGGAATGGGAAAAGGGCCAGAATAGCTCTACACAAACTAAACCTCCCAAAAGCTTTGGGAGGGTTAAACATACCTGACCTTAAACTCTACTCCAAAACCTTACTCTGCAGATTTGCTGTGGGCTGGCTTATGGAAATGAACACTTACTCCGATTATAATCTAGACTGTGCCTTATTCTCCTCATACTCCCCAGGTGCCTTGCTACACATACCAAAATCTAAACTCCCCAAACACATTAACCAAAACCTACTATTCAAAGACATACATGCGGCATGGTGGTCTGACTCTTTCATAAAGGCCTGAAGCGCATATCTCAGGTCTTTGACCCTGGAGGCCGACAATACTCCATCACGGAGCTACAAAACTTATTTAACCTACCACAAACATCCTCCTTCCCCCTGTTTCAATTGAACCATTACATCCGCTCTCTTCCTCCAATTGACCACACCAAACCTGCCGAGTTGATGTTATCCGGAGTGATGGCCAAGCTCCAAAGGGGTAAGTTTAAAACTAAGTTACTTTATGAACCAGTGGTAGTAATACCAGCAGATAAATATCAAACACAAGTAGCCAGGTCGTGGTTGACGGACACCTCTTTATTGATAGATACTAACATGATTTTCAAGTATCACCACAAGACCCTTCAAATTTTAAAGTCATCTATCCTACAGGAAGTTCACTTGAAGTCCATCCACAGAGCTTATATCTCACAATACCAGCGTAGTTTCTTTGTAGAAGATGAAGATGGCTCATGTCCCAAGTGTCATGCCCAGGGTGCATCCTTCAACCACAACCTCTGGTCCTGCAGGCACATAGCGCGATTCTGGAACAAATTAGTTAGTTACATTAGATATACCTACAGCATTGATGCTAAACTTGATCCCATCCCACTTCTATTCGCTAATTTTGATTCCTGGCCCATCCCTCCCCTGGCCTCCGGGCTCATCCCTATCCTCACACTCACAGTCACGGTGGCGAAAAAGATTATCCTAAACTCTTGGATCAAACCCCATCGCCCCACGGTGACTGAGGTGGAGGCCTTATTGCTAAAATACATGCATTATGATAAATATGATCTACTCAGACATGCTAACCCCTCTTCACCCACAAGATTCATATCCACATGGGGACCATTTATCTATAGTCGCCCTCTTGCTCAGAGGACAGAGATCTGTCATATTCTAGAGATCCCCGTTGAAGCGACTTGAGCTAAGACCCCCCAGACTCAACATTATCACCTGAGATATGACTTAGCTGCAAGCTCCCCTCCCCCCCTTCCTTCCAACCCTTCCACATCCCTTCCCTCCCTTCTACCTTTTATCTTAGCTCCACCACATAAAAATTAGAAAAGTTTAGGTTTAGAGACGTGCACTCAATGTAGATTGGAAATCTTTATATGTTTAAACTGTTGGGCACAGGCCCCAGAATGTGCATCGCAGTCCACTGTTGGTTAAATACTAGAATGTATTGTTAATATTTCAAGCATGACCTCATATGTATGGTTCTTGACCCCCATGCTAGGGGCATGTGCGAACGATGTTGTATATTATTGTACTGTACGTCTCTGCTCCTTAATAAACAGAATTAAAAAAAAAGTATGTTTTCATCACAGTAATGGTTAAGGACATTTTTATTATATATTTTTTGGCAATTAACTCTATTTCTATACTCTTTTTTTTATCCTTTTTTTTTTTAGCCAACACCCTCTAGTTTGATCTGAAGTGCTTTATAAATAAAGAAGAATAATCATTATAATAATAATAATTGTTATAACTTTTATATTGGTCTAGTTGTGAAGGAATTAAAAAGTTATAAATGGAAACTATAAATAGAAGATACACTTGACAAATGGCATGAAGTTTTCTTAAAAGGTTTCCATGGAAACAAATCAGCATAGAGTGAAATGGAAAGTGAGATAAACCACTAAGGGTACAGACAAGTAATTCCCAAAGAAGAAACATATTGTAATATATATATATATATATATATATATATATATATATATATATATATATATATATAATCTGTGGTATTATATATATATATATATATATATATATTATATATATATATATATATATTTGAAAAGATGGACATTCATACAATATTAAAAATAGATTAATTATATGTTTCGATTGCTTTTTATGTGCTCCTCTTCTAGGCATATTGTAATAAATATACAACTAGGTCGCATACAAGATAAATAACAGTATAAATAATGCAAATGACAACCATGAATTACAGAAACATTTTTTTATATATTAAACATAAAATAAAAACAGTCAATTGGTGTCAGATTATGAACCTAAAAAAATTACTTTCAACATGTATATGTAAATACAGTACATGTATTAGGTGCACATTTTACTTAAATTAACTTGAGATTATGCTCATTGCCAAAGAAATATATTGAGTGCAGTTTTATGTCACAGCAATATAGGATTTAAGATATAAAGTAAATCCACACAGGAATACATCCGTCTGCTTCTATGAAACAGTCTTATATGGTCAAATATATCCCAGCTGTTATTTTCCAAAGGAAAGGAGTGCATAAAATTTATTTTATGTTTGTAAGGTTAGAACACAGTAAGAACCTTCTTGCTCTAAATCTTCAGCTTTTCAGATTTATTAGCAGGATTTAGAACATCACATTTATAAATCAGTGATCTGTGCAGCAAATTATACAACCTGTTAGACATTAGAAACATAAATTAGGACTTTATGGTCACACTGCAAAGTATTTTCTCTTCACACTGCAAAGGCCCTAATTAATGTTATCATTTGTAAACCTGACAATGAAATACAGCAACATCATAAAGTTACAATATATAAATCTTGCTGCAAAGGTGACACTTATCAACCAGGACTTCCAGCTCAGTGTTAATAAATTATATTGAATCAGCTTGAGAAAAAACAGCTGCTATAACCTAAAACAGAGATACGTTATTCAATTTCAGAAATGAAAAAAATGCTTCATGTTAAAGGAACATTTCCATTGCATTATAAAAATATAATTTTTAGCTTAAAATATTTGGTCTTTCTGTCTTATAGTCTATATATTATGAAGATTGTGCACTTCATAGCTTAATCCATAACGTGAATCCTATACGCATAGCAAAATCAATAGTAAGCAAATTAAATGCCTTAAAAACAAAGTATGCTATAAAAACTGTATACAGTGCGCACCACTACAACACAAGCAATGGATTCATTTTCAGAGAACTATATGCTCCTATAAAATATGCATTTAATTTCCCTGTCAGTTATGGTCTACTATGTTTTAGTAAGACTCTAAGGGGGATATGCAATGTGCCGCCGCTATTTCCGACGTGGGAAATAGCGGTGGCTCCCTATTGAATGCTGTCATTAACGACAGCATTGATGCGGGATTACGGGCCCGACTTCAGAAGCTGTCAGGCACGTTCTGCCGATAACGGCCTTGGATTGTCGTTATCCGGGCCTCAGATCGACAATCCATGGCCGATTCCATGGCCACGCCCCCTTTAAGGCCATCGGTAGGCGGGACATTGAATCCCATCTGTGGTTATGCGGTCAGGCCAGGATCACGGCTGTCGGCGGGGATTGACAGCCGTGATCTCAGATTGCATACCCCCCTAACTAGCCAAGTAGTCAATTGTCATTTGTTGACATCATTTTGTTTGATTCATGCACAACTGCCTAAGCCAGGCATGTCCAAACTATGGCCCTCCAGCTGTTGTGAAACTACAAGTCCCATCATACCTTGCCACAGTCGTGCTATTAGAGAATGCTAAAAACTATGGCAAGGCTTGATGGGACTTGTCGGTTCACAACAGCAGGTGGGCCATATTTTGGACATGCCTGGCCTAAGCTATAGTATAGTATTAACATAGTAAAAGCATAGTTACTGTTTATAAATAATAATAATAATAATAATTGTGATACATCCTGCAAGTTTAATGGCCATTTAAGTAGGTTTAACCACTATAGCCACCAATCACAACATACATGGTACTATATAGATTGCCAATACTAACCAATATCTGACCAGGCACTAGCAGATATTGCTTAGAATGGATTGGATTTATTTCTTGTCCAAACATGCTACTTTAATTGGAACCTGTACTGGATGTGGCTTTGGGGGAGGAGCATTCTTGGAATTCTGGGGTCCATCAGATGCGGGCTGCCCCCAGAGAGTGCTGTGGCAACCGTACCAGCCCCTACAAAGTGGCAGGAAAAAAATGATGCTCACCTCTTTGGGAATCTCCGGTGTACTCCACACCTCCCATGGTCTCCTTTCCATTTTTCAATTGGGCAGGGGGATAATTGGCATTCTGGCAGCTGTGTGTGTGCCAGAGTACTAGAGCAAGCCCCAATGATTTTTACTAAAATGTATGATTTTAGGGTAAATCCGAGTTGCTCTAGAGATGTGAGAAGTCACCACACCCCATATAAAGTGCAGACAGCAAATGCATGGTGGCATTGTGGAGGCTCAAAATTATGGGAGGAATCTGAAATAATAGAAAACTCAACAGATCTTTCAGACTCCTTGAATCACTGACTGAGATTATAAAAGTCATTAGCCTAATGGTCAGAAACATGGAGTCGCGACCCCATGCTGAGAAAGTCAGGACCCACTTTGGGGACAGGACCCACAGTTTTAGAACTGCTGTTTTGGAGGATTCCTTCACTTCACAGTGGAATATACTGTGTCAGGGCCATAATTAGGATGGTGCAACATGAGACTTGGCATCAGGTACTGCAAGGCAGGGAGTTCTCTTCTACAGCACATGTCAATTTTCTATTTTAATCAGTCTCACCTGCAGCTTCCTCTTGATTCGCATCTCTTGGCCGCCCCATCCCCCCCTTACATCCCTAAACACTTTTAGCCATTAGTTTATTTAAGGTACACATTCCTGGGTATGACAGTATTTTGTGTGCTTTAAATAAGCGAGGATGTAACTGGGTACAAATGCTAAGAAATGTGTGATTTCAAATAAAGGATAACGCAACTAAATGATAAATGATGGTACAGAATAAGAGGGGTGAGTTCTAAATGTATAGGTGTTCATCTATCCAGAGATGGTGGGACGGGTGGTGGCACTCATGGTATTCACACCTAAAAAATGGATTTCACTTAGACCTCCAGACAATGTTCCATGTGTCATTTTTTTGTAAATTTTCATCATGTTATCGTATTGTTTGCGTAGCAAGTACTGCAACATATATATATATATGTCTACAAAAGAAACAATAAGAGCAAGCGCACTATATAGTGCATGAATCAATTTTAAACAATTTATTGAAGGGTACACAGAAGATAAAACAGGTAGCGGGGGTCACGTACCACAACAAGCGGCACTAGTCGCCGCAGTAGAATCGCATAAACTGCTTTTCCCAGCAGTAGTTTGTAGGAGAGGTTACACTCAATTGTGGCATCCACAGCAGCAGCGGTTGCGGTCTCACACCCCACAGGTTCAAAGTTCTTGGTCAGAGAAGACGCTAGGCCACGCCCCAATGCATTCCATCATCGACTTCGTCAGAGGGCTATATATATAGTCCTGGGGTTTGGCACTCCCTATGACCAAGAAAAACTTTGCCGGTGCCTCCACTGAAATAAAATGTAGATACGTGGCGGTGTGGCACTCGTAGCCGATACAAAGCACAATAGTCAAGCCAGATAGCAACAACGTTTCAATTTATCAATTGTCTTCAGGTTACATATATATATATGTATTTCCCTGCTACTGCAGCCTGAGTAAGCCTGAACTCTCTAGAGTTTCCAGTTGTAGTAGGCCTTGCAAGTCCAAGGAAACTGCATTTGTGACACAGTCCCTTGCCTTACCACGCCAGTAAAGCAGAGGCAAAATGTCCCCTCTTTCCTTAATGCCGCCCACAAATGCTTTATACAAATGTGATCACAGGACCTGTCCTGCAATTGTGCAGAATGGGTCCTGCATGTGCAAAGTCCACGTACTTTAGAAAACTGCACAGTGGATTACATGTTGAATACCTGCTGAATTAGGATCTTAGATATTAGGGTAATTACTTTGATTTTTCTATATTAATCCTAACATTTATTGCTAACATAAAAAAAACTGAATTCCTGAAATTCATATATCTGTATCGGATTAGCAAACACAAAAAATAACATATCACTACTGTGATTTACTCAGTGTGAATGAAATGACAGCTTGAAAATTATTTAAATTCAGCACTAAACAGAAATGAATTACAAATACTGTAAGCAGAACATTATACAACAAAGTTTTTTTTTTTTTTTTTGTAACAGCTCTTTACTCGATTAAAGGAAGGGTGGTAAACAAAAAAACATTTAAGCAGTCAATGATTGAAAATATTGAGTGAGCCTAAGTATATGTACTGTACAGTGTTTAAAAGGACATAAACATACTGTATGATGTAATCTAAAAGCATTTTAGCCAATATTCATTGTACTGTGAATATACACTCCTATTGCACCATAGTACATTACAGAATCCTACCTTACAGTTCTTTCTTTTTTTTGGTAGATACATTTTATTAAGTTTTACAAATATAAACAAATACAAAGATTCATCAGTCAAAGTAATGCTAACGACTATACTTAAATGCAAGATACATCTATATATCTATATAAATCTAATAATAAATATTATATAAAAAATTAAAATAGAAAGGGGTAGGGTGAGGATTAGGAAAACACACAAGGAAGAAGATGAAAAATAAAATAAAAATCTGAGGTTAAGCACTAACCCAAAAATAGCCTAGTATACCTTCAGACCAGGGGTTAAAGTGAGGGGGAGCAGGGTCGACTGAGTTCCACCACCTCTAATGGTAAGGTGGAACATTTTAACCTCCACTTTGGCCCTACACAGTAATTCTCACAGAAAAGCATTCTAGTTTGCAGGGGGATGCCAAAACCCTGCCACTGGCCCTAATGGGGGGAGGGGGGGTAATTAGGTGCAGTAGAGAAATTAGTTCCCCCCACCTCTGCATGACCACTTTAAGCCCTGCTTCAGATGCATGTATTAAAACAAAAAATATGAGGACATGGGTTCAATAGCCACAATGGCCATGATTAGTTTGTATATTCTCCCCGTGTTTGCGTGGGTTTACTCTGGGTACTCCGGTTTCCTCCCAAAATCCAAAAATATACTGGTAGGTCAATTGGCTTTCAACAAAATTAACCCTAGAATATCTGTGTGTGTGTGTGTGTACATGTGGTAGATTGTAAGCTCCACTGGGGCAGAGACTGATGTGAATGTTCAACTATATTCTGTAAAGCGCTGCAGAATATATATGCGCTATATAAGAAACTTTAATAAATAAATAAATAAAATAAATAAATAATAATATCAAGCAATAAAGAAACCAAGATCCCTGAAGGTCAGATAAACAAACCAAACTATATAATGTTCGCAATATGTCTCAGTAAGTTCCAATTAGTATCCTCATATAATATAGGAATATGATTCTGAGTTGTCTCATCAAGAGTATTACACCCGATGTCATGCGATGCGATGCGATTTTAATGCATATACGATATTAAATTGTATAAGCACCCTAATGTGTGCTTTTAAGCACCCTAATGGGTGCTTACAATGCTTAAATGCACCCCCACGCCAGCCCCCCAGTATAAACGTGAACCCGAAGCGTGGCGAGCGGCAGTGGTACGCTTCCTACGACCTTTTCATACCCCCACTATCCACGTCGGCGTGGAGTTGATTTTATAAAGTTTGGTGAGCGTAGCGAGCCAACGAGCCCGAAGCGTGGCGAGCGCAGTGAGCCCTGCGAGGGGACGCGGATACCTGTGAAGCCCGCGAGGGGACGCGTATTCCTGTGAAGGTATCCGCGTCCCCTCGCTGGGCTCGCTGCGCTCGCCACACTTTATAAAATCAACTCCACGCCGACGTGGATAGTGGGGGTATGAAAATGTCGTAGGACGCGTACCGTCGCCCCTTGCGAGCTCGCTGCGCTCGCCACGCTTCGGGTTCACATTTATACTGGAAGGGGGGGTGTGGGGGTGCATTTAAGCATTGTAAGCACCCATTTGGGTGCTTATACAATTTATAATCGCATCCCATCGAACTGTATGGCATTGTATGCCATATACAATGGCATCCAATTTTTAAATTGGATGCCATTGTACAACATCGGCCGATATCGCGTTGCATCGCATGCGATATGGTCTGCGATGCGATGGGCACTGTGATAGTACACAAGTACCAATAATACCTTACAGTTCTTAAGGCATACATCAAAATTGCAGATGTGTATTATGTCTATCTAAATAATAAACACATCTACCAGAGTACTATGCATAAATGTAGTGTACATTGAGTACAACATTTCCAAATATTTATAGATGACAGTTCCATCTTATCCCCAGGTTCATTTTGGTTCCCAGTGCAAACAAAAATGGTGTTTACCCTCACTACAATGGGTGTAACCTTACAGGAAAAGACTACCATACACTAACACAATAGTACCCTTTACACCACATTATACTACACACAATAATGCCTCTTGCACCATATTATTGGCCAGATGTATCAAGCTTCAAAAAGTGATAAAAGTGAGATTGATAAACAACCATCCAATGAGCTTCTACCTGTCATTTTTTTCAAATCCAACCCGTAACATGGCAGTTAGGTGATGCTTGGCTGGCTGTTTATGACTCTCCATTTTATCACTTTTGGAAGCTTGATACATGTGACTCTATGGATGAGATTTAATAGGATGAGAGATTCAGAAAGTGAGAGATTTTGTGAGAAATCTCCAGTTTTATTTAAAGCGGCAATCATTTATGGTGCGTACACACGGGGGGAGATATATTGCTAGCAATATATTGCTCAGTGTCTCCTTTTCAACAAGCGACCAGAGATGGTCGCTGTTGAAAACGAACCTCTGCTGGGGGTGCCGCAGAGGTAATTAGCTGGTCGCAGGAGCAAGCTCCTGCGACCAGCGATTACAATGGGGCAGAAAACGGGAGCGCGCACCCGGCGATTTATCGCCGGGGCACACTCTCAATCACTGGCAATATGGTCGCCTGCGACCATATTCCCGGCGATTATAGCCCCTATCTCCCCCGTGTGTACACAGCATAACACTGCAAAATCAAACTGGAGATTTCTTACCAAATCTCTCACTTTCTGAATCTCTCCTCCTATGTTTCACGCAGTAATGGCCCTAGCACCATATTTATGCCCCACACAATAATGCCACTTGCACCATTTTATGCCCCCACAGTTAGGCTCCTGTAATCCTATTATACCCCACATATTTATGCTGCGCCATACTAATTATGCCACATTGCCACAGTGCCTGCTCGTTGTCAGGGGGTTCTCCTACCACACAGTACCTGCTCGTTGTCAGGGAAATCTCCACCTCCACTGCTATTGTCTTCCACCTCCAAGGCCTGCCTGCCTCAGTCTATGAGCCGCTAAATGGCCAATTTTAGAGGACCATTTTAATAGTATTCCATAGAGAATACTGTTTGCAGCACTGGCCTTGGCCAAAGGAGCCCTGTGTAATTGCACAGCTTGTCTGGCCCTAGAAACGGACCTGACTATATCTGCCTTCTTGATATCTCCATGTACCAATCAATTATGCATCTTCGGTCATTAGAGAAGAGCATAATAAAATGCATGCAATTCTGCATTGCCTGTACTTTAGTGTGTTGCAGAGTATGAACAGTACAAAAACCATCTGTAATTGGAGTTGAACATCTTTTTACAACACTTGCGCCAAATTGGTTATTTGCTTCTATACTATTCCCACAGGAGATGGTGTTCCTCCTATATGCCTAGTGGGCTGCAGTGTTGTAATTTTATTGCGCATATTTTCACAACAAAACTATTTCTATTAATATTGTTACACACTGACCTCATGGAAAACTAATGGTGATGACGGATGTGAAGGCTGGTGGTGTTAATTCTGCAAAAACCTCATGGTATGTTCTGAACATTCTACACAGCATCAACAACCCCTTCCTGCACTCCTCCCCTACCCACAGATAGATAGATAGATAGATAGATAGATAGATAGATAGATAGATGACAAGAAATTACAGCAATTCTGTATACTGTATGCTTGATAAGTACTGTTAGTTGTTGAAATCAGTCTTTCCTATTATCTGCTGCATTACATTTTTTTCATTTTATATTTTGCCTACATTTCTTATTACTATATTTCTTAGTCACATTACAGTATTTGTGGAATTTTGTTGACGTGCAGGCCCTCAATGTTTTCTCTTCACTTACTAGAAGAAGGCTATTTTCAGCCCACTTGTCAATCCAACAATGTAACATGTGATATTTTTAGTAGCTTATTAGTGAATGTCTCGCTCTGTTTTGCCTAAGCAGTGAGCTGAGATCTACTGTAATTTACTACAGTACTATAGGTTGGCTTTACAGTACAAAATACAAGATCAAGTTCACTAGTTGTCAAATTTTTCTTGGTTCTGAACTGGAATACTTATATAGAATGCAGTAAAGATGACTTTCCACAGAAAACAGATTATAACATTGATTCTGCCCATAAAACAATGTGACAATATATAAAAAAAAACACATTCCATGCTTGAACAAGAGAGAGAAATAATACTGTTATGAAAACTGCATACTGTACTCAGTAAAACTTGAACTTGGACGCACTTGCACTTTGTCTGGGACCTCGCCCCCCCAAGCCATCTGTGGTGGTGCCCACTGCAGTGCCTATATAGGATGAGGTCTACAGTATTTTCTGCATTTTATTGAATGTCACTTCAATGCACCGGATATCATGCTGTGGCCCATGTGATTATTTTTATTATTGTATGTATATTTGAAATAAATTATGTACACTTTTTAACCTTTAAGGTACAGATGGAGCTCCTCTCAGTCACCGATAGGAATCGCCAGATTCCCTTAGCTGGTGTTCGCCAGCGGAGAGGCGCTCCATCTTAAGGGGACGCGCAAGTGTCTCACACACTCAAGCGTCCCAGTCACTCAGCGGCGAGGAGCAGAATCCCTGCCCTCCAGGGAGACAGGCAGGGTTAGGGGGAGTTGCGTGGGGCTGTAGGGGACCGGCGTGGAGGTGGGGGAGGGCGGCAGAGGGCTCTGTCGGCGTCTCTTGCGCACGCCCCCTTTCTGTGGTTGGCACAGGCTGGTGGATGGTGATTCTTTTGCTAGGAGCAGCTCCGATGGGAGCTGCTCCATCTGTAATTGGAGTTGAACATCTTTTTACAACACTTGCGCCAAACTGGTTATTTGCTTCTATACTATTCCCACAGGAGATGGTGTTCCTCCTATATGCCTAGTGGGCTGCAGTGTTGTAATTTTATTGTGCATATTTTCACAACAAAATATTGTTACACACTGCCCTCATACAAAACTAATGGTGATGACGGATGTAAAGGCTGGTGGTGTTAATTATGCATTTAAAAGTATGGAAACAGCAGTTTTAATATATTTTAAGGATGAATTGTTTGATAAACAAAAGAGAACAAGAAAAAAGTACAGCACTAATCCAGAGATATAAAATTATTTTTACTTAAGGATAAAGAGAATAAATTTATAGCAATAACCAGCCGGTACAATAAAATAATGATTAAATCAAAATATTTTTATAAAGTAATAACTATATAATAATAATAATCAACTTTCCATTAGTATGATAAAGAGGCAATTAGGATTAGTATGTTAGTGGATCCAATCTTAAAGTTATTCAACAAGCTATCTCCCAGCTGTTAGTTGGTGAGTTTAAATATTATTTGCATGCAAATAATATTTAAACTCACCAACTAACAGCTGGGAGAGAGCTTGTTGAATTGCTATAAATGTATTGTCTTTATCCATAAGTAAAATAATTTTGTAACTTGTGTAGTTTCACGGTGGCAGTTACGTAGTTAGCGTAGCGTCCCTGTCAGAATCAGCGTAGTGTTCCCATAGCCAGCGTAGTGAGTGTCCCTGTCAGAATCAGCGTAGTGTTCCAACGGCTCGCTTAAGAAGTTAGCGTATTCAGTCAGGCGTCCCTGTCAGTATCTGTTCCCGCCCATTCACAGCTAGCTGGAGCTTACGTAGTTAGCATAGTTAGTCAGCGTTACGCAGTTAGCGTAGTCAGTCAGCGCTTTTTACATTGTTTGGGAACCACTGACCATTTTAACCTGCCTGAAATGGCAGGTGAGAATGTGTTCCTGAAAACCCCCCACTATCCACGCCAGCCCACAAAGCGTGGCGAGTGCAGAGCGCCCTGTGAGGGGACACGGTATGCGTCCTCCCCACTTGTTCATACCCCCATTATCCATATTGGTGTGGAGTTGACTTTATAAAGTGTGGCTTTATCAAGTAATCCGTGTCCCCTCGCCACGCTTCGGGCATGGTGGCTCACTGAGCTCGCCACACTTTATAAAGTCAACTCCACGCCGATTTGGATAGTTGGGGTATGAACAAATTGGGAGGACATGTACCGCGTTCCCTCGCGAGAACGCTGCACTCACCATGCTTCGGGCTGGTGTGGATAGTGGGGGACTGGCAAATGCGTCCATTAGTGCACAGCACCCCCTGCTACCAAATTCTTAACCCTGTCAGCAGGGTTGCCGTACCCTGCCTCAATACTTACTGATGCGCACAAGCGTCTGAGACGCTCCTGGCATTTGGTGGTTACTGGCACTGTGTGAGAGGCACTACGCAGGGCTGCCACAGAGACACTACGCTTACATACGTTAGGCAGCTACACTGACAACGTAGCTTAGACTTCCACCTTGAAACGACACAAGTAAGGCAGCCATTGGGCTACGCTGACATCGTAGATTCAAACGTAGCTTAGGCTGCCGCCGTGAAACTATACAAGTACCTAGATCTCTGGATTAGCGCTGTACTTTTTTCTTGTTCACCTTTGTCTGATTTAAGGGGTGGAATTCTCCTTTATTAAAGAACAGCAGCAAATTCAGAGTGTATATATCTGCACTTTGTCACCTATTCTCTTCTGCTTCATAAACAGGTCCCATATCATTTGTTAAAAATAAAATAGATCAACACAATAAATAAATCCTGCATTATCCAGCTACAATACATACCGGTATTTATTTTCAAATAAACTTGCTTGTTATCTATGCCCTCTTTGGTAAAATGTGTGAGTGGGAGGAGAGCGGCACCATAGCAGATGTTCCTTGTTCCTGGCACCATGTATCCATGCTACACCTCTGTGTATAGGCAAATATCTAATTGCTTAATTATTCTTAGCAATAGAGATAAAACTGATATTCTTTCCAATACTGCAACAATATTTTCTTATTGCAGCACCATCCATCCGTGATCTTTCAGGTCATTTTCAGATTTTTGTTTGCTCTGTTACTTATCCCTTCAATTTGCCGCAGTCAACAAAGCCTGTCGTTAACTTTAGGAAAACAAGTTTCCTGTTGAGAAAAATGTCCTGTGAGCGATGTATTTGGCATCAGGCATGTTCACTTCCTCATCCAGTCAGGAAGACACAGAGTAAACACTGCATGATAATATACTTGCTCCAAGCAATGGAATCCACGGTTACTTTGAATACAGCTAATTTTTCTTTAACTTTTCTTTAATGGGAACTTCTTATATGATAAACATGAAGTTCACAGCATGGTATTGAATGTTAAAAGGTTTTAGGAGAGTGTTAAACCTGTGCCAGTCTTAATTGGATATTTGCCACAACTTGTCTAAAATGTGAAATAGGAAGTGGACTGCATCTGGCATTTATCCCTGTGTGAGTCTGAAGCAAAAAAGAGCTGCTATCTCTATTTGGAAGAAGTGTACCAAATGTTAAATGCACTGAACATACTGATCACAAAGTGATTTTAAATGTAGAGCTATTAACATCAGAAATGTCATCTGCAGATGCTAGAGTAACTACGGGATAATAAATGATTTATTCATTATACATCAATGTACTGTGGGTGAGCAAGGCATTTAAGTACCAGAAGTGTAGTTATCATTATTTATTATGAATCATCCATATATTACACACATATAATGCTTTACACTAAATATTTAATCATTTACATCAGTCCCTGTCATTTGGGCGTACATCAAACTATGGGGTTATTTAGTAAGGATCTCAAAATCTTTCCAATCTTTTTTGAATAATGGCACCCTATAGTATCAGAATTTTTTCACGACACCCCTAGGCCAAATTTTCTTTATAAAAAAATCTAAAATTAAGTAGATTGTATTTATATGTGGTCCGTACTGTAGGTTCAGTTATGTAGTAAAGAACAGGATTTGCTTCTGTTTGTACACATATATTATGATTTGAAATAACCAGAACTGGTTTTGTCCATAAATAATTGACCATACGACTTCCGGGAGGTGGACCTGG
Organism: Crinia signifera; assembly: GCF_055691185.1. Taxonomy (NCBI): domain Eukaryota; kingdom Metazoa; phylum Chordata; class Amphibia; order Anura; family Myobatrachidae; genus Crinia; species Crinia signifera. Next base: position 255,491,211 of record NC_139218.1, read on the forward strand.
CAGTGGGTCATTCTTTTAGAGAGCTCTCCACTCTTCCAGGCCGCGAGACCTTCACCAACCCGCGGCAGCCGAGAATCACGCACCCCACACCCACGCAAGGGTGTGCAAGACAGCGGTGGGCAAGGAGGATTGATCCCCGGCTCCCCACCAACCTTTTTCCCCGGAGTCCAGGCGCAAACACCGCGCTGCTGTGAGGGTCCGCCGCCATCTTGGATCCAGCTTGGTGAGTCAGTGTCTGCCCGATCACCCGCGCCTGCCCGCTCTGTGCTCCGCTGGCGGAGCACGGGCAAAGCCTGTCTCCCCACCACTCAAAGCCACTGAAGGCCGGCAGTTCAGAGGCACTGGTCCGGCTCACGGCAGTCACCCCGCACTTTCACTCCGGACGGCCGCCATCTTGGAGGAGGCAGCTGTCCTCTCCGGCTGCTCTTGGGCGTCTTTCAGGGTGTACTTGCCGCCCGAGTGGGACGGACACCAGGGGGGCGCCTTGTAGTCCAATACCCCACAGTAATAAAGCCGTAATTACGGACAGGCTGCCTATAAACTCATAAAATCCTATACGGCCACCATCTTGTGTGTGGCAGAGGGCCTTCCCTGCTTCTCCCTGGCCTGCTTGGTACATTGGAAGCCCCTGAGAGCTGACCGCCAGGAGTGGAGTGTGGATAGCCACTGCTCCATCATTGTGACAGGCACTGCTGGCCAGGAGACCCATTTACATTACTGACTCACATGCATCACCCAGAACACTGCACTTGCCGGGTGCAACACTGGATGGTGTAAAAATCAATGAACCCTATACGGCAGAGAACACCTGCAGCAATCAACCTGTCCATCAGTGCTCTCCGTTTATGTTTCATTATTCACCAGAGCACAAGCCTTCTACTGTCTGCGAGTATTTACCTTTTATAACAGTCATACACCCACCTATACACACAGGGGCTGCCTTTGACCGCTCCTCTGCTAAACAATCATTCTGAAGTGTGTTGAAGGAGACCTTGTCGGTTGCACAATAAAGAACTACCGGGCCCACATCCTCTTCCAGTTATAAAGGGGAAACACCTTGTTACATATACAATGGAAAAATATGTGGCAAACACCCAGAGATCCCAAAGGGGATCCCAAAATCAAAAACAGAAAGACAAACCCACACCCCTTCCACAAAACTCCTCCCCCCGCTGGCCGGGAAATGCCAGCATGACTGACTCTCTAGATGAAAATATCCATCATAGTTCGCAACCACACTGACGGCCAAGGAGATCTCTGACATACTCTCGCCATTGCTGGACTCCAAGTTGGCCCCACTGTTGGAAGCTATCAACAAGGTGACAGAACAAATATCACAACATTCGGCCAGATTAACCAAGGCGGAGGATAGAATCTCCAATTTAGAGGATGACCTCAACACAGCCACTACCCAAACACAGGCCCATGAGTCCTCAATTCAGGCCCTGCTCGACAAGGTGGAGGACCTTGAAAACAGAAATCGGAGGAATAACTTGAGGCTCATCGGCCTACCAGAAAGTGTTAAGCCCCGAGACCTTCTATCGTTTGTATCCGGGTGGTTGCCGGAACAACTCGGTATCCCGGTGATGGCCCCCCTGGTGGTGGAACGGGCCCATCGAGTGGGACCTGACCGCCAACCTACCCAACAAAAACCCAGGCCTGTCATCTTCAAGCTCCTCAACTACTTGGATAAGGTGAAGCTCCTGGAGGCATACCGCAAAACTGCATCGATCACATATGAATCTTCATGCCTGCTCTTATTCCAAGACTTTTCCTATCAAGTCGCCACCAAACGATGCAAATTCTCCCAAGTCTGCAAGGAACTCTTTGAAAACAACATCTGCTTTGCTTTATTATACCCGGCCAAGTTGCGAGTGTCCCATGAAGGTCAATCTCACTACTTTGAATCTCCCGAAGCAGCACAGAACTTTGCCAGATCCTCGCACAGGAGCCCAACACGCTCTACAATGGCTGATAATAATTGATGTGGGGCTTGGTTAAGTACATAAATGTTCTTGTTACATGTCTTTACAGTCAGGAATGTTCATTCTGTTTAAACGTAATTTAGTTTTGGCCTTAATAGTTTTGTCCCTCCTGTTGGAGTTGTCACTATTAACCTTATTGGCCCCATTAAGGTGGTCAAAATTCTTGCCTTTAGCCCCCAATGTTGTGAATTGCCGGTATTTGGTGGATCAATCCACAACACTCCCTTTCTCTAATCTTAGAAGTTGCATTAGTACAGCCCGTTTGGCTGTTGCACTGGGTTCAAAAAATTTAAAAATTTATTGACAGGTTTAAGATTAGTTTTACTAGACTAATCCCTTTATTGTATTTTGTATTTTTTTCTGCTCGGAAATACTTTTCCTGGATTATTGATGGTCTGATATGTGGTCCCCCACCTGCTCGCTGGGACGAGTGGGACACTACGCTAGTTGTAGGTTCTGCTGTTGTTTTCCCTGCCCAAGGAATCGGATTAGTACTCAATTTACTTATATAGCACCACAACCACACTCCATTAAAACCAGCTTTACCATGGTTTCTTGGAATGTGGAGGGCCTTAATACCCCCCAAAAAGGAAAAAAGTTCTGACCCACCCACGTAAATTTAGACCAGATATCTCCTTTCTCCAGGAGACTTATTGGAAGGCCACAGACCCCAATGTTCTTAGAGACAAATGGATTGGGGAATGTAAATCGGCCTCCTATGTCACCAAGTCTAGGGGAGTTTTAATAATTTTTAGGAAATCCCTTAATTACTCCATCATGTCGGAATGGGCGGATCCTGAGGGGAGGTTTCTTTTTCTAAAGGTGACCATTGAAAACAAATTGTATACTTTGGCTTGTGTGTATGCTCCTACAGGACACAATGTGGGGTTTTTCTCAGCTCTCTACACTAACTTACAAGGTTGGGCTGAGGGCACATTCATAATGGGTGGCGACTTTAACACAATTCTAGATCCCCTACTGGACGTCACAACCCACCCAGATAGACACTCTGGAAACAGGCAAATCCCCCCGACTCTCTCCCTACTGATTGACTCCCTACACTTAATAGACCCTTGGCGCTTTTTGAATCCAGTAGATAGAGAGTACACCTTCTTTTCCCACCCTCACTCTTCCTTTTCTAGATTAGACTACTGGCTTCTGGATGATTCTCTGCTGCACAGAGTTGAAGACTCGAGCATCTCGAACATCCTTATCTCTGACCATGCACCTATCACATTGAAATTGTCCTTGTACAATCCTATTAAACAATCCTTTAATTGGCGCTTCCCGGACTATATTAATACTTCCCTAGATTTTAAAAACGACTTGACACAAACATTCCTCAACTATACTAATGACAACAACATTCATAGTAACAATATCAATTTGTTTTGGCAAGCCTCCAAACCCATGCTACGAGGTCATATCTTGGCCTACGTCTCTTCCCAAAAGAAAAAACACCACCTTAAACTTACAAAACCTTCCAAAGAGGTTTCCACGGCTTACTCATGACTGTTGGCCTCCCCATCTGATATGAATCGCTCTATATATAGAGACGCTAAGTCGGCCTATGATGCCATAGCAACAGAACGAGCCAACATGAACCTTCAATTAAAAAAAAAACTAAGTATTTCAGATGGGGCAACCGTCCGGGTAGGTTGCTGGCAAATCTAGTGAAGACAGCTATGGGTCACAAACCCATATCCGCAATAAAATCAAACACTGGGGACATTATCACTGACCAAGAGCAAATAACCAAATTATTCCTGTCTTACTTTGAATCACTTTATCAAGCCCCCCCATTACACCAAACCAATATACAGTATCACATTTTATACAAACAGCCAAAGTACCTCAGCTCTCCTCTGAACACAGAGAACTCTTAATGTCGCCTATCAGTGAAGGTGAGGTTAAAAACATCATCAAATCATTGCCTTTACATAAGACCCCAGGCCCAGATGGCTTTTCGACCTCCTATTATAAATTACTCAGCTCCCAAGTAACCCCACACCAAATTCAATTATATAACTCTATTCTCACTGGACAACCTGCCCCCCCCGGCTTCAATGAAGCCAGAATAATTATTATGCCCAAACCCAATAAAGATCACCAACTATTGTCATCATATAGACCCATCTTCTTGCTTAAACTAAAGATCTTAGACCTAAAGATCTTTACAAAGCTCATTGCCTCACGCCTCCAAACAATTCTCCCATCCCTTCTATTGCCCCAACAGACAGGATTCCTTAGGAACCGTCGTTCAGTGCACAATGTGAGATCACGAATAGCGACCATGTACAAAAGTCACCTCACCAAGTCCAAACAAACGATTGTCCTTAGCTGTGACGCAGATAAGGCCTTTGACAGAGTATCCTGGCATTATTTAACAACCTTGCTACAAACTCAGAACTTTGGCCCCGAATTCATCCATGTATTTCAGACCCTATATCATACCCCCTCAGCATTCCTCACCATTAATAACTCTAATTCGACCCCCTTTCGGCTACACAGGGGCACACGCCAAGGGTGCCCATTATCCCCCTTGCTGTTCAACATAGCGTTAGACCCACTCTTAAGACATTTCATACACAATACAAGTTGAGAGGGGGTTTGACTTGCACAATCCGAACTAAAGGTGTCTGCATTTGCTGACGACCTCTTACTCTACATATCTAATCCAAAGCGAGCTGTTCCCAGCATACTTAACACATTATCGGAATTCGAAAACGTAGGAGGTTTTAAAATAAATTACTCAAAATCAGATGCTTTAGCCTTTTTCCCAGAAGCGAAACTGGGTTGGGAAGAGCCGTTTCCCTTCAAGTGGGCCCCCAGGGAGGGAATTACTTATTTGGGTATCAAAATCCCAACACACTCAGAACTTTGGGCCACTATGGTCTAAAACCACATCAGATTTTACCAAATGGGCACACTTACCTCTGTCATACATAGGCAGAGGTTATTTGTATAAAATGATCACTTTCCCCAGACTTTTATACACACTGCAAATGTTGTCCATCATTCCTCCCAAACGAGACATTACAAAACACAACAAAGAACTATCCAAATTCTTGTGGTGCGGAAAACATCCACGAATATCTCTATTTAAAATGCAACAGAAGAGGGAGCTTGGAGGCCTTAATTTGCCATGCCTCAGAACCTACGCCATGGTGGCCAATTACCGTATCGCATTGGACTGGATATCAGGTTCAAATACTTATGCTAATTTCTCTGAAGAGCAAAGTTTTATTCCTAATATTCACCTAAAAGCACTACTACATAAAACCCCTCAGGTAATGCCAGAGGAGGTAAAAAGTAATCTTCTTCTTAATACAACCTGTATGGCGTGGAGACTGGTCCGGTCGGCTGTCCACACTTCAAGATACACATCTATCTTTCTCCCCCTATGGGGTAATCCCAACTTCATACCAAGTCAACTTACAAATGTCTTCAAACTATGGAATATTGGAGGTTTAAAATACATTGCACATTTTTTAAAGGTAGACTCCTTAGCCTTCCTGACGTACACGGACACAGGTGAAGTGCTATGCCCAAACGATACTCCCTCTGACAGGCCCCAACTTCAAGCTCTGTGATCTTGACAGAATACTACATGTAAGATTGGACAGGCCCCTTTCCACCTCTTATATCTATGACCTTTGTCGCAAGACTATAACGTTAGATCAACCCCTGAAAGGTTTTCTGAAGTGGCAGAATGACTTCACTGAGCTAACCATGAAGACAATGTTGACGGCATACCAGACCTTAAACAAGAGCCTAGTATCTATATCCTATATGGAGATGCATCAAAAGTTATTACATAGATCATATTTTAATCCAAAACTTAATTATCTTACGGGGGGAGCACCCAACGCCAATTGTTACAAGTGCGGTAACCCAGATGCGGACTTGATGCACTGCATGTGGTCCTGCGATGTTTTGCAGTCTATTTGGATAGAGTTTCAGAACTATGTCAAAACAAAACTAGATATAGATTATAATATCTCAAAAGCTTGGGTCTTTTGGGGAAAGTATTCATCTGCAGATTGCAAACGCCTTTCATCAGGCACTCGACTGTTACTTGTTAAAATGGCGGCGACTGTTAAAAAAACGATACTGTCAGAATGGATCTTGACAACCCCATCCTCATTATCCTTAGGCTTCCCCAGAATAACATATCTGTTTATGATGGATTGGACAGAAACCGCTGTTCAAAAAGAAAAATTGACAAACAAATTATTTGATACCTAGTTGCCCTACATTCGTACCCTCTCCACCCTTTAAAAACCATCCTAAGAAACTCTTTATCAGACACCACCTGGTACTTAAATGAAACCTTAACTAATGACCCTCCCTTCTGAGTTAATATATAAATGTGTATTTGTAAATTAATGTGGTGCTATAATCATCCTACAGATCGTGTGAATATACCATCAACCAATGTTACTACTGTTAACTACCGACCAGACAACTTTATTTTTGTTCTCTGTAACTGAATTCTGTATAAGTTTGTCTTTTTCTGTCAATAAAAGATAAATGATAAAAAAAAATAATAATTGACCATACATAATTTGAATTGGTCCTGGACCACCAACTCGTGGCACCCCTGCAAGTGTCTGGAGGCACCTCAGGGAGCCACGGCACACAGTTTGGGAACCACTGCCATAATGGCTAAATCCATGTGCACTGCAGGTGGGGAAAATGTATCATGTGCAGACAGATTTAAGGGGCATACACATGCAGCGATGAATGTTAAACGATTTTTATAAGAGATTTTGATATGCAATTTTACTTAAGAAAAAAAAGGCAGGGTAGTGGTTCAGGATGACGCAGATCGCAGTTGCTATCATTGATTCTATATACACAGAGCAATTTGCAGTCACTTGCTAAGCAGTTTGACTACATTTTGACTGCATGTACAGACTTAACTCAAAGATCTTTGTGAAAGCCGCCGACAGATGTAGGCGGGGGAAACGTGTCAGTTCTTGATTTATGCCTTTTAAACAAGTGTCGGCCGGCACACCATAATTTGGAGCAGAACCGGGGCTCAGTCTCTAACTATTCAGGAACTCTCCGAAGGAGTTTTGCAGCATTATATGTGGGTACAGATGACACTAAGCTCCATTATACCTGCTGTCTGTTCAGCCAACTGATCGGAGGATTGGCAACTATAATTAAACAAACTCCACCAGAAGATTTACCTAATTGTTACCAACATTGTGGTTATTGATACAATATTGATTGAGCATTTAATCTTACTAGCCAACAAGGAATAGACTACTATTCACTAAATAATTAACATACCAGCAGTGGAATAAGGATTGTGCCTTTAATCTCAGCCTTCAAAAAAATGATAAACTTTTTTTGGTACCTATTTTTTTGATTTTTACTTGTTGTATCGTCCGGTACTTATGCATTCATTATCTTTATATTAATCTTATATGTATTGCAATGTGATTATTTTTATGTATGATTAGCAATTTTGGTTTATATATAAATTATATTTTATTATTGAATTTATTGTGGTCTGGCTTCAATTTATATCTGTTCCTAGCTCTATCTTCCATTCTTTATATAAACTTAATCTGGCTGCTTCTGCCGTCTGTCACATAAATAATAAACACTAGGAAGTCATGAAGAACATGCCATCACACAGCCGCCACCCATTTTAAAGATGGTGGTACATGCTTCAAATTACAAACCATCCATAGCTTTCTACATATTTTTTTTCTTCCCAACATTTGGGTACAGTTTATTCCAGAACTACTGTAAGCTTGCTTTTTAGATTATTATTTTTTTGCCAAAGTCTATTATTTGCTTTCTGTTCTTGAGGCTTATGTATGGTTTGAACCTTGTAGTAAACCTCTGTGCTTGTTCTCATGAGTTTTTTCTATATGATACACTTGTATAAGGATATGCTTATCAACTACAGTGTATTTTTACTTGACTGGATGTTGCAAATGGGGTTTTTCTTTACCAAGCAAAGTGTCCTGTGATAATCCACCACTGCTGTCATCCATGGATGTCCAGAACCGCTTTATTTCTCTGAGCTCACCACCTCATTTTTTTCAGAATGTACCGAACTATTGATTTGACCACTTTTAAGGTTTCTGATATTTATCTGATTGTTTTGCAACCTGTTTTACTTGCATTTGAGCTCCTTTGAACACATGCTATAGGTTCACAACATTTGCTTCCAATTGCAGATGCCGCAATTGGAATCAACTCCAGATCTTTGACTGCTTTAAAAAAAAAAAAATAACAAAGGAATATCCCAAGACCTGAAACAACCTTTGAGTCAATCTTCAAATTACTTTTGGTCCCTTGAAAAATAGGGAACTAAATGTTTAACAGCTGTAATTCATAAACTTCCTCCAATCTGGAAGTGAATACCCTTAAGTTAAAGCTGATATTGAGCACTTAAAACCAATATGAATCTGTGTTCTACATTGCAGAAAACATTTTGTTTATTTTTCATTAGATCCACATTCAAAAAAAAAAGTTCAAATAGAAAGACTACTGAAATAACATACTACCTATGTAAATATATCTCTATGTATCTGTACCATTCCTTTAGTCTGCCATATCCACACTAGAGCTTCCTCTACCACTTAAGGTGTGTTTAATGATTGCTAACCGAAAAATCCAGAAAAACCTATTCAATTTGGAAATTTTTGGATGGTTTTCCGCCAATTCAGGCTCAACTCTGTTAATAATCAAAATGGCCAGGCTTTTGACTCAACAATTTATGTGTTTTCTGAACAAAAAATAGTGCAGCGCTATGCAAAGGCGTCCTAAAAGCTGCTCATCTGCTGGAAATACCAACAGATGAGTTGCTTTCCTGGCGATGATGCAGGAGCGTGCATCACTGCTCACTGCTCATCGGCGGGCCATACACACTGGGCAGCTCTGAGCTGAAAGCCGCTCAAACGTGCTGTTTTGAGCGGCTTTCAGTTCAAAGTCGCCTTAATACTGCAATGCAGTCCATCCACACAGTATTTCTGAAATGTTTAACGGCCTGTGCATGTGGACTGAAGACCTATTTTAGCTACATTACACTTACTGAAATATGATATTGGGAGCAGGCAGTGGTAGAACAGGAGTGGCATGACTGGTCCATGGTTGGGATCCCATCGAAATCCCAGCCGCCAGTACTCAGACAGGGGGGTGGGCGCAAAAAAGCCCCTACAGCACTTGCCACGATGGGGGTTCAATGCGCTCAACACAGATTCTATTCTCTATCTATAGGGGTCATGGACCTCCACAAGGAAGAATAGCAACTGCTGGATCCTGACAGGATTCTGACTCTCAGGCAGTTGACCAGTTGGTATTTTGATGTTGGTATACTGACTGTCGGGATCCAACTGTCAGCCAGTCATTCAGCACTCAGAAGAACTACTGTCATTACATGGTGTTTGGTGGGACCGACCAGGCCTCTCTCCTCTCCCCATAACTGCTGCATTTTCTATTCTTACTATGCTACTGAATCAATATACTATAATTTAACAAACTACATGAGAACGTTTTCTGGGTTTTAAAAGGAACTGAACTTCTGTATGTACCAATTTTCATATGAAATCACAGTCGATAAAATAAGTGTAGCAAAAGTCTGTCTACTGGCTGTACCCTCCTATTATCATATACATTCCCCAGCATAAATATTTTAGACTGTTCTGTTGTATTTAGATTAATATGATTACAGCAGTCCTACTCATTGCCAAATCTAGTCTCAATCATTGCCAAATAGTTGTCACTGATATTTGACTTCACATCTGTTTTGCTGCTCTAGTAATACTTACAGTTCTTTGTAATCATTACCAGAGCCTTGGCTGTGCGAGTAAGCATTGCTATATATGGAAGAAAGAGCAGAGTACTGATGTCATGCTGCTTCTATTTCTGCTCATGAGTTGGCCGTGTTTAGCATTAGTTAGTTAACTTAATATGTTTGGGACTGGAAAGTAGGAAACAAAAGAGAAATATATACTTGGCCAATAATAGGAACTCTGTGTATGACAGTTTTTATAGAAGCCTACCAAATAATGTTGTGCAGTAGCCAGTTTATACTTTACATGTTTTATAAGCAGTATACTTTAGTGCTTGTGATATAGAAAATATAATTTTCAGATGCTTGAATTTGGCAATCATTCAACAGGAATTTATAGAAAACAATACCTAAACAAACTGCTGTTTTGAAGGGTATAAAATTAATGAACATAGCCACACAACGCTAGTAGTATCAATTGTGGCGATTTATAGTAGTATCAATTGTTTGCACATTTCATGATCATTTTTAAATCTGATGATGGTATGGCAAAAGGCACCAGGTTTGCCTCTATTTACAGTGCATCTGGAAAGTATTCACAGTATGTTACAGCCTTATTCCAAAATGGAATAAATTAATTTTTTCCCCTCAAAATTCTACACATAATACCCCATAATGACAATGTGAAAATTGGTTTCTGGATATTTTTGAAAATGTATTAAAAACAAAAAACTACGAAATCACATGTACATAAGTATTCACAGCCTTTGCCATGAAGCTTAAAATTAAGCTCAGGTGTACTCTGTTTTCGCTGATCACCCTTGAGATGTTAATACAGCTTAGTTGTAGCCCACGGTGGTAAATTCAGTTGATCGGACATGATTTGGAAAGGCACACACCTGTCTATATAAGGTCCCACACTTGACAATGCATGCCAGAGCAAAAACCAAGCATGAAGTCAAAGGAATTTTCTGTAGACCTCCGAAACAGGATATTCTCGAGGCATAATTCTGGGGAAGGGAACAGAAAATATCTGCTGCTTTGAAGGTCCCAATGAGCACAGCGGCTCCCGTCATCTGTAAATGGAAGAAGTTCGGAACCACCAGGACTCTTGTAGAACTGGCTGGCCATCTAAACTGAGCAATTGGGGAGACAAGCCCTAGTCAGGGAGGTGGCCAAGAACCTGTCACTTATCAGAGCTACAGCATTTCTCTGTGGAGAGAGGAGAACCTTCCAGAAGGACAACCATCTCTGCAGCAATCCACTAATAAGGGCTGTATGGTAGAATGGCCAGAAGGAATCTTCTTCTTAGTAAATAGACCATGGCACTTGGAGTTTGCCAATGCTCCTGATGGACTCTCAGACCATGAGAAACAAAATTCTCTTGTCTGATTAGACAGAGATCGAACTCTGGTGTGAATGTCAGGAGGAAACTAGGCACTGCTTATCACCAGGCCAAAACATCCCATTGATGCATGAGCATGGTGGTGGCAGCATCATACTGCATGCTGTGGTGATGTTTTTCAGTACCAGGAACTGGAACAATAATCAGGCTATAGGGAAAGATGAATGCAGCAATGTACAAAAACATGCTGGATTAAAACCTCCTCCAGAGTGCTCTTGAACTCAGACTGGGGCGATGGTTCATCTTTCAGCAGGACAACAACCCTAAGCAAACAGCCAAGATATGAAATTAGTGGCCACAGGACAACTCTGTGTGGTCCTGCTAGAGCTCAGACATGAATCCAATTGAAAATCTCTGGATAGTTCTGAAAATGGAAGTACTTCTCTGTCAAATTCCCTAGATGCAGTGTCGGTCTGAAGCAGGAAGAGCCCATCTTGGGAATGTTCTAGTAAGGATATATGTTTAGGGTGTGGCCTTAAACATGGGCCCCTAGTTCATTTTCATGCATGATAATACAATAGTCAAATGAAAAAGAGGAGGCATTCCACTTATTCAAGGAGTGTGATATCATTTCTTAAAAGAAAATCAGAGCAGCAAAAAGGGATAATGAAAGAAATATTGCTTTAGAAAACCATACTAATCCTAGTCAATTGTTTAAAAAAAAAAAACATTAAAAGGTTAAAAAAAAACATTACTGGACCCATAATTAATAACAACCGTGAAATGAGCAGTGATGATAAGGTGATAGCAAAGGAACTGAATACCTTTTTCTCATCAGTGTTTACAATAGAGGAGGGTATGGGGGAACTCATTAACACCATTAACATTGATGATGTCACATTATTAGCTATTAGAGATGAGCCGATTTGGATCTCCAAGATGTGAGCTACCCCCGAATGACCCAATTTAAGGCAGGATCCAAGTCCGTCATGCAGTCATAAAAAATGGAGGTTGTATGTTTCAGAGAACTTGGCCAGCTTTTTCCAGAGGGACCACCTGTCACTGAAATGATGGGTTTATTAAACATTTTTCTTTGCATTATGTGTTCTTTTGTTGTTTAATATTTAAAGCTGCCATACATTCTGCCACTGCAGTGCCACTCCTAAATGGGCCACATGTTTGTGCCGCACACTTGTGTCACTTAGCATAGTCATCCATAGTTTTCTCTGTAAAAAGGCGTTTAAGAGGAGACATGATTAATATCAACAAATACATCAACGGCAAATACAGGGAACTGTTAGGTGCTCTGTTTACCATGAGGTCTTTAACCCCTTGGGTGGTTTGTTTTTTCTGGGGCAGGACAAACCCACCAGGGCAGTTTTGTCCTGCCCCAGAAATACCCACCGCAGAAAATGTTTTCTACATGTGTCATATATGAATTTGGATGTTACCATTTTGAAGAATTATTTACTGAACTGATGGAAATAACTGCATCTGTATTTTAATTATTTTTTTTATTATTATTCCAATTTGTATATGTATTTGTGAGAATGTATGCCCACTTCTATATCTTATACCCACACTTACTCTTGTTCCCTCTTCTAACAGTGAGTTTACATAGGAATGCTGCATTCTGGATAGCGCTCAGAGAAGGGTCAAACATTTTTTACTCAATACATATATATATATATATATATATATATATATATATATATATATATAAAAGAAAGGGTTTGATTCTGAGTTGCGCTTAGTTATGTGTGCAGCACCACCAAAATTCCTCCTGTTAGTGAGGAACAGTATAGTAATCGAGAAAGAAGGGGGGATTGGGGTGCGCTACCTAATACAAACAATGTACCTCCCAATATATCATAATAAAATCACAAAAACATTTCTGAAATTTGTTTCCTTGTATTTGATGATGTTCACAACGATTAAGCACAGTCCATTTCAGGATTAATAGTCCTTTTATTATTGATGGAAAAAAAATGACGCGTTTCGTCAATAAGACTTCATCAGGGGTGTAAAAACCAATAGGAGTATTAAATTTGTGCAGCTGGTCATAGTGGGAATTTCTGCTGATCATTGTAGTTTTTATTCAAAATTAAAAAACATCAAAATGTAATTCGCAGTTTGGGGTAATCCTGGATTATATTGAAAGTGGACTTCTTTGAAAATTATGTAGATCCGTGCAAGAGAGAATTTCAGGACACTCTTTCAGTGGTAACCTCCTTGCTCTGTATTCAGAGTAGGAAAGGTTTCTATATAGTGTATATATATATATATATATATATATATATATATATATATATACAGTTATGCCCAAGTACATCGTGGTTTACAACACGCTTTTGAGGGCTCTGACTCGCGAGTTGCAGATCGGGTTATGTCCTGCGTTATGTACCACGCCATGCAATACATAGTTTAACCACTGGGTGACTAATGCTCCACGTTAAGACTTTACGCTACGGATTTTTGCTAACCAGCCACTTTTCACTACGGATTTTGTCCTTACTTTACGGACAGAGTGTTTTGTATTTATTCGCAGAAGCAGCTACGTACGGTCATTTATGTAATTGGTACAGAAGCCATGCTAACCTTTGCTATTGCTGGATGACTACTTAAAACATTATTTGAGGACCTACAGTATCATACTTTACACTACGGATTTTGTCCTTACTTTACGGACAGAGTTATTTTATTTTATTCGCAGCCGCAGTGACGTACGGTAATTTATGTAATTGGTGCAGAAGCCATGGTAACCTTTGCTATTGCTGGATGACTACAGTACTTCAAACATTATTTGAAGACCTATAGTATCATACGGAGCATGTCATACAGTACGTTCAGTACTATACTTTATGGGGCATGTCTTGTATTGGACGTTGCTGTACAGTATATCATACACCAAGGGAGCACAGTTAATCACAGGCAACAGTGGCCTAGAGGGTAGAGGCACAACTTCACCATGTCAGTATCAGTAGTTCGATCCTCACTTGGTTACAATATATTTTTATTTTTTAAACGTTCTTTTTTTTTTTAAACCAATACAGGTACTGTAGTTACAGTAGTTGGTGCTTATCAAATTCTTTCGGACTTTTCCACAAACAAAAATTCACAATGGCAGGCCTCCATGTACACGATAGTTAATACCCATACTGTACATACTGCGCTACAGAGAACGGTTTTTTTCCGCAAAATAGATTTAGCTTTTCAGGTAAAATTCCTTGCCTTGAGGACCGTGTTTCGGGATTAAATTCGCTAACCTTTGCTAACCAGCCACTTTTCACTACGGATCTTGTCCTTACTTTACGGACAGAGTGTTTGTACAGTATTTATTCGCAGAAGCAGCTACGTACGGTCATTTATGTAATTGGTACAGAAGCCATGCTAACCTTTGCTATTGCTAGATGACTACTTAAAACATTATTGGAGGACCTACAGTATCATACTTTACACTATGGATTTTGTCCTTACTTTACGGACAGAGTTATTTTATTTTATTCGCAGCCGCAGTGACGTACTGTATGGTCATGAACTGTATGTGATTGGTGCAGAAGCCATGCTAACCATCTGCCAGCAGTAAAATCACAGGCAATAGTGGCCTAGCGGGTAGAGGCACGGCTTCACTATCTCAGTATCAGTAGTTCGATCCTCAGTTGGTTACATTATATTTTTATTTTTTAAACGTTCTTTTTTTTTTTAAACCAATACAGGTACTGTAGTTACAGTAGTTGGTGCTTATCAAATTCTTTCGGACTTTTCCACAAACAAAAATTCACAATGGCAGGCATCCATGTACACGATAGTTAATACCCATACTGTACATACAGTACTGTACTGCGCTACAGAGAACGTTTTTTTTCCGCAACAATAGATTTCTCCAAACTCAGACACAGACCGACACCTCAGACAATAAGATGTTGATTGCAGTCATATGTTAATTGCAGTCTGCCTTTTTGTTTCGCTGGTAATTGTACATAATTCAAATGCACCTATCAGCTTCATGAAGGATTTCCTTTGTCTCTGCCAGCATAAATTCAGCTACAGATACTAAAATTGTCAAACTATCCAGTTTGTTTTTCTGCATCTAAACCGTGTAGAATTGCTACGGATCGTCTCTTCATCTCTTGCCTGTATACAAGCACGAGATTGTACCTGTACACCTGGACTATTCATTCTGCTGAATCCAAAGTCAAGTTGTTGCTGCGTTCCTGTTCTACCAAGCGTTACCATCATACTGCCTTCCTTCCGCAAGAAGAGTACAGTACTGTATCTTCTCGCTGGAGCAGTAAGTACACTATACAGTAGTACAGTCATTTGTACATTTCACTGATTGCTGCAATACAGTATACAGTAAGCAGCACTACAAAACGGTCCCTGCGCGGAAGCGCTCGGTTCCCACCCTTCCCTGAATGAAGCTGTTTCCCTTCTTTTCCTACTGTTCAAATGCACCCGGTGCAGAATACTGTATACAATCGCCTGCTGTGTATACTGTATTCAGATACTGCAGGCTGCCGCTATGAGTATTGGGGCAGATGTATTAAGCCTTAACAAGAGATTCAATCCAAGGGTGATAAGGAGAGATAAACGTCCAGCCAATCATCTCCTTTCTGACTTTTTTCAAACACAGCCTGTAACATGGCAGTTAGGAGGTGATTGGCTGGATGTTTATCTCTCCTTATCACCCTTGGATTTACCTCTTGTTAAAGCTTAATACATCTGCCCCACTGTCCGTAAATACTAGAGTCTGTTTCGCAGACTTACTGTATACAGTATCGAGTAGTGATATCGTGATTTTTGATGCCTTACACGTTCAGTGCAGTGCAGTAGAGATAGCGCCATGTAAATACTAGTTTTCTCCGTAATACCATTGGTGTAATACCGTAAATAACGTATTTTTTCCTCAAACGAGGGGACCAGTGTTTTTCTCATGTTTACGGACTGTTTCGCAGGCTCAATCAGTAATAGGAGCACATGTGATATCGTGATTTTCAGCCATGTTGGGAATCGACATGGCTGCACAGTGCAGTAGAGATACTGTAGCGCCATTGGGAATATTGTACAATGTGTTAAAATTACCTGGTGTGTATGGGCCGCAGATCCCCGACTAGCGATGACAATACTCTATTAGGGTGGGCTACTGTAGGCTGCTAAATTATAGTTCTCTCCGTAATACCATTGGTGTAATACCGTAAATACAGTAACGTATTTTTTCCTCAAACGAGGGGACCGGTGTTTTTCTCATGTTTACGGACTGTTTCGCAGGCTCAGTCAGTAATAGGAGCACATGTGATACTGTATCGTGATTTTCAGCCATGTTGGGAATCGACATTGCTGCACAGTGCAGTAGAGATAGCGCCATGTGGAATACTGTACAATGTGTTAAAATTGCCTGGTGTGTATGGGCCGCAGATCCCCGACTAGCGATGACAGTACTCTATTAGGGTGGGCTACTTTAGGCTGCTAAATACTAGTTCTCTCCGTAATACCATTGGTGTAATACCGTAAATAACGTATTTTTTCCTCAAACGAGGGGACCGGTGTTTTTCTCATGTTTACGGACTGTTTCGCAGGCTCAGTCAGTAATAGGAGCACATGTGATATCGTGATTTTCAGCCATGTTGGGAATCGACATGGCTGCACAGTGCAGTAGAGATACTGTAGCGCCATTGAGAATATGCTATTTAGAATAGAATAGAATAGAATTGTATGCTATTGTATTGCATACGATGCGATTTGATACGATTTTAATACTGTATGTACAGATGTACCCAGATGCCTGTTTCATATGTGAAATGGCCCCCAAGACCCCATTTTTAATTGTATTCCCACCCTGATGGCTAAATGCCCCCATTGTTAACGCCACCCCACTATCAACGCCAACCCGAAGCGTGGCGAGCGGCGGCGTTACGCGTCCTCCGACCTTTTCATACCCCCACAATCCACGTCGGCGTGGAGTCGATTTTATATAGTGTGGCGAGCGCAACGAGCCACCGAGCCCGAAGCGTGGCGAGCGGACGTGGATACCTTCACAGCTATACGCGTCCCCTCGCGGGCTTCACAGGTATCCGGGTCCCCTCGCGGGGCTCGCCACGCTTCGGCCTCGGTGGCTCGCTGAATAGGAATAGGAGCACATGTGATACTGTATCGTGATTTTCAGCCATGTTGGGAATCGACATGGCTGCACAGTGCAGTAGAGATACAGGTACTGTAGCGCCATTGAGAATATTGTACATTGTGTTAAAATTGCCTGGTGTGTATGGGCTGCAGATCCCCGACTAGCGATGACAATACTCTATTAGGGTGGGCTACTGTAGGCTGCTAAATACTAGTTCTCTCCGTAATACAATTGGTGTAATACTGTAAATAACGTATTTTTTCGCTATTTTGCACTCAGTCATACTGTATTTGTGTAAAAAAAATCCCCTAGCTGTGTACAAAATCCCCTAGCTGTGGGTGTTCGTATTGTAAGTACGAGGGGCGGCAGTATGCATCCTCTGACCTTTTCATACCCACACTATCCACGTCGGCGTGAAGTTGATTTTACTGTACAGTATACCGTATACTGTAGCGTGGCGTGTGCAGCGAGCCCCGCGAGGGCACGCGCATTACTTCACAAGTATTACGCGTCCCCTCACGGGTCTTGCTGCGCTCGTCACGCTTCAGGTTCGGTGGCTCGCTGCGCTCTATACAGTATACTGTACTGTAAAATCAACTCCAAACTCCACGCCGACGTGTGTAGTGGGGGCTGCCTGCGCTCGCCACGCTTCGGGTTGGTGTTGATAATGGGGTCTCGTTAACAATGGTGGTGCATTTAAAATAGTCATTACCCATCAGGGTACTCATCTGGTTGCCTGTACAATTAAAAATCGTTCCTATCGCTTCATATCACATGCGATGCGATTTTTGTTTGTACAATGCCCTGCGATGGAAATCGGGGGCGCCTTGATAATACACAAGTACCCCATTTTTTTTTAATCATGCTACTTTTTGCCAATTTTCCGATCTACAGTAAATCTCCAAGTGTGTATAGTGTAGGCCACCAATGGGAGACACAACACTAGCAAAGTCTCCCGTCTGCTGATTTGACCAGCATGCCAGCGATGATGGATAATTTTTCATCCATCATCGCTGTGTGTGTGTGTGTACACCGCGCGTGCTTTCAACTTGCGGACCGCCTCTGCGCCTCCCCTTCTCCTGCCCCTGCTCCTTCCCCCTGCTCTGTGTTGTTATGAGCAGGGAGAAGCCACACATTACCGGCCGCTAGGGTTGCCACCTCATTCCTTTAATCCTGGAGACTGTACTGTATTTGGTACTTTATAACAGAAAAAATGGGAAAGGTCACTTATCGGGCGCTTGAAGGAGTTTGTTCTGCGCTGTAATCTCCAAAGTCAAATCTTATGGGAACTGAGTTCTCACCAGTCCCATATGCGTTTAAAGATGTAGTCTCTCCAGGGCACATCAGCTGGGCTTTAGTACTGCCAAAGGTCCTGGTCCAACGATTCCTTTCTCTGTCCCATACACAGTCCACCAACGCGTTTCTTCCTCCGCAGAGGACTTTTTCAAGGTGTCCTGCATTACTGCGTATGAGCCCTTTATATACCTGGTCTACTGTATTCCCGCTTCCTGCCCGGACTCTAATTAATTGTGTAGAACTACGTGTCCCATAGTTCTTTGCGAGGAACAGCGGGACTTCCTGTTTGCCGCTGCCGGCTTACAGGGTAGTCTTGGCAACCCTGACGCTCAGACGCAGCAGAGCGCAGGGTGCGTGTTCACGTCACTCCCGATCCAGCACTCTTATAGATCCTTTATATTGTGGGCTGTTTGTAGACGTTTGTGTAATGTCGTAACGTCACTTCCGGTTTCGTCTGAAGTGACTACAGCTCCCAGGATTCCTCTCACAAAGTGCCGTGATTCCGGGCAGTGTATTTGGTACTTGTCTATTATCACGGCGCCCATCGCATCGCATACCACTAATTAAGGGAAGGCAACCCTACCGGCTGCACGTCCGGCCCCAACTTCACTCCTGCCTGCCCGGCTGCCAGCCAGTCGACTTGTTGCCGAAGTACCAAAATTTCCATTACTGGTCAGTATTTACGGTACATTACTGTATCTTGTCTCCACAGTTCCTGAGATTAAACATGCCGCCAAAAATCACCAAAGAAATGAGCCAGATCATCGTCAAGATGAAGCAAGATAACAAGACAACACGAGAGATCCAGGCTTGGATCTGCACCAATCAAATACAGTTCATGACCATCCAGTACGTCACTGCGGCTGCGAATAAAATAAAATAACTCTGTCCGTAAAGTAAGGACAAAATCCGTAGTGTAAAGTATGATACTGTAGGTCCTCAAATAATGTTTTAAGTAGTCATCCAGCAATAGCAAAGGTTAGCATGGCTTCTGTACCAATTACATAAATGACCGTACGTAGCTGCTTCTGCGAATAAATACTGTACAAACACTCTGTCCGTAAAGTAAGGACAAGATCCGTAGTGAAAAGTGGCTGGTTAGCAAAGGTTAGCGAATTTTATCCCGAAACACGGTCCTCAAGGCAAGGAGTTTTACCTGAAAAGCTAAATCTATTTTGCGAAAAAAAACGTTCTCTGTAGCGCAGTATGTACAGTATGGGTATTAACTATCGTGTACATGGAGGCCTGCCATTGTGAATTTTTGTTTGTGGAAAAATCCGAAAGAATTTGATAAGCACCAACTACTGTAACTACAGTACCTGTATTGGTTTAAAAAAAAAAAAGAACGTTTAAAAAATAAAAATATATTGTAACCAAGTGAGGATCGAACTACTGATACTGACATGGTGAAGTTGTGCCTCTACCCTCTAGGCCACTGTTGCCTGTGATTAACTGTGCTCCCTTGGTGTATGATATACTGTACAGCAACGTCCAATACAAGACATGCCCCATAAAGTATAGTACTGAACGTACTGTATGACATGCTCCGTATGATACTGTAGGTCTTCAAATAATGTTTGAAGTACTGTAGTCATCCAGCAATAGCAAAGGTTACCATGGCTTCTGCACCAATTACATAAATTACCGTACGTCACTGCGGCTGCGAATAAAATAAAATAACTCTGTCCGTAAAGTAAGGACAAAATCCGTAGTGTAAAGTATGATACTGTAGGTCCTCAAATAATGTTTTAAGTAGTCATCCAGCAATAGCAAAGGTTAGCATGGCTTCTGTACCAATTACATAAATGACCGTACGTAGCTGCTTCTGCGAATAAATACAAAACACTCTGTCCGTAAAGTAAGGACAAAATCCGTAGTGAAAAGTGGCTGGTTAGCAAAAATCCGTAGCGTAAAGTCTTAACGTGGAGCATTAGTCACCCAGTGGTTAAACTATGTATTGCATGGCGTGGTACATAACGCAGGACATAACCCGATCTGCAACTCGCGAGTCAGAGCCCTCAAAAGCGTGTTGTAAACCACGATGTACTTGGGCATAACTGTATATATATATATATATATATATATATATATACACACTATATAGAAACCTTTCCTACTCTGAATACAGAGCAAGGAGGTTACCACTGAAAGAGTGTCCTGAAATTCTCTCTTGCACGGATCTACATAATTTTCAAAGAAGTCCACTTTCAATATAATCCAGGATTACCCCAAACTGCGAATTACATTTTGATGTTTTTTAATTTTGAATAAAAACTACAATGATCAGCAGAAATTCCCACTATGACCAGCTGCACAAATTTAATACTCCAATTGGTTTTTACACGCCTGATGAAGTCTTATTGACGAAACGCGTCGGTTTTTTTCCATCAATAATAAAAGGACTATTAATCCTGAAATGGACTGTGCTTAATCGTTGTGAACATCATCAAATACAAGGAAACAAATTTCAGAAATGTTTTTGTGATTTTATTATGATATATTGGGAGGTACATTGTTTGTATTAGGTAGCGCACCCCAATCCTCCCTTCTTTCTCGATTACTATACTGTTCCTCACTAACAGGAGGAATTTTGGTGGTGCTGCACACATAACTAAGCGCAACTCAGAATCAAACCCTTTCTTTTATATATATATATATATATATATATATATATGTATTGAGTAAAAAATGTTTGACCCTTCTCTGAGCGCTATCCGTAAAGTAAGGACAAAATCCGTAGTGAAAAGTCGTGGCGGCCACTGTTTTGTAGAAGAGATTTTTACGCATGCACTGTACTGTTTGGGAAAAGTGACATCTGGTGGTCAATGAGTGTAAGTGCAGGTTACATTTACAAGATTACGTTACGTTATAACGCGATCTATAACGGGACTATAGCGCAAGGAGCAGGCGCGATCCAGGCGCGATTTGCATGGCGCACTTTATGCGCAATGCAGCCACGATGTACTTGGGCATAACTGTATATATACGAGGAATTAATCACAGATTTTTGTCCCGCAGAACCTCCAGTTGCATACTGGTATTTCCACTGCAATGCTGGTTACAGTGCTGGCAACGATCATATAATATACCAGTCTTCTAAATCCTGTATAACAGATGGTACTGTATACTCCTAAATAGGAGGTCATTCTCAATGCATTCACCTGTCCAATGAGATGCAAACAATGAAGGACTTATGTTTAGGGACCTAAATGCAGGTAAATCAGAATGCAGGCTTTAGCAAGTCCTACTGTAGGTAATTTTCCGTCTTCTTTGCTTTCTCCTATATCTGATTTATCTATGAACTACATTGTAATTTGGAAGTCTTCAGATTTACAAATCATAATTGAATAAAATTATTCTATTCATTTTAAACAATTCATCAATTCTTTAATTTAACTAGAGCCATCGATCAATTAAGAGATCTTGCTGGGCAGAGTGGCGTCTGTTTCTGGTCATCTAAAATTTAGTTCCTCTTCAAATCAATTTTGCTGTACTGCTTCAAGTTTTCTGTCGATGGGAACGTGCACAAGACTTGGCAGAAACCACATGCTTAGAGCTAAGTTTAAAGGTTTTCTTGTTTCCGTTAATTTGGAATGTTTCCAATTTTCTAGCTTGTTGGTCAAACTTTCTGATTAGATTAATTCCACCTCTCTGGATAGCTATTGAGAAACCCTGGGTAGCTTTTGAGAGGATCGTGTTCCAATGATTTTCCCAACTGTAATAATATGGTATGACAGATCATGTGTTTTATAAATATTTTCAAGTGAAGCACTGGCTTCATACCCATGACAACAGATCCCCATTCCTACTCTCCCTTCCATTTCATAACTTCTAACCTATACATTCTTTCTTACATGACATCATTTCAGTATGGTATAATGCTATCTTTTTCCCTATTATAGATAACCAATTTATGGTCCAAACTAATAGGGAGCTGATTTGAATATTGCTCTGTCAGACAAGAAATAAGGGGATTAGACAAAATGTATTAAAAATGATTGCATTAACCAGTCTCAAATTCTTGTCAAACTTCAATATTACCCTGGATAGTAACATAGTAAAATAGCTGATGAGGTTGAAAACATTAGTCCATTGGTAACCAAATGTGTGCCATGATACCCTATGGTGCCTCAGAACACTTGCAGGGGTGCCCTGGGTTGGTGGTGAAGGACCAATTTAAATTATTTATAGTCAATTTAATAGGCAGAACCAATACTTCAAATCATAACATTTGGACAAACAGAAGTGAATCCTGTTTCTCACCACATAACTGAACCTTAGGATGACATATAAACACAATTTATTTAATTAAAAAATGTTTTCTAAATTTCTCAATAAGAAACTTTTGAACTAGGGGGGCCATAAAGAAAAATCTGATATTCTGGGGAGCCATGATTACAAAAAATTGGGAACCTCTGCATTAACCCATCAAGTTCAACCTATATTGGATCTCCTGTGGTGCACAGGTTATATTTATAATATCCCAGATGTAACAACTTCAACCAGAATTCCTGATGACCCAAAAAAAGGTAGTCTTGTTTCTTTCTGGGTCCACTACTATACATTATAACTAATGGGTATAACCCTGGATACCTTTTTTCTGCAAAAATTTGTCTAACCCTTTCTTAAATGTATCAATTGAGTTTGCCACTATAACATTCTCTGGATGAGTATTCTATATCTTAACTACACTTACTGTAAATAAACCCTCCCTTTGCTATTCTCTCCTCTAATCTTAGGGGGTGACAGCATGTCCTGTGTACAGACCTCTTGTTTAAATGTTCACCTGATAGTTCACTATATTGACCTTTAACGTATTTGTATAAATTAATCATATCTCCTCTTAGATGTCTCTTTTCTTATCTAAATATGCCTAAACCAACTGGCCTTTCATCATAATTAACATTTAATCAATTTAATTGCTCTTCTCTGGACCCTTTTTTTATGAAGTGGTACCCAGAACTGTACATTGTATTCTTGGTTCGGCCATACCAAAGATTTATACAGTGGAAAAATGACACTGGCTTCCCTCTGTGCCCCTTTTTATGCATGCTAATACCTTATTGGCCTTGGCAACAGTGCTCAATGTCAAGGAGCACCAGCAAAGTCTACATTTAATAAGTATCCCCAAATCCTTCTCCATTACCGATACCACTATCTCATTTATAGATTGCACACTTGTTTCTGGTCCCACAATGCATAACCATTTATGTTAAACAAATCTTCAATTTTACTGCCCAATCCCTCAGTTTATTTAAGTCGCTCTGTATTAAAGGCCTTAGAAATGTCTAAGTAGACCACATCTACTTTGTTGCCATGGTTTCTGTTCCCACTCTCTTTCTGTTGCTTTTGGACTACAAGTCTTATTACTCCAATCAACATATGGATAATTGAAATCCCCATAATTAAAATGTCACCAAGTTCTGCAGCCTTTTCTATTTGCAGTAGGAGTTGAACTTCAGATGCACTAATATCTGGTGGTTTATAGCATATCCCTCTGACCAGAATGACCACACATGTATTCGGTACTAGTAGTGCCAATCAAGGGGTATTTTTTCAATGCTGGAATTCGAGATTCATAAATGCTGAATCCCGGGATTTCATGTCTTCTGACCACATCATTTTGCACTGAGCCGCACAGCAGGACCAGACTGCAGCATCTGATCGGTGCTCAGACACTCCAGCATTAGACTGTGCATGTGCAAACTAATGATGAAATTGAAAGCCTGTCAACTTTCTTGGTCAAATCGCGGGATCCTGCCAATCCCGATCCTGTAAATAAGGCCACAAATACGAATGAATACGAACAGCTACAACATTGGCAATTATGAATATGGATAATACAGCAGCTTTGGAAATTTGCCATATTCTACATTCGTATTTGAGGGTCATATACGGCCGATCCCGTTTGTACCGGTTCGTACGGAGATCGGCCGTATGCAACCATTTTTAGTAAATTTTCCCCTCAGTATCCTGCTACAGATGTTACTGTTTCAGCTTTGCTTTTGTTAGCCTAGCTACAGTGCTACTGTATCTCCTTGGTGAACTATTGGTCCCAGCAAATAACTAGCGTTACTCAGTGCCTCCAGATAAAGCAAATTCTCGAGCGGCGGGGATCTGCGGCGAAGAGGCTGGGACCGGCGGGGAACTCTGTTGTAAGGGGCCTTGTGCGCACTTCGTGCGGCTGGCGTGTTGGTGATCCGCCAGCCAGACCAGCACTGGATGGAGTGCGCTCCATCTGTATTTTGTCATAGTCTCCACAGATTTACATCTGAATGGCAGGGCTTAAAAAGTGTCTGTAAAACCTTTCCCCTTTCATACCCCACTTAAACATGTTAATGTATATCAATATCTTCTCTAAATATTTTATATTTACAGAACATCTCACCAGGGACAGAAGTCCAACCCATTTGCCTGGAAGCAAATCTGAGCTTGGCACCCTCCCCAATGGATAAACTGGTGGGTTAAGATCAGACAGACTCACAGAGATGATGTTGATTCTGCAGTAACAGATGTAGGTACATTGCTGTTTGTAAATTATTTTAAGGAATTCAAAGTAGAGTTACTATAATCATGTTCAGGGTAGAAGACTGTCCATTGTCCAATGTCCCATTAAAATGCAATAATTTAAAGTTTATAAATAAATGTATTTATATTTTTGTTTTACAAATTTAAACCTACATATTGTTTTGTTAAAATATTCTTTATTAGTTTACAATATGCATGGTACTGTATGTCTGAAAGTCTGAAATACTTTAAGCAGAACAGATATGCAATTTAAGATGATGTATTCTTGGCTCTCAAAGTCATTAAGTTATTAGATGACTGAGCAGGAATTATACTGTTAGTTTGCAAATGTGAATTTATGGCAACTACAGGGATGGTATGTAAATTCCCAGCCAGAGTTTTCATCAAAATGGTGGCTAAAGTAATGATTATTATTAATAATACAGTAATTTACAAAACAGAAAAATAAGATGGATTCATGTATTGTTAGAACTTAGCGAGGTATAGGGTAAGAGGCAGATATAGAGGTAACAGTCAAAATCTTTCCTAGGGCATCAAAGTGGTGAAGAGATAAAGTATTCATTTCTTTGTTTTTAATACTTCGCCATCAATATCCCTGACACAGGGACTTAATATATCAGGCCACAGACAAATAATACAATTTACCAATATTAACAGTAAATGATGGCCTTTTACCTTTAACTGCTTATTAATAAAGATATTATTAAACATAATTTTCTAGGTCTTGCGGGACAACGTGGATGAGGAGTGCATCCTAGTTGAACTGATTTCTTTTTCTTCTCTTCATACAAACTACATTCTAAATCAGTTGAGAGCACCCACAATCTGAGAGGAACAGTATATATAAAAGTCTTCTTGCATCCACGAATCATTACAATCCCAGTAAATTATATGGTGCGGGTCATCCTGTCTGTGTGTGTCATGGGCAACGTCCTATCTTTAAAAGAACTTGAATCTTAGTAAATTTTCCCCTAAGAGTGAGTAGGAATACTGGCTGACATAGGATATCCAACTGGAGATGCACTGAAGGCATGATATAACTGGAACCAGTCTGGAAAGATAACCGAAATGAAGCCGTAGAGGTGAACGGACGGAAACATTTAGAGGCAATTGGACTGGAACTGGAGAGGTGACTGCACTGGACTATGAGATGTAACTTAACTGCAGTCAACAAGGCAATCAGACTGCAACTGGAGATGCTACTGGACTGAAGCCAGAGAGGTGACCAGACTGGTACCAGGAAGGCAACTATATTGGAACTGGAGAGACTGAGCTTTAACCAGCAATAACTAGGAGCTCAGGAACTAGGATGGCATAATGGGACACAATGTTGCACCATCAATGAGCCGGTGCACAGGAAGCAGTTTTATAGAAGCTGCTGGAACCTGATTAGCTGATGGACTGAGTGGAGCAGTTTGAGTCAGCTGATCTGTACCAGCATGATAGCACCTATGCTTGTTTCCCAGTGGAAAACAATGGTGGCATCACCAGGGATGTGAAGGGGTGTGGGCCACATCTGGGTGTCACAAAAGGTGGGGTGAAATCAAAGTGCAGACTCCTCTTCAGTAACAGGAGCTGGGTGTTGCACTGTAACCTTGGCCCTTATTCTGATCGGTGCGGCCCGATCAGAAATATGCGGTGATGTCCGTCTTGGCGAATCCCCGCCTTCCATACGGATCGCCACCTCCGTCCGTATGCGGATATGTGGCGGTCCGCATGAATGTGGACGGGGATACGCCTCCTCCATGGTGGGAGCAGCCCCTGCATTCGATGGTCGCCGAACATCGAATGCAGGGCCGCACGCTCCACCAGGTCCCGCAACACAAGACCACACGGACACTTGTCCGTGTGAAATCTTGTATGGGGGCGGGCAGCTGACATCCGGCGATGTCAGATGCCCGCCCCGTACCCACGCGTCACGGCCTCATTACCATGCATACGCCCCGCGTTTGCATGGGAACGCCCATGAAACGCGGGGCGTATGCATAGGGTAATGAGAATAAGTAGCCCCTCACGCCCCTCTACGCCCCCTGTGCGGCGTATGAAGAATCTATGCGGCGAAATCGCCTGCACATGCGCAGAGTGACCTCTGCACATGCGCAGACGATAAACATCGGCGGCCCGTACGCAAGCGGGAATATCCGCACCGATCAGAATAAGGGCCATTGTGTGGAGCTGGCATTGCAGACTGACTGGTCCTCGAGTGCAGTCAAGTATTTCCATACCCCCCACAGTGGTGAAAATGTGGGTTTGGGACACTAGGTGTAATCAGATTTAAAGATGCAGCTGCTTGGGTGTGAGACAGCAAGGCATGCTTCAGGAAGTGATATGTAGGAACCCAAGAAGGAGAGGGCCTTACTGCCAGATAAAACAGTGGTGCAGATGTATTAAGCCTGGTGAAGAGATAAAGTAGAGAAAAAGTGGAAGGTGATAACGCACCAGCCAATCAGCTGTGTTTGAAAAATTACAGTTAGGAGTTGATCCATTATCACCTTCCACTTCATCTCTTCACCAGGCTTAATACATCTGCTAGGTGTCAGGGTAAGTTACCCAGCTTAGAGCTCTGGAGCATGACACAAGTCATAGTCCAGATGATGCCTTGAAGCTAGCAGATAC
This sequence comes from Crinia signifera, assembly GCF_055691185.1. Lineage (NCBI taxonomy): Eukaryota > Metazoa > Chordata > Amphibia > Anura > Myobatrachidae > Crinia > Crinia signifera. The sequence continues at coordinate 255,518,861 of NC_139218.1, forward strand.
AATTATCCATGTTTGCCTTAATGTAGAGCCAACCCTGGGGGGGTTCCTCTGCATATGGAATTAGAAGAGTATTATATTAGCTCATGGACAGCAGCATGATTAGCCCTGATTTTATTAACAACACACTTTAAATAAATAATGCAGATTTCATCAGTTTATAATCTGTTTTAGTTAGTATGCATTTAAACACCATGTTACACAATTACTGCAACTGCAGATGTCTATATTTCAAACAGCCACGATACAAGAATTCAGCAATGTCTACATCTTGAAGTACAATCGCACAACAACAAGATATTTTGCAGGAATAAGCCTTTATTTCTTCAATGACTTCAGACAAGTCGATTTCAATTTAGCCAGCTGCTTGAAGGAAAATTAAAGAGCTCGTGTCCTCAACTAGTTAGACTTAAATTGGCAAAGACTGCATCGAGACTATTCTTTATAAGGCTGGAAAAATGTATTGCATACAATGCTGTTGCTAAATAATACTGTAACTCTGTTTATGTTTATATCTGTGTATGTTATTACTTTTGATGGTTTGATAGGGAATTGCCACTTATATGTGATGGAAACTTTACATGAAGGTAAAACATAAAATCAAATATCAGGTGACTAGTAACTTTATATTTATATATCAATCAACTCTTCACTGAATGTGCTATTTAAAATAACTAGTCAAATCTATAAAGAACGACTTGTGCATGACATTATCCATTATCACCACAAGATCATTCAGATTGTGCTGACAATATTTACATTTCTGAACTCATTCATATGACCTATATTGTTGACAGTTTATATTGAAAAATTCAATCTCACAGGTTTAAGGACACGCAATGTGTGATAAAAGACATTTTAGAATGCGATGTGAAAACTTAAGCCTTTTTAGATTTTCAATAAAAATATGTACAGAATGTTAAACGATACCATATGTTAGATAAGTTCTATAATATTAATGCATGTTTCTGAAAAATCTAAAACATTTTTGCAGTGTCCTCCTCTAAAGGGGAATAGATCTGAAAAAAATAATAATCTATTAGTACTATTAGTACATTTTTCATCAAGTAATTCTTATCTTTATTTTTGTTTTTGTTGCATACTGTATAAGGTAGTATGCAGATTTCTGAAAATACCTTGGCAGGCTATTAAACAAAAACATTTAACTCCATGTATTTCTAGGTCAAGTCTTGCATGCTATGGTTATCGACAAAAAGTCATCAGGCTAGAGAAACTGAAGTATTTTTTTTATTTTTCCCTATTTTTCTATTCCGAGCAATCTTAAAAACCATTCTCTTTCCAAAACACACTGGTTCAGTGAAACCTGTGTGTTTTCATATTTGTGAGCTCAAAAAGCCTGAGACAGGTGAAATAAAACCCCTGATAAGCCATGCTGGCTTTTCAGGGACAATAGGATAGTCCCCGGTAACACAATTACCCACAGTATACTATATGACTTCTTCTACAAATAGGAAGATAACATTGTCTCAGTATCAGATGGTGTGCAAGTTCTGGGGGGTAACCCAGATAGCTCCAACCACACATCTACAATTCCTCATTCCAGAGAAAGCATCAAGTCCAACGTGGCCCCCCTCCTCCCCTTTCCCACACACACACACACACACACACACACACACACACACATTATTGGAAAAATGATGGGCAAGAATTGCAAAATGTACTGTTAGAAACATTAAAGCATGCATGGGTTTTAAAATATGAATTGGGTGATATTACTAAGAAATGAAATATTAATTCATATAGCAATATATTCTAATATTTAACAAAAGTGAAGTGTACAGCATATACATTTTGTTAAATGTATGTGTCATTAATGCAGCATATACAGCATATACATTTGGTTAAATGTATGTGTCTTTAATGTTATGTTGAGCTTTTGTGTAAGCAAAAAAGGAAAAAAATCATCTAGTGCAATTTAAAGCAGCCCGAGTTTTCCTTTTGCAAGCATTTAGTGATGTTACCGGAATCCATTAGGGTATTGATTTGTCTTTCACAGGATATTACTTGTTCTCATTGTTGGGGCTGACTAATGTGTTTGCAGTGATTTATTTATTTGAGTGTATGTTTTTTGTTATTTTAGTGTACCTTGGTATAGCTGCACTGCGTTGCTCAAAATGGGATAATTGGAGAAAAAGAATAAACTGTAATTAAAGGGCAATGTGTTCACACTTATAACTTGGTTTATTTATTTATTTATTTATTTTACAAAAGTGTTATCTCTCTCAGGAGTAGATTTACTAAAGCTTCTAAAAATGAAAAGAGGTGCTATTATCTGTAGCAATCATTCAGATTGTATCAATTTCTTTATAGCATCCTAGAAAATGGTAGACAGAATCTGACTGGTTGCTATGGTCAATGTCACCTCTTTTCATTTTTAAAAGCTTTAGTAAATGCACCTATCAGAGGAAGCACATCTAGACCTGTTATGAGAGAATTTATACCACTTTCAGACAGAGTGCCGGTTGTTTTGCTGGTCCCAGTACGACCACTCTTTCACACAGAAAAGCAAATAACTGGGTCAAGCATTGCTTCCTGGTTATTGGTTGATCGATGCAGTTATTTCTTCTGTGTGAAAGGGTCAAACATTGTCTAAATTCCTTGGGATTTCGACCCTTTCACACAAAAAAAGGACCTGTATTGTACTGCAAACTAGCGGGTAGAAATGTTTTACCAGGTACTAGGGGTATTACTTATGGATAGGACTTTTGTAATTGCGGCACCCCACAGTATCAGAATATATTTCTCGGCACCCATAGGCCAAAAGTTTGTTACTGAGAATTTCAGAAAAAGATATTAAATTAAAAAAGTTTTGATTACATTTTATCCTTAGGTCCAGTTATGTGGTGAGGAATATGATTCACTTCTGTTTACCCACATATTTTATAACAGGAAGCCACAAGCACTGATTTTGCCTATTTCATTGACCATATATAATTTGAATTGGTTCAGGACCACCAACCTGAGGTACCCCTGCAAGTGCTCCGAGGCACCTTAGGGAGCCTAGGCGCACAGTTTGGGAACCACTGCCATAGGAACAAGTCTTTACTCCAATAATTAGATTGTCAGGGAAACCAGACTATAGTATAATAGAAGCAATCTTTGTTTACAGTATGTAAACCAAAGGAGGTCTAGCTTGGTATATTGTCGCCTCCTTTGTTCCAAATCTGTCCTGATAGTGTGGCTCTCTGTGAAGACAAATTCTGCATAGAAGCAAAATAGAGACAAATTATTATTATTATTATTATTATTTTTTGGGGGGGGGGGGGGCACTGTTCTTATTAATATGATAATATGTGATGATAATTTAAAACATTACGTTTAATAATTTTTCTTTAAAAAGATGGCGACACACAGAAACATATCATTAAACAAACAGGGTTGCTCTCTGTGTCAGGCTAGAAAAGGACAGCTCAATCCTAAATGGTATGAAGCACCTGCCACAGTGCTTCTCCCTGGAGGGACCTGCAAGACTTCTCTACTACTCTGACCATTCACAGAACTGTAGGAAATGCAGAAGTAGGACTACATTGGAAGAGACTGCAAGGTCTCAGCCTGCAGAAATTGATAAATAGCAAGCTGCTAACCCATAGATTTCCCAACAGGTGTGACCTGCAACCCCTGCACTGATAGATCACAGCAGTCAATGTCACACCTTATTTTTAGAGGGAGGAGGCATCAAATTCCAACTTGCACCTGGATGACTGGGATGAATTTACGTCTTTGTTCAAGCAAAGCAAAAAGTATACTTGCACATGGGCATAACCATGTTAAACTGCAGTTAAATTATTTGAGACTTGTTGCAGTCCCTGGACCACCCACTGGATTAGTTATATCTCCCTGGTTCCACCACCTACCTCTCTAGACATGCTTAACATGTACAAATATATCAGGAGCTAATATAATGAACTGTCTGGCACCCTTTTTGCTTTGAGGAAGGAGGATAGGACACATAGGCATGCCTTTAGACTAAAGGAGAGAAGATTTTGTTCTCTTAAAAGGAAAAACTTTTCTACGGTCAGGGCAGTTAAATTATGGAATTTTCTTCCTGTAGAGGTGGTGTCAGCAGGCACAAAAAATACATTTAAAATAATGTTGGACACACATTTATTGTATAAAAATCCAGGGTACAGTACAACCAACAATCATAATTTGTCCAAAATGAAATCAAAATACACAATTTATATATAGGGATATAACAAATGGACCATACCATCTAACCAAAGGTTGATCTTGATTGACATACATCTGTTTTTCAGCCTAAACTACTATGTAACCATGTAACTATGTAAGTAAATAACTATATTATATACTTTTCTAGATCGCAAGCTCCTCTGAGCAGGGCCATCTTCCCTCCTGTTGTCAAAGCCCTCTTCTCTTCAAATTTCACTCACAGCTCTCCTATGCTCAAACACTCAGTAACCATTTTCGTCCGCATATTCGTCTTCATCATTGGCCACAAGCCTCTAGTGGTACGTTGATTGAGTCCTTACTACTAATATTTAAGCTGTAATGTGTATTGAACTGTGGCGCTCTTTACTTGTACTCTACTTTTGTTATTTATTCAATGTTATGCCAAGTTTTGTCTCTCTGTACTGTTCCTTTGTACGGCGCTGCTAAATACTTGTGGTGCCTTATAAATAAAATAATAATAATAATAAACAGCGATGCAGCACTGCAGATGGGTGGCAACATTGGTGCACATAGTGTTGATAACACAGAAGACATATGTCTTCTTTAGTAGTAAAGGTAAACTTGGGTTGTAAATGCAGTCAGTTGTATCACTATTTCTATTAGAGTTTATCTCTAGAGTGATGCTCACAGCAGTCTGTACATTGGGCATAATTCGTTCTCAAATTTGTTCTCAAAATGGTCAAAACTATGTGCACTGCAGGTGAGGCCAATGTACCATAATATGTGCAAAGAGAGTTATCTTGTTTCAGTGCAGGGTATATACTGACTGCTTTTTTTAAAACAACAATTTAGATTTCAATTTGAACACACCCCACCCATGTCTAACTATGGCCCTTATTCTGATCGATGCGGATATTCCCGCTTGCGTACGGGCCGCCGATGTTTTTCTTCTGCGCATGTGCAGAGGTCACTCTGCGCATGTGCAGGCGATTTCGCCGCAAGGATTCTCTATACGCCGCACAGGGGGCGTAGAGGGGCGTGAGGGGCTACTTATCCTCATTACCCTATGCATACGCCCCGCGTTTCATGGGCGTTCCCATGCAAACGCGGGGCGTATGCATGGTAATGAGGCCGTGACGCGTGGGTACGGGGCGGGCATCTGACATCGCCGGATGTCAGCTGCCCGCCCCCATACAAGATTTCACACGGACAAGTGTCCGTGTGGTCTTGTGTTGCGGGACCTGGTGGAGCGTGCGGCCCTGCATTCGATGTTCGGCGACCATCGAATGCAGGGGCTGCTCCCACCATGGAGGAGGCGTATCCCCGTCCAATTTCATGCGGATCGCCACATATCCGCGTACGGACGGCAGGTGGCGATCCGTATGGTAGGCGGGGATTCGCCTGCACGGTCGTGGCCGCATATTCTGATCGGGCCGCACCGATCAGAATAAGGGCCTATCTGTGCACATGTTACATCTGCCCCACCTGCAGCACAGGTAGCCTTCTGTGGTAACTCACATGCTTCATGATATTCTCTCACTCTCTTATATCTCTTTCTTCTACAGAGCCACATTTTTTTTTCTGTGATGCTTTATTGCTTTATAGGAATCCTAGTAGTGGACAGCTCCTCTTCCCCTCAGCTGCTGTCAACTCCTCTATTTCTCTCCCCAAAGCAGTGTTTTCCCAATGGCTCTTCCACAACGGTTCCCTGTTGACTGTTAAACTGGTAGACATGCTTATACCTCCAAGCACCTATCTTCATGTGGCTGGTCTCTACCAGGTTTTAATGTCAGGGTTACACTAAATAACTTTTAAACCATAATGGCCACATACAAGCATTAACAAATCATCTGAACAATTCACATACAAAGTGTTACTAAATATTTTCATTTAATGACTGCTTAAAAAAGTTTTTACAATTTAAAAAATAGAAAAGTTTTTAACTCAAGTATTTTAACTCAATTGTTTGAAATACAGTACATATTGTATCATTTTTGGCTGAAAAGCTATAAAGCTGGTTCACACATGTGTGTACCCAGCTTGCCAGTGTGTGAATTGGCTCAAACAGGCTTGAACATGGGCAATCCTAATGTATCTGACCTTTTCGGGCTTCACTTGAATATTTTAAATCTATCCAATATTTAATGCATTCTGGTATAGAATTTATTTGTATTGATTATACAACAGTATTTTGAGCTTCTCTATTGGAATAGTAAGTTGTCTAATGTAATGAATCCAATAAATTTACTGTACTGAATTTTTATGTAAATGTTTGAAACTGGACTTTAACTAAGATCATATTAATAAAGACAGCCACATCAGGAACACATATGATGTATGTTTTTTGCTGCTATATATGCCTAACAGGTATTGCATGATGGTGGAAATACAACATATTAGACAGATGTATTTAATTTTATCCATTCAACAGACTTATCTAAAAACAGTTTACAAGGAGTATCAAATTTCTTATTAAAATAGTACGTCATCCTCGTGAGAGTACAGATCATTTATATTTATTTTAGAAAGATATAGCTTTAACAATTCTGAAAAGTGCATTTGCTAAGAATGCTGAAAACTTGATCTTGTTCTAAGTATTAATAATTTGAGGTTGACTGATGGGTTGTTCAGAAATCAAGGATAAATGCATAAGGTTTGACACTTATACAATGTTTGATTAAGGGGTGTATAGAGTCTTACTTCTTAGACCATGGGTCCTCAAACTGCGGCCCTCCAAGGGTTGTGAAACTACAAATCCCAGCATGCCTTGCCACAGTTTTAACACCCCCTTATAGCAAAACTGTGGCAAGGCATGCTGGGATTTGTAGTTTCACAACATCTGGGAGGGCCGCAGTTTGAGGACCCATGTCTTAGACACTGGATTGTGAGAAAGTTGCTTAGAATTTTTTGGATATTCTACTGTATTCCATTCTACTTGCACAGATTCTCCAACTCAGGACCCCGCACAGTGCATGTTTTGCAGGTCTCATCACAAAGGCCCTTATTCAGATCTGATCACAGTACAAATTTGTTCTCAAAATGGGCAAAATCATCTGCACTGCAGGTGGGGCAGATGTATCATGTGCAGACTTTGAAGCACCCCTGGCACCACCACTGCTGATCGGCATATGGCGCACTAGAGGTCTCAGGGCACCGCTGAACTGAGATGGCCGCTTGGACAATCAGCAGCTCTCTGCACACAGTCACACCTGCTCCTTTCTACAGGCATGCCAGCCTGCAATTCCACAGCCGCGCTGTCAGTAGCTTGATTCCGGGACCCAGCAGTATTTCCATCTGCGGGCTCCACTGACCTCCCGCCGATGGTCCCGCTCACAGCAGATCTCAGAGCCAGTGCTGCAGCTGACTTCACACCAGTAGCGTAACAATAGCCCCGCAGCCCCCTCGGTCGCGGGGAGGCGCTGATTAAGTGTGGGTGCCGGGGGCTATCATGCACTAACCTGCTACTAGTGCCCCTCTGTTCACCACCACTGCCGTCGGGACCCACAGATGCTACTTATCTCTTGTCTGCGGTCCAGGGCGGCTCTCCTCCTGGCAGGCTTAATGAAAATTACCCTCAAACAATGGCCGCCCCCATACAGCAGACACTTTTTGAGGATGCTAGAGGAGGCGTCGGCCTCCTCTAGCATTCTCAAAAATTGTCTGCTGTTAGGGGCGGCCATTTTTTGTGGGTCATTTTCATTAAGCCTGCAATTAAGCCTGCCAGCAGGACAGCCGCCCGTGACCGCAGACAAGAGCTAAGTAGCATCTGCGGGTCCCGGCGGCAGTGGTGGCGAACAGAGGGGGTAAGGGCGGGGGGCGCGAAAAAAATAGTTACGCCACTGCTTCACACCAAACTAGCAGAGTGCTCCAATGCGCAGTGCGGTGAATGACTATTCTGAATAGGATTACCCATTAGTTCCTATTCTATCAAACATTCTGTTTACACCACCCGGGACTCCGGCCTCACAATACAATAAAATAACTGGAATCTTATTTGAAGATTTTTATCCTATTCAGGACACTTTTGTGGGCTCATTCAATCAGTTTATTGCCATTTTTATTATCCATGTATGTGTGTATTTATATTGTTATAAATGTACTATTTTATTTTTCTTGTATGGGTTATTTAAACATTAAATGCTATTTTATAGTTATTTATAGTATTTCATTATTATTATTATTATTATTATTATTATTATTATTATTAATATTACCATTACTATTTTCACTACTATTAGTAGTATCATTATATTTACATTCCAGACAATTTGCTCCCCTCCCAAATGCTGTGATCATTTTTTTTTTTCATTTTTCTTGAGATTGTGAAATAATTAGCTCCACCTGTGGATCTTTAAAAATGTGTCCATGAGTAATGAATGCACCTGTGCACCTGCAAAACCTGAAAAATGTGAACTGTGTGGTGTCCTGAGGACCAAGTTTGAGAACCCTTGGTTTAGAGAGGTGTACTAGTAAACAAAGCAGTTATTCATTAACTAGAGTAAATATAAAGTAATAGTAGCAAAAAGTCTGTGTTAAAAATTTAATGTAATCACGTACTCAGTTGCCAATGTTCATGCAATGGAGCAATTATCTTCACACTGCCTATGTGCTTTGAACACCATGGCCAAGAGATCTTTATAAACATGCTTGCAAGGAGGACTTGATTGTTAGGAAGTGACCATTTGGTGGAGTTATCAGTGACTGGTGGAAACATGTATGTTATGTCAATTTTTTGGTCATGTATCTCAATTCGGCTGTGATCATGTCTACAGAAAAACATGGTGCCAGAGTCACTACTGCTGCAGCCAATCTGCATAGGCCCCTTTCACACACACCGGCAGCCGCTGGGCGGCGAAACCCCACACAGTCAAGAAGCTGTGCCCCACACACACAAGTTTACAATGGAGGGGATGGCCACAGCCCAGCAGCTGTCCCTTCCAGTGGTGACATCCGCCTGCAACTGGGCGGCAGGGCTGTGGCCGTCCTGTGTAAATGGACACAATCATGTCCATTTATAACTAATGTGTATGGCACGGCTTTTGACTGTGTGGGGTTTCGCCGCCCGGCGGGAGCCGGAGCGTGTGAAAGGGGCCATAGGGCAACCCTTAGACTCAGTGTTACTTGTTTTTTGCATATATGCTACAAATGAGTACATACAGTACCTGCAAATGTGTTTGCAAGGCTCTGGCTGGCATCTCTTTTTCATTCCTGGGCTTCAACTATGATTGCTAACATTAGCAGCTCTGTAGCCGAGAAAGTCGCATTTGCCTAAAAAAAGAATTCGACACTAGAAACTTGGTGACTGGCTGCTTTTATTACACAAATTTCTAGCCACATTTGCCCAGAATCCATGGGCTTATTTACTGGAGTTCTGACAAAATTAACCCATATTTCAAACATTTTCTTACTTTTGTATAACACATAACACAAAAACACACAATGCTATTCCCACAGTATCTAGGGCATTTATTGATTAGTATTTGCTATTTACTTTGCAATTCACTATTTAACTGGGACCATCAATTCCCCTTATTGTTGTGTGCAGTTTGTTTTTACAAAGGTCGGGAGAGGGCCTGCAGCACTACTCTGAATCTCTGTACAGGTTCAGCTAACCGTCTACAATTTCCTATTCTGCACATTCAATTTCAATGCTGAAAATTTACCATTCAGAAATCAAAATAACTTCCTAAACCAATAATGCAAATAACAATCCCACCATAAAAAGTATTCTCAATATTTTGCACTGAATAACAAAATGGTATACTATTAGCATGTTAAATTGGTTAGATACACAATGCGTTACTTAATGGGTTAGGTATACTTGTGTATTAATGAAAACGCAAACACAGATAGTAAAATAATGTAATTTATTTGTCAGCCTTCTTATGGACTAGACCAGTGGTAGCCAACCCTAGCCTACGAGAGCTACCAACAGTTCACATTTTCCAGACAACCTAGCTGCTGCACAGCTGCACTCATTAATCACTGACACATTTTAAAAGATACACAGATGGAGCTAATTAGCTCACTTGTGATTCTGTGAGGAGACCTGCAAAACATGCACTGTTGGTAGCTCTCGAGGACTAGGGTTGGCTACCCCAGGACTAGACTAAGGTGTAGTCTCACCCTAGGTGCGTTTCCAGTGTGGGACTTTGGAATGCATTGGTATTGGACCATGTTTAGGGGTGTTGCCAGTCTCCAGAAGGGGTGTGGCCAGCTGCCTCAGGTTTTTTTTTACCATTAGAGAGTGCAAGTGCTTGGCCCTTAATAAAAATATATAGCAAATACTGCTCATTCATGCATGACAATGTGCCAGATTGATAACAGCAATGCACTGTTAATATACCCCATAGTCTTGTGCAGAATAAGCTAACATACTGTATATACTGTAGAATGTGTCATTCGAGTGCCCAGTTGATCCTGATACCTAAAGGAGGATGTGCAGCCCACCGAAGGTTTACCCTGTGGGCGATCCCACTCTGTGCATTTCTGTCCAACATACTGTTCATACTATCTATTATGTTATAAGCATCTAAACAATGGTTTTAATGCACATTCTGTACATATCTCATGCACAGTACAGCAATCAGTCCCCCCAAAAAGATTTAACTCTTTCTGTCAACAGCCACTTAATAATGCACACATATGCACACACACATACACGCAGACACATACAACTTGCCGTGGATGAAGGCAGATATCAAGATATCGGGAAGGGCGCTATGATGTGAGTGTGCTTTGCTTGAAGCAGCAGTAATGGAAAAAGGAATAGTCACTCCCAATAGTTAGACAAGCAAATACAGTAAGGTGGGTAACTGCGCGGGATGTATGACAATTGGTGCAATCTTAAAAATGGCTAATTTAATAATACATTTATTATGTAATTTAGACAAAAAAAAAATACACATAAAAAACAATGATATAGGGAATGATTAAAATGTCAATGGCAGAATAAATAGGTACAATGACCTGAATACTTGGATAGTCACCCTTTTATCCACCAGTACTGGGGAGGTCCGTCCAGGTTTATGGATGTATGCTTGAATTGACAGTTATTTGCGGAATGGAATTCCTCTCACTTCTTGGAAAATGGAACCGGGTCCTTAGGAGGTGGCGTTCCTCCCGAAAATCTTTGAGTCAAGGATGAAAAAGCCGCATTTAGCGGTGAAACGCGTAGGACCTTGCACCCCAATTTTAACCCACTTGGATTTAGCACCCATTGCATTGAAATATTTGCCACCCACTTCAACTCTGCGGACATCACCCTCGGCATATTATTGCATCAGAGGCACCATCTTTCCTTCACTTGCTGTGGCTCAGAGATTTTCTGGAGGAACGCCACCTCCTAAGGATCCGGTTCCATTTCCAAAGAAGTGAGAGGAACTCCATTCCGCAAATAACTGGCATTTCAAGCATACATCCATAAACCTGGATGGATTTCCCCAGTACTGGTGGATAAAAGGGTGACTATCCAAGTATTCAGGTCATTGTACCTATTTATTCTACCATTGACATTTGAATCATTCCCTATATCATTGTTTTTATGTGTATTGTTTTTTGTCTAAATTACATTATAAATGTATTATTAAATTAGCCATTTTTAAGATTGCACCAATTGTCATACATCCAGTTACCCAACTTGCCGTGGATGCTTGCACAATGCGGCTACACATGCGCATAAATGTTTATGCACATGTGCAGTAGGTAAACATCACTCCCCTGTGCAAACATGCAGGGGAGCGATTTGATTAGAGTCACCCTCTATATAAACTATTTAGGAAATGCAACACATATATATATATATATATATATATATATATATATATTCCTTGTGCATATATTGGTTACATTCTTTTTAGGGACCGCTGTTATGCTGTACTGCACCAATGTATGTTATTACCTTTTCGTGGTGTTACTATTTTGGGAGCCGACACCTAGAAGTGTGTATATAAGCTCACTAAGAAGGGCAGTGCATTAGCCTCATCCTGGAACCCATGGACAGAAGATGAAAGCGATCAACTGACCTCTCTCTAAATACACAGGTGTCAAAATGACAATGGAGGGCCCTGGATGTGATCAGTGACTGTTTTACTGCTGAATTGAACTCCCAATGTTGAGAATAATAAATCAATATTGTATTGAGTAACTGTTGTGGAGTTTTCTTTGCTGTTCATATATTAATTCCTTAAACTAAAAGAACACACTCACATTATAGATTCAGACTGATGAACAGTAATCCCATATAGTCGCCTCAATGAACTTTGTCCCCTTCTTACTATCCCCCTCTTTATTTATTACCAAATTCGAAGCCATGCTAATAATATTTTATCTAAATTGACTGAAACTGATAAATCCCATGTGTTAGATGGTGTGCTGTGCCACTCCCCATGGGGAAGCTTTTCCACTTCGTTTTCCACTTCCTTTCTATAATCCCATATAAAACGTCCCTTAGATTTGGAGACATCCCAGATGGGCATTGTTAAATGGACACATGATTTTCCTTCACTCCCTATCAAATCTATATTTGATGCTTCTGTGTTATTGAACCAGCTTTTAGTCTCAACATCCTATGCCAAAATGACGTATCAGTTTCTACAAAAATCCAACATCACCCTCAGGACCCGGTGTCTTATGGGCACATCACGAGACTCAACCTGTTTCAAATGTTACATGCCTGATGTATTGTATCTGGAGTTGTCCAGAGGTTATGACATTTTGGTCACTTGTCCAGACTTACAGTATATTAAAAACATACTTGGAAAATGTTTTACCCTTTCAATCACATCGGCACTTTGGGATATTTATTCACCCATCTGTCATAAACTCCCTGTGTGTCACCACAGGTTTTTAGCTAAAAATCGCAGTGGCTGGTAGGAAAACCATATTGTCCCAATGGGTCTACTTGGACACCCTCTCTATTACTTTATTGATGCCCCATGTTGTTTACCTCTTTCATATGGACTGGATGGAAATGTCTATTAATAAAAAAGCGACGTTTCAGGACTCTTTTTTGTCCCGTCCTCAGGCTAAACAAACAAATATGAAAATGAACATACATTACCTAGAAATACCTTCACCTCTCGCGCCACACGTTCGGCCTCCGCCCTCCGTCTCTACCATTCCATTTCCGGGATAGGATCTCTCCACCCCTCCTGTCAGAGTGTCAGTGACGTCAACGGAGACCGGCGGCTGCTGCTAGATGTGTTACAATGTGTCTGTGAAAAAATAAACAAAACAACAATCAATACATTAAAATCAGACATAGTGAGTACTATAAAATGGGACAACGGACATATCTGAGGGACACTACTGACCTACTGGTTTCATTGGAAGATTTTGGTGATGTTCTAGACAATACCTGGTTGGTGACTCTGGACATCACCGGTCTGTATACAAATATCCCTCATGAGGGGGGTCTTACAGCTATTAAGGATCTAATCAGTGGTAACCCGATATATGTGGGTCCGAATGTTGATTTTTTTTTCTGCAACTGTTGAAGGGGGTCTTGGAGTGGGTCTTGGAGAGAAACTATTTCTTCTTCAATGGCAGGTATTACCTCCAGAGAACTGGAGTATCGATGGGATCCAATGTCTAACCCATATATGCCAATGGGTACATGGAACATATAGACAGGAGGTTCTTTTTAAACAGAGATATGAGAGATAAGATTCTGTACTATGATGTCATCTTGTTATGGCGTGGCAGCTATGATGAATTTCATGATGTATTAGAAAGGATTAACAAATCGAAGTGTCACATCAAATATACTTACACAATGAGCCTAGAAGAAATTGCGTACTTGGATGTTAAAATCAAGGTGGTGAATAACAAAATAACTACCAGTGTATATACCAAACCCACCAATAAAAACACCATATTAAGGGCAGACAGCTTTCATCCCAGTAACACAATTAACAGCCTTCCCTTCTCCCAATTCCTAAGAGCAAAAAGTATTACAAGTGACCCTGCTATACTTACATCCACATTGGATGAAATGAATAGAAAATTCATTTACAGGGGATATAGTCAAACAACACTCAATAAGGCAAGAGAGAAGGTAGAAGCAATTCCCAGGCATGACACCCTTGTAAGCAAAACTCCCGTAATAGCAGAACAAAGTTTAAATTGGGTACAAAAGTTTAATACTTCATCTAAAACTGTCAGAGAAGTAGCTAGAAACAACTGGCCAGTAGTACAGGAGGAGTTTAAGAGTCTCAAAAGAACAAAAATTAGGCACTGTTACCAGAGGGGCAAAAGTATTAGAGATTGGTTAGTACACTCGGATGTAACTAAATCCTTAAAAGAAAATCAAATGAAAACCAGGAAATCCAATGGATGCTACAGGTGCACAGGTTGTGTGACCTGTAGCTATATGACAACGGGAAAATACTTTTGTCATCCACATACAGGCCAAAAATTTACCATCAATCATAATCTTACCTGTTTCAGCTCCTATATTGTGTACCTAGCAAAATGCCCATGTGGGCTTAACTATGTTGGTAAGACCATGCATACTTTTAAAGAGCGCCAATGATACAACATACTGTAGATCTGCAATTAGAGCAGCAATTAATGGCAAAGGAGGAGATCAACCACTTGCCAAACATTTTGCGGAAACAAAACATAGCTTGGCAAGTTTTAGATATATGGCTATCGATCATATCCCCGATGATGGAAGAGAAGGGGATAGACATTTAAAATTGTTGAAATGTGAATCCAAGTGGATTTTCTCATTAGATACTGTTAAACCGAAAGGTTTAAATGACCAATTGATTTTAAATATATTCCTATAATTATGCACAATAGTATAACAACATTGCAGTGAGTTGACACACCCAACCACGTAATATAGGGAAGATTGAAGTAATATATATCTAATACGTTGTCCCATTTTATATTACTCACTATGTATGCTTTTAATGTATTGATTGTTGTTTTGTTTATTATTTCACAGACACATTGTAACACATCTCGCAGCAGCCGCCAGTCTCCGCTGACTTCAATGATACTCTGACAGGAGGGGTGGAGAGATCCTATCCCGGAAGTGGAATGGTAGAGACGGAGGGCGGATGCCGAGCGTGTGGTGCGAGAGGTGAAGGTATTTCTAGGTAATGTATGTTCATTTTCATGTTTGTTTGTTTAGCCTGAGGACGGGACAATAAAGAGTCCCGAAACATCGCTTGACATGACAAGTCAGTAAGGAGCTGATTGGCTGGACGTTTATCTCTCCTTATCACACTTGCATTTATCTCTTGTTAAGGCTTAATACATCTGCCCCAAAGAGAGAGAGAGGGAGAGAGAGTGGGGAGAAGAGAAGGAGAGAAAGAAGGGAGTGCAGCGGGTTGAGACAGGTATGTGCCTGCCCCCCCCAACACATGTTGTCCTGAACACCACACCCTCTCCTTTTTCACTTAAATATACAAGAGTTGTACGTATGGCAGCAGCGGGTTCCCATGGTCAGTGCCAGGCAGCAGTGGGTCCTGTAGAGGAGGAGGGTGAGGTGGTGAGTCCCATGGAAGCTTCAGCTTCCGTGAGGTTGAGGCTGTGGCCATGGTTGTCAATGACAGGGACACATGCTTCCTCCTCCTCTGAGGAGACAGACGCTAGCGTCTGACAGGGACAGCACTGCAGCATTACCAGGAAGTGCCGGGAGCGCATATCGCTGTGGTCTCTGTCAGATGCTAGAGATGAAATATGACCTCTAGTGTCTGGCTCTCAGGGGAAGGCAGCAGCAGAAGATGGAGGGATGGGCGGGTGACAGCAGGAGATGGAGGGATGGGCGGGTGGCAGCAGCGGGAGATGGAGGGATGGGCAAGCAGCGATGGTGGGAGATGGAGGGACAGGCAGGAGGGCAGCCTCAGAGTGTTCGAGTCACCCGTATTGCTACCGCAAGCTACCAGTAGCTCGCAAGCGACATGTTGGCGACCAGTTGTCTAGGTCGACAGTCAAAAGGTGGACATCAGGCTTTTCACTGTTTTTTGAGCCGACATGTGCCGACAGGCGGTATTTCATGCCCTACCATCCACTAGCGCATGGTGGGAGAATAAAATAGTGTGTCGAGTGTAGTGAGGCACCAAGCCCGAAGCATTGCGAGTGAAGTGGTGCACTTTATCCTGTGTACATGTCGACTGTGTCGACATTCGGGTAAAAAAAACGGTGAAAAACCACATGTCAGCCTTTTGACTGTCGACCTAGACCACGTTGACCTAATGCTTGTGTCGACCTAATGACCTGTTGACCTTGTCCCATGTTGACCTTTCAGCACGTCGACCTAGTGGTGTCGGCCTTAATGACTTATTCTAAATCAAACCAAGAACTGCCACCTACACACATTTTTTTTTGTTATTCCCACAAATACTATACTGAATACTACACTGAACAACTAAAATAGGAACATTTTAAATGAATCCATCATTGTAATACTGTATGCCATTTACTAAATCTTTCTTTGAGAATTACATTCTGGAAAATAAACTTTTTTCAGGACAGCCTTTTTAGAACATTTTTTCCTTTCATCCTTTCTTTGACAGTTTAAAAGGTATACCCGTAACAATAGTATTTGATGCACAATCTGTGCCTTCATAGTTTATAATGCGATTATTAGGATTTTTATATCACCTATAATTATTTTCACAATGGAAAAGGTACAGTACAAGCAACTTCTTTAAATATTATTGCTGCCTCAAAGCTGACTAATGTTTTGGTTGCTGACTGCTCCAACCTCACCTTGGACTCTGGTCAACTTTAAAAAATACAAGTCAAACTTTTGCCTATAAAAGAGTGAACCAGAAAGCTTCAGTGAGGTTAAAAATTGAAAAGACAGCGTCATCTAAATATGACCTTTCTTTAATGGAATAAATCGAATGCAAACAAATTGCTGTATCTCAACCAAAAGTCAAGCTGAGTTAATTTTTTAAACAAAGTAATTTGCTCTGTGCACTGATTTCTGATATTCAAAATAAAATCATACAAAGCAATACAATATGTATACTGCAATACAAATGAATAATTATTAAAAACAACATACAGCATACAACTCGCTGAGTAAATATTGTTCTAATTGTTTTATGTTTGTTAGATGAAATCCAAAAGTGTAATTTTGATTGTGTATTTTTGGTAAATGAATCAATAAATGATTAACATGTAAGAATGATACAACTACCCATGCCTTTATTTCTGATCTATAGAAAGTGAGTTGGGCAATTTTTGTTTGCTGTTAAGTTGAACTACAGTTCATAAAGTATATTTTACTGTAGCACAGGAGATGTTTCATCTCTTTCAAGAAGATTTTCTTTAAAGAAATATAACCTCTGAGCTTTGTAGTTATGAAATTGATAGCTGTCTCTTCCCAGAGGAGATGATATCTTTTACAATTTGCTCAATAGCAATAAATGTCATGAGTGAAGAAAAAGAATACGTTTATAGTGGTTCTATCACTAAAGGTACTTATTAAGCAATTGCAAGGGTCATTTTTGGACAAGAAACAAAAAGGTAAAAACAATGAGTTATTTTTCACTTAAGAGCACCTAAAAATTATAACAGGAAGAGATTTCATATAATCTCTGTAATCCGTGAAACTGGCCTTGTAAATTCTTCATGTACCTTCCGGGTTGGTGGAGTCACCAGACATTGGGCCTTATTTTGGCTCACTCCTTCTGGCAAATTCCTTCTTAGATGGACAAAACCATATGCACTGCATTGGGGCAGATGTAAAATGCAAAGAGAGATTTAGATTTGGGTGAGTTATTTTGTTTCTGTGCAGGGTAAATACTGACTGCTTTATGTCTACACTTCAATGTAGATCTCACTTTGAAGTAAAACCCCACCCAAATCTTACTCTCTCTGCACGAGTAACATCTACCCCGCCAGCAGTGCATATGGTTTTGTCCATCTAAGAAGGAATTTGCTAGAAGGAGTGAACCAGAATAAGGCCCATTGTGCATGGTGAAGTGAGAAGAACATTGAAGTCCAACCTACAACCCCTGTAGTAACATTGGACCTGATTCAGAGTTGATTGCAAATACAAAATCTTTCTTTAATGGACAAAACCATGCTGCACTGCAGGTGGGGCAGATGTAACATGTGCAAAGAGAGTTAGATTTGGGTGAGGTGTTCAAACTGAAATCTAAATTGCAGTGTAAAAATAAAAGCAACCCGTATTTACCCTGCACAGAAACAAAATAACATGGGCCCTTATTCTGATTGATGCGGATATTCCCGAATTCTTACGGTGCGGTCCGCACGCCACGCTGTGCTGCCGCGTGCGGCCATCATCCGTAGAAACGCCCACGTGTCCTCCGCATTCGGACGGACTCACTCTTTAAGAACAGGGCGTGTTTACGGACGACATACAAACCATGCGTGTGCGGGGGAAACACTCAGATTCTGCACGGTATTACAGAGTATGCACGGAAATACCGCATCCGAACGGATGGCAAGCGGTCCGTCCGCACGGAAGCGGTGTATTTACGCAAAACTACCCACTATTATGTCTATTCTGCAATACATCACATGACCCACTTATTCAATTACCTATCCTCATAAAAAAATGTTTATTTGGAATTGGAATCAATTATATGCCAATATATCCTTACAACCATGCCTAACACATGCATTGCACACATTAACCCTTACAGCAATTGAAGTGCAATGGTTTCAATTAAAGCACTGACAAGCGTCCTATTAGTGAGTAATGAGTAAAGGAGTCGATTGTATTGGGTTCAGGTGTTAATGCTTGTAGTCATTAGGCGTTCCGTTCGCCTACCGCAAGACCGAGTGGTTTCCGCAAAGCAATACTTGACTTATGGACACCGCACATTTCTATCGGTTTTGTTCGCGTGCATTCGGAGTGCTATCCGAATGCACGCCCCCCAACATAAGTGTACTCCCCCGTGTCCGCCCATGTTTCCTCCCAGTTTTGCCCACTTTGAAACTACGCCCATGTGTCATTCCGCATGACGCCCATAATACGCCCATATTTCCAGACTGATTGCAGTTCACAGTTTTGTACGGGATTTGGCCGAACAGGTACGGAGTCAATGCGTGGCACATGCGCGTTGCGTTCTCCACGCATGCGCAGACGCCGTAAAGACGCTATCCGAAAGTATGCGGAAAAGTACGCATCAATCAGAATAAGGGCCATGGTTTTGACCCATTTGAGAGGGATCTAAAACAAGCACATTAAGCCGGACCTAGAGTTGGATAAAAATAAGAGATCTTTGTGTACCCATCTGTACTGGTTTCCTTCCAGTCATCACCATCAGTTTGAACACAGGTATATTAATTATTTTGGTCATCTCTGAATTTCCTGCAGTTGCATCAACATGCACTATACCTGTACTACTGTATACCTATGCAAAAACTTTGCTGTGGCTGGAATGCATACGAATCGCTATAACTCATACTTGCATAAACTCAGTTTAGGATAATGCTTACAGTCGTACCTTCAACTCAGCATCAGTTCCACTACCGTTATTGATTTAAATGTTTCATTTTACAGACATAATGCTCTTTTAGTTACATTCAAATTAAGGACCTTATTCTGGTCCACACGCAAGGCAAAGAATTTTGCAGTGTTGTGTGTGGACTAAACTGCCCCCCTCGCACGCTGCAATTACCCGCACACCTGTGAATGGATGATTTGCATAATCATCCATTCACGGCCTTGGGTGCAGGGGAGAAATCATTCGATGGTCAGTGACCATCGAATGATTTATCCAGCGCTCGCAGATCTGAAACACCTCTGTGTCTCAGATCTGTCCCTTTGGACGAGATGTATTACGAGATGTATTAAAATGAAAATGCGGTAAACCCCCCATTTTACCGCATTTTCATATGTACTATTACCCGGCCGCACCGATATCGGCGAGCAGGGTATCGCCACCTTTGGGTGGTGATACCCTATAGAAACCTATGGGCTTCTTTTCACCGCCTGACTCCTCCGCCACCCCCCCTCTCCCCTTTCCTTGGGCTTAGCTTCCTGAAAGGTCGTCCTGGACCCTGGAAGGTAAACCCCTACTCCCCCTAGTAACGCAGCCGGACGTCCTTCAGGCTGCAGGGGGGAGGAGGAGGCGCCGGGGACAGCCTGCTTAGCTGTCCCCGGCTTGAGGGGAGAAGCAGGCGGCAGGGAGGTGACAGAGATCCCCCGCACACAACAGTGCAGGTATCTTGGGAGGTCTCCGTCACTGCACTGCGATACCAGCTGCATATGTTAGTACATATTCCCTGGCATCGTGGCAGCAGGCGGCGAAGGGCGGTGATGTATTTTAATACATCCCGCCCTTTGTGATGAAAATGCTGTGTGCCATAAAAATCATCAAGAAATTGATTTTTTTAATTAACCCACCCCACCAATTCTCAAATGCAAATAATCTCACCCTGTAAATTAACATTCACAGTGTAAATGTAGTCATACTCATACTCATCTTGCCCCACAAATCTATATACATAAAATCAAACGCAGTAGTCCAAAACATTCACAAAGAGCATTTGACCTGAGGATTTTAACATTTGACTGTTGATCCTGGCCTCTGCAGCTATTGTTCATTGTTGGATTACCCAGGATTTTTTTTGGCATACTACTTCTGAGAGAACCACTCTAAATGTTTTTTTTTTTATGAAATTGCTGTTATTTTAATAGTCACTTTTAAATACAAATGACAATATAGAAAAAAAGGAGAGTATTACAGATAAAGAGTATAAATCTATAAGCATACAGTAACTAGATATATAGGGGGATATTTATTAAAAGACATCGAGATAAAGTGTCAGCCAAGCAGCTCTCTTCTCTTAGTTTTCAAACACAGGGCTAGATGCACTAAGCTTCAAAAAGTGATCAAATGGAAAGTGATAAACAACCAGCCAATCCTCCTGCATTTTTCAAACCCAGTCTGTGACATGGCAGGTAGGAGCTGATTGGCTGTGATTTATCACTCTCCATTTTATCACTTTGAGAAGCTTAGTGCATCTGCCTCACAGCCTGTGAAATGACTCTTAGAAACTGATGAGTTACTTCTCTCTCCAGGTTTTGATAAATCTCCACCATAATAACAGAGCATTACAGAAAATAGTAAAAACAACATTTCGTGTAGAGAATGAAAACTTTAAGAGTGATAAGAACATTTTGAAATAGGAAACCAAATCAGTGCACCAATAAATAAAAACAAGTGGTAATTGATCACAAAATTATTTTTATATATTCAAGTCTCATACCATAAAGTAAACAGGTAAACAGTCTTCTAACTTGTATATTAAAGCTGTAATGTATATATGCTGTTTCTGCACACTGTATATAAGAATCTATGAATTCTGGAAGATGCACAGTATAGTATCGAGCAGTTAAATGGCAACGTTTCTTCCACTAATAGATTATTGATCCTAATTCGTAAATCTCAACTTGAGAATGTATATGCCTTGATAAAGAGATTTTAATCTCGAAATGCGTAGGCAGGAGGACTTGCTATTTTAAACCCTTTGTCTGCTGGGAGATCTGGGTATCGTGACGCACCCCGGGAGAAAGGTAGGATCCCCATTTTTTCATATGCACATGCCGTAGAACCATGTGCAGCACTGTGTTTGGACCATACCAAAACTCCTAGGGATGCAAACCAACCCTCTAACAGCAAAGGGGTGTTTTTGTTTGTAAACTCTTAGCATATCTTATGCTAAAAGAGGTTTTTTTATTATACTGTATGTCAAAATAAAATCTGCACAGAGATAAAAGATACCTTGATGAGAGTCTTCCATCAATGATAATCGTGAGCACCGGTACGCCATTTAAAGATACCTTGATAAGAACGTTACAGCATTTTCTCATGTGAGTGAGGTACGTCAACGTGCAGCTTTCTCCCCAAAACTGAACATCAAAAGAAACCCAGATAGGTTTCCCCTCACTATAACATTGTGTGTGAGGTAGGAACCGCAACACATCCAGGCACAAAAGAATTCCTTTCCTATACTGAAGAATCCACCCTAACATATTTCCCTTAAAAAATCTTTTTTCTCCACATACCCAATGAGGATATACCGATGAAAGATAGAACGAGCTTAGAAGCTGGAATGCCAGGAATCGAAGCTAAGTATTTTCCAGTCCTCTATACTTAACTGATGTAGCGCCAACACGATCACTAAACCCTCTCTGTTAAATTGTAACTATCTTTTGGGACTTTAAGGAATAGTCCTATTTTGTGATAGTGAGGCAGAAAAACATCAGAAGCAGCGCCCAAGAACCTTGCCAAAACCAATATATAAATACTGAGTAGATGCCTGGCTGGCCGGCTGGATTGCGAACAGGCAGGTGGGAAGGAAGGTAGCTGCAGCAGGAGGAAACACCAAGTGTAGAATGATCTCTTTGACCCACACTTCTCCTGACCATGTGTCTGGAACCAGTGTAGGACACAGTCTCAGGTTCCGGTGGTAGCGGGTGTGGGGTGGTGCTCAAATGGCCTTCAAGCCAACCCTTTTCTTTCCCTCTCTTTACCAAAGAGAAAGGAATGGGGGGTTGAAAGCCTCCCTCCACCCTGGCAGAAAAGTGTGGTTGATTATTGTCAAGCTGCAGGAAGAAATAGTTAGGGATAGGCTATAGCAGGGGTGGGTTAGGGGTAAAAGAATGTCCCAGATACTGGATGCAGCTTAGACCAGAGAGTGGAGTGGAGACTAACCTGCTGGTGCCCTGTGAACGTATGCTGAATGATGGCAGAGCACTCCGGGCAAGCAGCTTCCGCTTTCTCTCATCTTGTTACCCAACACCCCAGCATTGCAGGATGTGGCTGCTGCCAGGGATCCCAGTCACCAGCAATGCAGGTGGGGGACCTGACTGCTACCCAGGGTCCTGGCAGGGTCCCAGGCAGGGGAAGGACAGGGTTGCTGATTGGGTTTCCAGTGATGCAGGACCTGGTGGCTACTAGTTACTGTATGCCGCTGCCTGTGTGCAGCTGTGCCCTCTTGAGGCTGATCCTGGAATTGCTTGGTGGTGCAAAGTACTGCAGTGCTTGATGTGGCGGTATGCCATACCACTGTATTCTGCCCCACTTTGAGCACTGATTAAAATGATATATTTCAACCAAAATCCATAATGAATACAGGATTGCTACCCAAAATAATCTGTATGGTTTAAGACAGTATCAAATATAATAATCAAACATCGTTCATATTAGATTTTAGACTCTGCTGAAACCAGAATTTGTGAATCAATGTCACATACAGCATCAATTCAATTGTTGAGTTACAATAAAACCAGAGGCTAATGCCTATTCAAGACACTTACATTTGTCAATCATCTTTCAATCATCTTTATCACTTGTCAAAGCAATCTTTATCAGTAATCTTCCAATTTTTTGCTTTAAATTTAGTTCATATGACTTCATATGGCAAATAATAATCATGCACAATAACTGCATGCATGTAAAAAATAAGGACTGTTGGTAAAATGCTTAGAAATCAGTATACATGTTTTAGTAGACATAGGAAAAATCTAAGGATAATAA
This sequence comes from Crinia signifera, assembly GCF_055691185.1. Lineage (NCBI taxonomy): Eukaryota > Metazoa > Chordata > Amphibia > Anura > Myobatrachidae > Crinia > Crinia signifera. The sequence goes on from NC_139218.1 coordinate 255,542,494, forward strand.
CGTTAATCATATGAAGTACAGTACAGATGAGTGTTATTTACATTTCAGCTGCTTTGTGTATGACATTTGCATTTTACAATGATCTACTCCAGGGTGGCCAACACGGTCATCGGGAACAGTTCACATTTTCCAGACCACCTAGCTGGTGCACAGGTGTAGTCATTACTAACTGTCACATTTTTAAACATGCTGCATTCATTCCTAACCGTAAGAAAAATTCTATATGAGTGACTGTGCTTCGTAATTATGTCATATGTGCAGTGTGGCTGAACGGATTCAAATCACACAGTACATTTCTAACGAGCAACTTTGTATTTATTTCTGCAAAACATAAAATAATCCTAAATACAAAGTTACTCTTTAGAAATATATTGTCCGAGTTGAATAAATTCAGAAATATAAAATGTAACCTTTATTGTTATATTTAAAAGGCTATGAAAATATTAAAATACACATAAATAGACATACAGAGTTGGGGATCACACTTTAAAACTAAGGTGGCAGGCAGATGTTGCACTTAAATGTGTCAATTTATTGGATTGTATTGCTGATTGGATAGTGTGTACCTGACTTGAGCAGTATATATACTGCAATCAGTCAATGTAATCACTTAATCATGGGTTTTTAAACTTCCATTTGGAGTGGGTCACATGACCTCTTGGGGTAATTACTCCATATGTCATAGACTCACACACTAGACCTGTACAGATAATAAATCAACCCAACTGTGGGGTATATGCATCAATAGTGTTAATGTATTTATACAGAGCGTTGCTCCAAAGAGGATCCTTTCTAAGGAGTCAGAAAAGGCTCTATCAAATACTGATATACGGTCACCTATGGCGCTGGGTCAATCTGTTAATTCATTTGTTTGTAGGATTTACAAGGTTATTCACTCCACTTGAGCTCCACAAAATATTACTTGACTTTCATAGGTTCCTTTAAAAGATAGTCACTTTATTAATAAAATAAAAATAAAGTGACTATGATTTTTTATTAAAGTGACTATGTTTTAAAGGAACCTATGAAAGTCAAGTAATATTTTCTGGAGCTCAAGTGGAGTGAATAACCTTGTAAATCCTAAAAAAAAAAAAAAAAATTTACATATTGATCCAACACTGTAGTCAACCCATGCATGTAAAAAGGATTTTTTTTACTTATTTTGGAAATATATCAAGATTGAATATTTCCCATTGGGATTTAACAACTGCAGGAGAAAGAGGCTGTGTAGACTGACCTTTTTGCTTACAGATACGGTCACCTATGTCAGATTACTAAGACATGGTGCAGATTATAAAGATAGTGAATTATTCAGTGTAAAATCACACCATGTGCTAAAAATACACATGTAGTGTGGCTATGGACCAATCTCTGTTATCGGGGTGTTCCACTGTACAGTATGTATGCCAGTAAGAACTACAATCCCAATAATATTGCGAAGCGCATGCCGGCTGAGCTATGCGTCTCCATATAGACGCATCAGCTAAGGATGCTAGCAGTCTCTGTAGCGCTGGGACAGTGCTATAAAAGCTGTTATCTGCGCCGGAGAAAGCTGGCTCACCCCGATGTCAGTGCGGGATGAGCTGGATCTGGCGGAGGGAGTCAGCGCTGGACCCTGGGTCGGTAAGTATATTGGTGTAAAATTGAGGTGTGTGTGTAATAAAGTTCTACTTTTCTGTGTGTGTGTGTTTTATTTAAACATTCTTTTTGCAGGTGGACTACAAGTTCCAGCGGGCCCATTAATGCCATGCATGCTGGGACTTGTGGTTTGCCAAGTCCCAGCATGCAGAGGAGGCCTGCTGGCACTTGTAGTTCACCTGTATAAAGCAATGTGATGTATGATTGTTTTAACCCTATCAGGCCAGCGTCCAACGGCCAGGGACACCGGTGACAGCCCCGGGCTTCAGACCTGGAAGGGTGAAGCCTGGTGTGGGTCCCATTATTTAGGGGTCCCCACTCCCCCAGGTACCCCATCCAAGGTTGATGAGCCATGGTGCTCATGGTACGGCCGGGGAACTTTATGTAAAAAGTGTCCCCCGGCTGTGGCATGACACCGCGGGCTGTTGGAGCCTGGTGCTGGTTTCAAAATACGGGGGACCCCCAGATTTTTTGTCCCCCAGATTTTTGGAACCAGGACCAGTCCAAAAGTCCAGGGCTGGTTTCAGAAATATGGGGGACCCTACCCTTTTTTCCCCCCCGTATTTTTGGAACCAGGTCCAGCTCAATGAGCCCGGGGCTGGCTATGCTCAGGAGGGGGGACTTAGCACCATTTTTTCCTTTTTTTTTTAACACAAATTCGCACATTTCCTCAAACTCGCATTTTCATGACTAAAATTGCACATTTTCATGACTAAAAATCGCACATTTTCATGACTAAAAATTGCCCATTATCGCACTTTATCACACTTTTTTGCCCGGAACACGCAGCTCATTAAATATGCGATTTTGCAGCAAGAAAATTTTAAAAAGTGCAATAATGGGCGATTTTGGAAAGTGACTAAAACTCCCATCCTATTAAATGTTACCCCATATGTCTTTTAATATCCAGCACAGATGGAGAAGAGCATATTTGCAGGGATCAGAGATTATGCATAAGGATAAGTGGACAATCTACACTATTCTGTGAAAATATTAGTTTAGCTGTTCATAGCTTGGGATATATAAGTTAATTACAAAATCATTATGTGTGATGCCTTTCATTTCACTGCAATTAACTCTGGTTTATATGTTATCCAAGCAGATAAATAAAAAACAAATTAAAATGTAAAATGCAAACATAGCATTACATTTTAGAACATTTTGTATAACTAGTTTCCTGTTCCACATTTTTCTAATTATTTGATAACTTTAGAATATAGAATAGTATATATGAAAATTTTGTCTGGTTTTAAGTTCCGTGTTAATTTTCCTTACATAGAATATATTGTAGATAATTCTGGAGACATTGAACATGTTTACATTTAAATAGTCCCCCTCCCTTAAAAACAAATATATGCCATGAAATGCAGAACTTCTATCTCACAGCACAACAGTTCAAATGTTCCAATGAATAGTTACTTCTGATGAAATTCACAATGTGAAGAACTAATATGACATTTGCAACTCTTGGTTAGCTCTTGATTCCAAGATGTAGCCCATGTTTGATGATGCACAGTAAGTGTATTTTGTTAAATACTAGGAAATGTTGGTGACTAGAGACTAGAGAATATTGATTTTAAGCATATAATTGTAAGTCCATTATTGAACAACAAAACACATGGCAACATATTGCATAAGGAAAATAGCAGTGGGTCACTTATCCTTAACGGGCCATCACCATAGTGCCCGTGGAACTCCACGCTGGTCCCATAACCAATCTGCTCGACAGCCTGTTTCGGTGGGTAACCACCTTTTTCAAGAGCACAAATATAACTGAGCAGTCACCATATAAATAGGGCACAGAGGCCCGCCAAAATCAGCACAATAAGACTCACCTGTGGTTTGCAGCTCAATGGAAATCAAGACCCATATAGCATAACAGCATTTACTGCAGTGGAAGGCACACCGCGGCGCGTGACACGCACGCACTTCCGCTTCCTGTGTGCTTCATGTGGCGCATCCCCCGCCTGCCGTTTTACACCATAGTGCACTCAAACATGTGGGGCAGAGAGCTCCAGAGTGGGAACCGCAATCTTCAGCCCGCACCCTGTGCTCAATCAATGCCAACAACATGAATACAATGAACGGCAGCTGGAACGCAAGGCAGTCGGCGGTGGAACGCACGGCCATCTTGCCTGCATCATCCAATAGCTTAGCCAGTAAGTGCAGCACCTGATACTCGGCTGGGCTGGGCTAAACAAAGGGTATGCGTTATTGGCCACAATAACTAGCATTTACTGCAGGGTAAAAGACCTATTTGAAGAAAATTGAGCTTTGCAATATATTCCACATAGTAGAGACCTGCTACTGTAACTGATCTGGCAGACCCCAGACCCCTAACTTTTGAGCAATTATAGTGAAGACCAACCACCATCAAAACAATAGTGCGAATATACAATGTATATACTGACATCCACCATATTTTAGCATCATATTGGTGATATAAGTGAAGGTGTCATACAAGGACAGTTCATTAAGATACACAGTCACAAAGAAAATTGTTAACAATAACAACAGTATCAATATGGTAATACCCATGCAAGTAATTCCACTTAGAGGAATACATTTAAATTAAGTTCCTCATTCAGGCCAGAGGGATTAAGTGAATTCAGATCATATATAAATTCGCTTTCCTTGCGTAGGAGGGTGAGATGACGATCACCACCCCTTTTAGGGTTCTTCACATGATAAAGAGGCATAAACTTAAAGTCCTTTATGGTATGCCCGGCATCGAAAAAATGTCTGGCGACCGGTGGTGTAGTTTGGTCCCGGATGGTCATGGCTTTTTTGATAGAGGACCGGTGCATGCTGATCCTCTCTTTAAGCATCCTAATAGTTTTGCCGATGTGCAAGTACGGGCAAGGGCAAACAATTACATACACAATGTACTTGCTCTCACAGGTCATCCGATGTTGTAGCCTGTATTTGTAGTTTGATAAAGGGTGCTTAAAGTGTACTCCCATGATTAGATGTTGGCAATTTACACACCCACTACACTTGTAGGCTCCATTCTTCATACTCAACCAATTGGTGTTATCGGGAGTATAGCTGATATCGGAATAGGTGATTTCATCCTTTAGGTTTCTGCTACGTTTGTATGCGAAGAGTGGGTACTCTTGACAAAACTGGCCCATTACTGGGTCAGTCTGCAATATGTGCCAGTGTTTTAGGACTACTTCTCTTAACTTAGGAGATGCAATGGAGAAGGTCGTGGGCAGGATTATCCGACTGACAGTCCTGTCCTGTTTCTCCTGCTCCAAAAGGATGTTTCTGTCCATTTGTAGGCATCGTTTAATCGATTGCTCCACCTCTTCCTTGTTGTAGCCCCTTTAAAGGAAATCATTTCCTATTTTTCTGAGCTCCTGGGGTAATTTGTCTGCATCAGAGGTAATCCTCACAACCCTTAGTAGCTGAGAGTACGGCAATCCGCGCTTCAGCGGTGATGGATGGAAACTCTCTGCTCGTAATACAGAGTTAATGTCCGTCTGTTTTTTGTAAACCGAGGTTTCAAAATTACCGTTATTAATACAGACATTAACATCCAAAAAACAAATAATATACATATACTGTAAGTTACTGGCAAACCTTAATACAGGAATGCTGAGCCATAGTAGTAGGTTATATTTTAATTAATGTCTGCATGTAGCTTGCATCAATTGAAGATTATAGGTGATGTTCCCTTCCATGTGTTTGAGTTTTGTGGGTATGATTTATGTTATAAAGCAGGCTGTAACATGAAAATGGGGGGCGGGTCTGGAAATGCACACCCTAATTACACTCATGTATCATGGGGTGCTATCATTTTGGGACTTGTAGTTCTGCAAAGAAAGAAGTGCAATACAGATGTACATTCCACAATATTAAGCTAGCTCTTCTATCTGATAGTGAGCAATAATTTAGGTTCTTGGTATATTTATTGGCCAAGAAATACTAGCCCACCAACCAGGGTCTAGGTGACCTTGTATATATCTGGTGAGTCCATAGTACTAAGTTGGATGTGTTATGAAAACACATCCCATCGCATGTGCCCACAGCAGGAGAAATCATTCAATGGTCGGCGACCATCAAATGGTTTCTCCTTGGCTCGCAAATAAAAGTCAGTGGAGAGTGAATTATATTTGCGAGCTCCGGGAGGAAGTCAGGGCAGGCGGCTGACGTCACACTTCGTCCCAGCCGCATTTGCATGGAAAGGCACAGCGTTGTCATGGGGACGCACATGAAATGCTGGGCTTTCCCATATCCCATCGCCGCCACTGCCCCCATCCACCCCTGTCCACCCTAGTCTCTCTCCCCTCCCGGCCTGCTGCAACAGTGTAAATCGCCAAGGCTGTTCGCAGTCGGGGTTTGCACATGCACAGAAATGCGCATGTGAAAACCCCAATCATCGTGGCAGGGGGCGATTTTGGTTCATTGCGAATGAACCAGAATTGGCCCCTAAGTTCGCGTCAGTTTGTGAACATTTGAAACAATTAAAGACCCCAGTTATAAATTTCAATTTAGGTGTGTAAAATAAAGGGTGTAATAGTTTATATTGCAGATGGTGTAATGGTTAGCATTACTGCCTCACAGCGCTGTGGTCATGGGTTTGATTCCCACCATGGCCCTAACTGTGCAGAGTTTGTATATTCTCCTTGTACTTGCGTGGGTTTACTCCGGGTACTCCGGTTTCCTCCAACAGTCCAAAAATATACTGATAGGTTAATTGGCTTCCAACAAAATTTAAATTGTAAGCTCCACTAATGTGAGTGTTCAAATATTCTCTGTAAAGTGATGCAGAATATGTGTGCTCTTTATCAGGAAACTGTTAATACATAAATACATTTCTGCATATGATGCAGAAATTAATTGCTTATTAAGTTTGAGAAAAAAATTTAAGAATTTCGTCAGAGATATTTCAGGGAATATGTTCCATTTAGCAATGCCAGCTGTTTTAGAGGCTGTCTATCTTATAATGCATGTGAGCATAAAGCATGGGTCCGCAAACTGCGGCCCTCCAGATGTTGTGAAACTACAAATCCCAGCATGCCTTGCCACAGTTTTGCTAAAAGGGAGAGTTAAAACTGTGGCAAGGCATGCTGGGATTTGTAGTTTCACAACATCTGGAGGGCCGCAGTTTGAGGACCCATGGCATAAAGCATAGATGTGGTGAACAAGTAGGGCAGCGTGACAGCACATCATCCAAACAATGATTTTCAGAAGGGGGAGAAAGTTTGGTCAATATATTAGTTACATAGCTGTGGATACGAAAATACACAAATAAAGGCATCCTAATATGTGGGAATGTAACCTGCAGTTGATAATAGGAGTAGATGTTCATAGTGGATGGGTCTACTAGTTGGTAAATATAGCTGAGCCCCTGGGTGATAGAAAGCAAGCTGTGAAACCAGGGTTATGTCCAATGGGTAAAAAAGCGGAAAATAGTTGGAAGCAGCTTCTTGCCATTCTTGCCATTTTGCGCTTCTTGCCATGCCAAACATGTTGTATATAATAATAGATTTTGTTTTATATGCAGTAAGAAAGACAAGGCCCCAGTGTGTAATAAGCTAGTTAATGAGATATCAGTGCTGATAGATTGCTCTACAGCAGTGGTTCCCAACCCTGGTCCTCAAGTACCCCCAACAGTGCAAGCAGGTCTCCAAACAGAATCACAAGTGCTATAATTAGCTCCACCTGTGGATCTTTTCATATGTGTCTGAATAATGAGTGCACCTGTCGGGTGACCTGGAAAACGTGCACTGTTGGGGGTACTTGAGGACCAGGGTTGGGAACCACTGCTCTACAGGCATATCAGCAAATCCATTTGTGCCTTTCATCCAATCTATTTCATAATGACAATTTGACTCCAGTGAATAAGATCAAAACAAGGAATATACACGATTTAAAATGGGTGGTTAACTGAGTTTAAAAAGGGAAATGTTAGGCTTTTTTCCTGCCCAAATAAATCTGCGGACCGCTCTGTCCAAGACATTCAGGTCTGATTCTAGGGGCAACAGCAGGAGCATTTGATGAAGATATAAGGGAAATATATAATTTTAATTTGTTGGCATCTGCCGAGGTATGACGGGGACGATGTTTCCATTTTTCTAAATCTGGGAGAGTATGTCTTATTATGGTAGGGTAGTTGGCTGCCTACAATGCCAAAGGGCTTTTTTGGTAATCTGAGTGCAAGGCCAAAGCCTCTGTTTTGGTATTGTTTATAAACACAAAAACCTGAGACCAAATGAAATGCCTTTAGGATCCTGTATAGTTTAACTGCCTCTACATAAGGGTTCTTAAAATATAATGTAATGGTGCAAAATAGGCTTAAAAGCAAATGAACCAGGTGCTTGTTCAATGGGGGAAGGACAAGAGGGGAATAAGAATAGCAAGAGGGTGTGAAGTAAGAAGAATAATAAAATATAGGTTGCGAATGGATGTCCATCCATTTGTAGCCGTGTGGGCGAATTCACCCTGCTAAGGGGCTGGGCAGCAATGCAAGTGGTGGGCGATCTTAAAAAGACATGCAGCACTGCGAACTTCGCAGAGCTGCGTGTCAGCCAGAAAAAGGTCCTGTATTTTCCTGTTCAAAGACATACATGAACACTGATAACTATTGGAAAAATAGGATCCAAAATTATTACATGTGAGTGTTGTCTTCCTGTATTAACCCAATATAGTCTAAATGATTTAAAAAAAAATACTTTGGAAAATGTATTTAACACAATTTTATAGAGCACTGGAAGTCCTCATTTTTTGTAAAGGCTTTAATAAAATTGACAGATACTTATTAAAATGAACTGTACTTTATGCTAATTGTTGACTTCCTGCTATTTGTCAGCACATTGCTCTGGAAGCCACAGCTGGGACATCTGTCGAATTCAAAGCAAAAAAAAAAACAGTTGGTAAAATTGATTTTTTTTTCTGTTTAGACAAATAATAATGATATCTTGTTTACAGTATTTCTTGTTAAAACTGAAACTGGTATAAAACCCTGGTTTCAAACCAAACCACTAAGTTAACTATGTATAGTAAATAACATGTAGAGAAACAAGAATTAATCTTGTATACAAAATAATTTCAGAGGCACAGAGGGCCTTATTCTAGTTCACTCTTTCTGACAAAATCCTGTTTAGATGGACAAAACCATGTGCACTGCAGGGGGGGGGGGGGGGGGGGCAGATGTAACTTGTGCAGAGAGAATTAGATTTGGGTGGGGTTTTACTTCAAAGTGAGATCTATATTGAGCCCCGTACACGGGGATATATCGCTGAGCGATAGATCACTCATGATGAGCGATATATCGCTCAGTGTCCCGTTTGCATCAGCGACCAGAGATGAAAAGAATCAGAGACCAGAAAAGAAACTGCCGGGGGGGAGCCAGGCAGTGGAAATCAGCTGGTCGCAGGAGCATGTTCCTGCGACCAGCGATCACTACGGGGGAGAAAACGGGAGCACGCACCCGGCGATATATCGCCAGTGCACACTCCCATCGTGGGCAATATGGTCGCTCAGCGACCATATTGCCCGTGATATTAGACATAATCGCCCCGTGTGTATATGGCCTTGCAGTGTAAAAGCAGCCAGTATTTACCCTGCACAGAAACAAAATAACTCACCCAAATCTAATTCTATCTGCACATTTTACATCTGCCCCCCCTGCAGTGCACATGGTTTTGTCCATCTAATAAGAATTTTGTCAGAAAGAGTGAACTGGAATAAGGCGCATAGTGTTAAGCCCTGTACACATGCATTGATTTTTTCCAATTTTCGATTAGATTTTGCTTATAGAAGCAAAATAGAATCGAATCCTAAACTAAATCGAATGTTTTTTGTGTCACTTTCGATCTACATTCGATTCGATGCGTGTTCCCGTTTTCACAAAATTGAACAGAAAAATCTACTTGCAGCCAAGGAAATATCGAATTCGATCTAGTAATTTGAATGTGTACAATGTACCATGAATGTATATCGGATGCGATATCGGCCGATATATCAGATGCGATATCGGCCAATATATCGACGCGATCCGAAGCATTTTTTGACCTTTTCATAACCCCACTATCCACTACACATGGAGCTGATTTTATATAGTGTGGTCCACCGAGCCCGAAGCGTAGCGAGCGGACACGGATTATTGCGTTCGCCACACTATATAAAATCAACTCCATGCGTAGTGGATAGTGGTGTTATGAACAGGTCAAAAATCGCTTCGGATCGCATCGATATATGGGCCGATATCGCATCCGATATATCAGTGTTATTTAGTGGGCTTATAAATCACGTGATCGGGACTGATCACGTGACTCCAGATGTCTATGCCCAGTGTATATGTCACAGCACAAAGATAATAAAATCAGGGGTTCATATAATGATCGCAGTCCCAAGAACCACACATACACATGGCTCCTATCACTCTAGAAAGAGCAAACGAGCCACAGGGGCACTATAACTCCGCAACAATGGCGGTGGGTCCCGATCCAAACGCCGCGGTTGGCAGAAGTGGCGCACATGTCAGTCATGGTTGGCGGAAGTGATGCGGACCGTCTGCAAAAGGCGGAAGTAATCAGTCCACCGGTTTGTTTTGGTTGGCGGAAATGCCACTGGGTAGACAACTAGGTTGGTGGAAGTATTACAAAAATACTACTATCGGGAAGTATTGAAGTAATGATTTGCAATTAGCAGGGGACATCGATCAGGGAGATGCCTCACTGCTAGAGTGAAATTCTGCCTTGTTAATTAATGTGCACGCGGTGTGAATGGATGTGTTCACCGTGTGAAGACTGCAGCCAAGCGAATATGTCCAAAACCCTTCATTACAGGCTCATCATCAAATGACTTTTCCACTGGGCACCAGTCATTGCAGGCTCAGAGTAGCCAGAGACTTTCTCGGTGGCTGTAATGAAAACAGGCATATCTGGCCTATTAGAAAAAAGGGGGGGAGGGGGGGTGTGTGAAACTGCGCTATATATGCACATGCAACAGGTGTAAAATATATATTCAAATGTATTAAAATAAAATAGATACAATAAACATTAAAAAGAGGGTAAATGAATGGTAATATTAAAATGGCTGGTACCAAGAAATGATGTATTAGCTAGGATATTCACCCGGAGTCCAGGAGGGATAGTGTCCAGTGTCCGTTCCTATGATGCTTCCTTTAGATGTGTCCCAGATTTTGTAGACCAATTGCTGTAGCAGGGACTTTATAGATGTAAATCTTCCTGTCCAGGGACCGCCTGCTGGTATGGGGTACTACCTCGTATACAGGAGAGTGGTGGAGTCCCGATAATCTGCAGTTGCTGGGATAGTTGTGGAAGCTGGTCCGGGCACACCTTATGGAATCAAATTTGTAATCCAAGAGCTATGATACACCAACGCGTTTCGCTTAGCAGGTTTTTCAAGGTGATAAAGCAATTAGTCTACAAAATAGACTGGACACGGTCACTGGACACTATCCATCCTGGTCTCTGGGTGAATGTCCTAGCTAATACAATCCTTTCTTGGTACCAGCCATTTTAATATTGCTATTTAGCACATTCATTTACCCTATTTTTAATGTTTATTGTATTTATTTTATTGTAATAAATTTGAATATATATTTTACACCTGTTGCATGTGCATATATATATATATAGCGCAGTTTCACCCCCCCTCCCCTTTTGAAAGGCTGCACACCACCACATTAAGGGCCCATATGCATGTGCCACACCATGCAAATTCACGGCCATGCAAACAGGTCTGAATTACCTCCCCTGTCTGCCCCTCCTCCTCTCTAACAGGCAGCGTTGTATGCCCTGGGCACTAGGGTCCATAAGGGACCCTAGCGCTGTCCCACTCTACTTTGCATGTGTAAAAGGCTGGGAAAATGCCTGCCACACAATTTTCCTGGTGATTTCTGCAGTGCTGCTTTTGCCAATGTGGGACACTGGAGGGTAAGTATTGAAAAAAAGGGTGTAGGACGTGCATGGAACCTGGGGAGAATGTGTGCACTGCACACACTGCATCTATTATAAATACGCTAGTGGGTTCCCTCTATTCAATGTCATTCTTAGTGCTTATTGTCTATCAGACTATAAGCTGATTCATCAAGCACCACATTTTGCATGTGATGCATCCTGACACTAATTGCAAGCTTAATGCCAGAGTGCAACAGAACCCACCTTCCAAGACGGGGCAGCCTTCAGGAGGACCCCAGCACCCACTGGCGACCATTGAATGCAAGCTGCGAATGGATGTTTATGCAAAACATCCATTCGCATGCTTGTGGGGAAACTCGGCGTGCGAGGGGGGCAGATGGAAGTGCGGGCAGCATTTGGTTGAGATGCAGGCTGCCCATCTAGACTGCTGTGGCTGCAGTGCTGGCTCCTACACACTGATAGGAGCAAGGTGCTACAAGCAATGTAACAGTGCAACACTTGGCACTTGTCACAGAGCAGGAACCAGCAATCCCCCCCCCCAGGGTGCAGCCTTCCTACCCTTTGTGACTTCCACCTAGTAGCGCTGTCACTGCTAATGAAATAGAGTATCCACTGGCAGTCATTCCAATCAGAAATCAGTACAACAGGAAAGAGACACAAGCATGAGTCAACTAATAAACAAAACAAAAAAAAAATCTATTTTTGCACATGATGTTGACAATTCCCCTGAAGGTATTCGCTAATCAAACTTAGGGAAACTGGGGTACGTCAATCACAGATGATGACAAGTAAAGCATATCAAACTGAAGAATCAGGAGAATAACATAACTAGAAAATAAATTACTTATAACTAAATAAATAACTTGTTATCCAAAATATTCATCATAAGATTTTCACTGTAAATACACAATTTAAAAGAAACTACAGTAGATCACTGATAACTGCAAACAAGAAAATAAAAACAAATCAATCCAAATAGCAAAATATATAATTTCAGACCATACCTGAAAATGACAATGCACTCTTCATTATGATGACAGAAAATAACATGCCTCTATATTTCTATTAAGATTAATATCACAGATAATTGGAATGCATCCTAAGGATTTTACCATCGAAAACATTTCTGTCTTGGTAACAAGTCTTTAAAATGAACTGCAAATCTATATACACTGCTCAAAAAAATAAAGGGAACACTTAAACAACACATGTAACTAGGGCCGTTTCTAGAGGCGGACAAGCCGTGCAGCAGCCCGGGGCGCCACACGTCTTGTGCTCCTGTGTTGACAGCCGCCAGGCAGCTCCCCCCAATGCCACCACCTCCCTTTCTCCCCCTCTCCCCAGCAGCCAGCTGATTTCCCAGGGGAGGGGAGGGGAGTGCACTGTGGGGGCATATCTGTGGCACTGTGGGGGCATATGTCTGGCACTGTGGGGCATATATGTGGCAATGTTGGGGCATATTTTGCACTGTGGGGGCATATCTGCCACTGTGGGGGCATATATGTATGGCACTGTGGGGGCATATATGTGGCACTGTGGGGGCATATATGTGGCACTGTGGGGGCATATATGTGGCACTGTGGGGGCATGTCTGCCACTGTGGGGGCATATATGTATGGCACTGTGGGGGCATATGTTTGGCACTGTGGGGGGCATATGTTTGGCACTGTGGGGGCATATGTTTGGCACTGTGGGGGGCACATGTTTGGCAATAATAGAAATATAGGACCTCATTTATTAACAAGCCCTATTACTAGTGGCATATTCTGTTTAGTTTCATAGTGATACTAATGAATATGCTGTTGGTATTACATTACATAACATAAGGAGGGCATTACCCTTTATCAAGTGCTAAAGGGCTTATGTCTCATTGTTAAATAGAGATCAAAGTTTATAAGAACTAGACTATTCATCTAGCTTAAAAAACATCTTTCTTCTCAGAATTATTTAATATTTTCTCTATAATTGCAGCTTTTTCTTGGTTTCTTAGTTGTGCATTTATTTTATACTGTACTTCATTCTACTTAAAATTTTGTGTCATACTTATTTCCCCGAAATAAGTATAACTTGGCCTGTGTTTAAAATAGTTTCTCCATGCTCAGAATACCCCATATACTCATGGTTAACTGTGTTTATGAATCCATTTTTTAAAGATTCTTCTCATATTAACACAATGAACCAAGCTCAGCGTATGTACAAATGTAGCGTCAGAAAGGTACTAATATACTAATATTTTGTTTTGCTCATCTTGCCCCAGAATATATATATATATATATATATATATATATATAATGCTTCACACAACACACACACATCTGGTGTACACTGGCAACAAACAGAAGAAAAAAGTAGGAGGTGATTTGTGTACAGCTGGCATTAACACGGTCTACTTCTAGCTCAAGTTTCCATGGTGCAATCCCCCTGGAAAAGGAATTCATGGTCTGATGCAAAGTAATTCTCAGCCAAGGGAGACAGACAGATTATAAAGAAAAGAAAGATTGATATCTAAAGTTATATATACGTGTGTGTGTGCGCGCATGCGTGTTTGTGTGTGTGTGTATATATATATATTTTTTTCACAAATTTTGATAACCAAAAGGTTTAGTAAAATTTAGTAGGCTAAAACCAATAGTTAAGCTTGATAAGAGAATGCACTCAATTTGGGATATTGAATCACCGGAGACCATCTCCTTATGGGGGAGATGGCCGCCGGGCCCTATTCAATCCTCGACAGCATTGAGCAGGGGATCTCGCAGAACGAGCCCGAGTTCACAAGCTGTCGGGCTCGTTCTGTTGAGAACGGCCGGGAATTGCTGAGCTACCAGCCGCAGCTCGACGATTACCGGCCACTGCTCGCAGCCACGCCACTTTCTCGCCCCACGGCAGGCGGAACATTGAATCCCACCTGCTATTTCGCTGTCGCGTTGACCGAGAATGGGACAGGGTCACAGCTGTTGAGCCAGCTCGACAGCCGTGACCCCACATTGAATACACCCCTTGACTTGTTTTGTTTTTGTTATACAGATTATTATCATTGTATTCACTGCCTTGCAACATAAAAATAATGTTATTAATTATACTACATATTAAGGCTGCAATAATGTACACCTACATTCACTCACCCCACTCTTGCAAAGTACAGAATCTAGATCTGAATGCGTCCATAAGAACAAAAAACATTGCAAATAATTGTTATCTTTTATGACAACAACCTTAATATTATAATTTAAGTTTTTTCTCTATCCTTTCCAATAATGTATTGAGGATATGGGCTTGCTGTATTACTTTATTTCCCCGAATTGCAGCATCGTAACACTAGACCCGCCAGTACTCATACCAGTCTATCTATCCTACACACAGGTGGAGGATGCCAGAGTCAGTCTCTCTCCATAAAAACTCAAGTCTGGGCACACCAGTCTTCATACCACGGGAGCATTAAGCTATACATCTTTGGCCAGTGTACTGTATCCAGTGGGTGTGGTATGACTGACCGACAATCGGGATCCCTACAGTTAGTATACCGAAAATTGAATCCCGACTGCTGGTGCTCTGACAGGGGGGCAAACCCAAAGAAGCTCCCTGCGGGTCGTCGACCCCCACAAGGGAGAATAGCCCCTGTCAGTCGGGACCCTCCCTGTCGGAGCACCGGCAGTCAGGATTCCGATGTCGGTATACTGACTGCTATATCCTCTTTGGAACTATTGTGTATTTATGATTTAATCTGCTCTAATTTCATCTTGTTGGAAACATATGTTTCCATGAAATTACAAAGTGTTTCTGGGAAAGGATACAAACTTTCTATAGCATTGCATGAGATACTGTACTCATTAGAATGTATATATGATAAGCTGGTTGCAATGGCTGTTTGTTTTTACTTGTTTCATATTATGTTATTTTGATATTATTTAAAACTCTATAAAGATGAATATACATATATACAGTAGATATGCATTGTTTTCCATTCATTCCCTTCTTTGGTCTCCAGTACTACCAAATATTTCTTTTATTCAGTTAATTATTAAAGCCGTTACATTCATATCATAAAATAGTCTTGAGAGGATGGGTAAGATGTAGTTATTTAATATAAATATATGCTGAAGTCTGTCATTTCTGAAAATACCATTATGTTGGGCTCTTGTTTGTGCATGGGAAAACTAAAGGCTAAATTCTGAGATGGCCTAATTTAGCTCGGGTTCTAGATTTGCTAACTTCGCAGTTAAACAATTTTAGCAATTCTGTGGGAGCCCTCAAACTGGAAAATCCAACTGCAGTCTGAGTGCCAGCAAGGGACAGCAACAACAGTGCTGGGTGGGGTCAGTCCAGATGGAAGTCGCACGCAACGATGTGCATGGATACATCTGTAATTCGCCACCTGGTCCATGACATATATGACATTACAGCTTGGTTGAGAAAGGGTCCAGATGACTCAAGGTCAGGCAATTTAAGTAATGTCCTTTACATTCATTTGGGTCAAAGCTGGTCCATAGAAACAGGTGGAGTATATTGCAAGGCTTGGGAGTTTGGCACTCCTTTGATTGCACTATGGATATTCCATTCCAGGTGATGGATGCTTTACTTGCAACAAAGTAAAGACTTTTTCAGAATGCAACCATGCTGGCTTGAAAAGCATCTCCACTATATAAAATATGAACTAGCCTATTGTTTACAGGCATAATTTCATTTATCTTATTCTCTACCAGTTTTGCCTTCCTCCATCATCTATAAAGTGTATGCATCCTTTTCTTGAGCTCATTAACACTATTGTCAAACCAGATAGCTTGACGGAGTGGTTTGCAAGGTCATATATTAACAGGGGTGATAAAATTAATTGCAACCATAACATCCCTATTATAGTTATGGACTATGGTACAGGGATCTCCAATGGGATTCGGTATGATATCCTGACAGTCAAAATACCGTCAACTATTGACCGACGGTCAAAATCTCGACAAGGTCAAAATCTCGACAAGGTCAAAATACCGACACTTAAAATCCCGACAAGGCCAAAATCCCGACATGGTCAAAATACCGACATGGTCAAAATAACGACATAGAATGTAGACAGGAGAAAAAGTCAACATGACTTTCGGTCAACAGGTCGCGAGGTCGACATGGTTTTTTTCTCTGTTTTTTTTTTCACTGTACTTGCTGGCTGTCTGACCACACGACCTGGGGGAGGGGGGGGATTGGGGTGCTGCCAGCTGGTGATGGTGATACGCAGCTCGCAGTGGCAGGCAGCGGGATCTGTCCGAGCGGTGGCTGGAGCTTATAGTGGCATTTTGACGGGCGGCAGGATGCGGCTGCTGAATATTTTGAAATGACTGGTTGGATGTTGATTGGCTGAGAATCTCAGCCAATCAATGTCCGGTCAGTCATTTCAAAATATTCAGCAGCCACATCCCGCCGCCCAGCAAAATGCCACTACAAGCTCCAGCCTCCCAGCTGCCGCTCAAAGAGACCCCACCACCCACCACTATGAGCTGCCTGCCCCCCGTCACCACCACCAGATGGTCAGATCCTGCTGCCCTCCCCCTGCCACCTGGGGGGGGGTTCTGGGCAAACTGGTCCAACTTTTCCTTAGGACAAATTGGACAAGTGTATGGCGGCCTTCTTGGATGCTATCTGATAAACTCTGTGGACAAAGATCTTATTTGATGAGTTAAAACTTAAAGCCAAATTGAATGGTGGTCTGGTCATTTCGCTGGGTTAATTTTTAGTTCAGTGACTTCTAATTTTATATGAAATACAATATAAAGAGTGTGACCAATTTTATCTGTGGCAGAAGGAATGACTTGAGTGAAGCACAGACCATTCATTAAAGCCTATGTGGCCCTTAACCTGACATGGCAAACGTTTTAAATCTCTATGAGATGGTGGGTGATAATTGAACAACCTATGGCACAGAGAAATTATGCATGTTTGGGCGGCAGGTCCTTTCAGCCTGTACCTCTGTCTTGTCTGCTCTACCTTCCTGTGGTCTCTAGCATATTGGATCAAATAAAAACAGCTCTAAAATGCCATTTTACACTAGAAGGTGTCATTAGTTGTATTGAGTTACAGAGAGGGTGAAAAAGGGTAACTTTTGTCATATAGACATTGCAGCTATGTCTTGCACTTTGTTGTGTGCCTGGGATGTATATGTGGAGTGTGTGTTTATTTACAAAAACAATGATTAGTAAATTCTGGATTTCTATTGGTGTCTATTATAGAATATTGATGGTGGATCTCTACTTCTACGTGTGTAAAGTCATAATTTTCTTTTGATTTTCTGCAATTCGGCCTTAAGTGAATTGTCAATTTGGCAAATTAATGGAAAATGTACCCCCCCCAAAATAAAAAAAAAATTCTTAAATATATCTGAGACAGTTGAGACAGTGAAAGAGGGTGAACAATTAATATGTAATGGTCTGACTCTCGTCCGAAAAGCAGGGTTCTAGATTCAGCAGCACCACAACCCTAAAAATTCTAATAATAAACTCCCTTTGCTTCAAATCCCAAGAAATAGCAGCATGTTTTAAGAATTATTATTCAGCATTATATAATCTTGGAGACCCCTCCCCTACACATGACCCCCTCTCTAATCATGACCCCTCTCATATCCTAAATTGACACCCTCTGCCAAAGACTCTCTAGAAAAACCTTTTACTTTATTAGAACTCAAACAGGTTATATCCTCCTCACCGGCAGGTAAAAGCCCCAGCCCAGATGGCTTTCCAGTGATCTATTATAAAGTATTTAAAGAAACACTTGCTCTTAGAATGTTAAATGCCTTTAACTCCATATCCGCTAATTCTCACTTTTCCAATCAATCCTTAGAAGCCCAAATCACGGTAATCCCCAAACAGGGGAAAGATCCCTCGGTGTGCTTCAGTTACAGACCCATATCCCTACTCAATGTAGACCTTAAATGTTTTGCAAAATTACTAGCTCTTAGACTAAATGAATTCCTTCCATCACTTATCCATAACGATCAAGTGGGATTTGTCCCGGGCCGCGAGGCAAAGGACAATACCACAAAAATACTTAACCTCATACATTTAGCATCTCAAAATCAAATCCATACCATCTTACTGTCAACTGATGCTGAAAAATCCTTTGACAGGGTTAATTGGGACTTTATGAGGGCTGTGCTGGAGCACATTGGACTAGGCCCACAAACACTTCATAGAATACTATCTCTCTACACCCGACCCTCGGCAAGAGTGCGAGTCAACGGGATCCTTTCGGATCAATTTCTCATAAGCAATGGTACGAGACAAGGATGCCCCCTATCCCCTCTGATATTCGTACTCTGCATTGAGGCTTTAGCCAGGGCCATTAGGGCAAATAACCAGATAACAGGCCTACAGGTAGGTGATGTCAACTATAAATTAGCCCTATTCGCAGATGATTTGTTAACAATCCTTACACGGCCTGCCAAGTCACTCCCCCATTTCATGAGCGAACTGAATGTTTTTAGCTCACTCTCTTACTTCAAGGTCAATACCACCAAATCCTATGCCCTTAATATCTCCACTCCTCCAATGGTACTACTACACTAACTTAAAAACCTCTTTCTCGTTCATTTGGAAAAGCTCCCATATAACATACCTTGGGATGCAGCTTCTTAGTGACCTTTCCCGCCTATTATCACTAAACTTTTCTCCACTGCTCAAATCAATTAAAAATGACTACTGTAGATGGCAATATAATAAGATTTCCTGGTTGGCCAGAATTATGTTGTAAAAATGAACACCCTTCCTAGACTACTTTATCTCCTTCAGACATTACCGATTCATATCCTGAACTCCTGGTTCCAGTCAGTACAGACTCATCCAACAGTTCATTTGGTTCAGGAAATGACCCAGGATCAGCAGACTTATCCTATCACGCTCACCTCAACATGGCGGCTTTAGTCTCCCAGATATAAAAAATTATTACCATGCCATCCTGTTGAGTAGGGTATTGGATTGGACACGGAGTCGGGAGATTAAGCAATGGGTGGTATTGGAAAGCTTATATGTCCAACAGTACCCTGAGATTTTCCCATGGCTTCCAACTCTGTCCAGACTCCCGCACCCTCACCCAACTATATCCCCAACACTAGCCTGCTGGAAACTGCTACGCAGGAGACCTGAAGCGTCTTTGGAATTCAGTCCCCTTACCTCATTTCTAGGCAACACTGCATTTCCTCCCGGCCACACACTCTCCCACTACAAGAATTGGGCCTTAGAGGGCCTCTTCCGAGTGGGCCAGATGACACAGACAGCTGGAGTAAAACAATTCTCAGACATACAGACAAAATGGGACATACCAAGAACCGATTTCTGGAAGTACTTACAGGTACGACACTTCCAACTCACGGATAGTATTTTTAAACAGGCCTCCAGAGAAATGTCAACATTTGAAAGACTCTGTGTCTCACCTACACACCCTAGCCATGTAATATCCTCCCTATACAAGATATTACAAGGGACCAACCCCCAAACACACACTCTGTTTGTTCAGAAATGGGAAAGAGATTTGAAAATCTCATTATCGGAGAGAGAGTGGGAATCTGTTTTTCTCAAGGCACATAAAAGCTCCATCTGTGTACAAGTAAAAGAAACGCAATTTAAAGTATTGATGAGATGGTATAGATACCCTTCTCTCTTGCACGCTATCTACCCATCCATACCCCCCACGTGTTGGAGATGCCATAAGGATCTGGGAACCATGCTACATATATGGTGGACCTGCCCCCTCATTAAAACTCTTTGGGAAGATGTAATATCAGTCTCGACAGACATTATTCGTACTCCTGTCCCCACAGACCCGGCCTTTTGGCTGTTGAATCACTCTTCCATGTCTATATCCGCTTATAAGAAATCACTATTACGTCATCTAAGTAATGCTGCACGTGCGGTGAGTCCCACTTTTTGGAAATCCAGTACCCCCCCCACCCGATATTCATGGTTCTCTAGACTAGACTATTATATGAACATGGAAGACATGCTCTTGAGTTCAAAAGACAGAACATCTGAGTTTACAATTGTGTGGCTCCCGTGGATAGAGTATAAATCCTCCAAAGTATATAAAGATATCTCCTCATCTGTACATTGTGATTGATGACTCACTGATGATGACACGTATATGCTATTACTCTGGTCTATATATACTCTCGGCTCTTGGTAACCCCCTCTTTATCTTTCATTTCCGTTCTTTTCCTCCCTTTTCTACTCATTTATCTTGTTATATACTGATACGGAGCTAAGTGATTTTGGACTAATTATTTTGATAGTGTATATATATGGATATATACTATTATATTTCAGTTTGACTATTTTGTTGAATTATGTCCTGCAAACTATTTGTGTTTCAATTTGTATATGTATCTTCTTTCAATAAAAACAGAATAAATAAAAAAAAATTAAAATAATAATAATAAAATTCAATCCATTTAATTCTTGTAAAAGTCCAAATGGCTACATATTGTGTGACATGCATGATCAGCAATTTTCTGATGGCATGATGCTGCAAAAGAGCAAAAACAAATAAATGTAAGCCAAATAAAATGTTATTCTTGTCAAAATCCAAGTGGTTTCAGCTTATTGTTTGTGCGAGTGGTAAGAATTAAACCTATGAAGTAGCTAAAATAACGAGTGCTGTTGCTATGTGACTATAATACCCTCCACAAAAAAAAGAAGCAATTGATGTACTGTACATGTAACTTGAACTTTTATTAATTATATGTACCTTGATATGTTTTAATGCTCCTTTTTCACACAATTCCTAATGTGCCTTAAGTTAAATTTCCTCATAGGCCATAGTGGCATACAGTAAATTAAAACTCTTTTAACAGCTGCAGCCAATGTCCAACTAAAAGAGGATTAGTGGCTTGTGGCCAGGTGGGATCATTGGGGGACTGGTTTATTTACAGAAATCATAAATATACTAGCTGTACAAGGGTGTTGATGTAAAAACAACAACATATGCTATGCCGGCACATCATAGAAATGTAAAGGTTTGAGAAAGTCAATTGCTGACTCTAATTTACAATAGATTACACAGCTATAAGTCAGAAATGCAGACAAGGCTAGCAGTGTAAGGGTGTTCA
This sequence comes from Crinia signifera, assembly GCF_055691185.1. Taxonomy (NCBI): domain Eukaryota; kingdom Metazoa; phylum Chordata; class Amphibia; order Anura; family Myobatrachidae; genus Crinia; species Crinia signifera. The sequence goes on from NC_139218.1 coordinate 255,564,103, forward strand.
TGTGAAAATAAACAATATAAATCAACAAGCTATTGAAGCAAGTCCCTAAATGTAATGGTTTCAGAATGTCAAATGTTCACTTTCCTTTTCAATAGAGAATAAATGCCTGACCTGTACTAAGCCTTAAAAAGTGGTAAAATGGAGCTTGATAAACCAACAACCAATCAGCTCTAAACTATCGTTTTTCAAACACAGCCTGTGGCTTGGCAGTTAGTAGCTGTTTAGCTGGTGGTTTATCATTCTCCGGTTTTTTTTCCCGAGCTTAGCACTGGCCCATACAGAGGGGCAAATTTGCTAAGATTGAATGGATACGAATGCACATATTATTATCAGCCTAATTCAGCTGATTTGCTGTATTTATGTACTCCAAGCTCAGACGAATTCTGGTGCACAAATGAATATACCACTGATAGAACTTGGCCGTATATGGCCATAGAGTTTTATAGGATGGCCAAATGTACTATAATTCGTACAACTGGAAAATACTCCTCATTTTCCAGCCATATTTGGCTGAAGTCTGCACGGATCAGTAAGATCTGTGCAAGCTTCTCTGTGTAATAAGTAGACAAATAAATAAATAATAATCAATAAATGGAGTGGGGTCCCCCCTCTCGAGTATAACCAGCCCAGGGAATATTGAGTCTGTTCTAGTTGCACAAATGTAGGAGGGGGAATCAAATGGGGTCCCTCCTGTATTTCTATAACCAGCACCAGGCTCTGGCCCAGGCTTGGCTCCGAAAATATGGGGGACAAAAGGTTCATGTATTTTGAAAACTAGCACTGGGCTTAAACAGCCAGTGGTGTCATGCCACAGCCGGGGACACACTTTTTACATAAGGTCTCCCGGCTAAAGCATGAGCATCGTGGCCAGTCAGTGTGGGCCTGGTCCTTGGGAGAGTGGGCCCCCCAATAAAGGTGTCCCCCCTTAAAAGGGAACCCCGGCCTGGGCTGAAATCTGAGGCTGCCCCCCTGCCACCCCTGGGCTGTGGGCCGCGGGCTGATGGTATTAAAAGTTTTAAAAATATTATAAAGTATTGGGTTCTGTGGTGCAATAACAAGTCCCAGCGAGCCTCCCCCGCATACAGGGAACCACAAGTCCCAGGATGCAAGGCATTAATGGGCCCACTGGTTCTTGTAGTTACACAACAGAACCAATACTTAAATCAAACACACACAGAGTAATTTTGTAGTTTGCATGCATTTAGTTTAATGATGCTCTGGATATTTTTTAAGGAAATATTTTACCTGCACAACACTTTTGTTGGTAAGGTGCTCAATCAGAGGTCTGTCACTCAGGTGCCAAAAGGGAGGGGCAATTCTGGTTAGGAAAACAACATTTTGTATCCCAATTGCACACTGAGTGAGAGATATCTACATAATAATCAGATAATACAGAGATCTTGGTTGCATATATCTGCAGATATAGGGCTAAGCCCCCAGGCCGTACATCAAGGCATCTCTGTCACTGGGGGTCCCTAATACTGGGTATGGGTCTGGGGTGTGGGCCCCCAACATGCCGACACAGGCTGAGTACTCCAGGGCAGCACACAAATGAAAGCTAGTGGGGGTTAATAAGAAGCACACAGGTGCTATGTAGGGAAGTGAAGGTGTGATTCAAATACAAAATATACAATGTGATAGGAAAGAATAAGTGTTAATAAAGTGTTAGGGTGTGCTAACCTGGAGCAGACCAGCCCTACCAACACAGGGGGCACCACACTCCCAAACCCATCCCATTAGTAGTAACATATATGTCTGGGCTTAATAGCCCAGTGTCAGGCCACATGATAATGGCATATAACATCTGAGAGCCACCCCTGGAGATACCCCTGGCTTCTCCAATGGCACTCAGGTGTCAGCAATCCCTCCTAATGCTGACCCATCTATGCCTCTCTCAACTGCACAACACTTTTGTTGGTAAGCTGCTCAATCAGAGGTCTGTCACTCAGGTGCCAAAAGGGAGGGGCAATTCTGGTTAGGAAAACAACATTTTGTATCCCAATTGCACACTGAGTGAGAGATATCTTCATAATAATCAGATATTATTTCACCTGTCAGATTCTGCTTGTATTTGGTGACAACATTATGCCTCATACAATTTGTAGTTCATTTATTTTAATGAAAACTTGTATTATTACATTATTTGGAAGTAACCTCCTATGATGATGATCACTCACAATGTTCCCAGCTGAGCCAAACAATCTGAGGCTGATTCTGATGCAGCAGCATCCGGAGCAGCTTTTCTGCCTGGCTGTGGATGACTGTCATATAGTAACAAGCAAATTTGCCTTTGCATTTGGAAGCTGATCACGCCCACTGTTCTTATTTCTGCTGCAAGCTAATGCTTCATTAGTTTCTGGACTTCCACCAATCCCATGCTAGGTGCAATATACAAGGCTGAAACAAATATCCCATCTTTATTTGCACACTGAGAATGAGCATTGAAGCGTGTCCTCTAGAATCAATAATCAAAAGTACAATGTAGATATTTTAGAAATGATTGATTATAGATCCAATGATGCAGATTTACAGCACTTGACAGTAAAATCTTTATGCTGCATTTAAATAATTGTGAAGTACTGAAGGTTGCTAACTAACAACACTGAAAGGTGTACACAGGCACTAAAACAATCAACTAGACTATATTTATTTTGTTACCTGGAATAGGTTCTGCCATGTTTGTACTGCAGAACATTACCTTTGAGCAATATTAGTTAATACCATTCGCCATGTTCTACAGTATTTCTTATTTATTTTACTACATTTTAAAGCAATAGAATAAATTAGCACAGAAATTAACTTAAGATTTTAGGTACTTGTTTCCTAGCATGGCGCCCATCTCGTTGATTGTATGCCTTAAGTTTAAGGCACTTAAGGCATACAATCAACGCGATGGACCCGATTTTCTGTCAATCACCAGCTAATTTGCAGGTGAAAGACAAAATCGGGTTGATCGCGTCGGTCGCGGGCCATTATAATGGCCTGCGAAGCAATCAATGCGATCAACCCGATTTTACATAGGTGACAATGTGAAATGGGCCAATATGGCCCATTTCACATTGAATATGGTTAAAAAGTATGTTTAATGCCCCCCCCATTGTTAATGCCACCCCACTATTGACGCCAACCCGAAGCGTGGCAAGCGCAGCGAGCCCGCGAGGGGCGGCAGTATGCGTCCTCCGACCTTTTCATACCCCTACTATCCACGTCGGCGGGGAGTTGATTTAATAAAGTGTGGCGAGCCCGAAGCGTGGCGAGGGGACGCGGATACCTGTGAAGACCGCAAGGGGACGTGGATACCTGTGAAGCCCACGAGGGGACGCGGATACCTGTGAAGGTATCCGTGTCCCCTCGCGGGGCTCGCAACGCCGATGTGGATAGTAGGGGTCTGAAAAGGTCGGAGGACGCGTACCGCCACCCCTCGCGGGCTCGCTGCGCTCGCCACGCTTCGGGTTGGCATCACTGGAGGGGTTTACTAAGGGGGATTGCATATTTGCGCATGCACAAACGCCTAACATCGGACGGGGACCCCCTAAGAATCACCCCCTAAGTGTATGTTAGGTATGCCACTTTTTGTAATCAGCACATGCACAAAGTTGTTGCATGTGTACTTTAGGCTGGGTACAGAATGAGCAAGCAGTACCAGGAGGTTAGATGTGCAGCACGTAAAGCTAGCAATGTTACTAATGACCGTGGTCACCCGGAAATTGCCAACACAGGCTAAGCTTAAGTACACATTAGAAGACTTGCAAACAATGCTATTTTGTCAATGATTTCCTATGAACTGCTTGTTGCTCCCAGAGAATCAATACTGTGCATACACACTGAGCTATTTTACAAATGATAAAACAGTATACAGTACCTGACTGCCAAATCATTAGATTGTTAACAATATATGTCATTTGCTTTACCCAAATACCTGATGACCTGAATATACAAGAAAGTGAGGCCATATCTTTCAGGTCAGCTTACACGCTTATATTGTTACTACCTGGCTGCTGCAACGACCAGTGGCACCGCTGTTGGCTACCTAGGTGCTGTGCAGCTCAGCGAATATATGTTCCCTGCGTCTACGATCCCCAGGGCACATCAAGCGCATACCCTGTATGTGTTATGTATATCTGTACTGTCACTGTTTAGCTGTACCTAACCGGCTGCTGCACAGAAATCCAAATCAAATTCCTAGTATACGCAAGTATACCTGGCCAATAAAGCTGATTCTGATATTGTTTGTCAATTGTGCAAACACTTTAACAATGTGCGATAAATCGTTATACAACTCTTCCTGCATGTTCAGCAGATCATAAAAAGTGACCAACAACCTATGGAATTGCACACACTTGGCAATCTAAATAATTTGTCTTTCCAATCCATCGGAATCATCTAAATCATTTAAAATATTGTGTAATGTGTATTCGCCTTAAATGAATAGGCCGATGTATCAGTCAGCCACAAACACTGAATAATATATTAGGCAATAAAGGTTGAGTATCCCTTATACGGAAATCTGTTGATCTGTTGTCCAAATTATTCTGAAAACCAACCTGGCACTACTGGGGACATGATATGTAATTGGCACTACTGGGGACATGATATGTAACTGGCACTACTGGGGACATGATATGTAACTGCCACTACTGGGGACATGATATGTAACTGGCACTACTGGGGACATGATATGTAATTGGCACTACTGGGGACATGATATGTAATTGGCACTACTGGGGACATGATATGTAACTGGCACTACTGGGGACATGAGATGTAACTGGCACTACTGGGGACATGATATGTAACTGGCACTACTGGGCACATTATATGCAACTTTCACTAAATATGTGCAAGAAAATAAATCCTTAGTATCCATATCCAATTCATTGCCTGATATGGTACACAAACTTTGTTAAATTTTTTGAAACCTTCATTCATGCACAAATAACAAATATTTTTGTGTCTTTCATGTCTTTGATGTGTTTTACAACCAGCACTCATTTTGAAAATACTTACCTTTGGGAGTCCTGCAGCGGTGCCAGGAGCACTGCAGAAATAGCGTGGTGGCCATTTTGCCTACTATCTGTGCACACCCAGTGGAGTCTGAGGGCTCTAGGGCTCAGACTCCACAGCGCAGTGGAGGTTCATGCAAGCGCAGTAGGATCTGAGCACTAGAGCGAGCAGACCTTACACACCCAGAGCCACTCCTGGCAGAGAGGAGGGTGCACACAGGCCTCCACCTCTCTAAAGACATACATGCAATTTTTGTTCACACATGGGTCCCGTCCACATGATAGCTCATTGAAATCTAAAAATATTTTGAAATACAGAATAATCTATTATCCGAAATGCTTCTGTTCCCGGGTACTTTAGATAAGGGATACTTAACCTGTACTGTATATTGTTCAGTGGCCACATCCAAGGAGCATTGTGGGGCAAATTTATGAAGCTTGGTGAAGTGATAAAGCAACCATATCATATAGAAACTATATAGTGATAAAGTGACCAATCATAAAGCAGCATCTCCCAAATGCCAAATTGAAAATGAAAGTTAGGAGCTCATTGACTGCTGTGTTATCACTGGCCACTTTACCACTTCACAGGCTTAATAAATCTGTCCCCGTTTCCCGGAGGATATCATCAGAGCTGCTGTCCTGGCGAAATGTTCGGCGGTCCCACGCTTGGAAATTATGTCATCTGCAAGCGCCGCCACCGAACCTGTGTGCAGTGTGAATGGTGCTGGCCCGGGAACCTTCCGGGTCGGCAACGCAGTGTAAACGGGGCAAATCCCAGATCCGACCCAAATTGGAACTGTGGGCGAGCTTCACCAAACTAAAAATGCCGTAAAAACTCGGTTTTCGGGGTTTTTACCGCATTTTCATATGCAGCAAGGCGCCCCGCCGCTGGGGCTTCGCTGCGGGGGGTTACGCCAGTTCTATATGGCGTAACCCCATGGAAGCCTATGGGCTTCCCTTCGCGTCCCCCGCCACCCTGCGCGCCCCCCGCCGATCCGCGATGCCCTCCCTCACCTGTGTACGGGCAGCCTCCTGCTGTGCTGCCTGGACCAGTGACCACATCCTCCCTGCACCTCTTCCAAGTGCAGGGAGGAGGAAACGGCGCCCTTAAAGCCGGGTAAGTGTGCAGGCAGGGAGGGGGGAACCCGCTGCACATCACCGGCCATTGCTTTTGAGTTAATAATCGCATATGTTAGTGCATATGCGATTATTAACAATGCGAATGCCGGCGATGTGCAGCGGGGGTTATTAGTGAATCCCGCCCTCTGTTTGAAATAAAGGGTCATATCCGGGATTTTGATATAACCTTTTTGTTTGTACATATGACTTTTTTTTGTTAAATCTTTTTATTGAGAGAATAATATATGACAAATGAGAAGACATGACATATGGAATACATAGAGGCAGTGACGAGCAGTTTCTGTTATGAATGAACAAGTCAGTAATGGTTTACATATATTAACATCTAACATGTGTCATTGAGCAACCATATTGAGCCATAAAGTCACTGGTCTCACCAACACACCTCTGGTAAAAGGATGGGGGAAGCCTACAATAATATTCACAAAATCGACAAAATCGGGTTGATCGCGTCGGTCGCGGGCCATTATAATGGCCTGCGAAGCAATCAATGCGATCAACCCGATTTTACATAGGTGACAATGTGAAATGGGCCAATATGGCCCATTTCACATTGAATATGGTTAAAAAGTATGTTTAATGCCCCCCCCCCATTGTTAATGCCACCCCACTATTGACGCCAACCCGAAGCGTGGCAAGCGCAGCGAGCCCGCGAGGGGCGGCAGTATGCGTCCTCCGACCTTTTCATACCCCTACTATCCACGTCGGCGGGGAGTTGATTTAATAAAGTGTGGCGAGCCCGAAGCGTGGCGAGGGGACGCGGATACCTGTGAAGACCGCAAGGGGACGTGGATACCTGTGAAGCCCACGAGGGGACGCGGATACCTGTGAAGGTATCCGTGTCCCCTCGCGGGGCTCGCAACGCCGATGTGGATAGTAGGGGTCTGAAAAGGTCGGAGGACGCGTACCGCCACCCCTCGCGGGCTCGCTGCGCTCGCCACGCTTCGGGTTGGCATCACTGGAGGGGTTTACTAAGGGGGATTGCATATTTGCGCATGCACAAACGCCTAACATCGGACGGGGACCCCCTAAGAATCACCCCCTAAGTGTATGTTAGGTATGCCACTTTTTGTAATCAGCACATGCACAAAGTTGTTGCATGTGTACTTTAGGCTGGGTACAGAATGAGCAAGCAGTACCAGGAGGTTAGATGTGCAGCACGTAAAGCTAGCAATGTTACTAATGACCGTGGTCACCCGGAAATTGCCAACACAGGCTAAGCTTAAGTACACATTAGAAGACTTGCAAACAATGCTATTTTGTCAATGATTTCCTATGAACTGCTTGTTGCTCCCAGAGAATCAATACTGTGCATACACACTGAGCTATTTTACAAATGATAAAACAGTATACAGTACCTGACTGCCAAATCATTAGATTGTTAACAATATATGTCATTTGCTTTACCCAAATACCTGATGACCTGAATATACAAGAAAGTGAGGCCATATCTTTCAGGTCAGCTTACACGCTTATATTGTTACTACCTGGCTGCTGCAACGACCAGTGGCACCGCTGTTGGCTACCTAGGTGCTGTGCAGCTCAGCGAATATATGTTCCCTGCGTCTACGATCCCCAGGGCACATCAAGCGCATACCCTGTATGTGTTATGTATATCTGTACTGTCACTGTTTAGCTGTACCTAACCGGCTGCTGCACAGAAATCCAAATCAAATTCCTAGTATACGCAAGTATACCTGGCCAATAAAGCTGATTCTGATATTGTTTTTCAATTGTGCAAACACTTTAACAATGTGCGATAAATCGTTATACAACTCTTCCTGCATGTTCAGCAGATCATAAAAAGTGACCAACAACCTATGGAATTGCACACACTTGGCAATCTAAATAATTTGTCTTTCCAATCCATCGGAATCATCTAAATCATTTAAAATATTGTGTAATGTGTATTCGCCTTAAATGAATAGGCCGATGTATCAGTCAGCCACAAACACTGAATAATATATTAGGCAATAAAGGTTGAGTATCCCTTATACGGAAATCTGTTGATCTGTTGTCCAAATTATTCTGAAAACCAACCTGGCACTACTGGGGACATGATATGTAATTGGCACTACTGGGGACATGATATGTAACTGGCACTACTGGGGACATGATATGTAACTGCCACTACTGGGGACATGATATGTAACTGGCACTACTGGGGACATGATATGTAATTGGCACTACTGGGGACATGATATGTAATTGGCACTACTGGGGACATGATATGTAACTGGCACTACTGGGGACATGAGATGTAACTGGCACTACTGGGGACATGATATGTAACTGGCACTACTGGGCACATTATATGCAACTTTCACTAAATATGTGCAAGAAAATAAATCCTTAGTATCCATATCCAATTCATTGCCTGATATGGTACACAAACTTTGTTAAATTTTTTGAAACCTTCATTCATGCACAAATAACAAATATTTTTGTGTCTTTCATGTCTTTGATGTGTTTTACAACCAGCACTCATTTTGAAAATACTTACCTTTGGGAGTCCTGCAGCGGTGCCAGGAGCACTGCAGAAATAGCGTGGTGGCCATTTTGCCTACTATCTGTGCACACCCAGTGGAGTCTGAGGGCTCTAGGGCTCAGACTCCACAGCGCAGTGGAGGTTCATGCAAGCGCAGTAGGATCTGAGCACTAGAGCGAGCAGACCTTACACACCCAGAGCCACTCCTGGCAGAGAGGAGGGTGCACACAGGCCTCCACCTCTCTAAAGACATACATGCAATTTTTGTTCACACATGGGTCCCGTCCACATGATAGCTCATTGAAATCTAAAAATATTTTGAAATACAGAATAATCTATTATCCGAAATGCTTCTGTTCCCGGGTACTTTAGATAAGGGATACTTAACCTGTACTGTATATTGTTCAGTGGCCACATCCAAGGAGCATTGTGGGGCAAATTTATGAAGCTTGGTGAAGTGATAAAGCAACCATATCATATAGAAACTATATAGTGATAAAGTGACCAATCATAAAGCAGCATCTCCCAAATGCCAAATTGAAAATGAAAGTTAGGAGCTCATTGACTGCTGTGTTATCACTGGCCACTTTACCACTTCACAGGCTTAATAAATCTGTCCCCGTTTCCCGGAGGATATCATCAGAGCTGCTGTCCTGGCGAAATGTTCGGCGGTCCCACGCTTGGAAATTATGTCATCTGCAAGCGCCGCCACCGAACCTGTGTGCAGTGTGAATGGTGCTGGCCCGGGAACCTTCCGGGTCGGCAACGCAGTGTAAACGGGGCAAATCCCAGATCCGACCCAAATTGGAACTGTGGGCGAGCTTCACCAAACTAAAAATGCCGTAAAAACTCGGTTTTCGGGGTTTTTACCGCATTTTCATATGCAGCAAGGCGCCCCGCCGCTGGGGCTTCGCTGCGGGGGGTTACGCCAGTTCTATATGGCGTAACCCCATGGAAGCCTATGGGCTTCCCTTCGCGTCCCCCGCCACCCTGCGCGCCCCCCGCCGATCCGCGATGCCCTCCCTCACCTGTGTACGGGCAGCCTCCTGCTGTGCTGCCTGGACCAGTGACCACATCCTCCCTGCACCTCTTCCAAGTGCAGGGAGGAGGAAACGGCGCCCTTAAAGCCGGGTAAGTGTGCAGGCAGGGAGGGGGGAACCCGCTGCACATCACCGGCCATTGCTTTTGAGTTAATAATCGCATATGTTAGTGCATATGCGATTATTAACAATGCGAATGCCGGCGATGTGCAGCGGGGGTTATTAGTGAATCCCGCCCTCTGTTTGAAATAAAGGGTCATATCCGGGATTTTGATATAACCTTTTTGTTTGTACATATGACTTTTTTTTGTTAAATCTTTTTATTGAGAGAATAATATATGACAAATGAGAAGACATGACATATGGAATACATAGAGGCAGTGACGAGCAGTTTCTGTTATGAATGAACAAGTCAGTAATGGTTTACATATATTAACATCTAACATGTGTCATTGAGCAACCATATTGAGCCATAAAGTCACTGGTCTCACCAACACACCTCTGGTAAAAGGATGGGGGAAGCCTACAATAATATTCATCAGTCAAGTCTAATAATGTAAATATGACTGTTAAAGTTAATGAACTTTACACCCATGCACTAGACAGAAAACAATAGAAAAGTGTTTTCTGTTTGTGCTATTACTGTTGAATGTGTCCATAAAAAGAATTTAAATATAAATAAAAACCATCAGACAGTGGATGAACTTCAAGAACAGCAAGACTATTTTCTTTGTTTCTTGTCCTAAAATAATTGTAGATATAATAAACATATATACAGTATGTATATAGCTATGTATAGGCTGTGCAGCATTGGAGACTGACACAATACTTGACTTGAGAAGTGCATGACGCTTGCAGCACAGGCCACCTGCACATATGGAATCCTGAGATGTACACGCGTGTCATTGTCACCGTACTCCCTCCTCCGGAGCCGCCGCTGACGTCAGCAGCCTGGCCGGTGCCCCCTTGCAGCCAGCAGGAGGAGAAGGAGAGGGAGCAGAGAAGGAAAAGACGAAGAAAGGAGAGGAGGAAGGAGGGAGGGAGTTATGCAAAGACGGAGGTCACTGGGTAACAGTGCGCTTCTGTCCTGGAGCAGGGAGCAGCGAGCAGCATCTGAGTGCAAGGAAACAAGTGGCAGACACAGAGGAGCGGGACTCACTCATCATCATCACCAGAGATTAGTAACATCTCCTGGAGGGGAGCATCACATAAACCACCGCCTGCCCCATTACTTGCCGCCTGACTCCTTACACCTCCTGCAGCCTGGCAGCACAGTCCCTACAGTGACCTGTACAAAGTGTAAGTGGCCGTCTCCCAGCATAAGCTGTCGGTCTCTCCCTGATCCCTGCTCCTTCACCCTGTGCTATCTGAGTGCTGAACCTGGGAGGGGACCATGGCTTCATCTGCCAGTGGGATGGAGGAAGTGCGTTCCTCGGTCCTCACCCCTCTGAAGCTGGTGGGACTTGTCTGCATCTTCCTGGCCCTGTGTCTGGATATCGGAGCCGTTCTGAGCCCAGCCTGGGTGACGGCGGACAACCAGTACTACCTGTCCCTGTGGGAGTCTTGCAAGAAACTAGGCAACGACTGGAAGTGCGACTCAACATTGCAGAGCGGTGAGAGACTTCCCCAGCTTCTAGTCCTCTCTAGCACTCAGTATGCCAGCAGTACCCCATCTCCTTGTCCTCCCTCATACTTCATGCACCAGCAGTACCCGGCTCCTTCTCCTCCCTCATACTCCATGCACCAGCAGTACCCGGCTCCTTGACCTCAGTCACGCACACTCCATATACCAGCAGCACCCTACTGTAGCTCCGAGTCCTTAATTGCACCCCATGCACCATCAGTACCCCAGCTTCTTGAGCTGTCACCCACACTCCATTTACCAGCAGCACCTACTGTAGCTCCGAGTCCTTTATTGCACCCCATGCACCATCAGTACCACAGCTTCTTGTCCTGTCACTCACATTCCATTTACCAGCAGCACCTACTGTAGCTCCGAGTCCTTTATTGCACCCCATGCACCATCAGTACCACAGCTTCTTGTCCTGTCACTCACACTCCATTTACCAGCAGCACCTACTGTAGCTCCGAGTCCTTTATTGCACTCCATGCACCAGCAGTACCCCAGCTTCTTGCCATCAGTTACTCACACTCTATTTACCAGCAGCCACAAAACCTTCTTGTCCTCCCTCATACTCAATACACCAGCAGTGCCTCAGCTTCTTGTCCTCAGTCACTCACACTCCATTTACCAGCAGCACCTACTGTAGCTCCGAGACCTTTATTGCACTCCATACATCAGCAGTACCCCAGCTCCTTGTCATCAGTCACTCACACTCTATTTAGCAGCAGCAACCAAACCTTCTTGTCCTCACTCATAGTTGATGCACCAGCAGTGACCCAGATACTTGTCCTCAGTCACTCACACTCCATTTACCAGCAGCACCCTAGCTCCTAGTCGCCTCTTGCACTCCATGCACCAGCAGTACCTTAGCTCCATGTCCTCAGTCTGTCACACTCATATACTATCATCACTCTTAGTCCTCTTGCACACCATGCACCAGCAGTACCCTAGCATCTTCTCAGTCACTCACCCTCCATTTACCAGCAGCACATTAGCATCTAGTAGCCTCTTGCACTCCATACACCAGCAGTACCTTAGCTCCTTGTCTTCAGTCACTCACACTCATATACTATCATCACTCTTAGTCCTCTTGCGTACCATATACCAGCAGTACCCCAGCATCTTGTCCTCAGTCACTCACTCAGCAGCACCCTAGCTCCTAGTCCTCTCTTGCAATCCATGCACCAGCACCACCCCAGCTCCTTGTACTCACTCCCACTGCATATACTGTACCAGATGCAACCCAGCTGGTCCTCACTCATAGTTCATTCATCAGCCTCTTCCCTGTTCCTTGACCTCACTCACAAGTTGCACCCAAGCTCCTTGTCCTCTCACTTTGCACCAGCAGCACCCATCTCCTTGTTGTGGCTCACACCCCATATATTAGCAGCATCTGTTAGTCTTCTGTCTCATGTCACCCAGCACACTTCTTCCTTGAACTCTCTTATGTATTGATATAAACGAACACATCACCATTTAAATCACTAGTGCTATTTGACCCTTAGTATATGGTGCTGTTGGATGGTGTATGTGTTTTTCTGCAAGTGTGCTCAGGTAACCTGCTACTACATTCCAAATCTAATTGAAAACATACAACTGCTTTAAGATAAAAATATGAATATTTCATACTGTGCAATGTAAGTTTCAGTGACTATATGAATGGATCTGGTTTGACCTCTTGCCAATCCATTAGGTTAGGTTGTGGCTTCCTGATATTTACCTATTAAGATTCAATTTGTTACTCTGTTGCCTGAGTCTGTGTTGGATAGTGAGTCCTTTAAACTAATGCACATCAGAGCTGGATATACTGTATGTTCCTCTGTTTGTGCCATTGCAGTTGTGATGCACATTTGGCCACAGGTTGTGTTAAATCAGAGTAATCTCTAATTTCAGAGTGTTTATTTTTACATACCGTATGCATATTCCTGGCATGGTTGTTGTAAACCTACTAACCTTTTCTCAATGATCAGGTGATAATCACAAACCCGACTTATCAAATTAGTTTAGATGGACAAAATCCATGTAAGTTGATGAAATCATCCATTCACTCTGCACACCGAGTGTACATAACCCATATTTATGGTTTGCCACAAATGCATCCCTATTGTTTCAATATTTCATTGACATTTAATATTGTGTGCATTTTTCAGTGCCAATCATGATTGTACCGTACTGTATGTATTGTAGCACCTGCCTCCAAGGGAGGTTTTCTTGTTGTAAATAAATGTGACACACATTGTGCTTGAGAACATTCTGCTAAGCAAAATGTTATTTTACCTACATCTTACATCTATGCTTATATTACAAGTAAATACATTGGCAATGTAATATAATGCCTCTAGTCTCTACTTCAATTACAATTTAGGTTACATGAATCATTATCTAGATAAAGCATATCCCCTAGTGAAGTAGATGCCCACTATCACTACATTTGTGAAATGTTCTAATGTAAAAGCTTTCAGCTGAAGTCATAAAGACTACTGATGTGAAAAAGCAAATAAACCTCAATGCGTGTTTATTTTCTTCAATGATATAATAGAGCCAATATATTTTTACGTGGATCCTAAGTGTGATGAAAATGCTATGGCAGGCTAGAGTGCAATTATCAGCTCGGTTCCCACTAGAAAGGCTATGACAAGTGATATGAGATTAGTTTCCTGCATTAACTGTTAAAAAATTGTAGAAGACTGTTACACTGCTATTATAGAATGCACACTCATCCCTGTTGCAGTGATTGTTTCCAATACTGGTATACATTACCACGGATGTAGCTGTAATACTTTCTGTTATATACTCTATATCCTATCTATAGAGTTGAAACAAAGTCACAATCCCATGTCAAAATCTTACACTCCCGTGCGAAAGGAATTTCTCTATTATATGATAGTGGTTCCATTTTGTACTTTGTAGCTGCTGCAACCATTATTTTTGTACAAGAAGCATGTCAATTACATTATATTAATTATGCAAGAAAACAAATGAGTAATAAAATGGTTTTATAACTTTACTGCCTCTCTTCTAAGTTGACAAACCCACCACCACATCAACATTATATGTGGTTATAACACGCAGTTTTGGTATTCAAGTCCTCCCATTTTCTATGTGGCTACTCAATATATGTTCTTTGTGGCATTTTTTAATTTTATGTTATGTTAGAACAAATAGAAGATGCTTCCAAATCCTCCTATATAAGTATAAGTTTAAAATCCCTGCAATCATTTTTTGGTTTTTATGACCAAGACTTCTAACTGGTTTATTAATGTGCATTTCTGAAATCTCCTTAGCAACTGCAATTATATCAATGTGTTAGCTTCCTGTTATAATATCCTGTTTCTACCTTCGTTTTGTATACTTAAAATAGCAAAGAGCTTAAACTGGAGTATTTCCATTTCTGAGCTGCATTTTCTGCATGCATGTTTCACTGATTGTATGCTGGAGACTGTGTATGTGAAGTTGAAAGGCCATGACAAAGCTTGTTGAGGATAATGCAAGATGGCTTATGCTATTTCTAAAGGCTCATTTCATGTCAGCAGTCTCCTTTTTGTGGAAGAAAACAAAAGAATTGCTTTACAATATGAGAAATGTTACATTTTCACACACAAGTCAAAAATAAGAAACAGATGTGGCTTTCATCCAACTACTTCAAATCCCTTGATTTGTTTTTTCTTATTATTTTTTTTGTAATGTTTACTTTTTTTTGAAAGTTTCTGCAATGTGCGTCCCTTGCTTGGCTAACAAAATAAAAATGGGCATTTCAAGGTCATTGCACAAGCCCAGTTTCTCCAGCTATTTCTTGAGTAAATTAATAATTATGCCTGAACAGACTCTTTATGTCTGGGATCTGTGGCTTTTATATAAAGGGTAGTTGTGGGGCTGTGAAACCCCCTCCCAGCACCAATTTATCCTAATGATATGGGAAAAAAATGTTCTTGGTGTAACTGTCCAAAGAAAGAATGATAGTCAATCATAAGATGAAAATGGAATTATACAGACCGAGACATACCAAACACAGCACTGTCTTTTCTATGGTTACCACAACACATTTTCATTCTTGTTTAACCAAAGCTCCTCATGTGGTAGTATTGAGAGAGTTCCCATTTCTGCTAGCTGGATCCTGTTCAAGTCCTTGTACAGTAATTGAAGCCTTTCGAGTGGTGTTTTATGCAAGTTGTTTTTCCATTTGGGTTGCGGAACAATGTCCTAAACCAGTTATGCAGGAGCAAATTCCTGGGAATGTATTATAAACAAATATGTTCATCTTAGTTGCCACTATGGGTATCATATATCTAACATGTGAAGACCACTTGATATTTTTCTTAAAGATAATAAGTAAGAACAGAGGTCCGTTTTAGAAGAAACATATAAGATTTTCTGGAAATTTAGCCAATGAGCCTGTTTATTTTTCTACAAAATCAAGACCAAGGTCAAAAAAGTTATCGGATGAAGCCAGGGAAGATAACCAGATTGCTTAACATTCAACAAGGTTAAGAGGATAATTACCAATTGAAAATGAAGCCCTATTACCTGGGGTTCAACATTCAGGTTCAACATGGTCTGATGGATATTAAGCTGTGTTAAATGACCTTATTACAGTAGTTACTATTTAATATATTAATAACATGGGACATTAAGGAGTTTTGTAGTGTCATTTGCCCTAAACATGTACAGTTATTTCTTGTCAGCAGTTTGCTTACACTGTTACACTTAACTGTTAGTGTACTGGAATTAAGAAATGTTAAGAGTTGTAAAAAGCTCTACAATTACAGTTCCCGGTTTTAATGATATAAATGCTAAAGTTTTCATGAAATAAAATGAACCAAGATACACATTTGGGAGGTTATTCTGATCGTAGCGGCCAAACGTGCGTACGTTCGCTATTAACGTACGCTATCCGTACGCGGCCGTTGGGGTTGAGTCCACCCACAACTCAGCCGCATACGTACGGGCAGAAACAACGTCGAAGGGGAGTGGCGTACAATTGAGCGTACGCCAACGTACACGGACGGACCAGCCCTTACACTCCGACAACTGGCGTACAACAGAGCGTACGCCAGCGTTTACGGACGTCTCTCGTCCGTCTTCCCACCGACTTCTTGCGGCTATCTGAGCGTACGCCAGCTTGCACGGACGGGTCCCTATTGTTTTCAATAGAAAACTCAGCTTATGTCACCGCTCGTGAGAGTGAGCGTACGTCCGTGTACGCTGGCATACCCTTCACATATATGGACCTGCAAATCTTGCCTTTGAACTATAATTATGAAAATTAATTAATTGATTGAATTAATTAATGTGCAAAATAGTGGCCATGGGCTTAAAACATTGCTGAAACATCCTTTGTAGGTGTTAGATGTGGTTTATGTTATTGTATCATAAATACAAAACCTATGTTTGTATTAGAGTGAACACGTTGACACATGTCGACTTGTGTAGATTGAGTGTGCTACTGTGTAAAGTCTATGAAAGCACGTAGTGAATGTGTATAACTGTTTCGCAAATACCTACCTAAGCATATATAAGCAGGTCTTAAAAAGATTCTTACCTTAAATTAAACAAACCTTTAAATGTAGAGAAGTATAGAAAGATAAGCTTCCAATGTGTTTGAGTGCTGTGTGTGGCTTGCAGGTAGTGAAATCATGGTTTGGACTTAATAGACTGCAGCATTGCTTATTACATTCAGGTGTATGTGTTTGAGTAGTAATCAGCGTAAATTAGCAAACCCAGGCGCACGCTGGCATGCGGTATCTGTAGGGGTGGTTTGAGATGGCGGTTGGCGGCCGCCTGTTTTGTGTCCGAAATGAACGGTGCTTTATTCGATCGTGCGGTAGTAGCACCGCTCATTTTTGGTGCACACCCCCGTGTACGCCCATATTTACGCCCATTTTCCCTCATTATTTCGGCCGCTCCCCTCATCACGCCCCTATGCCGCCCCCAATGCCCGTACACTCGCGTATAGGTTTTTTCGCACGTAGAGACCCGTCCGTAAGCGTTGTGGAGTGTTCGCACCTGCGCATTAGCGAATGTACGCATGCGCAGATCATAAAAAACCCCGGGACGTACGCGTACGGCCCGGCTGCACCAACCAGAATAAGGCCCTAAGTCACTTGTACTCAAACATGGATATGCTTAAAACCAGGACTGTAATGACGGAGTTTAGGAACCTCTGCACAGAAGGATTTATTTTCTGTACGTGGTTAAACTACCAGTATATTTTGGATTGTGGCAGAAAATCATAGCACCTAGAAGAAAACCAGTGCAAGCATGGGGAGGACATACAGTACACATTTTATTTTTTTGACCCCGTCAACATTCTCATGTTAATCAGACAACTGTTGACTAATTATTTAGCATGACTTGTCAACAGTCAGAGATTGTTAACAGGGTCCAAAAATGTTTTGTCATTCAGCATTTCTTCTTAGATGATACAGTATGTCAACATGATGAACTGTCAACACACTGTCCCTGGTGGTCTAGTTGCTTTTCCCCTTCTTCTGGCAGTAGCAACAGCTCCAATGTCTTCGCCTGGGTCCTGGTGGTCATGTCTCTTTTGCTTCTGCCACAAGGTGCCAAAGCCGCTACATTCTGGTGAGTATTTCTCCATATCCTTAACCCTAATCCTTCCCCTAGTATCTAACCCCACCCCACCCCCCATAACAGCAGCATAACTCACACCTCCCCGCCACCTAACCCTTCTGACAGTGCCTTATCCTTATGGTCACATGTAGATTGTTTGAAGATGTCAAGCTGATGCTAGTCAACCATTTGACCATTTGAACCATGTTGATAGTTTAATGTTGACATTGTGGTGTCGTCCTTAAGAACATCAACATGGTTACTGTAATAAACCATCGGCCAGACGTGATACAAATTCCTCACAGTTGCAACCCAACCTCAGTGATGTGATGCAGTAATTCTAACCAGTGGTCCAAACATGAAATGGCCTCTAACTACATTTTTTGACTAGAGATTTTTTTTTCCAAAAAATGGAAATGCATCTTGGAATTGAGTTTAGTGGTGTTATTGACCCCATACACACTAACATTTTCATTTATGATTGTTTGTACCACTGCACACATTCTCTGAATATGTCCGCTCCATTCAACATAAGTGACTGTGTTGAGGTAAAGTTCAAGTGCTCTTTAACCACCGCATGTGAAATGGGATGCTGTAGCATGAAAAGTTTTAAGACTTGAGAAACAATGTTTCAGGAAGATTAAATTAAATAACAGTAATCTTTGCAGTAGCTTTTAAAGTTCTGGAATTCATACTAATATCCTTAGAAACTCATGTGTTCACTTGTTATTAGATTGTTTTATAGCATATGCATATTATTTAGTGCTTTACAGAGTATAAACATTCAGAGCAGTCCCTGCCCCAGTGGGGCATAAAATATATATTCCCTACTAATATTTCTTTTTGGAGAGTAATGGAAGTTAGAGCACACATAGAGAACATATATACAAACTGCACACAAATACATCCGAACAATACGAGGTGGCAAGTTTGACCACTGCTCCACTGTGCTGCAATGGACCTATTTCCTAAAACATCTGTTACGCAAGCAGATAAGAATTGTAATATTTCACAGGCAATATCATAACCATTTTAAAATATGATTTAATAAGTATATTTCTTTTATCCAGTACTCTTTAAATACTTTTGTGCTGATGTGTTCCAAGGAAAAGCCAGATGATACTAGTTTGTATTACTCATACAGGGCATCACAGTTCAGTCCATTTTAGTTGGTCTGTGCAGTGCCATAGGAAGCAAAGGTGCCCTATGCCAGAGCCCCACAACTCTTGCACACTTGACATAGTGACATCACAGGACAAGGACCCTACAACTGTATATGTAGCCAGGCATGCCATAGGGGTGCTGCCAGTTCCACCACCCCTCTTTAAGGCCCTGGGTCTATGCCAGTAATCAATATACATAATAAAAAAGGGGTACTGGAGAAATGGTGTTAAACATTAAGCAGCACAATATTATTCCTCTTCATAGTGTTGGCTTACAGTTCCTACATAATTTCTAAATAACTCTGTATGCCAACCTTGGATAATCCGGTTGGTGGCACCTTTCATTTATAAGCAGTCTTCAGCCGTCAATGGCTGTCAAAGGTGTCACCATGGTTACCATTTTATGTGTTTATTTTATTTTTTGAAAGGATCCATTTTATTTGACATTTATTTTATGTACTTCATAAAGTTTTTATTCTGTGAAGACTGAATCTTCCATTGATTTTTATATAGTGGAAGCTGATTCCATTATCACTTTTAACCCATCCAGTATTGTGTTCCTTTAAAACACTCCCTCTTATCATCAGTGCTTTGTAAATGATGGCGCCTAGTATGAGATGTTTGGATACAATTTGCAAATTCATTCACACCAGTGAATCTTTGAAATTAGTCTGATTTTAGAACCAAACAAATTGATTTACCAATTTCTAGGGTCCTAGCCCATTCTGGATTGTATGTGTGGTAGAGGATTATAGTATTGCTCAATACAGTAGTACCCCTTTCACATTGCACTTTTAAACCGGTATATTGCCGTTTTTTCCCCATTTTAAAACATTTAAGGCTGCAATGTGCAAGTGCCAAAGTTGATTTACCGGTTAAAGATAACCGGTATTTCAACACGGTTAAAAAGCAGAGTCCTACACGTTTTAAAGCCGTTTTTTAGGCAGTGTGAATGGCTCTATTTCAATGGCTTGAAACGTGTCCCTTGGGGGTTAAACGGGTTGAATTTTGAATGGTATTAAATGATTTTTAAAACGGTTTTCACCTGCAATGTGAAAGGTCTCAAGGCTCAGACCCGTTTTAAAGTCCCATTTAAGAATACCGTGTCATTACCCATTTCTGCAATGTGAAAGCAGTTAATCAGTTAATCATGTATTCTCAAGTGCCAATGTGTGATCACAGCAAAGCAGAAAACCCTGTAGCAATTGTTTGTGTTCTGTTAGTAACACTTTACACTGACAGGTTTGTAAAATAGCTTCTCCCTAGCAAAACAAACACAGGAGGGCAGAGCCAGACTGTTCTGAGCTGTGTCTGGCCAGGGTCATGTGATATTTTGACTACTATATACAGGCTTTGACTAGGAAACAGAGGAAATGGGAATCCAACCAGTCTGTGCTGGGCACACCCTATGCTGCAGTAAGATGTTGTTGTGTACAGGAAACATGTAATATTTATAAATATTTAAATCTAAAGATGGAGCCGCAACATATAAGCAAAAACAATAACAGTATGTCTCATGGGAAGTTGATGATTTGTCATTGTAATGTAATAAAAATGACTTTGCAAAAACCATAATATTTGACATCACAAAAAACATTAAATCATTTCTAGAAAATCGGTTTACTTAAGCTGAGCTCTTGAAAAAAACAAAAAATGATAGTCTGACGCACTGGGCTGCTTTAAAAAAACAACAACAAAAACCAACAATAGCAACAACAAATCAGAATTCAGGGAGAACATCATGCTGTAGGAGAAATGTACTGTATGGATTTCTCCTTGACCCATTACTTTTAGAAACATTAGTTCACATTACTAATAGTGTAGCCCTGCCTGTGCTGCAAAAGTTCTGAATGCAGTGTGACATCACTCAACAGTTTCAACACAGCTACATCAAAATACAATAGATAAGGAATATAGCATGGCGCCGCCAGCGTGCAAAAGTCAATACGGGTCTAATTCCATAGATACATTGTTTATATTTCCTATATCTTATATGGCTATCTCCTGTTGTTTTTGATGAAAAGATTAACTACAGAAAAAAAAATCTAAGCTAAGCTACTCATGGTGACATACAGCACAAATCCTATTTTGTTAAATACATGCTACTTAAGGGCTGCTCAACAGTGTTTGCCACCCTGGCTTGTACAGGAGAGAAACAAATTGGAAGCACAATTAGTTTGCTACTTGCATACCAAGCTCTGTCTCTCTTCCTGCCTCATCCTGCTTTACGCCAGCACTTCAGTTCTCACAGGATACAACACTGACATGGAGAGGTCCATTACTGGCCCTGGGTCTATTAACATGCTAATCACCCAGCGGAGCCTCAGTTGAACTGGGAAAGAAGGAAGGGGATTTTTACAAACATATCACTGTACATAAACTAAAACCTGATGCTTTCTAATCCTACACAGGTTATTGAGTTAAATTAATTAGGTCAACAATCGTATCTATAGTGTGTCAATAGTAATTGGTCTATAATGAAGGGTCTATATATTGGGTCTTTAATAAAGGTCTATATTGTGTCTGTAATGAAGACAAACCCAATGACCTATAATTTTCAAGATGTATTTAAAACATACATTAAACCTATCCTTTAAACTGCAAAACTGGTTATGCCACAATAGTTGTGGATTTTTTTTTTCAAAGTGCCTGTAGCTTGAAATGTGTTCAAGTCTCCGAAAGTCTAAATAAGTAGTCACGTTTGTGGTTCATAAACCACCTTTACTATTATGGTAATTGATAAGGCCTAGTGTAACAATCTACTTTAGTATAATGAGATATAATAAAAAGAAAATGCTACATTGAGGGGCAGATTTATTAAGCTTGGTGAAGTTTCACCAAGCTTAACAAATCTGCCCCTTAATCCTACAGTATATAAGCTTAATAAAATAATGCCAATCACACTAATGCTAGTAAATGGTACATATGGACAGATTATTGATGAGGATGAAATAAGTGATTTCAGTTGCCTTTTGAAAGTTATTTTACTTGTGGGCTTGTTTTTTCAACAAATGCTAAAACCCATTGCAAATGATACATTTATTTGCATATGATACATGTGCTCCAAACAATCAGTTCCAGACGGTCACATGTTTAGCTGCTGTCATGTGTTTGAAAACTGACAGTTGGAAGCTGATTGGCTTGACCACAATTTATGATACACAAGGAGTTCTATCATGCATAAGTTTTAGACTTGATGATAAATGAGAATCTTGGATTTCTGTCCATTCTTGATAGTACTATAAGTACGAAACCACCATCATTTATGTTTTTTATCCAAAGTTACATTTTTTTTTACTAATGTTAATACAAACAATGCAATACTCACGCAAAACTATTTTCTCAATATATTTAAATTGCCAGACATTTACCATTGTCAAGTACCAGTGGCAGGGGACACCTGCTCATCATGGTGATGTCCACACTAATAAAAGTCCCACCTTGCAGTGACATTGGACATATGTGCTTAATAACAGTGACAGTGAGACAACCCTTTCAAAGTGGGACTTTCTTGCCTAAAGGTGGCCATACATCAGAAAGATATTGTACCCAATCATACAATTTCAATTGATTGTAAGATGGATTGTATGCAGATTGTGTGCACATCTTGTGCACACAATCATACAATCAATCATCAGATGGATTGTATGACTGATTGTATGATGGATTGTATGCAGATTGTGTGCACATCTTGTATACACAATCATGCAGCAGATGGATTGTATGACTGATTGTATGATGGATTGTGTGTAGATTGTGTGTCCAAAAACCACCAAGGACTGCCGGGGATTTCAAGGGAAATTGTACACAATCATGAGTGCAAGCGATCTTAAGATCGATCTTTCTGATGTATTGCCAGCTTTAGTCAAGACAGCTTGGTGATATGGGGCCTGGTTCACCTTAGATCATACATGATGATAAGTTGCTCGCAGCAGCTTAGCGTAATCCTTAAGCAATGTTAATGCAGGAGACGATGCATACCACCCCCTGCCTGCATTTGTAATGGCATCGAACTGCAGTGTGATCGCAGTTTAGAGGAATGTTGCGACCATCGGTCGTGGTGTCCCTCTGTGACTACAGTCTGAGAAAATCTAACCTTAAAAGGCTTGCAGTTGCAGGCTGGCTTGTGGGGCCAAGGAAACTGTGTATCTCAGCACAGTCTTTGGACCATCCACTCACGGAAAATGGGGGTGACATGCCCCCATTTCCAGAAACGCTGGTCACCCCCTCACAAATGCCTCTGTCTGTCATTCATTCAAAGATGTTCAATATTCTGTGGTGTGACGTCAAGATCCGTTCTGCGCATGTTCAGAATGTCCTGCGCATACCCAGAGCTCCCACCATCAGGCATAATGCAGTATGGATCGCTTATGTGATCCAACCTGAATAAGCCCCATAGGCAATGTACATACTGTAGGGCCTGATCACAGGGCTGCTTTTTTAGCAAATGGACAAAACCATGTTGCACTGGAGAGGAGGCAGATGTAAAATGCAGAGAGAGTTAAGGTCCATACACACTGGGTGATTTCGCCCAATGTGTATAGGCAGCGATGATGTGAAAATCACTGGCCTGAAAATCACTCATTCATACACACGATTTTCCCCCCTGGCCAGCGATTTTCACAGGAGGTGGACGACTTTCCATAGCAGGGCGCTATGGAAAGCCTTCCACCCCTCATCGCTCCTCTTCTGGTAATACTAGCAAATGAGTGTCGTTGGTCGGCGATAATGCCAGCACATACCGCTCTAGTGTTCACTCTAGGATGGAGACCGGGCAGGGCACCGGGGGGCGGACCAGGCCACAGCTGGGGGCGGTCCCGGGCCGCCGGCGTCATCAAAGGGGCGTGCCCGGGCCGCCAGCGTCATCAAAGGGGAGTGCCTGGGTCGCCGGCGTCATCAAAGGGGCGTGCCCGGGCCGCCGGCGTCATCAAAGGGGCGTGCCCGGGCCGCCGGCGTCATCAAAGGGGCGTGCCTGGGTCGCCGGCGTCATCAAAGGGGGTGGGACCGGCCCCTCCGAAGCCACTATGCTGCCAGGGAAGCGCCGGGCATCGCCGTCTACGGCGACGCTGGGCTTCCCCGTGAGGCTGTTTTAGCGGGGCACTGCGAGAGGGGCAGGGTGCATGTTGCCCTTTAAAAATCGGGCAGGGCGCAGCGCCCCGCTAAAACAGCCTAGCGGGAACACTACCGCTCATCGCTGCCGCATACACACTGGACGGCTTTTGAACTTAAAGCAGCTCAAACAGTAAAACTGAGCTGCTTTCATCTCAAAATCGCCCGGTGTGTATGGGCCTTTAGATATGGGTGAGTTATTTTGTTTCTGTGCAAAGTAAATATTGGCTGCTTAATTTTTACACTGCAATTTAGATTTCAGTTTGAACACATCCCACCCATATATAACTCTCTCTCTCTGCACATGTTACATCTGCCCCACCTGCAGTGCAGCATGGTTTTGTCCATTTGCTAATCAGGTCTGAATCAAACCCATACTGTAGTTCACATCTCACAATCAGGATCTAGTGTAGATTGCTGTCTGTGATTGCTTACTGAACAGTGAATAAAAAAACTGTAGGGCTGGTTTATGCATTGTTAGTATAAACTGTGCATTGAAGTGAGATGAATAGTAATTAACTACAGTAACATAAAATAATTCACTGGCCTGTGAAATGGAGGAGTATGTGCCATTGTGACATTTTGTCACGTCTATCTAGAAACTGTTTCAACCTAAAGATTACATACAATTTCACATTTATTCTGTGAATTAGTAAAGGTACAGTAAGTACATTTTGTTACATTCATTGTGTGGATGTGATCATACAACATACTTATAAATATCATGATGGTTTCCTAAAAGAAGTTAGCAGGCAAGGATGATAATTTAATTTAATAGACACACCTCACAGTCTGTGATGCTACTGTATGTCTTTTATAAAAATAAAGCATTCTTTTTAAAATGATTTTAAATTTTTTCTATTTTGAGTGTTCATGTTCCTAAAACTCTTATTTCATTGACACTGGAATTGGAAGACGGCCAGTGTCACCGGGAATGTTCTCAGCTGCCCAAGTGGTTTTATTTCATCATAAACATGGTAGCTTTTCTACAGTATCTCTGCAATGCTGAATTCTATTTTATGACAAGTTAACCCCTTGAATTCATAAAGAGTTGGTTGGTATGCTGTTTATGAGATTAGGAAACACTATACAATTTCAGGTTTTAGTCTAGAGATATTTGGTAAACATTTTATCATGTACTGTACTCAATAAAGCACATATTTAATAGCAAAATACCCTTTTTACAAGTTATAGTTTATCAGAAGCTGCTTTGTTTGCTTCTGGATCTGCAATTAAACCCAAAATTATGTTATCCTTTAGTCAGCAAATCCTTGGATAAAGATGCAACCTTAGGACTGTGTTTATGCATTCCACCTTTGTGGTGATCATAGAAAATATTGGAAGGGTTGAAAGGTTGACATAAAAATGGTTATTATTATTATCCTTTATTTATATGGCGCCACAAGGGTTCCGCAGCACCCAGTTACAGAGTACACTTAATCAAACAGGAAAAAACAGTAACTTACAGTTGAAGACAATACAGGACAAATACAGGGTAAATGATTATAGGAACACCAGCCGATTGCTGCAACATAACTATCCAGGTGGCAGCAAACAGCATGCTTTGGTGCAGTCGAAGACTGCTGAAGTAAGAATGGATAAGCACATGAGGTAAGAGGTCCCTTCTCGTGAGAGCTTACATTCTAAAGAGGAGGGGCAGACAGACAGGGGTGACACCGGAGGGGTAGACAGGGCAAGCAACAGAAGGATAGGAGGACAGTTTGCTGGGTTTGGTGAAGAAGTGGGTCTTAAGAGCCCGTTTGAAGTTCTGTATAGAAGTGGAGAGTCTGAGGGGGAGAGGTAGAGAATTCCAGAGTAAGGAAGCAGCATGTGAAAAATCTTGGAGGTAGGAGTGGGAGGAGGTAAGTCGTCAGGAGAGCCGACAGGCTTTAGCAGAGCGAAGAGGACGAGTGGGAGTGTAAAGGGATATAAGGTCAGAGATGTAAATGGGAGAGGAGTGGGTGACAGCTTTGTAAGTGAGTGTGAGAAGTTTGAATTGAATTCTAAAAGGGAAGGGAAGCCAGTGAAGGGCTTGTAGAACAGGGGAGGTGGAGGTAGTGCATTTGGTGAAGAAGATGAGCCGGGCTGCAGCATTGAGGATAGATTAGAGTGGAGATGGCATTTGTCAGGGATACCAGTTAGGAGAAGATTGCAGTAGTCCAGCCTGGATATGATCAGTGAGTGGATAATGGTCTTAGTGGCATCCTGAGTGAGAAAAGGTCTAATTCTGGAAATATTTTTGAGATGAAAATGGCAGGTCTGTGAGAGGTGCTGAATATGGGGTTTGAAGGAGAGAGAGGAGTCAAGGATTACTCCAAGACAGCGTACCTGGGAGCTAGAGGAGATAGCCGTGCCATCAATAGATAATGAGATTGTGGGATGTGAGGTTGTGCGGAAGGATGGGAAGATGATCATCTCAGTCTTGGACATGCTAAGTTTGAGAAAGCGCTGGGACATCCAGAAAGAGATAGCAGAGAGACAGTTGGAGATACGAGTGAGGAGATCGGGGGAAAGGTCAGGGGATGAAAGGTAGATTTGAGTATCATCAGCATATAGATTATATTGGAAGTCAAAAGAACTAATGAGCTCACCTAATGAGGATGTATAGAGAGAGGACCAAGAACAGAACCTTGTGGGACACCAACGGTTAGTGGAAGTGTGTGTGTGTGGGGGGGAGGAGTAGTGTTATGAGAGGATACAGAGAAGGAACGATCAGAGATGTAAGGGGACAGCCTTACAAGTGTTACAATGCATATAATTGGGTTAATAAAACAACAGTTTATATCTGTAGGATGTGAAGGTGCAAGAGATTTGCAGCATGAATGTGTAAGCCAACAAATTGCAGAAACTGCATAATGGTATGTTGTTAACATAGTCCACTAAAAAATGTTTCCAACACCTTTATATATAAATTTCATAAAGATTTTGTAGGTCCAACCCAGTTGGTATGCCTAAGCCAGTAGCAGTTAATAGTTGCCTCTGTGATTGCCACCACCAGCCATACCTGTTGACACTAATATTTATCATATCTTTAGGGAAATTGTGAGCAAAAACAAACCCTAACTGAAAATCTTCAATTTCTGATTTACTGAATGTTTCCTTTTGATATTCAGACCTCTTGGTTTTTGTAGCTATATTTAATTAAGAAATTAGACCTAATTGATTTGACAAATCATTTTGATAAGTTAAAGAGCCTATTTATTATTTTTCTGAAACAAATGCATAAACTATCATTACTTAGGTTAGATATTGTGGCATATCACATTAATTACCCTAAAGTAAGTGGCCTCGGGCCTTTATTCTGGTTCACTCACATAGGCAAATTCCTTCTCAAATTGATAAAACCATGTGCAGTGCCGGTGGGGCAGATGTAACATGTGCAGAAAGATTTACATTTGGGTGAGTTACTTTGTTTCTGTGCAGGGAAAATACTGATTGCTTTATTTTTACACTGCAATATAGATCTCCTTTTGAAGTAAAACTCACCCAAATCTAATTCTCTTCTACACAAGTGCCACATCTGCCTCTTCTGCAGTGCACATGGTTTTGTCCATTTGAGAAGGAATTTGCCTTTGCGAGTGAACCAGAATAAGGGCGTCTATCTGAACAAATCATGAGGCTCAGCTCTTGGATTAATGGTGTGTACACACTAACCAATAGGATATGCATGATAATGACCAGTCATAAAGCTCTTGTGGACCATTAGCCTAATCTAAGGATCTTGTCAAAGACAGCTATACTCCTGGATGTGGCCACCTACAATATCTTTGGTAACAGTGTGAATGCACTATATTGTTTGTCCAGGAGTTGAGGCAGTTCAAGGCAAATCTTGAGCGACATCATATGAGGTTCATGTCGTCTAGTGTATACCCAACGTAACATTTTTTGGGTAGTGTGTTTCTTTTTCTAAGATCAAGTGAAAGGTTTTTCTGAGGTTTTAGATTTTTAGTTTTTCTAACCATTGCTCACCCACATGCTACACATGGCTAGATGGGTTTTGTTTGATACTAGGACAATTTGCCGCAAGTTTCATAACCAAAAAACCTCTGTTGAAAAATAAACTGACATAATAGGAAAATGTTATTTGGCAGAGATTCCCTGAATTAATATTGTGAGTAGAATATTTAAAAGTATAACTATATACAATTCCTAACAGATGTCTGGACATGTGTGCTCAGTAACATAATGCAAACTGTTGTTACAGGGCCTGATTTATAGTTATTTATTTTTATTCTTAACATTTATTTATATAGCACCACATGGGACCCGTAGCACCTAGTTACAGAGTTCATAAACAAATAATTAAAACAAGAGCACAGTGACTTACAGATCAAGGGCCAGATGTACTAAGCTTGGAAAGTGATAAACCACCAGCCAATCAGCTCCTAACTGTCATGGCACAGGCTGTGTTTGAAAAATGACAGGTAGTAGCTGATTGGTTGGTGGTTTATCACTCTCCATTTTTTCACTTTTCAAGGCTTAGTACAGCTCGCTCCCGGACAGTATAGGACAAGTAAAGGATATATAAACATTTCTGCATCAGTAGACAATACTAAACTTAGTATTAGGGTGGCGCAAATCCGAGGGATAAGATGCCATTGAAGGAAGTATGGAGATGGTTTAGATAAAAGAAGGAAGGACACATAATTGAAGAGGGTACTGCTTGTGTATGCTTACATTCTAAAGGGAAGGGACAGACAGAGTGGTGACGGAAGTGACAGAAGTGAGCATGTAACAGTGGGTCAGGATGAGAATTGGCTGGGTTTGGTGAAGAAGTGGGTCATGAGAGCCCGTTAAAAGTTTATAGTTATGCGCTAACCCAATATTTGTGCATATGAGTGTCTAGATGTGTAATAAAATAATGATGCTATGGTGATCCACGTGCATTTGTTTTAAAAAAAATGTGTTACCCTGTTTCTTTTTAGAGATATTGGGGTATGCAAGAATTTGAAATTCAGCTTCCAAACACTCTTATCTCTGAGACTACATGTAACATAACCATCTATTTTCATAGACAGGGCCTGGTTCAGTTCTTGATATTCTTGCGATATTCTGTACTTTGCAAATGCGCTGGACCTGTACTGCACATTAGCAGTATGGGAATGTACTGGCAGAACAGTACTGCATTACATTGTCAGTTATTGGCAGTCTGATGCTGTTTGGGGGTGAGCAGGGGGCTGCGAGTGGATCCATTTCTTAAAATGGAAGCACTTTTCTGCTGTTGTTGGGGGGGGATGAGACCACAATCTTGATCAGAGGATAGAGTTTTCCTGGCCTCTTGCTTGTACCTGCGAAGTTGTCTTGCACAATCCTATTGGTCACACAGCCCGCCTATGGTGTCATAGTTGATCCGATGCTAGGACGTACAGTAGCTCAAATCAGTAAAGCATGCAGGTGCTGTGACACATCCTGCTGCATTACCTATTAACATATATGTGCAAGTATCTAAAGACTAGTAAGTCTTAGTGGCCATACACATGCAGATTTATCTTCAGATCTGGCAGGTTGGAACAAAAACATGGTTATGGATGAGAGCAAATGATAGTTGACCATTTGCTTGGAAATGTTGCAAAACATACAAACTGTCACTCACCCATAACCATGTTTTTGTTCCAACCAGCCAGATCTGAAGATAAATCTTAGGTACTCTTTACCTAGATGGGCGCCAGCGATTGAAATCGCGGGCGTCGGGGGTAAAAATCGCGGTCATCGCGGCCATCGCGGCCATCGCGGGTAAATCGCGGGTACATAAAAATCTGCTACCCGCGATGACCGCGATTTTCCCATAGGGAACAATGTTAAAAAGGCTGATTGAGCGCGATTTTCATGTAAAATGCCTCAATGCCCGTGATTTGGCCATAGGAATCAATGTTAAATGGGCTACAGAGCCCAAATAGGCACAATTAACCCTTAAATGTCCCCCCAAATTTTTAACGCCACCCCACGATCCACGCCAACCCGAAGCGTGGCGAGCGGCGGCGGTACGCGTCCTCCGACCTTTTCATGCCCTACTATCCACTAGGGCGTGGAGTGAGAATAGAATAGTGTGGCGAGCGCAGCGAGCCACCGAGCCCGAAGCGTGGCGAGCGCAGCGAGCCCCGCGAGGGGACGCGGATACCTTCACAGTTAAACGCGTCCCCTCGCGGGCTTCACAGGTGTCCGCGTCGCCACGGACACCTGTGAAGCCCGCGAGGGGACGCGTATAACTGTGAAGGTATCCGCGTCCCCTCGCGGGGCTCGCTGTGCTCGCCACGCTTCGGGCTCGGTGGCTCGCTGCGCTCGCCACACTATTCTATTCTCACTCCACGCCCTAGTGGATAGTAGGGCATGAAAAGGTCGGAGGACGCATACCGCCGCCCCTCGCGGGCTCGCTGCGCTCGCCACGCTTCGGGTTGGCGTGGATCGTGGGGTGGCGTTAAAAATTTGGGGGGACATTTAAGGGTTAATTGTGCCTATTTGGGCTCTGTAGCCCATTTAACATTGATTCCTATGGCCAAATCGGGTCCATTGAGGCATTTAACAGTAAAATCGCGTCCGTCGGGCCATTTAACATTGATTCCTATGGGAAATCGGGTGCATCGCGTCGCGGGCATCGTGGGTACATTTATGGACGGCCGCGACGCGAACGACGCGATTTCCATGTTTAATATGGGTTTCAATGGGAAATCGCGGGCATCGCGGCGGTCGCGTCGCGGCCAGACATAAATGTACCCGCGATCACCACGACGGGCGCCCATCTAGGTAAAGAGTACCAAATCTTACTAGTGTATGGGCACCACTTCATCAGTAGTAGGGAAAGTAATAGGAACACTAATAAAATAGAGAGCAGCAAAATATCTTAAATCAAACAAGTTTCCCAAACACCATGGATTAATTGGCAGAAGATCATGACAATCATATCTTAATAGATCATGGGAGGGGGCATAGATTTAGCTTATCTAGACTTTAGTAAGGTATTTGACACTGCCCCACCTCACAGACTGCTAAATAAACTTGAAAGCATGGGATTGGATTATAGCAGTTAAGGGGCTAAGAAGCTGGTTACAGGATAGACTGTTATAGTAAATAGAGTGCATTCTATGGAGGGAAGTGATACCAGTGAAGTACCCCATGGATCTGTATGGACCAGTTCTCTTTGATATACTTTTTGGAGATATTGCATATCGTATTGAAAGGGAAGTAGTTTTTTTTGCAGATGAAGGAAAGGAATGCAACAGAGTAGACAATGAAAAAAAACAAATGGATCTAGTTAGACTTCAGGAATAGTCAAAAACTACAGTTTAATGCTAAAAAAAATGCAAATTCATGCACTTTGGTCTTAAAAACCCAAAGCCAATATATAATATCATACTATAATACAATCTACTGAGGAGTAAATGGATTTAGGAGTGACTATTTCAAGGGACTTAAAGGCAGGAAAGCAATGCAACAAAGCAATGAGAAAGGCAAGTCAGATGCTTGGTTGCAAATGAGAGGAATCAGCAGCAGAAAAAAAAGAAGTATTAATGCCACTTTATATGTCCAATTCTGGAAACCATGGGCCTAGTTCAGACTTGATCACTGCACTCTATTTTTCAGAGCCCTGCTATCAGATATACGCAGCCCCAGCAGAGTGAAATCCAGCCCCATGCAAGCCTGCACATTTCTAAGCAAAAATATAGCAGACCTGTAATTAGCTGCAAATCTATTAGCAGGCCACTCACCATCAAATAACTTTCCCACTGTGTACAGTCTGTGCATAGCTCAGGACTTACCTGGCAGCTGTGATAAAACCAGGCTTATCAGGGCCGGAGATAACGTCACATAATGTCCCCTAAAACGCCTGGGTGCACCTGCGTTTTCCATGGCACTCCTAAAAAACGTCCGGTTACCACCCAAAAATTCCGGCTTTCTCTCAATAAACCTGCCGATGTCCAGCGATTAAAAAAAAACTAGCAGGATTTTATCACAGGAGGGCCTCACGCATGCGTATTACAGGCCATACGCATGCCCAGTCTATCGATAATCACCCAGCCTGCAATCAGGTCTGAATTAGGCCCATACCTCCAAACGGCTATGAGTAAATTAGAGAGCTTACAATGAAAGGGAATTAAATGGTGCGTGGTGTGCAAAACAACCGGAAAGACTAAATGATCTAAACATATACCATATGTGTCCAGAATTATAGGGATGAGGTGGTAACCCTACTTCAAATGAATATTGGAACTTGGGAACATACACTGAAACTGGAGGGGAAAGTTAAGGAAAATTACTTCACAGCAAGTGTAGTGAATAAGTGGAACAATTCCCCCCCCCCCCCCCCTCCATCAGAGGTGGTAGAGGCTGAGACAGTAGAGCAATTTAAACATTTGTGGGATAGGCATATGAATATCCTTATTGAGAACTAAAGGGTAGATGTATGAAGCAGTGATAAATGAGAAGTGAGCCAAAGAGGGTGGCTTATATCAACCTATCAGGACTGACATAACATCTATAATTTGCATAATATAATATTATACAGAGCAGCTGATAAATTGCCATGGGCCACTTCTCCTCTGGCTCACTTCACCTCCCTTATCACGGCTTCATACATTTACACCTAAGGATCAAAAAGGGTTGTGATTACATAAAATATAAAAAAAGTGTCAGACTAGATGGGCCAAATGGTTCTTATCAAATTCCATGTTTCTATTAGTGCTTCCGTGTAAACAGCAGTGATAGTTCCCCCAACCACATCACGTCAAGTATGTTTTCACTAATGAATGCCGTTGTTTTTCAATGAAGAAGTACCGGCAAGGCTTTTAATATGTTTAGTATCTGGGCTATGACCCGTACTTGCAATTTATGAGTGTATTTCAAAGTGAACTACAGCGACTAAGGGAGTTGAAAGATCTTTTAAAGGCTACAGGTGATTGAGAAAACACTTCAGAATTATTGGATTTGTTCATTGAGCTTTTGATAAATCATTTAAAATATAATGATGGAATGAAAAGGAACAATGAAACAAAACCAAGAGCCGTGTGACCTAGAATAAAGAAATAAACCTGAGGGCATGGCATTTAGGTTAATTTATCCTGACTCACTGCCAAAGAGTGCTAAGTGCTGAGATTGACAGGAGCAAAGTGTTTATTAAACTGTAACCACTGCAAATCTTCTTGAAGGATAGTAAAGGAAACCTAGCCGCGGTCTATTAACTTATTTAAAAATAAAAATTAAAAATTATATTTTATGTGTTGTCAGTGGGTGTCTGATGTATTGACATAAAAAGAGAAGCAAAATCTAATCAAGGTTTCTTTCAAGGTCATATTACACACACAAAAAAAAAAATAGATATATACATACGTATATACATACATACACGTTCAAACTTACCCGCTACACAACAAAAAAGCTTGTCTGTTCTACAAATATATTTAGATGGATTGTTTGAGACATTCTGCATCACATGTCCAATGGCTGAGAAACAGGCAGAAGAGGGTCCAACTGTGTCATAAATACAGTCAATGCAGCCAGACAGTGGTCTCCAGCTGTTTCCTGACTGCCTGTAACATACTGTAGCAAGTGATGGATTCAGGTAATGTCAGCAGGGCTGGACAACACTGTCCCTTGAGAAAACTTGTTAAGCTATTGGCAGGCACTGCACTTACTTCCTGAGTGTGCCATTGATCTGCATTGCCTGAAACTCCTAATCTCACTGTTATGGTGTGGATCATGCCTCCTCCCGATGACTTGCAGCCACACAGCTCTGTGTGGCTTCAACAACTGAATGCATTTTACTTAATCAGGCCATGGCTGTTCTGCCAGGCCCCCTCATTTGTGCTGTTGAGCTCTCCAGTGGGCCCTGCAGCTGCTGGCCATTGGGACTAGTCTGCTATGCAATCACAGAGTTATTGCAATATGCAATAAAATGTTGGTGCTGGTACTGTACATCATTGTCTGTATAAAAAGTGGGATGATATATCCAGAACAGATATGTGCAGAATCATGAGGTGCCATTCCATTTTGGACCCAGCCACTGACTTGATCTCTATTTTCTGAGTACAATGCAAGCAAGTGCATCACAAGTGTAACTTTGGCACAGAACATGAGCCAATTGTAGCTTGCAAACCAATTGCTAATAACCAGTAGTGACTATTTAAACTTGTCACTGCTCAACCAATCAGCAGCAGCTGCGGTGAGTCATTCACAGATTGCTGCATCATAACTCCATGAGTTATGAGATGAGCAGAGCCTTCTGTGTAGTGGTAGCAGTCAATAGAAGAGAACCTCCTATGAAGAGTTCCAGTGGCCATGGAAGAGGCCAGAAGGGGGTGCTGTTGGTCAAGCCAGAAGAAAGATTATGGAGGACCACAGAATACTTCAGGTGGTGGGAAGTAATTGAAACGCTCCCAACTTTAGCCTCTTGCAGCTTACCAGAGGCTGTTATTTACCAACCTATCTCTTTCTAAACCTCCAGGTGTCAGGCATTAGGCCCATGGTGCAATCATGCACACGGCCTGTGGAGCATGTTAGGCATGCAAACTGCCCATGCCAGAAGTAAAAGTTACTCTTGGCATAGGCCCAGTTCACTTTATGCACCCTAAAGTATGCAGCCAATAGCTTTACTCCTGGTGAATGGCCGGACATTAGGACCAGTGCATTCTTTAGTATCAGGTAAGGGGGCCCCTACTTACATAGTTACATAGGGGGTTATTCTGGTTGGTGCGGGCGGACCGGATGTTTTTTTCTTCTGCGCATGCGTATCATTCATTATGCGCATGTGCGGCGTCAGCAAACTGCTGATGAACGGACTGTCCCGAGCGAAAAATCCTATCCGCAATCACACGGTGACAGTGGGCGTGATGTGGGCATTTTTAGGGGAGAGGCTAGAAAACTGGGTGTATACCTGGGCGTACACAAGGTTGTGCACTCAAACTGCACGGAGGGACAACCGCCTCGCTCGGCGAGCGCAACGTGCATTTTGGGCCATAAACAGTAGGACGCCAAAGAGTGCTCAATACCACTCTTAGAGTTTACGCCTGAGTGCGGCCGCCCTTGTCTGCTAATTAATGCCAATTACAAGTAAATTGCATACACCTGACTGCAATATTAAGCAATGCTGCAGGCTATTAAGTGAAATGCCTCATTTCAGTACCTGCAAGCCACACACAGCCCAGAAATACATAGGAAGGCTGGTTTATTTTTATGTAGTATTAATCCAAATACACGTTTCAATATGTCCAGGTAGTTATTTTTTAACCATCTACACCCTTAGTGAAAGTGTGTTTTACATCTTTACAAAGCAGAATACACAATTCATATGAGTCGACATGTGTCAACTTTTTCACTGCAACACAAACATACAAGTCTAATGTATTTTTTAAACACATCTATCACGTCTAACACCAACAATGGCCCTTATTCTGATCGGTGCGGCCGGAGCCGCATATGCGGCTCCGACCGCACCAGACGAATCCCCGCCTTCCATACGGATCGCCACGGCCGTCCGTACGCGGCCATGTGGCGATCCGCATGATTGTGGACGGGGATACGCCTCCTCCATGGTGGGAGCAGCCCCTGCATTCGATGGTCGCCGAACATCGAATGCAGGGCCGCACGCTCCACCAGGTCCCGCAACACAAGACCACACGGACACTTGTCCGTGTGAAATCTTGTATGGGGGCGGGCAGCTGACATCCGGCGATGTCAGATGCCCGCCCTGTACCCACGCGTCATAGCCTCATTAGCATGCGTACGCCCCGCGTTTGCATGGGAACGCCCATGAAACGCGGGGCGTATGCATATGCAAATGAGGCTTCGTAGCCCCTCACGCCCCTATCCACCCCCTTTGCGGCGGACAAAATACGTGTACGGCGATTTCGGCTGCACATGCGCAGAGTGGCCTCTGCACATGCGCAGACCGAAAACATCGGCGGAACGGCCGCATGCGGCCGTTACCGCTTCAACCAGAATAAGGGCCAATGTGTTTTTATGTCACCATTTCTACTTGCAATGTTTGTTAAATGTTGTATGCTCATGGACACTATTTTGCACACAATCTCACTAATATTTACCTTGGACATAAATGTTGCACTTTGCTATCTCCTAATATCTTTATTTATCACACTCTGTATGTAAGATGCCAGGAAGCACATTATTGCAATCACATATCTCTAGCAAAGGATCCCAACATCTGCCTATCAGTCTGTAATGTCTTATTTGTTACAATATTAGATGATGTTTGCACACAAACCATTTTGTCATGCTTGGTCGACTGACACATCTTCACCTGTAACAATAACTATGAAAAACCATTACTATTTGTGAAGGGAGGACACATATGCAGTCCTAGACAAATGTCTCATTACCCCCATGTTTGCCTACCTGACCCACTCCATGAGGTACTCAATGCTCTGGTCCTGGAGTTAATTGGTAATGTATGAGTAACATCACCTGCAGAGAAACAGCTTTCTCACCTATTATGTAGCTCAGCACAGGTGCTGACAAACATAAATTAGCTGGTAAATGGTGGAGATGAACATTTGCATCCTCATGGAGTGGGTCAGCAAGGCAAGCATGATCAAGACATCACTTAATTCACCTAAACACCATACTCAATGATGTGTATGTACACACAAGTGGTGTGGCTTTTAATGGTGTTAAATATTTTTTATTGCTGTTAAGCATCACAGCTAAATTTATCTTTATGTAAAAGAAAAAAATTAGAACAAACTAATTATGAGCATAATTTAGTAAATACACACAAACACCAACATGACTTTATTTAAAAGTTAATCCAATGTGGGGACACATAGATAGAGAGTAAAGTGCCACATTAGAACATAATAAATATACATGTAATGAGGGTTAAAATATTGTTTTATTAGGGTGTTTATTAAGGTAGACAATTTAGTTAATAGAAATCAATTATTACATTATACTTAGTATAATGAAGTAATTATCATAATTATACTTCAAAGGGAATATTTGAAGGTCAATATATGTGAAGCGTACGCCACCGTGCTCGGACGCACATCCTCTCACGATCGGGGAGACACACTGAGTCTCTGAGATCCATCCCGTGCACGTCGGCGTACGCTCATATGTACGCCAGGTGTCGGTGGGAGAGGGCTGAGATCCGTCTGTGCTCGGTGGCGTACGCTCAAATGTATGCCACTCCCCTTTGTCGGTATCTGTGACCGTCCGTGTGCGGCTGTTCTGTGGGCGGACTCACGCTCACCGCGAGAGTGAGAAAAACGCTCAGTGTGCACGTCCGTATGCACGTTTCACCGATCCAATCAGAATAAGGCCCATAGTAACAGTAAGTAGGTAGGGCTGAATAAAGACTTGCGTCCATCTAGTTCAACCTATGTTTATAATAGCTTATCCCTTGTTGTATAGTATGTTCTGATATTTTAAAGCTAGATTATGTTTCTTATTGGTACCCATGGATGTTTTTAACCAATAAATATTTATCCAGCCTTATTTTAAACGTATTTATTGTGTCTGCCGACACCACTTCTCCAGGAAGAGTTCCAAAGTTTGACTGCTCTGACCGTGAAAAAAAATTTCTTCTAGATGAACAAAATCTTTTTTCTTCTAATCTAAAATTGTGCCCTTGCGTCCTAGATTCCTTTCTAGCAGAAAAAAGGGTGTTTGATAGTTCCTTATATTGGCCCCTGATATATTTGTATATGTTGAGCATGTCCCCCCTTTAATTTCTCTAGTGTAAATAGTCCCAAATTGCTCAATCTCTCCTCGTAGCTTAAATTCTCCATTCCCCTAATAAGCTTTGTTGCTCTTCTTTGGATTTTTTCTAATTGTATGATGTCCTTTTTATAGTGTGGGGACCAGAATTGTACTCCATATTCGAGGTGAGTTCTAACCAATGCTTTGTACAGTGGCATAATTACTTCTGAGTCCCTAGTTTCCATGCCCCTTTTGATACATGCTAGAATTTTGTTGGCCTTTTTGTTGATATATTACATTGAGCACTACACCCCAGTTTGTTGTCTATTTGGACTCCTAGATCCTTTTCAAGTACTGAATTTCCCAATTCCTCCCCACTTAGGTTATAACTAGCACACTGGTTATGTCTCCCAAGGTGCATGACCTTGCATTTGTCCACATTGAACCTCATCTTCTACTTTTTTTCCCACTCATCTAGATTGTCAAGATCATTTTGAAGCGTGGTGACATCTTCTGATGATTTAATAACTCTGCTTAGTTTTGTGTCATCTGCAAAGATGGGTACACTGCTGAGTAACCCCATCCCAATATCGTTAATT
The DNA here is from genome assembly GCF_055691185.1 of Crinia signifera. NCBI lineage: Eukaryota > Metazoa > Chordata > Amphibia > Anura > Myobatrachidae > Crinia > Crinia signifera. Next base: position 255,602,489 of record NC_139218.1, read on the forward strand.
AAAATTTTAAATAAAATGGGCCCTAGTACCGAACCCTGTGGCACTCCACTTAGTACTAGTATCATGTTTGATACAGCACTGTTCACGATCACTCTTTGTTCTCTATTACATAGCCAGTTCCCAACCCATCTACAGATATTTTCCTCTAATCCCAGGTCCTCCATTTTATTTATCAACCTCTTGTGTGGTACTGTATCAAAAGCTTTAGCAAAATCCAGGAAAATCACATCTACAGCATTTCCATTATCAAGGTTTTTGCTAACCACCTCCTAGAAACCTAATAGATTAGTTTGGCATGAAAATTTTTCACGAACCCATGCTGGTTAATACTGAGTAAACTATGACAGTCTAAATATTCCTGGATACCATCCCTTAAAAAACCTTCAAATAGTTTACCCACTATTGTGTTATTATGTTAAACTCACAGGTCTGTAATTGTACTGTTTGGCATGTGTGTAATTGGGGTAATACAGTGTGGCAAAATGTAATAGAGGTACAATATTTTGTGGAATAATGTGTGTTAGCGACTATATTCTATACGGTATAAAGGATACTTTTGGGGGTACTTCTGTGTGGAATAATATGAATAAGGGGCTCTATATGGTGTAATGTGTATAAAGGGTTCTACTGTGTAGCATAAGGTGAAAATGTCTCTGAAGTGTGGCATCATATGATTTAGGAGCACTACTGTGTGGCATAATGTGTTTTAAGGACTCTGTTGTTTGGCAAAATGTGTATAAGGGACTCTATTGTGTGGCATATGGCATATAATGAACACTCATTTATGTTGTAATGTGTATACGGGGCTCTACTGTGAAAAAAGGGGTGAAGTGCAATGCAAATAAGTGATACATATGAACCATTGTAAAAATATATAGCAGAAGTGCATATTTGTATCAGGGCATATATGTATAGTTTGCATCAGGGTGGCAAAAATGCTGGAACCAGCCTAGCATTGGTCATATTTTAACAGGATGCTTAGTGTTCTCTTAAGAAAAGCATTCCAACAACATGACTTCAGTATTTCACAGTTGGCATAGTGTTTGCTGAGGAATGACAACTGTTAGGTTTGTGCCATATATAACTTTTAAATCGAGACCAAAAGCTAAATTTTAGTCTCATCTGATCACAATTCCATATCCCACATTTTATCTAGAGGCAAAGTGCAGATGTGCTTTGATGTGAATGTTTCTTTAGTAATGAATGCATTCTAGTCACCTTTCAGACAGGCCTATTGAATACAAAGTTCTTTATACGATTGACTAGTGGACTTTCACTCTATCCACTGAACTCTTTAGCTCATTCGAACTGATAGTTGACCACTCTGTGGCATCTCTCATCATTCTACTTCATGCTCTGACACTGAGTATTGGGGGATGACCTTGTCAATAGAGTGCTTAGATGACATGGTGCATTTCCATTTACTAATTTCTAGTCATTATCATGACTGCATTATTGATGGGAGATCCTTAGGTATGCCCACCCACTGCTGCTGACTGTAAGAAGTAATTTTATAGTTAAGACCCCACTCTGAAAACTTTGCCTGCTCATCATACTTCTACCAAGCCACCCCACTCCACTCCATTCTGATCAACCCTCTGAGTTCCACCCACCGCCTCACCCTCTGTCCAATACAGTTCTTGTTTGAATATTTGCTTCTACCACCAAGAACTTTTACATAGCGGAGTTGTCTGAGTCAACATATGAAAGTTTTAATGCCTTAAAAAAAATGTCAGCTGAGCAAACTAGGTGCGTGTCAAGTCTCAGAAACACCCTACTATACATAACACAGTTAAGCTGGTGATACATCAGGATGACCATCATCTGATCCAGATCATGTCACAATTTCCCTTGAACTCCCCAGCAGCTGCCCAGACACACGATAGAGCTTTGTGTAATTTCACATAAGATCTATCATAATATCTGCAACTGCCAGCATACTCGTAGTTAGTAGCATTTTAAGAGAAAGGTCACTAAGCTTCCAAAGTGATAAAATGGAGAGTGATAAACAGCTAGCCAATCAGACTCACAGACTGTGTTTGAAAAATGTCAGGCAAGAGCTTATTGGTTGGTTGTTTATCACTCTTAATTTTATTACTTTTGAAACTTAGTGCATCTGACCCCATGTGTGCAGCACATAAGATCACAGGATCCACCTCACGACCCACGGTACTGTGCATTGGATAGTATTCGGATGCATCGCACATCCCGTCAAAATAGTGCGGATTAACTATCAGGTCGTTTGTGTCATGATTTTCCTTGAACTCCTCGGCAGTCCTGGACTTACGATGTGGGGCATTTTTGAAACACAATGTGCCAATAATGTGCTATCGATCCATCATGTGATCCAGCTGCCGCATATGATCGATCGTGTCACTGCAGGGTTAGAGTGTTAGAGTGGTCAGGAAACTGACAATCAAAAGAGGCCAATCATGTGAGCCATTGAATGAACGATCGCCTGTACAAAAACAACTCACGATCTGCACCCCATCACTGAGAATCGACCTCTTGATCAGCAGGACCACGCATCGAACCGATATACCACACAATGTGCATACAATTGATCGCACGACCCATCAAAATCATGCATTCACTCTTCTGATCCATATGCCGATGGTCTTAGCTTAGTTCAGAACTGTTTCTGCAATTTCTAAATATCGGATGATTTATGAAAACCTGTCTTGGAAGTTCCACTTTGGTTCAGGAAAAGGAGCTGGAACTATCCAAGGTTTAACAGTAAACTGCATTCATACCATGGGCCTTATTCTTGTTCACTCTCAGAGGCATATTCCTTCTCAAATGGAAAAACCCATGTGCACTGCAGGTGGAGCAGATGTAACATGTGCAGAGAGAATTAGATTTGGGTGAGTTATTTTGTTTCTGTGCAGGGAAAATACTGATTGCTTTATTTTTACACTGCAATATAGATCTCACTTTGAAGTAAAACCCCACCCAAATCTAATTCTCTCTGCACAAATTACATTTGCCCCACCTGCAGTGCACATGGTTTTGTCCATTTGAGAAGGAATTTGCCTCTGAGAGTAAAACAGAATAAGGCCCCAAATGTAGTTAATGTAAGATCTGAAACATCAGATAACATGAATTTAAGATTTTTAACGCTACAATATTTTTTATTAGGTATAACATTTTTACATGCAATTTGTTCTAATTTTGGTCTGCAAATTTTTAATGATAGTCACGTAAAGGTTAAAATATTAACGTGTTCACAGTTTAAAGTGATTTGGCAGCTGTAAATATTTGTAAATGTAAATTGTTGAATTTTTTTGCTACGCTAGAAACAATATACACCTACCTGAACTGGAGCAATGAGTACATTGATGATTGTTGCTTATTTGCAAAACAAGTATTTGAACTTACAAAAAATGACAAAAATGTGTAGACTATATGAATAATTGTTTTTGTGTATGAATGTGCACAAATAAAAATCGGGGCATTAGATTAAAGTCAATGTTTACAGTTTTTTACAGGGCATTATTTCAGGGAGTACATTTTTATTAGCAGAGTGACCTGAATAAAAATAGATGCTGAAACATGAGCGTATAGGGTAAGGATTTGAGGAATGAGAGGGTTAGCACTTCCCTGCCATGTCTGCTTCAGTATTAACCTAATGTATCATTCTACAGAATGTAATCTTGTGTGCGGGGCTTTTTTTTTACCACTTTGTCTGTCTGTTATTACCCAGTCACATTTTATTACTGTTTTGTTCCCAGTTGTAAAAGCAACAGAATTTGCTGGCGCTACATAATGAAATGTTAATAAACAATACATAAATTCCCAGCAAGTACTCCATGCCATGAGGATTTGAGAGAATTTAAAATTCTTAATGTGTAACCTTTCTTATAATGCTGATTGTGTATTAAATGAATATATGTAAGATATGGTGTGTTTGCTGCAAGTTAAGCCCTCTTCTCTTCACATTTCACTCACAGCTCTACTATACTCCAACACTCAGTGACCATCTTTGTCCGCATACTCATCTCCATCATTGGCATCAAGCCTCTAGTTGTATGTTGATTGAGTCCTCACTACTTACATTGAAGCTGTAATGTGTATTGAACTGTGGCGCTCTTTATTTGTACTGTATTTTTGTTATTTATTCAATGTTATGCCAAGCTTTGTCTCCCTGTATTGTTCCTTTGTACGGCGCTGCAAAACACTTGTGGCGCCTTATAAATAAAATTATAATTTAATAATAATAATAAGTTACATTTCTGTAGTAACATAGATTCATGGAGAACACAAGACTGAACTAATTTAACAAGTATTTGCAAAATGTGTTATTAGTATTACTGATTTGGTATGTAGTACAACTCTAGGCTTAACTCTTTGAGTGCCAACATCTCTGTGAAAGATGCCCAACATATCCACTAAAAATGCCAGCGTCGCTCACATTTGTTATATAAATTCAAATAAAAAATGTTGTGTAGTCTATTGCTTGTTAAGCTGGCAGCAGTTATTAAAAAAACATAATGTCAGAATGGATCTTCCCAACTCCCTCCGCCATGTCTTTGGCCTTCCCTAGAATATCCCACCTGTTGACAATGGACAGCACAGAAACCTTGATCCAAAAATTGACAGCTAAGTTCTTTGATACTTGGCTGCCATACATCCATACCCTAACCCCCCCTTCCCCCCCCCCCCCCTGAAAACTGCCCTCAGAAATTCTTTATACTATACCACCTGGTATCTCACAGAATCTTTGAGTAAAGACCCTCTATTTTGAAATGTTTGTTGACGATTACTATAAATCAACGATAACTTGTTGTGCTGACCACACACAATGTACCATCAATTGTTAGTTTTTGTTATCGACCAACCAATTCTTTTATTTGTCACATTTGCAATATATTGTATTTCATTGATTTTCCTGTCAAAAAAATGTTTTGAAAAAAAAAAAAAAATGTTGTGTTAAATAAAAAATTATATATCCTATATAAGGTAAACATTACAGGTAATTATGGTCAATAAAAATTTTGTTTGCCAATTTTCTCATCTATTTTGACAATTCCACTTGGCGCTCAAAGGGTTAAGCAAAAATTGTACTTCCCTGATGGTTTTTAAAGTAAAAAAAAAAAGGCAATTACAGCAAAGTACTGTACTTTATACTGTGCTCTCCGATGCTGGAGTATATTGCAAAATTTGATCGACATCATTATTTGTTGTTTTGTGGAGAGCTCTAGATCAAAGGCTAAACCTTCTCATATAGAGCAGTAAATACCTAGCATTAAAGATACCAACAAATCAACTTCTGTCATTGTACAAGCTGTGCTACAGAAAATGAAAGATAGAAGCTGTTTGGTTGGTACTTTTTTAAAAAAAAATTTATAAATGTCCCACCCACATAAGTAAAAAAAACATGACAATTTTCTGCATTGTATTTTGCACTGAAAATTTTACATATTAGGATATTAGATATAACCAAGATTCTCTGTAAGCACAGAAAAGGACAAATACATAAACCTCAGAATTCCAGGATGGCTTTATTATACATATACAGGGGTCCTCAAACTATTTTGCTCTGGGACCCCAGCAGACAATAAAAATAATTACAGGACCCCAGCAAATTACAGCAGAAGGTCATCACGTCACATGTGCAGACAGCACATACATGGCAGCATTGTGGAGGCACAAAATGATGGGAGGAGTCTAAAATAACAGTCTATTTAACAGATTTATCAGACTCCTTGAATCACTGACTGAGATTAGAAAAGTCATCAGCCTGATGGTCAGCAACATGGAGTCGTGACACCATGCTGAGAAGGTCGGGACCCACTTTGGGGTCAGGACCCACAGTTTGAGAACCGCTGTCCTTATAGAATACTTAGCATTGCTCCCTCACAAAGCTAGTTTCAGGGGTGCAAGTTCAACCAGGAATCTGTACTATATATATACGACTACGATCAGCACAATGTATATCAGTGGCTGTCAGGCACTAGCAAAAATACATATGATAAACGACAACCATTTTTCCGACGAGGACAGAGGAGAAATAATGGTGATACTGAATCATCTACAGAATTCAATAGTACTGCAAGTGATACCAGTGGATATGCAGTGGACAAAATCAAAGAGTCCTCAAAAGAAAAAAGAGGGAGAAAACTGCCTGCTCCAAAGGGAAAGAAGTAATTATAAATGTATCTACATATGAATTAATCACTTTTGAGATAAGTGTCTTAAACAAAGGACTATCGTTTGTTCTAAGCCGTACTTTTAAGGAATTTTAAGGAAATCTGCTTCAAGTGCAACTTCCACTTCAGTACCAATCATTCCAGCAAAAATACGTAGACTCCTGGCCAATTCGACTTTTGATCCTTTGTCGACCAATCCCAGTTTAAAAACTTTCATGAGACGCATTGACCAGGAAGTTATTTCATTAAATAAAGAACCATTGGAAACACACCACAATTTAACCATTGCAGAACAGGTAGCCATAAAAAATCTGGCTAGAAATGACAACCTGATTATACGTCCTGCAGACAAAGGCGGGGCGATTGTGCTCCAGGATCGACAAGAATATATTGATGACGTCATCCCCAATTGCAGGGCGAGGGGGTGGCACCTGACACTTGCCTGTACACAAGTGATGCTATATAAGGTGTACATAAGCACTGAAACGTTGACACAAAGACAGTTTCCTGTCGTCTTTTTTCTGCATGTCGACAATCTGAGTGCCGCACCAACCCATTCCTCTATATATATTCAAGGTGTGAAAAAAAGAGGCCCAGGAGCCTCGAAACGTCGGTCTATGTGACACCTTTTTTACTAAAGATTTTTCCACATTTAAATCCGTGAGAGCCGCCCTCTTCCTTTCTACTTTGTATTACTATGGCTGGGAAGACAACACGGTACTGGGAGCTGAAAACCAGAGTGCCAACCTATCTTCTTCGAAAAAAAAAAAATATATATATATATATATCCTTTGGCGGCACTCCCGAGTAAATAATAGATGCAATAAATGAAGCGGTGCCCTCCTGCAGAAAGACAGTGTGTGACTGTTTCAAATACAAACAGCGTGGGGGGTTGCGGCGGCACTCGAAGAAACAACACAAGAGACCGGGCTTGGTCACCAGCAACACAAGAGACCGGGCTATATGTATATATAGCCAAACCATGAGACCAAGACTGCACACACGTACAGAGAGCACAGAGAGTGCTGTAGCTTCAAAAAATGTTACAATGCATACCATACATTAGAAAGCCAGCAACATCAGTTTAAAAAGGTATGCGTTTATTTTCAAGCCATATTTAAAGTGCAAATTGGTTTAAAAAAGAGAGAGCAGAGTGACATGATTAGAAGGCCCACGGGTACAATAAACACACTTGGACGTATTTGTCACAAAAGAAGAGCAACAGTGGAACATCATAGCATGAAGAATTAAAAAAAATAAAAATAATAATAATAATAATAGTAATAAACGGACAATAGAAGACCACAGTATCACATATAATTATATAAAGGGAATTACATGTGGTTATAGCAGGCAACCCTAAAGAAAACAATGTAAGGATTGATATTCGTTCAAACCATTAGGGGCAATACAGTTCAAGCAATGAATCCATAGGCACTCCCTTAAAACAAACAGAAAGCAGGAATGGTGCGCTGACACCTGCTAATTACAATACCATAAATACTGCTGATTTGAGTCCACAGTTCTTTTTGCATACACTTGTTCCAAACTTAAGGAACTGCAGCTCCCTTTTTCGTCTCAGTCCCCCTGAGTCAACACCAAGGCTATCTACAACAAACAGAATAAAAAGGGGCGCCCATTTGTGTAGTATTGTCAAATTGACAGAAAATTGTGAAATATATCACTAGTACATTGTGCGTACCATAAAGTCCTCAGGGGTGGACCTAAAACCAAATGGTGTTAAAAACAATCCACACTGGCAAATGCAGGAATAGATTTGGACCACTGGTCACTCACGACTACCACGGCAAGATTATCTCCCGCTAGTGGCACTTCCCAGGTTGACTCCATCGGTCAGCACGGTGGCTTGTGTCAGCTCGCGTCTCCTGCTTCCAGAACAGCGTCAGTGCATTCCAGACACCATGTTGCTTAAAGGAAAAACAAGTATTAGATGTTATACAAGTACTGGCAAGCTGTCATATACCGAATACAACATTTTTACAGGAAACATTGCAATCCTATAGTTTCATTGAGCCCAATAGGACTTAAGGCATTTAATAAAAAAATCCATTTTGCCTCCTTTTGTAAGAGGATTTTTTGTAAGAGGACCAGTTTAAGGTCAGGATGGCACAGCATAGAATGGCGATACGTGCTGCCATCCTGGCGAGGACTAGCAATCAGCCAGCAGCCAGGCACTACGCTGAAGCTGGGCATTTACCAACAGCGCTAAACCATATGGTGGTGGACCATGTCCCTCCCTTATCTTGGGGAGGCAATAGATCTAAAATCCTCTTACAAAAGAGGCAAAATTGATTTTTTTATTAAATGCCTTAAGTCCTATTGGGCTCAATGAAACTATGGGATTGCAATGTTTCCTGTAATAATTTTGTATTCGGTATATGACTGCTTGCCAGTATTTGCATAACATATTATACTTGTTTTTCCCTTAAGCAACATGGTGGTGTCTGGAATGCACTGGGTGACTACTTCCTGGGTGCAAGTGTGACGGAAGTCCGTTTCCGGCGCCAGGAGGAGGTTCGGTGAAGCGGAGCACTACAAGAATGGTGAGTTTTTACATTTGTATTGCTGCCCTGATGAAAATACGATAAAAGTATTGAGACGTTGGCGTCTATCGGCGTCTGTCTGTGTGTTATTTGCTGAGAGCTGACGGAATACAAAGCTGTGTGGGATATTCTACTGTGACAGAGGACACTACACAGAAGGCACAGGACTAGATTTATTCTTTATGCAGTGAGTGCCGGACTTGTCTATATTTGTATATATATATATATATATATATATATATATATATAAATAAATATATATACACTATATGCATCTATATATATACATGTCTAGTGTCTGTGAGTCTCTGAAACACTGCCATATATATACAGGGATAAAAATGGGGAGTGATCAACCAGCTGGTTGCTGGTTGATCACTCAGGGTGGTTGGGAATGTCAATGTTTTGAGCTGATTGGCTTGCCCCGTGTCGTAAGGTGTTCTTTGACTCCTAAGCTACTTGTTATTTGGTTCCAGATACTTCTCTAGTTTCTCCCTGCTCATCCATTAGACCAATGTGCTCCCTTCTACCAGCATAACTACCTGTGCTACCAGCTGCAGTCTAGTATCTACAGTAGCCTCCTTCATGCAGACTCCAACAGAACCTGCCATTATCTGTGTACCAAACTGCTGCTACTGACTGTTTAGATGTGATAGCAGATGTACATTTTCCTAGTGCTTTAATAGACTGACTACAGTATACCCTGTGTGCTATAGAAGTCAGTTTAGCTACCACTGCGAGGTAGCATAATTATCCTAAGCCTAGTGTTACACATTGGAGCCATGTAGATCTGAACATGCACCAGTTTGTCCAGAGATTCTTGCATGAATTCGCTGAGTCAAATTGGAACATAAAGGGAGAAATTTACTAAGTTGGGGGTTCAGAATTCGCTTAGAAACTTCTAGAAGGTAATATAAATAATCTGATTGGTTGCCCATAGCGAGATCCCATGTGAAATAGAACTCCCATCTTAGTAATTTTCCCTCATAGTATATACAATTACAACTGTTAATGTGGAATATAGTATGTCTTTTTCACATAGAAGTCCAGGAGAATACGGCGCATGTCCAAAAAATACATTGTGTCTTTTCTCATTTTAATGTTAAGTCTGCATCAGTTCCTTCATTCTAACTGTCTGATAACCAAATTTAGAATAAAATGCCATGCAAACAATATAATATTAAATCAATCCTGAAGTTGTTAATTAAAAATCAAAAGAAGCTTATTAGAAATAACCGTGAGGCATTTAGTGTTGAATATGAATATGAAAGTGAATTAGTTGTAAGAAACTTAAATAACATTGTTAGGGCCTGATTAAAGGTTCCAGAGGCTAATACTCATGCAGATCACATTGTAATGCTGCAAAACACATACATATGGACCACTCAGGGACTTGCTATCAAAGGTTATGCAGCTGTAATGTACAATCTAATGCTTGTGGCGTGTGAAGGAGTCTTTAGCGTTAGGCTGACTAGCTGGCACAGTAGCTCAATGTGTATAACATAATGGTTCCATCATTAAGTTACATTGGCAGAGCTATTTGACAGTCACCTTTAACCTCCCCCTAACCCCCCCCCCCCCCCACACACACACACACATACACACACACACACAGTACATCAAAATCAGGTGATAGCTTACAAGCTTGGGAAAAATTAGGCCTTCATTTTATTCCTTGTCCGACACTTGCAAGGTCCCCCCCCCCAGTCCTGGCACCCTAGACTGCAGCCTAATCAGCCTAATGGTTATTCAGGCACTGAGCATTGTAAATAAATTAAATGTAGTCATCTTTGGGGAAAACATTTTATAACTGCATTATTTGCAAAACATTTTAAAATAACAAAGTACCCACAAATATATGTGCATATATGTATATACATTGGAGCAAAAAAGTATTTGGGCAGCTGCCAATTCTCCAAGTTGACCCACTTAAAAAGATGGGTTCTGTAATTTCCATCATAGGTACACTTCAACTGTGAGAGACAGAATGTTTAAAAAAAATCAGGAAATCACAAACAATTTATTTGTACATTCTTGCAGAAAATAAATATTTGAACACCTACCAACCAGCAAGATTTATGGCTCTCACCGGCCATTTACTGCTTTGTTAAGAAGCTCTTCTATCCTCCACATGTTACCTGTATTAATGGCACCTGTTTGAACTGGTTATCTGTATAAAAGACACCTGTCCACACCTCCAAACAGTCAGACTGCAACCTCTCCACCATGGCCAAGACCAGAGAGCTGTCTAAGGACACCAGGGACAAAATTGTAGAGCTGCACAAGGCTGGGATGAGCTATCTGACATTATGCAAGCAGCTTGGTGAGAAGAGATCAACTGTTGGTGCAATTATTAAAAAATGGAAGATATACAAGATCAGTGCCAATCTCCCTCTCCCTGGGTCTCCATGCAAGATCTCGCCTCTTGGGTATCAATGATCTTGAGAACAGTGAGGAATCAGTCCAGAACTACATGGGGGGACCTGGTCACTGACCTCAAGAGAGCAGGGACCACAGTCACAAAGGTTACCATTAGTTACACACAATGTCGTCATGGATTCAAATCCTGCTGTGCCTGAAAGGTCCCCCTGCTCAAGCCAGCATATGTCCAGACCCTTCTAAAGTTTGCCAGTGACCATCTGGATGATCCAGAGGATGATTGGGAGAATGTCATGTGCGCAGATGAGAGCAATATAGAACTGTTTGGTATAAACTACTGGTTACAGTGTGTGCAAACCTGGTCAAAAACTACAGGAAACATTTGACCTCTGTAATTGCCAACCGAGGTTATATTACAAAGTATTAAATTTAACTTTTTGATTGTCCAAATATTTATTTTCCACAAGAATATACAAATAAATTGCTTAAAAAGGTACTTATGTATTATCTGGGCTCCCATGTTAAATGCACCCCATTTTTTCATACCCCTACTATCCAACTACGCATGGAGTCGAATTTATATAGTGTGGCGAGCGCAGCGAGCCACCGTGCCCGAAGCGTGGCGAGCGCAGCGAGCCCCGCGAGGGGACGCGGTCTCATAAGAAAAACGGGAGCCCAGATATTACATAAGTACCCTTAAAAATCATACAATGTGATTTCCAGTTTTTTCCCCACATTCTGTCTCTCACAGTTGAAGTGTACCTATGATGGAAATGACAGACCTCTCTCATATTTTTAAGTGGGTCAACTTGCACAATCGTTGGCTGTCCAGATACATTTTTGCCCCACTGTACAACTAACCGAGTTTCAAGAGATTTAAAAAAGCAGTAATATAATTTCAGTAAAAATTTGCATATATAATTAGGACATTTTCCAAACTCCAAAAAACAAGTTGACATTTAATAAAGAACTTTTACAAATATATCTCTAAAAGTCACAGGCAATTACTTGAACTGAAAATATCAAAGACAAGGTGTGATCATGGAGGTACACATGTTTTCCTACACCCAGCAGACTAATTCAGAGAAGAACACGTGTTTGTACAAAATAATTGCTTCCTAATTTTCTGGGTAGTATGTACTAACACCAATATTGTATGTGGCCAAAAGCCTGTTTTGGGGTTTTGGCCACATTTCCCGTATGTACTCCTGGATGCTGGGACTTTGGTGAGTATACTATAGAAGCATTTGGGCTTCTTTTCCGCATACTGTCTGTAGAGGGATCCAATACGAATCACTTAACGCATTTCTCTGTAGCCGCCATCATCAATCATGCTCAGATGGACACTGGTCATAAACCTGGTAGTCCTTTGCATAACTATTTGCATATGTAATACCCCTTTCACACCAGCCTAAATTCCCGGGTTGAGTCCGAGAACAACCCGGTACTACCGCTGGTGTGAAAGGTACCCGGGACAAATTACCGAGCTAATTTGCCGGCAATCCAACCCTGCTAGGTAGCAGGGTTGTTCCCGGGTTCAACCCGGGGACATGGCTGGTGTGAATGGGGTAGGGTATACTTACCCAGGTTGCTGGTCCTCGGTGTCCTGTCCGGCTGGGAATCCACACAGGCGGTGGGCGCAAATGACGGGACAGGCAGTGGATGATGATGACGCAGCTCTCCGGCGGCAGTGAGGGCGCCGGAGAGCTGCATCATCTTCATCCGCCGCCTGTCCCGTCATTTGCGCCACCGCCTGTGTGGATCCCCGGCCTGCACGGAGGACCGGCAACCGGGGTGAATATTCTTACCACCTCCTGCCCACCTCCGCCGCCATCCCGCCGACTGCCCGACGCCACCCCGCCGACTGCCGACCTCCTCCCCACCTCCTGACGGCCTCCTTCCCGCCCCCTTCACACACCAGAAAATGCAGGGACTTTTCTGGTGTGAAAGGGTCCCAACCCGGGAATGTCCCTGCTTGTCCCGGGAATGTAATTCCTGGGTTTGTGCCTGCATTTCTGGTGTGAAAGGGATATTAGTACATATGTGATTAGTAACATTGTGAGTAGTGGTTAGATGTATTGCAAATGGTGGGTACATAATGCTCTCTGTCATCACAGATGCAGCAATAGGGAAATAAAAGCCTAGGCAGCTTACAATTCTCCAGTAATTTGCTTCAGAATCCCACTTCAACAAATTTCCATCTGGCATTTTAAAATATTTTAGGTCAGTTGTACTTTAAAAGACCTTTCTGATTGTTGGAACTTATAGCACGGTTAAAAAATACAGGCTCAATAATAAGCTTTGCCGAAGATGCATGTGGCTGTTTAAAACTGTTTTCCTAGTACAAAAATAAATCTGAGCTAATGAGAAATTTGTAGAATCATTTCCATTTTCACCAAAAGGACAAGCAGGGACATCACTAGTAATGGTGGGGGGATTGAATACTGCAGTGGTAAAAAAAATGGTATGTGACCTCGTGAGTAAGAGGGGGGTGGCCTCAAAGGTGAGGGGTGTTGCCGCCTTGCGCAAACCCACCCAATTTGGGAGTGCTGGAGCTGATGGCTGCCCGAAGAGACCAATGTGAGTGCAGTGCCAGCTCCTACACAGTGACAGGAGCTGGGGCTAAATGTATTGTCACAGTATAGCGCCCAGCTACTGTAGCTGAAGAGGAGTTAACATTTTGGTGTTATCCCTCAGCCTTGCACATCCTCACCCCTGTTGTGATGCCACTGCAAGTCAGCCATATTCTTTGTGTATTCAATGACGATAACTATTTTTTTAAAATCTTTCTATGTATCTTAGTAGATTTGACTGTATTTTCTTTTGTACAGTATTTATTGGGGGCCTTTAAAAGGAATTTTTTTCTTAGGTGGGAATTCAGTTCCTGCCATGAATGTGTTGTGCCATACAGAACGGGCAGCAAAGTACATTTATGTTCCAAACACACTGGCCGATTTTGCGTAGTATGTATGGAAAGCAGATGAGCGGCAGCCAGTGATGATGGAAGAACGACCATCAGTGCTCACTGCTCATCGTTGGCCCATACACACTGGGCGGCTTTCGAGCTGGAAGCAGCTAAAAAAAAAAAAACTGAGCAACTTTCAGCCCAAAGCAACCCAGTGTGTTTGGGTCAGCGATGAGCGGTGAGCGCTGGTGCATCAGAGTAGAGGTGCGAGAGAAGATTTGTGATGGCACTACTAATGATGCTCATCTGTGCATTGCCGCAATGCCATCTAAACTAAATGGACTTGCTGAAAATCATTTTTATTTATATGATGTTTTTGTATCCGCTAAGACAATATTTTACTTTTCAAGCTTACTTTTTCTTGCATTATATATTATTGTTTTTTATTTTTACATTTCTTGGTACTATAACATTTATCTGGAGATGCATCCAATGTTTACAATGTAGTTGTATTTAAAATGATATTTGTTTTTGAAAGAAAACATAAAATTATCATTTAATTCATATAAATTGTGAACTGACAGTATAATATTGCATGGTAAAAATGTAATTAAAATGTCACATTGTGCCCTGCAATTCATTTAAACATGGCATAAAAACAGATGAATAAAGTTGAACTCTAAACAAAATATCTGTTGCACACATTTAGCATTCATTGCTCAGTCATCTCTGAAATAAGTTACAGAAAGTTAATGCAGAAAACAATCCAGCCTTGATAATTAAAAACAACCAATTTTAGGACATTTACACGCTGAAGCAAATGTACTTTTGTTTTTCTTCTGCCTTTAGGGCAAAATTAAGTATGCCAATACCTGTTTTGGCTGTAACATTTACAAGCAGAACATGTTCTGTTATGTACAGTATTAAAAGGGCATTAATTTGTTATGCTATCTTTTGGTTGTACTGCACCTTTTAAGCAACAAATAATGAAAGTACAAATTGCTGTATACAGCATTCGGGAGATAATTAGAGACATACATTTTTTTATTCTTTCACCTTTGTAGTTTACTAGTTTTCCTAACCTTAAGAAAAAGTTCATAATTTTCTACTAAGTTTCTTGGGTACTTATATGTTAGTTGGGCGCCCACTAAGCTATTTGCTTAGTTTTCTGCATCCCCTCGCCACGCTTCGGGTTCGGTGGCTCGCTATTGTCTCCTATTGTAAAGCTCAACTGATTTTGCTGCGCTATATAAGAAACTTAATAAATCATTAACCCTTTAAGTGACAACTTTGCTGTGAGGGATCCTCAAAATAACATTAAATCAAAATACACAATTCATATATAGGGATATAACAAATAGAACATACCTTCTAACCAAAGGTTGAACTTGACGTAAGTCTTTTTTCAGCCTAAACTACCTATGATTTTATGTTTTTTGACCTTCGGCCAGAAGATTTTGTGGAGTTTTCATGCAGACTATACCTTGCAGCTCCTTGAGCTGGGAAAATCATTCTGTGTGGGGAGTTTCCCACTGATTGAATACCCCATTGTGCTCTACTCGCATGTGATTCCAGATAAGTGGTCACAAGAAACCTTATTTGAAAATGCAGTAGCCTTAATGATCATTATGCCCTATAAATAATGGATGGAAATGGAACTGATGATCCCGTTTGTATGTATATCTGTCTAGTTTCTGTTTTGCAATTATATAGTACTCTATAATGTGGAGAAGGTGCAATCAGGGAGATTACTAAACTCTTTAGGTAGTCTGGGAGATTGCTGTTACTTCAGGGAGTCTCTTTGACATTCAAGGAGAGTTGGCAAGTATGCCTTGATTAAATATTAAATCAGCATGCCCCCTTTGATTACATTTCAAATGACTGTGCCACCTTTGATTAAATATAAAATCAGTGTGTGCCATTAAAATAAACAATAATGGGGTATTCAATCTGGGCCACTATTTACGACAGGGGAAATAGCAGTGTTCTCCTATTCAATGCTGTCTTTCCCAACAGCATTGAAGAGGCAGATCGACAGAATGGGCCTGACTTTAAAAGCAGTCTGGCCCGTTTTGTAGATTTCGGCCGTGAATTGTCACGATCGCGGCCAAATATTGACAATCCATGGCCGTTTACGCAGACACGCCCCCTTTTTGCTGATCGCGAAGTGGGACATTGAATCGTGCCTGGCGATCTGCAGTCAAACAAAACGAAAACAGGCCAGGGTCACGGCTGTCCGCCCAGATCGAAGTCTGCACCCCTTTTATTGCACAGTGAATTAGCATGCCCCCATTGATTAAATAGTAAATTAGTGTTTTCCCTTTAAATAAAATTAATTGGGCCCACTGCAAAGAATATTTATTAATCAGTTTGGTCCCTTTATCTATAGTGCAATCTGTTTAGAAAAAAACTTGCCTATAATCTGTTTCAATATTTGATCCGTTGTAATTCATAGAGAGACAAAACGCAACAGAGATATAATGTAATACTCCCCTGGAGCTTACATCACAGGATGAGTTTATTCACGGAAGTCTCCTTACTTAATGGACAGGCATCCAATCATATGATTTCTCTATCTATTGCAGAATTCTTTCTAAGGCATCAGCTCCTCTGAAACATTTTGTTATATTTCTATTTTTCCTTTTTTTTTTTGCCTATTATACTGTAGTACAGATAGGGCTGGTGTCATCTTTGCAGGGCTGGCGTTTCTAACGCCAGCCCCGCCATCATGCCAGCCTCGCCAGGGGGTGTGCACGCACGAGACGCTTGCACGCCCCCGGAAACTGAGCTTGCCTCCAGTGCCTGCAGCCTCCCCACCATTGCCGCCTGTTGCCGCAGGTACCCCTCGCCACCCCAAACGCCCACCTAACCATGCCCGTCTCCCTGAAGCGGATACGGGCTGGGACACGCAGCGCCCCCGCGAGAGACTGAGATGCGTGTGTGTGTGTGAGACGCACGCCCATCCCAGTTCAGTGTAGCCCCTGTCCGCCGGCGCTCACCAGTGGGGAAGGGCTGGCGAGCTCTGGCCAAGGATGGCAGGGGCTACATATGTACCACAGATAGTGATCTCCTTTCTTGGATCACATTTGTCTTTAACTGTATAAAAGTAATGACCTGCCATTTTATATTATCAGAATTTTACTTTAATTTACATAATTTGATTTAATTTTACATTGTTTAACATTTATTTGAAATAACTCTGTTAGTTTGCAGTGGTTTACAATACATTGGATATATTATAAGATAGTTTACATTGGCTTACATTCATTTGGGGCCACCTTATGATATTTTAATGGAAAACACAGAGGAATGAGATTTTTTGACACCAATATTTTACTGTATGTATTTGTATATGAACTAACAGTGTTTCACATTTATTTACACTAGTTTACAGTTAGTATTATAATAATATTGCTTATTTATAGAATGATAATAATGCAAATTTATATAATTATCCAAATGTACTTAAAACGCTAATAAAAATTAATATGGGTACATTTCACATTAGTATGTAATGTGTTACATTCATTTGGGAATCTTATACAATATTATTCCAGTGTTTTATGTTACTATGAGGGCTTTTTACATTAGTTTGTAGTGTTTTACATTCATTTGGAGACATTTTCTGTTAGTTAAATGTAAAGGACTGCAATAATGAGAGATTTTATGGGAGAATTGTTATTCATTTAGGTTGTTTTATGTTATTTTTCAAGATGTCACATTTAAGTTCAGATTTTCAGAATTATTTAAATAGGTTTGCATTATTTTGTAAACATTTGATGCAAGTGTAGTATTTTACTTTGTTTGGGGTTATTTAAATCAGTTTTCATATTTTATTTTTAATTTGAGATAAGTACTGTATTGTTTGCCTTGTTTTATAAAAAATTGGGATTGGTTTCTTTCAGTGTTTTACATTTATTTGAATAATTATGTTAGATAATGAAGGAACAACATACCAGTCAGTACCGGCGGCTGTGTAATGTGCACGCCCAAATGAAGAAACACTTGAATTTATTAAAAAGGTTGCAAAACACTTGAATTCCCCCTGTAGAGGTGAGAAGCAGTGTTAGCCTTTTATTATATAGGATATTAGTGAGTTACATTATTTGGAAAACTTTTATGATAGTTCACTAGTATAGATCAATTAGTTTGGTCCTGAAACATCTTCAAGCCTAAGAAAGTTTTACCAACTACGTGCCATTCACCCTTTAGCAATAACCTCTAAATTTGAACGTATGTACCTGTACACTGTCACTATGCTGCCTGTTTGTGTATGTGATACAGCAAATTTAATAACATAATCTGCTTCTATATGGTACTGTACTACCTATGTTTGAAAACTTTGACATTGATGCCTTGCTAATTGGAGCCATATTAGAAGCTGGTGTCTGCTTCCCTAAATACAGGGTAACTCGACAACTGAAAACATTGCATAGATCGCATATAGCATTATAGATTGCATAGATTGCATATAGCATTATATGCAATCTATGGTCAGCTGTGCTAGTCAGAGTCCACTCACATATATGTAGGGTTTAGAAATGACTATCTGAGCAACACCCGTAAGCTGGTATCAACAATTGCAAGTCTAATATACTCTCTGCCTATATAACTCTGTTCAAATACACCATGTACTACAAACTATTGCTCTCCATGGTCTCTCAAAATCAGTCTCTTCTCTCTCTCTCCCTGAAACTCTTACACATTTCTGCCTCAATTATCCATGGCCCTCTTAATAACACTCATGAGATTTTTACATATCTCTCTACATTGACAATAACATCCACAAACTGTCGCCAAAACAACATTCACAAACCACCTGCAGCTATAACTATCTCTCTCTATTAGCTGGTGACATTTCACTTAATCCAGGCCCCAGCTGCTTGCCCCGCTCGCAGACACCAAACTCTTGCTTCCTACTTCAAGGATAAGATTGCCAAGATCAGAGATGAATTGGTATGCTCCAACTCAGTTGGTGATCTGCTCAGTTCCATACCTGAGCCGTCTGATGCATTTACTTTATTTGATACCACAAATGAAGATGAAGTATCTGCACTTTTGTCTTCCTACCACTCTACTACCTCTCCTCTTGACCCTATACCCTCACAAATAAGTAAATCTCTGTCTCCTGTGCTCATCCCAATCTTAACTAAAATCTGTTACCTCTCTTTCTCCACTGGTGTCTTTCCTTTATTGTTCAAACATGCAGGTATTACTCCGATTCTGAAAAAAACTGAATTCTGACCCAAGCTCTCTCTCAAACTCCTGTCCCATCTCCCAACTTCCGTGCGCCTCCAAACTACTTGAAAGACTTGCCTACACTTACCTCACATACTTCCTTAACTCGCACAACTTACTAGTCCCGCTTCAGTCAGGATTTCGTGCCCAACACTCCACAGAGACAGCACTGTTTAAAGTTGTGAATGATCTGGTCACTGCTAAGTCTAAAGGCCACTATTCACTACTAATTCTTCTAGATCTCTCTGCTGCTTTTGACACTGTTGACCACACACTTCTCATACAAGCACTTCAAGTCCTAGGTCTTAAAGACACAGCCCTCTCTCTCTGATTCTACCTCCTCTTCGCTACCTCTTTCAGTTGGACTACCTTAGGGTTCAGTTTTATGTCCTCTGCTTTTCTCAATCTATACATCATCTCTTGGCAAACTAATCAGCTCTTTTGGATTTCAGTATAATCTGTATGAGGATGATTCTCAACTCTACCTATCCTCACCGGACTTGTCCTCATCTGTATTGAGCCGTGTCTCTTAATATCTTTCTGCTGTTTCATCCTGGATGTCATCTCACCACCTCAAACTTAATATTTAAAAAACAGAATTAATTATATTTCCACCAATAAATAGTACTTGCCAACCTGATATCTCTATTGCAGTTGAGAATATGACAATCACTCCTACCTCTCAAGCTCGCTGCCTAGGTGTTATCCTTGACTCTGAACCTTCCTTTGTACCCCACATTCAATCTGTCTCAAAATCATGCCACATGCACCTAAAAAACATATTCAAAATGTGCCCTTACTTTACACAAGATACTGTTTCCAAGATCTGCATCTCTCATCCACACTCATTACTCGCTCCCATTCGCGATTGCAGGACTTTCTTCGGGCTGCACCCACTCTGTGGAATGCCCTCCCAAGCACAATAAGACTCTTCTCCAGTCTCAACACCTATAAGCGTTCCCTGAAAACTCACCTCTTCAGGCAAGCTTATTAAACTCCAGAACCAGACACTGAACCTTGCATTCTGGTGGAATCAATACTATAAAGAATACAGTATCTATCATTATGTATCAATGCCTATTTCCCTACAGATTGTAAGCTTGCGAGCAGGGCCCTCCTACCTTTTGACTGTCTGTAAATACCCTGTTTGATATATTACTGTCTCCTTTTGTAAAGCGCATATAAAATAAAAGAGGTAGCATCAAAATGGGTGTAATTTATGACAGAAAAAAAATAAATATCTCCCCATGTGAAATAACAGCCTTGTGCTGAAAGCAATAAGTTCCCTTTCATACCATTGCTTAAAGGGTGAGGGGTAATAAATTTGAAATGGTTAAATAGGTTTTTATTTGTTCTTGTGCAATACTGGAACCAGCAAGTCTTGGCTTGACAAAGTGTTTGGGTATATTAGTACATCCACAGACGTTGTTTACATCCAACCAGGAATGAAAGGATCGCACACTGCAGAACTGTAAAGAAAATGTAATGGCCTCAATCATAATCAAATTAACTGAAGATACAGTATGCAATGTTGCATTCCATTTGCACTCTGGATGGCTGACCTTCCATTACAGCTCTAGTCACAAACCATCTTTTTTCTTTGTGACTGTGACAGCTAAAATAGAATAATGCCTAGGGTTGGCCCCTGTCTGGGATAGCTAAATATGGTGATAGCTCTGCGCTCACCTTCTATTATGTTGGATGTAATGGGTAAAACCCCTAATAAATCACATAATGATGGAAATGGTCTACAAGTATGGGTGCAAAAGGAATTTATTAAAAATGCAGAAGTATGTCAATGTACAAAATCATAGCATATATACCATAAAAGGGAAATATCATGAAAATTTTTAATAAATGTGGTATATATTAAAGGAATATATATTAAAGGAAATGCAGTGCATGCAGCTCTCACTAGCTACCGCTGTGTCTGCTGCTGGCTCGTGTGGGATACCTGCAGGTGGGTAGGTAAAGCAGGTTTGTGAGGTGGGGAGTTGCACTCTGTGGTCGGGCAATGCACAGAGATGCGAAGTTAATGTGGGGTCTCAGGGAGACATGGGCTTAATGTCAGGGTGGATAAAGTCAATGGGTCATGTAAGGCGTATGAATGGCACCATGGGGCTGGCGTCCCATATACCCCCGGTGGTGCAGTATACCCTTACCTGATACCCCCAATGGTTCCCGTGCTCCTGGAAGGTCCCACGCTGCCTGTTCCTTGAAGTGAGTGTAGCCGTGTCTGCACTGTAAGCAGCACGCCAGTCGTATCTCCATACTGCTACTACAGCTGCGTCACTTACTTCTGGGTTTCGGTGTGACGCATCACCTGGAAGTGACGGACAGCCGGAGCGGTATGCGCTCGACTCTTCGGAGGAGAGGAGACTTGCAATGAAGTTGTGATGTGGAGGTAGTAAGACCAATGAGTTTCGGCTGTGTCACGGCCTTTTTCAAGGATGTATGCCAGTATATTTCTCACTCTTTTAAGAGCTGGTTGGTGACTCCTTCTTTTTGCCGAGATTGGTGTCTAACAGAGTCAATCCTACTTGTGGTCATGGGATTGGTGGGATGTTTATGTGAGGCAAAAGGTGCAGTCTTGGACTGAATGAGATGAGTGTTAACCCCATTTATGCCACCTCAGTGGCGGTTACTGTTAGCTGATGCTCGATGTGGAGAATTAGCCCCATCTATGTCATTTCAGTGGCGGTTACTGTTCGCTGATACTTGATGTGGAGCGAACAGTATAGGATGTAATAAAGAAAAATGTGAGCATCATTATATGCTACAGTTAATTGATATTTAGACCCCCTCGGATGTAAGGTGTTTAGAGAGAAAATCCAGTAGAGCTCTCTCCTGTTTAGAACCAAAGCATGGTCCCCCCTCTCCAATTAGAGCCAGTCTGTCTGGGATAACTTTGTATAACTCATAAACCATATATATATATATATATATATTTTTTTTTTTTTTTTTTTTTTTGCTGCAGTCTCTTAGCAAGTCAGCTTGTGTGCCAGCTTCTAGTGTCTGGTATCTTTTTCCTGAAAAAGCAGTTGTAACATGTAGTGTTCCTTCTAGAAACCAGGGTGGGCAGTTCACCGCTGCACGGGGGAAGCGTAAGGGAGTGGACCGGGCCAGCTGATGTCACGAAAAGGGGCGGTCCCGGGCTGCCAGTGTCACAAAAGGGACGTGCCTGTGCCGCGCCAACACTGAAGGGGGCGGGCCCAGCCCCTCCAAAGGATCTACACTGCTGGGAAATGGTGGCGCTGGGATTCCCCGGTTTCAACGGCGGGGCCAGAGGCAGGCTCTTTTAGCAGGGCGCAGCTAGAGGGGTAGGGTGCATTTTGCCCTTTAAAAATCGGGCAGGGCGCAGGGCCCCGCTAAAACAGCCTAGCAGGAACACTAACATGATGCATCCACTGCAGGTGGCACGAAGAGACTATTTTGCTTAATTTGATATATGACACTTGTATGTTTGCATGAAATATGGACGATATTCATTATTTATAGTACCTGATCTCTCTTCTAAAGAGACAATAGATATGGGGGCATTTAGTTTTTTTATCGCTCTTTTAATGGGAGCAACATGAAATGTCCCATTTGTATGCTGAAGCCTGTCACTTTTCACTCTTTAGCAAGCTGAAATGCAGATGCTGACAGCTGATCACTCCCAAATCAAGTAGCAATTGAATGGCTTTATTGGGTGCCATCTACTGGCTGCTGGCTGAACATCGCCATCCGAATCTTTGTATGCTGCAGCTTTTTTCATTCACACAAAACATACATGTGCCATATATCAATTGAATCAACACAATCTCCTTGTTCATGCTAGTTGCTTTCCATTGTGACCAAGTAGCATTTGTAGCAAAAGAAAAACACCTGACAGCTTAATTCTAGTGATAACGATCTTCACTCCCAGTCCTTGCCTCATTCACCCAGAGATGTAGCATGTGTCTTTTATGTCCTGAATAGTCGAAGGCGGAGCCACAATTATGTGTGGTTATGCCCCCAATCAGCCCAGCTTTCTACCAGCCATGCCCCCTATAAACTGACCAGGCTTCCACCTTCATCAGCTTCTGTCATTATTCTAGCACAATCTTTAAAATGACAGATGCTGATTGGACGTCTTCAACACTTTATATCTTTCTCTAAAATTTGATAAATCTCCCCATCATCACAATTTGCATTTAACAATGCAAAAAAAATATTATTTTTCATGCAAATGTACTTATTGTTATTAGAGAAGCATAATAATAATAATACTATTATTACTTTACAGACTATTAGCTTGCTAGTGGGGTTATTTTGCCTTTGTTTGTTGAATTCAATTTTGTTAGTACAGTGTTTGTTCCCAGTTGTAAAGTGCTGCGGAACATGCTGCCACTTTATAAATACATTTCTTTTATTACTCTTTGACTTCAATTCTTATCATTTACAATGTACTCATGAATTAATTCTATTGGAGCACTAAACACAGTGCTTACAAATTATCTTCTGCATTGTGTCCTGAGAAAACTTGGCTTTCATCACAACTAATGCTGAATAAATTGGCAATTTATATTCCTTATTTATTGTTATACTTTACTATTTAAATTTTAATCTTTTATCAAGCATTTCATCTTTTACAAAGTTTTCTAAATCCTTGCATATTCAATAACCCTTGCCTATGAGGCTGATTCAAGGCTGATTTATACTTTTAGAATCCAAAACATAAATAATTTTAGTTTATTCTTCTTTATGTTGTCTAAGATGTAAATGTGTATAGAAATGCATTATGTATCTATGCTTTATGTTGATATATATTGTTTTGTTACCCATTAATGTTATTTTAGTTAATATACAAGCATAGTGGTCAGTCTTTTGGAACCGTTCATCTACTGTAAAATATGAAAATCTTGCGTGATGTAAAAGCTAAAAATCATTGCGATTTACCAAGTAGGCACATTTGTGTGCACTGTAGAAGGTTGTACAGTATAAAAATTGGTGGCCTTGCTGGGTGGGGTTTGTAGAAGGTTGCTGAAATCACACATTGGCCTTCCCAGTAACAAAAGACATTGGCTCCCACAGTAATAAGCCCATTGTCCCCCACACGGGAAAAAATAACAAAATGAACACATTAAACAGCTCATGTATAAAAATAAAACACATTGAGGCCCACCACGAAAAAAAATATTGTCCACCACAATAAATTAAAAAATAAATGAATTTGTTCCAGCCCCCATATAGAGACTTACCTGTCAGAGAGAATAGAATCCAGTCCCTCCTTACTCAGCCATGGCAGTCCAGCAGCAAACTCAGTGCTGACTCCAGCCTAGAGCACTGTGATAGGTGGGCAGAATGGGGGACAGCAATGACTGCTGCCATGCCACCAGTCCAGGTCCCAGCATCGGTCATCCTGTGACCTCTAGCTAGCCCTGGCTTCCATGCTCCCTCTTAACCCCCTTTAAGTTGTCTCTCTGGCTGTGCCACCAGTGACAGCCTTAGTCGAAAAGAATCAGCGTGACTCACAGTGGCTTTTGCTGTCACAGTGATAGCTTACGAAGACAACCATGGCCTGAGCTATCCGTGGCTGTTTCAATTTAGCGCAGCTCGCCTATATCAGCCTGATTTCTATTGGCTGCTGGAGAATGGTGTTTTCCACATCCCGGCAGTTCTGTGACTGTCACTTCTGGTCATCTTATTCTGTGAGTATTTTCACCAATCCTCTACCCGAAATCCTACTTATAACTCTTCCTCTAGCACCTCAATCTAACTTTCCTCTGTGTGAAGGAGAAAAAGGCCCACTCATGAAGGGCCACTAATGGACACAAAGTGGGAAATGAGTAGTAGATTTCTATGAATAGTTTGGTACTTGTTTCCTAGCACGGCGCCCATCGCTTAAGATTGTATGCCTTAATTAAGGCATACAATCTTATGCGATCACATACAATTGAAAAGATTTTTAATTGTATGTACAATATCGCATCTTATGGATCTCATCTTATGGATCTCATGGATCTTATGCATCCATAAGATGCATAAGATCCATAAGATGCCATAAGATAAAAATCGTGAGCCCCCAATAACCATTGTTTACGCCACCGGCACTATCACCACCAACCCGAAGCGTGGCGAGTGCAGCGAGCCCGCGAGGGGCGGCGGTACGCGTCCTCCGACCTTTTCATACCCCCACTATCCATGTCGGCGTGGAGTTGATTTTATATAGTGTGGCGAGCTCGAAGCGTGGCGAGCCCCGTGAGGGGACGTGGACTACTACACATGTATTCCGCATCCGCTCGCCACGCTTCGGGCTCGGTGGCTCGCCACACTATATAAAATTAACTCCACTCCGACGTGGATAGTGGGGGTATGAAAAAGGTCGGAGGACGCATACCGCCGCCCCTCGCGGGCTCGCTGTGCTCGCCGTGCTTCGGGTTTTTGATAGTGCCGGTGGCATTAGCGATGGTTATTGGGGGCTCATTTTACTTTTTAAGTACCCATAAGGGTACTTTTACAATTAAAAATCGGTACTTGTTTCCTAGCACGGCGCCCATCGCATAAGATTGTATGCCTTAATTAAGGCATACAATCTTATGCGATCACATACAATTGAAAAGATTTTTAATTGTATGTACAATATCGCATCTTATGGATCTCATCTTATGGATCTCATGCATAAGATCCATGAGATCCATAAGATGCCATAAGATAAAAATCGTGGGCGCCGTGCTAGGAAATAAGTACCAATAGTTATAATGATTTCATATTATACTTTGCACAAATTAAGGCAATCTATTTTAAATATTCTATACTACAGTCTCAATAGTCAGTGTGACCTTTTTGAAAGTTAATAGACTGACTTCTCTGTTGTACATAGAGGTTACTTGCACTATTTGAGAAATATTCTGCAGGTTATAATAAAGTTATAAAAATGATTGTGCATATATCTTTGTAGTCTTGAAGTGTTCACTAATACCGTACATTTAGGATATTAATATAGACCTGCATAGTGTCCTGTTTATCGTAAAATACTAGTTTATGAAACCTCTGACCTACTAAAGTCCTGGTGACATCCCATTATGGGATGCGGTCATCATTCATTATACCGACAGCCGGCCTCCCGATCTGTGAGTATGCGGGACTGAGTAATGGGAGGTTGAGAGGAGTAAGGCTGCTAGAATGAAGGGTTTGGGGGAGGGGGATGCTAAGTATACTTACCTGACCCCTGTTGGGATTCTCTTCTTCTGGATGCTGGCATCGTTATTCTGACCATTGGTCATGCATATGTATCTCTACAGTACTTGGAAACAAAGTAAGAATTGAGGAAAAGGTGGCTGTTATAGGTGAAGATCTGGGTTCTAATGGTAATGATTTAGCATGTGCAGTGGTATTATTCATAGAAAATTTCAAAGTACATTGGTTTTTTTTCAGACCTGATCACTGCAGTGCAATTTTGCAGCGCCCTGCGATTACCCTGTCAAATAGCTACTGCCCAGTCTGAGTGATATCATACCCTGTGCAAGCCTGCAAATTACTTAGCATGACCTGTGAAAAGTAGCTTGATTGTGAATTTGCTGCAAACTCATGTGCAAGCCGCAAACCGTAAATTTTTTACAGTGTGTGCAGTTTCTATGTAGACCCAGGACTTACTCAGCAGCTGTGATAGAAGCAGTCAGATTGGATCCAGAGCTAATGCCACAGGCATGGGTTAAAGTAGGCCGGAACGGAGTAGAACTGCTTTCCGTCAGTTCAAAATCTGAGGCAGGACTTTTCCACCTCCATCCGCCCACTGGCAACCCACCCACCAACAGCAGCACACAGCACGTCTCCCCCGTACACTGAAAATCATGTCCTGAGCCCCACCAGCCGCAACCCCCTCCCTGACTGCAGCTGAAGAGTAAGAAGAGTCCACGTCAGAATCATCTTTATTGGCCAGGTATACTTGCATATACTAGGAATTTGGTTTGGATTGCTGTGCAACAGCCGGTAAGGTAACAGTTAAACAGTGACAGTACACATATACATAACACATACAGGTATACGCTAGATGTATCCTGGGGGTAAAAAAACACGGAAGATATATTCACTGAGCAGCACAGCGCCTAGGCAACCATCAGCGGCACCACTGGTCGCCGCAACAGCAAGGTTGGTGACAATACAAGCAGAGACAGTACAGTTATCACACAGGGAACACATACCTGCTGGCTTGCACAGCGCCTAGGCAGCCATCAGCAGCGCCACTGGTCGCCGCAACAGCGAGGTAGGTAATGATGTAAGCAGAGACAGTACAATTATCATATATGGAACACATACCCACCGAGCTGCACAGCATCTAGGCAGCATGTACAGAAAACATATATATATATATATATATATATATATATATATATAAAGTTCCAAACCTGCCGGCACTCGGACAAAGTAGCAGACAACGGGCCTCGGTGCCCCAGCAACAATCATACACAAACTCCAAGAAATGATTGGCACTCGAGAGGCAATAGTAACAAATCAAAGGATGTGTATTAAAGCTAAGCTTTCGGGGTTTGACCTCCTTCGTCAGAGCACAATCCTACGGCTGTAGGATTGTGCTCTGACGAAGGGGGTCAAACCCCGAAAGCTTAGCTTTAATACACATCCTTTGATTTGTTACTATTGCCTCTCGAGTGCCAATCATTTCTTGGAGTTTGTATATATATATATATATATATATATATATATAATTGTCAATGCAGCCGGCACTAGCAAAAAAATCTGGCAACCGCTTCAGGTGCCTTCAGATTCACTTGGTTTGACACAAGGAATATAATACAGGATAATGTTCAGCGGCACTCTGAAGTCTATAATCAATCACGTCAAAAAGACAACAGACTCAATGGAGCTTTCAGTCAAAATATATATATATATATTAGCAGTGGGGGTTGCTGCGGCACGACAGAGACTGGATTTTTCAAACAGGTTTTAATGTGGTAATAACACACATCACATGCCCGACGTTTCGGGGTCTGACGAAGTCATAGACGAAACACGTCTGGGCGAGTCCTATCAGACGCACACTTCTGGCCGGTCACAGTTCAGGAGATTGAGAGGGGAAGAAAAGTGCACCAGCGATCCCATGGTGTTGGAGGAGCACTGGATGTGGCAGCGACTGTCCCGGACAACTCGAGAGAACAACTAACTGTGAGATATGGCTATTATATCACGTGGTAGTTTCAGCCCACGCTGCTGAAAAGTACCTGGTTTTATGAGCAATTATCACCATTTATTAAATACAATATTTGCACTATGAAGCGCTTCCTCCAATCTCTTTTTCCAGATCTACACTAATCCCGTGGGGTCCCGGGATTCCTTCTTTGAGATGGAAAGCTGCGGTCAAAAGGAGATAAATACACCTGGGACTCAAAAACTGTCAAGTCTTAATAGACTTTGAAAAAGATCCTTGGTGGTTCATCAGCTAGTGCACCTCTAATCCTTTTGGTTGATATATATATATATATATATATATATATATAAAGGGAACTATTTGACAGTCATCAGCGGCACTATCTTGGTTAAAGTTGCTTCGAGTTCAGCAGCAGGGCCTGAACAGGCCATTTCCTTGTTTCATGTTTTTTTATGGCTGAGTCTCGATCACTTGGAAGCTGGGGAGGTGGGGCAAAGTGTCTGGGGGCCGAGGCTGGGCCTGCAGGGAAGGGGACTGCTGCTGGTGTCTCCTGGTGGAAGAGCCCTCCACTCCGAGGTGAGGCAGGGGGCCGAGGCCGGGACTGTAGGGAAGGGAGCCACTGCTGGTATCTCCTGTGGGCAGAGGCCTCCTCTCCTGGGGGATGACCAGATCTCTAATAAAAAGCCCTTTCATTAGCCCTGAAGACAATTTGAAATGGTGAAATATTGTATGCATGTTGGACTCTTGGATGAATACTATGTCATATTCATATTGTATATTTTGCACATTTTGTATATAGTGTGTTTACACTCATTCATTGCAACAATATTTCTAAGACATACAAGCTAGCAATGTATACACATGATGTGAAAGATTATAGTAAAATGTAATAAAAAAAATTATTCAACATCACATACTGTAAAGCAATTATTGAATTATTCACAAATTGCATTCTTCTAGGGAAACCTTTAGGGTATATCATAATAGCAGTCTCTTACCTGTTTCTCTATGTGCTGTAGTATAATAGAGACAGATGTGAGGATGAATGAAAATGAATGGACACAATTATGGACAATCCATTAAATAGTATCTGTCTTGTAAACTGTACATTAAAAATTACGCTGTAGTATAATATTATGTTAAATTAGAAATAACATGAACAGTTGGCATATGCCCTCCTCTTTATAGTCACATTATTCTATCCTTATTTTGTTAAATGGTCTTACCGCAAACGTTAACCTTTGTTTAAAAGCTAGTTGAATACCACTACTGTCAAATATTGTAATATCTTTTTCCCTAGCTGAAATTACTTGAAACAAATTCTTGCTCATGGCTCTGAGGGTTTTTACATGTGAATAAGAAATCATAGGGTACAATGTCTTATTTAATATGTATTTCTAATGAAGCATTGTGAAAAATGTAAAAATGTGCATACTGCACATTTTGTTATTAGAATATACTAGCATCTCCAGTGAATTGTACAAGTTCAAAATCAATGTCTTTAACATTGAGTCTGGAAATGAGAACATTGTAGAAATAATGTTTGAACATGAATGTAGAAATTAGTGTAGCTCAAGTAATTGCTAAATGATATTATAGATGTGTGCCATAAAGCCATGTTTAGTGTGCAACAGATAATATGACATATTCACTAATATGACAAACATACTGTACAATGCACTGACTACAGCCACTGTCACTTAGGAGGTCATTCTGGTCTTCACGTTCCCCTGCGCATTTGCACAGGGGAGCAATGTTTTGCTACTGCGCTGGCGCAAAAGCATTTATGCGCATGTGCAGGCTCTATTTGCGAATGGACGTGGCGACTTGTATAGTCGCCGGCCCAGGGAGGGGGGCGGTGGGCAACGGGCACGGGTCGCGCCCATGGGAATTGCCCAGCATTTCATGGGTGTCCGCAAGAAAAAGCTGGTGTGTCCACGATGATTTGGCCATGGCGCGGGTACCGGGGGCGGGCAGCTGATGTCATGTCAGCTGCCCTCTCTGTTCACCTACCAAGGCACTGCAAATCTGAGTCACCAGAGAGTGACTTAGATTTTCGAATGCTTTAGAAATCATTCGATGGTCAGTGACCATCAAATGATTTCTGCCCCAAATGCAAGGCTGCCAATGGATGTGTATGCAAAACATCCATTTTACATGCATGCAGGGATATTCAGCTTGCGAAAGGGGGGCGGATGTTCGTGCGGGCAGTGAACGCTGTTTAGTTGGTTTGCAACGCTACAAAATTTGCTACTTTTTTGTACTTTTTTGTGCAACTAACTAACTTTGCTCTTTTTTAGGGGGAATGGGCATTTGCTCTATTCAATTAAAGTGGTGATTTTTCACCAAGGCAAACAATTTGGCAGCGCCGAGAAACCTGTCGGTCAGCGGGCACTTCTCGGATGAAATTGGAGGCATGTTTTTCAATTGTTTTTGAGTCATTTTTCACCCATGACATTTCGTCCAAAAAAGGTGAAAAGGCATGGGCAAAAAATTACTCAAAAGTGGGCAGAAACTCCCACAACTGAATTCTCTTTGTTGAAATTACCCCTATAAATCTCTAATGCAGCCCGTCAAAATGTTAGGACATTGTGGCTACAGCTGTACCAGGACCCCTACAAGTCAGATGTAGGTGCCTTTGGGAAGCAACATTCATGCCTCCAGTGCTCTCCACCGTAGGTTTTGGCAACACTTACACATCAATAGTTTGACCAT
This sequence comes from Crinia signifera, assembly GCF_055691185.1. Classification (NCBI taxonomy): domain Eukaryota; kingdom Metazoa; phylum Chordata; class Amphibia; order Anura; family Myobatrachidae; genus Crinia; species Crinia signifera. The sequence goes on from NC_139218.1 coordinate 255,633,566, forward strand.
GGGCGGTGAATAGATTACTCTGCTCTGAGTGGGAATTACAGTTCGTAGTTTTTCTCTTGGTGGAAATTTAAAGCAATTTATCTTCTAACTCTAGAGAGATTTCTATATTTGAGATCCTTAAAACTGCTACACTTTATATTATTTAGTATTATATATTATAATCTGCCACTATATTGTGATCGCTTCTCTTTTATTCATGTTTCAAAGAAAATGTGAAATTTTGTAAATTTATTTTATTGAGTTTTTATTATCTTAAATAGTATTGACATGTGACTGCAACAATTTTCTTATAGTTTAATTGCAAACAATGTAACACTGAAAAATTAAGTACAATATAAAGCAATACATAATAAGAAATCAAGAAGTAATTAGAAATCAAAATAAATAAATAAGAAGAGTATCCTTTTTAGTCAGTAATATTGTTATAGTTCATAATAGTTATGGAATTTTAGTTTACCTTTATTTAGTTCAAGGCCAATTTTGAACATCAAAACAACTTTTATATGACAATTAACGGTACTTGTTTCCTAGAACGGCCACACCGATTTTGATCGGGTCGGAAAAATCGCGTTGGTCGCATCGCATGCGACCAAATCGCATGCGATGCGACGGACGCGATGGACCCGATTTTCACATTGAATCGAATGTGAATAGGGTCCCTGGGACCCTATTTTACATTGGATTCAATGTAAAATTGTCCCCAGACCCCAAATGGCCCCAAGCGTGGCGAGCACAGCTAGCCCCGCGAGGGGACACGCATTACTTCACAGGTATACGCGTCCCCTCGCGGGGCTCGCTGCGCTCGCCACGCTTCGGGCTCGGTAGCTCGCTCTGCTCGCCAAACTTTATATTCTCAACTCCACGCCGACGTGGATAGTAGGGGTATGAAAAGGTCGGAGGACGCGTACCTCTGCCCCTCGCAGGCTCGCTACGCTCGCCACGCTTCGGGTTGGCGTCAGTCGTGGGGTTCCGCTCACAATGGGGGGGGCATTAATTTTTAGGCATGACGGGGGCATATACAATGAGAAATGGGCCATATTGGCCCATTTCCCATTGTTAGCTATGTAAAATGTGCTTAATCGCGTCCATCGCATCTTGTACCATTATAATGGCACAAGACCGACGCGATGAACGCGATTACAATATTAAAAATATTTTAACATTGAACCCTATGGCAAAATCGGGTCCATCGCATCGGTCGCGTGCCATGTTAATGCATGCGACCGACGCGATGGACCCGATTTTGACTTTGCCGGCAAAATGGACCTGATTTCAAAGGAAATCGGGTCCATCGCGTTAATCGTGTACCTTAAGTTAAGGTACATGATTACTCCCGATTGTGGCCGTGCTAGGAAACAAGTACCCAATTAACACATTTCCTAGCACATACCAGTGATTTTTTTTCTAGACTTCTCGTCTTACAAGAAAAAAAGTTATTCTATAAAAATCAATGCTTCCCATTTTCTGTCCACTAATTGAATAGCAAAACCCTGTGAATGCTGCTGTGAATAATGATGCACCACTGTCCTGCAATTGAAATCCCCTGTTAAAGACCCTGTGGTAATTTTTTTTTGTAATGTCTTATCTACCACAGTTTAACCTTCATAACTGAATATTTAATTAATTGAATTCAATACCCAAAATGTGTGCAAAAACTCTGCTTTACATTTATTGAGCACCCTAGGTTTTCTTTATTCTCTATTACTGTATATAAATATTTTGTACTGTGTGCTTTGTTTTGATGCCTGTAGTACCTTGATTCCTGTTGGAGAAAAATCGCTATGTAAATAATATGATTGTTATTATCATAAGTGTAGTTCTATTTATTTTAATTCATGCATTTCTTTTAATACATGCATCCACTTACAGTAAATTATCCCTGCTACTGCTGGTGAGAAAGTAGTATAGACTAATCTGAATAATTAGAGTGATCATTACATTCTATTTAATCTGTGCTCTTTGTACAAATTATCTAGATTAGATCTTTTCTTTTCATACAATATTGTTTCACTTTTTCTTCTCAGTTATTTTTTTCTCAGCCTGTGTCTATTTTTTCCAGCACTTGACTAATGAATAAACTCTTAACTACTCTTATGGGCCCTACACACAGAGAGATCTGTGCCAGAGATTCATAATGGGAGATTCAGCATGAGAGAATTAAAATATCTCACACAAAGTGTTTAGGTGACTTTAGGGGAATATTTTCTTGGATCGGTTCTGGTTTCCAAAATACCAGCTCCAGGCTCAAACAGCCATCAGGGTAATGCCACAGCCGGGGGACACTTATTATATAAGGTCCCGCGGCCAAAGCATTACCTCTGTGGCTGCTCAGCTGGGCCAGGTCCCTGGTGGAGTGGGGACCCCCACAATAAAGGGGTCCCCTTACAGGGTGCCACTGGCCTGGGCTGAAGACTGAGTCTGTCCTTGGCGCCCCTGGGTGGTGGGCGCCAGGCTGATGGTTAATATCAAAGACATTGGTGGCCAGTGACCTTTAAACACATATTGGTGGCCAGTGCACCCTCTCGCCACCCAAACATATAAGCATTGGTGGTATAGTGGGGTGTCCCCCCCCCAAACATACAGATGGGGTAGTTCCCATCCTTGCTGGCGGGTTGCCAGGACGTCCCCTCTGGCGACCCACCAACAGCCTCGCCAGCGAATATACTGAGACGCACGTGCGACTCAGTCTCCGTCGCCAGCGGGGACCCGGGGGAACGGATGGAAGCGCCGTCGGAAGGGGACGCGCGCGCCTCTCGAACGCGCGCGTCCCCTTCTCGCCATCGCCATGGTGCTGGCGGGGGATGGCGGCTGGCGACGCCAGCGCCATCCCCTGCCAGGATGAGACCTACTCCATCTGTATAAGCGTTGGTGGTATAGTGGGTAGTCCCCCATCCCCCATAAACACATAATCATTGATGTTATACTGGGGGGGCCCCACCCACCTAAACACATAATTGTTGATAATTTAATGTAATGATTCTGTACGCAATTCAATGTAATTTTATTTATTAGTGTGTACACTATCTATAGAACAGTACAGCTTGGTGGACACAGCACAATAGTAGTAAAGTACTTTACTGTAGTACCCTGCCGTAATAACAACTCAGATGCAAAAGCGTCTCATTACTGGAACGTCTGTGCAACTGGGTCGCAAGAGCGTCCGTCAGAGATGCTCCTTCGTGTCAAACAAATGCAGCGCCTCTCCGCCCGCGTCAGCATGATCCTCTCCTCCAAAGAGACGGGATCATGCTCGTGCCGGCGGTGTGAGAGAGGCGCTGACTAGGGACAGGGACAATAAATTATTTACTGTAGTTCCTGCGCTTCATGCACGCGCTGCAGCACAAATTTTACGCATGCGCAAAGAGGTTTTCAAAAGTGACATCTGGTGGATGATCACTGGTATTGCACTCATCCGGAGACGCCATGGCGAATCGCCAAGCATTTAAAATGTATTGCGATGGCGGGCGCCGTGGCTAGCCATGGCCAGCCATGGCCAGCTGGCAGAACTCTCGCCATAGGTAGCCAAGATGGGACCTGCCCCATCTGTATGAACACCCCAAACTTTGAGGATTTGGATAGTGCAAAATAATTTTTTTACCACTTTGGGGAGGTGTATAAAATTTTCTACAGTGACCAAGTGACATAGTCACCCATAGCAATCAGGAGGGGTTGTAGGTAACTAGTTACCAACAAGTGTGGGGGACGCAAATTATATGAGGTACTTTGTCAAGCTGTGGTGAGAAATAGGAGGTAGTCAGCCCCCTTCTACACAAAGAAGAGAAAAAGGGTTACACCACGCTAGACAATACACTTATAAACAAATTGTTAAAGAGTGCCAGTTGGGTAAAAATATAACAATCATTTATTAAAAAACATATGACATACCATATTGTGAAAAAATGGGCATTTGATAAAAAAATAGAGGGATAGTTCGATTTTATCCAGTTCATACGGTACCGTATTTCTAGGGTCCACTGATTAATGAGTCCATTCCTATAACGTCTCCTAGTTACCAATGGTAGTATTTTTATCCAAGGTGTCCATGTAGTCCTGCAGTAGGTATTCAGTGGAGGTAACACTCTCCTATTTAGTAGATCACCTCCGTCCGGGTTGGGGCGTAAGTAGGCCCTGAATGGAAAACACCAAATGGTAGCCGCTGGTCATAGACAGACTCTGGGTCTGGAGACTGGTCCGGGTCCAATGGGTGGAATCATGGCAAGGTAGAACTGGGTGGGAATATATCCACCCAGCAATAGCTATACATTCAGTACATTCTCATATACATAACCTTCCAGTAAACGGCGCTGAAATGATGTGAGTATGGAGTACTAATTATGTAGACCCAATTTTAGATGTACCCCATTGCAGGGTATGCTACCGTGAAGGCATTATTTTTTTCCAGGAGGGGGTCTGACCATGCTTCACAAATTTGGCCACGTGTCGGCATGGACACTGTATTAGTGTACCGCGTCCCCTCACATGGCACGCTGCGCTCCACATGTTTTGGGCATGGTGCCTTTCTGTGCTCGGCACACTATTATATTTGCCCTATATACCCACTGAATTATTGACATAAGAATAAGTTGGTTTAAAAAAATCAGGAAAAACTCATGTCAACCTTTTCTGTGTCGACCTTTGGTCAATTTCGACCTGGACCATGCCAACCTTTTTGATGTGTCAACCTATTGCTTGTCTACCAAAAGTAGTCGACCTAGACACTGTCCACCAATCGATCAGCTACTCTGTTAGCTTATCCTTCATATAGAATATGACAAATAGTTGCAGTGATATATTTATGCAGTAGTAAAAAGTTTGGAGCTAAAAGAAAATGGCTGCCTACAGATCATTACTCAGAGGTGCATATCATATATATATATATATATATATATATATATATATATATATATATACAGACCAGTCCAATAGGCGGCACCCACGGATTTCTCTCCAAGTAATCAAACACACGCCATGGTAGTGCAAGCTTTCGGGTTTTATTACCCTTCTTCAGGCGGCATACAACATACAGTGTGTCTGTATGTTGTATGCCGCCTGAAGAAGGGTAATAAAACCCGAAAGCTTGCACTACCATGGCGTGTGTTTGATGACTTGGATAGAAATCCGTGGGTGCCGCCTACTGGACTGGTCTGTATCTATTTACTTTGGCTAGGCACCACGGTAATTGCTGTTACCCAGTTGGGACAAGGAGGGTGCCGGCCTATTGGACTATATATATATATATATATATATATATATATATATATATATATGAAGAAAAGAGGAAGTTTCAGGGTGCGCTGAGACCTTAAGTTATTAGACAGTAATTTTACAATAAAATAGATTTAATAAACATTTGCTCACAGAGCATAGCAGTATATAACAAAAAGGTCAGATAAATACAGTTACAGTGTATAGAATAATGGTATGTCTATTTTGACCGTGGTCGAAATACGCCCAATAGGCCCAACGCGTTTCGTCGTGAACACGACTTCCTCAGGGGCACAATACAACAGTAGGCAACGGTGGTCACACATTCTAGAATTGAGGTTGGGAACCCTCTAGATAAAGAAATTTTCGGGAAAAGAGATGTCCTTGGACGATTTAAAACATAATGTCCACCAGCTGTTAATGATGGGTAAACAAATAGAAAAACTACCCAGAGTTAATCAGCAAAATTGGCCACCTTCAAGTATAGGCGGATAAGGTGAAATTTGTAGAACAATGGTATGAAGTGTACTGCTCAGCTCACTTTTAATTAAGAGTGCCCCCACAAAGAGATAGTACTTTCTCTTTCTCCCATCACTGTCTATCTAAATGCAGAAGACCAGGTATAGGTGTCTAACTAGATGCCATCGACCTCTAGTGGTTGATCATTGTAGTGTGGACCTAAACATGGTCAATGCCTTATACAGTACCATAACCAGATGCTCTAGGGGCAGAACAAACAATTCTCAATTTGCCCTGTTCGTATTCTGCACTTCAGAGCTTTGGGCTCTTAGCGATGGCACACTTACAGTATGGGAGGTGAGGACCAGCCCCATGCCTTTCCAGGTGTTCTTACACCAGTCATGCTGTGGCCTCATCCCAGTCATCTGAGTCACATCCAAGCAGTGGTAAACTGTAACTTTTTGCTTTGGCTCCAATCTGTTGCTGCAGTGTGTGATGCCATCAGTGTTGGGTAGGAGAGGAGATGGTGGCCATGGAATAGGCACATGGAAAGTTATGAGGCTGGAGAAAACCTATGTCCCTACCCCTAAGGGGTTGATTACATGATCCAATTGAACCACTGGAGGTGGTGGTTTGGCCAAGTCCCTATAATCTGCTCACCTTTCAACCCATCATTCTCCCTTGCAACCATTTACAGTACACTAAGTGCCTAATACACCAGCGGCATCCTGTTTAATACTGCTTACCACATGCATCTACGGATGGGGGAATTGTCAAGAGACACAGACTGTGGGCGGGGAACATGGCGCGGCAGACATAGGGTGGAAGTCCGGGGCCCACTGGCATGCGGCATGCTGTGAAGCTGGGAGGTGAAGCAGAGTGAGAGAGCCGGAGAGCCGCGTCTGCTGATCCGCCGGAAGAGGAGAGCGGGTGTCGGGGAGAGAGAGACGGCACCAGCGTTAGAACAGTGGAAGCCGTAGCATGGGCTCCTGTTGAGACTGCGAGATGGAGCAGGTTGGAGGCTTTGCAGCTTATTAAAGCCCTGAATACGTGCTGGAAGTGGTGGCTGATTTGAACAGGGCTGTGGCTGGGAAGAGGTGTGTGCTGCCGGACGCCTGCAGGGGTGCTGCAAATAACGTCCAGAAAGGAGTGAGCCCAGCAGAGGAAAGATTGCAGCAGAGGAGGGCAGAGACTGTGGCAAAATAGCGGTGTAAAGTATCAGGAGAGGAGAGGTATCCTGAATATTGAGCCCAGCAGTTAAACTATTCTTCAGGCGAATATCCAAAACTGTTATTGTGAGTACTGACTTTTTTCTGCTACCACAGTGATTAAGTATCTGCAGTGATTGGGAAGGCTGCTGCTGCAGCAAAATTAGAGAAGTAAGCAAGAAGCAGTCCCCAAACAAAATCAACTGCAGGGGAAACCCAACAGTCCCTATCCCCACATAAGTCTATGTTATCAAGCTCTATTAACTCCGAGCCAGCAGCAGAGGCCACACTGCAGCAGCTGTTGGATGCAATAAATGGTTGTGAGCAAAGTTTAGGAAAAAAATAGAGAAAACTCAAGCTGAAATTGGGCTGTTGAGACAGGATGTACAAAATGTTAAAACAAGAGTGAAGGAGACTGAGATGAGAATCTCCAAATTAGAAGATACGCAAACCTCAGCAAAAGCCCAAATTAATCAGTTAAAAGGAACTGCGGTGGGGATACAACCCCAGATGTCCGAAATGGAGGGTCGCTTATGCCGCAAATTTATCAGATTGGTGGGGATACCGGAAAGATCAGAGGGAGATTCCCCCGAGACATGGCTAGAAAAATGTCTAGAAACACAATTCGGCAAGGAGACGTTTTCCTACCTGTTTTGCATTGAAAGGGCTCATAGGATACCAGGGAGGCCGTTACTACCAAGAGCTCCCCCAAGGATGTTCATAGCAAAAGTCATGAACTTCAGAGATCGGGACACTATTATCCGAATGGCTAGAGTAAAAAGCCAATTGGAAATAGATGAAGCAAAAATTATGATCTTTCCTGACTATTCCAAGGAGGTCCAAAAAAGAGCAGCTGAAGTATATCAATATCAAAAAGAGACATGGAGATAGGGGTTCAATACTTGGTAATGTTTCCTCCAAAGCTCAGAGTAATTTGTGATGGAGAGACTAAGTTTTTTCATGTCAGCAGAAGATGCCGCTATGTGGATTGACAAATATAAAGGAAAAAAGAAATGAAGAAATTGTTAACAAAGCTGGGTAGGAATACTAGGGAGAAAATGTGACATGATGAATATGACAATGATATAAGATATGCTGGTGGGTTTTTTTTTTCCCTCCACCATTTCAATACAAGGTACTAAAATGGGCAGTTGAGTTTGCATCTAATAATGTGCCTTGGTGATTTCAATAACGTAATGGATCCAGGTATGGACCGGTGGAACCGTGGAGGGGGAGGAGGTAAAGTTGGTAATAAGGGGTTCGACAGGTTCATTGTGGATATTGGGTGGAGAGATGTGTGGAGGGAGAAACACCCCATCAGCCAGGCATACTCATGTTACTCCAGGTCCTTGGTCCTCCACTCCCTGATACCGGTACAAATTAGGCAGCAAGTGGATAGAGGACATAGTATGTGGAAATGTCACCCATCCAGGTTAGAACAAATGGGTGCAGGGTTGGAGCTAAAACAGGAATGGGAAGAGTATCTCGACATTAATATGGAATCTGCACCTCGCACAGTAGTATGGGATGCAGGGAAAGCGGTTATTAGAGGGTGATTAAAAGAATAGCACAAATAAAAAAAACAACTAGGAAAAACAAACAGGAATTGGAAAGGAAGAATAAACTATTTGAGAGTCAGTATTGCCAAAATAAAACAGAAAAAAACAAAGGAAGATTGGACACAAGCGAATAGGGAGTAGACAAAAGAGTTATGGGAGGAAGCAGTGAGACAACAAATGTTTCTAGCCCATGGTAAATATATAAATGATGAACTAATTAGTAATTCGACACCAAAAAAATCATATAGTAAAGATGGAATCAGGACAAGGACCAATAGTAGAAACTACTCCAGAAATTGCACAGATATTTGTTGAATATTATAAAGAATTGTACGCATCCTCATTTAAATATGGGGAGGAGAAAATGTAACTATTTTTAATGGGGATACAAACTCCCAAAATAAATAGAGAACAGCATGAGACATTGAAACTGCCCATAACACTAGAGGAAACAAAGTATGCCATTAGTCAATTGCCAGGTAATAAATCGCCAGGGTGCAATGGAATACTGGCAGAAATCTTTAAGAAACACAGTTGAAAAAATAGCTCCATGGTTAACTGCCTTGTTTAATAATAGTTTGGAAGAGGGGTTGGATGAAGCCTAAATAGCAGTAATAACAAAAGAGGGCAAAGATCCATGTAAACCCGAAGCGTATAGGCCCATCTCACTAATTGATGTTGATGCAAAAATTTTAGCAAAAATATTGTCACAAAGAATGTTCTAAATAGTCATCCACCCAGGTCAAAATGGGGTTCCGAAAGGGTATGAGTACAATGGAAAATATTAGAAGATTATACACTAATATGCAGATTAAACACAAACTGGAAAAGAAAAAGGCAGTTATATCGTTAGATGCAGCAAAGGCATATGGTTGCATAGAGTGGACATATTTATGGTCTGTCTTGAGAAAGTATGGATTTGGCCCAAAACATATCAAATGGATTAAATTATTGTACAGGGATCCAAGGGCGAGAGTCCAGATTAATGGTACTACAGAATATTTCGGGCTGGCCAGGGGAACAAGGCAGGGGTGTCCATTATCCCCTGCCTTGTTCAATCTGGCAATCAAGCCTTTGTCATGTATATTAAGAACTACTTTGGAATAAGAGGGATTTGGGAAAAGGGAGAAAGGGAGTGAGGTAATTTCAATGTATACAAATTACATGTTGATTTATTTAAATAATTATGAAATAGAACTGTCAGTTGTACTAAAAATAGTCGAAATATTTGGAAAATGCTTGGGGTTGAGAATTATTTGGGGGAAGTCTAACATTATTCCACAAAGAGGGAAGTCAGAACAAGGGTGCAGTGAATGAATATTGAGATGGGTGGATGATATAAAATATTTAGGGATAGGAATCTCCAACAAGCCGGAGGAATTATTAAAACTTAATATGGAACCATTCATTAAACTGTACCAAGGTAAGGTTAAAACTTGGACTAGACTACCCTTAACGGTATCAGGGATGATAAACCTGATAAAAATGGTGATATTGACGAAATTCTGATATGTGTTCCAAAACTCACCAGTATACATACCAACGAGTTTCTTTAGGAAAATAGATAGCATCACTGCCTCATTGATATGGGGAGGGGTCAAGAATAAAAAGGGACACCTTAATAAGGCCAAAAATACAGTGAGGATTAGGATTAGCACACTTCTGTATCTATTATATTGAGTCACAGGGTATATGTAAATAAGTGAATGAGTACACAATTTAAAGTGGAGTATAAATATATATAAGGGAGGGGGGGTAGAAATTGAGTGTTTATTTATGTAATGGTATTATTTGGCTTGTGGTTTTTTTTGTGTTTATAATTAATATGAATATGTATGAGGAACTATGAAAAATAGTGAAATTTACATAAAGCTTGGATTATATCTGTCGAAGGATAGTACCAGTGTTGAACGATTAAGATTATGTCACTGTATATGTTATATGTATGTTATGTGATGTATTGTAAATTTATATAAATGAAAATATGAAAATTAAATAAAGAAATATTGAATACAAAAAATGAGACAGACTCATTTGCAAGTGCTGGCAAGGTACCCACAACATACGGTACCCACCCAGCACGCCACACCACACAATTAGACAAGACACCCTTTTGGTGCAGCGGTAATTGTGAGACTTCTATCTTTTCCCCTTTTTTTGCAATTTCACTTGTACTTTACTGGCATTGCGACCAATAAAAAGTTTTTTTTTAAGACATTATTGTCCTTCATCCATTGTAGCCTATAGATTATGATAGTGTCATATTGTCTCTCTCACATACACACACACATCCATCAAGCACAGGTCTCCATTTTTCCATTTATTAAGTCCCTAAAAGCTTTCAAGGGGGAGCCAGGTGATTTAGAATCACCCTTTAATGGGAGAGGAGGTTGCAAAGTGGATCTTTCCCACATTTTAGGAAAGATTTAACCTGTTGAGGCTCAGGGAAGAGCCACAACCCTTTCCTCAGCTAATATGAGTTCTGGTAAATAAACCTGCTTATGTGTGTGAGTCAGGGGGTGACAGGATGTTCTAAAGGCCCGACTTGTTTGCCATACTCTTGTAAATGTTAGTTTTGTAAACTTTACTTTATGTTCCTGGATTGCTGTTAGTATTTCTGTGTAAGAAGCCATTGTACTGGCTCTGCCATTTGCTGGAATAAAAGTTTACTATATTTTTATTTCACTTCAATCTCCAGTAGTTGTCTGAAATCAACTCGCTACAAATAGTGAAAATATTGTAATCATCACATGATTGTCAGAGCAGACTAAAACAGTGGCATATACAATAGCATTGAGCAAAACTATACATATAATGGTATACACTTTTATTTCATTGTACATTCTTTGACATACTCTAAATTTTACTCATTGGTTGCAGTTTAACAGGTTCTTTTGTCATTACTAATTCTATTTCTGGTAAAACCATGCAGTGCATTTTCTCAGCAGGGTTTTATAGTAAGCAACATCTGACACATTGTTGATAAACGTATTTTTTTTTATTTGCTTTCAATGTTCCGTTTGAATAGACGATAATGTATCTGTTGTTCTGTTTGCTGCCTGCTATAACTCATGCATGCATCAGTTGTTTTGAGGCTGCCAGAATGCATTTCTGCTTGAAATTGATTTACTTCCACTCAGAATAAAATTGGCATAGTTTACATTGGAAATCCCTTGCCAGGAATGAGGTCTAATAGTTATCATTTGTGTGGCTTACCATGCTGAATATTGTAACTGTGCAATACACTTATATTATACATGGTACCAGTTACTTTGGAAATGTTAATACCATATCTGAATGCAAAAACAAAAGGATTATTGTTTTCAGTGCTACACCACCACTGTAAATCTGTGTGTATCTAGCAAAGGAAAGTATGCTAAATGTGTTCATATTTGAATGAAAACATTATATAGCCTAGGGTTAATGTTCCTACCGTATTTTTGAAACACCACTAAATTGCAGTTGAAATGCCCTCAGCTCCAAGATCCAGAGGCTAACCCTCTGCCTAATTGCCCATACCACCCCTCTCCTCCCCATATGTACCCAGGACACTTGTTGAAGACAAGCCAATGTTTGCTATCCAGCCACAGGTCAATTCTATAGAAATGAGCAGGAACAATTTGCCTTCTCTTATCTAAGTCAGTGTTGCTACTTTCCAGCCTGAAGGCCAAGATGAGTCTCAGCTTCTATCTTATGCTGAGTACACACCAAAACGATTTGGATTGGATGCAAATCGTATGCAAATCATCCGATCCGATTTGCAAATTATTTGCATACGACCCGATCCCATCTGTATTTAGATGAATGGATCTTATACAGATCCTACCTGCAGCAGGTAGGATTGGAATCGGATCCAATTCGGATCCAACCAAACGATTTTGACCCAATCTGCATCCACTGTGCATCCAATCGGTCTGAATTGGATCCAGATTGATGGGATTGTACCCAAATTGTTTTGGTGTGTACCCAGCATTAAAGTGGAAATGGCCTGGGAGGCACATAGTTCCATTATGGGAGAGAAGCTGTAGACACTGGCTGAGAAGGAGGCACCAGGCCACCTGAAGGCATGTGTGCATCTCTGTAGCATCACAGCTGAGATTTGCTGTGCTGTACAACTTTCTGATATGTGTATTTGCCTTGACAAGCCCCCTGCGCAGTGATGCTTTTTAGAGGTGTTTGATACCCTTCGTCCCTTTTTACACCTTAAACACAAGAAGGATCTTCTTTTATAGCTAACTTTACATTACATGACAGACCTCACCCCAAACATGATATGACAGGCCACACCCTGTATATGACATGACAAACCTCACCCCATACAAGACATTACAGGCTACACACCATACATGATTCTTTACACCCATTTACATATATTACTCAAACTTTACCCTTCTGAAAGAAGCCACTGCAATCAGGGAAAAACCAGAGGTGTCATTAGGTTAGGTGACACCCAGTGCACACTCTGCATCCCCCTCGCATGTTGTAGGCATAGACGGCTTAAGGGTGGCCTGGCCTAACCTATAGAAGGTGTGGAAATTCCGATGGCATCACTCTGTGGGCATCCCAGCATCCCTAAAAATGCTAGGCTGCCCCAGAGACTAGCGTCTACACTATTGGTTCCTTCCATATGACAGAACATTGGTTCTGCTGGAGAATGTCCCATTGCAGCACTCAGCTACTGTCACTACGGAAAAAGCAAACATTTTGTTGACACCTTTGTGCTGACTGTACTCCTCCAGACACACCACTTTCATTTTGATGCCACTGGGAATACCGTTTCCATGAAGGGGTGTGCTTGGTCTGCATCAATGCTTAAATAGGGGGCACATGTCAAATTAACAACCACATGAATGCAAAGACTGAAAGAGTGAAATTTAATAGGATGACAGATTCAGAAAGTGAGAGATTTGGTGAGAAATATCCCGTTTTTAAAAAAAAGGCAATCCTTTAAACTGCAAAACCACTTTTAAAAACCCTGGATATTTCTTACCAAATCTCTCACTTTCTGAATCTCTCACCCTATTAAATTTCACCCAACGTTTCTAATCAGAAATTTGCCCATAGCCTCATATTGGCTCCTTAGAATTGCCTTCTTCCCATGGTGCATGCTGGTTCATTCTCTTCCCAGGGATGCATATGCACATGGCCGTCCAAGTGATTCATCATATCAGACCACCTTCTTCCATTGCTCCATTGTCCAGTTCTGACTTTGCAGCCTAGGATGCACTGTGTGTTCTGCCACTTTATCCATTACTGTTTTCCACAATTTGAGCTGCAGTAGCTCTTCTGTTGGAGTGGACCAGATGGCCTAGCCTCCCAATTTTTCCCTTACTACCTTATATATCCCATCATTTGACAATCCTAGTACTAAATATTAAATTATGCTATTTTATCTTGAACAATATTATACATTTTCTATTTCTTTGCAATCACATTTATTTTTTTCCCTTGGATAGGTAACATTTTATTAATGTAGTTATTGTTATTGTCTATTAAACAAAGCATTAACTGGAGAAACCCAGTGTAATTTATGTTAATTGGTACTGGCCTTTATTCAGATTCTGGTTTCCATTTTTTAATTTGCTTTTAACCTTTCATCTTTGTGTAAATTACATGTATATTGGGGTTACAATCAGTCATTCTGGGGCCAATGCAGACCAGTTACAATGCCAATTTATGTAGCCTATGTTTTGTCTGCCGATGCCAGGAAGCGGACAGACCTATGCAGATTTAAGTGTACGTGGCACTTACACTGACGTGCACCTGTACAGGTGGGAGGGGCAGGAAAATAGCATTCTAGAACAGCAGGGAATGTTTACAAAGTTGCAAACACATGCAGACTGGGATGCAGATGTATATATAGCTGAGAAAACTTTAGTATTTTCTATACTTAAGACAGAAGGGTATTTACTAAAGTACAGGTTTACAGAAATGAAGATGTTTCCTATATCGACCAGCTATTATAATCTAGAAGGCAGTGGTGTCAAAAGGGTGGGTTCAGGATTCATTCAGGTGTCAAAGTGATGTAGAATGGGAACTCCAATGAGGCCACACCCCCTTTGCATGAGGCCATGCTCCCTTTTTGGGAGCAAGCACATTTGTACATAGGGAGGCTACATGCTGCAATGGGTGTCACCCACCTCTGTGTCGCCGATGCTAGAAAATTCCAGATAAATTACAAGTAGAATCCGAATGGTTGCTACGGGCAACATCCCCACTTCTATAAACATTAGTAATTAAACCCCAGGATTTGTTTTTGAAGTTTTCTTAATGTATTATTGAGAATACATTCAGCCACAAAAAAGGATTGTTTCCATCGTAATTTTCTCAATAGCAGCATAAATTGTTCATTTAATCGGATCTGTTCTTCATGTAAATCAGTTTATTCTAAACTCATAACACATATACAATCAATTTTACATTTTGATGTATTTATTTAAAGTGTACGCAATAACAGTACATAGTGGAAAAGTATGTGTACTTGACTGTTGGCCATATTTTGGCTGCAATAGCTTCAACGTCTCGTGTAGCTCCAGATTATACGTGCACAAAGGAGGAATTTTTAGACATTCTTTGTGTTTTCGTACATTGTTGCAATGTCTGGTGTCAACCACTTTATTAATTTCATGCCACAGCATTGAAGTCAAGTTGACGTCTGGTCTCTGACTGGGTCACTCAAGAAGGCAAATTTTCTGTTGAACCAATTCACTTCTGTGTATTGTTTTGCTTTCTGTTGTATCATGCATCTTATGTTGACTTCAACTGGTGGATAGTACCCCTATTTTCTACTGCAAATCTTTAAAGATATTTTGGCATATATGTTATTGTCATTAAGGTGCAATAAGGCCTATAGTTATGTAAATGTGCATAAGTTATACTTATAAATTACAGAAATAATGGATATGCTGTATATAGAATTCTGTAAATAGTATCTGCATAAACAGATTGTGCAGATATGATTTCTTATTGGCAAGTTTAAATTTGTGTTCAGTGTTACTATTTCTATTTTAAAGAATAATATACAATATACTCCAGTGGCGTCCCTTACTCGTGCGACAGTGGCAAGAAAAGGGGTGTGGCTTCATGGAGGAGAATGGCTTCAAGGGAGGGGTGTGTAAAATAATAAGCAAGTAAAATTGTTGTCACTTAGTTGGAATCAGAAATATAGCACTCTTTAAAGTGACATGGAGGGGCAAATTTACTAAGGTGGGAATTCTATTGAAGATGGAATATTGCCCATAGCAAACCAATCAGATTCTACTTCTTATTTATTTAGCACATGTCTAGAAGATAAGAATCTGATTGGTTGCTCTGGGCAACATATCATCTTCAATAGAACTAACATCTTAGTAAATTTGCCCCATAGAAGTAATGGATATAAGAACTATTGTGCTTGTGCAATATCCAATCTACTTTCGAATGAATTCATTGAAAGCGGTCAGTGACATACAGTATGATGGGGCAATATGACTAATAGTATTTTCAGTGCCTATAGAATATATATGTCAGCACCTTGATTTGTTTAGAGGTGAGTTAATTAGCCCAAATGGAGTCTGCTATTATTATTTTCCTGTGTATCTGTGCCATGCAGATAGAGGGAGAATACAGCTACTTTTTTTTCAATCCATGCAAAGGCTTATCGCCTTCATATATAGGGCCAAAGGTAATGCCACCTGAGTTCGGCGGCCAAGCGGGATGCCGGCTGAACTCAGGTGTATTTTTAAAGGGGTAATCACTTACAAGGAATTTTTTGGCCTTGTAAGTGATTGACATTTAAAAAAAAGTCTAAGTTCAGCCGGCATCCCGCACTGGTGCCGAACTCAGGCGGCATTACATTTGGCCCCTAGTGTGCTGTATAGTAATTATACAATTAAAGCAGCCTGCTCCATAGTTTATAACATGTTTCCCTGCTTACTAACAAAAGTGGTTTGAGAGACCAAAGTAAGTTTACAGCACAGCATGTTACTCCTGCCACGAGCAGATGCCAACATTTGAGGGGTGACACCTAAGTGCAGTCTGCCACTGGCATATTCTTTTAGGTATCGTTTGTACCAGCAGGATCATTTGAGTAGTAAATACTGTATTTATGTGTTTCAAATGCTTTTGTCATTAATAATGTACTAGATAATATGTAATATTATAGCATTATTCATACCTTTACTTTTTGTTTCTTTTCTGTAGATTGGCAGATTGCGACCCTTGCCTTACTACTCGGTGGTGCTGCCATTATTCTCATTGCATTCCTTATTGGCTTAGTCTCCATTTGTGTGGGATCTCGCAGGCGGTTCTACAGACCAGTGGCAGTCATGCTTTTCGCTGCAGGTAACTCAGTCATGCTCTCATAGATACAGAACTATCATTAAGGGGGAATATTCCACCATATGGTCATTTATAATTAGACGGCTAAAACTACATTTTGTAATTCACTGAATGAATCGAATGTATGGGTCTATTTAATGTAAATCTATTTAACTAATATTTCACATTGTCACTTATCACAGCGTTATAGACTGTCCCACTGCAACAATTTACCATGGCGGGGCTCCTCAAGTCTGCTGAGAAATGATAATAGCATTTTGCATAGGAGTGGCTAGTGCCCATGCATACTCACAGTAATCGGAACCAGCATGGATCCAGCTATATCTCTACATTGCCAGTTATTCAGTAGATGCTGCTATCCTGTGGAGCTGTTACCCCCATAGGTCTATCAGTATGGCAGTATGCAGCGCAAAATTGGTTTAACTTTTGGCCAAACTGATAACGCTTTCAGACAGTGGCTGTCAAATTACCCGGCATTTACTGGCATTTGAAGCGCTGGGTTATTCGACCGCCGTTGTCAGACCCCCTTCCCATTTAGACCCCGATATTTGCTCTATTACTCTGGGTTTTTATCTGTGAGAAAAGGTCGATCTGGATCTTAAACTCTGGGTCTCCGACTCTGGTCATTTGCAGGGTCGGAGACCCGGAGTTTAAGATCCAGATCAACCCTTTCACACAGAAAAAGACTTGTGTATTTAATGAAGTTCCCGGATGGAACTGCTTCAACCGGGAATATAATTTTCTGTGTGAAAGGAGATAAACGGACATGGGGGCCTTGCGAGTCCACCAAACCCCGCCCGGCGAACGACAGCCCACCTGCCGCCCCCTCAAAGTGCGGCTTCGCCCGAACAGCTGCGAATGGATGTTTTGCATAAATATCCATTCGCATGGCTCGGGTAACCGCCCACATCTTTCGATGGTCACCGACCATCGAATGATGTTTAGCGTGCACGCATATATAAGTGACTTTTCAGTCGCGTATATATGCGTGCATTCTGGCGTGGATATGGCCGGGCAGCTGACATCCGGTGATGTCAGCTACCCGCCCCCCACACCCGCGTCACTGCCTCATTACCATGAGAACGCCCAGCAGTCTCATGGGAACGCCCACGGAACGCTGGGCGTTCCCATATGGGGCATGGGTGCGTGCACGCGGCGACCCGAAAGGTCGCCGTGGGTGCACGCACCATACGCCTGCACATGCGCAGATACTCATGAATGCGCGCAGTACCGAACGGATCTGAATCAGGCGCATAATCCCTTTTGAGGTTTTTGCTGAAGAAAGGGCTTTCCCCAACTTATTAAATGGACCAATTTGCAAGTGATAGCAGATCCTTTTTTTCCATGCAAAAGTCATTTTGAATATCCTCTACTTCCAGTGGTACAATGGGATGAACGAGTGCAAAAATGTATTTGGTATAAAACTTTTAAAAATACAGTCATTAAAATGTTGGTCTTATTTCCTGAGTAATAATACAATAGCTGTTGTAACTCCTACACTGATGGGTCTTGATGTACAGTAAGATGTGCTACAACTGCTGTTTTTACTGTTGAATCTTTTGTACTGTATTTTGAAAGATCAGCAACAATAAGTAGCAATCTTGCAAAAGCATCGGGATAGATGCTTAATACTGTAACAGTGTTCCTTGGGGCATAAGCTAAATTGTGGGAAAATTCCACATAATAATATACTGTATATATGTATTGTGCTGTCCAGTTGTAAAAGATCCCCATTCATTATGAAAAATGTTAGCCGATTAATGGTCTGACAAATGAAAGCAATTGTTTAGTATTTAGGAACATTGTTTTTCATAGTGCTAAAGCTACAGGCAAATTAATTTAACATAATAGCAGTGCTTGCTAGAATTGAAATGATAACCTCATACAACCCTGTAAGGAATAATGTGGTTATCCACATGCACTGAAGATGTATGTACATGTCCTCTAAAAGCAAGTTTTCTGTAGCTTACAGCATTTCTCATTTTATATTCACAAATTTTATACTTTTGTTGCTCATCTTTAACCACTTGAGACAGAGAAATGAATTTGTAAGTTCAAGCCCTTGCAGAAACAATACCTAGAATAATTACATCTAAAAATAGCATTTTTCCTAACGCTACATAAAGAGCATTTCTTTTCTACTTGGTTTTAAGATATTTCAGAAACTTTCTTACATATATACCCAGGTCCTGCTACTATGACATATGCATTTGGGCCATCTAGCCTGCCCTAAACACAAGTACTCTACATGCATTTACTAGGGGTCATTTAACCTACCAGTATCTTTTTGGATTGTGGAAGGTAACTGAAGCACCTGGGGGAACCCTACGCAAGAACTGGGAGTATATAAACCATGTAAATCAAACCCATAACCTCAGTGCTGTGATGCAGTAATGTTAACCATTACACCATCTGTACTATGGGCCCGATTCAGACCTCCTGTTATCAGATGACTGCGAATGTGCACAGTACGCTGTGCATATACCGTGCCGTCCGTGTGAAGACAGCCAGTGATGGCTGTTCCCAGGGTGACTGAGGGGTAGATTTATTAAGCTTGGTGAAGTGATAACTTGTCTGGCTTTTATCACTGGCCAATCAGCTCCTACCTGTCATTTTTCAAACCAAGCCTGTAACTTCACAGTTAGGAGTTGATTGGCCGGTGATAAAAACCAGACACTTTATCACTTCACTGAGCTTAATAAATCTGCCCCTGACACCCTGCGACAGTTTGGGGGTGGTGACCCAGCATTTCCTGGGAGTGCACCAGAAAATGCAGGCGTTCCCCGGCTGCTGGGAGGGAGGGATGATGACATCAGTAGAGGCCTCCTTCTCCCTGTCCTGGCTTACTTGGTGCGGTGAACAGAGGGGAAAACCATTAGATTGCGATGGTTCTGGATGGTTTTCCTCTCATCTGCACAACTGCAAACGAATTCACTGCTATGCACATGATTTGCGTGTTTGGGCGCGCGTTTACCAGATCATTGGGCTCCGAAGATTAACAGATTGAGGGATTTATTCTGGTTGGTTTGCAAAGCAAATTCCTTCTATAATGGACAAAACCATGTGCATTGAAGGTGGGGCTAATGAAACATGGGCAGAGAGAGTTAATGCCCCCATACATCAGAAAGATATTGTACTCAATCGTACAATCTCAACTGGTTGTATGACTGATTGTATGACAGATTGTGAGTACATTGTGTGTCCAAAAACTACCAATGAGTGCCAGGGAGTTGAAGGGAAAGTTGGACACAATCGTGATTGTAAGACAGGTCTTTCTGATGTATGGCCACCTTTACATTTGGGCGGGGTGTGTTCAAACTGAAATCTCAATTCCAGTGTATGAATAAAGCAGCCAGTATTTACTTTGCACAGAAACAAAATCACTCACCCAAATGTAAGTCTCTCCTGTAGTGCACATGTTTTTGTCCATTAAAGAAAGAATTTTCTTTTGCAAACCAACCAGAATAACCCCCTTTGATTTATATTTATATCTATAAAACATATTCAATGTTTGCCTTATTGGTCTCATGCTGTCTATTGCCATCTAAAGTCTTGTTTTACATGCAATTTACTGTGGTTTTCACGTTAGTACATTTCTAATATGCACAATTTGTGGGCTATGGCAGAAAAACACCAAATCAGCTAAAAAAATACCTCTTGGTCTACACTGGTGGTGTATTGTTTCATTATCTGAACAATATTCAAGTGAATTATCCTATTATATATTTTTTTATTTAAGAGTATAGTAATCCCCTTTTCCCTTCCCCTAGGTTATGGGTCATAGGGTCAACACTATAAAGGTCAACATACATTAGGTCAACCACTAAAGGCCAACAAGGCTTAGGTTGACACATGAAATAGGTTGACAGTCAAAGGGTAGACATGAGTTTTTCTAAATTTTTGTCCAGAATTTCCTCGAAAGTCGACATGGACATCAGTGTACTACATCGCCTAGAATGTCTCGCTGCTCTCGCCACGTTTCGTGGCTCCCTCCATGCCCTAGTCCAAACTTTGGCCCTCCAGCTTTTGTGAATCTACAAGTCCCATCATGCCTTGCCACAGTGTTGCGATTAGTTAAAGCTGAAACTATTGCAAGGCATGCTGGGATGTGTAGTTTCACAACAGCTGGAGGGCCATAGTTTGGACATGCCTGCCCTAGTGGATGGTAGTGTATGAAATACCGCTTGTTTTGGGAGAGAAAGAACGTAAAAACTCATATCGACCTTTTGACTGTCGACCTTCTGACTGAGCGTTGAACTAACGCTTGTGTTGACCTTCTGACCCTGTCGACCTTAGTCATATTAACCTATTAGTGGTCAACCTAATGTATGTCGACCTTCATAGTGTTGACCAAGCAACTGTATCCCTCCTCTAGTACTGTACATTAGGGCGGAGTGAAAAAGTTGAAATTGAGATATTCAAAATTGGCTAGTGTGGAAAAGATGTGACGACCTGAATAAGAAATGTGCAATAGTGTTTTGCTCTAAGTCAATATCTTCTGTTGCGGCAAGACACCTAAAGTTTTACTTGTTAGATGAAAATAACAAAACGTATGAAGAATCTCCGATCGAGTAAAAATTATGTCAGGACTTATTCATGCACTATTCTATTAAGGGCAAACAAAAGGTGTACACTGATTTTTTGCCCCAAGTTTTTTTTCTTGGTCACTTCAATTACATAGTATCCTCTCCAAAAAAAAAAAATACACTTTCAGGTGAAAACACACAGTATTGACAATTGTGACCATGAGAACAGGTATTATCAGAGATATCTTTCTCCTGCCAAAGTCAGTAACTTTGCACTAGGACAAGCTTGTGCTCTTTCTACTATGCAAAAGTATATTAATGAACCACTCTAAGACATCCTGACATAATTTTAACTAGATCGGAGCTTCTTCATACAGATGTAGCAGGCTACATCCTTGCTGGCGGATCGCCAGAACGTCCCCGCTGGCGATCCACCAGCAGCCTCGCCATCCATCATAATGAGACGCGTGTGCGTCTCACGCGCACGCGTGTCTCAGTCTCCTTCGCCAGCGCGACGGAAACCCTGGCCGTCTCCGCCTCAGGGAGACGGAACGGGGTTAGGGGAGGTTAGGGGGGTGCGGGCAGGCGGCGGGGACCCCGGGTTACCGCCGACAAGCCGGTGGTGACCCGGGGGAGCGGCTGGAAGCGCCGTCGGAAGGGGACGCGCGCACCGCTAGCGCGTGCGCGTCCCCTTCTCGCCATCGATATCACATATGCCCCACGGTGCCAGATAACACATAAGCCCCCACGGTGCCAGATAACACATAAGCCCCCACGGTGCCAGATAACACATATGCCCCCACAGTGTCAGATAACACATATGCCCTCACAGTGCCAGATAACACATATGCCCTCACAGTGCCAGATAACACATATGCCCTCACAGTGCCAGATAACACATATGCCCCCACGGTGCCAGATAACACATATGACCTCAGAGTGCCAAATAACACATATGCCCCCACGGTGTCAGATAACACATATGCCCTCACAGTGCCAGATAACACATATGCCCCCACGGTGCCAGATAACACATATGCCCCCACGGTGCCAGATAACACACATGCCCCCACAGTGCCAGACAACACATATGCCCCCACGGTGCTAGATAACACACATGCACCCACAGTTCCAGATAACACACAAAAAAGGCATCTTACCGCTGGCAGGCACATGGAGGGTTACTTCAACCCCGTGCTGATGGGGAAGCACTACTCTGCTCCCTGATGCTGCCTCTAAAAGGGGGTAAGTGCAGGCCGCTCTGCCCCCTCACTGCAGCCGCTCACCGCCCTCCGCTACCCTGCCTTCCCGCCTCCACCGCCAAGTGCCTTAGTCCTGCACTGCGTGGTGACGTCACATGTGCACCCGTGCAATGCACTACTGGGAACGCTGAAGCCAGGAGAGGCTTCAGAAGAAAATGTGCAGTATACTGTACATTTTCTTCTGAAGCCTCTCATGGCTTCAGAGTTCAGATAGGGGCTTTGCCCATTCAAGCCCGCCATGAGCCTGTGGGCCGCAAAAGTAGGCGGCAGGGGCCACATGCAGCCCGCGGGCCGCAAGTTTGGCACGTCTGTCCTAGACCAATGATGGCTAACATTGACGCTCCAGGTATTGTTGACCTTCACATCCTAGCATACCTGGCTACAGTTTTACTATTTGGCCATGCTAAAACTGATGCAGGGCATGCTGGGATGTGTACTTCAACAACAACAACAACTGGAGTGTCAAGTTTAGCCATCACTGTCCTAGACCTACAGTAATATTTTCTTTTTTTCCAATTTTAGTGCCTAAACTTCTTTTAAAGTGTCTGATCTGACAGCTCTATGTTGGCGTTAATCAGACAAATGCTGGCTAAGCCAGTGGTCCTTACTGTCCCACATGTCTAAAAAACATGCTGTCAAATGCTAATTGTCTACTTATGGTAACCTGTCCTTAAGTTTCTGCCGTGCATGACATAACAGTAACACAATTTCCATTGACTGTCCCCACCATAAAAGGTAGGGTAAAAATAAAGCATAACGGGGCCTATTTATCAACAAATTGTAGCTATTTAAAACTTGTCACATATTATAAATGGTTTTCCAGCCAATCAAGTGTCAAGTAGCTGATTGGGTGACGAATCATTTATCATGCACACGTTCCAAATAGCTAAAATTCATTGATGAATGCGACCCAATAAATCAAAAACATCAAAAAAAAAATTTGCTTATTATAAAGAAAGGTGGATATTTTTTGTTTTGTTTTGTTGATATGCTGCTGAGCCAGAAGAGTAAAAAATGGAATGGCATGTGACATTACTGCACAGAAGAAGCACTTATGATTCTTTATCTTTTTAACAAGATAGTAGGTGGTAAAACATCTTCACTTATTTGAACAGACCTCTGTTTGTTTCCCGTACTTTTGATTAATTTAATTTGATAGAAATCTCTGCAGGTGCTTGCAGCAAGCAAATCGATCTATATACATAATTTATTATTTACTCAGCAACCAAATCCACAAATCTTCATTTGGCGTAAAGGTTCTATCATATGCAAAATTTAACTTTTTAAAGTTTTATCCTGTTCTATAATAAGCAGTAAGGTCAAATAAATGTATTATAATTTGTCACTGTATTCAATCTCAGATCTTTAAATAAATCAGAATTTGTGAAACTTAATTTGTATTATGGTCTATCAAATACCCATACAATATTTACAAATAGTTAAATCTTAATAAATAGCAGGTTAGATATCCTTGTGTATCACACACATGTTTAATCAAATAACACTCCAGTATACAATTCACAGGTCCACTATCTATATCCTCAGATAGTTAGTGTAACACTTGTCAATATCATAAAAACGTGTTACTATGTTATTTTCCAGGTGCTTAATTTTTTTGGCATTGTTATCAAGGATCCCAAGAGCACTAAAGTATTTTGGTTGGAAACCTGGATAACATTAATAAGACATTCCCCACCCCACAATTTCCTCATGCGTAGCTCCTGTGCAGTACATTAAGGGTACAGGAGACTATACATTTTACCCTACCAATTTTATAAATCCAACACCGAGATCTTGGTATCTGGATGATCGGTTGATAGTGTCTAGATACGACAGTCAATAGGTCAACACCAAAAGTTTGACATGCACAATGTCAACATTGACAAAAAGTTTACATAACACTAGATCAATATTGACAAAAGGTCGATATACCAATGGTCTACACATAAAAAGGTTGACGCACATATTTTATCATTTAAAAAAAAACATTTGGGACTTTTTCATATAGTAACATCCACGTGGACTCTGCAGTGGTAGTGCAGCGAGGCACCTGGAACAAAGCATGGTGAGTGAAATGATGGTGTGCCCTACACTAATTGTCTATGTGCTCAGATGCTGATGCTGACACCAAAAAAGTGAAAAACTCATGTTGAACTTGTTATGTGTTGACTATTTCCATGTCAACCTTTTGCTTTTGTTACCGTTGACATTGTATATGTGAACCTTTTGTCACTCAACCTTGTGCATGTCAGTCTTTTGGTGTATACCCATTGAATTGTTATACAGAGATTGTTGACCCTTTAATCTGGAACCCTACATATCTTAGTTCTCCCTCATTTGGGTACCCTACAACTGAATCTTACTCAAATAAATGTCAAGTTATTGAACCTAGTGCCAAGGACTTCACTTTTTGCTTCTATGTTCATGATGTCATATGAAGCTGAATATAATCTTCCTGAATGTTAAGCCAGCACAACTGATCTTGGATGTCACAATTCACCCTAGGACTTGGTTGGATCACAGTGTGATTACACTTTACATAGGGAATCATCCACCGTAATGAAGGACTCCTCAATTATGGCTGCAGCTAGAGTCTAATATAAAATACTATGTCTCTATTTATGCTAGCCCTGATATCACCCTCATTATGCTATGGAATGCCCATTAGGTGGTGATTTAGGGCACTACACATGCTAGGGAGACTAGATCTTAGAAAACTTTTGGACTTTATTGTTCGATTAAATATATTACATAAAACCTTTGGTTTCTCTGACAACTTTTACAAATTTGTAACTGCAAGGGGTAAGTATGGCCTCTTTCTTACTGCTGAGGCTGAGTTCTCCATTAAGTTGCTCATGCCGACCTTTAATGAATTATGATTTTGCAATGAAATTTCACTTGAGAAGATCAATCAATAATCCCGCTGGTAATTACTGGGAAGTTCCAGATTTTCTATGGCAAATAATATAATCCGTCTTTGTCCTCTCTCTTCCTTCTGTAGACTCTGCAGAATTTTTCCTACTGACACCTGCCAAAGCTATCCCTTTTGCTCTTAAATCCATGAGTGCCAAAATTAAGGTGTAAGAGATCCCTCATGTGATCACAGGCCTTAAAGCTAATAAAGTGCTAGATCTTGATGGATGCACATCCGCCCCAGAACTACACATACTGCAGTTCATAATATACTGTGGGGGATAATACTAATTTGGAGACTGTGCCATCCTTGTGTGCATCTCCTGACAGACTCATGAGATTTTATGCAAATGTCTCTACTATTACCCATCCCTGGTGTGCATCTATGCATCTGAATGTGGAAATACTGAGTTTCCCACTGCCAGCAGTCATAGATGCTGAAATATGATTGGTGTTCATCTTCAGTTCTTCCTTCCAGTTGTTATCACACAAACCAGAATCAAATGATGAATCCATATAAAAGGCAGATCCCCCATGCCCCTTGTGTCGGGATGTTTGATTTGTTAGTATACGGGGGAGGGCCCAATGCATTAATAGGCTAGAGGATTTATGGGAAAAACTGAAAGGTCTCAGAAGGTTTCTCTTCATATGATATCTTATCAGAAACAGAATACAGGGTAAAAACACAGCAAGTTGGCCTAATGTATGGGGGCCTTTAGGAACTGATGGACTGGAGGATCATTTATCATATTCAAATTTTATCATCACAGTAAGTTTTACTGTATCACTCATTGATAAATTATCCCAAATGTTTGTTTTTTAATCTATTATTACGTGTGATATTTTTACATTGTGCTCCTATTCATGGTTACATACATCATGCTTTTCCAATTTTTTATGATATCTTTAGTAACATTTTGTACATTTTACTAGATTAGGAACAGCATTATTTGCTTAATGTAGGTTCACCTATTTTTTATTAAATGTTCTGCACCTTATTATTAATTTCTACTTTATGGTTATATACACATAAGAAAGTAATTTTTGAAAAACTTCTGGTGCAGATTTTATTAGGAAAGCCTGTATGTAATTCCAGTACTGCTGATCGCAAATATATAACACGTGTGTATCTTGAAGAAGTTTAGCAAGAAAAGAACACACATGATCATATGTAACTCTTATGCAATTTTAATGAAAAATTTATTTTTGACAATTCTGGGGAGATTTTCTTTGCAGTTATGTTCTATAAAGAAAGCAATATGACAAGTTCAAACACCTACCAACAGAAATAAAGTGCAAAAATTAAAAAAAAGCTTCCACAGTAAAAAAAAAAAACTTGTTTGTTGAAAAACAGGAATTTTAAGAACTTTGGATCTGATTCATATGTGTAAGTAAAGTAAAAAAAAAAAACAAGTAATTTTATGTCGGGAACAAACCATTTTCTACCTAATGGGATTACATTTTTTCTATGGTACCATTTATGTTTTTTCTGTGCAGGGCAAATACTAACTGCTTTTGCATGTAGCCCACAGAAATGCCTCATAGATTATTCTTTCCAGACAGAAGTACAGTATGGAGCACACTTCGACATTGAGATTGTCCATTACTTTTCTCCTAATCTTGAAATATGTTCCCTCCACAAATGTGCCCATCTTGGTGTGCAAATCTATTTACCCTGAAGAAAACTTAGGTGCCTTTGTGCAAGCTGAGGTGTACAGCATGTCTAGAAATGTATTTGCGAGTAGTGCAAAACATCAAACATAAGTTACCAAAGTCACTTTGATATTAAAATGTACTCTACACACTTTTGTGTTACAAACAGGTACCTGGAATTTAGATATATTTCCATTTTAATAAAGAAACAGATTCAGCAACACCTTTAAGATATAATTTATGGGTACTTG
Organism: Crinia signifera; assembly: GCF_055691185.1. Lineage (NCBI taxonomy): Eukaryota > Metazoa > Chordata > Amphibia > Anura > Myobatrachidae > Crinia > Crinia signifera. The sequence goes on from NC_139218.1 coordinate 255,660,921, forward strand.
TGTATTATCATGGCGCCCATCGCATCGCATACCATAAGGCATACGATGGTATGCGATGCGATACAATGTTAGCAGATGTTATACAATTTCAAATTGTATACCATCGAATTGTATGCCATTGTATGGCATATACAATGGTATAAGATTTTAAATTGTATAAGCACCCTAATGGGTGTTTTCAATGTTAAATGTGCCCCCTATAAGATAAATAATTGTATAAGCACTTTAATAGGTGCTTACAATGTTAAGCACTCCCACGCCACCCGTGCTATCAACGCCAACCCGAAGCGTGGCGGTACGCATCCTCGGACCTTTTCATACACCCACTATCCACGTCGGTGTGGAGTTGACTTTATATAGTGTGGCCAGCGCAGCGAGCCACTGAGCCCGAAGCGTGGCGAGCGCAGCGAGCCCCGTGAGGGGACACGGAATACATGTGAAGTAATGCGCAGCCCCTCGCGGGGCTCGCTGCACTCGCCACACTATATAAAATCAACTCCAAGCCGACGTGGATAGTGGGCATATGAAAAGGTCGGAGGACGCGTACCACCGCCCCTCGCGGGCTCGCTGCGCTCGCCACGCTTCGGGTTGGCGTTGATAGTGGCAGTGGTGTGGGGGTGCATTTAACATTGTAAGCACCTATTAAGGTGCTTATACAATTAAAGATTGTATATACAATTTAAAATCGCATCTCATTGCATTGTATGCCATTATATGCCATATACAATGGTATACAATTTTAAATGGAATACAATGCCATATGACTGAATATAGTGGGCGCCGTGATAATACACAAGTACCAATTTATGTTACTATGTAGAATGGAAATGTATTTGAGCATGCACGTACAGAACAGAAGTGTTCAAAACTAGAGTAATCAGTGACCATGCCACCGATATGTCACATCACAAGCCACAATTACGAAGAAAAATATTCTCTCTTAGAGAAATGAGTAGCAAAAGGCCTTTAATCTTCTTTAATAAGGCTTAATACATTTTTTGATCAGAACTGACCGGTTTCTGTATAAACCATTCACTGTGATTGGCCTGATTGTCTAGGGGTCATAAATGTTTCTGCACCTTGATATCTCTGAACAATAGAGAAATTTTCTATTGTTCCAATAAGTATATATTTTTTAGATAGACCAAGAGTGTTTTTTCCATGCATTTTTTTTTTTTTTTAGATTTGTTATCTTATGTACAAATGCTACAAAATAAAGGTAACTCTAGGGAAGTTTTTAAAACTTGTATATTGTCTTCCTGCATTAAATTCAATATACAGGTTGAGTAGCCAAATATGGAATATTTTAAAATATGCATTTTTATTTAGAGCAAGATTTTGACACCTTTGCTTTCTGGTGGTTCATTGTACACACTTTTTATGCACAAAATGATTACAGATATTGTATAAAATTACTTTCAAGCTATGTGTATAAGTTGTATATGAAACAAATGCATTCTGTGTTTAGACTTGAACTTGAGTCCTAGCCCCAAAGATATCTCATTATGACAGTGGTTCCCAAACTGTGTGCCGTGGCACCCTGGAGTGCCACGGAGCACTTGCAGGGGTGCTCTGGGTTGGTGATCCAGGCAGAATTCTAATTATTTATGGTCAATGTAATAGGCAAAACCAGAGCTTGTGACTTCCAATCATAAAATATGTGGACAAACAGAAGCAAATCACAATAAGAAACGTTTGGCCTGTGGGTGCCACGAAAAAAATTTTGATACTCTATGGCGCAGTGATTTGAAAAGGTTTGGGATTGACTGCGTTATGATATGCAAATATTCCTAATTAAAAATAAAAAAACAATATCCAAAATACTTTTGCTTCCAAGCATTGGTGGTTATAGATATGTGGCACCCTTAATTTACTTTTTCCGAGTTAACCTGTATGGAAAAAAATACACAACAAGATGGATTGAGTGAATTTTGTATGGTTTTACTGGATTATGGCTTTACCTTTTAGAAAATGCAAGTGAAACCGCTGATATGATTTGTTGTTGACTCTATTTGAAAAGTACACAGCTTTCGTAAATGTTGTTTATCCATTGAAGGATAATTAGTCTAATTGCTAAAACAATGTTATACAGATAGCAACTCTTGGGCCCTTATTCTGATCGGTGCGGATATTCCCGCATTCTTACGGTGCGGTCCGCACGCCACGGTGTTTTGCCGCGTGCGGCCATCGTCCGTAGAAACGCCCACGTGTCCTCCGCATTCGGACGGACTCACTCTTTAAGAACAGGGCGTGTTTACGGACGACATACAAAGCATGCGTGTGCGGGAGAAACACTCCGATTCGGCACGGTATTACAGAGTATTACAGAGTATGCTCGGGAATACCGCATCCGAACGGGAGCCAAGCGGTGCTACCGCACGTAAGCGGAGTATTTACGCCAAACAACCCACTATGAAGTATCTTCTGCTATACATCACATGACCCACTTATTCAATTACCTATCCTCATAAAAAAATGCTTATTTGGAATTGGAATCAATTAGATGCCAATATATCCTTACAAGCATGCCTAACACATGCATTGCACACATTAACCCTTACAGCAATTGAAGCAGCAATGGTTTCAATTAAAGCACTGACAAGCGTCCTATTAGTGAGTAATGAGTAAAGGAGTCGATTCTATTGGGTTCAGGTGTTAATGGTTGTAGTCATTAGGCGTACGTTCGCCTACCGCATGAACGAGTGGTGTCCGCAAAGCAATAGTACACTTGTGGACACCGCACATTTCTGGCCTTTTTGATCGCGTGCATTCGGAGTGGTTTCCGAATGTACGCCCCCCAACATAAGTGTACTCCCCCGTGTCCGCCCATGTTTCCGCCCCGTTTTGCCCACTTTGAAACTACGCCCATGTGTCATTCCGCATGACGCCCATAATACGCCCCTATTTCCCGAATGATAGCGGTGAACAGTTCTGGACGGGATCTGGCCGAACTGGTACCGAGTCAAGGCGTGGCACATGCGCGTTGCGTTCTCCACGCATGCGCAGACGCCGTAAACACGCGATCCGAAAGTATGCGGTAAAGTCCGCGTCAATCAGAATAAGGGCCCTGGCATGGAAACAAGCAAGGATAACAATATATTTTTTTAATGCTAAAGAACAGTAAGTTTCCCTGACCAATATTTATACTAACAGAAAACAAACTTTATAGCGTAATAAAAAAAGCAAATATATAAATAAAAGAAATATGCTAATTCTTAAATAAACACATAAATCTAACAACAAACTCCTCTCCCCTTCAGACAAATGTACCATTGCTGAACATCATTACGCGTTTACTTCATCTGCAAATTAGTATGGATGGAAACTCTTTCAAAATCTTTGTGTAAAAACATAGAGCTTTGTGTTACGAAGTTGCAATCAGTTCGGAGTAATCATTTTGCGGTTTGAGAGTTTAAACCCTGTGACAGTTACCAAGCAGACTAGATTTCTATCGCTAGCATTTTTCAAAAGTTCCACAGTGCAGGATAGAGATAAAATGATTTGTTGGGCTTTTATCACATCTTTCTTTTTATCCCAGTTCCAGCTTCCTGAATAGCACAGTAGCATTTAAAACTACTTAAATAATGTCTTAGAAAATGCATTATTGTTACATAAAATACAGAAGGTAGTTATATTGTCTGTAATATAAAATTAAACTGCAAAAAAAAAAAATTCCCCAAATTTAAAGAACCACACACACACACACACAGATGCAGTATAATAAACAAAAGTTATAGAATAGAGGCACCATGTAATTAGCTCACTGTGTGAAAAAATGTTTGTTTTTTATTAAATAAAGCATCTTCTTTACTACTAGACCCTATTATAACCACCCTGAGGTGACAGCAATATGAGGATTTGTCAGTACAAGATGCTTTTAAAATAAGCTTTAATCTGTCTTTAATTGTAATTTACTGAGAATTATTAATTCAATTAATTCAGTTGCACTTCTATATAAACAGGATTACAAAATTGATAGGAAAGATAATGGACACTTCATAATTAAATTCCTATAAAAATGACATAATGCTCTTTTTGACAAATATACAGAGCTGTATGGCAATGCGATATATATCATTTTGATCAGGTTGGATAGTGTTTCTTGTGCATAAGCAAGGGGGTACATACTGCATGAATAAGTCTTTAAGGGCCCTAAGCCTTAAACTATTTTGCGCTTTTAACACATTTTATACTTCATAATTTTTTTTTCAATACTTTTCAGTGAATGCCTTCTGCAGAAATTCAAGACTACAAACAACAGATTGCTTTATAGCAGCGGTTCTCAAACTATGGGTCCTGACCCCAAAGTGGGTCCAGACCACTTTAGCATGGTGTCACAGCTCTATGTTGCTGATCAATGTCTCAATGGAGGGGGGACAGGGTATAACTCATTAAGTAAACACCCACTGCTTCCATCCCCCTGTCACCCTTTTCCATCCCCCCCCCCCCCCATTACCCAATGCCTCAGTGTCACAAAAGCGGTCACTTCACTTCACTGACCACACATGTGGTGGTCATTCAGTAGTAACTTGCTGGGGTCATGTAATAATTGTTATTGTCTAATGGGGTCCCAGAGCAAAATAGATGAGCACCCCTGCTTTATAGTATTGTAATTTATTATTTTTGTGTATATTTAAAAAATAATATAACCTAAATATCTCAACAAACATAGCTCTCTAGAATACCATCATGGATTCATTAGTTGTAAAATGTAAGTATACATGAATATAGGTTAGTAGTCACATAGTCATATAAATGCTAGCTAAATAAGATACACTTCTTTTGTATCTATAGTATCTAAAGTAATTCTTAAAAACATTTAAATTGTAAAGTATCAGTGATATTTACCGCTAATACAGAGAGAAATAACTGGCATTAAACATGCCTGAAAGTGGTATGTAAAGTATGATAAACTATTGCAGAAATATATAGTGAAAAGGTCAAAAGTGGTGACTGATATGGGGCACTGGTGGATTATTTTAATACCTAGACTTCAATAAGCTTCTTTAGATAAAGCTAGGAAACGAGTTATTACAATGTCATATCAAATTAAAATCATATGTCAACATATAAGCAATATGCTGCTTATCTGTTTTAATCCAGCCTTAGCAAGTTGAACAAATCATCAGCAAAAAGAGCAAACAGTATATGCTGAAAACTTTCTTTTTTTTGCATCACTGGTTCACCTTCAGGTCGCGGATATTTTATACAATGTAATCAACTTGGCTGCTGTTTGCATTACTACCTTCTACCTCAACTTTATTTTTTATTGTTTTAAATCAAACTCTTGTCATTGTAGTTAGAATAACAAATATAATGCAGTGTAAGTCATTATGAAGCTATAGATTATAGTCATAATCAATAATAGCACTTCAGGAATGCTACTACTCCACCCTCCTGTGATTTTGACTGGTAGGTCTACCCATCAGCTATACCTGGATCTTTCATGGGCATTAATTAAAACATGCACTTGATTGGAGCAAAAGGTGAATTGCTCTGATAGATGTTCATGCATATATATGCCCAGCAGGGGATGCACAGAACATTTGATGCACCACTTATGTGTTAAAACTACTTTTAACAATTTAACCTGGATTTTTCCTGCATATGGTGACTGCTTCCACATTTATCCATAGTACCTTAAATTGGTCTCCTCCCTCTGTGATGTTTCCCTTTAAGTTATGCTTTGAATTATTACCCATCATACCTATTACTGTAACCTATGTAGTGCACCCCAGATGGGTTCCTCAGCTGGTTTCATGAGCAAGATGAAAATGTTAAACTATTCATGCATTGTTGAACATTTTTTTTTTAAATATGTTTTACTTCCATGTATTGCTAATCTCAGATATTATAACCAATGTATTGTAGTGCGCCCTGGATGGCTGCCTCACCTTGTACTCTTGTGGGTAAGGTAATGCATGGATTTTGTAATTTTGCAAAGATCCTGCATCTCTTTTTCATGTACTGTAGCTTCCCCATTGTCATCTCTTCCCTGCATTGCCTATTTTGACCAGGGTAATCTGTGCAGTATGTACAAGATGGCTGCCTCACCTGATACTCTTCGGTAAAGTGTCTGTCACAACCCTGTATTATGTCCATTGCTTTATTTTTTTGTTTACAGTGAAATTAAATTAAATGTCCTGATCCTTTGGTTTAATGGACATTTTTAAATGACTTCAAAGGCAGTATTCAATGAGAAAAATTTGCCGTGCCGCTTATAGCACATGAATATATATTTAATTTTAAAAAAATATTTTTTTAATTTCTTTTTTTCTTTTTATTTTTTTACACAGAGCAGCCAGCAGGGGGGCCAGAGCTCTCGAGCCGCTCATTAGATATTCATATATTCACTGCATCCGATCATTACATATGCACGATCGGGTGCAGTGAATACTGGGTCCCCCGCTGGCTATAGGGGGGGGCAGCTTGTGCTGCCTGGGTCCCGGGGAGCCCTCCTCCCCTCCACATATGTTCTGGGGCAGCCAGTGAGACTTTAATCTCCCTGGCTACCACCGTCCCCCGGCTCCCTGCCGCGGACGCTCGTCCGCTGCAGGGGTTAAGACTCACCGCGAGTGGCGGCGAGTCTTAACCACATTGAATAGTGGGAGCAGGAGTGGCAGCGAGCCCTCCGGAACAGGGCGAGTGCATGGCGAGAGAAAAAATCTCTCGCCATGCACGGAGAATTTTTCTCATTGAATACTGCCCCAAGAACTTACATACATTTATTAAATGTCCAGGAGTCTTCTGAATTTTTCTGAGTTTCCATTTACAGTTGTATCCTCCTAAATGTCGTGACATGAATGGGAAGCAGGCAATCGCACACTTCGCCTTTGAAGTGAATGGGAACTGACTTGTGCATACATACTGTACACCTGACTCCTATTTACTTCAAAGTGGAACCAGTAGTAATGCATATGAATGCAGAATTCCGTGCTGAACATCCTGTATATCTGAAAGAGTAGACTACCTTTTGAAACAATAGGGAGGGATGTGGGCAGGATAAGATGTTTTTGAACACATTGTGTCATTGTAGCTCTGCTTTCTGCTGTTCAGCAGAGCTATGATTATGTGGATTAATTTGTCAGACCCACCCACACTAGCACTGTGGACTTCTCCAGAATAGGAGAAGTCCAAGAAGTTAAGTACAGATGTAGCTGCACTCATTATAGCTGTGCCACAGCGCTTGTGCCTGTTTGGAACCATCGGCAGGGAATTGTTATGCCATAGCTGCTCAATGCTGTTCTTTGAGCAGCAGGAGCGAGTTAGATACATGTGTGCGGCAATGGTATTGTGCCAAACACCACATATGTCACATGTGGTGATTGGCACTGCAAATATACGCATGGCTACAGCTGTATGCCTAGTGTTTTTGTACAATTTGTTTTAATAAATGAGGCATGCCAAATTATTTAGTGTAATTTTTTTTATTCAAAACATTTTTACCAATGAGTCGAAAAGCACACAACTGGACATACAGGTAAAAGTGGCATACAGCGAAAATTTTGTAAAATATTCCTCATCAATAAGACTAGATATATTTTTAATGATTTTATTATCATACATGTACTCCAACTTTATATTCATTAAATAGAACGCAAACCATCTTCCTTTTTTATCTGTCTAATGTGAAGCGAAGAATTTATAAAATATTCTCATTATACGACTTTTCCTATTTTCTGCTTAATAAATCATAATGCATAAGATTCTGCATCAATTCATTTATTTTTCTAGATCTTGCATCATGGTATAACCATCTCACAATGCAATATCTTACGGTGTGGCCTAGGATTATTGAAAATGCAGGGGGAGATTTATTAATGATTAGTTGATAAAGTAGAAAAGATGCTCAAAGCAAAAAATCATCTTTTGGTATTTATCTAGTTCAGTTTTTGATGCAAAATAAGCTGATTGGTTGCTTTGGGCAACTACTACACTTTCTCTCTCCCCAATGCTTGATACATCTCCCAAAGAGGTCCATATACCTATAGTCCAGGGGCCTGGACATATGCTAAGCATAAAGACACCCATCCTTATGTTTCACCTACACAAGATGCATATAACTATTAATTGTTTTATGCTAGACACTAGGAAATAATGAAAACGAGATTGCAATGTCTTTCATATAACCAACTGGCTAAGCATAAAAATGATCTTATTATTTACTCATTTAACTTTTTGTATATATTTCATAGATGACAAATTTTTCCTCAGAAGTAATTATTTTGTGATCTTTACTTAAATGTCTGAATTTGTGGTTAGAAAAGGATCACTTTTATCTTTGCCATTTTCAAACCATTTAACCTTATACAGTATTTGATAATTGTCTGTTAAGTGTTTCGTGATAAGTAATTGACTTTGTAAGAATGTCTGAGGGCGCCAAGCAGTGACTTACCTAACTTGACTTACCACATTTATTGTGTATATGTGCACCTCATCTCAATGACCTTTATATCTGTAAGGGATAAGAAGAAGAGATCAATAATTAAGGCAATGGATGTATGCCACCCACTGTCCCTTCAATGTTATACTATAAAAATAGTTTTTTTTTTGTATTGTGAAAAAAATTCTCATCAATGTTAATGCTGGACATTTTATTATGATTACCACAGTGATGCCACCATCAATACAATTTTACTTTGATGTATTGAGGGGTGGGTTTACATGTTTGGATACAACTGTTTAAAAAGAAGGTCTTTCACACTAGAAACGCTTACTTTGTGAGAACCAATATTTTTTTATATATATATATATATATATATATATATATATACACACACAGTGGGGCAAAAAATAATTTGGACAGTCACCGATTGTGCAAGTTGACCCACTTAAAAAAACTGAAAGACAGAATGTGGGAAAAAAAACAGGAAATCACATTGTATGATTTTTTAACAATTTGCATGAAATCAGAAATATCCCAGACATTCTTGGAGAGAAGGTACATATAATATACTGTATTATCACTATTATCACAGTCTTTAGCTAATGTAGTATTTGTAATAGATACATAGATTTTTTGGTAAAAGGCAAAGTTGATTTTTCTTGAGAAGCATACTGTGGTGATATTACTTGTTGGCAGAAGGAGGATGTTAGATGAAAATAAAGAATGAAGTGTTCCTTAAATAAACACATATTGAACTTTTTGCTTATTGTTTATCTGTTTGCTAACCTGTTTTTTTTCTCTAGTTGTCCTACAGGTGTGTGGCCTTGTGTTGTATCCAATCAAGTTCATCGAAACCGTCACTCTAAAAATATACCATGAATTCAACTGGGGCTATGGCTTAGCATGGGGTGCAACTATATTCTCTTTTGGAGGTGCTATACTTTATTGCCTGAACCCGAAGAACTATGAGGACTACTACTAATACCATGAAATATAACAAAACAATAGGTTTCCTCAAGTTTTTGTACCTTCCTTTTCTAGAAGATTTGTGGAGCATCAAGAAATGTTCTCAGCTGTTTTAAATTCCCTCTGCCATTCGGCTGCCAATATTATATCAAGCTTTCCATCCATCCAAAAGAAAGGAGACAATAGCTAAAAGAAATATAGATAACAAAGAAAGAATGATTTAAAAAAGGAATTGCTGCAGTTTGTTACAATATTAACTTATTTCCCAAAGTAGAAGTAAAGAAACTACTCAAATGTTATTAATGTATAAACTGGATAAGGAAATATATGCTGAAACGTGTTCCTAATTCCTTGTGGAAAATCTTCAGAGAATTCCTAAGACATTTTTTCCATGTTATTGCTGAGGTCACAACATTACTGGACTGTGTTCTAAAGAAACCTGATGCTGTGAAAATACATGGTTCATAACAGAAAAACAAATCAGAAGTCAAGGTTTTCCTCAGTAGAAAAATAGTGTACTCTGGTGTAAACCATGATTTAGCCACATTTTTCAACATCTGAAGGAATATGCTTATAATTAGTGGCTAAATATTCACCTTTACTCAGAATTTCAAAACACGGACATCTGTTTTCCATGAAAATAAAGATAGATTTATTGGAATCCTTTGAACTGAATAACTTAGCTAAAGGATATCTAAGCCCCTAGAGAGTAAGCAAGAGAGAGATTTTTAGCAACTATTTTTTTTTTTTTAAAGTATGTGTTTGTAGATTGTGTAACATCAATATTTTAATATGCCATTGCCCTCATTGAATATTTGGCAGTAGGTCAATAGAGTTAAAAAAAATAATTAAATAACAATCATGTGCTTCTAACTCTAAACTGACGAGATACATTTTCAATTGTCAAATAAGCTCTGTCTCATACAGATTATCAGAAAAATAACAATGCAAATCAACATGAATTTTTAAGGGAAAAAAAGCTGTAAATAGCATTTAACATTGAAGTGGCCATTAATTTGCTGCATAGGCACTGCGTTAAATTTTGCAGTCTGACCCCCTTTACCCTGAACAGCAAATTACCAGGTTAAAAATGTCAATCTGGTAATTTGCCGAATTACACAGGTATTTGCTAAGTATAAAAGGATCACCAACCCTGGTAAAAAAGTAGGGTCAGGGACATGGGATTTAAGACCCAGGTTGAACGTTTTACACTGAACAAATTTCTAGGGGGAACTGCTTCACCCGGTAATTTCATATTCAGTGTAAAAGGGGTACAGTATACCTGAACTTAGATTTATAGAGTAGCTAGTGTTAATCTGTATTTGGTATGCCTTGGTTTGAAAGAGAGTAGAGAAGTACAATAAATAATTTGTATTTATAACAGCTAATTAAAACGGATACCCATAAATTAAATCAAATAAACAAAATTAGATATAAAACTTCTAGTTTCAAAATATATTTGTGCTCCTAAAGGGAAAGTACAGTTTTTCTAGATCTGGGTCTGGGCATATTTAATGTGTGTATTAAGCATTTAATGACATAATGAAAATTCCAAAACATTTTGTGCATTCATTAATACGCTTTACTATGAAAAATCATATTATTTATTAACTACAACAGTCACCATTCAGCCTCATAAAATACCTGTCCTTCTATACTATACAAGAACAACATTTTGGTACTACATAGCCAAACGTTCTTTATTTAACCCTTTGAATGCCAATCTTGCTGTGAGAGAGCCTCAAAATATCTGCTAAGAATGCCAACATTGTTCACAGCGACTGTTCTTTTAGTATAAATAAAAACATATACAGGCAAGACAATTCATTGAAGTTTAGTTAAATATTGCAGCCAAAATAAGAACAGTTGCTGTGAGCGGTGCTGGCATTTTCAGCAGAGATTTTGAGGATCTCTCACAGCAATGTCAGCACTCAAAGGGTTAAGCAGTATTTAAGCCACAACCCCAACATTTAATAGATTTATTATTTAGATCTAACAGTATCACATGACAAGCAGCTAATATCAATATACTACAATATTTAGACAAATTAGAAGATACAAATAAATTACCAAAGCATAGTCCTAGTAGAAATGTAGTATTAGTCTTTCCCCATTCTTGTTTGACAAGTGGAAAGTAGAATCAAAACAGCCTGCTGCCTAAGCCCTTATGGGTTTTTAAATCCAGCTCTGAATACTGCTGTGATATTTAATTATACCAGAACTTCCATAGATTTGCCATTACAGTCCATGTTTTTTACGAATATCAATGGTGGAGCACAGGCAACTTAAGTAATACCTTAGTCAATGTAATGTAACAACAGTATCTGAACTCAAGCATGGATATCTTTAAACCTGGACTACTGTATATTGAGAAACTTAAACTAAACCAATGCATTGAGAATTAAATTGAAATTGTTCTGAGATGTATATAGCAGAACAAGGCGTTTATATGTCTTTAGATATGGAATGAAAATGCATTTAATGTGATAGGCACAAACAATAAAATATTTTTTCAATTCAACACACAAAGTAATATATTCAAAACATCACTATCTAATATTAAATTCCAAATAGAAATAAAAAGGCATCTGCATTGTCTATATATTAAAATACACACACACACACACACACACACACACACACACACATATACACTTGGCCTGACTCACCTCAGACCCCATAGCATTCCACCTCTGTTGGCCTGTTATTGCACTTGATCAAATTTAAAAATGCACTCCATTGTATAAGCACATAGTATTTTTGATACTTTTTGGCAGAGTTGTAAGGTATACAGTGCTATTTTTTGGGCTGCAGATAAAAAAATAACTATATTACAAGAGAAAAGGCACATTTATTTATTTTCATGTATTTCAATTTGCTATCAAATTTAACAGACATTACAAGATGTTCATTAAAATACTTCCAAATATGGATTCTTTATTTTATAGTGATTTAACAAGATTAGTGGTCCTCAGCATTTTCTAGCTTTGGCCGCAAGTGTGTCAGTATGCCAGATTGTAATGCATATATGACAGAGAACCCTGTTTGTGGAACTCAATGTGATCCACATTTGTGCATCTGTGGTATATGTAATATATAGCAATTTAAATGATTAAAATGTTGCTCTAATAGAAAAAAACTATGATATGCTCAACCACCATTTTCCTCATCTATAATGCATGTTTTCAAATTATGATGAAACTTATATTTACAATAACACAAAACTTGCTCACAGGCTAGTAGTTATTTTTTAGAACAATATAACAATATTGATACATAATTAAATATACTTAGTTACTTAATGATCATTGTTATCTGTTTGTTTTTTGCAAATGACCTCTCCATTTCATTTAAAAAATTTCAAAGAAACTCCTTTAAAACCAAAAATGATGAATAACCCACACGTAAACATCACAGCAAATAGCTGTAGGTTGCTAAGAGTTAACGGTACCAGGTTGAACTAGATGGACGCAAGTCTTTTTTCAGTCTTACCTACTATGTAACTATGTAACGGGTGTGCACATGATATGAGTGCCTTGCTATTCGATCCCGATTTGAATGGGATCGAAATGCATGGCAAGGCAAATGCATTCGATTTCCGTTCAATTTTAATTAGATTTTGCTTATATAAGCAAAATTGAATTGAAAAATCCACCATATTGATGTGTACGAGGCATTATACATTTTATTAGTCAATAAAATAAATCCCTATAAAACTGAAACAAAACACTAGAACACTTTAACAATTCAATTAAAGCATCATAAATGCCTTAATTTATATACATTTCCCTCCTTTAGAGGAGGTCAGTTTATTAACACTTATGTATTGTCACATTTTTGTGCACCCAATAAGTACATGCAACAGTGTTTTGTAATTTGTATGTAGGCAATTACAGATGTGAGCCTCTTTACATGAGAGTCATGGGGACTAATGCAGGAGTGTATTTCTGCTCCTATGCAGAGTTTGACAATATCATGTGTGCAGTCCTGCTGAGGGGGGGGGGGGGTGTAGTTTTTTTTTACCAAGGCCTGGGCTGGTTAGAGCAGCCAGATAGGTAATAGGTACCCTCAAGTACACTAATCGTGCTGGGAAATGGTACTGTAGAGGAGGAGTATCTTGCTTGCCAGCACCAGGTGACAAATCGATTACATCCCCATCTGAAAATCTATCCCTGACATAGAAGCAAAAGGTACCACCATCTGGGCAGTGCAACCATACTGATTCACATGGCCACACTTACAGTTTTATACATTTTTCTGAATGTGGATCGCATCATGCCCCACTCAGTACCTTGGTCCAGTGAACCAAACTATAACACATGCTGTAACACATCACAGACAAATGTTGTTAGCCATTTATTTTAAGTGACCAAACACTACATGTATCAGAGTGACTAAAAGACAAAGTAACCACAAATTAGTGTCAGGTGGTTATCTAGTGCTAGCATCCACCAACATCATCATATGGAAACCCACGATCACCTATGGATAACATGGCTTCCCAAGCTGTGTATTTGGCTTTTCCTCTGTTTGCATATGTTCACAAGTGCACAAACATCCCATGTTACCCATTTGCACTGGCAGATGTTAGTGGCATAAGCCCACCAATCTGAATGAGGACATATGCGTTCATACATTCTTCTTGAAATGCACATTATAAATTACCACTAGATGCATTACTCCAACTTGTATAATTTTAACTCTGCTCAGACCCATAGGTGTATGTGTACTAAAGGTTGATGTTGGTCGATTTTTGTTAAGTGTTGATTCATTTCAGGTGGCATAGAATCGATTGATGTTGGATATCCATGGCTAAAACATACATTTGCTAACAGATATCTAATTGATCTGAAGTCGATGAACATCAACCAATATTGCCTATTAGTAAATATACTCCAGTCTCTACAAAATGTTCCCCAAACCTTAGCAAATTGATCATGTGGAATATGTTGTCTTTCTTGATATTTTTATTTACATTATGTAACCACAAGCCCAGTGATATGGATTCCTAATGAATCATTTTATGTGTATATGGAATAAAATATAATGTTTCTCGTAGCAAAGCCTTATGAAAAATAATTAATTTATAAATATTAGTATACCTCATAAATGTGAGCAACAACGTAACCAAAAGATTTCACACATTACTTAACGTAATAACATAATAGGCACTTTAATACAGAATGCAGCAGCATAGAGATAAATCTAATACTAAAATCAATAGTTCTAAAAAATCTATAGATGTGAGACAAGTATATAATAGGAAATAGGACATAGAAGATAAATGTAAATGAAATATAGATGGTGGAATAAAAATCAATGTCTAAGAATACAGAGAAGTAAAGTGCAAGTACAGTACAGCTTAAATTCTTTTTAAACATAATTAATACATGTAAAAATTGCCTGCTCCGTAGGACATCAGAAATAAATCATAGTTGCCTTGTCTTTTGGAAGTTGTGGAGATTCCAGTATTTCCAGGGCTTCTTCTGGACTCTTTTGCATGTAGACTAGCTTCCCATATACAATATGCTCATATCCCAAATGGTTGATCTGGCAAACAGATGACTTGAGAAACAGTGAATATAGTACAACCTCGCTCACCGCTTGGTGATGCTGAAAATTGCTGCACTGGGCAGCAAGAGGTGGTGCTGCACTTACATGTTTGGCTACACCGTACCTGGCCACTTCCCTAGAGAAACTCCAGGGGAGTACAAGTTTGGAATAGACTGATTCAAACATTGTTTCCAGGATTTCCCATTTATGATCATCAAAATGATTTAGTTATATATTAAACAATGCTCAATTAAATAAAACATAAATATGTTTACCTCACAGAGGTGTAATAATCAATATGTTTCTCCATGAATTTAAATCTATACTGTGAAATGTTTACTTAAATACTGTAGATTTTTTTTCTTCTGTTCAGTTTAGTAATGCCTAATGCTGTAGTAGGAATTTAAAACATGTTAAGAAAAAAGGCTATTGTGAGAAATTTGAATTTGCGTCACTTACAAAGATATACTATTTTCTTTATTGGTAAATCACAGCAGCACTCACCTAAATGCTTATAGCACTATTGTGTATAATTTTTTATAAAAAAAAAAGTTTATAAATTATTCATTGTATCTGGTACATTTACTTAGTTTTTCAAGTAATATGGTACTTACCTAAACTAGTTATAAACTAAAGTTAGTTTTTCAGACTTTGTTTTAATCTATGTTATATAGTTCTATAAAACATAAAGGAAGATAGATATTTTAGAAAGTAAGAACTTTACATTGAAGAAACCTAGATTGTATGCAAAAAAATTGGCAGGCAAAGTTGCCTTGTACCTAATGTATTTTGACAATTCAACCGCTGTACGTTCTACTTTAGATAAGCTTTATGCTTCCTTGTATATTTTCCAGTTGGTATGTTTATTGGTCTTGTACTTGGTATTAATTTTAGCCTTTAAAACACATCTGGTTCTTATTTCGTTTTATGTAGTACATACATATTATCATAAGGATGCCAGCAGGGCTACATTAAGTATACCGAAATATATGGCATAACGTGTTCATGTGCCAACATTACATATCTTGCTTCAAACTCTTGCACAACTATGTTAAACTTTTGTAAGTTCAATTTAAAAAAATAAATATAGAGAGAGACATAATATGTGTTTGAAACAAAACTGATATATATATGGAATAGCATGTATTTGTATAATATTAAACATGCAATGATCTGACTGATAAGTGAAGTTCAATCTTATAGCTAGCAATGTAATTTATTCATTCTGTATTTTTGTACAGGACAGTGCACACTAACCTATTGCCTCTGTGTTATCGATAATGCCTAATACTGTGCCTAGAGATTTCATTTCTGTCTAGAAAATAAAATATATTTCAAGCTGTTTATTTTTGTTTTGTTTTTAGTTACATTCATTGTTAAAATTCTCACTGTGTTTTACTTTCAATTATTATACTATTAACAGATTGGATTTTCTTAATGATAAAATTATATTTTGGACAGCACATATTTTATTTGATCTCTCAGAGTTTATGCCAGGCATGTCCAAACTATGTTCCTCCAGCTGTTGTAAAACTACATATCCCAGCATGCTTTGCCAGCATTTTAGCATTCCCTAATAGAAAAAATTGTGGCAAGGCACGATGGGACTTGTAGTTTCACAACAGCTGGAGGGCCATAGTTTGGACATGCCTGGTTTATGCTTTTAATTATATGTAATTTTAAAAAGACAAAAAAAGTATGGCCACTATAAAACTGTTCCTTGATAATTCTAGCTTGCAACATGTCTGCACAAATACTGTAATTTTAGTAGTTCACATAAATTTAATAAATAAATAAATAAATAAATGTATTATTTTACATGTGCCTGAAAATAAGTGAAACGATTGCAGCCTATTATGCATCTATTAAAAAGTATGTGTAAGAAGTGGTTGACATTTTCTTTATAATGACCCTTCATCCCCTGCCAGGGGCATTTTAAGGCAGGAGGGGCTCATGTTTAGTCTCCTCCTTTCTGCCAACAGTGCTCTAGAGTCCGAATACTAGAGGGCTCAGACTCTAATGTGCCTGCACAGATCTCAGGTGTAATGGCAAAGTGGCTATTTCTATACTGCGCAAGCGCAAAAGCGTTGGAAGGTTTCCACCATCCCATTTTCCCTGTGATTTCTGCACTGCTTCTGTCAGTGTGGGGCCTCGGAAGTGCTAAGTATTCAAGAAATAGGTGCAGCATATGTAGTGTAGGCCCCCCTGAACTTAGCGGCCGTGTGCACCCCACACACTGCACCCATTATAAATATGGCAGTTTACCCTGGCCATCAGAAATTTTAATTAATTGAATAGAGACAAAAAATGCATTTAATTCCACTTGTAAATACAATATAAATGTGCTAAATTTATGTGAGATCCAGTGTTAGGAGTATGTGATTGGGGACAGTGTTGCATATGGTGGGGAAGTGCAACAATAATGTTAGAAGGGGAAT
Source organism: Crinia signifera (assembly GCF_055691185.1). Lineage (NCBI taxonomy): Eukaryota > Metazoa > Chordata > Amphibia > Anura > Myobatrachidae > Crinia > Crinia signifera. Next base: position 255,678,264 of record NC_139218.1, read on the forward strand.
AGAGGAAAGTGTAAAATTACAAACTAAGGTGTTGATGCAGGTTTGAACTAAAATCAGTCACTATTGTTCCAGAGTACTGTATGTGCAGGTACTAAATGTGTGGGAGTGGCATCACTGGTCTATATTAACTTGATCTAGTGCACATTGAAAAGGTCGACATACACTAGGTTGCCAGGGTCGTTAGGTCAACATTGTCTATTGCAAAATGTATTTAGGTTGACAGGGATAAAAGATAAGCATTTTCAAAATGTCAGCATTGAACATGTGGATTTTTTTTCTCATTTCAGACTAACCATAAGCCTAACGCTATCTTTAACCCTAACATTAACTAAAAAAGTTAACATTTCTGTCAATATCAACCTTTTGAACATGTTAACCTTTTAATCCTGTCTACCTGAATGCATATTTACTTAAACATTGACAACCTGACGACCTTCCGATTCTAGACCAGTCATCTGGATACCAAATGTATATATTTGTCTGTATACAGAGTTGTATACATCCCTGTGTACATGTACTTAGTTTAGTAGCAGTCATCATTGTCAATGCACACTTTTAACACACTTATCCTTGGTGGAAATTTTCGTTTTAAAGCTACAGTATACACCAAACATTAAAACACCTATGTCATTTTGCTTAGGTCCCCCTCATGCCACCAAAAATGTTCTGACCCATTGATGTAAGGACTCCACAGGACATCTGCAGGTGTCCTGTAGTATCTTGCAGACCCTTTATGCCCTGTTAATTGTGAGGTGGGGGCTCCATGGCTCGGATAAGTTTTCCATCACATTCTAAAGATCCCTGATTGGATAGAGAGCTTGAGACTATGGAGACCAGGACATCAAGACATTCCTGATCAATTTTTGCAATAAAGTGGGGAGCAGTATCCTGCTGAAAGGGGCCAATACCATCAGGGAATACCATTGCCGTGATATGGTGTACTTGGTCTGCAACATGTTCAGGTACAGTATGTGGTATATTTCAAAGTATCATCTAAGTGAATGTCAAGATCCAAGCTTTCTTAGCAGAACACTGCAAAAAGTGTCACACTGCCTCCTTCTTCCCATAGTTCATGCTGGGTCCACAGTCCCAGCTGTCCACGTGATGAAAAAATTTAAATGAAAAAATAAAAAAATTTAATTACTCAGACCAGACCACATTCTTCTATTGTTCCATGATCCAGTTAATGTTCTCCTGTGCTGATTGTAGGTGCTGTCAGTGATACACTTTGGTCAGCATAGGCTGCAGCTACACAGCAAGTATGTCCTGACACCATTTTAAACCATATCTTTAACTTTTTCAGCAATTTGTACTACAGCAGCTCTTCTGTTGGCTATGACCAGACAAATTATCCTTTGCTGAACATGCGCATCAATGAGCCTTGGGCATCCAAACACCCCACAAGACCTTTCATTTTGGAGGTGTTCTGACCCCGTTGTCTAGCCATCATAATTTGGTCCTTGTGCTGCCCATTGTTTTGCTCATAACACATCAACTTCAACAAATTTATATAAAAAAATTAAATGTGACTAATTTGATTAGTGGAAATTACCAATTAGCCATAAGAGCACAATTGCTGTAATGATTGTGGTGTTTTTTTAGTAAGTGGTAAACAAGACTACTGTATATGGAGCTCTTCTATATTGGAGCAAGTCCTAAATAGGACTTTATTTTTTAGACAGGTTCTGCGCTCATTAAATGTTACCAGCCATGTATTTAGTGTATAGTGTAACAATAAAGTAATAAATATGATTATCACAACTGGTGTCCAGTCCCACTGATTTTCTAACATACAGTACTGTACACCATGAGTTTGTTATGATGCAGAATCTATAACATCACAACCATATCCATGTGTAGGATCATACATTTATTTTGTATATTGAAGTTCTTGTTTCACTACACACACACACACACGCACATTGTTACTCTATATCATTTCTCTCAATCTAGATATTATTGCCTAGATTATATGGTAGTTATTTTATTTCAAACTTTGGAGTATCTGTCCTTCTATACTCGACAGTGTATCCGTGTATCCTATCTGTCACTTCATAAAATGCCATTAATGATCAGTTAAATTATTTTGTGCAATTTAAGGAAATATGTTGAACAAAGTGTACTGTCAAAATACAACTATATCTACCACATAATTCCAGCGGGGTTGGGTTGGGGCGACAGTCAGGATACAAACAGCAGGCTCCCAATGGTGAAATCCTGATGGATCCCAGTATTTCAAACGTACTCTTTTCGCTAACCCTATATGTCTTCCCTTAGCCTAACCCACCCTCGTGCAGCCTAAGGGCGGTATTCAATGAGGCTGATTCGCCAGGTTTTTATGGCGATTTTGTGCTGTAAGGCGAATTTCTGACTAAAATGGTGAATCACCCTATTCAATGACCAGATGGCGAATACATTTCAAGGTTTTTTTCGCCATGATTCACCGAGTAGTAATCGCTATCTTTTTATGGAATGTGAACTTTTAAAAAAAAAAATTGTTTTTTACAATTGGTGTAAAAAAATCTGGAATTTTATTCTGAGGAGGGGCATGCTATTTTTATTCATGTGCTGTAAGCACATGAATATATATTTAATAAAAAAAAATGGTACTTCTTTACTTTCACGGCGCCACTAGATCAGAAATCACGGTCATCGCGGGCATTGAATGCACTTAAAAACGGCCGCGACGCGACCGACGCGATGCCCGCGATTTCCCATAGAGATCAATGTTAAATTTCTCAATGGACCCGATTTTACTGTTAAATGCCTCAATTGACACGATTTTTCCATAGGAAACAATGTTAAATGGCCCACAGAGGCCAAATAGTCACCGTAAAGTGTGAAATGGCCCCCACATTTTTTAACGCCACCCCACGATCAACGCGAACCCGAAGCGTGGCGAGCGCAGCGAGCCCGCGAGGGGCGGCGGTACGCGTCCTACGACCTTTTCATACCCCCACTATCCACGTCGGCGTGTAGTTGAGAATAGAATAGTGTGGCGAGCGCAGCGAGCCACCGAGCCCATAGCGTGGCGAGCGCAGCGAGCCCCGCGAGGGGACGAGGATACCTGTGAAGCCCGCGAAGGGATGCGTTTACCTGTGAAGGTATCCGCGGCCCCTCGCGGGGCTCGCTGCGCTCGCCACGCTTCGGGCTCGGTGGCTCGCTGCGCTCGCCACACTATTCTATTCTCAACTCCACGCCGACGTGGATAGTGGGGGTATGAAAAGGTCGTAGGACGCGTACCGCCGCCCCTCGCGGGCTCGCTGCGCTCGCCCCGCTTCGGGTTCGCGTTGATCGTGGGGTGGCGTTAACAATTGTGGGGGCCATTTCACACTTCAGGGTGGCTAATTGGCCTCTGTGGGCCATTTAACATTGTTTCCTATGGAAAAATTGTGTCAATTGAGGCATTTAACAGTAAAATCGGGTCCATTGAGAAATTTAACATTGATCTCTATGGGAAATCGCGGGCATCGCGTCGGTCGCGTCGCGGCCTTTTTTAAGTGCATTCAATGCCCGCGATGACCGCGATTTCTAGTGGCGCCGTGAAAGTACAGAAGTACCAAAAAAATATATATATATATTTTTTTTACACAGAGCAGCCAGCAGGGGGCCGGAGCCGAGCCGCTCATTAGATATTCATATATTCACTTCACCCGATCATTACATATTCATGATCGGGTGTAGTGAATATACGCGGTCCCCTGCTGGCACCCCCGGGGGGCAGCCTGTGCTGCCTGGCACCCGGGGAGCCCACCTCCCCCCACAAACGTTCTGGGGCAGGCAGGGAGACTTTTGAACATTATGAAATACATCTCGTTGAGACAGTTGTCTCATACTGTTTGTGGGAATTGAACAGAGCCTACTTAATTTAAAGTGTATGTGATTTGTGTGGTTCTTACATTTAGGACTAGAGATGAACTTGAACAGCTCCAAGTTGCAAAATCTATCTTCAGAGAAAAAATCAATTTGAGAAGCTCTGTAAATCCATCTATTATGGATTTTTTTTCTACTACTGCCTAACTTGGTATATTTTACCTTCTTTCTACTTTCTGTTTAAAACATATAATGTGTATATTCTTTTGTAAATTTTTTATTCTATGCTGGCACACTGTATTATATAGAATGTGTTTTATGTAATGTCTGCTTATTTACAATGCACATTGTACAGTTTCAACACATCAGATGTTATGGGTTGCTAATATTTAAGGTCGTTGCTAATCCCTGACAATAGGGTCCATAGCACTGTATACAGTCATTAGGTTGACAAATATTAGGTCAACATGCATTGGGTCAACCACTGAAGACTTAGGTCAACACATGAAATAGGTAGACATGGCTGAGGTTGACATAAGCATTAGGTTGACAATGGCAAAGTCGATAGTCAAAAGGTCGACATGAGTTTTTCATGTTTACTGATTCACAGACAGGAGAGTACAGGTGGAGCAGGAAAGCTATTCAGATACAAAAGCACTGGGATTGAGCAGTACTAGTGCAGGTGGAAATATGGAGTAGAATCAGCACCAAATATACCAGGTTACCGGAATAGGATATGACCATAAAGATACTCAGCTGCTGGGATATTGATGCAGAGTAGCTATACAGGAATATTGGGTTTGAACCGATGAGGCAGAGGTGCTGGGAGAATGGAGGCCAGCTACAGAGGAACACTGGTATTAGTACTGCACCAATGAAACAGCGGAGCTGGGAGAATGTAGGCCAGCTATTACAGAAATACCAGGTGTTAGGATCCGAAGATACATCTGTCCCTCATCTTCCTGCCCTCCAATTGCCTAGAAACCAAAAGATGCTGGGTGGCTAGGCTAGCATCCTGGCTGTTGTTAAGCAACCAGGCTGCCATAACTAGCGTGCCCAGTAGCAGTTGTGTAATTAGGGACATAAGAGGCTGGCCTGCTGTGCTTCAGTGGATTGGCCAAATGCTTCTTTTTAAGGAAGCGCAGGAAATAGCGCTATCGCTATCTTATTAGTTTTACAAAGATTTTCAGAAGATACAGGAAACCCCTCTTTTATATTTGTTTGGCATCACTAAGTGCTCTTCTTGAGGGGGTGCAGCCCCAGACATTTATAAATAATGGATACAAGAAAAGATAACACAAATACTTTCACACCTGGATCATAACACCGGGATTGGTACTGTACCAATGAAGCAGAGGAGCTGGGAGAATGCATGCCAGCTATACAGGACCCTGGGATTAGGATTTAATCAATAGCATGCAGGGGAGCTTGGTAGAATGCAGTACAGCTATACAGGTACACCGGGATCAGTATTGTGATGATGCAGATTAGCTATACAGAAACATTGGCGTTAAACAGATGAGGCAGAGGTGCTGGGAGAATGCAGGCCAGCTACAGAGGAACAATGGTATTAGTACTGTACCAATGAAACAGAGGAGCTGGGAAAATGCAGGCCAGATATACAGGAACACCAATATTAGTTTTGTAGCAATAAAGGAGAGGAGCTTATAGAATGCAGGCCAGCTATACAGGAACACTGGTATTAGCACTGAATCAATATCATGCATAGGAGCTGGGAGAATGCAGTCCAGCTATACAAAAACCCTGGGATTAGTATTGTATTGGTGAATGCAGAGGAGTTGGGAGAATGCAGGTCAGCAATACAGGAACACCAGGATTAGTATTGTACTGATGAATGCAGGGGAGCTGGGAGAATGCAGACCAGTTATACAGGAACACCATTAGTATTGTACAGATGAATCAGCAATGCAGCTACTCAGGATAGCCGATGGAGCCAGGTGGTGCTGTAGATGGTAATTGCACTGAACTCTTGGATAACCAATGGAGGAAAGTAAGTTAACCATAGGTTGGTAGACAACAAAGCACTGGTGATTAGGGAGTGCTGGGAGACAGGCTTTATTTCCCTGGCTTGTTGCTGATAGAATGAAACAGTCACCTGATGGCAGACAGACTGAAAGATGGATCTAGAATAGTCAGCGCCCCATCCCTGGTAGGTTTCTGTGTAACTGTAAGTACAGCTGTACAAGACTTGTGCACTGAATTAAATTGAAGCTCCTGATTAAGTTTATCCGATTGGTCTACAACATGTCTTTCAGCTGGTTACATCTATTTACTAACTGTGTAACCCACAAAATAGACAAATATCAGCATAATATACAAATAGATTATAATAGAACAATGACGTGTTTTACAAAGTACAAAATGTTCACAATGTATAGGCAGATAATATGCCATACATTACACACACAACAATAAATTATATATAGTAATAGCATGAAACCATCCACAAGTGATTTCAGACCTAGTTGATTTTATACATTTTTTAGATTTTTGCATTTATGAATAACACAGTTACAAGCATACATATTGTTTTTTAGGTACTTGTGTATTAGCAGGGCGCCCACTAAGCAAATTGCTTAGTGGGCGATTCTGCGTAAGAAAATCGCATTGCATCGCATGGGCCATTTTAGTGACGTGCGATGCGATTTTCCTATGTAATTTATTCACTGCTGTCTTGGACCCGGCGGATCGCATCGCATCGCATGTGATCACACCTCACGCATAATCGCATGCGATTTTATAGGGTGCAATGCCGTCAAATTTACTCTACATTTCTATGAGATGCAATGAGATTTAGGCACCCCCCCACTATCCATGCCACCCCGAAGTGTGGCGTGGGGCAGCGGAACTCGTCCTTCCAACCTTTTCATACCCCTTCTATCCACGTCAGCGTGGAGTTGATTTTATATAGTGTGGCGAGCGCAGCAAGCCACTGAGCCTGAAGCGTGGCGAGGGGACGTGAAATACATGTAAAGTAATCTGCTTCCGCTCACCATGCTTTGGGCTCAGTGGCTCGCCACACTTTATATTTTCAACTCTTCGCTGACGTGGATAGTGGGGGTATGAAAAGGTCAGGAGGATGCGTTCCGCCGCTCACCACGCTTCGGGGTGGCGTGGATAGTGGGGGGGTGCCTAAAACCTCATTGCATGTCATACAAGTGTATAGTAAATTTAATGGCATCGCACCCTATAAAATTGCATGCGATTGCATGCAATGCAATGCGATCCGCTGGGGCCAAGAGAGCAGTGAATAAATTACATAGGAAAATCGCATCGCACGGCACTAAAACGGCCCATGCAATGCGATGCGATTTCCCTATGCTAGCGTACGTATGCTAATTGTGCGCCCTGCTAATACACAAGTACCGTTTTTCAATTAATACATTTTACTATAAATGCATTTAAGTGCATGTACTGTATATTGGATTATTACTCATCATTTATATCAGGGTTGCCTACCCTCCCGGAATGGTCGCTTATTTAAATGGTGCGGCGGGGGAGTTTTAGCCGCTCCCCCTCCCCCCCCCTCGATCGCGGCTAAAACTCCCCCGCCGCACCATTTAAATAACCTGATATGCTTATCTCCAATGAGGGGGCGGGGGCTAAAGTGTCATAATCGCGTCATTTTAGCCCCGCCCCCTCCACGGAGATGTGCAAAACGGATTATTTTCCAGCATGAGCGGGGCTTAATGAAGTCATGTTCAAGCCCCGCCCTCCCAAACTCCTGCTGAATGTCTCCTCTCCGGGCTTCTCACAGAGAGGAGATTTAAAAAGTCGGCAACCCTGATTTATATTGTTTCCTTACACATTGGCCTTCTTATTTATATCACATTCTGGTAAATTGTGCTAATTTCCTAGTTTATTGCTATAGTTTATGCACTTGCTACAATTCCATGAATCAGAAAGCCTATAATTACATGTTTAATGCTCATTAAAATGCAAGTAAAAGAGCATTCCAAATACTTTTTGAATTTCATTTTTTACTAGTGATTTTGCTAGTGTAAAAAAATGCATGCAATATATATAGGGTATGTTAATTATGGAAAGTCATTTTCAGGCTTGTTGTCTGATTTGGGAGCCTATTATTTTACACATTATTATCATTACCAGAAGCAAGAAAAACATTCCAGGAAGAGTATATAGTCACATGCATCATGTAACATTTTAAATGCAGCAGAGGAAATATCATTTTCAGTTCTTATTATACGGTAAATGGAATACACACTCTCTGTCTAGGTTACCAAAGTAAAATGAGTGCATGAGTATATGTGACAGAGAAAGGTTGCAGGCTACAGATTAACCTTCAATCTCACAGACACAGACATTTCCAATACTAAATGTCTGCCAAGTGTCCATGAAAAGGAGGTAGTGGACAACAATGCAGTATTTTACCATGTTCTGCCTAATCTTTTTGTGTCTATTGAATTAAATTTTTTTGTAAAGGTATTTAAACCATGTCTAAGTTCTCTGTATTAACAAACTCTCCGATGAATTTATTTGTAATTAATATTTGGGGGTTTGGGGGGGGGTGGCTGGTGGCTTGTCACTTCCAGCATCGTGCGCTCTGGCCCCCGTGTTAGTGGCCAGTCAGCAGGCATTGCAGATTCAGCAAACGATGGCTGTCCCTCGCTGGGCCTCCGTGAACAAACAAGGGGATCCCGGTCTTCTGTAGCTGAGGTTTCACCCTCTGGATGCCATGGTCGCAGCAGATGGCCTGCCAGGTTTCCCTTGGAGTACCAAATAGATGAGGCCGAGGGGCAAGCTGTTTCACAGTTGACAAGGAGATTCAGCTGGGTTGCATGGCAGGTCCTTTCTTGCAAAGGAGATTTTTATTATTTCTCCATTGAGGGTGGTGCCAAGGAAGGCGCATGTGAAGTTTCCACTTATATAGCATTTGTCTTATCCATCAAGTCCTCTTTGAACAATGACATTCCCCCGAGCACTGTTCGGTGGTGTATCAGCTCAGGGGCTCTCATGGCTAAGATTGATGTTGAGTTGGCTTTTCACTTGCTTCCACTTTACCCTGTTGCTTCTTGGTTCATGGGCTTCCGCTTGTCTTTTGTGAAAGTTCAGTTTCTACATTGGTGTGTGGCATATTCTTCAGGGGGCGAGGGGATTGCCCACTACCTAGATGATTTCCTGTGCATTGGTCCGCCCAGTTCCGACTGCTGTTCAGCTTTGTGCACTCTTTTCTCATTTTGACAGATTGATACTCTCTGGGGTTGCCTTCCCCAGGATAAGGTAGCTAAGCTCAAGGACTCCATTGGGTCCTGTGTTCTTGTGCACATGGTCTTGCTGCAGCAGGCCCAACTTCACTGCAGGGTCATACCTATGGGCAAGTTGTTCTGTAGGAAATTGGAGCGAGCCACGGCGGGGGTCACCAAATCCTATCACCTGATTTGTCTGTCCACCAAATATGCACTAAATAGACTGTATTACATAATCCAAAATGTGTTTGCATTGTTAATGGAAGAGCTACAGATGTAGCCGGCCACATCTTTGCATGGGCTGGTGATTCTATCGCCAGGCCCCGCCAGCAGCCGGCTACCGCCAGGGGCGCGCACTCACGAGACACACGCGTGCCCCATGGCAACGGAGCCTGCCGCCGGTCCCCGCAGCCTCCCCTGCCGTCGCTGCCGGTCCCCCACGCCACACTGACCCCCCCCCCCGAACTGGGCAGCGTCTCCCTAAAGCGGAGACAGGCAGGGAGACACTGCCCAGCCGTCGTGATACTGGGACGCGCGTGCGCATGAGACGCACACGTGTCCCAGTCCCTATCGCTGGCGCTCGCCAGTGAAAGGGATCTGTACACTTGTATATTAAAACTAACTTGATGGTGCTAGTAAACTGCTGCCATGTTTCAGGATTCATGTTTTGTGATGGTAAAGTTATTCATATTTGGGTGGCGAGTTTTCCGGCAACCAAACAATGCCAAACATGAAGTACGCACAGATCAATCAGATCTGTACGATGCTTCTGTGTATAAAACGTGAAAGAAAAAACAGTGTGGGTTCCGCTGCTAAGCATACCCAGCCGGGGCTCTTCTAAAACTACAGTGGAAAAAAGATGTAGGCCTAGATGTAATAAGAGACGGTTTTAGCGGCCCCAAAAAATCGCTCAAAGACACACACTCGAGTGTCCAACTTATTTCTGGAACTTAGCCAATGAGTGTGCAACTTTTATGCTCCGTTAGCAATTGGATGTGACTTCTTTTAGTCCAGGAAGCGTCCAATTCATTCAGACACACTGGAATGCTACATATATGGTATAATGGAATGCTATATAGTATAACAGTTGCAGGCCACAAAACAGCTCTATAAAATCAGACATAATTAGAGCTGGTTTGGTTAACTTACTGGTACAAAATCAGAGCACATTTGTAATAAACATTAAAAACATTAAAAAAATATTTCTAACCTTAAAAATTCTAAATATACTTTTGATTTGTCAAAATAGCTGTATACCCATACATGTACTGTATACCCATACATACACTGTATACGTACACATATATTTTCCCATTTTATTTCCTGTCAAATGAATCTTATGTGTTTCCTTTGATGCAGCGCCATATTGGGAGGGACATTTGCAGACTGGCCACGGCAGTAGCAACATGGGTGCCAGGTTTCTCTGTGTACATGAATACAGCTGAAGGCTGATAGATGTATTGAAAAGTGTTACGGTTCTGTAGGTGGTCAGAAGACCTGCTCCCTGACTCTGTTGCCCCAGCCTGACGTCCACGAGATACGTGCGGAGCTAGTCTTCTCCTGTACCCGTCTTGGCTGAAGGGCAAATTATGTCCGCCCCACTACACTACAGGCAGGTGTAGTGGGGCGGACTAGAAAGAAAAACTTTAGCAGCTGTGGAATTACAACCACAGTAATGGCGTGCAGCAAAGCTCATGTCCCTGAGCTCAGATAATTTAGTGCAATGCCACTAAATTCTCCCACAGATATTAAATATGTTTTGGTGCATTGTAACCTAATTAGCATGATCCATAGGCTCCTTTGCTACTTGATTTCTGTAGGAGGAAAGGCACTGAAAACTTTATGCACAACCCAGAAAGGTCCTTGATGTTGGATAGAAAAAGCAGAAGCTGTCCAGGGTATAGTAAGAACTAAATGTTCCCTGTGGAAGTATATGCACTGACCTTGTGCTTTGTCCTATTTGTCTTATCTGTTTGTCTGGTCGTGTTGTGTCCGAAGGCCACCGTTGAGAGGGGGGCACTGTTACAAGCTGCAGCCACAGCTTGTTTCTGTTTGTCTGTTTTTGTGTGTACACGCTTGCCAGGGTTCTGGAGAACCTGGTATTGGGGTCCCTTGACCCCTCTTCAAGGGGGGGGGGGGAACTGTTACGATCCGCCTCCAGCGGATCTGTGTTTAAATGTGTCGTTTTTCATATTCTGTGTTTAGTTTGTGTGTTTTCCCTGGATCTGTACTCCGGGTTTTGTGGATCCAGCTTCCTCAGTTTCTTGCATTCCCTGCTGCTTGGGTGTGGCTGCATGCAAGGTGATTTATTAAGGTTCTCAGCATGCAGTCACTGCCGGTTATAGCTTACTGATAGCTTTGTGTATCCTGCCGTGTATTCCCTCTATGTTGTGCTCCAGAGTCTTCCCGGTCCCAGCACCTTGTGTACAGCGTCCTGTGTGCCAGCTTCGTTTGTGCCTTAGTCCTCAGTACCTGCAGTGTTCTTGCCAGAACCTGCTGCCAGCCCTCGTTTCCAGAGTGTTCCTGGTCCCAGCACCTTGTATCCAGCGTCCTGTGTGCCAGCTTTGTTTGTGCCTCAGTCTGCGTGTACCTGGTCCTTGGTCACCTCAGTCCGCAGTATCTGCTTCATCCAGCCTGCAGTGTCCTAGCCTGAACCTGCTGTCAGCATTCGTTGCAGATAAGTCAGGGGTGCACCCTGCCAGTTACCCTTGTGCTTTGCAGTATTGTATTCATTATATTCCATCGTTGAGCATTGTTGCCATTTATATTTTATTATATTACACCATTTGGGCATTGTTGCCATCCCTGTAGGGGTCTCAGTCCTGCACGTCAGGTTTAGTTAGAGGTCCTTTTGCTGCTGGTCTGCCTCCTCAGATACGTTGTCCTGAACATAAAACCTGCCTGTAGTGTGGTGGGGCGGACATAATTTGCCCTTCAGCCGAGACGGGTACAGGAGAAGACTAGCTCCGCACGTATCTCGTGGACGTCAGGCTGGGGCAACAGAGTCAGGGAGCAGGTCTTCTGACCACCTACAGAACCGTAACACTTTTCAATACATCTATCAGCCTTCAGCTGTATTCATGTACACAGAGAAACCTGGCACCCATGTTGCTACTGCCGTGGCCAGTCTGCAAATGTCCCTCCCAATATGGCGCTGCATCAAAGGAAACACATAAGATTCATTTGACAGGAAATAAAATGGGAAAATATATGTGTACGTATACAGTGTATGTATGGGTATACAGTACATGTATGGGTATACAGCTATTTTGACAAATCAAAAGTATATTTAGAATTTTTAAGGTTAGAAATATTTTTTTAATGTTTATTACAAATGTGCTCTGATTTTGTACCAGTAAGTTAACCAAACCAGCTCTAATTATGTCTGATTTTATAGAGCTGTTTTGTGGCCTGCAACTGTTATACTATATAGCATACCATTATACCATATATGTAGCATTCCAGTGTGTCTGAATGAATTGGACGCTTCCTGGACTAAAATGCACAAGAAGTCACATCCAATTGCTAACGGAGCATAAATGTTGCACACTCATTGGCTAAGTTCCAGAAATAAGTTGGACACTCGAGTGTGTGTCTTTGAGCGATTTTTTGGGGCCGCTAAAACCGTCTCTTATTACATCTAGGCCTACATCTTTTTTCCACTGTAGTTTTAGAAGAGCCCCGGCTGGGTATGCTTAGCAGCAGAACCCACACTGTTTTTTCTTTCACGTTTTATACACAGAAGCATCGTACAGATCTGATTGATCTGTGCGTACTTCATGTTTGGCATTGTTTGGTTGCCGGAAAACTCGCCACCCAAATATGAATAACTTTACCATCACAAAACATGAATCCTGAAACATGGCAGCAGTTTACTAGCACCATCAAGTTAGTTTTAATATACAAGTGTACAGATCCCTTTCACTGGCGAGCGCCAGCGATAGGGACTGGGACACGTGTGCGTCTCATGCGCACGCGCGTCCCAGTATCACGACGGCTGGGCAGTGTCTCCCTGCCTGTCTCCGCTTTAGGGAGACGCTGCCCAGTTCGGGGGGGGGGGGGGGGTCAGTGTGGCGTGGGGGACCGGCAGCGACGGCAGGGGAGGCTGCGGGGACCGGCGGCAGGCTCCGTTGCCATGGGGCACGCGTGTGTCTCGTGAGTGCGCGCCCCTGGCGGTAGCCGGCTGCTGGCGGGGCCTGGCGATAGAATCACCAGCCCATGCAAAGATGTGGCCGGCTACATCTGTAGCTCTTCCATTAACAATGCAAACACATTTTGGATTATGTAATACAGTCTATTTAGTGCATATTTGGTGAAAAATAAGAACACATTCCAAACAATAGCAGTTTTATTACAGCTACTGTACCATACAAACCGGTGTTTATATTTCCATTTCTTTCTATACAGTATTTCTCACTTTAAAAGCTTTTAGCAAGATACCTAAAACTGTGAGTTAAGGCTGCCTTAGGGGAGCTGGAAAAAATCCTTTTATATTAACTAGAACTGAATTGGTATTTTCAGCACTTTGCTGTGATAATGATCTACATTTATCTTGAAATACAGATAGGAGAAATATACAGCAGCTGTTTGTGCATTCAACTTTGATATGTTTATGCCTAATATAATATTCTTGCAGTACTCTAGTCCTGCTATAGTACTGTATTATGGCTGTCATAACAACATAGCATACTATTAACAATTTAGTAAGAAGACTAATGCGCATTGTTCATGCATTCTAATAATTACACTAATACGTACCTTGCACAAAATATTTAAAATCAATGATGATGGCACTTCCAACTGTCAGTATATGCAGAATATTAAAATTATTTATATGTATACTACTGGGGTGTCTGCTCACTTGAATTACTTATGACTGTAATATGGAAAATTCCTACATATAGTAGATTCAAGCTATAATTTGATTCTATTTATAAATATCCAGTAATATGGAGTATAAATGTACTCGTGGGTTAGCACTGAATATTATGGCTTTAAGTCAGCAATGCAGTTCAATGGGTCATTAGGCATTGTATATTATTGACAACTGTTCATTTCTTTGCATATAAGATATGATAAGATATACCATTAGTATAATGTATTTTGTGCTTGATATATGTTGTAAGCAGAAAACAAATATTTTCTTATGCAAGTTTTGTTATCAAGTTTTGTTATCTCTGTATAAATGTTGCAGTTGTATTTGGACCATAGATGAGCATTTCAGTGGAATGGCTAATTTTAATTTGATAAATTCCCAAGTCAACTACAGCTAAAACCCTGACACGTGTTTTCATTAAATACATATTCAGATTACATGGATTACCTGATATTATTTACTTTCTAAATGATTGCCCATTTAAAAAAGCATCAGAATTTGGCTTGTATTACACATGTCTGCCTATCCCGGACTTCATTAAATCCCGGACAAAGTATAAAAACATTAGAAATTATTTACTTGTAGAGAAATTTTATGTTACTGTAAATTACCAGAAGCAATCTTCAAAATACCTTAATTGGGCATGTCATTTTTTATTTTTTTTTGTATTGTGTGCAGTCATAAAGCCAGAATTTAGAGTTACACTAAGGTTATTAAATGGTATATTTTCACACAATGAATGTTGATAATTCATTTAAAACCTATTCTTTCATATATAGCCAAATTATACCAGAACTGGCTTGTATTAACATATAAAAACTAAAATTTGCTTTAAGAAAATAGTCAAAACTGAGATTGAATATGTCATCACCGCCAAAATAAAGAACACATTGGCCTTGAAATATCAACACTACCAAATTTGTATAAATTGAGCAGTTGGACAACATATTATGACATTCCAGTAACCCATACTTTTTTAATATTAGTACACTTTGCATGTCATTTCTTACATTATACATATAAAATATACTGTTTAGGTTGCAAAGTAGGGATGTGCACAGGCCACTTTCCGTGTTTTGGGTTTTGAGTTCTGATTACCTTTAGGTTTTGGGTTCTAATGGGTTTTGCCAAAACACCCCCTAAACGTTTTGGGTTTTGGGTTCTGATTTTTTTTCTAAAAAGCGTAAAAACTGCTAAAATCTCAGAATTATTGTTTTTTTTTCTCCTACGCTATTATTGACCTCAATAACATTCATTTCCACTAATTTCCAGTCCATTCTGAACACCTTATACCTCACATTATTGTTTTTAGGGCAAAAGGTTGAACCGAGGTAGCTGTATAACTATGCTAAGCCACACAACTGTGCGGCACAAACACGACGCTCATCTAGGAGTGGCACTGCAGCGGCAGACAGGGTGGCAATTTGAAAAGCTAGGCCCCAAAAAGACCCCTATCTGGCTTGATTGTGTTTACCATTAGCCGAGGATCAGTAGGCGATTGGTGCAGCACTGACTTGGTCTACGAGTGTGCTGTGCTGTGTATCTGTTTTTATCAGTTTAATATCTAATAAGACCACTATCTGGCTTAATCCTGTTGTTTACCACCAGCCGAGAAGCAGTGGGCGATTCGGTAGCATTCTGCAGACTCCCGGAATAATGCAGAGTGAGAGCGGCAGTGGCAGACTCCGGGAATAATGCAGGGTGAGAGCGGCAGTGATGGACTCCCAGAATAATGCAGGGTGAGAGTGGCAGTGGCGGACTCCCGGAATAATGCAGGGTGAGAGCAGCAGTGGCGGATTTATAGAATAATGCAGGGTGAGAGCGGCAGTGTCGAACTCCCGGAATAATGCAGGGTGAGAGTGGCAGTGGCAGACTCCCGCAATAATGCAGGGTGAGAGCGGCAGTGGCAGACTCCCGGAATAATGCAAGGTGAGAGCAGCAGTGGTGGACTCATAGAATAATGCAGAGTGAGAGCAGCAGTGTCGGACTCCCGGAATAATGCAGGGTGAGAGTGGCAGTGGCAGACTCCCAGAATAATGCAGGGTGAGAGCGGCAGTGGCAGACTCCCGGAATAATGCAGGGTGAGAGTGGCAGTGGTGGACTCCCAGAATAATGCAGGGTAAAGGGGCAATGGTGGACTCCCAGAATAATGCAGGTTTAGAGCAGCAGTGGCGGACTCATAGAATAAGGCAGGGTGAGAGTGGCAGTGTCGGATTCCCAGAATAATGCAGGGTGAGAGGGGCAGTGGCAGACTCCTGGAATAATGTAGGGTGAGAGCGGCAGTGGCAGACTCCCGGAATAATGCAGGGTGAGAGCGGCAGTGGCAGACTCCCGGAATAATGCAGGGTGGGAGTGGCAGTGGCGGACTCCCGGAATAATGAAGGGTGAGAGTGGCAGTGGCGGACCCCCGGAATAATGCAGGGTGAGAGTGGCAGTGGCGGACTCCTGGAATAATGCAGGGTGAGAGTGGCAGTGGTGTACTCCCAGAATAATGCAGAGTGAGAGAGGCAATGGTGGACTCCCAGAATAATGCAGGGTGAGAGCGGCAGTGGTGGACTCCCAGAATAATACCAGAATATAGGAAATACCATCTGCATTACAGTATCTGTGACACAGTCATGTATCAGTTATCTGTGATTAAGGTACAGTGCTTACATTAATGACACTGCAGAATGGCTTCCCAGAGACACCTGTAACACCCTATCTGAGCACAGGAGGCAACCAGTCGAGGAACAGTGGGCGATTGGTGCATCAATCAATTACTCTCATTAGTGGAATTAAACAGTTGTATGCATTTAAAGACAAGTCCACTTATCACTGTCAAGAGCGCAAACAGTCCCACATTTGAATGACTCTCAGCAGTAGGATTAATGAATGGTGATGTAAGATGGATTTCTCCTTGGGCCCTCCCACCCACCCTTATGTTGCGAAAATAGGACATGCACACTTTAACAAACCCAAATTTTTTTTGAGGCTTTGCCAGGTAGCATATAGACTTTTAGTTTTGTCTGTGACGTGACATTTCTTCCTTGTGGTAATCCTCGCCTTTTCCCGAAAAGGAAGAACCTCCCTTGAAGTTTGCGTTGCACTGGACTGTATATATTTTTGTTAATGTTCTTTCAAAATGACTTTAATACATTGTTATATTTCATGTTGATGTTCCTTACAGAATGATGGATCCTTTTGGCTAAGATCAAGTGTAGTATCTGTTCTTTTCAGTGGGTATGGACCGGCCCCTGGCAGAGGAATAGAGAAAGGTTGGACTGAGTAACTGCTCTAATTGGCAGAGGGTTTAGGACCCCTCATGCCTGGGAGCAGAGGGGCTGAGTACCTTCACCTCTGCCAGATGGTGGGACAGTTCCAGCATCATAATTCCACTGGTAACAGGAGAGGAGAAACACTGGGCCCAGTAGGTGGCTCTCTTGATGGGGTTTGTAGCCCCTGAAGGATGAGACAGTGAAAGAAGTTTAGTATCCGTTCCCAAGGAGCGGAGAAATGCTGGGACTGAGTAGATTGCTCCCATTACAGAGGTTCGTACAGCCCCCTATGCACGATTTAGGTCACTGCACTGGGTGTTGGGAGCACACCTTGGGCTCCCTGAGTTTCTTCAAACACAGAATGATGGATCATTCATCCATTTTTGGACCAGGGCAGTTTAGCAATCTAGACAGGCATTGGATCTCTTATTTCTTAGTGTCTGATGGAGACAATCTCTACATCCTTAAGTTCAATGCCAAAAGCTGGAAGTCTCTGATGTGGCCAATACTGAGCACACACTTACCATGCACAAACTTGTACTATCTCTGCTCTTATTCCTCCAAAAGACTAGCAACATACAATCTGGGTACTTGTGTAGTTTCACGGCGGCAGCTTATGCTATGTTTGAAGCTACGCTAATAGCGTATCCCAATGGCTGCCTTACTTGGCAGCCTAAGCTTCGATATCAGCGTAGGCTGCCGCCGTGAAACTACACAAGTAACTACCGTACTGTGGCCAGGAACTGCATCTCTGTCCCCGGCGTCCCTGGCAAGCCTAGTCAGCGCCTCTCTCACAACGCCGGCGCCAGCATGATCCCCTCTCTTTGGTGGAGAGGTGATCATGCTGGCATCGGTGGAGCGGCGCTCCATCTGTTTGAGCCACAGGAGCGTCTCAAATGCTCCAGCAATGAGACGCTCCTGCATCTGAGTAGCTATTGCAGCATTTTCCCAGTGTTCAATTTTACATACTAGCAAATGCCTCCTTTTCAAACCCCCACTATCCACGGGAGCCTGAAGCGTGGCGAGCGCAGTGAGGGGATGCGTAACATGTTTTCCCGACCTTTTCATACCCCCACTATCCACGTTGGCATCAAGTTGATTTTATATAGTGTGGCGAGTGCAGTGAGCCACCGAGCCCGAAGCATGGCAAGCGCAGCGAGCCCCAGGAGGGGACACGGATTACATGTCAGGTAATCCGCGTCCCTTCGCGGGGCGCGCTGCGCTCACCACGCTTTGGACTCGATGGCTCGCTGCGCTCGCCACACTATATATAATCAACTCTCCACGTCGACGTGAATAGTGGGGGTATGAAAAGGTCGGGAGGATGCGTAACGCATGTGCTCACCACACTTCGGCCTGCCTTATATAGTGGGGGTTTGAAAAGGAGGCATTTGCTAGTATGTAATATTGAACACTGGCAAATGCTGCAATAGCTACTCAGATGCAGAAGCGTCTCATTGCTGGAGAGTCTGATACGGTCCTGCTTCTCAAACAGATGGAGTGCCTCTCCGCCGGTGCAAGCATGACCAGCTCTCCGCCAAAAAGAGGGGATCATGCTGGTGCCATGCTGGCTTGCCAGGGACGCTGGGGACAGAGATGCAGTTCCCGGCAACAGTACGGTAGTTACTTGTGTAGTTTCACGGCGGCAGCATACGCTGATAATGTAGCTTAGGTTACCGCCGTGAAACTACACAAGTAAGGCAGCTTTTGGGCTACGCTACTTCTGACTGACTATGTTAACTATGCTGGCCGCTGAAACACTACGCTGATTCTGACAGGAACGCTACGCTGACGATGTAACTGCCGTTGTGAAACTACACAAGTACCCAATCTGATTCTAACTTAGGCCATACTTTGTGCTAACTGTAGTAAGACCATTCTGACAGAGCTACAGCCACTTAAAAATAGGTTCAATCTTTTATGTCAGATCAGGAGCAGCCATGTGAAGTACTTCCTGCCTGAAGAGCAATCAGCAATCTTTTTATCTAGTAAATGTAAGCAAGGTTATTTTGTGTATAGCTTTAAGTATCCTATCTATTGAGAATCTGTTTCTAAAATGTCAAGGTACTACAGTATCAAATACATTTGAAAATTATGTTATTTTCTCAAAAGTTAGCTATTCTTAATGAAAAGTGAATGAATTAATGAGAAATAAAACAAGGTTACATGCAGCTATAAAGAAAAATAGTATGCTTCTGCTCCTATGGAAACATGCTCATACCTTTTTACAAATTTCCAAATGTGATTGTATTTAGCTCACAATAAGGGGAAGTATGACTCTCTCTCTCTCATAAATCTATATATATATATATATATATATATATATATATATATATATATATATATATATAGTGAGGTGTAGAGGGCGGCACTCACTGCGAATGAAGTAACTCAAGCAACAGCAAAGAGGAAGCTTAACGTTTCAATTCTCGACAGGAATTTTCATCAGAAGCCTGTCGAGAATTGAAAGGTTAAGCTTCCTCTTTGCTGTTGCTTGAGTTATTTCATTCGCCGTGAGTGCCGCCATCTACACCTCACTACCTACCTGAATACCCCGGAGGGCACCTGGCTTCTTATTATCATTAACAGGAGGGGAGAGTGCCGATATCCAAACTTTATATATATATACATATATATATATATATATATATATATATATATATATATATATATATATATATATTATATATATATAAAGGCAATCCAGAACACTGTGTGCACTCCCACAGACTTCTTTTTTGGAAGTCCGTGGGAGTGCACACAGTGTTCTGGATTGCCTGTATGCTATTGTTTGTGAGCACCCCAGCGCATACACACCGGGAGATTTTGGAGTGCCTAAACTGACAACATTGTGCTTTTGGAGTTCCTGACCACAGAGGCCCTGACGGCGGCGAAAAGGCTGGTCCCGGCTATTCAAGTCGTTGGTGCACCGTGTTGGATATCACTGTGGCAAGCTGTTTGCTGTTATCTATGATGTATGTGAGCCTGCACTTTTAGTAAAATTTGTTTTACACTTTGCTCATATCTGCGCTTTTTCTCCAATTTCTTTCTACATGTGATTGGGACAATTAAAGCTAAGGTCTGGCTTTATTTGGAGAGAGCTGCACTACATCCTGACCCAAGGACGCACTCCTATATTCTGAAGCTTGTGGCTGTGCGCAGTCTGGATCTACATTTTGTATATATATATATATATATATATATATAAACTGTCCTGTCACCCGGTTCAGCTCCTCTACCCGCAATTAGAATCCATAGCCATGTCACCGACTGCACTCTAGGGCTAACTCAAAAACACGTCAGCTGACCAACCAAGCTTTTAGCAGCAACCTTTCAATATTTATTTTATTTATTAGGCAAATGGACCGGCACCCTCCTCAGCTTAAAACAACTACTGCGGTGCAAATGCAACACATCATGTCGTACAATCATACCAGTAGCTGGCACCCACGGATTTTCCTCAAAAACAAAATTGACAAACACTTTCGGGCCTTTATTAGCCCTTCTTTATGTAACCTGAAAAAGGGCTAATAAAGGGCAGACAGCTTATTCTTTTTGAGAAAAATCCGTGGGTGCAAGCTACTGGTATGAATATATGAGTCATCGACCATCGAATGATGTGGAACGTGCACACATATCTAAGTGACTCTCAGGTTACTTAGATTCGCATGCAGCCTTGGGAGGAAGTGGACAGGCTGCTGACATTTGGTGATGTCAGTTGCCCAACCCCAGCACCGATGTCACGGCCCAATTACCAGGGGAATGCCCAGCATTTACATAGAAATGCCCTTGGTGCAACTATCTGCCCCCCCCCCCCCCCCCCAGGCTGCAACCTTTAATGTGGCTGCACACACCCGGCGTATCCACATGTGTAGAAATGACCCTGCGCATGTGCATGTGCCCACCATCGGTCCGGTGCGAACGTTCTGGTCTGTGCGAACAGACCAGAATAACCCCCATAATCTCAATGGTAACATTTAAACATGGCTTCATAACAGTTAATACTTCATTACTAATAGTTATTAGAAATAAAGGTAGACACTTTCACTGCACTTATTAGATATAAATAAATGCTTCTTAATCATTTAGTACTGTACATACTGTATATGCAGTGGCACCTCATCACAGCCTGGCAGGGTTTGCGTCTGGGATGCAGTTATTCATGTGCTTGGACATATAGGTTCCTATCTCTGACCGGCATGTGGCTGGTGGGGTTCGGGAGGTTGCAGGCAGTGACTGGTTCTCGGTTCGGGCCAGGGGCAGGTTCACGAAGATCAGCGCCACCATCCTGGATTGGTCACATTATGCCCGTTGCCCAATGGCTATTTATACCTCTGCTGGTTATCCATGACATATGACAGCCCTCCCAGGGGTTTAACTCCTTGGCAGGATTTCCTCTGACTGGAATAACTTCCTCTCAGAATGTGTGTTGAGTCCTGCTGAACCTTTGCTGCAGTGTTGCCAAGTCCTTTACTTCTGCTATACCGGACTAGTTATGTTACTCTGGTAACTTTGGAATAAGCAGCATTCTTCATGTCCAGTCACTGTACTATTCTGGTATCCCAGTATCCAGCTCGTATCACCAAGCCAGGCTACCTTGTGTCATTCTGGCATCCACATATCCAGTTACTTCGCCAATTCCATGTTGCCATGTGTACTCCTTCCTGACCTGCTCTGAGCTGAGGTGAACAATATACCCCACCCCCAGTTGATTTGCAAATACTGTATTTTCTCTTTTTTTTAATGGTGCATGGCTATACCACTTTACATTAGGCCACACCCCCAACTGTAACTGGGCCCAGCCAGGCTCTTTACGTACCTGCCTATATGCAATAAACGAATATTGTATTAAATATTTTTGTACCAAAAACTTAATAAGTATTCACTTGGATGAGTAAAGAAAATTCATCAAGAAGACAATTTATCATTTACATTAGAGGCTCACTGCTTTCAGCAGATACTGTAAATATAAATGGTCATGGAAAAGAGAAACAATCAGCTTAATTCAGAAGTTCCCACAATGCTCGGGCAGATTTTTAATTAACTTTCTAGGGCTTTCATGGGCCGCCAAGTAAATGTTTAATTAAACAGTATACTTGACTCCGTAGCTTCAGAAGTGTTTCAAATTAAACTTTTTCATGTATTATTTCATTGAAGTCATGCAGGTTTATGCTAGAGAGTACGTCCTGCATGAATAACACATTTAACAGCTGAAGTGTTGTCACAAAACAAAAAACTTATTTTTCAATGATGCTCACAGCAAGCACAGAGAATATTCAGAAGTGCCTATTACTTGCCTATTACATGCAATTAAAGATGCAACTTAAAAATGAACGTAATTGTAAAAACTTTAAATCCAAACCTGTAGTTAAATATTTTGTAATCTGCTTTATTTCTAAATTGAATTCAAAGTTTAGATTTATCCATCCAGGAGCATGCTTTATAAGGAATCATACAATTACCATACATTTTACGTTTTAGGGAAAGCGGGAATAGGAGAGACAGGTGCACAGGCGTAGGTAGTAAAAATTTGGTTCATAGAATACAGTATATATACAGGTTCACAATTAGTCAGAGTAGAAAGATAATACTTATGTTTATTGGGTAATTGGTGTGGAGGTGCACCCTTGAGAGTAAATGTAGGTCAGGTTTAGAAAGAAGAGAAGAGAGTCTTTCTTCTTTCCAAACTTGAATTACCATACATTGCCTGATAGAACTTTCTAAAGTTATATAAGGAATGCCAAACAGGCTTACAAATAGAAAGCAGAGATACAGTTTAGATGCAATTCTCAGATTAAAATGGAAAACCATCATAAATGTTGGCTGAAACAGAAGAGCCATGGAAGGCAGATCATTCCAATTGTTAGCATTTTATATATCAACGGAGAAGCAATTTCTTACCACACATATACCACACTTATTGATTATGAATTAATTGATATCTCACAAGTTATTCTACCTGTGCTTGTTTCCCTCTTCTTCCTGTGTCTTTACCAACCTCTTAAGACTTAGCCAGCCATTATCTCCATGGTTTGTTCAAATTTCCCAACTACTATATGTGACAGTTTCTCTCCATTCCGTCTATCTACAAACTCATAATCTTTCCTTCCTAGACTCTCTTCCTTTCACTGCTTGTCTCTCCTCAGTTATCTTATGTATCTTTTATCCCCTCTCTTCTCTGAGAGAGTCTATCTTCCATGTTTGTGCTTCTGACCCCTTTTATATGTGTTTTTTTCCCCTTGCAATCCAATTTTTACCTTGTCCTGCACCTTCTCCTACATCCCATTTTTCATTCACCTTACTCCCTTCCTCACTCCCCCACTTTTACTGAAGTTTAAGATGAAGTACTGGTTGTCTCTGATTTGCCGGCTATTTCTCCAGATAGATCAATCTGAGAATCACCACCAGAGACTTATGGATACACCAGAACGAGTGATTACTGAAAACGGGTCACTGCCACCAGCAAAAGAATGCAAAACATCAATAAGGATAACAGATAGTCTTTTGCAACTATCTGTAAACAGGCTTACCAATTGAAAAATGCACTTACATAGTGTTTGGCCTCACAGGCTTGTAGATTCATTAAGAGACAGAGAATGTGCAAGAAAAAAACGATCTTTTAAGATCAAACTAAATATTCCAATATATAATTACAAAAAAAGTTTACAAATAGACATGATATACAGTACATAGAAATCTCAGCAAAATAAACAGGGAATAATATTTCAGTAAATAACACTTGCACAATGGGACTGTGCTAAGTGTTCACAGGGTAACATTCAGTGTGTGGCTGAATCCCCAAGAAGTGAACAACAATCATTGAGCGGGAGATGCAGTTATACCTTTTTTAAGATTCATTCTACCCTACCCTCTTGTTCCCTTTTATACAGATCATTCTGGACACTGGACCCTTTCATGATTCAAACCCATATTCCTGTCAGTAATTTAATATCTTGAGGGGAGTGGGGGGTGGATGAGGGATCCTTATCTGATATCCTGACTCCAAGAGACTTTCGTGCCCCCATGTCTTTTTATCCATGATGTTCAAAAATAGGCCACAGGCTATTAATCCATCTAGGTAAAATGGACCCATCTTTTACAATCACATATAATATACTACTGATGCTGCGATCTGCATGTGAATACAGTATCTTCGTCACACTGGTGGCTGCTGGTCAGATGGAATGTGGATGAATCTAATTCTAAGCAATACCAGGTAACATGCCACATGACTGAACCTGAGTGTGACAGATACACATAGTTTTGTCAGAGATATTTTTGAGACGTAAACAACAAGATCCTGTATGACAGCTATTGCCTTCTAGAAACTGCAGGTAAGACCTAAACTACAGTATCATATTCTGAAGCTGCTTTTTCTTTTGTTGAAACCAGAGTCTTACTGATCAATAAGGAGCAGTGGCTATCTTGTGAAATAAAAAAGAATATAGTAATACTAGTAAGCCCGCTTGAAGAAAGGCTTCAAAAGCTAGTCTGCTACCTTCTGTGTTTGTGCATGTGTGAGAAAGAGATGTAGTTTCACTCTCTGCCAGCAGATGGCAGTGTTTCGGAGACTCACGGACATTAGACAATATAGAGATGATAATCATTGCGGTAACTGTATTATATATCTGATAATGATATCTAGATGAATCCTAATAATTGCAATCTCTCTACACAGAAAACGCAAGAAACCTGTGCTTTCCCATATGATATTATATTTTATTTTATTTTAATTCTACACAATGCAATACAGATAAAATTAGAAAATGAAAATATAATTCAAGCTTGTATGCAAACAGTTATCATAAAATATCACACATAAACTTTCCCTTTTCTGATAGTGGTAACAACAGGATTTCCTTCCTAAGGTTCCACAGAATGTAAAAGTATATGTAACTTTGTAAGCTTTTAAACATCAATCAAACTTTGGTTTTAATTCTACGATAGGGTTACCACCCATCCAAGATTAAACAAAGCAGGGGTTTGTACCAGTCGCACAGGAAAGTACAGTAACAGTCATTTTTCAGGTGGACCCTTATATTTGGTTGTTTTGTGTGGAATTCACTAGATTAAACCAGTAAAGGTGTACTACCATAAGACATTAGATTTGAGAACGAGAAGGGAGAGAAAGCACAGAATGTCTGGGTTGGTGCACCTTGAAAAAATTGTACAATAAAATGTAACTTTTATTAGGGAATGTTTAAAAAGGTTGCGAAAATTAAAAACACACTAACATACATATACACATAACTGGTGATTTAAAAAGAGGATTAAATCTTCATGCAGTGTGCCCCCGAATTATTGTGTCAATATCAATAGAATATCTTATAAATCTCCTGGTGTATCTGTGCACCTAGGAGAAACCCACTTGGAAGTTGCTGTTTACTAGAAACACAGACAGTTGCGGCTTGTATGTAACCCTTAAATGAGATCTACCATGAGATCGGGTTCAATCGTGTAGGCTCAATCTGTGCTGCAGGGAGGCTTATTGCCTAGTCCCTACCAACCGTGAGCGCCTGAGGTATGTGCCCGTGCACAGCCTCAGGGGGACCGGATTGCTGCTTTGGTCGGGTGACAGCCGTCAGACCCTGACCTATAAGCAGTGGGGTTCCGTGTACAGCGGAGACCCGTCAAGCGCAACTGGTACATCAATCAAAATACATAGGTAAGTGGGATTGCTGTCAACTAGAAACAAAGACAGTTGCGGCTTGTATGTAACCCTTAAATGAGATCTACCATGAGATCGGGTTCAAAGTGTAGGCTCAATCTGTGCTGCATCGAGACTCAAGTCTGGTCTAAGTATGCAGGGTAGGACCGTGGTGCTGGGTGTGGAGAGTGTCTCCGTTACCCGCCCATGTAGCGGTCACTGTTACCGCGTCTGAGATTAGTCACCTAGTCCCTACCAATAGTGAGTGCCTGAGGTATGTGCCCTTGCACAGCCTCAGGGGGACTGGATTGCTGTTTGGGTCGGGTGACGGCCGTCAGACCCTGACCTGTAAGCAGTGGGGTTCCGTGTACAGCGGAGACCCGTCAAGCGCAACTGGTACATCAATCAAAATACAATGGTAAGTGGGTAGGGGGTATGAGGGGACACACTGCGTGCAGTCAGCGCACGCTTCGCAAGAGCTTCGTCAGGACCAATAATCTCCACATTGGCCCTGCACAGTAATTCTCAAAGAAAAGCATTTTAGTTTGCAGGGGAATGCCAAAAAATCACACCACTGGCCCTGTCTGTGCCTAATTGTGGGAGGGGAGGGTGGGTAATTAAGTGGCATAGAGAAATTAGTTTCACCACCTCTGCATGACCACTTTATGCCCTGTTTGTAATCATTTTTATTGTCTGATGGGGTCCCAGAGCAAAATAGTTTAAGAAACGCTGCTCTACTGTAAATTAATTTTGACAAAATACAACTAGATAAACACAATTTAGAAATGTTCTATTGAAGGATTATTGTTCTCATCTCAGCATTCAAATGAATACACCAATGTAACTGTGGCTTCATATAATGGTGGGCACCCAATGCAATATTTGCATATCATCACTTGTTGTTGGTATGCAAATCCCATTAAAAAGTCCATCCCTGGTCTACATCTGTACATGCTGTAATACCCTTTGCACCATATAAACCTGCAGTAGCCCTATGGCAAGTGTAGTCTTCTGTACAAGTATTGCCTCTTATGTGTGCCATTGAGTATATGCTACTACTTTCTTTGACATGGTTGTGACATTCCCATATTATCATTATTATCCTTTATTTATATGGCGACACAAGGGTTCCGCAGCTCCCAATTACAAAGTATACATAACCAAACAGGAAAGCAGTGACTTACAGTTGATGACAATACAGGACAAGTACAGGGTAAATGATTATAGGAACACCGGCCGATTACTGCAACATAAGTATCCAGGTGGCAGCAAACAGCATGTATTGTGCAGTCCAAGACTGCTAAAGTAAGAAAGGATAAGCACATGAGGTGAGACGTCCCTGCTCATGAGAGCTTACATTCTAAAGAGGAGGGGCAGACAGACAGGAGTGATACAGGAGGGGTAGACAAAAAAAGAAGAAGAAGGTTAGGAGGACAGTTTGCTTGGTTTGGTGAATAAGTGGGTCTTAAGAGCTCATTTAAAGTTCTTTAGAGAAGTAGAGAGTCTGAGGGGGAGAGGTAGAGAATTCCAGAGTAAGGAAGCAGCACATGAAAAATCTTGGAGGTAGGAGTGGGAGGAGGCAATAAGTCATCAGGAGAGCCGACAGGCATTAGCAGAGTGAAGAGGACGAGTGGGAGTGTAAAGGGATATAAGGTCAGAGATGTAAATGGGAGACGAGTGGGTGACGGCTTTGTAAGTGAGAAGTTTGAATTGAATTCTGAAAGGGAAGGGAAGCCAGTGAAGGGCTTGTAGAACAGGGGAGGTGGAGGTAGTGCGTTTGGTGAGGAAGATGAGCTGGGCTGCAGCATTGAGGATAGATTGGAGTGGAGACAGGCATTTATCAGGGATACAAGTTAGGAGGAGATTGCAGTAGACCAACCTGGATATGATGAGTGAGTGGATAATGGTCTTAGTGGCATCCTGAGTGAGAAAAGGGTCTAATTCTGGAAATAATTGTGAGATGAAAATGGCAGGTTTGTGAGAGGTGCTGAATATGTCATTTGAAAGAGAGGGAGGAGTCAAGGATTACTCTAAGACAGCGTACTTGGGAGCTTGAGCTATTGCCATCAATACATAATAAGATTGTGGGATGTGAGGTTGTGAGGGTGGGTGGGAAGATGATCACCTCAGTCTTGGACATCTTAAGTTTGAGAAAGCGCTGGGACATCAAGGAAGAGATCCATAAAAAAAACATATGATGGAGCATCTCCCTTTTACTACTCAGGAATGTCAATATCACCTTCAAAACACTTCTTCATTGTAGATCTGAAATCACAACTGTTTGGACACAATTAGGACACATTCACAGTACACCTTATAATCTAAGGGTGGGGAACCTTTTTTGTGCCAAGGGCCGTTTGTATGTTTGGGGGCCATATGTAAAAATTTCTCTTATAAACAGGGCAGCCGAGAGGAATGCCGGGCCCCGGTAAAAATTTGGGGCGTGGCCTAAGTGTTGGGGGTGTGGCCACCTCCCGTGCTTAGGCCACCCCCCCCCCCCTCAATGTTTAGAGGTGGTGAAAGAAAACTCTAAACTCAACAGCGGCAGCAGCAGCACACACCTACAGCATGTGCTGTGCTGACAGCAGGCTCAGCATGAGCTCTCAACCTATCAGTGAGATGCTCATACTGAGCCTGCTATCAGCACAGCACAAGCTGGGACGGAGGGGGAAGGGAGGGGTCAGACCAGGGCCCCTGCCGGGCCCCTCCAGCAAGCCCGGGCCCAGGTAATTAGTACCTGCTCCCCCCCCCTCTCGGCTGCCCTGCTTATAAATTGTCCTGCTGCAGCCATCCCACACTCCGGCGGCTGCCGCTGAATATGACTGACAGTCTCCGGCTACTGTTGATTAAGAGGAATCTCGTGAGAACTACTGACTTCTTGCAAGAATTCCCCTGTACTTGACTCCCGGCAAAGCCGCCAGGTGGGTGAACGGGGCACTCAGACCGGCTACGGGGGCCGCATACGGCTCCCGGGCCTGTGGTTCCCCACCCCTGCCTTAGATACATTGCGCATTGGCAAAAAAATAAATCCACTGTGTCCGACACGGGTGTGTGTGTGACTAAGCTCTAATTGTTTCATTAAATGAGGATTCATAACTATAACAGCAATGCATTTTCATTTATGACTTTTAATTATTTTTTTATTCTTACGTTTATCACACACACATGCGCACACACACAAACACACGCACGCACACACATGCACACACAAATATTTGTCCTGTAGAACTAAGTGTATTTTATTAAGAATTGTATGTTTTGTTTAGTTATTGTACTGCACAAATTATGCAATATAAATACTTGTATGGACATAATACTGTAAGTCCATCACTTTCATAACATTAATTTAAATAGATGAATGATATAAATGTACATTTTTTTCCTTTTAAACAATTCTTTTTTTGTGTTCATTCACACGGTTGGTTTTTAGTATACACTATAATTTGGGCTTCTGTGCTAAAAGTGGTCTGCTGACTCCATCTCCTGGACAATCTGAATTGTTACATTATGAATTAACAGGATGAAAGAAATACAATATACACAACACAGATTTGTTAACATCAGGATACATCTTAATTAAGCCTTTATAGAAATCCCCAGTTGTATAAAAAAAAGTAGATTTGGGAAATTTTTTAATCATACACATATGATTTTGTAAACATATCATATATGTTAGAATAATATGTATTTTAAGTATTTCTACTGCTGGTTCTCAAACTGTTTATAAAGTTAAAAGATACATTTACTAAGATGGGATTATTATTGAAGATAAGTAAAGTAATTAATGAGATAAGTAAAGTAACAGAAAAAAACAGCAATACATATCTCTTGTGTAGCTTTCTTTCAAATTCTCAGAATATTCAGATACATCTAGCGCCTGATTCTAGTTGACAATCCCAGCTTACCATGTCCCAGAGTGCTCACTCTGCTGAAAATTGATGTTTCTTACTACATTACTTTACTTATCTCACTAAGGGCCTTATTCTAGTTCACTCTTTCTTACAAAATCCTTCTAAAGCCCCGTACACACGGGGGAGATATATAGCTCTGCAATATATTGCTAGCAATATATTGCTGAGCAATATATTGCTCAGTTTCTCCTTTTCATCAGCGACCAGACATGGTCGCTGATGAAAGGGAACCTCTGCTGGGGGAGCAACAGAGGTAATCAGCAAGCTCCTGCGACCAGCGATCATAAGGTGGCTAAAAACGGGAGCGCACACCCAGCGATTTATAGCTGGTGCGCACTCCAATCGCTGGCAACATGGTCGCCAGCGACCATATTTCCAGCGATTTTAGTCCCTATCGCCCCCGTGTGTACACAGCTTTAGATGGACAAAACCATGTGCACTGCAGGTGGAGCAGATGTAACTTGTGCAGAGAGAATTAGATTTGGTGGGGTTTTACTTCAAAGTGAGATCTATATTGCAGTGTAAAAATAAAGCAGCCAATATTTACCCTGCACAGAAAAAAAATAACTCACCCAAATCTAATTCTCTCTGCACATTTTACATCTGCCCCCCCTGCAGTGCACATGGTTTTTTTCCATCTAAGAAGGATTTTGTCAGAAAGAGTGAACTAGAATAAGGCTCTAAGTGACATAAGTTATTTTTACACACTTTAATTGTAATATTGTAACTTCTTTAGGATTTAAGTATATCCCTGTGTGTATTAACTGTAGGCTGCGATTCTGGGTGCACTAGGAGGTTTCATTCAGGGCTTTTGCTATGGTGTATGGCAAGGCCTGATTAAAGAATGCTCAGGGACTTGCCATTCATACTGCCCATGTGCATGTAACAAAGTTTATACAACTGGCTTGTAGGATCTAATGTGTATGGCATGTGAAGGAAACTTTGGCTTTAGGCTGGCCAACTGGCACTCTAGCACAATGTACATAAAGTAATGGTTCCATCAGTAGGTTTCATTGGCACAGCCAACTGACATTGGTCAGTCACCTTACTAACTTTACTCCCTACAGTACATCGGAAAAGTTCATAGCTAACAAGCATAGAATAAATTATGCCTTAATTTTATTTCTTGGCTGTCATCTGCAAGGCGCCACCCTCCCCCCCCCCCCCCCTTCCCAGTCCTGGTGCACAAGGCTGCAGCCTAATCAGCCTATTGGTTAAACAAGCACTGGTTTTTGGTACACCCATGCAAATGATAAATTTGCACCCTCTGTTCCATATGTAATAAAGGGGCAGTGTATGCTGAAGTGGTGTGGTTTCTCAATCAAGCAAATTACACCATACAGTATCATAATTAGGGATGAGCGCTGGGGCTGAAGATTTGGATTTGGATTCGTCGTCGAGATTTGGATTTGGATTTGTCGAACAGCGATTAAAGGTTTGGATTTAAATATTTTGAAAAATGGTCAAAACCCGCCCAAATCACGTAATTTTTTTTTTGTCCCTAGAGTAATATTGACCTCAATAACATTAATTTCCAGCCCTTTCCAGACAATTTTGACCACTTTACACCTCACAATACTGTTTTTAGGGCAAAAGGTTGCACCGAGGTAGCTGGATAATTATGCTAATTATACAAGTGGCTTCTGACAGTATACTATGGGTGCAGTACACACAAAGAATGAATAAAGACGAGAAAAATTGATTAGGGTTTTTTAAATTTAATTTGTTTTTAATGCGCAGCTTGTATAACGCTGCTTGGACGCAGAACAATCACTCACCCACCCACCTTCTGACAGTATATAATATGGGTGCACTACACACAAAGAATAAATAATTAAAGGCAAGAAAAATTGATCAGGATTTTTTAAATGTAATTAGTTTTTAATGAGCAGCTTGGACAGCGCTGCTTGGAGGCCGAACAATCACACACCCACCTTCTGACAGTATATACTTTCTATGGGTGCAGTACACACAAAGAATGAATAAAGAAAGACAAGAAAAATTGATTAGGATTTTTTAAATTTAATTTGTTTTTAATGCGCAGCTTGTATAACGCTGCTTGGATGCAGAACAATCACACACGCACCTTCTAAAAGACTCAGTATACTATGGATGCAACTACACACACAAAGACTGAATAAAGAAGAGAAAAATTGATTTGGATTTTTTTAACTGTAATTAATTACATTTGTTTTGACTGCTCAACGAGCTAACAGCTGCGTGAAGGCCGAACAATCACAACTTGTGGTCTATGCTATTGGGGTAGAATAGGACAATTTATTTTATGTTGTATTTCTTTTTTATGGAGGGCCCTTGGATAACACTGCGTGGACCATGGAGGCAGAACAATCACACACACTGAACTTGTTCTGCTTCTTCTGACAGTAGTATATATGGTGTATAAAGTTCACAACACACCTCTATCTGCACTGCACAGCACCCCTCTGCATTTTGCACAACAACCCTCTGCACACTAATGTAATGATGACTGAGTGATTGATTACAACAAGTACAAGTTCAAGTTTAAGTTAAACACCTCAGTGCCAAACCCCTCTGCAGTCTGCATGAACTGCACACAACACCCCTCTGTCTGCACTGCACAACACCCCTCTGTCTGCACTGCACAGCACCCCTCTGCAGTCTGCACTACACCCCTCTGCACACTAATGATGATCACTCTGAGTGACCCCAGTGCCAAACCCCTCTGCAGTCTCACTCTGCATGCACTGCACACAACACCCCTATGTCTGACTCTACACTGCACAGCACCCCTCTGCAGTCTGCACAACACCCCTCAGTTAAAGTTTAAAACACCCCAGTGCACAACGCCCCAGAAGCCCGCCACCGCCGCGAACAGCAGAGCTGTGCACAGCAGGAAGAGTGTCCACCCACAACTCAGCCGCATACGTACGGCCAGAAATATCGGCAAAGGGGAGTGGCGTACAATTGAGCGTACGCCAACGTACACGGACGGGCCAGCCCTTACACTCCGACAACTGGCGTACAATTGAGCGTACACCACCGTTTACGGACGTCTCTCGGCCGTCTTCCCACCGACTTCTTGCGGCTATCTGAGCGTACGCCAGCTTGCACGGACGGGTCCCTATTGTTTTCAATAGAAAAGTCAGCTTATGTCACCGCTCGTGAGAGTGAGCGTACGTCCGTGTACGCTGACATACCCTTCACATATATGGACCTGCAAATCTTCCCTTTCAACTATAATTATGAAAATTAATTAATTGATTGAATTAATTAATGTGCAAAATAGTGGCCATGGGATTAAAACATTGCTGAAACATCCTTTGTAGGTGTTAGATGTGGTTTATGTTATTGTATCATAAATACAAAACCTATGTTTGTATTAGAGTGAACACGTTGACACATGTCGACTTGTGTCGATTGAGTGTGCTACTGTGTAAAGTCTATGAAAGCACGTAGTGAATGTGTCTAACTGTTTAACAAATACCTACCTTAGCATATATAAGCAGGTCTTAAAAAGATTCTTACCTTAAATTAAACAAACCTTTAAATGTAGAGAAGTATAGAAAGATAAGCTTCCAATGTGTTAGAGTGCTGTGTGTGGCTTGCAGGTAGTGAAATCATGGTTTGGACTTAATAGACTGCAGCATTGGTTATTACATTCAGGTGTATGTGTTTGGTAGTAATTGAAGGGTTAAAATTAGGAATCCATGTAGCATATAAGAATTTGCACGTAGACTGTTTTTCCATGGTTACATCGCAAGGTCATTGTAAGCCTGAGCGTGTCTTATCTCTCTATACTGTTTCTATTTCCCCTTGGAATTGGTATGCAGCGTGCACCTGCATAAACTCCTGTATAATCGAAACCCCCCCTTGTTACTCATTTCTTTTGTGTATAATATCTTGTATGTCTCCTGTTTAATCTGCCCAGCAACTGTTAAACAGCCAATAACAAAGTACCACACATTTGTCCACACCCATGTATCATGTCTTTTAACTTACTGTTAAACTCCTAATAAACCAGAGTGTTTCTTAACCCGCCACCGTGTGTTTGGTGTGTAGTTTTAAGATACATTCTCACGGGTACCTAAGGGGCCACCAGGTCGAGGGGCTACACATTTATCCTTACAATTTGGGGGCTTCGTCTGGGATTCAGCCGGCCGTCCCCTCCACGGGATTGCGGCCACCTGCTGAATTTGAGAATCTGAACTCACTCCGTGTTCCGGGAACACGTGACAAGGTAATATTTAAGTCCGGGACTTAATATTACGTAATTGTATGTAAGGAAATTTATGACGTCATAAAATGTATCAGGGATACAGGGACCTGGGGTCCACGTAAAGGTAATTCAAGTCCGGGACTTGAGATTACGAAACAGGTATCCGGGATACCGCAATTGAACCAGGGGTTCACAGAGAAAGCCTCCTTGATCTGATCGCCTAAATATATGTATGTACATGTTTGTCTGTTAATGTTGCAAACTGTGTATTTGTTTAAACACTCAGTAGACGGGTGGTAAGTGCACGTACGCTGAAGTAATCTGTCTGTCTTATATACAATTGTGCTGTATATTTTGTATTAGGGATACTCAGTGAACGGGTGGTGAGTGTACGGCCACTGAGTGTCATTTGTTGTGTAGAGCGATTCTAAGTAGATTTGCAAAGTGATTTGGCTACTGAATGTCCTTTTGTTTAAAGTAATTTTAAGTACAATTGCGACTTGACTTGTGACAGATATTATTGTGACTATATTGACTGACATACTGTTATATTATGGGATTATATTAGAGTAAAGAAACAGAATATTCCCCGCTTTTACCAGGAGAGACATGTAAAGAATATGTTGCCCGTGTCTCCCCCACAAATTACTATTTTATTAACCCTTGGGTAGACAATTTAGCGGGATAGATAGGATAATTAAAAATCGTCCCAAACCAATAATAACACCAATAGGATGTATAATATATTTAAAGAAAGCATGCAAAGGACGCAGCTTTACCCAAGGAGATATGAGACTCATTGTTAATGATATAATTGACCATTACAATAAATGAGACTGGGGAAAAAGTTCCACTTATCAGTGTACCCTCAGTCACACAAACAACTGTAGGTTACCCACTTAATACACAAGAAGGCATAGATGCTATGTGGGATCAACTTGCTGCACATATGAATGAAGTGTTTAAAGCACGCTCATCTCTCCCCATAGCTGTAAGTTGTAAACAGAAACAGTGACAAATTTCTGGAAGAGATTCAAGAAGTGCTGGACCGAGGAAGCAGGTCTGCCGCTTCTGCATAATGATAATTTACTTGTTTCTACTCTCATTAATAATCTGCTGCCGATATATATCCTCGCTGTGAAGCAGAGTGTTTCAACTTGGACCTCTGATACAGTGAAGGATTTAAAAAAAAAAAACATTTGTATGAAAAGGAAGCAGCAGGTTGTTTTGAAGTTAAAAGAAACACTGTCACACCATCACATACCCCGTTCACACGCTTCCAAGATCAAAACAATCCTAGGAGACAGAATAAACCATTCCGTTCTCCTAGAGACAGACTACCTCAGAGGGCTCCTGCGGGACCCCCACCCAACAGGCAGACAAGCTGCTATAACTGTGAAAGGGATAGCCATTGGGCTAGAGACTGTCCGTTCCCTTCAAACAAACCCCGACAGGTCAGTAACCCCATGCAGCCCAGCCAACCCAGACCTAGAGACAACTCCAGATTTCAGATTGACTGGCAGGGACAGACCTTAAAGGGCCATGACATAGGAAAACATGAATTTACTGTAATACCTGACTGCCCAATCAATTTGCTAGGCAGAGATCTTCTCTCTGTGCTGGAAATCACAATTAGTCCATCAGAAGCAGGAAAGGGAATTGATGTTTCATCACCACACTTGCTCATGACCGACAGTTCTGACCCAAACACAGAATTAGACACTGTAAATCCTCAGACATGGTCAACAGGACCTCAGAGCAATAAACCAATTAATTGTTCCCATTGCACCCATTGTACCTGATGTAAACTCACTCATCTCAGCCATCCCTGTAGATGCCGCCTATTTCTCAGTAACCGATTTGAAAAATATATTTTTTAGCATACCTGTGGACACCCAGACACAACTGTTATTTGCATTTTCTTTTGAGGCCAGCAGTTAACATGATGCAGACTGCCACAGGAGTATATTAACTCCCCTGTTGTGTACAGCATCGTGCTCCAAGCCACATTCCCTGGCACCCCCCCTATGGTTCAGTCCTGCTACAGTATGCAGATGATCTGCTTATCTGTAGTTCAACAAAGGAGGCATGCCGAGAGGATGGTATATCACTGTTAAACTGGCTCTGTGAATGTGGGCACAAAGTGTCAAAAAGCAAAAATGCAATGGTGCAAAAAGAATGTTGATTATTTAGGTTTTGTCTTGACAAAAGGGGAAAGGAAAGTCAGCCCACAACGCATACAGTCTGTACTGGGTCTGGTCCGCCCAAACACTATTATTGCAGACAGTGGATTTCTGACTGTTCCTACTATGATAACATTTTGAGACAAGCCACACTCAATGACAAACCTAAACAGATACAATGGTCACAAGAAATATTAAATGCATATGAAAGCCTTATAAATGTATGTTGATGAAAAGTCCGGCATTGACCCTCCCAAACTATGTACAACCATTTCATTTATATGCAAGGGACAAAATGTAAAACCATGGCGGGTGTGCTGACACAAGAACATGGAGGTAAGCTGCGCCCCGTGGCATTCTTTTCTAAAGTGATGCCGGTGTCGGTCCAAGGTATGCCTGCCTGTCTTCGGGCACTGGCGGCCTGTGCAATGGTAGCTGAGATGGCAACCACACTCACCCTAGGCTCACCCACTGTTCTCCATACCACACATAATGTTGTAGCATTACTTAAAGGGCTACACACACAACATGTCAGCCCAGCGTCTTAGTGGAGATGAGGTTCTGTTGCTAGGAAGCCCCTCACTCACCATTAAGTATGCAAACGCATCCTCAGGCCCCGCACCCATTCTAAATGCACTTTTAGGACTAAAAGGGCCACAGGATGACATTCCTGACGATCATGACTGTTCTGCATCAATAGAGTCAGAGACCTCCCCTAGACTTGACATTTCCCCTGTACCAATACCAGGTTCTGACCATGTATTTGTGGATGGTTCTTGTAATAGACCCAATGACTCAACATATCAGGCAGGCTATGCAGTGGTACGCCTCCCAAATGACATTTTAGAAGCGAGACCTATTCCATATCAATCAGCACAAGCTGCAGAACTCATAGCGCTCACAAGAGCTTGCCAAATGTAGAAAGATAAACCTGATCACTGAACTACAAAGCTCAGCATCACTAAAAGACTTGGATGACTGGTTCTTTCCAATATTGCAGAAAAATCCTATAACAGGATTGATCTGCAAAGAGGGGAGACCATGCATACCACAATCAAGCGCCCCATTGTTCATTGCTCACTACCATGGGGTAGGACATTATAGCAAAATCACCACAGCTATACTTTTGAGCAAAGACTTTTATATCACAGATGTTAAAACATTGGTAGATTAGTACATTAGCAGATGTATTACCTGTCTGCGCAACAACCCTAATAACCCAATGAAAGCAAAGCATCAACACCCGGAGTACCCAACTACTCCTTTCACACATCTGCAAATTGATTTTACACATATACCTAACAAAGGTACAAAACAGGAGTATGCTCTGGTCATAGTAGATATGTTTTCCAGATGGCCAGAGGCATTTCCCACAAAAGCAGAAGATGCAAAAACAGTTGCACGCATACTAACACAAGAAATCATCCCTAGATGGGGATGCCCGCTCCAAATAGATAGCGACAAAGGCACTGCCTTTACAGAAAAAAAATCACACAAGCTTTAGTGAAAGCATTTCAAATAGAGAGGAAATTTCACATTCCCTATCATTCTCAAAGTTCAGGGATAGTGGAGAAAAGGATAAACTTAGGAAAGCAACAGGAGGAACATTTAATAAATGGAAACAAACCCTCCCCATAGTCCTAGCAGAAATTAGAATGACCCCCCCAACAGACTCTGGGTTATTCACCCTTTGAAATTTTAATAGGAAGACCTTTCCCCACGCCCTGGGCTAAGAAACCATTAGTAGTCCAGGAGGGAGACCTAGAACAGATTAGAGAAGAGTATGTTAGGTCCCTCATCACCAGACTTAGTGAAATTGAACATGGTGTTATTTGTAAAAATCTTTTTAATCCACAGGAATCAACACATCCTTTCCAGATCGGAGACAAGGTCGTTGTGAAGGTCCTCGCCAGAAATAAGAGCCCAGGAGACTTCACCTATGGTCCAGAAACAGAGATCGTAGCGGTAACAAGGACGGCTGTCCTTACAGAAGAGAGTCCAGTGTGGATACACACATCCAGGGTAAAGAGAATCCCGAGTAACGTCCCGGATAGAGAACAGATCAAGGCGAGGTACTAATGGGGGCAGACAGCCCTAACCTCCTACATGATGGAGAAGACGACTCACCAGCAGATGAGGTCATTCTAGAATTCTGGACGATGGTGGATAACGTATATTATTCTATTGATTCTTGTTTGCCAGATACCTTTGCACAAAAACTGAAGTGGACATGACTGAAAAGGCAGGCGTATACATTTTCTGGTACAATTTTTTCAGCACCGAGGTAGCCGCTTACCAGATAGACTTTTGCACCATTAACCCCTGTGTCTCCAAACGACGGACATAGGGATGTAATAAGAATGGTCACCCAAATGGTATAGAACAGGCCCTTGTTCAATTAGCAATCTATATATTGATTATTCTTACAATTATCTGTATTGTTGTTTTTTGTATTATACCATGTTGTAGAAAACTTGAATCCATTGCCCCTGCACACGCAAATTCCCCTGAAGGCTACAAACAATATCTTGCTAAGCACAGAAATAAGGAATTTGGTAAGAAGAATCATATCATCTAAATTCATGATTCTAAGAGGGGATTGAAGGGTTAAAATTAGGAATCCATGTAGCATATAAGAATTTGCACGTAGACTGTTTTTCCATGGTTACATCGCAAGGTCATTGTAAGCCTGAGCGTGTCTTATCTCTCTATACTGTTTCTATTTCCCCTTGGAATTGGTATGCAGCGTGCACCTGCATAAACTCCTGTATAATCGAAACCCCCCCTTGTTACTCATTTCTTTTGTGTATAATATCTTGTATGTCTCCTGTTTAATCTGCCCAGCAACTGTTAAACAGCCAATAACAAAGTACCACACATTTGTCCACACCCATGTATCATGTCTTTTAACTTACTGTTAAACTCCTAATAAACCAGAGTGTTTCTTAACCCGCCACCGTGTGTTTGGTGTGTAGTTTTAAGAAACATTCTCACGGGTACCTAAGGGGCCACCAGGTCGAGGGGCTACACATTTATCCTTACAGTAATCCGCGTAAATTAGCTAACCCAGGCGCACGCTGGCATGCGGTATCTGTAGGGGTGGTTTGAGATGTCGGTTGGCGGCCGCCTGTTTTGTGTCCGAAATGAACGGTGCTTTAGTCGATCGTGCGGTAGTAGCACCGCTCATTTTTGGTGCACACCCCCGTGTACGCCCATATTTACGCCAATTTTCCCTCATTATTTCGGCCACTCCCCTCTTCACACCCCTATGCCGCCCCCATTGCCCGTACACTCGCGTATAGGTTTTTTCGCACGTAGAGACCCGGCCGTAAGCGTTGTGGAGTGTTCGCGCCTGCGCATTAGCGAATGTACGCATGCGCAGATCATAAAAAATCCCGGGACGTACGCGTACGGCCCGGCCGCTCCAACCAGAATAAGGCCCTTTATACCCTGTAAGCACGTGTAAGCAATCCAATTTTGGGAATTTGGGGTCCCCTCCCCCAGGATTAACATTCCTTCATTTTATATATGAGGAATAATACCTGACGGTCTTGTTTTGCTGTTTCTCTTTTCTGTTTCATGTATGGAGAAAAAGTGCACATCAAAGAAGTGTCATCATTCTGGGAATTACAGTGGAATACTTGACTGAGATAGTACTACTGATATTTCACGTTGTGAGAGGATAAGCAGCGCAGTGATCTTTATATTCTTTTTTCACAAAGCCATAAACTCGTCGGGTCGGCAGTGTTCAGAGTGGTTCGGATTCCGTGGAATCCGAACCGCTTATCTCTAATCATAATCTTATTAATATCCCATTGTACGTAGTTCCACTGTTTTATATTACACCACATAATGTAGCAGTGTCTCCTATACCGCTTTCAGAGAGTGACACCCGAATAACCCGGTAATTACCGGCAATTACCCGGCTTTTAAAATGCCGGGTTATTTGTCCGCCGGTGTCAGACCCCCCTGCATACAGGAGAGCAAATTTAGACCTGACGCTTTGCTCTATTACATGGGGTTTTCGCCTGTGTGGTAGGGTCGATCCGGATCTTAAACTCCGGCCCTGGTCTTTTGCAGGGCTCGGAGACTCAGAGTTTAGGATCTGGATCAACCCTTTCACACAGAAAATGGACCTGTGTATTTAATGAAATTCTCAGCTGGAACTGCTTCACCTGGGAATTTCATTTTCTGTGTGAAAGGGGTATTATTCATGTTACGTCACATAGTAGTGCCCCTTTGTTATATTATAATATACAGTAGTAACCCTTTTATGCATTACACCACACACAATGCCCACAATAGTGTCTGTTAGTCACATTTTCTGTTATTCACATTAGTAGA
This sequence comes from Crinia signifera, assembly GCF_055691185.1. NCBI lineage: Eukaryota > Metazoa > Chordata > Amphibia > Anura > Myobatrachidae > Crinia > Crinia signifera. The sequence goes on from NC_139218.1 coordinate 255,718,721, forward strand.
GCCCTTTACACATAGGCAGGTATTCACTGCTGTTTGTGAGTGGTGACAGCGAGCAGGTCTTCCTGCTCGCTGTCACCACTCACCCTGACAGCATTCAACACACCCTCCGCATACGCCAATTCCCCCTCGCTCCGTTTTTTGAGCGAGGGAGAATTGGCGGATGCGACTCCAGAAGCAGCGAGACTCGCGGCTAAAAACTGTGAGTTTTCTGCAGTAGCCGTGGGTCTGTGACGGCGAGGATTTCCCCAGAAGGTTGAATAGAGCGAGCGGCCGGCGCGGGGGTTAAACAGCGAGGATCGCTGGTTTTCTGCAATCCTCGCTGTTTAACCCCCTCGCCGGCCGCTCGCTGCAGCATTGAATACCCCCCATTATGTCCACAGTAGTAGTTCAGCACCTAATGCATACAATAGTACTGCCCATCACATAAAATACCCACAGTAGTAGTGCTGCACATAATGGCCACAGTAGTATCATTATACACATAATGCCCACAGTAGTAGCACGCGTTACACATAATGGCCACAGTAGTACCCATTATTCACATATGGCCACAGTAGTAGTGCTGAAGATAATACTAACAGGGATAGTGCCCACTACATGTAATTTCCACAGTAGTAGTGCCTATCCGAATTAGGGCCTGATTCAGACCTAAGCGCTGTGCAAAACCTGTCCCATGTAAGTCTGCTAATTGCTTGCAAAATATCACTGATCGATACACATCTATACACAATTCACTCACTATCAAATGATTTTCCCAGTCCGTGCAAGTACTGTATGCGTAACTCTGACCTTTCCACAACTCTGCAACAGAGAAAGGCTGATCGAAGTCGGCGCTGATGTCACACACCCTCTGTTAAAATGCCTGAGCCTACCAGTGTTTTATTCCTTGTACTCCCAGATATCGGCAGGTGTCCAACCACAAATGCTGACTTCCTGTCAGTGAAGTTGTAAGGGTATTGCGAAAAAGTAGTAAATTATTGCAAATATTATCATGCACACTATGATCCATACACATGTGCAGTCATTCAATATCAATCTCCTTGTGAATTCACACAACAGCCATCAGCTCTGGATAACCATCACAATGCAAACAGTAGTAGTGCCCATTACACATATTGCCCATAATCATAGTGACAATGCACATAATACCAACAGTAGTAGTGCCCATTGCATATAATTCCCATAGTAGTAGTGCTGCACACAATACCCACAATTGTAGTGCCACACACAATGCTCAAAGTAGTTTCCATTTTTAATTTAGTGTCAACAGGACAGTGCTGCACACGATGCCCACAATAGTGCCCATTATACATATAATGTCTACAGTAGTAGTGCTTCAAACAATGCCCATAGAAGTAGTGCCACACATAAATACCCACAGTTGTATTTCCACACACAATGGACATTATTCAGGTCCATTCGCAAAAGGCGTTTGACCGATGTTTTGTTACTGCGCATGTGCATTTCTGCATGTGGGGGTGGAGAGGGGCATGGGGTGGCACCATTAGCATATGGTGTTTTATGGGTGTTCCCATGAGAACGCTAGGCAGTTTCATGCTAATGAGGCCAAGACGTGGGCGCCAGGAGTGGCCAGCTGACGTCACTTAATGTCAGCTGCCCACCCACTTCCTTCTGAACGTGCACACATATGTAAGGGTGCCGACCATTGAATGATATGGGTGTTCCCCTGCATGCTGCAAATGGATGTTTATGTAAAACATCCATTCGCAGCCAGTGCAAAGGAACTAGCCTTGCGAATGGTGGGCTGGCGTACTACCATTCGCAAGGCGGGGTTAGGTTGACTTGCAAGGATGCGAATACGCATCAGAGCGAATCAACCAGAATAACCCCCACTGTACACAGTGTAATGCTGCACACAAAAGTAATATACATGCTATGCCCAAAGTAATATACTGTATGTTATACATATATTGTCCAGGGTAGCAGCGACGCACACAATTCCCACAATAATAGTGTCCCCTGAACATATGTGTACAGGACGGGAGAGATGAGGAAGAGAAGTACCTACTAGATACTTGTTTGGGGACATTGTTCAGTGAAGCATAGTTTAGTGTTGCATTCTGCCTGATGTCTACTCAAACACAGTGCAAATTATCTCCTTTGACCATTTGGTTGTTAGTGTTCAGGTGTAGCCTGACCTGAACAGACTCACTATATTCTTAGAATTAGTGACCTGCAGCTTTTCTGAACAGTAAAAAAATAAAAACAGACATTGAACAACATCATCAAACAGGTAATTTCAACTTTAGATTTTGATTTTGTACTATATGAACATGCCTAGGAATAACAGATGCACAGGCAAAAATTTTAAAACTATGTGTGCAAACGCTAGAAGCCTAGGAGACAAAATTCCTGATCTAATTGCAATAATGACAAGGGATGACCTAGACATTGTGGATATCACAGAGACATGGTGTAATGAGAACCATGGCTGGGACATAGCTATACCAGGATACAATTTATTTAGGAAGGACAGAATGGGAAGAATCGGAGGAGGGGTAGCAATGTATGTAAAGAAAAGCATAAATGCTACTTTAATACAAAACATTGAAGAAAAAACTGAGGCCCTTTGGGTGACCATCGAAATGGGGGAGAAGGACATTATTCTTACTGGGGTCATCTATAGGCCACCAGGCCAGGGGCAGGATTTGGACAGGAGCCTATTGCTTGATGTCACTAAAATGGCTTTAAAGGGAGAAGTCATAATCATGGGAGACTTTAATCTACCTGATGTGAATTGGGAGGAGTCTTTTGCAAGATCATCTAAAAGTGGCAAATTTCTAAATTCCCTACAGGGAGCCTCTCTCAAGCAATTGGTGAGGGAGCCTACTCGCAAAGACTCAATATTAGATTTAATACTCACAAATGGTGACAGGATATCAGACATATATGTGGGTGAGAACCTGGGATCCAGTGATCATCAAGCAGTATGGTTTAGTATCAAGGCAGGGTCCAACTCCAGTCACACAAAAAGTAAGGTGTTGGATTTTAGGAAGGCTGACTTTGCAAAAATGGGGAGATGTTTAAGCGACTCATTAGCGGATTGGAGGAACTTGAAAGGAGTGCAGGAGAGGTGGAAAAAATTAAAAAGTGCAATACTAAAGGCAACGGACCTTTGTATCAAAAGGGTTAAGAAAAGTACCAGGAAAAGGAAGCCAGTGTGGTTTACTAAAGAGGTATCAACTAGTGTAAAAGCAAAAAAGATGGCCTTAAGGACATACAAGCAGACTCAAAATAATAATGACAAAGAAGTGTATCTTGCCAGACGCAAAGAGGCTAAGAAAGTGATCAGGCGTGCCAAGGCACAAGCTGAGGAGAAAATGGCTCAGTCAGTAGATAAAGGAAACAAAACTTTTTTTAAGTATATAAGTGAAAGGAGAAAATCAAATGAAGGAATAATAAGACTGCGGACAGACACTGAGAATTTGGTGGAGGGAGACAAGGCAATTGCAGATCATCTAAATAATTACTTTTGCTCCGTATTCACTATAGAAGGAGAAGGGAAGGGACCACAGTTAAGTTGCAAGGACATTCATAAAAATGAGGTAGATGGAAGTACATTTACTAGGGAGAAAGTCCTAACAGAACTTTCAAGACTGAAAGTGGATAAATCAATGGGGCCAGACAGAGTGCATCCAAGGATACTAAAAGAACTAAAAGATGTGTTGGTAGCGCCATTAACAGATTTATTCAACCAGTCACTAGATACAGGTGCAGTTCCAGAGGACTGGAGAAAAGCAAATGTAGTTCCACTGCACAAAAGTGGAAGCAAAGAAGAAGCAAGTAACTACAGACCAGTGAGCCTTACATCAGTAGTAGGGAAAATAATGGAAACACTATTAAAAGAAAGAATAGTGGAATATCTTAAATTAAACAACTTACAGGATCCAAAACAGCATGGTTTTACTGCAGGGAGATCATGCCAAACAAGTCTCATTGACTTTTTTGACTCCGTGACCAAAACACTAGATGAAGGGGGGGCTGTAGATGTGGCATATCTAGACTTTAGTAAGGCATTTGACACTGTCCCACATCGCAGGCTGCTAAATAAACTTGAAAGTGTGGGATTGGATTATAAAACAATTAAATGGATAATAACCTGGTTGCAGGATAGGAAACAGACAGTTGTAGTAAATGGAGTGCATTCTATGGAGGGACATGTTACCAGTGGAGTACCCCAGGGATCTGTACTTGGACCAGTGCTCTTTAATATCTTTGTTAGTGACATTGCAAATGGTATTGAAGGGAAAGTATGCCTTTTTGCAGATGACACAAAGATATGCAACAGAGTAGACACACCAGGAGGGGTAAATCAAATGACTGATGATCTAAGTAAACTTGAGAATTGGTCAAGAGAATGGCAACTACAGTTTAATGCTAAAAAATGCAAAATTATGCACTTGGGACTCAAAGACCCAAAGGCTCAATATAGTATCAAGGGTACTATAATGGAAACTACTGAGGAACAGAGGGATCTAGGAGTCACTATTTCAAGTGACTTAAAGGCAGGGAGGCAATGTAACAAAGCAATGAGGAAGGCTAGTCAGATGCTTGGTTGCATAGGGAGAGGAATCAGTAGCAGAAAAAAAAGACGTAATAATGCCACTTTATAGGTCATTGGTACGACCTCATCTGGAATACTGTGTCTAGTTCTGGAGACCATATCTTCAGAAGGATATAAATACATTGGAGAGTGTACAAAGAAGGGCAGCTAAAATGGTTCATGGCCTACATCACAAAACTTACCTAGATAGACTAAAAGATCTTAACATGTATAGTTTGGAGCAGAGAAGGGAAAGGGGGGACATGATAGAAATCTTCAAATATATCAAGGGTTTTAACATAGTACAGTTGGGAAATTTTCTTCAAAGGAAAACAAGTAATAAAAACCAAGGACATGCACTGAAACTGGAGGGAGGTAGGTTCAGGGGAAATGTTAGAAAGAATTACTTCACAGAAAGGGTAGTGGATAAGTGGAATAGCCTCCCATCAGAGGTGGTAGAGGCTAAGACAGTAGAACAATTTAAACATGCTTGGGATAGGCATATGAATATCCTTACAAAGAAATAAGGATTAAAAAGGGTTAAGTTTACCTGAAGGGTAAAAAAAAGGGGCAGACTAGATGGGCCAAATGGTTCTTATCTGCCGTCAAATTCTATGTTTCTATACTGAATTAATGGATGGAGCTGCAGCTCCAGGCCTCCCATTGAAAATAAGCTCACAGGACACTGACAGCTTTGACAGGAAAAATATCACAGTGACATGAAATTACACCTAAATAAGAAAAACAGTATACAATGGGCCTTATTCTGCTTGGAGCGTCCGGGCCGTACGCGTACGTCCCGGGGTTTTTTACAATCTGCGCATGTGCAGATACGCTAATGCGCCGGCGCGAACACTCCACAACGCTTACGGCCGGGGTCTCAACGTGCGAAAAAACCTGTACGCGAGCGTACGGGTAATGGGGCGGCATAGGGGCGTGTTGATGGGAGCGGCCGAAATAATGAGGGAAAATGGGCGTAAATATGGGCGTACACGGGGGTGTGCACCCAAAATGAGCGGTGCTACTACCGCACGATCGACTAAGGCACCGTTCGTTTCGGACGCCAAACAGGCGGCCGCCAACCGCCAGCTAAAACCACCCCTACAGATACCGCATGCCAGCGTGCGCCTGAGTTGGCTAATTAACGCTGATTACTACTCAAACACATACACCTGAATGTAATAAGCAATGCTGCAGTCTATTAACTACAAACCATGATTTCACTGCCTGCAAGCCACACATGCAGCACGCAAACACATTGGAAGCTTATGTTTCTATACTTCTCCACATTTAAAGGTTTGTTTAATTTAAGGTAAGAATCTTTTTATACGCTAAGGTAGGTATTTGCTAAACAGACACATTCACTACCTGCTTTCATAGACTTTACGCAGTAGCACACTCAATCTACACAAGTCGACATGTGTCAACGTGTTCACTCTAATACTAACATAGGTTTTGTATTTAGGATACAATAACATAAACCACATCTAACACCTACAAACGATGTTTCAGCAATGTTTGAAGCCCATGACCATTATTTTCCACACAATCTTTGTATAGTACCCAAAATTATGACCTGTACCACTATCTCATCTGCTATGATTTGGATTTCACTACACTCTGGATGTAAGATGCCACCAATCACATTATTGCACTCTCATCTCTCTAACAAAGGATTCCTACATCTGATTATGACACTGTCAAATCATATATATTTTAAAAGTTATTCATGTTTGTTCACAAGCTAATTTATCATGTTTGGCCCATTCACACATCTTTTTTTAGGGAGGACACATCTGAATTCCTACACAAATGTACCTTTTCACCCTTGTTTGTCTGCCTCACCCACTCCATGAGGAAAGCATTGTTCTGGACCTGCTTTTACCTACTACTGTAGGAGCTACCTCACCTGCACACAAACTGCTTTCTCACCTATTAAGTTGCTCTGCACATGTGCTGACACAAACTAATTAGCAGGGAAAAGTTGGATAGGAACATGGGAATGGCCATGGAGAGGGTTACACATGGGAAACTTCCACCACACTTCAACAAATGTTCAAAAATACCCTGGTCAGTAAGTACACATAAATCTAGTATTTGTTTCACACAAGAAATTACACATACCACAATTTAGATTTAATTTGTAAAATAAATTTATTTGCTGTTCAGCATCACAGCTTGACACTTTAATGTGACAAATCAAATAAACAAATAAAATAGACACACAAATAATAAAACAGCCAGAACAAGAGGTTGCATATCTCCAAACATGTGTTACCCTGCAAATGCAATGGTGAAAGAAATGGGGACACCAGAATACGTACTGCAACAACCAGGGTGAATACTAAGCAAGATACACACCACCAAAAAAAAATATCCTGCATTTGTAGAGGTCAAAATACGAACTTTCATGCCCATGGCACGCAAATGGATCGATGGGCAACTCAGGAAGCGGATGTCCAGTGCAATTTAAACCTTTGGCCTCCAACCACAGAGGAAGTGAACCAGGTCTCATTTGGGCCCTTTTTTGCCCCTTTTAGATGGGGCCTTGGGGACAGGGGCCTTTGGGTCAGCTGGCTTTCGGCGTCTTCCCCTAGTCGCCACAGGAGGGTCAGCCGAGGTGGAAGGTTGGGGAGCAGCTTGGGGTGGGGCAGCAGATGGGGGATTGTCCCTTAGGGACCTGGCGGTGGACAGCTGCTCCGCAATAAGTTCATTCTGGCGGCTGAGGTGTTGGCCAATGCTTAGCATGCCAGCCGCCAGAGTTTCATTAATGCGGTTCAAGGCCTCAACCTGCAGCTGGTTTGTGGCCTTCCACTCCGCCAGAAAATCCGCCACCTGCTGCTGACGGATTGCAGCATCCACCCCTTGCTGCTCGATCCTGTCCAGCGTCACCAACAGGCTCTCACTCAATGTCTCCTGTGGCTGGGGCTGGGGGCGACGTCTTGCTGGAGGCTGGACCACCTGCTCCACCTGTGGCTCTGCAGAGGCCGATGCTGCCGGTACATCCTGACTTTCTGCTTCTGCTAGGATAAGAATTGAAAACAATGTCACCATCACATACGCAATAAAAAATATCTTTCTAAATACAATGCATTACTGTGACTTACCATCAAAAGCAGCAGCAAAGACCTCCACCGGGAGCTCACTGTCCATATTGGAGATCCCCCTGATCTCCCCCACATCGATGACGTCACAGGAGTCCAGCTCCAGGGGGGTAAACTCCAAATGGTCAGGCATAGGACCGCTCCCGGTGGACATGCTGTGGTTGTACCAGTCAGTCATCTTCCTCTTCAGGGCACTTTTGAAGTCAGTCCACCTACAAGTTTAAAAATACAAATATCACCATGAGATATGTGCACCACTGTGCTACGTGTAGGGTTACCACCTAGTCCCTTTAATTCCGGACACATGTTACTTACACAGGTTCTGTGGCAGTTTAAAATTAGGTGAAGTGGAGTCTTGAAGTCAGCCAGCCACAGAACCTGTGTAATTAATATGTGTCCGGAATTAAAGGGACTAGGTGGTACCCCTAGCTACGTGACATTTCCTAGTGTGGGTGATCTTTTGTGCCATGTGTGGCCAAATATTTCTTTGATGGACAAAACCATGTGCACTGCAGGTGAGGCAGGTGTAAAACCCCACCCAAATCTGATTATCTCTGCACAAGTAACACCTGCCTCACCTGCAGTGCACATGGTTTTGTCCATCTAAGAAATATTTGGCCAGAAAGAGTGAACTAGAATAAGGGCCTCAGTTCCTGCTGGAGACTGCTGAAAAATTGCCCTGACAAACACACTAACCTTTTCTTCACCGCGTCCCAAGTTCTGACCACTGGTGCCACCTGGTTCACTTCCTCTGTGATCTTGTCCCAAAGGTTTCTCCTTGCACTGGCACCCGGCTTCCTGGTTGCCAATTCAATCCATTCGCGTGCCCTGGGCACGAGAATTCGCATTTCGGCCTCTACAAATGCAGGGTTTCTCCTTCTGGTGGTGGTATCCTGCTCAGTCATCACCCTAGATGTTGCAGCACGTTTTCTGGTGGCCCGAGCTCTCTCACCATGCACCTGCTGGGTCACACCTGTTTGGAGAGATGCAACCTCTTGTTCTGGCTGGTTGCTTGGCCCTTGTGGAGCTGGTGGAGGTTCACCAGGGCCTGTTACTGAGGGGCCCGCTTGATCTTGCAGGCGACTCCTCTCTTGGGCCCTCCTTCTCCGCTCCTCTTCCCTCTTCTGTAATGCTTGAAGCAGGGATTCGGCTTGTGCTCTCTGCAGAGCGTCCTCTGCTGCTGAATCGTCAGAGTCAGACATGTTTGCAGCAATTGTGGGCTGCATCTGACTGAATATTTATATGTTAATCTCCCGCCACGAACAAGGGGGCGTATATATTTTCCCGCAAGGTAGATGCAAATTTACGCCGATATTTCCCGCCGATAATTGCCGCTTAAATTACGCAGGTCTCAATGCACCTGATCAATCACCCGTATATGTATATACACAGGTTGTGGAGCATTGTGGGCTACATCGTGAAATGTGTGCACCTCTCATTCCAATGATGAGTGTTGTCAGCTGGTATCTGTTGGAGTTCGTGTATGCTTTGTGAGTCACATTTCAAAACATCACGTTATCATGCTTGCCTTGCATATGTAATGTGTATGAAATTGTCATACAGCAACATGTTGCATTGTGGCCCTTTAGGCAGCGTAGTTATAAGTAGAGGGTTGCGTGTATTATTTTCCGCCTACTGTATATACAGTACTCCTCCCCATGCATATCGGTGTATCGTGCCCCCTTTAAGCAGCGTAGTTATAAGTAGAGGGTTGCGTTTATTATTTTCCGCACACTGTAAATACAGTACTTCTCTCTTCATTGAATGCATGCTGTTGGTTGTGGTGTGTGTATATCGGAACGGTCCGCGTAAGTTTCTATTCGCATCCAGTTTGTTAATGTAAGAGGGATTAATAAAGTTAATACCAAACAAACAATTTTTTCGACCAATCAGCAAGCACCAAAAGTGATATATGTACCTGCAATTAATAACTGCGCCATTGCCAATATGACTTGTACAAGAGCTAGGCCCTTTTCGACATCAGAGCTTTTGGCCCTGGTGGAAGTGATGGATCGTCACCTGGGGCCCAGGGGCCCATATGTTTCTAATGCGGACAAGCGGCGGGCGTATAATGCTGCCCGCCGCCTGATATTTTCCACAACCGGCGTCCGCAGAAGCCTGGGGCAGATTGAGCGGCGCTGGTCCGACCTGCGCCGGCGGCAGCCGGTTCTACTCAGCAGCCTTCGCCGCCATATTGCCCGATGTAAGTTTTGATTACTAGTATGTCAGCGTTTTTTAGCAATGTTTTGTGTACTTTTTATAAATATGTTCCTGAGTATGGGGGTGTATATGGGTGTATAGGGGGTGTATATGGGTGTATAGGGGGTGTATATGGGGTGTATATGGGGTGTATATGGGGTGTATATGGGTGTATATGGGGGTATATGGGGGGTATATGGGGTGTATATGGGGTGTATATGGGTGTATATGGGGGGTATATGGGGTGTATATGGGGTGTATATGGGTGTATATGGGGGTTATATGGGGTGTATATGGGGTGTATATGGGTGTATATGGGGGGTTATATGGGGGGTATATGGGTGTATATGGGTGTATATGGGGGGTATATGGGGGGTATATGGGGGGGTATATGGGTGTATATGGGTGTATATGGGGGTATATGGGTGTATATGGGTGTATATTGGGGGGTATATGGGGGTATAATGGGGGTATATGGGTGTATAGGGGGTGTATAGGGGGGGGGTTTTAAGTAGTTGATCAGTTTTTGGGTGTAGGATATCAAATAGTTTGCATGATAAATGTCTGAAATTTCACAGCAATGATAATTTTGAAGGTTATGAGCATGACTAATGTGAATTTTTCTTTCCCCCTTTTTTATGAAAACCCAATCTTCGATTTCTATGCCATCAACATGAACATTTCAGCACGGGCAAGGGCACGCATTCAAGCCCGGGAGCAGGCAGCCCGGGACCAGGCAGCCGAGGAGGAGGAGGAAGAGGAGGAGGAAAAGGGAAGAGGAAGAGGAGGAGGAGGAAGAGGAGGAGGAGGAGGAGGAGGAGGAAGAGGAGGAGGAGGAAGAAGAGGAGGAGGAACAAGAGGAGACCCAGGGTGCAGTTTGGACCCACACCATTTCCCCCATCCCCTTCCCCCTCCACAACCCCCACCCCCTCCACAACCCCCACCCCCTCCACAACCCCCCCCCTCCCCCAACCCCCACCCCCTCCACAACCCCCCCCCCTCCACAACCCCCCCCCCTCCACAACCCCCACCCCCTCCACAACCCCCACCCCCCCCTCCCCACCCCATTTCCAACCCCCCTACACCTCTCCACCACCCACCCCCAAACCTCTCCACTCCCCAGTCACACCCACTACCTCGGTCCAAACACCAGGACCATCCTCCTTGCTCCTGTCCCCCCCAACCACTCCACAGCCAACCAGCGGCGCCCAGGATGGCTCAAGTAGCCGTAAGTAAATAATGTGTCTAATGTTGACCTACACATTTCTACACATAAACAATCACAACAACCACATATGTGTATCCAACATCAACATTAGTTGCAACATATCACTGCAGGCCGACCATGAGGTGTGTCCTGTCCTTCTCCAGGAACAAGGCTCCCCTTGGTGGTTTTTTTGAGTGTGGCCATGCCTCACCCCTTGAATAATTGACATAACAGTACATCCAATGAGATATCCGACATTAGTGGTGTGGTAGTTATGTGGCTCCAGGTGTTGGGTAACTCCAGTTCCCAGCATGATGTGCAACACAGGGCCAGATTATAATGGAGGCGCAAGGGGTCAGTGCCCCTGGGACCCCCTCTAGCTAGGGGCCCCCTGTGGTTGTCATTTTTTTTTTTAAAAAGAAAATGTTTAAGTTATGTTTTTTTTTTTTAGCTAAATGTTTTGTGCATGGGTGGGGTAGTGCTGCAGCTTCACCTATCTGCCAATGTGACAATGATTTATGGTGCTGAGCATCGGGAGGCAAGGCACACTGATTGCACAAGTGTGCAGTGCATTTCTGGGAGTTGACTAAGTCCCATGACACTTTGCACCAGAGGACAGAGGCTGAGAAGTTTGTGCTGAGCTCTGATTGGTGGAGCTCATTACATACTTCTCAGGTCCATGGAGAACAGCAGCAGCAGCTTAGTCATAGGAGGGTTTTTAATCAGAGGCAGCACTAGGACTGTGAGGTCTCCTCCAGAGTAAGGGGCAGAGGGACAAACACAGGCTTTTCATGTGGTGTGTGTATATATATATATATGGTGTCTATTATTATTCTGAGTGCCGCCAACCCCCTGTCTATATATATATATATATATATATATATATATATATATATATATATCCCCTGCAGGTAACCATTGACCAAGTTTATTCTGCCTTTACTCTATGTTTTGACAGTATAATATTCGCCCATGCAGTGTGCGGCCAGTAATGACAAGTGCAAGGGGGCCCCCCGCTCTAAAGTACCCCGGGCCCCCCAAAGGCTTAATCTGCCACTGGTGCAACTTAAATGTAAAGATTGTTTTGGTAATAGTGTGTGAGGCCATGCGGATGCATGCTTTACAAACATAGCTGTAGGCCTATAATTTGTACAGCAATGTCCTAAATTTAAAATAGTAAGGAGTGCTTAAGCCACAACAATGTCATAACCCTTAAATAGCACAGGCTAATTGTGAGGTTAGAGGAGAGTCCCCCAAAACCAAACTACCAATTGGGATACAGCATACATTCATTGATGAAGGAGTAATTGAATTAATGTTATTTACTATGTACAGTATGTGCGTGTTAACATATTTTTTTTTAGTACTGTGTTTACAGCAGACCCATCTTCAATGTAGTTTCTAAATGTATGTGGCCTTCACACATAACTCTGAACTTTTTATTATGTACAAATACAACAAACATTTGTGTATATTAATTTTTTGTTTTATCCCTTCATTACAGACACTGAACAGCAGCAGGAGGAGGTGGCAGCCCTCATGCGGGAAATAATGGTCACCCTGGTCTACCTGCAGCTACTTTTTGGCCTTCTGGAGGCCCGCCTTTAATTTTTTATTTATCCCCCCCCCTTTTTATTTTTGTATCCAATAAAAGTTTGATGACAGTTCGAAATTGCCTGTGTTTTTAATAATAAATATGTTAGAGGGCGTGTAAGGGTAGGTACATACAGATGTGTACTGTAAGTTATACTTGTAATTTGAGGTGAGGGGTAATGATTGATGTGTGAATGTGTGTGTTTTGGAGTAAAATAACACATAGTGAAAATGCATGAATGTTTAATGTTGTTCGATTAAAACATCACACATAACATCAGGGTAGGTATACATGTTACACATTTTGGAAAAAGTAATTACGTACATAATTTAATACATATACAGAAACACCAACATAACTTGATTTAAAAGTAACAGCAATATGGGGACACATAGATAGTGATTAAAATGCCACATTAGAACATAACAAATATACATGTAATGTGGGTTAAAATGTAGTTTTATTAGGTCTTTATTAAGGTAGACAATTGAGTTAATAGAAAACAATAAGTGAATAACAAATAGATTAATTAATCAATTGTCAGATTAGTAGTTGAGAGGCAAGATTTGCAGGTCCATATATGTGAAGGGTATGCCAGCGTGCACGGACGTACGCTCACTCTCACGAGCGGTGACATAAGCTGAGTTTTCCATTGAAAACAATAGGGACCCGTCCGTGCAAACTGGCGTACGCTCAGATCTCCGCAAGAAGTCGGTGGGGAGACGGAGGAGAGACGGCCGTAGACGGCGCCGTACGCTCAGTCGTACGCCAGTTGTCGGAGTGTAAGGGCTGGGCCGGCCGCGTACGTTGCCGTACGCTCATTTGTACACCACTCCCCTTCTACGTTATTTCTGCCCGTACGTAAGCGGCTGATTTGTGGGTGGACTTAACCCTAACGGCCGCGTACGGCTAGCGTGCGGTAATTGTGAACGTACGCACGTTTGGCCGCTCCGATCAGAATAAGGCCCTAGATCACTAAAATCAGATAACTGCCTTTCTCTGTACTCACTCCATTTGAACCATTTTATATGGATTGACGTAGCAGAGGAGGGGTATTTACAGTCAGCCGTCTCAAAAAAAAGTGTTTATGAACTTTGTTAATAATAAGGTGTATACAAGGTATAGAGGGTGATTTCCAGAGCTGGTAGCAGCCTTAGTTGTGATTAGGATACAGTATGTCCTAGAATATAATTGTCTGCCTGAAGAATTTGTGTATTGTGGTGGAACACTGCTAATACAGGATTGGCAGGGAGATTTATTCCTAAAACATTACCTACTGTATGAGGGAAAATACTTCAGCAGATGCAGCAATGGATATTCCCAAACTATATGAAGATTAGAACCAATACAGCAGCAGTTTCTCTAATAGCATTTAGAAAGAGAAATCCATATTCTGTGTTTGCACTGAAGGGTGAAATATGCCCTATGACAGAGTTTATTGAACATTTCAGAATGGTTAAGACATTTAGGGACAGATTCTCTAAGCTTCAAAAGTGATAAAATGGAGAGTGATAAACAGACAGCCAATCAGCTCCTGTCTGACATTTTTCAAACACAGACTGTGACATGGCAAGTAGGAGCTGATTGGCCGGCTGCTTATCACTCTCCCTTTTATTACTTTTGAAGCTTAGAGAATCTAGCCCTTAGACAGTTCAAAACATGAGGCAGGAACATAGACAGATCTGCTTCCCATTTCTACCCCTTTCACATTGCAACTAATTACTGGTAACAAGCCGGTTTGACCTGGTAATTAGTGTGATGTAAAAGGGGTTATCGTGTCCCGTAAACAGGTAAAAACACAGCAATATGGACTGGTAAAAAAGAAGAGTTCTTAGCGGTATGTTGCCGTGTTGCTTGGCGGTGTGAGTGAGTTAAACTGGTCGAGCAACCCATTTTGCATTCACACTATGGAGGAGGCACCACTTGGAGCAGCGCCAGCTCTAAGCGCTGCCTCCTCCCCCGACCCCGATGACACGCTGCCCCCAGATGATGTCAATGAACCGGAATGTGAACATCCCAAAATGCAGGTTCGTGTCGGGACTGAACCGTTTCAAAGTCCCGGTGCGAACCTGCATTTTGAGATGTGAAAGCAGTATTAATTTGAGCTAATAATGTTCTAGTTTTAAATTTGCTAATCTGGTAATTATACGCTCTTGATATCCCGGCCTTGTGCACTGGGAAGGACAATCTAGAGACAATTATTCTAGGGGGTAATAACATCAGAGTTAAGATTATATAATTGGGAATAATAATCTGCGAAGGTTTGCAATGTCAAAAGGGTCAGAATCTTTAGTGCCACTAGAATTATATAAGTTATGTATAAACTCCCCATCAGGTATCCCCCAGGTCTACACCTTTCAACTCACCATAAACTTAACCTAAACCTTAATAACTAAACTTATCTAATAAAAAAGACACAGACACAAGTGCTGGCGTTTCAAAATGAATGTCAATTTATTTTGACAATTAAACTAAACTATATATATAATGGTGGCGGCACCAAAGAACGGTCACTATAGAAAAGTGGGGGTTAAAGATGTTTACCATACACACCATCGCTGGTGATCACTCTCCCCGGTCATCCACTCGTGCTAGTGGTGACCACCCCCCGGGCGGAAGCATGGCCGATGACCATAGATGTCAGGGGAGAGCGACACCCCACTATCTACACACACACCTCAAGATCTTACAAGGATGACCGTTCTTTACCGCCGCCGAAGAGAGAAGAAATAGGGAAGGGTGGGTGGGGCTTTTTCAGACAGAGGAAGGACTTCCTGTAAGCATATTCCTTTTCTTCCCTGTCTGTACCCTCCCACTGCTCTGATAGGCCTTGTGCCCATCCTATTTGCATATCAGCTGACCTTCCAGTGCAACCTGGGGAACCCATCAGGGGTTTATGCTCTCAGCATTCGTGGTTCTTAAACTCCCCATCAGGTATCCCCCAGGTCTACACCTTTCAACTCACCATAAACTTAACCTAAACCTTAATAACTAAACTTATCTAATAAAAAAGACACAGACACAAGTGCTGGCGTTTCAAAATGAATGTCAATTTATTTTGACAATTAAACTAAACTATATATATAATGGTGGCGGCACCAAAGAACGGTCACTATAGGAAAGTGGGGGTTAAAGATGTTTACCATACACACCATCGCTGGTGATCACTCTCCCCGGTCATCCACTCGTGCTAGTGGTGACCACCCCCCGGGCGGAAGCATGGCCGATGACCATAGATGTCAGGGGAGAGCGACACCCCACTATCTACACACACACCTCAAGATCTTACAAGGATGACCGTTCTTTACCGCCAAAGCTAGGCCCTAAGCCGCAGCACCGCCACCAAGTAGGAAACGCTCAGCACTGTGTATCTAACCAATTAAACACATCGCCCAAAAACAGAGCCACGCCCTCCGGGCTCAGATGAACACCATCGCTCCTATACAGCGCACTCCGCTGAAAGCTGATGGCGTCATGGCGAATAACACCCCCGCCGTTGGTCAGCAGATATTTCTCAACTGCAGCGTTCACCGTCTTCCGTGAACGCTCCAGGCGGGGGCAGGATACCGCATTTCTCCACACTATCCTCGATATAATGGAGGACCACACCAACTTGCATGCAGGCAAATACAACAAAATAAAATAGAGGTCCCGCACAATCACAGAGCGTAGCTCAAGAGCGGTCACCCGCCCTAAGTCATTGCCACCCAGGTGGAATATAATGACTCTTGGGACCCCAAAATTTCGCAGGGCTCGAATCAGCCCAGCCTGCAGTCCATTCCACAGCATACCTCTCTCACCCAGCCACCTAACCTCCCTAGCCCGACCAAACACACGTACATCGGAGGCGATGTTTGCCCTGGAAGCCCAATAGACAAAGGAATGTCCAATCATCCATATGGACTTAACGTCCTGTCGACCTGAAATATTTATAGAGAGGTTAGAAGGCTGTCGACAAGCTTGCATACCACGCATTCACCACACTTGTTAGGAGAGAGGAATGAGAAAAACCGTGGCCGACCAGCTCTTGAGGCACAAAACACACCGTCTGAAGTAAACTAACAAGTACGCCATGCCAGATTGTAATTATAGCCGAATTGTGCCCCCAGACGGATGTGAAAACACACCTCAAGGCCCCCACTGGAAGTTGACGAGCGCTTATGCGTCCAGTCGACCATGGTGAAAAGTGACAGATAAGGCTGGCCGAATGTACCTCCGGAATGCTGCCGAGCGCCATCGACCCAGAGATTGAATCTCTGCGTCGGAGCGGCCCTCCGCAGCCGCCGAGGTAGCAGCCCCAATCCTAAAGGAATGAGACCCAAATTCCTTAGGATCGAGGCCCGTGGCCTCCAGCGCCCGCCCCAAGACGTGACAAAATTGGTATTTGGTGAGCGGTGACCCATCCTCATGCATCAGCCATGCGCCGGGTAGGTCCGGGCGCACCTGGGCGAAGGCCGAGACCAACGTCACAGGGCACGCCCTTTCCACCGTGCACGGGAGCAAGGACAGCCACCGCCCCCTCCCAGCCTGGTCCGTCTTGGACCGTCGCAGGTGACATAGCACCGAGTCAGCTTGGACCACCAGATCGTCCACAGCCAGAGGTGAGGGCGTCCGTTTTGACGGGGCCACCAGCTCCCCAATCCTGAAGGCCCCGTGGTATGCCATCACGTACGCCGTGCGGAACAAGAGGACCTCATAATAAGGCCAGCAAATGTCCCCCAGGGCGTCCAGCAGTGCTGGAAGTAACGACATATCAATAGGACGCCTGCAGTCCGGGAGAGCGGGCGTAGCCCTCCGCCAACCCCGTAACGCCCTGGACACCAAAAATGACCGGGACGGGTCCGCCCTACCCTGCAGTGAGGAGAAAAAGGACACCCCTGCCAAAATCCTGCGCACGGAGGCGACAGAGCGACCAGCGGAGTATGAACTCCAAACAAAGGCCACCATGGCCGCTTCAGGTGTCTTACCTGCTTGCGGAGCGGACAGTCTGAACTGCTCCCACTCCTGCCATCCAGCCTGATAGCAGTGGAGCGTCCGTGGCGCGATAGCCCGCATGGCTAGCCCCTCCATTCCGGCCTGATCATCTGCCAAATATAAGAGGGACAGCATTCACCAACAATAGATGCATCAGGAGCCAGGGCCCGAAACTTATCCCAGTCGGCCCTGGACAATGCGTCTGCCACAGAGTTCTCTACTCCGGGAACATGTTGTGCCACAAACTGTATGTTGAACAGCAGGCATCGCAGCACCAATCGCGCAAGCAGGCGAACTACGGGCATGGAAGCTGAACCCTGCCTGTTAATAGAGTGCACCACTCCCAAGTTGTCGCACCAAAATATGATGCTGGAGTCGCGAAGCCTGTCTGCCCATAACTCCAGCGCCACTACAATGGGGAACAGCTCCAGAAGCAATAAGTTTTTTGTAAGCCCTTCCGACACCCATTCCACAGGCCATGGCGCGGCGCACCAAGACCCATGAAGGAAGGCTCCGAATCCCACTCCGCCCGCTGCATCAGTATACAATTGTAACTGCGCATTGGTGCGTGGGCTCGCAGGCCAAATCAGGACTCCGTTGAACTGCTCCAGGAAGAAGAGCCAAGTGCGTAAATCCCTCTTTATCTCTGCAGAGAGACGTACATAATGGAGGGGGTGCCTGACGCCTGACATGGATCTCTCCAACTTTCTACAAAAAACCCTACCCATGGGTATGACCCTGCATGCAAAATGCAGGAGTCCAAGGAGCGACTGGAGCTGGCGCAACTGTAATTTACCCGTTGCCAATGCGAGGCTAATTGCTCCGCGTAGCCGAGACAGCTTGTCCTGGGGAAGGCGGCAACAGGCCGCCACTGTGTCTATTTCTATCCCCAAGGACAGGCACTGTACTGGGCCTTCCGTCTTGTCCGCCGCAATGGGGACCCCAAACTCCCGAAAAAGATCCTGCAGGTATGTCAGCAGGAGCTTGCATCGCCGAGAACCGGCAGGGCCCACACACAAGAAGTCATCTAAGTAGTGGGCCACACCAGCTTCGCCTGAACCCGACACTACGCACCAATGCAAGAAACTGCTAAATCGCTCGAAATAGGCGCAAGAAATCGAGCAGCCCATCGGCAAGCACCTGTCCACGTAAAAACCCGTGGGAAGGCGAAAGCCCATGAACCGGAACGATTCCGGATGTAGTGGGAGAAGGCGAAAGGCGGACTCAATGTCCACCTTGGCCAGCAAAGCCCGTGTCCGTGGCTGCGCACTATATCAAGAGCCTGTTCGAACGACTGGTACCGCACGCGGCACAAGTGTTTAGGGATGGAGTCATTAACAGAGCTGCCCGGGGGATGAGACAAGTGTTGGATAAGCCTAAACTTGCCGCTAGCCTTCTTGGGGACCACCCCAACAGGGGAGAGAACCAGGTTCTCTATAGGGGGTGACGGGAAGGGGCCCACCATCCTACCCAGGCTCAACTCTTTGTCCACCTTCTCTAAGACTACCCCGGGCATCTGTATCGCGGATTTTAAATTACTGGGGGCATGCGCTATTACTTCCCCCAGGATTGGTAGGCGGAAACCCAGGCGGAAGCCTTTCTCTAAAAATTCAGCCTCCTCCCTACGCGGGTACCGTCCCAGCCAGCCGGCCAAGCGGTCAACCCGTACAGGAGAAGGGGCCTTACTGAGGTGCGCTCCCGGCTGCTGCAGCCTGGGAGGTGCCTCCCTGCTTTCCTTTCCTGCAATCCCTAAATGGGTGATTGCCCCAGCATTTTGAGCATGCGTGCTTGAACTTGCAAGAAGCGCCAAGGGCGCAACCCGCTCCGTTGAATGCAAAGCAATGCCCGGCGGGGGCTCCCCCCGCCCTCCCGCGAAAGGGTTGTTGCTGCTTGCGAGGGGCGGGGCTGGAGGCTGGCGTGGCCGCAGGAGCAGCCGCAGGAGCAGCAGCCGGCTTTGGCCCCATCCAGATCTCCACGTCTTTACACCCCAACGCCATAATGGCCAACCCGGACTGCTTGCGACGGAAGCTCTCATCATAGGAGCGCCATGAGGAGTCGGCTTCTGACAAGAACATCTGATGAATCATGTGCATGTAGCGCACCATGTTCATGTGTTCCTGCGGTCTTGTTTCTAAGAAACAAGCCGCAAACATAAACATGCCCGCCTGCCACCGGTGATAGGTGCAGTAGGCCTCCTCCCCAATACCCCCTCGCCTCTTAGCCGCACGATATTCTTTTTCAGCCTGCGCCGTCATGGCGAAGAAGCTGACGTACTTCCCGTCCCTAATGCGTTCCTGAACGCTGCGCCTGAGTCCCCTGAGCACGGCCGTGTTCTCGCACTGGACTACATTTCCCCTAGGGAACAAAGGGGACCCCGAGCTACCGCTGGAACTGGAGTGCCTACGGCGCCTGTGCCTGCGCCGCCTGCGGGATTTGTGGCCCCCCTCATTCTCCGACGATCCTGACTCGGACCCGGCCGAGGACGAGGAGGTATGCGCAGCCCTACGCCTGTACCGCTTGCGCTTAGCCGCTGACCCACCTGAAGTACCTTCCACTGGTACGAGGCTCATCTGTAAGGACTCCTCCACCAAACCCACCGGAGGGGTTCCGGAAGCAACGATATCCCTCGCACTGAGGGGGGCCGTAGGTCTTGCAGTTGGGGCCGGGGCGGCCCTACCCAATAGGGCTGGGGCAGGGATCTCTGAGGGAGCCGAAGGGGCAGGACTGTTGTCCAAAGCAACCCCCCCGGGAGCAGGTGACTGCCTCATAAAATTGGCTAGCAGGGACAGGAACTGTTGTACCCCCCCATCTGCAGCCGCAGGTATTGGGGTGGTTGCTACGGGTACCGGCGCAGTAGGCGCAGGGGCCTGAGTACTGCGCAGCGGGCACAGCCTGGCCCTTCTAAGGAGCTGCCGTCCTGTTATGTGCAGCGGAGACCTCATCCCTGGGGACCTCACTGCCCTAGGTGTATCATTGGGGGCTGTTGTCACTATCTGGGCCCTATTCGGCCCCTGACCCCCACCCCTGGCCCGCCCGCGGCCCCTACCCGCTCTGCTGACTGTGGGAGGGGGAGCTCCGGAGGGGAGACCCCTCTGGGGTAATCTGGAAGCCAGGATGGGGATGGATGAGGGGCGAGGAAAGGACAGTAGCCCAGCTGCGTCCTGGGGCTGTGAAGGGGTGAGCTGCCTGGCCTGCAGGCTACCGCCTCTGGCGCTGGACCGGGCGGAAGGCCGCAATCCAGGCCTGGCGTTAGCTTGTGCGGGCGTGCGGGGGCCTAGCCCTCTCGTGCGAGTGTTTGTGGCGCGGGCTCTACCCCTGCCCGACCCCCCTTGGCCGCCATGACCACCGCCGCGCGCGCCGCGGCCTGCACTCGCAGTACGCGAGGTCCGGCGCCGGGCCGCGTCATCAGCCGGCGCCGCGACCATCGCGTCATGCCGCGCGGGCTGCACGGGAGCCGCCGGACCCCGACGCGATCCCCTCCAGCCACTGGGACCACCAGGGATCACGCCGCTAGGCCCCGCAGCCTCCCCAGCAGCCTCAGCAGAATCGGTGAGGCAGGCAGGCGGGCGGGTAGTCCTACGCGGCCTATAGGCCATACTGCAAGTGTTTTTTTGCTGAGAAGAGAGGGACAGATCAAATAGAGAGGGACAGATCTAGAATACAGAGAAGACAGAGAAAGAGATTAGTGATGAAAGAACCTTGGGAAAGAATAAAGTAGATTTAAGTGTTGCTGCAGAGCAGCGCTTGCCTGATCCTGCAGCAGCTTTTTCAGACAGAGGAAGGACTTCCTGTAAGCATATTCCTTTTCTTCCCTGTCTGTACCCTCCCACTGCTCTGATAGGCCTTGTGCCCATCCTATTTGCATATCAGCTGACCTTCCAGTGCAACCTGGGGAACCCATCAGGGGTTTATGCTCTCTCATTGCTTACTCAGCATTCGTGGTTCTTTCTTGCCCTTGCCTGATGCCCTATCAATTTTCTGGCCAATAGACGTCCAGCTTAATTCCCAAATACATAGAATCTTTGATTTAGACAGAATAGATTCCTCTGCACTTCTCTAAGGGGCAAATTTATTAAGCTTGGAGAAGAGATGAACTGGAGATAAAGCGGAGAAAAGGTAAAAGGAGATAAAGCACCAGCCGATCAACTCCCAACTGTCTTTTTCAAACACAGCTGATTGGCTGTGCTTTATCTCCTTTTACCTTTTCTCCGCTTTATCTTCAGTTTATCTCTTCTCCAAGCTTAATAAATCTGCCCCTAAGTGAAAAAGTATTAACTTTCTCCTGGGCTTGTAGGAGGAGACTAAATAGATATTTATTATGTGGGTCTGCCTTATGAGCAGCTTCCAGTCTAGTAGCTTCTGCTTCTGACATGCTAGCCTCAAGTATACTTGCTTTTTTTAAATATAGCTGCAGCTTGTCGGTATCCTCAGGAGTATTAAAATAATTATAAGCTAAGGGGGAGTCATGTATGGCCTGATGAGCCTCAGGATAAATGTGCATACATACTGTACAATTTTCTTTACCAATTTCATTAATTTTGGCCCTTCTCAATGATATTGGTCAAAATATCTTTCAGTGTGTATGCGACAAATGACGAATACCCACCAATTGTTCGTCAACTGTGCATGCAGCTCAATTTGGACATCTTTCGTCCAGGACGCTGGGTTCAAGGGAAATTGGTCAACAGTGTCTTTCAGTGTACACACTGAAAGATATTTTGACCAATATCGTTCAGAAGGGCCAAAATTAATGAAATTTGTCAAAAAAATTGTACAGTGTGTATAAAGAGTATAACCACCCAACTTCCAAGTACCAAGGGAGATTCTATGGGAATCCAAATCCCACTTGACCAATATAGGAGAGTGATCCGACCAAGACATAGGCAATATTTGCACTCTAAGAATAGAAGCTAAAGTCCATTTATCAGTCAGAACTAGGTCTATCCTAGAGTGTGACTGATCTGCATGGGAAAAAAAGGAGTAATCTGGAATGGATGGATTTTTAGCTTGCCAGGACCCATATAGGTCATATTCACCAAATAGATGATGAAAACCAGGGGAATGGTTCCAGTGAGGAGAATTACCTCTTCCAATGGGTCTAGATGTATCTACCAAAGGGTAGAGGACCATTTTAAAAATCCCCAATAATCATAATAGCCAAAATTGGCGTGTCTCCTAATCAATATGCAGAGTTTCCTGCAAAATGGCAGCTATTTAGAATTAGGGGCAAAGCATGAAGCAAGCATTACCTCAAAGCCCTCCAGCTTACCAACTAAAATAAGATATCTACCATATGGACCTGCATACTGGGAAACTATAGAAAGAGAGCAATGGGCAGAAACTAATAGCAACCCCTGCTTTTTTTAAAGGGCCATTAGCAGTGTAGCATTGATGAGATCTATTATCAAACAAATCTAGGAAGCGCAGAGTTCATAAAGAGAGTTCCTGAACAGAAACTATGTCAGCCTTCTGCCTGTGGAATGAATTCAGAGCCAATTTACGCTTCTGCTGGGAATTTAATCCTTTAAACATTCAAAAAACAATGTTTACCATTACTCAGACATAAAAGGAATGCAATACAACTTATCAGCATAACAGTAAACCAGGTTGGTGTAAAGCTGAGGCACGGGGGTGGGGGGTGCAGACAAGAAACAAAGAGGGTTTCTACAATATCAAAAAAAGAAGGGGGCAGGGGCATAACTAGATATTCCTAGGCCCCATAGCAAAAGTTTGTAAGGGCCCCTATGTACCAACTAATGGTGATAAATGTGTATGGAAAATATAATTTACACAGTATAGATTGGCCCCCTTCATCTCTGGGCCCCATAACTGCTGCACCACCCCTTGCACCTATGGTAGAAACGCCCTGGGGGGGGGGGGTTTGGCTACTCGCCCCGCAACTATACATATAACATACCATACTGTACTGCAGTGCTATTTTCAGCAGGAACCAGCAGGAACCTCTATGTATATATGACATCATCAGAAACTGGGTTCCTGACACTTCTGGGCCAAAATGTACTTTCCATAACATAAGTTTTATTTTAAAGATTTTGTGCTATACAATATTGTAATCGTGGGGATGCGCATCGCATCCCCGCAGGTACATGGTGCGATTCTAACCAATGAATGAATGAGCTTTAAAAGTTCAAAACGCATGTTAAAATCGCAATGTGTATGGGCACCTTTATTCTTAGTGCTGGTGGAGGCCACAGATCTTATCAGTCATATTCATTGGTGTCCCAGCACTTTTTTATTTACATCTGCTCACCTGGTTGTCAGAATCATCCCAGATTACACAAGAAGAACACAGAATGGACCTGCAGCCAGGGTGACAAGTGAAGAATGACTTCTTGGTGGGGGACATTGGGATAATGGGTGCTGGGGGAGGGGGTGGATGGGGATTGGTTAATGGATGCTGGAAATTAAATGTATTAAGTAATGTAGGGTGAGTGGAAGGTAAAGAGTGTTGACATTCCCTGTATGAAAACCTGCTCCACAGCGCACTTGACCTCAGACTGGAGTGACGGTTCATCTTTCAGCAGGACAACAACCCTAAGAACACAACCAAGATATCAAAAGAAATGGCTTCAGTACAACTCTGTGAATTTTCTTGAGTAGGCCATCCAGAGCCCAGACTTGAATCATATGAGAACATCCCTAGAGAGATCTGAAAATGGCTGTGCACTGATGGAGCTTGAAAGGCACTGCAAAGAGATTTGGTGAAACTGCCCAAAGATAGGTATGCCAAGCTTGTGGCATCATATTCAAAAGACTTGAGGCTGTAATTGCTGCCAAAGGTGCATTAACAAAGTATTGAACAAAGGATGTGAAAACATATCTACATGTTATTTCTTAGTTTTTTTAATAAATTTGAAAAATCTCCCAAAAACTTTTTCACATTGTCATTATAGGTATTGTGTGTAGAATTTTGAGGGAAAATTAACTTCCTTTGGAATACTTTCCAGATACACTGTATGTGTGTTTAGTTTTATTATAAGTGTATAGAATGTATTGGGGGTATAATGTTGGCCACACATCAGACCAATTTTCCTCCAACCATCCAACTAGTTGCTTGGATGGAATAAAAAACTGGTACTAGATGGGAGCAAATGCAATATTTACTTCAGAAATTTGCTCCCAAAATCTGGAAAAGAACAAAAACTGTCGCTCAGACACGGTACTGTAGTTGAACCTGTATGATTTAAAAGATTGGACTGAATGTTTTTTGTCCATTTTCCTGAGTTTGTGAGGAATTTCGGATTGTCCTTTGCTCCCATCCAGTACCATATTTTTTTATTTTATTTTATATTAATTTGATCTGATGTGTGGCCAGCATAAGAGTAATGATATACAATTTCTTGCTTAGTGTGACTACACATTCAGACTGGTCCTGTTTTGCACAGACTCCAGCCTGGAATTCTCCAAAGAGCATTCTGGGAAATCACCAGGAAAGTATCACTGGACAGTACAAGAGAAAGAATTACCATGAGAAAAACAAGAATGACAGAGATACCAATGGCAAATTATGCCTACCACTGCCTTTAGTATTTTTTCTGCTACATTGATACCAAATTTGTAAATGTAAAGTGCATTTACAAAGAAAAAAGCAACCATTATTTTACTGTGATGCAATAGTTGTTTATTTAATGTTATTATGTAACTGGAAACATAGAAACATAGAAACATAGAATTTGACGGCAGATAAGAACCACTTGGCCCATCTAGTCTGCCCCCTTTTATAAAACATGTTTCCTCAAACCATATTTGATCCTTATTTTTTTGTAAGGACATCAATATGCCTATCCCAAGTATGTTTAAGTTGTTCTACTGTATTTGCCTCTACTGCCTCTGATGGGATCCTATTCCACTTATCTACTACTCTTTCTGTGAAGTAATTCTTCCTCAAATTTCCCCTGAATCTTCCTCTCTCTAGTTTCAGTGCATGTCCTCGTGTTCTACTGCTCCTCTTCCTGTGAAGAATGTCTCCCACCTGTACCTTGTTAAACCCCTTGATATATTTGAAAGTTTCTATCATGTCCCCCCTTTCCCTTCTTTGCTCTAAAGTATACATATTAAGATCTTTTAGTCTTTCCTGGTACGTTTTGTGTTGTAGGCCATGCACCATTTTAGTTGCTCTTCTTTGTACAGTCTCTAATGTATTTATATCCTCCTGGAGATATGGCCTCCAGAACTGAACACAATACTCTAGATTAGGTCGTCCCAATGACCTATACAGTGGCATTATTACTTCTTTCTTTCTACTGCTGATACCTCTCCCTATGCAACCAAGCATCTGACTTGCCTTCTTCATTGCTTTGTTACATTGCCTACCTGCCTTTAAGTCCCCTGAAACAGTGACACCTAGATCCATCTCTTACACAGTAGTTTCCATTATAGTGCCATTTATACTATACTTTAAATGGCACTGAAACAATTACTGGAAATAGTATTTGGACAATAATTAATTTCAATTCAAACTCCAAAACAGTTTTTTCTTATAAGGAATGCATCTGTAACACAGTGTTGTATTATTATGGTACTTTGCCACAAGAGGGCACTCTAAGCACAGTATATCATTTGTTGAGCAAATTTTAAATCCGAACACTACTGCAAAACACAGACTAGCAGTAGAAGTTTTTAATCACAAACTTGCACTCTTAAAAAATAAAAAAAATGCATTGTACAATTACACATTTATACAATATACATTAACAGAGAATAATCAGATCCCCAAAGGATGTGAGTGTTTGTACATTGTGTGATTACAGAAGAAAAACTTAACTACTGTAGTTTATGCTCACACCTGGTTTGCAAGCAAAAACAAATAGTTTTTTTGCTGCCTGAAGTGCACATTGCATTAGTATGTTAGGCTCTAATTATTATTATTATTATTATTATTATTATTATTATTATTATTATTATTATTACCAGTTATTTATATAGCACACACATATTCTGCAGTGATTTTACACAGAATAGTTGAATATTCACATTAGTCCCTTTTTACGACATTATTTTTACGTGGGAGGGAACAGAAGAAGCTTTGGATCTTTTTTGCAAAGAATTGAATGAAAACGACTGCAATATAGCTTTGAGTTACAAAATAAGTAATCAAGAAATCCATTTCCTTGACTTGACCCTGTATATAGACAACGATAAATTAGAAACAAAGACATATAACAAACCCACCGATGCCAACAACTACATCTCAGCGAAAAGTGAACACCATAAGAACTGGTTAAAAGGGGTTCCCAAGAGCCAGTTTTTAAGAGTTAGGCGCAACTGCAGCCAGAAAGAGATCTGCATACAACAAATAGATGAGATGGGTGCAAGGTTTGAACAAAAGGGATACAGCAAGTCTGATATTGAAACCCAGAAAGACATGACTTTGAAACTCGACAGGAGGGATCTGATAGAAGGCAAAAAACAACAAAAGAAAAAAGAAAAAACAGATTTCAACTTCGCCTTTATAACAGAATACACAAGTCAACACAGGCATTTAGAATTGAGTATAAAAAAACATTGGCATCTCCTCCTGAAAGATCCCATCCTAAAAACCTCCCTACCTCAAGCTCCAAAGTTTATATACAGGAAGGCACCCTCATTAAAAAACAAGCTGACAAAAAGTGCTCTGAATACTGAGCCAAAAAATCCAATCAGAAGTAAAGGCTTTTATAGGTGTGGTAATTGCCAGGGATGCCGGGAAATTAAAAGCAAAAACACCAAATATGAAAGTTTTGAAAGAAATGGCCACAAATACAAGATCGATCAGTTTATGACTTGCCACACAACCAATGTCATATATCTGATAGAATGCAGCTGCAACCTAATATATGTAGGCAGAACTAGTAGAGCTTTAAAAACAAGGATTAGTGAACATTTGCGAAACATCAAAAAAGGTTTCAACTTGCATTCACTTTCAAACCACTTCAAAGAAAAGCATAACTGCTCCACCAAAGAGATTGTAAATTTTATGGCCATAGAAATGGTCAAAAATACTTGGAGGAACAGGAATGAGGAAGTGATGTTGGCCCGCACTGAAATGAAGTGGATTTTCAGATTAAAAAATTTAATGCCCAGGGGTCTAAATACAGACTTTGAAATAAAATGGTTTCTGTAAAGAAAGAGCTAATCCATCCTCAATATATATGTCTAACAAGTTTTTAGCACTTATTCACCACTTTTCACTATTTGGGCTTAAATAAACTCTCAGTTTTGAGTATTAAAATGTAAAATAAGCATAAATGATTAGTGCATATAAGAGTAAAATTCTTAACTTATACCATTCTTTTTAGAAAAAATTATAACCAGGATCGAAAACAACAAAGACGTGTTCTAACGCATAGAAGAAAGAATATTTCCACATCATAGCAAATAAAATGGCCGTGCGTTCCATTTGAATACAGGAGGACAGCGTATGTTTTGTGTACCATGGAAACCGGCAATAACAGAAAGTTAATCAAGCCGCAAGAACGATTCCATGGAAACCGGCATCAACAGAAAACCGGAGGATACGTAACAACAACTTCCGGTTTCCGGCAAAATGGAGATGCGTGTCACAGGAGTGTGACTTTGCGTTCCATTCAGCCGCGACTTCTGTATAGACACGGATAGAGTGTCGGAAAAGGTTATATGTATTGATGTAAACAGCGCAACCGTGATATAGGAACCATATGGTTTTATTAAGATATTTTAAACGTGTTTTTAGCATTTAATTGAACATTTAATTACACATAACCCCCGACCCGGAAACAGACTGTGAATGGGGTATAAATATAGGAACAGCATTCACTCCTACCTCACTGCCTGACGAAGGGACAAGCAATTCCCGATACGCGTTGCAGGAGGTTTGGAGTGCTGTGTATGGGAAAGAGGCATCCAGGGCTGGAGATTTGGGAAGTACCTGAGACCCAGGTTTATCCGGAGAACCAGGGGCCCTCTAAGGATTTAAAGAACTATCCTATAGGCTTCCAAAACCGCCAGAATCTGGTAAACCTCCAACCATATTTTTAAGGATACCATAAAAAGTGGTTTTATATTGTGTGTACAAACAATTTTATTGTTTATATTGGAGTGTGTTGTTTTGTAATAAATTGTTATTCCTGGCAATATTACACTATTTGTGTTTTCTGTCTTCCCCATATATCTATCTCTCATATTGCTGAGCCTCATTTGAGAGGTGAAGATATATAGAATACGGGAAGTAACATTTATCTACCTCTCACCCAAAATTTTTTTTTTTTTTCTGCACTTGTTTGAAACGGTCATCCACTTTCTTGGAAGGTGTCAGCGCACAGAGTCACTTATTATTTCTTTATATCACATTAGTCCCTGCCCAATGAATCTTGCAATTTATATAACCCTTTATTGCGGGGGGTCCCCACTCCCCCAGGGACCACGGACAGGGCTGACTAGCCAGGGTGATATGCTTCAGCCGGGTGACCTTGCATAAAAAGTGTCCCTGGCAGTGGCATCACACCGCTAGCTGCCGGAGCCCGGTGCTGGTTCCAAAATATGGGGAACACCTCCTTTTTTTCTTTCCCCCCATATTTTTATTTTTGGAACCAGGATCTGACCAAGAGCCCGGTGCTGGTTTTTAAAACAATGGGGTGACCTGAACACTTTTGTCCCCCATATTTCTGGGACCAGGACCACCTCAAAGAGCCCAGGACTGGTTATACTTGGAATGGGGTGGGGTGGGAGGGGGGGGGGGGGGGAATCCCACGCAATTTTTTAGTTGAACTTTTACAAAAAAAAATCACACACTCCCATTGCTACAAAAGTGCACCTTTACAAAAAAAAATTGCACATTCCTGTTAAAAATGTGATTTCTAGCTTGTTCTAAAAAAATTGCACCATAGTAACATGTGCGATTTGGTGCGATTGTTTAGCAGTCTAAAAACCACACCCTATTTCAGAACATCTCACAGTGAGGCCTGCTTAGAAAAAAATAAAGGTTATATTTGCAAAATAAATCCTCTGGGACTATTTCATACATTAAAAAAGAGTTGACGTAGGTGTATATATACTTTCAAATATCATAACTCCAGTGTGTAAATAAATTGTTTTATGATGTACAGCCTGATTGATCGCAAAATCAAACTCTTTCTCAAATGGGCAAAACCATGTGCACTGCAGGTAGGACAAATGTAACATGTGCAGAGAGAGTTAGCTTTGGGTGGGGTGTGTTAAAAATGGAATCTAAATTTAGTGTAAATCTAAAGCAGCCAATATTTACAAAAAAAAGATTTTGCATTTGTAATTAACTTAGAATCAGGCCCATAGATTGGTATTTTTAATATTGCAGATATTTATCTTTGATATTAAGGAGGTTATTCTGGACCTTTCGCACAGACCAAAACATTCACACGCGGACCGATGGTAGGCGTATGCGCAGGGTCATTTCTGCACATGTGCAAATGCCGGGCTGTGATGTTGGTGCCAGGGGCGGGCAGCTGACATCACCAGATGGTGCACGCAAATCTATTTGAGTCACTTCGATTTGCATGCACATTCCACATCATTCCATGGTCGGCAACCATTCACCCACAGGCTGCAATTAGATTTTTATATTAAACATCCATTTGCAGGCCCTGCATGCCAACACATGCTGTGACGGGGGCATGAGGGGGCCGGCATTTGCCTGGCGGGGTTTGGTGGAATCAACCAGAATAACCCCCTAAATACATAAATATGG
Source organism: Crinia signifera (assembly GCF_055691185.1). NCBI lineage: Eukaryota > Metazoa > Chordata > Amphibia > Anura > Myobatrachidae > Crinia > Crinia signifera. The sequence goes on from NC_139218.1 coordinate 255,749,063, forward strand.
GGGTTATTCTGATTTATTCCTTCTGGCAAATTCCTTCTTAGATGGACAAAACCATGTTCACTGCAGGTGGGGTAGATGTAAAATGTGCAGACAGAGTTAGATTTGGGTGGGGCTTTATTTCAAAGTTAAATCTATATTGCAGTGTAAAAATAAAGCAGTCAGTATTTTCCCTGCACAGAAACAAAATGACTCACCTAAATCTAATTATCTCTGCACATGTTACATCTGCCCCCCCCTGCAGTGCAGATGGTTTTGTCCATTTAAGAAGGAATTTGCGAGAAGGAGTAATCCAGAATAACCCCCTATGTGCATATCTATTGAAAAAAGTTATTTTGCCATCTGCTATGTATACTTTTATTTTAGTTATTGTCTTGAATTAATTTGTATAGAGTGTATAAACTTATCTCACCCCCCTTTCCTCCATCTGTCTTCTTATTACCATTGATCTACATTTTGCAAAAAACAGCATAGTACGTGACTTGTTGTAGATTAAACATAATAGGTCACATTACGCCCACTGCTGCCATACTGACAAATGGTGCTCTACAATTGCTGTCAGACAGTTGTGCAGAAAACTAAATTGAAATGGTGAGAACATAGTGGGATCATTTAAATTTTATACAACAATTACATTGGTTAAATTTACAAGTTGAAAAATGACTAATAATGCAAAAACTTTGAAAAGTATCTTGTACCATGTAATACAAGGCATAATTAACAGTGCTGGAATTCAGTGGTTGTCAGAAATGATGTTTACTCTATTCAGTCACTGCATAAGAAATCTATGTTATTGCTTACTTCTCTTCAGTCCAAAGTAGGCAATTCCATAGGGGGGGGGGGGGGGGGGGGTTTCCTGGTTGCACAGAAACCACCATTGTCTTGGCAAGTGGTTCAGATTATGACAATAGCATTGGTATATAATTTAAATACTGGAGTTGTCGCCATATCATGTAGTATAAGGGACAGAGTGGAAGTGCTGCACATGCCCAGTGGTAGTAACTTCTTCTGCCAAGTTTGCTGTGTCCTCAGTCAGTGCACTGGACCAGGGAGCAGTTGCCAGGAAGAAGAGACAGGAGCCTTACCATGAAGTGGAAGAATGTGAGCTTTGAAAGTGCAGCACTGGTTCTATTTTGTTTGTGTATTTATTCATTATGGTATGTTTAACCTTTTCCTGACAACTTATTGATATTATTTCAAAGTTTGATACATCCTATACTTATAAGTACATAGTGTTAAATATTAGTACTGTATTCATGCAGTATAAAGTGTATAAAAAGACTAGTGTGTACATTATGCCGAGGGTCGTTACTAGGTTCTACTAGCACTCCCCCAAACTCCCTCTCTTGCGCCAATGTTCCAGTAGAAAATTTGTTTACTCCCCTCTAGAAACCCTGCGTTTGCCACTGAATCTATGGATTAAAAATAAAAAAAACACAAACACCCAGTTCTACACTGAGGTGCTCCTTGTTAACAAAAGCAACTCCTCCCAGAGAATGAGGGAAATTACCTCAATTGACTTTGCGTTCAGCCTCATTTGCCATTTCCCACTATAGACACCTATGTTAAAACTTTAATATAGGCGTCTATAGTGGAAATCATCCATAGACGCCCATGTTAAATTCATAACATGCGCATCTATGGTGCCACACACAACCAATCAGATGCAGGGCTTCCCTGGAGTCTGCTTCTGATAGGCTGAGGGAAGTCCCAGTGAAGTTTCTGTCATTCTCAGGGAGGAGCCACTTGTGTAAACAAGCAGCTCCTTAGTGTCCACTGGAGCTGGGTGTTTCCATTTTTTTATTTTTAACCCATGGATTTCTTACTTTGGACCAAAGAGGATGCGATCTACACTGGAGGGTGGTGAGTAATATTATAAGGGATTACTACTGTAGAAGAGGACAGTAGTCCTCTGTTATTAGGGTATTGGTTCTGTAGTAGGGCTACAAGTCCAGCAGGCCCATTAATGCCCCACTGGCTGGATCATTTGATTCTCCAAGTCCCTGCATGCAGGGGAGATTTAATAATAATATTAATAATAATAATAATAATAATAATAATAATAATAATGATTTTCTCCCAATAGGACTCAAAGTGCTTTACCATTGTCTTTACAGCTCAAAATACAAAACAAGATTAACAGTAGATATCAGTAAAATGCTTGAGTAAATAGGTAGGTCTTTAGTCTATTTTTAAAGGATTCTACAGTGGGGGCATCTCGCACTGTGCGAGGAAGAGAGATCCATAGAGTTGGAGCAACAAAGTTGAAAGCTCAACCCCCAGATGAATTCAGTTGAATTCTGGGTACTGTTAGTAGTCCTTCTTCAACGGTTCGTAGTAATCAAGTAGGACAGTAAGGAATCAGCAGCTGCTGCAGGTACCTTGGGCCTTGGTCATGTAGGGCCTTGAAAGTGAGTAAGCCAATCTTGAAAACAATTCTCCATTTTACAGGTAGCCAGTGAAGGGAGTATAGAATGGGAGTTATGTGGCAGGAGCTGGGCAGGTTAGTTAATAGTCTGGCGGCTGCATTTTGTACCAGCTGCAAGCGGTGCAATTCTTTTGCTGGGAGACCCAGGTAGAGAGCATTGCAGTAGTCTAGGCGTGATGATATAAATGCATGTATGACTTTAGACAGGTCTTCTGAGGGAATTAAGTGCTTGATTCTGGCTATATTACTTATATGATAGAATGAGGATTTGATCCATGACCACACCAAGATTCCGCACATGATCAGAGTTTTTTAGAGATGTGCCCCCCAGTTAGTTGGCTATGCTGTCGCTTTGTCCTGTGGTTTATCATCAGGACTTCTGTTTTATCTGGGTTCAGTCTCAGCCAATTGTCACTCATCCACTCCTGGAGCTCAGCAAGGCAGCCATTTACGGTTGTTATTGTGTTATCAGTGCCTGGAGCAAAGGACAGGTACAGTTGTGTATCATCTGTATAGCAGTAGTAGACCAGGCCATGACGTCTGACTATGTCACCCAGTGGGAGCATGTATACTACAAAAACCATGGGAGAGAGTATAGAACCCTGTGGGACACCACAAGACAATGGCACTGGTGGTGACGAGTATACTCACGATGAAACTCTCTGTGACCTGCCAGCAAGAAATTATTTGAACCAGCTAAGGACTGTGCCACCCAGACCACAGAAATGATTATCCACCACCTTATGGGTTTTCACCAATAGTTTGGACAAATATGGAGAAATGTACACAACTGATGACAACACAATTTGTGTTTTTATTAAAAATTCATTAAAATCTTGTGATCCACATCTGTTAGTTCAATTCAAGACGACACAAGGTAAGTCCCAAACCTACGCGTTTTGTCTTATAAAGACTACATCAGGGTAATGAATTGAAAGCGTAATACAAATTGATCCTTGAAATAGATTTCCAAATATACAATGATCGACATTGAGGTGATTGGCAACAATTATCATGTCACCCCCAATATACATTAACATATCACTCCCCACAGCACACATTAATATGTCACTCCCCCAGCACACATTAACATGTTACACACCTATGGCATACATTAAAAGTAGAGATGTGCGGGCTCGGATTCCCCAGATCCGAGCCCGCACGGACGTCATCAATCCGGGCCCGGATACGAGCAGCGCTCGGCGCTTCCCGCTTGACTCGAATCCGGGCGCACGGGCAAAACGTCATCGCCCGGCGTCGGATTCTTGCGAGATCACGGAACCCTTAAATTCCGCAACCTCGCGCCGCCATCTTCACTCCAATCTCGGAGAAGGGTAGGGAAGGGTGTGCTGCTGCTGTGTGTGGTCTCTGCTGGGGCCCGTGCTGCTGTGTACTGTGTCTCTGCTCAGTGATCAAGACATCACCATTGCAAGGATGACTGGTGCTGTGTTCTGTCTCTCCTTTGTGCTGGGGCCTGCCTCTGCTGAGTCTGCTCCTGTAGTCACAGTGTGATAGTCCACTGGTGCTGCTAGTGCCACTGCCTGCCCTGCACTGCCTAGTGTCTGCTGAAGTCTGCTCTCTGCTGTTGCCACTGGCTAGTGCCTACCAGTACCTATTGCAGTATATAATTCCAGTGTGCTGTTGCCCCTGGCTACCAGTACCTATCACAGTATATAATTCCAGTTTGCTGTTGCCACTGGCAGTGGCTACCAGTATTTTATTTATTGCAGTATATAATTCTAGTCTGCTGTTGCCACTGGCTACCAGTATTTATCGCAGTATATAATTCCAGTCTGCTGTTGCCGCTGGCTACCAGTATTATTTATCACAGTATATAAATCCAGTCTGCTGTTTCCACTGGCTACCAGTATTTATCGCAGTATATAATTCCAGTCTGCTGTTACCGCTGGCTACCAGTATTATTTATCACAGTATATAAAAATCCAGTCTGCTGTTTCCACTGGCTACCAGTATTTATCGCAGTATATAATTCCAGTCTGTTGCCACTGGCTACCAGTATTTATTGCAGTATATAATTCCAATCTGCTGTTTCCACTGGCTACCAGTACTATCAGTCCAGGGGTGCCCACATGTGTGCTGTATCCATCCAGGGGTGCCCACATGTGTGCTGTATTTGTCCAGGGGTGCCCCCATGTGTCCTGTATCAGTCCTGGGGTGCCCGCATGTGTGCCGTATAATTCCAGGGGTGCCCCATGTGTCCCATATCAGACCAGGGGAGCTGCCCTTTTTTTTTAATGAAAATAAAATTAAGGTGTTTTTTTTTTTTTTTACTGCAAGGGCTGTTAAATGCGCTGTAGTCCAGGGGTGAGCCAAGAGTGCTGTATAATTCATGGGGTGTTGCTAAGTAAGGTGTGCTGCTCTTTTTTATAATTAAAAGAATACACATTTTTATTTTTACTGCAGGAATTTGTCTGCCGTATAATTCCATGCCTGCCGCCATGTGTGCCGTAACAGTCCAGGGGTGCCACCATCTGTGCCGTATAATTCCATGTGTGCTGTATCAGGTCAGGGGTGCCACCATCTGTGCCGTATAATTCCTGGGGTAAGCCAAGTCTGCCGTATAATTCATAAGGGTGCTGCCAAGTGTGCTGTATTAGTCCAGGGGTGATGCTAAGCGTGCCATATCAGTCCAGGGGTGATGCTAGGTGTGCCGTATCAGACTAGAGGGGATGCTAAGTGTGCCATATCAGTCCAGGGGTGATGCTAAATGTGCCATATCAGTCCAGGGGTGATGCTACCTGTGCCATATCAGTCCAGGGGTAATTCTAGGTGTGCAGTATCAGCCTAGAGGGTATGCTAAGTGTGCCATATCTTGTGTGGCTTATCATAGTTATCCTTGTGTGGCTTATCATAGTTATCCAGCTACCTCGGTGCAACCTTTTGCCCTAAAAACAATATTGTAAGGTGTAAGCTGTTCAGAATAGACTGTAAATGAGTGGAAATGAATGTTATTGAGGTTAATATAGCGTAGGAGCAAAAAAAATTACAAAAAATTCTGCGATTTTAGCAGTTTTTATGCTTTTTTTAACAAAAAAATCAGAACCCAAAACCCAAGAAATCCAAACACAAAACACTTAGGAGGTGTTTTGGCAAAACCCATTAGAACCCAAAACCTCAAGGTAATCAGAACCCAAAACCCAAAACCCGAAAAGTGGCCGGTGCACATCTTAAAAGTCACACACCCACAGTACACATTAACTCATCTCTTCCCCCAATTCCCAGCACACATAAACATATCCCTTTCCCCCCAAGCATACATTAACATGTCACACACCCCAAGCACACATAAACACGTCACTCCCCCTCAGCACACATTAACATGTCAATCCCCCTCAGCACACATTAACATGTCAATCCAACCAGCACACATTAACCTATCACTCCCCCAGTAAGGGCATAACTACCATAGGTGCAAGGGGTGCAGCTGCTATGGGGCCCAAAGCTGAAGGGGGCCCATCTTTACTGTCTAAGTAATATGTTTTACATACATTTATCACCATCAATTGCTAAATAGGGGGCCCATAAAAACTTTTTCTATGGGGCCTACAAATATCTAGTTAAGCCTCCAAACACACATCAACATGTAACACACCCACAGCACACATTCACATGTCACACACCCATAACACACATTTGTCCCACACCCGCAGCACACATTAACTTATCTCTACCCCCTCTCCAGCACACATTAACTTCTCACTCACTCACAGCATGCATTAACATGTCACACACACCCAGCACACATTAACAACTAACCTTTCCCCAGCACACGTTAATATTTCACCCCCCACACACACACACACACCGCCCTTTCCCCGCCTCAGCAGGCATCACATACCTGTACTATGCTTTTTATCGCTGTATTTTTGGAACCAAAGTACCCAGTGCTGGTTCTTAAAATACAGCGGTATGCACATTTTTCCTTGAATTTTTAGAACCAGCTTTGGCTCAAAGAGCCTGGGAATGTTTATGTTCAGGAGGGTGGACCCTAAGTAGTTTAAAAAATAATAACTTTTTCTTTTACATTTACACACAGAAGCACTACATAGATCTGACTGATCCATGCATGCTTCAAGTTTGGCAGTGTTTGGCAAACTAGCAGACAAACACAAATCACTTTACCATCAGAAAACAAGAATCCAGAGAACACGGGAGCTTAGTAAATTAGACATTTTTTTTTTAAATTCAGACCTGTGTCTGTTCATAACAGCTGAGTTGCAACTAGGTACAAAAACAGGAGGTTGGTAAATTTACAGATATTTTCTTATATAGTGAAATCAAACAATCTATGCAAAGTGACTACTCACGACTACATACATTAAACTTGTCACCCTAAAACCATTATTAGTGTAAAATGTTATAATGTACAGTACATATATGTATACAAAGATAGAAACATGAATACTACAGCATCATCTCCTTTTCAGAGATTCTGCCTAACAACAAGTGGAGTTGTTTAAAGCAGAACTTGATAAATCTGCCTAGCAACACTCACTGCTTAGCAACAAGACTTTTTGCTGTTTTACTTTTACTGACAGCAGCCAATACAAAGCATTTGCATAAAATTTTTTGAAACTTGTTGGTAAATACATTTTTAAAGGACTAAGGGGTATCTTATTGCCTCCAATTAGATTTCCCATAAAAAAAAAACATACTTTGTGTAAATAAACACAACAGATTCATCAAAAAGTTGACACCTATCAGGGGTTGCGCTGGCTTATCGGGGCTAACAGTATAGCCCCTAGCAAAGCAATTACCCATGATAAAAAAAAACGCAGTTAATTAGGTACCTCCATTTGGCTTACAATATCTACAGTCCTTTGCTTTGGCTTATGTAGGAAGCTCTGAACACAGTTGTAGTTAAGATTTTATTAGAGATGTGCCCAAGATATTTTTTGCTGGATTTGGATTTGGCTTGTATTCGCTGCCAGGTTTAAGGGTGCATATACTCATTGGGGGAAATGTACTGAGAATTAATCATATGACTCAGTTGTATTTGTATTTTTAATACGAATGATTAAGACTACCAACAGTCATATTCTTGCAGATATATACGATTTGTAATTAGGGCAGATTTACTAATAGGTAGAAAAGGAAGGTTTAACTGCACTCTATATATAGGGAAAAGGAGAAAATTGCAGCATTTGAAACCACACATTGGCCGACGATATTGGAGGACAAGAGTGATGACTGGGCAGGCAAGCTCAAAGCTCAAGTGGACAAACACTGTAAGGAGCCATCCAGTTAAAACGGGATAAGGTTGCTACCATAAATAGAGATGATGTGGAAAACAAAGTATATGAATGGGCCAACAACCCCACTGGCAAACCCCAATCCCAACGAGGACGGAGGCACTACCAACCTAGAAATAGTGGAAATGCCTCAAAAATGTCTAGTACTGGCAACTCTTCCACTAGTTATTCCTCCTCTCAGACGCAAAGGCCCACTTTAGGGGTGCATACCAGAGCCAAATTAGGCTTTGCACCCATAGAGGGCATCAGTGGCAAAGAGCCAAGCATAGGAAAGAAGAAGGGGAAACAGTAATGTTCAACCTTTCCCATATCTTTCAACTGATGAGCTGTCGATTCTTAACTTGGGTTATCATTTGTCCCCACAAATTATTATGATGCCTTCATGATGAAGGTGGAAAACTACAAATTTGCAAGGTCATTGAGACTTAAAGAACACTTCGGGACTAGGATCGAGACCACATCTGTGAAGCAGCTGCAAGTCCGTACAACTTCCATTTTGACCCCCAATTGGGCAATCCAAGCATTAAATATCTGACGAGGGGATTGATATGAAATCCAGGCGGTCGGAATCCCGGCGTTCAAAATCTGAACGCCGGATCCCGACCGCCGAAATCCCAACAAGGGGGGGACGTGGATCACCCCCCCTTGTGGGCTCGCTGCACTCACCATGCAGCAGGCCCGGTGCCTCGCTACGCTCGGCACAGTAATTTATTCTCCCTCTATGGGTGTCATGGACACCCATAGAGGGAGAAAGTGCCGGGATTTCGGCGGTCGGGATTTTGGTGGTCGGGATTCCGGCGTTGGGATTTTGAACGCCGGGATTCAGACCGCTGGGATTTGAACTGCATCCCCCTGACGAGGATGCTTGACCAGGCAAGCTTGGCACAAGGCTTATCTGTAACCACACGTAATAATTTGTCAAAAAAACAATGTTTTGCTCTGAAGCAGTTCCAAAGCTATGAGGATATAGTAGTGAGGGCTGCGGACAAATGGGGTGTGGTGGTGATCTTGAACATGGATTTCTACAAACAAGATATCTATAAACAACTCTCCGACCCTGTGGTATATGAACAATTGGGCAGTGACCCTACAATTTTTTTTTAAAGTGGAAGTGGATAACATTCTCAAAAGGGCGGTAGAGAGTAACATCATCACTAGAATGTGTATGGAATCATTGATTACAAAAAGTCCAATCACCCCACTCTTATACACTTTATCAAAGCTACATTAAAACGCCAAACAACCGCCAGGCAGGCCTATAATCTCCGCAAGGGGATTGTTGTATTATATAATCTCCCAATACCTGGATGCCTATCTTCAGCCAGTTGTTCAGGTGCAAAAAACATTTCTTAAGGACATCACTGACCTTATCCTCAGGCTTGCCGCACTGGGTACGTTACCCAGTTACAGTATCCTGTAACATCGTGAGCTTGTACACGAATATACCCCACCAGGACGGGCTCGCAGCAACCATGATCCTGATACATAACAATCTGGAGTACACAGACCCAGATGTGAACTTTTATCTGCGCTTAATGGAGCTTACTTTGACGCAGAAATATTTCTTCTTCAATGGGGCATACTACCTGCGGTGTCGGGGCTGCGCAATGGGATCTTGCATAGCCACGACGTATGCTAACACATACATGTTCCAGATGGAAGATAAGCTCATCCTCTCTCATCCAGCAGCACAGTCTAATGTTGCCCTATATGTCCACTTTATTGATGACATCCTGATGATCTGGACAGGCACACAACAAGCCTTAGATGAAGTACTGCTGTATGCCAACTCAGCAGACTCCAACATCAAATTCACGTCCACTTAGAGTATGGTAACTATCAACTATCTGGATGTACAATCAAGTGGAGACCAATTGATTACATCTTTGTTCCACAAGGACACTGACCGCAACACGCTACTGGAGGCATCAAGCTTCCACCCACCTGCAGCTAAACGCGGATTACCGCTCTCCCAAATGCTACATGCAAGGAGAATATTGTGGCCTATGGTCAGTCAGGATCCAGCTCTACCTGCCCTGAAAAACCAGAGGGCCATGCCCTGTTACAAAAGGGGTGTCAACCTCTGAGATAAGTTGGTTAAAACTGATATGGAAAATTTGTACCAGAAGAAGAATATTCACTTATCTGGAGCAGGGTGATCCATTCACCCACCCGCATACTGGGCATCGTTACAAGATAAAAAAGGTGCTCATCTGTACAAGTAGATTTGTGGTCTACATGATACGCTGCCCTTGCGGGCTTGTATACAGTATGTGGGCAAAACAACCAGAACATTCAAAGAGCACATGGCAATGCATCGCTTGGCCATGAAGCATGCCCTCGAAGGTGAGCCATCAGACCAACCGGTGGCAAGACACTTCAGGGAATTCAGGCACAGTCTCCCTACAATCAGGTTCCCCCAAATATACGGGGGGGGGGGGTTAGTAATGAATATTCTTCCCTGAGCTAATTCCTATAGGTTTTACCTTTTGCTATTTTGTAACTTACAGTATGACTGAGCTCCAAGCATGGACCACCCATTGTTAGATGTTATCAGTATTTTACGATATATTGTAGGGGTATATCATCCCTGAGAATCTCAGTGTATCACCCTTTAGATTTTTTGTTCACCTTTATTAGGCCCACTATGTCTACCCTGCCCTCAGTGGAACATAATCTATCATAAATCTGGCAAGTGAAAATCTTGAATGGTAGTAAATTCATTAGTCGGTTAATCAGTTCACACACATATCTACACACACACAAAAACACACACACACACACACATATATACACTGAGTAGCCAAATTATTATGACCACTTGACACATACGCAGATCGTCCATAACTTCCCATTGTTGCCGCTAGAGGGTGAGATAGCTATAAAAAGGGAATGCAGGACAAGTGAAGCATCAATTGCACTGTGCTCCTTGCGACATGAAGATCGACATGAAGAAGAATGGAGACATGGATCCGGAACCAGGACAAGGCACCGGATCAAGACTCTGGGACCTACCTACGGGATCAAGATAGGTAAGTATCAGTGTGTGTGTAATGTATGTATTAAACTTTTATTTTACAGGTGTCAGTGTGTTTTTATTTAACTATTTTTTTTACTGTGGAGCTACAAGACCCAGCGGGCCATTTAATGCCCCGCAGGCAGGGACTTGTGGTTCACCAAGTCCCAGCTTGCAGGGGAGGTTTGCTGGGACTCATAGTTCTACAGTTTAAAACAATAGTTTATTCTTCTATTTTTTACACCAGAATCAGCCCGATGCCCACCGCCCAGGGGCATCGGGGACAGCACCAGGCTTCAGCCTGGTCAGGTAAGTCCTGGAGGGGGGGACCCCTTTATTGGGGGGGTCCCCACTCCCCCAGGACCCCTGGCCAGGCTGACTGGCCAGAGGGCTGAATGCTTTGGCCGGGGGGACTTGTATAAAAAGTCTCCCCCTGGCTGTGGCATTACCCTGCTGGCTGGTTTGGCCTGGGGCTGGTTCTTAAAATACGGGGGACCCCTAGTCATTTTGTCCCCCGTATTTTGGGAACCAGCCCCGGACCTGGAGCCTGGGGCTGGTTGTTAAAAATCGGGGAACCCCTATTTGTCGGGTTCCCTGATTTTTTTTTTTTTTTAAATATTTTATTAATTTTCTTTCATATGAAATATAAAAGCATACATATATATGACAATACATAGCAAAAATACAAATATATAACATTACATGGCAATGGTACCTGTCAATCCTTTAACGACATCAGCTAGTGTTTTACCTATATTATCAGTATCTTTCGCTGTGACATTCTTACATATTCTATGTCTTATCCGTCTTTTGTCCCCACATTTAATCCATAGACCTATTTACTTATTTATTTCTCTCTCCTTAATTCTTATCTTTATTCATTTATTAAAATGGGTGTCTTCCCAGGCGTACTGTTTCTTCGTTATACCAGGAAGTTAATTTTATTGCTTGTCTTAGCGATTCTTTTGTTGTTAAGGTGGTATTTTTGATATACGGTGCCCATATGGAGAAAAATTTTTCTACTTTCTTTTTTTTATTTTACGACATTTCAAGCCAATCCATATGGAACAGATGCGAGACTCGGGGTTCTAGCAAAGTTGTACTTAGGGTGTTATTTAATACCCACTGCGATAAGATTGTCTTCCGTGCTGCGGCGAATATTTTTGCCAGGAATATTTTTTCCCCTTGGGGTAAATTCCTTTCCCTTACTTGGGTGTGTATATCCCACAGGGCCCATTCTGGAGTGAGCGCTACCCTGATCTCATATCTGTTCCATATGTATCCACAGATCGTCTGCCAAAAATTATTTACCTCTGGACACTTCCACATGCAATGCATTATATCTGCATCAGCTGTCTTGCATTTAAAGCATGCTGAGTCTGTTGTTATGCCCATTTGCCATCTTCTTTTCGGCGTATAATATGCTCGGTGCAGCAGCTTATACTGCATTTCTGCATATGTGGCTGTGATTAACATTTTATTTAGTCGCACAAAAGCTTTTAGGATTGCTTGTGGTGTTATGCCTGGTAGGTCTTCTGACCACCTCGTGAATCCCATGTTCGCTCCCTCCACTAATATCTGTTTCTTAATATGTCGATATATCAATGATGTTGTAATCATTTTGTTTTTATTCCCCATGCTCTTTATCACATTATTTAGATTTTTCTCGGTTTCAATAACTGGTATTTTTCTTATGATACTCTGGGCATAGCTTCTCAATTGGAAGTATGCAAACCTGGGTATTAATACTTCAACATATTTTTTGCATAGTCCCTGATATGGCAAGACCGCTGTACAATTTTCATTCATAACATTGTGCAAAGTTCTCATTCCTGCCCTGTCATAACTTTTAATCAGTTTGTTATCTTGTAAGGTTGGCATACCTGTTTCCATGTTATACAGTAACGATTGAAACAATGTATTGTGCGATGTCATTCCTAGTCCCGCATAAGCAAGCCTCCATGCTGTACAGGTTGCCATCAGCATCGGATTGTTTGCTACCTTTGCTGGATATTTTGACGGCCTCATATGTAGCAAACTTATCAGTGATATTTCTGGGCAGGAAGCTTGTTCTATTGCCAAGTTTACATAATTTTCGTTTGCATGTATCCATTCTACCGCGTATCTAAAGTTTGCTGCCACTGTATAGCTCTTTATACACGGTAAGTTTATACCTCCCAATGAGGTTTGTTGGATTAGTTTGTACATTGAGATTCGGGGCTTTTTTCCTTCCCATATAAATCTACTAATCTCTCTATTTAGTAGCTGTATGTCGGGGTCTTTAATCAGCAGGGGTAGAGTCTGTATAACATATAACAATCTAGGGAATGATATCATCTTAACCAGCTGGCATCTCCCAATATACGATAGCGGTAAAGACCGCCATGTCCGAAAGTCTATTGCAATTTTTTTAATTACCGGTATATAATTTGCCTGATACAGTTCTGCTGGGTTTGCCGTTATGACTAGCCCTAGATATGTAATGTGATGATCTGCCCATAAAAATGGGAAATCGTGTGTCCATCCCATTTTCGCCTCTCTATGAAGTGCCAATGCCTTGGTTTTTGCTTTATTGACCATAAATCCTGATATATCTTCGAACTCCTTCAACGTCCTCAGAAGGCTAAGAAAGGCCTTTTGTGGATTTGAAAAATATAATAAGAGGTCGTCCGCATATGCTGATACCTTTAATTCTGCGGCTCCAAATTGTATCCCCTTCCAGTCCGTCTGAGAGTGGAAGATTCTAATAAGTGGGTCTATGGCGATGTTAAATAGTAGAGGGGATAATGGGCATCCCTGTCGGGTCCCCCGGGCCAGTTCAAACCTAGACGTATTCAGGCCATTTATTGTCAAATGAGCTTTCGGCGAGGAATACAAGTTCCTGAATAAGGTAATAAATCCCACTCCTAGCCTTTGCGTGTGAAATACCCTTAACAAGTGTGCACAGGATACTCGATTGAATGCCTTATCGGCATCACAACTCACCAGCAGGGAATTTCCCTTGGCTAGTGAGTGTGATTGTACCAGTGCCGCTATCACTTGCCTGATGTTATGTATTGAAGATCTGCCCCGTAGAAAACCTGTCTGTGATGGGTGAATCAATTTCGGCAAAACCAGCTGTAATCTGTTAGCAATAATAGTTGTTAGGATTTTAAGGTCCTGATTTAATAATGAAATCGGTCTGTACGAGGTCACTAAATTTGGATCTTTTCCCGTTTTCTTTATCACAATTATCCTTGCCTCATTAAACCCCACCAGGGGTGAACCACCCTTAATGATGTAGTTGAATAAGGCAAGCATATGTGGCATCAGTTCTGGTAGTGCCAATTTATAGTATTCCGCGCTTAGGCCGTCTGGCCCTGGGGATTTACCTTTTGATAGTTTGTTTATGACTTGTTTGAGTTCTAATTCTGTTATTGAGTCTATTAGTGCATCGCTTTCTAATTTTGTTAATGTGGGGAGTTTGGCTCTTTTCAGGAAGTCCATCCCTAGCTTTGGTTGGTCTTGGGGTGGTGCATACAGATCTTTATAATAATTTAAAAAGGCATCCGCTATTTCTTCCGTCCTTTTATTCTGTATCCCTCCCTCCGAGGTTATACTTAGAATACGGGTTGCTGGTCGATGTCCTCTGGCCACCGATGCTAGCAATTTCCCAGCCTTGTTACCCCATCTAAAATACCTATGTTTTTGAAGGTCCAGATAGTATTGAGCTTTTTCAGTACATACGGTGTCGTATAATGCTTTTGTTTCCAAAAATACCTGGCGGGTCTCCCGAGTACTGTCGCTCAGCATCGCTGCATATGATGCTGATACCGCCGTGCTCAGTTCTGCATATCGTTTCTGTATTGTTTTTCGTTTTGCTGCTACGTAAGCCATGATACATCCCCGCATGACAGGCTTAGATGCCGCCCAAAATAGATTTATATCATCCAAGTGCTGGATATTATCCTCCACGTAATTTTGGAGGTGCTGCTTCAATGCTGCCCCAAACTCGGGGGATTCCGCCAGGTATGTAGGAAATCTCCAATTACGAGACTGGGCAATTGGAGCCTGCAATGATAGCTTGAACCAAGTTGGTGCATGGTCTGAAATTAGTATTGGTTCTATTTTAGACTGAATTACCCTTGTTAATAATGTATTTTGTATTAGCCAGAAATCTATTCGTGTTGATGTATGATGTGGATGGGAGTAGAAAGTATATTCCCTGTCTGCTGGGTGCTGATGTCTCCATGGATCTGCCACATCCAGGGAGACATCAGCAACCGCAGACCTGGTGGGGACATATTTCTGTTGTTGTCCTTAGATTTGTCCAATGATTGCTGTTGTGTGGTATTAAAGTCTCCCCCTATTATTATCTGTCCCTCTGCCCAGTCCTGCAACTGCACATATAGGTTTGTAAAGAATTCCGTATTAGGGCCTGTAGGGGCATATATTGTGGCGATCGTAAACAATTCTCCCTCTATTTTTATTTTAACAAACAAAAATCTACCTTCTGGGTCTTGCATTTTTCCCATTATTTCGTAGCCCAATGATTTATTTATAATGAGCATAACTCCTCTTTTTTTTGCAGGAAAACAAGTGGTAAGGTATTCTGAGAACCAACTATCTCTGAAAGTATTAGGATCTCCCTCCCTCCAATGGATTTCCTGCAAAACCGCTATGTCTGGTTTGAGGCGTTTTAGGTGCTGTGCTATTTTTTTCCTCTTCAATGGGGAATTCAATCCCTCCACATTCCAGGATACAAATTTTATGCATGTACGATTGGTCCTTAAATCATTCGGAGAACTACTCATGTCAAATTATCTTTGTGTACTCTACTATTTAATTTACCTCCGTAATAGTGATATAACCTATATACGTGGGTACTTTTACTTATTTTTAAACCTTTAAGTGTTTGTATGATTAAGCCTTCTGAGTATTGTATACCCTTTAATCCTAGCAGTGATATTATTAGTTTTACTAATTTCCCCCTGAGCCCCTTGAGGTCCCCCAATCGGCCCAAATACAGTTCCTCATATATTTGTGAGGTGTCTTTCTGTGAACTTGTGGTTCTGTGACAAAAACTAAGAAAAAAGAAAAGAAAAACCAACCTAAACAAAAAAACACTATTACTTCTTTTAACCACACTACACCTCTGTTTTAATCCTAAAAATAACCTTATTAGCTTTACTAATGTCCCTTTGGGCCCTCTGAGATCACTCAGTCGGCCCAAGAGCATTCCTTCATATATTTGTAGAATACCTCTCTGTGAATTTGTGATTCTATAACAAAAACAATAAAAAAATAACAGAAAATTTACATTCATCTCAGGCCAAAGATAAATATTATCTCTTTCCGCAGTGTTGTGCCTACATTTTAATCTGAAAAGTGACCTTATTAGTTTTACTAGTTTCCCCCTGGACCCCCTGAGACCACTCAGTTGGTCCAAGGACAAAACTTCATAAAAAATATCTCTCTGTGAATTTGTGGTTCTGAGACATAAACAATCAGATAGTACCCGTAGAATAGAAACCATCTCCATCAGGAAACAAGTGTTATCTCTTTCCACAGCATAATGCCTACATTCTAATCTTGAAAATGACCTTCTATAACATAAATAACCAGATAACAACAAGAGAAAAAAAAAAAAGACCATCCCAATCAGGAGATAAATGTTATCTCTTTCCACACCATTATGCCTACCTTCTGATGTTAAAAGTGACCTTGTTAATTTTACTAGTTTCCCCTTGGGCCCCCTGAGATCTCCCAACCAGTCCAAGGACAATTCTTCATCTATTTGTGAAGTATCTCTCTGTGAGCTTGTGATTTTATAACCTAGACGGTCAGATAAACCCCCAACAAAATAAGAATCAACCCATGCAAAAAAACAACTATTACCTCTTTCTACTGTATTATACATATATTTTGATCCTAGGAGTAACCCCGTTGGCTTTACTGGTTTCCCCCCGGGCCCCCTGAGATCTCCCAGTTGGCCCAAGGACAATCCCCCATGCCTTTGTGCGATACCTTTCTGTGGGTTTGTTGTTCTATGACCTAAGCAGTCTAAAAACAACAAGAAAATCAGTATGCATATAAACTCCAACCCAAACAAGAAATGGCTATTACATCTTTCAGTAACATTACTATACCCAAATTCCCCCTTCCCTTTCTTTGGCTGTATAGTTACTCTATCCGTTATGTACTTTATGTTAGTTATGAAAATTAGCATTTTATATAAATAGGTCCTTAACTTTAAGCCCTTGAGAATCCTACCCTCTATTCTGGGTTCTATCATTGGCCTTAGCCCAAAGATAATATACTTGCAAAGTCTGTTTCATCTCAGTCTTTGTCCTTTGGTGTGTACCCCGTACTTCCAAGGACCGAGTCCATGAAAATCTGGGCTGATGAAACCGTTTCGAACATGTATGATTTTTCATTGTGGGTTATCCGTAATTTTGCTGGGTAAATAAGTGCGAACCTAATGCCTTTTTCAAACAAGGATTTGCAGATTGGGGAGAATTCTTTCCTTTTTGTCGCCACCTGTGATGAGAAGTCCTGAAATAGAAGCAGCTTTTCCCCTTGATATTTCAGGTCTCTCTTCTTTCTGTACATGTCCAGGACGTGGACTTTATCCTGATAATTCAGAAATTTGAAAATTACTGGTCGAGGTCTGCGGCGCTCAGATTGACTTTCTGGGCCGATGCGATGCACCCTCTCAATCAGCATATTTCCGGTTTCTGTCTAACATTGTAGTTCCCGGGGTAGCCATTTTGAGGCCATGTCCATCAGATCTTTTTGCTTTACCGACTCCGGCAATCCGATCATCCGCAAATTATTTCTTCGGCTCCGGTTTTCGGCTTCTTCTAATTTCTCCTGAATGCTTATTATTGTAGCTTCATGGGAAACTATAGTGGCCTTAGCCAGATTCAGTTCGTCCTCAATGTTAGATATCCTTTGCTCTGCCTCAATAAGCCGCGACCCGTGTTCTCTGAGCTGTGTTACTACTGTCTCGATTGCTTCCTTGATGCCAGCCAATTTCTCGTCGAGCAGCGGTGCTAGTATAGCGGTGATTTCTTTGGCTGTAATAGTCACTGCTGTTTTTTGGGTTGGGGAGTCCATGCTTTTAGATGTTGCATGGTTATCTGGGGATGCTGGTGGACTGGTTATATAAGAGGACTGATGCTTTATATCTTTGCCTTTTGCAGCTGTACCTCATTTGCCGCTTCTAGCTGTTTTCCCTACAAATTTCTCCATAGCTTCTGCTCCCAAGCTGTCGTCTCTTTGACTGTGTGACCCTTCTTTCTCCTGCCACTAATATACGTTAGTGGGGAGGAACCAGCAGGGGTCTAAAATAAACAGGTCTCATAAACAATAATCAGCCGTCCCTTAGATGTACTTTTTCCACACAGCTGTCTGTTGTAAGATTTGTTGTATAGAGGAGTAGTCCTTTAAGACCTGTGTGGCCAGGAGTTTTATGCTGCAGGGAAATGATAGTGGAATGTAGGGTAGCAGCGTTTTTATTGCTCCCTGAGCAAATCCCCTCTCTCAACACTAAAGGCAATGTCAGGTTCTCCCAAAACAGCAGCAGACAATTAACTTTATAAAATGTCATACAATGCACCGGCCGGTGTTTACCTTGACCTGCGCTTGGAGAGGCAGAGGCGGCGGCGTGCGGGTTCTCCTGGGGCTGGATGCCCGCTCCTTCAATGGGCAGCTCGAGGTGATGACTGACCGCTTAGTGACTGGGCGTACTGGCGTCCTTACTTGGCCTCCCGTCAGGCAGCGTCTACCGGCTTCTCCCCGCTCGACACAGTGTATGGCAGGGCGCTACGGTTTCCGTCTCCCGGCGAGGAAATATCTGCCCGCTCCTTCAGTGGGCAGCTCAGGGGTAATAGCTGACTGCTTGGCGGCTGGGTATGCTGGCGTCTTTACCCGGCGTTCCGTCAGGCAGCGCTCCCCGGCTTCTCCCCACACAACGCAGCGTATAGCAGAACGCTGCGGTCTCCTGGCGTCTGCAGCGTGTGACGTCCGCCCGGGCGCCTTGCTGACGTGCCCGCTGGGTCTGTATGGCGCGCCTGTTGATCTCTGCGCCTGATTCCGGTTACGATGGTACTTTGGTGGGAGAGCTGGATCCTCTCTTCTTCCCACGTTTATCTCACAGATCCCCGTCTCTCACTCGGGTCTGTATCTCCGGTACTCCGGCCACTTTAGCTGGTCGCAGTCCTTGGAGCAGAGAGCTCACTTCAACACGGCCTTTCCCTAGGTCCGCCCACCGGACACCAATTCGGGTTCCCTGATTTTTAATTACCGGCCCCGGCTCTTTCAGCCTGGTGCTGGTTATGGCTGTGGGGGGGACCCCACGCCGTTTTTTTTTTATATTTATTTATTTTTTCTAATTTTTTTTACACACTGCAGCCTGCACGGATCTGACTGATCTGTGCAGACTGCTAGAAAAATTTGTATTAGCGGCCGTATATATGTGCCGCTAATACGAATGGTTACACCATCGGAGGGTTACAAAGCAGTCGTATATGACTGCTTTGTACATTCCCCTCCGGAACACGACTTTGCATACGACTTAAACAGTCGTATGCAGTCGTAGGGAAAATACTAATACGAAAAACTAGGTTTTTCATATTAGAAAATTTCCCCCATTATACCTACATTACAGCATGTCAAACAGGAAGTCACACATATATAGTGAATGATTTTTCAAATCATTAACAGCCATTTACCCACATTTACATAAATAATCTATTTAAAACATTCACTGGTAAATATGTAATATTTGCATAAAAACTCACATCTTGCGATCTGTAGCCTTAGGCGTTGCAGTAGCTCAGGCTGCCGGCGCCGCAGATCTGACCACCTTCGCTCCAATTGGGCCACGGACCTCCGCACCTGTGTGCGTGCAAAGATCCATCTGCGGGCTGCATGATAGGCCTGGCGCTTTTGTGCATTTGTTATAAAGGGCCCCGCACGCCCTAGCCTGGTCTCCATTACAGAGACCAGGGCCCTTAGCTCAGCAGCACAGAATGGCGCAGCATGATGGGAGGTCGCCATTTTCCCAATGGGGCACCACAAACAATCATGGACTGTAATTGGTTGGTAAGATTGTTATTTGGTATTAACTTTATTGTTCATTTTTACATTAACAGCGTGTATGCGCCACAACAAATGGCTAAAACATCGCATGGCAAAACAACACTTGCTGTAGGTTGGCATCGCTGAGCTAACCTTGCCAGTACTTAGTATATTCAAAACAGAGGGGGTGAAAGAAGTTTGAAAACCAATATAATCACCAAACATGGCAGAAAACGACAGGTGAAATAGTGTGCCACAATATACAGTTACACATATCTGTACAAGGTACTACATTAGTCAGCCTTATTGTTCAGAAAGCAATACACCACTAACATACAAAATAGTGCTATACCTTTTCCCATTCCCATGGTGCCATTTATGTACCTAGCATTAAGGCAGTATTTATAGGCCTATCACATGTGATTTGGAAGCAAGCAGTGATTACTAATGCATGAGTTGTGGACTGGATTAACATATGGAATGGGTTAATGTCATTTGTTGTACATACCAAACAAGTGCACAGTACAAATGAACATTCACATATAGATTTTATGTCTGGCCAAAGTTGTAGGTGTAGGTGACTTTAAAAGTATGCCTGGTTTTGTACTTTTGTTTGTACGCTGGTATGGGCGTGGCCTAAGCGCCGCACGGTGTACGCTGCCGTACGGAACGCTGCCGCAAAGAACACAGGGTGTGGCTGATGTACGCCAATGACAGAAATGTGTATATAAAGGTGTGCTAGAAAAACAAAATGGTGTTGCAATTCTGGTTCTCAATCAGAGGGAGAACAGGAATATCAGGGCCTCCTAGCTCGCCTGGACTCCAGCACCTCCTATGTGCCCCTCACCAGAGACCAGCCATTGGGAGGTGAGCAGGCAGCTGGGCCATCAACAGCAGGCCAATCGACAGATGCCCAATTTGCAGCTGGGCCATCTTCTGCCTCAGCAGAATCATTGGGAACACAGCAGGTGGCTTCCCAAGAGAGTAGCCTGGCCAGCACTTCAAGTACAGCGACTGGTGGCCATGGGCGTGGCCAAAAGAGGCCAACAGAGGAACCAAGCAGCAGGAACATGGCATTCGAACCGCAGGAGCTTGCCATACTGGTACCCTGTGCACGTGATTGGATAGAGTGTCCACAGGTGAGGTTGACACACACAAGGAGATGGAAGATTTGGGAGGACATAACTGTGGAGATTAATGCGGTAGCTCCACAAGTTCGTGAGGCGGAGCATGTGAATAAGAGGCAAGTTCAAGTGTGTTACATTTGAGCAGAACAAGACCAGTAATGTTTTTAATAGATGTTAGATGGAGTTGGTAAATGGTCGGTCACGTTGCTAGGAGCAACAGACATGATTGCCATGTCACTTAGTCTATATTTATTGTAGGGTGAGTGTGAATGTATCTTCTAAGGGTTGGTTTTATAGTTTAACATAATGTAAGTTATGTGGAATGAAGCACATGTTGTAATCTGTAGCAGATTGCAATGGCTGCTACATCAAACGTCAGGAGTGACATGTAGTAATATGTAAACTTTGGTTGCAGGTGGCATGACTTCAAAACCAACCTCAAGAAGAAACTGACCAAACGGTGGGAACACAGCCACACCTCTGGGGCTGGCCCCATGCCAGGCCGCCTGAAGCTTACCCGCTTACCCCCCTAGAGGAGATGGCTGAGGGCTGTATAGCAATTGAGGAGGTCCGGGGGGGTGAGCAACATGGATAGTGAGGCCCCAGTGGACTTTTTTGCTGCTGATTTAGAAGGTAATTTGTTTGCATGGCATAAGTAGTTTGTACTAATTTTCAAGGAATGTGTTGTAATTGTAAGTTTCTCTTTCAGCAGCATCCCCACCGTTTGGTCGTGAATCTCTTGAGGAGGCGGAGGAGTCAGTGCCACCTGCCACCAGTGGCAGCCATGTGCAGCAGCAGCAGCCAACGGCCACACCGGATTTGGACAGGTGGGTGCAGATGCTTGGGCAGATTCGCCAGCAGGGAGAGTTAGCATCAGAGCGGCTGCGTAGGACCGAGGAGGTCATGCAGGGTATTGTCAGCACCCAGCAGGCAATAGCTGGGAGTCAGCAGGCAATTGCTGGGAGCCAGCAGGCAATTGCTGACACCCAGCAGGCCATGGCTGGCACCCAGCAGGCCATAGCTGCCAGCCTGCAGGTGCTGGCAGATCAAGCCCTGCGCCAAAATGACCTCCTCCACCATAATGAGCTTATGGTGGTGCTAGTTACCACCAATAGGGCCCTATTGTCAGTCGTTTCTGGTGCATTTCCAACACCAGCACTCCCTGCTGGCAGAAGGGGAACACCACCCCCCCATTCAACAGCATCTTCTCCACCTGCCCCACCATCCCAACGTGGCCGTGGCCGAGGAGCTGCTGCACGTGGCAAGGGCCCTACCACGGCCAAAAAGTCCCGCAAATGAACTTGTGTCCGCATTAATCTTCAACCTTATGTCTTCCCAAATCTTTCATTTAGCTGTGTGTGTCAGCTTCCTGTGTGCAACCCAATCCCGTGCACAGGATACCCACATTTGCCCTTGGTTCGAATGTTTTGTTTGGTTCCCCTGTTGCCCTCTTTTGGCTACCATTACTGTCTGCTGTACTTGAAGTGTTGGTGCTATACTTTTATTTTGAAGCCACCTGATGTGTTCCTAATGATTCTGCTGTGGTTATGTATGCAAAGAATACATTATTTTTATTTTTTTTTTTTTTCGATTTAAAATTCCTGATATGGAAACTTTAATTTTCGGCATGTGCCAAAGAACATGCTTTTAAAATGTTATGTTTTAAATCTTCCTGTAATAAATTGTGTTCAGCTGACATTGGTTCAGGTGCGGCCGTACTGATTGGGCGTTCCGAATGCCTAGCGCATGACCGAGTGGTGTCCGCAAAGCAATACTTGCTTATGAAGACCGCATATTTCCTGCCTTTTTGTTCGTGTGCAGTCGGTGTGCTGTCCGAATGCACGCCTACCAGAATTAGTGCACTCCCTCGTGTACACTCATGTTTACGCCCAGTTTAGCCCACTTTGAATCTACGCCCAAGTGAATACGGTGCACTTTTATGTACAGTATTAGTGAGAACGAGTACGGAGACCTTGCGTGGCACATGCGCATAGCGTTGCCCACGCATGCGCAGACAGCTAAAAAACGCCATCCGAAAGAATTCGGAAAATTACGCATCGACCAGAATAAGGCCCTTTGTGATTCATGGCAGTAATTGGTGGGACATAAATATGTAATCTATATGAGAGAGACCTCCCGTAGGGGCAGAATGACAAGTATACTCTCGGTCTGTGGTGTGGAGCGTTCTCCATATATCTAACATCTGAAGCTGTTTCAGGAATTCAGGGATGCCAAATTTAGGTAATGAGCGGTGGGAGATGGAATTGGACTGTCTATCTAAATGTTAAGAGGAGATCAGATTAAAGTCTCCATATATTATAAAGGGTTCGTGGGAGAGCGGGGCTAGCAGGGCTATTAATTGTTGAAAAAAAAGGGCCTAGAATATATGTTAGGGCATATACAATTAAACATACAAAGGATTGGTTATCTAGTTTCAATTGACACAACAAAAATCGCCCCTCTGGGTCAGATGTAATATTGGAGACAGTGAGCACTCCTCGGGCTTTGGCGTTATAGGATGCTGATGCTAATAACTTCCACTTTAACATATTCAATTTCTGCGTTTCTGATGGAACTGAATGGGATTCCTGAATGAAGGCAATGTCCAACTTTAATTTGTTAACATAGATCAATATTCGTTTGCGTTTTACCGGGGAATTTATCCCTTACACGTTCCAACTACCAATGTTCAAAGGCATATTCACAATCTAGACCGAGGACACAAGTAAAGTATTGCATCATAAGAGAACATAGAGAAGACAATGACATTAGAGTGCAGTGATATGTTTGTGGGTAGAGGGCAAATGGGAGGGAGTTGGGATGGTATCCCATAAGAAGGGGGGTAACAAAAGGGAAAATGACAAACTGCAATAAGAAACTTCCATTTTCAAAGGTACAGGTATGGAGCACCATAGCCAATGCTGTCGAATGTAGTAGCTCACATGTCCCGCTGCCCGTTGAGAAAAGTTAACTAGTGAAAATAGCACCAAAGAGAGTAATTAAGCAGATAAACAGAACATAAGTTTTGCATACTGATCTCAGGAGCAAAGTGATGATAGAGTGTCATCGAGGAGTCTGTGGACGGCTGTCTTCATGATGAAGCTCGTGTCAAGTGTTCTTCATGATGAAGCTATAAAGTTTGTCTTGTTAAATCTGCAGCTGCTAAAATATGTCAGTTAGCAAGTCCATGTGCATAATTTGCTAAAGGTGATGGTGAACTGGCAGATTTTTGACGAATTGACAAAAAGAGGTGACGCTTTGGGGTATAACTTTGTAGATGAACAATAACAATATCCATAATGAACAGAAGAGGTAATTAGTGGAGATGCAATGCGATGGAGAAGGAGATCACAAATAGATCAGAGTGGAAAACTGTAGAAAGTGTGGTTCTGAAGGGTAGTCATTCATAATCTGACATTTGAGTGTGGGTTTGATGAAGCTGTTCCTCTTCAGACAGGTATCTGTTAATTTAGCCGGATAGAGCAAGGCGAACTTGCGCTCCATTTTAATTAAACGAGAGCAGACTGGCGAGAATTCCTTTCTCTGTTTTGTCAATTCGGCTGAGTAATCTTGGAAAAGTAATATGGAGTGACCCTCCCACTGAATTTTTTTCATTTTGTAGGAGGCTGACCAGAACAGTTCCTTATGTAAGTAATTAAGGGATTTAAAGATGACCGTTGGTGAGAGCGTTGCGGTCCTAGCCTACTTGCTTGTTCGATCACCAAGTCGGAGCAGCGGTCAGAGGTATGTAATATGTCAGGGAGTGTATTTTTGAGGAAATGAAATAGGTCAGGGCCTTTCAACGTTTCGCGAAGGCCTACAATGCGGAGGTTGTTACGTATGGACCTGTCTTGTAACTTGTTATGGAGGGCCTGGATATCTCTGGTATGCTTGGAGAGCTCTGGTTTTAATTCAGCTAAATCTGCAAAACATTCCCCCACTCTAATTTCTGTCTCCAGTTCCTGATCCTGAAGTTGTGCCAGTTGTCTATTATCATCGGTGGTTTGCTCTTTAAAAAGAGGTCCCATCGCCGCTCTAATGGAGCTGACTAGGTCCCCTGAGTAACTGGCATAGTGTTGGTCAGCAGTACCTGTTCCTGTTGTCCGGGAGAAGCAGGCTGAGAGTCACAGTCAGATGTCTCTGACATGTCCGACTGGTGTGCTCGTTGGCGCTGTGGCAGGGGAGTCTGTTTGTGGTCTGCTGGGCGCACGGAGGCGGCGCCATCTTGGATTCAGAGGTGCGTGTGCGCTTGTCCTTCTGGCTGCTGTTTTTGGAGCTCAGCATCGTGTGGAGAAATCTCTCCATATGCAGCGCAGGCACTCTGGCGAGATGGTGAGCTGTCTGCTGCTATTTTTGGAGGCTGTAACAGTATTAGTATGTTGGGCTGAGAAGGCAGCGGAGCTTCAAGGGATGCTGCAGCACATCACACAGCCAGAACCTGGAGTCGGGGTCATCATGTTTAGTGTTACTGCACTATATTAACTTGAACACCCCTCCCTGGGGCTGAAGATTACATTTGTAATGATCCGAGGTTGAGTGTTGGCTGGCACTTCTGACAGACGGTAGTGATAGTAAATTAGATAAAATTATAATATATTACAGATGTCTGATATTAATATTTTACTATAAGGAGGGAGTTTCATGCTCGATCCACAGATCCTGCCCCTAAACAGACCCCCCCCCCCCCCTTAGGGTTATTTCCATCCCAATACACCCTTGGTGCATTGTATAGCAGTGATTGGGGCGATGATGACGTGATCACACTGCCACACCTCACCCACCTATGCCACACCCTGTCTTATTGTCCTCCTCACCAAACCATCACCCACCCTCCCTGTGCTGACCTGGCAAGCCCCTCCCAGAGGTGAAAGCCAGAAAATCAGCAAGTACTATAGAAATCATATGGTATATTACATAAATGAATTGAATGCAGTGGAATAAAATTACACTATTCTGTATATTGGTTCATAACCTAAATTGACTCAATATAAATAGTGACTGTAATCACAAAACTTCAGTCATAAAACTGTTGCTGAGAGCATACTGTATAACATTTATTACTTTTCCTGAATCCTATTGCCCTTTCATTTCTTTTACCCAAATACCTTAGAATCTCCTGCTAGCTACAAGATGGCCTCCTGCTCTTTTCTTTTCTTATTATTCCTTGCTTTTACTTCAACCCTTTGCAGCAATGAGAAGATCAGAGGCTTAAATATAAATAAGTATAAAGCAGTTACAGTACATGTGATCTTTCCATTCACTTAGCAGCAGGTGTGCTGGAGTTTATGCTGAAGAAGATAGGCGAACCCTCCCTAGTACATCTGTTTAGATTTATCTTCTATTTCAAATCCATTACTTTCTTGTGTCAATCTATTTAAAGTAGTAATTTGCAAAAGTAAAATGCCTGTGTAAGACTTATCATGCTGAAAAATACACTTTTCTAATGAAAATGCCTCAACTTTTTTGTTTTCTTTATTTATTAGGCACCAGTTTATACAAAACAATATGGCGGGCTTAATCTACTAAACTGACGTGTTCCAGCCAAGTAACAACTCGGGAAGTTCTGAACATGATCAGGTGTGTTTTGTGTGAAAAATGAAGCTTATTTACTAAGCTGCCGTGTTCTCAGGATTCATATTTTATAGTAGTGAAGTGACTAGTGTTTGCCAGCAGCCAAATACATGAACATAAAGCATTAATGGATCAGTGTGAGATCCGTGCGATGCTTCTGTAAGTAAAAGTAATAGAAAGAGTTAAATAAAATCTTACATTTGGCCTGCCCCTCCTCCTAAGCATAACCAGCCCTTTGAGAAAGCGCTGGTTCGAAAACACAGCAAGAAGAGACATAGGCTGGCCTATACATTTTTTGTTATGCACATACAGTTACAATTAGAGACAAACCACATAACATTATATGATACTGTGTGTGCATAACACATATTACCACTGTTTGGTTGGGAAACACTGTATCAGAATTTTTTTTTTTTTTGCAGATACAATATCAATTACATTCAGTATACAGTAGTAGTAGTAGTACGTTTATTTATAAGGAGCCACAAAGTGTCCGCAGCGCCGTACATAGCAAACAAAAAAAATAATTACAAGGTAACGTACAGGGTGTGTTGATAAAAACCAGCATAAATAGGGTATAGCTGGTAGAACTAAAATCAGCATCAGTTCTGAAGTAGGTGTCGAAATTGTCGAGGAGACTGAAGATGAAGTAGAGGAAGGGAAGAACCGGGCAGGAGCACTGGTGAGGTAAAGAGGT
Organism: Crinia signifera; assembly: GCF_055691185.1. Taxonomy (NCBI): domain Eukaryota; kingdom Metazoa; phylum Chordata; class Amphibia; order Anura; family Myobatrachidae; genus Crinia; species Crinia signifera. The sequence goes on from NC_139218.1 coordinate 255,776,235, forward strand.
AGGGTGAGTACGCGAGGAAGGAGGGCCCTACTCATAAGAGTTAACAGACTAAAAGGAGGTGGGTGGACGAACGAAAAACAATACGATTAGTAGGAACGGATGGAGGGGTAGGGTAGGCAGGATAGGAGGAGCAAAAGAGGTTAGGAGGAGGAGGGATAGGCCAGTCGGAAGAAGTGGGTTTTGAGGGAGTGCTTGAAGGAGGTAAGGGAATCAGAAAGCCTGATGGGTGACGGGAGGTTGTTCCAGTGCAGGGGGCAGCGCGAGAGAAGTCTTGGACACGGGAGTGGGAGGAGGTGATTAGGTGAGAGGTCGGTTGGCGGCGGAGCGAAGAGGACGGGAGGGAGTGTGGATAGAGATCAGTGAAGAAAGGTAAGGAGCGGTGGAGGAGGAGAGAGCCTTGTAGGTGGTGGTGAGGAGTTTAAAGAGAACCCGGAAAGGAATGGGGAGCCAGTGAAGAGATAGACAGAGGAGGTGGAGCGGTGGGAGAGGAAGATGCGCCTAGCAGCAGCGTTAAGAATGCATTGAAGAGAGCCGAGAAAGTCGGCTCCTGATTGGTCGCTAGGCGGCCAATAGAATTCATTCTGAGGAGAGGCGCCGAGTATGAAATATCTCAGCATCTCTCCTCAGCGCGATGCGGAGACAGCGGGGACCGGCGACAGCTTGAACATTACCTGGATTACGTCGGACCAAGAGAAGACTTCTTCAGCGCAGGACCAGGTGAGTAGGATTTCCTTCCACAGCTCGAACATGGACTTCTTCGGACCCGGACACCGCCATGGACCTGGAGGACGACGCAGACAGCCGACATGGACCTGGAGGACGACGCAGACAGCCGACATGGACCTGGAGGACGACACAGGACATCAGGACCAGGGCTACCTACGGGATCAAGAAAGGTAAGTATCAGTATGTGTGTAATGTATGTATTAAACTTTTATTTTCATTGTGTCAGTGTGTTTATTGTACTATTTTTTTAACTGTGGAACTACAAGTGCCAGCGGGCCCTTTAATGCCCAGCAGGCTGGGACTTGTGGTTCTCCAAGTCCCAGCTTGCTGGGGAGGCTTGCTGGCACTTGTAGTGCCACAGTAAAAAACAATAGTTTAATCTTTTTTTTGACACCATAATCAGCCCGATGCCCACCGCCCAGGGGCATCGGGGACAGTACCAGGCTTCAGCCTGGTCAGGTAAGTCCTGGAGGGGGGGACCCCTTCATTGGGGGGGTCCCCACTCCCCCAGGGCCCCTGGCCAGGCTGACCGGTCAGGGGGTTAATGTTTTGGCCGCGGGACCTTATATCATAAGTGTCCCCCGGCTGTGACATTACCCTGCTGGCTGGTTGTGCCTGGGACTGGTTCTTGAAATACGGGGGACCCCTAGTCATTTTGTCCCCCGTATTTTGGGAACCAGCCCCGGACCTGGAGCCTGGGGCTGGTTGTAAAAAATCGGGGAACCCCTATTTGTCGGGTTCCCTGATTTTTAATTACCTGCCCCGGCTCCTTCAGCCTGGTGCTGGTTTCGGCTGTGGGGGGGACCCCACGCCGTTTTTTTTTAATATTTATTTATTTTTCTATTTTTTTTTACACTCTGCAGCCTGCACGGATCTGACTGATCCGTGCAGACTGCTAGAAAAATTTGTATTAGCGGCCGTATATATGGCCAGCTAATACGAATTGTTACACCATCGGAGGGTTACAAAGCAGTCGTATCTGACTGCTTTGTAATTTCCCCTCCGGAACACGACTTTGCATAAGACTAAAACAGTCGTATGCAGCCGTAGGGGAAATACCAATACGAAAAACTAGGTTTTTCATATTGGTAAATTTCCCCCGTTCTCTCATTCCTTTTTTCCCCAAAAATGTAGCAGTGTAATGTGGGCTGGGTGAAATGAGGGAGATTGCTAGACTAATGAGGGAGAGAGAGAGATTGCTGCTATTTCAGGGAGTCTCCTGCAGAATGCAGGAGGGTAGGCAGCTATGCCATTAAATTGGCCTAGTTCTGAAAACAAGTCACTTATACTAGCGTCAGATTTTGAGTGACTTCTTCGGGGCCACTAAAATCGTCTCTCATTACATACTGTATGCTTAGAAGGAGGGACCTCATTCTGTTTATTTTTTTAATTTGAACTCTTTTACTGTAACATACAGAACCACTGCACGGTTCTCACTGATCCGCAGTTACATTAGGCCTTATTCTGGTTGGAGCGGCCGGGCCGTACGCGTACGTCCCGGTGTTTTTCATGATCTGCGCATGTGCAGATACGCTAATGCGCCGGCGCGAACACTCCACAACGCTTACGGCCGCGTCTCAACGTGCGAAAAAACCTGTACGCGAGTGTACGGGTAATGGGGGCGGCATAGGGGCGTGTTGATGGGAGCGGCCGAAATAATGAGGGAAAATGGGCGTAAATATGGGCGTACACGGGGGTGTGCACCAAAAATGAGCGGTGCTACTACCGCACGATCGCCTAAAGCACCGTTCATTTCGGACACCAGACAGGCGCCCGGCAACCGCCAGCTCAGACCACCCCTACAGATACCGCATGCCAGCGTGCGCCTGGGATTGCTAATTAACGCTGATTACTACTCAAACACATACACCTGAATGTAATAAGCAATGCTGCAGTCTATTAAGTCCAAAGCATGATTTCACTACCTGCAAGCCACACACACAGCACGCAAACACATTGGAAGCTTCTCTTTCTATACTTCTCCACATTTAAACGTTTGTTTAATTTAAGGTAAGAATCTTTTTAAGACCTGCTTATATACGCTAAGGTAGGGATTTGCTAAACAGTTAGACACATTCACTACGTGCTTTCATAGACTTTACACAGTAGCACACTCAATCTACACAAGTCGACATGTGTCAACGTGTTCACTCTAATACAAACATAGGTTTTCTATTTAGGATACAATAACATAAACCACATCTAACACCTACAAAGGATGTTTCAGCAATGTTTGAAGGCCATGACCACTATTTTGCACACAATCTTTGTATAGTACCCAAAATACTGAACTGTACCACTATCTTATCTGCTATGAATTGGATTTGACTACACTCTGGATGTAAGATGCCACCAATCAGATTATTGCACTCACATCTCTCTAACAAAGGATTCCTACATCTGCTTATGACACTGTCAAATCATATATATTTAAAAAGTTATGCATGTTTGTTCACAAGCTATTTTATCATGTTTGGCCCATTCACACATCTTTTTTTAGGGAGGACACATATGCATTCCTACACAAATGTACCTTTTCACCCTTGTTTGTCTGCCTCACCCACTCCATGAGGAAAGCATTGTTCTGGACCTGCTTTTACCTACTACTGTAGGAGCTACCTCACCTGCACACAAACTGCTTTCTCACCTATGAAGTTGCTCTGCACATGTGCTGACACAAACTAATTAGCTGGGAAAAGCTGGATAGGAACATGGTAATGGCCATGGAGAGGGTTACACATGGGAAACTTCTACCACACTTCATCAAATGTTCAAAAATACCCTGGTCAGTAAGTACACATAAATCTAGTATTTGTTTCACACAAGAAATTACACAGACCACAATTTTGATTTAATTGGGTAAAGAAATTTATTTGCTGTTCAGCATCACAGCTTATTTCACACTTTAATGTAAGAAATCAAATAAACAAATAAAATAGACACAAAAATAAAAAAACTGCCAGAACAAGAGGTTGCATATCTCTAAACATGTGTTACCCTGCAAATGCAATGGTGAAAGAAATGGGGACACCAGAATACGTACTGCAACAACCAGGGTGAATACTAAGCAAGATACACACCACCAAAAAAAAATATCCTGCATTTGTAGAGGTCAAAATACGAACTTTCATGCCCATGGCACGCAAATGGATCGATGGCCAACTCAGGAAGCGGATGTCCAGTGCAATTTAAACCTTTGGGCTCCAACCACAGAGGAAGTGAACCAGGTCTCATTTGGGCCCTTTTTTGCCCCTTTTAGATGGGGCCTTGGGGACAGGGGCCTTTGGCTCAGCTGGCTTTCGGCGTCTTCCCCTAGTCGACACAGGAGGGTCAGCAGAGGTGGAAGGTTGGGGAGCAGCTTGGGGTGGGGCAGCAGATGGGGGATTGTCCCTTAGGGACCTGGCGGTGGACAGCTGCTCCGCAAGAAGTTCATTCTGGCGGCTGAGGTGTTGGCCAATGCTTACTATGCCAGCCGCCAGAGTTTCATTAATGCGGTTCAAGCCCTCAACCTGCAGCTTGTTTGTGGCCTTCCACTCCGCCAGAAAATCCGCCACCTGCTGCTGACGGATCGCAGCATCCACCCCTTGCTGCTCGATCCTCTCCAGCGTCACCAACAGGCTCTCATCCCATGTCTCCTGTGGCTGGGGCTGGGGGCGACGTCTTGGTGGAGGCTGGACCACTTGCTCCACCTGTGGCTCTGCAGAGGAAGATGCTGCCGGTACATCCTGGGTTTCTGCTTCTGCTAGGATAAGAATTGAAAACAATGTCACCATCACATACGCAATAAAAAATATCTTTCTAAATACAATGCATTACTGTGACTTACCATCAAAAGCAGCATCAAAGACCTCCGCCGGGAGCTCACTGTCCATATTGGAGATCCCCCTGATCTCCCCCACATCAATCACGTCCAAGGAGTCCTGCTCCAGGGGGGTATACTCCAAATGGTCAGGCATAGGACCTCTCCCGGTGGACATGCTGTGGTTGTACCGGTCAGTCATCTTCCTCTTCAGTGTACTTTTGAAGTCAGTCCACCTACAAGTTTAAAAATACAAATATCACCATGAGATATGTGCACCACTGTGCTACGTGTAGGGTTACCACCTAGTCCCTTAAATTCCGGACACATGTTAATTACACAGGTTCTGTGGCAGTTTAAAATTAGGTGAAGTGGAGTCTTGAAGTCAGCCAGCCACAGAACCTGTGTAATTAATATGTGTCCGGAATTAAAGGGACTATGTGGTACCCCTAGCTACTTGACATTTCCTAGTGTGGGTGCTCTTATGTTTTTTTGCCATATGTGTCCCACACACACATTCATGTCTAAATTAGGAGGCATTTCAGTGTCTCATCTCATTCATTAGGCCACTAAATGCACATACATACATCACTATGCAGAAATGACATCATCCATGGCCAAATTATGCACCTCCACCTGGTGTGAAACTACACATTCCACCATAGCTTGACAATGTGGTTATTATGGAGTAATTTAACTATGGAATGGCATACTGGGATGTGTAGTTTCTCACCAGCTACATGTGCACAGTTTGGTCATTCTTGTTTCAGTAGCATCATATGGAACATGTTACAACAACTCTTTCAAAAACACACTTTCTCTTGTCCCATCACATACTTCACATGAGCAGAACTGTGCCCATAACCTCACATCACACCAATGGTGCATGTTTCATATATCAATGTGGGTTATTAGACATGGTTGTGTTCACATGTGACATTGAAGTGTAGCACTATCTACAAACACACCTTTCTATTAGTCTCAAAACATACATGTAACATATGTACACACATATGACATCAGGGGGACAAAGACCAGGGCAATTTTTCAGCAGTCTCCAGCAGGAACTGAGGCCCTTATTCTAGTTCACTCTTTCTGCCCAAATATTTCTTTGATGGACAAAACCATGTGCACTGCAGGTGAGGCAGGTGTAAAACCCCACCCAAATCTGATTATCTCTGCACAAGTAACACCTGCCTCACCTGCAGTGCACATGGTTTTGTCCATCTAAGAAATATTTGGGCAGAAAGAGTGAACTAGAATAAGGGCCTCAGTTCCTGCTGGAGACTGCTGAAAAATTGCCCTGACAAACACACTAACCTTTTCTTCACCGCGTCCCAATTTCTGACCACTGGTGCCACCTGGTTCACTTCCTCTGTGATCTTCTCCCAAAGGTTTCTCCTTGCACTGGCACTAGGCTTCCTGGTTGCCAATTCAATCCATTCGCGTGCCCTGGGCACTAGAATTCGCATTTCGGCCTCTACAAATGCAGGGTTTCTCTTTCTGGTGGTGGTATCCTGCTCAGTCCTCACCCTAGATGTTGCAGCACGTTTTCTGGTGGCCCCAGTTCTCTCACCATGCACCTGCTGGGTCACACCTGTTTGGAGAGATGCAACCTCTTGTTCTGGCTGGTTGCTTGGCCCTTGTGGAGCTGGTGGAGGTTCAACAGGGCCTGTTACTGAGGGGCCCGCTTGATCTTGCAGGCTACTCCTCTCTTGGGCCCTCCTTCTCCGCTCCTGTTCCCTCTTGTTCAGTGCATCAAGCAGGGATTGTGCTGTAGCTCTCTGCAGAGCGTCCTCAGCTGCGGAATCGTCTGAGTCAGACATGTTTGCAGCAATTGTGGGCTGCATCTGACTGAATATTTATATGTTAATCTCCCGCCATGAACAAGGGGGCGTATATTTTTCCACGCAATGTAGATGCAAATTTACGCCGATATTTCCCGCCGATAATTCCCGCTTACATTACGCAGGTCTCAACGCACCTGATCAATCACCTGTATATGCACATACACAGGTTGTGGAGCATTGTGGGCTACATCGTGAAATGTGTGCACCTGTCATTCCAATGATGAGTGTTGTCAGCTGGTATCTGTTGGAGTTCGTGTATGCTTTGTGAGTCACATTTCAAAACATCACGTTACAATGCTTTCCTTACATATGTAATGTGTATGAAATTGTCATACAGCAACATGTCGCATTGTGGCCCTTTAAGCAGCGTAGTTATAAGTAGAGGGTTGCGTGTATTATTTTCCGCACACTGTAAATACAGTACTCCTCTCCATGGAAATCGGTGTATCGTGCCCCCTTTAAGCAGCGTAGTTATAAGTTGATGGTTGCGTGTATTATTTTCCGCACACTGTATATACAGTTCATCTCTACATTGAATGCATGCTGTTGGTTGTGGTGTGTGTATATCGGAACGGTCCGAGTAAGTTTCTATTCGCATCCAGTTTGTTAATGTAAGAGGGATTAATAAAGTTAATACCAAACAAACAATTTTTTCGACCAATCAGCAAGCACCAAAAGTGATATATGTACCTGCAATTAATAACTGCGCCATTGCCACTATGACTTGTAATCGAGCTAGGCCCTTTTCCACCCCTGAGCTGTTGGCCCTGGTCGACGTTATGGACCGTCACCTGGGGCCCAGGGGCCCATATGTTAGCAATGCGGACAAGCGGCGGGCGTATACTGCTGCCCGCCGCCTGATCTTCTCGACGACCGGCGTCCGCAGAAGCCTGGGGCAGGTTGAGCGGCGCTGGTCAGACCTGCGCCGGCGGCAGCCAGTTTTTCTCAGCAGCCTTTGCCGCCATATTGCCCGATGTAAGTTTTGATTACTAGTATGTCAGCGTTTTTTAGCAATGTTTTGTGTACTTTTTATAAATATGTTCCTGAGTATGGGGGTGTATATGGGTGTGTATATGGGTGTATATGGGGGTATATGGGGTGTATATGGGGGTATATGGGGTGTATATGGGGGGATATGGGGTGTATATGGGGGGTATATGGGGGGTATATGGGGGTATATGGGGGTATATGGGGTGTATATGGGGGTATATGGGGGGTATATGGGGGGTATATGGGTGTATATGGGGGGTATATGGGGGGTATATGGGGGTATATGGGGTGTATATGGGGGTATATGGGGGGTATATGGGGGGTATATGGGTGTATATGGGGGGTATATGGGGGGGATATGGGGGGTATATGGGTGTATAGGGGGTGTATAGGGGGGGTTTAAGTAGTTGCTCAGTTTTTGGGTGTAGGATATCAATTAGTTTGCATGATAAATGTCTGAAATATCACAGCAATGATAATTTTGAAGGTTATGAGCATGACTAATGTGAATTTTTCTTTCCCCCTTTTTTATGAAACCCAATCTTCGATTTCTATGCCATCAACATGAACATTTCAGCACGGGCAAGAGCCCGCAGAGAAGCCCGGGAGCAGGCACGCCGGGACCAGGCAGCCCAGGAGCAGCCGGAAGAGGAGGAGGAAGAGGAGGAGGAAGAAGAGGAGGAAGAAGAGGAAGAAGAGGAGAAGGAAGAGGAGGAGGAAGAGGAGAAGGAAGAGGAGGAGGAAGAGGAGGAGGAAGAAGAGGAGGAGAAAGAAGAGGAGACACTGGCTGTAGCTGGGGCCCACACCATTTCTCCATCCCCTTCCCCCTCCCCAACCCCCACCCCCACCCCCTCCCCAACCCCCACCCCCACCCCCACCCCCTCCCCAACCCCCACCCCACCCCCTCCCCCTCCCCAACACTGGAGACACTGGCTGTAGCTGGGGCCCACACCATTTCTCCATCCCCTTCCCCCTCCCCAACCCCCACCCCCTCCCCAACCCACACCCCCACCCCCTCCCCCACCCCCACCCCCACCCCCTCCCCAACCCCCACCCCCACCCCCTCCCCAACACTGGAGACACTGGCTGTAGCTGGGGCCCACACCATTTCTCCATCCCCTTCCCCCTCCCCAACCCCCACCCCCACCCCCTCCCCAACCCCCACCCCCACCCCCTCCCCCTCCCCAACACTGGAGACACTGGCTGTAGCTGGGGCCCACACCATTTCTCCATCCCCTTCCCCCTCCCCAACCCCCACCCCCACCCCCTCCCCAACCCCCACCCCCACCCCTGAACAGCAGCAGGAGGAGGTGGCAGCCCTAATGAGGGAGATTGTATTGACCCTCCTGTACCTCCAGATCCTGTTTGGACTTCTGGAGGCCCGGATTTAATTTTTTTTTATCCCCCCCCCCCCTTATTATTGTTGTCCGAAATTAAAGTTTATGTACAGTTCGAACTTGCCTGTGTTTTTACTAATAAATATGTTAGAGGGCTTGTAAGGGTAGGTACATACAGATGTGTACTGTAAGTTATACTTGTAATTTGAGGTGAGGGGTAATGATTGATGTGTGAATGTGTGTGTTTTTGAGTAAAATAACACATAGTGAAAATGCATGAATGTTTAATGTTGTTCGATTAAAACATCACACATAACATCAGGGTAGGTATACATGTTACACATTTTGGACAAACTAATTATGGACATAATTTAGTACATATACAGAAACACCAACAGAACTTGATTTAAAAGTAACAGCAATATGGGGACACATAGATAGTGATTAAAATGCCACATTAGAACATAACAAATATACATGTAATGAGGGTTCAAATGTTGGTTTATTAGGTCTTTATTAAGGTAGACAATTGAGTTAATAGAAAACAATAATTGAATAACAAATAGATTAATTAATCAATTGTCAGATTAGTAGTTGAGAGGCAAGATTTGCAGGTCCATATATGTGAAGGGTATGGCAGCGTACACGGACGTACGCTCACTCTCACGAGCGGTGACATAACCTGTGTTTTCCATTGAAAACAATAGGGACCCGTCCGTGCAAACTGGCGTACGCTCAGATCTCCGCAAGAAGTCGGTGGGGAGACGGAGGAAAGACGTCCGTAAACGGCGCCGTACGCTCAGTTGTACGCCTGTTGTCGGAGTGCAAGGGCTGGGCCGTCCGCGTACGTTGCCGTACGCTCATTTGTACGCCACTCCCCTTCTACGGTATTTCTGCCCGTACGTAAGCGGCTGATTTGTGGGTGGACCTAACCCTTACGACCGCGTACGGCTAGCGTACGTTAATGGCGAACGTACGCACGTTTGGCCGCTCCGATCAGAATAAGGCCCATTATCTCCAGCCTAGCGATTGCCATCTCCAGCACCAACATCCTTCTTCAAAAGAACAATTCCATCTTGCACCTATTTTCTTTGCAATATGTGCTCTTTGGGGCCTAATATGTAAAACTTCCATCCTGTCTACCACTGCAGTGCCACAAATTTTTGTGATGCCCACCTGTGTTGCTTATCTTAGTCATCCGGCTACCTCAGTGCAACTCTTTAGCCTTTTTTACAAATTCACTTGGCACTCAAAGAGTTAAAGAAAACTACTCACAATTTGTGTAAGACCGGCCATGCATAATTCTAATGCTGGTGTGCTTTGTCTTACTCCCAGCAGGCCCCTCTGTGCACACATGAGGTCACACAGACATCATTATATCATGCGCGTTATACAAGAAAAAGATGACTCTCTTTGTTGGGGCACTGCTTAGTCAAAAAAGTTATTTGTTAATAGATTATGCTCTTAAAAAACTATACTCCTATGCACTTACTAATGTACTTTTACACTCTCTAATTACAGTATATAGTACTAGATGATGGTTTTTTGCACAAGTGAATAGCAAAAAAATGTGAAAAACTAAATGTAGTGTGTCAAAACAATAACTAACTAATTTATTTTTTGTTTCAGCTTTGTTAGTCAATGTCCTCAATTGAGGTGTTTATCACTCCCTAGAGGCATTTCATTTGACACAGCTGAATTTTTTGTATTATGCGTGAAAAAAGTTTTTTTTTTAATATCAAACTTGTGAAACATAAATTAAGTGTTTTAAAAATAGGCAAACGTACTTTTCTTGCTGGGTGACTGTCTTCAGACGGATAGCCACAATGTTTATATAATCCTCTGTGGGAAAATAGTAGCTAATGCGCTGATATACTACCACTGAGGCAAATTTACATACAGATGGGGCCGGGCTCTTCTTTGCTGGTGAATTGCCAGAACGTCACCGCTGGCGATCCGCCAGCAGCCCGGCTCGCCATCTGACGCACACACGCGTCTCAGTTTACGGTCGGCGGGGCGACGGGAACCCTGTCCGTCTCCGCTTCAGGGAGACGGACAGGGTTGGGGGGGGGGGTGCGGGGAGGTGGTGGGGACCCTGGGTGACCGCCGGGGGAAGCGCCATCGGAAGGGGACGCGCGCTCATATCGTGTGCGTGAGTCCCCTTTTGCTGTACAGATGACGGGTGGCTGGGGTCGCCATCGCCATCCCCTGCAATGATGAGACCTACCCCATCTGTATTATTATAAACTTTACATAGTATCACAGGAGAAATGAGGGATGAAAAGTATCTATCAATATAAGTTACTGAAATGAAAGACTGCTCCCTTACCGACTGCTCCCTTACTGTTCTGCCATGTGTCTCTAGGACAGTGAACGGTCAGGATAAGGGCGCAATTAAAATAGAGGTTTATTGGAAGCAGTAGAAATAAGGACATGAGGATCTGCTGTTGGAGTCCAGTGCCCGGTTTTGCCCCTGTTAGATGGCTCCAGTTCAGGGAGTCAAGATGGAGCTGGCTGCAATGAGCGTCCCCTAGTGAGGTATAGTAGTTAGTACAATATTACAATATTGATAATAGGTCTGTAAGAAGGGACAGATTTTTAAATGGGATCTCACTACAATATGGCCCTTATTCTGATTGAGTCGGACGGCTCCGTGTGCAGTCGGATGGCAGATGATTGGTATTTGTGCATGTGCAGAGGCGTATCTGCGCATGTGCGAACGCCTCGCACGTCCAAACATGGAGTGAGGTCCGGGCAGAAAACGATCTTACGGAACCGTCTGGCCAGGGGGTGGAGAGGGGCGTGAAGGGCTGTTTGGGCTCATTACCATATGTGTACGCCCCGCGATTCATGGGCATTCCCATTCGCATGGTAATGCGGCCGTGATGCACGTGTGGGGGACGGACAACTGACATAGCCGGATGTCAGCTGCCCGCCCATATCCCTGCTTTCATATGAAAAAATGTCTGAGTGCTCTGGAGCACTTGGTGCTGCGTGACCATTCATAATTCCAGTCCAGTGATACTGCGGTATAATTCCAGTCCAGTGATACTGGTGCATAAATTCAGTCCTGTGGAACTGCTGTTAAAGTGCAGTCCAGTGATACTGCTGTATAATTCCAATCAAGTGATATTGCTGCATTAATTCAGTCCAGTGGTACTGCCGAAAAAGTTCATTGGTCGCCGTTAAAGTCGGGGTCTTGTTTTTAAAACTTCCATCCTGTCTGTCACTGCAGTGCCACTGCTAGATGGGCCACGTGCTTGTGCAACCCACATGTGCAACCCACTGATCATCCAGCTAGCTCTGTGCAACCTTTTGGTCTAAATACAACATTGTGAGGTGTATAGCATAGATTAGAAATGAGTGGAAATGAATGAAATTGAGGTTAATAAAAGCGTAGGAGAAAAAAAAAAAACAATTATGCAACTTTAGGTGTTTTTATGTTTAAAAAAAAAAATCCAGATCCAAAATAGAAACATGCAAAGGGTGGTGTTTTGGGAGAGACCCATATCTGAAACACAGCCAGATATACAGACCCAAAACACAAAACACGAAAAGTACCCAGTGCACAACCCTACTTCTACATCTTCCCCTCCAAATCCTACCTCAAGAGTGTAAAATCATCTTAAACCTTGCATTGTAATGGCTCCTTGATAACTAACCCCAGATGGTCATGGTTACCATTCTTTAATACAAACAAATGCCAAAAAACAGGGTGGCAGTGTAGGAATTTGTAAAGGAAAAAGAAGCAGAAACTTTAATAACAACCAGATACAATATAAACCAAAGAAGGGTCGTATTTACCCCTTGACCAGGACTGAACTCCACAGGGGCACCAAACAAATGAGTGTTGCCACCCACGGCTATGGAGTATAATCACATACTTGTGACAGTACCCAATTTGCCTTACTTGGCAAAGCCTGGCCCATGAACACACACAGCAGCAGGAATCACTATTACTGGCACCAGTGTCGAGACAGTGCACTACCCTACAGTGAAAATAAACTACAGCTCCTGGTAGCCTTTGCTGCCATTAGCTCACCAGAGCAAGACCTGTCAGGTGCTGTGCTTTATTTTGAGTTTGATCACTGTAGCGCATGGCTGTGCATGCTGAAGCAAGGGCCCTAAGGAGCTATTCTTTATGTTGAGTTTAAACATTGTAGTACAGTGATATGGTGCCAGTAACAGTTGCTTGAGTCCAGGCTGTTGTGCGAATCTCTTGGCCTTGCACTGCCCAGTGGGGCACACAAGATTCTACCTTCTAGGCGCATATGGCATTGCTGGTCTAGGGCCATATTAAGAGCATTATAGAGAGCGCTGATATATTCCACCACCTGATTTTTTTTACCGATATTTCAAAACATGATACAGTATGTACAACTTCTTTAAGTAAAATTACATTTTTAATTAAGAATTCTTCCCTTTAAAATTCCATGATGGCATTCATTCACTTCTTTCAAGATGATGTGACAACCCAACACGTTTCGTCTTTTAAAAAGACTTCATCAGTGGTTTTTTTTTTCCACAAAAATACAGTAATGATTCAAACAATGATGCAATTGATGCTCTTTTCAGAGATCCCACAATAAAAGGTTAAATTGTCCCATCGAACAATCCGTGACCAATGTCTCAAGGGAAATATAGAAATATATCACTCAGTTTTCCAACATCAATCAATTTTGGACGGTAGAAAGCCAGTAGGTGGCAGTGACCTGTCACATAGGATTTAAAGTTAGACGGAACTTCCCTCAATAGTGTAAGGGCATAGGCGTGCGCAGCCCATTTTATTAGGGGGTGCACCATTGGAGGGGCATGTCTATCACCGCCTACTGGGCGTGTCTATCACCGCCTACTGGGCATCAATACAAACTAAACAGACAGTGACTTATTTATGTATTTGGGCTTCATAATGAGTCCCCCCCCCAAATACACACAGTAGAAACAGGGACAAAAATTTACATAATATTGCCCATTACACATTATGCCACACTCCGTAATGCCCATTACACATTAGGTCACAATCCATAATGCCTACAAAACTTTATGCCACACTCCGTAATGCCTATTACACATTATACCGTAACACCGTAATGCCCATTACATAGTATGCCAAATGCTGTAATGCCCATTACATCATATGCCACACACCATAAATCCAGTTGCACATTATACCCCACACTGTAATGCCAATTCCACATTAGAAAACATGCCTTATTATCCCACATCAGTGCCGGGCGGGGACAGTGGACGGGCAGAGAGTGGTGGGCTACAATGCCCCTTAAAGAAGCAAAAGAGAGAACGAGGGGAGTGAGTGAGAGGAATAGAGTGGGTGTCATGGAAAGAGAGATGGGGTGGTAGAAAAATGAGAGGGACAGTGTCAGGGAGAGAGACAGACAGACAGACAGAGTGAGGGGAAAGACAGTATCAGTAAAAGAGAGGTAGAGACAGTGTCAGGGAGGGGAAGAAAATGTCAGGTAAGGAGAGAATGTGTCAGAGAGAAGGATAAAAGCATAAGGAACAGAGAGAGGGAGAGAGGAAGAGAAAGTGTCAAAGAGAAAGGAGGGCAGACAGAGTGTCACAAAGCACTAAGCAAAAATATGTGTACATAAAATGTTTGATTAAAGGTGAAATAGTAACAAAATGCCCGTGTATATATACTCCAAATAATAGCACCCTCCCACCCACCTTTCTCCATTCAGACAGAGAGCGACCACTACCAATTGCACACCCAGCTCTCCCTCCCCCTCTTTCTTCCCTGTCCCATCCTGAATCAGCTCACCTGAGCTAATGGGCAGCACCGCATCCTATCTTCATGGCTCTTCTCTCATGGCTAATGGGCAGCACTGGCATGTCAATTGCAGCACACTGTGACAGTGGCCCTTATTCAGGTTCATTCGTTCGCATGCACAGACGCACGCAGTGTTACACTTTATAACAGCACGTACGCATCTTGCAGAGTCACGCCTATAGGGCTTGCGAACTCATGCGTTCGCTCCCATACTAAAAAGGGTGTGGCCTTTCATTGCGTGCAATTAAAACTGCTCGCACGCGCCAACACATTTTCACACGCACCACAGTGTGCGTGCGAACATGCTCTTGTCCCTAATGTGAGTTGACACATGTCGACTAATGTTGACAGTGCAAGCATGCTACACATGGCAGAGTGAAAATGTACATAAAGGTATGTTATATAAGGGCAAGTAATAAATGTGTTAAGTGCATTTGCGTTTGTGGCCTACAATTCACCTTACCATAATAATTTAAATGTGTCTGCTAACACTTGTTTGGTTTTGTGATGCAAACTGAAGTGGAGCAGAGTTAAATGATTATCACAATCAACCAATAATTGGTCACAATGGTGTTCAGGTGCTATTGATTTCCCCATTTTGCTACTGTGTTTTAAGCGTACGAATGAGCAGTTCACAAGAAGTATGGTGTGCGAAACTGAAAACCTGCTTTGAGCTTGCGAAAGTTTTGGAGTTTGTGTGGGAACAATCCCTGTTGCAGTCATGCGAAAGCAAACCCACCACTCGAAGTGAACGCCCACGTGTACGCCCATGTGTACGCCCAGTTTTGCTCATTATACTGGACGCGCCCATACAAACGCCCACATCACGCCTACTGGCTAATCCTTCGGTCGGACGAAAGAAACCGCTTGGAAGATTGCTTGCGAATAGGAATTTCGCAGTTTGCACATGCGCATTGCGTACACTGCACATGCGCAATGAGAGTAGTTGGGTGATACATGCGAATGCGCATGCGAACGTGTCAATGTGAATAAGGGCCAGTGTATGGGGGGCACGGGGGGAGATCCATGCAGCTCTGCAACATGTAATAATAGAGCATTTATGCTGCATAGCAACTGTAATGGACACCATGAGCCCGGCGCCGCCAACAGGGTTATTTAATAATATCATAGGCTCTATTAAATAATCCTGTCAGCGGTCCCGGGCTCATGGTGTCCACTACACTTGCTCTGGTGCAAATATGCTTCTGCATAAGTGCTATCAGTGGAGGAATGAAAGGGGATCCGCTCCGCTGCAATTGGAAGCAGACTACTGAGGTGCTGGGTACCGGCGTCACTGCTTACCAGTCCGTTCCCCGCTACATGCTCATGCTGGGCTCCAGAGCCCCGATCACCGTAAGTTCTGCTGCTGCACCCGAACTTCCGGTTTCTAGCTGTGCGCAAAGCACAGGGAGCGCCTGTCTGCAAGTTTCACCTGCCTCGCTTCCTGAATGTCACCATGGGCATGAGGAGAGCCGCCGCTGCCGCTGGTACTGTGTGTGTGCAAGCATGAGGGGGGACATTAGGAGGTGCCTGTGCACCCCCGGCACCCCCCGTGCGCACGCCTATGTGTACGGGATAAATCCCCAAAATTGTGTCTGTGCCTGGAAACAGGACAACTCAGGAAAACCTCCAGCTGACACTATATATAGTGGTTGAAGTGGGAATTTTAAAGTGTTTGTATGGAAAATTGAAATTAATTTAGTATTCAACCTAGGGTACTGTATAGTATTGCACACTGTAGGGTGTGATCACCCAGTATGTCTGGGGTGGTGAGGCAGACAGTGTTGTGGGATATTGAGCGGTGACAGAGAGGCAGTAGGTGACAGGGATAAGATGATAGAAAGAGGAGTGGGTTATAGCAAGAGGGTACTGGAGTAAGTGACAGAGAGTGGGAGATGTAGAAAAGCAGTGACTTAAAGGGAAAGGGTGATGGAGAGGTAGTGGTGACAAGGTGGCAGACAATTGGTGATAGAATCAGTGGGTGATAGGCAGGGTGTGACAGGGAGTGGATGACTGCAAGAGGCAGTGGGTGATGAAGTGAGTGATAGTGAGTTGGTGACAGGAAGAGGCAGTGGCTTACAAGAAGAGAGTACCAGAGAGAGGCAGTGGGTGACAGGCTGTGGGTGCTGGAGAACAGTGGGTGACCAAAAGGTGGTGACAGGCAATGGGTAATAGGGAGTGACAGATAGAGGCAGAAGCTGCAAGGGGAGAGTACCAGAGAGAAGCAATTGGTATTGGAGAGAAGCAGTGGAGCACAGGTAGTGGGTGATGCAGAGAAGCCGTGGGTGACAAAAATATGGTGACAGGGACTCTATTGCTACTCTGTTACACAGCACATACACAATTAATAGGGCTTTATATTACTGACAAACCCCCCAGAAAACATTATTGACCCCCCAGCAAACATTACTGACAACCCCCCCCAGCAAACATTACTGACCCCCCCCAGCAAACATTACTGACACCCCCAACAAACATTACTGACACGCCCCAGCACATATTTATTACTGACACCCCCGCAAAACATTAATGACATCCCCCATCAAAATTACTGAAACCCCCTTACAGCACACATTACTGACCCACCCTCCAGAAAACATTACTGACACCACCCCTCCAGAAAACATTACTGACACCCCCAGCCAGGGCTTAAAGTGGTCATGCAGAGGTGGGGGAACTCATTTCTGTATGCCATCTAATTACTGTCCCTCCCCTCCCCCTATTAGGCAGAGACAGGGCAAGCAGTAGGGTATTTAGCACCCCCCCCCCCGCAAACTAGAATGGTTTTCTGTGAGAATTACTGTTCAGGGACAATGTGGAGCTCAATATGTTCCAACTCACCATTAGAGGTGGTGGAACTTAGTTCCACCCCGTTTCCCCTCACTTTAACCCCTGCCCCCAGCAAACATTACTGAGACCCCTTCCCCCAGCAAACATTACTGACACCTGCTCCATCTTCAGCAGGACTTTCCTGAGCCCCTGCTGATCGAGTCTATGCTCATATGGTGTGGCTGCTGCTCTCCTCTTCTCCTCTCTGCTGGGCTCCTCCAGTGCACACCATGTGACTTCCTGTTCAGATCAGGAAGCTGGAGAGAGGACGGGGGGCAGCATTGGTGTTCACACTAATGGGAGGGGAGGAGGTGGGACCCGGGAGACGCTGCCTGTCTATAAACTATGATGGTTAGGAAAAAAAACATTTTGTATCCCAATTGCACATGGGGTGAGAAATATACACATAATAATCAGATAACACAAAGATCTTGGTTGCATATATCTGCAGATATAAGGCTAAACCCCCAGGCCATACATCAAGGCATCTCGGTGTCAATGGAGGTCCCTAATACTGGGTATGGGTCTGGGGTGTGGGCCCCCATCATGCCGGCACAGGCCGACCACTCCAGGGCAGCACACAAATGAAAATTAGTAAGGGTTAACAAGAAGCACATAAGTGCTATGTAAGAAAGTGAAGGTGTGATTAACATAATACAAAATATATACAATGTGATAGGAAAAACATAAGTGTTAATAAAGTGTTAGGGTATGCTAACCTGGAGCAGCCCAGCCACACCAACACAGGGGGCACCACACCCCCAAACCCATCCCATAAACAGTAACAAATATGTCTGGGTCTAATAGCCCAGTGTAAGGCCACATGATAATGGCTTACAACATCTGAGGACCAGCTTACCTGGAGATACCCCTGGTTTCTCCAATGGCACTCTGGAGTCAGCAATCCCTCCTAATGCTGACCCATCTATGCCTCTCTTAACTACATAACACATTTGTTGGCAAGCTGCTCAATCAGATTGTGATGTCACTCAGGTGCTAAAATGGAGGGGTAATTCTGGTTAGGAAAAAAAAAACACATTTTGTATCCCAATTGCACACTGAGGGGTTTATTCTAGTTCATTCTTTCTGACAAAATCCTTCTTAGATGGACAAAACCATGTGCACTGCAGGGGTGCAGATGTAACATGTGCAGAGAGAATTCGATTTGGGTGAGTTTTTTTGTTTCTGTGCAGGGAAAATACTGACTGCATGATTTTACACTGAAATATAGATCTCACTTTGAAGAAAAACCCCACCCAAATCTAATTCTCTCTGCACAAGTTACATCTGCCCCACCCGCAGTGCACATGGTTTTGTCCATCTAAGAAGGATTTTGTCAGAAAGAATAACCCCCTGAGTGAGAAATATCTACATAATAATCAGATAATACAGAGATATTGGTTGCATAAATCTGCAGATATAGGGCTAAGCCCCCAGGCCGTACATCAAGGCGTCTCTGTGTCACTGGGGGTCCCTAATACTGGGTATGGGTCTGGGGTGTGGGCCCCCATCATGCCGGCACAAGCTGACCACTCCAGGGCAGCACACAAATGAAAATGAGTAAGGGTTAATAAGAAGCACATAATTGCTATGTAAGAAAGTGAGGATGTGATTCAAATAATACAAAATATATACAATGTGATATGAAAAACATAAGTGTTAATCAAGTGTTAGGGTGTGCTAACCTGGAGCAGCACAGCCATACCAACACAGGGGACAGCGCACCCCCAAACTCATCCCATAAACAGTAACAAATATGTCAAGCACAAAGCACAAAGGCAGCACAAAGATGAAAAATAGTAAGGGTTAATAAGAAGCACATAAGTGCTATGTACATAGTTGCCTACCCTCCTGCATTCTGCAGGAGACTCCCTGAAATAACAGCAATCTCCCTCTCTCCCTCATTAGTCTAGAAATCTCCCTCATTTCACCTTGCCCATATTTCACTGTTACATTTTTTTTGGGAAAAGGAATGAGAGATACTGTAGATACATTTACATTGAATCATCAGCACCATTTCCCAGCACTTTACCAAGTATAGAAGCTCTTACTAACTGCTTTGGGGCTCATCTACATTTGGATATAAGTAATTTTAAAAGATTCCTCTCAAATGTAGCAGCAACGATTCTAGGTGCCACATTCACAATCTTTTTTCACAGTCTCTCCATATATGGAACTAGACACGCCCCTTGGGTGGAGCAAGACATGCCCCCTCAATGGGGTGCCATGCAAAATTCTATTACCAACTATAATCTCCCTGAAATTAGTTTTGAAAATAAGGCAAGTATGGCTATGTAAGAAAGTAAAGGTGTGATTAAAATTAAAAAAAAAAATATTAAAATAATACAAAAATATATACAATGTGATAGGAAACACACAAGTGTTAATAAAGTGTTTGGCTATGGTAACCTGGAGCAGCCCAGCCACACCAACACAGGGGTCACCACAGACATATTTTTTTACTGTTTATGGGATGGGTTGGTGTGGCTGGGCTGCTTCAGTTTAGCATACCCTAACACTTTATTAATATTTATGTTTTCCCTATCACATTGTATATATTTTGTATTATTTTAATCACACCTTCACTTTCTTACATAGCACTTATGTGCTTCCTATTAACCCTTACTAATTATCATTTGTGTGCTGCCCTGGAGTGGTCGGCCTGTGCTGGCATGATGGGGTCCCACACCCCAGACTCATACCCAGTGATACAGAGACGCTTTGACATATGGCTTGGGGGCTTAGCCCTATATCTGCAGATATATGCAAGCAAGATCTCTGTTTTATCTGATTATTATGTTTATATTTCTCACTCAGTGTGCAATTGGGATACAAAATGTTTTTTTTTCCTAACCAGAATTTCCCCCTCTTTTAGCACCTGAGTGACATCACAATCTGATTGAGCAGCTTGCCAACAAATGTGTTGTGTGGTTGAGAGAGGCATAGATCAGTCAGCATTATGAGGGATTGCTGACTTCAGAGTGCCATTGGAGAAGCCAGGGGTATCTCCAGGTAAGCTGGCCCTCAGATGTTGTAAGCCAGTATCATGTGGCCTTACACTGGGCTATTAGACCCAGACATATTTGTTACTGTTTATGGGATGAGTTTGGGGGTGCGCTGTCGCCTGTGTTGGTATGGCTGTGCTGCTCCAGGTTAGCACACCCTAACACTTGATTAACACTTATGTTTTTCATATCACATTGTATATATTTTGTATTATTTGAATCACATCCTCACTTTCTTACATAGCACTTATGTGCTTCTTATTAACCCTTACTCATTTTCATTTGTGTGCTGCCCTGGAGTGGTCGGCCTGTGCCAGCGTGATGGGGGCCCACACCCCAGACCCATACCCAGTATTACGGACCCCAAGTGACACAGAGATACCTTGATGTACGGCCTGGGGGCTTAGCCCTATATCTGCAGATATATGCAACCAAGATCTCTGTATTATCTGATTATTATGTGTATATTTCCCACTCAGTGTGCAATTGGGATACAAAATTTTTTTTTTTCCTAACCAGAATTTCCCCCTCTTTTAGCACCTGAGTGACATCACAATCTGATTGAGCAGCTTGCCAACAAATGTGTTGTGTGGTTGAGAGAGGCATAGATCAGTCAGCATTATGAGGGATTGCTGACTTCAGAGTGCCATTGGAGAAGCCAGGGGTATCTCCAGGTAAGCTGGCCCTCAGATGTTGTAAGCCAGTATCATGTGGCCTTACACTGGGCTATTAGACCCAGACATATTTATTACTGTTTATGGGATGAGTTAGGGGGTGCGCTGTCCCCTGTGTTGGTATGGCTGTGCTGCTCCAGGTTAGCACACCCTAACACTTGATTAACACTTATGTTTTTCATATCACATTGTATATATTTTGTATTATTTGAATCACATCCTCACTTTCTTACATAGCACTTATGTGCTTCTTATTAACCCTTACTCATTTTCATTTGTGTGCTGCCCTGGAGTGGTCGGCCTGTGCCAGCGTGATGGGGGCCCACACCCCAGACCCATACCCAGTATTACGGACCCCAAGTGACACAGAGACACCTTGATGTACGGCCTGGGGGCTTAGCCCTATATCTGCAGATATATGCAACCAAGATCTCTGTATTATCTGATTATTATGTGTATATTTCTCACTCAGTGTGCAATTGGGATACAAAATGTTTTTTTCCTAACCAGAGTTACCCCTCCCTTTTAGCACCTGAGTGACATCACAATCTGAGCAGCTTTCCAACAAATGTGTTGTATAAACTATGATGACAGGGCAGCGTGGAGGAGAGGGAAGGGGGGAGGGGATTTTTCCACCCTATTACATTAGACCATACATTTTTTTTAGTCCCTTGTAAATTGTGGTATTAACAATCTTGGATTAGAAAATGCACATGTACTGTAGCTTTAATTATGCATTTCAGCCTTTACAGTTTTGTAGCTGGTTGAAATTGCAATTATGATCAAACAGTATATGGCCATTTTCCAAAACTTTTGTTTGCAAAAACACTGGTGAATTGTCCAAACTTACCCCAAAAAAGAAGTTTTAAATGTTTCACCTCACCAGCAGCGTGTTTGCAAAATCACCAATGATCATTCGGTACTTATGTAGTATCTGGGCTGCCGATTTTGTGATTGTATGCCTTACCTTAAGGCATACAATCAGATGCGATGCGATGCGATGCGATTCGATGCGATTTTGCATAGGATTCAATGTTAAGAAGGTCCTGTTCATTTCCCCACTATCCAAGTGGGCATAGAGTTGATTTTATATAGCGTGGCGAGCGCAGCGAGCCACCGTGCCCGAAGCGTGGCGAGCGAAGCGAGCCCCGCGAGGGGCCGCATATTTCTTAAAAAGTATTCTGTGTCCCCTCGCGGGGCTCGCTACGCTCGCCACGCTTCGGGCTCGGTGGCTCGCTACGCTCGCCACAGGTTTATATCCAACTCCATGCCCACTTGGATAGTGGGGAAAGGAAAAGGACCCCTTTTTCCCATTGAATTCTATGTTAAAATGGACTCAGACCATTTTAACATTGAATCCTATGGAAAAATCTTGACCATCGCATCGCATACGATTTGGTCGCATGCGATGCGATACGATGCGATGCGATCCGATCCGATTTCTAAATCGGCAGCCCAGATACTACATAAGTACCGATAATTGCATTACTTACAGTACAATAGAACATTTTTCTTTTAACAAAAATTTACAAATGTACATAACCAATATACTTAACATTATTAAAAACCAACACAAAAAAGTTCCCAATGGTTTTGTTTACAATAATCACACATGTGCATTTTAGTTTTAATTCAATAAACTGTATATTAACGGGTACTTTTTTTGTGCTTTTTTGAGACCTGGAGGTGTTGTGACTTTTGTTTTCAATTCTGGGCTGTTTTCATTTGATCCAACAGTTAAGGGCCCCATACATCAGCAATTAATTGTGACAATTTTCAGATATGGAGATGATTGCCACAATTAATTTTAGATGTGTGGGCTCCCCCTTTTGGCAATCCCAATCAAAATCGCCAATCGATTGCTTAATCAGGTTTTTAAACATGTTTAATAATCTGGTATTATCTGCAGATCTTTTTTAGATGTGTGGGCATTCACAATTCGTCTTCTTCATCTATTTACATTATGAACAGCTGAAATGACAATCGATTGGGGCAATTTCCAGATATGAAGATGCAATCTTTAGATGGAAAAATCTGCCGATCACTGAAATAAATCTGTAATGTGTGGGCAAAGTCAGATCGATTGTAAAATCCATTTATCTGGCCCAAAAATCTCAATATCTGGAAATCCATAAATTGTGATTGCTGATGTATGGGGCCCATAACTTGACAGTTTGAACAATTTAATGTTCTGGCTACAGATTGTTGATAAACTACGGTGAATTCAACAATCAGCGACAGTTTCTGACAAAACAGATCCAGCTTTTAAAAAAGTCTGATCTGTCACCCTACAATGATGTCATTAATGGCAGCATTGAATAGATTGAATACCCACATAAACTCAAACACAGATGAGATACAAATCTTAGTAAATTTATGCCTTAGGGTTTAAACCCCTGGGCATATTATAACCCTTTTCTATTTACAAGCTCGGTCACACCCAGGATTTTGTGCGACATGGCTTGTGCACCCTTTTCCACTAGAGTAGAGCAGCCAGCAGCTTCCCCGGCTGACTGCTGCAGTGCACCGCTCTGCCTGGGGGAGAGGAGAGGTAGGGGATAGGGCTAAGTTGCAAGGCATTTCAATAATTGATTCCGCAGCTGCATCTACACAGCAGCCTGGCAGCCCAGCCACTTACACTAGCAGACAGAGCAGCCGGCAGCTTTCTTGGCTGCCTGCTGCAGTGCACCGCTCTACCCGAGGGAGAGGAGAGAATGGTGATGGGGCCATGGCCGTGGCACTGAGCTGCAGGCACAGCTCCAGTATGATCAGCTTGTGGCACGTGGCAATGGATAAGTGCAGGGGGTTTTCTGGGTATTCGGAAACCCCTCTGTGTGTGCCACTAACCCAGGTTACCCATTTACGCTGCATAGTGAGCTGGGTTCAATCATGTTCAATCCTGCTTGTTACACAGGTTAAAATGCCAGGTTTCCCGGCCCAGGTAATTTCAACTGGGAATGTTTCCACCTGCCTGCAATCTCGTGTTTTTGCTCCCCTGCTCCAATGCAAAAACATAGGATATTTAAGCAAGTGGAAAAGGGGTATTAGTCTTAATAAAGTTCCCATTATAAAATGAATAATGAGCAGTTACACAAAAATATTACCAGTTCATAATGAACTGGTCATTACAATTAGAACTAAATACAATGTTGTAAGTGTCCTAAGAAAAAAATACTACACGTCATGAATAAATTATCTGCAAACCGTTACTATTGTCACCTTGGCATTAAACTTTGCTTTAATGCCAATAATTAACTTTAGTCAGCCGTATTATTACTATAATTAACAGCAGTTTGAATTTTATTGTTTCTCTGCTGAAATATGTGGAAATACACCATATAAAGAAATCATAAAGTAGCAATAGAAATACAAAATGATTAATCAATCAAAGTAGTTGTCAGAATATTTTAACTGCTTGAGATTGTATTTTTATTACTGAGCATTTGTAATCAGCACAATCTGCTTGGGCAATCTGCCATACTAACCATCATACAAAATAATGCACTTGAATTATTTCATTTTTAAAAACAATATATTGAGTTATTACTATGGCATAAAGCACTGACATATTATATAATTTGCATTCATATTATGAAACTCTTTCTGCCAATTTCATAAAAATGTGAGCACATAAAATTATTAAAACATTCAAGTATAATAGTGTGAATCTAAATAGAGAATATACATTTAATCCTCATTATCTTGACAGACATGAAGCAACAACATCTTAAAATATTAACAGAATTGAACAAAATTAGACTCCAATAAGTAGACGGAGTTCATTACAAGGACTTTATTAAAAATGGCAAAAAAAGTATATTAAATTGAAAATTAAAGACAATTAATCCCACTGCTAGATATTAGTAAATCTCAGTCTCTATGGGCCTTATTCTAGTTTACTCTTTCTGACAAAATCCTTCTTAGATGGACAAAACCATGTGCACTGCAGGGGGGCAGATGTAAAATGTGCAGATAAAGTTAGATTTGTATAAGTTACTTTGTTTCTGTGCAGGGTAAATACTGGCTGCTTTATTTTTACACTGCAATATAGATCTTACTTTGAAGTAAAACCCCACCCAAATCTAATTCTCTCTGCACAAGTAACATCTGCCCCCCCCCCCCCCTGCAGTGTACATGGTTTTGTCCATCTAAGAAGGATTTTGTCAGAAAGAGTGAACTAGAATAAGGCCCTATATTACTGAACAAAAGTATTTTGCATGAATAACTAAATGTGTATGGTTAAAAATTCTGAGATTTCTATATTGATCTTGTTATTATAAAAATGTATTTAAACAAAAGTATAACAACATTCACAAACCATCTGAATCTCTTAGTTCACTCAGGGTGGAGATAAGGCAAAAAAAAAATACCTATTTATACACTATACAGTATAAAGGGTGATGTAGCAACTATATATATATATATATATATATATATATATATATATATATATATATATATATAGATATATCTATATATATATATATATATATATATATATATATATATCTATATATATATATATAGATATATCTATATATATAGAATGCAAGGGGGGGAATGCAGGAACTCCAGGCGTCTTTGCAAAAAAACACTCTTAGGCCATCCTTATGGACAACGTTTCATTGCTTTTTTAATAAGCAATTTCTTCAGGTCATGGCATCAAAAGAACAATGTTCAAGTCCTACCTTATATCACCCTTGTGTGGCTCAGCGTCTTCCGGAAGCGGGACCGCACGTCCGGCCGGTCGGCGCTGTGTGATGACGTCACTAGCGTGTACGTCCTGATTGTGCTCCCGTCACCATGACAACCTGTACACAGAAGGGCGCAGCGTTCCATGCGCTGCTATAACAATAATAACAACCAAAGTTGCCGTCTTTCAAAATACTGAATACAATAACAATAACAAGCACTGGCAAGTGTGTTAATAGCAGGAAGTGTAACAGTATGGAAAAAGTGGGAAATATTTAGCAGAGAAGATGTTAGTGAAGAAAAGATACACTCATACAGATCACAAACTTTCAGCAAAGATCAGAATATTTAGCAGAGAAGAAAAGGAAGAAACCATACATACCATCATGTGAAGACACAGGAGGAGAAATAAGATAATAGCATAACAAATGCCACAGCACATGCCACGGATTTCAAGTTACCTCTAAATGCACATTTTAATTACATATAATATCAAACTGGGAAAAACCTCTATGGGTATAGTGGGATATATTTAGCAGAGAAGATGCAGATGAGAAAATACCATTCATACAGGTCTCATATTTTCAAAAGATTAGAGTATATAGCAGAAAAGAAAAGTAGGAAACCATACATACTTATAAGAATAAGAGTTAAGGAGTATTTAGCAGAGAAGTAAAGTTAGAAAAGATGTGTATCTTGATCTCTGAATATCAGTGTTGGAGCTCTAGCACCTAAGTGCTGCTATATGACCGTATGTGTGGGCCAAAGAGTCATGCGAGGCGTATGCAATACATAACTAGAAAAGGGCGGAAAAATTTAGCAGAGAAGTAATACAGTGGGTAAGCTATTCATACAGATCACAATCACTCAATAGATAAGAATATTTAGCAGAGAAGAACAGTCTGAAACCATTCATACCACAAGGAAGAAACTTTAGCAGAGAAGAATAGTTAGAAAAGAGCCAATGTATATGTATACTTACATTACTTAGTACTATATGTTAATGTGGTCACTATGTGACTGACCATATGTTGTGCTGGAATGGAGGGAAAAAAAGTTTAAATGAGGAAAGAGAAAAGAGAAAAAAGGGGGAAAGACGAAAAGAAGAGAGAGAGAAAAAGAGTACATTAGGGCAGAATACACGAAGACAGCAAAATCAGGGTGCTCAGGTATTCCATTATAGAGAATATACTACGTCATACAGGATATGGACCAGTGGAAGAGCTAAATAGAACATTACTAAGTTCTAAGTAAGTATATATAATGCAATGCTACAAGAAATAGCTGAGGCTCATATGGTCATTGAGTCCTCTGGGTGTTAGAGTACCCAGTTCGAAAATCCAACAGGCCTCTAATTGCAAAAGCTTAGTTGATCTGTCTCCTCCTCTTATATTGGGGGGGGACATGATCCACCATTCGGTAACGGAGAGAGTTTAAACTGTGGCCATTGGTGCAAAAATGTCTTGCGACTGGTTGTTCACTATCGCCTTTCTGGATAGCAGCTCTTATGGTGGATCGGTGGGCTGCCATCCGCTCCTTGAACATACGGTCAGTCTTGCCGATATATGATTTGCCACAGGGGCTGGTAAATCACGTATCTTGAGTTACAAGTGAGGGTATGGTGGATGAAGATTCTTTTCCCATTCAAAGGGTGGGAGAAACTGTTGCCTGCAAGGAGAAATTGGCATGTCATGCAAATGCATTTAATACAGCCTCTGTTATTGACCCTGGTCGTTGGATTCTCTTCTAGGTCAGTAATATTGGTCTTCACAAGGATGTCCCGGAGGTTTTGTCTTCTTTGATAACATGACATCAACCTAGTGTCCTTTAATTTAAGGTCAGGGTCTGTTTGTACCAGAGGCCATAGACGTTTGGATATATCATTGATTCCTTTGCTGTATGTACTGTATCGGTTGACCCAGGGTAAGATACTGTTGTTAACTTGAGTCTCTTTCTTTTTAAGGAGATCTATTCTACTGCAGTTGTTAGCCTTCCTTATGGCTTGTTGCAATAATCTCAACGGATAGCCTCTTTGTAGAAATTTGTTGGTTATTTCTTCCATTTGCTCTTGTGCTAGATCAGGATCCGAGGTAATTCTTCTCACTCAGATATATTGAGAAAATGGGAGTACACTCTTTAGTGGAATGGGGTGGCAGCTTTGGTATTGCAACAAGTTGTTTCTATCCGAAGGTTTGGAGTAGAGAGATGTTTGTATCGACCCTTGGTTCAATGTGATCTGCACATGCAGATATCTATATATATATATATATATATATAGATATATATAGATATATATCTATATATATATATATATATATATCTATAGATATATATATATATATATATATATATATAGATATATATATATATATATATATAGATATATATATATATATATATATATATATATATATATATCGGTGGATGTCCGACACTCCTCTCTCCTAAAGAAAACCTTGCTGGTGTCACACGCAGCCGCGGCGGTCCGCGGCGGGCTTACTACTCACCCGTTCGCGCCCGCCGTCGGCTAGCGTGTAGTGGTCTCCAGGTCAGCGGCAGCAGGCAGCGGCAGTCTGGTGGGCAGCAGGCAGCGTGGGACGCCAGCAAGTGTAGCGGTATGTGCTGTAGGGGCGCCGGGAGGCCGGCGCCGCCATCTTGATTAAGGGCAAATAGCAGATTGGTCCTTGTCTGAGGTTTCCGCCCATACTGACCTGACAGCCAATGGCAGCCGCCCTCTAGGGATATAGGGGATCTGCCTAGGCCTGTTCAGTGTCAGTACAAAGAGTCTCCAGAGGCGTTCACAGCTCCCAGCTGACTCCGGCTCTCTGACTCACCTCTCCTGACTTGGTGCCTTGCTTCAGTGCTCTGTGTTGGTCTCGATTCAGCTTAACCCCATCGCTGCCAGATCTCTCCATAGCCTGGTCTCTGCCTGCATCCCTGAGCTTCCTGGCCTAAGCTCTTCAAGTCGTCTGCTTCCAAGCAACTCCCATTCTTCTGTCATCATCCATCTTCTTTCAGTCGTCAAGGATCCCTCATTACCATCAAGTACATTCTCTTTCCGGATTTCTTCATTTCCCAAGACCCCAACCTGCAGTCCGCAGTACTTGAACTGTCATTGTTTAAATTAACTTTTTCTTCTTTAACAAGTGCCGTGCCGGCTCAATTATTATTACTGCTCAACTGCCACTTAACAAAGTATTCAAGCGTGTATTGTTCTATTTATGAATTCTATTATTAAACCTGCACGATTTAATCCTTCCTCCTCTGGTCCGTCTCCGGTTGCTACACACCACACGACTTCATCCAGCCCTTCAGTTGTGACAGTTTGTACTGACCCGATGGAGTCGGGTGAAGAACAGGCTTCCATGGCGGACGCACTTCACAGCATCATGGCTCGTCTGGAGCAAGTGGAGGCTACCCAACGTCAAGTGGCTCAATTCCTTCAGGTCTTGGCTCCGCCCCAGGCGGCTCCCTCAGTTTCTGTGGCTCCAGCTCCAGAGGTTCCAGTCCCTGGTCCTACACCTGGACCAATAGTTCCTCATCACATGCAATTACCAACCCCCAGCAAATATGATGGTTCTCCGAAAGGATGCCGTGGGTTTCTGAACCAATGCGATGTGCATTTCACCTTGCAGTCTTCTCACTTCCCTACTTCCAAGGCAAAGGTGGCTTATATTGTGTCTCTCCTAGCAGGGTCAGCTTTGGACTGGGTGTCCCCTCTCTGGGAACGTGCTGATCCCCTGCTCAATGACTATGAAGCTTTTATTACCTCTTTCCGTCACATCTTCGACGAACCTGGCAGAGTGTCGTCTGCCGCTACTGAGATCCTGAGAATTCGCCAGGGTAGTCGCTCAGTGGGACAATATGCTGTGCAGTTCCAGACTCTGGCTTCGGAACTAAAGTGGAACGAAGAGGCTCTCGTCTCCGCCTTCTGGAATGGGCTGGCAGGTCGTATCAAGGACGAATTAACTACCCATGACTCTCCTGCTACTTTGGCTGAACTCATCTCCTTGTGCAACAAAGTAGATCTACGGATGCAGGAGCGTCAACTAGAGAGAAATCGCTCCGACCGTCTCCGCCCTCGTTTCACCACCAACGCTGTTCCTGTCCCTAGACCTGGGTCCTCCACAACCACACCACCAGACGAACCCATGCAGATCAACCGCTCTCGGCTTTCCTTTGAAGAAAAATCCCGTAGACGTCGTGAGAATCTTTGCATGTACTGCGGTTCTTCCGCTCATCTGTTGTCTTCCTGCCCACTGCGTCCGGGAAACGACCGCTCCTAACCTCCCCGAGGGAGGCCAGGTTAGGAGTTCTGCTTTCATCTCCCTCTTCAACTGTGCCCACCATTCCTGTTACTCTTGTGTGCCCTCAAGGAAAAATCAAGGTCCAGGCTCTACTAGATTCCGGAGCAGCCGGGAACTTCCTCTCTTCCTCTTTCGTTCTTCAACATTCCTTGACGGTGCAACCTTTGGCCCATCCGTTGGCTCTCACTGCAGTAGATGGGAGTCGCATCAGCAGCGGGCAAATCACCCTTCAAACCGATCCAGTGACAGTTCTTGTCGGTGCCTTACATCAAGAGACTCTAGAATTTTTTGTCCTCCCTCAGTCCTCACACCAGGTAGTCCTGGGCCTACCATGGTTTACTAAGCACAATCCTCATATTGATTGGACCAGTATGGAGATCACAGCCTGGTGTACGAACTGCCTAACTACGTGCATGCCTCGTGTCATTCCACTCCATCAAACTAATCCTCAAGAAGTAGGAAGTTCCAGTCTTTCGTCTTCACCAGTTCCACCCTTGTCGTTACCCACACCATATCTTTCTTTTTCTGACGTCTTCAGCAAAGGTGGTGCCGATACCCTGCCGCCTCATCGTTCCTGGGACTGTCCGATAGAGTTGATACCTGGGAAGTTCCCACCGCGGGGCCGCATCTACCCCTTGTCTCTGCCAGAGACCAAAGTCATGTCTGACTACATTCGAGAGAACTTGGATAAGGGGTTCATTCGCCCGTCCACTTCGCCAGCCGGAGCGGGGTTTTTCTTTGTGAAAAAAAAGGATGGAACCCTCCGCCCGTGTATCGACTACAGGGGCCTGAACGATATCACGATCAAGAACCGCTATCCTTTGCCTCTGATCACCGAATTATTCGACAAAATCCGAGGGGCTTCCATCTTTACTAAACTGGATTTAAGAGGGGCGTACAACTTGATCCGTATACGATCCGGAGATGAGTGGAAGACGGCGTTCAACACCCGAGACGGCCACTATGAATACCTGGTGATGCCCTTTGGTCTTTGCAACGCTCCAGCCGTCTTCCAACAATTTGTAAATGACATATTTCGAGACTTATTGTATCATTCCATTGTGGTGTATCTCGATGACATTCTCATCTTCTCATCGAACCTCCATCTCCATCGGCAAACAGTAGCTGAGGTCTTGCGGCGCCTTCGCCAAAATAAATTATTCTGCAAGTTAGACAAGTGCGTCTTTGAGGTCACCTCCATTCCATTCCTTGGCCACATCCTCTCCAGCACTGGGATAGAGATGGATCCAGAGAAAGTAAGAGCCATCTTAGACTGGACAGCGCCCACCACGCTCAAAGGCATCCAGAGGTTCCTGGGCTTTTCAAATTACTATCGTCGTTTCATCCGGAACTTCTCCACCCTTGCTGCACAACTTACTGCTCTAACCCGTAAGGGTTCTGATCCGAGTCGGTGGTCACCTGAAGCCTCTCAAGCCTTCCAACAACTAAAGGATGCTTTTGTCTCCGCCCCAATCCTTCTCCAGCCAAACCTCGACAAACCCTTTATTCTTGAGGTGGACGCATCCTCAGAGGGGGTAGGGGCAATCTTGTCGCAGAGAGGGGAGGACCAGGTGCTTCATCCCTGTGCCTTCTTTTCCAAGAAGTTTCTTCCAGCGGAGAAGAATTACCCCATTGGAGAGCAGGAGTTACTGGCAGTCAAATCAGCGTTGGAGGAGTGGCGGTACCTCCTGGAGGGGGCACGACATAAAATTACGGTGTACTCCGACCATAAGAACCTTTCATTCCTCAAGCAGGCCCAATGTCTTACAGCTCGTCAAGCCCGCTGGGCCATGTTCTTCGAACGCTTCGATTTTCAAATCAAATTCAGACCCGGGACAATGAATGCCAAGGCCGATGCCCTTTCACGCTCTTTTGAGACTTCCGCTGATCTTGAGACTCCTCCTCGACCCATCCTCGATCCTCTGGTCTTTGCTCAAGTAACAGTCCAGCCTTCACCTCCACCAGGCAAGACCTTCGTTCCTCTCAATCTCCAAAAGAGAGTGCTGTCCTGGGCACACGCTTCCCGTTTCGCAGGGCATACCGGGGCACAGAAGACCTTAATGTTCCTGTTGCGGTCATACTGGTGGCCTACCATCCGTCGCGATGTAAACTCCTTTGTCGCTTCCTGTGTAAAGTGCGCTCAGCATAAGTCCTCCAGAACATCTCCGGTCGGTCCTCTTCTACCTCTAGCCATACCAACAGAACCATGGTCCCACCTGTCTATGGACTTTATTTGCGAACTTCCTCCCTCCAAAGGGCATACAGTAATTTGGGTGGTGGTCGACCGCTTTTCAAAGATGGTGCACTTCTTCCCATTGAAAGGTCTTCCATCTGCTCCAGTGTTGGCTCAGCTCTTCATTTCCACCATCTTCAAACTCCATGGGTTGCCCAAAGAGATTATCTCTGACCGTGGCGTGCAGTTCGTCGCAAAGTTTTGGAGGGCCCTCTGTTCTGCTGTACAAGTCAAGCTCAAGTTCTCCACTGCGTTCCACCCACAAACCAACGGGCAGACAGAACGAGTCAACCAAGACTTGGATGCCTTCATTCGTTTATTCGTCTCTTCCTCTCAAGACGACTGGGTAGACCTTCTGCCTTGGGCGGAATTTGCGCACAACAATTCTTATCATTCTTCCTCCGGCACCACTCCCTTTTTCACTGTCTTTGGCAAGCATCCCCGATCTCCGGAGTTCTCAGATCTATCATTGTCCGAAGTCCCTGCAGCTGCTTCTTCCCTACAACGGTTTGCAAAGATCTGGTCAGACGTCCATACAGCTCTCCTCAAAGCATCCGCTCGATATAAAAGGATGGCGGACAGGAAAAGAAGAGCAGCTCCCAAGTTGAAGGTTGGAGATCGAGTATGGCTGTCTACCCGCCATATACGCCTTCGGTTACCGTCCATGAAGCTGGCTCCTCGGTTCATCGGGCCGTACCCGATCACTCAGGTGATTAATCCGGTGGCCTACAGACTACAGCTCCCTCCTTCCTTAAAAATATCAAATTCGTTCCATGTGTCTCTTCTGAAACCTTTGCGTTTGAACTTATATCAGAAGAGGGTGCCTAAACCGCCCAAGATTGGCTCGGAAAGAGAGACAGAGTTCGAGGTGAGGCGCATTATTGACTCACGTTGCCACAATACCCATCTTCAGTATCTGGTAGAGTGGCTGGGATTCGGTCCTGAAGAGAATTCCTGGGTTGATGCTGCAGATCTTCATGCTCCTCGTCTGGTGAGACAGTTCTTTCAAAGAAATCCACACAAGGTGCGTAGGTGCCCTGGGGTCACCCAGAAAGGGGGGGGTACTGTCACACGCAGCCGCGGCGGTCCGCGGCGGGCTTACTACTCACCCGTTCGCGCCCGCCGTCGGCTAGCGTGTAGTGGTCTCCAGGTCAGCGGCAGCAGGCAGCGGCAGTCTGGTGGGCAGCAGGCAGCGTGGGACGCCAGCAAGTGTAGCGGTATGTGCTGTAGGGGCGCCGGGAGGCCGGCGCCGCCATCTTGATTAAGGGCAAATAGCAGATTGGTCCTTGTCTGAGGTTTCCGCCCATACTGACCTGACAGCCAATGGCAGCCGCCCTCTAGGGATATAGGGGATCTGCCTAGGCCTGTTCAGTGTCAGTACAAAGAGTCTCCAGAGGCGTTCACAGCTCCCAGCTGACTCCGGCTCTCTGACTCACCTCTCCTGACTTGGTGCCTTGCTTCAGTGCTCTGTGTTGGTCTCGATTCAGCTTAACCCCATCGCTGCCAGATCTCTCCATAGCCTGGTCTCTGCCTGCATCCCTGAGCTTCCTGGCCTAAGCTCTTCAAGTCGTCTGCTTCCAAGCAACTCCCATTCTTCTGTCATCATCCATCTTCTTTCAGTCGTCAAGGATCCCTCATTACCATCAAGTACATTCTCTTTCCGGATTTCTTCATTTCCCAAGACCCCAACCTGCAGTCCGCAGTACTTGAACTGTCATTGTTTAAATTAACTTTTTCTTCTTTAACAAGTGCCGTGCCGGCTCAATTATTATTACTGCTCAACTGCCACTTAACAAAGTATTCAAGCGTGTATTGTTCTATTTATGAATTCTATTATTAAACCTGCACGATTTAATCCTTCCTCCTCTGGTCCGTCTCCGGTTGCTACACACCACACGACTTCATCCAGCCCTTCAGTTGTGACAGCTGGGGTGCCCCCTGGATATCCATGGCGGGATCTTTATATCGTAGGTGAACAGTGGCACTCCTCAGACTTGTTGCAGGATAAAATCCTTTATTATCGCCCAACGGCATTTGGGGAAGAGTTCCCCCGTTTTCAAGGGCATAGGATACAAATATCTGAATGTGCTTTAAACATATATACAGGTGAAACAATACTACGTCCTTGACGTCCTGCACCACCACTGAACCCCCTTTATTGACTATGTCAGTCCTTTTTGATAGATTATTTAGAACCTGATGTTCGCCCTTAGTGAGATTGGACCGATAAACCGATGTGTTACAGGGAGTTGTTGTCACAGGTTGGTCTTCTAGAAGCCTAGTGAATGACTTGATTGTAGAATTTGTGCTGGTAGGATCAAACTTTGAGCGTGGCAATATTTTCTTCAATTGCGGTGGAATCTCCACATCGCTTTTTGTAGATGAGTTTTGTTGTTTGCCAAAGTGCTCCTTTAATCTTAATGTTCTATTAAGCTTGAAAATTTCAACTTTGTGTTGGAATGGGTCAGCTGGAGTCGTTGGTACAAACGATCAAACAATAAGACATGTGATAAAACTTGTATTTCCTCTTTGGTCAGGTTGGCATTTGAAAGGTTAAATACCAATTCATTGTTATTCATTTTGGCAACCTTCTGTCTCTCTTGCCATTGTTTCGCCTGCCGCGTCCTCTTGGCAGTGTTGGGTTTGCTGCGCGGGCAGTTAGCCCTAAAGGGGGAATTCCTTGAGGTGAGGTGGAAGCTTGACTGTCTGACTCACTGTAAGAAGTGCAAGAGTCTTCTTTGCGGGACTGTTGTTGTTTTTTCATGCTTTTCTGTTTATTATTTTTTATGTTTTTTTTTTTCTTGTATTCGTAATATTGTGTTATGTCAATACTTGAGTAAGGTCCTCTGGGATGGCTACTATTCTGTTACGCTTTCTAAATTATTGAGTAGAAAGATTAATTATTACAATTCTTATTACAGAATGAATATAGTGGCAGCAACGTGAATATATGGCTCCGATAACCTTACAATGTTTTAAACTGTAAATATTCATGTTTTTTATTGTAATGCCCATTCCTAGCCAGGTCCGCTTATGAAATGCTGCTTTATTTGTTTACAGCGGTAACCTAGCAACTTGGTAATGGCATTGAGGTGATGTCACTGACCGGCGCCTCCGTCTCACGCAGATTGTGAAAGACACATGGATTCCAGCATGTGGAGACTCAAGCGGAGCGGCGGCGCCGGACAGGTGAGCGCCAAAAGGTTTTTAATTATCTTAATTGCTTGTATTTTTTGACCTGTATATGTGTTGAAAGCGCATTCAGATATTTGCATCCTGTGCCCTTGAAAACGGGGGAACTCCCAGAAACGCCGTCGGGCTATAATAAAGGAATTTTAAGTCTGAGGAGTGCAACTGTTCACCTACGATATATATATATATATATATATATATATGGCGATCTGCTGGCACACTTCCAATCTCCGTCAGCTGCCCTGGTGCCGGCTCAGGATGAAATGATATAAGAATGCTTGAGTAGCCGCACTCATGGGACTTTGCTCACCATACAAATTAACACGCAGGAGCCGTGTCTTTCAGCTGAAAAACACGGCTCCTGCGTGTTAATTTGTATGGTGAGCAAAGTCCCATGAGTGCGGCTACTCAAGCATTCTTATATATATGAATATATACTGTCTTGAAAAAGGAAGTAAAGGCTTCCGAAACATTGACCACCACCCTGTGTGTTGTGTCCATTACTTACAAGTCCGGAGGAGTGACATGTCCTTCTGCAGCATATATATACAGGGCCGTCTTTCCCATTGGGCACGATGGGCAGTTGCCCGGGGGCCCTAGGACCTAGGGGCCCCCGGCCCAGCCCAATGGGAAAGATGGTGGCCGGGGTCCGGGAATCCGCTCACCCTCGCTGGGGGATCCGGGCAGGGGGATCAGGGCGGTGGCGGTAGCTAGAAGCCTGATTCGGCGAAGCTCTATTTGCCGGCGGGGCGGGAAGCGCTGTTGCATTTGAATAGACTGGCCGGACGCTGATTGGCTGAATTCAGCAAATCAGCATCCGGCCAGTCTTTGAAAAGGCAACAGCGCTTCCCACCCCGCCGGCAAATAGCGCTTCACCTCCTAGCTAGCAGTGAATTTAATTTCGGGGGTCCGTGTGCCGGGGTTCTGATCACCCTCACTGGGTGATCCGGCAGGGGGATCAGGGCATCGGTGGCGGTAGCTAGGAGCCCGAAGCGGCGAAGCGCTATTTGCCGGCAGGGGGGGGCGAGAAGCGCTGCTGCATTTAAAATGACTGGCTGAATGCTGATTGGCTGAATTCAGCCAATCAGCATCCGGCCAGTCTTTTCAAATTCAACAGCGCTTCCCGCCCCCGCCGACAAATAGTGCTTCGCCGCTTCGGGCTCCTAGCTACCGCCACCGCCGCCCTGATCCCCTTCCCCATCGAGGATGGTCGGATCCCCGCCACCCGGCCACCATCTTTCCCATTAGCGCTATTTGCCGGTGGGGCGGGAAGCGCTGTTGCATTTGAAAAGACTGGCCGAACGCTGATTGGCTGAATTCAGCCAATCAGCGTCTGGCCAGTCTTTTCAAATGCAACAGCGCTTCCCGCCCCGCCAGTTAATAGCGCTTTGCCACTTCAGGGCAGGCTCCTAGCTACCGCCGCTGCCCTGATCCCGCTGCCCGGATCCCCCAGCGAAGATGATCGGATCCCCGGCCGCCGGAAGCTGACTGGCTGCCGCACGGAGCCAGAGAGGTGAGGGTTGGGGAGGTGACTGTGGGCTCCTGGGCAAACTAATTTGGGGGGGGGGGGGTCCAGTGAACTAGGTTGCCCAGGGGCCCTTCCTAATGTTAAGACGGCCCTGTATAAATATATGTGTATATATATATATATATATATATATATATATATATATTTAAAGAGTGTGTGTGTCTGTCACATTGCAGACACACCGTGGCACTCAGAGCTGCCAAATTTGGCAACAAGGTACCTCTGGACACTGTGGTGTGCACCTCATAGTCGAAATTTCACTTAGAACTTTAAAAAACACCAAGGTTCAATTTGCCTTGATTGATGATCTGGAAAAAATATTACAATCATGGTCCTTTGGCACAGCATAACATGAAATTTTACAGCAATTTTGGAAATTAAAAAAAACTCCAAGGTTTTCCCGGGCAACACCGGGTGAGTCAGCTATGTTGGGTATGTTTTCCAAATTATTTATATGACCTACCCTGGAAAAGCATTTAAATTAAAACTGACCATAACAAGTAAGGTAGGCAACATGGATATTGTGATTTCCTTGGCAAATATGGGAATAGTGCATGAAAGGTGGGATAGGGTTTGGTAGTACAGGAGATACATCATTATGCCTATCAAAATACCTTTGAAAATATATTTTGCACCTAGCAGGGGGGGAGGGGGTGGGGGTTGTGGGGTGGTCATGGGGCAGCATTATTTCATATAATTGTTTATTATATGAATGATTTTATATAATTGTATTTAATTGTAATTATATGGAATTATTTCATATAATTGTTTGGTTGTTTTACATGTACAATATTACAAAGTTTTAATAACTGAGGAAGAATTCTGCAAGATAACTGTATAACAAACCACTAGGTGGCACAAGTGAGCAAAGAAGTTACTGTATGTCACTTGAAAGCTTCCATTACAGAATGGTTTCATTTATTTGTTCAGTAGGAAAAAGGAGAGAGAAGTGGATGACAGAAGAAAAATAAAGGCATCATTTTTGGGCTGGATAAAAGACAACTCATGTATGGTACCTATCAGTAAAACCTAATTGTCTAAATAATAGAATTAACTTACTAGGTCACCTGTCCCTGGCAAGACAGCATAGGTAGACTACAAAGGTAGAACTTGCATGCAAGACAGGCAATGTCAGCAACAGGCAAATGTCATGTACAGAACAAAATGACAAAATTAGTGGGTCCCCAGCCCAAAAAAGATCCCAACATTCCCACGATGCATAATCTTCGTAGTAGATTTTCTGTATCACAAGAACCTACAGTATGCTGCACCTAATAACAGCAACCATAAATCAAAATGAAAATACTCTATGGAAAATTTCAGTAAATGTCAAATAAACATAATATGATTTGCGATAAACAATATCCATGTATCATATCATCTAGAGCAGGGGTGGGGAACCTCATTCCCAGGGGCCATATGCGGCCCCCGTAGCCGGTCTGAGTGGCCCGCTCACCCACCCGGCAACTTTACCGGGAGTCAAGTACAGGGTATTTCTCGCGAGAGGTTGGTAGTTCTCATGATTCCTCTTAATCAACAGCAGCCGGAGACTGTCAGTCCTATTCAGTGGCAGCCGCTGGAGCGTGGGACGACTCCAGCAGGACAATTTGTAAGAGAAATTTTTACATGCCCCCGAAGGATTTTTCCCCCATACAAACGGCCCTTGGCACAAAAAGGTTCCCCACCCCTGATCTAGTGTCAATGTAGCTATCTATTATTAATGCTGCAGAACTCATTCATATCTATATAACCATCTATATAACCACTTGTTCAGTATCTGTATAAATCATACTTGCCAATTCTCTTGGGTTGTCCAGGAAGCTAGTGACAAGCTCGTGGCTGACAAAGATAACCGAAGGAGTGGGCAAGTCTCTGTGAGCCTCCTGTGAGTGGCCAGCGACTACCTGGATGAAGTGGGTGATCTGGGTGGCATATTTTGAGCTGAACCACATCATCGTCACTAAGCACCTAGCATCACAATGTCGGAAATCGTTACCACGAGTAGCAGGGGGCAGGGACACGAGAATTATTATTATAAGTTTATTTATAAGGCGCAACAAGTGGTACGCAGCACCGTACATATAGCACATATAAGAACAATACAGGGTACACAGAACTAAACATACCAGCAACAGAAGAACAAAAACGGCATGTGTAACAATTAGCAGCACAATTCTTAGTACACAATACAGCTGAGATGTAGGGAAGCAGAGGAGATGTCTGCATGTAATCAGGGGCAAGTTGTTAGTGGTAGAAATTAATGAACACAAGTGAGAAGAGATGCGGGTATAGCTGGTAGTAAGAGCTGTATTTGAAATGCAAGAAGAGGGTTGTGAGAACAGGAGGGAAGAGGGCCCTGCTCAAAGGAGGTTACAGTCTAGAGGAAGGGGAGACAGACAGGCGACATGAGGTGCAGGCAAGGAGGCCTGAAGGCAGGAATTGAGATAAGCCATACAAGGAATATATGGGAATAATGTCACCCTTGTGCAATATAATATATAGTCTGTCAGGCATGTCCAGACTGAGGGGGGGATGTTCTAACATCCGCACCCCAGCTTCGCCCCCCTTTGCCACCCATTGCATTTATAATTATTGCATATGCACTAACATATGCCAGAATTATGGCAAAGGACAGCTCTTGCGTTAAGAGCTGTCCTTTGCGGTGGGAGACAGCGGGTCCCACAGGGACCCGGCGGATTCCCACTCCCTCCCTTACCCGGCGTAGCTGCTGCTGTGCCGGGCTCTCCTCCTCCCTGCACCCGGAAGAAGATTACAGTGCAGGAAGGAGGAGGTCACAGGTCCGAGCAGCACAGCTCTGTGCTGCCCGGACACAGGTGAGGGGGGTTAGGTGCGGGGCGGGGGGGGTCGGTGTGGGGCGGTGGTGGGACGGTGCGGGGCGGAGGTGGGTCGCGGTAGAAGCCCATAGGCTTCTATGGGGCATTGCCAGATTTTTCTGGCAGTGCCCCCCGTCACGATAACCCGGAGGGAGATGCTAAAAAAATGTGGTGAAAAACCCGATAATGGTTTTTTTTACCGCATTTAGTTTAGAGAATCTCCCCCAGAGTCCCCAAAGCACACTAGCAGCCCATGGGCCAGTATCATCCATGCCCGAGGACAGGTGACCAAATCAGTACCTCAATTGTTCTGATTTAACCATATGTGCCGAAGGCTGGATACCACAAAATCCTTTACCACCAGTGCACCCCGAGGACTAAGGCCAGGAATGCCTGCCACACATGAATATATCAATACATAGTGTAACCTGCAAGGAGGAACCATCCATGCAGCCATCTGAGTGGGGCACACAGTGTAGGTTGCTGCTAGAAGGCTGTGCATATTAGAGGTATAACACACAGTGGGGCAGATGTATGAAGGGTCGTTATGGGGGAGAAGGGGTATCAGCGCACGTTATGTGCACTGATACCGCTTCTCCCCCATGTATGAAGGAGGTGAGATGCGGTAAAGGACAGGGGCGCTATGCGCCCCTGTCCATATCGGCGCTGCTATCAAAATGATAGCAGGCCGAATGTATGAACGGTCAGCATCGCTGACCGTTCCGCACGAAGCCTGCTTTGGCTTCGCCAGCATCAGGCTGGCGAAGCCCTATCTAAACAGCAGGGACAGCACTGTCCCTGCTGTTAGGTCTGGGCAGCGCTGGGGATCTCGCGTGAACAGCGAGATCCCGCACATGCCCAGTGCGGCCGGCCGGGGGACAGGAGATAGCGCATCAGTATTAACTGATGCGCTATCTCCAGAAAGGGACATCGCCGGAGGGGGGAGTTAACGCTCCCCCGCTTCGGCAGACAAGATGTTAATACATCTTGTCGATGTCCCTTCCTGCTTCGCCTCGCTATTGAGGCGAAGCAGGAAGTATCATAGCGGCGCGATAAGCGCTGCTATGATACATCTGCCCCAGTGTGGGGAGGGGGGGGAAGGAAGAAAGAGGAAAAGTAAAATACAGGTGCATAGAAGGCAGTATTAGAACAGTGGTAAGTTCAACATGCAAGAAATTGAAGAATATGATTGTGTTATTATTACACGTTCCGCACCATCCACAATGCAGGCCAATATTCCCACATTCTCTGTAGTGTCGACCTGGCTGTAGCTCAGCAAGTATGGTAGAAATTGTAGGTTCTAATGCCATTAGTTATGCTTAGCAAGTTCTGCTGTCATTACTTCAATATAAAAAAAAGAGGTACTTGTTTCCTAGCACGGCGCCCATCGCATAGCAGACCATAAGGCATGCGATCGTATGCGATGTTACGCGATGGCAGCCGATGTTATACAATTTTAAATTGTATACCATCACATTGTATGCCATTGTATGCCATATACAATGGTATATGATTTAAAATTGTATAAGCACCCTAATGGGTGTTTTCAATGTTAAATGTGCCCCCTATAAGATAATTAATGGTATAAGCACTGTAATAGGTGCTTACTATGATAAAAGCACCCCCAATGCCACCCCCACTATCAACGCCAACCCGAAGCATGGCAAGTGCAGCGAGCCCACGAGGGGCGGCGGTACGCGTCCTCTGACCTTTTCATACCCCCACTATCCACGTCGGTGTGGAGTTGACTTTCTATAGTATGGCGAGCGCAGCGAGCCAAGGAGCCTGAAGCGTGGCGAGCGCAGCGAGCCCAAGCGGGGGACTCTTATTACTTTACATAAATTCCGCGTCCGCTCGCCACGCTTTGGGCTCAGTGGCTCACTGCGCTCGCCACACTATATAAAATCAACTCCACGCCGACGTGGATAATGGGGGTATGAAAAGGTCAGAGGACGCGTATCTCCACCCCTTGCGGGCTCGCTGCGCTCGCCACGCTTCGGGTTGGCATTGATAGTGGGGGTGGCGTGGGGGTGCATTTAACATTGTAAGCACCCATTAGAGTGCTTATACAATAAAAAATCGTATAGGGGCTTATACAATTTAAAATTGCATCGCATGCCATATGCTGCATGCAATGCGATGCGATGAGATGCCATACAACTTAATATCGTGGGCGCCGTGCTAGGAAACAAGTACCAAAAAAGATTTGTGCTTTATAAAGAATAAAATGTCACCTACTAAAGATGATTATGGATCGTAGACATAATCCCTGCTTGTCAGGCCATTATTTCATAGGCTTCCTTGATTAAATGCTGCCTCAATACTGTAGTTGTCTTGAGTTCACCACCCCATAGAGCATGACCTTGTTTCCTTGTCTAGGTAAGATATCTCCCTCTCAATGGTAATTTGCCTGATTTAGTGCAGTACCCACGGGCAAGAGGGTTGGTACCTTAAATGCCGTAAAATGATGGGCCTAATTCTGGTTCACTTGCCAATACAAATTCACTCTCTTATGGACAAAACCATGTGCACTGCCGGTGAGGCAGATTTAACATGTGCAGAGAGAGAGAGTTAGATTTGAACCAGAAGTAAACCAGAAGCAGGCCCTATGTTTATATGCTTTGGAGACCCAAGGGACCCTGGTAAAAGAAGACCACAGCGAGAGAGGATGGCATGGATCTCACAGCAACAGCAACTACAGGGGCATCTGGTGGTATCCTATAACACCTTGTCTGGCAGCAATACCTCAGCTGGACCTGGCTCCAGGAACAGCAGTGAACCCCACAGTTGTAGAAAAATACATTGCTTCAGGCAGCACACTGAATATTATCAGTAACCAGCTTTAAATACTACATGATAATCGAATTAAGAGAACTTGGTTACATATATTTGTAAATGTATGAATAAGCCCCCAAGCCATCATCAAGGCTGTCATGGACACCGTATAAATGTACTGAGTACCCTCGCATGGCTCGCTTTGTTCACCATGCTTTTGGCACGGTGCCTCTGCCACTATTTTATTCTCCCTCCACGCCCTAGTAGATGGTAAGGTATGAAAAAACGCATTTAAAAAAAAATCCTGTTAAAAACCATGTCAACCTTTTTCATGTTGACCTTTGGCATGTCAACATATAGTCCATGTTGATCTATGCCATGTCTACCTTTTATAGGTGTCATCCTATGTCCAGTCGACCTAAGGGTGTTGACCCAATGTATGTCAACAGAATACAGGTCGACCCAAAAACTGTACCCCAAATATATATGGACTTCTGTTTTGGACATTTATTTTCTTCCTGTTCAGTTCAAGAGAATTATCCATAAAGGATGGAACATGTATGGCCATTTATTCTGAATCTTATATTATAAACGAATATTTTAAAGATTACACACTCATAATTACTTAGACATTCCAATAGCTGCAGTTTGAATTAAAATACAGGTACGTGCATAAATTAAATGCATGGCAGCTAACACATCAAACCTACAGTATTGCTGAGCAGTTCTGTCTCCATAACAAAACCAAGCCAGATCTTTGGAAGATGCAGTTGACTATTCCAAAAGCTATTTCATAGCTTGATGCTGTAACTGCTTCATGTACAGTCAGGGCTGGATCAAGGCACACATACAGTATACATACACATATACAGTATACACAGACACACAAACACAAATATACATACACATATATTATATACACACATACAAACTCACCACACATAGCAGAAGCGCACAATACAACATATAAATGTGGTGTTTTACTATACTCGCTAGTGGAGTTAGATTTGGATTGAGGGAAGGTAAGCAGTGTTGCTAAACAAGAAATATATAGACTGTATGTCTAGTGTCCATTTGTGTGTCTCTGAAACACTATATATAGTCTGGGTGTAGAACTTGGATAGATCCACAAGGCGCACTCACCACAGTAAAATCAGGGTTGCCGACTTTGTTATTCTCCTCTCCGGGAGAAGCCCGGAGAGGAGAGTTTCAGCAGCCGATCAGGGGGCGGGGCTTAAGCGTGACATCACTAAGCCCCGCCCCTGTGATGCTAAACCAGTAAATTTACGGATCTCAGTGTAGGGGGCGTGGCTAAAATGACGCGATTGTGTCATTTTAGCTCGGCCCCCTCCTCTGAGACCCGAGGATTGCGGCATTTTAATGCCGCGATCCAGGGGACAGCGGGGGTGCCCCCTGAATCCGGGAGGGTTGCCCACCCTTCCGGGGGCCGGGAGAGGGGACCCGATTTTCGGGAGACTCCCGGAAATTCCAGGAGGGTCGGCAACTAAGAGTAAAATCCAAATATATTTAATGGTACTTGCAGAGATCAATTTTTACATATTACTTGTCACATAGTAGATGTAGTTGACGTTTCGGCCACTAGAGGAATATGCTAGCTGACATTACCCATTTTGAGGCAATTGTTACTGACCATTGGAGTGGGAATACTATTTTTTCATATGTTGGATTATTATGTTAAAAGGCCCAATGGAGTCCTATATTAACTACTTGGAAGTGTTATAAAATGGTTTCATAATTTTTTTATAATTTTTATACAGTACAATCTGTTCATGGTCAATGTTATAATCTATTATGGTATCCCTGAAGGGTTTCATGAGTGTGCAATTTTTGTGTAGCCGCTAAACACCATTTGGTATGTAATATTATTATAGTTTTAGTTCCTATTAAGACATGCTCTCCTCTATGCTCTTCCTATATGTGTACAGTATATGGTTAATATTTACAGATGTATATTGAATTTCCATTATTCTAAGGAACCCATTTAAAGAGACCTACTGTACTGTCAGCCCAACGGTATCCGGACTATTTGTCTACAACAAGAAGATAGA
This sequence comes from Crinia signifera, assembly GCF_055691185.1. Classification (NCBI taxonomy): domain Eukaryota; kingdom Metazoa; phylum Chordata; class Amphibia; order Anura; family Myobatrachidae; genus Crinia; species Crinia signifera. The sequence goes on from NC_139218.1 coordinate 255,820,863, forward strand.
CAGCCATTAGGTCGACACCATTAGTTTGACAACTCAATAGCTCGACATGCTTTTAGGTCGACATACCATTAGGTCGACATACCATTAGGTCGACATGACATTAGGTCGACACTGCCATTAGGTCGACAGTGTCTAGGTCGACAGTCAAAAGGTCGACATGTTTTTTTTTTCACTGTTTTTTGAGCCTACATGTGCCGACAGGCGGTATTTCATGCCCTACCATCCACTAGGGCGTGGAGTTAGATTATAATAGTGTGCCGAGCGCTGCGAGGCACCGCGCCCGAAGCATTGCGAGCGAAGCGAGCGCTGCGAGGGGCTGTGGTTCACTGCAAACTGTGTCCATGTCGACTGTGTCGACATTTCGGTAAAAAAAAACAGTGAAAAAAACCATGCCGACCTTTTGACTGTCGACCTAGACACTGTCGAGCTAATGGCAGTGTCAACCTAATGGCATGTCGACCTAATGACATGTCGACCTAATGGTATGTCGACCTAATGGTATGTCGACCTAAAAGCATGTCGACCTATTGAGTTGTCAAACTAATGGTGTCGACCTAATGGCTGTCTATCTTCTTGTTGTAGACAAATGGTCCCGCATCCCAGCCCAACTTCTAGTTAACAGCTTTGCTTTTGGAAATCAAGCCCCCGAGGAAGTTGTTAAATAAGAACCTTCTGTTCTTTTACATTTGCATATACACCTACAATACGTGATATGTAACCTCTCTGCTGGTTACTCTACAGTTGTGCTGAATCAAGATAATAATACTACAATACGGCTTGAGTATCCCGTATCCAAAATGCTCGGGACCAGGAGAATTTTGGATAACGGATTATTCCGTATTTCGGAATATTTTAATATTTCAATGATGTATTTTGAAGTATCTTGCATTTATGCTGTATAAACACATCAACCACATGAAATGCACATAAATATATTTTATTTGTTCAAAAAACAAGGTTTCAAAACATGAAACAAAATTTGTGTACTATCTCAGACATTGAACTTGAATGCCAAGCAATCATTTTCTTGTACATATAGTGCCAGTTACATATCATTCCCTCAGTAGTGCTGTTACAAATGTGCACAGTGAGTTTTTAGCAAAAAAAATATTTTTTTTTCACTTTCTGGAATGTATGGTTTTTGGAATAATTCGGATAACGGATATTCGGATACGGGATACTCAACCTGTATATACAATACCTCTGATGAGAGCACCCACGGGGGTCTGTCCCCGCACCACAGCAGGAAGCTGTCAGCACTCCCCTTCCCCCGAGAATTTAAAGCGGCCAGCAAATACCTCTTCCCCACAGAAAGTGCAACCAACCTCACCCCCATCCACCACCCTGTCAGGATACAGCAGTGGCCAGAACATTGCATCCCACACCGAGTAGGTCTTAGGTCAGCACATCCCCACCTAACATATTATGCAGCTGTTACATGTTTGAAAAAATAAACAAATGAGATATATACTGTACATTTCCCAGCAATGGGTATAATGCACAATGATCCATACTGTATGCCTACATGCATTTTAAATAAGGTTTCTCATGGTCACTTATACCCCTTTTAGACCAAAACGCCGGGTCGCACCCGGCTTTTTGGACCCTGGTTGAAGCTGGGTGCGACCCGGCGTTTAGGGGCATTTACACCGGACGGGCTTAAACGCCCGCACCCCCCTCCCGCCCCTTCCCGGCGCTTGAAGATGACAGCGCGATGTCATCTTCAAGCGCCGATCGACGCCGCCGTACCCGGAACGGTAAGCTGCTAGGCTGCCCCCAGTCCCCGCGCGCACCCCCCGCCATTGGACAGGAGGTGAATGGATGCAGCACACAGGCATCCGTTCACCTCCCTTCCCCGCCGCCGCTGCTGTCTGCAGAGTATAGCAGACAGCAGCGCCGGCTGTCAGTGTCAGACTGACAATCCATCCAACCTGCGGACGCTGCTGTCCGCAGGGAGACGTTCCCCATTCATGTAAATGGGAGCCGGTTCATCCGACCCGGCGTTCCCATTTACACCGCCCTCTACCCAGGTCCTAGCCGTGTTCTACCCAGGTCAGGACCTGGGTAGAAGTCCCGTTTAAAGGGACACGGCATTAGGGATTTACACCGCCGAAGATCCGGGTCTGACCCGCCGCTGACCCGGATTTTTCGGCGGTGTAAAAGGGGTATTATATGAAACCACTTGTAAAACACAATACATGAACAAGCCCTGACATGTATCAGTGTCTTTTCTTCAACAAGTTAAGTAGATCTTACTAACTGGTTTGGGGCTCACATGAAAAGGTCCCCACCCACTAGTCAGATCTGGCCTGTTTAATCAGATTCTGATGGATCTGACAGATCGAACTGAAGAAAAAAGGCAAAATCTGAGCTCACTCAGATCAAATGTGCTGCTGAGTCTCAGTCCCATCTGACGAAAAAATCCTTGGTGCTGCACCAAAGATCCATCTCCTCTGAAGCTGTCAGGAGTCTATCATACTGTAGGTCTTTCCAGATGTATCTGAAGTGAATAGAGGGAAAATGAGCCCAGGGTCAGATCAGATAACCGGGAGAGTTCAAGAGTAATCTAAAGAGATTTGTAGCTTCAGATATGTCTGCGGAGTGGGGGCTTTAGTCATTTCATGACACGCCTCTCAGATGTAGCAGTACACGTCTGCTCTTCTAGGTGTCACCTTCATAATCTTCCTGACATGCTTTTTCAAAGGTAAGCAAGTATGATATATAGTAATGTAAGCTACAGAGAACTTATTTTATTCAATGTAAGTTTTGGACTTAAAAAACAGAATAGCAGATGACAAACACTTCCTCTTCTAGCGTTCACTGGCACATACTTGGGGGACTATGTAAAAACCGGACCCGGACTAGACACCGGACCGGACATCAAAATCTGCAGTCTGGAGCTTGTAGTGTCCGGTCCAGGGGTGTCTTGTCCAGGGGGGTGTCTTGTCCAGGGGGGTCCATGTGATAGATATCAGGGGGGAAGGGGAGACTACAGCCTTCCTGTGTGGTCCTTCCTGTGTGGTCCGGACCGTCCAGTTTTTGGTACATGCCCGGACTATACAGGGAGGCTTTATTCTCCTCCTCCTCCTCAACTCCCTGGTGACAGGTGTCACAGACGGACACCCCCCGGACCGGACGCTACAAGATCCGGACTGCATATTTTGATGTTCGGTCCGGTGGTCCGGGGGTCTTGTCCTGGTCCGGATTTTACCCATACCCCATACTTGGACCTTGGTATTCTGTACACCATAGTGTATTTGTATCTGGTGCCTAGGGAACATTATTAGGCTTTAAGCCCTAGTTTCTGGCAGAGATAAACACAATATATTTAGATTTGAAATCCAAGTTACAGTAAACAGATACAGTAAATACTGTATGCAGGAGTTCTTCTCATCAGACTGACAGCTTCTGCTTTTATCCTAGAGAGGGACAAGCATGGGTGAGTAGTGAGAGTGGCAGACTAAGCAGAATGGCATTGCTGGAATTCACTGATACCAGCTGTTCTTTCACTACAAATCAGCTGTCAGAGCAACAAAATGACAGCATGAAGTGTCCTGTAACACTGGCAAGGAAGGGGTTAGTTGAATGCTGAGTGGGTTACAACTTACAGTATGTCATCTATTGATTACTCTTATTTATTTCTCTCTCTACAGCTTAGTCTTACAGTAATGGTTAAGGAAAGTAAAAATAAATTATAACTTGTACACTCACCACCTGTCCAAGCCTGTCACATGGCTCAGTTAACAGTGTAGCAACAGGCTGATCAGAAAGTGTGTATGACCTCAGATCCTCTTTAGATGCACTGGCCCACACAGAAGCAGCATTGTCACTTGCAGGGTGTTTTTTTTTTTTTGTTCTTTTCCTCCATTTCCAGGAACATTTGACCATGATCAGACACAGGATTTCACTTTATGTTTTTTATTTTTCTGATTACAGGACACAGTGGCGGAACTTGTGAGTGGTGGGCCCAGGTGCAAAAGAACAGGTGGCGGGCCCAGAACAAAGATGCAGATCCCAGTGTTGTGTTATTTTTTGCTTCAATAAATGTACAGTACTGAAAGTGCTTTTTCTTGTCTGCCTGCATTCCGTACCTGGGAGTCATTGCCCTCCAAGATAGGAGTTCCCTTCTATAAAGATACCCAGATGTGCTTTTAGAGGCTTATTTACTTGTGAGTACGGTACGCAGCAACATTTCCTTGGAAATACACTTGTGGTGGACCAATATAAAGAAACCTTTATGTGCACCATTTTCTTTGTTCTAGCGTAAGGGTACGCCTTTAACCATCCTACCCCAGACTCTCAGCAATACCCAGATAGGCTAAATAGAAGTTATTCTTACACATCCTTTTTCTATTTATTCCTTATATCCTGTCTTCTCGAGGAACACTGGATTAGTGTGTATACAGACCTTTCATCGCCCTGGGTCCAATTCTCCAAACAAGCATTCCGAAGGGTTGAACGGTGACCCTATATTTGAGGATCCGGCAGAAGAAAGGCGTTTGCGCCTTGGGACTTATTTCTTTTTCTTGTTTGCAGTAATGTGGTGATACCTGGTGCATACTATACATTATCTCCCCCATTGTCATTACTACGGGACATGTCCATCAGCCGGGTGCATTCCACACCCCCCCGCACCTGGTTAGTGATGCCACTGGATGTGGCCACACAGATATACAGCTAGTCACCACCTCAGATCCTGCGCAGACAAGTTTCTCTAGCAGATGAGAATCAGGGAAAAAGATTCTTTCGGTACTTGTGAGTTATCTGGGCTGCCGATTTTTTGATTGTATGCCTTAAGTTAAGGCATACAATCAGATGCGATGCGATGCGATGCGATATCGCATCGCATCGCATGCGATCATCGGATGCGATGACCCGATTTTTCCATAGGATTCAATGTTAAAATGGACTGAGTCCATTTTAACATGGAATTCAATGGGAAAAAGGGGTCCTTTTCATACCCCTACTATCCAAGTGGGCATGGAGTTGGATATAAACCTGTGGCGAGCATAGCGAGCCACCGAGCCCGAAGCGTGGCGAGCGAAGCGAGCCCCGCGAGGGGACGGTATTCTGTGTCCCCTCGCGGGGCTCGCTACGCTCGCCACGCTTCGGGCTCGGTGGCTCGCTACGCTCGCCACAGGTTTATATCCAACTCCATGCCCACTTGGATAGTAGGGGTATGAAAAGGACCCCTTTTTCCCATTGAATTCCATGTTAAAATGGACTCAGTCCATTTTAACATTGATTCCTATGGAAAAATCGGGTCATCGCATCGCATCGCATCGCATCCGATGGTCGCATGCGATGCGATGCGATGTGCCCGATCCGACCCGATTTAGAAATCGGCAGCCCGGATAACTCACAAGTACCATTCTTTCAAAGTCAACCTAGATGAAAACAATGAATTTAAGACTCAGGTTTTAAAGAAATAAGCCCTACTTCAAATGCTCCAAACCAAAATACTGGGGGCGTATTTGGAAACAGCAGCTGCTGCCTATTCAATGCTTCCATTTTTTACAGCATTAAAGGCAGATTCCGACAAAACAGATCCAACTTTAAAACAACCCGGATCTGTTTTGTTGCAAACAGACATGGATTGTCAAATTCAGGGCAGTTTTTCAACAATCCGCTTCCATTTTTGCCGACACGCCCAATTTCCGACACTCGACAGCCGGAACTGTTAAGATGTTCTGACAATCGGAATCTGGGACTGAATACCGCCCTTTAGCAATAAAAGTAGTCTCTTTAACAACAAAGTACTAAATAATTAATCTTGTTCAGGGATGTATATATTGGGGGTGATTCAGGTGCACTCGTTTCTTTAAAAATTTAGTCTGGGTACCAATGTTGCAGATCTGCGCAGGTGTATTGGCAAAAATATGCATGTGCAGATCTGCTGTTCAAACGCCTTTGATGAGTTTCGCACAGAGCGGGGTGGGTAGGAGGTCGGCAGGGGGCTGTCGCAGCTCACTAAGCAGCAAAAGAACACTGCTTAGTGAGCGGGTCTGTATCAGGCCAGTTGAGTCTTAATATGGTAAAATCTGTCACAGGTGGAGAGAAGCAAAATGTACGTAGAAAACCAGACCCATTATACTGTAGTTCACTGGGGCAGACTTTTCAAATAGAAGAGGATAAAAGCTTTACATTGTGATTTATAGTAAGTAGTTCAGCAGATGGTAATGAGGTTTAAGGTGTGTACTCGCGGTGCACTTTTGGCTATTCATTTTGACTGCATAGTCAAAATTGGTAGAAAGTTAGACAAAATCACACTGTGTTTAGCTGTGTCCGATGTGCTGCCCCACGGAGTCGGTATTGCAACTAGAAATAGTCTGCATGCAAGTCTATTTCTACTATCTGTTAATGAGGGCTATTCTTCCCCCCCCCCCCCACCATCATTAGTTGCACACCACGTCTATATATGGGCGGCCGCTGAATTCTACCATGTGTATACAGCATAACACACGGAATCTTTATCATATCACTCATGCAGTATGTAGGACCCTAAGTGTAACTCCTTTATACAGTCTTTAAGCTTATTATACAGTATGTTTTGATTTCAGCATACAATGTTACTGAAGGGCCAGACATGCTAGTTTTCTGTTCATGGGCCCATCTCTTCTTGGCAGAACAGTTTAACAAAAAAATACAAATTCTCTATATCTAATTAATCAAATGACATATAGGGTCAATTCAATTGTGTATATGTGCCCGATCTTCCATCTAAAGTAACAGGAGATTGGGGAGCACTATTCAATTGGGGTTTTCTTGTTCCCGCTGATTGCACCCCGCAGTGCCAGGTTAGATGTTTAATGACTAAGTGCTGGTCGTGATATGAAATGTTCCATTTGGGCACAAGGCCAAATTTTTCAAATTTCTGCTTCCCATAATGCAGGGCACAAATAATTGATTTCCCTCAATAGACAGTTTGCCCTGGTCCCACCTCTTCTGCACATTTATTTACACTCAATAGTCCCAAGTCTGTGTGCACACTACACGCATCCTACATGTACAGATGGAGCCCCTCTCTTCCTTTGCTGGTGCTCGTCGGAACATCACCGCTGGCGAGCGCTGGCAGAGAGGAACTCCATTAGACTGGGACACGTGCGTCCAAGTCTCTCAGCGGCTGGACAGCGGGACCCTGCCCGTCTCCGCTTCAGGGAGACGGGTAGGGTTGGGGAGGATGCAGGGAGGTGGGGGCAGGCGTCGGCGACCGGTGGCAAAGCGGCGGGGAACGGGGGGGGAGTTCCATCGGAACGGGGCGCATGAGCATCTCGTGTGCACGTGCCCCCTCTCGATGACTGGCGGGCCTGGCAGCTGGTGGGGGCTGGCGTTAGAATCTCCAGCCCCTGCAAAGATTAAACTCGCTCCATCTGTATATGCACAGTATAATACCAAAGTAGGTGTATGAGCTCTAATTACTCTGGTCATGTACATGGCTCACACCTGATCCTACTGCCAATTCCAATGCTACCCAGCCAATACCTCTCTGTGATTGTGGGTGATATGTACTAAGCCTTGAAAAGTGATGAAATGGAGATTGATAAACCACCAACCAATCAGCTCCCATCTGACATTTTTCAAACACAGCCTATGACATGACAGGTAGGAACTGATTGGCTGGTGGTTTAGCACTCTCCATTTTATCACTTTTCAAACTTAGTACATCTGGCCCTATGTGTCTTCAGCACATTGGGCAGGAACTCTGTATGAGCTACAATGGCTGTGCTTTATATACTGTAAATCCACCTAAGGAAGGTTGTGCAGGAGGCCTTTGCAGGATACCCAGACATGGGTCCCCTCTAATTCCCCTGAAGGGCAGCCATTGTTTGCTTTCCATTTGTGCAGTGTGTGATGTCCTTTCATCAATCCATTCTATCTTTGGCTGTATCTGTAGAGCTGAGCAGCTCAGCTCTACAGATTGGATTAAACTGTTGGTAGATTGGTCTGGAATTATCTTTTTATCCTACCACCTGGCAGCTGCCTCTGATATTGTTTCCTGGCCTGTTGGGGCTTATAAACTTGCGGCTGGGCAGTGCCCCACAGAGACCCCTAGGACATTAGGGTAAATACATCAAGAGGACCTGTATTGTGTTCAGACCCTGCAGCTACAGTAGCAACAATATTACCCTGCTTATAATATGTCCATGGGCTTGAGCGCCTAACTGCGAAATGAAAGTTAATCACCCATTTTGTTTTTATTTTGCACAAAATTAATTAGTTAATTTGAATAAAACTTGTTTGTGCAGTAGTTTCTACAGTATATACCCATACACAAACCAAATGTCATCCCTGCACAACATTAACCTTGGTTAATCTAGAATGTCATTTTGAATGTATTCTTGCAGGAAAAATTAACATAATAACTAATTCAATGATTAATTCAAGATGTGAAAAAAGGTTTGAAAAATAGAAATGATTTGTTTTAAATTGATTTTTTTTCTAATTGTCCCCTTATCTACAGTATTTGTGCTGTAATGATGAGCCGTGCTAATATACTGTGAATTGTTAGTAAAGTGAAGGTCTCACATTGCATATTGATTGATCAACAAACACTTACTGTACCTGGAGGACACAGAAAGGGTTAACCCATGATTTGCTCATGTTGCTAATGGGTCTCTATATTCATCTTACAGTAGTCATTGGTATATGCTGTGCAGTTCACAAATGCAGTCATTTTTAGCACTCCTCACATTTTTTTCATCGGATCACCACGGCTCCTACAGATGAACTTGTGCTGATTTTTTCATCCAGATGATTTAAACTTTAAAACAACTTGTTTATGGTTTGTTGGCATCTGACCTGTGAGGCTGTACAAAAGTGTATTACATATATCTACCTGTACTCAGTGGTCAGAATTGGGATTTTTGAAATTGGGGGTATGGGACAGTTTATAGAATGGCCTGGGGGTCTGGTATTTAGCTAAAACCCAAGAAACTTTAGGGATATTGATAAAAATCCCCTCTTTCTTCCTCCCCACCTCTCATAACCCTCACTCCCACCTGCACCTCACACCCACCATCACTGACCCCTGCAACCCACTCCCTGATTTCTCAGCCCTGCACCTCACTCCTGCTGCTACTGCCCCCTGCATGTCACTCCCACTGGTACTGACTCCTGCACATCACTCCCACCGCAACTGACCTCTGCAACTCATTCTTGCCACCACTGACCCGTGCACCTCACTCCTGCTGCCATTGACCCCTGCACCTCACCCCCACTGCACTGACCCCTGCACCTCACATATGCGTCTGGCATCGCCGTGCGGTGACTGAGCCCCCCCACGATACCTGTAATGGGGTTTGCGGGGGGGTCTCCATCACCTCCTGGGCTCTGCGGCAATCCCAGGTGACATTCCCGGCTGTGACTTGTTGCTGGGGGAGGAGGTGCAGCATGGAGGACGGGGTTGGGGGTGCAGATGGCAGGCAGCGATAGAAGCCCATAGACTTCTATAGGGTATTGCCAACCAAAGGTGGCAATACCCTGCCCGCCGAAGACTGTGCGGCCGGGTTTTGGTAAATTTTAAAACGCGGTAAAACAGGGGTTTTACCGCATTTTCGTCTTGGTACATCCTGCTCATAGTATACTGTCAGAATGTCCGTGTGTGATTTTTTGGCCTTTACACAGTGTTATACAAGCTGCGCATTAACAAAAAACTATTTTGCTATTCTTTATTGCTTGTGTGTACTGCATCCCAATACACCATACTGATACTGTCAGAGCCAGCCAGCTTGATGCAGACCTTGGCCTAAATTTAATGAAAACAACATTGTGAGCTGTGAAGTGGTCAAACATGTCTGAAAAGGGCTGGAAATTAATGTTATTGAAGTTAATTTTACTCTAGGAACAAAAAAAATGCAAAAGTTGCATTTTTTTACCATTTTTGAAAAAATCCAAATGCAAATCCAAAGCTATTCACCGCTGTTTGACAAAGCCAAATCCAAATTGCAGCGACAAATCCAAATCCAAATCTTCTGCCCGGCGCTCATCTCTAGTATTTACTACAGCTGCTGGTTACTAATTCCAGCAATTGTGAACCATGGGTGGGAGTGTTGTTGTGGCAAAGTTGTCAGTAGTTAGTAAGAGACAGGAGAGAGGCAAAAGGCATAAGGGTCAAATTGTGGAGCTCGGGGGGCATGTTGTTTTAAAGTAACCTCCCGTTCCTGCTGAGCTTACCACATTCCTGCAAATTAGACCGGTAAGCAATGGGTGGTAGGAGGCGATCATGCGGGTGGCATGTTCAGGAGCTCAGGTGCATATTTATTGTAAAGTAGCCTCCCTGTTGCCGCTGTCCTTACCATGTCTCCTTGAATCGGACTGGTGGATGGCAGAAAAGCTGAGCGGATGGCCAGATGTAGAGGGGGTCTTGTTATGCTGTGGCTCCAGATTCTGGCGGCCTGGGGGTTGGAGATTGCAATCCTCGATCCACCCCCCCGCCAATGAGAGGAGAAGGGGGCTTTACAGACACTCTGGTATACAATGCTCAGTGCATACATTGCATATTGTATACCGTCCCACGAGCACTGTATCTACTGTTATCTTGGGATTTTAACTACAACACAGTAAATGCTCTGAGCACAGCATTTACTATTTTTTAAAATAGATGTTTCATTTGGACCGCTATTTTACACTGTAGTTGGAGAGCTATTTATTTATTGCATGTGCTGGCACACTAAGGAGTTTATTCTGATCCACTCGCAATGATCCAAAGTTCGTATCATTGCAAATGAACTCATAGTTCGCCATGCCTGTTCGCACCCAGCACAGGCACATGCGCAGAAATGCTCATGCGCATTAGGCAAACATCGCTCCCCGTGCAAACACTTGGGGGGGTAAAAATTTTTTGAATAAGGTCCTAAATTTATAAGAATACTAGTTTCCAGCCCATCCACATAACAGTAATATCAGCGCCTGTGGCTATGCATGCTTGAATGGAGCAACACTTGACTTGCTCTGTAGGACACCATCTAGTGGCTGCCGGCATTCAAAACATTTGAATTCTCCCCATAAAGGTTAGGATCGGCAGTATCTATATGGTACAGTAAGTCCACAATGTCTCGGTCGACAATCAATAAGTCGACACTGTAACATCAACATGCATATGGTCGACATGGTCAAAAGGTCAACACAATCAAAATGTCGACAAGCCCATGAGTTTTTGGAGATTTGGTGCCAGATGTAATATGTTGCGGTTTTGGTAAATTTGCTAATTCTTTTTACTAATAATCGCACTCTTTTCAGACATAGTAAATAGGGTATACACTATGTTTTTATGTGAGTGTAATGTGAGACCAATAAATTGTTAAAGTGTTTAAACATATTACACTATGCTGGTGATTTTTGTTCTTTAATCAGGACACCTGATTGCTGGCGAATAATTTTTGATAGCCAGGGGAATCCAGCATTGAACTGAAGAACTTTGTATAAACCACTGTGCGGAAAAACTACACTTTTTTGTATCTTGTTTTCACAAACCATCTATGTGCCAGATTGACACCAACTCTCTCTTTCCTGTACAGTGGCGTAACTATAGCCCCGCCGATCTGCGGGGCTATAGTTACAACTATATATAACAACCCCCCTTACCCCTCTGCATGCCGCCGCCAGCGCCGCTGCATTCAGGGTCCCGGCCGCAGCGCAGATCTTGTCATGGCTCTGTCTCCTCCTGCAGTACTTCTAATGAAAAATAACTATCAGAAAATGGCTGCCCCCTAACAGCAGACAGTTTTTGGGGATGCTAGAGGAGGCGCGGGCCTCCTCTAGCATCCTTAAAAACTGTCTGCTGTTAGGGGGCAGCCATTTTCTGATGGTCATTATAGAACTGCCGGAGGAGACTGAGCTTTTAAATTAATTTGGGAAGGTGGGTGGGAGGGCTAGGGGGAGGGGGCGCACAAATTCTATTTACGCCACTGTTCCTGTCCCAAGGTGAAGGAAAGAAAAATCAAATATAAAAAAAGGTGTGTATTTTAATATTGCCTTTGCAGATTGACTATAGGTACCAGCGGGCCCACACGCTGAAACTTGTGAGTCTCCCAATATCAGCATGTGGGCTGGAACTTGTAGTCCCACTGTAAAGGACAATATAACTTAAAGCACAAGCTATCAACGCCACACCCACCATTTAGTGGTGCGAGGGATAGCCCTGGGCTTCAGCCCAGGCCTAGGGGACTCCTTTATTTGGGGTACCCACCTCCCCAAATACTCCCTGTCTGGGCTGAATAGTTATGGTGAGTAATGCTTTGGCCATGGGACCCGGACAATTGTTTCATCTGGCTATGGCACTACACTCCCTGCTAGTGGAGCCTGGTGCTGTTCCCTAAAATATGGGGCTCCCCACTCATTTTGTCCACTGTATTTTGGGGACCAGGGCCGGCTGCAAGCGCCCAGTGCTAATTCTGAAAATAGGGGAGACCCCCACTAATTTTTCCTGCCAAAACTGCATCCTGCTAAAACGCAATGTCTGAACACAAGAAGGTGTATCCTGCCAAACAGTTCCTGTTTGACTGCATTCTGCTAAAATGTGTGGCCCCAGCCTAACCTGGTCCGCAGACCGCGGGACTGACAAATTTAGTCAAGAACACATACTATACAATGTTACAAAGTATGACTGTGCCACACTGTGTATCACTAGAAATCCGGTCAGAAGTGGCAGGATCCTGTTCTGCAGGTCCCGGCCACACGGCTGTGTGTGTGACCCCACACAGCCTCCTTGCAGTCAAGTGCGTTTTCCGCTTTGTGTGCCCCAAACCTAAGGGCCAGGACACAAATAGCATTGCAGCAGGTCCCGTTCAGTGGGACCCGCTGGGCTGCAAGGAGCCTGCACACAGGCTCCAGTGTGGTCCATGGGTAAATGCAAGGTTTGTGAAGAAGGATTTCCAGATGTGTGTATGTGTGCACTATACATGTTATAACAGTGTTCTTCACTAAAGTAACAGTAAATGTGCCATAAATATCCAGGTTACTAGAGGTTAGTGAGGGCCCTAACCAACAAGATCATCAAAAATAGTTAATGATATATAGTAGTAATTACAGACAGCAATCAAAGACTTCTCAAAGTAAAACTGTGTTTTTTGGGGTAGATAGGGCGGGATGTATTAAGTGGAAAATGTGGTAAAACCCCTGTTTTACCACATTTTCCTATGTACTAAAACCCGTTCGCACCAATACCGCCCGGCAGTGTATCGCCACCTTCGGGTGGCGAAACCCTGTAGAAGCCTGTGGGCTTCTTTTTGCCACCCACTGCCTCTGCCACAACCTCGTCGCCTCGCCGACCCCCCTCACCCCCTCCCTCCAGCTTACCTTCCTGAAAGGTCCACCTGGACCCTGGAAGGTAAACCCCTCCTACCCCTAGCAACGCAGCCGGACGTCCTTCCGGCTGCAGGGGGATGTGGAGGCGCCGGGGGGAGCAGTAGACATGAAGGGAGCAGTATGCGGCTGGGAGGTGATGGAGACTTCCTGCACACCACAGTACAGGTATCGGGGGGGGCTATGCCAGCCGCATATATTAGTACATATGCGCTGACATCGCAGCGGCCAGGTGGCGATGTGTATTTATACATCCCGCCCATAGAGAGAGAGATTCTCAAACATACATACAGACGGTACACTGGCCGCCTCTCCTGCTTCTGCCATGCCCCCATCACTGCTGCAGGTGGGAGCAGAGGCAGTTGCTCAGTGGCAGTTGAGAGGAAAGGCAGTAACAGCGGGATTGGCATTGGATGAGATTGCTAATAGAAAAACAAATTTAGCAGCGGGAAGACCATCAGTGAGAGATGAGGAGAGGTGAAATGTAAATAGAGATCTGAAGTTTTTATAATGTACATTAGTTATCTACAGTCAGATACTGATAATTTAAATTGGATGAATTAAGACGGCAGTACCGACATATATTACATACTGTACTTCTGTGAGAGATTCTAGTGTTTTAAGACAACAATTTTGATATTTTAATCTGTACAGGCCTGGAGTGCATTTAACTCTTTGAGTGCCAACATCTCTGTGAGAGGTGCAAAATATCTGCTAAAAATGTCAGCATCGCCCACATTTGTTATAGAAATGGTGTGCAAAAAAAATAAAAATAAATTCCTATGTAATGTAAATATTTCAGATTCGTTATGATAAATAGAAATGTTTGCTTGGCAATTTCCACACCTATTTTGTTTCATTCTACTTATTGTTAACAGCACATACTGTATATAATGTCCGTCCATCCATTGCAACCCGCCGGGGGCTGTTTTCAGCTGCTCCCCACCATCCTGCTGCCGATGCTCCAGCCCCCCCCCCACCCCCCCATTCTGACTCTGCTGCTCCTTCCCGACTCCAATGCTTCAGCTTTGCTGCTGCTCCCCGGCTTCGGCTCCTGGCTAGGTGCCCGCTGCTGCTCTCAGTTTAGCCTGTTTGTTCCACTCGCCCAGCAGGGGACCCAGGAAACAAAAATTTCCACTGGACCCCGCCCACCTCAAAAGATGGGCAGGGTCAGTCTGAGCCTGACCATGTGTCAGCGCAATATCACTAAATGTATCCAGCACGCTATGTGTTTATTGCCGGGCGATAGTAATGCGCGAGGGCCACACATCGCTGTGGCTCCTACACTTGGAGCGATGTGGGGGCATTTTCTAAGCGATTTAATCAGATCACTTTGAAAATGCCCTAAAATCATCCAGTGTGTCAGCCTAGTGTAGATTATCATGTTCAATTAACCATGAACCCTTTCAAGTCCAACGTCTAGTCAGGCTCAAAAACCCTAGCGCTAATAGCAGATCCAATGGTGAGTCACTTTAATATAAGAACATTGACATCATCAGCATTTAATTTTGTCCATTTAAAAAAAAATGTAAACATTTAAACCAGACTCGACAAACTATTGACAGTCTATCTAGACATTGTAGACTTTTTAATCCGGAACCCATACAGACCCCCCCCCCCCACACACACACACTTTAAAAATACTTTGTTTGCCCCTGCATTGAAAGGTACTCTATGTCCCTCTTTCACTGAAGCTAGAAAAGAGGAGTAATCTCGAACGGAGGCACATGTGCCTCCTCCTCTCTTAACCTCTTAAGTGTTTTTTTTTTTAGGGAGCCCCACTGTAACCCCCGAGTCTAAGCAGCGCTGCTGTGCATCAGCCGCTGTCCAGCCCTGCCCCCGGCAACCCAGCCAGCAAATGGCACTGAGCAGCGTGTTCTGAACTGGGGAGAGAGGCTGTGCTGCTGTGGCAGCCTGTCATCTCACTCCCCACTGCCTGGTTCCCTGCAACGGGGGAGAGGAGATTGGGTTCAGGGACCCTCCAGCAGGCCTGTGTCCGGGTAAAAAGTACCCCCCCTCTCAATGCCACTTGATCAGGCCCTTGATCAGGCCCTGAATAAGCGAAGACTGGATTTGGCTTTCGGAAAGCAATGGGAATGATAAAGCGTTTGTGCTCTTGCAGCCATGCTTTTAGCAGTGAGCTTCATTGCATTTGCATTGAGCCCAAATCTTTAGATTTTCAGGTAAATGTTATGGTTAAACTGAAGTTGGGTAGGGGATGGTATCTGCATGGAGATAAGATTATACAGTATATTCACTAAAGGTCAACTTTGTTCATTTTCAGGTAGATTAAAATCTTATTGTTGGGCTTCCATAACTAAAAACAGTACTTGTTTCCTAGAACGGCGCCTACGATATTGATCCTAGGCATCGCAAGGAAAAAAATCGCGTCAGTCGCATCGCATGCGGCCAAAAAATCGCATGCGATGCGACCGACGCGATTACCGCGATTTTACATAGGGAACAATGTTAAATGGTCCAATTGACCCGATTTCACATAGGGAACAATGTTAAATGGCCCACAGACCCCAAATACCCACCCTGAAGTGTGAAATGCCCCCCCCAATTGTTAACGCCACCCCACGATCAACGTAAACCTGAGCGCAGCGTGCCCGCGAGGGGCAGCGGCACGCATCCTCCGACCTTTTCATACCCCCACTATCCACGTCGGCGTGTAGTTGAGAATAGAAAGTGTGGCGAGCGCAGCGAGCCACCGAGCCCGAAGCGTGGCGAACGCAGCGAGCCCCGCGAGGGGACGCGGATACCTTCACAGCTATACGCATCCCCTCGCAGGCTTCACAGGTATCCGCGTCCCCTCACGGGGCTCGCTGCGTCGCCACGCTTCGGGCTCGAAGGCACTTTCTATTCTCAACTCCACGCCGACGTGGATAGTGGGGGTATGAAAAGGTCGGAGGACGCCTACCGCCGCCCCTCGCGGGCTCGCTGCGCTCGCCACGCTTCGCGTTGATGTTGATCGTGGGGTGGCGTTAACAATTGGGGGGCTATTTCACACTTCAGGGTGGCTATTTGAGGTCTGTGGGCCATTTAACATTGTTCCCTATGTGAAATCGGGTCAATTGGGCCATTTAACATTGTTCCCTATGTAAAATCGGTAATTGCGTCGGTCGCATCGCATGCAATTTTTTGGCCGCATGCGATGCGGCCGACGCAATTTACATTTTACCATGCATTTCTATGTAAAATCGAGGGCATCACATCGGTCGCATCGCATGCCATTATAATGGCATTCGATGTACTTGCGATGCCCGCGATGGGCGCCGTTCTAGGAAACAAGTACCCTAAAACCATATTTAATAACTAGAGCATATTTTTTTACATTAATTTAAATATTTAGTAGACATGTTCTAACCCTGGAAGCCCAACAATAAACGAGATATATTTTTGTCTATCTGAAATCAATTAAAATGCACAAATTCGCTCAAAATTGACCTTTAATAAATATTCCTCTGTGAGTACCAAGAACAGTCTGGGATTAGCCTGTTCTGTGCTGCCATGCCCCGTACTTAATTCAATAGATGTTTGTATGCAGTAGCACTGTAATAAAATATTTGATTTTTGAATTGTATGATTTAAACACTGGTTAGTGATGTGTTTTTTATAATTATTATTTCAAAACTCACAATAAAAATTATTGAATAAAAAAAAAAAAACATTATTAAATATAGTAATTGCATTTATATCCATTGGTATGAATTCAGCAATACAAAAACTGTATATTCATGTTTGGATATAAAAAAAAAAACAAGTGCCTACCCCAAATCTGCACTCCCAAATATTGGGAAGTATGCCTAAACTACAATCAATGACTAAAAGATTTATACCTTTAAAAATAGTAAAAGTCTTCCCACTGCCCCTACTAGCCCATGGAAATAGAACAGCATCAGGGAGAATGATTACATACCGTATATATTCGTGTATAAGTCGACCCGAATATAAGCCGAGGCACCTAATTTTACAACAAAAAAATGGGAAAACTTATTGACTCAAGTGGGACTCTCACTCGAGTATAAGCCGATGGGGGCTTTTTCAGCATAAAAAAAATGTTCTGAAAAGGTAGGCTTATACTCTTCTTGTGTACAGTGTTCTCTGGCTCTCGTGATGTAAGCAGATAAAAGTGCAGCTCATGAAGTGCAGCCAACCCTTCTCTGGAATGCAATGATAATTTCATCCAATGCATTGGAAATGTCACAGTAAAGAAAATGATAATTATAGATTTTTTACTTCCTTCATAGCGCCATTATTTTCAATGAAAAATATGGATCTGGAAAAAATATACAAAATAGTTAGGTTACTATTTAAAAAAAAAAAAAACATCAGGCCTACACTTTGTAGTGATTTGTAGTCATTGCAATTGTTTTATGTACAGTTTTTTGTTAAATACAGTTTCTGTTAAATACGTCCTCTTGTCAAAATACAGTGAAATCCCAAATCTTCTTCCATTGATTGATGCGCAACTCTGGTGTAGTTTATAAGTGCCATAAGTGATCAAGTCCAAATTAATACTGTACATGCAGTGTTCTTCTTTATATCCTGCTATAAGCTGTCCACCTGCGAAGCAATTAACTACATTCTTATTATTCTGATTGGTGCTAGTGTCATACATCACATGTTAGGGTGGAGTAATTAAATATCTCAAACGCAATACTTCTGGTCCTATAAATAGTATATTTATGCCCTGTAGGTCAAGTAGGTGTAGATGGGGTGAGTGCATCCCCATTGGTTAGATAAAGTGTGAATCCACAATTTCATTTTACCTTCTTATTAAATTCTATTTTTCTCACCCAAGGTATAATAGCATTGCTTTTTGATGATTGGAATCTAGTAACTGTAGAAGTCACACTGAACTCATTTTACATTTTGGGGCTGATTGTTGTTGAATCGGTAAGCTGCGAGGATCAGAGAGCCTGCCCCGCCAAATAACCACACCCCCGCCGCAGAGTCCCGTCACTACCATACGAGGGGGATGGTTAACGAAGACGCATCCCCTATCATGCTCGACCCGTCCTGATCCCCTGGAATGGCTTGGCGACTATCCAAGTCAAAACTCTGTATCTGGCACTAACAATCATTCCATTGCCAAAGACCCTTGGACAGTGGCATCAGTGGGGGTGCTGGCTAAACCCGGGTGTCTCAGTGACAGGAGCTGGGTGCTGCACTGTAACATTACGGGCAACATTCAGCTCTTGTCACAATGTAGGAGCCAAAACTGCATCGGTCCCCAGGACCTCTGGACCCCCAGAGTGACAAAAATGGGGTTCAGGCCATAAGGACATGCCCCTACCCACAATGCCATGCCCCCTATCAGTGAAATCACAGGGTGTTACATCAGGAAGAGAGACCACTGAACTTACATTTTTCTCCCATGATGACACTCTTGAAAATGTCTCCATGCTACTGTATTATGCGTTAAGTAGCTGCCACATGATTGGCTGATCAGATTTTTGTATTGCAGAACATTTGACCAGTGGTATCTAATAAACATGCAGTTCAGTGTATATCAATTAGACTATATTATTCATGGGTCAATGGCTTTCAGTTAACAAAAGTATATTAATGTTGGTCTTGAAGTCAGTTCCATATGAATTCTAATCATCAACTTTGCATAGTTTTTTATGTACACAACAGAACAAAGGGGGTGATTCTGGTCTGGACGCTATGTTACAAATTCAACGGTGACCATTGTTTACTGCATGCACATAATCACTTATGCGCATATGCATCTCTTCACTGCGGGCACCTTTGGAGACTTGCATAGTCTCTGAGGTGCTCTCAGCGGGGAAGGTGGGGATGAGGCGGGCAGGAAGCATTTGTATGCGAACGCCCTGCGTTTACCTAGAAAAACCCTGGGCGTCCCCATTCGAATGGGTAGGCAGCTGACATCTCTGGATGTCAGCTGCCTGCTCTGTTCATGGAGCAGTGGGCCACTAATCTAAGGCACCAGAGGGTGACTAGAGATTAGCAAGTGCTTCAAAAATCATTTGATGTTCAGCAACCTTGGAATGATTTCGGGCACCCACGCAAGATTACAAATAGATGTTTATGCAATTCATCTATTCACAGAGCTGCGGGGAAAATTGACAAATAGCGTGGGGCAGGCATACGGCCACATGGTGGGTGCTGCTACAGGGCTTGCAGAGCAGTGAACAAAGGCTACTTTGCGAGTCATCAGTATATTCCGTACACACTTGTGGCAGAAGTTGTGGATGGTGAGCTCTGGTGCAAAAATATAATTTGGGCCCCCTCCTCCACCCCATTCCTAGTTCACGCTTTGCAACATGGCAGTGGGTGACAGGGCTAGAGGCAGAAGGGTGACAGAGATAGGCAGAGTATGACAGGAAAAAGCAGAAAGTGACCGTAAGAGGATGAAAGGGGCAGCAGTGGGCCCCTTAATCCTCAGGGGCCCCAGTGCACTACACCGACTTCACCAATGGTAGTTCTGCCTCTGGTAAACACTACAATATGTGGTATACTGTATGTGTGATAGAGTACATTCCGAATTCAACTACAATACATCGTCTTTGAGGTCATCCCATCCGTTAGGGCGACATCACTAACATGGCACTTGTATGCGCAAATGAGCATATACACTGAGCAATATAGTCAATATATTGTGCTATACTGTGTCAGCCAATATAATGCTTACTGTGTACCTGACCTAACTCATTAATTCCTAACTGTTTTAAAAATAAGCTTATCCACTACATTCAAATACTGTACATAGACTATAACAATCTGGCTTCCAATTTTAAAATGCATTTTAATCTTCAATTATTGATACCAGGTGACCACCAATGTCACAGGTGAGCCAATGAACCCATGTATACAGTATGTGAAAACTTTTTTAACCAACTGAAATGTTTTCTCCATTGCAGTGTCCATATTATTTGGCCACACTCTCAGCAGTCTATTGTTGTAGTCTCTCACTATTGGTAGTCTATTGAGGCAATCTCACTATAGACAATAAAAGACATCTTGAGTTTCACAAAGGCTTGTTATCTCTGCTATAAAATAATATTCATCCAATGCTGTGATCTCCTCTCCAGGTCTACCACTGATGTATTTCATCTTTAAAGGACTTTATCAAAAGCAGTTCTTTTTATCTCATCTGTCAAGGTCTATTCTCTGATATATTTCAGCATAAATTGTGATGTTTCAGGATATTATGCTTTAAAATATTAGTTTTATAGTAAAGTTTTATCTGTTTTCTAATAAAAATACATTCATAATCTAATTCTTCGTAAAGGGAGTTACCTATTTTAATTAGAATACTATTCATTTATCCCAAATAGATGCTATTACTAATATTTGTGGTGGATTTTCTTCGAGATTTTGACTACACTACTCTATACTACATATAGAGATACGCTGTAATTAAGACAGGATAAGACAGATAATTACAGTACAGTACATACAGATGGAGCATTACTCATCTGAGCAGCTCCCGGCGCGCCATTTGGCCCCAGCGTGAATAAGGGGCGTGGGCGAGTGCGCCCCATTAGCGACAATGGACGCATGTGCATGTGAGATGCTCGTGCATGACTTTTCCTACTCGCCGGCACTAAAGATGAGCATGGCTCCATCTGTGGCTCAAAAGCTGGCAGATTTTTTTGTGCTGTCAATTTAAATTTTTAGGTGCATTGCAAAATTGATGCTGATTTTGCCCTTCATGTGTAAATCCTAATGCACATTTCTTTGCCCATTAAAATAAACAAACATATACTACACCCATACAAACAATAGAAAACATATAGACAGGTGATGTAGGACCGGCACTCCCAATAATTGGAGAACCATTGTCGGTGGTGCCTGCACAGCTTGTAGCAAAGCTTCAACAGGTAGGTAGGTAGGTGCGGCACTCGTCCTTATGATTAAAAATCACGACAATACAGTGTCATTTAATCTTTCAATGTTTCAGTGCTCTTTTATTACGGCACTATCGTCAGGACGATAGTGCCGTAATAAAAGAGCACTGAAACGTTGAAAGATTATACGACACTATATTGTCGTGATTTTTAATCATAAGGACGAGTGCCGCACCTAGCTACCTACCTATATATATTTATATATATATATATATATATATACACAGTATGTACACAATTAAAATTAGGCTCTAGCTAATCACAGCCTTTGTCTTATCTTCGTCATGTGACATAAACAACAATGAGCGTGGAGACATTTTTTATGATGCGTGTGGTCGTAACTTGTCATCTCAGCATATATTTCAGTTATCTATAGTACAAATCAGGCGGTGACCTGTAAAGGTGTTAGAGGCCGCATTAGCGGCGCTTGCCTCGAGCAGCCGGGTCCTGCAGCTCTGGTCCTGGCTGTTGCTAAGCAGCCAGGATGACGCGTCACTGCCGGTCCCGAACGTCCTGTCCAGGACGGCGTCACGGCAACAGTTGCTAGACGTTCAGCGCGTCTCTCCCTGCCAGCACCACCTCTTCCCCAGCAGTTGCCTAGGCAACAGGGACGGGGGCGCTGTCTATTCCTAATCAGGGGAAGACACACTGAGAGCAAGCTTTTATAAGGGATTCATTTGTGCTGCTCTGGTGCTGGTTATAGACATATTTGGAGACTGCTCTGACTCTGTTGGTGTGTCTGGTCCTTCTGGTTAACCTCTTGTTACCTGAATCCTGGGAGGCTACCTCTGGCTATTTCCTGGCAGCTCTATCCTTTTCCCCTGCAAGCAAGTACCATCTAGCTTTTGCTACTGTTATTCTGTTATTTGTCAGGGAGATTAGCAGACATTCATAGTTAGCTACGTGAGGCCAGCTTCCCAGTTAGGGCCTGTGCTTAGGCCATGGCTTTAGGCCACTCAGTTCAGTGTTTGTATATATCTTAGTTATTTGCTTGTTTTGTTCCATGTCCTTATATTCTGCATTGCAGTTATTCTTGTTATTATTCATTGCACCTTCCTTGTTTTAGTAATGCTCACTGTGAAGTGCCTTGTCTCAGTTGACCTATGTTTAAGTCCTTGCTTCTTGCATCCCTCCTTGTGTCCCAGTCCTGTCATTCAGTATTAGGTTAGTCTTCTGTAGGCAGTGTAGTTCCCGTGCTTGCTGCTCTTTACCGGTAGCTGCCTGGGGCCATTGGGGTTAAGTCCACACTGCCACTTGTCGATGTAAGTCCAGGCGGCATACAAGTACCGGTAGACATATTAAGTCTTATGGGAAAAGGGCAAGAAGGCTCACTTGTGTTCTCTGTGGTCTTAGGTCTGGGCATCCTGAGAAACTACCCAGAAGACGTCCAGAGGCCCCTCGGCCAAAGACCTGTCGACCAGTACCCGTGCTGATCCATCCCTACCGTCTGCTCGTCCTCTCTCCGGCTGCTCCCCAGAAAAACCCTTCCAAGGTTCATCAGCGCTCCCCTATGAGTTTAACATTAGGGCAGGGCAGTAGGATCTCAGCGCTTAGCTCTGCGACGCTGCCCGGCAGGAGGGAGTGCAGGCAGTGGCACTCCCAAGAATTTTCTGGGTTTGCCAATCTGCGCACTGGAGCTCAATCCTCGAAAATTCTCTGGAGTATCAGCTATAGTTTAAATATGTAACCAGTGAATCTAATCAACAGTAGCATCCAAATAAATATTTTAAATTTCATACCATTTTCTGTTTTGTGACTCCCCAAATTCTGAATATTTACCATTTTAATATAAAGCATACATAAGTTACAGTAATGTACAGCAAGTTACTCTTTTTTTCCATTGTAGCACTTACTGAACACCCCCTTCCTCTTGAAATATACAGCCTTTAAAAAAAATATTTGAAGAGCTTATTTCAAAGGCTTAACAATCACCCACAAGTGGCTGCAGCTGTTTAACTTTGAAGTTGTTTTTCTCTAATAACAAAAAAATATAGCTTTTGGAGTCCCAAAATGTTCACTGTGACATTTGGGATCCTGTACACATAAATAAAAGAATAATTATGGAAAGGAGACAAATTATAATAATAAATTCTCAATATAATCAATTATAACTGTGATAAACTTGTTTAAGATGAATTATTCACCTATGTTTGATCCATATAGGAATTCTTTGTTCTGGTGTGTTCATGGGTTTTTTCCCCATACTGTAGTTTTGAAAGTTGAACTACAAGTGGCAGCCTTTCAATTTGGGCATGACATTCAGTTCACTGGATAACAAAAATAAAATGTATTTTTATTAGCAAGCATACATACATACATACATACATACATACATACATACATACATACTCAAGCACTGCTCGGAAGTGTGGGAAAAGTGTGGCCTAGTGATATCAGCATATGTACCCTTTCTCTTGGGGTAGAAGGGGTCATGTGCTAACACATGGATGTGGTCATTATGGTGGTGGGGGGACCCGCGCCTTAGTGCCACCAGCCCTGGCTTGCATAGCCCAGTGATATTGGTAACAATTGTGAGAGGAATCTACTTTGTGCACCCAATTTTGCCACGACCAGCCTATTATAGCATTATTACTGCTCTGTGCTCTTTTAGAGGATGGAGAGCACATTGATTTTTTTTTATTTTTATTATCATCTTTTTATTTCATGAATCTTGCACCATGATAGGGGCGGCCACAACTGATTCACCACGAGAGACATACAGTAAAGCATCTCTTCTTCAACTCTGAATCAGTAGTATGGTCAATTACATGACTGTACTGTACTCAGCCTATGCTCGCCTCTGCATTCCCCTGTTCCTCTTCTCTAAATGTAGGGAGGTGAAATGAGAATACATTGTAGTATAAAAGTGAAAAATGCATTTATGTTCCGCTGTGCAAGAGGCCTGGGATACTAATATATGCATTGCAGATCACCTGCACTTTGAGAAATAATGTTGCTCATTTATACATACTGTATACAGTTTCTCATCTCTCTGGTGTGGTAATCGCATCAGTCATTTTGGGGTCCCACATATTAGGGCCCCCACACTCTCCCCCTGAATTGTGCGGACCGCTGGTACTGTAATAGAGGCACAGTATGATCCAACTGTGTCTTCCATTTCCTCACTACACTGTCGTTTCCAGCACCACCCCCTGAGGTGCTGCTGAACTCACTGTCAACCTCTTGCAGGATTTCACAGTCGCCGCCGTGGCCGCTAAGATTTCTGTGACATTTAGGAGCTGAGAGCGGAGCTGCGCAGCGCCATTTCACTCAGTCTCAGCTCCTTTCTCAGCGGCGCCGGCAGTGTGCCCATCTGGCAGTGGGCTTCGAGCTGTGTGGCGCTGGACATATCTGTTATTGTGAATTATTCATAAAAAACAGCACTTTATAGTATGATTTTCCATTAGGTAACTAACTTTATTTAACTACTTACAATTTGTGAGCTACCTATGGTAATCTTAAGATGTCTGTCCATTTTTATTTACAGTATATGTCCTTTAATTTTCACAAATGTATTGAGTCCCATTTTCTTCCTGTTTTGTTTTCCATGCTTTGCAATCGTTTTAGCATTCTCTAATAGCAAAACTGTGGCAAAGCATGCTGGGATGTGTAGTTTCACAACATCTGGAGGGCCAAAGTTGGACATGCCTGCTTTATATGATATTTGGAAAATTAGGGTACATTTTGTAGTGTGATTTGCATTTTGATTTTCAAAAAATACTACAATATATCTTCTTTCTTAAGGATTTGAACACAATCACCATGCCGATAGATAAATTATACTTTATTGTTATTACTGCCGTTATAATACATTTGTTGATACGGGTCCCCGCCAGTTCGTTGTCCAGGATCCCGACAGACCTTAATCCAGCCCTGGTGTAAAGTATATACAGTAAAATCTTGTACAGGCAGAAACTGTATGCAGTAAAAGCTTCTAATTGAGCCCTTACAAAGGCTGTGAAGGTTGTGGCAGTTCAGGCACAATACTTGAACAGTTCGACCTGGTGGCGTTAACCCACTCACTAAACAGCAAACGACCGCTGTTTAGCCAGTGAACCTGAATCAGTCTCATTATGTGATGCAGTCTGGCTGCATGCATGCTTAATCTAGCTTTTCCACACTTCAGGAATTTCTGTGATAAATTTGATGAGTTCTCTTTTACCATCAGATTCAAGAGCACTTTATGCATGCTATCATCTTCTGCCATGATGTGGATGGAAAAAGGGATAATGCCGACACTATTCTCTATGACTTACTTCATCACAGCGCAAGCGAACCACAGCAAAATTGTATGGGCGTAGGGCCACAATGACATAAATTGTAATAACATGACACCACCCCTCTCATACGGACTTCCTTTTGGAGGGATCTTACAGAGGCTCCAAGCATACTATGTGCGAGATGTAATAGGGCGCCTTTTTTTCTGTGTCTAAAAAGCGCACTTAATCGCACATGTCACATTTATTTTAGACAAAGTCAGAATTTGCATGAGATTTCGTGCGATTTTTAGTAACGAAAATGTGTAATTTTTACTAATGAAAATGTGTTATTTGTGTGATTTTTTAGACACGGAAGTGTGCAGTATTTCAGGCTTGCCTACTCTCCCGGAATTGCCGGGAGGCTCCCGAAAATTAGATCCCCCTCCCACCCCCCCGGGAAGGTGGGCAATCATCCCGCATTGGCCAGGCAGCCCCCACACCCCCCTTCCCTGCAACACAAAATTACCATTTTTTCGGGTCTGTGATGAGGGGTGGGGCTAAAATGATGCGAATCGCATCATTTCGTGTCATTTTAGCCCCTCCCCCAATTCGCGGACCCGCAAATTACGTTGTTTTACTGTCATTGGAGCGGGGTTTGATGACATCTGCCTGTCCCGCCCCCCTAACATGCTGCTGTCAGGTCTCCTCTTCGGGCTTCTCCCGGAGAGGAGAAAAATAAAGTCGGCAAGTATGCAGTATTTTGTAAAAAAAAAACACACGTGGGGTACCTCTTCCTGAGCCAAAAATACAGGGGTACAAAATGTGTAATGCCGTGTACACACAGGGGCGATAGGGGCTGAAATCACTGGGAATATGGTCGCTGAGCGACCATATTGCCAGTGATTGGAGTGTGCACCAGCGATAAATCGCCGGGTGCGCGCTCCCGTTTTCAGCCCCTGAATGGTCGCTGGTCGGAGGAGCATGCTCCTCCGACCAGCGACATCCCCTTCCTCTTCACCCAGCAGTGTTTAAATTTTCATCTGCGACCATCTCTGGTCACAGATAAAAACGGGACACGGGGCAATATGATTGCTGAGCAATATATTGCCAGCGATCATATTGCCCCGTGTGTACGCACCTTAACTCTTGTAATACAATACAAGGTCCCCTGGCCATACCATGCACACCATTGCTGGTCCCCAAGGTGGTAGACGCCGGGCTGATAAGTGTAAAATTAGATTAAAAAAACATTGAAATTTACAGTAGAACTGCAAGTCCCAGAAGGCCTCCCCTGCATGCTGGGATTGGCAAACCACAAGTCCCAGCATGCTGAGCATTAATGGGCCCCCTAGTTCACCTGTAAAAAGAATGTTAAAATAACAACACCAAGAAAAGTACAGTTTCAACTAGAAAATGCAATGTTTCTTTTTAATCTAATGTTACACTTATCAGCACGGCGTCCACTGCCCTGGGATGCTGGGGACCTAGTCTCCCAGCTATGGCATGTCACTGCTGTCTGTTGGAGCCTGTGCTTATTCCAACATACATCCCCATATTTTTGGAACCAGGACTGATCCAAGAGCTGGGTGCTGGTTTGTTAAATATGGGGGATCCCTTCGATTTTACTCCCATATTTGGGGAACCATGACTGGCTCAATGGGCCTGCGGTTGGTTGTGCTGGGGGGAAGCCCACACGTTTTTTGTTTTTTTCAATTTAACTTTACAACACTTTTTTGGACAGAACCATGCACTTATCTCACTGATCTGTGCATGGTTCTGTCAAACTCACCAGCCTGGATCCGGTCTATTTGGTCACTGCCTGAGATGTCATTGGCGGTGTCCCTGGCTCTTGGTTTACCGCGGGAGGGGACTCATTTCATAGAAAAACAGTCATTAGAGATGGTGGATAATAATGGTGGACCCCATCTCTTAATGGGTATATCCACTCTTTGCACTTGACATTCAGCAGTTTCATCAGAAGATCCACCATTTCTAATGACTATTTGCTTGTGAATTGAGCTCCCTCCGTATACCAAGAGCCAGGAGCACTATTTCTTATTTGTCCTAATTTGTAATTTTCCAGATTACAATTGGGAGCTGCATATCATTATTTCTTTATACAATCTCAGAGTGGCTTATAATTAGTTAACTATTGCACCTGAGATATTGTATTTTAATACAAATTAAATATGACTGGATAAAAATGAAGAGAAAATATTATAATTGTTAAACTATAATATCAAGTTCAAAAATCAAGTCCTCTAACTGTCCAATATTAAAAGCATTTTAGACAGAATAAACTACAATAACCAAGTAAGTACACCATGAGATAGTACTAGACTTATTAAAAACTGTTCTCTACAGTGCTACAGCTGACTTCACAATGTCTTTAAATATCCCTAACAGACTGGCACCATGTTATTTTAAAATTGATGAGACATTACAGTGAGAATGGTCTGAGAGAAAATGGATTTCTTTATATGCTGTGAAATCCTTTATTAAACCTGTCTAAAACAAATGTAAACATATGAAATATACATATTCAGCTCAGTCCCGTCATCAGTCACCCTATACATGTTATTGTAAATGTCACGATAAACATATATTTCAAGAAGAAATGCAGACTTTACTGGATGTGTGGAATTGACAATAAGAAAACAAGCCTTTCATTGGACAGATTTTTGTATTGAATTTTGTATTTACATCTACTGTAGTAGAATTTTTTTCTTGTTAAGATGTTTGTAAATCAAATTTAAATTAAAATGTAAATTATTGGGCATGTCTTAAAGGGCAAGGAAATGGCTATTGAAAGAAGCAAGTAGTTATGTAACATGTTATCAGATATTTTGAAAACCAGAATGAGGAAAAAGTTAATATTTGATAAAAAAAAAAAACCTTTGGTACTTGTTTCCTAGCACGGCGCCCACGATTTTCAATCGTATGGCATCTTATCGATGCAATGCGATTTTAAATTGTATAAGCACCATAATGGGTGTTTTCAATGGTAAATGCCCCCCCTATACGATTTTTAATTGTATAAGCACCCTAATGGGTGCTTACAATGTTAAATGCAACCCCACGCCACCCCCACTATGAACGCCAACTCGAAGCGTGGCGAGCCCAGCGAGCCCGCGAGGGGCGGTGGTACGCGTCCTCCAACCTTTTCAAACCCAAGTATCCACGTCGGCGTGGGGTTGATCTTATATAGTGTGGCGAGAGCACCGAGCCACCGAGCCCGAAGTGTGGCGAGGGGACGCATATTACTTTACATGTATTCCGCGCAATCCAATAGTGAAAACAATAAAACCTATATATACATATATGTATACTGTATATAGTTCTAAGCAAGCTAAATGCAAATGTGATGGTCCGACTGTAAAATAAAATAAACTATGCAGATATCCTTGTAAAATGAAAAATATTTATTGTTAAATCTTACGAATAAACTCACATATATGCCTGGGAATGTAAAGGTGAAATTACTGTATGTTGTATATACCAATATCCCAGAAACACTGCAGGATAAATAGTGGTTGCTACTAATGTTTGGCATCCGTTCTAACCTTTATGATACAATATATATTGAACAGAGACTCATCATATCTTGAATGCAGGCAACTAAGTGAGGTATAACTAAATTATGTATGCCCTCTGAGTTTATTTGGGCAATTTGGTACTTTGTTGGTCTTTGTATTGATTGGACAGAGTGCGGAAATAGTTTCTGGAATCTACAAGTGGATGCTGATTTATAGAGTGTCAGGTTTAATTTTCCCTGCTCTACATTCACATTCTATTTGTTTTAAACAGGGTGCTTCTATTTTAAGGAGTAACAGATCAGCACCTGTTTTCCCTGATCTGATCTGTGGGGCTGACAGTTTACTCTCAATGCAAACTCTAGCTGCAGTTTGCCAGGCTGTCTTACCTAGTGGGTATAGCAGAAAACGTGATCTCAGGGACTTTCTCCAAATATTTTGCTGAAAAGAACAAGAGTTACAGGGAAAATACACTAAAGACTCAGCTTTTGATTTACAAGTCTACATTGCTGTGAACTATGGCTGAAAGTGGCTATCACGGGGAGGAAAACAGGGATGAAGCTGCACTGGATGAGTATAATGACATCATCAAAAATCGATCTGGTAGGACCATTATTGTTGCTAATTTAAAAAATGGTTGCACATGTTCAACAATACATTATGGTTCAATGCATGGTTGACTTTTTACAGTATATGAAGCTTGTTTCATTTCGATGTTAGCAAATAAGCTGAAATATCTTTTTTCAGTAATGTGTCTCTTTAGCTGATCAATTGACAGCTAGTCAAATACCATTTAAAGTGCTTTAAAACGTTGACTTATTGTGTCCATTTGAATGACGACGCAGTTTTTATACGTTTTTTTTCTTTTTTGAGTGAGCTCTACAAATGGTAAACGTTTTACCGTGATGAATGCTACATTACAGCGTACAGCATGTATATTAAAAACTGTTGAAATGAGATAATGAGAAAGAATGAAATCATTAGCAGGAGGATTGTTCAGGTATTTTTTATTAAGTGCACGTCTCCTGCAGAGATCTAAAAGTGACATGCAATGCCTTTGTGTAGTAATAGACCCTCTGACAGCTTCTCGTGCTATTTGTGTAATAGGACAGGTCAGTAGAGCTGTAAATGGAAGCGTCTGTAATTCTTGCATGTACGATACTATTTCAGTTGCCATGCCTCATTCTGTTTTATTATGGCAGTAGTTCAGCATAGTAATTTATAGATCATTCATTGCTTAGTTTATTTACAAGTTCACGAAGCATGCTATATAAGGCTGTAACTTTAATATGGTGTTTTACAGCTAGACAAAAGTTGCTAATCACAGTGTCTGTGTATAAGAAATGAATATTTAGGTATTCTATGAAGAGAGATAGGGGTCTATGGAGAAATATAAAGTGTATGGAGGTTAAGTATAAACCAATTAGCTCGGTTGGGTGGCATTTACCTGTTTGCCAGGCTACGATTACACGCAGCCTAGCAAACAGATCTCCATTCACAGAGAGGGGTATATAATGTGAAGGTCACGGCAGTCGAGCTTGCTCGACCGCCGTGACCCAGTCCCTTTCTTGGTCAGCTCGACCGAGAACATGCAGGCAGGATTCAATGTCCCGCCTGCTGGGGAGCGAGAAGGGGGCATGGCCGCGAGTTGCGGCCGGAAAGAGGCGAGCTGCAGCCAGCAGCTCGTCACTTCCCGGTCGTTCTCGGCAGAACGAGCCTGACCGCTTGTGATATCGGGCTCGTTCTGCCGAGATACCCTGCTCAATGTTGTCAGACAGCACGACGGGAGATGCTCGCCGGTGATTGAATATCCCCCTTAGTCTCTGTCCAAGGCTAAAGCTGGCCATACATCTACAGATATATTGTCAGATCTGGCTGGTTGGAACAAAATCCTGGTAATGGATGAGAGCAAATGACAGTTGACCATTTGCTTTGAAATGCTGGGAAACTGCCAAAAACTGTCATTCAGATATTACCAGGTTTTTGTTCCAACCAGCCCAATCTGACAATCGATCTGTAGATGTATGGCCAGCTTTAGTACATAGACCCTTTAAGTGAAATAGAAAACAAATTAAAGAGCAACAGCTGTGAGGGGTTCACGCCTATAAAGTACAGTATTACACATTCTGCCTGTTGTCATTCTTGTTTGAGATCTGGGAAAAGTGGTAGACAAGTATTCAGATCAGATGTACTGTAAAGATAAACACAGTAAAGGAAAGCTTTGCAAGTCTAATAGTATGTGAGTTTGTCTATGTTGTTACATTTGTGACTTTAGGGCCAGATATAACAAGCTTCAAAAAGTGATAAAATGCAGAGTGATAAACAGCCAGCCAAACAGCTCCTATCTGTCATGTTACAGGCTGGGTTTGAATAATGACAGGTCGGAGCTGATTGGCTGGTTGTTTTTCACTCTCCATTTTATCACTTTTTGATGTTTGATACATCTGGCACTGAGACACAATATCAATGGAGAGAACTAAAACCAGATACAACAATCGTACAGTAGGTCAGTTTGACACATTTATAAGCAGAATGAGTTTCACATTGAGATGTTAATAACTAATTACATTTCATAGGCAGGCTGAGCAAACTTTAGAAAGATTGAAAGTTGTTTTGTTTTACAGTACTTTGTAGCATATCCATGCCAATATATCATTCATTATATATTCAGTATATATTATTCATAATATAGTGACAGCCCAAATGGAAACACTTTAATATGAGGTTTTTGTGGTGAACATAATGGATGGTGTTTAGCAGACCACATTTTCTCAACTGGTTTGGACATGTTCTGTGTGACACATTTGTGTCTGACACCCATGCAAAAAGTGTCTGTTACTCTTATACCGTGTTCTCACGGCGAGTGAGAAATATACGGCTTTTCCCTGGCATTAAAATGCCGGGGACTGCAGGGACAGACCCCCGTTCTCACTGCAAGGCAAATTCCCGGGTAAAGAAGTTCTACCCGGTAATTTGCCTTTTAAAACAGGTTTTTATGCAGGGAGAACGGGTCTGCATACCCGGATCTCAAGCACGGGTAAAAAGAAGGGTTCTACCCGTGTATGACGTCCGGGAATGTAACTCGTTCACAGTGCAAAAAAACCTGTGTTAAAAGGCAAATTTCCATGTCGACATGCTAGACCCGGGAATTTGCCCTCAGTGAGAACAGGGTATGAGTGGGCATTATACAGAGTAGGAGTATTACACTGCTAGAGGTGGTGGTCAAATTAAGCATCATAGTTATGTTTACTGTTTACTAGTAAGGTCTTCTATTAAGGTCTTCCCTGCATCTTGGTATTGTAAAATCAATCTATAGTTGTTATTACATCCAAGTGATTACTTATTAGTGGTGTGTGTAGTAGAGACATATTAAAGCTTGTAGTGATATAACATTGTGAGCGATAAAGTACTAGCCAGGCAGCTTCTGTCTCACATTTCACAGTATGTGTTTGAAAGATGACAAAAGCTTAGTGGTACTTTATCTCTCACAATTGTATCTCTCTCCAAGCATTGATAAATACCTTGCTTAGAGATAGTCATGCCTTTAAGTAAGACATATAGGTCATCATAGTAATCAAAACTGACCTTCTGCATTGGTGACACAGTGGGAAATTTACTGAGATGGGAGTTCTATTTCACAGGGTTGTTGCTATGGGCAACCAATCAGAATCTACTTCTTATTTATTTAGCACCTTCAAGATGATCATAGATAGTATTAGATTGGTTGCCCATAGCAACATCCCATGCGAAATAGAACTCCCAACGTAGGGCGGGAGGTTCTAACATCCGCAGCCCTGTATCGCCGGCCACCGCATTCTTAATGATCACATATTCTCTAACATATGCAGTCATTAACGCAAGGGACAGCTCTTGCGATAGGAGCTGTCCCTTGTGATGCGGCGCCGGCGCTGGACTTCTGGGTCTGTGACCCGGGAGTCTATCTGCGCATGTGCAGAGCACGGTGCCTGCCGCAGGGCATGCTGGGATAGATCCCTCACACAGCACTGCGGTAAGAAGCCCATAGGCTTCTGCAGGGAATCGCCAGCTTTTGCTGGCGATTCCCTCCGCAGCGGTGACACTGCAGAGGGGGGACAGAACATACAGAAATGCAGTAAAATACCCAGCTAACGGGGTTTTTACCGCATTTCTGTGTTAGAGAATTGCCCCCTTGGTCTTTTCCCCACAGTGTTTACACCAGCTATTGAGTTTTCCTGTGACCTACAACCTAATTAAATAGTTCTCAAGGACAGCAAGTAACAGTGCAGTAATTAGGAAAAGTAGGTTAAAAAACTCATACTTGTTGATTATGGGAAAATGGATCAGCACATTGCTACAATAGGGCCCTGTTGTCGGTTGAAAGTAAGAACTCAAGCAACCAGGTTCTAGGATACAATGTGTTAAATATGGAGACTGACACAGGACATTTCAAAACAAAGATAAACATTTATTTAAGCTACAATAATAAAAACATGCAAATAAGTAACAAGTTAATACTCAGCTTTTATCTCAGATGTTTTAAGATCTGTCCCGGATGGTTGTCATCGGTAGTTTAAAGAATAAAAGTCCAGTCATCCCCAGGGTCCCTCTTAGTATGTAAAGGCCCCCATACACTATGCGATTTTGGTCCGATTTCATCCGATTTCGGCACTTTGTGCCGATAATCGGATGAAATCGGCCCAAAATCGTATGCGTGTGATATCTGATCCGATCCGATGCGCGGTCCCGTGCGCATCGGACCGGATCAGGGAGGTTGGACGGTCTGTACATACGATCACGTCCGACCTCCCTGTATGCATATGCCTGCCACCTGACAGGCATATGCATGCAGACACCGGGCGGGCAGCGGCGGCGGCCAGCGGTGGTGGGGGCGGGCGGCGGGTGCGGTGAGCGCTGCTGACCTGGCCGGGCAGTGTACTTACTTACACATAGCAGCAGCGGGGACGGGCAGCGCAGTGGCGGCTATTATATTTTTAAAATACTTGTCAAATGACCAGCCACTCTCTGATTGGCTAAGAGCTCTCCGGCCAATCAGAGAGCGGCCGGTCATTTGACAAGTATTTTAAAAATCTAATAGCCGCCACTGCACTGCCCGTCCCCGCTGCTGCTATGTGTAAGTAAGTACACTGCCCGGCCAGGTCAGCAGCGCTCACCGCACCCGCCGCCCGCCCCCACCACGGCTGGCCGTCCACCACCGCTGGCCGCCCGCCCCCACCACCGCTGGCCGCCCCCAACACCACCGCTGGCCGCCCCCACCACCGCAGCCGCCGCTGCCCGCCCCCGCCGCCCGCCCCCACTACTGCCGCTGCCTGCCCCCATTACTCCTCACCGCCCTGCAGCTCCCCGGGTTTTTTTTAACATGGGATAAATCGCATGCGATTTATCCCATGTAAAAAATGGCACATCAAGTGCCAAATTGTATGTGAGCCTCCCGGGGAGCTGCCGGGCGGCTCGCAGGTAAATTGGGTCCGACTTGTCCCTAGGACAAGTCGGCCTAATGTATGGGGGCCTTTACTCTACTGAGTTACTACACTGGGGTGCATTAGAAGTCTGTGTCCGCTGCAGACAGACCTAGATTTCAGGAACTCCTGCTATGTAAAAGTGTCTAGACTTTATACCCATTCTGTGAAGCTGGATGTAGCAGTCTGTTCACATGATATAAATTATCCAAAATGACACGATTCCCGTTCACATAGTTATGGACACAATAGCCCATACAGCTTACTAGACAGTTTCCATCAGACATACTGATAGCAGGAACATATATTTATTATAATCAGTTTGCCTAAACACTGGCTACCCTTCCCACACACTATATCTTTCGCACCAGGTCAAGGGTAAAAAACAGCTGGCACTTAGAATGGAACTATATTTCTAACTGGTGCCTATATGTCTGTAAAAACACTAATCCTAATGAAAAGTACATTTATATAGCAATGAAGTTATACAGATACAAAATGGAGGTTATACATGACAAAATGGCGTCCAAAAAGTAGTTAAAAATATCACCCTATACAGGCCCAATTCAAATTAACCAATTTTTGGGCAGCATCAAGAAAGAAATGTTACAGTTTGTATATAATATGAACATTTAGATCCATCTTACTGAATGTGCTAACTGTAAAAAATATTATTATTTTTTTTTTTTCAACAAACAAGAATGGAGAGAGCACATGGTATCTCCTAAATAGGACAACTTTTATGTATGCAAAAGAGGAGGGATTTTTACAGAACTATGGCTGCTGCAGGCTGTACAATTCGCCATCTTCATTTTTAGCTTGATCCATAATCATGCAAAAGTATACAGCCATTTTTCAGTGGCAGTTCTAAAATGTAGATGGACACCTTTAAATGGACAATGTAAATGATACTGGTATATGTGTTAAGGGGTTGTCCTGCTTATATGTATATGTGTTGTACATAAATGGTCGTGTACATACAGTGATGTCTTTGGATCAGGTTCAATGTCATTGATGTTTTTAATTTGACATCAAAAATTGCTGCACATAACAAGATTTGCTTCTTTGATCAAAAACAATTGGTAGCCATGATGACCTCTACTGGCCAGTGCTGGAATTTCTTTTACTTGTCCATGAAACTATTGTACTATTACCTCTAGTGGTATATTTACTAAAGATTGATTTTCATCTTTGTAAATTGATTTGACATATGTATAAATTAATCTCAATCGATGTGATTCAGAGGCTACACACATTTACATTTACTAACAAATCAATGTTTATACAGTAGATTAATTTGTAAATGCCAACAAATGTGTATTTTTGCCCCATCAACATACTGTAGATCAATTTTGATCTATGTAAATCGTTCTAAACCAATGAAAACTGACCTTCAGAAAATTTACTTCCAAGAATCCAAGATTATGATGTTGTGCCTGTGATCAATTTTCTTGTAAAATTATAAAAAAAAATGTATATGACTTAATGATGTTCGTGGTCTATTCAAAATCTATTCATGTTATACCAAAGATAATTGAGCATGTTGCTAATTACATATACTAACCCAGATTCCACAAGCCAGTTACTGAAGCTGCAAGAACAGCAGCATAGAGAACATAGAGTTCCTGCTGGGACAGCAATACAGAGAACCTATAGGACCAGTCAAATAAAGAACCATGACTAAATGTATACCAGCCAGTTGCACTACTACAGAGATGCCCAGAGCATCCAGAGCTCTACCTCTTACAGATAGCAAACCCTGCCCCCTAGGTGTGACATCAAGATGTCACTGGTGTAGGGGGAGGGGCCAGTATGGGGCACATTGCAGTCACCATGGCATTGCCCATAGGAAAGGGAGACAGGGAATACAGAGAACATGCAAAACTGCAGGAACAGAAATATAAAGAACCTACAGTATACAACCTGCCTGCTGGTAAAATAATAAAGAGAACATACAAAATCAACAATATAGAGAATCTGCAGGAATAGTAGCAGGGGCTGGCTGGCAACTTTCAGCCTGGGGGGCAACACAAGCAAGTGGCCCATCACCATCTCCATCATTTCACCACCCTACCCTCTCCCCTCTAGTATGCAGCAAGGATTAAACAATCCTTCCCCACCACACACATACACCAGAAACAGGGACAGTGCGCGCCAAAGACGTGTTGCAAAAATTTACACTATAATGCCCATTACACATAATGCCACACACCGTAATGCCCATTACACATAAAGCCATCACTGTAATGCCCAAACATAATGCCAACACCGTAATGCCCATTACACATAAAGCCATCACTGTAATGCCCAAACATAATGCCAACACCGTAATGCCCATTACACATAAAGTCATCACTGTAATGCCCATCAAACATAATGCCAACACCGTAATGCCCAGTACACATAATGCCAACACCGTAATGCCCATTACACATAATGCCAACACCGTGATGCCCATTACACATAATGCCACACACCGTAATACCAATTAAATATAATGTCACACACTGTAATGGCCATTACACATAATGCCAACATCATAATGCCCATTAAACATAATGCCACACACCGTAATGCCCATTAAACATAATGCCACACCGTAATGCCAATTCAATATAATGCCACACACACGTAATGCCCATTACACATAATGCCAACACCGTAATGCCCATTACACATAATGGCAACACCGCAATGCCAATTAAATATAATGCCACACACCGTAATGCCGACTACACATAATTCCAACAGCATAATGCCCATAAAACATAATGGCACACACCGTAATGCCCAGTACACATAATGCAAATACCGTAATGCCAGGGGCGGATTGGGGACTAAAAGAGGCCCTGGAAATTTACTGGAAGTGGCCTCATGTAGGCGGCAACAAATCATTATTGGGTGGAGCCAGCAAAACAGTAGGCAGCATTAATTTATTTTTTATTAATATCGTTTATTTATATGGCGCCACAAGTGTTCTGCAGTGCCTGACAATATATAGATACATACATACATTTATACACCGCCACCCTCATACATACAGACATTTATACACCGCTACCATCATACATACAGACATGTATACACCGCCCTTATACATACAGACATTTATACACCGCTACCATCATACATACAGACATTTATACACGCCACCATCATACATACAGACATTTATACCCCACCACCCTCATACATGCATACATTTACAATGCCACCCTCATACATACATATATACACCCCCACCCTCATACGTGCATATATTTATACATCGCCACCATCATACATACAGTGAGTACACACACCACCACTCTCATCCATCCACTGCCTCCTTCATACATGCATAGATTTATACACCGCCACCCTCATACGTGCATACATTTATACACTGCCGCCCTCATACATACATACATGTATACATCGCCACCCTCGTACATACAGACATTTATACACCGCTACCATCATACATACAGACATGTTTACACCGCCCTCATACATACAGACATTTATACACCGCTACCATCATACATACAGACATTTATACACCGCCACCATCATACATTTATACACATTTATATACACATTTATACACCACCACCCTCATACATGCATACATTCACAACGCCACCCTCATACATACATGTATATATATATATATATATATACACCCCCACCCTCATACGTGCATATATTTATACATCGCCAACGTCATACATAGTGAGTACACACACCACCACTCTCATCCATCCACTGCCTCCTTCATACATGCATACATGCATGCATACATACATATAATATCCATACATACACCATCTATCTCATATACATCCAACCACTGCCACCAATGCTATACATATACAAACTGTAATCCCACCAACACAACATAGTGCAGCTGCAGCCCCCCCCCCCCCCAGCTTTCCTGCGGCTCCATACATGTTTGTTTCAAATTCACCCCTCCCCCTAACACAACCCCTGGCTGCCCTGCAACAAGGCCACCCTCCCCAGGTAGGTATGGTAACTTACTGACACTGCGTTTCCACTCTGCAGTTGGTCGGCTCAGTAGTCCAACTCCTGCTGCATCCTGGGAGGGGAGGCAGATGCCGTTTACCACACCATCGCTCTGTGCAGGGAAGGGGTGATGGCACTGGGCGTCGACTCCACAAATATGAGGAGGGGGGGTGCTCCGCGGGCCGCGGCCAACACTCAATGCGGACGCTCATTGTGGGCTGCCTGATCACACTGCTGCCCACAGTGTGCACTTCTGCGACGGAGGGGGGGGTAGGGGGGCGGCGCGCTCTGTCATTAAGGAGAGAGCCGCCGCAGCACCCCTGCTCTATGCAGTTAGAGGCGGGGCCGCGTGGGGACACAGACTCGGGCTGCCGCTGAGGCTGAGATCAGTGTGCAATGCACCTGTCGCGGCCTCACTCTAATTCGGCCTCCCGGGAAACATCGGCCGCGGCTGCGGTGGGGACGGCTGCGGCAGCGTGCGCAAGATGCACACAGCCGGCCCAGCCAGTAAATAGTCA
Organism: Crinia signifera; assembly: GCF_055691185.1. Taxonomy (NCBI): domain Eukaryota; kingdom Metazoa; phylum Chordata; class Amphibia; order Anura; family Myobatrachidae; genus Crinia; species Crinia signifera. Next base: position 255,859,759 of record NC_139218.1, read on the forward strand.
GACCGGCCTGGGGGGCATGTGGCACCCTGCCCCCCGGCCCAGCCCGCCCCTGAATAGTAGTGATCTGGATTACAAAACTTTCAAACAGTGTTTTAAACATATAAGTTATGAATTAAGATTTTTTTTTTATTATATATATGTTACTAGGCTATTCCAGAAGAGAAGTGGGCTCACTAAATCAAAACATGTTGATTATTCACTACAGGTATATTCCCAGCCTTGCTCATGACCGAGTCACTGGTCTGTATCCTACAGTATGTTTGTGGAGTATGTGTACAGTGAGTAAGATATTATATTTTTATTAGCAATCAGTCAGCGCTTAGTTCCTTTCATTCCATAATCCTGTAGTTAACTATTTGCAATAATGAACTAGTATAATGCTGTAAACATTGTTTGCATTTGTAACTTGACTGCCCGCTAGCAATACAGTCTACATTTCTGCATTTAACATAGTTATAAAATATTTAGCGAAAGATGATCATGTGTCAGTGCTCCTGAGAATAGACTGTGAAATTCAGGGCTGTACGTAGTGAACTAAACAAGCTAAGATCAAAAAACTGATTGTGTCAATGGAAAAGACATCCGGTAGCTTAGACTGATTCATTACTGACCTTACAAAAAGATGTCCCTTCATTGAAGTGGAGTTTGCAGTACATTAAAGATGAGATAATATTTTCAAACATCTCTCAGCGAAATCCAGAAGATTATCTACTATATTCCATTTCCTAGAACCATCAGATATTAATGTATTTCACTCAGAGCACCCATGAGACGCACAAATTTTGAGTGAAATGATTCCTCTTTCGCCCATGCTATACAGTACACTTAATATAGTAAAATTATGTAGAGGTACAAAGCTCACTGGAATTTATAGATTAAAGCTGTGGCAATAGTCTCTTAAATGAATGTCATACTGGTACAAAACCGGTCTATAACATCCAAATCATTTCAGTCACATGGTAAATTCAAATGATGTCTGTCTGCATGTAGATCGGCAGCCATTTTTTTTCTAGGGCAGGCATGTCCAAACTGCAGCCCTCCAGCTGTTGTGAAACTACACATCCCAGCATGCCTTGCCATACTTTTAGCATTCCCTAATAGCAAAACTGTGGCAAGGCATGATGGGATTTGTAGTTTCACACAGCTGGATGGCCAAAGTTTGGACATGCCTGTTCTAGGGCCTCATAATAATCTCAAGTGTATTTCAGTATATTTAAAAAGAAAGGAATTTCATTGAAAAGTTTTACGGAAATATTACATTTCAATTATTGTGTAGATTCTTTTAGCATAATATATAGCAATAGACAGTTGTTATTAAAGTAGCAAATGTATTTGTAAGGGAGAGTAATCACAGTACAAGTTACAACTTGCTCATGTGCATAGTGCAAACAGAGTGACATGCACAGCCTAATATCAGTTTCATTAATATTCAGCTAATTATTAAACTTGTGACATTACATGATGTGACCAAGTCCATAACCTTCAAATGTCCCACCGAGAAATATCAACTACAAGGATTTTCAAAAACGATATACTGTATATATATATATATTTTCATGGAAGTTGTTTGATAATAATCCAAAGTGTGCAGTTACCTGTTTAACACAATGTAAAAGAGGTAAACAAGCAGTGGCGGCTCTTACCCTTTTGGAGGAGGGGGTCTGCCGCAATGCGGGTCAACCCCCACCCTCTGCTACCTTTGCCGCCGCACTCCCCGCACCTGCCGGTCCCCTGCACAGGCCAGCGCATGTACAGTAACTGCATACATACTGCACATTCACTGGCCTTAGCCCCCATTGGCTGCCTTTGCAGTAGCAGCCTGAGGCTTAATTAGGTTCCAGGGTCTGGCACATGCACAGTATCGTCAGCGTTACTGCGCATGCGCAGAACTCGTTTTGGGGGCTGCCCCACATTTGGGGGGAGATTCTCTAAAGAAGGAATGCGGTAAAAACCCTGTTATCAGGGTTTTTACCGCATTTTGGGATGCTGTAAGCATCCCCCGCAGGGTTAACGCGGCGGGGGGCATCGCCAGAAAAATCTGGCGATGCCCCATAGAAGCCAATGGGATCAACCGCATCCCTCCGCTGCCCTGCGCCGATCCCCCCGCTGCCCCCTCCCCCCTCACCTGTGTCCGGGCAGCACAGAGCTGTGCTGCCCGGACCTGTGACCTCCTCCCTGCACTGATCCTCTTCCGGGTGCAGGGAGGAGGAGAGACCGGCGCAGCAGCAGCAGCGCCGGGTGTGTGAGGGAGGGGGGAGCCGCCGGGACCTGCTGGGACCCGGCGACTCCCACCGCAAAGGACAGCTCTTAACGCAAGAGCTGTCCTTTGCCTTAATTATCGCATATGTTACAACATATGCAATAATTAAGTATGCGATGGGCGGCAAAGGGGGGCAGAGATTCTTAGAGAATCTCCCCCTTGGGCACAGAGAGGCATCCCAGAGGGAGAGAAAACCTCCAAATGGGACTGCCTTGAGTGACTGGCAGGTAGGACTTGAAGCCAGAGAAGTCTCACAGACTGCAACTGGCTTCATTAAGGCAGAGACAGTGGCGGATTTTACCTTGGGGGGGGGGGGGGGGCTGCAGCCCATAGGTAAAAACCACCACTGTAAACAAGCATTTGAAAAATAAAATAAATCAATCTTACCAGGATTTGGGTCTTATGAGTACAAAGTTGCAGGAATATAATCATAAATGTATTCAACTATGGAGAAACAGTATATATTACTCTTTAAAAGAGAAAACAAATACAAAATACAAATCAAGGAGCCAAATTAGGCCCGTTCGCTAGGGTACAAATTCGGCCCCTTCATGATGGTCGGGGTTTGAGCATGTGCGAATATGCGCATGCGCAAACCCTGGGAACATTCCACACTTGGCTACCCGTTCGTTCTGAGAAGGGAAGACTGGGGGCAGGCAGGGGCGTTTTATGGGCGTCTACATAAAAACACTGGACGTTCCCCTGCAGCTCCTGCCCTTCTTTTGTTGATCTGCAGCTATAATAAAAATCAGTCTAACTCTTTTTTTAATGAACGGGTAAAAAAATCATTGGATGGTGAGCGAACATTGAATGATATTTCACCCGTGTGGCCGCATGCGAGGAGATATATTTGTGTACACATCCCCTCGCATGTTAGAGAGGGGAGTTGTGCTGGCGGGCGGCATTCACCTGTTCACTACAAACATATGCAGCCTAGCGAACAGGTCTGAATCAGGCCCTAAGATTCAGTAGTAAATTTACAGATTCATGAAGAAATGTATAGGGGTGCTACCAGAGCCGAATTTCCCATTAGGCACGTGAGGCACCGGCCTAGGGGCGGCACATGTTTGGGGGCGGCACTTGGATGCCTGTGATAGTACTGTCAGGTCAAAATGTACCAATAACTGCAAAATATACACTGTACTGTACTATATTCCATCTTAAATAGAGTGTAAATGGATAGGGCATGCAGATACTGCCCCTATAAACTGACCTACTTAGTAAACATTATTGTTGTGCCTAGGGGCGCCCTCATCCCTAAATCCGCCCCTGGGTGCTACATGTGGGAGGACAGTGGTGTAACTATATCGATAGCAATAGTGGGAGGCACCGGGGCTCTGCGGGCACTATTGTTGCTCCCCCAGCTCCCCTCTCCTTGTGTGCAGCGAGCAGGGGGGTTCCGTGTCACGTGGGGGTCCATGCGTTCAGGGAGAGGTCCCTGCCGCGCTAAGTATGACGTTGCCAGAGTCCCTGCAGTGACCTGTAATCAACGCGATATCCATCGTGCGGCGGTGTGGGAAGCGCTTCTGACTTTGAAAACCCTGGCCGCACGCTGATTGGCTGAATCTCAGCCAATCAGCATGCGGCCAGGGTTTTCAAAGTCAGAAGCGCTTCCCGTGCCGCCGGGCGGCAGATGCTATAGCGCGTTGTTTCCAGGTCACTGCAGGGACCCCGACAACGTCATACTCAGCGCCGCATGGACCTCTCCCTGAACGCAGGTCCCCCCACACTGCACGGACCCCCCTGCCAAGTCCCCGGGGGGGGTCTTGTCTTTTAACTGGGGAGGACGACTAAATTGTCACGACGGGGGGGGGGGGGGGTGGGGGCGCAAATGTTTTTGTTACACCACAGTTGGGGGAGGCACTTGGATGCTTATATTACTGTCAGTCTCAAACTTGTCACTAACTACAAAATTTTTTCCATTGTACTGCACTGTACTGCATGCATCTTGAGTAGTGTATGGACCAGTAGGACATACACACAGAGCCAGTACGAGGCAAAACTTACTGCCTCCACCACCACCCACACACCAATACCGACTTTTCAGAACCTCGCGTGACGGTGTGGAGGTGGGGTCTTGAAAATGTAATGCCTGCTGTTTACATGAAGTTTAGCAAGGATGCCTCTCTCAGAGTCATCCTAAGTTTTGTGATAGGGGTGCTTTTCAAATTCTGGAGCCCCTAGTCAGCTCTCTAATGGTAGAACCGGCCCTGCATACACAGACTGCGGTGTGTCTGGCAAGTGCCTGGTCAGGTTTCAGAGGCATCTCTATGAATTAGTTGCAGATGTAAAGGGGTTTGTAACTTTTCCACAGTAAACTCAATATGGAGTATGGATTGATACAATGTAAAAAGCTGGCCATACATCCACAGATTGTCAGATCTGGCTGGTTGTAACAAAAACCTGGTAATATCTAACTTAAGGTGCCCATTCACGCACTGTGCATTTTGAACTTCATGCTGCCATGCGATTTTGGCACTTGAAGTAGTAGTAGTTTGTTTATTTATAGTGGATGTGATGCGATGCGATGTACTGTACTTTGCGGGTGCGATGCGATGCAATGTGATTTCTTTTTTTTTAAGTTAATAGTTACAAATGTATATCGCATCGCATGTACTACTAAAGTGATGCAATGCGATGCAATGTAGCACAAAAAGTACTGCCTGAAGATACTTTTTGTGGTATACAATAATGTACCCGCAGGTACATGGTGCGATTATCGCACATGCAATGCGTTTTGAACTTTAAAAGTTAAAAACGCATGCGATAATCGCAGCGTGTATGGGCACCTTTACGGTTTTTGCCAGTTTTCCATCATTTCAAAGCAAATGGTCAACTGTCATTTGCTCTCATCCATGACCAGGTTTTTTTTTTACCAACCAGCCAGATCTGACAATCAATCTGTAGATGTATGGCCAGCTTTAATTTCTGTCTCACTGACTGCTTCCAGGTATTAACATGCATTTTTGTTTTTCTTCATTGTCAGGTGCAGTAATAAAACAAGCATAAGGGCTTATGGTCTTATAATGAAAATACTAAAATTATGGAGTGGGGTCATTATTTATTAGCTCTTTCAAATATAGGCATTAAGCTGGGTCTTAGGTACCTCCAGAGAGAGATAGGTTAATCTCCTGGAAATATTTCTGAGATGGAAATTGAGGATAATGAGATTTATTCAGGAGGGTGGGGAGATTATCTCTTTAGTGTTATGGGGCCTACACACGTAGTGATTCCTGGGCATTTTCTAAGCAATCTCACTAGATCGCTTAGAAAATTCCCCAACATCGCACCTTGTGTAGGGACATAGCGATGTATGGCTCCCACGTGGCGCTATCACCCTGTCAATTAATATCCAGCATGCTGGATAAATGTATAATCGTCAGTGTCAGGGCCAGTGTTATCAAGGAGAACACTCCTTGATAACAACACTGGCTCTGACAGAATGCTGAGTGATCAAATTGTTCTGCGCAATCTAGTATCGATCAGAACGCTCATCTCCCCATGTGTAGACCCCATTAGGCATGTTAAGTTTAAGAATGTTTTGAGGGACAGATGCATTAAGCTTCAAAAAGTTACAAAATGGAGTGTGATAAACAACCAGCCAATCAGCTCTTCTTGTCATTTTTCAAGCCCAGCCTGTAACATGGCAGTTAGGAGACGATTAGCTGACTGTTTATCACTCTCCATATTATCACTTTTTGAAGCTTGATACATCTGGCACAGAGTGAGAAGAGAGAGGGGTAAGGTCACTGGTGTTTTTTTTTGTAACAAAGGGGTCATTATTTTAAAATAAGCATATTAGTTATACAGGTTGAGTATCCCGTATCCAAAATGCTCGGGACCAGGAGAATTTTGGATAACGGATTATTCCGTATTTCGGAATATTTTTATATTTCAATGATGTATTTTGAAGTATCTTGCATTTCTGCTGTATAAACACATAATATACACACAAATATATTTTATTACCACATAAAATACACACAAACATATTTTAATTGTTCAAAAACAAGGTTTCAAAACGTGAAACAAAATTTGTGTACTATCTCAGATATTGAATTTGAATGCCAAGCAATCATTTTCTTGTACATATATAGTGCCAGTTACATATCATGTCCTCAGTAGTGCTGTTACAAATGTCCCCAGTGAGTTTTTAGCAAAAAAAAAAATTTTTTTCACTTTCTGGAATGTCCGTATTTCGGAATAATTCGGATAACGGATATTCGGATACGGGATACTCGACCTGTACTTAAAAAAAACTACATTTATAACATTTGATCTAATCAAACGCAGTCATTTCCATATTATGGGGCTGCAATCATGTTGTTTGCAAATGTGTATAAAAACGCAAAGAGGTCTTTATGCTCTGTAATCCTGTTATTGTAATAATAGAATTTGAGAGAATGTAGAGTTAAAATTGTTTAAAAATGTGTACAAATACTGTATATACATGTCCTCTGCTCTGTTCCAAGCATTCAAATATGGGGTTATTCTGGTTCACACGCAACACTGTGAATTTTGAAGCATTGCATGTGGACTAAACACCGCTCGTCACTCGCAGGTACGCCCCCCCCCCTCTCCTCCCATGCCGGGTTGCCTAAATGGCTGCAAATGGAACATCCATTTGCAGCCTATGGGGCAACAACCACATCATTCGATGGTCGCCGGCCATCGAATGATGTGGAAGGTACACGCATATCTAAGTGACTCTTAACAGGAACAGCTGTCACCGGATGTCAGCTGCCCGCCCCCTGCACCCACGTTAGCTTGCGATTTGCATTGGAACGCCCAGCGTTTTCATGGGAATGCCCATTGAACATTGGGCATTCCTATGGGCGAATCCCCCAGCCCCCCTCCCGCAGTCTTGGGTGCGTGCACCTGGCAAACACTCTGTTCGCCATGGCCGCCCACACCCAGCGCATGCACATGCACAGAAATGCGCACAAACGAAACATCTGTCTATCTTGCGTGCGCACAGAGGACCGATTGAACCAGAATAACCCCCATAGTAACACAAACAGACTTTTACTCTATTTTTATATTTTTGTCTTAAAAACACATCACAGTTAATATCCTTCATATAGAAAGAGCAGACAACTGTTTTTTTCAATTATCTCCTATTGACTAAACACTGAAACCTTATATGAACCCTCAGTTCTAGGCAGCCTACGGGGTTACAAAATATCTGAAACTCAACTGAATAATCGGAAAGAACAGTCTATATGTTCTATTTAATTTCTAAAATAAAAGTCTAATATAAAATGTAATACTTTATGTGCTTAATTCCCTGGCTCTTCCATCATTTATATGTGTTAGAGATGTTACACTAAAACAGCACATGAATGCAGTATCTATTAATATGCCTCTTGATAGCTTTATGAACTGCTTGACCATAGTAACCGGTTCTCCTGGTTACAGTATATAGGTGTAAGTTACATAAAAGAAAATAGCTGCCAGTCAGCTCTGGAACCATAAGGCATTAATGGCAGCAATTCATGAATGCCTATGCTCATATATTTAACTGAATGAAAAGATTTAATCAGTATAGAGGACATTAAGTAAAGAGATGTAGAAAGATCCATGGTTTGATCGAGTTTGTAGCCTACATTATGCATAGGATGCTCATTAGGGTGACAGTCACTGGGTTGACAATGAAATGAGTCAATATGCATTGACATTTATTTTTCATGTTGTTTTTTTAAATAGTGTTTTTTTCATACTTTACTATCCAAGTGGGCATAGAGTAAGAACATAATAGTGTACTGAGTGTATCGATGCACCGTTCCCGAAGCATGCTGAGCAAAGCGGTACACTGATATGGTGTCCATGTCGATTCAAATCGACATAGACACGAGAAACATGAAAAACTCAATGTCGACCTTTTCCATGTCAACCGAATGCGATTGTCAACATAATGACACTGTCAACCTATTTTATGTGTTGACCTAGTGACTTTTGACCTATAGTGGTTGTCCTAATGACTGTCAATCTAAGTTCTGTGGACCCTATGACCCATACCCATTTGCACCATAAATTACTGAGGGTACTCGTTTCCTAGAAGGGCGCCCACGATTTAGATCTTAGGCATCGCAAGGAAAAAAATCGCGTCGGTCGCATCGCATGCGGGCAAAAAATCACATGCGATGCGACCAACGCAATTACCGCGATTTTACATAGGGAACAATGTTAAATGGGCCAATTGACCCGATTTCACGTAGGATACAATGTTAAATGGCCCACAGACCCCAAATACCCACCCTGAAGTGTGAAATGGCCCTCCCAGTTGTTAACGCCTCCCCACGATCAATGTCAACCCGAAGCGTGGCGAGCGGCGGCGGTACGCGTCCTCCGACCTTTTCATACCCCCACTATCCACGTCGGCGTGGAGTTGAGAATAGGAAGTGTGGCGAGCGCAGCGAGCCACCGCGCCCGAAGCGTGGCGAGCACAGTGAGCCCCGCGAGGGGACGCGGATACCTTCACAGGTATTTGCGTTCCCTCGCGGGCTTCACAGGTATCCGCTGCGCTCGCCGCGCTTCGGGCTCGGTGGCTCGCTGCGCTCGCCACACTTTCTACTCTCAACTCCACGCCGACGTGGATAGTGGGGGTATGAAAAGATCGGAGGACGCGTGCCGCGTGTAAAATCGCGGTAATCGCGACGGTCGCATCACATGCTGTTTTTTGGCCGCATGCGATGCGACTGACGCGATTTACATTTTACCATGCATTTCTATGTAAAATCGCGGCCATCGCATCGGTCGCATCGCATGCCATTATAATGGCATGCGATGTACATGCGATGCCCGCGATGGCCGCCCTTCTAGGAAACAAGTACCTTACTGAGTGTTCTCTATTTTACATTCAGTGCACAAAATAAATCTAATGTATCTATTATTTGCTATTATTTGCATATGTTAAATGTAGAGTTTAAAGTTTCAGTTTTGCTGAGGGTATTATCTATATTAGTAATAAAAGTCCACAGCTATATGTTTTCTACTTAATTACAACCACCTCCACCACAGCTCTGCACTGTAATTCCAAAAGAAAAGCACGACCCATTACCCACGTCATTAGATGATGCACGTGGCACTAGTGACACTAATGAGCTGGAGCTACCTCTTAAGGACCTGATAGCTCAATGGTTCTCCTCCACCTGTGGTCCACCATTCCTGGTTCTCAAGTGAAATTAATTCCACCACCTCTCCAGGACCACTTTAAGCCCCGATTACAAAAAATGACTTTAAATACCGTATATACAGTAGAGTTGGCAGGAGTGCTTTAGGCACTGTAAGCATCATTATTGTATTAATAAGGCAGCACTACTGTATGTTTATTTCTTTAATTATAAGATGCTATATTTTAATGGTTATTTTAACAGAAGTCACAACATTGTATATTTTTTAAGAGGGGCACTTACTAATTTATTATTATAACTTTTGAATTTTTTTTATAATTTATTGGGAAAATTAACTTTAGGTACAGTAGAAGAAAGTGCTTGTACGTTTTGGTCTTTTTCTAATATTGGGGCAGATGTATTAAGCCTGGTGAATAGATAAACTGAAGATAAAGTGGAAGGAGATAACGCACCAGCCAATTAGATCCCAACTGTCATATTTCAAACACAGCTGATTGGCTGGTGCGTTATCTCTTCCATGTTATCTCCACTTTAACTCCAGTTTATCTCTTCTCCAGGCTTAATACATCTGCCCCATTGTATTTTATATTTTAAAATGTTTATATAAATGAGTCTGTAATAAACGTGTCAATAATAAACAAAACAATAGGATGGTTTTATAATTCTCAATTTAAGTTAAAAAAAATAAGGTGAAAAATATTATGGTTACTTTTATATCACACATGACAATATACAGTAGTTAACTCCAGTGGCGGTTTTTACATATGGGCTACATGGCTGCAGCCCCCCCCCCCCCCCCAGGTAAAATCCGCCATTGTTCTCTGCCTAAGTAAAGCCAGATGCAGTCTGTGAGATTGATCTGGCTTCACTGTGACTGGCAGTGACTTCCTATTGGAAGTCCGACCTACCAGTTACCCAAGGCAGTCCCATTGGGAGGTGTTCCCTCCCTCCGGGACCAGGGCTGGATTAAGGTCTGTGGAGGCCCTGGACATCAAAAATTGTGGGGCCCCCTCCTCTCACCCACCCCCTCCCCCCCGCAGCACTCACCGTAGTAGTTATTCTCGCTGCCCATCGGAGTCTGAGCTGCTGCACTGGCACGGCCTCTTCATGGCGCCTGGAAAAAGGGGTGATCGGGTGGGGAGAGCGGGGTAGGTCCCCCTGGAGACAGTGTGACAAGAGAGCAGGGCAGCGGGGAGATGTGGGGCTGGCAGGTTAGTAGAGGAATATGACATCTATTCACCAGCACTGCTGCAATGCTTCCGCCGCTGCAGCGGATGGGCAGTGGTGGGGTCCCTGTGTGGATGGGAACTAGTTCCCATTCACTGCAGGGACCACGCCGCTGACTGTCCAGCCACCGGAGTCCCCGTCTGGACCCTAGGGATGCGCTTCTTGGACTCCGCTGCCTGCCACACACCCACCTGGAGAGTGGGGTCCCCTGATGTGTGGGGTCCCCAGGGCCACCGCCCCTAGTTGCCCCGTGGTGGATCCGCCCCTGTCCAGTACGCCTCTACATGGGCTGTGCAGCAGCCCATAAAACCCGGGTTCTGCGCAGGCGCAGTGAGGGCGATACTGCACATGCGCCAGACCCGGGACCCTGAATATGCTGCTGGGTGCTTCTGCAAAGGCAGCCCATAGAGACTGGGGGCCAGTGCATGAGCAGTACCGAAGAAGCTACTGTGCATTCACCGGCCCCATGGCAGGTACCAGGACTGGCGTCTGGGACCGGAATTGGCGGCGGCAGCATAGGGGACCACGAGCACAGCGACGTGTAACAGGAGTGGCATTTTATGTTTCAAAGTTGCAATCATTTATATCATTTTAAACTAGTTCCATTATTGTTTTTTTTTCTTTCAGCATGTTTCTTTTGTTCTGATAGTTCCATAATGCAGTTTATTCCATTGTATGTTTGTATATATGTATGTTTGAATATATATGTATATCTATACTGCATAACAAAACAAACAACTCTTATCTTGCAAACTGCACTGTAGAAATGGTTTCCTTTTTTGTTCTGCTGCACCTACTGGGTAAAAAATTATGACAACCTAACAATGTTTAATACATGGCCATTAATGTTTAATGGCCATTATGCCATTACACATACAGTAAGTAAAAAGAACAGAAGGTAAGGAATACACACAGGTTATAATGTAAGCATTTATTTGAACAAAATAGAAATGCTGGGCTGCTATCAGAAATTGAGGGGCCCGGGACTGACATATAAACAATTACCAACACACGGCCACATGCTGCTCTTCGTCCCTGCTCCTCACTCAGGATAACGGCACTGGCTCCTCTTCTCAATCGTGATGTTGCAAGCTCCTGGCTTTTCTGTCTGGGCAGCAGGCTGAGTGACTAATGAAGTAGGAGGGCGTTGTCTGTGCAATGAGCTGCAGATACCTGCAGCCAGCCTTTGTGTGGTGGTGCCGCAGGCTGGGAATGCCTGTGAGGGGGAGAGCTGCCGGCCATGTGGGTGATAGAGCAGCCCAGCCCCCCCTCAGAGCAGCCGGGCCTGGGACGGGTGTGGTACAGGGGTCCGACAGTCGGGATCCTGGCAGTCATTAACCCGACCTCGGGATCCCGACTGGCCGGACCCTGACAGCATGGCGAGCGCAACAAAGCTGCGCTCGCCATGCTGCGGGCATGGTGGCTCGCTATTGTATTCTCCCTCTATAGGGGTCGTGGACCCCCACGAGGGAAAATAGCCGACGGCTGTCGGGAACCCGGCTGTCAGTGTTTTGACAGTCGGGATCCCGACGTCAGGTGAATGCCTGTCGGGATCCCGACTGTTGGGACCCTGTCCGGCACCCCCTGGGTCAGTTGTCCCCATAACAAATCCCTGATGGCTGCCCTGTAGAAATGTATTCACTTCTAAAAGTAATCTTTACTAAATGACCCAACTAACCAACCACAGCATCTTGAGCTGACGTTGTTCAAGAGGCATTTATGCTTTAAGCAACCCTTCCATAAGTGAGGCTCTTAAAACCTGAAGTACTGAAAAAACATGAGACAAAACACACTGCTGGCCTCCTCCACACCTTTCTCTGCATCTCTTGATGATTAATACCAATAATTACAGTAACCAAGAGTATATTAGACTCCCTCTCTTTGGGTTTTCAAAACCAGAAATTGATGTTTAGATTAATTAGTACTTACCATCTGTCTGTGTATTTTAATTTTTTGTAGTTTATCCTACCGGCAGTGGATAGTAAATTGCTTCTCATTATTATACATGTTGTGTGCACATACTGTAAATAGAGCTGTACAGTATGATAGCCGTGTAAATTATTATTTAGTCAAATAAATGAAAGCTCTGAAGCTGGGTAACACTGGGCCTAATTCAGTACAAGTTGCAGATTTGGGAAACTTTGCAAAACTGCACCTTTTTTTTCCCAGGCACCAAGGTGACGTCCAGCACAGGGTAATTGCCTCAGACACCTGGTCCGGCTCAGCAATGTGGCCACTTAATTTTGTGCTTTAGCTCTCGCACATCACTGGCTGCTTCCTAGCATGCGCAGCCTAGCTGCAAATCTGGTGCAGGCCAGCCATGTTTCGGGTCGCAGTGGCATGCAGTCATCGTGGCCCCTCCTCCGAGCGGTCCTGACATGCATGCTTGCATGTTTGGACCACTCCCACAAAATGCTTGGCCCTGCCATGCAAACGCTCAGTCGCATGATAGGGGTAATAATGTAATGTGTGCGGAGAGGGGGGTGCAGGGTACCACTGATTGTATAGTGTGTGTGGTGCAGGGTGGCAGCGGTAGTGTGTGTGGGGAGTGCGTTGCAGGATAGCAGCAATAGTGTAGTGTGTGCAGAGGGGGTGCAGGATAGTGGCACTAATATAGTGTCATCCATTGACGCCTTTACAATGTTTTCACATTTCAGACTATAAATAATTGTATAGATACTGTACATGCCAGGTAGATATACAGATGTGTCCCTTCTCAGCTACGTAAAAGGATAATTATGCAAACAGCACTTATTTGCCCGTTGGTGTAGCTTGCCGCAAGTAGTCACAAGGGTAGGATGAATAAATATTAAATAATAAGTATCTAGGACATTTTATATTTTACTCATGCAAAGACACAGTTTTATTGCTTTGCTGATTGAACTATCAAAAGATTTTGCACACGTACAAACTTAGGGCCATGCATGCAAACAGACAAAATTGGTAGAAGGGGAAGGATCTGGAAAGATCTCTGCACATTCTCTGATAAATCTTTCAATATAAACAGCTGCTGAAGCCATCTCCAGATGGCGTTAGCTATCAGAGATAGGCTTGTATAATTGGAAATGACTGAGATTCATTAAAAGGACCATATTTTGTTTAGCACAGTATGTTACCTAAATGTAAGATATTCAAATGGAAGCAAACGTTTCTACATTCATTTTAAAATGAATTACTCCACTAGCCTCCAAACTTTCAAGTGTTCCCTAAAAACTCACCTGTTCAGGCAAGTCTATCATATTTATGTTCCACATGCATAACCCTCTGAGGCACTTATGTATTATATAGCTTTTCTTCTGGACTTGCAACTTGGTGGGACTGCTATGCTATTACTGGTGCCTGTCCTTGTGTTTCCCTCCTACAGGGCCGGTGCCACCACTAGGCAAATCTAGGCATTTGCCTAGGGCGCCGGCCACTGGAGGGCGGCATTTCCCCCCCCCCCCCCGTGCCTCGGGGGTACCTGTCCTGCGGCTGTGTATATAAAGCTTGCGGCGGCGGCAGTGGGGGGTCCCTGCAGTCAAGAAATAACGAGCGCTATCCGCCTGGCTACGCGGAAGCGCTTCTGTTGTGGAAACACTGGCCGCACGCCGATTGGCTGAGATTCAGCCAATCAGCGTGCGCCGTGCGGCCAGTGTTTTCACAACAGAAGCGCTTCCGCGTAGCCAGGCGGATAGCGCTCGTTATTTCTTGACTGCAGGGACTCCCCGCTTCCGCCGCCGCAAGCTTTATATACACAGCCGCAGGACAGGTACACCCCCCTGGCACCGGGGCGCCCCCACCCCGACTGGCCTGGGGCGCTCCGGTGCCTTGCACCAGCCCTGCCCTCCTACTGTATGTCCCTATATATTGTAAGCTTGCAGCAGGGCTCTCCTACCTCCAAATCTGTCTGTTGTTACCCAGTTTGTTTTTTCACTGTTTACAATTGTAAAGCGCAACGGAATCTGCTGCGATATATAAGAAACTGTTAATAAATAATAAATAAACAAAATAAAAGTTATTATAAATAGACCTCAAAATATAGCTGAATATCTGCCAAAAACCCATTTTAATTTGTAATATTTATATTAATATTGTATTGGGGATTGTTGCGTATAAACGAAATCACAAAAACAGATGGATAGTTTTCTATGGAAGATTATGGTGTTTACCCAAGTACTCTGCTTGATTGGTTTGGTGCTAGCAGCTGCACTTGCCGTGAGACCAGTTCGGCCAAGGTACACTTTTTTAAAGTATGGTTCTAGTGCTGCGCTCTGCTCCTTTTGTGCGTGTTAGTGACAACTGACAAGTCTGTGTATTGTGCAAAATAATTTCTTTACTTGGGATAAAACAGAACATATGTTTTGCATATACTTCAGATTAGTTTGGTAAAAAATCATAAGAAATGTATACATTTAATAAACGTAACATAGAAATGGGTGTTAGATTGACACATTGGAGGTCATGGATTTGCTTTGTTGTTGGGGATTGCGCACCCAGAACAGGCAAAAATGTGTGGGTTTGGTGGTTTGGGGGGGCTTAGCGAATACACGTGCAGTGTTCTAATATCCAGAGACTTGCATTTGTTGGTCAATGCTGCTCCGCTATCCCGTGTCCGAATTGCTGCTGGCTGTGGTATCCTTGTTGCCGGCAGCTTGTGGTGTCATTCCCAATGTTTTGGGACACCACGATGGTGCGTATGGGGTGGGTCGGTGGTCTGCTGGTGGAGGGGGGTGTTTGCCAGTTCCCATTGCGGGTGCCTGTGCATGCTAATGTGTGTCCGAGCAAATTAACCAGAATAAGGCCCATGGTGCGATTGCCTTGCTATTCGATACTGATTTGATCAGGATCGAATTGCACAGCAAGACAAACGCATTTGATTTAGACTATATAGTACAGATCTTGCCTGCGCTGTCTATTTTTCTATTCGATTTTCGATGCCGCCGTAACACGCATCAGGAACAAATCGAAATTGATTCTGTTCGACTTCGATCCGATTGTAGATCGAAAAATCTAATAGAAAAATAGATCACATCAAAACGGGGCATTACTGTATGGGCATTACTGTAACTTTTGAATTGATGCATCATTTACTAGGCAATTTTAAATTCAAAATTGCTTAATTAATTGAACACAATTGTGTCACAGCAGGCAAGGCACAATATTAAAAGCAATATACTATTTATTTTAGATTATGACTTCAGGGTCCAATGTTCATTGTTAATTAAAATTGGTCCTGTGCATTATTTCCACCATAACAAAAACATATCTTGCTAGACTGCCCTTTATTGCTGAATATTTTTTTGTACAGCTATTTCAAAAACAAACCTTAATCAAACAGTGCACTGGTACAGCGCAACTTGGGAAATTCATTTAATCACATCCTAATAAATTAATTATTGCAATTATTCTACAAAAGGATTGTCGAGTTTAATCACTCTGATGTTTAAACAGTTTAGAGAAATTTGTTTAAAAAAAAAATGAGTGCACTCTCAGCTCTAGAATATGATGACGTTTTTGTGAAATGGGATAAAGAATGAGGCTCATTGTCTACTGGAATTAACATTTGTAAAATGATACAGTATATGGAGATACAGTGTAGCCCTTTAAACCAGGTCTGTGAACTGCTACAGTATCACTACTTATGACTGTAAGGAAAGCCATCCTTTGTTTTTAATGTTTGATACTTGTGCTGACTTTATTTAAGTGAAATAGAAGAGTATTTCCTTTTACATTTGGAATGTTCTTATAACAATACAAAACTGGTAGGGTAAATCCACTCACCCATATACGAGTCACCACTGTTCTCTGATCAATATTACAATCTCAGGATGGGAAATACAGTTAAATAAAACATTTTTGAATCTTACTATATTTTGTTATTCTCTGTAATATATTTGTGGGCTACAACTTTCATCCCGAGGAACCTGGCAATCTTACCAGCTCAACATGTGCGGAGGGCACCTGAGGAGAGTTAATAGTACTCTTACACATGCCAGTCAGAATTTCTGACAAGCTCTGTATTACTCAACTGCATTGGTGGCATTTTCTTAATAAATTGTGATGAAAGTTTCTGGGAAAGCGGGCAAGGATGTGTTTGCTACTGGAGTCAATATTCGTCGTTCTGGTCTTGCAAAAAAGCAGCCACAATGTCCCCATGTATTATTATATCTACTGTGTTACTACCTTCATTATTAAGGATGTTACTGAAAACTGTAATATCCATATGTTGATTTGGGGCCTGGGACTTTCAATAATAAGCTGCCCTAGGAATATTTGGTAAATAAAGGGAAGATGAAATCTTTATTATCACAGCAAAGGATAAATATACTCCTATAATTATTGTCATCTCAGTACTAGGTTTTGTACCATATTATTCTTCCATTATAAGCTGGATTGCTTTGTCTATGCATTATGCTTGCTTATACCTGCTTCAGACTGCTAGCAATATTGTGGGTTATTTCACGTGAATGAGCGGCAAAATAGGATATTGTGCAGTGTTTAAATCATCCAGCTCCAGCAACCTGGCATTTTAGCCCAGTTAGGGAGCATGTTGTGCATTGTGAATGGGAAAGCAAGGTCAATGTGACCTGGTAGCCATTAAGATAGGACCTGGTACCCATAGAAAGAGACAGCATTTGTCGAGCAGGCAGTCTGAAAAGGGTCTCACCCGGGTTTCACCAAAGTTCATACCAGTGTTCAAAAAAGTCCAGCATTGTGAAGTCAAAGGGGTGTTACCCTCCTGTTTCCTATTGTACTATATTTGTGCGATTTTGAGTAGATAACTCCTGAAACATTTGAATACATCCATATACAGTACACCTTTAGATCCAAATCACCACTGTATTATATGCTAAGAGACCCACTCTGGGGACAGTGGCAGGAAGGGAGTTTGACCGGGGTGGTACACCTGTCAAACTGTAATGCAAACTGTGGTGCAGAAAGGTCACTGTCCCCATTGCGGGTATAACTCTGTTATTTGACAATAATTACAGTGTCATATAATAATCATGTGATACATCGATGATTCTGCCATTTTATATGTGGACATTGATGATTTTATATATATAAGAGAGGTTCCTGACCAACGCCAGGCCAGCCCTCTGACGAAGTACGTGATTACAAAACGCGTTGGGGCGTGGCCTGGCATTGCAGTCTACCCGTCTATCCATCTGATGTGTCCGGGAGTTGAACTTCCACGAGTGTAACCGCTTCAACGGAGATACTGTGTCTGCGACACAAGTGCTTATGCTGTTTTTCCTGCGGTGGTTGAGACCGCCCAGTGTGGTACGTTATTTTATCTGCTTATATGGAGAAAATAATTTTTAAAGAAATAAAAATCTTTTCTTATTGCACTATGGAGCGCTCTTGTTTATTCCCCTAGAATTTGTACGCCTGTGGGATTCAGGTGATTCTGGAGCTGCCGGGTCAATTCGAGATACCCTTGGTGCATTCAAAACTTGTTGGATGGGACTATTAACCCCCACTGTTGTGGAGGACCACACTATTTATTGGTCCATAAAGGTTTTTTGCGCACTTATTTCCTTTGTTATATATATATATATATATATATATATATATATATATATATATACATACAAAGTTACTCTGATTGATCTGGAACAATGTTAATCTATATCTACATCATGGTTATATTATAGTCTAATTCATTTAGGTAATTATGAAACTGATTACTGTTTTGGCTGCAATGCATTTAATAGTTTACATACAGATGGAGCCCTTTTCATCTATCCTCCTCTGGATAGCCATGGTGAACCATGGCTAGCCAAGGTATATTGTTCTCAGATGCAATACAATACATAGAACAATACAGTAGGGGATTAGCAGAGTAATCCCATTACTCAACTAATCCTATTAAGGGCTAGATGAGGATGGCTCCATTTTTTGTTCAAAAAATTCTGTAAACAGGGCAAATCTGAACAAAAGACACAATTCACCTCTGGGGTGTGTGAATTGTGGGTGGAGCATGCTTTTACCCAGTCCTACCCCAGCTATCCCCCTCTCAAACACATATACACCAGCCCAGGTTCCTACAGTACTTTGCCTTTGCCTTGCAGCTTTCACCTGGAGTTTTTTAGTGTTATAATAGGTCTGCTTTTTTTTTCTTATTCCTGACTACCATTAAATGAGTTGCTTCCTTGTGTTCCTTTACATTTGTTAGTCCATATTGTTGGTTGCTTTGTCTCCTCTATGCCGGTGGCCATTTTGTTGAGGACATTTATAACTATACCCTCCTCAACAGTTATAGATGCGGCCAGAGCCACTTGACTGCCTGAGCCCGGGACAATAGACCCGGCTGTCCCATCCCTTATGAAAGCCCTGTCTGTAAGGATCTGTGGTGTGAGTTTATACTATATTCAATTTCTAAAGCTACAGTACACCCACCATATTAAAGATCTTTTCCTTTGCCAAATTGCAAAATCTAAGACAACAAACCTGATTTACCTATATACAGTATGCAGATTATAATAAAGGCATATAATGCTGTGGATTTAAACATACCGGTATTCTTTTCCACTTCGTATCCGATTCACTAAGATTTCCCAGCTGTGAAAAAAATGTAGACTTTATCTTGAAATGTAAAATCTTCACTTATTTATATTCAAGAACATATTTTATTCAGCATCCAATTTTTAAGTCTTTACAGTCAGCTTACACACTTGTGAACGGTTATAAATATTTAAATTATTGTAATGGAAGACAAAAAGGCGTTGCATTATGCATGTTAGGGTAAATGATAATGATGCGCGAAGCAAGTTGTGTGCCAGTAAATACAGAGCAAATTGCTCTGATCAGTAGATGATTGCACTCATGGATGGGATTGCTGCATATCTTTTTTATGATAAAATGTATGCCTCGAAGTAATCATTTCTGTTCACTAATAAAGATAATGCAAATAAAAGAGCAGACCAAATAACAAGGATTCAGAGTGTACTTTGCATACTTTATTAAAATAAAATCATTTTCACGTGTGAGTACAAGGAAACGCCAATTCTCAATACAAAGCATCAACAGAGACTTGACGTACAGTACAGTTTCCTGTAAATCAGGGCTGGGCAACACCGGCCCTCCAGATGTTGATGAACTACACATCCCAGCATGCCTTGCATCAGTTTCAGCATGGCCACATAGCAAAACTAATGCAAAGCATCCTGGGATGTGTAGTTCACTAACATCTGGAGGGCGGTGTTGCCCAGCCCTGCTGTAAATGTTACATTAAAGTTGGAGAGCATTGTAGGAGTCCAAGCCCAGCACAGAAGCATTTTCCCAGCAGCAGCATCATATAAAGTAAATTGATATTTAATAGAATCAATGCATTAATAATTATTGTTGTTAGCCTCATTCAGGTGGTCTATGTAGCAAACAAAGATAGATAACTTGCCTGCTTACTCTTTGACAGTATAGCCCTCTATGCACATTCAGAAAACCTTGGTTAGAAGAACCTTCGTAGCCTCCTGTCAATCTGTACTAGTCATAGGATAAAGGACTTACATGCAAAATCCAACTCTGTGGATGTAAATCAGTTCATACAGGTGCTCAGTACCTGCTGCTTGTAGCTGTTTAATGACACAACTTTTGCAAGACTTAATAACACAAATGAACACTAAGGGGAGTACATGACCAACTACTGGCTATTTGTGTGTCTCATTTACTTAACTGTGCCATTTTTCAGTTAAGACACAAAGTATAGGGCATTTGACGGCTGGACTGGTTATCTATTCCTATGGGGACATATAGATACACTAATGTGTCCATAATAACTAGAAAAACATCACATTAACGCAATAAATAACATCAAGAGTCTATTTCATAGCCACTTGTAACCGAGTACTTCATCCGACATATTTTACATTTATTTACTCTCCGATCTGCCTGCTTTAAATGCGGAACAGCAAATTGCTTTGGACTTAGTAGCATGCTGATTCTGCTTATGATAAATGATTGCTGACTTGGAAAAATGAGGCAGAAATGACCAGAAATTCTCTTTAATCAACACAAGTTAATAATATTCTGTAAGGATTTATTCAACCCTTGTTTTTCTCTACTTGTCAGATACAAGATATACAAATGAGAAACAAATCATTGCAGTTTGCACATCATTTAACCTTGCTCTTCCTAAACTCTGTACAATTCTTCATCCCCAATTGGTGTATTAAAGTTTAAAGGAGATAGGGTAGAAACATCAGTGCATTTCATTCACAAAAGATAAAATGTTTATGCTAAATATGTTGCAAAAATCAAATAATTTGTGTGGATAAAATAAATGTACTGTGCAATATTATCTTGGGCCCATCTTGTTTCTATGGAGATATGGAGGAATATATAAAAAAGCAGATCTGATCTTTTGCAGTATCATTTTGAGTGTGTATATATATATATATATATATATATATATATATATATATATATGTGTGTGTATATCTATATATATAAAAAAAAAATAAGTTTTGGCTCTAATTAATTTATTGGTAATTGCTCAGATACAGATATGCTGAACACAAGCAGAAATAGGATCACACATTAAATCCCCTGCATGTTCTAAGACTGTCCAATGTGTTATTTACAGTATATGCCCAGAAGAAAAAACCCACATTACTGAATATCTTTGTGTAGCACTTATGATGTTCAGCCTACTTCCCCCCTCACACTCCTTATAATTTCCTCAACTATTTGCTTAAGCATTTGTAATTAATGTAGGAGCCCACATTGGATTGCATGGAGTTTAGGGTAGAGCAGAAGACATTGAGGGGTAGATTTATTAAGCTCGGTGAAGTGATAAAGTCTCTGGTTTTTATCATCGGCCAATCAGCTCATACCTGTAATTTTTCAAACCAAGCCTGTAATTTCACCGTTAGGAGCTGATTGACCGGTGATAAAAACCAGACACTTTATTACCTCAACGAGCTTAATAAATCTGCCCCTGAGTCCCCCTTGAGCGTGCACTGGACTATTCCAGAGTGTTGCTGACACCCAGTTTGGGTTTTACTTTTCAAATTTTTTAGGTCAATCTCTTCAATTGAAGTGGCAATTGTTTGACTGTCGAATATCTGGCACTGTCGAAAAACATGTGGATCTGCGAATTAAAGACGATCCTTATGTTTTTGTTGAATCTGCAGCAGTTTTCCACTATTTTTTAATCATGCAGTTTCAACTTTAAAAAAAGTGAAAATTCATATTTGAAACATGACTAAACACCGAACAAAAAAGGCCAAATAAGAAAGTTGTTTTTTTTTGGGCTACCTGAAAAAAAGGACTGAATTAAATACCCCCTTTAACGTTTTCTTAAAGAGCGCAAAGTCTCCTGTGTCAGATTTCTCCATAGAAAAATAGTCTCTCCTTGCAAAGGATTGTGAAAATGGTAACGTTTAAGTATATGATGTTTCACAATCCTTTTAATTACAAGGATATACTGTAGTGATGTACAGGAGGCAAAGTATTCTGTAGTAAGATTTGTTCTAAAAAACTATACATTTATGTTTCTATGTATTATTTATGACATTACAGCATACATTATTTATAGACGGAGCTTATCTTCCTATTAATTGAAATTGTCTCATATATTGTGTAGTAACTATGGTGAGAGCACCATTAACAAAAGTTCTTAGGGACATGACTTAACCCTATAGTTTTGTGCTGAATTATATCAAATGATTGGGTGCTTGCTATTTTAATGATTTGCAATAGTGCTTTAAGTCTCACTTGTATCTACTGTATGTTATTTAGCTCATGGGTACACTGTAAACTAATTTTGTAAACTGAGCAATATTCCTGTTGGCTTATGTGGTTTATGGGTATCCTAAAGTATCTCAATTTATGTGAGGCCATATTTTCTTTTCAGACTTTATATAAATCTATAGATCCAAAACATAAGCTACAAAATACTAAGACACAAACACATGAACAAGCCATTACACCTGTAAACAGCATTCATATTTCCTATTGGCCAACTCTCCTGATCATATAAGAGTAGAAAATATGTAGTTTTTACATTTTTAATACCAGTGTCTTTAGTGTAAACAGACAGTAGTTGCATATTTGCATTTTTTTTCTTTTTATTTTATTTGAACAAATACACCCTTTACATGACCTGGCCAAATGCATGGCCCTCGAAAAGAGACAATTACATTACTACTTACCACTACAAAGGGGAGGGGAGAAAGTTCAAAATGAAAAAGCGATAAAGCTCTGTGCTATGTATGTTGGTAGTTCTGAACAGTTGCATCTTCTCATTAAAAAGGGAATGAAAACAATGCCCTGAGATTGCTATTGAGCTCACAAGCCCAAACGGTACTTGTGTAATAGCACGGCAACCAGCTATGCTATGTTTTCAGCGTAGGCTAAGCTACGCTGTCAGTGTAGCCCAATGACTGCCTAGCGTAGTTAGCATAGTGACTCCACGGCAGCCGAACAGCTGCCTAGCGTATTTAGTGTAGGGACAGCCTAAACTCACACAGCGCTGTTAACCACCAGATCTACTGCATTGGCGGATGCAGACGGAGAGGGGATCATGCGGGCGCCGGCGGAGAGGCGCTCCATCTGTCTGAGACGCAGTTGACCTTGCCCGTGTCCGCTTCAGGGAGACGGGGTTAGGGGGTTCAGTAGCACGTGTGTCTCGTGCACAAAGGGGGTATGCGGGCGCAAGTGCGTCTTATGCACAATAACGGAGGCATTTGCCAGTGCTTGCTGTTATATACTGGCAAATGCCTCCTTTTCAAATCCCCACTATCCACGCCAGCCTGAAGCGTGGCAAGCGCAGCGAGCCCCGCGAGGGGACACAGTACGCGTCTCCCTGACCTGTTCATACCCCCACTACCCACGTCGGCGTGGAGTTGATTTTTTAAAGTGTGTTGAGCGCAGTATAGAATTAACTCCACGCCAACATGGATAGTGGGGGTATGAACAGATTGGGGGGACACGTAATGCGTCCCCTCGCGGGGCACGCTGCGCTCGCCACACTTTGGCCTGGCGTGGATATTGGGGGTGTTTCATGAACACATTCACACCTACTATATCATACATCTGAGACAGTAATGACGACATGTGATAACTGATAACTGGATTTTAGTGAATAATAAAGAAGAAGAAAAACCACTTAAAGTACAATAATATGAAATAACAAGACAAAGAAAATAATAAAACAGTTATTCTTCAGTTTCTGCATTCACGGAAATTGCAGCTGAAGTTGACGCAGTTGTATCTGCATCTGTGTCGCCTGCTTTGTCAGCCTTTGGGAGCAGAGTTAGGGCATATAGAATCCCCCATAAAACGATTTCTGTGCCAACAGTTTTTCCCCAAATAAATTGCTGAAGATAGGAGTCCAGATTTTGGCAAACAGCGCCCCTTTGCCTTTTGTTACGCCACATACAAGATCCCCAAAGGCATTCAATGTTTTGCATATGAACCCCAGTCTCCGGATCAACAAAATTATACCGTGATTTACCCATGCATGGTGGTACCCTGCCTGCTCCAGCTGTTGAGTGTTATATGCATGCCAGCAATCAAAAGATATTGTCGTCCCCGGTTCTATATATTTGTTGATGGGGGCCATCTGGTTGCTGGCGTCATGTCTGTCCACAGGCGTTACAAAAGACTCATCGGTGCCTCTGGATATGCCTCCAAAGAACCACTGTTGAGGCAGCACGCATCCAACATGACTTTTTCTCTGTACAAAGAGACTCTCATCCACCTCAACTATTTTTCACGGGACTGCCAATCCGGCGTTGGGGCTGCGACATTAAATCCACCGTGCAGGCCACGGGCGCTGATTTACTTTTTGTCAGGTGGATGCTCCCACAGATCACCCCCCCCACCAACACCACAGACTACCCCCCCTACCCACAGACTACACCCCCCCCCACCGGGACTCACCCGCTGCTCGCCGTCTTGGATCCTGGCAGCGGCAGTGCCGCAGCGGGGTCCCAGCAGTGGATATGCCGTCAGCAGCAGGGTGTTAATACCGCAACTAGTTCCCATCAGCCGCAGGGACCGCCGCTGCTGTCAGCATATCCGCAGCTGGGACCCCACTGCCATGGCCCGTGGGTGATCCTTACTTTCCAGAGCACCTATGGTTTCGGCTCCTATGGTGCAGGCCTCCCACATAAGGTTATTATACAGCACAGTGGTTTTGTTCAACAACTTTAGTTGTTGCTTACAAAAAGATATGCTTGTGAGCTCCTCTGCCCATGAAAATATAAAATGAATGAGGGTAAGAAATGGAATACGACAGCCCGGAAACCAATGTGCCGCACGGAGACTGACCTTCTTTCGACACGTTTTAATGTGGCAGCGCCACATTAAGTCCTTCATACTCAAGCTCAATGGGAGGCCATTGAGACAGGTTTGTGTCAGTGGCAGCAAATGGTGCTGTTGGAAAAATGCCACCAACTCCTCTGTCTGCGGCAGGTTAAACATCGTGAGAGGTTCTGCAGCCATTCCTAATTAACCAGAAGCTAATACGAGCATCAGAAATAATACAGCTGCAGTCACTTCACCTCTGACTGACTACGCTGGCCGTGGAGACACTACGCTGAATCTGACAGGAACACTGACTACCCTGGCCACGGCAACAATACGCTACTTCTGACAGGGACACTAAGCGGCCACGGGAACACTACGCTACTTCTGACTGACAACGCTAACTACGCTGGCCGCACGAACACTACGCTGATTCTGACAGGGACGCTACACTAACTACGTAATGGGCGCCACACTATTACACAAGTACCGCCCAAACCGTTAATAAAATGATATACCTAGAACATCATGTCTCTGCTCAATAACAAAGACAGGTAGAGAACAATGATGACTGAAGAAGGGTCAGACCTACTGCCAACAGGTTAAAGCTTTCGGGACTGCTGATTTAGGGTCCCATCCAGTGCTCGAAGTGGGCCAGTATACACCGGTATGGCATACCGGCACTTAACTTCGAGCACTGATTTTTTTTATTTGGCAGCACGCATAGCACAGACCTTCACTTTTTCCATACCCCCACTTTAAAATTTCCACTTCGACCACTGGTCCCATCAATATGTATCTGTGTGTGTGTGTGTGTGTGTGCGTGTGTTAGGCCATCAGTAGCATATGTACTGGATATTAATTTGTACAAAATAAGCTATTCCTAGACAGACTTACTAGCCTTTGGTTTCCATGGATACCAAACTGATCAGGACATCTATATCAGTGTCTCTACTGTTGACAGTCAACATAGTTTATCTGCAGAACTAGTATGAAATGTTTGCTAATTTGTTATCTATAGTGTCATAAGGTCTTAACAGAGAAGTTGAAGTTGAAATGTGTTGTGGTTACCACCATAGCATTAATGTATATCCATGCATATTAAACATGCTGCATCGCTACACTTCAGCTAGTGTATATGTTGATTTGTTTCTCTAGGCAATCAATTTGAATGCATAACAACTACACTAAGTGCTATAAAGACATATTGCTACACAACAAATACCAATACTGCATTATTTTATTGTGAAAGTAACTAGTTCAGAAAGCTCAAATAATTATAATAATAATAATAATAATCAATTGATTGGCACTATTGCTCTATAATTGCAAGCACAGCTGACGTGGATCATCTACACAAATAAACTATATATAGTAAAATATTATTTTTATTTTAGTTTAATTGAATTCAATCAAATAGATTAATATATGCACATTAAATTATGAAATGAGAGGTGGATCACAAATCATATCTCCGTTAAAGTCTTTCATATACGTATTAATTGTACAGTGTTCTCAAGAGATTCAACTATTTACCTGTTAGGACCTGTTATACTGTACACCTTATGGACAGTCAGACCTATGGTCTGACCTGTAAGTGCTGACAAACATTTACATTGCTATCTTGTATTTTGTCTATATAACATGTTAATATTGCTATTATTTTTGCATAAAATAATAATAAAAAAAAAAATTTGCTTACTGAGATTTTGACAATATTATCTTAATGATAACAGATGTAATCAGCTGTTGTTTTGAAAGAACATTACACATTAGGCATACCCTCCAACATGACCCATTCCATTAGGTACAAAATGCTCTGTTCCTGGACTTCCGTGCCAGTGGCAGTTACAGATGTGAGCCTGCAGCACAGTCCAATATTCAAAAAGGGGAGCCACACCAGCTGCCATCCCAAACATCACTGAGAGTTGATGTGATCCCCCCCCTCTTTGAATATTGGACTGTGCTGTAGGCTCACATCCCTGGCTGTCACTGGCAGGGAAGTCCAGGAACAGAGCATTTTGTACCTAATGGGATGGGTCATGTTGGAGGGACCTGTACATTATACTACAGTACCCTTAGAGGACCCCAGTCTTGTTAATTAACCTGGTCCCTTTTAGGAAGAGCCTCAGTGCTTTTCAGTTTAGTGCTGCCCAGTTAGGGAACGGATTTCACTATAGCAGTGAAATAGCTTCTTGTTATTATAGTGAAATGCAACCTAGCCTATATATCTCTTCAAGAGTGGAGGCACACTTTTGTTCAATCAATGGTTTACAGACTGCCTTTGCTTTAAAAGTATAAATATAAGTACAAAAGTATGAGATAATAGAGGTCATTCTGGTTCAGCCAACTAAATGCCACCAGCCGCCCACACGGATACATACCCCCTGCTCGAACGATGAATGTCCCAGCACAAATTTTGCATAAACATCCATTTGCAGCCTTGCGTGAGGGTCCGACCATTGATCACTCTCTGAAGACTCAGATTTGCAGCGCCCTGCTACATGAACAGGGTGGGCAGCTGTCACCTGGTTAAGTCAGCGGCTCGCCCCTGACACCCACGTCATGGTGCATGGGTCCATTCCCATGGGTGTTACCCATGCCTACCACCCACTCCCACACTGCTCTGTGCGAGCGGGCCAGTAAATAATCAATTAGGTGTGTCTGTTAGCCCAAGTAGCCTGTAAATGCCCATAATGTTTATGCGCATGCTCACAAACAAAACATCAATCCTCTGTGCAATTGCACAGGGTAGCGATCAAACCAGAATGACCTCCAATATTCAGCAGTTCTGGACTAGTTGGAGGTCGGAAGGGCTCCACATAACATAAATCATATGTGCAGCCATCAGCAGCACATCACGGGTGCTTTTTAGGGTACTTGTGTAATAACTGGGTGCCCGATTTTATGATCGGGTCGGAAAAATCGCATTGCATCGAATGCAACCAAATCGCATGCGATGCGATGCGATAGACGCAATTTTCCCATAGGATTCAATGCTAAATGGTCGTGTTCATACCCCCACTATCCAAGTGGGCATGGAGTTGATTTTATGTAGCGTGGCGAGCGCAGCGAGCCACCGAGCCCGAAGCGTGGCGAGCGCAGCATGCTCCGGGAGGGGCCGCGGAATACATTTTAAGTAATCTGCGTCTCCTCGAGGGGCTCACTGCGCTTGCCACGCTTCGGGCTCGGTGGCTTGCTGCGCTCGCCACGCTATATAAGACCAACTCCATGCCCACTTGGATAGTGGGGGAATGAACAGGACCATTTAACATTGAATCCTATGGAAAATCGTGTTGATCGCATCGCATGCGTTTTGGTTGCATGCGATGCGATTTTGCCGAAAAATCGCGTCGCATCGCATCTGATTGTATGCCTTAAATTAAGGCATACAATCAAAAAATTGGGCGCCCAGATATTACACAAGTACCCTTTTTAGCACATCTGATCCCCGAGTGTGGAAGCACTGTGCAGAAGGGGCGCTCTCCCTGCTCTGCAGCTTGTGGCGGGCAGTGGACGGCAGGTGGCTGGCGGCAGTAGAATAAAAAAAAATTGTTTTAAAGAATGGGCGGCGTCTGATTGGCTTAGAGGTCTCTCAGCCAATATGCCACACTGACTTAACACTAAACTACCCATAGGGATGCATGCATAAATCCATGAATCCAGGGTGAGATCAGGGCCACGAGGCGGGAAAAATGTATTGTTGTTGCTGGTATTTACACACTTCTGCAGTAGCATTTCTCCCCCTTTGCACCAGTGGGAAGTTAGGATCACTTGTGTAAATTAACGTACACAGTGTTTGAGCCAAGTGCTCAGTTTTGGAATTTACATTCATATTACTTTATGTGCCATCCAGACATTCAGAATTATGAAACTGATTAAAGAGGTTGCTGTCTATGTAAAATCTTGCTGCAGTCTTTAGTATAAGTTATCTACAATATTTTGCAGTCATGTGTTACAATCATTTGAATACAAAATACATGTTCATCATAGATGATACCAAAATAGCATTGTCAGTCACACTCAATTATGAGAACAGTTTGTCAAAGGCAGAATTTCTCTAAAAATTCAGACTGCTTTCCTTGTCTAACTTGCTCTGAATCAGTAACTGCTGATTGATTTCTTTGGGTTACCGCACATGTGCAGTTTGATAGTAAATAACCTTCTGTGTAATATATAGAAAAGGAACGGCATTGGTCTCCCAGTAAAAGGACTCAGCTTCCCTAGAAGATAGTATAGCTATTTCTAGCATTCACTAATATAGCCTTTTTTTTAGAACACCTAACTTTTTTCCTAGGTTTTACTGCCAGGTTATACTAGTTTCATGCCACATACAGTATATTTTGTAGTTGTAAAGTTGTTCTTACAATTCAATTATCAGGAATGTACAGTCACAATCTGCAGCTGCACACATCCCCAGTAATATTCACAATCAAACTGCTACAGATCCAACCATTTCTCCAGTGTTATGCATCTAACAGCCATAATTAAATTGCCTTCATACTGTACCACACAGTGGCGTAAGTTCATCCCAGTTGCCCCGAGGCAAGGTAAGTACTGGTGCCCCCCCCTAAATAGCTCATTCAGTAAGGTGTCTGTCTCCAGTAAGGTCATGGGTCTAATACAGGGTGTGACACTTGCAAACATTATGGCCCTTTTTCTGATCGGTGCGGCCGGATCCGAATATGCGGCCAGGACCGTGCATGTGAAACCCCGCCTTCCGTACGGATCGCCAACTCCGTCCGTACGCGGTAAGAAGCTGGCCGAACGGACCGCACGTGTATTTTTCATGGAATACGCCTCCTCCATCTCAGGGAACCTCCCCCATCATTCGATGGTCGCAGACCATCGAATGCAGGACCGTATGGTCCACCAGCTCCAGCAACCTCAGACCACACGGACATTTTTCCGTGCAAAAGCAGGGATCTGGGCGGGCAGCTGACATCCGGCGATGTCATATGTCCGCCCCCTACACGTGCGTCACGGCCGCATTACCATGCGTACGCCCAGCATTTGCATGGGAACGCCCATGAAACGCGGGGCGTATGCATATGGTAATGAGCCCAAATAGCCTTTCACGCCCCTCTCCACCCCCTGGTCGGAGTGTTCACATTTCATGCGGGATTTGGCCGTACGCCCCGCTCGCACATGCGCAGAGACGCCTCTGCACATGCGCAGACACAAAACATCGGCGACCCAAACGCACGCGGATATTACCGCACCAACCAGAATAAGGGCCTATGTTAGAAGGGGGAGTAAGCCACATTAGCAATATCAACTGCTTTCAATGAACTGATTCAAACTCAAAGGGAAGGATAGGTTCCCCCCTTGGGAGCAGGAGCCCAGCAGCAGATGACTCCATTGCCTCCCAGAGTCCTGCCTCTGGTACCATACTGTAGATTAAAACAGTTACATTAACTAATCAAATATATTTTTTTTGATATACTGTATGTTAAAAATGCAGCATGTGTCACAATGCAGGACACTATTGAATATGCTATGCTGCTTAGACAACTTTAAACAGATAAAAATATTTTAAAACTATTATAAAGCTCTATTTATTACTTAACATGAAGCTAAAGATTAGTATGAGCCATTTATATGAGGGGATAATTATTTATTCTGTAAGGACATAAGGGGGTAGTAAATAGAGGTGTGCACATGACACCCTCATTTTGACTGACTCTTAATACATCATTGTGTTTTGGATTAAAATTGATTACATTTTTTTAATAAAAATGTAAAAATCATGTATTTTGGATTTGTGTACATACTGTACGATTTAAAATGTGAGTTTGGATTTTAATTCTGTACTGACAACAGACCCAAGTGGTTTCGAACTGAGACTTGATTTGAGTAGGAACCTCTAAGCTTTTAGGAAAATGAACTGCAATCTCTAGTTCTAGTAGGACAATAGCACTTAGGAAAAGTTTGCAAAGGGCCTTTCAATGGAATTGTGGGCTATGACAACTCAAAGAAGTAAAAATACAGATGGAGCCACACGTATTAAACCCGCCAGCGTTCCAGAATGTTCCATCTCAGAGCATAGTTCACCGAGACGGGGATGCACGAGCATCTCACACACACATATGTGTCCCATTGCCATGAATGGGGCATGTCAGCATCTCATAAGCGCATCCCATTCTTGGCGATCTGAGCGCTGAGAAGGAACGCTCTGGACCGCCGGTGGGTTGAATAAGTGTGGCTCCATCTCTATGTCACTTTTCAAACATATATTTAACAACTACTAGAGGGTAAGGGCACACTGATAGTGATTACAGTTATACTGTAGGTACTGTAACTGGTCTTGGTTATACATAAAACTGTTCATTGGGGCATATTTAGGTGCATGCACATAAGGCCTGATTCTGAGTTGTATGAATATATTAGCATGGGCACAAACATAGTGTTTTGATATACAGCTTATGGGCAGAAGAAAAGTTTTGCGGATATCTATCCTATTCTAAGTCAGGCAGCACTTGTCCCGGTCTGTATTTATAGGAATTAGGTCATTTTATGGTGGGAAGTGGGTGGTGACAATTCAATTGCACAAAATCACTCGGACATGTGGAAGTATGACAGGCATGTCTCAAAAGCTCTGTGTGATGCTTGCATATGGGGAACAATTCACATACCATGGGGCAAGTGCAGGTATTAATTATGATGATTGCAAACATTGGCATACAATCAATGATGGCACACGTCTGCATGCAGATGGACAATCCTCTGCAGTAGTTGAACAGATTTTCATATTAGCACATGGTAGCAATTCAGGCTTCCACAGCTGCTTAAGCCTAAAGTAAGTTTTGTGGAAGACTTGTATGTAGTTCAACATGTACCCTCAGTTGTCTAACTTTGTAACTTCTGTACTCCAAAATTGTTACAGTACAGTATCCCTCCACTCATAGGTGCCGATTCTGTGGGTGATTGAGGGCCCAAGCACCCACGGAAATTGATGAGCACCCACCCGCTCAGCAGTGGTCCATCCGCCCATGTCCCACTGCAATCCCCCTCCCTCGTCGCTGGCACAGGCACTGTGTGGGCATTTATTTGGCACTGTGGGGGCATTTATGTATTTGGCACTGTGGGGGGGATTTTTGTACCTGCACTGTGTGGGCATTTATGTATTTGGCACTGTTGCCATAATTTGAATACTGGAGACAACTGTGCTGCGTAATATAAATCAGTATTATTTTGTGGTCACGCCCCGTTCCCATGATGCCACGCCCCTATATTTTTTGGCTTGAGCACCCACCAGCAAAAACATAAATCGGCACCTATGCCTCCACTTACTCGCAGGTAGATAACAGGATTGCTGCCGCAGTTCACACACCATGAACAACACCTTCCCATACAATAGCCAGATTCACTCTCCCATCTCATCTATTTTAATCAATTACCACTTAAATCCATTTTGTCTAAAGGACTGCAAGATTTGGCCTCATTAGTAATCATTCCACAAATGCTGCCACCCACTGCAAGTCATGGCAATGTCATATTGAGAAATAAGTGGCTATGTGTAAAATAATATTGTCGCCCCCCTTCTCTTTCCTTCCAACACCTTCCCCTGAATAAAACATAACTTTAAAGAAAATACCTTTACCTTATTATTAGTAATTACTATTTCTTATTATTCAAGGACTTGCTTTGTTCTCCTCCCTGTACTTTATAATAATCTTAATCCATCAATGCCTGATATTGAAATTATGTATGAGCAGTGCATCTGCTATCAATCATTCCAGAAGCTGTTAGTTTAGTGGATGACACAGACCGGGGACTTAGATTCCTTCTGGGATGCCACTTAAGATCTATGCAAATTGCAGTGATCTTGACAACCAGATATAAAAGAAGATTAAAAGAGACATTGGGAACAATATTGAAACAACAGTCATCTCCCTCCATTGCAGTTAAGAAGGCTGGAAATCTAAAAAAAAAAAATCTTCATATTTGTAACTTTATCTTAAATGTTGAAATTTATATTAATGTTTAACAGTAATAGGGGCATATTTATCAATGTTATAATTAAAACAATCTATATAATAATGAAATACAGCCAAGGTTAAACAGGAGGAACTTAATTGGCTCTAGAAAGAGAGAGAAATACAGATTCCAATAAGTGTGGAATATTTATTCTGAGGCATGAGTGTAATTGCAATATTTAGTGGATAAATGTTTGAAAGTGGAGGTCACATGTAATGCAGAGTTAGGAGGAAACCATGGCCAGGTTATGGCAGGCACTGTTGGCATTAGTGATGATTGCGAGGTAAGGTAACTTTAAGAATGAACAATATAAAGAATGCAATGACACCTATATTATTAACCACCCTAGCAGTGTTCCCTCTAAGCCGTGCGCGCGTGCGCGTGCACACACCTCGACGAGCATGCGCACAGATATTACAACAGAGCGCACAAAGCAGCAGTGGTCCCTTTTTGCAGTTGTGGACTCAATTAATGTTTGTTTCACCCATTAACTACATTGTGTGCTGTGTTTTGAATGTTTAAATGTTTAATATAATTTTGAAGTAAAGTTGACACAAATGCTGAACGTCATTTTCCAGTTATATATAAGTGACGCACAAAAATGTAAATTTCCTTCCAAAGTTGCACGGCCAAAATCTTTAGCCGCACACAGCCTTCGTAAAATTAGAGGGAACATTGCACCCTAGTAAACTATGTTGCACATCATCATCAGGGTTTGTAAACATTTAGTTTGTCTCCAGTTATCTCAGTCTCTTTGCCTATTACCACTATTGACAAGCTGTGAATGTTAGGTTGGAACTTTAATAGAAGAATGCATTAAAATAGTTTATACTATGGGAGCTTAAACTTTGTTCTTTCAGCAAACATCTGATGTTTAATTGTGTTTTACTAACGTAAGAACAGGCTGTCTTCAAGATATTGAGGCACTTCTATTTCTAATGGCTTTATCCAATCCCGGATCCTGCCTTGATAGTGGATGGATCTACAGTCTTGTGAGTTGGCAGATCAAGTCTAGCCAAGGAGCAAGAAAAGAACTAGTAATGATGACTTGAGATTGACCAACTGATACAGTCAAGGATTGGGTGGAAAGGAGCCACAATGTGACATTTAGTGCACCTTGTTCTGGAGAAAACAATAAACAAAATCAATTGTGGCAATGAATTACTGCAATATTAAATTACTTTTGAAATGAAGGTCCGTCTGTATTTATGGGCCATACGCACTGCTTGTTCTTTACCATAACTGCCTATTTTCCAAAGACCTTACTAGGAAACCCCCAGAGGGAGCACCACTATCCCATATTTGGGGTTGCAATGCCTCATTCTCTTCATTGTGTCCTCACCCCTTGCTGGTTAAAGCTACAGTTTGTGGCATTACACATGTACAGTACAGCACATCCTGGGTTGGAGGCAGATATGTTTAAACTAGATTACAACAAAAATAAACAAAAAAAAAAAAGAATTTTCATACAATAAAAACATTTTTATCCACATGGTTCCATAGTATCACAGGAGAGAGAGATAAAGAGAGAGAGAGATGAAATAAGCCATGAAAAGCGATAAAAACCACCAACAAACCAACTTGTAACTGTCATTTTTCAAACACTGAATAGTAGTATGGCATTTAGAAGCTGATTGGTTGGTAGAGAGCGAGAGATTCGGCCTCCACGTGCCTGTATGACCTCCCTACAACACCTGGGCATGCTCCTGATGAGGTGGCAAATGGTCTCCTGAGGGATCTCATCCCAGACCTGGACTAAAGCATCCACCAACTCCTGGAGAGTCTGTGGTGCAACATGGCAATGGTGGATGGCGCGAGACATGATGTCCCAGGTGTGCTCAATTGGATTCAGATCTGGGGAAGGGGCGGGCCAGTCCATAGCACCAATGCCTTCATCTTGCAGGAACTGCTGACACACTCCAGCCACATGAGGTCTAGCATTGTCTTGCATTAGGATGAACCCAGGGCCAACCGCATCAGCATATGGTTTCACAAGGGGTCTGAGGATCTCATGTCGGTACCTAAAGGCAGTCTACCTCTGGCGATCACATGGAGGGCTGTGTGGCCCCCCAAAGAAATGCCACCCCACACCATTACTGACCCACTGCCAAACCGGTCATGCTAGAGGATGTTGCAGGCAACAGAACATACTCATTAGCGTCTCCAGACTCTGTCGCGTGCTCAGTGTGAACCTGCTTTCATCTGTGAAGAGCACATGGTGTCAGTAGCGAATTTGCCAATCTTGGTGTTCTCTGGCAAATAGCAAAAGGAGGGGGTGTTTTCAGGTTTTGTGCGCTCAATAAACCAAAAGCTGCTTAACACACCATACAATGAGTGTCATCCAGTCACACCCAATAAAACAGATTAGAAAGGCAAAAAAACGGAGTAGGTGTGTCCAGCGCTTAAGTAGTTCCCATCCACTATTCACACCAAATGTGAAATGGTAAATATACAGTCAGATGATCTGCTTTTATTTTGCATGATCTTTGGAATAAGTGAGGACGCTGCTCCTAACATCATTGCCTCCGACTGACCCATGAAAATTGGACTGGTGCATGGTGACTGTATTTTTACCATTTCACATTTGGTGTGAATAGTGGATGGGAACTACTTAAGCGCTAGACACACCTACTCCGTTTTTTTGCCGTTCTCTGGCAAATGCCAAACGTCCTGCACGGTGTTGGGCTGTAAGAACAACCTCCACCTGTGGACGTCGGGCCCTCATACCACCCTCATGGAGTTTGTTTCTGACCATTTGAGTAGACACATGCACATTTGTGGCCTGCTGGATGTAATTTTGCAGGGCTCTGGCAGTGCTCCTCCTGTTCTTCCTTGCACAAAGGCAAAGGTAGCAGTCCTGCTGCTGG
The DNA here is from genome assembly GCF_055691185.1 of Crinia signifera. NCBI lineage: Eukaryota > Metazoa > Chordata > Amphibia > Anura > Myobatrachidae > Crinia > Crinia signifera. The sequence goes on from NC_139218.1 coordinate 255,895,458, forward strand.
GTTGTTGCCCTCCTACAGCCTCCTCCATGTCTCCTCATGTACTGGCCTGTCTCTGGTAGTGCCTCTATGCTCTGGACACTACGCTGACAGACACAGCAAACCTTCTTTCCACAGCTCAGCACAATTGATGTGTCATCCTGGATGAGCTGCACTACCTGAGCCACTTGTGTGGGTTGTAGACTCCGTCTCATGCTACCACTAGAGTGAAAGCACCACCAGCTTTCCAAAGTGACCAAAACATCAGCTAGAATGCATAGGAGCTGAGAAGTGGTCTGTGGTCACCACCTGCAGAACAACTCCTTTATTGGGGGTGTCTTGCTTATTGCCTATAATGTCCACCTGTTGTCTATTCCATTTGCACAACAGCATGTGAAATTAATTGTCAATCAGTGTTGCTTCCTAAGTGGACAGCTTGATTTCACAGAAGTGTGATTGACTTGGAGTTACATTGTGTTGTTTAAGTGTATACACACACAAACACACAGCTACGGGCTGTACAGTGTTAAAGTGGTCCTGGAGAGGTGGTAGAACTCATTTCCCACTGCCACCTAATCCCTCCCCCCTTACACTCCCCCCATTAGGCAGAGTCTGGGCCAGTGGTACGGTTTTGGGCACCACCTGCAAACTATACTGCTTTTCTGTTAAAATAACTGTGCAGGGCCAAGGTGGATGTTGAACTAGTTCCACCTCCCCATTACATAAATATATTTGAATGTTTCCCCAAATTCGGAAATTTTGCAACAGGTAACAAATTCTCAAAATTCAAGTAGTAAAGTAAGGAATCCTAATTGTTTTATTGTCATGTATTTGGTAGCTAACATATACCCTATTTAGTAGCTAACAAGAAATCCCCTAATAGTTTTAGATTTTAAGCCAAGTTCAGCCCAATAGTAGAGGGGGTGAATGCGGCTATGTCCAATTTGGTAACATGTTATCCTTCAGGACAGGTGTTCATGTAATATAGGGTACAATTAATGCAGTTGAAGTATAATTGCCCACATCATCAAATCAATGTGATGATGATCTGTCTACGTACAGTATTACAGTTGATCTAAGCTTCATCTGAGTCATCCTTATTATTTGGTTATCTTTATTGAAGGTCATCTTTGTTATCAAGCTGTAGCTATTAACATCTAAAATGGTTTAATTACTTGTCATAATCATATTATATTTTGGAATATGCACATAATGATGCGAAAGTAATCAGAGTGTTGCTAATGTTATTGTTGTATGTATACTACCTGAACAGAAGTGTTTCATTTTACACAGTGTAATGTTTGTATACATTTAGTACTATTGAGGTTTATTTTGTTGTATATTACTTTTAATGAACTTTTCAATGTAACATTTTACTTGTTTTTGTTATAAGATATCCCTTAAGGTAAAAATATTTCTTAGTCTATTCTTTGTCTGCAACAAAATAAAATAAAAATAGTATTCTTACCAAGTATGATCAAGTACAATATCTTGTAAATGTAGTATTAACACTATGAGAATCTGGTCATGTGCGATAAAAAGGACAGTATTTGTCATTTGTTTTATATTTGCCGCATGTAAATATTAAGTGATATTAGTTATATTTCACTTAGAGGACCTATAGTAGTTCCCAATGTTTCCTTTATCCCATTGATTACCATTCAATGTAACTATTGACTTAAAAATCCAAAAATCCAAAAATATACTGGTAGGTCAATTGGCTTCCAACAAAATTAACCCTAGAATGTGTGTGTGTGTGTGTGTGTGTGTGTGCATATACTGTATATAGATTGTAAACTCCCCTGGGGCAGGGGCTGATGTGAATCTGCAACTACTGTGTACTCTGTAAAGTGCTGCGAAATATGTATGCACTATATAAGAAACTGTTAATAATAATAATAATAATAATAATAATAATAATAATAATAATAATAATAATAATAATTGATTGCTGTCCTTTACTAAACCACTAATCTCTGTGCACTCTCACTCAGGGCCAGATGTATCAAGCGTCCAAAAATTATCAAGTGGAGAAGGATAAACAACCAGCCAATCAGCTCCTACCTGTCATTTTCAATCCCAGTCTGTAACATCACAGTTAGGTGCTGATTGGCTGGCCATTTTATCACTTTTTGAAGCTTGATACATCTGGTCTCTAGGGCCTAATTTCTAATTGTACTAAACTGCAATTGTTTTCGCAATTTTCTATGCTACCAAGCTGCTAATATTAGCAAGTGAAGCGAAAGAGAAAAACCCCACCGTAGCCATTGCAAACTCATTCGTAGTTGCGTACACATTCACAGTCTATACCCAAAAACAAGGAACATTGGGTCTAAATCTGGGTAGACACCTACAAATTTATCTATCCAATCTATCTGCAGTAAAAAAATATGGTAATGTATGAGAATCAAAAATTTTCTCCAAAACACCAGAAAACATACAATGGTCATTCCGACAAATTGGTTAAATCCATTTGATTTAAGAAATGTATCCAAACTATATTTTTTTTCCATTTTACAGTGTTTGGGAGCAACTGATTGGTTGTCATATGCTTCTATGCATTTGCAGATCTTTCCTCCCACCAGATAGATTGGACAGACAGATCTGTAGGTGTGTACCCAGTTTAGGGGTGGTGTATGGCCAAGTAGACTGGACACAGCAGTAGCGGCACAGGTTCCATGTTTTTGCATGTACAAGCTCGCAGTTGTTGGCAGATATACTGTATGTTCTGAAAAAAATGGCCATGACACACCTGTATTTTCTCAACCAATCCCTGTAAACTCCCCAATAACGCCACTAAATGGTCCCTTTCTGTCAATCTGTTCCTTAAAATCCACATTGTGAGTGGGATTATAGTTGTGATGCATCCACATTGAAATTGCAGCACATGTGCAGTCTGACGATAATTGTTCCATTGCATTCAATGATGAATGATGAATTAGGCCCTCAGAGCAGTTCTGTTATTCTTACTGTCATTTTTCAAACACAGCCTGTAACAAGCACTGTCTTCTTTACCTCCATTTTATCTCTGTTCAAGACTTAGTAAATAGACGGCTAAGAATGTATATAGAATTTCCTGTGCTGGCCATAATAAAGATAATTAATTGAGGTTGCAGTCCCTTTAAAAAAATGATGAGGAAACAAACATAGGAATAACATTACATTTGCTGAAGGCTTTTTGTTTACACCCATTGATTAGAAAGATAACATCAGTCTTCCAAAAGTCATGAAAGGCCTAAGGAAAATAATTTGTTCTCCTCGGTTGTCACTAAGATGCAATAACATGGAGACCAAACATTGCTTCATTTATTAGTGACACTTTCCCAATATGACACTAAAGCTATTTGTATGACAATAACCTGTTTCCCATTCTTTACTGCAGGAGCTTTCAATTCCAATTTTTAAGTATTCCCAACAGGTCCTGTTTTCAGGATTTCTTTAATAATGCTTAAAGAGAATATGTAATTATCCCACCTGTTTTCCCAGAAATTCCAGAAAACATGACCTGTAAGTGGTATTTGAAGAGTGGAGATGAGGACCTACCATAAAGCAAGCAGCATATCATTATATTATAATGCCTGCACCTTTCTTGTATACATTATAAATACAATTAAGGTAAACTAATTAAATGATGTAAATGAAAGACAAATATGTTTCCAATGATCCAGAGATTGCTTGAAATTTCAGATCTATAATAATGAAGAAAAATAAACATGACAATTACCAAAAATACTTCTAATTTCCTTGTGTTGACTGCGTTCGTTATTTGATAGAAAAGCTGAATACTGTACTGTAAACTACTGTGAACATATATCTAATTTCCAAATTTACAACCACTTTGTTCCTCTCTTCATACATTAGACTTGTCGTACTTAAATTCAGTGCTTCATTTGGCTCATAATGCATGCAAGTCTATGAATCCAGTACTTTGTTTGCAAGGGGATGATTTTTTAATGCATACTAATGCTTGTTTAATTGAGTTATCCAGCAGCTTTTATTACCTGTGGGTACTAAGTGCACCTTTCCCTCTTTCTTCTTCAGATTACACTAAATGACTACTGTTATACATGATGCAAGAATGCCCTCTATTGGGTAATGGTTATTGTGTGTACTTTGTATTATTCCAGGGCAATCTTGCAAAACAAATGCAGAATTGTGAGCAAGAGTGTAGCAGGAAAAGTATTGAACATTACATTAAGCTATCAGTCCATAAAGAAAGATTTAAGTATCTATTATGAAAGTGTTCAATGTTGTTTAATACTTATGTTAAATGGCTAATTACTAATGTAAGTTTCCAAGAATGTTTTGCCATTGCAAAGACCCTGTTCTTCATTATTGATCATCTAAACAGAGTAAATGGCTTGATTCAAAGATGGAGTTGTTTTGCACATATATGCTAATTGTGCACATATATGCAAATTGTGCACGTATACCAGAGGCGTATGAAGCAAATAAATTGCTTCCCGCCAGTATCTCAAATCTGAGTGCTGTGCCTGAAGACCTTCTGCCCAGTGGTACTTCCAGTAATTCTGTCTTAGAATATGCATGTTGGTAATATACATAGCAAACAGATTTGAACTATCCGTTCTGTATTGTATCCCGGAAAATTATAGAATCTAATTGGTTCCTATGGGCAACCACTAAACTTTTCATGTTAGAAGCTTTAGTATCTATCCTAAAGATTACTATGGAACCCTTGTTAATTAAAGGTATATTCACTTCAACACTTCAAATTTGTATGGTTAATATTGGGCCTAGTTTGACAAACTACAACTTCCGGTCAGTATCATGTGGGGGCTGGGGGAGGGGGTGGGTGCAGGGGGCAAGGCTGCCCCACATGCTGGATCCCTCCCCGTAATGCAATCGCAATTTTTTGTAATTGCATCGCTATCATGTGAATGCTTCACTATGCAGCAGGCATATGGTACTGATTCTTGATTTTCCGTAATCTAAATTGGATACTGAATTAGGCCCATTGTATGCAAACTGATTCCTGTGTATATAAGTTACAATAGCTGACATATTGTCTGAGTACACAGCTGTAGATCCAGCTATAAGGTTTGTACACATTAGGGCAATCCCGCCAATGACAATATTGGTGGTGGCGGGACCCTGCAGTGGGGACCGGTATCGTCAAGTGCATACACACTTGCCGATGTTGCACACGAGGTGTGGAAAGGGAGTGACAGCAGTGCTGCCGCTACAGCATGGCCATCGCTAATGATGATCACCCTCTTCCAGACATGCTCGAACAAGGGAGGGGTTCGTTAACAATGTGCGGGAGTGCACATCGTTAATGATGCACAGCGTACATACTGGATGATATTGGTCACAATATAGTTCATTAAGCCCTTTCTGAATGATATTATGACCAATATCGTCTAGTGTGTATGGGCCTTAAGACTATGTATCTCAATCTCTACTGCATATCCGTGCAGAGTGCAAGTTATGGTCAGATAACATTACATTTTATAGGACAGCCTGACACCCAGCAGGTATCTTGGTCATAAATTGAGTGATATCTCTCAGTATAATGGTCATCAAGATCTGGGATACTTCCCTGAGACGTTTCCCCCATTCGTCCCCCAAGAATAAACAAGGGAACCAATTCAGCCAACTTGCACATAACAAATAATCAAATTGACAGATGAAGTGAATGATTTTTTTTTATATAACAATTTTTTATTGTTTTTCAATTTGAAAATGCGCAATACAGACATAGTATAGGTTGGGCATAAAGAGGTATATAAAACAATTTCCTCGTGTACATATAATTTACATTGACAACAGAAATTTGCATTTCAAGGAAACAACAAGAATTACAAATATCTACCCCACCACAACTATGCAAGGGGCAATTTTTCTATTAGATATAGAAGAAATGGGAGATAAAGAGGAAGGCGGGGGGGGGGGGGGGGGGAGGGGAGGATTTGGTTCGAGGAGAAGAGTTACATGTGAAGGCATTTGAACACACTTTAAATAAATAATTCATTAATAATTAATTAACAGTAATTATTACACTAAAAATAATATTCAATATTTAATATACCTAGCCATGATCACATATTCACATATGAGAAGACGAGTTGTATTTGAGAGGGATACTTCACATTGATAATATAGCATATTAGGATAGATGAAATGATATAATTAAAGACAATATAGTAGAGTACAAATAATAAATTAAAGTAAGGCATCGGAAGGTAATGTAGAGTTAAATGGAACATTCTGTGTATAGTAGATCGGTAGGCTTCATCGTTATCTTGGAGTATTAACCCCGGTATCTAGATGGGAGTATATGAGCGATGAGTTGCATACCTCCATACAGTGCCGGTGCAAGGCACCGGAGCGCCCCAGGCGGGGGGCGCGCTCCAGTGCTCACCCGCTCCCTGCGGGTGGGGGTGTGTGCTCTGATACGGCCGAGGGGGGGGGGCGCTCCGATCCGGCTGGGGGGGGGACACGCACTCCGATCAGGCCAGGGAAGGATATCATTATACACTCGGTGATGTGTGCTTGTAGCCGGCCAGGCGGCGGGAGGTATGAGGTTGAAGGCCGCGTCATTCCAAGCAACTTACCTCCAGAGCAACTCACCTCCATAGGGGGGGGGGGGGGGCGGCTGCATACTTATTGGTACTATAGTGATGTGGTGTACACCCAATATGTCCTAAGAATTCAAGGATAAAGTGAACCAATTAGTGATGTCAAATGATGTAAGGATTTTATTCCTGAGATCCATGTCAAGAGTAGATATATATGGATTCCACTTATGTTCAAATGTACGTGATGCATTTGATGTCTTGGACAACCAAAACTTTCGATCAAAATACAGGTGTTGTATCATCATATTATGTAATTGAAGCATGGACTTAGCATTTAGCATTGTAAACATAGGGAATAGTGGTTTTGTGGTAAATATACCACTCCATTCGGAATAATTGAGACTTGCAGTAGAAGAGGGAGTTAGGGATAGGGAAAAATTTAGGTTTATAAAGAGATATACCTTGAATGATTTGGTATATTAAACATCGATATTTTCGGATTGTGCATGCACATACACTACATTTATCTGGGCATTCCATCAATGCTAGACAGATCACCCAAATAATTGTATAATGTATGCCCAGCATTACATGATTGCAAAGGAGATGACAAATCACTCAACTGTGCCTGACATTGGCAGTGTTCCCAACTTGGTATCTGTAGGGGGTATACCGTATTTACTAATATTTATATAGTGGGAATGTTGCCCATACCAACCAATCAGATAATACTTATCATTTATCTATCCTTCCAAAGGATAATAGCTAAAATCAGATTGTTTGTTATTGGTAACATCTCCACTTCTAAAATCCTGCACTTCAGTAAATATACCCCCTATGTCTCTTCTGCCTCCCACTAACCTCTCTTTAATCCTCTCATTCTACTTAGTATTCATCCATATCTCAGGTCTACATTGCTCTCTTTTATATTTCACTCAATGAATATGAAGCTTGCAAGTACAACTCTCATTTATGCAATACAGCAGGCTTACATTGCTTGTATTGCCATCTACTGGTATGTAACAATAAAAGATCATAGCAGCACACTTAAAAATATTTCTGCTTATTTTATTTTACAGTGGCCTGTACAATGTTACCAATATTTAATGCAAGGATTAAATTAATGGGTGCCTAATCTCTGTGACCCAAGGAGAGCTATTGGGATTTCGAAACTTTACCCAAAGGAAATAGAATACTAACTGAGCTGCTCTGCTATTTTGGAGTCACCCCCCAGATGATATTACAGGGCACGCTGCAAGCATACTGTATGCATGTCATCTGCTGTGCTGAGAGAAGCTGCTGACTGCTCAGCAGCTGCCAAACTTCTGGGCAAGACCATACCTCCCAACTTTTGTAGATACCGGGGAGGGACAGGGTGCGTCGATTTTTCGGGGGGCATGGCCTATCAGAAAGGGGGCATGGCCTATAATCTCTGTGCTGCCGCGAGGCCACGCCCTCATTTTTCGTTGCTGTGGGGGCATGCCCAGCAGCTCTATGAGCTGCTGGCCAGCCCCCAGCCCCTCTGCCTGCAAGAATAGACGCTGTGCGCATGCGCACATCGTCTATTCACGGACGGCAGGGGGGACACACAACTCCCCCCCCCCGCCGTGGGACACTGCCGGCAGTGGGAGGAACGTGGGAATGTCTCAAAATACCGGGACATTCCCGCGATAAGTGGGACAGTTGGGAGGTATGGGCAAGACCCTGGCATGATAACCCCAAAATATCACACATCAAGAGTCATTGGTGGGCATTCAGTCCTGAATTCCAGCTATCGGAATGTCCCGACAGTGCTAAATTCAGGACGTTTTTGTAACTCAACAGTTGGAAGTCAATGTTCTGACTGTCAAGTGTTGGAACGTCTGTGGATCGGTGGCAATGCCCTCGGATTGTCGAAAAATGGCTGTGAATTCGACAATCTGAGGTTGTTTGTGACAAAACAGACCCGACTTTAAAATAAGTCGGATCTGACTACTTTAAGGCTATTGGTAGCTGCAGAATTGAATTGGCGAGTGCCGCTATTTCCGCCAGTGTAAATAGCTGCACCGATTGAATACCCCAAATAGTCCTGTGCAAGTTTATATCCTCTTTTCGAGCCCGAATCGTACATGAGCTGACTCCTAGGTGGGGAATTTTTGTCACTGACAAGTAGACAGGAGATATAGTACGCTGCTTGTAAGAGTTTCTAAACTAGACAAAAAACTTTGTTCATAAAGGCTGTTTTGGGAAACTACTGTTCAGTGCAACCCTTCATACAGCAAGTTCAGTAATCAACACTAATTTCCAGTGCAAACACCACCAGAGTGCTGATGAGAACAAGGAGGGAGTGAAGATCTGAAAAATACTTCTGCATAATGAATTAGGCAGTTATACAGTGGTTAGAGCTGTAGAACTAGTCCTGATTAGCATGAAGACAGGTAATTTTACATCATTAACAAATATTACTTTCAAATCCATTTTACAATCAATGTGCCATTTGAGAAGGATCTACAGTAACCCCCCTCCCCCCCCCAAAAAAAAAAAATTGACTTTTTTTGTTTTTAATGCCACACTGTCAGAGAGATTGATTCTATTTTCATATGTTACCTTCTCCTGTTGTCTCTTGTATAAATATTTATACAGTATACAACATCCATGTATTCAAATTCTGTATAATTGTATATATGTGGCTTATTACTTGTGAAATATACTCGGTTTCAGAGATCTGTCATTATGTACGGTAAGCAGAATTAGTGTATTGAATTATGCCTATTGTTTGTTCCCCTGTGGAAATGGAACACAAGTCAAATTGAAATTCTTTGCCTTACTAAGTGCTACTGTTATTTGAATTTCTGAAAAGAAATAGAGGAGGATGATCATCCTATTCAGTAGTGTAGCAACTGTTGTAGCAATGGTAGCACAATCAGTAAAATCAGGGGACTCTGTGATCCCTTTCCCTCATAGCTCTGCTGTAGCACTTGTATTTCCAAGTTACTATACCTATGTCAAAAATTGGCTGGGGCTCAGTAGTTATGAGCTTTATTTCAATGGATGATTCATAACTTTGAGCAAGTAGCTCAATTTTGCGCAAACAAATTACATTTTTATTACTATATTAAATTATATATATTTTTTTTATTCCTGTATCTATTAACATGGAGTACATTTCAAAATGTGTATTGGTATTGAGGTATATATATATATATATATATATATATATATATATATATATATAAATCTTGGATGAGGTTGGCACACACTTTTTAAATCCAACATCCGCCTGGGGTGGGGTCGCACATCAGTGGTTCCTTATGCAGGCCACAAATATAGTCCAATCCAAAAAGAAATGGCACTCACCAGGGCTTCAATTTTAATATTTCCAGCAGGATTTTTATTCCATACCACGGGTCTTCACAAAAAAATAGTCAGGTCGACGTTTCGGCCACAGAATGTGGCCTTAATCATGACCACCTCTTGTAGGACACACAGACAAATCCCTAATGGCATGTGTCAATATTTAAGAGCACCTCAGTCCCTCCCACTTGGGAACTACAGTGAAAGTTACCCTTTAACACCAACAATGCTCAATCTTAGCACTACAGCAAGCTGCCAGTCATTAATGTATAACTTACTTAATTTATCCAGGGACCAGGAACCTGTTCAAAACCGCTCCTGATCTATGAAACAGCACCGCCATCCCGGCGTGCGTTCCACTGCGGCGGAAGTCACTCCGTCCTGCGCTCCAGCAGAAAACCGGAACTTCCGCTTTTTCTTATCAACCCAAATGCATACCACTTAATCAAATGGAACACACTTTGGAACTTTGAAAGTTTTTAGAGAGCACTCACCAGGCTTTTTGTAGATATAGATAAAAAGGTAAACTTTAATCCAACATCAATCACAGAAGATAGATCTGAGCAGAGGGGTATGCCTTGGTGGATACCCAGTTTCCTTTACACTTTGGCCGAAAGCAAGATAAGTCTCATCTGTTTTTTTATCTTGTACGGGCAATATTTTGTGTCTTTGTTGTTAAATAAATTGCTTTGACTATAATACTGCCCTAGGATCTCTTTTCTTTTTTCCCTTTTGCTCTTGGAGACATATTGCTATTTGATTTGGGAAAATATCATCTCCTGGCATGCTGGTTGACGCTTGGAAGTGATGATATACCACACGTATATCATCACTAACAAGCGTCAACCAGCATGCCAAGGTGGTTGGATACCACCCCTAACGGTACACCTTCACACTTTGGGGTGTTATTAAACCAGTTGAGGTGTAATATTGACTCCGTAAACTACTACCCTAGGAGGCGTTTTTTTTACCATCTTTTTCTATATATATATATATATATATATATATATATATATATATATATATATATATATGTGTATATATATATATATATATATATATATATATACCATATATACTCGAGTATAAGCCTACTTTTTCAGAACATTTTTTATGCTGAAAAGACCCCCTCTCGGCTTATACTCCAGTGAGGGTCCCACTTGAGTCAATACGTTTTCCCAGTTTTTTGTTGTGAAATTAGGTGCCTCGGCTTATATTCGGGTCGACTTATACTCGAGTATATACGGTATGTATTTATATATATAATATATTTCTTCCTTTTCAATAACCAAATTGCAGTATCTGTAGTAGATTGGCATGTACTTTAAGATTGGTATAATTTAACAACATGAATTGGCAATATTTTCTGATGGGATCTATTTTATGCATTACTCCATGTCAAATTTAAATCAGTTTTAACAGTAATTGTTAAAGAAATGATGTGTAGCGCGTCTTAGAAATATTTTACTTGAAGGAATAAAGAACAACTTAATTGCCAAGTACTAATTACACAGTTTTTATCATTCTGAAACGTGACTTGATTATTAAACAGGCTAATGTTCCAATAGCTGAAAATATATGCATTAAATATGTAAATTGAAAACAAAATAACCAATGAGCTTAAAAGAAAATATAGAACAAACTATTTTAATAACGTCTATAAAATATTCTTATCTCTTGTTTCAATATGCATCAGTTATTTAGCTTTGTCAGGTAAGGTACTGCAAGTTGTTAAAATAACAACAGGAAGCAAGATCACCATCATCAAAATGTATTTATTTATAAGTTCACACAAAATTCTGCAACTCCAGGCTCTCAGTAGGCCAGATGTACTAAACCTTAAAAAGTGATCAATTAGAGAGTTATAAAGTACCAGCCAACAAGTTCCTGTCATTTTTCAAACACAGCCTGTAACATGACAGGTAGGAGTTGATTGGCTGGCACTTTGAGCCTTATTCTAGTTCACTCTTTCTGACAAAATCCTTCTTAGATGGACAAAACCATGTGCACTGCGGGGGGGGGGGGGGGGAATGTTACTTGTGAAGAGAGAATTAGATTTGGGTGAGGTTTTACTTCAAAGTGAGATCTATATTGCAGTGTAAAAATAAAGCAGCCAGTTTTTAACCTGCACATAAACTAAATAACTCACCCACGACTAATACTCTCTGCACATTTTTCATCTGCCCCCCCTGCAGTGCACATGGTTTTGTCCATCTAAGAAGGATTTTGTCAGAAAGAGTGAACTAGAATAAGGCCCTTTATCACTCAGCTTTATCACTCAGCTTTATCACTCAGCTTTATCATTTTTCAAGGCTTAGTACATATGGCTCAGTATAGGAAATAAAAGGAAAGAAAAAAAAAATCATACATACAGTAGCATAGAACAAGACCATACAATAGTGCAGTTGATAGTTGATGGAGTAATTATAAATGTGAACCAGGGGGCCTAATTCATTTTTGCATGCAGACCTGTTGGTTTGCATACAATTGTAATGTTCATTGATCAGCATAGGTGCAAGACCTTCTCTGTGCTAGTGAAGAATTAGCATGCATCTATACATTCTGTTTTATCAGGATACAGTAAAACAGGATCCTGTGTGACAGGATGCAGTTTCTTGTGTCTACACTTTGCATTTTATCAGGATGCAGCAGGCTTGTTAATATATATTCTTGAGTAAGCATCCTGCTAAACAGCTCCTGTTTGACTTCATCCTGCTAAAACACAATGGCCCTTATTCAGATCTGATCGCAGTACAAATTTTTTTGGAAAATGGGCAAAACCATGCGCACAGCAGGTGGGGCAGATGTAACATGTATAGAGAGAGTTACATTTGGGTGGGGTGTGTTGAAACTGAAATTTAAATTGCAGAGTAAAAATAATGCCAGGTCAGGGGGCACATTGACCATGGGGGACCCGGCATGACACCCAGTGGCCGGCAGGATCACCCCCCCCCCCCTCCCCGGCCGTGCAGGATTTCCCACCTGCAGGCCCCAGCGGGCTGCACAAGCTCAGCGGCAGAGACACTCTCCTGGCCTCATTGACTCTTCTCCAGCCTCATTGACTCCCCCCTGCAACCCGCCCTGACCCACATGCTGGCCCTCTGTATAGGAAGATGGCACCGCAACTGGATGCCTAGGAATTGTGCACTCAGCCATATGTAACCCCATGTCTCCCGTGTGATAACTGTACTGTCTCTGCTATAACTGTTACCTACCTGGCTGCTGCAACGACCAGTGGCGCCGCTGATGGCAGCCTAGGCGCTGTGCAGCTCAGCGGGTAAATGATTCCTGTGTGATATCTGTACTGTCCCTGCTTATATTGTTACCGTCCTGGCTGCTGCAATGACCAGTGGCGCCACTGATGGCTGCCTAGGCATTGTACAACTTGGCGGGTATGTGCTCCCTGTGTGAAAACTATTGTCTCTATTTTTATTGTTACCTACCTGGCTCTTGCAGTGACCAGTGGCGCAGCTGATGGCTGCCTAGGCACTGTGAAGCACAGCGGGTATGTGTTCCCCACATGTAATGTCTTAATGCAATGTATGTAATGTCCCCCCCCCCCTCCCTGTTTGACGCTGCACTGTAATCCGCAAAAAATCCTAGTGTGCGCAAGCATACATGACCAAAAAGTTGATTCTATTCTATTCCATACTATTCTAGTGGTTGTAAGATCAACACGTACAGTATACCTCTGAAAGGTACTAAAGGTGCCCATACACGTACCAATTACCCAGTACTTTTTGTGCTAAAATAGCATCGCATCGCATGCACAACGATGCTATTTTAGCACAAAAAGTACTGGGTAATCAGTACGTGTATGGGCACCTTTAGTCATTATTAGTAAGCCCAGTTCATTTTTTCATAGCTGTTTTACAGTATAGTTCTTTTATTATTGAAATGCTTATTGAATTTACATTTTATAGTTATTAGTCTGGGAAATTAATGAGTCATTATCACTGAAGACTCATATAGTTGTCTAATGCTGTAACTCATATATGACAGTGTACATGAAATAAAGGTCACACATAAAACAATATTCTTTAATTTTTTTATTACAGTAATATGCATTTATTGTTATGAAAATCATTATGGACCTTGTTTCGTCTATGACTATGGGGGTTATTCTGGTTCACTCCTTCTGGCAAATTCCTTCTTAGATGGACAAAACCATGTGCACTGCAGGGGGGGGGGGGGGCAGATGTAACTTGTCCAGAGAGAATTAGATTTGGGTGAGTTATTTTGTTTCTGTGCAGGGAAAATACTGACTGTTTTATTTTTACACTGCAATATAGATTTCACTGTGAAGTAAAACCCCACCCAAATCTAACTCTCTCTGCACAAGTAACATCTACCCCACCTGCAGTGCACATGGTTTTGTCCATCTAAGAAGGAATTTGGCAGAAGGAGTGAACTAGAATAACCCCCATATGCTAATGCTAGTATCACTCCTTTGCTGGTGCATGAGAATGTACAAGTAATAGGATGTCCACTTTAAGCATCTTCAGGTGCTTTAATAATGCATAGCACATCTTAGGATGCCACCATCAGTCACACAACTAAAACTTGCACATGCCCTGGCCTATGGTATGTGCAGAATGAAGCATGGCCTCAAATGTCAACTAATTGCCTGTATATGTAACCACTTCAGAGACGTGACATAACACACCCATTAGACAGACTATCATTATGTGTCTGAATAGCCACCTCCCAATCACCGCCCAGAAATGCCCAGCACATATTCAACCAGTGGCAGTTGCAGAGGAGATGCTGCCCAAAATTCAAATAGGGGAGTAACACCTACTGCCAGTGTGTCAGTTTGGAATGTCAGTTGGTGTCTGTTGCAGTGGCTCCCCTATTTCAATTTTGATCTGTGCTGTTGCCCCACTTCTGTTGCCACCATTATTTACAGCATACAGTATATATGATTATGTACCACTCAATCACAACAGGGCCTCTGTGCTTACATACAGAGCAAGCACCATACATGTTTATATTGATATTTGAACATGTGCAGTAGCTGAACACTGTGAATATTGGCATTTATGCATCTCTGAATCAGGCTGTGTGTGCTATATTTACAACGTGGTGGATATTGTAAGCTGCTGCTTCTCAGAGGGTTGGAGATAAAAAATTGTAAGCGATACTAACATCCAGGTGTAAAGAACCGCTTGCTGTACTCCAAATGTTTTTGTACCTTTAAATGTTCCACTTCGATCTGCCAAAAAGCAGTAGTTCTTTCCTTTGTAAATATAACCCTACATGGTTTTTATTGTGTGCTTGCTAAATAATAAAAAAATACAGTACATTTCATATAAACAACTGTCAAACTTATGTCCTTTGCAGATGCAAATATGAAATTCTGCAGATATTATGAGGTTATATTGCACTGTATGACAAATAAGATAGCAATAGCCCAGTTGCAATTGCATATTCAAAACTTTTATACATGAGTTAGGAATCAGCTGAATTAAAATTAGAATCCTTTGTTCTAAACATAAAAAAGATTAACTTTATATTAGACAATAGAATACATGCATATTTTAAGAATTATAGGTAAAAATACATACAATGGGGATTTGTTTATATGCAAAGATAGTGGTGGCATTTTGTCAAACTCGCATTTACTAATAGGTTTGACACTTTCTGTAGATTAGGTTTATTAACCATTTGAGTGCTAACTTCTTTGTGAGAGATGCACAAGAATATCTGCTAAAAATGCCAGCGTTGCTCACATTTGTTATATAAATTAAAATAAAAAATGTTGTGTAACTACATTTCTATGTAAGTTATAGAAACTACATTTCTATATAAGGTAAACAATACAGGTTATTATGATGAATAAAAATTTGTGTTGGACACGTTAACGTGTTAATGTCACGTTACTGCGCCAGTACATTAACTGCGATAAAATTTTTTAACCCAGTTAATGCGAGGGAGGTGGTGCACCCACGCGCGGGGGGTGTGTGTGTGTGTCACTGCACCAGCAGGGACTGGGAAACGGGGCTGGCAGGCACCGGAAAATGGATGAGAGACGGGGCTGATACCCTGTGCCCCTCCAAATATAGCCACCGCTGTGAAGGAGACAAATGCTAGAGGTGCTTCTTTACCTCTAGCGTCTGTCAAGGAAGTGCAGAGCGCCCAGCGCTATCCAGAAGTGCGGATTCCGGGAGCGCTGTCGACCTGCAACTCCTGGCAATGAGCAAGTAAATCCCCTGGCATGGTGCAAGTCACCTCCCCCCCCCCCAGCATAGAGCAAGTAAACAACTCCCTGGCATGAAGCAAGTAAACCCCCCTGGAATGGAACACATAACCCCCCCTGACATGGAACAAGTAACCCCCCTGGGAACAATCAAGCCAACCCCCTGGCAACAAGCAAGCAGGGCCGGCGCCACCACGAGGCAGCATTAGGCATTTTCCTAGAGCACCGGCCACTGGAAGGCAGTATTGAGCAGCAGAAAAAACAGCAGCAGCGACAAAGCTCCCGAGCAGAGCAGGAAGAAAGAAAGAGCTGGGAGCAGGTGAGTAACTGAGCCGCCCCCTCCCCCTGGAGCCCGTCCCCCCATGTTGGTCATTGTCAGTGGCAGGGGTAGAGCCCGCAGCAACCCTCCTGGAGCCCATATGGAGCCACATCTCTAAGACCCCCTGCGGCATCTCCCGCCATCAACTCTACCCCCCGTGGAGTGCAGCGGCGGCAGCTGTATCTCCCATCCCCCTCCCGTGGAGCACAGTGGTGGCAGCCACATCACCCATCCCCCCTCCTGTGGAGGCCGCAACACCTCGCACCGACCATGGAGTGTGTGAGCGCCTGGACCCTCCCCCACCCCCGCCCTTGCCTCGCACCGGCCCTGCAAGCAAGTAAAGCTCCCTGGCAACAAGCAAGTATACCTCCCCTGGCAATAAGCAAGTATACCCCCTGGCAACAAGCATTAAACCCCTGGCAACAAGCATGAAACCCACTATGGCAACAAGCATGTAATCCCCCTTGGCAACAAACATATAATCCGACCTAGCAATGAGTTTTTAGGTAAGCAGCACTTATGTACCTATCAGTGCAATTAATAAAAATTTCATGCGATTTTTTGCAATTAAATTTTTTAATCCTTGCCCACCACTAATAAAAATGTTTGCTTGCCAATTTTCACACTGATTTTAACAAATTCACTTGGCACTCAAATGGTTAATTTTTCTTTACTAATTATTGAAATGGCATGCTGTTGGTATACAGGTGTTTGCGATGCCAGTCGAAATACCATCACTGGAATTCCCACACCTATTTAAAGACTGCTGCCGGAATCCCAACACTGCTTATTATGTTGACTGTGGGCATCCTGATAATAAGTATGCTGGAGAGAGTTAGGATTAGGGTGTGTGGGAATGGTGGAGGTTTTTTTTTTAGGCATGACAGGGGTTGTTAGGGATAGACTGTGGGTAAAGGTATCAAGGACATTAAGAAATACTTATATATATATAAAGAAAACAGTAAATATACACCCCTGTGCTACCTCACTCCTCACGTGCTGACCGAGAGCCAGATGACATCACAAGTGCGCCAAAGCGCCGACGGGTCCATTCTTACTGGTGGGCATGCTAACTGGCCCCATGTGCCTTTACCTAGGTGACGCTTTGGGCACTTGTCATGCCATGCGGCTCCCGGTCAGCATGTGAGGAGTGAGGTAGCACAGGGGTGTATGTTAACTGTTTTCTCTTTATAAATGTGTTTGTACATTGTTTTTCTTTATGTCTTGATAAAGGGCAAAATGCCCAAAAGTTGATATCTACCCCTTGGTCTTCGGTGTTTATTTAATAATTCTACTATAAGTTGATACAGACACGAGTGCCTTTAATTATTGCCTCTATATATTGTTGTGCTAAGGAAGAGGGGAACCGGACAAGCTGTTATAATAACGAGTGCAGGACGTCTTTTGGATAGATAGATAGATAGATAGATAGATAGATAGATGATAGATAGATAGATAGATAGATAGATAGATAGATAGATAGATCCTTCTGTATAAAATGTTTGTATGTAACTTATCAAATGTTTTGTGAGTTACAACATGTTTAAAGAAGCTACAACAGATAGAAGAAATGCAATTTTAAGCATACTCACATTTATTAATATAGACAAAATCAAGAAGACACTACAAGTTAATAGAACTATAATTACCGTAGTGTAGTGATTCAGTAAACAGACATCGTATTCCCAATTCAAAAGATTGCTTTCCCTTTGGCTGTATGTTCTCTCTGTTATTTATTCTGTGTCTAATCAGTGGAATTGATTGGCAGGAAATTCTGTCCTGGACATAATCAGTGTATACCTGAAAAGAAAGTAATTGAAGTTCATGGAAAAATACATCAAAATCATTAACACAACAGTCTTCCCCAAATGGAAACTTTCGAATAGACAATTTTTAAGCATTTGTATCACTTTACAAATGTCTATGCTTTTTTTAATTACATCATAAGTTAACATCTACCTTTCTTGTGATAACTGAAAGCTTTTTTCCTAGGGAAGGTATTCTGTTCTGGTTTCATTCTTGTGCAACTTATACCCCTTTCACACTGACAAATATTTCCCGGGTTATTGCACATGAACCCGCATCAACCCGTGAAATTGGTCAATGTGAAAGGGTCATGGTAGATTATGCTGGGTCCAGCGTTCCAATATTTCAACCCAGGTCTTGACCAGGGTTGGACCCGAAATTTTCGCAGGTGCAGTGTGAAACTATCCCGGGTCCTGTTTACAGCACTGTGAAGGAGCCACTGGGAGATGTCATCTCCCAATGTGGCCCTGGCTTCAGATGACGTCACCTGGCCAGCGTTGTGCTGGGTTAGGAGGCTAGTGTGAAAGCACTTGCAAGCCGCGTCACACCCAGGATTTTTTGTACCTGGCGATTTTGACACTTTTCATCAGATTTCTCGACCGGACTTGGATGAGAAATGACCAAACCACTGCGGAATTTATTTGTGTAGTGTATGGGCACCTTGAGCTCACTAGTAGTGTACTAATTTCTTAGGATCAGTGCATTTGTGCAGCTAAATAGTCAGTGGCACACTAAATGTGGCTATTTGTCACACATCTGTAAGCAAGAGCATGCTTTTTTCGAGGCATATCTTTAGCAAATAGTATAATACAGGAGAAAATATACATTGATGATGATGATGACTGACAACAAACCAACACACACGTACATGATGTGGTCACATGTTGAGTTGCATACAGATCTTTATATGGGTACAAATAAACATGGTTAGGTGCACACTTCTTTTGAGGAAATAAATCTGATTTTCTTCCAGATCTACATCAGGCCCAGTGTGTATATGGATACTTTGAAGGTTAGGTGCCTGAGCAGAGGTTCATTGTGACGACAGTAGTACACCTGCAGCAAATTACAACAGAATATTTTATTATTCACCTGTAATTAAAAATGTATATGGAGACAATGGTATGTAAAGCAGGGTAGAACATATGTGAAAGAAAATTGGAAACGCAAAATATTTAAGTCAATGACCTCGGATTGGTGATGTAGTTGTTGTTTTTTTCTTGATGTAAGAAAATGTTAAATAACAGAGCTTCAATAAATAACTCAAGGAAATATGTATCAAATACAAAATTCTACAAAATACCATAGTATAATTTTTATGTTGGCAGGTTTAAAAGCTTAAAAAGTAGACATCTAAATAGCTCTTGTTATTTTTTAGATGTAGTTGGTGTAGTAGCGGGTGCTTTTATTTGAATAATAGCGCCATAAAAATTACATTTATTATTATTATTATTATTCAATAACAATATAGAACCTTACCTCTTAAGAACCATCTCCGGATGTGCCATATAGGCAGTCTGTAAGCCTTTAGGGTACAATGAATACTTCAGCCAAGTAAATTTAGCTGGAGCTCAACAAAGATTTTAAATAGGAATCATTTTGAATAATTGTTCCAGCTTCCCTACTCAACCCTACAGCTATGACTCTACCACAACCTTTTATATGGTCACACTTCCATCATTGGCAATTATTTTTACATAGCCTCTATTGGCTATAACTTTCTCATAAACAATGGGAACTTTGTCTTCCATAAGATAACAAAATTCTGCTTCACCAATCAATTATAAAAACTGTAATAACGATAATACTAAAGAGAAAAGCCGAAGGCAATGTCACATAGGCTTTCTAATACTTGTGACATTTTGGTAATTCAACATGATAATGAACAGTAATTAACTTGTAAGTGAGTCTCAAACCTGTCACATTGCTTTTGCTTTTTGAACAATGTCCTCCTGTCATCTATGGCTGTGAAATAAGCATCTAATTTCCAAATCATATGCACAAAGAATATCTCAAACTTTTTTCTTAATTAGCATTGTTCTATTTATTTTTGTTTAACCTGCATGCTCCACATTAAAATCATTTCCAGAACTATTATTAAACATTGTCCTAAATCACCCCATTAAGGTGCACACACACAATGCGATTTTGGCTATGGATGTTTTGGCTACGTAATTTCCCTTGTACTCCCCAAAGCCCAGAACCACAGATAATTGACTATACACATGGAATGATTTTGGTTATGTACGATTTTGGCTACAGTATGGACGATTTTGGCTATACTAGAAACAGCTACTGTGTGCACTAGGTTGTACACTCTGTACGTTGTACACTAGGTTGTACACTTTCAAAATTGAGCTGCCTGCACAGTCTTTTTTTTTCGTGCGATACCAGCCCTACGGTGGTGTGCATCAGCATCGCAAGCTGTATAGACACAGTGTGATATGTACTATATTTTATACCGATATAGACAAATAGTCCATTTAGGAAATTCATATCACACTATGGAGGTCATTCTGGTTGGCTCGCAAAGCAGCGGTATTTTACTGCTTTGCAAGCCTTGAAATGCCGCCCGCCAGGGGTGCGAATGCCTGCTACCCAGCAAATGTCCCCGAATGGATGTTTTGCATAAAAATCCATTCGCAGGCTTGCGTGGGGGCCCCAAATGATGGCAACCATTGAATGATTTCTGTAGTGCTCCCAAATCGAAGTCAGTTTTTGACCGTCAAGAACTCTCAATAACTGGGCAGACAGCTGATGTCCAGTTCCGTCAGCCCCCAGACAACTGGTGCCCGCCCACATTCACATGCGGACATCCAGCGTTTTCCTCGGTGCACCCAGCAATTTTGTGGGTATGCCTAGGAAATGCAGGGCACCCCCAGCACGCCACCTCCAGTGCAAGCACCATGGAGACTATGCAAGTTTCCTAAGGTGCCCACACATAAACACTGCACATGCGCATAAGTGAATATGTGCATGCTCAGCCTTTCACCATCAGCCCCCGTTGCAAATTCGCCTGGAACAGAATGAATCAGAATGACCTCCCATGTGTATGCCCCATTAGATTTTATATTTATATAGTATTTTATTTGGAAAATAGAGTTATCAGCAAATGGAACTAATAATATATCATACTTCCAGTAATGTAAAGCTTTGTTTTTCAAAATGTTAAATAATTGTATGCAAAAATTTACAGAAATGTCAAAAAAGCTTATTTGGCCTTATTTAAAAATTTTATTTGACTAAAATCAATAATTTAAAGGAGAACACTATATTATATTATTTTTTGAAATATACAGTATTTCACTTAACACATTCAAATAAATCAATTACTCACGTGAGGGAAGCAAATTGTTGTTGCAATACATATAAAAGGTCATCAATGGCTGCAGAATTCACATACTTAGTGGCTCTAGATTCATTGATTTTGTACACACAAAAGAAAATCTATGAATGTGTTGATACATAACTATTGCCTATTGCTGCGCTTATGCATTACATATAATTAAATCGATCCCATTGGATGATAATGTTTTTGTTAACACTGCTGCATACTTCCCAACATGACCCATTCCAGGAGTGATAAAATGTAGGATTGCCAGTGTTGAATTAGTCAATTGATGAGAAAGCTGTCTCGCCACAGGTGATAGCAATCATAAATTAAGAGGGAAGTCCAGGAGCAGAGCACTTTGTCCCCTTGGAATGTGTCATGTTGGCAGCAGTGTTGCTTTGATAGATAAATTATTTGCACATAGAATTTCTATGGATAATGTAATTGCATTTTAATCATCTACAGTAGCTATTGGTTGATTCATATGAGATTTCAATGTGATGTATATTTAGAATGAAGCTAATACTATTTTTTCATAGTGAGCATTATCTATCTATTTACCTACCTATATATCTTTATGCATCTATCTATTTTTACCTATCTGTTTACAAACTATGAGTGAGTGAGTGTTTGTACATATATACCATATTTCCATACCCTCCAATATGACCCATTGCATTCGGTACACAATGCTTTGTTCCTGGACGTCTCTGGTAATGTATGATTGTCTTCACCTGTGTTGAAACACCCTTCTCGTCAACTACCTAGCTCCCCACAGGTGCTGGCAATCATACATTACCAGGGAAGTCCAGGATCAGAGCATTGTGTACCGAATGCAATGGGTCATGTTGGAGGGTATGTATTTCCCAACATGACCCTCTGCAGGAGGGACACAATGCTATGCTCCCGGACTTCCCCTTGTATGATTGCCTTCACCTGTTTTAACACAGGTGATGGCAATCATAAATTAAGAGGGACGTCCAGGAATAGAGCACTCTGTCCCTCCTGGATATGGTCATGTTGAAAGATATGACACACACACACATATATGTATCTGTAGATGTACTGTAAGTACATACAGTACATAAAAAATACATACACATGAGGTATCATACATACAGTATGTTCCTATTCCCATCCTTGCTGGCGGGTCGCCAGAACGTACACGCTGGCGACCCGCCAGCAGCCACGCCAGCGAGGAGACTGAGACGCGCGTGCATCTCACGCGCACGCGCGTCTCAGTCTCCGTCGCTAGCGCGACGGAAACCCTGTCCGTCTCCGCCTCAGGGAGACGGACAGGGTTAGGGGGGGGGTTAGGGGGGGTGCGGGCAGTCGGCGGGGACCCGGGGAAACGTATGGAAGCGCCGTCGGAAGGGGACGCGCGCGCCTCTCGTGCGCGCGCGTCCCCTTCTCACGATCGCCATGGCGCTGGCGGGGGATGGCGGCTGGCGACGCCAGCGCCATCCCCTGCCAAGATGGGAAAAGACCCATCTGTATATTCACATACATGCTTACATACAAACTGTATACACATACTTATTCCCACATTCATACACACCTCTGTTATCTGTAGAATGACTTTATTAAAGCAATGCTTCGTGCAATAGTGATATATTACACAACAACTAGACTTTCTAATTAAAGAATTCTGAGCAATTTGAAGCCACAATTTTATGGCAGCAATAATGTAAAGGAATCATTACATCAGTGTCACAGAAATAGATTTGTGTGGGCCATCATTTTTTTTTTCTTGCTTTGCCTAGAGATAACTAGAGTACAGTTTAATTACTACTATATTTATTACAACTTCTTTTTTTAGCATATTAGATTTTAACTAATAAATATAATTAAGCACATGAGCGTGGTTGTTACAAATAAACTTTTTCTTAGTTTGGAACTATATGTATAGGGATATTTCTAACTAAGCTCTCTATGTATAAATACATAAATAATTGCTGATTGGTGGTGCCATATACAAACGTGTGTTCCTCTTGCCTGCTCCCGTGATCACTGGGATTAAGAATGCTGCACAATGTAAACGGACGAATGCCCACGGGTGAGTAATAAAATTCCAGAGTCATTTTTAGACCTTTAATTATCATTTATATATTCTAGGCATGGTGTTTCAAATTACAGGAAAAAACCTTATCAATGCAATTATGTTAGTTATCTGATATACAAAAAAAAAACAGTTTTAATGATGGAAAGTTGTTTCCTGCACTTAATTTTGCACAATTTTGGTTATTGCTCTGATATTATGTTGTCTATATATTAAACCTGAAAATGATTTATCGGAGTATCTTGCTTGAAGGCAGGAGGCTAAGAAGGTGATCAATCTTGCAAAGGCACAGGCTGAGGAGAAAATGGCCCAGTCAGTTGATATAAGGGGGCAAAACTTTTTTTTTATGACAGGAGAAAATTAAGTGAAAGAATATGAAGACTAAAGACAGATATTGGGAGCTCGGTGGAGGGAGACAAAACAATAGCAGGGCATTTAAATAATTATTTTGCTCCCTGTTCAATACAGAATAAGTTCCACTGCACAAAAGTGGAAGTAAGGAAGAAGCAAGTAACAACAGACCAGTAAGCCTTACATCAGTAGTATGGAAAGTAATGGAAACACTATTAAAAGAAAAATTGTATAATACTGTATGTTTTTGTATGTCCATTGTAATATAAACACACTGTTCCTTTCACACAGACAGGTGCAGCTGGTTCTGATGGGCACTTTGTGTCATTACACCCCTTCCACTCATGATAAAGGGTTGCAATTCAATGGTTTCTGGAAAGGACAGAATAAAATTATTTCATATACTGTAGGCCACCCACTAGACATGAAAATCAATGCAAGGGGAGAGATTTCCAGGTTGGTAGTGTAGAGACTGTCCATCAAGTGGGGTTTTCTGGGTATTCAGAAACTCCCCTGCATGTGCCACTAGGTACTCAACAACACAAAGTTTACTCCTATGGACATACCCCAATAAATCCCAAAATATTAGTAGTCTGGATTAAGCAGGGAAAGGGGAGTGCCTTGATTTCAATATGGTGTTTCTGTGTCAAAGAAGGTTTAGGCCATGTGCACCTTAACCCTCTGCTGCCTACACATCCATTTTGCATTGAACACACATTTTTGTCAGGTACTTGTAGCACCTATTCAATTCTGCTTCATGGTGTAATTATAATAGGGATGATTAGAAGGTGCTGTACAGTGGTCTCTCTCTCACTTTTCCTAAGAGCTTTCCTTCCGTAAATAGAACTGTTCCAAAGGTGCATCCTTCAAATTCAGACTTCTAAACAATGAGTCAGGGGGTAGGGGATTATTAACATACTAAATGGCCAATCTTATCAAAATCACAGAAACATAAATATTTTTTAAGCCTCATTAAAACAACAAGTAATTAATTGTAAAGAGCTGAAAGCAAATATAAAAACTGATCAATGACTATTTGGTTAGTACAGTACCTTTTCACCTATGTGTTAATGCAATTTTTTAAATTCTTATTACTATTATTTCTGTGAAATAAACTTCTTATTCTATTTGCAGTTTCTATTTTTATCATACGGTGCATTGCCTTCCAGTCCTACTAACTAATTCTGCTCTGTAATGTGATGTGTAAATTAGCCTATGTGAGAGCTGAATGAGCCAAGCTGGAGGTCTTTCCTTTGCATGTGTGAAAGAATTATAGAACATAAGCCTATATTTAGCACCAGCTCCAGAAATTACATCAACTGGAATATGTCTTGGATGCTTTGTGTACATTGCAGCACATACATTGCTAATGTTGCACATTTCAAAATTAACAACATGTAGTTCTGCTTTTATATTATACCTTTATATTTATCATACTGTATATATATATATATATATATATATATATATACCCTTTAAACCGCAGCACTAGGGACTTAGAAATAAATCAGACAACAGACTGCCGAATGCGATGCAGTTTCAGCCTTGTACATTGTTAGAGACTCCTTGTACATTATATATATATAAAGAAAGTTCATGGGGCAGCATTTCCAAATATAATATTCACCCTGCTCTGGTGCCCTTCTAGGTGAGGCGTGAGTCTCCCACAATGTACAAGGAGTGTGCAGCGGAACCTGGAGGCAATAATAAAGCAGACAGATGCAGCATGTCGGATCAAACGTTTTAAATGTTTACTTAGAAATCGTCATCAGGATAATGAATACAACATTACACATACCTATATTAGGAATCTCACGCCACTTGCGGCCTCCCGTCTGTCTCTGGTTCGGCATTATTGATGCAATCATCCTGCTCCGGTTGTCAGGGCGACCAACTACAAACATCAACGGCAACATACAGCAGGGTGTATCAAAACATATCTACAAACAAAATTGCACATAATAAACATACGATAAATACATAAAGAGAGAGAAAATACATAAAGAAAGAAAAAAACAAGGTTGAAATTAAAATTAACAAGGTAATGAAACAACTGTGTGGTTATATATATATATATATATATATATATATATATATATATATATATTGGTTTATCAGTTATACATTTGGTTTTCATATGCTCCTATGTATTGAAAAATCTTTTACTGCTTAGGATGTACAGTAGTTCACTTTAGTGCAGCTTCTGTGTAATGTATGCACTGTTGTAAAGGGCATTTCCAATTTTCCATTTTCTGAATTCATGAGAAAAACAATGAAAACTTTATGGGAGACAAACAGAAGTGTATGCTATTCTTCTCTATAAAATTATATATTTTCCCCAAAAATATTAACATAATTCCCTTTCAACCAAAATCATTGCAAACTGCATCAGTGAGTGTAATATTTTCCTTTTGTTTTCAGGTTACCAAAAACAAATAAAAGGTGGGGGGTATAGTATGCTATACCTTACCGGAGATTTATGACATTGATTTGCAAAGACATAAAAGTTATTTCAGAAAATCAGTGTAATATAATTCATCATAAGACAGCATTTTTTCGTTTATGTCTTTAGATAAAATCCAGCATATAGCTTCTGACAAAATGTTCTTTTTACTATGATGTATTAGCTTAAACAAATCAAAAGATAATAAATGCAACTTGGGGTTTGTACATATATTGCATGTTGCCAAAGACAATATTTATTATTTTTCCAGTTATTAGTATAGTTATGGTCACAATGAAATGAACTTAAGCACTTCTGGAATTAATATTTAATTGCAAAAATCCCAATAACTACAGTTTCCTTGAAATAGTGTATATTTTAATAAAGACTGAGTATTCATATATTATGTAATTTTATTTTTAATAATCAATATTTTTGTAAATTATTGCTTTATTCTGGTAAGGAATAGGATAAGTGTGCTCCTCTAGAAGAGTATATTCAATTTTGACAAACAGAAACAGAATACTGCAGAAAGATAGAAAATAGAGACAGGAAATTTATTTTAAATTTCTAAGCGATTCAATTTTTTTATAATATATATATATATATATATATATATATATATATATATATATATATATATATATATACACATACATATATACACTGCTGCTCAGATGGAGTAAAAAACACCATAAGCTGTCTTGACAAAGGGTCGTTCAATGACTCGAAACGTCGACTGTGCTTGATGATTTTAAGTGACATGGATTAAAGATTTGCCTTTTAACAGTGGATGAAGTCTGGTGAGTGCGCTTTGTTGCATCAAACAACAACCTGTTTGGATATCTTTGGCATGCATTGGAGGACTTTGCTATGACCTAAGTTTTGTATGAAGCACCCCAGCAGTTGTCACCAAGGAGTTTTGTGAGTGCTACTTGTTACCCAGGATATATATACACATATATATATATATATATATATATATATATATATACGGTATATATATAATTGCGGGTAGCAGGACGGCACTCCACAGGATGGATAGATGTCAATGCCAGGTCTATAATAGAGAAATGCAGTACACTTAACCCCCATAGAAGGATGACGACCAGCACTCAGACGTTTTAAGATGAAGAAAAAGGTGATTTTATTCCATGTGCATGAGTGAGCAACAATGGCTGTCACGACAGCCATTTCAACTGGGCTTTAGCCAGATGTCATCAAATTGTATATATATATATATATATATATATATATATATATATATATATATATATTCCCAAGTGAATAAGAAAAGTGCACAAAATTCATGCCATGGGTTATACAGGGCATTTAACATGATAATTTGCTACCTAGAGTAGGACATTGTAAATGTTTTTAGATATTAGTGAATCATATATTAATGTCTAGCAGAATTGTGTATATCCCTTAGGAAATATCTTTACTCCACAAAACAAATGGTGTATTTCGCAGTGGATCCCTCCAATCACAAATATGGTACTTTTTTTTTTTATTAGACAAAATCAGTATGAGTGATACATGTTTGGTATTAGATATTTCCTTTTTATCTACAACTTTGGGGACATTTACTAAGATGGGAGTTCTGTTGCAGATGAGAAAACAATCTGAATCTACTTATTTATCTAGCACCTTCTAAGATAATAGAAAGACTGATAGGTTTCCCATGGCAACATCCCATCTGAAACGGAACACCCCTTTAATTTTTGAGTTCACAATTTGTAATTTTTAGGAGTGAGCAATCAATTAATATGTCACCCATTACCCTAAAGAACCTGAAGACTCCCAAAAGATTCTCATTTATCTCTTAAAGGTGACACATACCAACTAATAACTGAATTAAAGTTTTTATGAGTTTTGCATATCCTGACATTAGACATCATTGTTCCAAATACCACTATACTGTACTTATTTAGCATGCATTGTATTTTCTCAGCACTGTGTTTCCAATTTCCATGTATTTCTTACATTGCAACACTTGATTGCTTAGAAAAGGATAAAATGTATTATTGTTTTACATTAGGTTAGCTATGTAGACAATATGATACTGAAGGACACTTCCATATATTGTTATGTAGCAGTATTTGTAATTCTATTGCCATTGTGTGCAGAACATCCAGGTATAAAATGCATGTTGCCTAGAACAGACAGTTTAATCCATACAGGAATAGGTCGACGATTCGACCCTCTGGGGTTTTTTCAGGACAGCAACAAGGTAAAAATCAGTTGACCAGGCAGGCTGAAGGCATATGTCATGACGTTTACCTTGTTGCTGTCCGGAAAAAGACCCCTAGAGGGTCAAAATGTTGACCTATTCCTGTATGGTTTAAATACAGAAAACCTACTACTCTATTTATTGGTGAGTGCTCTCTGCTACAAAAAACTTTGGATATTTTTGGCAGTCCTTTACAGACTACTACAGTACAGTACAGTATATTGATGCACCCACATTTTTCTTACACCTGGATGTGAGTGCGGACTATACCCCAACTATATATATATATATATATATATATACTATGAATAACAATTATTGCATATTGTGATTATATTGATTTACTGGAATTGAGTGAGATGTTCACCAACTGTATTGGCCTCCATTTATGTTATTTATCAATATTGTAGGATTTGGCTACTACTATAAGGAGCTATCTGAATTCTCCCTGGATATTTCTTTTATTTCCCCTGTTTTATACGGAAATTGGTATGTTCCCATTCCATTTCATTGTCATTCTTTATTTTGTTTTTTGATCCATTTGTGATGTATATATAGTTTGCCCATATAGACTTGCTCTCCTCCTGACATATTATGTGCATTTTAGACTTTGTTTTAGATGCAGTGTGGCATCAGGATTAAGATCTACAAACGGGTCCACTCCTCTATATATTGAGTCTAATTGAAAGGCTTTTTTCACCTGAGAAGGAAACATCTTTCTCCAAGAGGTTAGGTTGCCTACGGGTATGTACCTTTCATATAGCACTCATCATTGGGTATACCTACCTGTTGAGTTATGAATATATATTTATATATAAAAATAAATATATATGTATAATATTGCTTCTTTCTACCACCTAGACGGTTACCCCTGAGGAAGTCGTTTTTAACGACGAAACGCGTTGGGTGTCCTTATACTGTTGACCGTTGTTGAACTCATGACTCCACACAGATGAACATAATGTTTTATTGTCATTTTATACTTATAATATAATAAATCTGTTGTATTGTGATCTATATTGTCACAAGTTCTTATGGTGGTGGACTTATACTAATAGGGCGCACTCTGTTACCTGTTTTGCTATATATATATATATATATATATATATATATATATATATATATATATATATATCGGGTTGTGTTGCCTGGCACTCCAATTCAATTGTTGCAATGTGTCGGGTGCCCTTACAATAATGAAATCTGTATATATATAAACACACTGTATAATGTTAATATTACATTTTAACTATTTTTTGAGTTTACGCAAACAAGTAGGACAGTTTTTAGAAATAAGTTAGAACACAGCATATGGGTAAAGATTGTGACACACATAAGATATACAAATCCTTTGATATAGTTCATTACAAATTAATAATTAACAAAGGCTGCAAAGCTTGATCTAATTAAC
Organism: Crinia signifera; assembly: GCF_055691185.1. Lineage (NCBI taxonomy): Eukaryota > Metazoa > Chordata > Amphibia > Anura > Myobatrachidae > Crinia > Crinia signifera. The sequence goes on from NC_139218.1 coordinate 255,925,458, forward strand.
ACTTCCTTCATGGCTATTGATGTATTATTCACACATAAAAACAATATTTGTTTTTGGACTTTGAAACTTGCTATGATTAGGTTTGGAAATACATTATGCAACAGTACAGCACAAGCAGATGTCCAATTTATTATTAAAAATATAGATATTAAATAAGACTAGTGTATTCTGTGAACCCAAATGCTTGCTGATGGATAGTACAGTAAAATAATTGTGATCATTACTAAAACATAATGCAACATTGTTACTGTATATTTACCGCAGAGTATAACACATTTTAGGGCTTTGTTTCCATATTCGGCCCTCAAGGACACAGCATTTAACCTTTTTTTGGTTAAATGCAGTTTTATTGAGAAAAAAAAATTAAGGTGTAATAATACAGTTGTTTGACAAATGCTTGTTATAAAGCAGACTAAAATCAGCAACAGTGAAAGATTTGCATAAAATGTCAATAGACAGCTAAACCAAATTTAATGTTTAGTTCAATAGGGAGTAAAGGAGTAAGATGTTAACTTAATGACTCACAAAGAATGAGTGGATGTTTTAACATCCTGCTGAAGGAAACAATGGCCTAATGGTATCTCTGGACTGTGTACAAAATATGATGTAATTTGTGGATAAGAACCACGCACACCTCCAAGCTTACATAGAAAACTGCAATTTCAGATTCATTTAAAGGACAAATTATTGTTTTGGAAATGTGGTGTGATCCACCACCCTCCAAATGATAGAATAGGTGCCACATGGTATAATGTTTACACTGTAACAAGCACTTGAGTGATCAAAATACATCTGTACCATCTATAGATATTGGTGCTCAGTCAGAGGTTGGAGCAGGGCTTAAAGTGGTCATGCAGTGGTCAAAGTGGTCTCCTTCCCCCCCCCATTAGGAAATGACAGGGCCAGTGGTAGGGTTTTTGGCATCCCCCAGCAAACTAGAATGGTTTTCTGGTAGAATTACTGTGCGGGGCCAATGTGGAGGTTAAAATGTTCCATCTCACCATTAGAGGTGAGGGAACTCAGTTCCACCCAGTTCCCCCTCACTTTAATCCCTGGTTGGGACCAATGTAAAAGAAAGGTTCACCTTGGCAGGCCATGTCGCACTGCAGTTGGGGCAGGTTTGCTTTAAAAGGTGCAGAGAGATTTACTTCATACTTGAGAGGGTCATATCCAAACTCAAATCTAAGGGGAGAGAATTATGAAAGCCTGAAGAGAGATAAAGTAAAAATGATAAAGTACCATCTAATCAGCTCCTGTCAACACAGCTCATTTCTCTCCCCATAATGTCTCTCCAAGGTTTTCTAAATCAGTGTATAAATATAGCTGCCCATGTATAAGTGAAGAAGGAGAAAGCTGTAGGATATAAAGTTTATTACTAGTTGTCGTGATTTTTTTTATGTTGTAGAAGAGAAAAATAAGTAAAACTGTCACTGTGTGTCATTGGTACGGTCTCATATAAAATACTGTATTCAGTTTTATAGGCCATATCTCCAGAAAAATATAAATACATTAGAAAGCACACAAAGAAGTGCAAATAAAATGGTGCATGGCCTAAATCACAAAACTTACCCAGAAAGATGAAAACATCTAAATGTGTATAGTTTGGCGCAGAGAAGGCAAAGGGTTTGTGAACTTAGGATAAAAAAGGGTTGAGGTCACCTAAAGGTTAAAAAAAGAGGAAGGGAAAGACTAGATGGGCGAAGTAGTTCTTATCTGCCATCAGGGGTGAATTTAGAGGTCAGGGCGCGCCTAGGCACAACATTATCATTCATTCCCCATTCTGTCACTGCCTTTTATGGTGACTGCCAAAACAAACTTCTACCTCCTCCACCACCACAATTTACTGTATACAATCAACTTCTGTGTTTCTATGTCTTGTTTCGTGTTCTCTATAAAATCTATTTTGTGTGTGTTTTACATATGCAGTATTTGTAATTCTGCATGCATTTTGTTGTGTGAGTGTGTTGTTATTGTGTCTTGTTTAATCCTTTGAGTGCCAAGTGAATGTGCCAAATTTGTATTGAAAATTGCCAAGCAAACATTTGTATTCATCACAATGACCTGCAATTTTTACCTTATATGTAAGGAAATGTAATCTTTATTTACACAAATGTAATCTTTTTTTTACTTGAATTTATATAACAAATGTGAGCTACGTTGGCATTTTTAGCAGATGTTTTGCACATCTCTCACAGAGATGTTGGCATTTTTAGCAAATATTTTTTGCATTTCTCACAGAGATGTTGGCACTCAAAGGCTTAAAGGTTTATTTTTATTTTGTTTTTGTGTATTTCTGGTAAAGTTCAATCATGTTTGGTGAGACTAGGAACTGTGACAGCAACAAAAATTTGTCGCTATCACATTAAGAAGCGCAATCCTGTTCAGAAAATTATTCACACAATCTGGATATCAATCCATTACATTTATTAAAAAGCATAATTCATATTAAATTGCAACTTTCAAAGTGCACAATGAATAGACAAACAGACAAGACATATAACATAAAACATATATAATAAAAAATCAATGTATGGAGGCTAATGGCAGCTCAATGGTTGAATAGAAATATAAGGCTTTAAGTTGCTGAAAAGTTCTTCTAGAGGCAATGGCAATGTTATAGTTATCAGTCCCGCACAGTTGTAAATTAGGCTGTCAAGATGTTTTTGTTGGGTTCGTCTCTCCACTAATTACCAGAAGTACTCCAGATAGTTCCAATAAGCAATTATATTGCTGGGGGGTAGACCTCAGGACAATCTCCGTGTAACAGTTTTTTTTTAAATCTGTGATCTGCGGGATCAAGTAGCAGAGGCTCTCACCAAAAGGGCCACCAACCCCAGTTTCTAGTTTCTACCTTAGGGTCACCAACCCCAGTTTCATGTTTGGTGAGAGTCATCAATATCCTCAACTATTCTTGCATGTCAAATTAATTAATTCATATACTGTAAATGCTGTTGGTGCAGTCATGCCTGTCTAAGCCTAGTCATTTTTGTGATGAGTTTGCTGGTGGTGTTATGGGGTTTCTATTATTTCCATTGTCTAAAACCTCAATAGTGGTGGCATATTCAGTTTAGTTTTTTTGTGTTCTAAAGTACACTTTCTCGGGGGCTTTGCAATGGGTTTTGACTTTAGTAAATAGGCAGGTTTTAAAACTACTACAATATATTCGGAAAACTTCTGGGATTTATAATCTGGCAATTAGTAAATTTAGCTCTACAGTATCCCTTGTAGAATAATTTTTTGAGGGGTTTAAATATTTTTATTACATAGGCAAAAGTAGACATACAGATGGAGCCCTCCTCGTCTAGCAGGGGTCTGCCGGTCGGATTGCTTACCCCCAACCCTGCCCATCTCCCTGAAATGGAAACATCCCCCACCACCGAAAAACTGGGATATGCGTGCGTGTGAGATGTCCGCGCGTCCTATTCAGATGGTGAACCTCTCTGCCAGCAATCACCAGCGGAGACATTCTGGCAATCCCCATAGCTGAACGAGAGGAGCTCCATTTGTAGTAATGTGCCTTCCTGCAAAAGTGCCACCACTGTAGTTCCAGAATGTACCTTATTAACAGTGTAAGGTTAAATCACATAGTTTTACACAAGGTACCCTCCAAGCCTCTTAATTTATATAATCATGTTCCACAAGTCTATAGGCTTGATATAGAGGCTCCCACAATATTGGCCCACGTAAGCGTCCTGCAGCAGGATCCTGAGCACTAGAGGGCTCAGACTCTACTGCACATGAGCAGATTGCCGGAAAATAGTATGAAGGCCATTTTTCCAGGGATTTCAGCAGTGCTGAGGCTAGCGTCATGGGACTCTGGAGGGTAAGTATTAAAAATATATGGGTGCAGTGTGTATGGTGTGGGCCCCCCTGGGACTCAGGGACCCATGTGCACCGTGCACATGGCACCCATTATAAATACACCATTGCTTGACTACTAAGTCAATGATAGCATCCCTAAACTTTTAGCAAAAACAAACAAAAAGAACACAGTACATACAATTCTTTTTGTACATAATTCACTTTAAATCTTTCATTGACTGTGAATTTTTTAATTCACAGTCAATGAAAGATTTAAAGTGAATTATGTACAAAAAGAATTGTATGTACTGTGTTCTTTTTGTTTGTTTTTGCTAAAAGTTTAGGGATGCTATCATTGACTTAGTAATCAAGCAATGGTGTATTTATAATGGGTGCCATGTGCACAGTGCACATGGGTCCATGCTTTGTTAATCTTGTATTATAGACACAATGTACGGTGCCATTGTAATTATTTCTGCTGTGTTTAGCGGGATGAATAAAAAGGGATTCAGAATTCAGCAACACCAGATCCCCAACAGAGATAAAAAGTGATTTGCAATACATGCCTTCCTGGGAGGTCCTTTGTGTTTGCTTATAGATGCAGCCTTCAAAGCAAAACTACCATCTAATAAACAAAATACTTGATCCCAGTAAGCAAATGCATGTGAAAGCAATTTTGGATGAAGCTAATATAAATATAACAGACTACTGACTTGCAAGGTACAACTGTAGTGCACATTTGGTTATTGGATTTCCTTGTTTGGCCAAAGGCAAGTTTTATGTTCTGATAGCATTTCCGCTGAATGAATCATGTTTTTCATAATCTCCCAAAGGCACATAAAATGAATAAACACAGTGGGAAGTTACAGAATGAAGATTTTAGCAATGTTCCTTACCGGCAATGTTACTACACTTCAGATATAACTAGAAAAGTTAAACATGTATTTTATGGTTTTGGTATATATTGTTCAGTAAAATGTTTTAAGCATAAAATCTGACATTATTACTGTATATTTATGTACTTCGCTTTGTGAACTCATCTATGCTGCTGGTCTCATTGTGGCGCTAACCATGTTATTTACTCAGCATGGTTTCTTTTTTTGTTTTTCTAAGTATCTACAGTTACGTTGATTTCATTGATCTTCTGAAATGGTTTATTATATACTATATTTAGTATATTAAGAATATGTCCTGATAGTAAATATGCAGTAAAAACTTACAGACAGCAAGGCAAATTGGAAATACTAATATCAGTTCCAAAGCACAAACAAACTCTATCATTCTCTACATCATTGTAAGAATGAGCGATTAGATTATTCAATGTACAGGAATTCCACAGTTCTATGTTGATGATGTTGAGGCCAAGACAATCGAGTAATTTAAACATGTGTGGGATAAGCTTAGAAATATCCTTACAAATAACTAAGGATCAAATACAGTTGAGATTACCTTTAGGATCAAAAATGATCCACACTAGATGCACCAGGTGGTTCTTATCTGCCATCAAATTTTATGTTTTTATGTTTCTATGCTCTGTTGTATTGGAGCATCTGGATTTAGTCTTTGCTAAGTTTCTATTTAATCATTTAATGAATGCAGGAACATTGTCAAGGTGAGAATTAAAGGTATGGGCCTTGAGCCATACTTACATACAGACATAATACAAATACAAGTACTGTATAAACAAAATAATCCATATCACTTTTATAAAAAATGTTTTCAATGTCTAATTGACATTCAATAATTGTGATGTAGATATTACAATGTTGTTATGAGTTCTATGGACTGTGAGTTGAGATGTTCTTTTAATTCAAATACTGTAATTAACATCTTTCATTACTGGCAATGACATTATCCAGTTTCAATTGAGACCCAATATTGGTTTATTGTTTTCACGTCACAGTAAACATTCCCAAACATGACCTTGCCATCAGTGGTATGCATATAACACATGAATGTATTTGCTGTGTGGCAATCTGGGGAAATTACCTCAGTAGAGTGCTAATGGGTCTAGGTGCTTAATCAAAATAGAGTTTGGGCCCAAAATAAAATTATTGGGTGTAGTTCTTATTCCCTTCTGCTTTTGCCACATCCAAGTGGCATGTTGCCTTAGTTAAAGAGTGGGTTTTTTCAATTTGTGTAATTATTTCCAATGCATCTTCAAACTTGTTCTAAATCTTGCAGGAGTTTGTACTCCATAGCCAGAATCTAACGGAGCTGAGTTTGATATGATTTTATGAAATGATTAAGTTGCACATTTTGAAAACTCATTCAACATAATAGCATCAGAGTTCATGAAAAATCTGATGTTTTCTACAGAAAACATGAGCGCCCAGTAAAAAGTAAGATCCAGATTTTTTCCCTGTGTATAAAACACGGGCCATTGTCATTTGTCATTTATTTAGGGTTTTTGCATATAGAGTGTATAATGCATGGTACTTTGGGGTGCCAATGAGTGACTTTCCCTCACTCTGTAACACTATATGATGCATTCTGGTTGGTCTGAAAAAGTCAGATATTTCCTGGTCTAAAAAATTCTATTAGAAGTTGAAGCATTAAAGACACAGGACATTACATTGGCGGAGTTCCAGAAAAAACGTTGAACGTTATAATAGTTGACTTCGAGGGACGTTTTCCCGATTGCTAAAATTGGCTTCCATTAGATCCCAATCTATAGTTTTAAATTTGACAAGTCTCAACTTTTGTACAGATATTTCAGATTATAAAAGCTTTAATTTGTGTATGTAATAAACATTTCTGATGGTTCTTATTTTCTAATTACGCTGTGTACATGGTAATGTTCTTTCTCCAAACCTTCACTTTGCTCTTCTGCATTATGCATAGTTTCCTCCAGAAACACATTTTTTTTCACAGAGATACTGTACTCTACATTTTCTTTGGCAGTAGCCAACTGGATTATAAAATCTGTATTTGGTCCTTTAAACTTGCTTTAAGATGGACACCCTCCATGACACCCTCCATTTTATTTTCCTCATCATCTTTCTCCCACTGTGAGTGTGAGACTGCACCATCTGAAGATATTTATCCATACCTTCCAACATGACTCTCCAGGATGGACACAGTGCTCTATTCCTGGACTTTTCTCTTAATTTATGATTACCATCACCTGTGTGGAAACACCTTTCATATCCTGTTTAAAACAGGGGACGGCAATCATACATTAAGAGCAAAGTCCGGAAACAGAGCATTGTGTCCCTCCTGTAATGGGTCATGTTGGGAAGTATGATTTATCCCTTTCTCCAGAGTATACACAGAGCATATCAGCCAAATAATCTCTCTCTAATTCAAGCTCTTCAAGTTTTTCTTGTGTGGACACAATTAAAGAGTCTTTTTCTTTTAACACCAGGGCTAAGCCCACCATTTGATTATTATTATCATTGTTTATTTATATGGCGCCACAAGGGTTCCGCAGCACCTGACAATACATAGATGAGTGAAAAAAAAGAAAATATCAAATTACAGTACAATGCAATTTAGGACAAGTAAATAATGACAGATGTATTAGGGGACAGAACACTGATGCAATTATCAAGGTGACAGAGATATATTCTAATAAAGGCACATGAGGAGAGAGGGCCCTGCTCGTGAGAGCTTACATTCTAAACCTGGATGTTCTTTCATTCTTTTGGCTGTTCCACATTTTGCAATTCAACAATTTCTCTAATGTTTTATTCTTTGGAAGCAGCACATAATTTTCACACTTTATAATACATACCTGACAATTCAAATTCTGCTATTTAAGAGCCTTAATTTTCAGCTTTCTTCTTTTATTTGCTCATAATGTTATGACAGTCTCTCATGAATAACTGTATTTATATGGTCAATTTGTTCAAGCTGAAATAGTCTTGCACCATACACTGACACTCTTATTTGTAGTTTGCTTTGTCATTTAAATGTCTTCCTCATCTCTATGCAACACATCATTTTGAAAAGAATTACACCAGAGAATACATTTTATATCGCACAATTCCTTTTTTTTTTCCTGATTGTCCACTTCAGTCTGAGATTTCTGACTCTAGCTCGAGAGACAATATGTGTAGCAAACAATTTCTTTTTATTTCACTTAATTATTTGCTCACAATGCACATAGGAGCAATTTCTCTTGTTGACTGTATCACAATTATTTTCAACACTGCAAATATTATTCTTCATGTGGCACTTCAATAAACTGCAATTATCATAGAACTTTCTCTTCAAAACTGTTTTGAAAAAGGAACGTCCACACAACACAAATTTTGCATCAGAATTTTCTGTTTAAACAGTAACAGAATTTATTTTCCCCTCACCACCTGGATGTGCTCTGTCTTGTTGTCTCATTTATGCTGTTCAGTAAGCATCCACATTTTCATTTGAGCTGCTGTAATCATTCCACAATGTTATGCATAGATGTGTTTTTCTCTAGGGGGGTGGATCCCTCCAGCCATTGAATCAGATGCTCATCAATGCTATTTATGATTATACTGCCACAGTTGTTTAAACATACTGTAAATGCAATACTCAGTATAATGCTGGCCATCTACACTAGAGGCAGATGGCAATCCTCTTCTGACCACATTAACACCAACATGCCTCCACTTCACCCTCTTGTACCACTTTTATCTCACTTTGCTGTGCCCCTCCACTGTCATCATCCTGCACCATACCCCTCCATTGTCACCATGCAGCATTGTGCTGCTCAACTGTCATCCTCCTATGCGGTGCCCCTGCACTGTGACCCTCCACTGTGATTCTCCGGCACCATGCTTATCCATTGTCATCCTCTTGTGCTGTGCCCCTCTACTATCATCCTCCTGCCATGTGCCCATTGATCGTCATTCTCCTGCACCCTGCTTCTCCAATGTCATCCTCTTGTGTCACACCCCTCCACTGTCATCATCTTTTGCACTATCATCCTCTTTTGCCATGTCCCCCATGTCATCCTCCTGCCCTGTGCTCCTCCACTGTTATCTTCCTGCACTATGCCCCTCTACTATTATTGTCCTACATTGTCAGCCTCTTGCACTGTGCCTCTCCACTGTCATCCTGTTGTGCTGTGTTCCTCCATGGTAATCCTGCTGCCATGATGTCCCTCCACTGTCATCCTCCTGCACAATGCCCCTCAACATTCATCCTGCTGTGCCCCTTCGCTGTCATCCATCTGAACCAAGTGTATTCACTATCATCATTCTGCACCATACCTCTTCACTGTCACCATCTTGCACTGTGCTTTTCCAATATCATTATTTAATGCTGTGCCCTTCATATTCATTCTCCAGCCCTGTGCCCCTCCACTGTGATCCTATTGTGCTATGCCCCTCCACTGTCATCCTCCTGCTCTGTGCTTCTACACTGTAATTCTCCTGCACCATGCACCTCCACTGTCACCCTGTTATGTTGTGCCCCTCCATTGTCATCCTCATGACCCATGTCCCTCCTCTGTAATCCTCTTGCCCTGTACCACTACACTTTATCTTGCTGTACCCTGCCACTCGATTGTCATCCTCCAGTGCCATGCCTTTCCACTGCAATTTGATTCATAATTCTGCCCTGTGCTCCTACACTGTCATTCTCCTGCAACAGGCCACTCCACTGTCATCCTTCTGTGCTATGCTCTTCCACTGTCACCCCTCTGCACCATGCTCCTCGACTGACATCCTTCTGAGTGATTTCCCTCCACTGTTTTCCTCTTGCCTTCTACCAATTCACCTTTAGCCTCCTGCACAACTTCTATCCTTCTCTGCCCTGTCCTTCCACTGTCATCATCCCACACCATATCCATCCATTGTGACCATCTGGCCGTGTGCGATTCCTCTGTCATCCTCTTGTATGGCACTGCTCCACTGTCATCATTCTGCATCATACCCCTCCACTGTCATCCTCCTGCACCATGCTTCTCCACTGCCCTCCTCTTGTGCTATAACCCTTGACCGTCATCCTCCTGTGCCATGCTTCTCATTTAACACTCTTCTGCACCAAGTCCCTCCACTGTCATCTTTTGCTGTGCTTTTCCATTGTCATCCTCTTGCACTGTGACTTTCACTGTTACTCTCCTGCCCTGTGCTCCTCCGCTGTCATTCTCATGCACCATACCCCCTTATTGTCCTCCTCCTTCCCTGTGCCACTCTACTCTCATCCTCCTGTGCTTTGCCTCTCCACTGGCACTCTTCTGCACCATGCCCCTCCACTGTCACTCCTCCTGCACTATACCGCCCACTGTCATCCTTCTGCTCTTTATCCCTCCACTGTCATCTTCTGCACAATGCTCATCCACTGTCACCCTCCTGCGCCATGCCCCTCTACTGTCATCATCCTGCCCTGTGCCCTCCACTGTAATCTTGGTGTGTAATCTTGCCTCTCTACTGTCATCCTCTTGTGCTGTGCCCTTCCTCTGACAACCTCTTGCCCTTTTCCCTTATACTGTCATTTTCCTGCCATGGTTCCTTCCTGGGCCATCCCCACTCTTTAACTGCTCTATCTACTGGATGGGCTGGTTGCTTATTTTGTCTCATCCCTTCATATTTTTGTTCGTTTTTGGCCATATTAAGCTTTCCCTATGAACTCTGTCCTCTTTTTTTTGTGCAATGCGATGCGATATTCATGTTAAATTAACAGGAGTGCTTTTACAATGAAATATCGCATAGCATTGCATGCCAGCAAATGGCATGCGATGTGATGCGATTTTTCATTGTACAAGCACCCTGATGGGTGCTTACAATGTCAAATGCTCCCCCATTGTCAACGCCACCCCCACTATCAACGCCAACCCGAAGCGTGGCGAGTGCAGCGAGCCCGCGTCGGCGTGGAGTCAAATTTAGATAGTGTGCACTCGTCACGCTTCGGGTTGGTATTGATAGTGTGGGTGGCGTTGCCAATGGGGTGCATTTAACATTGAAAGCACCCACCAGGTGTACAATTAAAAATCTAATCGCATCGCATGCCGCTATATTGCATGCAATGCGATGCGATTGTATAAGATGTACTACGATCAAAATATTGTTTGCCGTGCTAGGAAACAATTACTGTTGCTAAAGTTGAAAAAATAATGGGTACTTGTTTCCTAGCACGGCGCCCGTCGTGGGTCATCGCATACCTTAAGTTAAGGTATGCGATGGACGCGACCGACGCGATATTAGGGCTATTTTTAGCCTTTTCCCCGACAATTAAAAAATCGAGTCCATCGCATGCCTTAACTTAAGGTATGCGATGCGCCCGACGCGAACAACGCGATTTAACATTGAATGCATTGTATTCAATGTTAAATTCCTATGTAAAATCGGGTCCATTGTATTCCATTATAATGGCATACAATGTGACCGATGCGATGGACCCGATTTTACATAGGGAACAATGTTAAATGGCCCAATGGACCCGATTTTTTATTGTATTCCCACCCTGATGGGTAATTTGTATGTGAAATGCCCCCCCATTGTTAACGCCACCCCACGATGAATGGCAACCCTGAAGCGTGGTGAGCGCAGCGAGCCCGCGAGTGGCGGCGGAACGTGTCCTCCGACCTTTTCATACCCCCACTATCCACGTCTGCGTGGAGTTGATTCTATATGGTGTCCGAGCCGGAAGCGTGGCAAGCGCAGCGAGCCCCGCGAGGGGACGCGTAATACCTGTGAAGTAATACGTGTCCGCTCGCCATGCTTCGGGCTCGGTGGCTCACTGCGCTCGCCACACTATATAAAATCAACTCCACGCCGACATGGATAGTGGGGGTATGAAAAGGTCGGAGGACGCGTACCGCCGCCCCACGCGGGCTCGCTGCGCTCGCCACGCTTCGGGTTGGCGTTCATCCTGGGGTGGCGTTAACAATTGGGGGGCATTTGACCCGTCAGGGTGGGGATACTATGAAAATTGGGGTCTGGGGGGCATTTAACATTGGGGCCAATGTAAAATCGTGTCTCAGGGACCATTTTACATTGGTTCCAATGTAAAAATTGCGTTGATCGCATCGAATGCGATTTGGTTGCATGCGATGCGATCGACGCAATTTTTTAGGACCCGATGGATAAAATTTTTATCGCCGGCGCTGTGCTAGGAAACAAGTACCAAATAATGCTATGTGTAGCAGTCCTACACACATATATCCACAGCGCAGCCGCACACTACCCTCCTGAGTGTAAGATCCTCATTCATGGTCCCCTGTGTGGCCAAGACCATTTTTTGGGAGACATAATGTATGTCTAAACCTTATACTCCTAGTGGCCATGTTTTTCGGACTTGTTGAATCAGAAAGTTGCAGCCTGTTGGTCATCATAAATCAGCCCAATGGAGGATGGCTGGTGGCTATATTACGGGAGCGATAGGCACCAGCTATGTGCCAGCCCAGTGGGAAATGTCCTGAGATCACAGTGGCCAAATCCTCCACCTGTTGCTCACTTCCCATAATGAGCTTCCAGGAGCTGCAGACTATGCAGCCCTAAAGGCTTTTATTGCAAATATGCATGCACAAAGTGACATTAGCAATTAGTGAGAACACTACTGTATTCTAGCAAAGACATTTAACAATGTAAAACTAATATATAAAATATACTGTTAATGCATTGATTTTTTTTGTCCATAATAGTAGCTTAATGTTGTAAAATATTTTTACTTTCTAATATTATAGGTGTAATTTTCTACCTGTCAGCAGCAGAGACCAATGTTTAAATTTTAAACACTAGAAAAGTCTTAATGATATAATAAAGTATTTTATAATGTTTAAAATAAAAGATTGGTTTCCGATACTGACACGTGGAAAATTATTCCTATAACATTAGTGACTAATATTATTTTAGATCACTAAAGCAATGTTATAAAAACAAAACAATGTACATATAACATTACAAAGTATATGTAATAGGTCTGTGTGACTTATTTTTTCAACAGTGCCTGATTCTGATTTGCACTCAATGCTAAAATTCATGCAAATTGTCAATGTTTTTAAACTACACATAACGCTAAGTCACACAGAGGTACTGTACATATTTTCCATGCTGTATACCCACAGAAGAAAACAATGGGAGTGGGGTGGTGCGCTATCAATAGCAGCTGACCCAGGTGGTCAAGCCCAAAATATATATTCAGGGCCGCCGACAGGGGGGTGCCAGGGGTACAGCTGTCCTGGGCCCCAGCCTCTGGAGGGGCCCGGGCAGCTGTCCACAGCGCCATGGGACCCCCCCGCACCATGACACCCGGCGCAGGCGGACAGGCACGCACAATACACAGTGCAGCGTGCAGAGCGCCGAGCCTAGGATACAGAGGGGCTTGGCGCTCTGCAGTCTACACTGTGCAGTGAGTGAGAGGGAGGGAGAAGATGCTGCGATGCTGTGCTGCCACAGGTAAGTTATAGTTATTGGCTGGGTGCCGGCGTGCGTGAGGGCGGGTGCCGCACGTGATGGGGGGGTGCCGCCGCCGGTGGCATGCGCGAGGGGATATGAAGGTCAGTCCCGGGCCCCAACATTACTAGCGGTGGCCCTGGATATATTTAAAGAAACAAGAAGTGTGCCAGCACTAGCTGCTTCCAATAATGTGACAAGACGGTTCTCAACAATTAATATTTAATTAGTAACATAAGTGATGTACATCTATCACATAATACATAAAAAAAATAAAAAGAAATATACATAAAAATGAGCAATTGATAAAATATATCAGGGAACTTGTGGAAATGAGATCTCCAATTGTTGGAGTATTATAGATGATAGGTATAGATATAATTTGCTACCATACCCACAGAGGTGCATTAGTGATTGACATCCTCTCACCCTGAAGGACCATGCAGGTCACAAGTATATTGGGGGTAAAGATGGAACTCTACTACTACTGTTACATCCTATGGTCATTATTGATCCAACTCATTCCGGGTTAGAATGACCATTTATCATTGTTTTTAATGGAATAAAAATGTGTTTTGGAACACAATCATTTTTTTATTTGGAATAAATCTCTCTGGAAGAATTGTCTGTTTGATATTGCCATCTTCACTGCACACCCATACAGTATGATGACAATATAGTGATAACCTATTGCTAAAGAAACTTTTAAAGTAATGTCTATACCAGTTCCCATGTGATTAATTGCCAAAAAGGGCAGTGTGGTCTGAAAACTGTGAGACATAATCATAGAATTGCAAGATACCATCATGTGCATGTATCTCATCGATTTTAGGTGAGATCAGAAAGGGCCAACCCCTATAAGTCAGATGTGACCTTTTGGTCATTAATGAAATGCTCCTGTATGTTTTTACATTTTGAGGGTATTGACTCCCAAGTGATAAGGACACAATCTTCAAAGTACACATATACATCTATCTGTTGGACAATGCTTAAAAGCAGTGGTAGAATTTACCTATGGCCAGCAGCTCCCCCCCCCCCCCCCAGGTAAAATCCACTACAATTCTCAGTATCATTGAAGCCAGATGCAGTCTGTGAAACTGTACTGGCTTTTACTGCGACTGGTAATAGCTGGTAATTACCTATTTGAAGTCCTACCTGCAGTCCAATTTGGAGGTGTCTGCTCCCTCTGGGACTGCGAGTTTGGGCCACAAAAAGAAGAGAGCTGGCTTCCTGTAGGAAGCCACTGCCTGCCTTCCTCTTAAACCCTAATCAGCGTCTATAGGCTGCAGCCAATGCAGCCCATAGAAGCCAGGTTTTTGTGCATGCATTGTACCATTAATTTTGCTGTGTATGCACTGGTCCTGCATTGTACAGGTGGTGGAACCTGGGCCGGCAGTAGGGTCATGACTGTGGAGACCTGGCAGCACGTCTAGCTGCAGCACCCCTCCTACACCCAGGTGGGAACCCCTGCTGGTTAAGAGGATGATCTGCTATTTATTTTTAACTTTATACTTAAGCATAAGGGGATTTAAAATGTGTTATTTGTATGTGTGTACTCTGTGCAGAAGCTAGGCAATTGCAACAACCCCCCCCTTAAGTTTACTGGTAAGTGCAACCACGTGAAATAATATTTAGGCATGGAAACTAATATATTTGGTGAGCTTATACAGTAATTAACATCACCAGTTCCATATTGTTTATTGTCAAGTTGTATTTGCCTTCTGCGTGTAGTGATCATATATTTATGATTAAATATTTTGTTGAAATGAACATTAACAATTATATAATTTACATATATTCTCAAGTAGGTCACTTTGTAAGGAAGTTGTTGACTAAAACATTTAAGTAGCACTTACTGTAATGGATAAATGTTTTCCCATGCATCTATAAACAATTGTAACATTTGCTTCATATATTTACAATATATGGCATAATGATCAAATAAGTATCAATTTTAAAAGGCAGACAGACAGACAGACAGACAGACAGACAGACAGACAGACAGACAGACAGACAGACAGACAGACAGATAGATAGATAGATAGATAGATAGATAGATAGATAGATAAGGTTAACAGCATGTTCTATTTGCTCATAGCTTCATTGTTACAATCTCAATGGTGTGCCACTGTCACTGTGCTACAAATAAGTTGCTGTATTAGAGCAAAATGTAACAAATAGCTTTTCTACAACTTAACTACTGTAGTATGAAACACACTAATTGGTCAATTTATCATTGCTAGCCCAGACAATTATCACATTTTGAGGCATACAATGAACTTTCAGGGCTATTTCTCAATATTCTTTTGCCAAGACAGTGGCTCTGAAAACAGGCTGTCCCGGTGAAGAGGATATTGTAAAGTGATTACTTGCAATTTATTGTGAGACCAACTGACCTAATGCTTATGTGTGGCATCCTGCAACACGTGTGCAAATTTACAGTAGGCCTCTGGGGAAAGATCGCAAGATCAAATTGAAAAGCCTATAGTCTACAAACTAATCCTGCATTTTTGGATCATGATAAATTGAAGAAGATTGCAGTTCTCAATGAAAAATAATTGGGGACTTCTGTATCACACATCAACTGCAGTAGCTGACTTTGCAGGGGAACTAATTATGTGGCTCATCAACAGGTTTGTATTAACCATTAGTTCTCATACAAAGTGTCAATCAACCAATCAGAGCTGCTTATGTTCCAATCTTTAATATATGAATCAAACACTGATTACCTGTGCTAAAAAATTGTGACATAGACAATATTCTCTTTAATATTGTTGTTTTTGTCTAATGTTGTGAGGCTAATAAAATTAATTTAAATAAATGACATATATCACCACCTAAATGGGCTCATATGGGTATATTTACTTAATGGCGGGTTTCTAGAAGTGGATACGTTACCATAGCCATAGCACATTCGAGAAGATCATAGCTAGAATCTTAATGGTTGCCATGGGCAACATCTGCATTTGTAAAAACAGACATTTTAGTAAATATACCCCATAGCCTGCAAAGCGGAAGACCAAAACGCTTACCATTATATACTGTACATTCTCCTGTGCACAATTCAGGGTTTATGGGATTATTTTAGGTGATGCAGAGTTGGTTGCATCTAAATGCTAATTTATGGTAAATGCTTACAGGTTTGCATCAGAAGCATATATGTCCATGTTACATTAGACACATCCCCTTAAACAGATGCTTTTATTAATCATTCTTTAAAATTACACATTGTATATTAAGTTTCTGAAACTTAAAAATCTTCCATAAACATGTAAAACAACTTGACACCTCATGTAAAATGTTACAAACACTAATTATATGGAGAAGGAAGTTTGGAGAGAAAGAACGGTTTCAATATTGATGGTTATACTGTAGCTGCAGTGATAAGTCATCTTGGTGGCAGACCCTGAAGTTTCTTTCACTGTGTCTGCTCACCCTGTTCCTGTAAGGTTCATACTGTATAACCATTGCTTGGTTTATTTACTGTAGATGTGTTGAACTTCTCACTGCCCGAGTTCTCATACAAGCTATTCACTCCTCTATTCACTAGCCTCTAGCAACAGATGTATTTTTATGCACATATTATGTTTGCAAGGATACTCATAGCAAGCATCACCTTCTAGCAATAATAAACACATTAACCTCTTCCATGGATGGGTTTAAGCAGAACAAGAAGTTTCACAGAAACAATTATTTGAATATAATCTTTACTTCAAGAGAATTAGACCAGAACAATTGTAATATGTTTTCAAATAACCTGCCAAAACAAATAAACTCTTCTATATCTCTCCCTCTCTCTTGTTCTCCTTAAACACATTTCCTCCTCCATTAACTTCTTCTGTCGGGAGTCACATGTGCTCTTTTAGCAGTGGGAGTGACATAGAAATACCGTTTACAAGACTCTTGGAACCATTTCTTCTATTTAAAGCCCCAACTCTGTTTTCCCACTTAAATATTTATGTCAGACTTCCAACTTATAAAAATGGACAAATCTGTTGCAATTTAATTTATGGATCATTCTGGTAAATTTCCAACACTGTGTATATAACATTTCCAGAGAATAAAAACAATGTCTCAAAACAAAATACATACAGCAGTATAAATAATTCCGTAAACAGTTATCAAACCCACCTTCATTTTTTCATTTCATATCTCATTAGTTCCTGTTACGCATCTAAAAACAAACACAATAAACATAAATGCACTGAAATTGTTTAACATTCATAAACTGAAGTTATATTAAAATTCTATATATTTTTTTACTTTATAATATAAAATGTTTTTATGTATTAATTTTTTTTTTTTATAATTTCATGACTTAGTTATGATGGTATAAATGCATAATAGTAAATGTGATGATTAGGTACTTATGTAATATCTGGGCTCCCATTTTTCTTATGAGACCGCGTCCCCTCGCGGGGCTCGCTGCGCTCGCCACGCTTCGGGCACGGTGGCTCGCTGCGCTTGCCACACTATATAAAATCAACTCCATGCGTAGTTGGATAGTAGGGGTATGAAAAAATAAGGTGCATTTAACATGGGAGCCCAGATAATACATAAGTACCGATGATTATTATTATTATTATTATTATTATTATTATTATTATTCATTTATATGTTTATTCTAACTTTATAACACATTTTTCAAGACTTATTTTATAAGAAATCATTCTGACATATTTTGGCTTCTCAGTTAAGATGTGTGATTTTTCTGCTAACACTGGCCCTGTGTATTTTCTAAGCAGTAAAACAAGGGCAACCTAAGGTGAAATAAATCAAATAAAAAGATTGCCAGGAAAATACAACTGTATTCATTAGAACACACAAACAAGTGGATTTATAATAAAGGAAAAAGTGTCTGGTCAAAGTCACAGGACCTAGAGTGATTGGCTGACTGCTGAACCAATGTTGAACAGCACCAACATTTGTACTATATAATCACCGCCGAGAAGAACAAGACAACAGGGATTCTGACCTGTACTGGGAAGTGAATCTTGGCTGTGTGTGGCACTGAAAAATAGGATTTTCAATTGCTTTTCAGATGTCTTTGTCAAAACACATGAAGGATTGTTGAAATGAACCCATTAGAAATATATGCTGCAGTTCATCAACGAAGAGAATTGAGCTAAAAATGTCATTGTTTTTCATAGAGAGGAACAAAAATGGCTTAACTCATGTTTTCATCATAATGCTGATACAAATGTATTGTACAATGAGTTGGACCGTGCAAAATGTTTTATGTGATATTTCTCAGCCTCCATTGTAATTTGCCTTTGATCTGTAAACCACAAATCAAAACCTTATTTAAACAAAGGCCATTTCTTTTGCCAGTGATAAAGAAAAAAAATGCTATTGTACCAAATCGGAAAAATAACTAATATTAGACATTTTCAACTCATTAAATATACGGTACAGTAAATTACCAGATATATACACTTTACCCAAGGAGATATATCATATGAGAGCATCTATTTCTATATGTCACATACTGTAGTTCTTCATGAATCAGTGTGGTGCTTTGGGGATTTATGTTTCTCATACGGAAGCTGCTTTAACTGACACTCAGTATCTGTTGTAAAATGGCTTGTGTTTTACACACAGTTTTATTGTGTATCAACCTTTGTAACTTATATGAATAATGGATGCACTTAGGCACATACTGTAGTAGAGGACATATTAGCATATTATAGGTACTGTGTATGGAGTATTATTGTTATTCCATGCATGGAACATTTTCATTTTAAGTCAAAATAATACCATTTTTTTCCCTGTTTAAAACGACTAAAATCGTGATTTAAAAAAGAAATTAAATTATAAAACAGAAACGATCTTCAGACAACACTGCCCTCAAAAAGATAAGCAGTGTTTCCATCTGTGATTTACTAGCTTACTTTATTGATGAAAACCTCAGCGAAGGCCGCAACATAAAAAAAAATTATTATGATTTTAGGGTACTTGCGTGTCATAGAAAGTATAAAGCTACCTGATAAACCTGACATATATTTTATTGGTTGCACATGGATGATCAGTTTATATAGAGTGATGTGTGATTTACAATTCGAAAACACCCTTGAATATCATGGGCCCTTGAGATCAAAACATGTAGCATTTTCCATTGCATTTTTATTTGCATTTGATATTGTTTTTTATATGTCTCAGGATCCTGTAAGACAATTAAATGCAGTATGTGTTCTACATAGGCCACGTAGGCATTATTTATATATCAGAATCTAGTCTCACTCTAGGTCGTTTTTTTTTTCCTTTCCAGATCTTCTATATATTTCATGTAAAATACTGTATTTCGTGATATATTCCTGAGAGCAATCAAAACATGTCAGACTATTCAACTCTCTTTAGTTTTACATTTCAAAAGATTTCTCTTCCAGTATCATCATTATCTCTAATAACTATTTATAAAATACTGTTCAGAATGATGTAGTACACAGTCTGCAGTCATTTTCTTTTCCATCAAAATGTACTGTCAGAGAATGTAAAGAGGAAACATTTAACAATTAAAACTGACATAAAGGGAAAAATTTACTAAGATTGCCAATTACTGACGAACAGGTACAACCAGGATCATCCGTAATTGGCCCAAAAAATTAACAGAGAATACAACCGATTTACTAAGCTGCCATATTCTCCTGATTCATATTTTCTGATAATGAAGCCATTCATATTTGGCTCATTGAGCTGGTCCTGGTCGCAGAAAAAGAGTTGGGGTCCCCCTGTTTTCCTATAACCAGCACCAGGCTCTTGGCCCGGTCCTTGTTGCTAAAATACTGGGGACAGAACAAATAGGGGTCCCCCATATTTCGGCAACCAGTACTTGGCTCAAACAGCAAGCATTTTCATGCCACAGCTTGGGAACGCTAATCCTATAATAAGATCCCCTGGTCAAAACATGATCAAACTGGCTGGTCAGCCTAGGCTGTGTGAGTGGGGACCCCCTCAATAAAGGGGTCCCCCCTTCTTGGGAACTCTAGCATTAGCTGAAGCCCGGGGCTGTCCCCGACTCCCCTGGGCTGTGGGTGGCAGGCTGATGGCAATGAAAAGTGTAAAAAAAAAGTATTCAGTTATGTTGTCCCAGCATGACTCTTCCACACGAAGGGACTTGGTGAACCACAAGTCCCAGCATGCCGAGCATTAATGAACCCACTGGTTCTTCTACTTCCACAACATAACCAATACCTAAATAAAAGACATACACACTAATAAAGTAAAACTTTAATATATACTACATTCACACATACATACTTACAGATGGAGCTGGCTCCCACCAGCGGCCGTATCCCGCCAGGTGCACGCACACGAGTCCATTCCATACTCTAGTCCATGCGGTCCTCTGTGCATTCGCATTTCTGCACATGTGCAGACGTAGGGTCCATGCACCCACAGCGACCTTTTGTTTCATCAGGGTGCACGCACCCATGATGGCGTGCGGGGGAGGAGATGGGCGGGGGGCACCAGGCTGCCCCATTACCATATGGGAATGCCCAGCATTCTATAGGCGTTCCCATGAGAATGCCCAGCGTTCTCATGGTAATGAGGCAGTGACCGGATGTCAGCTGCCTTCCCATATCGTGCCAGCGTGCACACATACATAAGTGACTTAAAAGTCACTTTTATATGCATGTACCTTCCACATCTTTCGATGGTCGCTGACCATCGAAAGATGTGGGCGGTTACCTGAGGCATACGAATGGATGTTTATGCTAAACATCCATTTGCAGCCTGTTCGGGTGAACCCGCACTTCGAGGGGGGCGTTCATTCGCCGGAAGGGGTTTGGTGGACTCGCAAGGCTGCTAATTTGCTGCCTTTGCGAATCAACCAGAATAACCCCCTAAGCTCCTCCTACAATTATCTACAGTTAGAATCTGAATGTTAAATGTATACATTGCTTAGTAGTCATGCCCAATATTAGAACCTGAAACCCGTCTCACTGGAGACAAACACCTTACTCATAGAGCTATTTGCTCCTACATAGGACTCCTGTGAATTCCAGCTATATGAAGTTAATATACTACATACCTGTAGCTCATTATTTACTAACTTACAGTATTTGTAGGAGCAAATAGTTATAGCAGTAAGGTGTCTGCCTCCAGTGACAGGTCACAGGTTCTAATCACAGGTATGACTGCTATTTAGTCGTTTAAAATAAACGATAATGTAAATACATGTGGTGAAGCTATTTATATACATTGTGTTACATTGCACCACATGTATTTACATTAGCATTTATTTTAAACAAAACCATTGCTTAGCAGTCACACCTACAGTAGGATTAGAACCTGTGACCGGTCTCGCTGGACGCAGACACTATTCTGACAGAGCTATTTGCTCCTGCACTGTAAGAATGCAGGTTTTGACTATATATAAGTGTTAGCTCAAAACCATTACTATTAGACAGAGCTATGCATGTAGTGCAGATACTTCATATAACTAGAGCAGGAGCAAATAGCTCAATCAGTAAGATATCTGCTTCTAGTGGAACAGGTCAAAATGATGTTTAGAATAAAGAGTGTGTCTAGCTAGGATCTTGAGTCAGAAGTAATATTGACAGCTTTAAATGAACTGATTCAAGCTTGCAGGGGAGGAGAGGCAGGGCCATCTTAACGTATGGGCCTACTGGGCAGCTACCCTAGGGCCCCACAATTCTAGGGCCCTTTGAGCAAGGGTTTGTTGGTGCCTCTGGAGTTTCTTGTGAGGCCAGTAGATATTGTGCCGGACTGCTTTAATTGTAAATTACACAAAATTAGAGATGCTGGGAAAAATTCTCTACTGATAAAAATATTTTGACCAAAAAATGATTGCGCTTTATTGACTGCAGCTATAGAGTATTTCTGGGTCTACCAAACCCCATGTAGGAACACACAAAAATAATTTTGAAATACATCGCAAGCGCTGTCCTAACTAAAATTCCTTGTAGATTCCTTTAACCCTTTCTCAGCGTAGGTATTCAATCATTCATCCGGCATTCAATAACACCACACTGACCTGGTGATGGTGCCCTATATGCACATAGGGGTTTCATACACACTCTGGTCTGCATACGCCTTTCTAACGCTTCACAACAACGAATAAATAATCCACTATCTAGGCTTCCACAGGTGTACTGACCTCTAATCTGGGCCCTATGTGTACATAAGAGTTTCTTTATATGCCACAAATGAATAATCAGCTGGATCCACAATCCCTCACTTTAAAGACACAAGGCATAGCAAATGATCCTGCACCAAAACACTTACTGACCTTTAGACAATGCCCTATGTTCACATTAAGGATTCTTTTTTGCAGCAACAAATGTTCTGTGGACTATACACAGTTTCCACACCTGTCCCCTTTGCAAATGAACTCACCTCACACAGAGGCCCTATATGCATCAAAAGGTATCCTTATATTCCTCCTTAATCGGGATATCATAGACAATCAATGTTAAGATGCCATCCATAAAAAAGTTGATTTATTCCAGATGAAAAAAGACATACATGGTATATCCAAACAAGTAAAAACATTCAAAAGGTCATACAATAAAAAATGACTAGGCATGGACTAGGCTTTGCCTACGGCCCACAATGCCATGAAGATGGCCCTGAGGAGAGGTGCCCCCTTGGGAGCAGGACGGCAGATGATTCGATTCCCTCAGAGAGTTCCGCCTCTGTGAAGGTGTCATCATACATATTGGTGATGTTATAAAAATACACAAGCACACCAAGGAGTATTAGCAATACGATGTGAACACTATATGGTACTAGTATATTCAGAAAGCCTAAATACATATATTTGCAAATATATGGTAAGCAACCAGGCCACATCGTTCTTTGATATTTTGGGGCTTAATCTATGAGAACCTTGGTGGCTTCCCATTTCTTTGCAAATATATGTAGAGTAACTAAGATCTCTGTATTTTCTGCCAAAATGTAGTACTGTATTTAATTCCTATTGCTAATAACCCTTGGTGTGGTGGGTGGGGTAAAACTGTTTTGTGTATTTGTCTTGCTAAAATTAACCCTTCCTTATATTTTATATATTGGTGATGCCATACTGTATATTAATTGAGATAAAGCTTTAAGGTATTTATAAGCTAATGACTCTGCTTTCTGTTTTACATTATGTGTGATGAGAGCAAGAAACTGATAGGGCTTAGATACTTGTGCCCTGAAACGTAGGGGTGTGGCCTGATGACAAGGAGGCATGGCCTACACAGGGAGACTCCCAACACCACCCCCCCCCCTGTTATATGCTGAGAGTCTCAAAAACCATTACATTAACTGAACACACTAGCACCGACCCTTTGTCTACCTGCCCTTGTTAATGCGGGCTGAGAGAGACGTTTCATATTGCAGTGAGTGCCAGTAGGCGGTGCTAAACACACCCAATAGGCAGTGCTAGACATGCCCCTCTGACAGTCCAGTGCCGCCCCCCCCCCCCTAAATGTAAAGTCTAGATCTGCTCCAGTCTGAGCAGCTACAGTATGTAACATTTTCTTTCTGCTCTCCGGCTGACAGCCTTATCAAATTAGTAGCAGTGATACTGGTTTAACAAGTCAGCAGGGTACATAGGCTGCAGTTTTGATGCAGCCCTAACTTCTATTTTAGTTCTTCTTGACTTGAAATGTAGCATTGGATCAGCCCCTTCTCTTAGAGGCCCTCCACAAACTCTGGGTTGAAGAGAGGGGGATGTATCCAGATCTAGTGGCACACTTATCCCTCCTATACAGTACTTGAGTCCTCACCTCTTGATGCTGGTTACAGGAAGATGTTTTTCGATAAAACATAGACAGGCTCTATACTGTATACCCTGCTGCTACTCATCTGTCACTGGCTGTACAGAAGGTTGCTGTATACATGGTCTGCCTTGTTACATGACACAGCGGAACCTAGATCTCCATCCTCTGCACCATGGTCACAGCTGTAATGGGAGGATACTGACCAAAGCTAAAGAATGACTGAACCTTCCATATGCACCAGTGTACAGGACTGAAGGGAAGATATATGAAGCTGTGATAAGGGAGGAGAAGTGAGCCAGATTAGAAGTGTCTCATGGCAACCAATCAGCACTGAAGTAACATCTATAATTTGCATAACATGAAATTATACAGAGCAGCTGATTGGTTGCCATGGATCACTACTGCTCAGGCTCACTTCTCCTCCCTTATCACTGCTTCATACCTCTACCCAAGCATACAAGGTCTGTGTCAAGGGAAGGGGCATTATTTCAATAGGGGCAATAGTGGATTGAACTGTGGTGGAGAGGTGTGTATTAAGTATTTAGGTTATAAAGTGGAGAATGTTGCATCTGGGGAAGCCTGATTATAAATAATGCATTCAGCTTGGATGCTGCACATTTTGTTGTTGGGAGGGAGGGTTAGGGGTTAGGAGGGTCAAAGAAAGGGTGAGTGTACATACCTGAACCTTGTTGGCTTTCCCTCCAATGGGATGCTGGTGTCGGGATTCTGACCTCCGATATGAGGTTGTTGTGTTTGATTATAGCTGTTTGACATAACAATTTTTCATATATTTATTGGCACCACACCCACATTAGACAAACAATGCCATTTTTGTCACAGTTTTCAGATAGAAAGGCTGTTACACATGCTTGTGCTTGCTGCTCAGGTTGAAAGTTGTCATCCAGCCACTGCACAATCATGTGACATGACCACACACCTGTCCTGACATGCTGACCTCTGATGTTGGGATTACAGTATTTCATAGACACTTCTATGTTACGCATATAGTATGAGCTGCACTCGTTTACATGCTGTAGTCAGAGGGCCAAAAGAACCAAAAATGACAATGCTTCGTCAATTTACCCACACAATTAAAAGTACTGGGGATTTTTTTAAGGGCAAGCTAACTTTTTTTTTTTTTTTTTTTCAAATATGTTACAGCTAAATCACATCATTTTAATGTCAGCCCATGTATTTGTTGACATGCTGCCAGGTTGTATTTTGCTACATATGACAGAGTGTCAATGCTTGTGCAAGCTCTTCAATCATTTATGTAAAAAGAAAAAGGAAATATGTCAAAGAAGAAATGTGTCAGTTTGCTCACAAAAACCTCATGACAGTAGTAATGAAGGCAATTATATATTCATTCTTTCTTTCATTTATATTGTGCCTTCAGTATATTATGCAGATCTTTACACAGAATATTATATCATTCCCTTGTACATTGAGCTTACATTCTAAGTTCTAAGTAAATCCCATTAAATATTAATCTGCAAATACTTTTTATAGTAAATCTTTTATTCTACAGTACAGTGCTCTTGAGATATGCTGACATGAGCACAATGCATACCTCCCAACTGTCCCAATTTTCGGTGTGGTGTGTGGGTGTATCTGTGCATGTGTGTGTGTGTGTGTGTGTGTGTGTGTGTGTGTGTGTGTGTGTGTGTGTAGGGGGAATCACTTACTGCTCTGTTATTCAGAGCAGCAGTGACTATATGCTATGTGTATGAGCACAAAGTCTAGTCACAGGAGACAGAGTACTGGGCATGAGCATACATTGACAGTAAATGGGAGGTGTGGCTTGGGGCACATCATCCGTGAAGCTACACCCCCATTTGCAAAGATCATGCCCACTTTTTTTTACATGCCAGGGGCCAGACTTACATATCAAAATGTTGGGAGATACGCTTAAGTGGCCATTTATATAGTGTGAATTACAAGCAGGAAGGTTGGGGCACACACCAGGCACCAATAAAACCATTAGTAGGGCAGCTCCAAAATTGCTTGTATCTGTTCTTGGCTCTTGACAGCATTGCAGACATTATGTAATGGTATTGGTGACGGGAGCCTGGGGAGTGGAGACATATAGAGTATAATGAAGCTGGGGACTTTAATTACAGTGCAAGTGCATTGTAATAGTAACTTAATGCTGTGGATTTTACAGATATCTCCTACAAAAGGCTAATTGGTAAAGTACATTGTAGCTCCCATTATTATCAATGAGGATTGCTCTCAGGCCCCTATCCATCAAGTTCCAACAAAAAAAAGCTTATCAGAGCTTGGTCCTATAGCCTGTAGGGGCACTACTGCATATGTGATATAATTGATGCAGATGTAAGACTGTATCAGTTTGTAATTGGCAGGAATAGGATGCAACATTATTTTCATAGATACAGTAGCAATGTGTCTACAGAAAAACATACCTCCATAAATACGGATTACAATTGTGGCACATAACAATATAAATATCACTTATTGACAAACCTGCGGTGGGGGGGGGGGGGGGGAGTGGTTGTCGACAACAATACAAAACAGAGATGGGTGGGATTGCAAGGTACAAAAGACACTTACAGTATGTGGAATGGGTTTGAATAAAATACATTATATTACATAGAGAATCAGTATTTATGTCTATGCATTTAGTATATAACAAATACTTGTGTTAACATTCTGCATTTGTGATGCTGGAAATATTTATTTATACATTTTGACCATTTTATTAGTAAGGCACAAGGCACAAGTTAGTTGATAGGGCAGTGCCACCATAACAACATTGTTATTTACCCCTGATGCATTTTGGTGCTGTTCCTCCACATGCTTCCATTGAGTGGACTGCTTTCAGCACTGTTTCTGGCTGCAGGCTGGGATACAGGTAGAGAATGCTGCCTGAGAACTCCCTACCTGCCTCCCAAAAAGCTTTGGAGACACCAGCCAGGAAAATGGGGCCACCTCTGCAAGAATTGTTAGGACTTGCTAGGCAGCTGGCCAGTGTGCTTATATTTTAAGATGGCTGTATCCTGGGGTCCACCACAAGCCTTCATTTATGTTTCACAAGCAAAGCATTGTGAAAGAACCTGATTGAACAATGTCACACATCTTCATGTGCAGTAGTTTTGTGACTACATTTCTGCAAAAGTACAGACATTTGGACTCCAACTGCTGGGCGAAGTTGTGTAGTGGAAAATACATTTTAAATGACTATTGGGTATATTCAATTGATGCTGGATCCAATCCAAAATAATTTTGCCGGAATGGATCTGGCAACCATTATTTAATGCAGTCGGCAAATCCGGATGTCAGATTTGGCTGCTGATTGATGATCACCTGGCCGGTGTGGGGACCAGGTGAGCGCGGCGGCGGGAGGCAGTGGGAGCCGGGACAGAGCCTGGACGGGGTCGGGTGAGCTGCTCTCACCCAGCCCTGTGGCGGGACAGGTGAGTGCAGAGCGTGGGTAAGGGAGTCGGTGGGTGGGTACTGGAGGTGGCAGCAGACAGGAGGACGCCGCCGAGTAAGCTGTTTCTGCTCACACTGTGCCTTTCTCCCTGCCTCAATCCAGCATCTTTTCATGTCGGATTCAGATTGCCGGAAACATGGCCAAAACCTTTCCGTCAAAAGCAGGTGGATTAGTGGCTATTCCGTCAATCCACCTGGTTTTTGGCAGGTTGGAACATTTTGACCTGCGAAAAAAACCCAGCTAGCATTGAATAGATCGGAACCCCTTCCGATCTATTTATGTCGGAAACTGCTGTCTTTTCGCATGACAGCAGTTTCGACGTGCATACAGTTATACAGTAGCTTCATTTTAGTTTGCATTTCAATGTCAAGAATGTATTTACTGTACATAAAGGAAAATCTATTTTGTGATCTGCACTCTTTTTAAATCAGTATATATAGGTGTGCTCTTAGAAATGCAATACAATTATTTCATAATTCACACATACTGTACCTGTTACTTTAAGGAAACACATAAACTTTCTTCCCATAAGTCCATATACGTCTTGTAACATTAGCTTGGGGTCATAGGCAAATCTAGAATTATGGTAATAGGTTCCCAGATCTAGACATAATAGCAGGGGGACCTTTGCGCGGCATAGCCGCGCATCAAAAAGGACGCATGGCCTCATGGGAAGGAGGCGTGGCGTCACAAAAAGGTGTGTGTTATTACACTTTAGACCATACACAGTAATGCCCATTACACATTTTAGCAAACTCCGTAATACCCTTTACACATAAAGCCACACGCCGTAATGCCATTTACACATAAGGCCACACACCATAATGCCCATTACACATTGTGCCACATATCATGATGCCCATTACATACTATATAACAAATCATAATGCCCATTACATATTTGCCACATAAGTGCTGCTTACCTATGTGCTTATTGCTAGGGGGTTCTTGCTTGATGGCACCATAGTACCCATTACACATGATTCCGCACACCATAGTACCCATTACACATGATGCCGCGCACCATAGTACCCATTACACATGATGCTGCACACATAATGCCCCTTACACATGATGCTGCACACATAATGCCCTTACACATGATGCTGCACACCGTAATGCCCCTTACACATTAAGCCACATATTATGTGTAATGCCCCCACATACCGCCACTTGTAGCGTCCCTTAAGCAATGCCCCCAAAAGTGTCACTTACTGTAAATTTTTATATGAGCCTTTGCTGCTGCTGCAGAGAGAGATGGAGAGCGGTGCAGCTGCTTCTATGGGGAGAGAAACAGAGCGCAGTGCAGAGCACGCTCCCACTCCCCTCCTGGTGTCCCCTCTAGCTGAGTGGACATTTGAAATATTGTGCGCGCTGTTGTTGTGCGTGACGTCGGGGGAGCAAGCCGGGTGCCGGCACCACATGATTAAAGGGGGGGTGGGCTGAGGTGAAAGCGGGGAGAAGAATTGGAGCGGAAGCTGCAGGGGTGACAGTCATTGACAGCTGAGCAGAGAGCAGGGGGCTGCCCGGCTGTATTCAGAGCACTGCAGGTCACGGCTGTTTGAAATAATACCCCTTTCACAACAGAAAATGCAGGGATTTACCTAGGAATATGGTCCCAGGATCATTTAGGGACATTCCCAGGCTGACCCCTTATACACCAGCCTAGTCCCTGCATTTTCTGGTATGAGGGGGAGAGACAAATACTCCCCTCTCCCTACCCCCCTTTAACCAACCAGCTATATCTTTGGAACCAACTGACCCATTTACATGATACCAGTATCATATTGAAGAACTTTTGAGTTGGCTTCGAATGATTTTGGTCCCGTGAAACTGGGCTGTTTGGTTCCAGAGAAATCTGCCCTCAAAGAACATAAACAGTCATGAAATTACATTTAAGAAATGAAAAAAAAAAAACGGTTTAACTTCAATATCCCTGGAACCAATTAACCCATATGAATCCAGCCTGGTATCAGATTAAAGGCCCAGCGATTTGGGTTCGACTGAGATCAACATCGAGCTTCAGTGATGCCGAAGGGGGAACTGGCAGCCGTTGAACTGGGTGGGGGTCGGAATTAGCGGGTCCCATGTTATCCTATAGGGAAAACGTTCCAGTTTTGCCTGGCAGTATCTCCAGTTTCCAGGGGGCTAGAGACACGCGGCTGGGCTCGTTGGAAAGCCCCATCCCTCAGCTATAAAATGGGCTACTGAGTGGTCCAGTGCACCCCCGGACCACCCCCTAGATTCGCCTATGCTTGGGGTAAACAAAAGTTTAATTTCTACATAAAGGAAATCTTCAGTTAATAAGAAATATTTGGAAATGAAGTCACACAAAAAGTAATTACATCTGTTCATGTTCAGATTGCACAATAACATAGTACTACACCACCATGGAATATCAGATGCCAATACACTACAGCATATGCATCACATGCTTGCTTTAGATGGGCCTGGCTATGGTCGTACTCCAAGACTGTATACGGTCATTAGGTTGACAGTGTCTAGGCCGATAGTCAGTAGGTTGACCACTATTGGTCGACAGGCAGAAGGTCAACACCTGAAAAAGGTTGACATGCATTATGTCGACGTGGTCAAAGAGTCCACACAAGCAAGATTGACATGAGTTTTTCCTGATTTTTTTGACCATCCCAGTGGGCATAGAGGGAGAATATAATAGTGTGTCTAGTGCAGCGAGGCACCGTGCCAGAAACATGGTGAGCACAGCACACTAATATGCTGTCCATATTGAAAGACTCATGTCGACCTGTTCCCATACCAAACTTTTCTTTGTGTCCACCTTTTGACCAAGTTGACCAAATGCATGTCTACCTTTTTCATATGTTGATCATCCTCCTGTTGTCCAACAATGGTCAACCCATTGACTGTCAACTTAGACAATGTCGACCAAACAATCCACTCCCCTCCTAGACAGAAATGGATGTTTGGCTTGCATTGAGTACATAATTTTCTTTCCCCCTCTGCTAGACTGTCCAGGAGACTTTAGATTGTTAAGCAGCTCTTACAGAATCCCAGCAGTATAGACATTGATGTTTTATCCACTGTTCGGCACATGCTTAGGGGTGCCTCTTGCTGGGGGCAGCACAGCAGGGCTGCCTGCCACTAGTTGATCAGAAAATCAGCAACTGAGACTGCTCAGCAATTGTAAGATCCTGTTTCTAATTATTAATGAGACATGCATTATGGCAGTGGTTCCCAAACTGTGTGCTGTGGCTCCCTGGGGTGCCTTGAGACATATGCAGGGGTGCCCTGGGTTGGTGGTCCAGGACCAACTCAAATTATTAATGGTTAACTATTTATGAGCAGAACCAGTGCTGGTGGCTGCCAATCATAAAATATGTACATACAGAAGCAAATCCTGCCCTTTACCACATAACTGACCCTAAGTATCGCATATCAACTCAATCTAATAAAAAAAAAATTTGGCCAAGGGGTGCCGTGAAAAAGATTCTGATACTCTAGGGTGCCGTGAATCAAAAAAGATTGTGAACCCCTGCATTATGGGGATGGAAACTGATGGGGGAAGGACAGCTTTTCCATGCTCCTTCTAGTGAGATGTCATCTCACCAAGCCAGCATCTGATCTGCCTAAGGAGGCTTTATACATTGGGTGGCTGCTTATGGACAGTCTGTATGACTGCAACTCATTGCTTCATCATGCAACAATGTTGACATTGTAACTGATGTGGCCACCCATGTGGTACATCTGCTGCAATCTCCACAGCTGTAAAGCATGGTTTGCAGCTCATTCTCCTGCTGCTGGAGGCTTTTCCATGAATCGAGTAAGGTACTTATCATCTACTAATGAAAATAAATAAAATTAGGGTGGGGGCAATAATGTGGTGCCTAGGGGGCTGTCACTAAAGTGGGCTCCCATTGGTACAATTTGCAGTATATTTAACTATCCTGGCACCACCCCGGCTACTTGGTTCCAAGAATCAAGGCAACCACCATACATCACTCTTTAACTTTTGAGCTTACGACTTCCTTGCATTGAATAGGGACTGTTTCATCTCTACATTTTTTTTTTGTTTAGGAATTTATAAGTGCTAAAATAATTTAATAAATGCCATACAAATTATGTGTTAACAATTTTTTTGGGATATGTCAAACTTTCTAATGCATCCTTTACTTCATCCTGTAATATATATATATATATTGTAAAGGAGAGAATGGTTGGCGCTGCTTCCTGTGTGGGCAGTACTGTAAACACTCGAGCCGCTGGTCCTCAGTAAAAGGGGGGCTACCCTTTTGAAATAATAGTGAAAACAGGGGGAGTGAGGGCCTGCGCTCAGGGTGTGTAATGAAAAGATGATGACAAAAATGTGTTGGAATAACTGAAAGTTTTATTCACTGACAGTATAACCAATATCACTGCACGTTGCTGGGGAAATACAGGTGGGGGTCAAGGTGGGTGGGTTCAGTGGTGCTGATGGAATAAGCACACACTGGTGGTGGAAAGCGGCAGTCAATGGGAGAGATAAAGTCACAAGCGTTCAGGTGTAAGTGGTGCGGGGGGCTGGCGTCCCGTCCCACCCGCAGTGCACTTTTACCTGCTCTCACCGGCCGGGTGATGCTGGTCCTCGATCTTCTTTCCAAACATCCGCTCTGCTGTACCGCGGCTGGATCGGCGCCTTGACCGCTCGATCCAGCCGATTCCCTGAAGAAGACCCACGAGGGTCGCAACGCGTTGGAGTTCATCCTATCCACCACCACAGACACACCACTAAGTCTCCTCCTGGCTGGGAGTCGAGCGTGCAGCATTCATACAGACGGACGGACCCCGGCGGCTAAACTCCCGCGAGACGCAACCCCGGAAGTCCCGTCTGTGTGAGGCTGTGGTTACTGGCGGATCGAGCGGTCAAGGCGCCGATCCAGCCGCGGTACAGCAGAGCGGACGTTTGGAAAGAAGATCGAGGACCAGCATCACCCGGCCGGTGAGAGCAGGTAAAAGTGCACTGCGGGCGGGACGGGACGCCAGCCCCCCGCACCACTTACACCTGCACGCTTGTGACTTTATCTCTCCCATTGACTGCCGCTTTCCACCACCAGTGTGTGCTTATTCCATCAGCACCACTGAACCCACCCACCTTGACCCCCACCTGTATTTCCCCAGCAACGTGCAGTGATATTGGTTATACTGTCAGTGAATAAAACTTTCAGTTATTCCAACACATTTTTGTCATCATCTTTTCATTGCACACCCTGAGCGCAGGCCCTCACTCCCCCTGTTTTCTCTGTAATATATATATATATATATAGTTGAAATATATAAAGTACTTTATGATTTGCATATAAGGCTCTGGAACACAGGTTCTCAAACTCAGGGGTAGATGTATGAAGCAGTGATAAGGGAGAAGTGATTAAATGCCTGGTACTTTATCACTGGCCAATCAGCTCCTGACTGTTAGTTACAGCTGTTAATTGTCCCTTTTTAAAGTACCGTGCACTTTATCAGTTCTCCTCCCTCATCTCTGCTTCATACATCTACCCCTCAGTCCTCCGGACTCCACACCGGTCATGCTTTCCAGGTCACCTGTGAATTTTGAAAATGTGTCAGTTGGTGATGCACAGTGCTCGTTCTCGACGACCAAGCTTGAGAACCACATCTCTAGAAAATGTATTATACTACTGGAAAATATATAAAACAAATGTTCTCAGACATTCATTCTGTGTTTTAAAAACACGTAATTCACCAATGTTAGTGATTGTGCTTGTTCCTTATATCCAGATGTTATTTAACTATTTCTTTCCTGGCTGTCACTCCTGCTAATCACTGTTTTTCTCAGTACAGCAGGTGCATGACAACCAATATTTTTCATCTTCAAAATGTACATCAAGCTAATTACATTCCAGCCTTGATTATTTACTATGCAAGAAATCCACTTTTTTCTAAGTGTAGGATAAATAATTATCTAAGTTAATACAAGTGAAAATATCCTTGAGAGGAGAACACTGGGGATGCTGCATGCCCTACAACTCATGTGATCTGTGACGATGGCTGATTTTATCACTGTGTAGTTGGATTATCAGCATATATCTGTCTGTAACAGCAAGTACCACAGGAAGCCACTCCTCTAATAGGAAAAAAATAAAAAATAAATAAAACAGCTTGAAGCCATACCAGCCAATAGAACAGTAAGAATCTTGGGATTTTAAACAGATTTGCAGAGGCAGTGCCTGTGTGGTTCCGACAGGAGAATGCTCGTTAAATGAACACTGCTTCTTTTTGCTCATGTGTGCTTGCAGCAAGGTTTAGCTTTGTGAGACCGACATTTCAGATTAAGTCACTGGTTACCACACCGACGGTGTAGCAGCTGCATAATAAGTGACGGTGAGAATCATGTTAGGCATGCTCACCTAACCTAACTTGAATCATGTGTGAGGGGAGCTATTGGAATTCAAATAGACTTTCTTGTTCCCAGCAGTCGGCAGTAATAGAATGCTTTGTGGAAGATGACAGATGCAGGGAAAAGATGCTGTTTTGCACTATCTTGATTTGTTACAGCAGCCAACTTATTGGCATGATGAGTGACAAGCAAAAATCAGCTGGCATGGAAGGTAGGATTAGCAAAGTCATCTTATCATTACGAATGTAATAAGAAACTGACTGTGACAAAGAATATGCTAAAATGCTCTGCACGTTCATACTGTAGCAGATTATGTGAGATAAAATGGACTTTAAACTCTGTAGACAGTATTTATTCTGACGATGAAGCCTAGTGTTTTGCATAATTGCTAGTCTCATTGATGCTGAACACGGATGATATTTTTCGTTAATGTGTTAAGTTGAGAAGTGTTTCTTAAAAGTCGTTGTAGGTGCAGTTACAGCGTAGATATCAACAGAGCATCACCTGGTGCAGCAGCATCTGTACAGGAACATGAAACCTATTAGGATGAATTCTTGAATGATGTTCTGTTCTACATGTTGTTATCCAGAAATAACTGAAACAGCCTAGTCTGATTGCTGAAATTGCAAAAGCACACGATATCCCTGTGGTTTGTTTTCTCTACTTGTCACATTGTACAGCAGTATCTGGGGATCCCCTTTTGATTTATTCTGCCTATGTTCAGCCATTTATTCAGTTGTTAAGAGCGGTAGTATATAGCAGGGGAGAAAAAAAGCATTGGCTTCCTGCAGAGTGTTCCAGCAACTGTAACATCTGTCTCGGCTATTGAACTGTATTCATGTTTAGCCAACTTGATGGCAACCACCCAGCTGTTCTGTCATTTACTTGCTTGATTACGGCTCTTAATTTGTGTTTATCAGATTGTATCAAATACACATATTTCACAGTGACAGAAAAGTTCAGTTGTACTGAGAACAATTTCAGATTTGAATGCTTACTAATATATATGTATTAGATGTTGTTTTATTTGATTTCATTGTGCATGGTCTGTTTAGAATGAGTCTGACTTCAGATTAAGTCTGTCATATGCTTTATTTAATGGTTTCTTATTAAACAACACAAAATCTTAATGAGTGAGTTTAACAAGTGTCAAGTTTGATACAACAGCGGTAATTATTATGTCATTACAACTTAAGACCACTTAGCAGTAAATAACACAATTCACAGATGAGTTTGAAGCCAGTGTGATCATCTTCATATTAACACATATGTGCATTGCTGGGTAAGGCTTATCTATTATGCATCACTTGTTGCAGTTCTGTTTGGAATGTGTTTGTCAATAACTGTAGATGGGTCAAATAAATGGTTACGGAATTAGAGACCTCTAGGCCAACATGATGATGACGATGATGATGATGATTATTCAATGTTTTAAACATGTTTAAAGTTTGTTTGTCCTGAATAGTCTTGTAAATCTTTAGCATGTCTTAGTTCATTTGCAGTTCATTCATTATTAATGTATTGCACTTTCCCTTTCCAGCTCCACTGGCAGACTGACCAAATAGTAATGACAAATTCAGATACAGCATATGTACATGTCTTGGCTAACTAAAATAAGTTAAACAATATTGTGACACTTACAGTATTTTTAGCATGCCGATTCTGAATGCTTAGTAACCATAACAGGATTTCAGCATCTGTTCGTTTCTTTTCTAAAGTGCAGTACTAACAAAATGTTCTCTCTCAAAAGAGCTGCCTAAAAAAAAAGTATTGATTTCTTTTACAAATTGGCCTCCTTTCAGTTTTTGGTGATGTGTGTCAATGAATGAAATGGTTAAACATATAGAAAAGGTCAAAATATATTGTTTCCGAACCTCAATTATTGATGTGCAATTTTATTGATGCCCATGTTAAAATATTGTGCATTGATTTAGTATTTTTAATAATATGGTATTCTGCAATGTTCAAACATAGTTCTCCCTTAATCTGGTAGTTTCAGCTATAGCTTTGGGGACATAGATCTAACATTTGTTAGTCTTAAAAGTCTTGATTCATTTTGATATTACAGGTGCATAGTAAAAACACTAGAGGTTGCTAGTTATCAGTTCTAGATACCATTAAGCAAACAAAATAGCAAACAAACTTGGAAATAGATTCTGTGTATTTAAGCTTTTATTGAGATGCATCTGGCTAATTTCTAGAAGCGCTCTTGATATGTATTTGGGAATATGTTCCCTTTGAACAAAAGTATCATCAGTAACGTGCTATAATATTATAATTTATAGCGTTTTATGATACACCTGGTATTTTACTGTTATAACAACTGACATTTTTACATATTATTTGTTACAATAATTTACAACAGCTCAAGTTTACCATAACTATCCAGGACACAGGGACCCATGTACTAAGCCGTGGATTGAGAAAAAAAATAGGAAGGAGATTAAGAACAAGTTGATCAGCTTCTACCAAACCTACCATGTTGCAGAATGTGGGGCAGATGTATTAAGCCTTAACAAGAGATAAATGCAAGTGTGATAAGGAGAGATAAACGTCCAGCCAATCAGCTCCTAACTGCCATGTTACAGACTGTGTTTGAAAAAAGTCAGTAAGGAGTTGATTGGCTGGACGTTTATCTCTCTTTATCAACCTTGTATTTATCTCTTGTTAAGGATTAATACATCTGCCCCTGTGTTAGGAGCAGTTAGGAGCAGTTTGGTTGGTAACTCTCCCTACTTTATCTCTCTCCAGTGCTTAGCACATAGCCCCTGTAAGTGTCTATTGAACAGCAATTGGAAAACGTAAAGATTAAAGTTTATAGTTTTTCATGAGTAGCTGAGCAGAATGGTGCACAGCTACCTGGTGATGATAGATGTCAATGATAAAGCTGGATCTAATGCTTCGTCATGCTAGAGTGTACAGGTAAATATGCCTATCTGACACAGATTGTGAGTCACGTGTTCATAGTAGACTAAAGAAACACACACAAACACACATAGCAGTGTGCTTTGTAACCCACTCAAATTTCCTCTCAGAACAACAAAAGTGTGAACAAAAGCTTAAGTTTGCCAATATAAATATAATGTAGAGAGAAGGAGCTCACCAAAGCAGATGCAGTATTAGAAGTTGTGAAAAGTTTATTCTCTGACCAATAGGATGCAATGTTTCAGGCAGTTCAATTAACTTTATCAAGCTTTCCAACCGATTTACAGTACACGGTCACTAAAGTGCAACAGGAGCATCCAATACAAATACATAAAAATGTAAAAGCTTTACAAAGGGCACCGTGCTACATCCTATTGGGCACAGAATAAGCTATTAAAAACTTCTACTAATACATGTGCTTTGGCGATTTCCTTTTCTCTTTCTATAAATATAGAGACCATGTTCTTAGTTCTAGGAACCCTGAAGGCATAGCATAAGTACAAACCAAGGAAGACTTGTCATATGCATTGCATAAGGAAAATAGTCTTTGCAAGTAAACTATCTGAAAGACATAAACATACATAAAAATAATAAAGTTTGGCAGGGTATTTCAGTTTTCTTTTTTTGGGATTGTCCTTGATATATTCTGAATTTATTAAAACTAGAATTTTCTCTAGGAGATTGCTCTCAACCTCACCTGGCCTCTGTCTATTTGGATCTACATCTTTCAAAAGTTGGCTTACCACAATATCTCACCACTACTAAATAAAGTGAATGTTTTCCTGGATTTAGTTGTAGTTGTAAATCATGTTTTATTTGTAAAATAGTGTCACTTTGCTCTTGTATTAAGGATCTGACTATACATGGCTCAAAGTGGCTATTTGGATGTACAGTATAGGAACTTTATTTTATCACCAGTGTATACTTGTTTTAAATCTTGAGGAACATCATTCCACTCTTGTCTGTGTTCAGGTATAAATGCCTCAGTACTGTATGCTGATGGACTTTTGTCATAGTGGCCTACCCTCCTGCATTCTGCAGGATACTCCCTGACATAGCAGCAATCTCCCTCTCTCCCTCATTAGTCTAGCAATCTCCCTCATTTCACCTAGCCCACATTATGCAGCTGTTTAACTTTTGGGAACAAAATGAATGAGAGATAGATACATTTACATTGAATCATCAGTGCCATTTCCCAGCATTGGAGATAAAACACAATGGTCTTGTGGCCATTTATATGGAATCACGTGTAAAACACAATAGATGAACAATCACTAAGACATATCAGTTACATTTCTTTAGCAATTATAGTAGCTCTTACTAACTGCTATAGGGCTCATCTACATTTGGATATAAAGGTGCCCATACACAGTGGGATAAGCACCATGCGTTTTGTACTAGATCGCATCACATGCGATTTGAACGTGATGCAATGCAATCTAGTACAAAAAGTATGTGCAGCACCTACTTTTTGTGCTGTGCAATGTGCACGGGAGCATGCATACCCATTCAATTGTACCATGTATGGGCACTTTAAGTCATTTTAAAAGATTCCTCTCAGATGTAGCTAGATGCCACGTTCACAATCTCTTTTCACAATCTCTCCATATACGGAACTAGACACGCCTTTTGGGTGGAACATGAGATGCCCCCTCAATGGGGCGCTTTGCAAAATTCTACTACCAACTATAATCTCATTGAAACTACTGTAGTTTTCAAAAGTAGGCAAGTATGACTTTTGTAGGACTCCCAAACCAGTCATATATATCTAAGAAGTGCTTCTTGGAGTTCCTGTTCTAATCTCTGAGCAGGACAAATTTGCTCCCATAATGAGCAAAACCATGCTACACTGCAGGTGGGGCAGATGTAACATGTGCAGAGAGATAGTTATATTTGGGTAAGTTATTTTGTTTCTGTGCACAGTAAATACTGCCTGCTTATTACAGTGGACTTTAGATTTAAGTTTCAACACACCCCACCCAAATCTAACTCTGCACATGTTACATCAGCCCCACCTGCAGTTAACATGGCTTGGTCCATTTTGAGAACAAATTTGCCCTGGGATCATATCTGAATTAGGCCCATTATATCAGCATTTTTGTATTTATTGCCTCGTATAAGGTATAAGGTTTTGATAATTTATATATTTAGTTTTTTTATAAAGCGCTGCATTTTCCGTTGCACTTTACAATTGGAAACAACAGTGATAAACAAAATGGGGAGTAACAGACCCATATAGAGGTAGGAGGGCCCTGCTTGCCAGCTCCTTCTTTTGCCTTATATACAGCAGGATAAACAAGTTATATAAGTTTAATTTAAACTTAAAGTGACCTGCATGCATGCACATGTGTTTTCTATTTATGTATATGTATTATATTACCGTATATATTATCATATTTTGTTGCAGCAATTATTATACAAGCATAAAATAAAGATGTAACATTTACAGATGTTTCGCCTGTCCACCATACTGTGACATCAGTGTATACTTACTAGTGCAGGCGCAAATACAGTATTTCAGATAGGGATGAATGGATTCCGCTCGGGTTTTCCCGCCAGACTCGGATCGCAGATGGAGACAAAGCGTTATCATCCTGCTAATTCTTGCGGGTTTTGTATCCTACATAAGTTCCTACTGATCGGTGCCGTCTTCAGTCCAGCATTGGAGAGGGTGCAGGACAGAACTTACTGTCTGTCCTTTATTGCCTGTATATGCACAATAGATTGCTTGTTAGCCTTAAATAATATATTATTTTCATCCCTATTCTCAGTTATGTAAACGTTACATAAAAGTAGCTGTTAGTTAGACAATCTACCATCCTGTTTGCCACTGCAGTGCCACTCCTGGATGTGCCACATGTATGTGCCAATCACTTTTATCACTTAGCTTAGTTATCCAGCTACATTGGTGCAACCTTTTGGCCTAAAAACAATATTGTGAGCTGTGAGGTGATCAGAATAGACTGGAAATGAGTGGAAATTAACATTATTGAGGTTAATAATACTGTAGGAACAACAGCAAAAAAAATGTTTTTATGAGTATTATTTGAAAAAAATACAGATCCAAAACCAAAACCTGCATGATCCAGAAGACGAAGGATATCCAAATCCAAAATACAAAACCCGAAATATAGCCCGGTGCCTACCCCTAATTTCAGACATTTATATTGAGAAATGCAGGCTATTTCTACTGTATGTACATATTACCATGAATTATTTTTCTAACTCGTCAATTCCTGTTATAATATATTTGAGGGACCATCTCATTTCCCAACATTCTAATAGACTATCCAAGACATGCAATGGACTATAATCCACAAAGTGTTTCATGGTGCTCCACCCATCAATATCAGCAAAATATGAAATGTCAAAGATAATTCACATACTGCTTATCCAGAGATCATGTGTTTGAAAACAGTTCCCAGAGACATCACTGATGTCTGGAGCTGTAATTAAGTATACATTATATATATCTACAGAAAGAAACGTATGAAAACATATATATAGTATACTGTAAATCTACCTATCGTAGTTGTGAAAAAAGAAAACCCCATACAGGACAAACTGCAAAAATGTATGTTGGCTTCTTAGTATGCATTACTTTGGTAGAACAAATATCTAAAGAACATGATAGGTTATTTATAGAGAAGACTATGCATATTCTAAATGTAAACTCTATGTAAATTGTAAGTTACAATTATTATTAGAATATGTACATGCAAGTCTCAGCATATGGGTTTATGAAATAGCCTCCGAACTGCACCCTTTGTGGAAATTCCAACACATCTGGCTGTATTTTTGAAATGGCAATCATTTAATAGGCAAAACCAACGAATGATTGATGTTTTAAAATACAGCCATGCTAGCCAAAAGGTCTGCAATAGTCCATATACAGTATATGACTTTTCTTATTAAGAGTTAAAATTTAGCATGTGCCATTTCTATAAAATGAATAATTCAGTAATGTGCACAATGCAGCTGTGAGCAGTGGAAAGAAGTTGTGGACACCATTTTATTTAATGAATTCCTTTGAATGTTTTACCCAGAAGAGCAGAATGGGCCCTATTTTTGTTCACTCTTTCAGACAAAATCCTTTTTAGATGGACAAAACCATGTGCACTGCAGGGGAGCATATGCAAAATGTGCAGAGAGAATTAGATTTGGGTGGGGTTTTACTTCAAAGTGAGATCTATATTGCAGTGTAAAAATAAAGCAGCCAGTATTTTCCCTGCACAGAAACAAAATTACTCACCCAAATCTAATTCTCTCTGCACATGTTACATCTGCCCCCCTGCAGTGCACATGGTTTTGTCCATCTAAGAAGTATTTTGTCAGAAAGAGTGAACCAAAATAAGGCCCTAAGTTAAGTGCAGGGGTTGCAGTGCAGTGAATAGTCCTGATATTTATGCTTGGAGCTATTCAATTGATGAGTAGTTTACCCTTGTTGAAAATGATAGTTTAACATTTATCTAACCCACATTTCAGCATATTGAGCCTTACTGCAAACTTAATTGAAGCTAGCCACAACGTGAGCCCTTATAACCTTGTGTTTAGCTTCAGTTAAGTATGTGGTCAGCTTCAATTTTCGGTTCCCATCACAGAGCTCAATTTTAATTTCATAACATTGATTTCTATGGGATGCGGAGAGCCAATTGCCGGTTAAGTTTCTCCGGAGCTCTAAGGTAATTGGCTCATTGGAATCCCTTTCATTTGCATGGAGGAGCAGCATGTAAAATCATATGCTGCTCCCCACTCTGGATGGTTTGGGTACTGTGGTTTAATATTTTAACCCCTTCCAAATCTTTATGGACCAAATAGGAAGCCATCTACACTGGATATAGGTGAGTATTCTATATATATTTTTTTTTAAAGATACCCCATGGGATCTATTGGAGAAGAGCTCTAAAGGGCCACATGGGAATTTAGTTAAGTATATGTGAGTGTGTGGAGTGTTCATGGATGTAAAGTAGTACTTTCACTGTGTTTGTGTGCTTATTGTAATATTTGTTTTACGGGGGAACAACAGGTGCTAGTGGGTCCTTTAATGTCCCACATGCTGATTCTTGTGGTTTTCCAAATACTAGCATGTGGGGGAGGCTTGCTAAGAACTGTAGTTCCACAGATAAAACACAATATTTATTCTATGTTTACACGCAATTGCTATCAAGTCAGCACCAACCACCCAGGGGTGCTGGGGATAGAGCCGGGCTTCAGCCCTGGCCCTTGGTTGCCCTGGAGGGGTGGACCCCTTTCTTGGGGAGAGTCCACACTCCCTTGCTAGGAACCCTAGCAAGGGCTGACTGGTTGGGGGGTAATGCCACAGTCGCAGAAATCCATATAAAGGTGTGTCCTGGCACATGCTTTATCTTACTGACTAGTGGAATCTGGTGCTGGTAGTAAAAATATGGGGACCCATACATCTTTTGGAAGCAGGATCGGTCCAGAGCCTGAGGCTGGTTATGCTTTGAAAGGGGGACACCACACTATTTAATTTCAACTCTTTCTTTAACTTTTACAGAAACCACTGCACTTATCTGAATGATTCGTGCATGCTGTTGCAAATTTGGGTTCCAAATGGGGGTCTATTTGAGATTGGTAGTTTGAGCTGAAATCATGTCAAAGATGGCTGATACAAATGATATATTTTGGTGTAATATTGCGTGCTTATAGAACGTCTTGCCAAGTTTGGCATATGGTCCATTGATTCATATTGGTGTGTTCTACTACTATTTTTACTCATATTTTAGCAAGCTCTGCTTTGTGTTTAGTAAATTTCCATAATGGGGTTCATAATTTGTAGCCATTTGATATGAATAAATGTACCTCAATATGCTAAAACTTGATAAAAAAAAATATGTTGTATATTAGCACAAAAAAATATGTAAAACATTTTTATTTGTATACTATTCAAGTGCTTGTTTTTAGAAGCAGAGAAATTGCCCATAACAACCAATCAGATTCTAGCTAATATTTTCTAGAAGGTGCTAGATATATGATATACTGTATAGAATCTAATACCCAGGAGTTTTACCAGAACTTTGTGGGCCCAATATCAACATACTGAAGGGTCCCCTGTCCCAATGCTTCTGAACCATAGTATTTCCATAGTTAATATTCTTCCCCATGATACTGCCCTAGTATATTTTATGGACTACAGATAGAGCACCTTTCATATAGCCGGGTCCTGGCGATTCTATCGGAAATCGTCAGCACCCGCCATCAGACGGAAGTGGCGCTCGCTCGCCCCGTTCCGTCGGAGCTCAACGCCGCCTTCCAACACTTCCCCGACACTCACCCACACCTCCCAGCACCCCCTAACCCTGCCGTCTCCCTGTGTGTCCCTGTCAGATGGGGCGCCTCTCCCCCAGCTCTCGCTGGGGGAAATTTACTAAGATGGAAATTAGACTTCACATGTGATGTTGCTATGGGCATCCAATCAGATCTTGTCTACTATCTTATAGGTGGTGCTAAATAAATTCTGATTCTGATTGGTTGCCCATAGCAACATCACATGTGAAGTCTTATTCCTATCTTAGTAAATTTTCCCCACTGTGTCACATTACAGTGACCTCCCATTCAATTTATGCCACATTACAGTACACAATTACCATTACAACATCAGCTAATACAGTCCTCTCACTGACAATGTAATGTCACACAATTCAGGCTGAGCAATGGATGAAATCCAATTGCTCAGCAATTGCCGTATAGAGAAGATGGGTCCAGACATATTAAATAATGTATTACTGAATACTGTACAATGGTTCTGACATTACAAGAAAATGTGTAAACGGATATACTGTAAATAAATAAGATCTATTTGTCCCCATACACATGTTCTTTGTACTCAGTATGCAGTACAGGCTTACTAATGACTAAAGGTACCACATTTATTGCCAGTCTCTCAGGCACTAATCACAAATTATACATTTTTAACACTCTGAAGACTGCCGAAACTGCCCTGAAAATGAGGATGGACAAGCTCATTATACTGTAAATTTCAAAAATGAGTAGATAACATGCTCTAGTATTTCACAAAACATTGAGTTGGTGTTTGCAATCATGCATTAGTGCATATGTTGATAGCATGTAATGCAGATTTCTGTACAGCATATATTCGTGACGACCTTGAAAAACACATTAGCAGTGCACCAGAGAGACAGTTGCTTCTTTAGTAGAATTTTAACATTCTAAACAATGAGTGTAATTAATGGATTGTCTCGTTGAACAATGTTTGTATTATTATGAGCTCAAGGAGATCTCTTAAAATACAAATAAAAGGGAGGGGGTAAACTGCAATAGTGACACTTGACTTGCTGTAGATTCTTAGCATACTGTTAAGATCTCATTTTTGTGTGACCTTGGAACAATCAGTTTATCTTTCTGTGTGAACTATATGGAAAACAGACCAATGTGTCTGAAATGCTAAGTGTAGGCTAAATTGACTGTCTCTGTCTACTGACTATATAAAAAAAAACGACTCACAACCATTTTCAATGGAGCTTCAGTCAATTAATGAACTGAAGCATATTCGTTATATGCATTTATTGAAACATTTTTACATGATGACACATTTACACTTGGCTGCATTTATCAGTTTGCTTCCTATTTGTACCTGCTACTAAACACTGTTAGATATGGGCATTCATATATATGTCATGTTTTTGAAGGGCATTGTACATTGGCAATATCCAGGGCAGTGGCGTAACTATAGAGGGCCCCAAAGCAATCCCCTGCAACCTTTAGATTAAAAAAAAAATAGTGCTGTGGATGAGCGGCGGCTGTAGAAGGAAAGAGCCAGAGGCTGCACTACTGTGGTACTGTTAGCAGGTGACCAGCACCGGGGGATGGGGGGGGGGGGTAGTGATGTTAGGATCAGGGGACCCGACAAGCACCTACAGGTGGAGTAAAACAGCAGCGGAAACAAGTGACGGTAGGAGCAAGCGGCTGGAAGCAGGGGACCAGCACCAGGGGGAGGAGAAGACTGGTGCTGCCGGAAGCTGCGGAACGACACTGGCAGGAACATGGGACCAGCACCAGCAGGTACATTATAACAGTGGTAGCAGTGGGTGACAGCGGGGTAGGGAGCAGTTGACCAGGAAAGGGGGGGAGCAGGCGACCAATATTACAATGGACGGAATTGCAATGGGTAAAAAGCCTCTCTCCCTAACACCCTCCCTCTCTCATTCTCTCTTTCCCTGACACCCCCTCTCTTACTGCCAACTTCCCTCTCTCTCTGTCTTATTCTCTCTCTCTCCCTGACACACTCTTATTCTATTT
Organism: Crinia signifera; assembly: GCF_055691185.1. Lineage (NCBI taxonomy): Eukaryota > Metazoa > Chordata > Amphibia > Anura > Myobatrachidae > Crinia > Crinia signifera. Next base: position 255,970,338 of record NC_139218.1, read on the forward strand.
CCTTTACACCCCCAATTCTACCCCTTTCTCTCCCTGACTCCCTCTCTTTGGTTATGTCTCTTCCTGACTCTCCTCCTGACACTCTCTAGATACACTCTTTCTCCATCCCTGACATTCTCTCTTGCTCATCCCCCTCTCATACTGTCTCTCCCTTGCTCCTCACTTTCTCTCATTCAATCCTTCTCCATGAAACTTCTCTCCCCCTGACCACCCCTCTCTCACTTCTCTCTCTTTTTTTTCTTTTTTTTCTTTCCCTGACACCTGTGTTTCTCACTCCCCTCACCTTCCCCCCCCCCCCCCCCCCGAAAGTATTTACAAACCCTTAAGCCCTGTACACAAAGGGCGATTTCAGTAAGAATCACCGGGGATATGAGCAACCATAATGCTGAGTGTACAGGGTGACGGTCGCCAGGAGGGTGACGGTCCCCGCAAGCCCTGAAGTGGTAGCTGGTGCTGGTCGCTGATGAAAATGGGACACTGAGCAATTTGGTCGCTGAGCGATATATCCAATCACTTTGTGTGTGTTCAGAGCTTTACTGTAAATACAGTTTTAAATTTTCACTGCTCAATATATATACAGTAGTTAAAATCTTATTTCTAATTTCAGCTTTAAGTATACAGTACTTTTAATCTTATGTAGGTAGATATAGTAACTAACACAAACAACCTTTCATCCATTGCCTTGCTTCAGCCTTACACGTTTTCTCTAGAAAAAAATCTAAGATACAGCGCTAGGGTTTTTCTGTAAAGAATTTAATACAATGGCTGAATAAAATAGTTTAATTAATAAAAAGATGAATACAAATATCACACATTGTACATTTCATATGAGAATTCTCAAAAAATTTTAAAAAATAAATGATAACAAATATATATATAATGATGAATATGGATTTTCCAGCTAGCATTCGATATTATGGAGGATTTGCTTTGTGTCCAAATCAACACCGGTAGGTATATATTTACCATATAATATGGATATCCTTGGAGTCTAGCTCCTGATGAAGGCGTGTGAACACGCCGAAACGCGTTGAGCAAACAGCATTCTTATTCCAGCTCAGCTTTGGAAAGTATCCCATCTCACACCATCTTCAGTTAAAAATCCTTGGAATTCCATACTTGACTTTATCCGGACCAGTTTTACATCACCAACTGCATTATTGCACCATTGAGTGACCATTGAGTAGCGGAATCCGCTACTGGGTAATCTCCGGGACTTCACAATTCATCTTTAACACAAGGATATCCATATTATATGGTAAATATATACCTACCGGTGTTGATTTGGACACAAAGCAAATCCTCCATAATATCAAATGCTGGAAAATCCATATTCATCATTATATATATATTTGTTATCATTTATTTTTTAAAATTTTTTGAGAATTCTCATATGAAATGTACAATGTGTGATATTTGTATTCATCTTTTTATTAATTAAACTATTTTATTCAGCCATTGTATTAAATTCTTTACAGAAAAACCCTAGCGCTGTATCTTAGATTTTTTCTAGAGAAAACGTGTAAGGCTGAAGCAAGGCAATGGATGAAAATCCATATTCATCGTTACATATATTTTTTATCATTGATTTTTTTTCGTCCATTTTCTTGAGAATTTAATGTGTTATATGTTTATTCATATTTTTATTAATTTAACTATTTTATTCAGCCATTGTATTAAAATATTTTCAGAAAAACCCTAGTGCTGTATCTTTTTCTCAATTCTGTACATTTGGGAGCATTACACCCTCCCGATAACACTGGTGGTTCCCTTTTCTTGGTTTACACGTTTTCTCTGATTATGTTCCTAATCCATAATAAAAACTTACTGTATATACAGTAACTCATCTTGTCAAGTGCAGCAATGCATGTGGAAATGATGTGTCTATATCAGTGTCGGCCTGAACATGCCTCTTAAAGATAATATCTTCTATCAACATCTCAAAACATAGCTTTCGCATTTAAAACAATTGTATTTGTACATTTGGCAGTTTTCGTAATGAAAGGTCTAAAATTAAATCTTGTAAATGGTATTGCTGTTCAGTATTTGGCCTTAACTCCCTGTGTTTAGTACTCTTTTATGCTATATCTGTTTTTTGTTTAATATTTTATGGTTGCTTTATAGCATTAACCTTTTGAGGGCCAACATCTCTGTGAGAGATATTCAAAATATCTGCTAAAACTGCCAGCGTCGCTAACATTTGTTATAAAAATTCAAATAAAAAATAGAGCAACACCAAAATATTGACATGTACAAGGTTGACATACACAAAGTTGACACAAGCAAGTTGACACAAGCATGGTGCCGTGCTACTTCCCGGTTCTACGCTCGCCACAAACTATATAAAATAAAGTAACTTAACTCCATGCCAACATGGATAGTTCATACCCCCACTATCCATGTTGGCATGGAGTTGTTTTTAGATAGCGTGGCGAGCGTAGTGAGCTACCGAACCCGCAGCGTGGGCGAGCAAAGCAAGCCCCACAAGGGGACTCAGAAGCACGGCGCCAGTACCCACAAGCAAAAGATAGACATGGAAATGGTTGACACATTAAAGGGTCAACATGAATTTTTCATGTTTTCTTGGTGTCAATTTGAGGATTTCATCACGTTGACTCAAAAATTAGAGCCATGCTTTGACCGCTAAGCTTGGCACACTTTACCATTCCCAAAGAAGGATGGTAAAATATGTAAAAGTACAAAAATCCCAAATATATATGTTAACCATTTCATGTGTCAATCATTGCCATGTTGATCTTTTGCTTATGTCGACTTTTTGAATGTCAACACTATTATCCAGATACCATGTCTAATACATCTGTTCTTATGTTGTTTCCTCAGAGATTGTCAGTGAGGCATAAATTGACAGACATTGGACATAATGCACATTTAAATATATTAGCAATTGCTACAAGTGGTGTATGCATGTGTATGGTCATACCTTCCAATTGTTATGATTTTTGTGGGACCATCCCATTCCAAAAGCCAGCAAAGTCCTGTGGAGTGGGGGTGGGGGGGTTGGGGAGTTAGGAGTCCAGAGCAGCAGTGAATAGATGCTTTGCGCACAGCATCTATTCTCGAATACAGAGGGATTGGAGATGTGGCCAGCAGCTCACAGACCTGATGACCATGCCTCCATAGCAGTGAAAATGGGGGCGTGGCCCCATAGGAGTGAGGTCATGCCCCCTAATCTGTAAGTCATGCCCCCAAATTTCAGGCAAGCACAGAAGTCCCGATTTGGACAACTCAAATGTTGTGGGTGGGATGGAATGATGCATTACACTTTTCAGAACAATAGGTGTGTCCAGATACATCTAGCCTCTAGGTACATTAAACAGCCCTTGTAGTCATACCATACCTTGCATTTTGTAACTGAATTCCAATTGTGTTAGCAAAATCGGTACTCTTTACCTAGAAGGGCGCCCATCGTGGGCATCGCATGTACATCGCATGCCATTATAATGGCATGCGATGCGACCAATGCGATGCCAGCGATTTTACATAGAAAACAATGTTAAAATGTAAATCGCGTCGGTCGCATCGCATGCGGCCAAAAAAATCGCATGCGATGCGACCGACGCGATTACCGCGATTTTACATAGGGAACAATGTTAAATGGGTCAATTGACCCGATTTAACATAGGGAACAATGTTAAATGGCCCACAGACCCCAAATAGCCACCCTGGGCCCCCCAATTGTTAACGCCACCCCACGATCAACGTGAACCCGAAGCGTGGCGAGCGCAGCGAGCCTGCGAGGGGCGGTGGTACGCGTCCTACGACCTTTTCATACCCCCACTATCCACGTCGGCATGGAGTTGAGAATAGATAGTGTGGCAAGCGCAGCGAGCCACCGAGCCCGAAGCGTGGCAAGCGCAGCGATGCCCATGATCAAAATCGTGGGCGCCCTTCTAGGTAAAGAGTACCGCAAAATCTTATTTAACCCTTATGATAGGTGTAATGGTCAATCACATGAATACACCTAAACATGTAATCTTCAATGCAGCCACTGGTGCTAAATATGGATAATTTGCACAATCAAAATATTTTTGGTAGCCTGGTAGAAATGGGATTGCAAAAGTGAACCATTTCTCAGTATTGCATACATGTGTAAATCAAAAATTACATACTTGAACACATCCTGCTGTGGCAATGGGGGAGGGGACAAGCTAATCAAGACATTTGGTTCCACCTCCATGCAGGGGGATATGGCATGTTTGGGGCAAGATTGCATAAAGTTGGGGCTAAAATTATGCAATTAGGATCCGTCCCCTCAGCCAGAATGGCTAGCTCCATAATCTGCCAATTTCACTAGGTAGTAAGTAGAATGCTGGGGGGGGGTCCACTCTTCTAGGGCGGTGGGGGACTACCCCAAAAATCATGAGTCATCCACAGGATCTGGGAGAGTAGGTAAGTTTGGTGTAAATGTATTTATTTTTCAAACTATAAGGCACTTATGGATTTCAGTCTCCATACTAAACACTTGCCTTTATTACTACTTTATTTGTCTTTAAGCAACTTGTAATAGTTATTAACGGAATATATCTAACAGCTTGGAATTTGCATTTGTTTATTATAGATCAGAGCCTTCCAAGTATATTACATAACTCCTACACTAATTTCTTGAGTGTATGGAGGCAAAGGATTCCTTATTATTTTGTGTAACATTAGACAATTACATCCTGAAATTGTAAGCTCATAGTAATATTCTTCATATACATAAATGGACACACAAGCTGTCTGGACTAGACTCTTTCATTATTTCCTATATTTTCCTATATTATACATTTCAATCCTGTATTTTTCCTCTCTTATTACTTCATTATCATTGTTTATCTGGCAAGTGCTTCTCTAAGAGTACAATCAAAATATGAGTGCCCCAAAACAAAGCACACTTTTGAATGTTTACCTCTCAGAAATAGAAGAGACGGGACATCAAATTACACCAGCTCATATAGTACACCATTGTCGTATTCCTCACTAACCTAAAGTCAGTGAGATGCATCACCTAAGGGTCATTTTTAACCTCCTTTAGTAGGAATGGTATTGGTATTCAGGTTTGGCCCACATGCAACCCATATAAAGTACAGTACAAACTCACCTGGGTACAGGTATAGTAGTTGCTCACTGAAAGATATCTGTAATTCGGGTGCTGTGTCTCTCCCTGAATCTCTATTGCAGAGATACATACTGTATATGCTCCATAACAAATATCAGCAGATTGGATTTTTCACAAAAAGTTATTCTATATGATAAAAAGGTTTATTTTTGTTTTACTTGTAAAAGAAAGTTGCGTTGTATGAAGTCACATGACAGTAATGCACTTGACCATGCATAAAGGGAATAATGCAGAGTTGAAGGTAAGTCAATTTTGCAGACAGTTTCTACAGTCTTTAGCAGTGGACATGCTCTGCAGCTCAGCATACGTGTATGTAATTGAATCCTAGTTGTACACAACTCAGCTGAATTGTCCTAACTGGTCCCAGTGCTAAATTACCTGTCTTCTATTTTCAACTTTCATTTTTATTCTAGTGAAAGAGAGAAGATCTGACGGACTTTCAGAGTATTCACTTTGTGTACGTTAAGACTATTTAGGATTGATTCATTTGATTAGCTTAGATGTAGAACCACTTAATCTAGGTGTCTATACAATTTATCCAACATGAAAAGTATTCCAAGAGCCCATCATACTGTATAATTAGTGATTTACTCCTGCAACACACAACCCTGTTCACGACACACAATTTATGGTTGCTCTGTATGCCTTTGCTTTGCTGTATAGTAAATTGCTAAGATTCATGGAGATTCAATCAATGTCTTCCATTTATAAGGCATATACGTATTCTAGTGTTGTAACAAAGAGCATCTGCCATCAAACATATTAAAAGTGAATTGTTTGGTGTTTTACTGGTGGGTATACAATTATCTGGAAAGATTTGTAAGCAGCGCTGATATTAATTGATAGCTAGGAAATATATATATATATGGTTTATGTAATTGTAAACACAGTGTTTGTGAATTCAGCATCCAGGGAATGTAATACTATGTATACTTCTGTACTTGTCACATTCTGTACTGCTGTAGCAATATAAAATGAATGATCTCCAGTCTACTATGTATCTTGGAATACAGTATGATACTTTAACTTGTGTGTGGCATTTATAAAGGTCTCAGATCATCACACACAGAATATTAATAACTTCAAGTTTCAGAAAACACCATATTTTTGCTCTTTTCCCCCGATTGTGTGACTTGGTATATTTCATTGTCAACACATACTGTACAATACATACAGTGATACATGCATGATATGTACCACACTTACCCTGCTCAAAATTCATTAAATCCAAAAATTATATGTTTTTTTTGATGTTCAGTCTGAGAGCACAATATTTTATCAAAACAGTAGAAAAATAAAATATATATAATATTTTTTCTGAAATTATATAATTATTACAATACCAGAACTCCTAATCATTGTCATTTTAGCAGGACAGTCCAGCTATTTAAAGACTTTCCCAGCTGCGGGCTGCAGTATTCCATAGGTGGACAGAGCAGCATTGACAGTGAAGGTGGTGATTGGTGCAGTGTCCATTCAGTGCAGAGTGGCAGGTGTACAAAAATTACTTTTTTTATTGCTTTGTACAGTAATACTGATTTACTGTATGTTGTCATTGTTCTGTACCTTTGTTGTACATTGAACAGAAAAAAGCATACAAAATAGGTTGGGCTCTAGGTACACCATGGATTTGTAATAGAGGCTGTTTTGCTGACATACAGCATTTCAGCAGTAGTGGAGAAGAAGCAGAGCCAAGAGACAACTGTGCCATTGAAGTCAGACCGGGCCTGGGCATAGGAGAACAACCAATGAGTATTGCTTAATTGTAGTGACGCTGACCTTGAGAGAGCAAACCAGTACTTAAAGACCATGGGTATTTGCAAGCTTGTCCCTGGACTGAAAGGGAGTCCCTGATCCTCGATAAATATTTCATAACAATATCTTCAATTAAGACCGCGGTGACTTTTACAAAGAGGTGACTACACTATTTATGTATCTTTGATGAAAGTCATTATTAAATGTGACCAGTATTGTAAGAGATATTACTACTGATCACGTATTCCTGAGAAGACTGAGGCAAGGGTGTATTAGAGAGGAGGTGGGCCCTGTGCACTCTCCAACTTGGGGATCCTCCTCTCTCTCCCAGACTCCTCAGTGTCTGCCTCTGGATGCTAGTAGACTCCAGAGTGGCGCTACAGTCTACTAAACATGCACAGGACTTCGGGAAAATGGCGCACTGGCCTTTTTCATTGTGGGTCTCCTACAGCATAAGTGCAAAACTCTGGGTGATTTCGTAGGGTTGCCATAGCTAATGCTGGACTCTGGAAAGAGGAGAACTAAAGAAATGGGTGCAGGGTGTGACATTGAATATGTCATAAAGAATGGTTCAAACCAGTGGAAAATAAGCTTTTCTATTTGTTAGTAGCTCAGAGGAAACATACAGAAACGTATATACTGCGTATATATTATGCATGACATGACCCTGTTTTGCATGCTCCCACCATGCTGTCTGAAGATGCGACAGATAAAGTTCATACAGCGTAAAATAAAACATAAAGCACTTATGTTACTGCTACGTCGCGCCCCACGGATCAAACTGCTATTTCTGTTACACACACAAGAAATGTATACTTTGTGCCTATAATTATTTGTTGGCTTTCCTGGGCAAAATAAATGAGGAATATCATTCCTTTCAATTTTCTCTCCATTTTCAAAACATCGCTTCATTTGGAAATACTGTACGTTATTTGAAGTGTTCTGAATTTTAATTTCTCCCCATTAGTGGTAGCAATTTTTTTACATTTAGGAATGTGTTAATGTGCAGTAATATAAAATTTGAACAGAAAAATATTTATTGTGTTCAATTCAATAAATTATTATTTTCAAAATATATATGTTGTGAAGTATTGAAAAAAGGGAACATTAACTATTTTCCTGGAGTGGTCTCATCAGGTGCGACAGTCAGAAATGCCCAGGTGGCTTCCAGGACACCATGGGCCTGATCCTGATCAAGAAATAGACACCTACCCCTAGTAACTGTGCCCATGTAAATGCTGCAGGAGGCGTCATGTGTAAATGGATGCCTCCTGCATGCTTTTGTGATCCAAGGACACAGCATTGGTTCATTTGCAAAACATTTGCCACAGTAATTCTCAGGTTACTCAGGATGGCTACTATTTTCACTGAACCAGGGCAAGGAAATCTATGCTTACAAGACAGCATTTGAACTCCATTCACAGTACACAGTACATGGGATGGCTATCAACCATGGGCAGTAAACATTGATGGCCTGTGAACAGTATAATCCCAAATGGCCATAGCATGACAGTTGGGGGTACTGTCTTGCTCATGTATGGTGCAGCATCTTCACATTCCCAGACTTCTCTTCATTGGAGTTGCACACAAATCATTAACTTTGTGTACAACTCTGAATCACACAGAATCAGTATGTCCATTTACCACTGCTACATATCCCTGGTTTTCAAGATGGTGAATATTCAATCCATTCTCACCTAACAGTTTAGGAGACATAAACTTGATTAATAAATCAAATATTTACAGAATGCCTACAGAAAATCTGAGCCCGTGAGAGCATATCCTTTTGCAGTCTTACAGGTGCAGCACTATGTCATTAGAAATAGAAGGGCTGAATGGCATTATCCTATTGACAAGGTTCTTTTTCCTCTTCGCCTACTGACAAAGCCCTTACTATTCATTACCATTTGTTATGAGAGGCATCTTGTCAGAACGGAGCTGACTTTAAAAGCTGCTGGGTTCGTATTCCCGAGAACAGCAATGGATTGTCGAGATCACGTCTGTATCTTGACAATCCACGGGCGTTTCGGTCATTGAAGCTTGCCTGCCCATAAACAGACGAGTGGCCTGAAAATGGGCCAGGGTCGGGACATACCAACAGTAATGACCCGGGATTGAATGCCCCCCGTAAGTTTGGCCTGGTGACAACCTTACTTCCCTCACAGAATACACTTATTCAAACCTGGATACACATTGTATTAACCTATTGTTTATTTTTTAAAATATAAACTTTACCATATCTTTTTTAGACACCAAATTAAGACTATGAGGCCAGTGCAGTGGTGAATGCATGCCTGACTGCAGAACCAGTGGTGTAACTATTATTTAAGCTCCCCCCGCTGCACATTTTGGCAGCGCACCCTTTTCCCCCACCCCATCACCTTACCCCGCCCCTTACCCCTCCGCCCCCCTGTTTATACCTCCGCCGGTACCTGCCACTGTGCCGCATCAGTCTGCAGTCCCGACTGGGTCTCCCTGCTCTCCCAGCTCCTGCTAATGAAAACTGACACTTAGAAAATGGCTACCCCCATACAGCAGACCATTTTTACAGCCTCCTCTAGCATCCTCAAAAATGGTCTGCAGTACGGGGGCAGTCATTTTCTTAGTGTCAGATTTCATTAGCAGCGGCAGGCACCGGCGGTGGCATTAAGTGGAGGCAGTGGGTAACGATAGCCCCGCAGCCTCCTGGTGCCCTCACTTACTAAGCGCCTCCCCGCCACCGCGGGGGCTGCGGGGCTCTAGGTACGCCACTGTGCAGAACATATTATGTTTTCAGAACCAAGTAAGCCCAACCAGGGGTAATGACAAATTGTACATACAACAAAAATATTTCTGCTTGTGATTGAAGGGCCGTAACTGGATTTTATGGTAATACTGTAGGGTGTTTTCAAGTAGGCAAAGTTCACTGAGTATGGGCAGATGTGGTACAAGATAATTGTATAGTTATGACATGCAATCCTTCAATAAAAAATATTATTTAACCGTTTCCTATATAGCGTAGCAAATTCCATTGTGCTTCACAATTGGAAACAATGATAAAATAAACTGGGTGCTTACAGACAGACAAAGGGCAGTATTTAATGCCGCCGATGAGGGGGTTTCTGCGGCGAGGGTGGCTTGTTTTCGATGAGGATTGCCGCTGTATGTGACCCAGTATAAGGTGCTTGTGCTGTTACTAGGCTTCCTATTGCTTCTATGTTATTGTTTTGGTTGTTTAGAGATTTGGTACCATTTGCTGTACAGTAACAATTTTGTTGAATTAGGGAAGATTTTATAATAGAATGCAATGTCTGGATTTTTAAATTAAATTTTAATTATTTTATTACTATATTTACCTCTTTAATATTTCTTTTAGAAGGGGTATCTGTTATACAATATGTTGTATTTTTCTTAGCTACAGTATTGTTAAGCATTGTGATACATTAAGTATTAAAGTACTATAAAACATCACATAACTGAAGGAAAAATACATGTAGCAGATGTCTAACTCATGCTAAATACAAATGTAAATGGCCAGTGGCAATATCAGGCCTCATTTGTCTAATAATTCCTGCTTTGTGACATTCTATTTGCATACAAATATGTGCTTACTGCAGAAGTCTAACCTGTTGCTATGGATTTCCAACACAATGACAAATCTTACTGCTGGGCATTAGTTACACTGATATAACATGACATGTTCAGAGCTATGTCGTTGTCATAGTTGGACAATTCACATGCATGATTTTGTAAAATAACATTTTAGTTTTGTTTCTGGATTAAATACATTATTACTGAGAGGTCTTTTTTCGTGCTGATGACCATCCATGGACGCAATATTAAATATTTGTTAAGGTCTTGTGTTAGATATTTTGAAGTCCACGTTTATTGTTCTGACATCTAGTGTATATTACTGTCTGTATAAGATCCTTATTCCAGCATAAGGGGCTATTCAATCTGTGCATTCACCTACTCAATGATGCCGTCAACTACAGCATTGAAGTTTGTCAGATCAGACTTTTTTAAGAATCGGAAATGTCCGCGAATTGTCGAATTCTTGGCCATTTTTCAACAATACACAGTTGTTTTTGCCAATCCATCAACTCTCCGTCATTTGACAGCCGGTACAATAAGTTACAACCAGAATAAATTAAAATGGGACGTCAGGACGTTCCAACAGTTGGAATTCCGGATTGAATACCCCCCTAAATCTCATAAAACATGAGATTTTTCTTCATTGCAATTCAGCCCATTAAAGTGTGATTGAATAGGCTATACACAAACAATGGTGGTGTGGAAGGAGCATGCAGGCAGCAGACTTGGGGCCAGATTCTCTAAGCTTCAAAAGTGATAAAATGGAGAGTGATAAACCGGCAGCCAATCAGCTCCTGCCTGACATTTTTTCAAACACAGTCTGTGACATGGCAGGTAGGAGCTGATTGGCTGGCTGTTTATCACTCTCCATTTTATCACTTTTGAAGCTTAGAGAACCTGGCCCTTGATCCTTCTCTGGGATAAATGTACTAATATGGGAGTTCTATTGAAGATGGGACATTGCCCAGAGCAACCAATCCGATTCACTATATGATCTTTTAGAAGGTGCTAAATAAATATGGCGTAGAATCTGATTGGTTGCTATGGACAACATCACATCTTCAATAGAACTCCCATTTCTGTGTGTCCCAGGCTCCTCTCCAATCATAATTCCTTATATAGTGGGGACCCTGAAGAATATATTTACCAGAGTTTAAAGCTCAAACAGTCAAGTTGAAAGGTGGGTAAAATCATTTAAGAAAAATTGATTCCATAATTAAGAATGTATTAAAAAGTCGTTATACATTGTCACTTTAACATTATCAGCTAATTATTGCATACTATTATTTATCTGTGGCTAGGTGTAGGGTGCCGAGCCACTTTAATAAGCTGTTGCCTGTTCTATGGCAGCAGTCACGCCCCCATACAAGTCTTACACAGCAACATTCCAAGAGAGCTGATCTATGGTAGAAGAGTCCTCTGCATTCGTAATCAGACAGAAATATGTCCTTGAGCAGACATCCTGTTTAATATGTGTAGTCTAAAACTGGCAGCACAATATGAAATAAATGTTAGTTTATCATTGTTTGCAAAGCCCACTTGGGATTTCTGGAGTGTCGTACGATGATGAAGTGCTAATACTGTAATTTACGTGAAAGTGTACACTTCTCATAAATCTTTACATATATTAACATTGTGTGTGCTGCTATTTATAAGCTTGCAAGACAATAGCACAATTAAGAGCTGTAAATCTCATCCCTCTTCTCTGTAAACTGTACAGATAGGACTCATGCATATTAAGCTGTTCATTTTATTCTTAAAAAACTATCAAATAATGAAAAAAGACAGTTCGTACTGCTTCCGCATCTAGCAATACATTTTCATTATCTTTCTGAAAGTTAATGTCCATGCCTTTTTCTCAATTATAGAAATCAGAAGTGTAACAGCTCATAAGTATATGAAAAAGTAAGATGAGAGGAGCCTTTAGAATAACTTGATCATTTCTAGTAACCACTGTACAGGCTGCTCCATACAACTGGCCAGCTCAGCTAAGGTTAAGCAATTTGTATAAATTAAACAAGCTGCTTAGATTTGTCATAAGTTTATGACTCACTCAGGCAGAGCATTAAGCATAGTTGCCTACCCTCCTGCATTCTACAGGAGACTCCCTGAAATAGCAGCAATCTCCCTCTCTCCCTAATTGGTCTAGCAATCTCCCTCATGTCACCTAGACCGCATTACACTGTTACATTTTTGGGGGAAAAAGGAATGAGAGATAGATACATTTACATTGAATCATCAGCACCATTTCCCAGCACTTTACCAAGTATAGTAGCTCTTACTAACTGCTTTGGGGCTCATCTACATTTGGATCTAAGTCATCTTAAAGGATTCCTCTCAGATGTAGCAGTACACACCCACGCTTCTAGGTGCAACGTTCATAATCTCTTTTCACTCCATATATGGAACTAGACACGCCCCTTTGGGTGGAGCATGACACGCCCTCTCAATGGGTTGCTTTGCAAAATTCTATTACCAACTATAATCTCCCTAAAACTCATTTTCAAAAGTAGGCAAGTATGATGAAGATATGTTTTTAAAGAGATCTGATAAACACCGTAAAATGGAGACTTCCATTGCGTATTGATAGTTGAATAGCTGCCGGTCACTACTTCTATTTGTATTCCGTAAGATATACAGCAGTTTATTTTACTGATAACAGAATGGATGTGAGAAATAAACTATGTAAACAATTCAGAATTCAAAGATAAAATACGAGGGAATGACACACATACTGTAGCATCATTTGTATTGCTATTGACAGAGCAGATCGTTCTATTCCTAGGCAATAGTCTCCAGGGCTACAGGTTAATTATTGCATTTTCCAGGCTTCCTTTGCTGATTACAAGTGAAGATTGTTGGAAAAAACAAAACAGTCATATATTACATTCTGCCTTATTATAGCTTTATACACCACATGTATTATCTGATGTATTATTAAAATCACAATAAAATATGTAATTTACTAAATGGGACACTTGATACTGTGCCTTCACAAATTGTATTAGAATTTCTTTCTTTCGTATTATTAGAAGTAAGCAGTGTCTGACATGTTGTACAGTCAGATTGGCAAAGCTCTACAGTTACAGTCTCTAACAGCGCAGTATAATGTTCCAAATTAGATGTCTCAAGAGCAAAATCTACCTCTATTATTGTGATAAAGCTGCAGACTGAAGAATGTGGGTAGGATGTGTACTGCATCTGTATCAAACTAGCATTGTATACTGCACAGTTAGCACATCTATGAGAGACTTTACAGACTACTTAGGGCTAGATTCTCTAAACTTCAAAAGTGATAAACTGGAGAGTGATAAACAGCCAGCCAATCAGCTCCTACCTGTCATGTTACAGACTGTGTTTGAAAAATGTCAGGCAGGAGCTGATTGGCTGGCTGTTTATCACTCTCCATGTTATCACTTTTGAAGCTTAGAGAATCTGGCCCTGTGTGAGAGGTGCTTAATTCAGACTTTTTTCATAATGTATGTTTTAGAGCTGGAAGTTTTTAAATGTAGCATTATTTTACATAGAGCAACAATACCATACAGTACTGAAAGCATAATATTTAACTTTTACTAGTCCAAGTCCAATTTGACCCTACAACTTCATACCTCCCAACTGTCCCGCTTACCGCGGAAACGTCCCAGTTTTCAGGGACGTTCCCGCATCCCGCATGGGGCTGCCATTGTCCCGCGGTGGTGGTGGGGAGGGGGGGGGGGCATTTGGGAGTTCCCCCCAGCCTGACAAGAATAGACGCTGTGCACATGCGCACAGCGTCTATTCAGAGCCGGAAAATGGGGCGTGGCCCGAGGATGCATCATCCCGTGAGGCCATCCCCTTATCAAAGGCCACACCTCCTTTTCAGGAGCGCGCATGGCTTTGACGCACGGGAGTCCCGATCACCCCCTTCAAAAACTTGGGAGTTTTTCAATTTAAACTATCACATAACACAATTAATTAATGTTAAATAAAAATGCAAATGACCATTCTAATGTTCTGCTCATAATCCTATTTAATGAAAGGCTAATACTGCATTTTGACAAGCTGGTAACTAGGAGGAAATACTGCATGTGTGATTAGTATATTCTGTGTAATAACTGCAGTTCTGTAAAACAGGTAGTAATGGACAGGTCCATTGTGAATTTGCAACAATGCGCAATGTTTTCTGCACATGCACCATGTGCGAGCGGCCATGGTGAACAGAGTGCGGGCGGTGGGGCGGCAGCGGGTAGTCACACCCATGGAAATGTCCAGTTTTTCATAGGTGTTCCCATGAAAACGCTGGGTGCTCCCATGGTGATGGCCCAGTGATGTGGGTGCCTGGGGCTGGCAGCGGACATCACCGGATATCCGCTGCCCGCCCTGTCCTCAGTCAGGACACACACAAGTTTAAGACACCTTAGAGTTTCTTAGATTTGCATGCGCGTACCACATCGGCGACCATTGAATGATGTGGATGTCGGCCCATAGGCTGCAAATGGATGTTCATTCAAAACACCAGCCTGTACTCTGTGCGGCCCACCCCTCTCCATCATCATCAAGGAACACTTACACCATCATAATGTACACTTGGGGCAAATGATATGTCTGGAAACAGGCAAATGACTGTGGTTCTTATTTCCAATTCTGCATATATCACAAATCCATCCACACATTTTGCATTGTCTTTGTGAGAATGCACCATTACAGCTCAGTTAGGACCCTTTAGTTACATGTGGAGATGCAACTGAAATGCATACAACTATGCATTGCTTTTTTATAATTATATTTTTTCTGTGTATGATCTTTAAATGTCCTGTGATGTATTTTGTGATTTGTTTATTATAACACAAACAGCTAATGGTTGCAACGTAAAAAAATCAAAACCAATATGTTCAAAAGATTATTGTATTTTACTAATGTACCTATTTTTCATGTTTTGTAGACATTTTGTGAGCCCAAAAATATACATAGAATCTGATGCAGTATTACACATATGCCTGTTTGCAGAGGATATCTTGTTTGTCTTTGCGCTGTGAATGTTGCGGAACTAATGCTGGGTACACACTAGGCCATGTGTACCCATCGCAACATCACCCATATATGCACTTGCCAATGCTGGCCCCCCCACTGGGTGATGTTGCGATGGGTACACATGGCCTAGTGCGTACCCAGCATTAGTTCCGCAACATTCACAGCGCAAAGACAAACAAGATATCCTCTGCAAACAGGCATATATGTAATACTGCATCAGATTCTATGTATATTGTTGGGCTCACAAAATGTCTACAAAACATAAAAAATAGGTACATTAGTAAAATACAATAATCTTTTGAACATATTGGTTTTGATTTTTTTTACATTGCAAACATTAGCTGTTTGTGTTATAATAAACAAATCACAAAATACATCATAGGACATTTAAAGATCATACACAGAAAAATATAATTATACTGAAAAAGAAACCCTAAGCATTCATCTTTCATGTAACAATTATAAACAGGCAATTGGATTGGCTGTGCTATTGTATTTCTGGCATGGAAATAGAGTACAGACTGATATAATAGCCAAATGGATGTGACTCACTTTCAGTATATTTTAAAATAAATCTGTGCTGTTGGCATTTCTAATTGATTTCCAGATTCTCCACAGCAGGGTCACAAACCTATACACATTCTTTTTCCCCCTCTAAGTCTGAGAGTTTCACGGCACGATCAATTTCAGCACCTGGAAAGAGAACATGCTCTACCCATTAACGGCTACAGTCAACGAATGCTTCTCAATGCAGTTACACTTAGTTCTTTGTCTTGACAGAATGAATCTTATCATATTCTTTTTGATAGCAGCATGACATTTCCTTCCAAACCAAATGTAAACTTCTGCTTAGAAAGTCCATGCACTTTATCAATCACATATTCTTCTTTACAAGTACTACACAAGTAACTCGTGATTGACACTTCTAATGCACATCTGCCATTAAGTAGTGTTTGTCAAAGTTTTTTTTTTATTTTAGCAACTGTCCTCATTGAGCATTCATGCCCTTTAGATTAATAGATTAAAGTATTTTCTTTTACTTTTCGTCAGTGGTATATCTATATCTATATCTATATGTATACGTTCAGACTGATTGTCCATGTATATGAGGGGGGGGCAGGGCCCGTGCGACACGTCGGAGCGCCCCGGGCGGGGGGGCGCCCTGGAGCTCACCCTCACAGGGGGTCAATGCGGACACCGCCGCCACTATGCTCCCTGGGGGGGGGGTTGGGGGATGAGATGCCGCAGCATGCTGTATCGCTCCACGGGGGGGAATAGAGATGCGGTGATATTCGCAGCTCTGGGCGGGCAGGGGGGTCAGTGGTGTGCGGGCGGCGCTATTCAGGGGCGGGGGTATGGCTGACTCACCTGCTCCAGTCCCAGGCTCCAAGCTGCTTTCTCCCCTCGGCGTCAGCGGAAGCTCTGCTGCTGCTGCTCACCACCACCCTCCAGTGGCTGGCGCCCTAGGCAAATGCCTAAAGTTGCCTAGTGGTGGCACCAGCCCTAGGTGATGGAGATCACTGCAGTGATCAGAGGTTTGAGCAACTTTGCCTAAAGGCCCACATACCCGCTGAGATAGCAGCATGCAATGCGATGCGATACGATGCGTATGCTGCACATACTTTTTGAACTGCCGGCGGATTGCGATGCGATCCACCCAATAACGCATCGCATTGTGCGCTATGGCAGCGTGTATGGGGGCATTTGTACAAAGATGAAGAGGATTAAGTACTTATGGCTTACAATACAAAGCAATGGCTTTATGCCTGAATATAAAAGTGGTCTAAAGTATAATTTAAGCTATTATAAGTATATTAGCAGTTATTAACCACCAATTATGTATTATATTCCAATATACACCTACTCTAATGCCAACTGTGGCATTTGTCTTAAGAAGTAGGTTTTAAACTGAACATTGTCTTGATGAAAACTCTGATTTAGTAGTTTCTTCTGTGTTTAAAAACTTAAATATTATAGTTTAAATAAAAAATGTATAATAAAGTCTACTTGTATTTAATGTTTATAAGAGCTTGCTGAAATTATGGAAGAGGCGCCATTACATATACAAATGCAATTTTGAATTCCACATAGGATTTCTCTTTAAAATGAACATGCATTTTTCAAGGAGTTTCTGTTCTATCTACAGTCAGTATTTACCTGGCAAAATGGCTGCAAGAAAAAGGTAATTCAGGAATTGAAGTGGAAAGTACAGGGTTAGTGAAAAATAAGTTACCCACTTCACTTCAGAGGGCTCTGGAGTGTGTTCTACTGCACCGAATGAAACCAAATTAAAACAGCAGATAAATAAAATGATGCGCTAGTCATTTGTTACATAAAAATAAATATTGAGTAAGCATATTAACCATTTATGTGCAGATTATTGGACATTACAATGTATCAGCATATTAAACATTTATAGTGCCACCTTTTTATTTAACGAATGACTAGCACATCATTTAACTTATCTGTAGTTTAAATTTTGTCTCATTTGGAGCAGTAGAACGCACTACAGAGCGCTCCTCTATAGTGGGTATCTTTTTTTACGATAATCCTGTTCTGTAGCAGGGTTTTATGCTATACATATTTCACAGCCTTCCAGCTACATACCATTACATTTCATGTGACTGTAGTTGTCATGGCAATCACATGACTAATAGTAAATTCATAATAATTAAAAGCAGCTTGATTCAAAACCCAGAGGAAATATTAAAAACTGTATTTTCTTTCATATGCCAGTGATTTATGGTTAAGAAACAGGCCTCATTTTGAAGAGAGAATTGCAACTTTAATGTCAATATAATATACTCTACTAGAAGTAATATAAATCTTCAATAATAAGCACCTAATTGTTTTGAATATTACTAAACAATGGCTATTTTAATTGCTTGTATATAAATACGTATGTTTCAGAAAATCTACAATTCTTATCTAATTTACTATCCAAGATTGTCTACAATTAGGCCTTATTGTTCTTACTAAGTTCTTCAAATCACATATTCCATGAACAAAGGCTTTATCATTTGTTAGAGTTGGTTTGCTGCACAAAATTGGATCATAACAATGCCCTACTTTCTTTTCAGAGGATTTTCAGCACATTCATTATCTCAAGATAAATTAGTTGACTGAAAATAATTTGCTTTTAAATCATGTCACCTCTCCAGTCTAGTGAACAGTCAATTAGTAAGAGCATCAGATGAAAAAAAGTGCCTGTTTATCATAATCTTGTACGGAAGCATGCCAAAATGACAAGTCAGGCTTACAAAAAAAAAAAAGAAAGTCCTTTAGGAAAGAAAATAAAATTGTTTGACTGTATTACTCGCCAGTAAATTAAATGGATGTAGAGACAACATATACAACATTAAGATGAATGGTAGCATAAAGCTGTACAGTATTACACCTACAGCCACATACAAGACTTACAATTTATATTACCTACTGCCATCATGGAGATGTGGTTCCATCCTGGCAGAGGGGATGCCGGCAATGAGAATACCAATACATGCATCCTAACTTCCAGCCTAAAGATCGGCGCTAGTCAATGAAGATGTCAATGCAAGTACAATGACAGCCAGGATCCTGAATTTAAGTTTGCAGTGTGGGTTAAGGTTAGGCTGCAGTGGGGAGGGTTAGCTTTGGGCACTAGTAGGGGACTTAGGGTTAGGTTGCAGGGTAGGGACGGAGGGTTAGACTGTGGAGAGGGATTGTTTTGGTTGGTGGTGGGAATAGGGGTAAGGTAAGTATACTTACCAGTCCCCAGTCAGCCTCCCTACCCTCTATTGATGCAAACATGGCAGGAATATACAAACTCCACACAGTTAGGGCCACGGTAGATATCAAATTTAGGACCTTAGTGCTGTGAGACTGTAATGCTAACCATTACACCACTGGAAATTAACCTGGTAGATGGGTGCATTGGTGAAGTATCTAAAGGCTTAATCAGGGTGCACACACAGCTTTCACGTAAATAAGTGAAATGTTGCTTACCTATCAGCATAAAACAACAAATGACACACAGCCAGAGCACTATCTCACTTTATTTCCCCTCACTATACTGGGTAGCTAAACTGCAAACAAAGTCTTGCATGATTCTTGCATGTATATCACAGGCCTCAGGCTGGCTTGGCTTGCTTGACATATGCTTGACAATTCGTTAAAATTTTTTAAAGCGGCAACAATTTACAAAACAATGACATGTAAATGAATGTAAAATGTTTCAGTTTGGATGACATCCCCCACCTCCGGCAAACATGGACTATGGCCCTCATTCTGAGTAATTAGCTCAGGGGAGCGATGTTTAGCATTGCACATGCACATAAACAGCCGCTTTGTGTGAGCAGGTGCAGCAAATTGCTTATTTGCCGGCCTGCTCGCACCTTGTAGTGTGGGCAGGGGGTGTGGGGTGGCAGTGAGGGGTAGCACCTATGAGAATGCCCAGCGTTTCATGCACCTCCCCATGAAAATGCTGGACGTTACCATGCTAATGTGGCTGTGATGCAGTTGTGAGGGTCAGGCAGCTGATGTCAACGGATGTCAGTTGCTCGCCCGCTTCCCGTATAAGGCAACCACAGATCTAAGGTCAGCAGAGGCTGACTTAGATCTGCGATGGCTTTCAAAGTCATTCAATGGTTGGCAACAAGGGGGAAGGGGGACTTTATTTATGAGGGCAGCATTTAGATGACCGGCAAAACTATGGATTTCACAGCTTTGCGGGTCAACCAGAATGACCTCCCATATTACATCCCAGTGATGGGCTTGTCCTGTATCTGACAGGTAGGGCATCTTCTGGCCTATTCACACTCAAGTCCTACTGGCCTGGCTTCTCAGTACTATAAGCACGAAGAGATTAGTGGTCTTCCTTGCCTCCTTCAGATTTAGACATTGGCCCTTACTGTCTTCCTTACAGACTGGGTTCTTTAACTGCCACTGCAGCCTGACTGTGTGTCCAGTCCAGGTGGTTTAGTAAAAGGCAGATAGAAGCCTCATCTGGTTATAACAGCCTTAACCAGACTGTTTGCAATCTCCAGCAATTAGCTAGGTTAATACTGTACCTGTTTATCCTTACCTGTTTGAGTAGTTTCCTCAATGCTTCTCAAACACCCTTTAATGTACCTCCATACTGCCACAATATATATATATATATATATATATATATATATATATTTGTGTGTGTGTGTGTGTGTTGTCCGGCACTCCTGGATCCTTGGTATGAATTTCCGGGTGCCCACAAAGGTAATTGATATCGATGCAAATATCGCAGCACTCTCGGACTTGTTCCAATTAATACACTATACTACGTTTCGGTCTTTATTAAAACCGTCATCAGGAATAATATTAGTGATGACGGTTTTAATAAAGACAGAAACGTAGATGTTAACACTTGTATAGTGTATCTATTGGAACAAGTCCGAGAGTGCTGCGTTATTTGCATCGAGATATGTATATATATATATATATATATATATATACATTGGTCGAAGTGGAAATTTTGAAGTGGGGGTATGGAAATTTTGAAGTGGGGGTATGGAAAAGTAAAGAGTGAATATAGTGTGCACCTTCGGACACCCCCCTGTCCATCAACGTCCCCTGCCAGACTGCCCCGTTGTACAGGGGTATTACAAAAGCACAATATGCGCTGCTGAGTGATCAGAGAGCATCCTGAGGGGGAAAAAAAAGTTGTTTTTTTTATCTTCAGATTAAAGTGGCGGTATGGCATACCCCCGTATACCGCCCCACTTCGACCACTGTATATATATATATATATATATATATATATATATATATATATATATATATATATATATATATATATAGACATTGTAGGGGCTCTGCACACACTAAATTAACTGATAATAAATAGTGGAGATTTGGTTCGTGAATTGATCAATGCATTTAAGCCTGCAGCCCCCTTCACAGGACCCCACTGTTCTGCAGGTCCTAACACTATCGCTGAAAATGGCTACAATACACATAGCTATCACATCAATGTATATGTATATATGTATATATCGTAAGTGGAAAGGGCACTCACCAAGGTCAAGGTATCAAAAGAATAATTTATTTACATCAGGGAAGACATACCATCCGACAAGACATACCATCCGACGTAACATAATATTTCTGTCTGCAATAGACCATCATCAGGAATTATACAGCCATGGTAAACTTAGTATCAGATAAGCAACCTGGCATCCACCCTCCCGAGAGGATATATAAATAAATAAATAAATAACAGTTTTCCTAATCAACAAAGCAACAAGTTCAATTAAAGCTAATCTGTCTTTCCTCTCTGAACCACAGTAAAGGCAAAAAAAGAAAACTGCAAAAATGAATAAATAAAATGAATACAAAACTGATATTTACAAGATAGCATATTGTGAGCCTTTAATGTTTTAACTGTAGAACAAAACATATAATTATGCATTATTTGTACCTCATCTAATATACACAATGTTTCATTGTGAAGACTAATTGATATAATTCTTGTCCTTGCTTCAGTATTCGGCATGGCATGTTATAAATAATTTAGCATTTTATTGAGACTATTACTGTAAATGGCAATGTTCTCTAAAAACATAAATTTACTTGATCCAAAATATATGCAAGTAAACTATTCAGTTTCATAGTAATATCTAAATGACATTTTATGGAAATGTAGGATAATAACATTGCTAAATAATGTTCTACGGGTACAGAAGCAATCCATTCTTTTTCTCTAGGGCCACTATATACATGAATGGTTATTGCATACTCTGTAGTACATACCTTTTATACCTGTTCCACACCATGGCCCTTATTCTGGTTGGTGCGGATATGTCCGCGTGCGTTTGTTCCACCGATGTTTTGTGTTTGCGCATGTGCAGATGCATATCTGCGCATGTGCGAAAGGGACATACATCCAAATTCCGCATGAATTGTTTACACTACGAACAGGGGGAGGAGAGGGGCGTGAAGGGCTGTTTGGCCTCATTAACATATGCATACGCCGCGCGTTTCATGGGCGTTAGCATGAAAACGCTGGGCGTACGTATGGTAATGCGGCCGTGACGCACGTGTAGGGGGCGGACATATGACATTGCCGGATGTCAGCTGCCCGCCCAGATCCCTGCTTTTGCACGGAGAAATGCCCGAGTGGTCTGAGCTCGCGGGAGCTGCCTGACCACTCGGTCCTGCTGCGACCATCGAATGATGGGGGAGGTTCCCAGAGATGGAGGAGGTGTATACATGAGAAATCCACTCATGCTCCGTGCGGTCAGCGGCTTACCGCATTCGGACGGAGTGAGCGATCCGTACGGAAGGCGGGGTTTAGGACGCACGGTCCTGGTCGCATATTTGGCTCCGGCCGCACAGACCAGAATAAGGCCCCATAATTTGGTTCTGCTGACACTGTTTAGGCTTTATTTTTGGTGACCTTTTGTGAACCAGTATATGACATTTGCTGCCTCTTTTTTGTTCCTGTATCGAATAGTATGTTTCCCAACTCTGCCTGTCTGCCTCTGATTATTATTAATCTTACCTGTCTCATAACTCTACACACTTGCCTCTGGTATTTGCTGAACTGGCCTATGACCTTAACATCCCTTGTGCCAGTGGTCATGGATGACTGTACTGTATAATGCCCTGCTTCTGCCAGCATTCTTGTAGTTTGGTTACCTTCTCTATTCTGTTATCTGACTTTGTTCTGCATATTAATCAGCTCTGAGCTTTTCTAGACTTCTAGACATGCTCTACTGTGTGTACAGTATATAGCTATAGTCTACATTTCACATTCATTGTTAATAATGTTCTTTACTATTGCAGTGGGGTGTGATACAGTATATTAAAACAATAATGTCTAGGTTGACATTTACAAGGTCGAAACTGGAAAAAAGGCCAAAAGAAGCAAAAGGTCGCCAAAAAAAAAATTAGCACATGAAAATGTCAACATGAGTTTTTCACTTTTTTTGGTGACAATGGATTTGCTTGCCACACTTTACCATTCACAATCACACATAGTCCACATAGATGTAAAGTAGGAAAAAAGATTTTAAAAAATGTAATAAAAATCCCCCCAAACTTGTGTCAACCATAGCAATGTTAAAATATTATTTGTTTTAACCTTTTGACCATGTCAACCATATGTATGTATGTATGTCGACCATATGGTGTCACCCTAATGACCGTTAGTCATCCAGATATTATTACAGTGCTACTCTTTGATTTAGTATGTGTTCTGCATTGCTGTTTTAGTTCTACTCGTGATAACCTGCAGTGCCTCCTAACCTGCAGTGCCTTCTAACCTGCAGTGCCTCTTACCTAAAAGGGTTTGTCTATTACTTGTAATAATCTAGCTGTGGTTAGACAGTTTTGCTTAATCTTAGATTAGTTTTGCATTTGGTATGGCAGATTAGAGGGATGTTTATTGTGTGCATTCCTGTGTCTCTTTTTGGGTATCTGGACTATAGGCCCACAGTTATTAGATTGACAGTAAATAGGTCAACCACAATTAGTTGGCAAGGTCAATAGGTCAAAGTGGTCAACATAATTGTCAACATAATTGTCAACATCACATTTTCAACATGAGTTTTTCACAATTTGTTTTAATTATTTTTTCATACTTTACCATCCCCTTGTAATATGATTAGGGATGGTAAAGAATGGCGGTAAAAGTGAACCATGCAAGCAGATGCGGTGGTAAACTTAATGGCGGTCCATGTGGTACAAGATACAAATTGACATCCTTCCCAAAATAAAAACATGTCAACATTTTCATGCGTTGACCTTTTTCCATGTAGACCTTGTACATGTCTATATTTTGGGGTTGACCTAGAAATTGTCAACCTAATAGCTGTAGACTATGGAAAAAAAAAAAACTAATTTTGCCATCTGGTATTGAGATTTTGTATTGTATATTCTGTTCTACTCACAAAACATATAGACCAAGACTTGGCAAGAAAAGCAGCCAAGCCCATCCTGGTACCTACAGCAGGGTCGCCACTAGTAATGTTAGAGCCCGGGACTGACCGGCAGCACCCCCCTCATGTGCGCCGGCACCCCGCCTCCCCCACCTCAATTACTTACCAGCGGTGGTGTTGGCGGCGCAGCAGCATCTTCTCCCGGGACTTGGGGCTCGAAGCACTCACTGCACAGTGCAGCCTGCAGAGCGCCGAGCCCCTCTGTATTCTAGGCTCTGCGTTCTGCAGGCTGCACTGTGTATTGTGCGAGCCTGGCCACCAGTGCCGGGTGAGGGCATTTGTGCGGTTGTGGGGGGGGTGATGCCGTGCCACTGTAAGCAGCTGCCTGGGCCCCTCCAGAGGCTGGGGGCCCGGGACAGTTGTACCCCTGGCACCCCCCTGTCGGCGGCCCTGACCTACAGTATTATATGGATTGGTATTGTAGAATTAATTCTTTTTGACACTTTTTTTTGTACATACTGTCACTTGCAAAGTAATATGTTTCCATTTGGGTAACAGAGAATTCAGATATTGTCTGCGCTGCAATTAGGATTTGTCATATACTGTAGCAGTGAATGGGATCACATGCAATACATTGTATGCAAAATGACTACATATGATGTATCTTATGCAATCCAGCCACCAGGGAACTGCAGGGTCAGTTGTCGGGGTATATGGCCACCTTTAGATACTGCAAATGGTGGGCATCAGATACCATCACATGAACAACAAATACAATGTTCAGCTTGAAGTGGCTAAACTGATATCTCCGCACTATGTTGTATGATTGTCCAAATATGGTCAGTCTGTGGAGAATATTGTCCTCAATGGATGACAGCTTTAAAACCCTCTATGTGTATTATATTCAGAGGTGTAACTCCCATATGCAATGGAATCGCCTGTCTCCAGGCTCCAAGCACATAAGGGGCACCTGCATGTACAGAAGCACCTGTGTGGTTCACATTCAGGTTCAGGTGTGACCGCTGCTCTTCCAACAAAGCTCTGCAGCACATCCGCTGTTACTACAGAGTTAATTGGCTCTATCCCAGGAGCCCTGCCAACACCTGCAATAGGGACAGAATTGCTCCTGCCTGGTACCAGTCATCCTGCACTGCTGCTAGTGATGGTGCACCCACCACTGCTGGTCTGTGAGATGGACCAGTAAATTATTGCATGCTGCAAACAGCTGAATCTCTTGTGCCTGGACCTGACCCATCAGCTGCTGTCACATTGTGGAGCTGATGCCCTTAATATGCTATCTATATAATTAGGTAATCATGTGTGGTTTATATACAAACACTCATACTGTACATTCACACATCGTATTTATTTACTTTTGTTTAGGGGGTGGGGCACCAAACTCCAGCTTGCCTCCTGGTGCATGGGAAGAACTTACGCCTTTGACTATATTTGTTAATTTGCCAAGTAAACAATGTATTGTGAATGTATTGTGAATAACCCCAAAAAATAATCACATGATCATTTAGGCCAGGTACACACATTTACGACTGACAGTTGGGCCAATGGTTGGGGTGGTTTCCCTCCACTCCACACCATACTAAATTGCCAGTACACACCAAGAATTGTAATGAACTACATCTCTTTGAATAGTTCATTACACCGCACAAGGTCACACACAATATCCTCTGGTTGGTTGTGGTGCAGAGGCAACCCTAAATATGTCACAAGTACACATTAGGCAATCAACATGGTCCAATATGGCAATATGTGCTGATATCCACTGTGTACCCAGCCTTGACGTGTTGACGTTGAGTTTATTTCAAATCCGTTATTCTCTTAAGAGCAGATAATAAATAATGAATGTCCCCTCCATATGAGGCCCCACTCCCTCTGCCAAGGCTTTGTCCCTTTTTGGGGGGCAGCTGCTCCTCAGGAGCGTCAGGTCCTGCTTGTCATATGGTGAAAGTTGGGAGGAATGTGAGAGGATATGATTTAGCTTTTCTCTTCTGTTCATTCACTTTGCTTTTTATTAATTGGTAAAAATAAACTATTAACATTTTCTATTTTTTGAAGGATTCTTACTTTGTAGCATTTTTTCCACACCTGCCTAAAACTTTTGCACAGTACTGTACAAATGTCGGATAAAGTTCAGAAATAAAACAACTTTGTACATACAGTTTGTAGGGTAAAGTTTCATAAGCATTTCTAAATAATGAGTAGACTTACACACAATTATTAATTTATGAAAAGCTATAAGCAATGCATGTAACTATGTTAGTCCAAGTGATTTTTCCTCTGTTCGGCTGCATGCGAGGGGATGTGTAATTGTACACATCGCGAGGATTTACTCGGCGGGGGATCGTTCGGTCGGGCGGCAAACAGGTCTGAATCAGGCACTTAGACCAAGTGCTGGGATCTCTTGCAATATTTTGGATTTTCATTGCTGAAGATAAATATGACAACATGTGTGGACAGGTGTCATGCCCCTTTGAAGGTTTATATACTGTCATTTTGGAATCATAATTTTACTTATTCTAAAATTGTAAAAATGGTCAACTTTATCAGATGACCAATTTGATGCCTGTGTAACATTCTGGGCAGCAGCTACTGCCTTGTGTATGTAATTTCCACTGAGGCCATCTGGTGCAAGTCATGTCATCAATAACAGTTACCCACAGAATACATTTATATAGAAATGTCAAGTGGTTTAAATGTTTAATTTTCATTAATACCCCTTTTACACTGCCACGAAACCCCGGGTCTTCGGCGGGTCAGCGGCGGTGTAAATGGGACACGCCGTGTCCCTTTACACAGGACTTCTACCCAGGTCCTGACCTGGGTAGAACACAACTAGGATCTGGGTAGAGGGCGGTGTAAATGGGTACGCCAGGTCATCCGACCCAGCTCCCTTTTACATCAAGGTTGGACAGGGGGCACAGACAGCCTGTGCTGCTGTCTGCTATACTCTGCAGACAGCTGCGGCGGCATCATAGGAGGTGAATGGATGCCTGTGTGTGGCATCCATTCACCTCCCAGATGATGGCTGGGGGTGTACGGGAGCTGGGGGCAGCTCAGCAGCTTACCTTGGTGCTGGGCTGTCCCCAGCATGGCGATCAGCGGTCCCGGAGGGGATCATCGTGGTCCCGGCGCTTGGAGATGACATCATCTCCAAGCGGTGGGCACCGCAGTGTAAATGGTGTAAATCCCGGATCCGGGATTTTTGGTGCAATAGTTTGTATTCTGTTTTTTTTTTGTCACTTTATTGTTATTTAGTGCCTGCCTTTGATCAGTCATAGTATTGTTACTTAACTAATACAAGACCAAACAGTTACCAGTTAAACCCACATTTATGCAACAAATATACATTTTTCTGATACAGGGCCAGATGCAGTAAGCTTCAAAGGTGATAAAACAGTCAGCCAATCAGCTCCTACCAGCCATGTCACAGACTGTGTTTGAAAAATGTCAGGCAGGAGCTGATTGGTTAGTTTATCACTCTCCATTTAATCACTTTTGAAGCTTAGTGCATCTGGCCCTAAATCAGCAAATCTTAGCATCTTGTGTTTTCTTTTGTTTATTTTTACTTTGTTTAAAGCTCATTTAGAATAATGTAATTTCTTCCTATTCTGTACCTTTGTTAGGCTGTTGGCAAAGTCACATCCAGCTATTTTTCCTTGCGAAAAGTTGAAAGCAGAACAATGCCAATCTGCCTCGCAGCAAACGGCAAATCCCAACTTGCTTCTAACACAACTGCTTATTAACCTGCCATAATAGACAAATTCATTAAAAAACAAAACAAAAAAAAACAGCAATGCAGGTGCAATATTCTACTCAGATTGCCAGATTGTAAATCAGAGGGACAAAGAGCCGAGAAATATAGATGTTTATAGAGAGTTTACAGCTCCTGTCCCACAAAGACAGCTGTAGAAGGAACAGAAAGTATATGATGTATTGCTACATTATAGAAGCGTAATGAAGCCCTTATACAGAAATATTAATAACTTCAATGGTGCAGTCAATTACAGAGATAGAATACCAAGTCAAATAAGCAGTTTCAATATACATCATTAACTCTAGGATATATTTTTAGCACAACTTTTGATATATAGTATAATTATAGCCCAAACATCTGATTTTCTGTCTGTTTATGTTTTTCCTATTTGGAAATAAAGAAAACACTCCATGATTTACCACTTTGTAGATGGCATAACTGTGAAAGAGAACTGTTACAGAACTTTCAGTTTTTACACATGTTGTCTTGCCAGCAAATGAAATTGTATTTCAGGATGAATCCAAAATAACACACTGCTTGTAAAGAGTACTGCAAGAGAATACAATGACTAATTACAGTAATTAGCAAATTGCAGTTTATTATTACAATGTGTCATGAATGTCACTTGTACAAATCACAGGTATAATGGAACTTTTTGTTTGCTTTTTTTGTAAATCACTTTTAATGGTTTATTTTTGGTTATTCTTTCATGGCTACTCAAGTACGTAATGCCACTGTAGTAAATGTAACAGACACTGGCACTTTCCCAAGTGAGCAACAAAAAATAAACAAACAAACCAACTAATGATATTGATTTCTAGCATTATAATGCTGCCAAGAATTTGTCTGTGGGTGATACACACACACACACACACACACACACACACACACACACACACACACACACACATACAAACACACACACACACACACATACATACAAACACACACACACACATACATACAAACACACACACACACACACACTTGTAGATGAGGGGGACTATGGGGGTTATTCTGAATCACTCAGAAAGACACAATCACTCTCTAATGGACAAAACCATATGCACTGCAGGTGGGGCTGATGTAACATGTGCAGAGAGAGTTAGATTTGGGTGGGGGTGTACTTCAAACTGATATCTATATTGCAGTGTAAATATAAAGCAGCCAGTATTTACCTTGCGCATAAAAAATAAAACACCCACATCTTACTCTCTCTGCACATGTTACATCTGCCCCACCTGCAGTGCATAGGGTTTTTTCCATTAGCGAGTGATTGTGCCTTTCCGAGTGAATCAGAATTACCCCCTATATTTCAGTAAGTTAATAAATATCAAGAAAATATAATTTAGTAATGAAAAAGATAACGAGTCATAGTAAGTTGGTTGTAGAAAGTTTGATAGTAGGGTTTATGCTGACAGATTAGCATAGGTTTCAGCAAACAGTAATAAAAAATGCTGTATTTCTGTTAATGTCCATGTAATATACATTAAGTAATGTTATTTGGCGTCAACTATATAGGTAGCATGTGGTTTATATAGTATGTTCTATGTTTGTATATAACAGTTTCTGTGAGTGAGGGGGGGATCGCTACATTTTCAGATGAATACACTAGGATCGCAGCTCAGTAGGGTGCCTCATATAGGATGGCGCCCTAGATCAGCTGCACCAGCAACATCTATAAAACCACATTCTAAGAGACTCACAGAGCAGGCAGCATCAGTGTTGAGGAATACAGCGCCGTGTCTGGCACCATACCGCACTACAGAACTGTGAAGTAACTTAAAAAAAAAAAAATGTTCCCAACAGCCCTTGCACCTGGGCAGCAAAGGTTGTTGGGAGTTGTAGCTTATTTTAAGTTTCTTTACAGTACAACACACGCAAAATAAACTACTGCTCCCAGAAGTACTTGCGGCTATGCAGAGAGGGCTGGTGGGAGCAGCAATTTATTTAGCATTTTTTTCACAGTACTATAGTGCGCAGCAGTTTTAGACACATTGCTTTGGCACGGCCTGCTCGGCAAGTATTTGAGCCGGTGCAACCAAGGGGCAAATCAGCAAAGGAGCAAAATATGTAAGGGGCACCACTATGTGGGCATAGTTTGTAAGGGAACAAAAGCAGTGGGTACAATGTGTAAAGGCACTACAACTGTGGGCAAAATATGTAAGGGGCACAACTATGGTTGGCATAACATGTAAGGGGCACTACTATCGTGTGTAAGGGGCATTACTATGGTGGGCTAATGTGTAAAGGCACTACAAAAAGGCTTTTCCCATGAGACCACACCCCCTTCATTTTTTTATGTACAGGCCTTTGGCATGTGCAAAGTAAGTCTGTCCTCATGCCAGCCTGGCTTAGTGGTCATTGTAGGGCTATCCAATTATAGACTCTTTTTTTGTGGGATGGGGAATGTCTTAAATACTTGATCAGTTTTGGGTGATAATCCATGGGATCCAGAATAAGTTTCCAGACCCATGTGTTATTATAGAGAAAAGGGTTTCCAATGGCTACTTATCTGGGATTTTGCTTTGTGTGCCACAAGTTAGTATAAAGGGAAATCATGATTTCTTATTGCTGGGATTCTGTGAACATTATAACACTGTACATGGATCAAGGCCTGCATATTTAGCTTAGATCAGTTACAGGGGATTCAGCATTGCTTACATCTCAGTTGCATGTCCACTTACCGCTGTCTGGGTGTACAATAACTTGGCAACAATTGGAAATTTGCACATAGGATAAGTTTGCTGTGACTGAGTTATAAGGGTATCTTAACTAAATAGCAACAAAAGGTGGAGCTCTAAAAAATGGACCAATCGGTTAATTATAAAATAACTGTTTTATGTACCAATCTTGATGATATTCACAAAAGTCCAAAACATAGATGTTACCTTCTGATATTGATATATGTTTTGCCTATTCTAACATCAAAATGGATTCACCCAGGGGAAATTGAGCATTTCTAACCATCAAAGAGCTCTTAAAAAGGACACCAAATGGGACTCCATAACAATAAGTACACAACCTTGATTCCCATACTATCTTAATGAGTATCATGTATTTTTAGAATATATGTAAAATTGTTATTTGTCTTATTTTTATACCCTATCAATTTGAGGATTTCTAGTAATAAATACTGTGCATTATTTTATAATGAACCGATTGATCCATTTTTTAGCGCTCCACCTTTTGTTGCTTTTTGTACCCTTCTTAGGGGTTTGACACCCCCCAGTAGGAGCAGCTTGACACAACACCCTATCAGGCACCTGCTTGCCTTTGGCCGTGAGGCTAAAAGTGAACCCTCTATACACCATATCTTAACTAAATCTTCTAAAAATGAAAAGCGGTGTTGTTGCCCATAGCAATCAATCAGATTCATAATTTTTATGATGCAATAGAGAAATGATAGAATGTGATTGGTTGCATGGGCAACATCACATCTTTTAATTCTTTCAATTTTTATATACTTTGATGTTAACAGAATTGCAGGCTATTCGGAAGTAAACTCTATTTAGAGCCATCTCCCGCAAATTAATGGGGGGGGGGGGGGGGATGTGGTTACATACTGTAGATGCTGTTGAATCAGAATACAGGTGAAAATCTACATTTATTTGACAATGCAGAAAACAGCCACTTTACATGCATCTCAGTAATAGGGATTTGTGTTTTTTACTCTCAATTTATGTCCCATTCATGTCAACTGACTGTGTGCTTTCAGATTACTCCCATTCTCTTCTCATTACTCTTGTGTCTCTTGAGTGGTTCTTGACTGTCAATCTATCCAGTCAGATTCTCTGAGAGCCACCTGTTTCTTTTGACTGTACAAGAAGACTTTGCAAGTGACGCATGTTGAAGTGCCTGTCTCTCTAAATGTACAATCATGCAGTCCTACACAAGTACCTTCGGTATCACCAGCAATCACTGTTTAGCACACAACTGGTTTTACATAACTTCTTTTAATACACATTAAGTCACCCATATGTTTTAATTGCTAACTTACTTAAACATTGAAATAAAATAAAGACACGGACAACTGAGTAAAGTTGGAGATTAAAAGGTCACATCCCATATTTATTAAATTATATTCATTTTAATTGAAGCCAAGGTGGTGACCTGAGCAGAGCTCCTCGGTAATGGCTTGCAACTAAAATTGCTTTATTAACCAAAATGGGAGTGGCTTAAACCACCCCCTGCACAACCGTGCTGGGTAGAAATGATTTCCCCTAAACTGTCAGAGTAGTGACCGACTCGCCTTTCTCAAAGGGGAAATGCTAGTCAAACTAGTTGTGCAACAACTTGAGCCACCGAGGAGCCCTGTTCTCTGCCTGCTGTGGCCTATATTGCCGAAATGGCTACTATTTCTTAAAGCCATTCCAATGAAAAATGTAATCCATACAAAAATAAAAAAATCTTCTTCAGGGCAGGTGGGTGGGATCCACAGGGAGAGAAATAGCAAGAGGAAGTTGTCACCTCAGGCTGGAATTTATGAAACTAACTAAAGCCCTGCCCATAAGTAATTGCTATTGGACACGTGTCTGATTGACACCTTGAACTATCCAGTGACCTAAACCTGACCCCAAAAGCTACAAACTTCCAGCACGTTCTCAATAAAACAGGGAGCTTATATACTTTCAAGCTTATACAGCTCTCAATTCTTTTAAATTAAACGTAATAACATATAATTGCTAACACATACATTGCTGTATGACCATTTATTATCACAAAAGACTAACATTTTACTAACTACCTACTTTGGAAAGACATTATATTTGTATACAATAAATTACTTTTTAAATATATTTCTAACTTAATTTCTCATGTTAAATAAGAATAGTTTAATGTATGAGTTTGTGAAAAAATATAATTATTGCAGTGATTATAGAGCATCTCAACTGAATAATTAGGTTTAAATTTAGCAATTAACTGTTAAAGTACCATAGCTTAATGAAGAATAAAGATATCAGGGAGTTACAATATGAACAGGAATTACATAAGGAAATTAGTGAGATGGACAAAAATGTATTTTGCATCATTTGGTTGCTGATCACTAGAGAAACAAAAATCATTACAAATAACAGGCCAGCCTTTCAAAGGCAAAAATCCTATTGTATTGTAAAAATCCTACTTTCCTACATTTGAGAATTAAAATAAAGGAGATTATAGTTGAGGGGGTGTGTCACACTATGCCTGAATGGTATGTCTAGCTCCACCTTTAAGTGTGTACATGACTTAGTGATTTTTCATGTGAGAAATTTCTATACAATATTAGTAATAATTTATTGTGGAAAGTATTTATACTAATATTACTGTCTGCAATATGGGGTTTCTTGATTGAAATTATATATGTGCTGTGAGATTTATTTTCTTCTACTCAGAACAATATACTATACATGATACATGTGATGCCTGTGCAATAAATTCCAAATGCAATTTAACCGTGTGTGAATAAGCATATACTGTACAGTAAGTTTTGTTTCAGTGGTGTATTAAATGCTTTGTTTGGTGAACAGTGGAATGTTTTCAACTACCTATATTTAATGGATGTGCGGTTTTCTATTACGTTATAGCATTAGCCAAAATGATGGACAACATATACTTTAATTAAACAAATGTTTTTAACTTCAAGATAGATTACTGGCAAAAATTCTTACCCTAAAGGTGCCCACACACTAGAACGTTTTTTTGGCCGATTGGCCTATTTCCGATAAATTGGCCGATATATCATCCGATGTTTACCGATAAACAGACGAAAATTGTCCGATTTCGGTCCGATGCGCGCTCTCGTGGATCTTTTGCTAAATCTTTTGATCTTACATGCTGCATGAAAGATCAGAAGATTTAACAAAAGATCTATAGGAACGCACATGGGATCTTAAGAAAAATCTTTGGTAAAGATGTGTGCTTGCCTGAAATCTTTTCTCCAGGACGGACAAAAGATTTGAAGGACACACATCTTATGATCGCAGATCTTTCTAGTGTGTGGGCCCCTAAGTCACTTATTAGCAGCAGAATGGATGAGCACATATAAGAAGACCCTGTGGGATCATGTGCTTTTTATCTCTCTCTTGGCGGTTACCAAAAGAGGTAGGGGTAATCAAAGTCATTAGCAGGAACAATTGAGCAGCTACAGCAAATCACAGAGTCATCAGCAGGGATTCCTGAGCAGATAAAGCAAATCACAGTGATTGCAGCAAATCACTGTCATTAGCAACACCACTTGCACAATCTGAAGAATTTGGGAGCTTAGAATTACAATGCATGACAGCAGGAAATGAATGACGAAAACAGGAGCATCCTGCAGAATGCAGGAGGGTAGGCCACTATAGTAAAACTACAAGTCCGAACATAATCCTGTCAGCAAGCAACTGAAAAAGCATGTTGGGGGCTTTTGGTTGTGCACTCACAGGAGAGTCACATGATATCCAGATTTAGGACCTTAGTCAGGTTCCTTTGCAGCAGGGCTGCGTTTGCACAGAGACCAATGTTGTATTCGTGCGCATATCTGTGTATGCACGCACCCAACACAGTGGGCGGAGGGCAGACAGGATCGTGGGGTGCCGGCCAGCCCTATTAGCATATGGGAACACCCAGCATTTTATGGGCATTCCCTTGAGAATGCTGGGCATCCTCATGCTAATGCGGGCATGATGGACAAGTGGGGGGGCGGGCAGCTGACCTCACCGGACATCAGCTGTCCGCCCACTTCCCATGCACAGCGACCATTGAAATATGTAGGAGGTTTCCCCTGCCCTAGAAATGGATGTTTCTGTTTAACATCCATTCATAGGCAGGGTTTGGTTGATTCGAAAGGGTGCAAATTCGCATCCGAGTGAATCAACCAGAATAATCCCTTAGTATATAAAGCTGCTAGTTTGGAAAAGAGTATGGATTTTTCAGGTGCATCTAAAGGATTCAGTATTGAATCCCGGCGGTCAGGATCCCGCTGTTCAGAATCCCGACGCCGGAATCCGACAGCCGAAATCCCGACGAGGGGGTGACGTGCATCCCGGCATTTCGGCGGTCGGGATTCCGGCGTCGGGATTCTGAACGCCGGGATCCCGACCGCCGGGATTGTTACTGCATCCCCATCTAAAATAGGACAGATTAATATGGCGTACAACAGATATTGGTATGGTTATAAAGGCATACTTGTATAGTGGAAGTAGGCTAAATTTCATTAAAAAAATCTTGATTTTTTAAGACCATTTACATAACTGTGAACAGAACAGTTATGATCTGTGTTACCCAGCCAGAAGCAGTGATAAATAAGCTCTCAAGCTGTTCACATTTTTATGTACATAATAGCAATAGAGTATATTACACATGTGACTGATTCAAAATAATGGATCTAATGCTGTCTACATATGGTGAGCTTTGACATTAGATTTTGACTATATATTCAAAATCGCATGCAGATTGTATGCAGTTTGTATGCAGATCGCACAGGTTTTTTACCTTGCGATCCTGATACACACTCCCGTGACAGCACAAACCGAAACCCAGATAGAAAGGGCAGCAATGACTATATAGTGCAAATCTAATGCAGATTGTATGAATTGTATATAAATAATACAGAGTTAGCAAAGATTGCATAGCACTCGAATCGGAAGTCTAGCAAGGAAATATCACCGTATGTACACACCATTAGATTCCTAAAAAGATACAAAACAGGGCAAACAAAGTAACCTAGTGACATAATGTATAAACATAAAAAGTGTAGGCATAAATAAAGCATGTACCCATTGAGATAGTGGAGGGGTGAAACAAATGTAAGGAGGGCTCTGCTCATGAGAATATACATTGTAAAAGGATAAGTGGTGGGTGGTTATTTGGGAGATACAAGGATGAGGGAAGCCCTATTGGGTAGGTTAAAGTAAATAGGTTAGATAAACTGTACAAAACCAGCAAATAGATCCAGTAGAATTATTATGGCATAGTGACCTAAATGCCAAACAAAATATTTATACTGTTCATTCTGTACTGTCCAATTATTTAGCTTTTTGGTCATGTTAGTCTAGCATACAAGGTCTGCTTAATGTCTTTCACAAAATCAACACCATCAGAAAGAACAAGCTTTTGTTAACATTCACAGCTACAACTTGGCACTACTGTATATTGTATAAATGACAGTTCAGTTATTTGTTTTTACACATTTTCAACAATAAAAAAGTTATTACGGTAAGGCTTAGCGTCCTTTCAAACAAAACTATGTAACCCTTCATCACCAGCAACAAAATTGACCACTTTCCCTGTAGCCATCTTAAAGCCTTTTGATTATTTTTCTCTACTATATAAATATTTTAGCTTAAGAAAATGTATTGTATACTCCCTAGAACAACATGCACCAAGGAACAAATCAATTGCCAAAGATGAACAAATGTAATGTATATTAATGTTTTAAATCTATAAACAACCACATCACACAACTTTTTGAATCTGGAAAATGTGTTTTTTTTTATTTTAACTTCAGTAAATTTTAATACATAGGTAATATTACACAATCCACAATTTTCAACTTGATCAACTTGACTTGGTCAGTAGTCCAGTTATTTGGTTAACCAAATCCATGTATTGGTCGTAAAAAATTTTTTTTAAAAAACTTTATAACCAATGTGAGTGGCCAGTTTAAATGTAAAACTTATACTGTAACAAAAACTTTTGCCATTTGTATGTTAATTTATTTTATTATAAAATATATTAAGTGCAAAAAGGAAAATAGTAAAAATGGGATAGATGCTATAAAACAATGAATGAAAATATTTATAACATCAATTGAACTGTCAACATTTAATTGATTACACCACTGATATCACCCACCCACCAAAGACTGAACAATCTCTGATTCTTCTCTATTGGAGACTGCACTTAGAAGGGCATTATTCTTCCCCTAAGGTGAAACTGCAGTTATTACAGATTTATTGTACTTTGGAATTATTGGCATAAAGGTATTGTAGATTGTGAAATGCCAAAAGGCATTCAAATCTCTGTTGTTCATGATCTGATTACAGCATTGAAAAAAAAAGGGTTGCACTGCTGATAGCATTTTAGAAATAATCTCTAACCATAGACATGTAATGGATATAATAAGTGTATTTTTACTTATTTTGTACTTTTCGCTTTAAAAGTTTATCTTAAAAAAAAAATTATTTAGCATTCAAATTACTCAAATGTTCCATTACTATGAAACGTATTCAGGTTTGCAGTTCAATAACTCACTGATAGCTAAAAATAACATTTTTTTCTGTAAATAAATTTAAATTTTTTGATATCTAGTATGTTTGAAGTTGTAAGTCATTATAATTAGCTACTGACCACCTCAATGACTATACCCAGTATAGTTTCAAATAACTTACTAGCTTTTTATTGATGCTTCTTATTAAATTAGATTTCACATATTATGTTATTGTAAGGTGAGTAATTATTATCTCTACTTATACTAGCTAAACTGGATCTACTATAACATGGCTACATTACCTGCTTCATAATTTAAAAAAAGTGTTAATAATGACACCAGAGATTTTATGCAAATGGGTACAAATGCAACCGTTTGCATTGACACACCTGTGACAATTCCATAATATGCACACTGAATTCAATGCTAGCTTCTACCTAGTAACCGCCCAGGAATGGTTCCAGTTGATAGATCTACAGTGTCTATAAAGACAGTTATAGGTATACCCAAAAGTTCAATAAGCAATTGGTTGGCAGTGTCAAAATGTGGACAGCGTCAAAGGGTCAACATGCAATATGTCGTCATGCAATTGGTCAGCAGATTCAAAATGTAGACAGTGTTAAAGGGTCATCATGCAATAGGTCGACAAGGTCAAAATGTTGACATTAAAAAGGTAGACATGATTTTTCATGAATTTTATTATACGCCTTGTTGTTACTTTACCATTCATGTCAGCATAGAAGGGAGAATAGAATAGTGTGCCAAGCGTAGTAAGACACCAAGAAAAAGGGAAAAGTTAAATAACTGCGCTATTTGAGGAAATAATTCACCGTATGGTATTAAACAATTTATTACTCAAATAAAAAATATTTTTGAAAACATATTAAACATGATTAATGTATACATACATGATAATATTTTACTTAAAAGTGCCAATACATGGCTGGCTGGAAATGCAAATATACAAATTGCAGATGGTTTAATGACCCCACTTGATTCTGGGCAGAAATTGTATGGATAGTGCACCCCGCTTATCCTTTTATTGGGTGGATCCTGTTGGTGTTAACTCCTTGGACACTGTGAAGGAGGGGGGAGAGAAGCAGTCAATGTCACTCACATATCTGGGATATTCACTTCTCCAGGTTGTTCTAGAGGTGGTCCCCATGAAGTGGTATGCTGTCTTTCGATCTCCTAAATAGTCCCCAGTTGGAATTAGGTCCACATTTTTGGAGTCCCAGGTTCAATGATGGGTTGTCCGGTTTTATAATCCACGGTCCACAATGTAGCAGGATAGGGGTGTCAATGTCTAACGCATTTTGCTGGGGGGGGCTCCCAGCCTTTTCCCTTTTTCTACGTATTTATCGGGGACTGACTAACCCCATTTATAACTGCTGCTTGATTTGGACAAAGGACCATACGCAGCGCCTGTGAATTACCCTAGTGGTAATATACTATTTTCTTCTGTAGTAAGACACCAAGCCTGAAGTATAGAGCAAGATAAATTTAGCGTTTTGTTGCAAATATGACTGACCTGATTTGTTCTTTAGTTATACTGTACATACTTAATCAAATCCTGATCAGTGCATTAATAGTGTTTATTTTTCTAAAATGACCTGCCAAGAATAATTTATAAAAGTAATAATGTAGAGGAAACTGACAGTTATAGTTTGTGTCATAAGCCAAGAAAGCATATGCCAATTTATAGTCTTGGAAAATGCATCTTCTTGCACAATATGTATACCAGTATGTGATGTAGACTCTCAATGCTTATGTGTAATTGCTAATGAATTAAAGTGTGTATAGTTGTTGGTTTGGATCAAGCAGTTCCTGTTACATAATAATTTTTTTACCCTCTCACTGATTTAGCCATTGAAATGAATAAAAATGAGAAATGAAACATATTATATCTGTCCCCCATTTACAAACATGTTACTTTATTTCAGCCATATTGTAAATAAAATCAATTTCAAAATATAGATTTTTTATTCAAATACTATTTACTTAAATCACACTATTGTACACTATTGTACAGTAAATATCATCCTACTTTATTCCCTCTTATATTTAGCACACAGTAGAGGGTGCTAGAGAGGTTGGTTAGAAGTAGCATAAGGGTTGGGTGGGTAAAATTACTTGCTGTCATCCATCAGAATTTCGACCATCGGGATACCTTAGCTGCTATTCGGACTCTTGGGATTCCCAATAATACTACTCCCATCTATCCTAGATAGTTACAAGTAAATTAATAGTAATTGCTTACGGTGGGTATAGGTCTTGAGATCAAATGTTTGTAAAATAGTAATTGACAGGATGACAACAACAAATATCAATGCCAGACACTGATAGATTATGTCAACAATATAGGATTATTACAGTCAGAATGTCAGCACCACTGATCAGATATTTTGGACATGACACTGATCTGGTAACAAAATATAAATTGTGTACACAATTTAGCCACATTTCATGTTTAGAAATAGATGTGAATATTGGCATACTGTACTTCATATGCTTGTGAAAGGGGACATCAATGGGGATTGAAATCAGATGGATCTCTATTATGCTCATCTCTGAATAGCCCGCAATTCCATATACCCGCCCACTACACATTAATGGCTCACTATTCCTATATGCGAATGCTAAATTGCCACAATGTTACACCCACTAATATGCAACGGGAGATGAGCTATGATGTTTAGGACAAAGAATTGCCTGTAGTTGATGGAGCAGCTTCTGATTCATTATTATGCTTCTTATTTACTCACTATGGCCAAATCTATGGAACTTGCTTCCTCTCACAGATCAAGAGGCTTACATTCTAGAATCCTTCAAAATAGACTAAAGACTTACCTGTTTAACCAAGCATTTCATCAATGCCCCTTTAGTTCCTAAAAAAATACTACCCAAATTGTTAGTTCTCTTTTCTGTTAAGCTAATTGTGTATCTTGATTAAATTTTACTTAGATGCAAATGTAAATAACTTAGAGTCATATTGGGAGAAAAGCTCTATACTGTATACAGTAAATAACATTATTATTTTGAGGTAGAGATGATCTGGCACCCAACTTATTCTGTTTTTGATGCACAACCACAACATAAGAGCACCTGTTCCCACACAAGAAAATAATTTGCTGTAAAGCCTTCATAAGCTGGGACTCCTTAGATAATAATTGCCCACACCCATTCTAATCCTAATAGTTGATATTGCTATATGAAATTGTATTCATATAGCATTATGAAAGGACTCAAGGCGGTTGAGCTACCCAGACAGAGAAACGCATCAGCGAGGAAATTAGCTGTCTACTCATTTATCTCATGCAAGGAGTTACAATAATATGAAATATCAGTTTAGGGAAAAGTTTGAAAAAAGAAGATGAAATAAAATATTTAATTCACAAACAGATCTTAATATAGAAATCTGTGTATGACCTTCTCGTAATGTCAGTTGAAACATGAATAACATACAGTATGTAATGCAGAATCACTTATTTGTCTGTTTTTAATGCCATTTTTTTTTTTTTTTTTTTTACAATTGCTATGTACTGCATCAGGAACCAATGATAAGGGTTTGAGATGAATATTCCATCTTGTTTAGTGAACATCACTGTGAACAATTGTGTATTCTATTAGCTGAAAATAAATTACTTTGAAATGAGTTCTGCAGTGATGAGCAGATTGAAAATACTTTTATTGCAATAGAGTAACTAGAAGAACATAAATACAATAAATTGAACTGCTCATAAATAATAGTAAGTAACCAAACCTAGTAACATACAGTAACAGCATGTCCATGTTAAAAAAATATAAATGATAAAATGATGACATAAAGCTATAGTAATGTTTTAATAAAAACTGAAATACTATTGACAAAAACCTTTTAGTATTTAAATATATTAACAAATTATGAACGTATTTTCTATTTATTAAAACATTACATGTATCTCTAAAAGCTGCCTCCCATCTTTAACTGTGTCACTCACCTGTCATGATATGTAGAAGTTTTTCATTATATTCCTGAACACACTAAGGGGGGTAGTCAATCTCCCACAGCTATTCCTGATGGGGGATATGGCTGAGGGGCCCTATTCAATGCTGTCTTCCTCAACAGCATTGAACAGGGCTTCACAAGCAGTCGGGCTCATTCTGCCGAGAACGGCCAGGAATTGACGAGCTCCCAGCTGCAGCTTGCCCATTCCTGGACGCTTCTCGAGTCCACACCCACTCCTCAACCCACGGCAGGCGGGACATTGAATCCCGCCTGCAAAATCGAGAGCAGACCGAGAACAGAACAGTGGCATGGCTGTTATGCCAGCCCGACAATCATGCCCCAACATTGAATACCCCCCTAAGTATCAAAATCGGAAACCAGCATTACTGTAGACCAGGCATGTCCAACGTTGGCCCTCCAGATGTTGTGAAACTACACATCCCAGCATGCTTTGCCACAGTTTTGCTATTAGAGAATGCTAAAAC
Source organism: Crinia signifera (assembly GCF_055691185.1). Taxonomy (NCBI): domain Eukaryota; kingdom Metazoa; phylum Chordata; class Amphibia; order Anura; family Myobatrachidae; genus Crinia; species Crinia signifera. The sequence continues at coordinate 256,012,103 of NC_139218.1, forward strand.
TATTGCAAAGCATGCTGGGATGTGTAGTTTCACAACATCTGGGGGCCAACGTTGGACATGCCTGCTGTAGATATTCATTCAATTTCTTTAGCTAATATATTGCAGTAGATGCACACATTTTCTTGAGTCATGACTTGAGTCTCTCCAAACAATTATTTTTCTTTTAAGTTCAATATGGATATTAAATTACTTAGGATGCTACACTTATTATGAATATTGACTACTGTATATGCACTGTTACACAAAGTAGAAGTAAGCACACCAAACATTCATGTATATGTCACCTCTATAGTAAATTAAAATGGCTTGGTAATTTAAAATGCAATTATATTTTATATGATGTAGCAACCAGATAATCAACTGCAAATAGCAAATTAACTATTACATACTATACATTTTTTTTGTATGTTTCAGGAGCTTTATCATATGTTTATTATGGCCACGAACTGTTCAGGTTGATTGGTTCTAATGTGAATATCCTGAATTCATAAAGACACAAAGTGAAGAATTTTGTAAATAGAACAAGGCAAACAATTTTTTTTTTAATCAAACATTGGGGCAGATGTATTAACCTCTTCAGTGGCAAAAAATGTACGGGCTGTGCCTCAGTGCCAAGTCTGGCAAGCCCGGAAAATTCTCGGCATTGCCCCACTGTTTACAGTGCTGCTGAGTTCAATCACTGAACTCAGGCAGCTTCGTGCTGCCCGGCTCCCTCCCCTCTGCGGCCCCTCCTCCTCCCCCTCCCCTCCGGGTTTTGTATTGAAGTCTCCGGCACCAGTTTATGACAAGCCGGCTGCCGGGGACAGGGACGCGGTGCGGGGGGGGGCGCAGGTCAAGGCAGCCGCTGATTAACAGTGCAGCGGCGCTGCCCAGACCCAGGGAGGTAGTGGTGGTTTTTTTTAAGGGAGCGCTCCCCATAAATAAAACTCGCCCAGTGGGGAGCTCTCCCCCCCCCCCCAAAAAAAAAACGCCACTGAAGGGGTTAAGCCTTAACAAGAGATAAATGCAAGGGTGATAAAGAGAGATAAATATCAAGCCAATCACATCCTAACTGACTTTTTTCAAACACAGCCTGTAACATAGCAGTTAGCAAGTGATTGGCTGGACGTTCCCTGCTCCCACCTTTCTGCATTGATGAAAATGCTACTCCTTCCTCCTCAATTTTGCTGATTCACAGCATATGTTAAATAATCTCACTAATCTCAACAGAAATGATCAGCATGCAATTAATGGAATCAGGGTGGATAACAAAATGCTAAAGTTTAGGTAGGAAAACCAACAATGGAGACCAAACAGTAAAGCAAAACCAATCACAGTAGCCAGAAAGGTGAAATCATTTTCAGTTTGAATAGTTTTGTAATATCAATATAATTCAAAAACACAATCATACACATTTTGTATCTTCCTATTGTCTTTTTATAGGAAAGAGTATTTCTAAAATATGTTTGTGTCAATACATTATAAACATTGAAACTCATAAAAGTAATAAAGAAATGTAAGATATAAATCAAGCGAAGCAAAGTAGTTTAGAAGAAAAACTTAACTTTAAATTAACAAATACAAAGTCATACTGGATTCAGTGTTTGAAGTAGCATTTTTACTGTTTTCGCCATGGACATTTTTTCAGGTGGATCCACAAAACTGAAAAAAATAATTTTCCTGAGTCAATAGGACCCAGAAATGTAATTGATGTACAACTAGATCAGGGCTGGGCAACACCGGCCCTCCAGATGTTAATGAACTACACATCCCAGCATGCCTTGCATCAGTTTCAGCATGGCCACATAGCAAAACTAATGCAAAGCATCCTGGGATGTGTAGTTCATTAACATCTGGAGGGCCGGTGTTGCCCAGCCCTGAACTAGATGCATGCATGCACATAAAGATGTGTGTGACTACAAATTTAGTGGTTTGTATTTCTCTTTTAGCAAATCAACCCCCTCTACAAGTTTACTGTAAACTATTTAACACATTTTAAGGTCTGCTTTAAAAGTTGTATAATGCGGTATTGTGACATGTTTCCCTTATATATATGTGAATGAACGTATAATTTTAGGAAGAACATACTGTAGGTTGCCAAAGGAGGATGGAGGCAACTTTACTAGAATCAGATTGCCGCATCAGATCAGGCCAAGTTAAGTGGGAGCTAGGAGCACACATTCACTTCATGTTACAACTGCATGTAAAACAACATTTTGTGTTGTGAGATGAGATATACAGTACATATGACCATTGCATATGGACTGCATGAATTTTCTATTGATAGTTCTTGGGTTAGTGGTTGTCTACAAATCCCTTTTCCTCAGACATTAGGACCTGCTTTTTATGGATACTCTTGAAGATCCAGTAATCAGGATTCGTTTTGGTCGTGTGACATCCTTACAAAGTTTGAGGAGCATTTCATGAAGCAAGTTTTTAATTCCCCCAGTTTGACTAGTTATTTAATACTTAAAAGTTTTAACAGTCTATTAAGAGAAAGCTAATATAAAAAGGTGTGAGTAATTGGACCAAAGTATGGCTGTAAGTGCTAGTAGACACGAATATTGAGTGATATTTTTTATTTGTTTGCAGCAAGTTCATTACATTTGGAAACTTGCAAAGGTTGTGCAGAACATTTTTAAAGAGTTAATTACTAATAAGTACATCTGCACAAAAGTGAAATGTTCTTTCTATCAAATATAATGTGCTTTAAAGCTCCCTTTACTGATATCTGAAGTATAGAATGTATAGAAGGGATGCGGTCAATTTGCCGGCGGTCGGGATCCCGGCGTTCAGAATCCCAACACTGGAATCCCGACCGCCGAAATCCCGAAACTTTCTCCCTCCGTGGGTGTCCACGACACCCATAGAGAGAGAATAAAATAGCGTGCCGTGTCATCTATTCCCAATGTCTGCTTCTCTCCTCATATCAGAAGATGAAGACACGCAAAGAGGCTGGAGGAAGTGGGACAGCCATAAGAACACCAGAAAGCTGCTCTGAGCCTCCTCCTATTCTGCCGGCGGCAGCAGTGCAGCATGCAAGACATGAGGGTTGGCAGAGGAGATTCATCTACTTTTTTCATTGCAGGGCTGCCGCTGATAAAGGAAGGATGATGTGAGGTAGACAGTGTGACACTTCCTGCCTCTCATGACCCATCCTCTCCTCAGTGGCAGGTCAGCAAGTCACTCAAGCTGTGTGAGTGACTGACTGTCCCTGCACTCCTCACTCACCGCTACTCCCCACTTCCAGGCCCCATATCCCACACCTGCACTATGGAGGTGGGTGGCAGCGGAACAGACAGGGGAAGTAAAGCTATCTAGCCGTGTAGCTGGGTAGTAATTTTAACCTGACAGTCGGCAGTCCCATGCGGTGCCCCACTGTGTATTTAGCTCCCACAGGCACGGACGACATGGTAATGGTAACTTTTCCCAAGTCTCCTTCACACTCACTGCAAATGGAGCTGCAGCATGACTGACAGCACAGGACGCACTTCTAATTGGTCAGAGCACGTCCCAAGGGAACTGGACTGTATTTATTTTAAATCCTCATATTGAAGTGGCAGTTTAGTAATTGGCTCCACTTCGACCACTGGGCAGAAGGCTGAATGCAGCCTGAGCCAGACTGCACATAATAAGACTACTGTTGCCTGTGTGCATTCCAGTTGTGGCACAGCATAGTGGGCGAACAGAGGCAGAACTGGTTTTGCCTCCAATTACAACTGCCAGAGCGTAGTTCTACCCCGTTACGGCACACCTTAACCCCTGCAACCATGGTAGTATCTAGATCCCCTTCAGTTTTGACAATTTTCTTATCATGCCCTGGGTCCACGTATACCTGGAGGGGGAATATAAATCCGTGGCGAGCGAAGCGAGCCACCGTGTCCGAAGCATGTGTACCGAGCCTGCGAGGGTACAATGCAGCTAAAAAAAAAAAAAATAACGTACACCTAGGTGAATTACATTTAAAATAAAAAAACTTTGTGAGGGCATCTAACAACTTCAGCCCTCACTGAAACTCACATCCTGTATTCAAAACTGAAGGGGATCTAGTCTCTTCCCTGCAACCATGTCAACATGATTAAAGCTGATAAAATATACTGTAGCAAACCTAAACGTTCACGGTATTTAGCTATATATAAATCTCTGCTATAAGAATAGGTAAAGGACATGAAAATATTTAACATTCACAGAAGCACATTTGAGAATCAACATGTGGAAATTAAACATTTGCTTTAAATTCCTGCAGAAAATAAGATTCTAAAGTGTTCCATACAGTATTACAGATAGGAATGCTGGGCTATTAGTGTTTGTGCTCTCATGATCATCTGTCAGTAGTGGTAATGGTTTTATAGCATGCCTATGATTCGCTGGTTTAGAGTATTTTCCTAATTTTTTTCTCCTTTCTCTGTGGATTATTTAGATCATAACAAGAGTATAAAGTAGGAACATCAAATTTGGATAATTAATTCCTTATTAAGGGATGGAATAGTGAATTAGAGTTTTACTATCAGTCATAAGTTTTTACTAGAGGCCATGTACTGTGCCCATTAATATGACATGAGATTAGTGTTTCCCATTGTATGCTCCATTTCTTTTTGTTCAATAATGATAAATGGCATAGAGCTTGATTGTTTGTCTACAAGACCAGACTTTAGCTTAGCTTTAGACCGGGCATATATCTTTACTTACAACAGTTCATTGACATACAGTACAGTATATTTGTATGCTGATTATGTTTGGTTTGCTATCAGCAGTACTTTATGATATATCAAAATTATTGATACAGACATTTCCAGTTACGGATTACTGAGATGCAGAGAATTGTATCTGATTTGCATATAAAGTAAAAATAGCATTTTATTAAAAGTTTAGAGTGCTGTTGACTTTTCAAGGGTGCAATGGCATCAGCAAAAGGTGCCATATAGAAGTGTATATAGCTAAATGATTAAAATTTAACAAATGCAAACTATAACATCCATGTACAATTACTAAATAAAAATGACACAATTTTGCATGTAGCCCACAGATGCTGGGCAGCTTTATTTTTATTTTAGATCTGAATTTGGACATGCCACTCTCAAGTCTATATCTCTCTGCTCATTTTGAATCCTGTGCATCTGCAGTACAACATGGTGCACAGTTACTTGCTATATTTTTTATAATTGTTTTGCTTTACACCCCCACCTCAATATCAATACCAAAGTATTATTTAAAATAGGAACAAATGTCCTTCTACAGAACCATCCCAAATTACCTATTATTTATCCACATATGGAGATTCACTTGCCAAATCTGTTTTTTGAAGTGCATTCAGGGTTGGACTGGCCCACAGCGGAACAGGATAAATATAAAAAAAGAGAGAGCGCACTGTGTTGATCAAGTTTATATTTTTACTGGAATAATGAAAATTCATTTAATACATTATAAAAAAACAGACAAACAATAAATTACTAAAAATATGTGCAATAAGCACTAAACATTCATTTAAAATTCGACCATGAACCTTATATGATTTAACCAGTAAATTTAGTTAAGCCTTAAGTTGAAGCAGTTCTTAAGGAAGTCAGTGTAATAGTTCCTTTTTTAGCGATATGTGCAGGTGAACTGCTGATAGCTATCAAAGAAGTGGTGCTCCTTTTTTAGCGATATGTGCAGGTGAACTGCTGATAGATATCAAAGAAGTGGTGCTCCTTAGTGTTAAACGTAATTTTATATTACCATTTGCTTCCTGCGGGTAGGTGCGGCGGTGATCTTATTTCCATGCGGTTTGAGCAGTAACCATGCATTATATTACCAACATAACAGCTTGATATGAAGGGACATGGTTTCCGACTTTTGAACTGCTAAATCAACCAACAGGTGTTCTAGATTGTTGCCTTCCAATGATTGGATAGGCCACCTTTTTATACCTGGGCTGATCACTTACAGACCATCTTCTGATGAAACCGTCAGTAATAGGAGGACGGAGAAACGCGTCAAGACGTATTCTATTCCGACCGTGATTACCATCCAGACTGCCTTATTGTTCACATCGTGCTTCCCACTGTTGGACTGCTCCTACAAACAGCTAAAGGTGTACCATCCCAGTGACCGCGGCTCAGGTGCGCACAGACGTCCTACATCATCTGATCGTCCGGGTTTTTGTCCACTCTCCAGCAGCATCAGCTCCCAGCGTTAGCTCTCTTCACATCAGAGCCACGCTGGTTGTCAGCAGACAGCTGAGACCCGTCCTAAGACGCCTGCTCCCGGTACCGGCTCACGCACCATCGGAGCAACACCGGTAGTAGCGGGTGTCCGCATGGAAATAAGATCACCGCCGCACCTACCCGCAGGAAGCAAATGGTAATATAAAATTACGTTTAACACTAAGGAGCACCACTTCTTTGATATCTATCAGCAGTTCACCTGCACATATCGCTAAAAAAGGAGCACCACTTCTTTGATAGCTATCAGCAGTTCACCTGCACATATCGCTAAAAAAGGAACTATTACACTGACTTCCTTAAGAACTGCTTCAACTTAAGGCTTAACTAAATTTACTGGTTAAATCATATAAGGTTCATGGTCGGATTTTAAATGAATGTTTAGTGCTTATTGCACATATTTTTAGTAATTTATTGTTTGTCTGTTTTTTTATAATGTATTAAATGAATTTTCATTATTCCAGTAAAAATATAAACTTGATCAACACAGTGCGCTCTCTCTTTTTTTATATTTTTCTTTCTTGGTTAAAAAGACTTTGTCTTTTTTTGGGAGCAGCATTTTTTGAGCTGTTTACCGTATAGATAAAATACATATATATTACATATATTAATTTTTGCGCCTGATTTACCCGTTGGGTAATTTTTTCTTTGTTTCGAACAGGATAAATCCCTGGTGGGCCCCATTGTCTGGGGGCCCTACTTCCTCTTGGTCTATGGTATATTTTCAGCAGTGCATCACAACTATTCATTTGAGGTGTGGTACGGGATGATGACAGGCAGTATTCTGACGGTCATTAGACAGACATTGGAATCCCGTCTGGGTCTCTGATGGGGCAGGGTGAGCTCTACAAAGCCCCTTACGGGCTCACTGCATTCACCATGATTTGAGCTTGGTGGCTCTTTGCGCTTGCCAAAGGTTCTATTCTCTCTCCATGGAGGGTCATAGAACCAACAAGGGAGAATGTCCTCTGTCGAGATCCAGACTGCCGTGCTTTTAAAAGTTGGGAGCCCAACATCGGCCTACTGACAATTGGAATCCAGGCTGTCGGAAGGCTCTCTGGTACCCATAAATCTGGTATCCCTATCACTGCATTTCCTGGTGGGCCCTTCATGTCCTAGCCTGACACTGAATCATTTATATATCTCTTGGGGTGAACAAAATTAACTTAATTTACTTTAAAAAATTAACTTTTACAGTATGAATTAGATTTCTCCTATCAATTGCCATTGCAGGATGGAAAATGTGATCTACTGTATCTGAGTTTTCAAACAGCTCAGCAAAGCACCCAAAACACCATGATGTGCCTATTAAATGGAACACCTTTATGTACATAAATAGCCACCATCCAGTTACCATCCAGGAATACCCAGCACATTTCCTATAGAATTCTAATGGTACATGTTAGTTTACAACTTCTCCTAACTTTCTTGCCTGCCCCTCATTCTTTTTCTCTAGGGTCATTATCTCCTGCCCTTAACTCTCTTTGTCCACATCCCCCATTCCTTCCTTTCCCTTTTGTTCCCCATTTCTCTTCTCTCTTTCTCTTTACTTCCAGTACTCCATCACAGGAAAGTCGTCTTCATGAGTAGTACTGCCTCCATCCAGTTACCAAAATGCTACATTGGTCACATGGGTGCACATCTGTCCCAATATTTAGCGCACATGCATTCCTGGCAGGTTACTAGTGACAGAGGCAGGTTCCCAATCTGTGCACATCTGACATGCACATGCCCATGCACCAATGTTAAGATCTCATTTTTAGAGAGAGTGCAAAATGATTTCTCTGACCAAGGTCATGCTGATTATAATGGCATTATATAAATCCCTTTCTAAATACATTTTACAATTTTACTTAAATATGTTATACCATTGCTTCAGTGAAAAATCTAAAATGCTATCATTTACACTGTCTTCTTTTCACAGTCTATTATACAGTCATATTTCTGATGACAGTGTAACTGACCATGATTGATTAGCAGTATAGAAATTAGTTTTTTATACTTTCATATATCCATAGACATATGCTCCTAATGTAGTAGCTAATCCTTGCTCTCCATAATGTTTTTGTTCTCAATGGGTTTTTCAAGGCTGTAATTTGTTGACAACTAAAATATGATCAATACTTAGCAGAAAGCAGAAAATTACATTTTTATTGTTATGGTATGTTATTTAACTAAGTAACATCAATATAAATAAACAGAATAACATATTTCATTTAAAGTATTTTGGAACAACCTGTAATAAATGATTCCTGAAGTGCATAAGGAACAGCAGAGTTTGGGAGGGAGCCAGACAGACAAATAAACTTCACCCATCGCCAGGAAGGTTTGTCGTATAAAGAGCTATTGTACTAGTTCAAGAGCTAGCAAAAAAAATTTTTATTATGTTCAACCAGAGAATAGATGACAGCTGACGTCTACCCTGCATTCAATATCACACAATTCATGGTACTTATATGTTAAGTGGGTGCCCATTAAGCTATTTGCTTAGTTTTACATGTCCCCTCGTGGGACTCGCTACGCTCGCCACGTTTCGCTCGCTGCGCTTCGGGCTCGGTGGCTCGCTGCATCAGCTGCAAGTGGAGTGCCGGTTCTACCGGTTCTAACTACTAATATATATATATATATATATATATATATATATATATATATATATAAAAATATATATAATAGATCCAGATAAGTAGCACACCTTCCAATCTCGAAAGCTTACCCTGGTGCCCTCCAAATATAAAATGCTTGTTTTTGTACAGTATATAGATGAGATGCTTTTATTATCTTCTGAATGTCTAGGATAAAGAGAGATAAACAAAGAGCTGAGAGAGTAGTTCCAATAACAGGCAAAAATGATGACCATTTGGAATTGTGTTGCAAACCTCGGGTCAAAGCCGGAACTTACTGTAGGAGAAAGAGAGTTATTAGTCGCAATGCCAGCTGGGACAGGCTTAATAACGCTATTAAGCAGAAGAATTGGAGCCCATATTTGCTGATTAGATTGTGATTTATAATGTTATAGTATGTATTACCCACTGCTATGGGCAACACCATCTTTTTAGAAGTTTTAATAAATCCACTCCTAATGATGACTTAGGGGTCCGTTCTTAATGGGCTGAATTCGTCCCAGTCCCTGATGTTCGGGTTCTGCACATGTGCAAACCCTGGAAGAGAACGGCTTCTGCGAGTTTCACACTTGCCGGACCGTTCACTCCAGGAGAGGCTGACATGGGGCTGTATTAAAGGAATGCCCAGCATTCTTTTAGCATGCCTTTTAAAAAGTTGGGCGTTCCCCTACACAACCTGAATTCGGTTATCTCCGGGGAAGGTAAAAGTCAGTCTAGACTGACTTTTATCCGAGAACGGGAATACAATGATTTGATAGCCATCCTTGCGGGCGCATGCGTGGGGATGTGTATGCATACACATTCCCTAGCATGCAATTACAGGGAATCCTAGCAGGGGGGCAGGCGACCAGGTGGGTGGCATTAACCTGTTTGCTAGACTGCGAATGCAGCCTAGCATACAGGTCTGAATCAGGCCCTAAGTTTCATGACCAAGATGAATGCAATAGGACACTTGTATATATACAGTATGTATACAGTATATACTGGACAAATTCTGCACCCGATTGTTGTTCACAGAGATCCCACTGCCGTCATCTTACAGCCATCGCTTATATGCAAGAGCAGATAAATTGGGACCATTGGACCCCTGAGCAACCCTTGCTGCCTCAGACATAGCAGTTTTCCTAAAATGCTAACGCCTCTCCAGCCGCACATGCATTTGCAGTAGCTGAATATGGCACATCCAGGCATGCATTTCCCAAATGCTTTCTGCATTTGACTCACTTTGTGAATAAATCTGCAGTGCCTACAAGATCACTTCACTTCACATCTAGGGGTTATTTAATAGAACTAGAGAATCTGAAAGTTAGATAATTGGTAAGAAATCTCCAGTTTTTTAAAGCGGCAATCCTTTCCACGTCAAAATCAAATTGGTTTTGCAGTGTAAATGATTGCCGCTTTAAAAACCTGGAGATTTCTTACTACAGTAAATCTCTCACTTTTTATTCTCTCATCCTTTTAAATTTCCCCCCTACATTGAATGCACCTCTGAATTAGGCCCTGTACCCTTACTGCAAACATAATGCACAGCACAAAAGATTACTTTCTTAAATAAAGATATCTTTGTTAAGTAAAAAGATACCAATAAAGACTCAGATCTCCAATTAATCTTACCTTCCATTTTAGTCTCACAACACCAGAGCAGTTTTAAAATAAAAATCAATTTTAGCTATTCCTCTATTATTGTAAAAAGAAAACTTAATCACCAAAATATCCAGTCTGGAAATTGGCTGCACATATTTCATAAAACAGTTACATAATCTACCATATTCATCAATAAAACATTCAAACTTCTAATAAAGCCTAATTACATCAGATTGTTTTATTTAAATGGAATATTTCAAACTGGGTGCACTGGATACAATGCCTTACCCATAAGCAAAATGATCATTGTTTTATACGGTGTTGTCTGTAAAGCGGTTTTAGTCAAAGACTAAATTTATTCTTGTACATTATTTCACTGTGCAAACACCATGACAAAACAGTAAATTAGATTAAAATGATTGATCTCATTTTATATTTTGTCATGGAAAAAATGGGTTTGTATATTTACTCTACATCATATCTTTTAAACTAATCAAAAGTATATAGAGTAAAGTTGGCCATACATCCACAGATTGATTGTCAAATCTGACTGGTTGGAAAAAAACACCTGGTAAAATCTGAATGACAGTGTTTGGCAGTTTTCCAGCATTTCAAAACAAATGGTCAACTGTCATGTGCTCTCATCCATTACCAGGTTTTTGTTCCAACCAGCCAGATCTGACAATAAATCTGTAGATGTATGGCCAGCTTAACTGAAACCTTTTCTACTATTTTATTTTAAGTATTTATAAATACCTGCAGCCTATCCATTACTCAAGTTGCCTAACCCTAACCCCTGTACTTACCTTCAAGATCCATTAAGATTCTGACCATCAGGATTGCTCTGTCTCTATTCTGACTGTTGGGATCCTGACTGCCTGGATCCTGACCACATACCATGCCTTCATCTTGGATGATCCATCACTATTGATCACGACACTTAATTGCTAAATAATTATTACATAGTAATGAATCAAGATTCAGAGCTAAGGTTTATGCTCTACTTACATTTTTAAAACTATTCTTAAAATCGTCTGTCACAAGGCATTCTTCAGGTTATGCTTATATTATTACTTTTGGTACTTGTGTATTATAGCGGCGCCCATCGCATCGCATACCAAAAGGCATGCGATGGTATGCGATGCGATATCGCGCGATGTTGTACAATGTCATACAATTTAAAAATTGTATGACATTGTATATTACATACAATGCCATACAATGCCATACAATGCGATGCGATGCAATTAAAAATTGTATAAGCACCCTCCACGCCACCCCCCACTATAAACGTGAACCCGAAGCGTGGCGAGCACAGCGAGCACGCGAGGGGAGGTGGTACGCGTCCTACGACCTTTTTTTTACCCCCACTATCCACGTCGGCGTGAAGTTGAGAATAGAAAGTGAGCCCGAAGCGTGGCGAGTGGACGCGGATACCTGTGAAGCCCGCGAGGGGACGCGGATACCTGTGGATACTCGCGGGGCTCGCTGCGCTCGCCACGCTTCGGGCTCGGTGGCTCGCTGCGCTCGCCACACTTTATATTCTCAACTCCACGCCGACGTGGATAGGGGGGTATGAAAAGGTCGTAGGACGCGTACCGCCGCCCCACGCGGGCTCGCTGCGCTCGCCACGCTTCGGGTTCACGTTTATAGTGTGGCGGGGGTGGCGTGGGGGTGCATTTAACATTGTAAGCACCCATTTGGCTGCTTAAAAGCACCCTTTAGGGTGCTTATACAATTTTTCATCGTATAGGGGGCAAAAAACGCGTCGCATCGCATGCCATCGGGTGAATGGCATGCGATGCGATAAAAACATTGTACGACCAACATCGGGGGCGCCGCTATAATACACAAGTACCTTACTTTTAGACCAACGAAATAGACATCTGGCCACAATTTACTGTTTATAGAGATGTAAAATGAAAAACTTACCAGTCCAGCATGTTCCTATTTACCTGACTTCCATACAACTTTCATTCATTAGCCTACATGCTGTAGTATTCAGAAGAAAACACTTTATACCCCCTAGCAAGCAAATGCACATTTAATGGTACTTCAAATACACTTGTGTAGCTTTGTGAACAATCGAAAGCCATCAGTGATTATGTCATATGCCATTTCATGCTTGTTAATAAGGTCTTTTTACTTTTAGATGGCAAATGAATCTGTATTTATTTCAGTTGCTCAGGTCAAGTGAAGGGATATTTGGTTTTCTGTACAGTTTTTGAGGTCAAAATAAATTGCAAATGGTTGTTGGTGGTAAAAAAAATGTTTTGTTTAATGCACCATCGCTAACCCTTTATCTTCTAGTCTGATTTCTGTCCAGCTATCTATTTTCAGTTGTACATATTATTTAAAAATAATAACTATGCTTAATGTCACAATTGCCTATTCTCCTGAAATGTCTGGGATACCCTACATTTAACATTAATCTTTGGATGCCTGGGAGGACATTGGGCCTTATTCTGTTTCACTCTCAGAGGCAAATTTTTTCTCAAATGGACAAAACCATGTGCACTGCAGGTGGGGCAGATGTAACCTTTGCAGAGAGAATTAGAATTGGGTGACTTATTTTGTTTCTGTGCAGGGAAAATACTGACTTCTTTAGTTTTATACTGCAATATAGATCTCAGAACCCCACCCAAATCTAATTCTCTCTCCACAAGTTACATCTGCCTTCCCCACAAAAATATACTGGTAGGTTAATTGGCTTCCAACAAAATAACCCTAGAATGTCTGTGTGTACAAGGGGTTAGGGGGTATAGATAGTCCCCTGGGGTAGGGAACTGATGTTAATCTTCACCTATACTCTGTAAAGTGCTGCAGAATATGTGTGCGCTATATAAAAGAAACTTAATAATAATACATCTTTGTAATATGCTAGAAGTACTGTAAGTGATTAATAATGTGACCAGTTAACTTTTGGGGGCCATAATTAATGTTTGTACAGTATGCAATGACAAATGTTTACACAATGGAGTAAATATCAGCAGACTACACATGTTCTGTGTCCTCCAAGGTACCTTTGTGATCAGTAAGGTTTTTAGTGCATAGTGATTGACAGAAAAGGATTGTTTGGGGGAAGTAATGGGTTGTAGAGGCAAAAATACTAGTGTGTCATGGCCATTTTTGGGACATATATCTGCTTTGAGCTGTGATCATATACTTGTAGAAAACACGGCACCAGCACCATAACAGTCTAGTCTGTGCAGTCAAAGGTCTACACTAGCAGTTGACATTCCTTGCTATTTCAAACATTATGCATGTGTGTACACAGTTGCAAGTGGGTTTGTGATGGCTATGATGGACATCTATCTTCTTTCCTTGGCTGCTTCTCCACTTGTGATGATTATGAATTCTGTAGCATAGACATTTTCAGTTGCTTAGATAAATGCATAAAAGATGAGTTAGGGGCCTAGCCATGCTACTGCGATTATACGTTCATCATACCTCTGCAAGTGTCCGTTTCTAGGGAGTGATCCTATTGGTTGTTATTAATATACAATCATATTTGCAGAAAAAGTAATTAAATATATGTTTGTGTGTGTGAATCAATGGATATCTGTATCAATCATTCAATCAATCAATCAATCAATCAAATCAGTTACTTATGGATACTCTAACCCCTTTCTAATAATTTTTCTTAAAGTGAAATAGGGAGTTTATACATTATATTTTAAATTCTATTAACCTTTAAACATCCCTTGGTGTAGTTTTTATGATGACAGTATCTAGGGTGTATTTTCATCCTCGTTGCATTCTCAGTCATTGGCACTCCCATTGCACTCCCTAGGTAGGAATGTGTCCATGTAATTGGACATCACCTGCCAAGCTCCAGAATGTAAAGGATTGCAAATTCTGCAACAATTTTTTATAAATATGGCCCAAAAGCACATGGTCGTAGAGTTTTTGTGTCATGAACTGGACTTATTTTGTATTCAGTGCTGGGGGCTTGAGGTGAGGACAGGCACTAGAAGATAACATTGACTGCAGGTACTCCAGAAGGCAATGGCAGGTACTTGGTATAGAGTGTCAAGAAAAGATACCGGAGGCAGGGTTATGGTATAAATGGTAGACAAAGTCAACAGTCACTAGGTCGGCCACTAATGGTCGACAGTCACTAGGTTGACACCTTGAAATGGATGACATGCCCAATGTGGACATTGACAAAAGGTTGACACAAGCTTATGGTAGGCATAGAAATGGTCAACATGAATAAGGGCAACATGAGTTTTTCACCTTTTTGGTGTTTATGTCGACATGTGCTCGCCATGCTTTGGTGTCTTTGTCGACATGCAATTGCCATGCTTTGGGAATGGTGGCATATTGGCACAATATTATATCCCACTCTATGCCCACTTGGATAGCAAACTGAAAAATCACCTTTTATTGAGAAAAATACATGAAAAACTCATGTCAATTTTTTTCATGTCAACCATGTCTATGTCGACCATAAACTTGTGTGGACATTTTGAGAATGTCGACCTTGTGTATGTTGACCATTTCAAGATGTCGACCTAGTCACTGTTGACCATTAGTGGTTGACCTAGGGACTGTCGACCTAGACATTGTTTAGACTCATTGATGTAGATGATCTGTTGAGTGTAGCTGGGATGCTCAGGTGAATCAGATAACAGAGTCTATCATGGCCACCCCATGCTGCTTGTTGTTTGTTTACATCTTGAAAATTTAGCTGAAGTGTAGACCACAGAGATGTGTGACTACCGTACCTTATAAGTAATGCCAAGACCCTGATGTGTGTTTCTATGGAAATACTTACTGTACCTTAGTCCAGAGGTAGCCAACTCAACTCCTTGAGAGCTACCAACAGTTAACGTTTTCCAGGTCTCCTCAAATAATCACAGGTGAAGTACTTAACTCCACCTCTGGATCTTTAAAAATTGGTCAATGAGTTATGACTATATCTGTGCACCAGATAGGTGGTCTGAGAAACTTGACCTGTTGGTAGCTCTCGAGGACTGGAGTTGTCCACCCCTGCCTTAGTCACATTACTTTCAATCATTGCTTTATAGCAAATAATAAACAACATTTGAAATAAAGACACTTCTACATACATGGAAAGTTCACATAACAGCAGTACAAAGATGTTATTAGTGCAATTACAAGATGATATTTTAGGATTTTTTTTTTTTTAAAAAGGTCAGTTATTCAGAAATGTAAGAGATTTTTGTCCATTTAATTTTCAGCTGCCTGTTAGATGGTCCTTATACTGTACATGTATTCCAAAATGAGACGCATCACAAGCAAGTTAGAGAAAAACAATATTAACAAATGTGAGAGACTATAATTGCATTAGCATATGTGATGTCTAACAGGTGTAATAAACAACATCTTCTGTCAGTAGATATAGCTGAAGGCAAATTCTTGTCAAAAACCACAGAGACAAATAACAACATAATGTTGTTGTTGTTATTGTTAAAATATAATGGGCAAGATTCTCTAAGCTTCAAAAGTGATAAAATGGAGAATGATAAACAGCCAGCCAATCAGCTCCATTCTGACATTTTTCAAACACAGTCTGTGACATGACAGATAGGAGCTGATTGGCTGGCTGTTTATCACTTTCCATTTTATCACTTTTGAAGCTTAGAGAATCTGGCTCAATGTCTGCTGTGGATGTACTACAAGTGCCAGCATACACTGGTGTACAAGTGGATACAAGCAATTGTAGTGTTGTATAAATGGACACACTACAGGAGTTAGCCACCTTTAATAAATGTAAATATATATATATATATATATATATATATATATATATATATATATATATATATATATATATATATTACACCCATTCCATTAAATGTAAAAAGAACACATAATTCATTTGATGTGTAATTGATAAATACCCACATTATATTGTGTATATTTTATGCCCGTTATTTTTGGTGCAGTGCATTTGTAAAATTAATGACTTGCCCATAGATGAATTTGACTGCTCTTGTGATGCTGCTACTGTAGAATGACTTAATTCAGATAAACTTGCCTACTTAATCAATGAGCCACTAGTCAGTACTGGTATTTCTTTGCAGTTTTAAAAATTACACAATGTGCATTGATTTTTAAACTGCACTCAAACCTAGAATTTTAGCCTCTTCCCCTGTTTTTTCTTACCATCTTGCCAATTTTTTTTTTCTAATTTATTGTTTGCTTTCTCAACAACTTTGGGACACACAGACCTTTTTTGCATAAGATTTGTGTATTGAATACTGCGGGCTTGGTTAATGTTCTTTGGCACATGCTATTTACAGTACATATGCTCTTATCTCCTGTGGCATTGAATGGTTGTTTCAAATAGAGAGAGCCCAGGGCTTGAAATGCCCCAAAGTAGTTATGTGGGATGTGGTCATTCTTGCATCATGGAATTTTACTCCCCTTACTCTGTGCAAATGTTCAATTGTGTTAAATCGGAAATACTCTATGTTCATGGTACCAAGATTAAACTCAGAGATCAGCAGTAGTCCAGTATTAGAGCAGAGCTACATTATATGTAAAGTAATAATTTCATTATATATTCCTCTGTGATCCTAAAAACGAGAATTGTGGCACATTCTAACCAGTAGAGTCAAATGATTCAACAGCTATGGATTAGTAAAATATATGTATCTCTATTTATTTTGAGAAAAATGACATACAGATGTGTCCTGTTATATCGTTGACAAGCAAATTGAGTTGTGTACATACACACAGACCCATTTCCATTATAGTTTACAGGGCCACTGGTAGGTGAATCAATAAGGTTGTATGCTAACAGATCTGTATATAATCATATGTCATTTCAGAACCACGGAGAGCGTAAAAAAAGAATTGCATTATCATTTGTGTATATAGTAGCAGTTAACAAACTGTGTACATAGGTACTTTGGGTTTCCATGACAGGGGTGCCTCAGATTATAGTCCAAGACCAAATAATGGGCCTTATTTTGGTTCATTCTTTCTGACAAAATCCTTCTTAGATGGACAAAACCATGTGCACTGCAGGGGGGGGGGGGCAGATGTAACATGTGCAGAGAGAATTAGATTTGGGTGAGTAATTTTGTTTCTATGCAGGGAAAATACTGACTGCTTTATTTTTACACTGCAATATAGATCTCACTTTGAAGTAAAACCCCACCCAAATCTAATTCTCTCTGCACATGTTACATCTGCCCCACCTGCAGTGCACACGGTTTTGCACATCTAAGAAGGATTTTGTCAGAAAGAATGAACCAAAATAAGGCCCTAAATTATTTATGATCAAAGTTATAGGTAAAATCAGTGCTAGTAAATCACCATCATAAATCATGTGGACAGCCAGAAGCACAATTGTATACCCTCACATAACTGACCCTTAGGATGACAGGAAGGCACAATTTACTTTATTTCATTTTTTTCACATTTATCTATAAAAAAGGTTATATCCTAGAGGTGCTGTGGAAAAATGCTGATACTCTAAAGGTGCCATAATTCAGGAAAGTTTGGGAACCATTGGTCTTTAATGTTTATAATGTTAGCATGAACGCTCTAAGTCTAACCCATCATAGACAACTACACCACCACTTTTCCTACTTTATTAGAACAGGATCCTGATGATACTCCAAAGTCTACAAAGCTTACTGAGAGTTTCTAGGATGTCAGTTATTTTTCTATATGAACCAATGAACTATTGCTGGATGTGAATTTCTACAAGGTATCAATAACTGCCTGTTAGAGACTCACCTCCCTACTTACTGTAGCTGACACAATGTTATAAAATGGTGAAAGAGATCATAGCGTACAAATTTGTTTTTATTCTTGAATATTATTCAGCTCAGTAAGCTGAGTAATAAGCTATCTTTGATATATATTAATAATAAATAGTGGATTTATTTATAATGGCTTTACATGGTTTTTTGCTTCATAATTACTTTTAAAAAAAATGTATTATTTATGGTTTTACAAATAAATGAAATACAAAGTAATCCAGAGAAGCATACAAGATATGAGATGAAAAGTCAAATATAAACATGAAACTGTCTGCAAAAGAAAGCTCGGTTGGCATGTGTATAGAAGCAGATAGAAAATTTAAACCAACCAAACTTCTAATTAGATCAGGGTTGACTACCTGACCCTCTCCTTTAGGGAGAAAATGCTCTGTTCCTGGACTTCCCTGGTAATGTATGATTGCCACCACCTGTGGTGAGCTAGGTAATTGATAAGAAAGGTGTTTCACCACAGGTGATGGCAATCATACATTACCAATGAACTCCAGGAACAGAGCATGTTCTCCCTGAAGGAGAGGGTCAGGTAGGTAACCCTGAATTAGATCAATAATAATAATAATAATAATCCTAGATACAAGTAAGAATAATATAAATGTGCAAGCAAGAGGTAAAGGTAGAGGGGAAGAAAGAAGGAAGGATGGGATAGATAGATAGATAGATAGATAGATAGATAGATAGATAGATAGATAGATAGATAGAGAAGAAAAATTCTGGGCTTGTATGATAGACATAGTGAAAAACAAGATTTTTTAAAATTATATTAGCATGTTCCCGTAACTTATTTTTAATTCTGTGCTTTTTGTAATGCTATGCTGTCATTGGTGTGGTGGTGTACATTCAATGGTATTTAATTTACTTGGTATATGGGTTAACATGGGCAATCAACAGTTCCTACACATGTAAGTGGTGTATTGATGAAGAGATGCATAAACAGAGAAGAAGAAAAATAATGGGCACCATTTCCTCTACTGTGTTGAATGAATTACAAATATTTATTTACACAGTCCAAATAATTGTCATCTTGACTGCTTAAAGCAAATTAATAGATATTTCTTGAGCACCACCAACTGTTGATGTATTATGAAATCTGGATTATTTTAGCCACTATCAGGTGATGTTAAAATTTACTTTTAAAAGAAGCTAACACTTATCAGCTGATTAATGGGTTTCTTTTACATGCGTATTAGCCTAGGGCACCTGAAACCTTTAATCAGGCCCTGGGTTTCTCTCTCCCCAAGGGTATTAGCCTAGGGCACCTGAAATCTTTAATCAGGCCCTGGGTTTCTGACCCAATTGACTGGACCATTAGCATGAAAAAAGCATGTGCAGTTATTCGTGTTATCAGTGTATTGCCAGATTTCACCTGTAGCTAATACTAATACTAAGCTTAATGAATTTCAATCTGACTCTGCTTAGAACTAATTTTCACTGTAAATTAGGCACCATTCCCACTCTTACACCACAGGGGGCAATACACTAATAATTTTAATCTGATTTACAAGAACTAACAATTCAAAAATGAATATAAAATGTAGCAGAAAAAACATTCTGTGCTTTACTGATGTTTTTTAGTCTGCAAGAACAGTATTGCTGTGTAGACAATAGATATAAAGTATTACAATGGTGCGATTTTTAGTCAGTGACTAAACCTTTTCATTGAAAATGCTTTAACAATACTGGAAAAAGCTGCTTGCTATTCACCTTGCTGTTGGCAAGTATTGTATCATGTATTCATGTATTCCTGCACAAAGCTGAGATGCAGCTAAGTACAAACTTCCCATAGTGGCACAAAATATACTCATATCCCAGCACAACAGCTGCTTATAAAAAGAGACCCCAAAGGCACTTTATTATGCTATCTACACAGATTATGTGAACCCGAAAAGGACCTTACTTGAATTTTTCTTACCATGATCTCTTGTCCCTTCATCCCGTTTTGGCATTCCCTAAACAATAACAATAATGGAAATATCTTTCCCTAGCAAAATAGTTTGAAAATCCGAGTTATATAAATACACAAAATATGTTACATATACTGTACATTGAAGTTCCTATGCTTTAATATTCACATCTCTTTAATACACATCACTAATTTAAATCAGGTTAGAGGAAAAAATATATATTTTTCACCATATTGAGCAATTTAATTTAAACACAGAGAGCAACCAAGATGGTAACAAATTATACCTTTTAGCACCATACATTAGTAAGAAAAATTCCAGAGGCAATATACCTACAGTATTTGCAGCTTGATTTAACCCTAGGTTTGTATAATGAGTAGTTTACTAAAGAACGAATCAGATATTAAATGTACTATTTTATTTAAACCATGTTGATTTTTACATATAGATATACAGATTGTCATAAATTACTGTAAGTAGAAGTATGCCAAAAAAATACTTTGTATTAAACTCTGACAACATATCCTTGCACATGCTAGACAATATAAATAAATAAAAAATCCCCACGAAAACATCTCCAGTACTACTCAACATTGCTCCAGATATTTTTGGCCTCAGTTAGAAATGCCTGCCCCAATACTGAATAGTACCAGGGCCTTCCGGTTTTCCCGGCCGCTGGACATCTGGAATGCATTAATATCATAAACTGCAATAACCTAGGGAAACTACAATGCCAGCATGGACATGTATGTCAGTGTACAGTAAAAGTGTTACTCTGTGATATCTTAATCAAGAGTAGTGTACAAATTATATAAATTAAAGTATTAGAACCCCTTATGGACATTATAAACGGCAATACCCCGTTCTATAAATAATAAGTAATAGTGTCTCTTTATATAGATAATAATAGAACCCGTTTATAAACAGTAAGTAATAAATAGCCTGAAAAATAGAGAGGTCAATTTAGATCCACTCCAAAAATTCCCCGGGGCCTTAAGTATATGCTATGGAATACTATAAACTTCTGAGGCACTTATGCTTCATTCTGTGTGAACTCTTTCTCATTTAGAAGGATGTTCTACTGTTACTACACTTATCCAACAACCCAAAAAAGTTTAGACCTTAGCCTCTTCCTACCACCCAATCATCCTACTTAACACACTGGAAATGCTAAATTATTGGCCAACGCAGTAAAATGGTCCTGGAGAGGTGGGGGAACTCATTTCCATTTGTCACCTAATCACCCCCTCTCCCATCGATTAGGCAAAGCAAGGGCCAGTGGCACTGTGTTTGGCACCGCCTGCAAACTATAATGCTATTTTTTTTTTTCAAAATTACTGTTCAGGGCCAAGGTGGAGGTTGAACTAGTTCCACCTGACTATTAGAGGTGGTGGAACTCAGCTCCACCATGTTAACCCCTCACTTTAACCCCTGGGTCAATGTAATTTCAGATTGACTACAGACATTTTTTGGCTTCTCTGCTCACAGACCATCAGCTTGGCTTTGTCAATGGCTGACAAGTGCCTTCATACTGCAATTGTGGGATAGTGTAAGAAAAAGAATAAACAGAAATGTGTACAATGTTTTAGTATATAATGCGCATAAAGGGAATGATTCTGATATTAGTTCATTCAAAGCTGCAATACCATACGCGGCAGATGTATGAAAATACAGTATGCTAATGCTACAGTCATAATTAAGTTTATTGAGATGCCCAGAAGTGGTATCAAATATCCAAGCCACCATGTCCAAATACCCAGCAGCAGTCGCAGTACCTGTCATAATAATTTCCCTGTGTAACAGTATATTTGTGCAGAATGGCACAATGTGTTGTGCATATGAGGTCACAGTTGTAGGCTGAGACAAAAACCCAAAATGGAAGTAACATGTCTGTGTTTTTACTACTACTTGACCATGACATGTGCAGTTTGCCAATAGTTGCTCAACTCCATAAATACTGTGGGTGGTATGCGTTAAACCAGAAATGCGGTAAAACCCCATTATCAGGGTTTTTACTGCATTTCTGGATTCTCTAACCCCTCCGCAGTGTCAGCGCTGCAGAGGGAATCACCAGCAAAAGCTGGCGATTCCCTGCAGAAGCCTATGGGCTTCTTACTGCAGCGATGTGTGATGTCTCGGATCCCTGCAAGCATGCCCTGCAGCCAGCACGCGCAGATGGACTCCCGGGTCTACAGAGCAGTGGATGTTAGAACATCCTGCCCTGGATCTGCATTGTGTACAACTCTGTATAAGCCCATAGTGTCTAATATTTTCTCTATATTTGTGTATATACAAATAAAAAAAAAATATTTTTCACATCCATACAAGCACATTCTGTATGTAGTAGGTTGCTTTCCTTTAAAAATAAATTAAATGATAGAGGTAAGTTACCCACTGACAATGATTTCTAGATTCTAACAAACATTAATTTTCCCATGGTAAGAGGGAGAATAGAACCTATGGTCAGGATCCCCCTTGTAAGAGCATCGGCAGTCGGGATTACGACGTCAGGGTACTGACCATCAGGATCCCCCCTGTAGGGCAGTCATCCGGCACCCCCACAGGACAACAGCCAGCTACTGATACACATTTCCCCACACTGGTCACATGAGATTGGTTACTGTAATATTGTTTCTCAATTTAGCTCACTGTAGTGCAAGCCTGTGTGTTGATCATATTTTTTGTTGATTGAATGTTAGGATGTTTTCCGTTTTTGACTGATGTTATGTAAAAAATATTTTCAATCCACTAGTTAAATATAACACTTTGATGAGACCATTTGTAGCACCAGTGAATTTAGGGCCTGGTTTAAAAAAAAAAATCTGGTACCTTTGCGCCTGGAACAAACCATGATGCCATGCAGGGGGAGCAAATACATCTCTACTATATATTTTTTTTCTCTGCAGGATTAATACTGTCTACTTTTGCAAGTAGTCCACACATTTTAGACAGCTTTATTTTACACTGCAATTTAGATTTCAGTTTGGACACACCCCAAACAACTCTCTATGCAAACTATTACATCTGCCCCATCTGCAGTGCAGCATGGTTTTTCCCAGTTGCTTCCTTTTTTTGCTTTTACTTTCAAACATGAATGCTTTTTGTATCATTTTGTTTTGCTTCTGCCATTAAAACAGTTGTGGAGCATAATAATATAGAACTCACTGCTTTTTCTTACATGTGTGGAAGGATGACTAAAGCCCCGTATATGTGGGGCAACCCAGTTAATTAGCTAAGCGACGTGCTGAAGCACAATCGCTCAACATGGTTTGTTCTGAGCGATCGTGATCAGTTTTTTTAATCAGCAAAGTCCCACAATCTAGGTAAGCTGCAAGCACTGGCATTCTCTGTGGGCAATAGTGGCACACGAGACCGCGCATCCCCATCGCTGTACCACATACATATGATCCGTGCTCTTTTTCTAAGCAGTCTATTAAGATTGCTTAGAAAAGTTTTTGAATTTGCCCTGTGTGTATGCCCCTTAAGGCTCAGTAGTTCACTTTTACAAACTTTTGGGTATCTATACAAGTCCACAAATACTCTCAAGCTAATCAACCTTTCTAAAATATGTTACCAGATTTTCCAGAGGTACGCTTAACTGCTGTGTACAGGACTCCAACTGTTTAGCTTGTTATGAGCTTTAAGGATTTCTGTTAGAAGTTTATCAGTGTAACATACTTATTACGTACATTATACAGTATAATATCCAGTGCACAGAATTAACTAGATATTCCTATATAAGCTCTAGGGAAACAGTGTAATACATAGCATAACCTATTCAGAAGGTCAAAATGATATTCCACACATGGCCATACTGTTGTAATTCAGTTTATATTAGGACAAGCCTAACAGTGCTACTAATATAAACTAAGGCCATTTTAAAGAAAAGTTAATGGGTCCCTCGGCATTAATTTATAGCTCCATAAACTTCAGATTACACAGTGCATTATTGTTGATGACAGTTGTCTCTAAAAGTTATGTTTTAATAAGTTCAAAGTTGCAAAACAAGCAACTTTGTCTGAAAGTCATCATTACCTTCAATGGATAACTTCAGTACTGCCATCAAATCTTCTACAGTCCCCTCTTCATTGTATATACATTAATTGGCAAGCATTGCAGGCACTGTACCTTATGCAGTGGTAGAATGAATAGATGAATAGATTTGAATACATTTTAATACATAGTGTGTAGAGAGTGAACACATTTATGTAACAATATCTCTATTTCAAATCACATCAGTATGTTTGATGTGCTGTATATTATTATTATTATTATTATTATTATTATTATTATTATTATTATTAATATCTATAAAATAAAGTGGTTATGATAGAGATACTGAGTTATTGAAAGTAATTTCCTAAAAGCAATAGCATTCAGTATAATCAGTTATTTTCTTGTGCTCTTGTTTACAATTAGTACAAATGCGAATGTAATATAATATAAAATCAGAACCCTTATAAAATGAGTATGCCCAATCAATTTCATGCTGCATTTATTTTTATGTGAATGTAAGGTTATTCTGTGTTCTTATGATGATCATAGGTAAAGAGAGAAATTTGTAAAACGCAGTTTTATCTTTTTTTTTAGATTTGCACACCAACACATAGTGGGGCGAATTCTGATTTGGAAATACTGTAACAAAAATCAAAGTAACTCTGTTTCTTATACCAACCATGTTGCCATGCAATTTACAGTACATTACACTACAATTTAGATTTCAGTTTGGACAAGCCCCTTTCAAGCATTACTTTCAAATCCGAATGAGACACAGTGTGCAGTTTTCAGATCCAATAACACTTTTGTATGTGTTTTATGAGTAAAAATAGTAAAAATTGGATTTGCTGTGTGGTTTGGATACGGTATATCCCATATTGTTCCCATATCTGTTTAGCATATTATACAAGTCAATTGTGTTGCTTTAAAGATATTATGTTAATATGTGTAAGTTTGACTGATATTGAAGAGTGAACACATTTTTTCGCTGTTTAAAAAAATGTTGCTGACATATACGTCTAAAGTACCCCATACACTACTGCGAATTCTCTGAGGGGAGAAGTCATAGTGGACCCGCTTGAACCACCCAGCAGCTTCCCCGCCAGCAGGATCACATGCGATATTTTGCATGCGTTAAATCGCATGGGATTCCAGCCAAGGCTCTGGGTATGATATATCTATAGTGAAGCAATAGAGATCTAGGTGCTTTGATCTGATGCGCGCGAGACACATGCGATTTAAGACTTTCATCCATTTCTTGGCCTGATGTGTTGGAATCGGGTGAAATTGAGCAAAATTCTAAAATTGTATGGCCAGGTTAAAAGTAATCTATCAACCCTCAGCACATTTGTAGATTCATTTTTTTTTTTTGCTAATAAAGTAATCCGTTAGTTTGGGTTAACTTTTATAAAGTGACATACAGCTTCAAAATACCTGAGGTATAAGCTGAAGTACTTGCACTACATGATTGCAAACCCTGCTGCCATCTATCCTGTCATCATTGCCCTTGCAAGGAATACAGAATATTTAGGTTTTAACCCTTTGAATGCCAACATCTCCATGAGAGATGTCGATCACATTTGTTATATGAATTAAATAAAAAAATGTTATGTAAAAAAAGATTATATTTCCTATATAAGGTATTACAGGTCATTATGGTGAATACAAATGTTTGTGTTGCAATTTTGTACACCTATTTTGCCAAATTCCCTTGGACCTCAAAGGGTTATTGTGCTTCAGCCAACAGTATGACAATCATCAGCATCAGATTTACATGATGACTAAATCTGGGCATACCAGCTACAATTTTCTGGCTGATCTGCCTTATATTGACAGATTCATAGACAATTGTACAGTGTATGCAGGTGATCAATCAGAAAATGTCTCCCCCAAAGGGACAGCGCTCTGATACCATGGCCATTAAACTGTGAGATCTCACAGCCATTTTTTTTAAAATGTGTATACCCAACTTAAGGAGAGAATAAATTACTGCTATTTAGCAGGGCCACAATATAGGGGAGGGGACCTAGGGGGTCACATGCCCAAGGTGCTGTATGTGATACCCATCCGTGCATTGAGCAGAGCCAAATTACTGCCTTGCCCTGTTGCATAAAAATCCTAGTTTCAGTACCTTAGTTAGATTTATAGATTATAGTAGCAAGACAGGTCCACTTTATATACAAGCTACAGAGTATTTCTAGATTTCTAACATATGTTTCCCACCCGACATTTTCTTCTGTAACACCTGCTACTCTAAGCCTAGAATTACATTATTTTTCTTCTTTTTAAGCACTTTTTTCAATTCGTGTTATAGGTAATGTTGACCAGGAAGCAGGGCTGGAGAGGTACAGGGGAAAACCTTGGTGGGCCCCACTTCTTGGGGATTCACCTCCTCATCTAGGAATCAGATCTCAGACTTTGCACTTAATTTTACACTTTATTTGTTACCTATACTGTACAGGACAATGGTGTATTATCTACAATGCATTGCTTTTATTATATCACTATTCTTACACTTTCAGTATTTACTAAATATATATATATATACACACAAAAGAGTTTGACCCTTTTGTTGCGCTAAGTATGGCAGCACTTCTATAGAACCTCACTGTTAATTGAGGAACAAGTGTATAGATAGAAAAAAAGAATATAGAGGTGTGCTCTCTCTCTCTCTCTCTTTTTCTCTCTCTCTCTCTCTCTCTCTCTCTCTCTCTATATATATATATATATATATATATATATATATAGTAGGGAGAAAATAGCAGCACTCTCGGACTTGTTCAAATGAATACTCGAGTTACTTCAACGTTTCGGTCTTTATTTTATAAGACCTTCCTCAGGAATAAAAATTACATGCACCAACACCTCTTAAATACTTTTACAAACTAACAAAAAACTGTGTCTATCAGCTGTGACCTCCCACTTCCGGTGATGACGTGTTCAGAAAAAAAGATACGCCTACTACTGACGTGCATAATCCGGAGTCAGACTCTCAGAAAACAGAAAAACATGTGTGGTGACCATCACCATGGTAACCTCCTTAACATACACGAGTGGATCACAGCAGCTGCAAAAAATAAACAGCCAGTCGCTAAACATTTTAAAAGTATGGGACATAGCCTGGCACAATTAAAGTACAAAATAATTGACCACGTTCCCCCAAACATCAGGGGTGGGGATAGAGATCAACAATTACTGCGGCTAGAAACTAAATGGATATCTGTGCTGAATACAGTACAGCCATACGGGCTGAATGAGTACATATCCTTTATGAGTTTTATTTGAATCTAACAGTATGCCTTACATCGTACATGGAAGCAACGGGTGATTATGTGCATGACATTGTTTCAAAAATTCACTTATTGCAGATGCATAATGTTGCTAAATCTTTATAGTATCCATTGTAGATTATATTTTTTTAAATGTAATAGCTACGTTGTACATATACTTAGTCTGGTATTAATTTGAAACGGTAATAATTTACTGATCTGAAAGCTTTAAACCATTCTTTGTTTAATGGACTGCTTACAGTTGAAATGTATATATAATGGTGCCCACACACGCACCGATCCCGGCGTGCGTTGTGGGCTTAACTAGCACACATAGCATCACATCGTATGCTTTGTGCATACGATGTGCATGCGATGCGATGCTATGCTAGAAAAAGCTAGTACAAAAAGTATGTGCATCACATACTTTTTGTACTGTGCGATGGGGTGCGGCGGGAGCGCGCACCCCATCGTATAGCATCGCACCGCCGGGAACGGTGTGTGTGTGGGCACCTTAAGTTAGGTAATATACTTTATTTTTTGCAACTGCTGTGTTCCACTCTTGTGTATGTTAAGGAGGTTACCATGGTGATGGTCACCACACATGTTTTTCTGTTTTCTGAGAGTCAGATTATGCACGTCAGTAGTAGGCGTATCTTTTTTTCTGAACACGTCATCACCGGAAGTGGGAGGTCACAGCTGATAGACACAGTTTTTTGTTAGTTTGTAAAAGTATTTAAGAGGTGTTGGTGCATGTAATTTTTATTCCTGATGAAGGTCTTATAAAATAAAGACCAAAACGTTGAAGTAACTCAAGTTAAGAGTATTCATTTGAACAAGTCCGAGAGTGCCGCTATTTTCTCCCTACTATCTGATCCTGCATGAGGGCACCCGGCATATATATATACAGAGCAGAAACAGAGTGCGCTAAAAGTGAAAGTACACAATTTTTCCTCAGTTTATAAAATATTTAATAAAAAACAAAAACACGGCTCATAAAAGAGACACAATTTTACACGGTCATTTGGTGGAATCAATTGACAAAGTGTATGGTGATTCAATACAACAGCAGGCCCAACGCGTTTCGTCAACTACGTGACTTCATCACGTAG
Organism: Crinia signifera; assembly: GCF_055691185.1. Lineage (NCBI taxonomy): Eukaryota > Metazoa > Chordata > Amphibia > Anura > Myobatrachidae > Crinia > Crinia signifera. The sequence continues at coordinate 256,040,531 of NC_139218.1, forward strand.
TTGACGAAACGCGTTGGGACTGCTGTTGTATTGAATCACCATACACTTTGTCAATTGATTCCACCAAATGACCGTGTAAAATTGTGTATCTTTTATGAGCCGTGTTGTTGGCTTTTATTAAATATTTTATAAACTGAGGAATAATTGTGTACTTTCACTTTTAGCACACTCTGTTTCTGCTCTGTATCTCTATCTGTTCTGGGTCCCGGCTAACAGGGAGCTCTCAGAGTTGCTGCTGTATACCACTGAGGCGCGGATTCTTAGGTACTTTCTGTTTTATATATATATATATATATATATATATATATATATATATACACAGTATATTCCCCAAATCAAAATAATAAATATTTATGGAATAATAAATAAATGTAGACACAAGGATCATTTATTTAATTTTTCAACAACTTAAAAAATATAAGATTTTCAGAGAATTTTGATTCAACTCCTGAATGACTTCCGTTCATAAGAGAAACCCTACACGTTTTGTCCAAACATGGACTTCAGCAGGTGTAGTAGGAATTTATTTTGATCTAATGACGGAGACAATGTTTTCTCGCAATCAGGGATGGTGGGTGGTGCTCTTTAAAGCAGAGTGTGGTATATATTGCCACAAAAATAGAAGGAATTGTTCCTAATGTCGGAATAATGGGTACTTATATGTTAGTTGGGCGCCCACTAAGCTATTTGCTTAGTTTTCCACGTCCACTCGCAGGGCTCGCTACGCTCGCCCATCTGAGAGTCAGATTATGCACGTCAGTAGTAGGCGTATCTTTTTTTCTGAACACGTCATCACCGGAAGTGGGAGGTCACAGCTGATAGACACAGTTTTTTGTTAGTTTGTAAAAGTATTTAAGAGGTGTTGGTGCATGTAATTTTTATTCCTGATGAAGGTCTTATAAAATAAAGACCAAAACGTTGAAGTAACTCAAGTTAAGAGTATTCATTTGAACAAGTCCGAGAGTGCCGCTATTTTCTCCCTACTATCTGATCCTGCATGAGGGCACCCGGCATATATATATACAGAGCAGAAACAGAGTGCGCTAAAAGTGAAAGTACACAATTTTTCCTCAGTTTATAAAATATTTAATAAAAAACAAAAACACGGCTCATAAAAGAGACACAATTTTACACGGTCATTTGGTGGAATCAATTGACAAAGTGTATGGTGATTCAATACAACAGCAGGCCCAACGCGTTTCGTCAACTACGTGACTTCATCACGTAGTTGACGAAACGCGTTGGGACTGCTGTTGTATTGAATCACCATACACTTTGTCAATTGATTCCACCAAATGACCGTGTAAAATTGTGTATCTTTTATGAGCCGTGTTGTTGGCTTTTATTAAATATTTTATAAACTGAGGAAAAATTGTGTACTTTCACTTTTAGCACACTCTGTTTCTGCTCTGTATCTCTATCTGTTCTGGGTCCCGGCTAACAGGGAGCTCTCAGAGTTGCTGCTGTATACCACTGAGGCGCGGATTCTTAGGTACTTTCTGTTTATATATATATATATATATATATATATATATATATATATATATATATATATATACAGTATATTCCCCAAATCAAAATAATAAATATTTATGGAATAATAAATAAATGTAGACACAAGGATCATTTATTTAATTTTTCAACAACTTAAAAAATATAAGATTTTCAGAGAATTTTGATTCAACTCCTGAATGACTTCCGTTCATAAGAGAAACCCTACACGTTTTGTCCAAACATGGACTTCAGCAGGTGTAGTAGGAATTTATTTTGATCTAATGACGGAGACAATGTTTTCTCGCAATCAGGGATGGTGGGTGGTGCTCTTTAAAGCAGAGTGTGGTATATATTGCCACAAAAATAGAAGGAATTGTTCCTAATGTCGGAATAATGGGTACTTATATGTTAGTTGGGCGCCCACTAAGCTATTTGCTTAGTTTTCCACGTCCACTCGCAGGGCTCGCTACGCTCGCCCATCTTCGAGCTCGGTGGCTCGCTGCGCTCACCACACTATATAAAGTCAACTCCATGCCAACATGGATAGTGGGGGTATGAGCGTACTAACTATAGTGGGCGCCCAACTACCATGAGTATCGAATAATCAGTATCTACTCAAATTATTTAAATCCTTTTTTGGCTAGGGGATATCCCTCAAGACAAATTGTACCCAGAGGTACGTTCAGGAGAATTGGAGTAGTCTGTATAACCAGTCTGGGAGCAATATATATATATATATATATATATATATATATATATATATATATTTATCAAAGGGCTAAAACCATGCACTCTATTGGTTAGCTAAACCTCTATGGCAGCAGGCCACACCCCCTCTGGAGACTGACAAACCCCATAAACATGGGCCCCTACCACTGCATTCTTCCACTGGGACCTTCTTGCCCAAGTCTGACACTACCAAGAAGTGACCAAATAAAAGCCACTAGAGACACGATCTTAGGTATTTCTGCACTAATAAAAAAATCTCATATCTTATATTTAATGTTTTGGGCAGGATGTACTAGCAGCAAATATGCTGTAAATCCTCCAAAATTGAACTTTTCTTGTAGGTTTGCTGAAATTCCCAAATGTAACCAATATGGTTGAGGTAATGTGATCTCTGCTCCACATTAATGGTTTTTACATATAGTAGTTTGCTATGTACAGATGTAGACACGCTCATCGTTGCTGTGCCATTTGCCACTTGTGACTCCTGTGGTGATTGACGCGATCCCGTCTCCATAATCATTCATCTAATTAGCTCCGAGGTTCATACAAAATGCATCATATAGTGATATCTCAGAGTGGCGATTCCACTGTTGCATTCACCATGCAGTAAGAGGAACTTCTCTCTGACAAAAAGTGAAGGACTCTATTCATAAGCCTATAATCAGTAGTAGTACACCACTCTGTAATACCCCTTTTAGACATACTACCCGAGAATTACCCTGCATTTTGACTGCTGGGTCATTTTCCCGGGTGCACCCTGCACCCTTTCACACTTACAGCAGCAAATTACCGGGTGAAGCAGTTCTACCCAGTAATTTGCTGAAAAACCCAGGTTTTTCTTATGTCTGAAAGGGTCAACCCGGGTCTTAAATCCCTCAACCCAGGTAAAAAGAAGGGTCGGAGACCTGGGTTTTAACACCCGGGTTGACCCTTTCAGACATACCAAAATCCCGTGTTGATGCGCGTTCATGTGCAAAAACCTGGGATTTTGCCGTATGTCTGAAAGGGGTATAAGTTACTAGTCTATAAGCCTTTAATCATGCTACTGTACTTTGCAAACTATTTCAGCAGAACTAGAATTTAAACAGTACCTATAATTCTCACTAACCCCATAGGGCATGCCTATGCTCCCTTTCTTTATACATAAAACAAATATAGGAACAGTAGTAGAGGCACTACACTACCATTTCAGTAGAAGAACAGCAAGCACCGTGTACAATATTCACAAGAGTCTTGTATTTGATTTATAATTTATTCAACTTTTTACATTTTTTTAAACAGATTAAAAAAACATTATCCACCAATAAATGTTTTATATTGTTGCTCTTAGCAATCACATACAGGAAATGTTTATATCAGGATAAACTGTAAAAGATAATAGCAGGTCTTTAATGCTTTATATCCATTTAATTAAATGAAGCTGGTTTCCCAAATGTAGTCATCAAATGTTCATAAAAGTATTATTACCTGTACATGAACTTTGATCAAAGTGTTCCACTGTAACATTTTTCTTCTGCTTTTATGGATGTCAAAAGTGATGGAGACTTCTGTTGAGCACAGTCTCGCTCCCGCAAGGCCTTTCACTTTCTAGTTTTCAAAGATGCTAGAATGTTGGAATTATTGTCAGTTTTATGTAACTATCATACCAATAAGTCACTCTCCTGTCTTGACTTGGCAAGTTCTAAAATCCTACAAAAACCAACTTGATCTTCAACAGTTCAGCTTGTGTGTTACTTATATCTGTGATTTTTTACCTCCTGCAGAATAACAAAAAGATATTCATTTAGACATACCAATATACTATAATACCCGTGTTCATACATTTGTACCATATGTGGTTCAGTATTTAATATGCATTAAAATGGTTTATTAACGGGGCATAAACTAGGATTTTTGTCACTCAGGGCAAGGCAGTCATTTGGAGCAGAATAGAACATCAGGTAACTCTCCCCCGGGGAAACATACTGTGGACATAGGCACACAGTAATGTATGTAGCCACATATTACAGAAAATACATACTCCTGTCACACACACCTGTGGGTAGTGCAAGGCTTCTTTTCAGTGGTCCTTGTCTTACACCCAGTAAATACTACCCACCCTGTCCTTCATCTCATAACCATGACATAGAACCCCCCTTGTCTCACATACTGACATAATACCCCCCCCCCCCCCAGCATTAGCACACACTCACACCAAGCTGTTGTCACTGACTACAATGACATCATGGCCAATGTCCAGGTTGGGTTTGACAGACTCAGCGCTCAGCGGCTGGTGTTTGGCAGGCTCAGGGTGATGTATGTTCTCCTCTCAACACCAATGAAATCGCTGGAGCCAGGGCTGGTGAAGATGAGGTTCTGGCATTGAAGGGTTGGTGTCGGGGCTTAAGTGGAGTGTAGTGGGCATAGGCAGAAGATTATGGATACCAGCACCTGGTAGGTGGAAGGGAGTGGAGACACGTCCTGACTTGAGGGAGACTGTTGGATTCTAGGGCAACACACATCATGCCAAGGGACCACCTCTGTTGCTTACCATTAAATCAGTTACTGCGTCTCAATGTCATATCCAGTGCCCACGGCACATGACAGCATAGCTACCTACTTTTAATTGTGGCTATATTTGTTGTCATTTATTCATTACTTTATCCGGGCCCCTCAGATCCTGCCGCTAGCCAAGACAGTTGCATGGTCTTGCATTTTATAGGACTGCCCTATACAGTACTACTGCAAATTATGCGACAAGGCTTGTATTGCCATAGGGTAGTTGCTAAATCATCTAAGGAATGTAGCTAATTTTTTGGTGTTCATGTCCTTTGTATCCATCAGAAGAATATTCACAGATTTATGTTATCACACTGCTGTGTTAACCTTCCCCCTTGGTCTTGGGAATTTGTGATGCCGTACTGTCGCAACATGGATTCCTTTGTTGAACAGCTTTGTCTGAATGATTCACTTTTCCACCTACAGGTTGCTTGGACAATATATCACTTTTGATCCATTGGTGTTTTTGTTTAATATCTATTGTTAAGTTAATGTTTTGGAACACTACGGATTTTATTACTGCATATATTGCCAAATGAATCAACCTGCACCAAATTACTGTAGCAGTGTTAAGGTGACAACTCTACCTAGTATGCTTGCTTGGGAATCAATAATGTATATTGTGTACGGTATGTGTCAGAAGGTTACAATGATAATCTAAGTACTTGGCGAGGTATTTTGCAAAGCTTGGAGAGAGAGAGAGAGAGAGAGAGAGAGAGAGAGAGAGAGAGAGAGAGAGAGAGAGAGAGAGAGAGAGAGAGAGAGAGAGAGAGAGAGAGAGAGAGAGAACTGAGATATAAAGTACTAACCAATCAGCTTCTAATTTCCATGTAACAGGCTGTGTATGAAAAATTACAGTCAGGATCTGATTGGTTGGTATTTTATCTCTCTCAAATATATCTCTTGCCAAGCTTTGATAAATACTCCTCTTAATCTAGTTTTGTAACATGCATGCTTTACTTCTTAGCACCATAATGTGTTATTTCTTTCTTTCTTTTCCACTTCTATGGACATCTAATATGCCTAACATCAAACGTGTCTGATCTTTATTTGCAATCAATATTACTTCTTGGGCCTAATTCCAATATTATATTTATAATGTGATGGTGACAGCTAAAAGTTTACATGATCTTGCCAGTGGCTCATTTGTTCTCAGTTCACAGACCGTTTGTATTCTCCTGCCTCACAAAGCAGTACAGTATACAATGATAATCAGGGGGGGGGGGGGGGGTTATTGTGAGACTTGAGAGAAATAGTCCTCTGGACTGAAGATTTTGGCTGCATTTACACAAATTTTAATAACAATAACCATAACCATGTAAGTCTATCACAAATGCCACTCAAGAAGAAAACCTTATATGTAGGCAGCTGAACGGTCTGTTCTAGTGCATGAACTGATTTGTTTACAGCTCGTGTGCGAGTACTGGAATGTCAAATATCTATGGGCCTCAAGAAATCTCTGGCATCAGTTACTTTCTTAGCTCACTGGATTTAACAATCATTTCAACCGCAAGGGAGAAGACTTCTGCAGCTTTTAACGTTGTTATAGTGATTATTAAAAATAGGATACATTTATCTATTTTTTTTGGCTTATCTAATTTGAAGACATTTCCTGGATTTTTTCTGTAGTTCATCCGAGAACTCAAAGAACCAGAAAACTATCTGCAAAAAAGCTGAAAAGCTGTATCTTTAACTCCTTGATATATAATCATTTTCCAGATGTCTTTCACCGAAGATGATGAGGCTTGTAAGTAAACAGTGACCAACCTCTTTCTTATAGATATTCATGTGAATGAACTGAATGACAGGTCTGAGGATTCAATGTGGATTGCTTACAGTGTTCTGGTATAAAAAAAACACTCAAATGATTAATAAAAAGTATTCTTTTTGTGTCAGGTGTTAAAAGGGAAGTAATTATAGGAGAATATTTGGAATAAGGATTATAATTTGCAGGAGAAAAAGTTTTGCTAAAAGTCTTGTTTAAAAGTCATAAAGAAATGTGACTGAAGTTGTGGCATTTCTTCAGAGTTGTTGATACTTCTTTATTTGAATAACATAATTTATATAAAAAAAATGTGAATAATGTATAGTTACTGATTATGTAGATATAGTGTAAATTATAGAATTATATATTCCCTGTCTACTGTATAACCACCTTCATATAGCAGTGTGCTTACGGTGTATTTGTAATTGCAGCTTCTTGTGCATTGCAATACTGTAGTAGTAGAAGTGTAGGCTCCTTACAGGAATTTTGCAATGACTAATGTCTGATCTTTCACTGTTAGTTTATACAGTACATGTGTAGTTAATAGCAGGGGGTCTGTTGGAACTCTGCAAAGAGTATATACATGGGTTATACTATCTGATAATGTATACAGCTCAGATCTTTTCACTGTAAATTCACATACTGTAGTATACATAGTTGGGAAAAGTAATCAAATCAAAGGATAATCGTCAGAAAATATACTACTTACAGTATGTTTAATTTACCTGATAAACTAGTAAATTGTGATCTGGATGGATCACAGCTTTCCAGAAAGCTTCCATTTGACTGGAAGTAATATTGGCAGCACTGATATAATCTATAAGTAAATATGTTTGTAATCATTTGTATACTACAGAGGGATACAATTTGAGTTACCTTTAGAGAGATCTATTCCAGCTGACAGCACCATTCCCTTTCAGCCGTTACCAATGATGAGACACTGACCTTGAGTATTGAGCTATAACGATACTTGCCTACTAAAACTAGTTTTAGAGAGATTATAGTTGGTAGGAGAATTTTGCATAGCGCCCCATTGAGGGGGCGTGTCATGCTTCACCCAAAGGGTGTGTCTAGTTCCATATATGGGGAGATTGTGAACGTGGCACCTAGAATCGTGGGTGTGTACTTCTACATCTGAGAGGAATCTTCTAAAATTACTTATATCCAAATGTAGATGAGCCCCAAGCAGTTAGTAAGAGCTACTATACTTGCTAAAGTGCTGGGAAATGGTGCTGATGATTCAATATCAATGTATCTATCTCTCATTCCTTTTTTCCCCAAAAATGTAACAGTGTAATGTGGGCTAGGTGACATGAGGGAGATTGCTTGACTAATAAGGGAGAGCGGGAGATTGCTGCTATTTCAGGGAGTCTCCTGCAGAATGCAGGAGGGTAGGCAGCTATGGCTAGAACTGTGATATGGGAGGGAAGCTCCAGGTTCAAGTGTGTGTGATGCAGAGGTGTGCAGAGCTTCTGAGTACTGGCAGACATGCTGAGACTGCAGTATTTTTTTGGCAATTGAAATAGATCAGAGATAGAAGAGCTGGGTAGATGACAGTTTGTTGCCCACTTGGTCTGAACGTGAGAGAGACAGGCTAACAGAGGTTAAGGGAGAGATCACACATATTTCCCATTCTCCATCAGTGGGACATACAGTAGGCGGCTGCCAGAGTTTTTGTGTATTTATAAACTACTGAATTAGATGATTTTTACTTGTAAAATGCTAGATGATTAAATAAAAGTTTTTCCATATACAATTATTTCAATGTGAGATGGTCTAGCACTCAATACCCAAAATAAAAAATTATATATTAAACTTGCATTTGAAAGGGTACTTTTACAAATAAGCCCCTCGGAGTCTAGGGTACACACCTCACCGACACGTAATCGGACATGTCATGCTAATTATGAGGCCAATTCAGGTAAGTATACACACTTACCGATCAGCAGATCAATGTGTTAGTCAGCACACACAGCTAGCCAGATACAGGATTTAAATTTACCTGCCCAGCTGTGATGTCAACCCTCCCATAGAACTTCTATGGGAGTCAGAAGACCACCCATGCACACAGGGGGTTATTCTGGTTGATTCCCTCGGATGAGAATTCGCACCGCGGGTTAACCTGAACGCAACCTGCAAAATGGTGGTAAGCCAGCCCCCCTCGCAGCATGTGTACGTACGCAGGGCCTGTGACTGAATGTTTAACATAAACATCCATTTTTAGCCTGTGGGTGAACAACCACATCATTCGATGGTGTCTGACCATCTAATGATGTGGAACGTGCATGCATATCTAAGTGACTCTCAGGTCACTTAGATTCGCGTGCACCCTTGGGAGGAAGTAGGCAAGCAGATGACATCACCATATGCCTACCCCTGGCACCGACATTATGTCCCAGTTACTATGGGAACGCCCATGAAATGCTGGGTGTTCCCATGGGTGTGACTATGCGTCACCGCCCAAAGCCCCCACCTGCAACCTTGGGCGCATGCACCCGTCTAATATCTGTTTGCCGTGGCCACACGCAACCAGCGTATGCACATGCGCCAAAATGTGGCTGGGCATGTGCATATGGCTAACATCAGTCCCCGTGCGAACGAACGCCGGCTGCGAATGGACCAGAATAAGGTCCACAGCCAGATGCACTGATATATCTAAAGATATACTAGTTATTGGCCATGCTGAATATCTGATGCAATACTGTATGTCTGCGAATGATGTTGTTCACAGACATATGGTGATACACACCACATACAAGCTAGCAGTGTATCGTCCAGTGTGTACCCAGCTTTAGAAAAGATAATAGAAGTCTGAAATCTTTCCCATCCCTGGATTAAATTAAGTTTCTATAGTGAATGGAATTTTGACTGTATGGGATACTTATTTTGAAATAGGGACCTCCATTTTTTCAAACACTGCCCAGTTTTGTAGGTTCCTGCATAATCTCAGTGAAGCAATAATGTCCATCTGTCAGTGAGGCAGGGACGTGCTGCTGTCAGTGAGGCAGGGATACGCTGCTGTCAGTGAGGCAGATATACGCTGCTGTCAGTGAGGCAGGGATGCGCTGCTGTCAGTGAGGCAGAGATGCGCTGCTGTCAATGAGGCAAGGATGTGCTGCTGTCAGTGAGGCAGAAATGAGCTTCTGCTAGTGAGACAGGGATGTGCTGCCTTTCTGCCAGTAGTGTCTCTATTGTTTAAGCTGGGTTTGTCATATATGGTCCTTGATAAGTAGGATGAGTATAACTGTATTCATTGATTAGTCCAATGGAAACACTATTTTTACTTCATGTGAAGTGTTAATTAGGAGGGCACCAGAGCATACAATAATTACTTAGCACACATTGCGTTTGGGTAAATACAAAATGGATACTAATACTGCCTATACTGTAGTCATTCTATTGGAATCATTGTAAAATGTAACAGTTCTGGCTCACCCACAGTAAATAAACAGTAGCAAGATGGAAATGAAAGTTCCACAGCTTAAAGCAGACATACTGAGGGAGATTGCTCTACATTTTTTTTTTTTTTTAATTTGTAACTTTCATTTTTAATACAGTACAGTTGTTTGTCAGCATAACTTGATTGTTTGAAAGGTTCTTATTTTGTTTAAAAGGAAAACTTATGTTTCTTTTGGGCATCTTCAATTATGTTTTTAAGTCATCTTCAGGGCATGGAGCACATGACTCTGCAGCTGGCGATTAACTGTCTGCAGCCTATTCATAGGATTCAGAGAGGCAGCTGACAAGCACAGTTGTAGTGTGACAGAAAATTTAGACAGTAATTAATTACACATTGACCATTTATTAATACTGACTCAGCTTGCAAACAACTTGCGTCTGTTGGTTAGCATTTACAGGCATTGTGCATTCATTGCTTCTTGGTCATGGAAAACATTTATTAAAACTGGTTTGCAGGTAACCATCTAGAGAAGATGTTTCCCATAATGACTGATCAGCTGTAATTTTTAAAAGTATAGTTTACAAAATAAAAATATATGTTCTTGGTCATCAAGAGCCAACAAGTGCCATGGTACTGGTGTGTGTTGTCAAATACTATGGGGGTGATTCTGGTAAGGCTGCAACTTTTGCAGGTTTGCAAGTACACCAAACGCCGTCCGCATGGCCGACCGCCCCCCTCACACGTTGCAATACCCTGCAGGCATATGAATGGATGTTTTACATAAACATCCATTCGCAGCTTGCATGCCGGGCAGAAATCAGTCGCAAATGTCTACAGCGCTCGCAGATCTAAGACACCTCGGTGGTGTCTTAGATCTGCGGGCGCCCTGTGCAGAAAGCGGATGGGCAGCTGACACGAGCTGCCCCCCCCCCCACACCAACATTGAACTTTCATGGGAATGCCAACGTTTTCATGGGAATGGCAACTGTGTGCGAGCGGCCGGCAAATAATCAATTTGCCATGGTAATTCACACCAAGTAGCTGCACATGCGCATATTGGTTTATGCGCATACGCAGTCGCACACCATCGCTCCTTGCATGAACACGCAGGGGAGCGAATGTACTAGAATAAGGTCCAATGTGCAGTGGCAAATAGCAGTGCAGAAAACTTACAAGGGGGATATGGTTTGTGTTCTCCTAAAATGATCTGAGCCCGTGTGAGGCCCCTCCAATAAACCTGAGTAATCTGTACTCCTCCCCCCAACTCTCAATGTCTGTGTATGGGTCTTACTGACAACAATACTTTTCTATACAATTGAGCAATTAAAAATATTGCTCCTTATTTGTATGGAATTTTATATATATTATGTAGAGGTACAGATGTAGCCATGCTTATGTATCCTGTTGGCCTGCCATGCTGGCTTCGTTGTCAGGCCATATGAAATGTCCTGCTATGGCTTACTATGGCAAAAGCATGCAAAAGCATGTAATTATACTGCTTCACAACTGGGTGGCAACTGCTCCAATAATGAAAACTACAGTACAGTGTCGGGTGACCAATCCCGGGATCGGCGGTATCCTGGGATTTGGCCCCCAAAACACTGGGATTTCAATTCTGGGATTGGCATTTCCAATCCTGGGATTTCGGGATTAGACGCTGCCCAGCTTCCCCCGTACCCAGCAGTGCAGCCCTGCACAGCGTGATGAGGTCATAGGTCATGCTGTACAGGCCACACAGCTACACAGACAGCCTGAGCCACCTTGACCCACACTGTCCTGGACATGCTGGCCACCCGCCTACACCGTAACTTGTGTCCTGTGCTCCTGCCCAGCTCCCGGAGACCCCGCCCATTGACTGGGCTCCAGGCAGCATTACCAAGCCCAGCCACCAACCTGGCTCCGGGCAGCATCAGCCCACCCACCAACCCGGCTCCCGGCCGCACCTTCAGTGCACATGTAAGTAAACAAGTGGGGAGGTTTTTTTTTTAGGGAAGCTAATCCCAGGATTGAAAAAAGTCCCTGAGATTGGCTTCTAAAGTACAGTGTAGAGGATGGAATGATTGCCATTGTCACTGTTTGCAACTGTACTGTATGTGCATACCACATAATGTTACATTGACTGGCTAGAAAACACTGTATGAGAACATTTTTTGTATGCAGATAAAATTGCAATTACATAGAGTGTATAGTCATGCTATATATAATTTTAATGAGCAAAAGGCTGATTGTGCTACTAATTAGCTACTAATTATCCTGATGTGCAAAATAGCTCATATACTGTTTTGTCAAAATAGCTCATTTACCGTACATATAATGTTTATGCTTTTTCTCATTAAATGCATGTTCTATGCATTTAATGAGAAAAAACAGAAACATTACATGTACAGTATATGAGCTATTTTGACAAATCAAAGTATATTTTGCAATTTTAATAATAAATAATTTATAAAAGGTTTATTTTTTTTACAAATCTGCTCTAATTTTGTACATGTATGTTAATTTGATCATTATATAACTATCCTAAACAAATCAGCTCTAATTATGCTTGACTTTATCTGTTTTGTGTTAGATTTGCTAACTTTACCCCATTACCTCCTGGCCTCAACTGTCCTTCATATACAATGAATCGATGGAGGCTGATGGAGGGGGAGGTGCAGTGTTTGTTTGCAGTGAGCTTCCAGGCTGTGTGGGGATTAAAATCAGCGATGTACAGCGGAAACATGTGCTGGACTAAGCACACTGTGTGAGCGGCTTATGTGTTAGCTTCTCTTCTGCCAAAGTGAGGTATTGTGACCACTTTCTGATCTGCCCATTTGCGTCTTGATGCTATAATCTGAAACTAGGGGTGGGCCTTTTTCTCACACTCCAAATTATGTGCACAATTAAAGTATAAATACAGTATAGACACATTTTAATGTACAAAACAATGGAATAAAAAAAATAATTGTTGATGACCGGTATTAGTACCACAGGCATTGCATGTGGCATGCAGTGGGCTTAACCACTAGGCCATAAGGGATACTGTACAGCAATCTCATTCACAACTGATGCAGGAACCCGGAAGCCTTATGTAATTAGGTGTCCTGTATATGGCGATGGCGCTTAAAGCTACGCTCTGAGTTTGGCACAATGAACGCAGAATAATTTTAGTTTAAAAAGTTTATTTAATGTAAATGCTGCTAGGTGGTGGTGGGCTCCCTAATGGCCGATAGTCTCGGCCCGCCACAATGTTGTACAGTAATTATGCTATGTAGACGCTCGTTCAGCCCCAAGGACTTGGTGGGGAAATGTATGCCGAGCTTAGCACACTCTTACGGAGCTAAACTCTGCATTTATTTCCCCACCAAGTACAAGAGGCTGAATAAGCATCTACATAGCAGAATTACTGTACAACACGGTGGATGGACGAGAATGATTGTCTACGTAGCATACTGTATTTACAAAATGGTGAAGGATTTCTTGGACTATTTTACTGTACTGTATTTGACTGGAGACTTTACACATACGCATTGGTGATTTTCAAAAGCGACATCTGGGGGTTGAACATAAGCAATACACTCCACAGCAACACCATCTTGCCAGGTTGTGCAACGCTTCACCATGCTTCAACGTGCCTTGTCTGTCAACCCAAATGCCAAAGGTCTATGTCTGTAGACCGAAAAGATTTTCTTAAATCTATTATAAACAGTTGAGAAAAGTATAGAATAATTTAATGTATGTGATGATGCCCTCAGCAGTCAATCAGATTCTGTCAGTTCTTTGATTGCTGTGCCGTATCTTGCGTCTGGTGTGATGTGCACGTTCATTGCCAGGAATTCCCGTGGCACTGGTGTAGTTTCTTGCTCCAGGAGACCCTCTGATGAGAGCGGCTTCATCTGTATATCTGGTTTGTGTTTTTATGCTACTTTTTCCATTTCAATGACCCCATGTTATTGTATTTGTATATAATCTCTATGGTACTGCCTACTGCACATATCTATTAAGGGTTCCAGCAAATGTACTGTTTGCTTCTTCCTATACATGTTAACGGGCAGTTCATTTTCAGTGCGGTTATGCATTATTTCAAGAAGTTCAATTGAAATTTAGGCCTTTGAAGGAACTGACATAAATGACTTTTCTAGCTTTGTTAAGTGATTTATTCTGCACATCAATAGGTATTATTTTAATGTGTGTGCAATGCGACCATCACTACAACTACAATCACATTGTGGCTTACTATCACTGAGGGGTCTCAATATTTCTCATTATCTGAATAGTCTTTTGGAGGCCAGGAAATGTTTTATGGACACTTCATTTAATGTTCCCGCATTCTTCTGCGCTGACCAGTGTAAATAGTTTCTGCTATGACAAGGAGATTAAACACTTTCAATTTTCAATAAAGGTTTCTTCCCAGTCTAGGGTTTGTTATTCCTATAATGGGGACAGGAAATGCTGTTTTTCTCTTGCTCTAGTGTAAACCGGCGCATTACTACTTGGATTTATTTCACTTATTTATATAGAAGTTATTTTTCCATTTATTTCAATTGCAAACTAATTTTGTTAGGGCTTCTACATGTACAGTAACACACTGGACAAACCATTGAAATGAAGGGGCTATTGAATCAAATTGAAAAAACTCATGCCATTTGCATTATTAACAAATTCAATTTTGGCCACTATTTCCACCTCACCATTTATGACAGCATTGAAGGCAGTTTCCGGCAAAACAGATCTGACTTTAAAACAAGTAAGATCTGTTTTGTCTGAAGCAGCCGCAGATTGTCAAAATTCATGCCATTTTTTGACAATCCGCTGACGTTTTTGACATTCCTCTGACTTTCCGACACACAACAGTCAGAACATTGATTTCCGACTTTCAAATTTCTTTCGAACAGAACGAAAACAGCCCGGGGTTCCATCTGTCGGGACTTCCAACAGTTGGAATCCAGGAATGAATACTGCCCATACTATCTTATACTGTATGAATGTTCAATAATTCATAAACCAGTGGACATAAAGTCAGTTACGCTGTATCCGTTACCTTGCAACCTATAACTCGTTACCCTTAACAACCACCATGCCATCATTTCATTTCCAGCAGTGGAGCCCTGCCTAATGCAACTCCTTAACTGACAATGTGAAAGGTTGTAAAACACATTTACATATGAATAGATGCAACCACAAACCATTGTACTGTGTCTTATCTTATTTTAACCTTATGCTGACTGAGAATGAGAAAACCTTCTAAAGCGTCTCATACACTATATACTAGGAATTGATGCACACAGACAATCAGTTATGGTGGGATCACGGATCTAACCCCGTGTCCTAGTATATTGTAGTCCTTAATGGACAATGGTTCACAAAGGGTAGCAGACACTTAAAGGAAACAGTTTCCACAATGCAATTAAGGGTATACAAAGTTTACATTACAGATATATATTAAACGAACGCAGGCACAGTTATCATGATACAACAGACACACATATATGAATATTAATTACCGTCACAGACTCATAGTTGCAATGGAACATTTCTCTTCCCAGGATCCCGGGTATGTGCTCTGTGAGATCACATTTTCCTTCTCTCTCCAGAGATCACAGTGTTGTTCCTTTTTTAAAGCAAAGGGGTGGGAGAGTCAATCTTGGTGGTCATTGGGTAAGGCAAAGGGACCAGGCATCTTCTTATTGGTTCTTCATTCCCTGTGGGTGTCTTTCTGTTCACGAGTGTAACTTCCTGGCCATGCGGCTTCTTCTTGAACATGAGGGAAAACTGGTTTCAACTAGTATTACAGTTCTTTGTCCTTTGTTCGGTGTTTATCCAAACATGTCTCTATACACATACACATTTATATATATATATATATATATATATGACACTTGAGGGAAACGCACACTCTTCAATGGACAAAGTGGAGTGCCAGGTCAATATGTAGATACAGCCTTATACCACCAGCATTAATTGCAAATGCAAAATGATAGGACCAGCACATCAATAGATAAATGAAAAAAATCTGCACATTTATTTCAAAAATGAGAAAGGTCAATACTCATCCACGGGCAGCAGCACAATCAACATGGACCATCTCATGGATCTAAAGCAGCACAATAAGCCGTGGAGCAATCTGGTGCCCTGACGGGCCGTTTCGGCGCTTCTGCGCCTTCTTCAAAGGGAGTCACACAGAGTAAGCCCCAATTGACCCTATTTAAGCAGGTGGAGTGTGCCATACTTACCCAAAGCCAGGGGTAGTCAGGACGCCGTCCGCACTCTGCCGCCGCCATTCCTCCGTCTTCTCCCGTCTGGCGTCTCAGCTGCCGCATCCGGAATCAAAAAACCGGAAGCGGAACTAAATTCACCAGCCGCGGAGTGCGGGGAATGAGCAGGCAGTTGCACAGTCCGGATGTTGTCTCTGCTACACATCCGTAGCTATGGGAACCGGCCACACACAATTCCAGTGTAACATAAATGAAAACCAAACAATGAATAATGAAACATATAATAACGGATCCATAATACCCAGTGTGTGCCACCATTATAAGATAATTCAGTACAGGTAGCTATAGAATTCACATATTATTTATTGTAAAGCGGAACCTGTATGTACTGAAAGAAGTGGCTTATACACACTGAGCATATAGGATCTAAAATAAACTACACCCCAAACAATAAAAACCAAAGGAAACCTATAAAAACACACAACTAAGTACCAAGGAGGTATAATCAAACAAGTAGAGTACATATAAATTGGTATAAGCCAATCAGGTCGAAAAGACCCAGTTAGCTCCATCAGTATCACTACACACGTATCTAAATAAAAATGGACATATTTAATTCCTCGTTGAGGCCTTTGGGAGCAAGCGATTGCAGATCGTAAATCCATTGGCTCTCACGTTGGAGTAGCCTTTTATGCCGATCACCCCCTCTCCTCATTGGGGGAATATGATCGATGGGCATAAACTTAAAGTCTCTCATACGATGACCGCAGTTTGCAAAGTGCCTTGCTACTGGAGGGGTTAATTTATCCACCTTAATTAACGCTTTTTTCACCGAGGAGCGGTGAGCCCCAATTCTCTCTTTGAGAGTTCGGACAGTTTTGCCCACATAAATTTTGTGGCATGGGCATAGGACAATGTACACCACGAATTTGGTGTCGCAATCCATGCGATGTTTAAGAGTATACGTCCGGCCATCAAGTTTGTACTGCCAGCTGCTGCCCGTAACGATGTGTTGGCAATTGACGCATCCAGAGCATCTAAAAGATCCTTTTCTGGTATCCAACCACGTACCGACCCTGTCCACTCGAGGACTGATGTCAGTATAGACCACGTGCTGTTTAATATTTGGACTCCGCTTATAGCAGAAGAGTGGAGGTGTCCTGCAGGACTCACTAAGCACTGGGTCTGTGCTCAGGATATGCCAGTGGGTCATGATAGCCGATCGCAGTTCACCAGACGTGATGGAAAATGTATTGGAGAACACCATCCTGTCCTTTTGGGCTTCCCTCCTTGTAGCATTACTCAACAGATCCTCTCTTTTTAAAGCAAGGCACTTGGATTTGGCATCCTCGATCTCTTTCTTGCCATATCCTCTGTTGGAAAAACATTTCCCCATTACCTCAAGGACCCCTTTTAGATCTTCTTGTTGTGAGGTGATTCGCACGGCCCTGAGCAATTGGGCATACGGCAATCCCTTTTTAAGAGGTTGTGGGTGGAAGCTTGAGGCCAAAAGTAAACTGTTTCTGTCCGTAGGTTTTCGGAACAATTTGGTCACAAACTTTTCGTCCATTATAGAAACAGAAACATCAAGGAAATCTATTGATTCCCTACTTGACGTGTGAGTGAACCTGATGGAGCCAGGGAGGGAGTTAAGCAGCATCACAAACTCATCAAGGAGATCCTCACCCCCGGTCCAAACAAAAAATAAATCATCGATGTATCTCACATACATCGAAATAAATCTGGAAAATTGTGGATTGGACATAATAAACTTGCTCTCAAAATCATACATAAACAGGTTCGCATACGATGGGGCCATGTTTGACCCCATCGCGGTCCCCTTTAACTGCAAATAAAAACTATTATCGAAAAGAAAATAATTCTTATGCAAAATAACATCAATGAGCAAAATCAAAAATTCAATCGCAGGACCGGAGTAATGAGGATTCCCACAAATGGTCCGTCTGATTGCTGCCACTCCCTCCTCATGGCCAATATTAGTATACAGGCTGGCGACATCCATGGTCACCAGCATACTGTCGGAGAGTGACCCGTCAAATCCAGAAAGCTTGTTGAGGAAGTGGGTAGTGTCGCGCAGCCAGTAGGGAGTGTTTTGGACCACAGGTTGGAGATGAAAGTCAACGTACTGTGATATGGGCTGGCATAGAGACCCAATAGAAGAAATTATGGGTCTCCCAGGCGGAGACACCATAGATTTGTGTATTTTAGGTAGGACATAGATGAGGGGTATCCGCGGATACTCCTGTGTAAGGAAGTCCGAGATCCCCTCATCTATCCACCCATTGGTCAAGCCTAGACCAATAATGGAGTCGATCTCCGTCTTGTAATTAGTGGTGGGATCAAAACGCAACTTTTTGTAACAGGTATCGTCCATGAGCTGACGCAGTACCTCGTTCACATATTCATCACGATCCAACACCACTATCCCCCCGCCTTTGTCGGCGGGGCGGACAATGATGTGTTTATTCTCACGTAATGACCGTAAGGCCTGCATTTCCTCACGTGTGAGATTGGATCGTTGAATATGTGCACTACGTACCACAGGCACTACATCCTTGCGTACTAATCTCATGAAGGTCTCAATAGACGCGTTGTTGCTGGGGGGGTCAAATGTAGACCGTACTTTAAAGGGACACAGAATGGTTTGGGTGGGATTCAGCACAGGTGCCTGTCTAGCAAAGTAATCCTTAAGTCTCAATTGTCTCTGTAGTTTATACAACTCAGTTTCGCAGTCGAAGGCCCTCTGTTTATAGGTTGGGACAAACGTAAGTCCCTTGTTCAATACACCCTCTTCTGACTGCGTGAGTTGGTACTTCGACAAATTGAACACCACTAGTTCCTGTTCCCCCTCCGATTTTTTTGTTTTTCTGTGCTTTGCACCACCCCGCCTGCAAGGTTTTTTCCTCTCTGCCTGTTGCGTATGGCAGCACCCTCTCCTAAAAAAGGAGCAGTAGCTCCTCTAGACGGTTGATCAGACTCACTCTGACTAGAATCCACATCCGTGAATTCAATGTCACCTCGTCTCCTGTTGCCAAATCCTCCTCTCCAAGTGCGTCTGGCTGGCTGACCTGTAACCCAAGGATACACCCTGGCATCCTTATAATCTTCCTTGACCGCTCTATACTTGGTTTTCTTAAAAACCAGCAGTTCAGACTTAAATTTCAACACAGCCTCCTCCAATTTAACAAGCCACTCTCCAGCAGCATCAGCTTTCAAACATGTAACACCTGTACTCTCGCACAAATTAATCTCCTGTTGGACATTAACAATATCTCTGTTAACTTGCTGTATAACAAGGACCATGAGGTCCCTACTGCACTGGTTGAGTATCTGACACCATTGGGTGCAGAACTCTTTATTTGATCTGCCCAGGGTTGGTTGGTTACGGACCCTAAAGCCCCTTGGAATAAGATTATCCTTGTAATACTGCGATAAGGTGAGTCCATGCAGTTCCAATTCCACCAAACGTTTGCGCAGTTTAAGCAAATCAGAGTATATCTCCCCCGGACTGTCTTGATCAAATGCCAGCACTGTAGTGTCATTAAACAAGATCTTTGATATGTCCTTATCTGTAAACCTCTTGGTACTCGTAAGGTCTTCCATAGGTAAATCCACCACTTGATCAACCCACTGTACACAGTGGTCTAGATCACAAAAAAAGGAAAAAATAAAAAAACCAAAAAAGATGTATATACAATGAGCAGGAAGGTGCATGTCCAGATTCCAATTACTTGGCATAAATGACACTTGAGGGAAACGCACACTCTTCAATGGACAAAGTGGAGTGCCAGGTCAATATGTAGATACAGCCTTATACCACCAGCATTAATTGCAAATGCAAAATGATAGGACCAGCACATCAATAGATAAATGAAAAAAATCCGCACATTTATTTCAAAAATGAGAAAGGTCAATACTCATCCACGGGCAGCAGCACAATCAACATGGACCATCTCATGGATCTAAAGCAGCACAATAAGCCGTGGAGCAATCTGGTGCCCTGACGGGCCGTTTCGGCGCTTCTGCGCCTTCTTCAAAGGGAGTCACACAGAGTAAGCCCCAATTGACCCTATTTAAGCAGGTGGAGTGTGCCATACTTACCCAAAGCCAGGGGTAGTCAGGACGCCGTCCGCACTCTGCCGCCGCCATTCCTCCGTCTTCTCCCGTCTGGCGTCTCAGCTGCCGCATCCGGAATCAAAAAACCGGAAGCGGAACTAAATTCACCAGCCGCGGAGTGCGGGGAATGAGCAGGCAGTTGCACAGTCCGGATGTTGTCTCTGCTACACATCCGTAGCTATGGGAACCGGCCACACACAATTCCAGTGTAACATAAATGAAAACCAAACAATGAATAATGAAACATATAATAACGGATCCATAATACCCAGTGTGTGCCACCATTATAAGATAATTCAGTACAGGTAGCTATAGAATTCACATATTATTTATTGTAAAGCGGAACCTGTATGTACTGAAAGAAGTGGCTTATACACACTGAGCATATAGGATCTAAAATAAACTACACCCCAAACAATAAAAAAATATATGTATATCTAGGGTTATGTAATTAATCACATTGCATTATTAATATAATGACAGTGCGTCTGTGACGGCGATTACAACAATACTAAACATAAAGTATGGATGATCATATTCCAATACTTTGGGGAATACATAATGTACACATAAGGGGGAGTATCACTATGATTTAGACATTAATGCAGTTGGTCCCCAACTGTGTGCCGCGGCTCCCTGGGGTGCCTCGGAACACTTGCAAGGGTGCCACGAGTTGGTGGTCCAGGACCAATTCAAATTATTTACGATCAATTATTTATGGACAAAACCAGTGCTGGTGGCTGCCATTCATAAAATATGTGTACAATCAGAAGCAAATCATGCCCTTTACCACATAACTGAACCTAAGAAGCACATATAAACACAATCTACTTCATTTTATATATTTTTGGGGGGGCCTGGGGGGGCCTAGGGGAACCGTGGAAAAATTCTGATACTCTAGGATTCCATGATTCTAAAAAGATTGGGAACCCTTGCATTAATGCATTACGTCCGTCCTTGATCGATTAATGATTCTTTTGATTAAAACTAGAACTACACAAATAGCGAAATAAAAATGGCGTAGAGGATGGTCGCAATACATTAATAGCATAGAGGTGCAATATTGTATTCCACAACTGTATGCTTTTACTTTCTACCAGAAGTCAGATTTAAGTATTTGAGTGTAAGGTAAACAGTGCATAAGAGAATTATTTGGACGGATACCGTGCTTTTGATAAAATCTAAACTAAATGAGGAAACAATAGAAAAATTGTCAACGGCGCTAAGGAATCTTGTGGTGTTTTGTGTCACCCTGCTGCCACCATGTTGGAGGAATGACAACCTCCAAAGCTTAAAGCAAGACAAGAAAGATGGCGTGGGGCGCTCAAAGGTACACAAATTTCAATAAAAATGTATTAAATACACAGACAAAAACATTATATCATAAAATACAATAATCAATCAATATAAGCAAATACCAATATTACTTGATTAATTCCGAGGGGTCATAAATTTGACCAAAAACTTGAGTCAATCCGTTAGAATTGAGCAACAATAAGCTACTTGGTAGCTCAATTTTATTAATTAGACAATGTCTATTATTTATAGTGACACCATCCAATGAAAAGATGTATATTGCTGGCTATACTGATGGTAATATTGTCTCTATGTGCAAATGCAACAAAGGGATTGAGTTACCTCTGATGGTTTGTATGTGTCACGCCAATGCACAGCAGGCAGCAGTGTCCACTTGTTTTAGGTGTGGGGAAAAGTTCCTACATGCATGAACTCGCACAGTTCAATATATCCAGGCAGGATGTTAATGAAGTGCACCGCTCTCCCTGCTTGGCGTGACACACCTCCCGGCTTAGTGTCCCAATGATCATCTGGCCGGACCCACCGGCAACTGCCATATACTCCACAGGCAGCTAGTTCATTGTGTAGGAATCGGCTGACACTCTGCCACAGTGCCTATGGATATATTGTAGCAAATGCTGCTTCCAAATGGAGAATTCATTGGGGTTGGTAAGGGTACAGGCAGCCGGGTGTCAGGATTGACACCCGGCTGCCTGTACTCGGACGCCTCTGAGAATGCTTTTCGCCGCTCTCTGGGCGTTTTTTTTTTTTTCAAATCAAGAGTTTCTTCCATAAGTCAGATTTAAGTATTTTAGTGTAAGGTAAACAGTTCATAAAATAATTACTTGGACAGATACTGTGCTTTTGATAAAATCTAAAGTAAATGAGGAAACAAAACACTTCATTTATATGTGCAGAGCATGCTTATGGAGGTAACTAGCAATGAAAAAGAATAATGATGACCTTGATTTTATTTTTATTCATTTCACTTTTGTTTGATTGGATTTTGAATGAAGCAATAGTTTCCTCTCCTACAAAGCATTGTACAAGTCCTTGGAGGCTTGAATTTTCTTATCAAAGAGTTTGCTCATAGTGGTACTTATTTTTCTGAAGGTCACAGGTTGAAGAGAAAAAGAAAAAAATGTTCCTTAGTAAATCTCAAATTCTTCTGTGGTTTCTATAACCTTTTCAACTACTTATTGCACTGATATTGAAAATATTTTAGTCATTGATTGTTTATGAAACACTTATGGAATGTACCATTATTGCCTGCGGTTTTATAAAAAAAAAAAATCTCCTCCTGCATACTCTAATTTCAATACGAAAAAGAGGCTCAGTCCAAACCTTTTCTTAGAAGGAAATTGATCATCCACATTTGGTTGCCAAATTAAAAATTAAATAAAAAACTGGGCACAGGACTGATCATTAATATAGTGGGCCTGATACATCATGGTTAGAAAAAAAAAATGCAAATGGCCAAACCATGTTGCACTGCCGGTGAGTCAGATGTAACATGTGCAGAGAGGGTAAGACTTTGGTGGGATAGGTTCAAACTGAAATCTAAATTGCAGTGTAAAAAATTTGTGGGCTACATGCAAAAGCAGACAGTATGTACCCTGCAGAGAAACACTCAAAGGAGTCTTAAGAGGTGGGAGGCTGAAGCACAGATTAAAATTCAAATAGGGGAGGCACGGCAACTGCTATCAACTGCTATTCCAAACTAAGTCACTGGCAATTGGTGTTTCCTCCCTATTTGAATTTTGAACAGTGCTGGCGCCAACCACTGGTAATGGTCATCTCCCCCTTTACTCCAAGGGATCTGTGACTTTTACCCAATATACTGCTGTTCCAGTTCCCTACACCAATACCTGCTAGTGAGCTGTCAGGCTATCCAGTACAAATTTGTGTATTTTATGCAAAGAAAGGGTTTACACCAGTTTTTCCCAAGCTTTTAAAAAAAGCTTTTAAAAAAAATGTAAAATGAAGTAAATCATGCCTACCTTTCATCCTTATGGTCATTTACTGTATGGGGTGGTGTACCATTATGCTTCTGCTAGTCCACATGTTTCATGAGCGCAACTAGCACTGGATTTATATAAATTGATTTGGTTGTACAGTAGATTACCAACCAATCACTCCTACATGAGCCTCATGGTACCCAAGTGTGCCAGTGATTCCCACAATTTGGGAATCACTGGCTTACACTCAACTTAAAATATGCCTTTGTGTTTTGTAGGCCAAATAGTCTGTAACTCAACTTGAGGAGAGCAAAAAAAAAAAGTCATAGTGATATTTACACTGCTATAAACCAGTAGATGAAAACATGGTCTGGAGGTATACATTTTGTATTGTCTTCTGGCTGGGAAAAAGTTTTTAGAGATTCATTATGGTCACTTTTTAAACTTTTGTCACATGTTTAGTATTTTTCAACATCATTATACTGCTTTTCCACCAAAATCTCATTTCACATCAGGGATTTCACAAAAGGCAGGCAGCTGGCATCGGTGTGATGGCAGCAGGCATTGGCAGGTTGGCGGCGGGCATTGGTGGGTAGGCTAGCAGTAGGTATAGGTGGCCGGCAATGAGCATCGGCAGGTGGGTGGATAGCAGTAATCGGCAGTGCAATGGTCAGCCTCCCCTGCCCAGGTCAAAAAACCTGGTAAGAGCAATTTTAACAAATTTCCCATTTTTTACCCACAAAAAATCCTGCTCCTGTCCCGGGAAAAAAACCCAGGTCACTAGAACCGGGTTTTTATCCTTGTAACCATTTCCACTCAGAAAAACTCAAAAACAGGGTTTTTAGTTCAGTGGAAAAGGAGTATGAGTGGTATGGACAAGGGTGGCCAATACTGGGATTGGCGGGATCCTGAGATTTGGCCCCAAAAATGATGAGATTTGAATCCTAGGATTGAAGTTTCCAATCTCAGGATTTCTGGATTAGACTGCCCATGCGCAGTCTAATGCCGGGCAGTCTTTGAAGACTCGCTCAGATGCTTCCTGTTTGCTCCCATCCGGGCTGTGTGTCTCTGCTCAGCATGACACATCAGAAGTCAGGCTGCGTGTCACGCGCTGCAGCCTGCAGCCTGCTGGCTTCACCACTGCACTGTCACTCTCTATTTCCAGCCGCACTGCAGATTCCCAGATGTACAGCGGCTCCCAGATGCTCTCCTGTGGCAGTTTGGGGGGGAGGGCATCCTGGGAATCCTGGGATTGCGCTTTTTTCAATCCTGAATTCTGGGATTGAAAAAATGCCCCAGGATTGGCATCCCTAGTATGGATTCATTGAAGACACTGTTTTTTATTCTTGGACCCACTAAGAATGCTAGTATGTTACACAGTACAATATTGATGCCAGTGGATATAAACCTAAGAAAGGACTAGATTTTGGAACATTGCAACTTTTAAAGTTCCAGCACATGGAAATAATTTACACTCTAGATATTATTTAGGCAATAATGTGAAAGATGCCATTTGTTTCTCTAGCTATGTCTGAATTTGATGATGGAATGAGCAACTGTCAGTAAAAGTAAAACAGCAATATATGAGAAGCAGGTCTGACAAGCAAGTTATTCTAAACCCTCAGTTTTTAGAATTACAAATTGTATTCTATGAAGCATAAAATATAAAATATAGACCAGCAAGTAGGAAAACCAATTCCATGCCAAATATTTAAAAGGCTGTGTTTGAACAGAAAAATAATTGTTATTTCCCATATACAGCCTTACCTTTTCATCATACAGAAGGATCAATGGGGAAAATTGCAAGGATGGGCAATGTAAAATTTCCTCTATTTCTCTTCTGCCTCTCTTGTCACCATGGCAACACAACATAGAGATACAGAAGCTGACTGAAATAACTGTCTGCAAGACAGATCAGTCACAAACTAATGCTTTTTTATGTGGAGCACAATTATGAAAAACTATGTGTATATAGATTCCATACAATTCCAAAGTTTCAAAGCTATAGTATAAAAAGAGATATTTTTGTTTCTCAAATATATCTAGCAGTTTTCTGTGTATTCCAAATCCAAGCTGATTTTGTTATTTTTTATATAGCTATCCTGAAAAATATATATGTATGTATATATATATATATATATATATATATATATATATATATATATATATATATATATATTTGTATGTATATATATATATATATATATATATATATATATATACAAATTCATTAAAATGGTTTGTGAGAGAATAACAAGTGATTTATATTAATTTTAAACAGACCTGTTACATACACACAGTAAAGGTGCCCATACACTTGTCCGATTTGGGCCTGATGTCACTCGATTCCGAAGGATTGGGCTTAGATACGGCCCAAATCGGATGTGGATCAGTGTACATTGGATCGGAGTCAAAGGTCGGACTGGCTGCACGTAAAAATTGCATATCAGCGGCACATCGTGGGTGCTTTTTAGTACATGCATTATATCGTGTCCAATCCCTGAGCGGGAAGCACACCTTGAAACAGTAGAGTTTAAAAAAAAACACTCAAAAGAATGGTGCGGCCATTGATTCTATGGATCTTTTTTTTTTAGTTCTCCTTCATCCCGTCTTCAGCTCCCCGGGAGTATGACATGCGATAAATCACATGAGATGTATCACATGTAAATGGCACACCAAGTGCCAGTTAGTACAGTATGTGAGCCTCCCGGGGAGCTGCTAGGGATGCTCAGGGGATATTGTGTCCCACTAGTCCTTAGGACAAGGCAGACAAGTCTAGGGGCACCTTAAGGATCATTTATAGGGCAGTAATGCTTTTTGGTGCAAATGTAAGCATACATTTCCATCCAGTGTATTTCAGCGTTATGGTCAATACTGAACAACAGAAAACTTGGCCTGAGTTTCTTCTTAATTGTGTTCTACCCATTCCAATTGTAATAAATAATAACTTGGTACAAAACAATGGGTGAAATTTAATAAGATGAGAGATTCAGAAAGTGAGAGATTTGGTAAGAAATCTCCAGTTTTTTTAAAGCGGCAATCATTTAAACTTCAAAATCAAACTGGTTTAGCAGTGTAAATGATTGCCGCTTTAAAAAAAAACGAGATTTCTTACCAAATCTCTCACTTTCTGAATCTTTCTGACCCCCAATATCTTATTTTGTCACTTCGGACTTAGGGCCTTATTCTAGTTCACTCTTTCTGACAAAATCCTTAGATGGACAAAACCATGTGCACTGCAGGGGGGCAGATGTAAAATGTGCAGAGAGAATTAGATTTGGGTGAGTTATTTTGTTTCTGTGCAGGGTAAATACTGGCTGCTTTATTTTTACACTGCAATATAGATCTCACTTTGAAGTAAAACCCCACCCACATCTAATTCTCTCTGCACAATTAACATCTTCCCCCCTGCAGTGCACATGGTTTTGTCCATCTAAGAAGGATTTTGTCAGAAAGAATGAACTAGAATAAGGCCCTTCGTGACCAAATCAATGTAGTTGCCTACCTAATGTCCTAATCCATACTTTACTTAATAAGTTACACCATTATCTGCTCATCTTCAGCCTGTCTACTAACAAGATTTTAGTTCGAAAAATTAAGCATATTAGTAATGTCACTAGTCCCAATGTAATTGCCTGACTGGTGGTATACGGTTGTTAGGTTGACACATATTAGGACGACATGCATTGGGTTAACCACTGAAGGTCGACATGATTTAGGTTGACACATGAAATATGGCTAAGGTCGGCAGAGTTGGAAAATCAAGCATTAGGTCAACAATGGCTAGCTCGACAGTCAAAAGGTCAACATTTTTTTGAGCTGATGTCCTGACAGGAGGTATTTCACATATATATATATATATATATATATATATATATATATATATATATATAATATATCTTATAATGTGTGTGAGCCATGCGAGCGGATGTGGTACACTTTGATGGTGTCCATGTCAACATTTTGGACAAAAACAAATGCATGTGGACCTTTTGACTGATAACCTAGCCATTGTTGACCAATCCTGTTGACCGCAGCTATATCGACCTATCCCATGTGTTGACCTAAGCCATGTCAACCTTTTGTGATCGACCCAATGCATGTTTTCCTAATATAGGTTGACCTAATGACCCATTCCCCTTAAATTACTGGGACAATCTCACCTATGCAAGTACATTTTGGTATATGCCAATGGCCCTGATTGTAATACTGACCAGTTGCATGCACTCCTGCTCTTGTGGAATCCCCTATCTTAATTAATGTTATAATAGGATTGTACCGTATTGGGTTACTGTACATTGGTCATATTCTAATGAAGGGAAAGAGGCTACCCTCTTATGTCCTGAGAATTTACTTTTCAGACTATACATTGATAAATATGCCTAGCAACAATACATCTTTAAATTTGTATCAGACTGTTGGCAAACATATTATTATGCAAACAGCAATACCAATGGTATACTGTAGGTTTCACTGTCCATGCAGTAAAATCATGTTTCCTTTTCATAATTACTAGTTACTGAACTTTTTAGTTTAATGTTATTCAATGAGACTATTTTTTCCTTTTAATGTTCATTGATAACTTATAATTTAAGGTGCTTTTTTAATGATTAAATACACAAAACTAAATATAAAAATTGATTTACATTAGTAATAATTGCAATAATTCTTTGTGTCTGGCAAGCACCAGCCAGCAGGAGTTGTTGCACATTTCTCTGGGCTGAAAAAGCATACTGCTACATGTACATTTTTTTTTCAACAGACTCCAACAGACTGAACGCACAGCATGTGTTCCACAGTCACTGTGCAAACAATATTGATATCTGAACAATAGGCTATGGCCAGGTAACGGCAGGTTATTATGATACCTTTTTTTAATAATTCTTAATTATATTAGCACTCACAATACTGTCCCTAGCATTAGACAATTAGGGGGGGGGGTATGTCTAGAGGATACCTATAACTGGATTAAAAACATAATTCACTCTCCCAGTGTTTTAGTTATTGGCAAGTTTTGTAGGTATGTAGTGGATAAGAGTTGGTTTTATGGAAGACATTGGTATAGGACAGCGGTTCCCAAACTGTGTGCTGTGGCACCCTGTGGTGCCTCAGAACACCTGCAGGGGTGCCACGGCTTGGATGGTCCAAGACTAATTCAAAATGATTCATTTTGAATGTAATAGGCAAAACTAGTGCTGGTGGCTTCCATTCATAAAATATATGGACAAACAGAAGCAAATTCTGACACTCACACAACTTACCCTAAGGATGACATATAAACACAATTTACTTAATTTAATATATTTTTCTAAATTACTCCATAACATTTTTTTCCCTAGGGGTGCCATGACAAAATTTCTGATACTATAGGGAGCGTGATTCAAAAGAGTTTGGGAACCACTGGTATAGGAGATCAAGGAGGACATTCAGTTTTACAAACGCACTCGTATGTTCACACGAGGGATCGATGTTGAAGCTCTGCGTATGTGCATATTTGCTTATGCGTATATGCAGGGCTTCTAGGCGGGTGCCTTCAGAGACCTAAATAGTCTCCATGTCGCACGCAAAGGGGGCGGGGGGCATGGAGGAGGCATGTTTGGGGCATTCACATGTGGGTGGGCACCTATCTTTAGGGGTTGGGTAGATGACATAACCAGACATCAGCTGCCCACCCAGTTCTCAGAGCAGAACTCTGAGAACTAGAAAAATTATTTGATGGTCAGCAACCATTCGATGATTTCAGGCCCGCAATGTAGCCTGCGAATGGATGTTTATGCAAAACATCCATTCACAGTCTGGCAAGTACATTTATTGTGTTATGGGGGCAGACATTCGCATGCCCAACGGGTGGTGTTACAAGGCCAACCAGAATAACCTCCTAAGAGTAGTTAATAAGATAAGGTATCACTCTCTACTGGGCTAAGTATTGTACAGCGCTGTGGTTCTCCAAAAACACAGTGACAGGCTCTGTCATATGCAGAACCTTTTATAGTGCACAGTAAACAATATGCACCTACTTTCTTATCAGCCTGACCTTTAAATCTGATGACTCAGACATGTGATATTATTGTTGCTGATGATGATAATCATGCACAAAAAACTATTTTACTGTAAGAGATAGTTATCCATTTAACTGAATGTCAACATTTTAGTGGCACTGCGCCCTCAAATGGAGAACCAGGTTTTGACATGAAAGAGAAGAAGCAAGAAGCAACTTACATTTTAGAAGTGTGGTACACTGACAATTACCCCACTCCCAATCACTCCCAATCAAAGGAGTAAAGGAGTTTTAGGCTAGTAGAAAATCTTGTAGTGTGCAAAAGAACATTCCAGAGTGTGTGCAGCCAGCTACAAAATGCTCTGTAACCATAAGTGGGAGCAGGTAAGATCCAAATCTTGGCAGTGTGGAGGGGTTTAGTTGTAAGATATTTGGAGGTATATGTAGAGACTTACTTCTTCACCAAATCAAGTCAAATCTCACTTTTACTTTCTGTTCTATGCCTACTGTCTACCACATCTGTGTCACCTCTGTTTGTCTGCCCCTCCTCTTTAGAATATAAGCTCTCATAAGCAGGGCCCTTTTCCCTCATGTGCTTTTCCTTCTCATATTTAAACCATCTTTGATGGCACCAAATAATTGGTTTTCTGCCACTCTGATACTTATTATTGTGTCCTCTGCTGATGCAGCTATGGTTATGTACCCTGTTGTATTCAAATGTGCTGTAAGTCACTTTTTTGTTTAATTGTTTTCCTACTCTCTAGTTGGGGGCTGACTATCCCTTTCGGTGCCATATAAATAAAGAATAATAATAATAATAATAATAATATAGAAAAATAGAGCTTTACATTTGCATAGTTGTGTTAATATCATTATTCTGTATTTAGGCAACAGTATTTCATTTTAGTAAAATGCATTCCATGATGTAGGAACTAACACAATGAAGCAGCAGGTGGATAAAACAAAATCATTCTAGCCATTGAGTTTAAAATAGATTTTAGTTAAAAGTTTGTTATTGGGAAGACCGTTAGGAATACTATTGTGATTTTTGGAAAAAATAAGTTAATCATTTAATGTTTTTGTTATGTGAGATATATCCTGTATGTATTTGCATTCAACATGGTTTGGATAAAAATTAAATGTGGGGAGCAAAGAACAGTTCAGAAGATAACCTATGCAGTTTATTTGAAGGATAAGATTTATAATCATCTTGTCAACAGGAATATAGAGTCTGGTAGATAAAATGTGTTGATATTATTATCTCTATTTTTAAAACATTAAGTTTTGAGGTTGTGAGATGACATCCAAGTTCAAATGACAAGAAACATTCAGTAACAATGTCCAACAAATGTGATAAAAGATTTGCTCTTCCATGTAAGTGATGCTATGGAATTCTGAAGGAACATATTAGTTTTCCAAAAAAAATACACTAAATATATATTAGTCAAGGACCTATGTTCGAGCTCATTTGCACTCCATCTGATGGAAAATTGAAAGAAGGTATTTCCAGAGAAGAAAACACTAAAAGACAACTAGGAAATAATTGTGTCCTAAAGAACACAGATTACAGTGTTTGAGAAACCTATAACCGTCTTAGTTGATACAGTCAATGTGTAGCATTACATTTTTGATTCAACCTGAGATGTGTCTAAATGATTGTCTGAACAAGGGAGTTGAGATATGGGTCAGTATTCAAAAGAGTTCGTATTATACTATAGTTTTTTTGTTATCATGTGCTTGAAGTTAATTGTGGGATGATATCAGTAGATTTAATGTTTTTAGTTAAATTTAGCAAAATGTTGTGATTCTGGTTCTAATCACAATCATTTGCTTTACATTCACCTGTTTGAAGTTGTATTGTACTATTAATACAGGTTTATTTATCCTTTACAATTTCATCATTTAAGAATATAATCAGGTTGAGTATCCCTTATCCAAAATGCTCAGGACCAGAAGAATTTTGGATAATGGATTATTCTCAGAGCCAGATTAAGGTCTAAATGGGCCTGGAGCTGAAAATGATCAAGGGCCTATTATGCGCAATAATGTGGGTGGCGTGACCAGTGTTCTGTTTGGGTGGTCTGTTCATGGGTGTGTCTCTATTTGTGTAAATGCTTTCAACTAATTATATATGCCTGGAAAAGGCAGGGGGCTGGCATAGGAATAATGCAGGGAGATATATTGGCGGGTGCACTCCAAAGGTGCACCCGCAGGACACCGATGTCCTAAGATACTTGCGGGGTGAGGCGGCACTGCAGTCATAAAAAAATTCTGAAAAGCCGAAACTTGGTAGACAATATGTCAGCACCTTTTATGTGGTCACCTAAAGTTACCACACCGTATACCCCTTATACAAATCATGTAACACAATAGTAACCCCCTCATACTGTACTTGCTTCTTACATATTATGACATATGGAATGAGCCAAAATTCACACCGATTGAGGTAAAATTCACACTATGGCACACAGATTGAGTCAATATTCACATTTGGCCACATGGATTGAGCCAAAATACACACTATACCAAGTATGTCCAAACAGTGGCCCTCCAGCTGTTGTGAAACTACACGTCCCAGGATGCCTTGACATAGTTTTAGCATTCCCTAATAGCAAAACTGTATAAATGCATGGTGGGACTTGTAGTTTCACAACAGCTGGAGGGCCATAGTTTGGACATGCCTGCACTATACCAAACAGATTGAGCAAAAATGCACAATATGCTCCATAAACAGGGGCATTTGGCGCGCATTAAAAATTGACACCATAATGCCCATTACATGTTAAGCCACACACCATAATGTCCATTACGTATTATGCAAAACACCATAATGCCTATTAAAAATGATGCTACATAAGTGTTGCTTACCTACATGTTCATTGCCAGGGGTTCGATGATCGTTGCCATGTGGGAATACATGCTCGCGGTAACTGGGGGACAGCCACCGCGGGGCAGAAATGACAGCCATTGACAGCAGGGCCAGATTAAAGCAGGGGCAAAAGGGGTCAGTACCCATGGGCCCCCTCTAGCTAGGGGCCCCCTGTGGTTGGCATGTATTTTTAACAAAAATATTATTATTATTTTTTTTTAGCTAAAGGTTTTGTGCATGGGAGTGGGGTAGTGCTGCAGCTTCACCTATCTGCCAATGTGACATTGATTAATGGTGCTGAGCATCGGGAGCCAAGGCACACTGACTGCACAAATGTGCAGTACATTACTGAGAGTTGACTAAGTCCCATGACACTTTGCACAAGAAGGCAGAGGCTGAGAGGTTTATGCTGAGCTCTGATTGGTGGAGCTCATTACATGCTTCTCAGGCCTATGGAGGACAGCAGCAGCAGCCTAGTCATGGGAGGGTTTTTAATCAGAGGCACTGACACTGTGAGGTCTCCTACAGTTCTACAGAGTAAGCAGTTACCCATTGACCAAGTTTATACTGTCTTTACTCTGTGTTTTGACAGTATAATATTCTCTCATGCAATTTGTGGCCAGTAATGACAAGTGCAAGGGGGTCCACCTGTCTAAAGTGCCCCGGGCCCCCCGAAGGCTTAATCTGGCACTTATTGACAGCCGGCAGAGAGCAGGGGGCTGCCCGGCTGTATTCAGAGCACTGCATGTCCCGGCTATTTGAAATAATACCCCTTCCACACCAGAAAATGCAGGGACTTACCCGGGAATATGATCCCAGGATCATGCAAGGATATTCTCGGACTGGCCCCTTTTACACCAGCCTAATCCCTGCATTTTCTGGTGTGAGGGGGAGAGAAAACCACCACCGCCGCCCCCTTTAAACAAACAGCTATATCTTCGGAACCAACTGACCCATTTAAATGTAGGCTTCGAATGATTTTGGTCCAGTGAAACTGGGCCGTTTGGTTCCAGAGAATTCTGACCTCAAACAACATGAACAGCCATGAAATTACATTTTAGAAATGAAAAAAAATTTGGTTTACCCACAATATCTCTAGAACCAATGAACCCATATGGACCAGGTATCAGATTGAAGGCCCAGCGATTTGGGT
Organism: Crinia signifera; assembly: GCF_055691185.1. NCBI lineage: Eukaryota > Metazoa > Chordata > Amphibia > Anura > Myobatrachidae > Crinia > Crinia signifera. The sequence continues at coordinate 256,074,062 of NC_139218.1, forward strand.
TCGACTGAGATCAACCTCGAGCTTCTGTAATGCCGGAGTGGGAACTGACAGCCGTTGGAACCGGGTGGAGGTCGGAATTAGCGGGTCCCATGTTATCCTATGGGGACAACGTTCCAGGTTTGCCTGGTGGTATCTCTGGTTCCCGGGGGGCTAGCGACACGGGGCTGGGCTCGTTGGAAAGCCCTGACCCTCAGCTACAAAATGGGCCTATTTGGAGAGTGGGCCTGGAGCTGTAGCTCCATCAGGCCCATTGTTAATCCGGCCCTGATTATTCTGTATTTTGGAATATTTTTATATTTGAATTAGTTATCTTGAGGTAAACACACCAAACACATGAAATACACACAAATATATTTTATTTGTGCATGAAATAAGGCTTTAAAACATGTGTCCTATCTCAGGCACTAACTTTGAACATCAAGTAATCATGTTATTGCACATATTTTGTGCCAGTTGCATATAAATTCCACAGTAGTGCCAGTTACAGATGTACCCAGTAGGTTTTTAGCAAAAAAAAAAAAAGTACATATTGGAGACTGGTTTTGGGAATATTTTATATAACGGATATTTGGATAAGTGTTACTCAACTTGTATTTATTTCTTGCCTGATATTGGTGGTTACTTGCAATTTTAACCCATCTCTATGTTAGTCTGAAAATAAAATGGAAAAATCTATAATGTAAGCAGACAAGTTTATTTTTACTTTCAATATGTAATAATTAACTCTAAGGGGGGGGTATACAATGTCAGGGGTACGGCTGTGGAGCAAGCTCCACAGCCGTGCCCCTGTCCCATTCTCGCTTTGCTCAACTTGAGCTTGGCGGTCAGGATTCAATGTCCCGGCCGCCGAGCGGCGAGAAAGGTGCGTGGCCGCGAGCTGAGGATGGAAATAGACGAGCACCGGCCGGGAGCTCGCCTATTTCCGGCTTTTCTCGGCAGAACGAGCCCGACAGCTTGTGATGTCGGGCTCGTTCTGCCGAGAACCCCTGTTCAATGCTGTCGGGGATGTCAGCATTGAATAGGGCCCCGCAGCCATCTCCCCCGTCAGGAGATGGCTGCGGGAGCAGGACTAACATTGAATACCTCCCTAAGTCTAGATAAAATTAAATATACATGTGATCATTTTTAATGATGTTGAAAATCTGGTCAATATTCCAAAGTTAAAGTATGGATGGAAAATCATTAACACTGTCAATAAAGTTGACTAAAAATTATATTGACTGATAAATATAGACTGGTACAGATTTATTAGTTTGAAACATGTAGCTCAGACTAATTCCTACAGTATAACATTGAAAAACATTTTCATATACTTGTCAGTTATTATTATTTCATTTTTTTTATATTTGCCTTCTAAAATCTTGCGTAGCTTTGTGAATCACTGAAAATATGGACTTGTATGTTCATTCGATATTTATTTGAATTGTTCAAAATAAGGTGTAAAATACTGGATAACCTGTCAACATCAGAAGCTACTGGTATTTACTATTGCTAGGTTTTTATATAACTGATAATATTTTATTTTGATTTATTAAAGATATACATTATTTCTGAAAGTGTTTTTTTTTCCATATACATACTGTTTAGTAAGAAATGACAATTGGGTTGTTATTTTATTCAACTAAAGACTTAATTGTGTCCTGAGTTGGATGTTTATCTGAACTTTGAAAATGGACTTCAGTTATAAACATTCCATTACCCTAATTGCACTTTAAAACAGTGAATTGGTCTAAAATGTTTAGTCATTTAATATGTCAAGAAAAATAGAGTACACTTTTGATATATTTAATGTAAGAATAATACTGGTAAATGGACTCATTGAGAATGCAATACATATATGCTTGAAGTAAATGGTCACTTGTGTATTTAGCACAGGAAATCTACAGTTAGGCTGGTGGTAGAAGAGTGTATGCTGTTGAAGTACTAAAGGGAGGACATAGGATCATACTGTATATGGAAGTAATCTCTAAGCAGCAATAGAAGCTGTTTAAGTGTAAACACTAAAATAAGATGGAGCACATGCTTATATTTCTTCTGAAACAATTATACCTTACCTTCACAAAATTGTTCCACTGATTTATTATCAAACTGGGGAACATTTTTGCAGATAATTGAGCCAACAGCTGGTCTTCCAACTGTTTTTCAACCTCTCCTATGAAAAACATATCCCAATGGTATTTCAAAGATATAAACTTAGCGTTCATATATTCACTTTATGGCAGAAAGAGAAAGATGGAATTGGATTTTTAATTTGTGCATGTTAAGGATAATTCATTAAAAATGTTACTAAGTGAATTGGGCTCAGAACAGGGAACCATAACAGGCTATATTCCTTATACTGTACATGTCTATGATCAATTGATACATTTTTTATTGACATTTAAAAAAAATCGATTTGAATCACCATTTTTAGCAAGTTACAGCCTTCCATAGATTGTATTCTATAGCAATCAGTGCCTAAATGTATAAAAGTGTTGAGATGGAGCAGCTCACATTGGAGCTGCTCCAGGCAATTCTATCACCATTTGCCAGCTGATGCTACCCGCTGCTAGCCGACAGAAGGGGCACGAGCGCACGAGATGCTTGCACACCCAATTCTGTCTGAGCATGTTGCCGGCCTCTGCCAGCTACCCAAATCTCTTCTGTCCTCCCCTGTAGCCCCCGCACCCCCCACTCGTCCTGCCCATCTCCCTGAAGCGAAGACAGCAGGGAAGTCACTCCACACCGCTATGTTGATGGGGAGGCATGAGCGTGTGAGATGCTCGCGCATCCCCATCAGATGGAGCTCCTGACTGCCAGCCTGTGCCAGCTCAGGAGATCTGGCAATTCTAAAGGTTGGCTGACAAAAACTCCTTTAAAAAACTAATAAAAAGAGATTTTTTTCCCAAGTTAAGAGAAACTTTATTTTGAAAAAAAATATATAAGCTGTAAATTTTTTATTAGAAAATGTATTATAAAAATGTATAAAAATGTATTAAAAGCCCATATTCAGATCTGATCGCAGTACAAATTTGTTCTCAAAATGGGCAAAACCATGTGCACTGCACGTGGGGCAGATGTAACATGTGCAAAGAGAGTTAAAATTGCGTGAGATGTGTTGAAATTGAAATCTAAATTGCAGTGTAAAAATAATTCAGCCACTATTTACCCTGCAAAGAAACAAAAATAACTCACACAAATCTAACTCTCTCTATACATCTTACATCTGCCCCACCTGCATTGCACATGGTTTTGCCCATTTTGAGAACAAATTTGTACTGCAATCAGATCTGAATAAGGGCCAATGTCCATTGATTAGTTCTTTAAGGATGGAAAAGTCCCTGCTACTTACAGCGCAAACGAAAGTCTGTTCCTTCTTATATTACAGTGAGTTTATGTACCTTCCTAATAAACATGTCCCTAAAAAGTTAAAATGGTGTTCTGTACTGTAGCTACTGTACACTAGAGATCTCATGAAAACATGGATTTTGTATGAGTAAAGATGCTTTGAGGCCTGCTGAATATATAGTAATAACCCCAACAATTAACCCAGTGCTTCCCTTGCCACTCTGAAATATCTTTGCAACCTTTGTCTATAGTAAACTGCCTGTCTCATAGGCCCTTATTCTGATCGGTGCGGCCCGATCAGAATATGCGGCCACGACCGTGCAGGCGAATCCCCGCCTTCCATACGGATCGCCACCTCCGTCCGTACGCGGATATGTGGCGATCGGCATGAAAGTGGACGGGGATACGCCTCCTCCGTCTTGGGAGCAGCCCCTGCATTCGATGGTCGCCGAACATCGAATGCAGGGCCGCACGCTCCACTAGGTCCCGCCACCCAAGACCACACGGACACTTGTCCGTGTGAAATCATGTATGGGGGCGGGCAGCTGACATCCGGCGATGTCAGATGCCCGCCCCCTACACACGCGTCACGGCTTCATTACCATGCATACGCCCCGCGTTTGCATGGGAACGCCCATGAAACGCGGGGCGTATGCATAGGGTAATGAGGCTTAGTAGCCCCTCACGCCCCTCTACGCCCCCTGTGCGGCGTGTAAAGAATACGTGCGGCGAAATCGCCTGCACATGCGCAGAGTGACCTCTGCACATGCGCAGACGATAAACATCGGCGGGACGTCCGCATGCGGAGAAATCCGCACCGATCAGAATAAGGCCCATAGAGCTTGTTGCATTCATCAGTACTCAGATGCCACCATGTCTTAAAGCTTAGAGTTGTAGGGACTAATATAATGTAACACAGGCTAGGAGAAATATATTGACTAGTGAGTAGGTAATTGCAAGTGAAAAGTGGCACTGGGGCAAGACAGCAGCACAGGAGAAAAAGTCAGGGGTATTGAAGCTGTCATAAGATATGGTAGATGAGGGGAGTACAAAAGTCAAAGGTCAAGTTGAGTAGCAAACAAATAAGTTTGTAAACCAGCAAAAGGGTCTGTGTAGACAGCAGCTACAGAAAGTCCAATAAAGAAATCTTAGGTCAGAGAATGAAGCCAGAATTAAACAAGATAATGTCAGAAGAAGAGAGTCCATGGGTGAAGAGTACACAGTACAGCAGAGCAGAGTAGTTGAATGCTATCATAATCAGTAAGCTCTCCCTGCCATTTAAACTAGCAGGACCCTCTCAGCTTGCTCCCTTTGCAACGAGTCCTAAAAAAGCACAAGAATACTACAATCATGTGATTATTAGAAGCTAATAGTATTGAATAGAAATAATGTAAGTAGAAAGGGGCTGTTTGTCCAAAATAGATTTTACAGTATATGGCAATTTGGGGTTCTCCAGAGTAAAAATATGGGGAAAGCAAAATAATTTTGACATGATTTAGGCAAACAATGCATATGAATGGGTGCACTGCAAATACATTATAAATAAAACAAAGACAGATTTACAAGGATTTACTGGATGTAAGCAAAGCAACAATGTGTTTTTTGGAGGTAAAACTATTTGCTTAAATAACCTATCTACTAAATGTAAGTTTTATTTATATAGTATAATAGGTTTAATTTTTCTTAAATTTGCCCATGATTCATAAGGTAAAACACAGTAACCCCCACTCCCAACAAAAAAAAAAGTAAGAAGTAATTGTTTACTTTCTAATTCATTTTTAAAGCAGACTTATCCAGTTGAATTTCAAATATAAAATGTCTACGTGGGTTGTGGGATTTTTCATTATTCACAGCAAAACAGTTTGGCATTGTTCACAATTTGCTGGATATAGGAAGGTCAGTGGATCCAAAGGGACTTGCAAACAAAAGCACAGGAAGGTTCAGTCTTAGGGGATTATTTAAGATTAAAGTTATAAATGTTTTTTTTTCTGAGACAAACTTCATAAAAATTGTAACAATTTACATACTGAAAACCTATTTACTCTGAATATAATTTTTAACGTCTATTTTCTGTGTTAAATAGAGTACTAAAATATTTATATATCAATTTTCCAAAAATGGATTTTTTTTTTAATTTTCGAAATAATACAAAGAATATGACATTCTGAATCATGGCCGTATAGCAACTGCTCGTACATTAAATGCATAACACAAAAACCTTGCAGTAATGCAGCCTTGTCTTTATTTGTATCAACGCTTAGTTGACAAGTGACAGATAGTCATATCTTATGTTTTTTCTACATCTTTATGGAGTAGTCAGCTGATTCAGATAATTCCATTGTAAAATGTCATAACAGAAATACATTTTATGTAAAGCATATAATGGAGGTATAAGTAACTTATCTTAAATCCTGATTAGTTTTCCTTGCACTACTGACATGTCATTATCTACATTCCAAAATACTAAATCTTTCTTGCCTCAGCAGACATACTTGTACAAAGCTCACATTGCTTTCTCTGTTAACATCTGAGCAACTTTGCCAATAGTCAAAAGATTAAACTGAATATTATACTTGTCTGCAGGTAAATATCTTGTCATTATTGCTTAGGTTTATTTTACTTTTATAAACCACTTTATAATCAATATTCAGCTGTTTTTTTATTCTGGAGTATTTGTTCAGTTTTATATTCACATTTTCCTTTAAGGTGTTTCTTGAATCTGGTGCTCCAGTAAGTATGCTAAATTACACTTCAAACTTGCAACTGTCATTATTCAGACTCCCCTGGGTCTTCATTAAACTGTACAGCAGTGGTCCTTATAATTACTGTAGGAGAAAATTAAAAGTGATCATGGCTTTGTATGTGGCAATATTAGAGAATAGCAGCCATTATTTATATATATATATATATATATATATATATATATATATATATATATATATATATATATATATATACACTTTACAGCATATCTTTCTCTCTCTCACTCTATTTATATATATCATGTTGACTAACTGCATATGCCTGTGGGCTGCTTTCTTTGATTTACACTGTTTGATTCAGAGATGAGTGCCACAAATTGATGTTATCCTGTTATATCTCTGTTGAGATTGCGGGTACTATACAAGTTGTATCCTGTCAAGGAGAGTGCTGGGCGCATTGGCTTTATATATATATATATATATATATATATATAGAAAACAGAGAAAGACCGCACTCTCACCCAAATATAGACAACGGTGGGGTGCCCAGCAAAAGGTACATGCAATCGCATGCCCCTTAATACAAATCCAGGAGATCCACACACAGTGGTGTAGAAGCAGAGCACTCGCCACAATCACAAATCAGCCTTGTGATAAAAGCAAAGAAGTTTTTAATCCAAACGAGTCAACATCGTTATTAGCAACTGAGAAGTATATAAGCCCCGACGTTTCGGTCCCAACATGGACCTTTATCAAGGAGCCTAGAATATACAGACAATACATCAGATATTTACATGGACTGCATATCTAGCTGAAAATGAAGAACATGCAGAAATACATGAAAGTAAAGCATAGTTACGTTTTTCAAATAGAAGTCACATAATCAACGGAGCAGGAACAGCCTATATATATATATAGATTCCAGATAAACTGGCACTCCCGGACTTTGGTGTAAGCCAACGTGGCTTGCCCCGGTGCCTGCGATAGGAACCTTGCAGTTCCAGAGATATGAAACCAAATAAAGGGCACACGAGGACTTCCAAATAGGTGAAGACAAGGACTGGTTTATTACACAGTCAAGAAGATGTCAACGTTTCGGGGTCTCCCCCATCGTCAGGACAAATAAGGTGTAATTGTCCTGACGACGGGGGAGACCCCGAAACGTTGACATCTTCTTGACTGTGTAATAAACCAGTCCTTGTCTTCACCTATTTGGAAGTCCTCGTGTGCCCTTTACTTGGTTTCATATATATATATATATATATATATATATATATATATATATATATATATATATATTTATATATATATATATATATATATATATAAATGTGTATATATATATATATATATATATATATATAATTCTGGATGTAGCTGCACTCACACTCAACTTTGTCAGCAGGTGGGGTGCCCCAAAGGCACACCTGAGTGTGCCAAATGTACCACCTGAGTCCCTGGGAGGGGACAGAGGAGCACTCGCCAATATAAAAAATTTGCTTTATTTGCAAAAAGGATATTTTGAAAGAAAAAAACACATTGAAAGAAAAAAACACATGATGCTATAAGCCAAGGAAGCTCCACAAACCTGGATCTTTATCAAGGAGACAGTCAGCAAAGTCAAAAGGCTTTCAAAAGGTCAAAACGGGATTACACGGTTCCAAAATCTGTCTACAACAGCTGACAATGACCCACTCGCCTGCCCCCGGGTCCCGGGTTTAAATACCCTGTATAGGCACTGAAATCAAGGGTGAACCTCCCCGCAGCATCCACAGCTGTCAGCAGAATATGTCAGTACTGCCCATGACCGGAACTTCCAGTCCATGGAACGCATAGTGCCGCCCGACTTTCGGTCGGTGAGGCGCATGCAGTTGCCATGGAACCCAGCCAAATGCCAGATGGAGCACTGTACGCTGCCCGTGACTGTGGAATCAGGGGACAGTCGAATATCACATACACCACCCTCGGCCTTTCTAGCAGAATTAGAGAGACTGGTACTTACGTGCAACCATTTTTTGTACTATAATTCTTATTATGTACAGATAGCAGGGACTGTGATGGGGTCAAACTTGGCCCCCTCATACGCAGGACTGTACATGACAGATTATGAGGTAACCCACATCATCCCAACATACCATCAACACATCATGATTTACAAATGTTACATTGATGATGTCTTCCTGCTATGGGAGGGTTCAAGAACTGAATATGAGACAATGGTCGATGTCCTGAATCAGAAAGATCTTACTATCAAGTTCAAAAATAAAGTGGATGCAAGGTCAATAAACTTCTTGGACATAAGCATCAGCATTATTGGTGGAAAATTACAAACCAGCCTCTACAGCAAGAACACTTTGCTATTGAGATCTAGTCAACACCCCCCAACGCTAAAAGAAAACCTTCCAGTCTCCCAATTCATGGACCTTGGAACCATGTTATCCCGTTTTGACCTTTTGGATGCCTTTTGACTTTGCTGACTGTCTCCTTGATAAAGATCCAGGTTTGTGAATCGAAATGTGGGAGCTTTCCTTGACTTATAGCAACACTTGGTATGTGTTTTTTTCTTTCAAAATATCCCTTTTGCAAATAAAGCAATTTTTTTTATATTGGCGAGTGCTCCTTCAGTCCCCTCCCAGGGAGGTGTTTGTGTATATATATGGCAGGGTGATGAAACAAGCATCGCCAATTTCATCTCATGTATTCAAGAGAATAACTTCAATCTAAAGTTTACCCATAAAGCTGATCGGAGGAAAATTGAATTTCTAGACCTCGAATTGGAAGGCATCCCGGAAAAGGAAATTCTGACGAGAACCTTTTTTAAAACCGTAGACGCCAACAGTTTCATCCCTGCTGAAAGCTGTCACCATCCTACATGGAAGAATAGCGTTCCTTACGCTCAGTTTCTAAGAATCAGACGGAACTGCAGTACTGTAGAAGATTACTGGTTACAATCGGAACTTCTCTATAACAGATTCTTAGAAAGAGGTTATAAAAAAGAGTCCTTGGATACGGCGAGATCTAATGCAGCCACTAAAGAAAGAACCCAGTTGCTGGAACAAAACCCTAAAATTAAGAAACCTTTGAACACCAGACCTTTCATCACGCAATTTAATTGTGATAATAAAATCATTAAGAAGGTTCTTGAACGACATTGGAGCACGCTTCTAAGGGACCCAATTTTGGGTCAACACCTCCCACCAAAACCGAATGTGATCTATCGAAGGGCCCAGAATTTAAAATCAATACTGGCACCTAGTAGGCTGAAACCTACCACCAAAGAAAAGACGAACACCCAGAATAACTTTTTGACCAAAAAGGCAGGAGTAACACCATGCAACAAATGTATTTGTTGCAAGTTCCTTGATAAAGTACCCTTCAAACACACCCTTGAAAATGGACGAATGTACTCCATCAAAGATGCAGTTACATGTAATTCGGACCATACAGTCTACATGATTACTTGCGATTGTGGCTTGAGATACATCGGAAAAACAATCAGACAAACAAAAATCCGCATTCAAGAACATATGCGGAATATTAAGAACAAAGTTAAAATACATAGTCTGCCGAGACATTATTTAGAAAGACATAACTCCACAGTCACAAAGGATAATTTCGTTTTCACCATCTTGGAAAAAATTCCCTTGAACCCAAGAGGGGGAAATAGAGGTCAACAATTAATAAAAAGAGAGAGCTACTGGATATATACTCTTGACACTTTAAAACCCAAAGGCCTTAATGAGGGCATAGATGTAGTGGCCTTTCTCTGATCATTAGACCGTTCCAGTACTTTCCTCCATCTTCTCTCTTCCCTCACATTATATCGGAGCTGTGACATCATATTTCTAGTTGATTATGAAATGACTTGTAAATGTAAATTCCTTTCTAAATGGTCATACCTATGCATATGTAAAAGTTAATAGTAAATTTTATATATTTATATTTTAGGCCACCTCTCGCCCGGACTTAAATGTCCATATGATAAATATAGACTGGCCCGTTTATAGTCATCATCCCCCTCTTTATAATCCCCTTTTTTTCATATTCATTATCCCCTTTTTTCTCTATTCAAGATCTTTTTCTTATATGAATTTATCACTCGATATATTATATTTCTTAATAATTACTCTTTATATTAGCACACCATTTTTTATAGTCACCACCTTAAATGTAATACACACATTTAACCACTAGATGGAGCGTATATATTCAATAGCTGCATTACATATATGTATAAAATATAATATTTTCATTTATTTATTTACTTTTATTTTATTTAATTTAATTTTTGCAATAGGATACACTCACAGTGGAACGAATTCCGTTTCCACAGAATATTCTCATTAGGCATAGCAGATTAGTCCACCACTTCCTGGACTTTGGAACGCAGTCCATGATAAGTCCATCACTTCCTGGACTTTGGAACGCATATGCGTTTTACATATTATTGTCCATACACTGAATGGAGCACTCTTTAATGCACCACATTTTGGTATAGTACCATCGTATTCACATTTATCTATATTTATCTATATTTGTGTTATAAACAGGTAACACTAGTTTAAGGAACTCATTAGCGCTCCTTTCTACCTACTTCCTGGTATAGTTAAAATGGCCGCCGAATGGAACGCACGCAGTGAATTATGCGTTCCAACTGCGTATACACGCTATCACACTGACCAGCGCTTTGCTTATACTCTTTAACGGAAGACTAATAAGCGGATTGGAGTTATAAGCACACTCCTTTGAGAAACAGCTATATTTAAGCACTTTTTACCCCTTAATTCTATCCTTTATGTTTCTTCCATATTACTAAACCGGAAGTGATGTCACTCCCCACTTGCTATATATAATCACTGGTCACACAGGATTTTCACTTGCACTGGTGAACACCTGCTGACTGGTTGTAGGATTCTGAGCTCTCTGATAGTAAGTACCACTATATGTTCTGGGTATGACCAATGAGATGAATTTACATAGTGATTCTGGACTGTTACTAATATTAAGATAATTCTATTGTCTAGATTTTCATACATCTGACAATCCCCTTGATATTTCTTTTTGGATATTTCCTGCATTTGTGGTATGTAAAACATTTCTGAACATTTCTAAACTTTGAAGTATAATTTTTTATAATTTTTTATATATAAAAAAATTCCCCCCTGTCGAGGTAAATACTATATATTGTTATTTTTTGTAAAATTTATATAGACCGCTGAATTCTTATTGGATTATTTCTGAAAACATCACGATGAAAACTGAATTTTGTTTATAGAATTTGCATTTCACCTGTCTATTCACGGTATGTTTAACATCTTCAATTCTGGAGTCTGTTCCGCCAAAAATATCTGTTTGGTATATTTGTGACACAAATCTTTGTAAAATCATGTAGATTGCTGTTGTCATATCAAAAGTGACTCGAGATTGCCGAGCGACTAATTTATTGTTCTTGTGATTTGTATGGGTATGTACCATTTATTTTCACCACGTGGTGTTTAGGGGTATTCATGCCCAGAGATTCTTGGGTTGTCCATTCTTGTCCTTTTCTCTCCACCTCCATCTCCTCCATTTGTTCTTCATTTTTTACCCTCTATGAAATTGTTCATAAATGTATCACTGATATTATGCATTATAATTTCACAGTTATTGCTGATTACTATATCCGCCCCTGATGAAGTCATGTTTTGACGAAACGCGTTGGGCTATTTGTGATCAAGACCACTTGAATTGAACTACAGTCATATCTGTTCATCAAATTGTACTTTTTAAGATACCCCTATTTGTAGGGGCTCTTTTTATATTTGTACCATTTTTTATATATTTTATTAAACATTGATTGTTTAAATTTAACCTGGTTGTATTCTAGCGCACTCTGATACCCCCCTTGTTTTCCATTTCTATCATCTGGATCTTGTCTAACAGGAGATCCTTCAGAGGTGCTGCTCCCACTCCCAATAGCGCAGGAAGGGGTCCCCCCGTACCTATTTCTATCTTTCTGTTAGTTCCCCCTTCCCGCTGCTCTAATGCCTATCTTTAAGGATCGTACTAAGAGGTCTCTAAATGCAAAAAATATGTTCTCTGATGAGGAACAAGTCTTTGAGATGGAGGATGATGTAAAGGACTACTATGGACACCTAAATTCCCTGGAAAAATTAGCCACCAAGGAACTGAAAGGGTGGTACGACATAATCACACTTGAAAAGTACCTCGAGGTGGGGAGGATCCCCCGAGGCCTTCGGTTACAAAAAACTCCAACTTATGGAAACGACAATGCTAATTTCCTAAAAACATGGAACACAACCCTGGACGAATGTTCGAACAAATTAATGAATCTCATTATTAACGAAAGGAAAAAAGATCTAGTAACCTTTGAAACAGAAATGGGAAAAATTGAATCCTCCCTCACAAAGTTTGAAGGAAGTGAGGAATTTCAGAGGGATATTGTTGATCTCCAGTCAAAGGTTGACCTTCTAGAGAAAGATATTATTCAAAGCAAACAAAAGAAATTTTACCGCGACAAAAAAGATTATATAAATGGACAAATCCACACTTGGCCAAATGAATCTAGGAACCGCACTCAAGCATTTAACCAAACTCATATGGAAGTGAATTATCATAGAGATAATACAAGATCCTATGATAATACACGAACACATAATTACCGTTCAAATTACGAACGACCATACTGGCAAAGAGATAGAAGACAAGACCAGAGGGGACGCAGAGACAGTTACCATCCATATGAATGGAGAAACCAAAGAAACAGGTTACCTTCCCATCGAGATCAGTATTACAAAAATAAAAGATTTGATTCATATCGCTCCCCTTCACCACATAGGGATCAACCACGTCATTTTTTAGACGAGAAACGCTACCAAGACCCCCCACATCGGTCAACAAGAGAGGAACTTCATACCCGTCTGGATTCTCCTCATGGCCTCAAACGAAGATACAATGGCGAAATAGAGGAACAAGAGGTGGGAAACAGATCCCCAAAAAAACCAAAGTTACCCCAACCACTACCTCTCGATCAGATATCATCAATATTTCCAACAAAAAATTATCTACGGCCGAGGTCGAGGTATTAAATAAGGGGCTGAAATTTGCACCCGATAACCACCGAAATGCTTTTGATTTGTTCATTGATTTAAATAAATACGTCAGAAATTTAACAGTCCAGCGACATTTTTTAAAAAATCAATCTTGCTCCAATCAAGAGACAAAGGATAAACCCAGTGTTTCGTTACCCTCACATTTTTACCCAGTTGAATCACGAGGCAGTCACCTCGATGTGTTTTATGAAGCCGTAAGAGAGGACTTCAGGAAAATTAAACCTTCTAAATTCTCCCTGAAAAATCTAAACCCCCAAGAGAATAAAGCTATCAAGGTCTTAAAAAAGGACGAAAACACCATCATCAGAAGCGCAGACAAAGGCGGGGCTGTAGTCCTTCAAGATAGAACGAAATATCTAGCGGAAGCAAACAAAATCCTGGGAGATAATACAACATATAGGAAACTTGAAAAAAACCCCACCACCGAATTTCAAGAAGAACTAGATTGTCATCTCCACACGGGTTTACAAAAGGGAGTGATATGCAAAGACGAATATGATTATATGATGGTAAGATTTCCAACGGTCCCAATTTTTTATCACATTCCGAAGGTGCACAAAAACCAAGAACAACCTCCCGGACGACCAATTATCGCCGGAGTTAACTCCCTCACAGCCAACCTCTCCCATTATTTGGATTTGCGCTTACAACCCTTTGTACTACAAAATCGTTCACACCTAAAAGATAGCACTGCAGTCCTTCAACATCTTAAAGGAAAAATCTGGTCCTCAAATTACAGTTGGCTCACCATCGATGTCCAAGGCCTGTACTCCTCCATTCCCCATTCTAAGGGCCTCGAATCAGTGGGTAACATCCTAAAAACAGATCCCAATATGAGCGGTGCTGAAATCTCTTTCTTAATCGGAAGCATAGAATTCATACTCAGTCACAATTTTTTTGAGTTTAATGGGGACTATTTCCTCCAACAACAAGGCACGGCAATGGGGACGAAATTTGCCCCGGCCTATGCTAACCTGCACATGAGAGCGTGGGAGGATATCCATGTCTTTGATTCCCCATTTAAAGCTCACATTATTTTTTACGGGAGATACATAGATGATCTCCTTCTCATATGGCAGGGTGATGAAACAAGCATCGCCAATTTCATCTCATGTATTCAAGAGAATAACTTCAATCTAAAGTTTACCCATAAAGCTGATCGGAGGAAAATTGAATTTCTAGACCTCGAATTGGAAGGCATCCCGGAAAAGGAAATTCTGACGAGAACCTTTTTTAAAACCGTAGACGCCAACAGTTTCATCCCTGCTGAAAGCTGTCACCATCCTACATGGAAGAATAGCGTTCCTTACGCTCAGTTTCTAAGAATCAGACGGAACTGCAGTACTGTAGAAGATTACTGGTTACAATCGGAACTTCTCTATAACAGATTCTTAGAAAGAGGTTATAAAAAAGAGTCCTTGGATACGGCGAGATCTAATGCAGCCACTAAAGAAAGAACCCAGTTGCTGGAACAAAACCCTAAAATTAAGAAACCTTTGAACACCAGACCTTTCATCACGCAATTTAATTGTGATAATAAAATCATTAAGAAGGTTCTTGAACGACATTGGAGCACGCTTCTAAGGGACCCAATTTTGGGTCAACACCTCCCACCAAAACCGAATGTGATCTATCGAAGGGCCCAGAATTTAAAATCAATACTGGCACCTAGTAGGCTGAAACCTACCACCAAAGAAAAGACGAACACCCAGAATAACTTTTTGACCAAAAAGGCAGGAGTAACACCATGCAACAAATGTATTTGTTGCAAGTTCCTTGATAAAGTACCCTTCAAACACACCCTTGAAAATGGACGAATGTACTCCATCAAAGATGCAGTTACATGTAATTCGGACCATACAGTCTACATGATTACTTGCGATTGTGGCTTGAGATACATCGGAAAAACAATCAGACAAACAAAAATCCGCATTCAAGAACATATGCGGAATATTAAGAACAAAGTTAAAATACATAGTCTGCCGAGACATTATTTAGAAAGACATAACTCCACAGTCACAAAGGATAATTTCGTTTTCACCATCTTGGAAAAAATTCCCTTGAACCCAAGAGGGGGAAATAGAGGTCAACAATTAATAAAAAGAGAGAGCTACTGGATATATACTCTTGACACTTTAAAACCCAAAGGCCTTAATGAGGGCATAGATGTAGTGGCCTTTCTCTGATCATTAGACCGTTCCAGTACTTTCCTCCATCTTCTCTCTTCCCTCACATTATATCGGAGCTGTGACATCATATTTCTAGTTGATTATGAAATGACTTGTAAATGTAAATTCCTTTCTAAATGGTCATACCTATGCATATGTAAAAGTTAATAGTAAATTTTATATATTTATATTTTAGGCCACCTCTCGCCCGGACTTAAATGTCCATATGATAAATATAGACTGGCCCGTTTATAGTCATCATCCCCCTCTTTATAATCCCCTTTTTTTCATATTCATTATCCCCTTTTTTCTCTATTCAAGATCTTTTTCTTATATGAATTTATCACTCGATATATTATATTTCTTAATAATTACTCTTTATATTAGCACACCATTTTTTATAGTCACCACCTTAAATGTAATACACACATTTAACCACTAGATGGAGCGTATATATTCAATAGCTGCATTACATATATGTATAAAATATAATATTTTCATTTATTTATTTACTTTTATTTTATTTAATTTAATTTTTGCAATAGGATACACTCACAGTGGAACGAATTCCGTTTCCACAGAATATTCTCATTAGGCATAGCAGATTAGTCCACCACTTCCTGGACTTTGGAACGCAGTCCATGATAAGTCCATCACTTCCTGGACTTTGGAACGCATATGCGTTTTACATATTATTGTCCATACACTGAATGGAGCACTCTTTAATGCACCACATTTTGGTATAGTACCATCGTATTCACATTTATCTATATTTATCTATATTTGTGTTATAAACAGGTAACACTAGTTTAAGGAACTCATTAGCGCTCCTTTCTACCTACTTCCTGGTATAGTTAAAATGGCCGCCGAATGGAACGCACGCAGTGAATTATGCGTTCCAACTGCGTATACACGCTATCACACTGACCAGCGCTTTGCTTATACTCTTTAACGGAAGACTAATAAGCGGATTGGAGTTATAAGCACACTCCTTTGAGAAACAGCTATATTTAAGCACTTTTTACCCCTTAATTCTATCCTTTATGTTTCTTCCATATTACTAAACCGGAAGTGATGTCACTCCCCACTTGCTATATATAATCACTGGTCACACAGGATTTTCACTTGCACTGGTGAACACCTGCTGACTGGTTGTAGGATTCTGAGCTCTCTGATAGTAAGTACCACTATATGTTCTGGGTATGACCAATGAGATGAATTTACATAGTGATTCTGGACTGTTACTAATATTAAGATAATTCTATTGTCTAGATTTTCATACATCTGACAATCCCCTTGATATTTCTTTTTGGATATTTCCTGCATTTGTGGTATGTAAAACATTTCTGAACATTTCTAAACTTTGAAGTATAATTTTTTATAATTTTTTATATATAAAAAAATTCCCCCCTGTCGAGGTAAATACTATATATTGTTATTTTTTGTAAAATTTATATAGACCGCTGAATTCTTATTGGATTATTTCTGAAAACATCACGATGAAAACTGAATTTTGTTTATAGAATTTGCATTTCACCTGTCTATTCACGGTATGTTTAACATCTTCAATTCTGGAGTCTGTTCCGCCAAAAATATCTGTTTGGTATATTTGTGACACAAATCTTTGTAAAATCATGTAGATTGCTGTTGTCATATCAAAAGTGACTCGAGATTGCCGAGCGACTAATTTATTGTTCTTGTGATTTGTATGGGTATGTACCATTTATTTTCACCACGTGGTGTTTAGGGGTATTCATGCCCAGAGATTCTTGGGTTGTCCATTCTTGTCCTTTTCTCTCCACCTCCATCTCCTCCATTTGTTCTTCATTTTTTACCCTCTATGAAATTGTTCATAAATGTATCACTGATATTATGCATTATAATTTCACAGTTATTGCTGATTACTATATCCGCCCCTGATGAAGTCATGTTTTGACGAAACGCGTTGGGCTATTTGTGATCAAGACCACTTGAATTGAACTACAGTCATATCTGTTCATCAAATTGTACTTTTTAAGATACCCCTATTTGTAGGGGCTCTTTTTATATTTGTACCATTTTTTATATATTTTATTAAACATTGATTGTTTAAATTTAACCTGGTTGTATTCTAGCGCACTCTGATACCCCCCTTGTTTTCCATTTCTATCATCTGGATCTTGTCTAACAGGAGATCCTTCAGAGGTGCTGCTCCCACTCCCAATAGCGCAGGAAGGGGTCCCCCCGTACCTATATATATATATATGTATATATATTTCTTGGAGGTCCCGGCACTCACTATTAGATGAAAGAATTACTTTTCCCGGTGCCTTCACATAAACAGACTTGTCCACAGACTAGGTCCGTCCCAATACGCACAGTGGTCAGCGGCACTCAGTGAAATAAAAACGACAGAACGCCAAATGACGCCAACGTTTCAATGCTTTATGGCATGGCTGCCCTGACGAAAATGCCATAAAGCATTGAAACGTTGGCATCATTTGGCGTTCTGTCGTTTTTATTTCACTGAGTGCCGCTGACCACTGTATGTATATATATATATATGTGTGTGTGTGTACCCATGAGACATTTGCGTGCCCCATTTGCGGCAAAGGGATGTGCAAACATGTTAGATGGTCACACGCACCAGTCTCAATGAATGGTGTTCCAAAATGGAAAGCTCTAGCACCCCAACATGGCTCCATCTGTATAAACACATACTATATGAAGTATTAGGCACCTATTTTGACAAATTCACTTGGCACCCAAAGGGTTAAAAGTCAAAAAAAAGTTAGTGCTCTTTCCTGCAAAGCCTATCCGTGCCCCATCCATTACTTATTCTTATCTCCTAGTTGCATGTTAGTGCAAAAGAAGATTCATTCCTATCCCTAATAATACATACTCAGCAAGTCATGTCTGCATTGCACCCAACCGCAGTTTGGACAGGGCATATCCCAGGATGCTGATTTCTTGTATTATAAATTATTATGCTTCTTCAGAAATTATGCAAAAGTCCAATATCACAAGAGAGTGGTGCAGTGCAAGGAAACATTTACAGTATGTTGTTTTTTTCCCTTGGGTAACTAATATAACCAATCAGAATCTACTTCTTAATTACTTTACACTTTCTAGAAGATAATAGATTGAATCTCATTGGTTGCCTATAGTAATATACCATGTGAAATAGAACTCCAATCATAGTAAATGTCACCCAGATTTTTTTAAGTGACATTATCAAAGCTAAATGGGCTGTATTGTGGGGATGTATTAAACCAGTCAGTGTAAATTACCAAATGCATTAAAAATAATCAATAGTCTATTTTTCTTTTCTTTGTGTCAAATAACCTACTCATTCATTAATTAATTAATTCATTCATTCTATTCATTCTAACTGTTACAAGTGTGTGTGCAGTGTATGACAGTCTTAATAAAATTCTCTGCTGTGGTGTCTAGTGCCATGGAAGGATGGCAGATATTGTACATTAACAGCTGAGGAAACACTGCCATGATGCTATGTCAGCATGCTGCCAAGTTATGTCTGCACAAATTATTATTTTTTTTTTTTATAAAAGCAGGTTATAATGTTTTTATACATGGTATACATATATGTATGTTTGTATGTTTGTACAGTATGTGTAAATGAATAATCTAAAAGTATCTAAATATTTCTATCTGGGTGTGACTGTGGAAATCACTGTAACATACCATTTTGTGCGCAGATACAGCCACAGTCGCACACAGAATACAGGCAAGGTGATATAATTTTAATCAGTGGAAGCTGCTTGTGTGTCCTATTCAGATAACAATGCAAATAGGGTACATTTTAATGGAAAAATAGATTTAAAATTAAAAAAGAAAGACACTCCAGTCTATAACATATCCCACATTTTAAAATAAACAAGTATTACAAGCAGTACAAAAAAAACCTCACCGTTACTGGGTAATGTAGATGTAAGCAAGGCCAGCTTGAGTACTGTTTGAGCAGAGAGGCATGTGCATACTGAGAGGCATGTGCATACTGGCCGCAAATTAAAGATCACATCCATAAGCACTTAGAGCGGGCTGATAGTCAAGATGGGGTGGTACTTATGTTAATACCCCCAATATGCGTGCAGCCGTTAGGTACACAAACTGTATTTCTAATGTGCACACTGGCCGTAACTTCCGAGTCGCATCTATAAAGTGCTTAGTGCGGGCTGATAGTTCAGATAGGGTGGCGGGCGTTCAGTGCTTTTGCAGCCTCTGGAGATGTTCCCGTATGATAGCTGCGTGCCGGCGTGTATGCACGGCTAAGTAGCGGAGTCTCTGTATGAGATCTCCTTCTTCAGCACCTCCACAGCACAGGGATAATTCCCATACACCAGCTGTGTGTGCTAGCGTGTTGCTCACGCTTCGTGCAGTTAGCACTGTGTCCCCCGCCTAGCGTACCCTTCTGCTATGTACGATTGTTATGTAAATTAAGGCACAAACATGGTATAACAATACAGTTTACAGCGATATGCCAATGCGCATTTCGCTCTCTTTGAGCTTTGTCAAGGCTCAATCTAAGTGTCTCTTTCTCTCTTCTTCTTCATATAATCCAGATTCTAAATCAGTTGAGAGCACCCACAACAGGAGAGGATTAATATATATAAAAACCCTCTCTGTTCAAAATTGTTTTCATCCACTAATTATTGGCACCCCAGTACATTGTATGGTGCGGGTCTTGCTTTCCTTTTGTGTGCCTGACATTTGGATATGTGTGTGTGTGTGTTATGAAACAATAGCAGTGGACTTTATCCATGCCATCAACTTTTGGACTGACAATCCATTGGTAAAAGTATGTAAGCCAAAGCAAGGGCATGAAGGAGCTCTAGGCTGGTATATAAGGGAATATGGTAGCTCTTGGCAGGCAGACATGAAGGGGGCTATGAGAGATAAAAAGAGGCATGTGGTAACTAGCTACACAAGGCACACTGAGCAGTGCACTTAGGCTGCAGTTTGATATTTGCATGGATTATGTTACTATACCTTTAAGCTGTAGAGCAGGCTTTCCCAACCACGGTCCTCAAGGCACACCAACAGTGCAGGTTTTAGTGATATCCAGGCTTGAGCCCAGGTGACTTAATTAGTACCTGAGTGATTCTGATTAAACCATCTGTGCTGAAGCCTGGATATCACTAAAACCTGCACTGTTGGTGTGCCTTGAGGACCGTGGTTGGGAAAGCCTGCTGTAGAGTATGATATATATTACTGAAATTGTACTGCTAAAATAGCAAGAAAATCATACTGCAAGAATCAATAGCCCATTATATGATATATTCTGTAGATTTTCACCATCCTGAATAATTTGATAATACTGTATAATAGTCAGATATGGAATACATGACTAAGTTTCATAGTGCAACCATTTGTCCATTCTATCAATCATATTTTCAACTTGCTTGAACTGAGGACGTAATGAAAAAAAAATTCTATTAAAAGTATATATGAGTAAAAGATTTGAATAGTCCTTGCTGGTCTTTTTGATATAAAAAGTTATCTAAGGACAGATTTTTCCTCATAGTATTTAAAACATTTGAGTATTAAAATCCAGCTAGCGAATGCAGCCGCAGCTATGTAGTGCAGATGATATTGCTAAGCACATATAAACATACATGCTATCATGTGTGTAATATATATGCAGAAGGCATCCCCTGAGGTTCAGCAGCATTGTATGCATTGGGCACCATGCAATGCCTAGGAATCAGCATAAGCCCTCACACACTATTATGGCCACCCAGACTCCTGTGAACCTAGCAGGGGGGGGTGGGGGGGGATCCATCCAGCACATATATTACATACTTGTTAACATGTATGCTAAATATGGCTTTTGATGCCATACTAAAAGAAGATATACTAGTTTACTATTTATCAAAGTAAAGGGATGAGAAAAAATATCTGAGTATGCAAAAAACAAATAAGTAATATGCCACCTGCACCTCAATCCTCAATGACTGCAGCTGCGGAACACTAAAGGTCTATACACACTGGGCGACTATGCCCAGCGTTAATGGACAGCAATGATCACTATCATCGCTGGGGGAAAGCCGCTCAGTGCATTCACACTGAACGGCTTTCCCTCTGCCTGATACGTCAGCGGGGGGAGGATGGCTTTGCATAGCGCAGTTATGCAAAGCTATCCTCAAAGCTGCTCATCTGCTGCTAATACCATCAGATGAGTGGCTTTCCGGTGATTATGCGGGGAAATCAGCGCTGGGACATACACACTGGGCAGCTTTGAGCTGAAAGCCGCTCAAATGTGCAGTTTTGAGCAACTTTCAGCTCAAAGTTGCCCAGTGTGTATGCGCCTTTAGGGGTAACAATCCCTTTACAAATCCAAGTATACAACAAAACAAAGTGCCATGCTGATGTATTGATCATACAATGCCAGCACTTATTGGGAACTATGCTTCACTTTGACTTAGGCACTCTATTTAAATCCCCAATGACCAGGCCTAACAATAACACATGGGATCTGGAACTTGATGTGTCCTTGATCCCATGTGTTTTCACACAAAAAAGGGTTAGCCCGATACTCAACATTCGGGCTAATATTTGCAAAATTAGACCTTTTTTTGTACTTCGAAAAGGATCAGGGCTAATGGGATATCACTTATAGACTTAAGAGAAATAAATTGTAGAATAAAAATACATTGTGATATTATTGGTACCTATAGTAGATGTACTCATTGTTAAGAGTTAATGCGGTTAAAGAGGAGCAAATTAACATTTTGGGGGGTATTCAATCTGTGCCAATATTTCTGACAGGGGAAATATTGACACTCACATATTCAATGCTGCCATTATCAACAGCATTGAAGGTGTCAGGTGTCAGGTGTCGGAAACGGCTGCGGATTGTCGAATTCATAACCTCTTTACTGATCCTCGGACTTTCCAACACTCAACAGCCAGAACATTGAATTCCAGCTGTTGAGTTACAATCAGAAGAAATTAAAACATCCTGGGATTCTTACTGCCGAATGTTCTGACAGTTAAGATCCCAAATTGAAACCCCCCCTTTAAGTGGATAGTGTCATTTCACTGTAGTGTAAAGTTCTAGAAAACCGTTTTTTACAGTGGGGAGAGACTATTGAGTTTAAACCATTTTGAACTCATTATATACTCTTTTTAGAATTTTAGCATTTACTATATCACATTATGATTTGTACTTTTGCAATATAAATTAATTATTTTTTTAAATGTTCTTCTATTTAGAACGTAGCAAATGTTATTACATTGATGACCTTTGCGCATTTTACATTCTCTTGCTTTGCCTTAGAGTTCCATTTAGTCAATTTGTATAAATGAAGCGTGGCAAATGATTCTCAGACTTCTCCTGTATATATTTATATACATGTGATCTATTATGCACACAGCATATACAAACAGGATATTTATAGCAGAGTAGAGGCTTTTGATTGACACACATTTAATTATGATTAAGTCTGATCTCAGCACAGTTTTTATCTTCAGGATAGTAACACACTGCAATCAAATTCTCTTCTATTTTATGTACAAATTAATATCTTTCTGGCAAGATCAAAAGCTCTTGGTTCTGTTATTTTTTAGTAGAAAATCTGTCACTTACTATAGACACTGCAATTTTTTCCAAAAACCTTGATTTCTAATTGCGATAATTCAGCGCTTTATCATAATACATGTTATCATATTTTATCAGGTAAAACAATTCATATTTTAAAGTTCCAATAAATATTTGACACTCCAAGCGGACAGCACTGCATACTTGTTGCATCTATGGCAGTGTTTAGTTCACAGGAACAAGCCATGTAATCTGCTTTTGACCAGGGGTTAAAGTGGGCCGGAACGCACCGGAACGGAGTTCCGGCAGTTCCAATTGAAGACGGAACTCAGTTCCGCCTCCTTCAGCCAGCCTGCTGCTGCTGCCGCCCCGCCGAGAATCCTGTATCTGGATCTCAATGCGGGGACGATGTGGGTGCTGCCGTGAGACTGAGTGTCTATGTGCCCCGCTTGGCGCTCACAGTCACAGCCGCCTGTCACAATAGAGACTCTATTGAGTGACAGGCGGCTGTGACTATGAGCGCGGAGCGGTACACAGCGCCGGGCGGGGACTGACCTGACTGCCTCCCCCTCCTGCTGTTGGGATTGGCCACCAAGGGGACAGAGGAGGGACCCGCGCTTATGCGCAGGCTGTCACTCAGATAGACAGACCGGGTCCGGCAGCAAGCTAGTGCGGACGCTGTGCAGCCTCCAGCCTACCACTCGCTGCCTCCGCCGGACGCTAATTCCAGTAGCCCCCGCCAGGAGCCCAGCCAGGAATCGGACAACCCAAGTGAGTCTGTGCTTCTGTGGCCTGTGGGGAGGTGGGGGGGGGGAGGGATTGAGTTAGGGAGGGAGGGAGGGAGGGAGGAGGGGGGGGGTTTCCGTTGGCGGGCCTTTTCTCTGGCGCCATTTTCCATTTTACTGCGCACTCAGTCTGCTTCTCCTCCACCTCCTGCTCCAGCCTCAGGCTCTGTGACCATTACCATTTTGTTGGTGAGTTAGTGTACTACTGACTGCACTGCAGCTGTTATCTCAATGATGTGGGGCCTGGGGGAGCAGCAGTACAGATGGGTCATTGTACATCCTTGCTGGCGGGTCGCCAGAACGTACGCGCTGGCGACCCGCCAGCAGCCTCGCCAGCGAGGAGACTGAGACGCGCGTGCGTCTCACGCGCACGCGCGTCTCAGTCTCCGTCGCTAGCGTGGCGGAAACCCTGTCCGTCTCCGCCTCAGGGAGACGGACGGGGTTAGGGGGGGGTTAGGGGGGATGCGGGCAGGCGGCGGGGACCCCGGGTTACCGCCGGCAAGCCGGCGGGGACCCGGGGAAACGTTTGGAAGCGCCGTCGGAAGGGGGCGCGCGCGCCTCTCGTGCGCGCGCGCCTCTCGTGCGCGCGCGCCCCCTTCTCACGATCGCCATGGCGCTGGCGGGGGATGGCGGCTGGCGACGCCAGCGCCATCCCCAGCAAAGATGGACCGTGACCCATCTGTATGTTGTATAATGTTGTGTCATTGGTGCCAGGGGCTGGGCTGGGGGACTAGTCTAAAACTTGTAATTTGTCCAATTTTTTGGCATGTTACTGATGCTGGCTGGGAGTGAGATTACATAGATGGGGCTGAAAGTAGTGTCTATCACTGAGACTGGGGGGGGGGTAGCTCAGGTTGGTTACTGTAGGTTGCTGAGGGGGATGGTGGGGTAGTGTATGTCACTAGGGCTGAGGAGGGGTTGGGTGGGTCATGCTGTATCTCACAGGGGGGGTACTGCGTCTCACCGGGAGGGGGGGGGGTGTTTAGTATATATGATACAGATGGAGCCGGACTCGTTTATCACGCGCCCACCAGATCCTCTCAGTGGCACTGTATGGATAGATCGGTGAGAGTGATGCTGTATGTACTGAATGTATGAGGGTGGTGGTGTAAGTATAAATGTATGGATGATGGCTCTTAGGCATCCCTGAACATATTTCTCTTTGTGTCTGACTGGTTCTGCCATGTGTGCTGTATAATTCCACTGGCGCCGCCATGGGTGCCGTATCTGTCCAGGGGTGCCGCCATGTGTGCTTTATCAATCCAGGGGTGCTGGCATGTGTGCCCTATCAATCCAGGGGTGTCGCCATGTGTGCCTTATCAATACAGGGGTTCCGCCATGTGTGCCTTATCAGTCCAGGAGTTCCGCCATGTGTGCATTATCAGTCCAGGAGTGCCGCCATATGTGTCTTCTCAGTCCAGGGCAGCTGGCTTTTTTTTTTTTATTAAAATCATTTTATTTTTTTCTTACTGCAAGTTTGCTGTTAAGTGTGCCATATCTAGTGTTCAATCTAGCACCCGCCATATTTGAAAACCCATGCAGTTCCTCTTACCTGCCTGGGGTGTTGCTGTTTGCTATAGTGCTTCTAGCACAGTGTGGTCTGTATATCAGCACTGATATGCAAACCTGTCCTGTGCTAGAAACACCACAGCAGACAGCGACACCCCAGACAGGGAAGAGGAACTGCATGGGTTTTCAAATATGGCGGGTGCTAGAATAAACACTACATATCATTTAAGGGGTGCTGCCATGTGTGTTGTACAATTTCATGGGTGCTGCAATGTGTGCTATATAATTTCAGGGGTGCTGAATGGGTAAACAATGAATATACTTAAAGGGGCGGGGATATGGGCGTGGCTTCTGCCAGGTGGGAGGTGCTAGGGGTGTGGCCCACAAGGGTGGGTGTAGAGGGGTGAGTTCCACCACCTCCCTTGGACCACTTTAAGCACTGCTTTTGACCATTATATTCTGTTTCTGCTCCCACATTGTATTGCTCTCTTGTACCGTAGCTCCATTTCCATAACCTAACCCAGTGATGGATAACCTTGATACTCCAGCTGTTGTTGAACTACACATCCCAGCATGCCCTGCCTCAGTTTTAGCATGACCAAATAGTAAAACTGTAGCAGGGCATGCTGGGATGTGTAGTCATCAACAGCTGGAGTGTCAAGGGTAGCCATCACTGCCCTAACCCCACCTCCCTGTCTCACATTTCATCATTCCATATACCATGCCTCCCAACTTTTGGAGGTTCCAAATCGGGATCTGCTGTAACTGAGGTGTGGTTGGAAAGAGATCAGAGCTTTGGGTGGATGGGGAGGAGCATCTGGCTAAAGGCACATCCCTCTCTGAGCAGCTGAATAGCCCCTGGTTCCCATCTCTGCATTAATAGATGGCATGCGCAGGGCATTTACTCAGTGGTCATCGACTGCTTTGCAGAGAAGAGCAGTGGTGATCACTCTCTCCCCTATATGCCCCCACAGCACTGCAGCTTGCAGGTGGGACATAGGGACACTGCGCAAATAACATGACTGTTTTATTCTAATTTGAACAGTAGGGAGGTATGCATATGCTCAGACTAATATTTTAAACTGGCCCTGGTGCATAGTCTAATAGTTAATGTCTTCATACCGTGTTTCCCCGATAATAAGACACTGTCTTGTTTTTTTTTCAGTCCAAAAAACACCATGGGGCTTATTTTCGGGGTAGGGCTTATTTTAGCCCCTCAGTCTTGCTTTTATCCACATCATGCCCCTCAATACCTTATACTTTAATCACCACTGACGATTTCCATTCCTTCTGCGTTTTTCAGCCACTCAGCCTTTCCGCCGCCGCCGCTCAGTCACTCCGCTCCCGCCTGTGTACAGACTCCGCTCAGTCCATGAGGTGCGCAGTGACGTTACATGCGCAATGCATCTCTGGGACTGCTTATATCAGCAGGGGCTTCAGCGGCAACAGGGCTGCGGAGGGGTGGAGCTGGAAGTTTAGCGAATGGACTGGTCAAAATGGGGATTTAGCTAGGGCTTATTTTTGGGGTAGGGCTTATTTTGGACCTTTGCCCAGAAATAAGGGTAAGGTTTATTATCGGGGTAGGTCTTATTATCGGGGAAACATGGTAGGTGCTTCGTTTAATATGTATAAGTCTTCTCTGCTAACCATTCTAATATCTATAGCCTTTACTGCAGACATCTTCAGTGGAAAAGTCCCAAGACATTTCAAACGTGTAGGGGACAAGGGGGCTATGTAATAAGTCTAAGAGGGTCAGATGTACTAAGCTTCAAAAGTGATAAAATGGAAAATGATAAACAACCAGCCAATCAGCTCATGCCTGACATTTTTCAAACACAGTCTGTGACATGGCAGGTAGTAGCTGATTGGCTGGCTGTTTATTACTCGGTACTTGTGTATTATCCGGGCACCCGATAAATCGCATCGCATGCCACTACTTGCATCGCATTCTACTACAATGTGATGCGATTGTACCCGATTTTGAGCCTTTCCCGGGAGGAGTGTACAATTTTAATATCGCGTTGCATCGCATGCCTTAACTAGTGGCATGCGATGCGACGCGATTATACCCGATAATACATTGTACAGGCACCCTGATGCCTGATTACAATGTTAAATGCACCCCCATACCCGATTTTTAATTGTACACCCACCCTGATAGGTGATTACTATGTGAAATGCGCCCCCCCTTGTTAACACCACCCCAGTATCAACGCCAACCCGAAGCGTGGGGAGCGCAGCGAGCCCACGAGGGGCGGCGGTACGCGACCTTTTCATACCCCCACTATACACGTCGGCGTGGAGTTGATTTTATATAGTGTGGCGAGTGCAGTGAGCAACCAAGCCCGAAGCATGACGAGCGGACGCGTATAACTTCACATGTATTCCGCGGCCCCTCGCCACGCTTCGGGCTCAGTGGCTCGCTGCGCTCGCCACACTATATAAATTCAACTCCACGCCAACGTGGATAGTGGGGGTATGAAAAGGTTGGAGGTCGCGTACTGCTGCGCTCGCCACGCGTCGGGCTAGCGTTGATACTGGGGTGGCGTTAACAATGGGGGGACATTTAACATAGTAATCACCCATCAGGGTGGGTGTACAATCAAAAATCGGGTCTGAGGGGGCATTTAACGTAAGAATCAGGCATCTGTGTGCCTGTGTGATAAAAAATCGGGTCCAATCGCATCGCATCGCATGCGATATGATTGTATGCGATGCGACGCGATTTTTTAACGTGCAATGAAAAAATCGGGCGCCCGGATAATACACAAGTACCTATCACTCTCCATTTTATCACTTTTGAAGCTTAGTTCATCTGGCCCAGAGTGAGATTAAATGGACACTGAAAATGTAACAACCAACTAGGTCCTAACTGTCATCTGCCAAACACAGCCTGAAATATGACATTTAGAAACTGATAGGCTGATACTTTTCTCCATTGCTTTATCTCTCCAAAGCTGTGCAAATAGAACCCCAATCTACCTACCCACTTAACTTCTTACAGTCCCATTTCTTACAGTCACAGTTTGGTATATTAACATTGCACTGTCTGGTTATTCAAAGTACTACAAATACTTCAGTGAGACTTAAGGTGCCCATATACGCTGCGATATTCATGTGCTGCGCGTTTTGAACTTTACAGGTGCCATGCGATTTTAGCACTGGAAGGGAAGGGGATGCGATGTACTGTACTGTGCGAGTGTGATGTGATGCGATTTCAGCCTCTTTTTGTTTTATGTTAATAGTCACTAATGGACATCGCATCGTATGTACTCCAAAACTGATGCGATGCAATGAAGCACAAAAAGTACTGCCTGCAGATACTTTTTGTGCTTTACAATATTGTACCTGCGGGGACTCGCATCGCATCACATCCCTGCAGGTACGCGGTGCGATTTAAGCAAATGCGATGCGTTTTGAACTTTAAAAGTTTAAAACGCATGCTGAAATCGCAGCGTGTATGGGCACCTATACAAATAAGAACCTCACTTTTAATTCTATGCACATTTAAGTGTTATTCGTGTATTATTGCATTACAGTAAGTTTAAACCAATGTGGCTAAATAAACAGGTAAGGGTAGAAATGGAAAGCAAGAAGCGCACATTTAATTTGTTTGTCTGTTAGGAATAAGGATTCCTTCTGTATCTACAAGGAATGCTAGGGGGCGTACACACAGGGTGATTTCATCCTGTATATCTAGGCAATGTTTTAGATCACTTAGAACAGGGGTGTCCAAACTTTTTGCGACGAGGGCCAGTTTTGGTTAGGTGAAAATGTGGGGGCCGACCATTCAGCCTGACATTCTTTGAATCATTAATCACATCAGAATGGTGCCCCCACTCTGCCCCCATTCACTTTATGTCCCCCAGGCTGTCCCTTCACTGTATATTCCCTAGACTGACCCCCTTATCTATATTTCCTCCAGCCTGCCCCCATTCACTGTTTGTTCCCCACTCTGCACCCATTCACTCTGTCACCCAGCCTATTCCCCCGCCTCTGAATGTCCATCACTGCCTCCATTCACTGTATGTCACAAAGCCTGACCCTCCATTCACTGTATGTCC
This sequence comes from Crinia signifera, assembly GCF_055691185.1. Classification (NCBI taxonomy): domain Eukaryota; kingdom Metazoa; phylum Chordata; class Amphibia; order Anura; family Myobatrachidae; genus Crinia; species Crinia signifera. The sequence continues at coordinate 256,103,269 of NC_139218.1, forward strand.
CAAAGACTGACCCTCCTTCACTGTATGTCCCCCAATTTGCCCCCATTCACTATATGACTCCCATTTATAATGTCCCCTACTCTGCCCCCAATCACTTCATGACCCACAGCCTTTCCCCTTCTCTGAATGTCTGTCACTGCCTCCAATTACTGTATGTCCCTAATCCTGACCCTCCTTCACTGTATGTCCCCCACTCTGCCCCCATTGACTGTATGTCCCCCTGCCTGCCCCCTCCCTTCTCTGTATGTTTCCCAGCCCCTTGTGTGAGCCAGAGGATGGAGAGAGAAAGCATGAACTGCAAGGACAGGAGATGCTTGGGCTCCCGCTGCTGCCCTCCTCCACTCGGCATGTTACAGGAGCAAGCTTCCCCTTGCTGCACCCCCTCCCCACACACTGCTGTCACTGTGATTGTGGAGGAGGGTGATATACAAATACAGCTGCAGGGGTTGGATGCATAATCACCCGAAAGACACACATGTCACTGTGGCGGCCGGAACCTCCTCACTGCTGCAGACAGCAAGGTGAAGGCATGCTCACCGGGTCCCCACCTTTAGTGCTGTGTGTCCTGCATCAGATGCTCCACCCGCTTCTGGCTGGAGGCTGAGGGCCGCTTGAAATGACAGCACGGGCCACAATTGGCCCCTGGGCCGGACTTTGGAAATGCCTGACTTAGAAGTTAGAAATTAAGTACAGATCACTTTGTAGGAAATTGTGTGTATAAATACACAATTGGTGTAATCCCTAGACGAGCGCAAGTAAGTAGAGAAATATTACGTCCCTACTTAGAAGGTGGCGTCTCCTCTTCTTCGCCTCCGAAGTGGGGATATAATGTTCAAGGTTCTCCCCGTAACTTATATTCGGATCTAAGGCTCTTCTTCCTGTATAGGGCTCGCCTCCCCGGTGTTTTAGACCATGGGATGCAAACAGGGATAAAAGCACAAGTAGAACCAAATATAGTGTAGTACTTTAATGAAAACAATAAAATCCAATAAAACACACAATATTGTCAGCCAGGTAGTTGTAAGAGCGTAGGTAGACAATTACCCCAAACGGTGGAGAACTGGGTTTAGGCGGCTCTCTGGACTCACCTTTGTGTGTATGCCCCAGAGTGATGGCGATGCGCGGCTCCGCACATCAACATTGCCTATCTAGATCTTAAGTACATGTAGTCAGATTGCCAGTGTTCTCAACATTTCATGTGGAAATGAGACACCTGCCACACAGACCACTGAAGTGCATCCATTGACAGAGAAGCATCACTATTTTTTCTTTTTGGTATGAGCAATATACATACGGCTACCATTTTTATTCTCTTAAATATTACACTATTAGACATATTCTAGATTTACTTAACAAATATATTTATACTAGAGTCTTCAGACTATGGTCCTGATTCATATCTGAGCATGTGCACTCACAGCACCAGGCATGTGCCAGCCCTAAAACTGCAATCATAGTTTTTTTTTAGCCACCCACCCATTTTACCATTCCCCAAACCTAAGCTTCATCACTCTATCAGTAATAAATCATCACAAACCAAATTCTGCATGCGTGCAGTGTGGCTTTGGTGTATATGCAGTATAGAAAAAAAAATCACTACATTTAGCATAATGGGCCTGATCTAGTTTGCTCGGTAAACTGCAAAGATTGCAGCCTACCAAGCCTGTTAGGCACTGTCCCGCCGAATACACGTCCCCCACTGATTCACCTCGCAACCATGGGAGGGGATGTGTACCGTAAACACATACCCTCGCATACCTCTGCTGCAGGAGAAATCATACAATAGTCGCCAACCTTGAAATGGTTTCTCCTGGCTTCGCAAATAGAAATCATTGGGAACTGACTTTTATTTGCGAGCGCCAGGACCTTATTCTAGTTCACTCTTTCTGACAAAATCCATTTTAGATGGACAAAACCATGTGCGCTGCAGGTGAGACAGATGTTACTTGTGCAGAGAGAATACGATTTGGGAGGGGTTTTACTTCAAAGTGAGATCTATATTGCAGTGTAAAAATAAAGCAGCCAGTATTTACCCTGCACAGAAACAAAATAATTCATCCAAATCTAATTCTCTCTGCACATTTTACAGCTGCCCCCTGCAGTGCACATGGTTTTGTCCATCTAAGAAGGATTTTGTCAGAAAGAGTGAACTAGAATAAGGCCCAAAGACACAGAAGGCAGCTGACACCCTGTGAATTTGCCCCATTCTAAATTAATCAAAATGAGGGCCATTGTGCTAAGCCTTGGAGAGTAATACAGTGTAAAGAGATAAAGTACCAGCTAATCAGCTCCTAACTGCCAGGGTTACAGGCTGTGGGGTAGATGTAATATAGGTTGAAATAAGGGAAAAGCAGTATCAGTGCCATTAGGTGTGCTGATACCACTTTTTCCCCCATGTATGAAGGAGGAGATGAGTGAAAGGCAAGAGACACAGTGCATCAGCACTAGGCTAATACACTGTGGGAGGTCTGACAGCGACCGCCTGAGAGCAGAGTTTTCACTCACCCACTTTGGCATCCGAGATCTTAATACATCTCTGTGCTGCTGCTTCCTGCTTTGCCCCGCCAAAGAGAAGAAGCAGGAAGCATTATATTTACGATACAAGATACAAGTCGGTATAATACATCTACCTCAGTGTTTGAAATATTACTGCTAGGAGCTGATTGGTTAATACTTTATCTCTCTCTAGCAACATTTTTTGACCCACTTTTTACGTTGTTTATTTAATTTGTTTAAAGTTACTTTACTTTAGTAGTTACTGTACATACTAAAAAATTTTTTTTTTTACTTATTCACAGATTCCGTTTATTAAGTGTGCAATATGAACCTGTCAAAATATTTAGTTCATCTCTATACAGGACATGTAAACTGAAATGTGTTACAATTGAATGCCTAAACACACATGAAGCCTGTGAACGAAGTACAGGTTGAGTATCCCGTATCCAAAATGCTCGGGACCAGGAGAATTTTGGATAACGGATTATTCCGTATTTCGGAATATTTTAATATTTCAATTATGTATTTTGAAGTATCTTGCATGTATGCTGTATAAACACATAAAATACACACAAATATATTTTATTACCACATAAAATACACACAAATATATTTTATTTGTTCAAAAAACAAGGTTTCAAAACATGAAACAAAATTTGTGTACTATCTCAGATATTGAATTTGAATGCCAAGCAATCATTTTCTTGCACATATATAGTGCCAGTTACATATCATGTCCTCAGTAGTGCTGTTACAAATGTCCCCAGTGAGTTTTTAGCGAAAAAAATATTTTTTATTCACTTTCTGGAATGTATGGTTTTCGGAATAATTTGGATAACGGATACTCGGATACGGGATACTCAACCTGTAATGCAGAAAAGAAAACATAGTTGCTACCTATTTTTTGTGCAGTATTCTGGACTTTATGAGCCTGAGGACATCACCATTGTATTATATAACCAGAACAATCTTCTTTGAAGTAATAACTAGCAGGCCGGATGAAAGGGCATATAGCGAATGACATAATATATTGTTTGTTTCTTATTTTCGCAAAAGTGAAATTTCTATATTTTCTTTAGTTCTTATAGAGGTCTGTTTCCTTAGGCAGCAGCTTAATCATTTATCGTGATTCGTCAGCAGTGCAATAAGCCTCAATGAGCTTGATTGCCCAATATGCATGGCAAGATAGTAACCCAGTAACACCAACAGAAAATAGGTTTTTCACTCTACATCCTAATTGGTAAAACAAATGTACTTGTTTCTTTTGCTTCTTTTGATTCTCTGGATTTCCATACAGTAGTCTGAAAGTGGAAAGTAGCAACATCTAAGGTATTTTGAAACACTTTGTTATATAACGTTTGATATCTTTTTTACAGACAATTGAGTACTGTTGTATGTTTTCTTTTTGTGTTTCTTTGATTGACATGTTTGTAAATTAATTTTAAAGCAAATGGAGCAGGAATTAAGGCAGCACCCCGGCTCACATACGATTTGGCACTTGATGTGCCATTTTTTACACATGATATAATCGCATGCTGTTTATCACATGCAAAACCAGCGTGGCTGCAGTGGGTGGTGAGGAGAAGCGGGGTGAGGCGGGTGCTGAGTGCTAGTGGGGGTTCAGCAGGGCGGTCAGCGGCAGGTATTAGAATAAAAAAAAAACTGTAAAATGACTGACCAGCCTCTAATAGGCTGAGAAAGAACACTCTCAGACAATCAGCGGCCTTCCTCCTCAGCAGCCACTAAATGGCTGAGAGAGCTCTCAGCCAATCAGAGGCCGGATAATCATTTGACAGGTTATTTTTTAAATTCTAATAACCACTGCTGCCCATCCTGCTGAACACCCACAAGCGCTCAGCACCCGCCGCCCACCCCACTGCTCTTCACTGCCTGCTGCAGCCCCAGGTTGGACATGATCTTACGTGCAGCCCGTCCGACCTCCTGATGCAGTCCAGTACGCATCGTATTGGATTTCACACATATTTGATTTTGGGCCGATTACGGCCCAAAATCGCATAATGTATGGGCCCCTTTACTTTGTGGCCAAACACAGAACAGAAATAAAGTAATTTAAAAAAAATGACATATTTTATGATTGTGATCTAAATGTAGTGGTAGCAATACACGTGACTCATATTGGATCACACAACAATTGTCTATTTCAAACAGACAAATGCAAGTCCTACCTCTTATACACCACTTTAACTTCAGATAGATACTTGGAAACCTGCTCTATCACCTAGGAAACAACCTTTGTATTTCTCACTAGTTAAGGAATATATTTATTTAGAGGAAGACAGGAATCCCAATCAGTACATTGCAGTCTTCTTGTACAGATGGGCAAAGCCCATTTTAAGAATTTCCATGGGGCAAATTGAATAAGCATGCAATCATTGTGTTAGATACCTGTATATTTCAGTATTTTAAAAGTGTAAAATCTCTAATACTGCAATATGTTTGTGGTTTTATCTGTAGTATATCTGAAAATGTTTAGCTTTTAAGTCTTCATACTATAAAAATTGAATTTAAGGCCAGAATTCTTCATTACAGCCAACACTCTCCTCCCTGAGGATGGACCTGGAGGTCATTTATACAATCCTAGTCTTGATGTATTCTATAAGCCTTTAAACATTTACATAGCTTACATTTATACCTAGATTAATTATTCAAAAACTGCACAGATATTTCTGAATATATGTTGCCCATAATTGCCAAGTATAAGTGTGTTCCTTACCTGTACATAGGCAAAATTATTCCTTTTCCCAAGTTTTCCATCAATCATGCAAGTACAGTACATGTCAATCCTTCATATAAATGTCAGCCCAGCTGTAAAAGTATTATTTGAAAATTCTTAATCTTATTAATAAGACAGCTTTCCAAAAATCTACTATTTTTCCTATCCCTCTATGTAATTCTTCTACTGTTTATACTAATTATGCCAATGAGGTTACCCAAACCTACAATATTTTAAGGTTTATAGCAGGCTGTTATAGATATCAAATGACACTTATATATACAGTATAGAAGCAGTATAAACATCTTCACACAACTCTGGGGCATGGGTAAAGTCAGCAGACTGAGGGCCAGATTCTCTAAGCTTCAAAAGTGATCAAATGGATAGTGATAAAAAGCCAGCCAATCAGCTCCTACCTGCCATGTCACAGACTGTGTTTGAAAAATGTCAGACAGGAGCTGATTGGCTGGTTGTTTATCACTCTCTATTTTATCACTTTTGAATCTTAGAGAATCTGGCCCTAAAACTCCTACTGCTCAGGGTAGGTAGGTATGTACTACATGGCAATAGTGATTTTTTTTCCTGTAGAATAAAGTTGGTGTACGGATGCATATAGCTTTAAAATTCTTAGGCATGTCTTAGGGATTTTGGCATATTCTGTGATTGTGATATTATTGTAACTGTAGCAATATGTGACTCACATTGGGTCATGCACCAATTGATGTATTCTCCAAACAGACAAATGGAAGATGTCTCCTACCTCTAATACACCACTTTAACTTCAGATCAATACGTGGAAACCTGTTCTATCACCCAGGAAACAACCTTTGTATTTTTCACTAGTTAAGGAATTATTTTATTTAGCCGGAGACAATAATCCCAATCAATAACCTGGTTTTCAGAGACTACAGAGACTCTCAGGAATGTTGAACAAAGATAATTGGGAGAACCAGCACATTGCAGTCTTACAAATGGACAAAGCCCCTTTTAAGTGTTTCCATGGGGCAAATTACTGAATAAGTATGCAATAGGGAAGCCAATCCCAGAGCATTTTTTCAATCCCGGAATTCGGGATTGAAAAATGCCCAATCCCGGTAATCCCGGGAACCTGGGATTGGCTTCCCTAATTAAAAAAACCCGCCCCGGCCGCCCCGCATATTTACTTACATGTGCAGTGCGGCCGGGCGGGTGTTCGGTGAAGCTGGGAGGGTGGGCGGTCCATTGCTGGAGCCGGGCGGGAGGCAGCCACTTCACTTCCGGAGCCGGGCAGGGAGGTGTGCGGGCGGCCGGGCAGGCGGCCGGGCGATGACAGGACGGGGCTGCGCAGCTTCTTGGCCTGCGCAGCGTGACCTCTGGCCTCGTCACGCTGCGCAGAGCCACAACGCCGGGACGGGAGTAGCCGGGCAGCGTCTGAGCACTTGCTCAGACGCTGCCGGCATTAGACTGCGCATGCGCAGTCTAATCCCGAAATCCCGGGATTGGAAACTCCAATCCCGGGATTGAAATCCCGGCGTTTTAGGGGCCAAATCCCGGGATCCCGCCGATCCCAGGATTGGCCACCCTAGTATGCAACCATTGTGTGAGATATATTTCATACATTCAACATGTTAAGTACCATTTCAGTATTGAAAAGTGCAAAATCTCTAATACTGCTATATGTTTGTGATTTTATCTGTAGTAAGTCTCTGGAAATGTTTAGCTTTTAAGTCTTCATACTAAAAAAAATTGAACAGACTGACAATAATATTATTGTCAGGCCAGATTTCTTCATTACAGACAACACTCTCCTCCCTGAGGATGGACCTGGAGGCCAGAGGTCATGCAATCCTAGTCTTGATGCTTCCAATAAGCCTTTTAACATTTACATAGAATACTTACATTTATACCTAGATTAATTATTAACTGAACACTGCACAGATATTTCTGAATATATTTTGCCTATAATTGCCAAGTATGATTGGGTGCCTTACCTGTACATAGGCAAAATGATTAATTTTCCCAAGCTTTTTCAAATCTACTATTTTTTTCAAATCTACTATTTTTCATATACCTCTTTGTAACTATTTACATTTTTATACACATTTTCCAATAAGGATACCCAAACTTTATAGTTAGGCAGCAGGTAAAGACGGACTGGGTTATGGGGGGATAGGTGGGAAGCGTTAGAGTACTTACGTAGTAGGTGTCATATTCTGTGATATCATTCGCAAATCCATAAGCAATTCCAGAACTATTGAATACTTTTTTGCCGCCTGTGCAATTGTGAGTAAGTCTGAGGCTACCACTAACCTGCGACTGTGACCGGCTGGAAGTGGTCATCGCTGACATCACAGACCTCCTCAAAACGTCTGGGCACATTTGCATTTTGTCAGAAACACCCAGATAACAGCAGTTTACCACTCCGGCTTCCATTAAGTCAAACTGAGAGAGTATTAAAATTATGAATAATAAGCATTTTCTGTCCTCTTGCGCATGCACAAATGTGAACGGTACGCATGTGCATTCGATCAGTAATTGCTTAATTTGCAAAATCTTATGAATTTAATCAGCTAGAACAACTAGTTCTAACAATGTAGAAGTGGGGAGAGTTTCAAAAAGTTTATATTGGGGGTTATTCAGACCTGTTTGGTTCTCTGCTAATTTGCAGAGACCTGTGATCATATAACCGCCGGGCTGCCAGTGTGAAATCCCGCCCTGTGCAAGGCTGCAAATGGAAAATATCGTGGGTCAGGAGTTAGCTGCAAATTCATTCACAACTCACTCACCATGAAATGATCTTTCCAGTGTGTGCAGTATGTGTGTAACACAGGACATACTCGTATGGTGCGATAGTACAAGACTGATTGAGGCCAGAGCGGACGTTACATGCCCTTCCTGAAATTGCCTGGGCAGACCTGTGTTTTCCCTGACACTTATAGAAAACATCCAGATACCACCCCCAAACACCAGTCTTTGGATTACTGCCTATCGCAGCCTATTGATCAGGTCTGTATAACTCCCATTGTTACAGGTTATGGGGGACGATTGAGCAGATTCTGGAAAATAATATTCTAATGTTGGAATATGGACTACCAATCAGTTTTGTGTTTTGTTTGAATAAAACCCTAAAAACATACAGTATATGATGCTGTAAGCTCCATAAAATAAACATGAAATGATACTGAAGCTTCTTTAAAAAAAATAATCATTAACCCTTTGAGTGCAAATATCTCTGTGAGAAATATTCAAAATATCCACTAAAAATGCAGACTTCGCTCACATGTGTTATATAAATTCAAATAAAAAATGTGTATAAAAACATATTTCTTATAAAAGGTCAACATTACAGGTCACTATGATGAATACAAATGTTTGCTTGCCAATTTTCACACCAATTTTGATAAATTCACTTGGGATTTAAAGGGTTAACTCATATTTGAATGTGTAAAATTCATGCAAATATTAATTTCAAGACTGCATCACATATCTTCTTTATATTAAACCATTAATAGCTGTGACAGATTTTCTGCATGTGCTTTCATTATTGAGACTGAATAAGTCTGTGGCACTGTGTCTGACATCTTCACTGATACATTTCCATATATAGCAATGTAACATCAGAACACAAATCTAGCTTGAAATGCACATGAGATATTTAGTAAACTGAATGAAAATGTTTCCTAAAGGAAAACCATGAACTTTAAAATGCAGCACATTCTGTCTTTCATGACTTGCTATACACAAAAAACAGTTCTGATTATTATTATTATTATTATTATTATTATTATTATTATTATTATTATTATTATTATTGTTGTTATTAGATATTTAAGAGTATATTAGATCATATTTGGATTTACTAATGTGAATCAAAATGGAGTACAATAATCTGTGTATACAAATAAAAGTATTGTATGTTTTCTTTATTTAAAGACAAATGTACACAGGACAGAAATAATAGTTTATCCAAATTTTCTTTTATGAAAGTCAGAAATCATTATATCTGAAAATGAGACGTTGTATGTTAATTAAACTGCTGTGAAAATGCATCCAAGTTGACCAAAGCAATGTTCATATTATATAGATGATTAACTTACTGTACACAGATTGCTGTTTTTTTTTTTTTTAAATATATAGTGGAATGCAGGGCTTAAAGTGTTCCTTGAGAGGCAGGGAACTCATTTTCCTCTCCAATGTAATTGTTTCCCCTCCCCCATTAGGCAGAGCCAGGACCAAGATGTAGGTTGAACTTGTTTCACCTCACCATTACAGTTGGTGGAACTTGGTTCCACCCCTATCTCCCCCCCCCCCACACACACACACACACACATTTTAACCCCTATTGTATGCAAATTATTCGGACAAATAAAGTTTTCATTCACTGCAGTGTTAAAAGTGGGGGCTATATAAAAAAGGACAAATCATTTACTTTTTGTGATATTGCTGCTGGGTCTGTGTAAATACATTTGTGCAGGCCTCCTCCCCATAGGTAGGAATGTCCATCAACCATATGGGGTTTTGCTATTGACGGAGGGAAACAAAATGGTTCTCCACCATTGATGGCACATAGCTACTGACCCTTATTAGAAGAAGTATTGCTCCACCCCCAGCTCACTGATGAATCCCTGCCGCATGTTCTGACTGTCATACAGCAGAGATGGCCCTCCATGGGTGAAACTATCAATGGTTTCAATGTGTACAGTTTATACCATTAAGGTTAACTATATATGGTACCATTGATGGTTAAACCACTGCTGGTCAACCCTGTCCACGGGTTACTTGGTTGAGCCAGTCCACATGGCATCTGATCAAAAGATAGCAAAGACTAGCACATCCCAGGCTTTGCTACATTTTCTTCTGGTGCCATACTTGCAAAGACATTGCTAGAAATACGGCACCATCGGCCTCATAGTTCAGGGCCATCTTAACAGCAGTGTGGGCCCCTGGGCAAAGCAATGCACCGGGGCCCTTACCCTTTCTCCCCTCCTAGGGGTGGGGGGTGCTATCAGCAGCAGCTTTGATGTCCCACAAGTGGCAGGGGGTGCTCTGTCTTCCACTCAACATGTAGGACCTGGAGCAGTAACTTCTGCTAATTACTCCTTTACTGCATAGGTGGTGGGAGGGAGAACACTAACGTGCTGAATGAAGGGTCCCTTGTAAATGACTTTCAGGGAGGTAGGGGGTGTTTTATGCACAGGGGAGTTTTGGATAATGGAGTGTGCTTAATATTTGTAATTTTCCGGTGGAAGGGCAGCTTGTTTGACTGCAGATATCGCCATTATCTGGAAATAGATTTCTTAGCCTTCAATAGTATAAAAACCTAGAGTCCCAGCTTTCAGGAGGTGCTGGGGACTTGGGGATCAGAGATCAGGAGCCAGAGCAATCCATTGACAAAAATATAAAACTGTACACCAGATGTTTGGAGCTGGAGCAGGGACCTGCTGCTGGAAGGCTGATATCTATGGTTCGGGGCATGATAGAGACAAGCCACTAGTGTTGGCAGAAAAGAGAGAGTCCCAACTTTTGGAATATACTCTCAGAAAAACTCTAAGTCAGAGAGAACCTGAGAAAAATGACTGGGAAGTGCAATTAACAGTCCGGATGTGGACTGCTGCTTTGAAGTTGGATATCTCCAGTTTCCCAGGGCCGATTTTCAAAATTCTGGTATCCCTGGAAAAAGGGGATCCTCAGCTATCAGCATAGGGCCCTTATACACCTGGGGCCCCTGGGCAAGTGCCCATTAAGCCCATACGAAAAGACGGCCCTGTCATAGTTACTAAATAAGAGACAGTTTTGAGTACAGGGTGTGTGACATGCTACCTCCTTTGGTTCCCTTTCACCTCTCACCTTGAATGCATTGTATACATGTCACTATTCTGTTATCCACCATATTTATCTCGCAAGGTTTTTTTTTATTATTTAGGGCTGATTGAACCCCAAAAAATTAAGAATCCAAATCACTGCAAATTGTGGCGGAGGGTAATAAAGTATTAAAGCAATTCAATATTTTTCCAGTTACTCTGAAAATCAGCCGTTCCATTATCTTCATCCTTGACACTATCGTTGGCAATTATTAGTGCTGAATATTTACACTGCCAGGCTATCCAGACACTGTCCCACTGTCCAATCTGTGGACGACAGTGTCCTGAAGGCAAGGTTGAAGGTTGCGGGAGCCTTAAATCACCTCTGCTCTGTAATGCAGTGGGTAACCTCTAAATAGATTCTGTGAATGCACACAGCATCTAAAGGGAGCTGGGGCTTCCCAGAGGCTCAAGGAGCATTGTATATGCCCTTAAAATGGTATAAACAGGGTCCTGCCATGCCCCTCCTACACAGTCCATACCACCGCCCACTCAATGTCAAGCCTTGTTTTCGGCACTCAAGGTTTCTGAGTCTGTGAAAGATAAATTGGTAATTATGTTGTACCATTATGTGGTAATTAATGCTGTACCTCATCACACCCAAGAACTCATTGCCACTAGGACAGTGGGAGATAGTATATGAAAGCAAAATGATAGAGCTTTCTTTTTTGGGGAGTTTGCTGAATACAGCTTGTTCACTTCTAGTAATAAACAGGACAATTACTAAAATTACAGTATGTGGGAACTAGTTTTTTCACATTTATAATGAGAAAATAATTTATGAGCAATAGGCCCCACTCTGTGAAGGATAAAGCATTTTGGGAAAGATGTATAAAGCTTTAAAAGTGATAAAATGGAGAGTGATTGACAATCAGCTCCCAACTGTCCAAACCTAGCCTGTGCCATGGTAGTGTCAGGAACCAGTCTGTTTTGTTTTCTGTCAGTTTCTGTTTGGCATTTTGACTCACTGGTGACCTCCAGTGGCAGGTCTGTTGCCATTACAGCTTTGTGTTCTGGGAGCTTAGTTTATTCACTAGGCTTTGAGATATTAAGCTAATCAAGCACTAGCCTGGGAGCTCCCTGAATCTTCAGGTGTAATTAATCACCTGAGCCCTTTATAGGGCAGGCTCACCTGCAGTATTCTGCCAGTGATAGCTTTCTGTTTAAGTTCCTGCTGCATTTGCAGGGAACTTCTGTTTGCTCCTAGCCACGCTTCCTGGTCCCTTGTTCCAGTCTCCTGTTTGGATCCCAGGATATATCCTCTGCAGCTCAGCTCCTTGCTAGTAATAGCATAAGCCTGATTACCCGGTCCCCGGAGCATTGTTGCTCCAGTCTTTGAAGTGTCCTGGTGTATACTCCTGCTCTCTTGTCTCCCAGCCTGCTTGGATCATCATCCTGTCCTGGGCCAGAGCCTGCACCTGTCCCCGTTACCTATCTGCCTGTGGGTCACGTAAGTGCTCCGTTGGAGCCTGCTGGTTATTCCTTATACCATCTTTGGCCCGCCGTGGCTGTACCCCTCCGTGGGTCCGCTGTTACTTTGCGGTATCATTTCTGTTGTCCTTCCTCTTTGGTTATTGTCTGTCACCTTAGCGTTGGGTAGGCAGGGGTATTTCTCTTCTAGCTACTCCTTGTTTTGGGGAATCGCAGTCTCGGGGTGTCCCTGTTCCGAGATTCCCTATTTCCTTGTTTGTGTCTGCGACTGGGTCGCCGTTCCCCGTTCTTGGCCAGGTGCCGGTAGTTAGGGGTCTCTTCCCAGCTAGGCCCTGTAGTTAGACGGTCCTTTTGAGATACCCCCTGGCCATCGCTCACCCCTTGTCTTTACCTAACACCTGGCTGCATCGGGGTCAGAGCCGGCCTAACTGGCTCTGTCGAACGCGGCGGCTACAGGCAAAGCCTAGCACTTGCAGGGGTATTCCATCTGCCCGGGGGACTCAACAGAGTCAGTGTAGGTTTCGCTGTGGCCGTTCTTAACAGCGGTCCCAGCTGCGGGCTCACGCCTGACCTTTTTCCTCCTGCCAGCTGTCGTATCACCCAGAGCCCAGGCGAAAACCATAACAGGTAGTTAGAAACTGATTGGCTAGTTGTTAATCACTCTCCATTTTATTACTTTTTGAAGCTTGATACATCTGGCCCTCAGTAACTGTTCTCTGTAAACAGTGCACAGAGCCATGGAAACAATGGAAAATAGGGAGGTGGGGTTTGAGGATATACTTTTTTTATGTACTAAATGATATACTAAGTATATAACCTGGGACAAAGTCTGCGCCATGCCTCATTGAAGAATCAGTCATGCTTTTATACAACCAAACCCTTTGAAGTTTTAATCCATTCTATTCAATGGATTTGGATTTACCAAATATGAAAACAGATAAAAACTAATACAGTGGAATCTCTTGCCTATTTGCCTATTTATTCCATTTAATCATAATGTATATATTACACAGCCAGTATACACAACAGTTATATGTACTGAATACTATACAAACAGATTTTTAATGTTTGACACATTTTGACATATTTGTTGTAAATATATTTATTGTAAACAATTGACAGTTATGGAAGTTGAGTTTGTATTTCAGTTAGGATATGTTAAAATAAACATGTGAACAATTTAAAAGCTCTGTTGGATTATTGCTTTTTTTTGCTTTATTTGGTACTTGTTTCCTAGTTTGGCGCCCATCGCATTCTATCGCATCCCATTGCATACCGTATTTAGTGGTGTGCGATGCGTGCAATGCGATCTTCCCGTTAAATTAACAGGAGTGCTTGTACAACAAAATATCGCATAGCATCGCATGCCAGCAAATGACATGCGATGCGATGCAATTTTTAATTGTATAAGCACCTTGATGGGTGCTTACAATGTTAAATGCACCCCCATTGTCAACGCCACCCCTGCTATCAACGGCAACCCGAAGCGTGGTGAGCGCAGCGAGCCCACGCGGTGTGGCGGTACGCGTCCTCCGACCTTTTCATACCCCACTATCCACGTTGGCGTGGAGTTGACTTTAGATAGTCTGGCTAGCGCAGCGAGCCACCGAGCCCTAAGCGTGTCGAGCGCAGCGAGCCCTGTGAGGGGCTGCGGAATATGAGCCCGAAGCATGGCGAGCCTCGTGAGGGGACGTGGAATACATGTAAAGTAATCCGTATCCGCTCGCCACCCTTCGGGCTCGGTGGCTCGCTGCACTTGACACACTATCCACAATCAACTCCACGCCGAAGTGGATAGTGGGGGTATGAAAAGGTCGGAGGACGCGTACCGCCGCCCGTTGCGGGATCGCTGCGCTTGCCATGCTTCGGGTTGGCATTGATAGTGGGGGTGGTGTTGACAATGGGGGTGCATTTAACATTGTAAGCACCCATAAGGGTGATTGCACAATTCAAAATTGCATCGCATCACATTGCATGCATCGCATGCCGCTATATTGCGTGCGATGCGATAAGATGCAATTCGATCAAAATCTGGGGCGCCGTGCTAGGAAACAAGTACCCTATATTTAATAATAAGGTATTATTGTCCCTAGGATCCTATTGTATTTTCTATAATAGGGTAATTTATTTATTTGTTCATTTATATATACAGATGGAGCCGGCCTCTTTCAATCCCGGCGCAAGCCATATCCTCTCCTCTGGCAAGCGCTGGCGGATGGGGACAGGGATGCGTGTCCCAGTATCACGGTGGCTGGGCAGCGTCTCCCTGCCCGTCTCCACTTCAGGGAGATGGGCAGGGTTGGGGGGGGGGTCGGGGTGGCAAGGGGGACCAGCGGTGGGGGAGGCGGTGGGGACGCATGCCCCCTAGCTGGAGCTGGCCATCTTTATATATTATAGTGCACACATATTTAAAAGCGCTTTACAGAGAATATTTGAACATTCACATCAGTCCCTGCCCCAGTGGAGTTTATAAACAAAATTTCCTACCACATGTACACGCATTCACAAATTCATTCTAGGGTTAATTTTGCTGGGAGCCAATTAGCCTACCAGTATATTTTTGGATTGTGAGAGGAAACCCAGAGGAAACCACGCATGCAGTTTGTACCAATTTCTACTTTACTGTATTATTCCCCACCTTCTCTATGGTATCTACCTAGATACCTAGAGGGTCCGACTATACAAGTCGCAAGATTGCTTTGCTAGACATTCACAATTTACAACCCTGCTATGCCAATGGAATGCCAAATTGTATACACATTATTTTATTATATATATATATATATATATATATATTTTACAATGGTGTATCTGTGACATCTTCACCAATTCGTTCGATGATGGGTTTAATCGGATGAGCTCTTAAGGGTGCTGTCATAAGGGCCCATGCTAGTTCTGTTTTCATGCATTGTGATACAGTATGTCGTTAGGAAGCTTATGACTTTATGACAACACAAGAACCAGACTCCATTAAGTGGACCCTTAAAGGCCTTTAAGGGTCCATTAAATGATAAACATTTCCACTTTACAAAACTTTTGACAAACTGAAATTAATAAGCAACTCATCAGCAAAGTGGTCTGTGAATCGAACACTGTAGATATCATTGTGACATCCATGTGATATCGATCCATAGTCAGTTTTTTTTCTCTTGATTTATTGCTTATTCATTGAGGGTTCTGGTGATCTTCTGTACCTGCTGCTGCTGCTCCTGCTGTGCTGCTGTGGTTGGCAAGGGTAGGTGAATAGTTGGAGACCTGCTCTGGCTGCTGCAGCAGCTTCTGCCCTGCTGTGGTTGGGAAGGGAAGGTGAATAGGTGGAGACTTGCTCTGACTGCTGTGACAGCTTCTGCCCTGCTGTGGTTGGCAAGGGTAGGTGGATAGTTGGAGACCTGCTCTGGCTGCTGCGGCAGCTTTTGTCCTGCTGTGGTTGGGATGGGTAAGTGGAATAAGAATTGCATAAGCAGAAACTTTCACCCGTCCATCGGACGGGCCTAAAGACTAGTCAAAGTATTATTTAGTAATAGCTTAGTTATTGAAACCTTGGAATGTTTTTTTTTTTTTAAATAAATTATCCTAATAATCATTTTTAGATCTGTAATTTTACCAGAGTGTTTATCAAATTGCATAAATGATGGATTGTATTCATCTTTCTCATTTTTTATTTATGTATCTAATTAGATAGAGATCAATCATCTTTTTAGCCATCAGCAACCAAGTTTATATTTAAATTTATGAAATAGTACTTGCTAGGCAGCATAATAAGTGGCTATCCAAATGGTGCTTCCATACAAATTGTATATTACTAACAGCGATCAAAACAACAACAAATACACTTTAATGCTGTAATCCAGGGCTGCCTTTATAATGAAGCTCTTTAGGGTTGACTGCTCTGTATCTTTGCCATATAAGTGTCTAATTATGTAATAGACATGTTTTAATGAAGTGCAGAAAATGAAGTTAATATCTGTGGAATTTTCATGCTGATCTTTCTGGTGTTACAGCTTTAGTCTGCATTATCACCAAATATAAAACATTAAAAGCTGTCTTTTATTAAAATTCTAAAACAGAAGCTCAGCATTCATTATAATTAGTTAAACATATGGAAGATACTGTTAATCCGCAAAACAGATACATTTGAGATTAAAGTGTACACCCTTATGCTAATCTGGGCTTTAGAGAACACCATGCTGTCCTTTCACAGTCATGCTGCTAAAACAGAAAATATAAAGCTGTACTTTCGTTTTGTAACATAATGTATTTTTTAGAACACAGTATATGGACCGAAACTACAGTATAAAGGTGTATAATAATATCCCAAATGCTTCCCACCATAGTGGCCAGAACAGGTTTTACATGTTATTATGAATCAGTAATTGTGAATGCCCATCAGTAAACACAATTAACATATTATTGGATTTTCTTTCAATTGGTGATTTCCGCCGTATAAATATTTATTGTGCATTAGATTGTCAGAAATACTGTGTGCTAAATTTAAGGTCAATGTAGGATTCTTGACCCAATCAAAAATTTGAAAGTGTGAGATATAGTAAGCCTTGTAAGCGAGATCATGTGAACGGAGATAAAGTACCAGCCAATCGGCTTCTAAATTCCATATTACAGGGCATGTTTGAAAAAGTGACAGTTATAAGTCTCAGAGGTAGATGTATTATTTGTCTTTATGGGAGAGAAGTGGTATAAGCAATTGTTATGTGCAATGACACAGCTTATCCTTCAGAAGACTGTGCCAGTGTCAGGTAAATGACATGAGCACTATGCGGCCTTATCTTTATTATTGTTGCCATATAAAAGATAGTATGCCAATATACAGGGTCAACAGCACTGACCAATTTGACACCTGTATCTATCCATTTCAACAGCTACAAGTGTTGTTGCCCTATCTCCACAGCAGGCACAGCGTGAGATCTCGGAAAGTAGCACGATCTTACAAATGCGCACTTGAGCCGCTCAGGCTTGGAGACAAAGCGCTTCAGAAATTAGTTTAGGATTGCCAAGATGATAATACATCTTGTCGAAATAGATTCTTGCTTCACCTTGGTAATGAGGCAAAGGTATCTTGATGCTAACCGGCACGATACTTGATGCTATGATACATCTCCCTCTTCAAAGGCTTAGTTCATCTGTCCCTAAGACCTTTGTGGTTCTGGGCTGGAGAGCTCATATAATGAACTTAAACACAGCTAGATGCGTTCATTGATGTTTTTTTGGAAAATCAGAATCTTGATCAAGGACTATTTAAGATTTATAGAAGCTATGATTGTTCTACTAATTGCCTCCGTTTGCAAGCATTATGGCAAAAGGGAAAGATACCTTTAGCTTGAAAGTAGGGAGTACTACTAAAGTGAACAAACAAAAATGGTTATGTGTGAATGAAAGTTTGCGCTGAGCATCTATGGGAGGAGTTCGGAACTCAAAAGGGCTAACACCGGTAGTCCTCAATGGTACATAGAAAAGTTGTTGTGAGTTGCGACCACAGTCCACAGCGCTGATATTAAATAAGTGATTCAATAACATACAAAATGTGCAATATGTGAATAAAAAAGTGCACCACAAATAAAAAGGATACTTCTCTCATATGTATCCAAACACAATCAAAATGAATTCTTTTGTGTGGAATTTATCTCATATACTTTACTACATACTGTGTTTTTTTCACATTTTTTCATGCAAAATCTGTAACTTTCACTGAAAACACTGGACTTCACACATTGAGGAAACTTCTTCTCCATCCATAAAAGAACTGAAGGATTCATTCTTGACTGTGTTTGGATACATATGAGGGAAGTATCCTATCTATTTTTGGTGCACTTTTTTATTCACATATTGCACTTTTTGTATGTTTTTTAATCACTTATTTAATATCAGCGCTTTGGACTGTGGTCGCAACTCACAACAACTTTTGTAAGTGCTACTAAAGTGGCCACTGCATTCCTGCATTCCTTTATGTCAAGTAATAAGACCGGATGGCTGGACTGCAATATACATACAGCGTTGGCTATACCATTTTCCTTTCTGATTCAGTTCATGAGTCAACTCAATGTCCTATATGCTGTATCTGCTCAGACATACTCCAATTAGATTGTATATCTAACATGAAACATTAAGTCATTATGACCTTATCATCACCACATTTCTTTGTTTTGTTACTATTTACTTATATGAAAAATAATACTCCAAATATTATCCTGTGCTTTTATGTGACTATTCAAATAACATGCACAGTGCCTATTAAGGGATAAATTTACTGAGATAGGAGTTCTATTGAAGATGGGATGTTGCTAATAGCAACCAACCAAATTCTATTTATAATCTTCTAGAAGGTGCTAAAGAAATAAGAATTATAATATGATTGGTTGCTATGGGAAACTTCCCATCTTCAATAGAACTCCCATCTTAGTAAATGTACTCCTAAGTATCTAAATATCTGTTTCGTTTTTTTAATTTAAATTGTTACTTCTTTATAAATCAAAGTTTTAGATGCTAACTAGGTAAAGTTAGGTCAGTTCAAGTAACTTAGGGATCACTTATCAGACTCTTCAGATCCATCTTGGCAAATGCTGCGATGCTTTTTAAGTGAAAAGTTTTTTTCTTTCAAGGTCACACTGTTCCATATTCATTCATCTATCTTTTCTTTTTCCAGGCTTTTCAGATTTTTAAGCATACTCCAGGCCATTATGTTATATAGAACCATTTTTTTTCTTCAAGAAATGTAACATTTGTAGTCACGCGGAGCTAAGGAATGGATATGAAACCAGATTTCTAATAAAAGACTATAAATTACCATATTTTTGATAATAACTGTTAAAATACATTGACCCCAGCGTGGCAACTGTGAATGGAATTGAAAATTAATTGATAAATCCCTTTAGTCATGCTTCAGGCAAGTGTTGAATAACAGGTAATAGTTTTAGATTCAAAATCAAATGACTGTATTAACAATAATAATTATGGAGAATCTACTGCAGAATTTGAAAATAACTTACTTCACTATTTTTAAGGTGGAAGAGGTCAGTCAAACAGGATTCCATTTTTAATATACTACAGAATACAGAAAGTAGCTTTATGATCATGTTTAAAGTTATAATTCTGTCACTGTTACACAGCTACTATCTATCTGATTAATGTACTGTATGATACTATCCAGTAGAAACAGAAACACTGCTGAATAGGAACTCTCCATCAGAGTGCAGCAAGTTGTTATTTGGATATGAAAGTGTTGCAGTCCAACCCATGCATATTTTCCTTCCCGGAAGCTGCGGGAGACTCCAGGTTGTTGGGGAATTTCCCCACAGCCCCAAAATGGTAAGTGACTCTCCCGCATCCCATTCACTTTCTAGTAAAGTGGGTAGGATGGGGATAAATTCACTGCAGGCTCAGAGGCTGTGTAAAGGGGGCAAGGCTAAAAATGCATATAGCCCCACCCCCTTCCAGCAGACCTGCTCATTTTTGTCATTTCCCCATCTTAATTTCATCTATTTTGAATGTAATTTTATCTAACTTCTGTCATTTCCCCATCTATCATCCTCTATGAGTGGAGGAGAATATAATAGTGTACCGAGTGCAGTGAGCCAATGTGTCTTTATAGAAGATCCCTCAGTCTCCTTGTAAAGCCCAAATATAATGTAGAATTGGGAAGCTTACATTATAATAATCCAGTCTTTGATGGAGCTTGCATTGCAAAGCTACTAACATTTTCATGATTTACATTATACAGTTGCACTGTCATAGCCACCCTCCCTAGGCTCTCACTAACAGGAGAACCTTATCAGAGGAGTTGCTACCCTGTAGGGGATTTAGAGCACTACGGAGGTTAACCCCCTTTTTGTTTATATATATATATATATATATATATATATATATATATATATATATATATATTAGGTAGTCCAAGGCGGCACTCAATAAAAAAGTTTGCATGGTCCAAATACAGCATAGATACACACACTTACCTCCCCAGGTTAGGGAAAGAACCAAACCAGCACTCACAGGTTTTAAGATGCAAAAATATGTATTTTCAGGTTTACATCATGATTAACAATCAGGCATGCATTTATCTATACTCAAGCGCTGCCATTTTTTTTTTATCAAAGACTAACTATACTGAAATAGGCAGCTGCTGAATAGGGCAACTTCTGTCTAACCACCACCACCCTCCCTCCTCAGGGGCTTTTCTTTGAGCTGTAATGAAAAAGTTTAGGGCCTGATGAGTTGCATGGTACAGTAGGTCAA
Source organism: Crinia signifera (assembly GCF_055691185.1). Taxonomy (NCBI): domain Eukaryota; kingdom Metazoa; phylum Chordata; class Amphibia; order Anura; family Myobatrachidae; genus Crinia; species Crinia signifera. The sequence goes on from NC_139218.1 coordinate 256,124,017, forward strand.
TATTGAATGCAGTGGAACATTGTTTCTGCACATGCATCTAAGTCACACCTTATGTCCTGATTGTGTGCATACTGAGTCTCAGTAGCAATATCAGATGTACAAACACAGAAATGTATTTAATATGTACGGGGCGTTACTGGGAGGTGACAGGGTATTGAGTGGGAGGTGTATTTTCAGATGCACAGAGATCTATCATATAATGAGTGTGTTATGGGAGGATCACAGGTGTGTCGCTAAAGTGGCTGCATATACAGTAATATGCTCACATTGGAGGCTATACTCAAATGGAAAATCTACACCTACCATAGAGCTAGTGCAAGTTTTGATGGTGCAATGGATAGTGACATCTAAAGACACTCATATTGGGTGTATTCAAATGGAAAATCTACACCTTTCATAGATCTACTGCAAAAGGTCAACATGGGAAAAGGTTGACATGAATTTGTAATGTTTTGTGTACCGCCTCCCCTCGCATGGCTCGCTGCACTCGCCATGCTTCAGGTTCGGTGCCTCGCTGCATTCGGCACACTATTTTATTGTGTGTCGACCTTTAAACCCTGTCGACCTTTTGACTGTCTACCTTTTGACCCTGTCGACCTTTTGACTATAGACCATATGACTGTCTATCATGAGTCAGTCTATGATCCGTCCAGATATCAGCTCAGCCCTTAAGGTGCCCATACACTAGTGCGATTTCGCCCGATTTCGGCCGATTCCGATTACATCGGCTGATATCATGTGTTTGACATTAGATCCGATCCGATGCGCGCTCCCGAGTGCATTGGATCGGATCTAATAGATTGGATGTGCTGCTCATTAAATTTATCAAGGGCGCACTTGTCAAGTGCGAATTGTGGCTACTATTTAGCACATCAGATAAATTGCAGTCAATTTATCTGATGTGCTTAACATACCGGGAGAGGTGGGGTTTGGGCGCCATGGCTGCTGTGTCTGCGTCCCTCTAGTGACGCGCAAGATGATGACATCATCATCTCGCGAGACCCGGGGAACTAGGAGATACGCAGTACAGCGGCAGGAGGTGGAACAACATTTCTCACTCTGACCAGGCAGAGCACACAGACAGACAGTGTAGTGTTCTGCCGGTCAGTCTCGCTATATATGCTCAATACATGGACCCTCCGCTCCGCCACCCCCACCCCCTATCCCTCTCCTTCTCCATGTCCCCTCTGCCAGCAGGGGCAGGCCAGTGTCCCCCTCTCCGCCCCCCCCCCCCCTCTCCTACATTTACTCACAGTGCCTGGCCGTAACATGAGACGGTCTATAAAAGTATAGGCACATTAACCCTGTGAGCGCTGTCTCTGTACAGGTGAGCGTGCAGTAAGTACAGTGCGGCATTGTGCTTGCACAGCAGATAAACGTACTCTGCTGTCATTCAGCCCTCACTTCCTCCCTGTAACAACAAGCACACTGGCGGCAGCAGCAATGCCAGACTGCAGCACTGATTGAGACAGGGATCAAAGCACAGTGTCCCCCTCCCTCTGTCCACAGCACCACTATACACACATAGCAGTGTGACATGCAGTCACTATGCTAATGTCTTATATAATGACAGGCCGAAGCGTGGCGAGCGGACGTGTTACGCGTCCTCCCACCCTTTTCATACCCCCACTATCCACGTCGACGTGGATAGTGGGGGTATGAAAAGGGCTAGAGGATGTGTAACACGTCCGCTCACCACGCTTTGGGCTGTCATGGATAGTGTCATGTCATAGATAAATCTGATGGTACGTGATGAGCATCAGATAAATTGCATGCAATTTATTGCATATGATAAATTGCAGTCAATTTATCTGAGGCAAATTGGATGTACAAAATGGCACATCAAGTGTCAAATTGTATGTAGCCCTCCTGGGGAGCTGCCAGGGAAGTTCACGGGAAATCAGATGCAATTTATTGGGCAGATAAATCTTACTAGTGTATGGCCACCTTTACACATTCAGATGCATAGCTGTGCACCAGGGAAGTACTTGTAGTGGTATTTGTATAAAGCTGCAGACATGTGACCAACCAAAGATGCACACAGAAGCTGCTTTGTCCGATTTACAATCAGGTCCTTGCTAGATAAGAAGTGTATAGCGTATGTCATAGTGTATGGTAGCAGTGATTATGCATGCTCCTGCACCCATACACTACAATGGGGAGCCGGTGGCTGCAGGAGACAACTCTATGGCAGGTATTTAATGCCAATTATCGTGATGTTCAGAGAATCCTGTTTAGGATTCGCTACACATTCGCAGGGTTCCGAACGGCTGTAGCATTAGCTTCCAGCCCTCCCTCTCACCCTATTCAATGTCTCAGGTTCTTGCTGCCCCCAACGGCGATTTTTAACCCCTGCAGCGACCCAGGGCATGGCGGAAGGCAGGGAGATGGAAGCCTCCCTGCCTATCCCGGATTGTGTGGGGGGAAGGAGGCTCCCTGCCTATCCCGGATTGTGTGGGGGGAAGGAGGGCTCCCAGGGACACAGGCAGCACAAGCTGCCCCCCAGGAAAGCAGGCAGGGGCGCGGTGGAGAGAGCTGCTGCACTGGTCCCGCTCGTGCACATGTAATGAGCGGGACCACGGGACCAATGTGCAGTGAATATTTAATGAGCGGCTCCCCTGCCCCTCTGCTGGTGAATGATAATATATATATATATATATATATATATATACATATACAAGTCCCAATGACTGGCACTCCAGCAATGAAACAGCGGCGCAGGTGCCTCGCCAAAGTAAAATACATATACGTCCAAGAAACGGATGGCACTCTGCTTCAATAATAATGAGTAGGACACACCTTGTGTCGCCTACTCATTATTATTGAAGCAGAGTGCCATCCGTTTCTTGGACGTATATATATATATATATATATATATATATATATTCATGCGCTGAAATCACATAAATAAAAATAGCATGTCCCTTCACAAAATAAAATTAAAGATTTTTTTACACCAAAAAAAACACAAAAAACTTTATTTTAAAAGAACACATTCCAGTTCACCTTAAAAAGATGTTGAATGCAAAACTGTGAATCATGGCGAAAATCATGCTGGAAGCAGTTCTATATTTTAGCATTGAATACACTCTCGGCGAATCCCAGTGAAAACCCCATTGAAATACACCAGCGAATTGCTGCGGCGAGCATGAAACGGAGAACTGGCCGGCATTCACTATTCGCTTTCGGTGATCAGTGAACATTAAATAGGGTGAATAACATTTTCAGTGAAATAGATTCACGTAGATAGTGAAAACAGTCCGATTCGCCAAAAAAAATGGTGAATCGGGAGCATTGAAGACTGCCCTATGTATTGCTGCAGCAATGGGATACACTGCCTCCCACAGCATCAAATGTAAGAAGCCATATATCTCAATGCTGGAAATGTGCTAATTACTTTACAGTGAATGCTGGGTGTCCCCATTGAGAGACTCCTATCAAATTGCTATTGTTGGTTGGAAAATGTATTTAGAATAGCACTTTTTTAGAGAGGAAACCCCCTTTTAAATAAACCACCCTTAGGCTTCACTAAACAGAGAAAATGCTAATTTTATTACTGAAAAAATTTACAGCAGTAATCTAGCCTTGTCTGTGGGTTGTATAAATGAATTGCCTTCTGTAACACACTTCATTTCACACTATAAATACTAAGCAGAGGAGTAAACTGCTGAGGTCTAGATTACTAAAGGGGCTGCTGTCAAAGATCCCATTGTACAATTTGGAGATAAATACAGTGCTTTGTGCATAATTTCAGCACATATATATATTTACTTCTGCAGTGTGTTATCAGTGTTGCAGGTGACAATACATCTGGTTTTGTTATCCTTACCTAAGAAAACACAGAGCTATCTGCTAAACATATTACAAAGCAGGAAATCCCATCTACAGTATCTGTGCACCTTATTGTGTATTCTATACAGTATGTTGTATGCCTAAGCTTTAGACTGTCAGAGGCTATCAGACCTGGAAGTGTGCTACTCTCTGTGCTTTGTACAAACATCAAATGCCCTCCAACAGGTATTTACCTGAACATCAGTAGTTAAGGTGTTTCTCCATTATTTATCCCTGTCAGTTCCTATAGAGGCTATCAGTGTCTGCTATGATCACAATAACAACATTTAAAGCTGTGTTTTACTGTCATTTAGATAGTGATTTTCCCATGCCATCATTGTCAGTGGTCACATGCACAGCCCTATACTTGGTTCAAATGATCAATATGTAAACTAGAGATGTGCAGGCTCTGATTTGCTCTGATTTACTCTGATTTCAAAGCAGGATCTTATTGGCTATCAACTGTCAACAACTGTCATGGGGTAGCCAATAAGATCCTGTTTGAAATCAGAGTAAGTAAATCAGAGCCTGCACATCTCTAATGTAAACGGAGCTATCTGTCAACACAAACTCTAAAGGTGAGATGTTATAGAGAAGAGTGGAAGCTGTTATAGCTGCAAAAGAGGGACCAGATTCATATTAATCTATATGTATTTGAATTCGATGTCATCACATTTCTGCTGGTGTACTGGTCAGGCATCTAAATACTTTTGTCCATATGGTGTACTTAATGTGACTTCACTTATGTAGCTAACTGAAGTTCTACTGTGTATAATTATACACTTAGGCCCTCATTCAGCTTGGCTCACCGAGCGCCTGAGTTGCCGCCCAGCCAAATACCCCCCCCCCCCCCTGTGGAACCTCGGTACCATGCAAAAGGGTATGTACAGGAACACATCCCCTTGCATGCCTCTTCTAGCAGGAGAGATCATTCCATGGTCATCTCAAATGACTTATTTGCAAGCACTTGTATGAAGACGGGGTGGGCGGTTGACATTCTGTGACATCAGCCACCCTCCCCAGGCAGGCATACTCATACACACCCGCGTATCCATGGGAATGCCCAGCCATTTCATGTGGACGCCCATAAATTGCTGGGAGATTCTATGGGCATGCAACTTTATCACCGCCGTCCGCCACCGGCTCTCCCTCCATGAAGCAAATGGCCCAGCGAGTGTGTAACCATTCGGTGTTGGGGTTTGCACATGCACAGAAATGTACATGCGCAAACCCTAACCATCAGGTTTGGGGTCGAATTCGGATCGCTACTAGCGAAACTAGTAACCACATTTTTAAGTAACAGACCCATTCATTATTAATGGTCCAATGAGGTTTCAGCAAACAGAAGTTCTTCTAAGTTTGACTATGGGACATTACACAATCTTTAGATGGCACTGGAGGTCCAGAAGAGGGATACCGCCACCAGCTCTGCTTCCATTCTAGCAGTACACATGTGAAATCAGGTTACATATGAGCATTTAATACTGTTATTTGAATTCAATTCCAGCTTTGTGAATTAGCATTGAAATCATCAGTGGAAGGTATTGCAGGGATGGCTGTCTTTTAGAGTTGGTGTTCTGCACAAGAGAAATATTGAATTTCACCAGTATTTTAGTATCCATCACTGCAGCTCACTGACAGCTGAATACTTAATTATTGGGTTCTAATCTCTTGAAAATGCCCCTAAAAAAAAAAGATTTTAATGGGAGCTAAAACGTATACATAGAAGCTCAGTTTAAATGACTGTGTGAAGCTTCGGCTAACATGAGTAGCATCTTAATAAAACATTTGACTAGATATTGATACATCTTTGAGTTACATAAATTAATCTCATCTTAATTGGTTTACATGTAGTTACTTTAGTATAGGTACTTTAGTGTAGGTACTATCAGTGTGTGATCACATATGCCTATTAAAAAGATACTGAGGGCCAGATGTATCAAGCTTCCAAAAGTGATAAAGTAGAGAGTGATAAACAACCAGCCAGTCAGCTCCTACCTGTCATTTTTCAACCCTAGCTGTTTATCACTCTCCATTTAATTACTTTTTGAAGCTTGACACAGCTGGCCCTGAAACTACCAGAAAGCACAGACATCTTACCTGCTGACAACACACCAAACTTGCCATTATACTGTAGGTGTAGGATTGCATAAGAGCTTACAATTTGGTCATACCTGGCATTTACCCAGAAACAGGACCTTGTTCATTTGAGATTTTAATGTGCACAAACTTCTAAGCTGGACAGCAAGTGTATAGAACAAAACAACTTTTGCTCGTAAGTGTTAAAAATGAAAATAAGAAACACTTCATAGTTCAGTGAACAGATGCACAAATTAACAATAAAATTCCACAATAAGAAATGAAGAGTTTGATTTTGTATGCAGAACGCGCACATCGCAAATCTCTTTGTGCTCTTACTTTGACAGCTTTACTTAAAAGCATCTTGAATTTAGTCAATGTTCCTGCAGTATTCCTAAGACAAGTGAACTGCTAAATCCAAAAGATTGTTAGTATAATCAATATTTTGGAAGCTGTGGGGCATGTGGAGCTGAATGTCTTTAAAAGTCCTAGCTATTTATTTCCACAAGTGTTATCCCAAAGCAGTTTTCTTGACAGTTCAGACACTTCTGCCATCAATCCATTTAAATGTGCACCATCTCAGAGATCTTCAGAGAAGATTCCCTTTGATGTATCATATTTGAATGCTTACACTTTTTTTATTTTTTATTTATTGTTTTTGGATGAAGTTACTTTTTTCACAAATTTAAAAAAAAAAATATGACTTTTTTTTTTTTTCGGTATGCAGAAAAGATACTTGACTTTAGTTAGATTCTCACTTTAATCCTTCTCATACATTTGATTCTAATAAAAACTTTGTATTAGCTCAAATCAATTCTTTTTCTGCACTCATAGAACCTGAATACGCTGAGAATATTTACTTGAAACTTGTGATCCTGGGAAATCATTATTCTGCTTCTGACATAATGATTTCCTCCTAAAGAATACAAGAACATTATGAAACAAATGGCATCAATTCTGTTTGCTTGTACAATGCTTGCCACAAAAAATGGCTTCATCTCTTAATTGCATCTTCCATGACCATGCAAAACGCATATACTCATGGGACAATATACATAGACAGACAGACAGATAGATAATTATCTTTCTACAGTACTTCTTTTTACATTTTCTTTTCGCAAAGGCAGATGATTACCGATGGACTGTTCATAGGTATGAATCATCGCGCACATGCAAACGCTCAAGGTCAACAGCATCTTTTCTGATCGCAAACTGTTTGCAAGTAGATTGACAGGAAGCCGGCATTTGGTGGTGGTAACTGTTGGTTTTCTGGGACTGTCAGGAAAAATGCAGTGTGTGACATCACCACCGGCCTTGATCAGCATGTTTCTATTGCACAAGTACAGTAGGTTCTGGGTTACACACAGACGGAAATCTTATGAGCTCATTTTGACTGGGTGCCAGATGAAGCTCCGACAGGAGGGATCCCGACAGTCAGTATCCAGACGCTGAGATCCTGATTGCCGGTGCTCCGACAGGGCGGATCCTGACTCACAGGGGCTACTCTCAATTGTGGGGGTCCATGACCCCCATAGAGGGAGAATAGAACCTGTGGGGGTGTGCGCAGCGAGCCCACAAATGGCTTCATTGCATTCGCCCCCCTGTCGGAGCACTGGCAGTCGGGATTCAGACGTCAGGATATTGACCGTCAGGATCCCCCTGTCGGAGACCCATTCCACACCCATTTTGACTAGGATGTAAAGACCAAAATGACTATGGTTCCTTCCTAAGTGCTGCAACCAGAACACTAGGATTGGCTGGCCATACTTTAGCATGGAAACCAGCAGTGTGGAATTGGCCCTATTATTATTTGACACAGCCACAGTCTGGCCTGACCTAACCTAAATTAACCCTTTGAGTGCCAACATTGCTGTGAGATCCTCAAAATATCCGCTAAAAATGCCAGCGTCTCTCGCATCGACTGTTGTTTTTTTGGGTGCAATACGTAACTAAACTGCAATTAATTGACAGCTATATTTGTTTTTATTTCTACTAAAAGATCAGTCGCTGTGAGTGACAGCATTTGGCCAATGATTGGTGGAATCCAACAGAATCAGTTGCAGCATTTAGTCTTTCTCAAATTGTAAAATAAAAACCACATACAGTATGACAGCCAAAGAAAATATTGTTAAGCAAAACAAGTATGTTAAATCACATATCATAGCAGTCACCCCCCTCTGTTTTTATTTTTGGGTATACAGTAGATTTTCCCTTTTATACAAACACAAAGGAGCAACATGATACCTCAGCAAGAAAAGTACAACTAAGGATAAGGTAATAATAAAAAAGTAGTTTTATGTTCAACTTCTGATATAGCTGTAAGCAGGAAACTTTATTAGATACTAGAAAGAAGCAATATATCTGTATTACAATACTGTTCGATTGGAAGACTTTCTCACATCTTATGACCTAGTTAGTAGTAGAGATTTATGAGCCTGTCAGGAGTTAAGATTTTCATCTTAGTAGGAACAGAGCAAAGATTGTGTCTTGCTTCCCATTAACGAAATTCTCTGCATACAACCAAGGACAGTTCAACACCTACCACTAGTTGACAATAATTGATTACTGTAGTCAAGCTTTAGTTTTATTTGTCTATGCCATTAATGGGTATTGCTAATTGTAATATGTGTTTTTCAACAAGCATCAACGCAGTCAATGTCAGTCATGTGTTTTCGAGGTTTTTTTTCTTGATCATGCATTTACAATTTGCACAAAGACAATTCCTTATATAAGAAAAAAAGGTTTATGATTCAAGAAATTATGTCTGCAGGAATTTTTCTAAGGGCGTATAAACTTAATTGCTTCCATGGCTAACGTGCTCACCAAATGTATTGAAGCCAATTGCTCATTTTAATTTTGCATTAAGCCACTACCACTGGCTTCACCTCAGCTATCACTCACTGGGGGCAGATGTATTAAGCCTGGTGAAGAGACAAACTGGAGATAAAGTGGAAGGAGCATCAGCCAATCAACTCCCAGCTGTCAAATTTCAAACACAGCTGGTGCGTTATCTCCTTCCACTTTATATCCAGTTTATCTCTTCTCCAGGCTTAATGCATCTGCTCCACTGTGAGAACTAGGTCTGGGGATTACTAGAGTTTTCATCTTGACTTCATTAATATAAGTTATTATGATAACCAGCAGAAGTTGAAGGTCAACATGCATTAGGTTGACCACTGAAGGTTGACAGAGTTTAAGTCGACACCTGAAATAGGTCAGCATAGCTAAGGTCGACAGGGTTGGAAGGTCAGTCGCCCCTTTGACCCATACCTATTTAAAGTCCCTTGCTTTCTGCTACTGGAATATGATGCCTACACATACTGTATTGAAGGCTATTGAATTATATTTCTTGTTTTAATATAGATCTTAGTATTTTTATTAAGTTGGTACTCATATGTTAGTTGGGCGCCCACTTTACATACCTACGCATGTGGAACAAAATCGCATCGCATCGCATGTTCCATTTTAGTGCCGTACGATGCGATGCGATCCCAGTGCTTTATATGCATATAGTTGTGATGTATGTCTATAAATTACCGTAACTATGGTTTCTGAATACACTTAAGCTAAGTAAATAGTGTAGTCAGTCAGAAGTTGTGTAAGTGGTCCTGGTCCCTCACTCTGAGGTAAAACAGTGTCAGTGATGGATGCTACCCAGAGTGCTCCCAGTGTTTCTGCATTTACTGGTGACAGCAGCATGGCAGCAGGTCAGCAAATGTCACTCTTCAGTTTGCTGACATCAGAGGAGGAGGCGTTGTCATTTTTGCAGCGCAAAAATTTGCTGCCGGTGATGAATGAAGCTGTCAGTGAGAGTAGGTCAGTGGCAGTGCCAGATAAAGTTCTGTTTCTGAAAGGTGACAGTGCGAGCAGGGCTCTGGTACCCTGGTTGCCGTCTGTCATTTGTGAAGCTGATACGCTTTGTTTACTTGTGGGCACAGGAACTCACCAGTGTTGCCTACTGTGCAAGGGAGTTGGGGATGTGCATTGGCACGACGGTGCAGTATAATGCACTGATGAGGGAGGCTTGCACCGTAGATCTCCTTTCACAGCCTCAGACACAAATAGGATGACCGGGACTTGTGGTGTAGGTCGATGAGACCCTGCTCTTCAAACGAAAATATTCCATGGGGAGGATGTTGCCACAGCAGTGGGTGTTTGGTGGCATCTGCAGGGAGACAGGGGCCTGCTTCCTCACAGCCGTCAAAAGGAGAGACCCCACAACACTTATGGCTGCCATAACAGCGCATGTTATTTATAGTGACTGCAGGAGGGCCAATAAGACTGATGAATTAGAAGCGTCCAGCTATGAACACAGCAGGGTAAACCACAAATATAATTTTGTGGACCCTGATTCTGGGGTACACACCCAGAATATTGAAAGGATGTGGGGGGCCGCCAAGTGGAGGAAGAAGCAACACAGAGGCACTGCAAGGCAGCATTTGAACGCTTACCTGCAGGAGTTTATGTGGAGGAGAAGTGTGGCTGCAGACAATCCATTTGAACACATTTTGTATGCACTGAGCCTCCTGCCAAAGGGTACTGCAGTGCCCACTTAGTGCTTGTCTTTTTTTCTTCTTCTTTTTCATTATATTGTTCCTGATATTATTGATGTTTTTGTGAGTCTTGTTATAATTAATCATTCTCTATGCTGTTGGTATTTATTCCTTATTCATTATCTTAATCATTTCTCACTAAATTTACAGTTGAACATTAACATGTGTCCACATTACTGTCTCAGCTGTGGTGTATGGATGCTGTGAATGTGTTCGTAAAACCACACCAACCCGAAGCGTGGCGAGCATAACGGAACGCGTCCTCCCGACTTTTTTCATACCCCCTCTATCCACGTTCGGGCTCGGTGGCTCGCTGTGCTCGCCACACTACATAAAATCAACTCCACGCCGACGTGGATAGTGGGGGTATGAAAAGGTCAGGAGGATCGCATTGCATTGTGAGGTACAATGTGATGCGATAAGGCCGCAAAAAATAACAGGGAATCTATTATTTAATAATATTGCATCGCATTACAAGTTTTAGTGTCATAAAATGCATGAGGTACAATGCAATGCAATGCGATAAGAGCTGGAAAAATAAAACTGGAAAAAAATAGCAGTGAAGACATTAATTAGTAATATTGCATCGCACGCATAGTGTGACACTAAAAGTGGACATGCAATGCAATGCGATTTTCTTATGCAGATTAGCCGACTAAGCAAATAGGTTAGTGGGAGCCCAACTAACATATAAGTACCTTTACGTTTTTTAATATCACACAAATATAAAACAGAATATTCAGATAACAATGGGCATAGTAAAAGGTAATGTAAAATATGGTAACGTGCATCAGAAGACACAGTAACAACCAATAAAAAATACTTAAATGATTTTTGAATAGTTGAAATATATTCTATTGTGTGGTTTCCCTGATCTTGATCACCTAGTTCACAGCCACTAGTGCTGAGATTAGAACATAACTCTGAAGATGGTTCTCTGCATTCAAATCTTCATAAATTAGAAAATATAGCAGTCTCTATAGAAAGCTATGGGGCTGCTTTTGCAACTAAAAATGAAGGGAACCCTCTTGTACATATCACTTATACTGTATCTGCTTCAGAATCCCCTTCATACATCATAGGTTGAGCTTATACGGAAAATGAAAGTCTTCCCAATAATTGTACAAGAGAGTACTAGTGAACTCAAATTTCTAGAATCTCTGGAATGTACTGTAAGTACAAGTTATTATTATGGTTTAATATGTCAATATTTTAAGTGTTTTTTTAATGTTTACCTTTTGTGATGAAAGATAGATTTGTTTAGCATCGATCAGTTCTGCAGGATTGCATCCTCCATGACCCTTTAGAGATGTGTTGTAAGAAAATGAGACACATTTTGCAATTCTCAAAATAAAATAATTTATCATATGGCTAAAGTTGGCCATACAGTATTGCGATCTTTCACATTAGTGTATGGCCATCCAATGCCCCATGAGCCGCCCAGGAATCTTCCCGGGTGACAGGGTCACTTGGGATCCATCGCATGCGGTCCTTTACATATGATGGATTGCATGCAACCCCTGTTCCCTGCCAACGGGAGAGAGGTCCAAGGTTGGAGGTCGGATTGTACAAGGGACCACCCATCAGACCTGAGGGGACATCCAACTCAACCGGTTTGGGATGATTTCATGGCCCATTCCGTCGGGAACAGATGAAATCGGCCCAAATTGTGGTAGTATATGAGGACCTTTAGATTTGTTCCTGTTGGATTTACGTATTACTGGTTTACTTGGCATCTCACACTATGGGGGGTATTTAATGTGCTACCGCTATTCCCGATGGGAGAAATAGCGGTGGGTACCTATTCAATGCTGTCTTTACTGACGGCATTAAAGAGGGATCACGGCAAAACAAGCCCAACTTTAGAAGCTGTCGGCCCATTCTGCCAATAACTGCCATAGATTGTCGCGATCCCGGCCGCAGATCGACAATCCACATCCGTTTTCACAGCCACGCCCCTTTTATGCAGATCGGCAGGCGGGACATTGAATCCCGCCTGACGTTCAGCTGTCGATCAAAATGCAAACAGGAGGGATCGACAGCCGTGATCCTGGATGGAATACCCCCCTTTATCTTTATTGATTTGTTCTGTATAAATAGCTGTGCACTTATAACTAAAACTAGATTAGAATCCTTCTAACCTTTTGCACCAACTTTATGTAATCATGTCAATTTTGCATTATCAACTCTTCATCGAGCTGTGATTTGTGGAAACTTTGCCATGAGGGGGCAAAGTGCTGACACAAACAATATGATGACACAAAGTCTGCTGATCATGGCCTGCCTTCTCTATTAAAAGTAAATGCCCTTGCACTGGGGAGTACAGATATGCATACAAAGTTCAGGAAGACAATATAGTGGTACATTTCATTTCTTGCAAGTTGCAAATATTCACAAGTTTTCTAAACTTTTGGTGCTAAATTTCAAGCAGCAACAATTTAAAAAGCAAAACCAATAGAGTTTTGCTTTTAAAATCCAGTGTCTAAATTGCTTAGAATTAAACTATTACACTTCCCAATATTGCAATGTATGCAACATAATGTTGACAAAATGAATGAAAAGATCCAGTAAGATTGCTGCAGAAGGTAGCAATTGGCAAATAGAAAGATGGGACACATTCAATGAAGAGAAAGAACCTAAACTATCCGGTTAAGGTCAGCCAGTAAGTCATAAAGAGTTGTCTAGATTAAAGGACAAGCAGACAATATACCATATAGGTATAGGCATAATGACTGCCAGAAGTAAAGATTGAAAAATGAAATAAGGTGTTGGCTTATATTGTACAGTATGAATAGATCTAGAGCGCAACCCAAATCTATGACAACAGAGACTAATAGATACCTTGCTCTCTACAATATGCTGTTCAAATACAATAAGTCAAGAAAATAACATGCTTTGGTGCTTTGAAAAAGGTTGTATTGATTATTTTATCCTTCTATGAATGTTAGAACTGTGATGGTTACTTAGAAAATAATGGAAAAATTAGAATCTGCAGGCAGCCATATTTCTGAAACCCCACTGCATAAATTCTTCACCCTTAGATCACTGTACAAAGTATGCAATGTATCCTAAAGCAGCCTTTTCCATGTTTTATCTTTCACATTTATAAGTTATTGACAACATAAAAGAGGTACTAGACAAATATTTGTTTCAAAATGTGTAAAAAATTAATAACTTGTCTATTGCCTGATTTGTTAAATCATATATATATATATATATATATATATATATATATATATATATATATATGTGTGTGTGTGTGTGTGTGTGTGTGTGTATATATATATATAGATATATATATATAGAGAGAGAGAGACAGATAGAACTCCTGCACTTGACAGCTCTCAGGATCTCATTTGCTCCAGTTAGATCAACACCTTGGGTATAGCACTTAAAATACAGATGGCACTCGGAGTCTTGGAAACGTGGCAAATGTACATTTTAGTGCATCAACGTTTTGGGGAGCTAGACTCCTTCTTCAGAAGGGATGATCCCCAAAAAGTTGATGCAATAAAATTGTAGACAGCTATTTTTTTAAAACTTATGTCAACCGTGTGACTGTCAACCCGTTGATATAATGCTTGCGTCTAACTGTAGATCTAAACGAGGTTGATTATCTTTAGGCATCTAACTAGATGAGTTTGACTAAGGGTGGTCGAACATAACTTGGTCAATCTAGATAGCGTCGATCCGCTATACCAAAGGTCTTCAACCTGTGGCCCTCCAGATGTTGTGGAACTACATGTCCCAGCATTCCCTGACAGTTTTGGCATGGACTTATAGGAAATAATGTGGCAGTGCATGTTGGAACATGTAGTTTTACAACATCTGGAGGGCCACAGGTTGAAGACCCATGCGCTATACCATAAACCTGTCCTTGCTTGGAAGAAATAATCAGTATGGATTAGTTGAGTAACACCCATGTGCGATAACTTGATGTCAACGCCAGTCTCTGCTTTGCTAGTATTGCTTGTCCATTGGGACACTGTCCTAAAGATGTTTGAGGAGCACTAATTGTCCGGATTGGAATGGGGTGCTAAGGCTATAATATTGAATTGAATTGTATTGCTATTTTATGTTAATATGGAACAACAGAACAATGCATTTTACCTTTATGGGTAAAAACATTGTATATCTGAACATTTACATTTTGGTATTTACAATAGTTGTCATTTATGCCTGTTTATTACATGTAGAAAACAAGGTCATGCCAACAAACAGACATACATTGTATGGGCCATGTATTCTAATATGGAGAAAAGAAACAGCATACACTTATAGACAACTGCAATTTCATAAAAGCAATTTCTCTCTGACGAGTCTGCACTTTAAGAATGTTGTTTTAGGAATAACTTTAAAAGTTATTCACACTATGATGTTCCGTTTTGTTTTTCCATTTTGTTTTTAAATATCACTATTGATTGCTCTCACATCATGCTGGATAAGTGAATGTAGACATGTGTTTTGCAGTGATACTGTTTACTGCCAACCAGCCAAAAGTAAGCAAAATAATATACTGTAGGTGGGGGGATGAGGGCAATGAGGAAGCGGGGATGAATTAGAGGAGAGTGGAGAGTGATTGTATACCCACTTAAGATAGAAATAATGAGAGCTTTGTAATATGGGAGAATACATTTATGAGATATACTGTAAGTCAAAATGAATAACTGGGGAGCACAAGCATTGAATCTGAGCTATTGCAGCCTCCTCTGTTCGGTCTCCACTCCTCTCAGCCAGCAGCCATGCAGCGCTATTGAATCTGAGCCATTGCTGCCTCCTCTGTTTGGTCTCCCCTCCTTTCTGCCAGCAGCCATGCAGCGCTATTGAATCTGAGCTATTGCAGCCTCATCTGTCCGTGCTCCTCTCTGCCAGCAGCAGTGCAGCACTATTGAATCTGAGCTATTGCAGCCACCTCTGTCCATGTTCCCCTCCTCTCTGCCAGCAGCCGCGCAGCACTATTGAATCTGAGCTATTGCAGCCTCCTCTGTCCCTGCTCCCCTCCTCTCTGCCAGCAGCCATGCAGTGCTATTGAATCTGAGTTATTGCAGCCTCCTCTGTCTGTGCTCCCCTCCTCTCTGCCAGCAGCTGTGCAGCGCTATTGAATCTGAGCTATTGCAGCCTCATCTGTCCGTGCTCCTCTCCTCTCTGCCAGCAGCAGTGCAGCACTATTGAATCTGAGCTATTGCAGCCACCTCTGTCCATGTTCCCCTCCTCTCTGCCAGCAGCCGCGCAGCACTATTGAATCTGAGCTATTGCAGCCTCCTCTGTCCATGTTCCCCTCCTCTCTGCCAGCAGCCGCGCAGCACTATTGAATCTGAGCTATTGCAGCCTCCTCTGTCCCTGCTCCCCTCCTCTCTGCCAGCAGCCATGCAGTGCTATTGAATCTGAGTTATTGCAGCCTCCTCTGTCTGTGCTCCCCTCCTCTCTGCCAGCAGCCGCGCAGCGCTATTGAATCTGAGCTACTGCAGCCTCCTCTGTCCGTGCTCCCCTCCTCTCTGCCAGCAGCTGCGTGGAGCTAATCAATCTGAGCTATTGCAGCCTCCTCTGTCCATGCTCCCCTCCTCTCTGCCAGCAGCCATGCAGCGCTATTGAATCTGAGCTATTGCAGCCTCCTCTGTCCGTGCTCCCCTCCTCTCTGCCAGCAGCTGTGCAGCGCTATTGAATCTGAGCTATTGCAGCCTCCTCTGTCCATGCTCCCCTCCTCTCTGCCAGCAGCCGCGCGGCGCTATTGAATCTGAGCTATTGCAGCCTCCTCTGTCCGTGCTCCCCTCCTCTCTGCCAGCAGCCATGCAGCGCTATTGAATCTGAGCTATTGCAGCCTCCTCTGTCCGTGCTCCCCTCCTCTCTGCCAGCAGCCATGCAGCGCTATTGAATCTGAGCTACTGCAGCCTCCTCTGTCCATGCTCCCTTTCTCTTTGCCAGCAGCCATGCAGCAATATTGAATGTGAGCACTAGAGGACTCTAATTCTCATATCGCCTGAAAAATGGTGCAGTGACAATTTTTCCGATGATCTTCGCATTACTTGTGCTGTTATGACGGGACACTGGAGGGATTATTTTAAATGATAAATATACATATTACATCACAAGCCAAAAGAAACATGGTGCAATGTGAATTGCATGTGATGAGTTTTGAACTAAAAAGTTCAAACCGCATCTGAAATTCGCATCCATTTGTAGGCACCTTAAGCCTTGTAGAGAGATAAGGTGAAGAGAGATAAAGTAACATCCACTCAGCTCCTACCTGTCATTTTACCATCTGTGTTTGAAAAATGACAGTTAGAAGCTGGCTGGTTGGTACAGGAGGATATCTCTCTTTGGCAGTCAGCATGGTGTATAGATGTTTGTCATACAGGCATTGCTGACATAAGTGCAAGTTGAATCTTTAAAAGGTAATAAAATGTGTTTGCATTTTACTATACATTAACCCCTTAATGCAAAAGTTCGCTGTTGTGATCACATCCCCTCTTATTCCTTAATGTGTGGCAAACCAGCCTTCACTTATGCAGATAATAAGCCAGAGTGGTGACATAAAGCTGGAAGTAGTTAGGGATCTGCAGGTGAAAGCCTGGTAGACCAAATACTGTAGTGTAGATAAACACATAAAACCATTTTCATACATTCATAATCTCATAGTCTAGCCAAAATGCATAACTGTTCCCCGTCCAGGTCCATAAATATATATACTTTGCCTCTGCCTTATTTATTGCTAACATTTATTCAATTACATTTGCACTAAGGGAAACTTGTGTGTCACAATCTCCAAATATCAATTTCCCCTCAGGTGACATTTCCAAACTGCACATTCATATCATTGTTTTAGATTCCCAATAGCACCAACTGAATGTGCATTTGGTTCCCAGAAAAAAAAAAAAAAATAGTTATACAATGATATAAAAAGGATCGATTGTCATTTATCCAGGGAGAAATAGCTGTCATTTCTATGAAAAGTGACAGAAAAAATGGTATAATAGTCAATTGACACTCGGTAATGCACAGCACAGTGTAATGCTTGCGGCTTTGCTGTCCATTCTGTACACGACTGGATTAAGATAGAAAATCTCTTCTTGCTAGCATGTTAATGTTCTACCTATCAGGCTGCTAAAGGAGCTAAGTAAAGGAAAAGGTTTCTGAACACATAAAGTGGCATAATTTAGTAGCGGAATAGGTTTTCAGCCTTTTGCTATTTGCTCTCTCTTGCCAAGAGAAATGATCCTGTAGGTCAGTAATATACAGGTCTATTTCTTTCACAAGGAGGATTACCAATTAGAGGAACACATAATCAGACAGGCAACAGCTGAAAAGAACAAACTATTCCTGGGAGAAGGGGGGCATCTGCTGTGTGCGGAGAATGAATCTGGTTGTTGCTTGTGGCAGCCTGCCTGATATTAAAATATGAGTGGATATCTAAGCGGATTTACAGTATTTCTCTTTGTTTTGGTAGCTAGAGGTTACCCTCTTTGAATTACCTGCGCTTGCTTTTGTCTTTGTCTCCCGTTTTTCTTGTTCCCTGTGGAATGTGTTAAATAGAAAGATGTGCCAGGAGGAAAAGCAACAAACTTTCCTATCATAGGAGAAATACACCATTGATTCTGAAATGTCTGGAGGCCTTTGTGGTGAGTAAAAAGACACTCATGCAGTGTAATATGTTAAGAGGAAAAAACCTCAACAGCTCACTGCTTAAATAAAGCACTTGCGGGCAATTTGTTACCTGTTGGGAAAATAGCTCTATGCCTCTGGATGTGTTTATAGATATTTATTAGAAATGAGTTTGCAGAGTTGACAGATGAAATGAACCATCCGTGGCTCATGATGGTTGACCGTTGTGTTTACAAATAAATAATAAGCACCTTCCAAATATTTACTCTTAAGGAGCATACACCAAGTGCGATGTAGGCTGGTTTTGACTATACAATTTTCCCTTGAAGTAAACGGAGCCAATTTTGGCTACATGCACTTGCGATTTTAAATATGCCTCATGTGGTCTATGGCGAAATACACTATTCAAAATAGACTTGCCGGCACTATATACACAATTTTGTAATTTTGTAAGACTAAATTGCACCGTGTGTAAGGGGTATTCTATTAAGAGTGTATTTTGTTCTGTGACCTCACGATAATAGTCTGTGGACTTCATATAATATTTATCCACCTAACGTTGTGAAAATTACATTCAGTTCAACTTAAAAACACAGTTTGCAAGGTTAAACTCTATGTTATGTCAAATGTGTAAAGAACATGAGTGGGAGTAGTTGGAAGTGTGAAAAGATATTGCTCACAAATCTGTGTTCACTTCTATAGCAAGTTCTAAGAAAAATATAAGAAGCTGGCAGATAACTACGTTTTTAGTGTCTGTTACTTTCCCTTGACACCTGTTGTAAAATAAACTTGAAATACAAGCAGTATTTTTACTGTGTTGTAGCTTTAATAGTAATACAGTAATCATTTTTAAGAAGCTTTCTTCCATAAACGTACTGTATCTAGAAAGTAACTGAAGTTTCTATATAATTTTATGGTTTGTAGTTAGGTATTAATACCATAATGCAGGAGATTTCACACAAAGCTGAATAATTCTATTAAGCACAGATACATTATTATTATTATTATTATTATTGGTACTTGTGTAGTTTCACGGCGTCTGAGTGCCCTTGCGGGGCTCGCTTCGCTAGACCACACTGCGGGCTTGGTGGCTCGCTACGCTCGCCACGCTATCTGAAATCAACTCCATGCCAACGTGGATAGTGGGGGTATGAACTATCCACGTTGGCATGGAGTTAAGTTACTTTATTTTAGATAGTTTGGCAAGCATACAACCTTGTGTGTAACTACACAAGAACCTTATTATTATTATTATTATCAATGGAGATTACAATATGACCCCTATTGTATCTACTAAACCCTATTGTCAAGTGGTTTAAGCCAATGAATCTGCCGCTGTTCCTGTGGTGTTCCCTACATATGTGAATAGCAAGGATATTTTCATTGAAAATGGAAATATACACAGCAAAACCAGTGTGAATAGTTGCAGCAATTCTAAGATTAGTAATACAATATGTATTAATATACTGTAATGAGGAAGACTCATTCCTAAAGTTTGTACAGTACTGTACAGTATATTACTATTAGATGCACCTTTATACTGGACATATTGCACTATACCATTCTAAACATGACTGTGATGCTATTGAGAAACATCTACTAAATATACTGTATCCCTAAATATACTTTGTCTTTATGATTAAATGTAGTTTGTCTTTTTAATTAAAACGTGTTTTTCAATTATAACATTTATTATGAATAGTTGATGCAATTAATATAGTATGAAGTCAGAAGTCAGATGTTTAATTATACGTTTATATACCATTGTATGGCCCATGCTGTATGTCATATATTTACTGTTGATAATATTTATTTGAAGGGCCAACTAAAGGACCACTGATCAAAACATTATTGAAGAAATCCTCTATTATATATAGAAGCAACTTCTAAGAT
The DNA here is from genome assembly GCF_055691185.1 of Crinia signifera. Taxonomy (NCBI): domain Eukaryota; kingdom Metazoa; phylum Chordata; class Amphibia; order Anura; family Myobatrachidae; genus Crinia; species Crinia signifera. The sequence goes on from NC_139218.1 coordinate 256,143,972, forward strand.
TTGCTTACATTTTAAAAGTATAGATTCAAAAGGTTAGACCAAGTATGACCAAGTGTTTAGATATACAGGCATTTGATAAGACAGTTGAAATGTCAATCCCCAATGCAGTTTTGTGTTTGGTTAAAAGAGCAATGGGAAACTCCTACTTAGGCTATTTGGGCCTGATTCCTGTTAGTTTGCATCGCTGCTGCTTTTTTAGAACATATGCTAATGCAGCAGAAGTCTGGTATATGCTGTGTACACACGGTCCTATTTCCTTTCCGATGTTGACGATATCGTCAACATCGGATCGGCATCGGATCAACATCTAACGTGTGTACACACCAATACATTGCAGCCTGTCTGATCTCTGCTATGTCTAAAGGTGGCCACACACACGCAGATTTATCTTCAGATCTGGCTGGTTGGAACAAAAACATGGTTATGGATGAGAGCAAATGACAGTTGACCATTTGCTTGGAAATGCTGGAAAACTGACAAACTGTCACTCATCCATAACCATGTTTTTGTGCCAACCAGCCAGATCTGAAGATAAATCTTATTAGTGTATGGGCACCTTAAGACTGCATCATCAGATCACTTTGCGACCCCATTGGCCATCTGAATAATCTTCAGGTTATGCAGACTGGCTGCTGCATCTCCTTCAGTGAGGCGTGGGAATCTCCAGTGGAATAAAAAAAATATTGACCCTGGCACTTTCACAAAATGAGGCAAAACTCCTCCATTTTGTGAAACAGAGACCCCTCCCACCCAATTAGCTGCAGACTGTCAATCAATTGACTGCTGCAGCCTCACTGCATGTGAGGACACAGCACCCAAACTGCACCAGGTTTGTATGGATGCAGTGCAAGCACAGTTGTCCAAATGAAACTGTGACCCACTGTAACCTAGAACAGGCCAATTGTGAACAAGCCACAAGGAGGCAAAATATACATATATGCATTCCATATCAATACACAGATGGCACTGCTGGAGCTCATAGAAGTAATTCATTATGGCTTTTATCTGACTGCTTCTACATGAACATGTCCACTCTCACTGGGACTCATTGCTTCAATAGCCCGCTCTGAGATTCCTGTCATTTTTTTGTACACAGCCTGTAACTGTAAGATCAAGTACTAGGTAGACACTGATTAACTAGTACTTGATCTTTTACAACTATGGGCCAGATGCACAAAGCTTCAAAAGTGATAAAATGGAGAGTGATAAACAGACAGACAATCAACCCCTACCAGCCATGTCACAGACTGTGTTTGAAAAATGTCAGGCAGGAGCTGATTGGCTCATTGTTTACCACTCTCCATTTTATCACTTATGAAGCTTAGTGCCCATATATCTTTCGGATTGGTTTCAAATGTCTGTTGACAAATATGAGTATATTATAAAATGTGTACAGTATGTGTTGTAATTGTTTCTTCATTATATTCTAGTTTTAAATAAAGATTTAGTTTTTAATTCAATTATATTGTAAAAACTGTAATCTCCCATATAGTCTTCAATTGCTTTTACTTATTTAATTATGACACTATGTAATTAAAAGTTAATAATAATTAGTTTCAATGTAAGTAACTACTTCTTAAGTCTGTCAAGTACAGTACAATGATATTATTGTGCTGAGGACGTCTTGTGAAAGGATGCTTTGTTATTGTTGTGATCATAATTTTTAGGAGAATGTCATACAGTAGTTCTTCAGGTTATATGTGAATCTAATATTTTCTTTAATAATACTTTACTAGATGAAATAGATTTGGTGTAGGTGGCGATCTGACCTGGAACTTACCTGCATTTTTATCACAGAAGGGTAGGTTTATTAAGCTCGGAGAAGTGATAAGTGGTTCACTCCTGGCAAATTCCTTCTTAGATGGGCAAAACCATGTGCACTACAGGGGGCAGATGTAAAATGTGCAGAGAGAATTAGATTTGTGTGAGTTATTTTGTTTCTGAGCAGGGAAAATACTGGCTGCTTTATTTTTACACTGCAATATAGATCTCACTTTGAAGCAAAACCCCACCCAAATATAACTCTCTGCACAAGTAACATCTACCCCACCTGCTGTGCACATGGTTTTGTCCATCTAAGAATGAATTTGCCAGAAGGAGTGAACCTGAAAAAGGCCAAAAGTGTATGGTTTTTATCACCAGACAATCAGCTCCTAACTGTGAAGTTACAGGCTTGGTTTAAAACATCAGGATTGGGGTGTGGTTTTTGGATTCCGCACTAGGTTCGTACCACCTAGGGCGAGAGAGGTCAAGGGAGATCTAGTCTCGCCTGTGGTGGGGGGCTGCCTGAGTCGCCTGTAACCAAGTCTCAAACAACAGTGTCTTTTTCCCAGTTTGGGTGCAACTATTTAGAATAGTTGGTGGTGCTACCCTGAGTCCAAATGTACAGTAGCAATGGTTGGGAGAAAAGAGGACTCTCTTTGTGGGGCACTTTTAGTATATCAAATGGTAGTTTTAAAACATAACTTTTATTAAATATTATTTTAAGATAAATTGGACAAATAGGCCTTCCGTATAAAATAAGATTAAATAGGTAGATGGGTATGTAGAAAAACTTCCTACGTCCCTTGTGCAGTGAGCCTTTACAATATATGCTGTACACTGGGGGATGTTTCAATTAATAGAAATGATAATTTCCCCTCTGGGGGTCTTGAATAAGTAATGTACACCCAGTACAGTACAGAATTATTAATAATATTGTATAACCTTTTTCAGGTTATGGTCTTCAATAAGTCCTGATTGATTATCTGCAAATTTGCAGATGACTGTGTGTAGTTAGCGCAATTCACTCACCATTGTTTGATTTTTCCCAGTCTGTGCAAATGTGAGTGCTGTTTGTCTGACCAGCCCACAACTCTGCAACCGAGACAAGCTGATTGAGGCCAGTGCTAACGTTACACACCCTCCCTTAAAATGGCCAGTGCATGCCTGTTTTTGTCAGATACTCCCAGAAAATGACTGGTTACAACTCCCAAACGGCACTTCCTGTTCATCAAATTAGGAGGGGATTGCGAATAGATATTTTTGCTATTTCTGTCACTATTTTGGCTAAGCCATGCACACTATGATCCGTATGCATGTGCAGTCATTCCATAAATGATTGGATTGCGAATTTGCACAACAGCGATCAACTCTGAATCAGGCCCCATGTGTGTAAGCAGTAGGAGAAACAAAAGTGCAATCTGTGTTTATCCCAAGATAATTATATATATAAGTAAACTCCAATATCCAAAATGGGAGACTCAACCTGTATCTATATTTTAACATAACATCACAGGCCTCAATTAGCTAGAGAAACAATTATACCACATTGACCACATTGACCACATATTGATTTCCAAGGCTATCTGAGATCAGAAACCATTTTGTTAAGCTGTATTTATGGGTCTTAATTAGATGGCTTAAGATAAGCGGAATCCTTCTGGGAGAGTTAATGCTCTACATGTACTCTTAAAATAAAAACAGCATGTTCTTTGGTCATACTGATTCATAAAAATATCAATGCATAATTGTTCTATCTTTGAATATTTGCAAGCTGAAAAAATATTATGGGGGGTATTCAGTTATTTTTGTTGCAGACTATCCAATTTGGTCACCCGGTTAGAGTAACCTGTGTGTTTTTGCTAGAAACGGCCCCTGTTTCAGCCAAAAATGTTGCTGTTTTGGGAGATTGTGCTCCGTTTGCCTGAGGCAGGTGAAACAAAATCCATGATAAACTGTGGCTTTTACCAGCTTATCAGTTCTAATTGAATAGCCCCCAGCGACACAATTACGCATGATAAATAATTGCGGCTAAATGTCTCCTTTGTAGTTATTGTTTTAGCTATGTTATGACCTTGCAGATTTTTTTAAGCAATGTACTCGTCCACAGAAATATATTTGAATTCTTAGTATACACAATCAAACTTTTTGTTTGTTTTTGTTTCTGAGCTTGATTTTGGTATCATAGTGTAATAAATCTATATTTTATTTTATGAAAAATAGGGTATATTGGCCTATTAATACTTTTTTTCTGTGGTTTCTGCTCTAGCTACTGCTGTTTGGTGAGATATGCTACTAGCCCTAATATTTATCCCACAATGTAATCAACTTTTCACCTAACAAGATAAAATGATGGCCATCAGTAACTGATTGACAATAAAAAAGGAAAGTGGAAGTAAAGAATGTTTGCAAACTGCAGCTCCCATTATGGGATTATCATACCCTCCAACATTTTTAGGGCAGAAGTCGGTACACATACTGAAAGGGGGCGTGGCCATGGATAAAAGGGGCGTGGTCACGAATGTATACTGCCCATTTTTTCAGATATGTGTCTTTAAAATGCAGGAGAAGAGGAGGGGGGGAAAGCCATGTTGGAGGGTATGCAGTAACAGAGCCCTGGGGGGGCATATGTCAGCCTGCCCCCCGGTCCAGCACCTGATGCAGCTCATGTCACATGGTGGCTTGGAGGGCTGCTGGCATATTAAATAAGTATATTTAATATGCCAGCAGCCCACCAAGCCACCATGGGACATTAGCTGCAGACAGCAGGTGCGTCACACATGGATAGAGTCCTCTGAAGAGATCATTTACAGCCTGGCTGAGCCACCGTCACCTACTTGCTGCACTGTAGAGACTGATGTGCTGTCGGTCCAATGCTGTCGAGATCCTTGACGCGCGCCAGGGCTTGCCACCGCACCCCCTCTCCCTCAGGCAGCTTCGCCGCGCTCTCAGTTTCTCAGTCTGCGCACGCACAGACACTAGTGATGCCTGAGAAGAGACTTTCCCCTGAGTGCGCAGGGTGAGCGGTGCCGGCGCGTGACGTCATGACGCACGGCACCGGCCCACAATGCACTCATGGGAACGGAGGGGTAGAGGGGAGAGCCGGCACACTGCAGCACACGGAGTGGGGCCCAGGAGCTCTGCAGCCAGGAATAATCAATGATCAGATTAGCGGCGCACAGTGAGTAAAAAAAAAGCGGTACATTCGGTACAAACTATATTTACCGGTACAGACTGTTAAAAAACGGTACTGTACCGGCAAATTCGGTACAGTTGGAGGGTATGGATTATTGAACATTCCCCAATATAAAATACATAAAAAATAAAAATAATGAAGTGCTTGTCAAATAATGACTTTTATTATCACACATACGACATCACAGTTATATTAACCAAAGTGGAAGAATTATAAATGATTAACTATTATAATAGACTATTTTGAATACATGGGGAAATAGAATTTTGCATGTCAATTCTTTTAATGAACAATTGCAATTGTATATGAAATATATTATTATTCATTTATTAACAGTTTCTTATATAGCGCACACATATTCCACAGTGATTTACAGAGAATATATGAACATTCACTTCAGTACCTTCCCCAGTGGAATTTACAATCTATATTCCCTACTACATGTACATGCACACACATTCATTCTAGGGTAAATTTTGTTAGGAGCCAAACAACCTACCAGTATATTTTGGGAATGTGGGTGGAAACCAGAGTACCCGGAGGAACCCAATACAAGTACGGGGAGAATATACAAACTCTGCACAGTTAGGGCCATGGTGGGAATCAAACCCATGACCTCAGTGTTGTGAGGCATTAATGCTAACCATTACACCATCCTTACTGCCCTGGTTGCATGGTAGTGGTACAAATTGACATTTTGGATTTAGGGGGAGGGTACAGAAGAGATTTAAATGTGTTAAAAGTTGCTTAGGGGGGGGCGTGGCCACGGCGGCAATGGAGTAACACGCTAGACGCTGTGCTCCTCCAAAGAAATCCTGTATTTACCCCTCCTGCTCTCCCCCCCGGGGGTTGGGACCTACCCTTGCTGTCTGGGGATCACCCACTGGAGCTGCTGGGCTGTCTCCTCCGGTACCGGCTGCCTTCATTCTCTCCGGGCGCCGCTATCTCCCAACGCGTGCTGTGACCCCGTGACCTCACAGCGCAACACGCTGTTCTGCCTGCCTGAGACGACGGGAGACGGAGACGCTGCTGGCGCTTGCCTCTGCTCCCCGTGACAGTGCTGGACGGGCACTCTGAACTGCCGCACACACCAGGTACCCTGAGCCTGCTCTCTCCCCTCCTGTTGAGATCCTGGTGCGCGGGACGGGGGACACCCCCCTCCTTCATTGCTCCTGAAGCCGCCATCTTCCCGCTCTGAGCTGCCAGCCTCCCACTGCACAGACCTCATAAGAGATACTTTCTCTCAGCCCACGATCGCTGTAAAAGGTGTGGGGTGGGCTTCACCTCCTCACCAGCATTATAGCAGGACTATTAAGGCTTATACCCCATCATACAGGGCTGTGTCCATTCTGCCCTGAGCTGCATATCCAGGTCTGCTGGCTTATCTATCTGCCACCACTCCACGCTGCGGCGGAGAGGACCTTCTATAACCTTATAAAACAGACATATCTGATTACTGGTGCTGCAGCTTACACCCTACGTTCACCTGCACCAGGCTGAGCTACCTGTGCCCCCACTTCCCTCACGCTCCTTTTTACTAATCGAATGAACATGGGGAAATCCAATGCCGCTGCCAAACTGGAGAAATATACCAGGAACCCTCCTACCCCTCGCTCGGCCGAGTCGGCTGCACCGGACCCTGACCCCTCTCTCCCGCCCCCCACGACTTCTGATACAGCTGACCCGCCATCGGATCCTATGCAAAAGGTGCTAGATGCTCTATTAGCCAGTGAAACCAGACTCACCGACAAGATTGCTCAAGTTCAATTTGACCTTTCCACATTCCGTCATGACCTACAGCAGGTGCGCGAGAGGGTTGGAGAGGTTGAGACCCGCGTCTCCACAATTGAGGACAATCTTACTCCTATTGAACGCCGCACGACTACTCTGGAATCGCAGATGGATGATGTCCAAAAGAAACTCACAGACATGGAGGGGCGTCTGCGACGCAATAATGTCCGCCTTGTCGGCCTCCCCGAGAGGGAGGAGGGCTCCTCCCCTGAAAGGTTTCTCGAAAAATGGCTTGTGGAGTCATTTGGCCTAGAGGAGTTCTCCTCTCACTTTGCTGTGGAGCGTGCTTACCGTGTCCCCATGCGCCCACTACCTCCTGGCGCCCCACCTCGCACCTTCATAGCATGGTTTCTCCATTACCAAGATAGAGATGCAGTTCTACGCCTGGCACGCACAAAGGGGCCACTTACATGGAAAGGCTCCAACATCTCTGTATTTCCCGATTTTGCAATGGGAGTCCAGAAAGACAGGGCCCAGTTTCTTCCAATCAAACGGCGCCTGCGGGAGCTACAAATCCCATATGCTATGTTATTCCCTTCAAAACTGAGAGTTGTGGCGGATGGTGTGACAAAGTTTTTTCAGACCCCCAAGGAGGCGGCTGTCTGGCTGGACCGCCATAGACCTGCTAGGCATGCTTTGGACAATGACTGATCCCCATCGGCCCTCTGAGGTTGAGTATACCTCTATCCTCCTCGCCATGTTTCTTATACTCTTATTGACTCACCAAATGTTATGCTGTTTCTAGCTAATGTGGATTATGTTTACTGTATGTCATCCAGCATGTGATTTGTGGGATAGATGGTATTGATCCTTACGATCTTTTGTCGGGCTTCAGGCAACACCTCCGCGTTGCCCCTAAATACATATATCTGTTATTTGCTGATTATATATACTAATATGCAGGGGCTCTACATTGGGCTGGTTCCCTCCCCCCGGGTGGAGATCGATATAATCTAAACCACCTTGGAGGGGCTCCAATTGCTGAGTTGTCATTACATTTCTGGCCCCCATATGGGGTTTTTGTGCTGTTTTTTTTTTTTTTTTTTTTTTTCTTCTTCTCTTTTTCTATAGATAGTAACTAACAGCTAGTTTTATACTGGCTGATCTTTGTTCCCAATTCTGGGATGTTTAGCTTTCGTTCGGGAATTAGGCGTACCTCGGGTTGGGTGGGGTATGCGGGGTGGGTTTGGGTGGTTACGGGTTTTGTAATTTTTTTGTTTTTTTTAATGCTATATGATGCTCTTGATGTATTTGTTTCATCGCTAATCCCTCCCTGGTATTGTGTTTGGGTGAGTTGGTCGGTGCTGGGCCTTGTGTTCACAAATTCCCCACTCCCCACGGATTATGGCTAGACTTAGTTTTCTCAGTTGGAATGTTCGTGGATTGAACGACAAGCTTAAGCGCTCCCTAGTGCTTGGCCAAATTAAGAAATATTCTCCTGACATAGTCTGTCTGAGTGAAACACACTTAACGGGTACAAAAGTCTTAGCACTCAAAAAACCTTGGGTGGGATGGGCTTACCATTCCACATATACCTCCGCCTCCAGAGGGGTGTCCATTGTGATTCGTCGGACTGTGCCATTTTCCATGGAAAAGGTGCAAACAGACCCGAATGGGCGCTATGTGTTCCTAAAATGTACACTCAACTCCGTTTCAGTTATTCTAGCAGCAATGTATATTCCCCCGCCATATTCCCATGACCTTCTCAAAAAATTAGCTAGTTTTATGGCTCTATACCCCTCCACCCCAATAATATGTCTCGGTGACTTTAATAATGTCCTTAATCCACAACTTGATAGGCTAACATCCTCTGTCCCCTCATCTCACATACACTCCACGTCGTTCGCAAAGTTACTCCTTGAGATGGGTTTGGTTGATGCCTGGCGTGAAAAGCACCCAAATTTGAAGCAATACTCCTGCTTCTCCCTCTCCCATTCCTCCTTTTCGAGGATCGACCTTGCCCTTCTCACAAGAGATCTCTTGCCACGCACTAGTCATGTCAAATACGAAAGTAGAGGTGTATCTGACCACTCCCCCATTACATTATCCCTTGATTTCAGCTGCCAGGCTGGACAGAGGATCTGGAAGCTTAATCCCTTCTGGCTTGAACGCATGGGTCCTGTGACGGAGCTTGAGGCTGCATGGGAAGAGTTCTTTCTGTACAATTCTTCCGGTGTCTCCCCTATGACCCTGTGGGATACTTTCAAGGCATTTGCTAGGGGCACCCTCATTCGTACTATTTCTAATTTAAAGGCCTCATATAGACAACAGGAGGGGGACTTAGAATTAGCTTGCACTACTGCGGAACTCGCATATCTAGCAGACCGCTCAGATGCCTTAAAATTAGTGTGGTTACAGAACCAAAGGGAATGGATATCGTATCTGGAGGATAAGGCCAAATATAAACTTCTATTCTCGTCCCACTCGGCCTACGCTACTGCGGACAGGCCAGGTAGCTTCTTGGCCCACTTAGCTAAAGGAGATCGTGCGAATAGCACCGTGGTGGAAATACGACACCCTGACGGATCCAGAGCTATACATACTCCTGACATAGCAGATGCCTTTGTCGCCTTCTACAGTAGGCTATATGAGACCAGGCTGGTTTGTGGTTCTGATAAACTAAAATCTTATGTTGGCAGCATCCCTCTCCCTTCTCTTACTGTTGAAGCCTCTAGACTCTTAGACTCCCCTCTTACCCTCGAAGAGGTAGTAACTGCTGTAAAATCCTTCCCTCCTAAAAAAGCTCCGGGTACCGATGGAATCCCAGTGGATTTCTATAAAAAACACTTAGATTTCTTTGCTCCACGGCTACTTACCCTTTTCCGCCAGCTGTTAGAGGAGGATGCTCTTCCACCCTCTATGTCGGAGGCCCTGATTGTTCTTATACCTAAACCGGGTAAAGATCCCACTTTACCTGAATCCTACCGCCCTATCTCCCTCCTCCCCACGGATATTAAGATCCTTGCTAAGATCCTTGCCATAAGATTGAACCGGGTCATTGAACATATTATACACCCGGACCAGACTGGGTTCATGCCTCATAAATCCACTTCTATCAACTTACGACGGCTCTACACCCACCTCCAGTCTCCTCGTGGGGATTCCCACTCCTCGGTCATAGTCTCTCTTGATGCTGCCAAGGCATTTGACTCCGTGGAGTGGGATCTCCTCTGGGAGGTGATGAGATCCATGGGTATTGGTCCAATCTTTATAAGATATGTTAAACTTATGTACTCGGGTCCTGTGGCACGGATCTCTGTCAATGGTTTTGTTTCCTCCTGTTTTCCACTGTCTCGTGGTACTAGACAGGGATGTCCCCTCTCCCCTACACTATTCGCGATTGCAATAGAGCCCCTAGCTTGTCTAATCAGACAATCCCCTGTTATACGTGGCCTGTCTGTAGGAAATAGAGAGGATAAAATTGCTTTGTATGCAGATGACGTCCTGCTGTTCTTACAGAATTATGCAGAATCTATGCCTACGCTCCTCGAACTTATTAACCAGTTTGGGAAATATTCTGGACTGTTGATCAACTGGGATAAATCCTGCATAATGCCACTGACTGGGAAGTGTCCGTCCGTCCCGGAGGTTTCATTACCCTTGCAGTGGTCTGACTCCTTCAAATACCTAGGTATCTTCATCTCTAACGATCACCGTTTATTTATACCATTGAATCTAGACCCACTGATTACGCTACTCCGCTCTAAGGTTAGCTCATGGACTAAATTACCTCTTACCCTGACAGGCAGGGTAAATTTAATTAAAATGGTTTACCAGCCAAAACTACTATATGTACTCCAACAATCCCCTGTATATATTCCTCAGAAATTCTTCCATGCAATTAACGGCCTACTGTCCTCGCTAGTCTGGGCTCATAAACGTCCGCGTATAAAACTTACTGTCCTGACGCGGCCTAGGGAACGGGGTGGTTTGGGACTCCCGGCATTTAGGCTGTATTACTTTGCTTCCCAACTGTTGTTTATTTGGCAGTGGCTGAATGACTGTGATCCCTCTGCCCTCCACTCCCAACTTCTCTCGCAGATTCACCCCCCTCTCTCCCCTTTACAGCTTCTACTTAGTACCAACACCAACTTCACTACGGTCCCTTTAATTAGACAGGCAATCTTAATTTGGAAGCAGGTCCATCTCCTCCTGGGTGGGCAGGGATGGGACCCCCAAACTTCATTACACAATCCCCTACGTCTCCGCGAAATAGCACATCTACAAGTCCACACCGTCTGGGCCAAATGGGGTATCTCTACATTAGGTGATCTATACGTGGACAATGTACTTAAGACCTTCCAAACCCTTCACTCTGAATTCTCTGTACCAAACTCTTACTTTTTTAGGTATCTTCAACTACGCCATGCCCTCTCTGCTCAATTTCAGAGCTCCCCCCTGACCCTATTAGATTCCCCTGTAAAGGCCATGGTTATGACCACCACCAATGCTCACTTAGTTTCTCACTTTTATGCAGGACTTCAGCTGCATATACATTCAGACACCATGCCACGGCTCCGAGCTACCTGGGAAACTGATTTGGGTCCCTTAGACGATGAGACCTGGGAATTGGCACTCTCTAGTCCTCGTATCTCAACTTTAACGGTTAGGTTCCAACAGATCCAGTTTTTTATCTTGCACAGGATATACTATACCCCAGACAGACTGTGCCATCTTGGTAGTATCCCGGCTCCGGTGTGCCCTAAGTGTGGTGCACTGGATGTTTCCTTTTGGCATCTGATCTGGTCATGTCCCCATGTAGCGGCCTTCTGGTCAGGAGTTATCGACGCTATCCGCATCACAGGCATCCCGAGAGATGTCCTCACACCAGCAGTATGTATACTGGGCACTCTGGAAGAGGAGTCCTTGGACTACCCGACCAGGCGCTACGTGATAAATCTATGTACCCTGGCCAAGGTGTGCATTGCCAGAACCTGGCTCGCTAAGAATTTCCCTACTACACAAACTTGGCTTAGGCTAGTTAATGAAACCATTCCCCACGAGAAATTTACATACCTAGCCAGGAAAGCCGGACATAAGTTTCAAACTGTTTGGTCTAGGTGGCTGGACTCACAATACGCAATCTGTGAGGTCTAAGCCTCCGTGGCCCGGTCACCCCCTGAGGCCCATCGCCGACCACTACTAGCACTGCCCTATTCTATTACGCATCTTTGTAACTAATAATTTGATGGGATCTACCACTCTTTTTGCTACACCCTTTCAATACCCTTTATTCAGCAATCTGAATATATACACTTTAACAGTCATCATCCACAATTGACTGCGATGTCATTCCAAGATTAATATGATTTGTAATTGAATGCGTCTGAGCATCTGTTTGATATATCATAATTTTTATTTTATTTTTTATTTTTAATTTTTTTTTTTTTTTTTTTTTTTTTTACTTTATTGTTATGTTTGTTTTTTTTGTTGTCTTTATCTCAATTTACAAAATTGACAATAAAAATTATTGCATTCAAAAAAAAAAAAAAAGTTGCTTAGGGTTGGTGGCAAGAGAAGAGAAATTGCTAGTATGTTTGTTTGGCAGTGTACAATTCATTGTTGTAGGAGTGGCAGATTATATGTGAGGAAATAACTCAGATCATGCGATTTATGCCACTGCTTTCTACTTTACGTGACCGATTTTGTAGTTTTGTTATTTTGGAGTGCCACGGCTGGCATCTAAGCCTGAGTTGGGTGTCTTGGGAAGCTGGAGCCACTTCATCAAGGACTGTTTCAAGAGTCTGGTACAGGTGAGAAACAGCAGAGTCTGGAGAGATAAATGTAGATATTGGTGAGAGCTGTTGTTGCAGAGAGGTGGGAAGTTGTGTAAATCATATGAATCATTGCTTGATTTTAGTGTCAGTGAACTTGGGGTAATGGAGGAGAGTGAGAGGGTAATGAGATTGTGATCAGAGAGAGGGAAGGGAGTGTTAATAAAATCAGAGACTTTGCATAGCCTGGTGAATACAAGATCAAAACAGTGGCTTTCCTCATAATTAGAGGAGTCAGACCACTGGTAGAGGCCGAGAGAGGATGTTAGAGAGAGGAGTTTGGAAGCATGCAGAAATTGTGGACTGTCAAATGCGATATTGAAGTTACTCAGGATGATGGTAAAGATGTCAGAGGATAAGAAGTAGGGGAGCCAGGCAGAGAAACCTTCCAGAAATTGATGTTTGGAAAACCCAGGTGGGTAATAGATAGCAGCTACATGCAGAGAGAAAGGGAAAAATCCTAATAGAGCGAACCTCAAATGATGTGACTGTGTTAGAACTGTGTAAGTGAAGGATTGGGACAGTAATATACATTCCCCTACATACCTACCTAGAAATAGCATTCTACCTACATTCTGTATTGTAAGTGGTCCACACACTAAATACCTGTCAGTAAATTAACACTGAATTGCAGACAATTTTGCAGCCACAAACTAAGGCAATTATTTTCTCTCCAGCTTAGTTCAGCCTTCACTTTATAGCGCTCTAATTGCTGCTGATTCTGACTTAGATCCAGATGTGATATCAGGTGCATCTTTTACCACCTGTGTCTTTATAAATATGATGCTCCTTCACTGGTGTACAACTGTCCATTTGAATGTGCAAGGACAGAGGGCCCAACTCAGAACCATTGGCTTGGCTACAAATTGGCAGCCTGAGCAATTAAGAAATGACCACGCATGTGCACGCCATCTGTGCAAATAAATCCAGCAATGAATAGCCATCGCTGGCTATTCACAAGGTGATTGACAGCTGGGGGCATTTGTAAATGGCACCTTAGCATTTTCTGGGAGGCAGGTATGGCCATGGGAAGGGACTGCCACTGACGTCAGCAGTGAGCTCCATCTCCCCACAGTGTTTGCAGCATCGAGTAAGTGTAGACTTACTTGATATCTGCGAACAGGGAGAAAACCATTTGATGTGATTGATTGAAAATTATTTTCCCTATATGCATTGACACAGGGGCCAGGCAGGGAGTAATTTACCTGATCACTGGGTTCCAAACATTCGCAGCCAAGTGATCAGGTCAATGCTAAATACTGGTATGGTTGCACCATCAAAACTTGCAACAGTCCTATGGTAGGTGCAGTTTCTCCACCTGAGTATGATGGATTCGGTCCATCTAGTCTGCCCCATTTTTAACCATATTGTTACCCTAAACCCTATTTGATCCTTATTTATTTGTAAGGATATCCTTTTGTCTATCCCATGCATGTTTAAATTGTTCAGCTGTCTTAGCCTCTACCAACTCTGATGGGAGGCTATTCCACTTGTCCACTACCTTTTCTGTGATGTATATTTCCTCAGATTTCCCCCAAACCTACCTCCCTCCCCCCAACATGTTCTCGTGTTCTACTACTTACCTTCATTTGAAGAAGGCTTCGCTCCTGGACCTTGTTATAACCCTTGATATATTTGAAAGTTTCTGTCATATTCCCCTTTCTCTTCACTGCTCCAAACTATACATATTGATAGTTTTTAGTCTTTCTGGGTAAGTGATGTAGACATTATTATTATTATTATTATTATTATTATTATTATGATTATTATTATTATTTTATTTATAAGGCACCACAATTGTTTTGCAGTGCCGTACAAAGGAACAGTACAGAGAGACAAAACTTAACATTACAGTAAATAAATAACAAAAATAGAATACAGGTATAAAGAGCGCCACAGTTCAATACACATTACAGCTTAAATGTAAGTAGTGAGGACTCGATCAATGTACTACTAGAGGCTGGTGGCCAAAAATGGAGATGAGCATGTGGACAAAGATGGTCGCTGAGTGTTTGAGTATGGAGAGCTGTGAGTGAGATGTGGAGAGAAGAAGGCTTTGACAACAGGAGGGAAGAGGGCCCTGCTCTGTGGAGCTTACATTTTAGTATGAAGGGGAGACAGACAGATTACATGAGGTGCAAGCAAGTGGGAGGTGGCTTGATAGCACGATGGAAGCAGGCAGAGATGGTCAAGGCATGAGGCAGGGGGTCAGAGGACCAGCCTCAGGACTAGGTTATGGTCGGAGGACCAGCCTCAGGACTAGGTTCCGCTTTAATTAATTGGTGATTTTTCAGTGACATGTACCATTTTAGTTGCCTTTCTTTGTACCATCTCTAGAACATTTACTGTATATCCTTTTGACAACATTTCCATACATCTTTTTAGCCACCCCATTACCTATTAGTCACTGTCCAGAAATGTCCCTTACATTTCTAACAGCATGCATTTAAATTTGATCTGTGATTATGTACAAAGGCAGGATTTTCACACCTATTCTGAAAAATTCACTTGGAACTCAAAGGGTTAAGTATTTCCTACTTCCTCATTTACATTTCAAACCCAAAATTTTTCCCTCTTTATTATTAAAACATGACAAAATAAAGCAACAATGATTACCAAAGCAATATTGTTCTCGCTAACCCATCAAAAATAAAATTCTATTTTTGTTTACTTTTTTTTCTGTCCTGGCCCTAAATCACTTGTTCCTGACATTTTATCGACATTTCTGTGTCATGGAAAACTCCAGCATCATTAAGAAATCAATCAGACAGGCACCCAACAACTTGTCTTTCAGACAGATTACAGATCTACGTTTCAGTGTAACAAAGACATCAGAGTACATACATATCATCTATTCTACAAACATATTGTAACTATAAACAAATCAAGCAGTGTTTTACAGAAAGCCCACCATAATATCATTGTGCCATCATGATATTATATTAATCATACTGTATTTAAGTGTATTTTAGCTTGGTGTCTTGAAAAAGAAACCAGATCATTATATACTGTTTACATATACAGTACGCTGTGAACATCATGTTGGAGTGCTATTAAAATTGTACAAGTAATTTAATGGATCGTGTTTGTTTTGAAATGCTTGCATCTGTAATTGACAAAATCGGAGAGGATGATATACTATCATATCATACTTGCCTACTTTCCCAGAATGGCCTTGATGCTCCTGAATATCAGTTGATGCTCTAAACCCACCCCCAGATTACCATCCATCTGCCACCTGCTCTCACACCACTTGATCAGTCCTCCTGCAGCAGGAGTGGTTGGGCATTAAGTTATGTGCGGTGAATCACATCATCATGGCCCCACCCTCTGCATCACATGCCTGTAATCTCATCATTGTGTAGCAGGATCGGGTCTGCAATTAAACAGTTTTGTGGACATGTCCCCCAGTCCACCCACTACCCAGCATCACTCCCCTCTGCCATCCACCAGAATTCCGCAAGATGCCCCCCACCATGGCAAGCTGGCTACCTCCTCCCAGAGGAGGCAGTCAGAATATAAGAACTATATATTAGCCAAACCTTTTTAAAGAATTCTTCTTATTGGGACTGATTCTGAGTTGGGAGCAAAGTGAAAGAGTATGTAACTGTGTACCTTGGCAAAACTATGTTGCATTGTAGGTGGGACAGATGTAACATATGTAGAACTTTAGAATTGGGTGAGGTGTGTCTAAACTCGTATATAAACAGCAGTGCAAAAATAAAGCTGCCCAACATTTCTGGCCCACATGCTACGCCCTCTGACGAAGTCCCAGTGACGAAATGCATCAGGGCTTGGCCTGCTACGTTCACCCTCTCCACTCAACGGACAGCTGCTCCCGGCACTTTTTGATTCTTCAGCACAGGCCACATCAGAGATGGACAAGCATACAATCAGTGAGCTTCTTTGACTTTATGGTAAACTGCCAAGCCAGGTGGTAACCAGCCCACAGTGTCTTGTTTTTAGGTACAAGCAATTTGTTGCAGTATTGTGGAGTCCTTACACTCCTTTTATGTCAACTAAAGTACTCTTTTAATACACCAGGAAGCGTCCCTTCTCATTTTTCTGTTTTAATTTAGTTTATTAGGAGAAAATATATTTTCTATGCTTTCTGAAAGTTCAAAAGTGTATTTTAGATATGTTTGTTGTTTTTGATGATTAGCTAAATGTTCGGCATCCTTACTTGGAAATGCTCCAATTTAGTTTGAATGAACAAATACATAATTCATATTCATAAACGTGCTGTGAGCAATGTAATTACCATACCTGACTTCCAGGCTTATCTTTGTAAAGACAGTTTAAATGTTACAAGCGTTTGGTAACCTTTACTCTAAATTTCAATGATCAAGCTTTGAATCCTGATTCAAAATCCCTTTTTTATTTATTTCTTTTTTTTTGCTTCCTTCATAAACATAATATTAGACTTCATTTGCTTTTTTTTTGGTAGCACTGCATTCCTGTTCATACAGTTTTTGATGCTTTGGTTTAATAGAGTCCAAAAACTAGTATCTGGAGGTAAGACTACTGTACAGTATTCCTTTTCCATCAAGTAAATGTGTTACTTAGGACATGATATAGTACCAATGGTTTACATACAGTACATCTCAGATGGTGCACAGGACTTGTTCTGCAAGTGGTCAGTACAGGGCATGCATTCTTGACAGGGTGGGTGAAGCTGGCAAGCATTCCCAAGTACACCAGAGTTCAAAGGTTCTTGGTGGGCTGTATGATACAGGGACACAGCAATTTTGGTCAGGGGTGAAAAAGAAAGTGATTGAGGATATGTGTGGGCTGAACAGTGGGAGTGTGATTGGATAGGAGAGGTTTATGAAGGTACAGTATGTGGCTGGTTCTGGAATTTGATAAGCTTGCCTGAAGAGTTGAGGTTTCAGGTAATTTTTGAAGGATTGGAGGAGAGCTTTATTGTATGTGGGAGGATATTCCACAAAGTGAGTGCAGCCCAAAGAAAGTCCTGCAATTGTAAATGAGAGCAAATAATGCATGTGGATGGGAGACGTAGATCTTGTAAGGAGAAAAGAGTTTGAACTGGGAGATATTTTGTGAGAAGAGATGTACATTGGTGTAGTTTGATTTATGGCCTTGTTTGTAAGTAAAAGTATTTTCTATTGAATAGAGTAGAATGCAGGTAACCAGTGAAATGACTGACAGATTAGCTTTGCAGATGATGCAGATGATGAACATCTGGTGAGGAAGATTAGCTTTGAAGCTGCATTTGTGTTGGATTGTAGTGGTGAGAGTCTGTATTGAGGAAGACCAGTAAGGAGTCTATTTAAATAATCAACGCGTGAGATAATGAGAGCATGGACTAGAGTTTTAGCAGTGTCTTGTGTAAGGTAAGGGCATATTTTGAATATGTTTTTAAGATGCATATAGCATGATTTTGAGATTGAATGTGGGGAATGAAGGATAGTTCAGAGTCATGGATTACACCTAGGCAGCAAGCTCTTGTGGTAAAATCGACGGTCATATTCTCTATGGTGTTTGAAAATTCAGGTTGGCAACAACTATTTATCAGTGGAAATATAATTAATTCTGTTTTTTAAATATTCAGTTTGAGATGGTGAGATGACATCCAAGGTGAAACAGCATAAAGGCATTCAGTGACATGAACCAATATATATAGAGACAGGTCTGGGGAGGAAAGGTAGATTTATGTATCATCCTCATAGAGATGATACTGAAATCCAAACGAGCTGATTAGAGGTGTGGTATAGATAAAAGAGAAAAGCAGAGGACCTAAAACTAGTGATGAACAGTCCGGATTCGCAAGAATCTGAACTGCTCTGAACTGATCCACTTCAGATCACACAGCTCGGCAATCCCTGCCAGACTCGGATCCACCTCATAAGCCCACGCCGTTTTCCCGGCGTCTGATTCTCACAAGACTTGGATGTCAGATAAGGTGCCGAGCCCTCAGCTCGGCACCATTATATGAGATCTAAGAGACGGTGTGCACGCTCTGCTGGCGTGCTCTGTAGATTTATATTTTATCATTTGTAGGTGGTTAAAATCAGTATTAACTTATTATTGGCTAATACTGAACAGTTTTCTTAATTTACTGCTTGTGCAGTTACTGGGCTGTGTGACCCACAGCGTGTGTACTTACATTGTCACTGCCGGCTGGCCATATGATTTAAACCCACAGTGTGTGCATACTGTACTCTGCTGGCTGGCAATTTTTAGTCCCACTGTGTGCATCCACTGACAGTGTACACTGTCAGTGTCACTGCTGTCTTTTCCCCCTTTTATATAAAGGGGGAACATATTGTTATAAATGAATAAACTAGATGTGCAGGTACTGTGAGTGCTAGCCGTAAACCCACGTGTGCATAGTACTACTACTTTACACTGGCTGGCATTGATCCCCACTGTGTGCATACTTCTGTAACTTAACACTATCCCTACTGTAGTGTCACTGCTATTTGTAACCCATCTGTGTATACTGTGCTGTGACTGCTGGCCATACCCCGTCTGTTAATCTACTCTGTATCCCACAGTTTATTATTATCGCATAAGTGTAAATGTAGTATGAAGCTAGCAAAGACAAGACCACATAAAAATAATGTCCTACCAGCATTCTTCAATGTTCTTATCTCCATATAAAAGTATTTATTTTTATGTAATACTTCTGACATGCTAGAAACACTATGAACAGACGTGCAATGTCTCCTCTTTAAACATGTATCCATTTTCTTTGAAATTGCTTGCTATCCATAAAGGAGAACAGAAACAATTAAACCTTCTTTAGAAGTGTTCATTGTTATACGTGTGTGCTTTTTACATTTGTAATGAAACATCTGGAATTATATTCCCATTGTTAAATACTTACTGACAATTATTCAAACATTACCCATCCCTAAAGCAGATGCCAAGTACTGACCTACTGTAACAGAATGGCAAAATGCTACATTGCATAGCTGAGACAATTGAAGTTATGTCTTTCAAATTTGGAACATCCCTTTTCAATACAGCATTGTTAGGTTTGCTCAGTTGGAATGGGATCATTCGTCAGACTGCATTTAGGTCTACAGTCATTAGGTCGACCCCACTAGGTCGACTGGCAGGAAGGTCGACCTGACTTAAGGTCGACATGGGCCAAGGTCGACATGACTTAAGGTCGAATTTGCATAAAGGTCGACATGAGGAAGGTCGACTGGTCATAAGGTCGACATGGGTTTTTCACTGTTTTTTTATCCGAATGTCGACACAGTCGACATGGACACAGTTGGCAATGAGAATCGGACCCTCGCATCGCTCGCTTCGCTCGCGATGCTTCGGGCACGGTGCCTCGCTGCGCTCGGCACACTATTTTATTCTCCCACCACGCCCTAGTGGATGGTAGGGCATGAAATACCGCCTGTCGGCACATGTCGGCTCAAAAAACAGTGAAAAACCCATGTTGACCTTATGACCAGTCGACCTTTATGCAAATTCGACCTTAAGTCATGTCGACCTTGGCCCATGTCGACCTTAAGTCAGGTCGACCTTCCTGCCAGTCGACCTAGTGGGGTCGACCTAATGACTGTAGACCTAAATGCAGTCTGACGAATGACCGCATCCCGCTCAGTTTATGGGAAGTCATTTATTATGACAATGTTTCCAGCAGTTGTCAATGACAAACAGGTCAGTTTAAATACATAGTACTTGGATATTTATTTCAGAAATGCACAAATTAATTCCCTGTCCCACTTAATAGAGTTTTCAAATGACATGAATATTATCTTCTAAATATAGAACTCTGTGATCTTGGCTCCAGTTGTATTCCCTGTTTGGATTAATGCAGTTACTTTTAAATCTTCTTCGTATAGTCAGTTTTGCATACCCTTAAATATGCATGATTCCTAATCACTAAAGCATTTTCTAATTGTGAAGATGTAATTTAATGTGTTTCCACTGACAGGTAGTCAAGTCATTATGTGCTGAAAGATTTGGCAGGTTTCCAGACACAATTATAGTAGTTACATTCTATCTTTATTGCTATCCAGAAAACTGTAGATTGTCTATATATAGCTACCTGGTTTATTGCTGTCATTTATACTGGAGAATTTATATTTTCAATAATCACTCCTAAAATTCACAGATTTACCTGTTCTACATTAATCTGACATTGCTTGACTAATAAAACTGACTTCAGGAATTTGTATTTTAATAATGTTTAATGCCCTATTTTCAATCAGGGGATGTGACATTCTCTTTACAGTACAATATTGTAATGATACTGTATGTATTGACCAGCTGTATGTATTAATTTGTATGCTTGTATGCTGTCAATCATATTTATTAACAATCTTAAGAATCCCTGCAGCCAGGGCTGTCATCATAAATTTTGGGGCCTGGGACTGACAACATCGGCGTCCCCCCTCCCCTTTCTGATATGTTATAATATAATTATTTTATTTACCTGTTCCACGGGCAGGCTGGGGCGGTAAAATGCTGATCTGGATGATGGATCCCAGGCACTGGCAGGCTGCACCATTCCGCTTCTCACTCCATCGTTGTGATACCAGCGTCGCCAGCTCCTCGTCCTCCGAGCGGAGCATGGCATGACATCATCATGTCACGTCGCACTTGTGGGGCTTCCTGTGGGGGCTCCTGTCTGTCCTTCTGCCCATTGCACTGCCTGTTTTAAGGTCCCAGGCTGGCAGCAGGCAGCGGAGTCACACTCAGGCCACTCTGATGCTGTGTGACAGGCTGCAGACGAAGTGCAGCCTGCCGCTGCGAGGTTAGGGCCCGACGGTGGCTGGAGGATACCTACTGAAGAGGCAGGGGGTGCTGCAGGGAAAGAGTGGCCTGGGCTGGACCCTACCCCTCTGGCAGAGTGGCCGGGCCTGGGACAGTTGTCCCAATAACATCCCCCTGTCGGCGGCCCTGCCTGCAGCTCTGTTCCCTACAATAAATAGTAAATCCAAACTAGTGGGTAGTTATCAAATCTTGGGGCAAATGTATGAAGCAGTGATAAGGGAGGAGAAGTGAGCCAGAGGAGAAGTGACCCATGGCAACCAATCAGCTGCTCTGTATAATTTTATATTATGCAAATTATAGATGCTACTTCAGTGCTGATTGGTTGCCATGGGCAACTTCTCCACTGGCTCACTTCACCTGCCTTATCACTGCTTCATACATCTGCCCCCTTGTATGATAACAAGCAGAGAGATAATAACCAATTATTATCTCTAATATCTCTAGTTGCCACGTATTATTACGTGGCAACTATATTTAACTTGCCAGTACCCAAATCATTAATTCAGGTAGCAACATTATATACATGTCTGTTTTTGTAGACTATTTTCAGAAATGCAAGTATGAATGTGTTATGAGATTACAGGGAATTTGCTACTGTACATTGTTATGATATGCTCTTTAGAATTATGGAGTAGCCAAGACTACAGATGGAGTGGGCATCATCCTTGGCCGGCGCTTGCCAGATCCCTTGCACTGGCGAGCGCCAGCGATAGAGACTGGGAAGCGCATGCGTCTCACACACACGTGCGTCCCAGTATCACGGCGGCTGGGCAGCGTCTCCCTGCCCATCTCCGCTTCAGGGAGACGCTGCCCAGTTCGGGGGGGGGGGGGGGGGGTCGGTGAAGCGAGGGGGACCAGCGGGGGAGGCGGGGGAGGTGGCAGGGACCGACAGCATTCTCCATTTGCAAAGGGGCACGCGAGAATCTTGTGCGCGTGTGCCCCTGGCTGAAGCCAGCCGCTGGCGGGGCTGGCGAATCTATCGCCAGCCCCTGCAAAGATGGAGCTCGCTCCATCTGTAAGTACTGTAACACCTGATAATTAGAAATAATTACATTCCCACGTGTTATATTACATAACATGCTAAGAGATTGCAAAGACATCAATTGTAAAAGAGCGAATTACAGAAACAGCAGTTATGTTTTGTATGTGTCTTTTTCATTGGCAGTCTTGCCTTCAGTAGCGTATCAATGCCACCACTGTCCACCCGTTTTATGCAGATGTTAAAAAGATTGCTCCAAAAATGGCCACCGGATTGGGGTGGGGTGGGGGGGGGGGCTGATGCTGAAGGACCTCCTGCATGTCTAGCATTTGCCAGGGAAATGCATCTGTGATCATATTGCTTAAGCTTTATTTTAGCTGCTTCCACTACAAATCTGAGGACCTCTTTATGAGCCAGATTTAGCTACTGTATAAAGTAAAAAGATCAGGCCCTCATTAATCTTATCTTAAAAACCTATTCTATGTTCATATGGTGGAGAAAAATAAATGTATTGAACTTTAGAACCCTAATTTACATCGGTATAGTTTTTTTTTTTAAATAATATGGTAGTATTAAAAAGAAGCCAGGATACATTTGTTGTCTGTCTAGATTTGCACATTATAGCATTAAAATAGTTTCAAGGTGTCACATCAGTATAGCAAGCAACTGCAAATTGATTGCTTCCATTTTCACTTAACACTGGCTCTGAAAGGTCTGATACTGGAAACGATTTCCTTTTTAAGGTAGAAGATTGTAGCTGACAGTCCTGCTTTTGTGTAGCTTTTTAAAAATGTTTTGCCTCTTACAAAACAACCTTATCTAGCTCATTTTAAGACTTCTCATTATATATGTCTGACCGTCACATGGCTATTTAGTTTCTTCTATAATGTCATGCTTTCATTGTTACATGGGTTTATACAAAGGTGTCATTGTAGTTATACTATTTTAAATTTACAAATTATAGACCATAACATATCGTTCATATAATTGTCAAAAAAAAAAATCAAAAAATAACTACTACTATTTTTTTTTTAATTGATTGACAATAAACAACCCACATTGTGGGTTGTCCCCGCGAGGGGACAAAGATACCTTCACAGGTATCTGCGTCCCCTCACGGGCTTCACAGGTATCCACGTCCCCTAGCGGGGCTCGCTGCGCTCGCCACACTTTATAGAATCAACTCCACGCCGACGTGGATAGTGGGGGTATGAAAAGGTTGTAGGGCGCATACCGCCGCCGCTCGCCACAGTTCGGGTTCACGTTTATACTGGGGGGTGGCGTGGGCGGTGCATTTAAGCATTGTAAGCACCCATTAGGGTGCTTAAAAGCACACATTAGGGTGCTTATACAATTTAATATTGTATATGCGTTAAAATCGCATCGCATGCCATCGGGTGTATGGCATGCGATGCGATTAAAAAAGTCGGGCGACTAATTATCGGGGTGCCGTGCTAGTACACAAGTACCAAATATATTCCTATTTATTGTGAAATCTACAATGTTGGTTCAGAAACATGGTCATCGCATGTTACATATGGTAAAAAATAATTTTCTATATCCAATTATTCTTTCACAGTTATGGTATTAGCTGAACTTGCTGCTCCCTATTGGTGCAGCTCCTAGCCATTCCGTGGCAACTGGGACATTACGTCAAACCTACCGCTCTGATCAATGGTCATGAGGTTGCTAGCAACCAGGACTCAGGACAGTAGCTAAGAATCCGGGATGCTGTATTAGTACATGCAGCTGCTCAGCTGTGGCTGTTTTGAAATAATCATGGTCTGGTCTCTGCAGTAATTTTATTGGCCCATGTTTTTGCTATAAGTCAGTCAGTCCTCAGCTTCATTGCCGGTGGCTGTTTCTTTCTGGGGCTTAGTTATTCACTTTTTAGCTTTAGTCCTTTCAGCTAAGTGCCTGCATCTTTATATATATATATTATCCATGGCTTCTCTAAAAACAATATTCCTTATTATTTCTACATCATTGGCAGCTGCTGTTTTGAATAGTGTTCATTTCCCTTGCTGTGAATACTACATGTGCATTACAAAAAAATGATACATTATTTATGCTGAAATGAATTGTGTATCTTTCCTTGGCTGTGTTTACTACCTGTATCTTATACACATTTTATTACTGAAAGTATAATTCCACTTATACTGTATATTTGAATAATCCTGCATTACTTCTCCAGCGATCTCTTGCGATCCTCTGCCAATTACAGTATATACGCATTTACTGCCTGTAGGATTAGGACCTTGTGACATCCTAAGTAATCGTATGTGTTTAAAATACTAAGGGAACAACAGTTTGAAGACCCTCCTGAGTTGTCTCATGCAATTGAGTTTTTATAACTTGTTACAGTGTACAAAATGAACAATCTACTATGTCTAAAATCTAAATTAAAGCAGGCAATCTTTCTTCAGGGTTCGCATCCCCCCCCACCCGGTAACTGGGACGCACATGCAGTGGTCGAAGTGGGGCGGTATACGGGGGTATGCCATACCGCCACTTTAATCTGAAGATAAAAAAAAAACCCTCAGGATGCTCTCTGATCACTCAGCAGCGCATATTGTGCTTTTGTAATACCCCTGTACAACGGGGCAGTCTGGCAGGGGACGTTGATGGACAGGGGGGTGTCCGAAGGTGCGCACTATATTCACTCTTTACTTTTCCATACCCCCACTTCAAAATTTCCATACCCCCACTTCAAAATTTCCACTTCGACCACTGCGCACATGCATGTGGGACGCTTGCGTGTCCCAGTCAGATGGAGCGCCATCTCGCCAGCGGGGGCAATCTGGTGAGCCCAGGTGCTGGCTGACAGGCACTCCGTCTGTACTTTTAGTGCTAAAATGATTAGATACGTCACTGATGGATTAAGAGTACAGACAAATACCTGAGTACTGTAGCATTCTGAATATTTGCACAGGGTAGCACATAGTGTTTTACAAGCAATTACTTTTCTGAACAAAGTATATAGTTATGTAAGACAGGGCCAGCTTGCACAGTTGTAACTACTGGTATATACCAGATATGTAAATTACTGGCCATCTACAGACCTTACCTAACAGCTCAGCCTCCAGTGCTCTGAATGGCAGACAGACTTTCTGTAAGGTGCAGCTATAATGTGATGTCATGTCATGTTGCATACTGGGGCAATTCCCGAAGAAGCTGGGCAGCACACTTTTGCCTGGACTCATCAGATCAATGCAAATATTAACTGGTATTGGCAGACTGCCAACAGCAGTGAATCTCTGGAAAAAAAGAAGGGTAGTGAATGTGGAGTGCATTGGCTATAGCTGAAAAAGGCAGGTTGTGAAAGTGACTGTAGGTAATGGGGATGGGAAAGTCAGGTTGTGGAGGTCAATATGGGAAATTAAGATGCAGAGTATGTTAATGTGGGAATTTACAGCACAGTAGGTGTGATTGTCAGGCACTGCATGACGCTCACACCGTGGGCCTGTGCAATTTAAATGTCAGACTCTTTTCAATCTCAGTATGGCCCTGATGTGAGGGCAGTATTTATCATTTCAATGCAAGAGATAAAAAATAGAGTTGAGAAAATTGACATTAATGTTTATGCTATTGCCTTAAAATCTCACTTGTTTTGCACATCATGGATAATTTCATGTCCATGTGTCCATTGTGCTGCGTTCACTATCTCTCCATAACCATATTTAATGATCCTGGGTCCTGCAATTCTGTGGCCGCACAATCCATATTATTTTTTATAATGGTGCAGGGTTTGATTTTAGTTGTGAAGTTGGGTAATGTAGCTGGAGACATGAGGGGTTTATTTACTAGAGAAAGTTTGGGTGTGAATCCGCACATAACATCATATAGATGTGTAATGTTTTTAAACCAACATCATTGTCATCGTAAGATGATCTCCAGAATAGCCTGTTGGTGGTGCTCCCAGAACAAGTTTCAGTGAACTCAAATAGGAAGGGGGTCTTGCAGTAAGATGCAAGGAAAGACTGATTAAGTCTTACCTGGGGCACACTTTGATTTGATGTATTTTGTGTTATTGTATTACTTTAAAACGTAACTTTTATTTTAGATTCTTAAAAGGAGGGTGACTATTGTCACTTTTCGGGATATTGTTAGTGTTTCTTATATCCCAAATACTTGTCTGCACAAGGATTTGGGATATAAGAAACACTAACAATATCCCGAAAAGTGACAATAGTCACCCTCCTTTTAAGAATCTAAAATAAAAGTTACGTTTTAAAGTAATACAATAACACAAAATACATCAAATCAAAGTGTGCCCCAGGTAAGACTTAATCAGTCTTTCCTTGCATCTTACTGCAAGACCCCCCTTCCTATTTGGGTTTATTTACTAAGATGGGAGTTCTATTGAAGATAAGATGTTGCTATGGGCAACCAATCAGTTTCTAGTATCTTCTAGAAGGCGCTAGATCAATAAGAAGTAGATTCTGATTGGTCACTATGGGCAACATCCTATTTTCAAAAGAACTTCCATCTTATTAAATTAAACCCCATGAGACTGTTCCATGAAGCCAAAACAGAGACCATTATGCATGGGGCATTGGAAGTGTATCATGGCAGTCTTTATGGCAGTGGAGACAATGGAAGACATGCAGAAAGACTGTGGCAGTGGTGGCCCGGCCAATTTCCCCATGCAAATAGGCCGGTGATGTGGGATGTCAGCTGCCGGCCCACTTCCTCCCTAGGGTGCACGCATATCTAAGTGACCTGATAGTCACCTTTTCCATCATTGGATGGTTAGTGGAAGTGGTTCCCCCTAACCTGAGAATGGTTGTTTATGTTAAACACATTTGCAGCCAGTGCGGGCAAACCCACGCTGCGAGGAGAGGCAGGCGGTCTGGGATTTGCCAATGGGGTTTGGTGGACTTGCACGGCTGCGAATCAACCAGAATAACCCCCCAAGAACAATATTTTGTGTGTGTTACATATTCACTCCATACTTTAAATGTAAAAGTGATAATACCCATTACTTACAACATTATTACTCTCTAATTTCTTATTTTCCATACATTGGAGATTATCTTTAATATATCTTCACATTTACTTCAACTGTTTCTAGAGACAAAAATGATTTCTTTCAGAACCTCTGCGGTATACTATAAATTTAGGTCACTGCTGAAATTGTGTTTACAGACAAATCACTAACCTCAAGCGTATTTGTATCAAACATAAAAATAAACCCATGCATAAAAGACAGTTATTTTTATGGGATTTGAACATGTCTGGACATTTAAAGAAACATTGCAAGCAAATTATTTTATGATCATTTAAGTGTTCCCAGTATTTTGACCATGGTAAACTTCTTGCTGACCTTTAAATACAGTTTTTAGTCATTTTGTTGTTGTGTGATTTACCATAAACATCTGAGGGCAGACTTGGATCTTAAATCCTTAGAAATTTTTAGGGAAGTTTGTTCACATGGGTGAGACCAAACTTGTACCGGATGGGGCTAACACAAAAGTAAGATGAATTACCCCATGGTTGGAGTCAAGGCTAACACAACACTTAGGGCCTTATTCTAGTTCACTCTTTCTGACAAAATCCTTCTTAGATGGACAAAACCATGTGCACTGCAGGGGGGCAGATGTAAAATGTGCAGAGAGAATTAGATTTGGGTGAGTTATTTTGTTTCTGTGCAGGGAAAATACTGGCTGCTTTATTTTTACACTGCAATATAGATCTCACTTTGACGTAAAACCCCACCCAAATCTAATTCTCTCTGCACATGTTACATCTGCCTCCCTGCAGTGCACATGGTTTTGTCCATCTAAGAAGGATTTTGTCAGAAAGAGTGAACTAGAATAAGGACCATAGTACTATGTGGAGTTACAGCAACATGTGGTGGAGCATTTCATGGTAGAAACCTAGCACAATAAAAGGTTTTGTGCTCTACCCCAGGTTTTTTTAATTATTATTGTAAAGGTTAGTTTGTATGCTGTACTATGCCATTACAATACTCTGCTGATCTACTATTTAAGTATCACATGGGAGAATTGTACCACCTATGAATAACTTTACTTAGTAAAGTAAGCATGTCATTCTGACCAGATAATCACACATCATTGCTTATTTGAACACAGTGTTCAGCACAAAGTCTGTTATATTTTACATCTGCTAGCTTGGCAATGCTTTTCAAATGTGATATTCCCATTTAAAAAAAAAAAAAGGAAAATAAACCATAATTATCATTCAAATATGAGGCACCAAAAATATCTGCCACACTGTGATGTAGAGAAATACTAATAGGGTAAAGGACCCACAGGAGTATCCCTGATCCAAAGTCGGGACCATAAGAATTTTGGATAATGGATTATTCCGTATTTTGGAATATTTTTATATTTGAATGAGGTATCTTGAAGTATCTTGCATTTATGTTGTATAAGCACATCAAACACTTGAAATACACACAGATATATTTTATTTGTGCATGAAACGAGGTTTAAAAACATGAAACAAAGATTGTATACTACTGTATCTCAGACACTGAATTTGAATGCCAAGCAATCATGTCCTTGTACCAGTTACATGTTATTTCCCTAGTAGTGCCAGTTACAGATGTAGCCAGTAGGTTTTAGCAAAAAATAAAAAATAAAAGTACATTTTGGAGTCTATGGTTTTCGGAATAATTTGAATAATGGATATTTGGATAAGGGATACTCAACCTGTACTGGTCATAATAACTAATAACCTGGTAGTGGTGGAACAATTACAGGTACCACTGGGTTCCAGCTGACAGGAGGGAACAAGTAAATCAAACAATTGCCTGTGCTCTGGTGACCACTGCAGTAGCAGAGGCAGCGGTTATAGACGGAATTATCTGGGGGATCCAGGGAGTTGCTAATGCTAGCCGGCGGCTGGCTGGTAATGTAAAGTTTTTTCTTTATTGCAAAACATTGTGCAATTTAATTATGCCATTAAGAGGAGCAGAATGGGCTATCCTCAATACAGTGTGTTCCTGGAAAACTCTGTAACATTACATTTCTTATGCAAATAATGCTGCATGCACACACAGTATATAGGCATGCCACTTATTATTTTAATCACCAGAAGTTGCTTGTGCTCCTTGATTTATAAGTTGAGAGGATTGACTAAAATACGGGAGCATTTCTAGACAATTGGTTTCTAGTGTGAACATTAAAACTGTGCCAGCCCATATACATTCAATATAAGAAAGGGAGCATGGCCTCACTGCATTGGATGTGCCCTTGAGGGAAAAGACTACCTTAAACTGACACAATATTGCCACTTACCTTACACCATATTATGCCCCTTGTACCATATTATGCACTACACATAATTGCCCCTTGCACCATATTATGACCCTCATAATAATGCCCCCTGCACCCATAGCCAGATTAAGAAATGGGGGCACATGGTATACTGTAATAGGGTCCCCTGGCCATAGCACAGTGACATCACCAGCGCTCATGATTCCTGTCCCAGTGTAAGTAATAAAGAGGCTGTTGCTATTTCTGCATGTGAAAAGATAGGTGATACAGTAGATTTTGTTTACATGTGTTTGTTAAGGTTAAAGGCCCATACACACTGGGAGACTATGAGCTGAAAGTCGCTCGAAACAGCAGGTTTCAGGACGGCTTTGCATAGCGATCCACTATGCAAAGCCGTCCTCCCCCCTTCGTCTGCGCAGGGCAGGGGGAAAGGCACTCAGTGTGTATGCACTGAGCGGCTTGCCCCGCAGCGATGAACGCTATCATCACTGTCCATACACGCTGGGCATAGTTGCCCAGTTTGTATGGACCTTAATTTGTTTTTGTTCCACTACAAGAAACTTTATAAAATAGTTGTTTCTCAAATAGGTTGCACTATAATCAGTACCCCAATATTACAAAACTGTTAGTTTAAGTTTAAGATAATAAACACAATTTTAAGATAATAAACACAATCCATACCTTTCAACATGACTCATCCCAGGAGGGACAGAATCCTCTCTACCTTGGCTTCCCTCTGAGTGAGTTCAGTCACCTGTGTTGAAATTCCTTTATTATCCATTATCTAGTTCAACACACGTGGCACCAATCCTATATTAAGAGGGAAGTCCAGATAGTGAGCATTTAGTCACTCCTGGAATGGTCATTTGATAGGTATGCACAATCTATTATATTCCCCTGCTCCTTTACCTGCCCCCCCCCCCCCATGTTAAGTGCCCCCCAAAGCCTTAATCTGGCCCTGCTTGCCTAATATTATTCCCTACACCGTAATCCCTGAATCCTGACACCATATTTTGCCCCCAGAATTATGCCCCATGTACCCATATTATGCCCCACACAGTTATACTGCTCCTTACTAATTATGCCACATTGTGACAGTACCTGCTCATCATCAAATAACTGCTGCTGCCACAGTACCTGCTCACTGTCAGGTGGCTTCTGCCATGAGGTCTAACTTCTGGCACTTCCAAGTCCTGTCTGCCTCCTTCTTTGGGTCACTATTAAATTGTCCTCCCAAAAATGGCCACCACCTACTCTAGCATCCTTAAAAACTGCCTTCTCTGAGCCTGTGGCAAATTTGGGAGGGCTATTTTCTATGGTATGTTTAATTTCGAGCAAACACGGGTGAGACAATTAAACTCTAAGAAATCTGCTGGCCGCAATGAAGAGATTTGAGTCTACACAGCAGATTAACTTGGAAAGTCCCACCTCACTTTTGGTGGAACCTGCATATTTCTAGCCACTGGTGAGGACCAGATGCTTTCTACCTCAACCCCCATAGAATAACAGAATGCATTAAATATGCCTCCTCCATGCATTCCTATCAGACCATTGACATATTGAGAAATCATGGTTATATGTATAGTTATTACACTCCTGTATACAACACAATAAAAATGTGTGCAGAATTTTTTTTTTTCATGAAAATCTATGTGCACATTTCTCAAATGTTTAAGGCACTTCTAAAGATCACATTATGGGCCTTATTCAGATCTGAGCTCTGTACAAATTTGTTCGGTAAATGGGCAAAACCATGTGCACTGCAGGTGGGGCTAATGTAACCTGTGCAAAGATAGTTAAATTTGGGTGGGGTGTGGTGAAACTGAAATCTAAATTGCAGTGTAAAAATAATGCAGCCAGTATTTACCCTTCACAGAAACAAAATAACTCACAGAAATCTAACTCTCTCTATACATGTTACATCTGCTACACCTGCAGTGCACATGGTTTTGCCCATTTTCCGAACAAATTTGTACTGAGCTCAGATCTGAATAAGGCCCTATATCTCGGCTATACCATAAAACTAGTTAGCAGCCTGTCAAAATGATGTAACAATATAACAGTAATGTCAGCCATGGCAGTTGTGCGCAAACCACCAGAGCAACACTTGATTTGCTCTGTTGAGCTCCATCTAGTGGATGCCACTGCCCACAATACTTGAATTCCCTTCATAGAGGTGAAAAGCAATATTAGCCTTTTATTTCATATGATACTTAATAAAAAGGATATTGTAAATGAAATAAGTTTGGTGTCAGTGTTGTTAAATGTGGTATAATGGGTATTGTATTGCGTAAGATCTGCCAGAAAAGCAAATGATCCACTTAAATGCAATGGTTCAACAGCAGAGTGAATATATAAGCTGCATGATTGGCTGGGAATTGTTTACTCTTTATTTTATCACTTTGCAAGCTTAGTACATCTAGCCATATGTGTGGTAGGGACTATAGAGTGTGATTTCTCCTTGCGCAAAGACAGAAACACTGTATTTCCTGCAAAGCATCACATAGTATGTAGGCATTAGATAAATAATGCCTGCATGATACAGACAAGTTTCTGGACATACACAGGGTAACATAGATTATACACAGATAACACTGCTGATTTGGTTCTTGTGGTGGTAAAATCATTTTATTTTATGGAGGTGGGGTAGCTAATCAGAGATGAGTAAATATCCTCTGATGGGTGGCCATCATGTTCTTATTCGCACTGCTGTTGGAGAGAGGTTTTAAAAGGAAAACTTAACTGCTGTCACTAAGGGGGTTATTCTGGTTCACTCCTTCTGACAAATTCCTTCTTAGATGGACAAAACCATGTGCACTGCAGGGGGGGCAGATGTAAAATGTGCAGATATATTTAGATTTGGCTGAGTTATTTAGTTTCTGTGCAGGGTAAATACTGTCTGCTTTATTTTTACACTGCAATATAGATTTCACTTTGAAGTAAAACCCCACCCAAATCTAACTATCTCTGCACAAGTAACGTCTACTCTACCTGCAGTGCAC
Source organism: Crinia signifera (assembly GCF_055691185.1). NCBI lineage: Eukaryota > Metazoa > Chordata > Amphibia > Anura > Myobatrachidae > Crinia > Crinia signifera. Next base: position 256,176,482 of record NC_139218.1, read on the forward strand.
ATGGTTTTGTCCATTTGAGATGGAATTTGCCAGAAGGAGTGAACCAGAATAATCCCTAAATCCTCTCGATCAGAGTCTGACAAAGAGCATCTATGAAGATTGGTAGAAATCACCTTTAATCCTAATACCCTAACACTAATAACCTAATCCTCATCCTTAAGTGGCTGGAGTCCTACTGATGAAAGTGTGCAATGTAAATAAATGGTTATTAATTGTAACCTCAAACACAATGGGGTATATTTACTAGAATCTGAGTTCTGTGTAAGATTGGATGATTCCCGAAGCAACCAATCAGGTTCTATCTATTATCTTCTAAAAGGTGCTAAGTAAATAAGAAGCAGGATCTTATTGATTGCTATGGGCAACATCCCATCTTCAATGGAACTAAATTCACCCCTAATACATTAATATAATATACCATAACACTCAAATGTAATCCTGAATTGTAACATGAATTCCCTAACCTCACAATGGCCCTTATTCTGGTTGGTGCGGTCGAGCCGCATATGCGGCTCCGACCGCACCAGACGAATCCCCGCCTACAAGACGGATCGGCACGGCCGTCCGTACACGGACGGCTGCCGATCCGCATGAAAATGGCGGGGCGTACGCCTCCACCATGTTGGGAGCTGGCATTCGATGGTCGATGACCATCGAAGGCAGGGCCGCACGCTCCCCCCGCTCACGCAAGCTTAGAGCACACGGACAATCGTCCGTGTGAAAGCTTGTATTGGGGCGGGCAGCTGACATCCGGCGATGTCAGCTTTCCGCCCCCATCACTGGCGTCATAGCCTCATTACCATGCATACGCCCCGCGTTTGCATGGGAACGCCCATGAAACGCTGGGCGTATACATAGGGTAATGAGGCTATTAAGCCCCTCACACCCCTATACGCCCCCTTTGCGGCGTCTAAATTTTTTACTCGGCGAATTCCCCTGCACATGCGCAGAGTGACCTCTGCGCATGTGCAGAGTGTAAACATCGGCGGTACGGCCGCACGCGGGCCGTACCGCTCAGATCAAAATAAGGGCCATAGAATCCTACTACCCATAATGTGCCCATACACTTATTATTGGGCAGCATAATCGCATGATACATCGTATGCACTCATTTTGCATATGATGGATCGTATGTGATCCCAGCAAAGGCTGCAGGATCTGACAAATCCTTAGTGCAGCCCTTGTGATTTCCATCCCCGTTCTGATGCACACGGGACCGCGCGTCGGAATTGGAGGTTAGGCACATACGATTTGGCTCCTTTCATCCATTTTCTCGGGCTGATGTATCGGAAATAGGTGAAAGGAGCCCTAATCATATATGTGTATGGGCACATTTACACTAACATTCCAACTGTACCCTTTATCTGAACCCTAACCATAGTATCTTAACCAAATCAAAATCATGCCCTCCCTTTCCTTTCCCTAACAGTCAATCTAGAAAATTCCACCCTCAGTAGAGTCTAGGACATGAAAATGCAGACTCAGTCAGCCAGTGTGTGTATTTAAGACATTTGCACATTGTCTGATGTAATCCATTGCATGTATTTCCAATAAGCATTTTTTACAATCCTAGTTATTATTGTTATAATTATTGTTGTTGTTATTATTATTATTATTATTATTATTATTATTATTATTATTATTATTATTATTATTATCCTTTATTTACATGACGCCACAAAGGTTCCACAGCGCCTAACCAAACACAAATGAGCAAAAACAGATAACGAATTACAGTACAAGACAATTTGGGACAAGTACATGGTAAATATGGATAGTTGCATCAGGGGACAGGACACTGAAGCAATCATCAGGGTGGCATATATTTATATATTCTAAGAAAGGCACATGAGGAAAGAGGGCCCTGCTCGTGAGAGCTTACATTCTAAAGGGGAGTTCACCACAATATCTAAAATAAACAAAATACCTATCCAGGATATCTGTATTGTTCATCCCTCACTAGGATACTAACTGTAGTATACTGTATATCAGTTAATAGGTTTCTCTATTTATCATAGATTGGTCACTCTTGAATGCTACTTGCATTGTGTATACTGTAGGTCCTGAAAATGCCTGCTTTTGTGACCCTATTAGCTTACGGTAGTTGAGAAACCGTAACCTGGCACAGTACTCACTGCCAACATAATGCAATGTTTGTTTAAATCTGTCTTTAGTAATGATTTTATTTTGATCCCATGAAAATTAATTGATCTGTGCAGGGGTTTAGATGTATTATTGCTTTGTATTGTAAAAAATAAAATCCTACATCTGTAAGTGAATAAAATCTCCCTCTTATGTATAACGTGCTCTGGCTTTATTCCTAGGAATTTCTGCACAGTAGGAATGCACTATAAAAAGCTATATTGTCTGTGCATAGCTGGAATATCTCAAATTGTTGAACAACATATTTGACATTTTAGATAATAGAGCTTTGTCTTGCTGAAAGTGCAACAAACCATTTAAATAAATTACTGTCAATAAAAACATTGCATTTCACAAATTGAGTCATAATGGCAGCAAATATTCACTATTGATTTCACCATTGATTTGCTTGTTTATTATTTTGTAACGGGCTAAGTTACAGGTCAAATATTGGTCTAGGTCTATATTGCAGTATAAAAATAAAGAAGTCAGTATTTTCCCTGCACAGAAACAAAATAACTCACCCAAATCTAAATCTCTCTGCACATGTTACATCTGCCCCACCTGCAGTGCACATGGTTTTGTCCATTTGAGAAAGAATTTGCCTTTGCGAGTGAACCAGAATAAGGGCCAAAGTGCAGTGTGAAAGAATCATAGCTTAAAACCCAGTATATAAGTAGGGTTAAACCTGGATTCCCCTTGTTATAATGGGACTGCTCCGGATCCAGGTCGGAACAGGGATTGCGTTCCCGGGTCAGACCCGGATTAGGAAGTTTAAAGGGGTATTACAGGATAACAAAGGGTAAGTATGGGAAGGGCAGTGACTATAGAGAAGGTAGAGCTGAACTAGGTTGAGCTAAGGACAGTCTGAGGCATCCTGGTATAGGGCAGGAGCCTTCACTAGTGTGTGTGTTTGTGTATACATATATATATATACACATATATATATATATATATATATATATATATATATATATATATATATATTACTCCAATAAACAGAGGCACACAATCCAAAGAATTTTCACAGCAACTGTATTGAGCAAACGCACATCAAATGCGCTTTCAGGGGTGATCACACGTTTTTCTGTGGGCTGTCATCCTGAGGACGAGGGCTGTGACCCCTGAAAGCGCTAGATGTGCATTTGATGTGCGTTTGCTCAATACAGTTGCTGTGAAAATTCTTTGGATTGTGTGCCTCTGTTTATTGGAGTAATACTTATTGGAGTGGAGTGCACCGATCAATTTGCTAAGAACTATTGGAGTGCCGGCATATATGGAGATTTATATATATATATATATATACAAAAGAGATGGAGGAGGCGCACACAGTGAGTATGATATAACCACAATTTACTAAAAATATCAAGCTCACATACACTTAAGTTTGAAAACATGTCACCACGGACAACAGACCAGACCACCGGGCTTGCAGCGTCACTGTGCACACACACCGTCAACGCGTTTCGTCACTTGCGGACTTCGAAACGTGTTGACGGCGTGTGTGCACAGTGAATCTGGAAGCCCGGTTTTCTGGTCTGTTGTCCGTGGTGACATCGTGCTGCTGCTCCTTAACAAGAAAGAGAGTCGGCCTGCTGCTAGCCTGGATGCCGGTTATCGTTGGGAACACATTGGGGTTAATAGTACCATTCCAATGTATTTCCAAGCACCCAGGGTTCCTTTAAATTGGCCCGGCAGCTCTCAATCACCTGAATTCCACAGATGCATAGACACTAGAAAAATAAGTGAGAGCGCTCCATAGTGCAATATCATAAAGATGCTTTATTCTTTAAAAGATAATTTTTTTAGTAAAAGGCAGGTATAAAATGACATACCACAGCAGGCGGTTATAACCACCGCAAGACAATCGCATGTACACTGGTGTCTCAGACACAGTAGATGTTGGAGCGGTTACACTCATGCTTTCCCACTTCTTGACACATCAGATGGGCAGACTGCAATGCCAGGCACCAACGCGTTTCGTAGTCACGTACTTCGTCAGAGGGCTGCCCTCTGACGAAGTACATGACTACGAATCAATTAACAAATTATATAAAAAAATTAAATGTATTGTTAAAAGACATTGGACAACATCAAATGTCCTTGCATGTAAACAGTGTGTCCATCAGAACCCATGTGAGAGAGCAGTGGCAAGTATATCAACATGATGGTAGAATTCAACGCGTTTTGTCAATCATGACTTCATCAGGGGTGATAGTACAGAATCATTTGATTGAAAGGCTACAATTAGTAGTCAAAAACAAAGAGTTCTTTGTGAAATTGCACAGGTAAAATCCAAATAGCTGAGTTGGGAGTTCTTACATAGTATGATCCAATTGGTAGTACACAATAGAAATGAATGAGTTCCTTTATGTATGAAAAATAAATGAATCAGGAATCCTTTAGAACATTTGACTTGGTAGAGAGCTTGACGTACAGAGGTCAATGATCAGCAGTGCTTACATCAGGGCTCTCTGCACAAGAGAGATCATTGACCTTTGTACGTCAAAAAATTATCTAAAAAACATTTTTAAAATGTATTGCTAAAAGACATGGGACAACGTTAAAAGTCCTTGCATGTATACAGTATGTCCATCAGAACAACAGTACTTGGAGCCCTGATGTGAGCACTGCTGATTGACCTCTGCACATCACGCTCTCTACCGAGTCAAACGTTGTAGATTGTAGTTTAGTTGTAGGTGTAGTGTAGGTTGTAGATTATCGAATGGATTGCATAATCTCTGATTAGAGATCCATGCTGAATTAGGCCCAATTAGTTAATTCAGCAGCCACATAAGACCACAGAAAGGGTGATTATTGGCCTGCAGGGACATGCATCATTAATTATATAGTGTGTACACACTAGACCAGGGGTGTCCAAACTTTTTGCGAAAAGGGCCATATTTGGTGAGGTGAAAATGTGTGGGGGACGACCATTCAGCCTGACATTCTTTGAATCATTAATCACATCAGAATGGTCCCCCACTCTGCCCCCATTCACTTTATGTTTTCCAGCATGCCCCCATTCACTGTATATTCCCCAGCCTGCCCCTTCACTGTATATTCCCCTGCCTGCCCCCATTCACTGTATGTCCTCCACTCTGCCCCCTTTACATTATATTCCCCTGCCTGACCATCCTTATCTGTATGTCCCCAGCCTGCTCCTCCTTCACTGTATGCCCCCCATTCACTGTTTGTTCCCCATTTTGCACCCATTCACTCTGTCCCCCAGGGGCAAACGCAGGATTTTCAGAAGGGGGTTTCCAGAGAGGGGCGGAGCAAAGCACAGAGATGGACACTTAGGTGACCCAGTAAATGCCGGGTCAGTTAAAGTATTAGCAGTGTAGACCCCTAGGCATAGCAATGTATTGGGGCCCCTACCTATCCTCCAGCGGTAGGGGTGGGGAGTGCTATGAGCGGAAGCTTTGATGTCCCGCGGGTGGTAGGGGGTATTATATCAACCGCTCAGCATGTAGGGCCTGGATCAGTAATTTTTACTTTTAATGGAATTAAAAACTAGAGAATCCCACCTACCAAATGGTACTAGGGGATCAGAGTTCAGGAGGCAGAGCAATTTGCCAACAAGTATATAAATCTACATACCAGGAGTGTGGAGCTGGCGCAGTAACCAGCTGCTGGAAGGCTGATATCTCTGGTTCTGGGCACAGTAGAGACAAACTACTAGTGTGCATCAAAGGGGGAGAGTCCCAGCTTTTGGAATATTCCCTCAGAAAAACTCTAAGTCAGACAGAAACGGAAATATCTGACTGGGAAGAGCAATTAACAGGCTTGGATGGGGACCACTGCTTTGAAGTCAGATATCTCCGGTTCCCGAGGGCCGATTTTTAAAATTCTTGTACCCATGGAAAGAGGAGACCCTCAGCTTTCAGTCTAGGGTCCATAGATTCTTGGGGGGGGGGGGGTTCTGGGTACTCAGAAACCCCCCCTGCGTGCGCTACTGTGCCCCCCCCCTTCTCTGAATGCCAGGGGTTGGACGCACACTCACCCGAAAGCCGCCAAACACATCTCATTCTGGCAGCCGGCACCTCCTCACTGCTGCAGACAGCAAGGTAAAGGCATGCTCGCCGGGACCCCACCTTTAGTGTCCTGTGCTGTGCATCCTGCATCTGATGCTCCGCCCGCTTCTGGCTGGAGGCTGCGAGCCACTTGAAATGATGGCACAATTGGCCCCCGGGCCGGACTTTGGACATGCCTGCACTAGATGATATGCACAATAATATTGTCAATTATATTGTTAGCAAGCACATAGAGTTAAAAAAAGTTGTATAATGTGTAAGTACTTTTAGAGTTGCATAAGGAACATTACAATTGCAGTCACAATACCAAACGTGTTTCACCTGTTTTGTGTTTTTAAATTCTGGAACAGAAATGTACTAATGATAGTATCACTGTATTTCTATAAATTCACCACACTCATGTAGCTCAGAAATAATTAGAATGTAATAAATAGTAAAAATAGTTATTTGCCATTGGGTAAATACATTGTCATTGTGGGAGCATAATGCCCAGTATTATGTTTTTCATATAAATAAGAGGTCAATCAACTTGAGAGTTTATAACTGATATGGTGTGTGAATTCTGTGTTGATGTTTTATTCATGAGAACAGGTGGGATTGTAATGTATAGTTGAGAATAAGATTGCATGACCTCCCCCTCCCCCCCAAGCACCCACGGCCTATGTGGAAGCAAAGTGGCATAGACAGAACTTTATAGCCTCCAACGGTTCATCCCCAATGCTACCACAGAGACACCAATCTCCACATTGATTGTTCATTTTATGCCCCATAGTATGATCCTAGTTCATTTTATGCTGAATACAGTAATAGTGCACTAGTTCGTTTTATACCCAAAAAAGGTGTTCACATTACTGTGCCACCAGTTCATATTTTGCACCATTGTACCCAATAATCAATAGGATTGTAAATTCGCAGAACAGCTATCAGGTCTGAATAACCCCTGTAATGTGGTGCAAGTTCAGTAGCCATGCAGGATGCCGGCCGAACCGGAGGGTTTTTATCAACAAGACAAACCATGCTTGGAAATGATTGCCCCTTTAAAAAAAGTTTTAAAGTTTGTATGTAATCCCGCATGGCTGCTGCACTCGCAACCCAATACATCCAGGCCAGTATCTGTTTACATTCTGAATCTACTTCTTTCACATGGTACTCCAGTCCTCTCTCATTCTGCCCCACCCCCATATCCACCTCTTAGTACCCTTGACGTCTTTACTTACTCATCCAAGTGGCAAGTGGGCATGCAGGCGGCATCTGAGCAACTTGCAATGCTGCGAATTCGCAGCCTTGCGAGTCAACCAGAATAAGGACCTATGTGTATAGCTAGCACTGCACCTGTGGGTATTATGTGTATAAGCGGCACTGCTCTGCGAGCATTGTGTGGGTAAGCGGCGCTGCTACTGCATTGGTTATTAGGGGCAATATTGATATTCGATATGTCACCCATTCATACATAAAATGTATCCTTAATTTGTGTTCACAATAATAAATAATAAATAGTTCCCTTATTGATTTTTTGTGGAAAACAGTAATAGTGAAACAAACAGTTAATAAGATTTCGGTTATATATTAACAAAGAATATCTGTATTACACGTTATATATTTATATAAAAAATATGTCATGGTCAATATATTCATAAATGATTTTTCTTTTTTATATGGACCTTATTTATTATCTGCATATTTAATCAGATTTACTGTAATTAAATGTTAATCTATTCATTTACTAACACAACTCAGGAGACATTATCACTTTAGCCTGTAAAATAGCAGCTGTGGATATAAGTTGTGAAAAATTGAAATAAGCCCATGAGGAATGGAAGAAAAATATGACAGTATTCATATGAAAATCAATTACTAGCTCTCAGATAAGTGTGCTTGTTACATCAACATCAGAGCTACTGATGAGACAGCCATTCCTATCAGCAGTGCTGCTGCCCAAGCTTGCATTCTAAGTAGGCCTAGATATTTGCAAACTGTGTGGACTGTAATTTAAAACCAATACGCTCCCCAAAGTAACTTGCATAAGAAAGCACGCCAAGATAATCAATTTATACATTATAATGTATATATACGTAATATATAGACAGAGAGTGATCTATCGGATGTTTAACTATTGAAAGATGTTTGCATTTAAATATACTGCACTCTATTTTATGGCATCTTAAATAATCCCCTCCACCGGGTTTAGAGATTCCGTTAATCATGTCCGTTCATTCCAAGTATATCAGCACACATTCTTGGGCACATAGGGCCTTATTCTAGTTCACTCTTTCTGACAAAATCCTTCTTAGATGGACAAAACCATGTGCACTGCAGGTGGAGCAGATGTAACTTGTGCAGAGAGAATTAGATTTTGGGTGGGGTTTTACTTCAAAGTGAGATCTATATTGCAATGTAAAAACAAAGAAGCCAGTATTTACCCTGTATTTACCCTGCACAGAAACAAAATAACGCACCCAAATCTAATTCGCTCTGCACATTTTACATCTGCCCCACCTGCAGTGCACATGGTTTTGTCCATCTAAGAAGGATTTTGTCAGAAAGAGTGAACTAGAATAAGGCCCATAGTCACTCATGTAGCCATGAGAGAGAGAGAGTTGTATGTTTTCTTGTAGCATGCATATTTACATATATGCGCACTTATTCTTCTCCCCAGTGTTCCCTCCACGGTGGCGGGGAATGATGACATCAACACAATGTTGCACAGGCACGGCATGGAGAGTACTATATTTTTCAGGGAGTTAGGGAGATAACTAATATTTCACAGTCACCCTGACATTTAGGGAGATTGTTGAGTACTGTATGTTTCAGCAGGCAGTTCTGGACAATATGCACACCCCATCCAACAGAATATTTAAAAAATCCAGAGTGTGACCTCACTGCAAGGGATGTGACCTCATAGAATAAGCCTAACTTAAATTAAAGCTCGGTTTTGAAACCTAGATAATGGCCAGCACAGGAAATAAAAACTCCTGATCATGCCCCGTTCATTTTTTTTTTCATTTTTCTGTCTTCTAGTAATACACCTTACATATTATATCAAATACCATAATGCCCTGTGAGTCCCATCTCACAGTCCAGCAGCAGAGGTAGGTGTTTTGTTGCTTGCTGAAGTGTAAGCTGAGCAGTACCAGGCAGGAGCCATAATGTCTCTTATAGTAGGTGTTAGCGGGGCTCCTGGGATAGAAACTCTGCAGCAGGAGTGTCCAGAGCTCCATTAGAAGAGCTCCAGTGACAATTGGATCCAGTTGTGAACCAAACAGGTGCTACTGTACATGTGGGTGCTCCTTCAGGATTTCGAAGCTGGAGGCAGGCATCTGCATTGCCTGTGGGGTTTATGCCTCTGTGTCTGAGACAGACTGAGGCACCACAGGACTGACCAGACTTTATCTCCCAGATTACATGGTCATTGCAGGTTGGTCACAGGGATTCTGAGAAATGCACAGTAGTTTTAGTGCTGCTACCCCATACGACATACCACACTGCTAGGAGACAAGTTGGCGGTTGAGAGTTCTATGTTCCCCAAGTCCCCTAGCTCAGCTCACAACGATCCCAAACAGAAAGTGGCTGCAGGTGCCTGGTCCAATTACATGGCTTGCTCGGCCCTACTAGGTTTTCCAAATACCAACAATTTAAGTCTGCACAAACCGGTGGCAAGTAGACTGCCTGCTCTCTGAACAGTGGGCGTGGCATTTAGGGATGGGAGTACAGCCACTGTGGAAGGCCACCTTTACTACAACTTGGGGGCATGGCATTGTAGGAAGCCCAGCATTTGGATCATTTCAGGAGCATTCACAGGATTCCTGGAGTTGCTGAGTTGTTCCAGAGGCCCTGGCTGCACTGCTGGCTCCTTCTCGGAAGAAAACGTTATTTGGGCTAGTATTTTGGACAGATTCTGGCTCTACAGAAAAACCCAATTACAAACTGAGCATTGCCTAAGAATAGCATGCATTTATTTTGTTTGAAATTTGTTTTTATTAACCCTAAATGAAAATGTATGTGACTTGTAGTCATCAAATTATATATTATTATTATTTTTGTTGTTGTTGTTGTTGTTGTTGTTAGTAGTAGTATTTCATTTTTAAACCATATACACAGAATTATGGGAAATTTGTGACATTTTTTTTTATCCCAGGGAACAAATTAACAATAAATTCATGTTTAGAATTATAATTTTGGCATAGGTTAACCAAATTTAGAACATCAGAAGTAATTTATTGTCCATGACATATATACATTTAGGGGGTCACTCAGATCTTTTCGCAATAATGCGAGTTTGGCCCCGTCCCAATGGTTTGTGCATGTGCATGGTCTAATTTACACATGAGCAGCTTCCCTTTGTGAATGGCTTCGGCGATTTGCATAGTCACTGAGCCGTTTACATGGATCGAGTCGGGCCAGGGATGGACTGCGGCATGGACGGGGGTCTTCCATGGGAACGCCTAGCGTTTTATGGGCGTCCCCATGAAATTGCTGGGCGTTTCCATGGATATGTGGGCGGCCTGATGCCTTTCCCGGGTGCATCAGTTGACCGCCCTGTCTTCAGGCCGGCACACGCAAATAAAATCCTGCTGCGTAGACATGCAAGGAGATGTGTTTTTGCTACACATCCCCTCACATGTTAACGATGGAAATTGGTGGTGGCAGGGGGGGGTGGCCGTTCGTACTTTCAGCATCTCTGGTACTCGGTAAGATGCGATGTTCTCACCTTATCGAGCCAACCACAATCAGGACTTTAGTTACTTGCTATGATGTGTAGAATCTTGATGCTTTTTACCTTTTCTCTTAATCTTCTAAAACTTTTCAGTTTATATGAGCTTTTGGCCGGATTGTTCTTGTTTAAATAGGGATCTAGCCTTTGTGCTTTATTTGCTGCATCAGAAGCATAGCATACAGTGACACTTACAGGGAAGCTACATACTGGTTTCCTAAACTGAGATTTATTAGCTGCGAAAACATGCATAAACACTGTCATAATTAGATCCAATCTGCTGCTTCAGACAGTAACTTCCTTCTCTCTGCCTGGAGTCACGCTATAGTTACACAGTCATTCTATAGCTAGCATTTTAATGATAACATCTGCTTGGGGTTCACTTTTATTTAAGTGAAGCCAAATTCATGATTAATCAGAATGTAAAGATTATAATAATAAAAAATATATATACAGTATATATATATATATATATATACTTTTTTTTCTTTTAGAAAGTCTGTGCAGTTGTAAATATAAGTGATATTATGTTGCAAATGGAATATGCTATTGACGTGTTACAGAAGTAATTTTATACTTAATAATTTGACCTCCAGTAGTCATACAGCAAAGTGTTTCAGATTATGAGCAATAATGTATAAGCCTTAAAAAGAGTGTGACTTAAAGATTTATAGAACTAGGCTGTTTTGCATTAAATATTTTGGGCGAGTAATAGAGCAATTCAATTGTAGCTCTGTTCAGGCGCATCCAGCTGCCAGCATCGTAACTACAGCTCGTAAGTCCACTAAATGTCACCCGTTTGAGCGCTCAGACAAGACTTTTTGTGGCACACCCATCATTTGGTCAGTTTACAGTAGCTGCTGTTACATGACTAAACCTGACCTTAATTAATGTAATCAATGTAAAAACAAACCTCAATTGCATACTGCCCGCAATCTACTGTCACTTTAGATGGGAGATCACGTACAATATGACAATTGAATATGGCCCTTTGTGTTTATACCTCATGAATTCAAGTTCTTACACTTGGTCACTTCCTAATTCCAGTATATGAAGCTTTGTGAATTGTGTATTCATCAAAACATAGAAAATATTTGACATGCATATAACATTAGCTATGAAAATAAAACAATGATAACTATATCGCGACGGAAACCCTGTCCGTCTCCGCCTCAGGGAGACGGACAGGGTTAGGGGAGGTTAGGGGGGGGGTGCGGGCAGGCGGCGGGGACCCCGGGTTACTGCCGACAAGCCGGCGGTGACCCGGGGGAGCGGCTGGAAGCGGCGTCGGAAGGGAACGCGTGCGCCTCTCGTGCACGCGCGTCCCCTTCTCGCCAACGATATGGCGCTGGTGGGGGATGACGGCTGGCGTCTCCAGGGCCATCCCCTGCCAGGATGGGAAGTACTCCATCTGTAGTCAAATTGCTGTACACTTTTGCAAATGACTATAGTATATGTAAAAAAAAGGGTTGTCCTAATACTAAAACTGGAATATAGATACTTTGGGTTTGTAATCTATGCATATTGATGCAAAATGCCATAATTTTGCCTTCCAAATTAATTTTTAACAAAGTAGTTTTGAAGGCTTAAAATGCAAAATCATTGGGAATTTCTGGGGATTACAAACCCCTAAGTCACTTTTGGTTTATGTAAAACTGCTGCCATTCTAGGTGGGTAGTTGGAAAGTTGGCAAGGCCCTAAAGGCATTTTCCTCAAAATATCGTCTCCATGGAGACGCATAAGCCAATCACAGAATCAGCATCTGTAGCGCTACAGAGGCTCTTAGCTGCACCAGAGATAGACGGCTAACCCTGCTGTCAGTGCGGACGTAGCGGGCTATGCAGAAGGGAGACCATCGCTGGATCCTGGATTGGTAAGTATGTTGGTGTAAAAGTGAGGTGTGTTTATGTGTATGTAATAAAGTTATACTTCTCTGTGTGTATGTTTTCTTTTAACATTCTTTTAACAGGTGGACTACAAGTCCCAGCGGGCCCATTAATGCCCCGCATGCTAGGACTTGTGGTTCTCCAAGTCCCAGCATGTGGGGGAGGTCTGCTGGTACTTGTAGTTCTCCTGCATAAAGCAATGTTACGAATGTGAGATTTTACCCTATCAGGCCGGCGTCCACTGGGCACGGATGCCGGTGAAAGCCCCGGGCTTCAGCCCTGGACGGGTGAAGCCTGGGGGGGGGGGCCTTTATTGGGGGAGGGGCACTCCTCCATGTACCCCGTCCAAGGCTGACCAGCCACGGTTCTCATGTTTTGGCCGTGGGAAATTATGTAAAAAGTGTCCCCCGGCTGTGGCATGACACCGCGGGCTGTTGGAGCCCGGTGCTAGTTTCAAAATACGGGGGACCCCCAGATTTTTTGTCCCCCGTATCTTTGAAAACAGGAGCAGTCCAAGAGTACGGGGCTGGTTTCAGAAATACCCCTATGCTTTTTGTCCCCCGTATTTTTGGAACCAGGTCCGGCTCAGTGAGTCCGGGACTGGTTATGCTCAGGAGGGGGGACATCACGCCTTTTTTTTTTTGTACACAAAATCGCACATTACCTCAAATTTGTACATTTTCATGCCTATAATTCGCACATTTTCATGCCTAAAATTCCCACATTATCACACTTAATCACACTTTTCTTTCCGGAACACGCACCTCATTAAATATGCGAATCCGTGGCAAAAATGCGATTTAAAAAAAGTACCATAATGGGCGATTTTGAAATTGCGAAAAACTCTCATTCTATTAAATGTCACCCTACATTTCAACATGCGGTCCTCCAGCCTTGTAGAACTTTACATCCCAGCATGCCTTGCCACAGTTCATTAATAACATGTACAGAGTGATGCATGCTGGGAGAAATACATATGTTGTATCCCTCACACACGCTGCAGAAAGAAACCCATAGGCTTCTATGGAGTAACGCCAGAAATCAGAGCCTTGGGTGTGGAGGTTTATTGCTTTCTAAAATGCAGTAAAAACTCAGATAACTGGGTTTTTATGGCATTTCTGCCTCAGTCAAATATGAGATGTATTGGAAGGCAAATAAAAATAGTATTCAATCACAAACCTAAGAATTTACATAAACCAACTTAAATCAGCATAATAATGCACATACTGTAAACAGAAACAATACAATAACATTTAGGGAAGTCCTTAAACTACATAGGGGAGGTAACCAGAATTCAGGGGTGAAATTAGATGGAGAAAATTACAGCCTATGGATATGAATCTATAAACACATAGATTCATTATTAAATAAATGTCATCAAAGATGGAACACTTTGCTGACACACTTACACTGAAATACTGCGTTACTTTCTAGAAAGAATAATTAACAGAAAATGTAGCTTAACTAGTAATTTATTCCAACTGAAAGTCTGATAATTACTCATTACCAGAAATAATGAAGTGTTGAAACCTCTAAAAATGTGCAGTAAACCTCTTTATAATAACATTAGTTATGATGCATGGATTCATGCCGATGGATGTTGGTAGAATTATGGAAGAAAATAAAAATGCTAACGTTTTATTTTAACAATGTAATTTGACATCTCAATGCTTCTGGGCTTGAAAATAGTTATTCATTTGCAATTGAATTTGTGTCCTCTGAGGAAATGTACCCCGAAATGAGCATATGTTAGCTTTTCAGGATTTCTGTTCTAACATTTAAAATGTAAAACAATAAAGCTATTAATAAAAGCATAATACAAAGTTTCACATGGAAATAAGCATGTTCTACTTAATGTACTGCTGAGTAGGGAGAGGGTTAGGCTGCAGGAGGCGGGGGATAGGGTTAGGCTGCTGGAGTGGAGGCGTGATTTGGGATTAGGATTCCAATACTCCTAAAAATAATGCATTTGTATTTTAACCACAGGGATGCCGCTGTCCTGATTGTGACTGTGATGATTGTCATCATCTGGATATTGTACCCATCCTGCTTTAAAACATCTTCTTTCTAGTTTGTACATACTGTATGAATGCAGAGCCGGCCTTATCCAATCTGATGCCCTAGGCAAGATTTTTGTTGGTGCCCCCATCCCCCCCCCCCCCCCCCCGATTTCCCAGCACACATGCGAATGGATGTTTAGCGTAAACATCCATTCGCAGCCTTGCGCGTGGAGGCGAATTCATCCGATGGTGCCTCCCCCAAAACATTGAGTTTGCATCTATCTGCTGTAGTGCTGGTTTGTGTCCCAGGACCTAGGACTTATATGGAATACTTTTGCTGTATTGGACCTTTATCAGGGCACACAGCATTACTGACTTATATCTGGATGGCTAAGTGCGGTGATGTTTAATTTGCCATTGCCTCCATTTCCTCTAATAATGTCACTACCACTCTCACACTGACACATCACTCACCTCCAGATACTGCTGCTGATATGTATGCACTACCTGACATACATACGTGCACTGCCTCATCACATATATACTTCTTTCACATACTACATAATACAACCACTGCCACACATGCATGCATACAAACACTATTTCTTTCATATACATAAATAAATCCACTACCTTACTGCTGGTAGGCCTGGCGCTTTGCAGCTGCATTACTAAATACTACTGCCATCCTTCTAACGCATGATGCTGCTGCTTCCGGCACCAGAAAATTTCCTTTGCTGCAGTTGCATACGGGTATGGGTAAAATCCGGAATCGGATAAGACACCGGAATGCCGGACTGGACATCAAACTCTGCATTCCGGAGCTTGTAGTATCCGGTCCGGGGGTGTCGTGTCCGGGGGTGCTCCATCTGATGAGGCTGCTCTCGCACCTGTCACCTGGGAGAGGAGAGGGGGGAGAATACAGCCTCACCGCATGGTCCGGGGGTGTAATAAAAACTGGAACGGTCCAGACCACACGGGGAGGCTGTAATCTCCCCTTCCCCATGTCCCTGGTGTGAGCAATCACAGGCATCCCCCCGGACAAGACACCCCCCGCATGGGACACCCCTCGGACCAGACACTATAAGCTCCGGAATGCAGAGTTTGATGTCTGGTCCGGCGTTCCGGTGTCTATAGCTCTATAGTACCGGCGCTGGCCGACCGGGCGGTCCTGCTGCGGGAAGCTGCTGCTGGGGACCCCTGTGACAGGGCTGCTGTCCTCCGCATCTGCAGCTCCCATCCCGGCTCCACCCCAATACATCCTGCCCCGCCGTACGCCCGCACTCATCCTGCCGTCCGTTACCTCCGCGGCCGCCGCTGCACTGCAGTTTCACCTGCCTGTGAGTCCCTGGCAGGCATTTGAACCCCCACTGCCGGTGCTGCCCCTAGGCATAGGCTGATGCCCTAGGCAGTTGCCTAGTATGCCTATGCCTAGGGCCGGCTCTGTATGAATGCTAAAGAAGTACACAGGGTGAACATAATTTATATTCCCTGTTGTAAGGTTTGATTTTTCTAATAGAGCAATACTGTCCTGTAGCTAAGCTTCACCACGTGTAAGCACAGGGCCAGTGGACTGTCACCAGGAGCATTGCTTGTGCAGAGTTCCTTTACCATTTGGCAGAACCTTTTTCACTGTATGTGCAATGCAGAAGCATAGGAAACACCCATCCGTATGCATCCTGTTAAAACATTTGATGGCTCATACCAAATCATTTTTAACAGATAAATTGCTGGTCTTTGTTTTCACTATACTGCTTTGTGCCTGCTGTATTATACGCTATGATGCCCCAATGAAGAGGCAGGCTTAAGGGTTTATTTACTAAAACTCCATAAACACAGGGCAATTTTGCTTAGCGATGTTTGCTAAGAGATGTAATTTAGGCGATTGCCCATGTGGTTATATTGCCCATACACACATGGTTATGTGTGTATGGGCAATCTGTGCTAACTCAGTCTTATTTATGCACATGTTTGGCGATCTATCTAAATCTTGACTGCACGTGCTAAAGTTCTGAGCGATGCACCACTGGCACACCACCTTCTAGCAGCAAACTCCCCCCCATTACTCGAAATACACAGATCAGACGGAGACAATACTGGCGCTAATAATGTGAATATTACTTCCCTTCAAAGGTACAGTTTTCCACACTTGTCCTCAATTGGATTTAAGTGGATCCTCACCAATTAGATTGTTCACGGTGGTATAAACATGTAAAAGAGATATATGAACAACAATAGTGAAGTATGTCCAAATAGTTCCTTATTTTTCTTTCTTTAACCAAAACAATTCTTCACCCATGTGCCTGGGTCTAAAAAGTTTGTGCCGGTTAACCCTTTGCCAAGATAGAAGGTTTGTGTACCAAACTCGCATAAACGTGGGTATAGAAAAGCCTATCAAGGTATCTTTAAAAGGCCAATATGCAATTCTCCCTGTGTGAAGTCTGTGCTTCCAGAGCCCTGCAGGAAATGGGGTGCGTACCCAAACTCACTCATAAACGAGGATGTATATTCCTATCAAGGTATCTTTTTTGGAGGCCAGACGATGGATATTTTTCACACAAGAATTTCTTTAATATAAACTCCTCCAAAACAGGATACAAACAAAACAATGAAAGGTAGTGAGGACATATACAGTGGATTCCAGATTTCAGATGGGCAGATGTTTAACAGCAAAGAAAATTTACAACCTGGAATAAGGTCCGGACTTGTATCCCAGGTGTATCTTGCTTCAAGCCACAGTCTGTTTATCTGGATCCAAGGTTATCCTCCTTCTCTGCTCTCCTACGCGTTTCGACCCTTCCTGGGTCTTTTTCAAGGTGTGCAGAGTGCTGTATGGCATGGGTTTATATACCATATAGACAGGAATTTACTTTACTTCCTGTTTCCTGTTTGTCAATTTTGGTGTTTCACTAATACATTTTTATACACTTGTAAACATGCATAATATACACAATAACATTGTAAGGAGTCGACTGATTCCATATAAGGGACTTGTACAAGATATTTTTATTCAATCTATCATAGAGTTTCGTTTTTAATGGAGTACAAACTCCATATTGCGGTGTGCGTTCCACCTGAACACTTCCGCGTTCCACCTGTACTCAGTTCCTCCTGAAACTGAGTTTCCGGCGGATGTAAGATGTGGAACGCAAACCCAGAAGTCCTTGCGCTCCACACATAGAAGCGGACGTTACGCTCGTCATTCTATATGGATGTGGAGTGCATATTTGCGTTCCACCTGTTCAAATGGGGAAACCACTTGATATTGTGCAAACGGGCATTTAAAAGTGCAAATAGGCAATGATAAAGTGCAAAAATTATTGCTCCTGACAGCGGTATCACATATTTACAATGTATAACAACCAATTTACATATTCATTAATAACAATCAATTCATTGATAAAAGTTGATCAATAAAATATAATCAATAAAATATCGGATAAAACACTTCCATTAAAAGTATTGAATACCTGAGAAAAAATACAAAAGTACAAAAATATGACAATACAATTGTAAAATAGCATTATAAAAATGCACTGTTAAAATACATGGATGAATTAGAGGGTCCACAGGTACTGAAAAAGAAGAAAAAAAGATGGGTTGACTGTATAACATGGACAATATCAGTTTTACAAGAACCACTTTAATTCCCCCCATTACTCACCTGTCCAGTCATACACGGGCACTCCTTGCCACCACTGCCGGGCACTTGTCGCCGCCACTGCCGGGCACTCCCTGCCGTGGCTGCCGGCTGCCACCGATCAGTCCCCTCCACTGCCTTCCGTTGCCGCTGAGCACTCCCCCAGAAGTTTGGGCCGCTCTGGAGCACTCATGTGTCCCCTGGACACATGAGCACCCGAACACCCGAGCGCTCCTGACTCCTCTGAGTGGCCCCGAACTTTCCAGAGTGGCCACTCAGGGCAGATGCTTCTGGCTGCAGCACTACCTGCAGAAGGTAGTGGCTGCAGCTTGAGTGGTGGGTTGTCCTGCAACAGTAAAACCCACTACTTAAGGGTTAATTAATAGAAACAATCAACACATTAAATATTGCTACATAAAATATATACTGTATATATACAATGAACATGGGTTATTAGATTATTGTTAGTAGAAATAGGCTGTTTAGTGGATGCAATTAGTACAATGGCTCCAGTTGTTAGGTGCAAATAGTAGGTAACAGATTAATGACAGTATGGTTAGTTCCATTATTCACCAGGATATTAGTAGAGAGAAGTGGTTACCACTATCAGCGAGATATGGTCATTGGGTCTTCAGTATGTTGGTCGACGAGCATTGGGTCGACACCATTAGGTCAACATGGGGGTATGTTGACTGTTTTTTGAGCCGACGTGTATATACAGGCGGTATTTCATGCATGGTTGGAGAATAAAATAGTGTGCCGAACACAGCGAGGCACCATGCCCGAAGCATTGTGAGTAGGGTGGCCAATCCCGGGATCAGGATTGGTAGAATCCCGGGATTTGGCCCCCAAAATGCCAGGATTTCAGGATTAGACTGCGCATGCGCAGTCTAATGCCAGGCAGCATCTGAGCGGGTACTCAGCAGCTGCCTGGCTTCTCCTGTCCCAGGCAGTGCGGCTCTGTGCAGCGTGACTACGTCAGAGGTCATGCTGCGCAGGCCGCACAGGCTGCCTATATCCTGTCTCTGGCTCACCAACAGATCAGACCTCCCACCCGCCCAGTAGTGGACCAGGCTGACCAGCAGACAAGCCCGCTCACCCACCAGTGGACCAGCCTACACACCAGGTGACCAGCTCGGGCTCCATCAACCCAGCTCGCCCGCCCAAGTAAATATGCGGGACGGCCGAGGCGGGTTTTTTATATTAGGGAAGCCAATCCCGGGATCCTGGGAATCCCAGGATTGGGCATTTTTCAATCTCAAATTCTGGGATTGAAAAAATGCCCTGGGATTGGCATCCCTAATTGCGAGCGATGCAAACTGGAAACTATGTTCATGGTGACTGTGTCAGCATTCAGATAAAAAAAACAGTGAAAAACCCCATGTCGACCTAGACCAGTGATTTTCAACCTTTTTACCTTTTGGAACACTAAATAAGATTTTAAAATTGCCAAGGCACACCTTGAGATCCCCACAAGGCAAATCACATTGGCCCCCACAGGAAAAAACCTATTGGCCCCATATAAAAAACAATCCCCACAGGTAACAAAAATAAAATACATTGGCACTACATGAAAAGAAGAGACCAGTAAATAACAGTTGAACTGGTGGGGGCTGTAAACTGGTTTGGGCACACCTGACAACTGCTCAAGGCACACTAGTGTGCCACGGCACAGTGGTTGAAAAACACTGACCTAGACACTGTCGACCTAATGCTTGTGTCGACCTATTGACCTGTTGACCTAAACCCATTTCGACCTAGACCCATGTTGACCTTGTCCCATGTTGACCTAGAACCATGTCAACCTTTGCCCATGTTGACCTAACAGTGTTGACCTAATGCTTGTCCACCAACATACTGTGGACCCAACTATCCCAACCCCTA
The DNA here is from genome assembly GCF_055691185.1 of Crinia signifera. NCBI lineage: Eukaryota > Metazoa > Chordata > Amphibia > Anura > Myobatrachidae > Crinia > Crinia signifera. The sequence goes on from NC_139218.1 coordinate 256,196,782, forward strand.
TCAGCATGGATGAGAGTTTATAATATTTGTATTGCAAGTCTCTCAGATAACAATACTTACATTCACCTTGATAATGTTCCTCACATTTAATATGACTCCCGGCTCGTTAGCACTTCCAATCACCTTATCTGAAGTCCTGTCTACAGGGTGCAATAAGCGGTGCAGATGTCGCCAACACAGTAGCAATAGGTCCCAAACGCTAACGTGTTTCTTCGTCTGTTTCTTTCACTCTCTGAGGAAGCCACTGACCAGAAAAAGGTGGAGAAACACGTTAGATTAGAAAATGTGTCACTGTTACTTCTGTTATGACTCTATATGAAACTGAGAATAACTCTTTGTTTTCCCTGTATCGCATCACCCTTCCTATGAAAAGGTCATTGTGTTATATTCTTGCCCAGCAAAGTGCTTACATTTTGTCACTCCCATTGGTTTATAAACTATTGCAATTAGTGGATATATTTTGCTACAGTAATAAACAGAAGGCCAGATACTAATAAGTATGCCTGTTAGCAAAATATTTAATTGATAAATTCAGATGACCCATTGCGTTCACTGGAAAAACATTTTTTATCTAAAGCAATTTTTCTCGTTATAAATGGGTGGATCCAGGTGCATGAATTTAGCAGTGAAAGTACTGTAGCTACCGTACACATGTGATGAAACAAAAAATCTAATCTAGCTACATTCCCGTAACCAGTAAACTTTTTTTTTATTGAATGTGGCATTGCCACAGTAAAGCCGCTGATTCTGCATCCAAATGCAAAACAGGATTTTGTTTTTATGAACTTCAAGAGGCACAGACATTTAGGCAGGTGTTTCCAGTGAAATGAATATCTACAGAGCCATTTTAGGCCTGCAAAATTACATTCCCTGAAGTGGCCATAATTGGTTGCCAGCCATTATTTTCAAGGGAACACTTTTGTGCCATTCCCATTAATATTAAAAAGGAAAGTGCCTTTATATGGACACCTAAACAACATAATCACTGAAATGCAGAAATGTTGTTTATTGAAAGAAGACCTTACAAATTCAGTATCTTAGAAATAAATGGAACATTTTGAATTCAATCAATGAGGTGGCTGGAAAGTCATTTGGCAGATTTTCAAGTGTTTTTTTTTTTTTTTTCATTTATTTATTTTTACCATTGACAGCATGCACATTCAAGAATGTCAAAATACAAATGTGAGCTAGTATTGATGCATGCAGACTTTGAAGAGTAGATTCATAAACAAAAAGGAGTTTATGCCTCCGATGTGCAAATTACCTATTTTTATGACTTCCTATACCATTAAACTAAATCACTTATTTACATATTATTGCTATTTAAATGAGTGCAAGCTCATAGTCAGTTTTCATGCAGGCTCTAAATGGATTCACAATATGTAGCCAGGTAGTTGGGCTTCATATTGTTACAGTGAAAAGTGGGCCATTTTTCTCTTTTATCACCTCCTGCTAAAAATGAGCAAAATGATGTAGTACATTTCCATAAACTCTGACATTGAATACGTTTGGCAGGGAATATCAAATGCTGTTCTAAAAGGTGAAGATAAGTTTTACCGTGGAAAAGTCCCTTTTTGGAGTGTATCAATGGTTCAGCAACACAATTACCTTTTTTTTTATTTTATTGCTTTTATATCTAATACATTGTATATGAATAGATCTGATACAATGGTCAAATTTACTCAGTGGAAGAGTCTGCACAATTTTGAACACAATGGGGCAATATTCAATCCCGGATTCCAACTGTCGGAAAACATCCCAACAGTCGGAATCCTGACCGTTTTCGCTCAGCTTGATTTTAACTCGACAGGAATAATTTACTGTTCTGTGTGTCGAGTGTCGAAAAGTTGGCATGTCTGCGAATATAGCGGATTGATGAAAAACTGACATGAATTCGACAATCTGCGGCCATTTTCGACAAAACAGATCTGATGTCGGAAACTGCAGCATTGAATAGGCGGCCGCCAATTCCCGGAAATAGAGGCCAAGATTGAATACCCCCCAATGGCTGATTGAGAAGAATTGAATAAGAATTTAACAGCAGCATTGAATAGGCAGTGACCGCTATTTCCGGAAATATTGGCCGAGATTGATTACCCTCCAATGGCTGATTGAGAAAAATATTTTGCATAACAATTTTAAAAATGTTACTAATCTCTACCTTTTTCCTATCTGTTGTAGGAATTGATAAGAATGGCCAGTTTAACCCTTTGAGTACCAACATCTCTGTAAGAGATGTGCAAAATATCCCCTAAAAATGCCAGCATCACTTACATTTGTTATATAAAGAAAAAGAAAAAAATGTTGTGTAAATATAAATATTTCCTATACAAGGTAAACATTAAAGGTCATTACGATAAGTAAAAATGTTTGCTTGCCAATTTTCACACCTGTTTTGACAAATACACTTAGCACTCAAAGGGTTAAGACTATAATTTTAAATAATTTAATAAAAAAAAATTGTAGATGTACACTGCTAATAACGTTAATATTATTGTAGGCTATTAAAATTTGTATTTATTGAAACATTACACTAATTGCAGTAATATTGTAAAAACAAGATCATTATATTGCCGCACCTGTCACACAACTCAGGATGATAACTGATCTTCCAATTACAGAAACTTTCTACACAACAGCCGTTATAAATCCCATCATTAAACCACAGTATTTGCTGGCACATCCATACAATAAAATGATGCAAAATCATTTTCTAAATGTCACCACTACTTTAGCATTGTATTTTGAAAGACAATATCTTTCCACAGCTCCTAATAACAAACTAAATATGCTCGAATACCATTTTTTATAGAAACCATGTAAACAGAATGCGGTAATCTTGTCTAAATAGTTTGTATTTCCTATTTCAAAAGAGAAGAGCTTTAACTTACTGGCAAAGGCTCCTTCTTGTGCTTTGGCTTACTATCATCAGAATCAGAATCCGCTTTATTGGCCAGGTATACTTGCATATACTAGGATTTTGATTTGGATTGCCATTTAGGTAACAGTTAAAACAGTGACAGTACAGATATACCTTGTACATAACAAATACAGGTATATGCTCGATATGCCCTAGGGATTTTAGACGCAGGGAACATATGAGCTGCACAGCACCTAGGCAGCCATCAGTGGTGCCACTGGTCATTGCAACAGCCAGGTAGGTAACAATATAAGCAGAGACAGTACAGTTATCACACAGGGAACGCCTCATGAATTGTAAAAGGAAAAAAAAAGAAACATTAATCTTAGCTGCTTTGAAAGACTCTTATTCAATTGGCCTTTAAGTGCTAGGGGTTGTATTTAAAGGCCCCCATACACTTATGCAATTTGTTCTGATTTCACTTGATTCCAGGGACGTGCGGTGAGGTAAATGGCTGAGGAGAACCTGGCAAGTACCAGAGCCAGATTTGCACACAATATATGAGCCCAGGGGAACATGCCAGCATTATACACATGTGCAGCAGTATACACTGCTGGAGATTCAATGAGTTTTGATAAGAGGTGTGCAGAAAAGGTCGCCAGGTGAGGCACTGCCTCACCTGCCATAGACTTTTTACTCCAGAGTTTTGACTATAAAAATGATTTGCATAATAAAAATAAGATACACTGTGTATCTTAAAAATAAGAATCACTGCTTTTAATAATTATGCGGGTGAGGTTATGCAGGGGCTGGCTGGCAGCTTTCAGTCTGGGGGCAAATGGTACGAAGTAGCCCATGGATTTTCTACTAGCCCATTACGCATATCTATCTTACTGTCCTCTCCATAGCTGTCTCATATGGGGGGTATTCAATCTGTGCCAATATTTCCTGACTGGGGAAATATCAAATATAACAAATATTTGCGAACCCTGCAAACTGCAAAAATGTATACTATAATGCCAATTACACATAATGCCACACATGTAATGCCCTTTAACATAATGCCACACACACTATAATGCACATTAAACATAATGCCACACACCATAATGCCCTTTAACATAATGGGCCTTATTCTAGTTTCAGTTTTTCTGACACAATCCTTCTTAGATGGACAAACCATGTGCACTGCAGGGGGGTAGATGTCACTTGTGCAGAGAAAATTAGATTTGGGTGGGGTTTTACTTCAAAGTGAGATCTATATTGCAGTGTAAAAATAAAGCAGTCGGTATTTGCCCTGCACAGAAACAAAATACCTCACCCAAATCTAATTCTCTGCACATTTTACATCTGCCCCCCTGCAGTGCACATGGTTTTGTCCATCTAAATAAGATTTTGTCAGAAAGAGTGAACTAGAATAAGGCCCATTGCTACACACCATTATGTCCTTTAACATAATGCCACACACCATAATGGCCCATTACACATAATGCCACACACCGTAATGCCCATTACATATAATGACACAAATCATAATGCCTATTACATATTATGCCACATAAGTTCCACTTTCCTACATGTTCGTTGCCATGAGGGATTACATGCTCATTGCCAGGGGGACATTACATGCTTATTGATAGTGGAAATGACATGCTTGTTGCTATGGAGGGTTACATGCTATTTACTAGGGGGATTTACTGTATATGGTTTTGTCATGGGCAAGGGGGGTTTGCATGCTTGTTACCAAGGGGACTTACATGCTTGTTACCAAGGCGACTTACATGCTTGTTGCTAAGGGGACTTACTTGCTCATTGCCAAGGGATTTTACATGCTTGCTTGTTGCCAAGGGAACTTGCTCTTTGCCAAGGGGGTTCCTTTCAAACAGCATGCCAGTGTTAGTGGAATCCACACTTCTGGGTAGCGCTGGGTGAGCTGCGCTCCTCCAACAGACACTAGAGGTATGGCAGTACCTCTGGGCCCTCTGCGGGCTGAGGTCCATTTTGAATGCCCCCCCCTGTAGAAAAAGCCTATAAAATAATAAGGTAGATTATGAATTATCTGGACCAAACTATCTATCCATTCACCTCCTACGCTGCTGCCGCTGCTGTCTGCAGACAGCAGCGCAGGCTGTCTGTGCCCCCCTCCACCCCCTGTCCAACCTGCGGACGCTGCTGTCCGAAGGTTGCATGTCTGCCATTAATGTAAATGGGAGCCACCCTCTACCCAGGGCCTAGCCGTGTTCTACCCAGGTCAGGACCTGGGTAGAAGTCCCGTGTAAAGGGACATGGCGTGTCCCATTTACACCGCCGCTGACCAGGGTCTGACCTGCCAAAGACCCAAGGTTTTGCGGCGGTGTAAAAGGGGTATAACAGGCGAGCTTGCGGCCAGTGAACATTCCAGGTTCACGACTGTCATGACATCCCGACAATCGTGACCCGGAATTGAATACCCCCCTAATGCTGTTTTCAGACCCCCAAACAGGCTTTGACCAGGTATTTTAAAATGTTTCTAAAATCGGGTCTGCCACCTTTCATGCCGCTTGTCTTAAAACAGAATTTCAGTGCAGTTTTTGTTCTTAAACGGTATTTCAATGCAGTTTTTGTTCCTTCACAACACTGATCCCGTTTTAACCCATAGAAAAGAGTGAATAAAAAAAAAAAGGGTCTGAAACGGGTAGGACCCTGCTTTATTACCGTTTAGAAATACCAGTTCAATAGAACCAGTAAATTCACTCTGCACCTTTCAGACTGCACAAATTACCGTTTTAAAATGGTAAAAAAACCTGCTAAATAATGGGTAAAAAGTGCGGTCTGAAAGGGGCATTAGTGTAATTGTTTTCGACTTTTGTATTTAGTCATATTAGTCTGTATATATTAATGGTTTTTCTCAGATCATGCCATCATATAATTGGGAATAAGCCATTCTGCAGAGACTGATTTCTGCAAATACTATTTGAAAAAAGTGCCATGTCCATGACCTGTTGATGTATAATGAAATATCACCAATAAACTGCAATGGAACACCACCCCCTACTGACCAATTATCATATAATTATGGTATAATATTTCTTTAAACTATGTAATATAAAATAAAAGGTGTATACCTACATATTCCAATTAGATTGTCCCTTTCTAAGTTTATACAAACATGAATTTCAACATTTCCATTCTTAAGTAACCATGTACATTAAACAAATAACCTTGTCCATCCATGTCCATGCAATTATGCTAATTCTTATAGATTATTCATATCTGTAAAAGTGCAACTGCTGGGAATATTTGATCAATTAACCAAGACTACATAGCCACTTATAAGATGTAGAATGTATTTAAAATGAAAATGTATCTGCAAACACAAAGTAAATTGTAGACAAAGCATTGTATGAATGTATAAAATAAATTCCAGAAATACTATACATATGTAGAGTGTCAAAGTATTTTGTTGTTTTGCAGTTAGAGATAAAAACAAGAAGTATGCAAGCTTAACGTTAATAGTCAATGCCACTAAACTAAGTTCATGTGAATATGGGTATAATTATAGTTCGAATGCGACTGCATTGACTTTTTCTCAATTCAGTCCCTCGGAGATTTTAATATTTCATGGGTTATTTTATATTGATGGATAGGCTTCATTTTTCTCTGACTTCTCAGCAATAATGATTTAGCAATCCTGCCATTTTTCTAGAAATGTAGCGTAATCTTTGAGACAGCTAAATCCGGTGCCAAATCCTTACACAAGAAAGATAAATCAAAAACACTTTTTTTTTTAAATGTTGCATGTGATAAAAAACACCAGCTAACAGGTTCCATAGCTTTATACCAAGAAAATTATTTTACTTTACTTTGTGGATTATACATAAATTATTATTTTTTTATTTCCTTAAAACAAACTATTGCATGGTACTTTACGGTGTTCTAATATACAGTATATCCTAACTTACACAATATAATAAAAACAAAGCGTAAAAAACAATTAAATGAACCCTGGGTAAATGCAGTGGGCTATGATTGCAGCCATTGGTGAGTTCCTGGCTAGTCTGCCTAATTTTGTAAAGGGAAATCATTAAAAAGGAAAAAAACATATTGGTTTTGCCTTTTAAATTATTTCCCCTTCAAAACAAAGCTTGCTGGGTAGTCGCCAATGTCTGCAAGTTGCGGCCTATCACATTTATCTCACATTTGGTGGAAATGCCCTTTGAGAGAAAAAATGTATCAATGTTCGATGTCTCTGCATTGATGTAGTGATCATCAATCCTATAGGACAGAGGATCACACCCTGACAGCAGGGCCGTCTTAACGCATGGGCTTGATGAACTCTTGCCCAAGGGCCCCATAATCCTAGGGCCCAAGCCTTCTACCCCAGGTGATTGGAAAGCCGTCCCCCACGAGACAGTTTGCTGGTGGGCCTGGCCCTTAGACCGCAGGACAAGCCGGTCCCACAGCCCCCTGGGCCGGTATGGCCAGATCCATAGTACCTCACTGTCACACTTGCCTGCCTGACTCACTCCTGCTGCTGGTGGAAGCTGCTCCGTCCAGCGGGCACTTCTGGGCGGGTGGAGAGAGAGCGGGCAATGCATCAGCAGGCGTCAGATTGTGAGAGCAGTGGCCTGCAGCAGGCGACCAATGGGAAGCAGTCCCCCCTCCCTCCCCCGCCTCCCTGACAGCAACTACGCCTAGATGGCTGTGCAAACCAGCAGGAGACCTACGGGAGTGTGTCAGTGCATGTACGTATGAATGAGAGCAACAGTGCATATATAAATGAGTGCATAAGTGCATGTATGTATGTATGTATGTATGTATGTATGTTTGTATGATTGCGGCAATGCATGTATGTATGTATGTATGTATGTACAAAGCAATAACAAAGTGTCTTCCTGTCTGGATTCATATAAGAATGATACCTGTAGCCAAGTAGAATAGGAAGGAGTCATTGGCAGTTATTGCAGATGCCTAGAATCTCGCACTGTAACACTGAATATCAATTATAAAAATATTATTTTTAGAATCAGTTTAAAGCCTACCGTACATAAGGAAAAATACCAGAATAGTTTCTCTGCATGTTGCACTGTACTTTTCTTGCTGTACCATTTTTTATTGTCTACATGTAAATGATTCATTGTATACTAAAAATTTCTAAGAACTACACATTTTATATTAACTAAATAAGAAGACATGTATTTGATATATAGTTATTGATAGGTTTTGCTATTTCATATTTACCTAATAAATTTAAATTAAGTAACTCATCTAGTTACTGCATTTCATATTCTGTAAATGCTTTTATTACAGAAACTACTGACCCCATACAGTACACCTGGTATCCTGGCTGATCATAGAATGACTCAAGATAGACAGTCTTACGGTCAAACACTAATGTTCGACAGTCAAAAGGTCGACAGGGTCAAAAGGTCGACAGTCAAAAGGTCAACAGGGTTTAAAGGGCGACAGACAATAGGTCAACAGGGTCTAAAGGTCGTCAGTCAAAAGGTCGACATGGTTTAAAGGTCAACAGGTAATAGGTGACATGGTCAAAAGGTCGACATGGTCAAAATGTCGACATATAAAAGGTCGACATGAAAAAGGTGGGCATGCATTTTTTTACTATTTTTTTTTGCCGACATCTGCCGACAGGCGGTATTTCATGCCCTACCATCCACTAGGGCGTGGAGGGAGAATAAAATACTGTGCCGAGCACAGCAAGAAACCGAGCCATGCAAGGGGATGCGGTACACTTAGACAATGTCCATGTCGACCTATGTCAACACAGACACCCTAAAAACACCCAAAACTCACGTTGACCTTTTTCCATGTCGACCTTTTGGATGTCAACCTTTTTACCATGTTGACCTTTTTATGTTGACCTTTTAACCATGTGGACCTTTTACCTGTCGACCTTTTGACCCTGTCAATCTTTTGACTGTCGACATTTGGACCCTGTCGACCTTTTCAATGTCAACCTTTAGACCCTGTCGACCTTGTGACCGTCGACCATTAGTGGTCGGCCTTATGATTGTAGACCTAGACACTGTAGATGTTTTATACCATAACCAGTACACCTACACACTGTCATTCTCACTGTCTGTAACAAACTAGTCCCCACTCATGATCTTTTTATTCCCTGCATCTCCTAGCCATCACTGAAACCTGGATCATCTGATCTTACACTACATATAGGGGGTTATTCTAGTTCACTCTTTATGACAAAATCCTTCTTAAATGGACAAAACCATGTGTGCTGCAGGGGGGCAGTTGTAAAATGTGCAGTGAGAATTAGATGTGGGTGAGTTATTTTGTTTCTGTGCAGGGTAAATACTGGCTGCATTATTTTTACACTGCAATATACATCTCACTTTGAAGTAAAACCCCACCCAAATCTAATTCTCTCTGCACATGTTACATCTGCCCCACCTGCAGTGCACATGGTTTTGTCCATCTAAGAAGGATTTTGTCAGAAAGAGTGAACTAGAATAACCCCCATACTGCTGCCCTATCAGCTTGGGACCTCACATTCTCATACCCTTCAAACCCTGGGGTCACCATGGTGGTGCAGTTGGGGTCTTCTTACCTTCTAGGTACTCCTACAAACTCATACCCCCAGAACTGTCCCTTAAATTCTCTACATTTGAGGTCCATACTGAACACTTCTTCCAACCTGCTTCGATTTCTTGTCCCAATTTATGTGGCATCTCACTACCAATGTATTATAAGCCTAATTCTTACAAACCCAATGGAATTGCACAGCTGTAATTCCATACAATAATGAATTAGGCTCCATATCTGGAAAAAGCTATGACTGAGGTGCAGCTCACAATCTTCTTTTGCTCAATTTGTGCAGAATTCACCTGAATTCTGGCTAGGGGGTAGGAGCATGAATGAATTTCATTATGAACGTTTATTTAAAACATTTTCGACACAATTTTATTTGAATGATATAAATGATTTAATAAACTTAATTTAAACATGGTGGCAGATATATCGGCCCATTGATGATTGGATCATTGTAAGTTTACATTTTCCCAATGGCTGCTCTTCCCTGCAGTAATCTGGTGTACACTGGGAAGGTATAGGCTGCTTTTTACTCTTCCCCAGTGGCTGCAGCTCTTTGCCATCACGGGGTGGGTGGTGCTGCCAAGCTGCCTGATCAGCAGTGATTGGCTGCAGGAAAGACACTAGTAGAGGGAACCAGGATGCAGAGGTGCCAGAGAACATAGGGAGTCCAGTAATAGCGTGAAAGCTCTTAGTTTTTCAGAAATTATTAAAGTTAGATTTTGTGCTTTATAGTACTACTTCAGGAGAAAACTTATAATAACAGTTCTACCTTTCACTCATGGTTAATTTGTCAGATATTAGGCTAAACCGAGTGCATTTTAATGAAAATGGCCAATCTAATTCGGAAGTGTGCAATTTTGATCCTAGGTTTTTCTGTTTACACAGTGTACCTCTTCAGATATATACTTTTTGGCTACAGTATCTCTCTTTAAACGTGCATCTTGAGGACCGCTGTTTGGAACATCTAGCCAACCCAATGTATTACGTATACATCATAAATAAGGTCTGGTATGTAAAATGTTTAGGGACATATTTATCACATTGGATGGAATATAAAAAATTCTACCCAATCCACACTCGTAAACTTAAACACATTGGGGTAAATTTACTAAGAATACGAATAAAACTAAGTCTAGTCATATTCGTATTCTTAATACAACCAGAATCGGACGTATTTTATGCAAACTACGATTCGTAAATAGGGCTGATTTACTAATCTGCCAGACTGTATTTACTGATCCATGTTTTGCCAATGACATAGACGGGTGTATTCGTCCATTTCATATTCATATTTAGTGGCCGTATATACAGCCGCTAATCCAAATATGAGTCGACAGCCTGCATGGATCAGTCAGAGCCATGCAGGCTGCAGTGTGTAAAAAATAGAAAATAAAAATAATTTGAAAAAAATGGCATGGGGTCCCCCCCACGGCCGTCACCTGCCCCGGGCTCAAAGAGCCGGTCCTGGTTTTGGAAATTCACTGGGCAAAACAACCAGAACCAGGCTCAAGGACAGGTCCTGGTTCCCAAAATACGGGGAAAGTTATATAGTTACACAGAAAAACAAATTCTTGTTCTTAATGGTGGAGAATTGTTATCTAAAAAAACTCGGAAAGCAAGAAAAAGACCATAGTGCTATACTGTCTTAGCATTGGGTATGATTTATTTTCACACAAATCCACTCACATTTAAGCAAGATTAATGCGCATATCAAAAAATATTTTTTTCCTCCGACCAAGATCAGCCCTTTCATTCCTAAAGGAGCTTGATAGAAACATAGTGCAATATTGTATGGTAAAAAAAAAATCACACTGAATTTATTGGATACACTCACAATTTCAAGTAAAAACAAGCTTATAACCCATTGGGATGTATTAACATCTTGTCTGCCAAAGCGGGGGAGCACTAACTCCCCCCTCCGGTGATGTCCCCTCCTGGAGATAGCGCATCAGTTTACACTGATGCACTGTCTCCTGTCCCCCGGCCGGCTGCACTGGGCATGTGCGGGATCTCGCTACTCACACGAGATCCCCAGCGCAGCTCAGAGCTAACAGCAGGGACAGCGCTGTCCCTGCTGTTTAGATATGGCTTTGCCAGCCTGCTGCTGGCGAAGCCAAAACCAGCATTGGGCGGAATGGTCAGCGATGCTGACTGTTCATACATTCGGCCTGCTATCATATAGATAGCACCCCTATCATTTACCGCATGCTGGCTCCATCATACATGAGGATGAAGCGGTATCAGTGCACATAACATGCACTGATGCCCCTTCTCCCCCATATTGAATGGTCATACATCTGCCCCAGAAATTACATTTAAATATCCTATACATGTAAAACATTTTTTTTCTTTCCTTCACCTGCTACTGGCTACATACAGTAATTTGGCCCTTTTGATTGCAGAATTATTGTTCTGTAAATTGATTATAAAGAGGTGGATTTTCTATTTTTAACTTTAAGTGTTCACATACACCAGTGTTTGTGTAAGGCTTCTCGGTGCAGTAAGAAAATCTTCAACCTACTACCCCCTTCCACAACTCCACACTGCAACCATTACCCATTTTTTCAGCCACTCAAGTAAAATTGTAGAGAGGCATTGTCATAGAAGATTTGCAGCTGCCCCCTGCATTAAGTACAAGGATGTCATCCTAATAAATATCCTTAATTTTGTGATAGGCAGAAACATCAGCACTTTCTCATCGCCCTAGGCAGCTGTCTAATGGTAGCGACGGCCATTATATACACTACAGATTTACTGCATTTCAAAGCAACACAGCAAAACCACCATAAATTCATAGTTCGTTTTAGTAGATAAAACCCTGAGCTTACATATGTCATAAAATTAGAGCAAGGTCAAATTTTCTACTCTAAACTGGTTATGCTTCCTGATATTGATCTTTGGAGCCTCACATCACCTTCATAGGCAAAACTTCCATCCCCAGAATGCAAAAAGCTGCTACTGCCTTCCATGAACCTTCTACATGAACTAACTATGAGCAGATTTGCTTTACTTACTCAAACCAGGATTACAGTATATTTTATCACCTTTATCACTGTAATATTACCAGTTTATAAACTCTACCTTGCCCATACTACAGTTTTGTTTCCAAAGCATAGACTTATCATTACTTAATCTACTTCTTAGATTAGTTACATTACTGCATAACATAGTTGCCTACCCTCCTGCATTCTGCAGGAGACTCCCTGAAATATCAGCAATCTCCCTCTCTCCCTCATTAGTCTAGCAATCTCCCTCATTTCACCTAGCCTACATTACACTGTTACATTTTTGGGGAAAAAAGGATTGAGAGAGAGAGGCATATACATTGATTCATCTGCACCATTTCCCAGGACTTTACCAAGTATAGTAGCTCTTACGAACTGCTTTGGGGCTCATCTACATTTGAATATAAGTCATTTTAAAAGGTTCCTCTCAGATGTAGCAGTGCACAGCCACGCTTCTAGGTGCCACGTTCACAATCTCTTTTCACAATCTCTCCATATATGGAACTAGACACGCCCTTTGGATGGAGCAGAACACGCCCCCTCAATGGGGGCGCTTTGCAAAATTCTATTACCAACTATAATCTCCCTGAAACTCATTTTCAAAAGTAGGCAAGTATGCTGCATAACTGAATAAATTAATGTTTTGTTTACACGGTATGAAGATGCCGCTTATACAAGCAGAGGTACAGAACCTGTCTGTGGGACAAACTATGTATTCAATTTTCTCTTTCTTGCAGCTGCTGTCTCCCTTTCAATTTCCATTGCCCTAAAATCATACAGTAATTTCCTCCAATTTCAGTTTTAAATATGCTGATTCTCAGTAAAAGAACTGAGAAAAGCTATTACAGATGCTTTCAATGTTAATGTCACTAACAACATATCACACAGTTTATCTGGCATGACAACAAGGCTATGATGTGAGGATCCCTCATCAACTATACAGAAATAATCTGCCCTTTTTATTGAGATGATCAAATAGCATCTGCCATAGTACAAAGTAAACAAAAACACTGCCCTGGCTTGCCTTGACTAAACACATGTCCTAAAGGGAAAATGAACACTTCTTTGCAGGACCAGATGAACAATGGTGCAGATGGAACTGTCACTCTAGGCAGCAACATATAAAAATGCACCCATCATCATGACAATGTAGACAAAGGGTGGTATTAAATGCTTTTGACAGAGATCTATGATGGTGAGCAGCACCATCACAGTATTCAACTGCCTCCCCTTCACTCGCCGTTTCCACCTGGTTCTTTTCAGCGAGGTGGAAATGGGAAGTTGCCCATTAAAACGGCGGGCTTGCCACAAAATGCAGTGGACTTGCTGCATTTGTGGCAAACCTCGCAATTGAAAGGGATACTCGCCGTCCTCTGCTAAGATTCCAGGTAAACATTGAATTCAGCAAGGGGGCTGGACAGCAGGGAAGGCTTTTCCTTGCCAAAAATAAGCCATCCTTGCCAAACCCCCCTTGTACAAACCCCCCTCGCAGCGGAATTGAATACACCTCAAAGCTGACACTTGTGTCTGCACATGCGCCGATGCAAAACCACGCTCTCCTGTGTGAACACGCATGGGAGTGAATAAACCAGAATATCCCCCATAATCTTTAAATACATTTTTGGAACCCTTTGTGTACATATAATAAGCTTTGCTGAGTAATATAGAAATTAAAACCAAAACGGGCAGAACACTGAGGATTGCCTTTAGTCAGCCTTTTGCTTTGGGGATTTAACAACAATTAAACTTTTTTTTACGTAACTGTAGTTTGTGTCCAACTATATAATTGATTGCTGCAACTTGCAATGCTTGCACAGTATTTAGCTGAAACAGTATTTAGCAAATACCTTCCCTTCTGAAGTTTAGTCTATTTTTATCCAAGGTTTAAAATAACTAATTATATGTTTAGCCATAATTCACTTTCATAATCCTAGGACTAAGCCACAGTCTACATAATTTTTGGAAATGACAGATGCCAAAATGGATCAATCAATCTACTTTGAACAACCTGTTTTGAAATCTGCACCCTATAATTGCCTCTGAATTACACGCTTTAGTCTTTTTGATGCTCTATATTGTGTTATACATTTAAAGATGGGAAGCATGACTCTTTTTAATAAAGTTCATATTTGTAATCAGTTTTTATCAAATAATGTCTAGAAGTTTTTATTTCATAACATAATTCAGGACATTTTTAAAAACATTTTTGAATCTGTATGCAATGTAGGGATTAAAAAAAAAAAAAAGAAAATTCCAACTTTAGAACTAAAAAATGGATTGCACTCAAATTAGTAAGGATCAGCGACAATGCCGAAAATCTATTGTATGAATTGAATATTCTAAGTAACCAGTCTCAGCAATGATGCCTGTCAGTGAGCATTTTTTTTTTACTTTCAGCTACAGTAAGTGCTCTTTGCATATAATATGTCCTGATGTTTTCATATCCTGGCTTCTATATGTGTTCTAGTTATTGGCAGAACTTGCCCCTTTATAAACAAAGCATTAGGTTAAAAAGTTTATTTCTAGACAAAAGTTATAAATATTTGATTTGACAAAGTTTTGCTGTGAAATATTATGGTTTTGATTTTCTTAGGTTATCTCCTATTCTGGTTCTCTATAAATGATTCATATGATGGAGAAAAGTTGTACCGGAAAATGCCATTTAAGAAAGCCTCACTGAAAAGCGCAAAGGATATTTACAATTTTTTAAGCTATTTTATGATTTGAAAAGAGAAATCCACCTTTAGAAAAAAACTTTATGACCAGCAAATAAGCTAAAATTTGACTTTTACACAAAGGTTGTTATTTGCCATTTGAGACATATCTTGCCTGCTGATTATAGTAGTTCCTCTCCTAGATTCATAAATATAGAAAACTTGTTTAGCACAGCGTTTCACAATTTCTATCCTCAATGCACCCTAAGAGCCGTATTCAAAATTTTGCTCAACTGTCAGCCACTAGAGGGCGTCCAATGGAGCTATTCAAATGTAGCGCTATTCGGGCAAGTCGGCTGCTGGCACTGGCATTTCAGCTTGCACGCCCCCTGAATACTTAAGTGCAGATGTTTACATGCAAATGACAGATATACTAATTATGCCACCTGTGCTCAAGCACTGATATCTTTCAAACCTGGATTGTTAGGGTGCCTTGATGATCCAGTTTGTAAAACACTGATTTAGCCCATTAAGGGATGGCAGGTGCACCTAAATATATAATTTTCCATCATTGCTGTTTTACAGTATAAACTAGAGTATATTACAGAACTTGGCATAGAAAGTATAAAATATCGAACAATCTATTAATATCTTCTATACTTTAAGGGCAATTTACTTTATTTGATATTTTTGCAACTACTAATTTATGTTTCATGTGTCTATCTTCCATTGTCTGTCCTCATTGTAACCATGCAGCCCCACACCACCAATAGTGTCACTAAATTTCATATCAGCTTTAATATGTGGGGTTTATCATGTTTCTGCCCTACAATAACCAAACACACTTTCCCAACTAGCAACAACATTTACTATTCCCCTTCTTCAAGTCTCAGTTACTCCCCACACCTCTTAGAGCATAAGTATAACAGAACAGGGTCATGTTAACCCTTTGTTTGATGTCATTGTAATGGTGCCCACACACTAGGGCGATATTGCATATAATCTTTCGATTTCTACTGCATCTGTGTGATAAAAGGAAGGATTGTATGCACGCGGAATGTGTCAACTGACGCAATGCATGAGCCTGCCGGTCCATTGTTGCATCGAGGTTTTTAACCACATACTATCGCTCGTAATGCTATCATGAGTGGTGGGTGGCAGGAGCATTGGTGGGGGGGGGGGGGGCAGTTTCAGTGAGAGGGTGGCAGGAGTGCTGGCGGTGGGCTGCACTGTGAAGGACTGTGCAGGAGGGCTAGCGTGTAGCGGTGGTCAGCGGCGGGCAGTGGAATTTAAAAAAAAAAACATTTTGTTTCTGAGAGCTCTCTCAGCCAATCAGTGGCCACCTGAATGTGAGGCCTCTGATTGGCTGAGAGCTCTTTCAGTCAAGCTGAGGGCTGCCCAGTGTTTTAAATTGTTTTTTCAAATTCTGACGCCTACCGCTGAATACTGCCATCCGTCAGCCCCCCTGCACAGTGCTCCACTACATTGATGCCTGCTGCCAGCCCACTCAACACCACTCAACATGGCATTGTTAGTGGCATGCAACATGCGGAGCTGGAAAAAAGAACTTTGGCACCATAATAAGCGTTCGGATGCGATAGGACATGTTCCATCGCATCAAATCGCATATGTGTATGGGTACCATTAGTAATTTATTTTCAGTGCTGCATACATTTTTAAATAAAGAATATTATAAAAAAACAACCAATATGTTTACAAAGTATATTGATATCATAGTTTTAGTTATATGTTTTCTATTGGTATTTTCAGTTGTTTAATTTTTTATCTATTTCAGCTAATAGGAATATCAAAGTGTGATAGGACCTTGTTTAATTTTTCGGTACTTATTTCCTAGCACGGCGCCCACGATTCCATCATACGGCAATATTGCGGCATGCAATGCGATTTTTAATTGTACAAGCACACAGATGGGTGCTTACAATGTGATTCCATCATTTAGTGTCACCCCCAGTGTCAACGCCACCCCCACTATCAACGCCAACCCGAAGCGCGTCGAGCGCAGCAAGCGCCACGAGGGGTGGCGGTACGCATCCACTAAGCCATGCTTCGCTGCGCTCGCCACACTATCTATAATCAACTCCATGCCGGCGTGGATAGTGGGGGTATGAAAAGGTCAGAGGACACGTACCACTGCGCTCGCCACGCTTCGGGATGCCGTGGATACTGGGGGTTAAATCTCATTGTAAGCACCCATCACATCTCATGGCATGGGTGCTTGTACAATGAAATATCGCATCGCATGCCATTTGTTGGCATGCAATCCTATGCGATATTTAATTGTACAAGCACTTCTGTGCATTTAACATGGAGATCGCATCGCACAGCACTAATAACGGTACGCAATGCCATGCGATGGGCGCCGTGCTAGGTAACAAGTACCAATTTTTCAAGAAAAATAACTAGGAATAACTTTAAAATCATGGATCCAAAGTCATTGTACAGATGCGTATTGCTTATTACAGTATTTTTATGTGAACATAAAAACCAGTAGTGCATTTTGCATTATAATTGATGAACTACAGAAAAAGTCGATATCAAACCTTTTGATATTAGATTTGAATTTATAGAGTCCAAGTTCATTTTAATTTTTATATTATGTTTTTTGGATATTTGAATTATACTGTATGCAGTAACATATTTAATATTAATTTGAATGATGAATAATCAACCAGACATTCAAAGCTATTAAGGCATGCAAATTACAGGAACTCATTTCAATTTGTGTCATCAAAGTTGTAAATAGTGGGAGATAAACATACATCAAGCTTAATAGCGTTTTCTCCAATTAGCCTAATATTGCAGACTATGATATGACAGTAAAGAAAAAAAATTGTAAGAATTCTTCGCTGACATAAATGTGATGATATAAAAATAACTTTTAAGATTTTATTGTGGCTGTTTCATTCCAAGCTCTCTTTTTTTTTGCAAATAAATTAGTACCATTGCCCAAATGTGGCATCTTGGTACAATGGGGCAGCCTTAACAAGAGATAAATGCAAGGGTGCTAAAGAGAGATATATGCCCACCCAATCACCTCCTAACTGCCATGTTACAGGCTGTGTTTCAAAAAAGTCAGTAAGGAGCTGGACTTTTATCTCTCTTTATCACCCTTGCGTTTATCTCTTGTTAAGGCTCACATCTACCCATTGTGTGAATAGTACAGAAAATGTTGGGTTCTCTTGGTACTTTTTAATTGAAAACACAAACATTACAAAACTGTGACCCATTAGTGAAGAATGATTCACAGATAAATATTTGTGTCCAATGCAGTGGTTCCCAATTGCAGTCTTCAAGGAAATCCAACAATACAGGTGTTATGGCTATCCATGTTTGTGCACAAATTAACTAGGGTACTAATTAAGTCACCTTTAGCTAACCATGAATAGCCTAAAAACCTGGACTGTTAGGTGCTTTGAGGACTGTCTTTGGGAACCAGTATTCTTGAACCATTTATTTGAGGCAAAATATAAAAAATAAAATGTATTGTAGAAAAATATTGATAGCAAATATATACAATATATTACAGTTCCGCAAGCTGAGAAGATAATGTCAACCTATCTCTTAATGCTTACATTACTTGATCTTACCTTATACACAATAAGTTGTACATATGAACTTTGCTTCTGTGTTATAAACCACTGACATTATGTCAGTGTAAGCATTGGGAATGTTGGTATATTAACAGTGTGAACATGTCAACAGCCTCCTGAATGTTAACAATCAGTAATGACTGCATGTCCTATGATGGCCATGCTGAATGTGGTTTCCAGCCTGTCTCAATTATGATCCTTATTACAGATGATTTAACTTGTTTAACAGTGACTCTAGAATGAGTTTGTCAAAATTCTCAAACTTTTTTGAATTCACTGGAAGTTCTTAAACTAGTGCTGTGTACACACGGGGGAGCTATATTGCTCAGCCATATATTGCTGAGCAATATATGGCTGAGCATATATTGCTCAGTTTCTACTTTACATCAGCGACCAGAGATGGTCGCTGATGAAAAAGAAACTGCCGGGGGGAGCCCGGCAGTGGTAATCAGCTGGTCGCAGGAGCATGTTCCTGCGACCAGCGATCACCACAGGGGCAAAAACAGGAGCGCGCACCCGGCGATATATCGCCGGTGCACACTCCCATTGCGGGCAATATGGTCGCTCAGCGACCATATTTCCCGCGATTTTGCACTAAATCGCCCCCGTGTGTACGCACCTTTAGACCATGTTTTTAATGTGAATGGTGTAAGTGCTTCACATGATATTATGCCTTCCATTCCATTCCCATCTATGTCAGCCTTTGTTTTCCCAAGGAACAGACTTGGGCAGCTCATATTTTAAACAAGTGACATCTGCTTTGTAACAGACACAAAAATTGATGACACATGTTCACTTTTGCCACCCTATGGAAATGGCCAAAACTTTCCTCAATGCAGTTGATGCTCAGCAGAAACTGGCTCACTGAATAGAGTATATAAAAAAAAAAGCGTTATAAAAAAATCCTTCGATAAAACCTACACTGCTTAATTAACATACCTGTTTGCCCTTCACATAGTTATAATAATTCTGACATGAAACAGGACATCTGGCATACTGTCACTTTACTCCCCCAATACCCATTTATTTTGCCACACCGATTTCTATAAATTATATAAAAAAACTGGTCTACATTATACAATGTGAATGGCACTGTTCATTTTAATAATCACTTACCTGGTTCCATTCTCTTCCCTAATCATGTCTGATGGTGATGGTTAATGTGTTTTATTTTTATTGTTTTTTGAATTTACTGTACTGTATGTGATTGCCAGCTTTGATTTTTTGGCTCTTAACCCTTTGAGTGCCAACATCTCTGTGAGAGATGTGCAAAATATCTATTAAAAATACCAAAATCGCTCACATTTGTTATATGAATTTAAAAAATGATGTGTAAAAAAAAAAGATTATATTTCTTATATAAGGTAAACATCACGGGTCATTATGATGAATAAAAAGGTCTGCTTGGCAATCTTCACACCTATTTCGACAAATTCATTTGGCACTCAAAGCGTTAATAAACTGTTATTCAATTATATAAAAAAAAAAAAACATGCTGCCAACAACAAATATTTGCCGTTTGAAATGTTTTCTGGGGAAAATGCAATTAAGTATAAATGAAAGCACCTGTTAATTTTGAAGATAGTTATTTAATATTACTAAGCAGCAACATGTCACTGAAATATAGGAATACTGTGCGTTTATTTTGATTTACAAACAAACATCTTATTATACATTTGCTCTAAATCTTTTTACATTCTGGAAAGTTTTAGACTTTTACAAAGTTATAAAGTTTCATAGTTTCAGCCTGTATTGTAGCTTTAACTAAGCCTAGTATTATTTTTATGTTTTTAGATGAAAGAGAAGATGTTCAAAGGAAAACATTCACGAAATGGATAAATGCTCAGTTTGCAAAGGTAGGTTGTACTTTTGATTTTTTTTCCTCAGTATCGATTAATTCATAGCACAACTTAATGTTAGTTTTGAAAAAATATGATGGATAAGGTAATATTCTTACAAGTTAATACTTGTTATAAATAATTCTACTTGTTATTAATAATTATTTTACAGGCTACTCTGCAGTCCTGTTTTTATGTTAACCTTATACAGTATATATCACTATTTGATAGAATAAAACATGTATCTTTTAGTCACTGATTAAGGGCTGTGTTGTATACTACAGCATAGGTTCTCAAACTCGGTCCTCAGGACCCCTCACAGTGCATTTTTTGCAGGTCTCCTCAAAGAATCAAGTGAAATAATTAGGTCCACCTGTGGATCTTTCAAAATGTGTCAGTCGGTAATGAGTGCACCTGTTGGATGACCTGGAAAATGTGAACTGTGTGGGGTCTAACGGACCAAATTTGTTCACTCTTCTTTGAAACATTTTGGACAGTGTTACATCTTCTGCATAAGCTGTTATTTATTTTATGCAGTCGTTTGTTTTAATGAATAAAATTATACCAATTACTTTTACATTTGCATGCTTAGATTTATGATTTAGCAGTACCGGGACAATAACACATATATCTCCAACAGAATAATCATATTTATATTTCATAGAATGTTCAGTCAAGACTGTAAATGATGCTGTGAAATTAAGGTGTTAAATTATAACCAGGAAACCTATTTTAATTTTTATGTATTTTTCTTAGAAAATTCTTTATACTATTTTTGCATGATCTCAAAAATATGAATTGCTAACTTGAGAATATAGACATTTGATTTACTGTAACATCACTGGCTCTGCATCTTTGTATGAATTCATCATTCCACATAAATCATGTCTGCAAGTAAGCAAGTCTGCAAAGCTGTCAATCACTTTGCTGGCTTAAGGAAGCACCTGCCACCTCCTGGCAAGCAGGCAGCAGGGACTGCCATAGAAGGGGGAACAGATTTATTTAGGTATATATGCTCTAGATACTGTATTTCATTTGTTATTCAGCTCTAGAATATACAGTCTATGACATGCTGTAGAAATAAACAATGATATTCCATGCTGATTAAATGCTGTATTTAATAAACGTGATAAAAAATATCATGTCCCACAAATATTTGCCCACACCCCCTAACCTTGTAACTAGCTGTGCCACCTTTAGCAGCAACAATTGCAACCAAACACTTCTATAACTGGAGATCAGTCTTCCATTTTTCTGTAGAGGAAATTTGTCCCGTTCTTTGTTCAATTCAGCCACATTTGAGGGCTTTCAAGAATGAACTGACTGTTTAAGGTCCTACTAAAATATTTAAATTGGATACAAGTCTGAACCTTGACCAGGCCTTCTGATGAGTTATTCAGATTTAGACTTGCTCTTGTGTTTTTGACAGCACACGAGCTTTAGCTCATAGTCTGATGACCAAATAGTCACCTTTTTAGATTTTTCAGTTTTATCAATTATGGAATGTTGCCCAATTTCTGAAGCAGCAAAGTATCCCCACTCCATCACACTACTATCATCATGTTTGACTGTTGGTATAGTGCTCATATTGTGGCATTGTTTGTAAGCTTAATGGAACCCATGGAATGGGACCCATGTCTCCAAAAATGTCAATTTTTCACTTATCATTTCATAGAACTTTAGCCCAAAAGGCTTGTAGATTGTGGATATGTTGATATATATGTTTTTGCCAAATGTGAGATACGCGTATATGTTCCTTTTGGTGTGCAGTGGTTTTTATCTACCCCTTGGATACCGTTCTTCTATAGTATCTTTGCAACAGTGGGATTATGAATGATGCCATTAAATAATACAAGCGAGCCTTGCAGTTCCTGATGTTTGCCTGGGTTCTGTTGTGACTTCATGGATGAGTTATAGTTGCGCTCTTGGAGGATTTTTGGTAGTCTGTTTATTCTTGAAAATTTTCTTAGCTGTTACTAGCTTTCTCCATTTGAATATAATGGCTCTCTATGTGGTTCCTCATAGTAACAGAACATTAGCAATTTATTGGAAGCTTGCGAGCAGGGTCCTCCTACTTTTATGTTGGTTTGTTACTAGACCAATTGTTTTATCACTGTTTTCTATTGTAAAGTGCAACAAAATTTGTAGTGCTATATAAGAAACTTTAAATATATAAACATTTTCTTTACAGTTTATTTACAGTTTCATATATAGCGCAGCAGATTTCTTTATGCTTTACAATTGTAGACAGTGATAGAACAAACTAGGTAACAGCAGACAGACTTGAAAGTAGGAGAGCCCTGCTGCAAGCTTACAATCTATAGGGACATAGGAGGGAAACTTAATTAGAAAATTAGAAATGGGCCAAATTTAAATGGACTTGTGACCCTTTCTATTTTAATAATTGTCTATCTCACTTCTTTTGGAATATTTTTTTTTTTATTGTGGTATATGCAGCTCATTGAGACCTTGCAACTAACTTCACATTGCTGAAAATGTTGTGTTTTAGTGTCTCTTCCAGATGCATTCCACTACATTGTTGCTGCATATATCAACATATATTGTGTAACAACAATGCAAATAAAGTCGAGCATGCCACACTTGTTTGCATCACTGCCCTGTCCCGTGGAAGTTAATGGGAGGTGGGTGTATGCATGATCCAGCACCCATTCAATTCAATGGCATAGCAGGAGCATTCCAGCTTTGCTGCAACATAGCACCAAGGATGTAACAGGACACATCTGTAGATGCAACAGGGCTAGCAGCTCTCAAACTTGATTGTGTCTATTATAATTGAACCTACAGTTTTCCGTTTCATTTGTTTCATTGGTTGAATGAGTAACTAATGAGAAGTTGATATTTAACCCAAGACCTAATGGTATCACATAACTTGTTTCCTTCAGTAAATAAAATAATCATTTAAAAAACTGTATTTTGTGTTAACTGAGATTGTGTTAGGGCCCCCACCCAATAGGGCAAAGTATTGCATGCGGTACCTCGCATGCAATACCCCGCCAACTCACTCGGCATCTGCCAGGCAGGATCGCATATGATACATTATTTGTGGTCCTTTTGCATACAATGTATCTTATGCATTTCTAGCAAGGGCTATGGCCTGTGATGATTACTCATGGGAGCCCGTAGGATCTACAACTGTGATGCATGGCGAACACACCTCATAGCATAATCACAGGAAAATGACATGCAATGTGTCACTTTTCATGCAATCCGTCACAGCAATGCGTCAGAATCGCATAAAAGTGTCCATATCGCACTAGTTGATGGTTGCCTTTGCATTTACTTTTGTTTGAAGATATGTCTAAATTAAGTTTGAGAAATTAGCAAAAAATAAAAAACAGGAAGTGGCAAAAACTTTTCAACTAAAAATCTATCTATACATACTTTTTATATACAAGAGGGATTTGTAGCTTCTAATTTTGTTAAGCGCATCAAATGGGTCAATGGCATGGTTGGGAGCCCGGATACTGTACATGATCAAATACAAAAACCTGGGATTTAGGTGCTAGTGTGAAATAGGTATAACTCCTCCCAGCATCTGCCGGCATCCATGCCTACAATACTTGCAATTACCACACCTATGATGTGAGTAATAACCTTTCACATACACACATTTCTAATTACCGCTGCTTGTAATCTGACCTTCTCTCACAACCATGAAGGTATTCTAACAATTTGTTACATACTATTTTGTTTGTGCCATGTGATTTATGTTCAAGGGGAAAATTCATCAAACCTTTTAAAGAGAATAAAATACAATCTTGACCTCTTCGATAGGAAGCAGAAAGAATGTTGGAGGGCTGACTCTACACTTCTGGGGCTTTAGGGAACTAGCACAAAAATCGTGAGCCTTCCGCAGCTTCTTGGAGGGTAGGCCAGTATGCACACTTTTTTATTATTTATTTGTCAGTTTGCATACTGTATACAGGGTCAGCGCCACCACTAGGCAGCTTTAGGCAATTGCCAGCAACAGGATGGTGGAATTGAATAGGAATGAAGCCGTGCGAGAAGCAGTAAAGCAGCCACCAGGCCATCAATCATCTAAGCCAGGGCACAGGGCAGTGTTCATCCCCACACTACCATGCAACCCCCACACTGTAAAGCAGTACCATGGTAGCACCCTCAACCTGAGCGGGCGCTGGAGGAGGTCAGCGGTGGCCGCACACACCCCATGGAGTGGACGCTGGAGGAGGTCAGCGGTGGCCAACACTTCCCCCCCCTGGTGTAGGTCAGTGGCGTCCGCATACCTCTCTCGTGGAGTGGGTCAGCTGCAGTCTCACCCCCCCCTCCGTGGAGCTAATCATGGGTGCCAGCACCCCCTGCTCTGTGGAGCAGGTCAGCAGCAGCTGCATACAAGGCCCCCCCCACCCCGGCACAGATCTTTGCTTGGGGAACTGAGATGCCTTGCACCGGCCCTGACTGTGTGTTGGTATCAGGGGCGTATTGGCCGTAACCGGCCCGAGAGAGCGGGGAAGGGCGCCGCACCCCCGTATGCGAGGAGCGGCGGTTTTATGCGCTGGGGGGTGGTGGTGAGCGGGTGGCGGAGATGGTATGCGCCGGGGGGTGGCGGCGGTATGCCTGGGGGGGGCTCACCTGCTGCTGCTGCTCTTCAGCTGCCGGGCAGAGGGGGAAGAACGGGCGCTGGGAGGTGATGCGCGCGCATGCGCAGCAGCCCTCCTGCGGACATTTTTGATATGGGCAAAGTGCTGCGGCCCGGCCAGCCCAGGGGGAGCGCGGCTGGCCCCTTTTAATTAGTTTTGGGCTGGCCCACTGGGAAATGCCCCGGTTTCCCGGTGGGCCAATCCGCCCCTGGTTGGTATTACATTCTGGTAAAAGCATGCATGTTAGAGCCAGAGATATCTTACCTTCTAAAACAATCAAAGTTTCATAATCAATAGTAATAATATATAGGTATTAATGCCTAAAATTGCCTATTTCAACACAGTGATGCATTTAACGTAATATAGGAGGTTATTCTGGCTGGTGCGTAAATTTCCGAATTCTTTCGGAGCGGACCGCACGCCACGCTGTGCGGACATTGTAAGAAGAAACGCCCACAGGTCCTACGCATTGGGAGGGACTCGCTCTCTAAGAAGAGGGTGTGTTTACGGGCAACATCCAAACCGTGCGTGTGCGGTGGCCACACAAAGATTCTACACGGTCTTACAGCGCCAGAACGGACGGATGTATATTTATATTAGTGATACCAAATTCTGTCCATTGCTTGCAGTGTAAATGTGTGTAAAAAATGCAGCTGTGCTTTCAGCATATATTTGTGTGTTTTGTAATGGTCCATTTAGGCTGCAATGGTTCCAATTGAAGCAATGAAAAGAGTGTAATTAATGAGTAATGAGTAGAGGAGTGAATTGGATTGGATTGGATTGTATTGTGTTCAGCTGTCATTGGTTCAGGTGCGGGCGTACTAATTGGGTGATCTGAATGCCTAGCGCATGACCGAGTGGTGTCCGCAAAGCAATACTTGCTTATGGAGACCGCATATTTCCTGCCTTTTGGTTCTTTTGCAGTCGGTGTTCTATCCGAATGCACGCCTACTGTACCAGAATTAGTGCACTCCCTCGTGTACGCCCATGTTTACGCCCAGTTTAGCCCACTTTGAAACTACGCCCCTGTGTACTTCCGAATGACGCCCATATTACGCCCATATTTCCTGAGTGAATGCGGTGCACATTTCTGTATGGTATTAGTGAGAACAAGTATGGAGACCATGCGTGGCACATGCGCATAGCGTTGCCCACGCATGCGCAGACGGCTAAAAAACGCCATCCGAAAGAATTCGGAAATTTAGGCATCGACCAGAATAAGGCCCATAGTTTTGAGTTATTTCTTGTCAATGCTGTGAGAACAAGAGTGATCCTTTTTGCCTCATGAGAGTTCTATACTGCATGCACCAGTTCTGTGTTCCTTTCTCCTTTTTCTGTAGGCACTGCTATAAAGAATATGGTAATGTAGCCAGGGCTGCATACCAAGCTCATCAGTTACTGTGAAAGCAGTGCTCTAATATGTCACAGCCTTTTGATTTTTTTTCAGATAACTGTAAAGTTAAAAGTAACAGCTGGAACAGTAACAGCGTGTGCTGCACAGATTAGTAGTAAAGAGTAATTAGGTTTCATTAAAGAAAAAGACATTTATTTGCATATTAGCCAAAAGCAGCTATAATTATCATTTGCCACATAAAAACCTTTGAATAGATAATTTTTAATAAAACTGATTGCTTTTACAGGCACATGAATAAATCAGCATATAAAGTAATAGAGTCACCAAACTGTTTGTGAAGTCCATTTTATTGTAGCACAGTACAGAAAGATCATACTGTAGTAAAGGGTTAGTAATACGATTCCTGAAATTACTGACCTCAGGGATGTCTTAATAGCATTTTGGGCCCTGGGCAAAGCAATGCACTAGAGTACCAGCCAGAGGGGAAGGGGGGGGGGGGGGGGGGCGCAGAGGAGGGGCTGCAGCAAAGTTCACCATTCAAATAGAAAAGGCTCAGCAACTTTAAACTGGAGTTGCAGATCTTATGATAAATATTATGTGGAATTACCCACATAAGATCTATCGTGTTTCTGGGAATCTGCCAGGGAATCGTGAGGTGACTCGGAACTAGGATTGCAACCTCATGCATCATCGATTAATGGAAATCCACCCCACCCCCCCTCAAAAAAAAAAAGTGGGCATGGCCTAATTCAGTAAGAGGCCGGAGCTACGATCGTGACCCACGATTAGACAAAATAAAACATCTTAAAACAATTTCTTCATTACCATTAGAGGTGAGGTGGGGGGGGGGGGGGAGAGAGGGCTGGGAGACCCCTGATCCCCCTGTATAATAATAATAATATTAATAAAGGGACAGCATAAACTGCTCCCCCAGTTTAATAAAAAATAAAGAGACACTACATGCTTGTCCCCTGTATAATATAAATAGTAATAATAACAGACACCACAGGCTGTTCACCCTGTATAATCATAACAGGACACTAGTGCAGTGTTACATTCAGCATGTCTCCAGTGTGTGGCAATAGGGGGGGGGGGGGGGCTGGGGGAGCACAGGGGACCAGCAGGTACTAACAATGGCTAACAGTACCCCAGTGTGTGGCTATAGGGGGGCTGGACAGTACCCCAGTGTATGGCTATAGGGGGGCTGGAGGAGAATAGGAGGCCAGCTCACTAATATATACATAACACATACAGGTATATGCTCGATGTGCAAGGGGGATTGTAGACGCAGGGAACATATATTCGCTGAGCTGCACATCGCCTAGGCAGCCATCAGCGGCACCACTGGTCATTGCAACAGCCAGGTAGGTAACAACATAAGCAGAGACAGTACAGTTATCACACAGGGAACACCTACCCGCCGAGCTGCACAGCGCCTAGGCAGCTAACAACGGAGCCACTGGTCATTGCAAACAGCCAGGTAGGTAACAGTTAAGCAGGGACAGTACAGTTTTAGGTTGCTATGCAGTGTGCAAGACAGTTGAGTTCCTAGGCAGCCATTTGTGGTGCCATCTTGATCATGCTGCTCAAAGGCAGCAGTAAAAATAATAATTTTATTAGTATAGCACTTTTCTTCCATAGCTGGCACACCCTGCCAGCTTGTTGCTGACAGGGTGTGCAGCCAGTGATGGTACAGCATAAAGGCTTTGCACACAGTGGGGGTGGAGGTACATGGTACAAATAATGATACAGAAACAGTAAACAAAATAAGTAATACATAGCTTTCATCAGCTTAGAGGCTGGAAGAGATGGTAATTGGTGAAAAATAAATAAAAATATGCAATGTAGTAGTAGTGTTTATTTATAAGGCGCCACAAAGTGTCCACAGCGTCATACATAGAAAACAAAATTACAAAGTAACATACAGGGTGTGTTGATAAAATACAGCATAAATAGGGGTATAGCTGGTAGAACTAATATCAGCATCAATTCTGAAGTAGGAGTCGAAATTGTCGAGGAGACTGAAGATGGAGCACTGGTGAGGTAAAGAGGTAGGGTGAGTACGTAATGATGGAGGGCCCTAATCATAAGAGTTAACAGACTAAAAGGAGCTGGGTGGACCAAAGAAAAACTATAGGATAAGTGGGAACGGATGGAGGGGTAGGGTAGGCAGGATAGGAGGAGCTGGTACAGGGGGAGGGGCTGGTGTTTGAACAAATTGCTCAGCAAGCTAATTAATGGTGAGGGAAGATGCAGGCTCCCAGTAACAAAACAATTTACAATGCAGACTGTTCTTTAAATGAAAAACATCAGATGTTCAAATTGGGATTCATGTACCTTTAAAATATGAGATGAGATGGTTTTAAAATTTCTCTCCAGTCAAACTTATGCTTCAGCGGACATGCTTGACATGCAGGCTAAGATAGCAAGCCATACTGAACTATTGAACTCATTCGTGCCAACCGCTACAGGCTCTCAGCGACTCCCCCCGCCATGACCTGCCAGAGTTTGTCCGCAGCAGCAGCCAGCACCCAGCAGGCTGGGCAGCTGGAGCACCGCAGCGGGAGGCTGTCCAGGCTTTTCCAGGCACCCAGATTCTGGGAGAATCCCAGAATCCGGGTAACTGGAAAAGCCTCCTGGAGGGTTGCCACCAAAAAAGGGAGAATCGCAACTCTACTCAGAATTGATGCTGGTCATACTGATGTATAGCCGGCTTAAGACTACTCCATACAATCCTCTTCAACAAGGCATCTGGCGTTTCTACACATCTACAATATGTGATGATGATAATTCCCAAGGGGCAGGCTGGCAAATGTCATGTAGGTACAGCGTCCCATTGTTGAAAAATGATTCTAGGTGTAGACCTTTAGGCTTTTCCAGTACAGAAAGGGCCTTTAATTTGGCAAGGGGATCTGTTTTAAAATCACCATGTATTACAAATGGATCATTGCTAGTGATAACACCTTAAATCACATTAATATAACAAATGATTTATTCTTTAAGTTGAACATATTTTATTATATCAGTATTTTACAGTTTTCTAAGAGAAAGGCACTCATTAATTATACATGTAAAACGATAACTTACCATTTCCTCTCACTTGAACCGCTGTTTCAAATCTTCCGCTAGCTGGCTCAAGACAGTGATTAAGGATAATTACAGCAAGGCAGCAGAAGATTTCAAAACTGCAGGTTAAGTGGGAGTAGCTGCTACCAAAATAATAATAATAATAATAATAATAATAATAATAATAATAATAATACAAATAATTAAACTTCAGTAACTGAAACACATTTTAATTTAATAAAATGATTTATATATTAATTGTATTGTTGTATGGCCTTGAAGGTGAAAGGGAGAAGAATGTACAGCTGTGTAATATGCTACTCTTGTTAATTATCTTAATTTCCAGTCAGGGAATTGGGAGCAATTACAGTTGTAGGTGTGATTGGGTTGTTTTTGATGCTTAACTTCTGGATTTGGGATTTTTTTTTTATTTATAAAGTATACTGGGCAGATGTATTAAGCCTTAACAAGAGATAAATGCAAGGGTGATAAAGAGAGATAAACGTCCAGCCAATCAGCTCCTTACTGACTTTTTTCAAACACAGCCTGTAACATGGCATTTAGCAGGTGATTGGCTGGACGTTTATCTCTCCTTATCACCCTTGCATTTATCTCTTGTTAAGGCTTAATACATCTGCCCCAATGTATCTTAAGGCCCCCATACACTATGGCGATGTACATGCAATTTACATGCAATTTAAGCATTAAATCACACGTACAGTGCCCAGAGTGCATGTACATGACAAGAGGGGGGATGCAATGCGTGTTCCCATGTGCATTTCATCGCCCCTCCTCGGTCGCACCTTCTGCCAGAGAAATCCATTGCCTCACCAGGCTGGTCATCAGGTTATCGGCGCATTGCCACTGCGGGGCCTCACTGCTCCCTCCCTCCTCGCTGCTCCCTCCCTCCTCCTCTCTCCCAGCGGGGGCAGCAGCCTCAGACAGGAGAAGAAGCACTTTATGAGGCTGCTGCTGACACTGGCCACCAATGCTTACAATATTTAATGTTTTTTTTTTAATCAGCCTATCACCCACTGCCCAGGGGTGGCAGGGACACCAGTCAATCAGCTGCATTTGAAATATAACTGTTAGGAGCTGAACTGTATAACCCCTTTATCACCACTTGATCACTTTGCCAGGCCTAATACATCTGCTCCACTGTCTCCTAATACAGAGAGCAAATTAATTACTTCCATACTATACAAAGCCTATTCTGATTACATCTAGGTTTGATAAAGTGTAGCCAGTATTCAGCTTTGCAGAAATGCGCCTGTCATACGCATTGCGGCATGCTGCACCCAATGATTGTCCATACAGTTTAATGATGAGCATGTTCGTATTTTTACATGTGAATATTTTTACAATGCAAATTATATTTCCATTTCAACACCCAATCCAAATCTAACTCTTACTGAATGTTTTTTTTCTTGTTGCTTGTTTTTTATTAACTATTAATTGTAAAAACATATCCCACAGATGAGGCCAACTACATCTTGGAATTATTAAAATAGCTCCAAAAGTTATCCATACCAACTTTTTCAATTTTGTTTATTTATGTAGATATACTGTTTTGATAAAATCTATTTTTTATAGATCAATAAGTCCAGGTTTCTATTGTAGAAACAAAAGTGGAAAGGTCCAGAGCAGAGCAGTGATTAATACCCATTTCAGGCAGAAAACAAAATTGCCATGTGAAGCAGTTCCACCCGGTAATTTTGTGAACAACACGGGTCCTTTTTCTGTGTGAAAGGGCACACCCGTGTCGTAAATCCCATGTCTCCAACCCTGGAATTGACCAGGGTCGAGGACACAGGATTTATGACCCGGGTTGACTCTTTCAAACAGAAGAAATACCCGTGTTATTCAGCAAATTACCGGGTAGAAATTTTCAACCTGGTAATTAGTTCTTCTGTGTGAAGGGGGGGTCAGGCTGCTCCCGGCAAAATTACATGGCATTTCAAATGGTGTGTATTTGCCGGGATTTTCAGACTTTTCTGTCTGAAAGGGGTATAACAGATAAAATACACATGGTGGATAATGACTGCTTGAAATCCTCCTACTCACCTCCCATTCTACATTCATGATAATTCTAACAATTCCATGATTGCTATGAATATTGTGTAGCATGTAAAAACTTAATAACTAAAATATAAAACATAATTATTTGGTCTACTCTATGCCAACACATTGTTAATAATTCAATACACACCATTGACTTATTTTAGGGCACTTATTTCTGATACTATTGAAAACATTTAATATTGAAGTTTAGCTGATGAACTAATATCCACACATGGAGCATATTACTCAGAATGTCTTTGTTTTGACAGCTTCTTAACAGACAATGCTGATGCATCTCCCACTGGATATTTATATACTGTTTAGGAGTGTAATTCTAGCATTACTTGCTAAGAAAAACACATATTTAGTGATTATATGGTATTTGCACTGTCAAAATGTTTCTATTAAGCATTTTATTCCCAACTGTTTTTTTCCTGAGAGATTAGCAAAATCTATGTTATTTAAAAAAAAATAACAGCCATTGCATTGGTCTGCATATTTATTTATATATAAATATTACAGTTTCTTATATAGCGCAGCAGATTCTGTTGCGCTTTTCAATTGTAAACAGAGAAAATAAACTGAGTAATAACAGACAGACTTGGAGGTAAGAGGGCCTTGCTGCAAGCTTACAATCTATAGGGATATAGGAGGGAAACACAAGGAAAGACACCAGTAATAGCATAGCTTGTAGGTCCATAAGGGAAGTTATATAATACATAAGTGCCTCAGAGGGTTTATGTTGTGGTACTTAAATATGATAGGCTTGTCTGAAGAGGTGAGTTTTAGATAAGGCTTGAAAGTTTGGAGGCTCATGGAGAGTCTTATTGTGCATGGAAGGGCATTCCATAGGGTGGGAGCAGCCCGATGAAAGTCCTGTAATAGTGAATGGGAGCTGGTAAACCATGCAGAAGAGACGCAGATATTGTGCAGAGCGGAGTGGTCGAGATGGGAGATATTTTGAGATAAGTAAAGAGATATAAGCTGGTGCAGTATGGTTAATAGCTTTATATGCTAGCAGAAGCATTTTATATTGAATACGGTAAAACACAGGTAACCAATGGAGGGACTGGCCGAGCGGATCAGCAGATGATGAGCGTCTTGCTAGGAAGATCAGCCTAGCAGCAGCATTTAAAATGGATTGTAGCGGTGAAGGTCTGTTCTTGGGAAGACCAGTTAGGAGACTATGGGGGAAATTTACTAAGATGTGTGTTCTACTTCACATGTGACGTTGCTATGGGCAACCAATCAGCATCTACTTCTTATTTATTTAGCAACTTCTAGAAGGGTAGATAGGATCTGATTGGTTGCCCATAGCAACATCACATGTGAAGTAGAATACACATCTTAGTAAAATCCCCCTTATTACAGTAATCAATGCGGGATATAATGAGTGCATGGATAAAAGATTTAGTAGTGTCTTGTGCGAGAGATAGGGTTGTGTTTTGGATATGTTTTTAGATGCATGTACTATGATGATGATTTGGTGACAGATAGAATGTGGGGAACAAAGGACAGTTCAGAGTCGAGGATGACCCGTAGGCAAAGAGCTTGTGGGGTAGGGTAGATTGTCGAGTTGTCAACAGTAATGGAGACATCAGGACGGAAACGTTGCATAAGTTTATGGGTGCGATTCCCACAGTTATTCCAACTGTGTGCAGTTTATATATTCTCCCAGTGCTTATGTGGGTTTCTATGGGTACTCTTGTTTCCTCCCACAATCCAAAAATATACTGGTTAACTGGCTCTGGACAAAAAATGTGTTTACTGAACCTTAATAGAATTGGTAAAAAAGGTTACCTATAAACAAGTGATGCGGGCCATCACTTACGACAACTACATGCTGGAATTGACATAGCGACTGCAATGGACAGGATATAGCCAGCATGGCCGACAACATGTGACCAGAAAGGACAGAGAGGTGAGGTGCCAGAAATCAATCACTGGCTGATTACCCTGATCACACTGCTTCGGAAATGAGAAA
Source organism: Crinia signifera (assembly GCF_055691185.1). Taxonomy (NCBI): domain Eukaryota; kingdom Metazoa; phylum Chordata; class Amphibia; order Anura; family Myobatrachidae; genus Crinia; species Crinia signifera. The sequence goes on from NC_139218.1 coordinate 256,230,383, forward strand.
GGTCTGGCTGTGGGGTTGATTGACAGATGTTGATTGGTTAGAGAAGTTTCTGGATCCACCCCACTCTTTCCATTTGTTGGGCCCCCATATGATTGATAAGGGGGAGTACATTTATGAGGACATCTGCAACTATAGTATTCAATTTGCCTTGAGAAGGGTTGAAATACATCGGAATATTCTGGACACAATGGTGGCTAAAAAGGAGACAATACAAATTTAGAAGAGACCCCGAACCCGAGCATGGAATGCTGCCTGGGAATTTTTCCTTCACTCTTTTAAGAACTCCCACTGTCAATTCTTGATATTAGCTGGTAATTTCTTACCCCCTGCCACTTTGCGATAATACATTGTATATTGGGTGTTTAACTTTGGATGTGGATCCATTTCTTGTGTATTTTATTGTTGTCTTAATGTTTTAAATGTATTTCACCATATATAGTTATAGGTTTGTGCCGTTATTGTGATTCTCGGCAGCTGCGGTATGCACTGGGGGGCCTCCTATTGAGTGAGTAACCAATTGGGTTGTCACGTGGGGGGGGGGGGGGTGGTGGTGTTTACATAATTGGCTAACCTTTTTAAACGTTTGTATTTGCTTGTGTTTGTTATGTCCCTGATGACGGAGGTTTAGCTCCATAATGCCGTAGGACGGAATAAAGGATTTTTATTGTTCAAACAAGCCTGGACAAGTGCCACCTCTTACCCCATTGGTCTCTCTCTCTCTCTCTCTCTCTCTCTCTCTCTCTCTCTCTCTCTTTCTCTCTCTCTCTCTCTCTCTCTATATATATATATATATATATTAGTAAGCCCATTTAAAGCAAATGCTTCGAAACCGAGTAAGGTAGCTAATCTGAGAGAGAGAAATGTTTCAATTGCTGCCTACAGATGGCAGTGTTTCGGTGACACACAGACACTAGACATATATATATATATATATGTATAGTTTTAAGGGGGGGATCCGGCTCTCCCTGTATCAGTGTTGCTGCGCCGGGTGCCCGCTCCAATAGTAGAAATAGAGGACAAGGGGGGGGGGGGGGAAATGCAGCACTCCAGGCGTCTTGGCAATAAAACACTTTTAGGCCATCCTTACGGACAACGTTTCATTGCTTTTTAATAAGCAATTTCTTCAGGTCATGGCATCCTATATATGTATATATATATGTGCTTTTATGCCGGCACTCCCAATCTCAATGTACAGCAGGTCCGGTGCACTCCAAAACAGCATACAGAGACCCAATAACGGAGGCACATGGAAAAGTAGTTTCAATCAACAACTGTATTAGGGCATAACAGCAATCGAGCGCTTTCGGGGAAGCCTCCCCGTCGTCAGGATATCAGCCCTTACACCAGAAAAGTGATTATTCACTTTTCTGGTGTAAGGGCTGATATCCTGACGACGTGGAGGCTTCCCCGAAAGCGCTCGATTGCTGTTATGCCCTAATACAGTTGTTGATTGAAACTACTTTTCCGTGTGCCTCCGTTATTGGACCTCTGTATGTATGTATATATATATATATATATATATATATATATACAGTACGTTACTATTATCATCCTTGCTGGCGGGTCGCCAGAACGTACGCGCTGGCGACCCGCCAGCAGCCACGCCAGCGAGGAGACTGAGACGCGCGTGCGTCTCACGCGCACGCGCGTCTCAGTCTCCGTCGCTGGCGCGACGGAAACCCTGTCCGTCTCCGCCTCAGGGAGACGGACAGGGTTAGGGGGGGTTAGGGGGGGTGCGGGCAGGCGGCGGGGACCCCGGGTTACCGCCGGCAAGCCGGCGGGGACCCGGGGGAACGGATCGAATCGCCGTCGGAAGGGGACGCGCGCGCCTCTCGTGCGCGTGCGTCCCCTTCTCACCATCGCCATGGCGCTGGCGGGGGATGGCGGCTGGCGACGCCAGCGCCATCCCCTGCAAAGATGGGACCTGACCCATCTGTATATATATATATATATATATATATATATATATATATATATATATATATAGATGATATATATATATATATTCTCTTTAATCAATGGCTTATGTAAACTCCATATAGGTTCTTTCTGCGAGAACTCTTAGAAGGATATTATTTGAATTATATAATAATTTGGATTAAGGAGGAAGAATTTATGTCAACACCACAACAAGGGATGTATCTTTTTCTTAACCCTTTGTACATGCAATCTGGGAACTGTACATGTGATTTAATGCTTAAATTGCATGTAAATTGCATGTACATCGCCCTAGTGTATGGGGGCCTTAAGATACATTTGGGCAGATGTATTAAGCCTTAACAAGAGATAACTGCGAGGGTGATAAGGAGAGATAAACGTCCAGCCAATCACCTGCTAACTGCCATGTTACAGCCTGTGTTTGAAAAAAGTCAGTTAGCAGGTGATTGGCTGGACGTTTATCTCTCCTTATCACCCTTGGATTTATCTCTTAAGGCTTAATACATCTGCCCCTTTGAGTGCCAAGTGAATTTGTCAAAATAGGTGTGAAAATTGGCAAGCAAAAGTTTTTATTCATCATAATGACCTGTAATGTTTACCTTATATAAGAAATATAGGGTGAGATTTAATAGGATGAGACTTTCAGAAAGTGAGAGATTTGGTGAGAAATCTCCAGGTTTTTTAAAGCGGCAATCATTTACACTGCAAAACCAGTTTGATTTTGCAGTGTAAATGATTGCCGCTTTAAAAACACCTGGAGATTTCTCACCAAATCTCTCACTTTCTGAAAATTTCATCCCATTAAATCTCACCCTATATTTCTTATATAAGGTAAACATTACAGGTCATTAAGATGAATAAAAATGTTTGCTTGCCATTAAATCTCACCCATAACATTTTATTTGAATTTATATAACAAATGTGAACGACGCTGGCATTTTTAGTGGATATTGTGCATGTTTCTCACAGAGACGTTGGCAATTATTTTGTAGATAAATTATTAGGAAATGCTATCTGAACTAGGTACTGTTTTTTTGTATGCAATATTGTGTGTAGTGGTAAGGAGAATTCCTCTAATGTACCTAGATTAGAAGGTGCTATCTGTACACAATGATAAGGGCACTTATTGTCTTTTTTACTGTAGATAGGAATAGGGCTTTTTATCTGCCTACACGTTCTATGTTTCTTTGTGATACTTGCATACGGTATTTATCCTTGTATTAACAAAGCACACATCCCTCACAATCCCATATTATCTGCTTTTCTGTCAGCAGTTTAGCTAAAGGCCTTTGGTACAAGAGGCAGATCTACAGTAAACCGGGATACACAGGCATGTGGAAGAACAAAAATGTCCTCTTTAGTATGTAAAGTAATGCATGATTTGTATGACTATTTAGTGATATCATCATCAGGGCAGCCGAGAGGAATACCGGGCCCAGGTAAAATTTAAGGGGTGGGGCCTAATCATGGGAGGTGTGGCCACACCCCCAAATGTTTAGAGGGGGTGAAAAAAACACTCTAAAGTCAAGGGGGGAGGAGTGTTATTGCCCCCCTCCCCTCAGCAGCAGCAGCAGCACAAACCTATGAGCTCTCACACTGTCAGTGAGATGCTCATGCTGAGCCTGCTGTCAGCACAGCACATGCTATAGAGGTGTGTGCTGTTGCTTCCCAGGAGGTCGGGAGGGAGAAGGAGGGGTCAGACCAGGGCCCCTGCCGGGCCCCTCCAGCAAGCCTGGGCCTGGGTAATTAGTACCCGCTACCCCCCCTCTCGGCCACCCTGATCATCATACAGCATTTTCCATGCAAATAGCTCCCTTTAACTTGTAAAGAGGTTATGGTTATTTTTTTGTTAATATTATTATTATTGTTTATTTATATGGCACCTGACATAGATGAGCAAAGAACAAAACAAGAATATAGTGATTTACATTACAAAGGCAAAATAGGACAAGTACATGGTAAATAAGACAGTTATAAGGCAGCGGACACTGATGAAATTATAACAGTGGCAGAGATATTTTCTTAGAAAAGCACATGAGGAGAGAGGGCCCTGCTTGTTAGAGCTTACATTCTAAAGGTTAAAAACAGAGTGTAATATCTAATCTTCCTTGAGCTATGCTATTATATTGGGGTTGCAGCAGTGACCCCACAATTCATGAGCTTCAATGCTACACCAGTCTTTTCTATCATAAATATCCATAAGTCACCCATATGTTTTATTACTCAGAAAACGACGCAATTGAAATAAAGACTCGGACACAAATAACTGGACTCGTAGACAATAAATAATGACTCAGACAACTGTATAAATTGGAAAATTAAGCTTACAGCCAAAATTTATTGAATCAAATGGCTGGATTGAATTAATCAAAAGTGGCCAAGCAGCATGGCCCCTCGGCAATAGCTTATGCAATAACTAAATAAATGGGCGTGGCCTCGACCACACCCTGCGTGACCATTACTGAGTAGCTCCATTTTCCCTAAATTGGCCTAGCCGTGGTCCATCCCTCAGATGGTGACCTGGTCCCCCCCTAAGGTAGTGACCGACTCGCCACTGTCACAGGGAAATGCTAGTCAATTTTTGTCACGCTAATCTCTTTTCAACCGAGGAGCCATGCTCTCCGCCTTCCACACCTTACTTACAAGGCCCTAAGCCTTTGCAATTCTCCTTTTCACCTTGCTCTCCCTCCTTGCAAGGCCCTAAGCCTTTGCAACTCTCTCTCGACACCTTCTGCTCCTTACTTGCCAGGCCCTCAGCCTTTACAAGCCTCATCATGAATTTACACAACAATTTTTTTTTTTTCTTACTTCGGGTGGGTGGGTGGGAATCCAAAAAAACAGCAAGATGAATAATTTACCTCAGCCAGCTCTTAAATAAACTCCTAAGCCCCTCCCCCTGCTCTGCTATCACTGGCTGGCTGCTCTTCCTAACACCCAATAGCTTCCACTGACTGAAACACCAATAAACTATAAGCTAATTCTTCATACAAAAACAGGGTGCTTATCTAATCTCAAGCTCAGGTAAGCTTTCGATTCTATTTATACAAATGATTTAAAAAACCATAGCTTTCAGAATGTACAATTTTTTTTGCTAAAAGCATTACTGGGAACATCTGTAACAGCACTACTGGGAAGATGATATGTAACTGGCACTACTGGGGACATCTGTAATAGCACTGCTGGGGACATCTGTAACATCACTACTGGGGAGATGATATGTTGGAGGAGATTTTAAACTAGGCAACGGGGGGGTGGGGGCAGCAAGACATTATGGGACCATCAGGGAGAGAAGCCAGACTGGGATCAGGAATCATATGGGGGAAGGAGATGGGGGGGGGGACGGAGACATAGACAAAGTCCTGGGACATAACAAGGGTATAATCGGGGGTAACTCTCAGGGTGCATCAGGAATGTCATGTAATAAAATGTTATGTTGTAACAGTCACGTTACCCCATTACAGTTCTTAGGTACAGATGATCTTAGTATACGGGAAGGAGGGAATGACAGAGGAAGAATTCCCGGAACTATGGAGAGGGCAGGCAGTGTGCATGGTGGGGAGGCCTGTAGAGAGTCTATTGAAGGGGAGAGGGGAAAGAGGAAGCTAGTAAAGAATTCAAATGGGTCCTGGGGTGAAACTAATCACAATATTAGAGCCATATCTAAAAATAAACATAAATTAAAATGCTTACTGGCTAATGCAAGAAGCTTAGTGAGTAAAATCGGGGAGCTTGAAACGGTGATCAGTAGGGATGACTACGACATCATTGGTATTACAGAAACATGGTGTAATGAGTCGCATGACTGGGCATTAAACATGAAGGGATATACACTCTACAGGAAAGACAGGGAAAATAGAAGGGGCGGGGGTGTGTGCCTATATGTAAAAAATAACTTAACATCATGTGAGAAAAATATGAGCACAGACCTGGAAGACGACAACTCGGAGACAGTGTGGGCAGAGATAACCGACAATAATAAGAAACCAAAAAACAAATTTATAATAGGGGTATGCTATAGACCACCAAATATAAATGAAAGGGAAGAGTCTCTTCTTTTAAACCAAATCAAACAAGCATCAAATCAGGGTCAGGTATTAATTATGGGGGATTTTAATTTACCCGACATTGATTGGGAAAACGAAACAGGTAAATCAGCAAGAAGCAATGGGTTCTTAAGCTTACTTAAAGACCAGTTTATTACACAAACGGTAGAAACTCCAACTCGTGATGAGGCACTCTTGGACTTAGTATTAACAAATAACACAGACTTAGTTTCAAACACAAAAGTAATTGAACAATTAGGGAATAGTGATCACAATATGGTTTCACTGGAAATCAACTTCAGTAAATTACATCAAAAAGGATCTGCAAAAATACTAAACTTCAGAAAAGCGAACTTTGAATTATTCAGGGAAGCCCTAACAGGAATTGGGTGGGAAACGGTTATGGAGGGAAAAAATGCAGAGGAAATGTGGGATACTCTAAAAAAGGTGCTTGATTCACTAACTATTGAATACATTCCTAAAGTAACTAAAGGTAAATTCAACAAAAAAAAGCCACCATGGTTGGACAAAGAAGTAAGGTCAGCTATCAACAATAAAACCAGAGCCTTTAAATTTTATAAAAATAATTTGAATGAGGAGGCATTCGCAAAATACAAAGAATCAAACAAAACTTGTAAAGGGGTAATCAAAGCAGCTAAAATATTATATGAAGAGTGCATAGCCACTGAAAGCAAAAACAACCCAAAGAAATTTTTTAAATACATAAATAGTAAACGTTTAATTAAGGAAAACATAGGCCCACTAACTGATACTAGTGGAAAAAGTGTTACGGAGGACAAGGGAAAAGCAAAACTGTTAAATGAGTTCTTCTCATCAGTATTTACTAAGGGAGAGCAGACTGTGGAACGAACATTTACCACAAACGGGACAAATAAGCCAGATCTCATTGTGGATTTCACGCCGAAAGAAATAATACTGAGGCTAAGCAAACTCAAAACAAATAAGTCACCAGGGCCAGATGGGATTCATCCGAGGGTATTAATGGAATTAAGGGATGAACTAGCTACCCCCCTACATTATATCTTTAGCAAGTCACTATCGTCAGGTATAGTACCAAAAGATTGGAGAATAGCAGAGGTAGTGCCAATATTCAAAAAAGGAAAAAAGGAAGATCCAGCTAATTACAGACCCGTTAGTTTAACATCAATTGTGGGTAAACTATTTGAAGGATTTTTAAGGGATGGTATCCAGGAATATTTAGATCATCACCTTCTACTCAGTACTAACCAACATGGGTTCGTGAAAAATCGTTCATGCCAAACTAATCTACTAGGGTTCTATGAAGAGGTTAGCAAAAACCTTGATAATGGAAATGCTGTAGATGTGATTTTCCTAGATTTTGCTAAAGCATTTGATACTGTCCCACACAAGAGATTGATTAATAAAATAGAGAACCTAGGATTGGGTGAAAATATCTGCAGATGGGTAGGGAATTGGCTATGTAATAGAGAACAAAGAGTGGTTGTGAATGGTGCCGTATCAGATATGATACCGGTACTAAGTGGAGTGCCCCAGGGTTCGGTTTTGGGGCCCATTTTGTTTAACATTTTTATTAACGATATTGGGATAGGGTTACTCAGCAATGTATCCATCTTTGCGGACGATACAAAACTTAGCAAAGTCATCAAATCACCAGAAGATGTCACCATGCTTCAAAATGATCTTGCAATTCTAGATGAGTGGGCAAAAAAATGGAAGATGAGGTTCAATGTAGATAAATGTAAGGTTATGCACCTTGGGAGACACAACCAGTGTGCAAGTTACAACCTTAGCGGAGAGGAACTGGGTAATTCCATACTTGAAAAGGATCTAGGAGTCCAAATAGACAGCAATCTAGGATGTAGTGCCCATTGTAATGTAGCTACAAAAAAGGCCAACAAAATTCTGGCATGTATTAAGAGGGGAATGGAAACTAGGGACTCAAGGGTAATTATGCCACTATATAAAGCATTGGTGAGACCTCACCTAGAGTACGGAGTACAGTTCTGGGCCCCACACTATAAAAAGGACATCATAGAATTAGAAAAAGTCCAAAGGCGAGCAACAAAGCTTATTAGGGGAATGGAGAATTTAAGCTACGGGGAGAGATTAAGCAATTTGGGACTATTTACATTAGAAAAGAGACGTTTAAGGGGGGACATGCTCAACATGTACAAGTATATCAAGGGCCAATATAAGGAACTGTCACACACCCTATTTTCTACTAGAAAGGAATCTAGGACACGAGGGCATGAGTATAGATTAGAAGAAAAAAGATTTCATTCAGCTAGTAGAAAGAATTTCTTTACGGTCAGAACAGTCAAACTCTGGAACTCTCTTCCCAGAGAGGTGGTAACGGCTGGCTCATTAAATGCGTTCAAGGCAAAGTTGGACAAACATTTACTGGAGAAAAACATCCATGGGTACAAATAAGAAATATAATTTGTCTGTAAAATACCAGAACCAACCAAATCAGCAATGGATATCTATACCAGGTTGAACTAGATGGACGCAAGTCTTTTTTCAGCCTTACCTACTATGTAACTATGTAACTATGTAACTGGCACTACTGGGGACATCTGTAACAGCACTGCTGGGGACATCTGTAACAGCACTACTGTGGAGATGATATGTAACTGGCACTACTGGGGACACCTGTAACAGCACTGCTGAGGACATGATATGTAACTGGCACTACTTTGGACATCTGTAACAGCACTGCTGAGGACATGATATGTAACTGGCACTACTGGGGACATCTGTAACAGCACTACTGAGGACATAATACGTAACTGGCACTACTGGGGACACCTGTAACAGCACTGCTGAGGACATGATATGTAACTGGCACTACTTTGGACATCTGTAACAGCACTGCTGAGGACATGATATGTAACTGGCACTACTGGGGACATCTGTAACAGCACTACTGAGGACATGATATGTAACTGGCACTACTGGGGACACCTGTAACAGCACTGCTGAGGACATGATATGTAACTGGCACTACTTTGGACATCTGTAACAGCACTGCTGAGGACATGATATGTAACTGGCACTACTGGGGACATCTGTAACAGCACTACTGAGGACATAATACGTAACTGGCATACTGGGGACATCTATAACAGCACTACTGAGGACATGATATGTAACTGGCATTACTGGGGGCATCTGTAACAGCACTGCTGATGACATGATATGTAACTGGCACTACTGGGGACATCTGTAACAGCACTGCTGATGACATGATATGTAACTGGCACTGCTGAGCACATGATATGTAAATGGCACTACTGGGGACATCTGGAACAGCACAGATGAGGACATGATATGTAACTGGAACTAAACATGTGCAAGAAAATGATTGCTTGCCATTTAAATTCAGTGTCTGAGATAGTACACAAACTTTATTTCATGTTTTAAAACTTTGTTTCATGCACAAATGAAATATATTTGCGTGTATTTCATTGGTCTGATGTGTTTATACAACATAAATGTAAGATACCTCAAGATACCTCACTGAAATTGAAATAAAAGAATATTCTGAAATACATAATAATCCATTATCCAAAATGCTTCTGGTCCCAAGCATTTTGGATAAGGGATACTCAACCTGTATTGAGCGAAATTCCTAAAATTCTATTTTATTTTATTTTGTTTAAGGTGTTTACTTTAGTATGTTAAAAATAATTGTCATTTATATTTAATATATCTATATGTCTATAACTTAATGAAATAGATCTTTAGCGTTTACAATAGATGGACAGAAATGGCTAAAGCCCCGTACGCTCTGGGCGACTTTCATGTGAGAGACATTCAGTTTTCTCGTCTGTGTGGCTTTCAGCATGAAAGCCGCCTGTACAAGGCAGCAATGACCAGTGAGCGATGATGCATGGTCCCGCAACATCGCTGCTGGCCTCCACTCATCTGCTGGTATTAGCAGGAGCGAAGGAGAGGACAGCTTTCCATAGGCTCCTGCTATTTAAAGCCATCCACCCCTGGGGAAAATGGCTGGGCAGGGACTAAAATGTTCAGTGTGTACGCACTGAGCGTTTTTCAGACCAGCTATTTTCCCCATCATCATGCACCATACACACTGGGCATAATTGCCCAGTGTGTATGGACATTAAGAGTTATACAAGGCATGTAAAATTGTAACCATTTGTAGTCAGTGGGGGATTTCCCACTAGGCATACAGTATGCCAAGGGCTGGCACTTGCTGGGGGTTGGCACACCAGTCTGATAAGACCAGGGGATTCTTTTTTATTTTATTGTGACATTATATTAATATTTTATTTTTCAACTGTCAGGAGTGGGACAATGGGCAGCTAATTGTTGCCTTATAGGTGGTAGTGAGGTGAGGTTGAGGCTGCTTGGGGGGGTCCTGATACATTAAGATTGTCCCCAAAATGAAGGGGCAGTGATGGGATTATAATGTGTCTGGCAGTTACCCCCTTTAATCCTAAATCAGTCCTAAACCCCTTAAACTTAATATTTGAAGTTTGCTTTTGAACCACGAAATTCAGCTTGCTTCTTATTCTTATTTTGCAAACACTGCGCTGTCCTTTAAAATTGTTGTTTGTATAAATGTATGTATAGGTGTCAAAGAAATCAGAGTCACTCTGTCTTTAACTGGAATGCTTGGCTTGAATTCTAATAGGTGGGTACCGGACAGATAAAAGTTAATTTTCTGAATATTGCCATACTCCTCCCAGTGGAATAATTTTTATCTCTGTAAATATTTTCTAAAGTGAATATCTGGCAGCCCTGTGCTGGCTCTTCACATTGCCATCGGAATCTTCAACCTTGTTTGGGGCTCTCTGGAGCACTGTGTAGTTTATAAAAATAGTTGATTGAATTTACTGTCATCTACTTTCTTTTCTGCCAGGAAATCTGTACAAGTATAAAAAATGGCACATTGGAATGTGCAGTGCAAGGAACAAAATACCAGAAGAGTGATCTTCCTTTCTCTACATTTCTGGTCATCTTTTTAGTCAGATAACAAGTTGGCACTACTCTTGTATATTGGATTTTTCAAATGTAGTCTACTTTAAAAATGACAAATTTTGTCATTTAAGGATACCTAGTGGCTCACTTTTCTAACAGTAACTACAGTTCATTAAGATTATCATTTTATTTCGTTGCTAGGGCCTAAATATATCTGTCTACTTATGAAAAAGTCAAGCAGTACAAATTCGGAAATGACCACGCTCCCTTTGTCCATGACCACGCTCCCTGCTGGCGCTGCTGCCTGTCAGACAGTGTGACAGGCGCAGCAGCATCCGGCAGCCACAGCACACATGATCCGAGATTGCAGAGCAGGGAGAGCTCCTGTCTGATGCCTTCTTGTTTTGCATTCTTTTCTGAGCTATTATTGCCGGCCCTGATTTTGACCAGGCCTTTGCTAACAACGCGGAAGCAGGCACATAGTACATTCACAATGCATTTGACACAGCTGTCAGAGAAATATTAAATCAACACTTTATGGAACCTATCTGACGTGGAATATTGGCAATACTTACAGGTCCACCACTATCTCCACTCCCTAGGCCCCTCCAGTATATCCTCTATGTCCCTTACGCCCTTTGAACACCTCTATACTAGTATGTCCCCTCCCTCCCATACTATTTCCATACTTTACAATCTCCTTTTACACAACGCATCCCCACTTTAGTAGTGTTCATTCTAGCACCCGCTATCTTTGAAAACCCATGCAGTTCCTCTTCCCTGCCTGGGGTGTCACTGTCTGTTGTGGTGTTTCTAGCACAGGTCTGGTTTGCATATCAGTGCTGATATACAGAGCACACTGGGCTAAAAGCACGACAGCAGACAGCGACACCCCAGGCAGGGAAGGGGAACTGCATGGGTTTTCAAATATAGTGGGTGCTAGAATGAACACTACTTTAGTGTTACTTGGGATCGGGAGCTGGGCAAGGAGGTTGGGGAAACCAATTGGGAAAAAAAATTCTGCCGGGCACATGCATGCTTCCCTAGTGTGGGGGTTCGCAAGACTCAATACAAACTAATGTCCCGTTGGTACAGAAGCCCAGATGTGCTCTCCAAGATGGGCATCGGGATTCCCAATGTCTGCTGTCGATGTTCTAGGGCTCCTGGTAACCCATTCCACATATGGTGGCAATGCCCCCTCATACTACTCTTCTGGTCTGAGATTTTCAAACTCTCTGAGACTATATTGGGAGACCCGGTTCCTACAGACCCACTGTTTTGGTTGTTCCACCTTTCCCCCGCTTCTCTCTCAATAACTCCCTGCTATGCCATGTCAATAATGCCACTAAGTCGATCATACCAGTGAGATTGCATTCCTCCTCTCCTCTTACGATTAAGGACTGGTTTAAGAAAATTTACTTCTATATGGATATGGAAGATATCTTTTCCTTAGTAGATGATAGACACACCCAGTTCAGGGACACTTGGACCCGCTGGCTAGTCTTCCGAGACTCCAAGACTTATAAAGATATCATGGCATCCTAATCCTTTTAAATCCTTCCCCTCTCTGTGATTTATTACTCCTTTTTTCCCTCTGTTACTTATTTGTTTATTTTCTTCCAGTGGCCTATATGTATGTGGTATATTTGTTCTACTTCCTTTTAAAGTGATCTGGAGTGTTCCCTCTTCTGCCCTCTTTCCTCTCCTCATTTTCTCGCTCTCTCTCTTCTATACTTTCACTCTACAAATTATGTTCAAATTACACTGGTATAATTTGGTACGTAGATATTTCGACCGCATTATAACAAATGACACTGAAACCAAAGAATGTTTATGTACTTGTATTTAAAACCAATAAACTTAATTTGCACTAAAGCAACACTTTATTACCATAGACCTGATAGGTATCAGAGAAACTGTAGATATTGGAGGTTATTCTGATTTAGTGTCTGCTCATGCACATTTACTGTATGCGCATGTGCAGATGCTTGGTGCAAGCAGGCACGGCAAAATGCTTGTTTGCCGTCCCATTTGCACCTAGCAGTGTGGGCATTGTTGTGGGTCGGTGGCAAGGGGTCACGACCATGGGAACGCCCAGCATTTCATGGGCATTACCATTAAAAAATGCTGGACATTCCCATGTAAATGCACCCATGACGCGGTGCGGGAGGTGGTCAGCAGATGTCAGCTGCCCACCCACTTTCCGTACAGGGTGCCCGAAGACACAACAGATGTGCCTAAAGGTGCCCATACACGTTACAATTATTGTATACAATATCGCATCTCATAGCATATCGGTTTTGCGATGAGATCAGATGAGATGAGATCTAGTACAAAAAGTGTGTGCTGCACATACTTTTTGTACTAGATCTCATCTCATCTGATCTCTTCGCAAAACCGATATGCTATGAGATGTGATATTGTATACAATATTGTATACAATAATTGTAACGTGTATGGGCACCTTTAGGTCTGCATGCGCTCGCAAAATCAATCAATTGTCGGCTACCATCAAATGATTTTGTCTCCGCAGGAAGGCCTGCAAATGGATGTCTATGCAAAACATCTATGCGCATGCGTGTGGGGATATTCGGCGTGCAGGGGGAGGGGGGCGGCCGGTAGTGTGGGCGGCGGGCAGCTTTTAATCCACAAGCAAAGCTGTAAAATTAAAATAATTATTAAGAAAAAGGTCCATTGTATGCTGTTTTGTAGGAACTTGCCCTTAAAAATGAACTTCAACTCCATTTTTTCTCAAGAATTTTCTGCTACAGTAAAATGTTATAATTGATCTACACAACTGTAGTTGTATGCCTTTAGGCATATACAGTATATTCTGGTTAGATTAATATAATCATTTTTCTTTGTAACACATTTTGACTTAATTACAAAATACAGGAAATTATCTGAAGGAAACACTTCATATACTTGATAAACTGTCAGGATTTCAGGAGTAGTAAAACTTTATTGGCAGCAATTTCCACAAAGAACAAAATGAAACAGCTGTTAGGATTCGGCCACAAATTACCTGCTGTAGACAACCTGTGTTCAAGGAAATATATATCCAGGATCAGTTAATGCTGTATCAACGGTTTTACAGAAAACACTTATCTCTGAAATAGGCTGACAGTTTGATTCGCAGAAAACAATTACTGCAAAGCTTAAAGTTATTTTTTGGGGGGGAAACAACACTGCCAGGGATGAATAAATTCTCATCTTTAGGACATCAATCAGTGATTGGTAATTTTATATTTCTGTTTAGACTTAGATTATCATTGGTTTGTCTTTTGTCTGGTTTTATGTCCATTCTAAAACTGTAAAATTTCTTATTAGTGTAGTCCTACCAAGCAAGTCAATTTTGTCATTAAAGATTTAATAAAAAAATAAAAAAAAGAGGACAGGATGTCAGCAAGCTTTTTTCAGCGTCCTTATGGTTAGACCTAAAGGTTGAAAATAGGAATGGGCCTCCTCCAGAAAGTAAGTCAGGTCAAATAACCCATGATACAAATACTCTTTTCATTTGAAATAATATTGCAGTATAACTGACAATCACTTGGGTCATGCAATAATTGCAACTGTTTCTGAAACTACTCCATAAAAATTGACAAAACCCCATTTAAAATGATGTTGTATAGACCAGTGGTAGCCAACCCTAGCCCTCGAGAGCTACCAACAGTGCACATTTTCCAGACAACCTAGCTGCTGCACAGCTGCAATCATTAATCACTGACACATTTTAAAAGATACACAGATGGAGCTATTTAGCTCACTTGTGATTCTGTAAGGAGATCTGCAAAACATGCACTGTTGGTAGCTCTCAAGGACTAGGGTTGGCTACCCCAGGTATAGACTATGTACCAAAATGTGGTTGATATTTCCTATACATCAATGGTGTGTGTATTATGATTTATTTATTTATTTACAGTTAATTATATAGTGCAGCAGATTCTGTTGCGCTTTACAACTGATGACAACACTGAAAGAACAAACTGGGTAAAACAGACAGACATAGAGGTTAGAGGGCTATCTATAAGGAAATAGAATGGAAACACAAGGACAGGCACTAGTAATAGCAGAGCAGTCCCACCAAGTTGCAAGTCCAGAAGGGAAGCTATATAATACATGAGTGCCTATGAGGGTTATGTGGGTGGTACCTAAATTTGATAGGCTTGCTTGAAGAGGTGAGTTTTCAGGGAACACTTAAAAGTTTGGAGGCTTGATGATAGTCTAATTGTGGGCGGGATGGCATTCCATAGGGTAAGTGCAGCCCTGTGAAAGTCCTGTAACAGTGAATGGGAGCTAGTAATCCGTGCAGAAGAGAGACGCAGATCTTGTGCAGAGCGGAGAAAGCGAGTTGGGAGATATTTTGATTTAAGTGAGGAGATATAGGTTGGTGTGGTTTGGTTAATAGCTTTATATGTGAAAAGAAGTATTTTTATTACATTTTATTTATAAGGCACCACAAGTAGTTGGCAGTGTGTACATATGGCACACATTAGAACAAAACAGGGTAAACAGGACTAAACAGAACAGGAAATGAAGAACTAAAACAGAGCACAGGAAACAGTTAGCACCAAAAGTCTCAGTACCCAATACAGCTGAGATGCAGAGAAGCAAAGGAGTTTCCACTACCAGAAGTGGGTTGTCATTGGTAGAAAAGCTGTGGATATAGACGGTCGCAGAGTAGGAAACCCTTGTAATTAAAGTGTAAGAGAAGAGGTTATATATAAGTTTCTGTATATTACCTGACTGAGAATCCAAAATCAACTATTAGTGAACTACTGCAGTTATATCATATTTAGTTTTGTGGTAGGTAAATAAAAAGTTGCCTAGTCCACACGGCAAGCAATATTCTGTCAGCTCTAAATTCATTGATAATATTACTGTATTGTATATTATATGCTTAAGTAAAACTAATTTAGTTTATGGTTCTATTAAGAGGTAAGAATGCATTTTTAATATTCCTTTTGCTACATGCTACATAATTGAAACTAGATAAAGTCACTAGTATGTGGGAGCAAGCAGAACTCCAGTGCCAGCAGAGAGGGGCAATACCACAATACCACACCGAGAAAAAAGAGATATAAGCTTCATATCTTTCTATCAATAAACATACACACTGTCTTACACCATGCTTGATACGGCCAAGCTCAGTGACAGTACAGTGCTCATAGGGCCTGATTCATGTTTATAAGTAAATCAAAAAAACAAGTAACTGGGTAAAACCATACTGCACTGCAGATGTTTAAAGAGAGTTAAGGCCCATACACACTGGATGGCTTTGAACTGAAAGCAGCTCATATTACTCATTTGAGCTGCTTTTAGCTCCAAAGCCACCCAGTGCTAACCTGACCCCTCATCTGCTGGTATTACCAGCAGTTGAGCAAAGGCGTTATGCTATGGAAAATAATCCACCCCCCGGTAATAATATTGCTAAAACGGGCAAAAGACGTTCCCTGTCTATGCACAGGGGCATTTTTCAGCCCAGCAATTGTATCCATCATCGGTCAGCACACACGGTGGGCAAAATCACCCAGTGTGTATGGACCTTTAGACTTAAGTGGAGTGTGTTCAAACTACATGAAAAGCCAGTATTTACCCTGCCAGAAAATATTGCCTTTCATGTCAACAAGATTTGTTCCAGTTGCAAAGTTGCTTTCTTTTGTTGCTTTATTTACAACATGAATCAGACCCACAATGCACTAGAATGAGCACATACACATATAGGGGTATATTTGCCAACAATACTATTTTGCCAGCATCATATTTCTTTTAGTTCCACTGTGATACTTCCAAATATGCGGTTTGTATTTAACGCTGACTTGTCCAGCAAGGTACAGTTGTGGTAAACTAAGTTAAACTTGACACTTATTTTTGCTAAATATAAGATTATGGACAACCTCTTTAAGCATCAGAAATGAGTGCTATAGTGTTTATGACTTATTCCTAATTTGAGCCCATAGATTCACATTATGGAAATAAATACAGCATGTGCATGAGGGGCAGAATTCTGCTGCTCACTCTATGTAGCAGGGATAGTAAAAGAAGATAGAAGATGATTTATACTAATGCCCTATTGTCAGGGGATTTTTGTTAATATAGATTAGACAGTGGTGCTTTAACAGAGTAGGAGGACTATGTGCATCCTCCTCCGCTTGCCCCCCCCCTTCTCTTGGCCACAGCCACCCACCACACAGCACAATGCAGTCTGAGCTCTCAAGGGTTCAGACTCTATTGCACATGTGCTTCAGCCATATACAGGGCTGGATTAACAATGGGCCTGATGAAGCTACAGCTCCAGGCCCACTTTCCAAATAGATGAGGAATGGGGCTTTCAAACGAGCCCAGCCACGCATTGCTAGCCCCCTGGGAACCGGAGATACTGCCGGGCAAAGCTGGAACGTTTTCCCCATAGGATAACATGGGACACGCTAATTCTGACCCCCACCCAGTTCCGACGGCTGCCAGTTCCCCCCCTGGCATTACAGAAGCTCGAGGTTGATCTCATTCGAACCCAAATCGCTGGGCCTTCAATCAGATACCAGTCTGGTTTATATGGGTTAATTGTTTCCAGATATATTCTTTGGGGGCAGATTTCTCTGGAACCAAATGGTCCAGTTTCATAGGACCTAAATCATTCGAAGTCCACTTAAAAGTTATTTTTATACAATATTATACTGGTCTCATGTAAATGGGTCAGTTGGTTCCGAAATATAGCCGGCTAAAGATACAGATGGTTAAGGGGGGGGGGGGGGGTGGTTCTCTCCCCTTCACACCAGAAAATGCATGGACTAGGCTGGTGTAAAAGGGGCCAGTATTTTCTGGTGTGAAAGGGGTATAATTTCAAATAGCCGGGACCTGCAGTGCTTTGAAGAAAGCCGGGCAGCCCCCACTCTCTGCCTGGCTGTCAATGGCTGTCACTTCTGCCCGGCGGCATGTATTCCCCTTTGGCAATGAGCATGTAATCCAACATGGCAACGAGAATGCAACCCCTGGCAATGACCATGGGACCCCTGGTAATGAGCACGTAGGTACAAGCAGCACTTACTGTACATAGCATAATTTTTAATTGGCATTATGGTGATTGACATAATACATAATGGAAATTATAGTGTGTGGTTTAATATGTAATGGGCATTATGGTGTAAATTTTGAATGCGCGCCTTTGGCACGCAATGTCACTGTTTGTGAAGCATATTATGAATTTTGTCTCAATCCATTTGGTATAGTGTGTATTTTGGCTCAATCCATGTGGCAAAATGTGAATTTTGCCTTAATCTGTATGGCATAACGTGAATTTTGACTCAAGTAAGTTTTTAATTTGGGTCCCAAAAAAAAACACTTACCTGTTTACACACAGACTAATCCTTGAAAATGGTGATGTAAAAATAAAAAAAAACTTTTTTCTCATTTTCTTGAGAAATTGGTGATTGCCCTTAATTGGACCCAAGTGGCCCTATGGACTTATATATAATATAATATATATATAATTAGTTGAAAGTATTTATACAAATCGAGACACACCCATGAGCAGACCACCCAACCAGAACACTGGTCACCCCCCCTATTATTAGGTGCTGGCAACAACTCCTATTATTGCACATAATATGCCCTTGATAAATTTTCAGCTCCAGGCCCATTTAGACCTTAATCTGCCACTGGCCGTATAAATACACCACTGAGACTAGGCCCCTTTTTTGAACACCCCCTCGTTCAATGTGTAGTAGGCCTAGTATCAGAGAACAGTGTACACTGACCTGTGTGTATCATAAGTGCAGGACTTAAAGTGGTCCTGGAAAGGTGGTGGAACTCCTTTTCCATAACCCCCCCCCCTACCCGTACATTAGGCAGAGACTAGACCAGTGCCAGAGAATTTGTGACCTACTGTAAAGGGACAATGGTCTCACAATGAAGGGGTGTGGCCACACAATAGTAAGTCCAATAAAAATGACAACATACAGTAGCACAATCATATACACATTAAACCACATGTAGTGCCCTTAATTCATATTAAGTCACACATTATTGACCCTTATACACATAATGTGCACAGTTGTGCTGCTTATACACATCTGTCAATCCAGCAGCTCTCTATCCATGTCCCTCAGAAGCTCCATTCCCTGTGTCCCTCCAGCAGCTTCCCCACCTCTGAGTCCCTCCAGCCCTCTCTCACCTGTCTGCAGCATGCACAGAGCCTGTTCCACTTAGTGGCCCTTCTTCTCTTCAAAGGCGGTGATGGTATCACATATGCCATGTCAGAAGAAGAAGCTGCTGGGACAGGCTTATCTTTTGGAATTACTGTTTAGGACTGTGGTAGAGGTGGAACTCAGTTCCCCCTACCATTAGAGGTGGTGGAACTCCACTCCATTCCCCTCACTTTAAAAAGGAAAAGCACATGAGGAAAGAGGGTCCTGCTCGTGAGAGTTGACATTTTAAAGGGGAGGAGCAGACAGACAGGGGTGACACAGATGTTCTAGATAGTGAGCATGGAAGTGAGAGTTATTATGAGATTTGGATAGGTTTGGTGAATAAGTGGGTCTTGAGAGCTTGTTTGAAGCTTTGTAGAGAGGTGGAGAGTCTGAGAGAAGTAGAGAATTTCAGACAAAGGAAGTAGCATGTGAAAAATCTTAGAGGTAGGCATGTGAGGAGGAAATAAATAGGCAGGAGAGGCAGCATGCATTAATGGGGCAAAAAAGAAAGGTGGACTGGAAAGGGAAATAAGGTCAGAGATGTAAATGCGAAAGGAGTGGGTGCTGGCTTTGTAAGTGAGAAGCTTAAATTGGATTCTTAAAGGGAAGGGAATCTAATGAAGGGCTGGTAGGAGATGAGAGGTCTAAAGACCCTCATCCACTATTCAGATTTGTCATGATTTCAACAGATTCAGATGCATCTGACAGACTGATCTAATAAAAAAAAGACCAAATCTGAGCTCCCTCAGATCAGATGTGTGGCTGAGTCTAATTTATCAACCCATGTCTGATGGGTTGCACAGGGAGCTAGGGGGCCTAGCCTAAATAGTACTGCCGAATTCGGCCGGTAATTCAGCAAAAGTGGAAAATACTAATTTTCCAGTTGTATTTGGCTGAAGTCCGCAGGCTTCTCTGTATAATTAAATCGAAAAATACATATATTTTTTAAATGGCGTGAGTGCCCCCCCCCCCCCCCCGGCTTTAACCAGCACTGGGCGTATTGAGCCGGCCCTGGTTACAGAAATACAGGGGGGGAAATGCTGGGGTTCCCCCTATATATCTCTAATCAGCACCAGGCTCTTGGCCCAGTGCTGGTTACCAAAATACAGAGGACAAAAGTAGTAGGGGTCCCCCATATTTCAGAAACCAGCACCGGGCTCAAACAGTCAGCGGTGCCATGCCACAGCTGGGGGACACTTTTTACATAAGGTCGCCCAGCCAAAGCATGATCTCCTTGACTGGTCAGCCCAGGCTGCATCCCTATGGCAGTGTGGAACCCCCAATAAAGGGGTCCCCCCCTCCAGGGGAAGACCAGCCTCCCACCACCCCTGGGCTGTGGGTTGCAGGCTGATGGCATTATAATAAAAATAAAAAAACATTGGTGACCAGTGGAAGCAGCAGCCTCGGATTTTCCCCTGCCCAAAGCTGCTGCTGTGCCTCTGGGTAGGAGTAGGGGGTGGGATGAGGGAGCACTGAGGAATGGGAGGAGGTAGCCTCCCAGCTGCTGCCGCTGAAGGTAGGAGAAGAGGCGAGCCCTGCTGCAATGTCTCGCAGGCAGGGGCTTGTGCTCCTGATGACCCGGCTACCCGGCGACGGATTTCACTGGCAGCAGGTACAACCAAGGAGATGTGATGCAATGACATGGGAATGCGCATTGCATCCCACCTCCTGTCATACAATCTGGGCACTGTACATGCGATTTATTGCTGAAATCGCATGTAAATTGCCCAAATTGCATGTATATCATATGAAGGCCTTAAGATCCATCTGACCAACAAATCTAGCCTGCTGCATCAAAGATCCATTGATCTGGAGCTGTCAAGGCCCCATAGAGGATAAGTCGGACCTGAATGTCCCGGCAGCTCCCTGGGAGGGATCACATGCCATTAGGCGCTTCATTGTGATTTATCAAATGCAAGTCCTGGGGAGCTGCAGGTGGAGGGAACTGGGGGGGGGGGTGGCGGATGCTGACGTGGGGACCAGGGATCGGGGGAAGGCAGTGGGGGGCACTTAAAAAATGCCCATACAAATAAATGGGTAGCCACTGTTTGGCAGCCTGTCAGACCTCCTGACTCCAATCCGATGCACACAGGACCATGCATCAGGTCAGACGGGATGTCTACATGTGCGATGTGGGCGATTTCATTTTATCGGAATTGGGGGAAATCGTTCGCAAATAGAGGTTTAAAATAGAATTGACCAGATGTATCTGATGTGAATAGAGTTAAAAATAAGCCCAGGGTCACATCAGATATCTGGGAGACTTCAAGGGAAATCTGAAGAGATTTCTAGTTTAAGATATGTCTGCGTAGTGGATGGGGGCTTAAGTAGTGCACTTGCTGTTGAAGTTGAACTAGGAGTTTTGAAGATAGATTAAAAGATGAGCAACACTAAGAAGTGCTTGTACTACTTTAGTGTCTTGAATCAGGTTGATCTTCTTAATGTGTGTATGCTGCAGGCTTTGGTCCCAGCTTCAAATTGTACTGAATGAGCTTTTTACCCTTAATTAGGAGCAATACTCTCAACACACTGAATAAACATTTTCACTGTCATAGAACAGGGTACAAAGTTCAACATATCACAGAAGGACAATGTCACCTATATTATAAATAGAAGCAGTGATATAATGGGTGAAATTTACTAAGATGTGAAATACACTTCACAGGTCATGTTGCTATGGGCAACCAATAACATCCTGTCTACTATCTTCTAGAGGGTGGTAAATAAATAAGATGTAGCTTCTGATTGGTTGTCCATGGCAACATGACCTGTGAAGTGTATTTCACATCTTAGTTAATTTCACCCAATGTGTCATTTATGTACTTGGATTAGTTGTAATGCTGAGTAAATATAATTATGTAGTAACTTACGGTAATTACTTGTCTGTCTGGTCACATAGTAACCAATGATCCTTGTTCTCCTTACAACCCACTTTTAATAAACTTGTGGTACTGTATGTAAGCATTTAACCCTAACTTTACCATAAAATATACCATTTTGCATCCATATGACAGAGATGTGTATAGCAAATAAATGTCTGTGACATCTTTTCACCCTAATTGTTTCTTACATTTTCATGTTTATTTGTTTGCAGGAATGGTAAATATTGAGAAAATAAATAGTTTATATAATCTGCAAATATGTTTGTAATCTTTCATGAGAAGGTATTCTCCATATTATAGTATCCAAAAATTGAGTGCCAATGTTCTGCAAATGTTGGCCACCTTCTTGGACCCTGAATGCAGAACCTTTTTGACCTTATTGGGTACAGAATAGGCAAAATAGTACAATCCTTTACATATCACATCTAGAAAGAGAATCTTTATTTCGATCTGGACTGCATGACTATGACCAACTGTAAAGCTGTGTACACACGGGGGCGATAGGGGCTAAAATCGCTGGAAATATGGTCCATATTGCCAGTGATGGGAGTGTGCCCCGGCGATAAATCGCCAGGTGCGCGCTCCTGTTTTCAGCCCCGTTCTAATCGCTGGTCGCAGGAGCTTGCTCCTGCGACCAGCTGATTACCTCTGCGGCACCGCCGGCAGAGGTTTCCTTTCATCAGCGACCATCTCTGGTCACTGATGAAAAGGAGAAACTGAGCAATATATTGCTCAGCCATATATTGCTAGCAATATATGGCTGAGCAATATATCTCTCCCGTGTGTACGGGGCTTTACAGATTGGTTTCAAACCTTTCTTTTTTAGTAAATAATATTAGAATGTGATTTAAAGGTGCGTACACACAGGGGAGATATATTGCTCAGCAATATATTGCTGAGCAATATATTGCTCAGTTTCTCCTTTTCATCAGCGACCAGAGATGGTTGCTGATGAAAGGGAACCTCTGCCGGCGGTGCCGCAGAGGTAATAAGCTGGTCGCAGGTGCAAGCTCCTGCGACCAGTGATTAGAAAGGGGCTGAAAATGGGAGCGCGCACCCGACGATTTATCACCAGGGCACACTCCGATCACTGGCAATATGGGCACCAGTGACCATATTTCCAGCGATTTCAGCCCCTATCACCCCTGTGTGTACACAGCTTTAAAGCCATGATCTGTATGAGCGATTCCAGTAAGGTAGAATCACCTGGCCTCAACAGCCTGTTGTTCCATAGACGTTGGCACAGGTGCAGATAAATATAGACCTTAAGTCACTCTCTGTGACTTGCCTGTGAGGAATGATTTGAACCAGCTAAGTAGTGGTGGATTCCTCACTAGGTATGTGAGGCATGGTCCAAGGAGTGACATTCAGGGAAGTAAGTGGAACCCCTTGGTACATGCTTCACATACCTGGTATGGATTTGCTTATTATCTAAAGATACTTTAGTTGCATGTTTGATTCCTTTGGGAAAAATTAGCTATTAGCATCTTCTGGTATGGTAGAATATGTTCTTATATATATCTGATTCCTGTACATGCTGTGAAAATAGTGAATATTGCCAACCACAGTGTCTGAGCTTGTTAAATATTGCAAATGTGAGCACACATTGATATTTCAAGAGATAAAAACTTAGTTCAGAGAGCAGGTTGTTCAAGGTAATATGCACTCTTTTTTGCTGACTCAAAAGCTTTAACCCAAGGAACATTGAGATCTAATGGCACTACATTTAAAAAAAACTCATTATGGAAAATAGCATAAATGGTGTACAGTTTTCAGTACATTATCTGAAATGCAAACAATAATGTTTTGTAAATTGCCTAAACATGTTACACTGCAAATGATGCAAGTTACAGGAGAATCTTCCCTCTGCTTATACGTAATAAACCTGCAAATAAGCAATTTGCAAATGAGATTTGGGGCTAGAAATATTTAAGATGCTTCTGTAATGTTTAATATGAGATAAATATATTTTTAAGTGTAATACAATAGAATAATTCTGGGGTAGCCAACCCTAGTCCTCGAGAGCTACCAACGGTGCATGTTTTGCAGGTCTCCTCACAGAATCACAAGTGAGCTAATTAGCTCCATCTGTGTATCTTTTAACATATGTCAGTGATTAATGAGTGCAGCTGTGCAGCAGCTAGGTTGTCTGGAAATTGTAAACTGTTGGTAGCTCACAAGGGCTAGGGTTGGCTACCACTGGAATAATTAGATGTGTAATGAGCAGACAGAGCAGCCAATACAAGTTAGTGGGTGATGGCCAATTGAAAATGCTGTTACAATATAAGAGCAGCTTTATTATATTCAGGCTTATGGGCATAAGCCAGATTGGATGTGATACATTTGCCCAAATCGGCAATACAATAAGTGAAGGCATAACATATTAGGATCAATATTCGCATGCAAGGGTATAGCTTGCTAGAAAAGTCCACCCCTGTGAATCATCTTACTGAACTGCTTAGAGAATTTTTGTGAAGAACACCCTGTGAGTATAAATAACCGTGCTTGTGGTGCTGGCGGCTAGCCTCCTCTAACACTTTCCCTAGATCCCACCCCTCCTTTCCTGCTAAGTGGACGCTTACCTGTACCAATAAATGGTGATTGGTGAACTCTGGTCATCTGTTCTCCAGTGCTGCTGAAAGTAACTCCTGGGGACAGTGAAATTAGCAGAGATTTCAGCACTTTGCAGCACCTGAGCTAGTTTTTCTGATCAGATGACCGAGGTCCCAGCAGGAGTGCAGGAGCAGATAAGACACACATACACTGATTTAAAAAAAAAAAAAAAAAAACATTTTAATACACACAACATTCACACATACTTACCTATCTTGCCACGTAGGTTTCGGTCCACATCTCCAGTAGAAAACCTCACAGATATCTGTGAAAATATATAATATTCACCAGCTCCTCCGGCATAGATTGCGTCCTCTTTGTTCAATGTAGGCATTCACTGGTTTTAAAAATAACAAACAAACCAACCGAGTAGCCGGACACCAAACGAACATGAGGAGGCGCAAAGGAGTTTACACTTGCAGCTCCTTCCCGAGACTGAGGAAATCCCTGGTGATGTTATTCACTGAGTCCTCACTGAACCAATCAGGAGCAGGCTCTGGGGGACCGCTGAAGCTGATTGGCTGTGCGCAGCTCCACATTCGCCTATGTGATTAATTTTAAATGGATGTTTATGGATGGTTCCCACCATAGAAGCCCATGTTAAATCTTTAACGTCCATGTTAATTATTTCTACATGAGTGTTTCACCAAGTCCCTGCATGCGGGGGAGGCTTGATGGGACTTATAGTTCCACAACAAAACCCAATGCTTTTGTTTCTATTTTTTACACTATACATGCCATCAGTCCAGTGTCCACTGCCAATGGGCAGCCCAGGCTGGGGTTTTCATGTAGGGAGCAGACCCCTTTATTTTGGGGTACTGACTCCCTCAGGGATCCAGCCTTCCCTGACCAGTCACGGTTGTCATGTTTTGGGCCGGAAGCTTGTGTCAAAGGTGTCCCCTGGCTGTGACATGACACAGATGGCTGAATGAGAAGTGCTGGTTGCCAAAATACAGGGAACTCCAACTGATTTTGTCCCCTTTATTTTGGTAACCAGGACTGGGCCAGGAGCCTGGTGCTAGTTATAGAAATACAGGGGGACCCCAGCTTTTTTTTCACCTGTAATCTGCAACCAGGACCACCTCCATGAGCCCGGGGCGAGGGGACCACACACCATTTAAAAATATATATATTTATTTTTCCTATCTTTTACACAGGGCAGCAGCGCACGGATCTAACTGATCTGTGCTATGCTGCTGGGTCTATTACAGCTTTGTAAATTTGCCATATTCTCCATTCATATTCTTGACCCTTTCATGGCCAATCCCATTCATACATGTTGATACAAGGATCGGCCATTTGCGTCCAACCTTAGTAAATTTACCCAATACTATCTGAGTAATAAACTGTTGTCATGGAGAATGAACCAGAGAAAAGACCTTCTGCAAGATCAGGTATTGGTAAGCTGTCTTAAGGTGCATACACACTGGGCATGAAAATTGCTCAGTGCATACACACTGAGTGATTTTCCCCTGCACAAGCAATGTTCCCAGGAGTTGGTGGCTTTCCATAGCAGGACACTATGGAAAGCCGTCCACCCCACCACTTATCTTCTAGTTATAGCAGCAGTAGCCAACAATGATGTGGGAGCGTGTATCAGCGCTCATCGTTGGGCCACACACATTGCATGGCTTTTGAGCTGAAAGCAGCTCAAGTAGTAAAAGTGGGCAGCTTTCAGCTCAGAATCACCCAACGTGTTTGGGCCTTTAGAAGTATGATTAGTAATACACACATGGCACATTCAGTGAGTCTTGGAGCATCCAGAAGCCAGTCAAATTCCCATTGGTGTGAATGAAAGTCTGAGATATGAAACAGGACTTTACAAGATTTCAAATCCACAAGTGTAAAACATGCAAAAAATCATGATCGTGACAGCAGTCCCATGTTCATAAGCTTGCCCTCTCACCCCATAGGTGCCAGAGATGAGCCCCTGCGCTGCCCTCTCCCCTCATAGCCGCTGGAGATGTTCACCCTGCGCCGCCCTCTCCCCTCATAGCCGCTGGAGATGTTCACCCTGCGCTGCCCTCTTCCCACAGGCACTGGAGATGTTGGGCAGTCCTCTTCCCTGCCTATCAGACCTGGCAGCTCCCTTCTCCAGCAGCCGCACCAGTGGGGAAAGTAAACAGCGCTGGTCCGGTCTACCATACAGGGATGACATTGCTTCTATATACAGCCTGGATTCCCCTGCCACTTGTCTAATCTTCAACCTGTGCCTGGAGTCCTTTAACCTCCTACCTGTACCCCATGTGTGATCCCCTGTGTGTGCATGAAACTTTATGACGTACCTACCCTCTTCCTCTGTGTGTGTGTCTGTGTGTGTGTGTAACCCCTGACCCCACCATAATTCCTGGTGTATTACTTCCTGCACCCCCTATTCCCATGTGTGACACCATGTTCACCCTTCCTCTGTGTGTGCCCCCCCTCTTAACCCTGGTGTGTGACCCTCTTAACCCCCTATTCCAGTGTATGACACTTTCTCACCCCTACTCCTATAATCCCCAGTGTGACCCCCTGAACCCCCTATCCCTGTTATGACTCCTTATCACTCCTACCCCCAAAATCCCCAGTGTGACCACCTGTACCACATTCCTCTATGTTTGACCCCCTGTAGCCCACTACCCCTATGTGTATGTGTGTAACCTTGTACCCCGTACATCCTTCTGTGTGTGAGCCCTTGCCTCTGTGTGTGCATTTTAACACCATGTACATTCCACATACCCCCCTGTGGGATACCCTGTACAAAGGGGGCCCTTTTTGCTATGATTTTGCTATGGGGCCCAGAGAGTTCTAGTTATGCCCCAGTATGTAAATGTTGTAGTATATATTTAAATGGTTATACTTTGCACTGCTTTCTTTTGTACCATGCTAAAAGTAAAGTTGTTACTTTATAATATACTCCCAAAATGCATTGTGTTTTCAGACTGCTATCACAGGGCTATGATCTACATGGCGCTGGAATAAAACCTAGATGTATGAATGCCTTCTATCCCTGTCAGCTCAACTGATTACTGCTCTTCAAGAACTGAAGCCCAACAGCACTAGGAAGTTGTTAAAATAACAGGGAGAGCAGTGAATCATCATTCCTTTGTACTTCTTTCTCCACACCTCCTACAGTAATTCATGTAGTCCAGAACCTCACTATCCCAGGAATTAAGAATTTAACACATAAGAGGAAAAGCAAACTATTTTCTTTTCCATTATCTCATTCTTAACCTCACATGTGTAGAGTAGAGGCAGAGAGGCAGAGTGTTTGTAACAGCGACTCATACATAACCTGTTACTAATCTGTTCTGCAGTAACTCACTTTGCAGTTTCTGCAGACGTAGGGTCTGATTCAATGGTGCCCGCAATCTGTACCACAGTTTCCCGATGTTTGGGAAACTACGCACACCCAGAACCCATTTCAGAAGTGAGAACGCCTCTGCCTGATTGACAGACAGAGGAATTCACAGTGAGGGATTGGGGTAGGGGCAGCCAGCATTTGGGAAAATGGGTTATGTCATCGCCCTTTCGCAAGCATGGTGAGGCCAAAGACTGCATCGCATTTGCAGTTTTCTGGTCCTTGCAATGCAGTCGGTGACTGCAAACTGATGGCTGCAATGTTCATCCTGAAAAATGATCAAATCGCAGTTTTAGCGGTATACGGTCATTAGGTCGACACTGTTAAGGTCAACATACATTGGGTCAACCACTGAAGGTTGAAAGGCTTTAGGTCAACACATGAAAAAGGTCGACATGCATAAGGTCAACATGGTCAAAAGGTCGACACACACATTTGGTCGACATTGGGAAGGTCAACAGTCCAAAGATCAACATGGGTTTTTCAGGTTTTTTTGGACCCACCCATGTGCCGACAGGTGGTTTTTCATGCCCTACCATCCATATAAGGAGAATAGAATAGTGTGCCGAGCACAGCAAGGCAAAGAGACAGAAGCATGACGATCAGAGTGAGCCATGCATGGGGACATGGAGCACTCTGTCAACATTTGGAACAAAAAAAGTGAAAACCCAATGTCGATCTAATGTTTGCATTGACCTTTTGACCCTTTCGACCTTAGACATGTTGACCCTTTTCATGGGTCAACCTAAGGCCCGTCAAACTTCAGTGGTGGACCCATGTATGCCGGCCTTAATTTTGTTGCCTTAATGACCCATACCTATTTTGGCAATCATAAATGCAGGAAGAAGTTGATATACACTTCCTACTGCATTTGTTTGCATTGGCATGCATATGCTGAACTGCTGCAAGCAGTTTAGCATGTATGAGATAAGCTGAATGAGGGCCATAATCTCATATATATGGAAAAATGTCTCTTGCACAGTAGTAGAGCATATACTGGACAAACAGGCTCTCAGAGATGAGTGGATATGGCTGTATAAATACTGGTAACTGGTAGTCGCAGGCACCAAGGGCTCAAAACATAAACTGGCATTAAGCTGGTCTGTTTTGTGAAATATTAGCACTGCAACTAACAGTATATTTCTATTGGAATTAAAATGTTTTTATGCGCATCCCAGATTTTAATAAATACAGACCATTCAAGAAACTTGAGTACTACTTGTATAGCAAGAAATTAATTAAAAAACTTAGGACATGATCGTCACACTATAAAACTAGGTTTAACAAACTTGCATGGGGAAAAATACAAGGATATGCAATGAACATGTTAGGGTTATACAAGACAGTAGGACGGGAGGCCCTTGCCAATGAGAAGTTACACTCTAATAAAATGTTTTACGATGTTCCCTTTCCTCCTGTCAATGCTTTAATATTTGAATTGATATTTATAGAACAAAATAATACATTGTCATCACATTTTTTAAAGGAATTTAATGGAAAAAAAAACAATAGAAGAGAGATACTGTATATCAGCTGAAGTTGGGGTGATGAATGGTCTGATCATTTATGTCCTCTGCAAGATCTCTTTCTTTATTATTGGAGACTAGTGACCCAACATTGGTGTTGTGTTCTTTTGTTCTACTGTGTAACTGTTTTGACATTTTTACATTTGGAATCTCACTTCAAGTTTTTGCTGTTGGTGGTGGTGTTGTCATTGTCATCTATTTACTACAGGGTGACCTGTAATAAGAGACCTGCTGGGTGGTCTAGAAACCCATTAATCAGAGATTTAGTTTATCTCCGAAGGGGGTGAAAAGGGGGAAAATTTTCCACACAACAAAAGTTTGACTGGTTGAAACTGGCCACATTAGCTAGTTATAATAATATATTTTTTAATATTATATTGTTGTCGTTGTTGTTATGATGACGATGATGATGATGCTTTTTACCATGATGCATTCAATATGAGGACTGTATTGAAAGTCTGCTTTTGATACAGCCATTCAGGACTTTTACTAAGGCACCTGAAGTACATTACATCATTGTAGGAAGTAATTGGTGAATGCTATAAACAAATTTACTGCACTAATTACATGAGTGGAAACTACAGTTCTAGCCTGTTGTAGTAAAGCACAGTGGATCGTTAAAATGTTGATGCCAAAAAGCATTCAGGCACTCCTATTTACCTCTATCGTACTATAAAGCAGCAAGCTTTCTTGAAAGCAAATCTTAATGTTAGGTACTTTAAGTGGCTACAAAAATGGATTATTACCACTAGCTTAAAAAGGAAATGCTAACGCATTGCAACAGAATGCAATATAATAGCATTTGTCCTGTCAGACACATTAACTGTACATGCATATTACAAGTGCTAAAAGCTCATGTAAACCCATTTTAAATAAAATACCAGTGGGTATTTGTTTTGTAGAAATGAGTGAAACCCCCCCCCCACTAACCCCCCCCCCCTGAATAAAGCCTTAATTAGTCTTCACCTGCTCTGAGCATATGGAAAAGTTGGGGAAAGGCCCATTTATTTGGTAAATACATCAGGACTTGGTTTAGAAGCCCTTGGCCACTCCCCTTAAAGACTAATTATCCACTTTGAAGATTTAATTCGTTTTTATTAGCCAATAATGCAATGTCAGTTTGGGAGTGAAAAAGTGCAAACTAATGGAAATGGTGGTACAAAGTATGACATATCGGGGTGCTTTATGAGTGGCACAAGTGTTTTTAGGCATGCAGGTGGGAACAATCAGTTGTGTTTGCAATTTTGTTTTAAAGTGCCTCCAATTGACGCAAAAATATACTCATACCTAATTTCATGTACCCCAAATTTTATAAGAGCATTCATTTTACATGAAAAAGCTTGCAGTTTAAGTCCCCAAAATAATTCTATTTATTGCCCTCTCATATACTTCTATACTGTTATCCTATGTAACTTTGCCATTTTGGGGGGTACATGCCGATTTCCCTATTTCTACCTGCACTTTTTAACTGTTTAACACATCGCACATCACCCATTTTTTCCTTACGTTTGTATTACGTTAAGTCGAAAGCGGGAACATGCATACCTGCTATAAGCGGGTTGTTTTTTCAGCCAATAGGTGCTCTAACTTTACCCACAATAGCATTATCACAGCTTATAGGATACCACCCTTAAACATATGTCTATAAATCACCTACCTGAATGGATTAGATTACATGATAAGGTATTTCATTATTGACATTCTGATGTTCACCATACAAAACAGTTACACATACTAGGATGGTATTATTACTACCTGACTATCAGGGCTTAAAGTGGTTATGCAGAGGTGGGTGGACTCATTTCTCTATGCCACCTAATTTCCCCCCTCCCCTCCCCACATTAGGCAGTGGTAGGTTTTTTTTAGCATCCCCCTGCAAACTACAATGCTTTTCTGTAAGAATTACTGTGCAGAGCCAATGTGTAGGTTAAAATGTTCCACCTCACCATTAGAGGTGGTGGAACTCAGTTCCACCCAGTTCCCCCTCACTTTAACCCCTGCTGACTATAATTCTGCAGTAGAATACTTGCCTGCTAGTAATTTGCACTGAAATGATGGGGTTGAATGAAGAGTTAAGCAAGATATGCTTTCTTATGGGTAACTTTATAACCTTTATTTTATTTTGGATTAAAAAGAATCTGTCTACATGCTCCAAACGCCTGTGATTTTTTTTAAATTTTAAATATGCTGTATGCCCTATTCAGCAATCTGTACTTAAACAGGGCATGGTTTGCTTTACCCTTGCTGTGCTTTCACAATATTACATTGAAATACAGAACAATTTAATCTGACCACAATGATTTATAAGGAGTAGAATGCATTTGAATCATTAAAATTAACGGTACTTATGTAGTATCTGGGCTGCCGATTTTTTGATTGTATGCCTTAAGTTAAGGCATACAATCAGATGCGATGCGATGCGATATCGCATCGCATCGCATACGACCATGCGATGCGATGCGATGCGATGACCCGATTTTTCCATAGGATTCAATGTTAAAATGGACTGAGTCCATTTTAACATGGAATTCAATGGGAAAAAGGGGTCCCTTTCATACCCCTACTATCCAAGTGGGCATGGAGTTGGATATAAACCTGTGGCGAGCGTAGCGAGCCACCGAGCCCGAAGCGTGGCGAGCGAAGCGAGCCCCGCGAGGGGACGGTATTCTGTGTCCCCTCGCGGGGCTCGCTACGCTCGCCACGCTTCGGGCTCGGTGGCTCGCTACGCTCGCCACAGGTTTATATCCAACTCCATGCCCACTTGGATAGTAGGGGTATGAAAAGGACCCCTTTTCCCATTGAATTCTATGTTAAAATGGACAGAGTCCATTTTAACATTGAATCCTATGGAAAAATCGGGTCCATCGCATCGCATCGCATCGCATCGCATGCGATATGGTCGGGTGCGATGCGATGCGATGGACCCGATTTCAAAATCGGCAGCCCAGTTACTACATAAGTACCAAATTAACTTTCTGTAACTTATGGGTTTAGTGAATTCTCTCCATTCACTGGCTATATTTTCACTGCCCGATACACTGGCATTAAAATTTAACC
Source organism: Crinia signifera (assembly GCF_055691185.1). Lineage (NCBI taxonomy): Eukaryota > Metazoa > Chordata > Amphibia > Anura > Myobatrachidae > Crinia > Crinia signifera. The sequence goes on from NC_139218.1 coordinate 256,262,918, forward strand.
GAGATGCCAAATCTGAACTCACAGACATTTGTTACTTTAATTTTAGCCTCTGTTATATTACTCGATGTGAAAAAACTAAACTTTCTGTAATGAAAATAACAAAGAGCAATGTAATAGCATGAAAGTTTCCAACAGAGTTAGAATTTATTCTGTTTAATAAGCAAAATGAAATGTAGGTCAGTCATAGATTCAGCCACAGAAAGATGGATGCTGGAGTTTTTCATTTGCACAGCTTGGGAAACAGCACGCCACATAACATTCCCAGTGGGCGCATTTTTAAACTGATAATTAAATTCACTAGCATTTACATTTTGATCACTACTGCATTTACCTGCAGTTAATACAATTAAGTAACTGTTATCAGATTCACCACAGGTACAATTTAAAAATATGCTTTATCCAGCCTTCACCTTTTAGAAATACTCTATAATTCACTATTAATCATTTATTTTGTTCGTATTGTTTTTAATTGTATAAAAGTGCCACACTTTCCATCACATAGATTTGTTTTCAGGTTGAAGGATAGGGGTAACTATACATATTTAAAATGATCAAATTAGAGGTGTATATTATTTATAACCAGTTTTTATATAACGCGCACATATTCTTCAGCACTTTACAGAGTGTTTGAACATACACTGCCCCAGTACCCAGAGGAAACCCACACAAGCCTGGGAGAATATATACATTTTGCAGTTAGGGCCATGGTGGGAATCAAACCCATGACCTCAGTGCAATGAGGCAGTAAGGCTAACCCTAATACTGTCAGTGTCAGTATATAAACATTAGTGCATAATACTAAAGTTTCCATGTTAACTTTTTTTTCCCAGTTAATATAATAATATAGTATAGAATAGAATAGAATCAACTTTATTGGCCATGTATACTTGCGCACACTAGGATTTTTTTGTGGATTACAGTGCAGCACCAAACAGGGGTGGGGGAGAAATTAGTCACGTTGTTTGGCGGTTGATATTGGGATTGCATTCGCTTTGATTGGATTGTTCAGTTGATGGATGGCTAACGGAAAGAAGCTTCTTGCGGATCTGGACGTTTTGGCGGGGACAGACCTGAACTGTCTTCTGGATGGTAGGATGTTTAACAGGTTGTATCCAAATTTACCAAGAGAACACTGCCCCTGTTTATATTGTGATAGGGACAGCCCCCTCACACATGATCTGGTCCAGGTTTTTGAGCAGCAGCAGGGAAACTGATGAGACCAGGGATGAGTTGATTATTAGCACCTTTGCTCCCCTGATGTAAGTATTTTCAGGGCAGAGGGTCATTGCTCTTGATGATGGAATATCTGTCCAAGTTACAGGTCGGGGTGTGGGCTAAGGTAGGGACCACTGGAGCTTTCTGAAGTGTTTGTACTATGCTGTGACACCTGTATGCTGCAATGCTGTAACCATTCTTGCTGTGCTGATTACCAGGTATGCTTTGTACCTGCTACAAAAGACCAAGGCTTTGATGGATCCAGTGTATGTGCTTCCTTGTCACAATATGTAGCAAACTCTATATTACGTGTACAGTATCATAAACCTTTTTCTAAAATCACATTAGCTGCGTGCTGGAACATAGTAATGTAACTACTATATGCTATTTTTTCACAACAGTTAAATGTCTAATGGTGCCCATACACGGTGCGTTTTCACTGTGCTATACTTTATGTATTGCCCTCGCATTGCACGCATATTGCATGCAAAACACATGCGTTGCGATGCAATATGATCCAGCCCATAGCGGGTGCGATCATTGCACTGTGTATGGGCACCTTAAGGATAATTAGATGTTTGCTTGTTTTTAAGGAAAAAATTTAATCTTTTTCTTTTTTTCTTTTATCGTTTGCTTGGATCACTTCTGCAAAAGAAAATAATATGTAAATCATTGGACTGGAGGCCTCTGAATAAGGCTGGGAAGTTCTATATCATTTCCATGGTATTACATTTGTGTTCTCCCTGCCCACAATGTTTATGAGGACTACGACACTATGCAGGGATTGTTCTGAAAACAGAGTGGCAGTGAGTGAGCAGAAAATAGCCCAAATATTCTCCCTGATAAAGACTTACATATTGGGCCTTATTCTAGTTTACACTTAGAGGCAGATTCCTTCTCAAATGAACAAAACCATGTGCACTGCAGGTGGGGCAGATATAACATGTGCAAAGAGAGTTAGACTTGGGTGGGGGTTTTCTTCAAAGTGAGATCTATATTGCAGTGTAAAAATAATGCAGTCAGTATTTTCCATGCACAGAAACTAAATAACTCACCTAAATCGAATTATATCTGCTCCTGTTACATCTGCCCCCCCCCCCCTGCAGTGCACATGGTTTTGTCCATCTGAGAAGGAATTTGCCTCTAAGAGTGAACTAGAATAAGGCCCATTGTTCCTTTACTTCTGTGCAGGTCTTTCTTACCCAAGTATGTTGAGGCATGTGGAGATATACACAGGACTATTCCTAACTATTTCTATTTCAAATATTATAAATTAAATGCATATAGATATCTTAATTGCCAAGTGCCATTCTTCAAACTTAATATTAGCGCACCAGCCATGTAAGATGCTTCTAGTAACTTTTTTACCATGTTTCCATTTGGAGTTCGAAGTAAGTGTTCTGCAGGGGCTTTAATGATGTTACTCATTCATGGTTTCAGTTATCCCTATATCTATTAACACCCTAGAGAATCATTTGGGTATGGGAGAGATTTTTTTTTAAATGTAGAAGATAAAATAAAGTAATAGCTTAAAAAACAAACAAAAACAACCCTGAGATTACCATGATTAGGTTACATTGAATGTAGTGTAGTGACTCAGTGGTGGGTGCAGAGGTTGGGTTGCAGCACAGTTCAAAATTCAAATATGGGAGTCCTAGCAACTGCCATTCCAAACTGACTCACTGGCAGTTGGTGGACCCCCTATTTGAAATGAACTGGGATGCAGCCTCGCCCCTCCCCCCTGGAGCCACCAGTGGTAACACTGGACTCTATTCTTTAACTCGGGTGTAATAGTAGCAGTTCGTGTTTGGCTACAGGCCCCAAAAGATGTGGAATCCCAGCCATTAACAGTAACATTTTACAATCTGCCTGCCATGACATTTGGATGGTTTAACTATATGGGGTGTGCAGCTTTTCATTTTCTCAGCATCCTACATATTGCCCAAAATATAATTAGTGCTTCCCTCAAATAATTATTTTGCTGCTTTCCAAACTAACTGCCAAGAAAAGAGATGGCAGAAATAAAAAATCTGTTAGGAATTACAATTTGTGCATAAATACGTAATGATTTGCAGCAGCTGATTAAATGTAACTGCTCTAACTGCAGTGGTGAATAATATTAGCTGTGGGGATTTAATGTTCTTGATGCTTTAAGACCATGAAAGACTCTTCCAAAGACAATCCAGCCACCAGGCCAGTCTGTAATAAATCTGATATGGACATTTCTGCCAGATATTCAACATATACTGTACACAGTGCAGCTGTACATACAGAAAATAGAGTGGAGGTGGCCATTAAGAGATAAATATATGATTACACATTCTCTGTGGTTAAAATTGCTGGATATGCCATTGTATAATTAGTTACTTATCTACCTATTCCAGCAATAACTCAAATTAAACAGCAGCATCTAACCATGCCCTTTTAGAACTACTTGGGTTGTTCTGCTATAAAGAATGTGTGCATTTACAACATAACAAAAATTGAACTGCACTCACTGACTTGCTCGTAGATCCACTTCTATACTAAGGTCAAGGTTGGAATTGTGTTTTGCAGCACAAGCAAAAAGGATTATAGACCTCAAGGTGCTTATGTATTTGATCTCTCTCTTTGTATTTTTTAGCTTTATGATTCTCTAAAACTCGCCTCGCTTAGACCTCCACTCTAGAAACCTTCAAAAACAGATAAAATTGTATAACAGAGTACAAAGGTTTATATATGCAAAAAAAATGCTGAAACTATGAATGTTTTGCAATGTGTTCCCATTTTGAGTCATCATTTCGGGAATAGATCACATGTCACAGTGTAGTTTTAGCATATTAAAGTGATATACAAGATTCACAATCCGTTCAAATTCATCAAATCCACACTTGGTTCATAATATCTATGAGCATAGAGACATATCTTAGGAACACTATATAGCTTACAATGCTTGGGGTAATCAGTGCATGGAAATAAGACATCCTGTACATACAGTACAATGTTAAAAAAAAAGAGTGACAGGATGTCCTTGGAATTAATATTCCTACATGTTCATTGTGTCCATAAAAGTACAAAGCAACCATCTTGAGCACTTTACATACTTTATATTGAGTGGGATAAGCAATTTGCAGGAGTGAAATATGCAGTGCAGAATTATACAACAAGTCATAACAAAGAACACTGGAGTGGTGCTGTGCTGGGGCTCTGGAAAAAAATACATGTTTTATAACCATGAGTTGTTAGAAATATGGGCAAGAAAAATCTTTTGGATCCCCCTGTTGTTTACTATTATTTATACTAACTTAACTTACCTCTGTTATTTTTGTTATTTTAGTTTTCTCTGTTACATACAGTATTGTCATGTCCTTTTGTTGCCTTAAGCCACAGTACACACTATGCGATAAACGCAGACAATGATAACGGAGTCATTGATAATATTATCATTCAGTATCATGTGAACGAGCGATAATGATGCTCACTGCTGTGGGTCATTTTCATCCCCATTTCTCTTCTGAACATGCAGTTCAATTTTGCCTATGACTGCCCAACAATCAGTATCCCGACAGTCAGTATACCGACATAGGAATTCCCACTGCCGGTGCTCCGACAGGGGGAATCCCAACTGACAGAGGCTATTCTCCCTTGTGGGGATCCACAACCCTCATAGAGGGAGAATAGAATGAGCTCGCTCCCTTGTCGAAGCACCGGCAGACCGGACGGGATTCCAATGTCTGTGTACTGACGGTCGAGATCCCGATTGTCGGGCAATCATACTGCACCCAAAACAAACTATATACACTATATAGTTCATTCTGTAGCTCCTGGCAGTTCATGAGTGTATACAGGGCTTTATCCACCTCTTTGCCCCAAATTGCTTTATTTAGTTTACTCATTGTTTACTATGCTGGATTTTATTTAATCTATGATGACTACTGTAGGTAATATCCTCGTGTGCAGTACTGTGCATTGCTTGTCTGGTACATGAAGGGCTTACTGTGGGAATGCAGTGTCAGGGGCTAATGCTTAGGGGTGTGGCCTCTCTCCAAAGAGGCTGTGGCCAGTCATCACAGAGACTTGGCCATTTTCAGTGTGTTTGATTTGGGCCTTTTCATAAATATATATTTAGTAAATACAGCTAGTGCATGCATGATAATGTACCATATTAAACAGCAATGCACTGCAGAACATATACCATATTCCTATGCAGTATAATTTAACATATGTATAATGTATAATTATATTTAAAAATGTAAAAATAGTGCACAATATGGAATCTGATCCCTAGATGGGAAAGTGGGCCCTCAAGTAGTGGGGAACTCCAGGATATTCCTTTGTAACCTCGTAGGGCAATCTGGCCCAGCGTTGTCCTCACTTTAAAAACTACTAAACTTATAATTTATTTACTATGGAATGGCAGGTTTTTGTGTTTGTTTGGGGGAAATGTTGTCTAGCTCACTGAAGCTAGTTTAAGATATAAAAGTTCATTGAAAACATCTACAGATGAGTACATAGCAATTGATTTTGCTTCCAATTGATAATTTATGGTGATACTATACTGTAGCTGATGACTTTTACCGAAACATTTATTATAGTTCATGGTACTTTATACCCTCCCTTTGGGGCTGATTCTGAGGTGTGCACCTTGGTAAAATCATGGTGCATTGCAGGTGGGGCAGATATTTAGATGTGAGAGAGTCATATCAGTGTTGGATTGGGGGCATCAAGGCTCCAAAATGGGAATGCAGTAGTAGGTACCCATGCTTAATGATGTGTCTGGCTCCAGTGAGTGTGTGGCCAGCCACCAGAGAGGATTGGCATAGAGTGTATGGTCTATGCCAATTGATATATGTAGTAAACCTTGCTAGTACATACATGGCAATGTACCACATTAATTACAGCAATGCATTGTAAAAAGAAAAAAAAACACAGTGTAATGTAACATATGTATAATGTATACTTTAAGTGCATTAGGATAAAATCTAGGATTCTCCTAGAGGAGGATGTGGGCCCACAGGCAGTGGAGCCCACTCGGGGTTCCCTTGTTCCCGTGTGGGCAAGTCCAACCCTGGGTATATCCAAACTCAAATTGAAATGGCAGTGTAAAAATAAAAGTCATGCAGCATTTGTGTGCCTCATGCAAAAGCAGTCAGTATTTACTCCGCTTGCCATATAGTAAATGTATTTGTAGCCCTTGCTTTGTAGCATGAACTTATCAGGTGCAAAGTTGCTTGCCTTTTCTGAGTTTCTTCTATCTCAGAATCAGACACTTTGTGGCATACTTCTAAAATGTGATAATCATAATGCCACCCATATCAATTCAACAGCAGCCTCTTCAGTTACTGTTTTCAACCAAATGGGCTACTATCAGTAAATGGCTAAAGTTTTAAATGTCAGCAACTCATGTAAAATGTAAAGTATATACTAATACATGAGGAAATTTAGAAAGGGAAAACAAGACCAGTTTTAAGTTTTGCTAACTGGAGTGCTACTGTAGGTTCATCTGTGTTTCCAGCACTGAAACGAGAAAATCTGAAACTTCCTAGTACTTACTGTGTAGATCCACATCATCTGCATACAGTACGTAGATGGTAGACACCATACAGTGCTGTACTTGCCTCCTATTTGAAGTGTACAAGCAGAGTCAGATGAGAAAAACTTTGATCCTTTCCGATACACAGTGCTCAGGAAAGATAAAAACTCATGTAATATCAAGTTTCCATTTGTTAAGAAATCATTTATATTTAAGCTTACCTGCAAAATAAATTAAGCTGGACTGTATGTGCATTATGGACAGTAATACTATATCTATTGTTATGTATAGAATAGATATCAATATGTCTGGTGCAATAATGCATACTGTATCTTTCAAAGTGACGTGTGATGTTTCTGGAGGAACAGTAGAGCCACAGTTGTCATTTGTTGGCCTATTTTACCATAAGTATTACCATAGATCATAATACTTTGCCAAATGACAAGCTTTGATTAGATAAAATAGGTTCGGGCATCAAGTCATTATCTTGTTCAGTGTGATTCATTACCTGATTTTAGAGTCAGTGGAGCATTGTGCAATGATTCTATGGATTGTTTGAATTATTTACTATACAAACCATACTATACAGCCAAACAAAATAGTTCTAATTATTCTAACTAATGCTTTCCAGAAAAAAATCCATCTCCACTCCGTGAACACTTTATTCGATACACCTTAAACTACAGTATAATACGATATACAAGTAACTGTGTTTATTTAACATAACATGGTCTTCAAATAAATAGCATATAGATAACTGACCTATCTCTAATGCATGCATTTATTGAATCAAAATGATTACATAAACTAAAAACATACAAAGTATGAAATATTATCATTTTTGAGAACTTATTTGATAAAGGAAAATAAAGCGCTTACTACAAACCAAAGATCAGACCTGGCCCTCACGAGTTCAGAACTTTAGATTCTACCTTTTCATCTGAAAATCCCTTTGAGATGCAAAGTTAAGAACCTGCCATAGTTCAGACTGGCAGTGGATTATTTAATGTGATAGGAAAGCAAAGGGATATTTATAATGTAATTACATTGACAGAATGAGCTGTTTCAAGATCTTGAATTGACTTGATTAATTAGAAGATAAAAAACAAGCTGTTTACATAATATACATAATCAACAAGTTTTGCAATGTTTCATAATCTCTAGAGAATATTCTTTACCATCATGAAATTCAAAATGATTTTACAGTACTGTATAGGAATTCTTTTTACATATGACCATCAAATAACTCTATTTTACTAATTGTATAAACCTATCCTTATAACTGTTACGCTGCCTTATGATGTTTTGTGTGTCCATGAAACTTAATTCAGCATAACAGGTCCTATTAACTTTTTTCATTTATATACATAAATAGTTTTCAAGTGAATATTGTAACACACATTAGTGAGATAACTGATTACATAATAGGCTATTTAAAAATTGAAGAAAGGAATAAGTCTGTGCAAATGTTCAAGTTTGTCAATATAGACATTTTTCAAGCCTATTTCATTGAAATGGTCTGACACTTTCCTTTGTACCAGTGGTTCCCAAATCCAAATCTCAAAGCATCCCAACAGGTCATGTTTTGTAGACGTCTATAATCATGGGCAGCTGAATTCATTATTTTTCTGGGTCTGTAATTATCCCACCTTCTTCCACAGACAGAAATCCTAAAAACAGTCCTACTTGACGACTGAACTTCAGAATCACTTTTCTAAACTAAAGTTTAGTTGTGCACAAGTAGTCTTACTCATTTCTCTGTGAAGTGTCTCTGAAGGAGACTGGTTTGCATTTGAGGCAAATTATTACTTTTCCATTATCCTGCAATAACAAATCAACTGTGTTGGCAACATGCATTAGAACAGTGGATAGGGATGATGACAGAGAAACCCCAACAACGTAGTGTACTGCACTATTTGTTTGACATTATTGGATATAGGTTGAACAAATTTCAACTTTTCATCCTAGCCACTAAATTTTCTGGCTTAAGCATCCCAATTATGGGTTTATTCTATCAAATATATTCTATTTAATGCCAGTGGTAGTTTTACAGTAGGGTTGCGTATGGGATCCCAGCTTTTAGAAAATCAATGGTCAGAAGATCAACAGTAGCCATCCAAATCGCAGAATACCAACAGAATATCTCCTCCTAACTCTAACCCTCCCCCCCAGAATATCTCTCCCTAACTCTAACCCTCCCCCACAGCCTAACTCTAATCACCCCCCTTATGCAGCATGGCCCCGCACCCCCCCCACATCATCCTCCCTCCCTACCAGGCAATGCCAGCACCCTGCTGGGTCCCAGCGTCCACTGATATCGAATCGATATAGGTGGATACCAAATCTCACTGTGTGTACACACCAAAAGACTTGCATTCAATTGTGTGCCATCCTCTTTAGTATTGTATACCCTAAAGATTTTAGTCTGTACCATGTCTCATATTCAATTGCTTTAAATATAGTTACAGTGACTTTATAATGCTGGGTGTGATTTAGTACTTTTAAGTTTAAACTTGACACATATTGAACATTTTTTAGTTTTTTCTTGTACACAATGAACTTTGCGGACCTATGTTAAGGATACAGGTAATCTACAGTAAGTCATCCAACAGTGTTGTTATCCAGCATTCATGCCTCCATTTAATGATTGCCACATATACATTTTCTTTAGAAGTAATCTTAAATGTTTGTGCATTTTTAAACATCTTCTATTGCATCTTCTTTCTGGTCATAATGACCTGTTTCATAGTAGTTGGGTGTGATGTACTTTATATGGAAATGCTTACATAATGATACATTTGAGATATCACTATCAATGTTCATGAGGCTCCTAGATAATATAAGGAGGTTTTTTTTTAAGTCACAGATAGTGAAAGGATGTTATATAAGCTATTTATGAAAGTTGGTTTCTTTGACTGTGGACAGGCTTTAAGGAAATTCTGTTTGAAGAAGAAAAAGCTTGACAAGCATGCAATTAAACATGTTGGCATTTGTGAAATTGTGTTCCATATTGCTCCTCGTGGCAGATGTGATATTTGCTGAGCTGAACTGTGCAACTTGGCATGTCACCCATCACCATCAGTCATGTTTAAAATATGTTATGTACCATTATAATGCGCAGAACTTTATAAATCAAAATAAATATAAATCAACAACTAGATATGTTGACGGATAGAGGTCAAGATGAACTTGGCTCAGAAAACCTAACCAGATTTTGGAATAAGATACATTTTTTTAATTATACTGGACATATTTCAATTAATTTTTGGATGCCAGAAAATTAGATGACAGTTTCAAATGTGAATGTCAACATCCTAAAGCTGTGATATCTCAATGGGGCATGTTAAATATTTGTACATAGTTTCCTACAATTTAATATCTTTGCAGATATGTTGCTAATTCATATTGTATTTGTACAAATTATATTATAATTATATATATATATATATATATATATATATATATATATATATATATGTCAGCATATTTAGGTTCCCGTTATACAAAAAAATATGGGGTTGTTGCCTTATTCAGTGTATAGTTTAATGTATTGTCTAAATACATAATTAATCCTATGGGCTATGAGCTAAACTTTTACAAAATTTTGTTGTAATCCATATTTTGTTGTAATCCATAGTTGCATCCCTTCAAATATAAATCTTTAACATTCTATTATTTTAGGTGGCTTAAGAAAGCACTCTTTTATGTTGCAGTTGCTTCCCACATGTTGAAAACGATGATCATGAGCATAGATCTTTAACTGTAATAGATAAATATAGTCCTAGTAACACAAACTGGTATCTGCAAAATCTGCATAACATACTCTTACTTTGTTAACATGCTAGCACTAGCATTTCAGAACTGACATTGTGGCGGAGGCACTATTACCTCCACCCAAAGGCTCCAACGGTTACATGCACTTTGCATTCTACTCAATAACAAGGTACACTCTTAGTCAGTTTAAATAAGTTTTGAGAGAGTGGAGTGGAGGAGAGGACCAATACCACAATAGCAATATTTCAAAAGTAAAATGGAAAAACAAAGAGGTCTAAAGACTATATTTAAACTGGGTATTGTGTCTGTGTGAATACTGAAAGTGCTCACAATAGCATAAACTATGCCTTTCAAATGTTTACTGTAGTGCACTGAAAGACTAAAATGCTGGAGGCGAGCTAAAATACCTGAAAGCCTAGGGACCCAACCTTGGGTTAATACAGCCCTAATCCTAGGCTGTTAGTGAAAATGATAGCATATTTTGTATACAGATGGTGCCGCTCTCATCATTTCCGCCCCTGGTGCGCCACTCACCATGGCCTACCGGCAACTCTGGCATGCGTGCATTTCCGTAAATTACTCATCCCATTCCCAGCAATGGATGCGCAAGCATGTGAGATGCCCACATGCCCACGTTCACCAGCATATCAGATGCCAGATAAGAGCATGTGGCACACCGGTGATAATGAAGAGAGTGGCTCCATCTGTAAATGCAATTTATGTCTAAGGGTTATTCAATGTCGGGTGCTTTTTTCCAACAGGGGAAATAGAGCCCACCACCTATTTAATGCTGCAGTTTCTGACAGCATTGAAGGCAGAATTCGACAATACAGATCCGACTTTTTAATCTGTTTTGTCAGAAATGACCATGGATTGACAAATTCAAGGCCGTTTTCCGACAATCCATGCCCCCTTTTCGACAGGTGTAATTCTATGTTTGAGCTGGGCGAAAACAGCCCAGAATTCTGACTGTTGAGACGTTCTGACAGTCGGAATCTCAGATTGAATACTGCCCTAAGCCTTTGGTGTACAATCAGGGCCGGACTGGCCATCTGGCACTTCTGGCAAATGCCAGAAGGGCCGATGGCCTTGTGGGACGATTTTTCCATCCATTCTTCTAAACTGTCAGCATGCATTACACTGTGCTGAGCAGTCATGGGATTTGCATATGTGTACGTCATGACGCATCTGTGCCATGACATCATTACTTGACCCTGACCTGTGCTAATTGTGTGTCCCCCCCACACCTGCGGCACTGTTTGCACCTCACATTGATAGCCGCCGGGTCCCGCCCTGCACTGTACGCAGCAAAAGCCAAGTCCCAGCTGCAGAAGGGGGAGCAGACCAGTACCAAAGGGCCCAGAAATTGAGCCGCTCCCACTACCTGATGCCCTGGAGCACCCTTGATGACTTCCCTATGAGCCGTTTCAGCAGGCTCTTGGGCGCTGGGAAGCTGCTGCGGGAGATGTGCATCCTGGGGCTGGCGCTACTCCTGGGGCATCGAGGGGTCGCGGCTGGAGTGTTGCTGCCTGTGCAGACTGTTCCAGCAGATGGAGGATCGCAGCTCCCGGCATGAGGAAGAGGAGAGGAGAGGAGCCACAGGACCAGGAGCAGCGCTGTCCTGGAGCCCTCGCCCCCCCCTTCCTGACCCACTGCATAAGTCAGGCTGACATGGTGGAGAGGCTACAGTCCCGGCTCCCGGGGAAGGTGTCAGCAATAAGGGCAAGGTGAGTGGCCACTCATACTGCAGAAACTATTATTATCCTCCTCAGTGTGAGTCAGTGTATATGCAGTCTGTAATCTAGTGGGTGCCATACAGGACCATGTTAATGCATTGGCTTAATGTGCAGCTGCCACACCTCCCATTATATATATATATATATATATATATATATATATATATAGACAATTGCATATGCGCGGCACTCCGAAATTGTGCTGTTGGGATAAAGGTGGAAGCCCGGTGCCCTCCGTGCGGTACACCTGCCGACTGCAGGTGCCTGTATGTAGCTTGCTGTGGGCGGCGGCACTCGGTCCAAGATGGATATCCATCTTGGACCGAGTGCCGCCGCCCACAGCAAGCTATATATATATATATATATATATATAGCAAGAAGTCCGTTTTTTAGGCCAGAGAGGGCACTCACCACCACAGCAGGTAAAAATTGCTTTTTAATCAAAGATTGTAGACAGGCATGGTCAACGTTTCAACCCCGGAGGGCCGTTTTCAAGACAGCTACAGAAAATCAGTGTGTCACCACAGCAAGCCAGGCGTGATATATATATATATATATATATATATATATATATATATATATATATATATATATATATATATATATATATATATACACATCCACACACCACTCCAGTAGTGGGCACCTACGGACATGTGTATAAAAATTCTGTATGGTCTGTATGTTTATTGCTGGAGCTCCGCAGCAGTTGCCATCAGTGAAGGAGGGTACCTGTCATTTGGAGATATATATATTAGGTATTATTATTATAATTTTATTTATAAGGTGCCACAAGTGTTTCGCAGCGCCGTACAAAGGAACAATACAGGGAGACAAAGCTTGGCATAACATTGAATAAATAACAAAAATACAGTACAAATAAAGAGCGCCACAGTTAAATACACATAGGTAGGGGTATTATGTGTAATGGGCATTAAGGTGTGTAGCCTTATATGTAATGGGCATTATGGTGTGTTCCATAATGTATAATGGGCATTACGGTGAGCGGCATTATGTGGAATGGGCATTACGGTGTGTCGCATAATGTGGAATGGACATAACGGTGTGTTCCATAATGTGTAATGGGCATAACAGTGTGTGCCATACTGTGTAATGGGCAGTGTAATGCCTCCTTTTTGTGAGGCCACGCCTCCTTTCCATGAGGGCATGCCCCTTTTGGGGGTGCAGCTTCGCCGTGCAAGAGTCCCGCCTACTACAGGTGGGCCTGTGTGCGCAAAATGGCAGGGCCACTTTTTGATCCCAGTCCGGCCCTGTGTACAATGCATGAGAAAAACTCTGCACCGACACTCCTGTTAGTTGGATGGTAAGTGCAAGCAAGGAGTGCACATGTGGAAGATGGTGATTAGCTCTAGGAAGGTTAATTATAAATACAGTATAGTGTATTTTAATCTTGTCCCAGTTTAATAAGAGAAAAACATGTTTGGAATTCAGAACATTTTATGAGAAGATAGGATACCAAATATATTTGTTACATGCAAGCAAATTAGCTTTACTACGGAAATAGTAAATTAATCAATTCTTAAGTTGTAATATCAACAAAATATCAGATTTTATTAATGAAACGTGTTTTTCTATGATCATAAATTGTCTATGCGGCTAGCATTGTGTTTTGTTGTATGGTCGTTTTATGTTTCTTTTGTTGACTGTAATCTAGATAATTAAGAAAATATAATTTTATGCTAATTTTGTTAATTTGTGTGTGTTTTTTATTTTGCTTGATTATACTGAACTAATTGAATTTACCACATTTATTAATGTTCTAGCTTCTGCAAATTCTGACTTTTGAAAACTTGCTTGTAGTACCAGCACTACAACGTGTAAGCTTCAATTGAAAATGTCTTAATAAATTGAAGATAGCACAGTAAGCAATTCCATATTCAGTTGTAGATGTAAATGTTTAGAATATGAAGAAACACACAGATCCTAGAATTAATTGCCCTCGCATCATTTTGAATGGCAATGTAATATTTTAGACATTACTAGGCCAAGACATATACAGAGGTGAGATGCTTCAGAGACTTCAAAATTGTCTTTTCTTGCAATTGTTTTGCTTATATGGAAAATATGTTTAAAAAAAAAAGCAATTTTCTTTTTTCATGTTTTCATGAAATAATTTGGATTCAACATATGATGTCGTTATAAAAAAAAAAAATATATGTGTACCCTTTTAATACATAGCTCTTTTAAGGCGGTAGTTCATTTAGGCAGATATTCCAATCATTTAGATAGCAATCAGATATGTGTTTAAGAACCTTTCCTAATAGAAGAGAATCTTCAGTGTTTTGTTCTCATAATCAGAGTTTGCTCTTCATCTCTTTAAGTTCTAACTTAATTAAAAGATTTCGGCAAATGATCTACCTATCTGAGGGATCTGAGTGAATTGTACAAAAAACAAGATAGACATGCTCTTTAACCTAATTAAATGTTAAGGCATGGGATGAATAATGCATCTACTTCAAACCAGTCAGTGATCTTTGTGATATATATGTGTTATTTGTATGCTTATATTGGGATTCTAAATATGTTGAACCATATCTTTGATACTCAGTCTAAAACGTTGTGTTTTTTTTTTTCTTTTCTAAAGCTACCTACAGTGTTGCTACAGGCTATAATGCATTGTGGTATGATTTATTTAACACAATATCATTCAATTTCATTGTAATCACAAAGGAGATTATTTATTAAAAAGCACAAATAGCTAAATTGCAAAATCCTCAATAGACAATCAGATTCTTTTTTGAATTTACAATACATCACTTGCATGATATAATTTACAACTAATATCTGTTTACAACAGATCAAATTGTTGCATGCAGAAATTGAACTAATGTGATGGAATGCAACCTGCTGTACTTTATGGGGCTATTATCGAAAGCAATGTAACATCATTTGATGCACTGTACCCATATTGTAACACATTATTATACAGCTTGACATCCTAGTGCATCATTCTGTACCAGTGGTTGTCAAGCGCAGTATCAGAAAACTTAGCAGTAGAAAACTTCAGAACAAAGTTTGTTTACCACCACTGTGTGATTCATCGACAACTTGTGAAGGTTTTGGTCTTACTGTCATGAGATGCAGCAATATGATGAATGTTTGCAGGAAAACAGGTGGATTTCGATGAATCGACGATCACTGCTCATCTTAAATGTTTGTCTTGCGCAGTGCACTAAACTCCAAACCTGTTCCGGTGACATGACTTTATCACCGCACACCGCAATGAGTTGGACATTCATTTCACCTGCTGATATGTCCTTTAGACACAGGAATCTGATAACACTATGTACCTCAATGTTTGACCAGGTTGCCGCCAGGTTCTGCATCTTACAACTGATGTGAGGACTGTATGAGGTGTAGTCTCATGACCATGATCTACCTGCTCTAGCCTGGTGGAAATTGTAAAAAAAAAAAATGACCATCCTTCTACTTTGATTTAGGATTATGTGGAAGTATTGTAATGAGACTTTGGGGTAGATGTATTAAACCTGGTAAAGTGATAACGCAGTGATAAAGGGAAAGGTGATAATGCACCAGTCAATGAACTCCTGTCATTTTTCAAAAGGCACATACACAATAAACGATATTGGTCACAATATCGTTCAATATTGTTCATCCAGTGTGTACGCTGTGTATCATTTACGATGTTCGCTCCCACTCATCATTAATGACCCCCTCACTCATCCAAGCATGTTTGGACGAGGACGGACATCATCTACAACGGCCATTCTGCAGCATGACCATCTTTCCCCCTGCCGCCCCCCCCCCCCCCCCCTGCTGTTGGCTCCATTGTTTATGGCATATGCAAGTGTGTATGTACTCGCTCATGCTAGTTCCCCCCATCAGGTCGCGCTACCACCATTATCCGTGGGTGGGATCGTCCTAATGTGCACAGGGCTTTACATTGCTGATTGACTGATGCATTATAACCTTCCACTTTAGCACCACTTTATTACCATGTTATCTCTTTACCAGGCTTAATACATCTGCCCCAATATATCAAGAGCACTTCTAAATATTTTGTTTTTACTCTTTAATAGTGGTTATTAGCTAAGGAACTGCATTGCATAATGTGAAGGTAATTTTTGGGATCATACAGTGTTTGTCGTAGGAATAATCCTATGTACACAATTGAATGAATGGCTCTGCATTGTCATTATATTGACGCCTGCAACTTTCTGAGGCAGAAGCTTCTTAATCTGTTTTTTTGTGTGTGTTGTAGAAAAAGATATCTACCTCACATGCATGTCAGGACCTTGCTCTACCCCCTCCCTCCTCCCATACATATGCTGTAATATAGAATATACCAGGAGTTACTGTATCCATTGCCTTGAAATAAATGCCTTTTGCTCAACTATATGCAATGCACCATATAGGACAGTGCACATGTAATGAAAATAATTGGCTTCTTCAATATTTCAATTGCAATTTCCAGACATTTTGCTGTACTAAGTTTGTGGATTATCATCATTGATATTTGCGGTGGTCCATCTGGTTATGTTCATAAATAAGTATCTATTAAAATTCAGATAATAGCTTATTTACCAAGCGCCAAACTGCTTAGGTTTCAGAGCTAACACCCAAACACTAACCTCTAAACTCTAGCAGTCTCATTTGTTTATAATGAAATACTCTGGGCATCCATATATTCTGTAGACAGTAAACAGTCTTTATAGTATGCTGATTCTAATCTATCTTCAGCTTCCTTTCCAGCTAGCTTTTTTGTAGTAAATGTTTTCAAACTTTTAAAATGTTTAGCAAACATTGCAAACTAAACCTCAAATGATTTTGCAAATGCTGTATCTAATCTTGTCAGAGTGCAATGACTTATTGTAAAATGTGTAGCTTACAGAGGAAGCTTGTTATCATGGCAACTGCCAGATCTGTTTACTGAGCTGTCTTTCATTTCTGTGTCCTTGCTCTGCCTTGCTCTTGAGAAACGTGTCTTTTGTTTGAGGTTTAAATACCTACCATTGCACCTGTTGTTCTACTCTGCTGTTTCATATAAAGTAAGATACATTTGTACCATTGTCCCCAGCTTTATTAATTAATATTTAAAACGTCCCTCAGTAATTTACAATATGAGAATTTCTATTCCATCATTTGTTTTTATGTCGCTTTCATTCGTTTGACAGTCTGGGTTTTAATTTAAGCTATTAGTGATAATGCCATTTTTCAGTAGGGTCACAAAGCCTTCAAATCACAATGCTAAGCAAGCAGAGCCATTCCTCACCATACATAATGTCAAAAGCACTTATGAATGATTTTAGGCAACACCATATGAATAATGAGCAGACCTTTAATGGGGAATGGGATATACAGAAGACATTGCAAATTAGAAGTCTCTACATGCATTTCAAAGGCATCACTGATCGACATTGCAATTTGAGAAATGTAGCTTTTGCTGTACGATGTGTTAGGAACAAGGTCATGATTAAACACATTCCACTAACTAAAAGAAACAGTACAGTAAAAATGTGTAAATGTATCTTTTTATTGATGGTTTTGCTCTTATTAACGGCATCCATCTTAAAGTCTGGTTTATTAGTGTTTAAAAAAATGATTGTCTCTGCGGCGAATCACATCTCTAGTAGGTCTTTAAAGGTCTAGATAAAAATCCATAACGTATTTTGGTTCTCCAGAGGATAAGTGAATAAGCGAAATGATAAAAATGCTGTAAACAAATAGTTAGAAATTGTTGCTTAACTATATTGAAACTTCTGAAATATCTTTTTTTTTTATTTGCTAGTAAAGTCTTAGAGGAAGATGCACAGTACTTTAGCAGCATTTTCCGTGTGCTATAGTTCTTCCTGCTGCAGCTATATTTGAGGCAAAGCTGTAAGCCAGGCATGTCCAAACTATTGCCCTCCAGCTGTTGTGAAACTACAAGTCCCATCATGCCTTTGCCACAATTTTGTTATTGGGGAAAACTAAAACTATGGCAAGGCATGCTGGGATGTGTAGCTTCACAACAGCTGGAGGGCGACAGTTTTGACATGCCTGCTGTAAGCAATAACACACAGCTTTGTTAACATCTCAGACATTATATCCCTGAAAGTCCTACAGAGCATCAGCTAAGAGTTGACTATGAGATTTCAAAAACATTTCAAAAACTTCACAGCTGAACCCCTAACAGAAGCTGACAGATATAGTACTTGTGTTATTACGGCCAGAAAAGTAATTTATGTGAGACGTCAGACATAACTGGGTCAATACATAAAATGGGTAGTCAGATGTTCCCGGGCTGGTACATAAGTTAATACCTGTAGTCAAACATAGCCAGCTTGATCAGACGTTCAAAGTTACAACACCAAGCACTTAGTTCTAGCATAATACTCAAGCAAAGGTTCAAACAAGGAGATTTCATTTGAAGACCCAAACAGGAAACAAGATCTGAGATGGACTCTCTTGATGCAGGACCTGCCTTCACATATAAGGGCAAATTCAAGGGCAAGTTCTTAAAACACAGCTACCTCTGGTTACTGCACACAAAAGGACAATCCAAGATGGATTCTCTGAAAGCATCACTGGCGATCTAGCCTAAGTTTAATATGTAAGTACTCAAAACAAAGTGAACTTTGTTTGCCAGCGGTAAGGTTATAAGACCTCTTTAATACTGCCACAAGTTTGTACACATTATGGAAGACAAACAGAAAGGGTCTGATAGGGCGCTCCCACTTGAGATATGGCGGACTCCAACGTCAGTAGATCTTAGATACCTCAAAACGAGAAGAATAAACAAATCGCAGCATTCATAGTGTAGATACTTGAGTAAGATATATAATACAAAATTTTACGGTCAATCTATATTCTTCGTACCGCAAAAGAGCCTTCCCTTAGGCCACAAGATATTTCGTATGATATCGTCTCTTAAGAATATGGTTCCCTTTTTCCTCTGCTTGTATACCTCGGTTTAAAAATTCAATATTTGCACATAGTGTAAAACTGACAATTTATTCAAAACATAATAGTACACACAATCAATGGCATAGTACCGTGTCTGGCCTTATCATCAAGGCTATTTATGTCGCTTATAGGACAATCGGAAGGATGATTTCTCAGTGGGGTCCCGGGTTCCACTAAAGAAATAAATTCCGTCCAAAATAGCCTCAGGTGGTATATTGAAAAGTCCAGTCCAACAGCCTTTATGTCCTTTAAAACAAACACCAACGCGTTTCTGCTTGATCACAAGCCTTCCTCAGGGTGTGTGTGCCATGATGGCTAGTCAGGGTTTTTATACCCAGCATGCCTCTTAGCTCCTCCCTCATGCATGGTCACATGGGTGCGTTCATGTTTATAATTACTTCAAAATAAACTCATCAAGGTATACATATAACATATTACACAATATAACCAAATTCATAACAAAGCATGTTTAAAAAGCAAACAGAGCCTGAAACCTCTAACTGTTTGTTTATGCTTAAAAACCGGAACCCGGAAGTGCGGGTGCGCCGGTATTAATCCCCGCTATACAACCTGGCGTTATACTCCCAGGTGTCTTTTCTGCTGCTGTATGGCAGCGTGTTCTTACTGCCGCTGTGTGGATGTTATCGTATGTACTCCGGGACGGTAGCGTCCGTACCCGGAAGTACATGTGCGTGTCAGCGGCCATATTATGCGTTCCACTGATAATAGGATCGTCTGGATCTTCTGCTTTAGATCCAGGAAGTGCGTGTGCGTTCCAGCAGCGCAGCTATGATTTTATGCGTTCCACTGCGCTGGTTCACAGTCTCTTTCTATGATAATACCCTATTTCTGATACTACATATAAATATATATAAATAGCTCGATAAATGGATGATAAATACAGGAGAATAAATATATAAATATTTAGTACCATAAATACCATAAAAAGGAAAAGCTAATATAAATAAAAAAGAGAGAGAAGCATTAAAAAAGTTAGAAGATAATACTACGATTACTATTAAGCCGGCTGACAAAGGCGGAGGGGTGGTTATTATGAACACAGAGGATTATGATAAGGAAATACTCCGCCTGCTAAATGATAAGGAAACCTATAAATTATTAAGGGGTAATCCTACCGAAAGGATTGAAAAAGATCTTATAGAATTGGTGGAGAAATACAAAGATTTAAAAACCATCAGCGATAGAGAAAGTAAGTACCTTATCAATAACCACCCAGTAATGCCAGTCATTTATATACTGCCTAAAATCCATAAGGATGTACAACACCCACCAGGCAGACCAATTATCGCCAGCACTGAGTCACTTTCTTCTAATCTTAGTCACTTTTTGGATTCATTTTTACAACCTGAAGTTTTAAAATTAAAATCGTATGTTAAAGACACTATAGATGTTATTAAAAAGTTAAATAATATTAACATCTCCAACCAGTGTCGGTTAGTAACAGCGGATGTTACTTCACTATATACTATCATCAAGCACGACCTAGGTATTGAAGCCTTAGAACATACTTTTAATAGTGTTTTAGATAATCCAAATCGTACTTCTTTTATCAAAGATGCTGCTATGTTTTTATTGAACAAAAATTTCTTCTGTTTTAAAGGCCAATTTTATCTACAGGTACAAGGTACCGCTATGGGATCACGTTTTGCGCCATCATATGCAAACCTTTTTATGGGATGGTGGGAAGATAATAATATATGGAATAATAACCCCTATTTACAGTACATACCGTTGTGGATTAGGTTTATTGACGATATTTTGTTTTTATGGGAAGGCAATCAGGAGGATTTATCAGCCTTCTGTGAGCACCTTAATCTGAATACTTCCAATATTAAGTTAACATTTACCATAAGTGAAAAAGAACTACACTTTTTAGATTTAACTATATCAATAGAAGAAGGGAAGATCTTTACCAGTAATTTTAACAAACCCACTGATAGTAATGCTTATATTTGCACAACCAGCCAACACCATCCACAATGGTTGAAGAATATTCCAAAAGGCCAGGTTCAGCGTATACGTCGAAATTGTTCTAAAAAAGAGGTTTTTCTTGAACAAGTACAAATTACTAAAAAGAAATTTTTGAATAAAGGTTATGACAGTGAGAGCATAGACCTCCAGATTTCAAAGATGAGTGATATTCCTCAAAGTGACTTATTAGTGTATAAAAACAAAGACTTAGAAGAAAAACCAAAGGTCCCTTTTATATCCACTTTTAATTCACAATATAAAACTATGGAAAAAATTATAACAAAGCATTGGCATATTTTAACAGCAGACCCGATTTTAAAAGACGTTATACCCAATCGACCAAAAATTTATTTATAGGAAATCTGGAAATATTAAAAATAGATTAGTCAAAAGTGCGGCTCCAGACAAAAAATCTGACCGTATCAAAACAAAAGGTTTTCACAGGTGTGGTTCATGTCTAGTATGTCGGACACACAAAAAACAAGAACCCAAGCATACAGATTTTATTTCACATGCAAATAAGAAGAATTTTAAAATTTCTGATTTTATGACCTGTAATAGTACCAATTGTGTTTACCTTATACAATGCAAATGTGACCTACAATATATAGGCCGCACTACAAGAAAACTGAGGGATAGATGGGGAGAACATCTGCGAAATATTAAAAAGGGTTTTATTAACCACAGCCTGTCGAACCATTTTAAAGAAAAACATAATTGCTCAGTTGACGGTATTAAATTAATGATGGGGATAAAGAAAACTGAAGGTAATTGGAGAGTAAAAGGCGTAGAGAGCTTCCTGGCCAAAAATGAAATGAGGCTCATCTATGAAGTCGAAACATTAGAACCATTAGGACTTAATAGTGATTTCGAAATCAAATGGTTTTTATGAATGAGATTTTTTCCTGATTTTTTAACCCCCCTTTTTAAACCCTTTTTAATATTGAATATTTTTAATATTAATATTTGGTATTTATGGTACTTAATATTTATATATTTATTCTCCCGTATTTATCATCCATTTATCGAGCTATTTATATATATTTATATGTAGTATCAGAAATAGGGTATTATCATAGAAAGAGACTGTGAACCAGCGCAGTGGAACGCATAAAATCATAGCTGCGCTGCTGGAACGCACACGCACTTCCTGGATCTAAAGCAGAAGATCCAGACGATCCTATTATCAGTGGAACGCATAATATGGCCGCTGACACGCACATGTACTTCCGGGTACGGACGCTACCGTCCCGGAGTACATACGATAACATCCACACAGCGGCAGTAAGAACACGCTGCCATACAGCAGCAGAAAAGACACCTGGGAGTATAACGCCAGGTTGTATAGCGGGGATTAATACCGGCGCACCCGCACTTCCGGGTTCCGTTTTTTAAGCATAAACAAACAGTTAGAGGTTTCAGGCTCTGTTTGCTTTTTAAACATGCTTTGTTATGAATTTGGTTATATTGTGTAATATGTTATATGTATACCTTTATGAGTTTATTTTGAAGTAATTATAAACATGAACGCACCCATGTGACCATGCATGAGGGAGGAGCTAAGAGGCATGCTGGGTATAAAAACCCTGACTAGCCATCATGGCACACACACCCTGAGGAAGGCTTGTGATCAAGCAGAAACGCGTTGGTGTTTGTTTTAAAGGACATAAAGGCTGTTGGACTGGACTTTTCAATATACCACCTGAGGCTATTTTGGACGGAATATATTTCTTTAGTGGAACCCGGGACCCCACTGAGAAATCATCCTTCCGATTGTCCTATAAGCGACATAAATAGCCTTGATGATAAGGCCAGACACGGTACTATGCCATTGATTGTGTGTACTATTATGTTTTGAATAAATTGTCAGTTTTACACTATGTGCAAATATTGAATTTTTAAACCGAGGTATACAAGCAGAGGAAAAAGGGAACCATATTCTTAAGAGACGATATCATACGAAATATCTTGTGGCCTAAGGGAAGGCTCTTTTGCGGTTCGAAGAATATAGATTGACCGTAAAATTTTGTATTATATATCTTACTCAAGTATCTACACTATGAATGCTGCGATTTGTTTATTCTTCTCGTTTTGAGGTATCTAAGATCTACTGATGTTGGAGTCCGCCATATCTCAAGTGGGTGCGCCCTATCAGACCCTTTCTGTTTGCATCTACTATTTCTGGATAGTTTGGTGACTATCCTTTATGATAAGGCTGCACCCTTTGTTTAGAGCGCAGGTTTTTATATTTTTTGTTTCACATTATGGAAGACAATCCAGGATATAACTGAAAAATGTTAAGACACAAAAAAAGATATATATATATTTTTAATAACATTTGAATTTGTTTCCATTGCCACACACTTGTATGACAATAGTGAATTTGTTAATGTGATGATGGGATGAGAGAATTTGAAAAATGAAAGATTTATATAGGGTTTGTGCAAATGTCATTTTGTCCTAGGCGTATGTGCCCAAAACAGCTTCTTTTGGAAAAAAATATGCTAATTTATTTCTGATGCTTTGCTGTGATTCAGTTTTGAGTATGTTTTGACAAATAGAAGGAATCATGAATGGAATAACGCCTCTTGTTCATGAAAGCAATAGAAAAAGGGGTTAGCAGCCAGTGCTTTATAAAAAGACCCCCTCGGTATGACAGGTTCTTCATTTTACTGCTGTGTGCTATTGTGTATATTCTCTCTTCAAGAATCCCTACTTTTCCACCCAATTGCCCCCCAAAAAACTCAGGTCCAACTTTGGTAGATGTGCACAGATTCAAGTTATGTCAAAGCAGCTTGAAACTCCATTCACACTGCAGGCTGGACCAGGCTGGTGGGTCTTCCTTCTGCTGAGGCTTGGAGATTACATAATCTTCATGCACTAATGACTCAGATCTCCCTAAGCATTTAGAATGTCCTATGCTGGACAGATGACTTGGGTCTCCCCTTTAGACCACATTGCTACTGAGGTCTTTCCTTAGTTCAACTTGGGTTATTTCTCTCAGATACTTTGCTACCAAGCTTGGACTTGAGTTTTACCAGCAATAGCATGGGTTATAAATTTGCTATGAAAGGGGAACAACTCTTTTCTTTTTTGTTCTACCTCATACATAACACCATGTCCTATAATTGAACTACAATGGCCATATAGCATTTGTAGACTATTTCAACTTTTTTAAACTTATCTCCCACTGATCAAGATGCTAAAATGTTCAAAATGCACAAAAGCACAATGTGATTTAAGTAACAGTTCACATTGTGCAACATTATGCTGTAGCCATACATAGGGGGAAATTTACTAAAGGAAATTTGTAAAAAATAGGTGTATTTGTATCCAGAAATACACTTATTTTTGACATTTACTATCCCGAAAATAGGGCAATTTGTATTCGTATTGATGTGCTATCAATACGAATACGAATTGCCACATTTTCGGGATAGTAAATGTCAAAAATAAGTGTATTTCTGTATACAAATACACCTATTTTTTTACAATTTTTTTTTAGTAAATTTCCCCCATAATATGCCACATTGTAGAGAACATGGGACCTGCTTCACCCAGTACTGTACCACACTTGAATATTGAAAATTGCTGCCATAAAAGAACATCAAACTAAATTGACCAATGACTTGGCTACAGGCTGTCCCACTCAATTACATATGATATCCTCAACAAGAAAAATATGATGATTAAATACAATAAAATGCTCAGTCAGTTTTATATTTTTGTATCTTTCTTTGATTTACCCTTTGGGTATACCTGCAGATTGCAAAAATATAAAATAGGACCTTTGATTTTTGTTTTCAAAAATATCACTTGAAGAGTTAAATCTAACTTTCTGTCCTATTATAAGTTGTATGATGTCAAAAATAAATGACTATACTGTACATATAGCAGTGCCCCTGTATTATAAGCAGAGTAGCAGTTTTATTATTTTTACTTCCATTGCTCCTGCCACATAATTTTACATACAGTAACTACTACTTAGATGACATCAACTTATTTTAAATTATAGTTTTTAACTATCTTCCTGCTGCGTATTTAGAGCTGCATCAATGGCTTTGTTAATAGATTTTGACTTGCAGCATAGGTTGGATCATTGAACCAAAAGGGTAAACCATTAAATTATAATTACAGTTGTTAAATATCAGGTTGTACAAACCCAAGGGAGAGCTTACATGTGGAGCAAATCTGCACAAGAATCAGATTGCTAACTTGTCCATAAAGGTAGCATGTCACTTGGTTTGAATAACAATTTGTGTAGAAGAAGTAATTGGTGATTACACTGGTTTTGTTATCACGGAAGCTAGTTATCATGCAGTATAATAATAGTAAAATTAAAATATGAAGACTTTCATTTATATATTAGGGGTTAGAAGAATGCACTTTATTTATTTATTTATTTATTTATTTATTAACAGTTTCTTATATAGCGCACACATATTACGCAGCGCTTTACAGAGAATATTTGAACATTCACATCAGTCCCTGCCCCAGTGGAGCTTACAATCTATATTCCCTACCACATGTACATGCACACACAGTTAACCATATGTTTGATTGTAATCTCTCTATTTGGTTTTATGTGGAATATAGAATACACCAATTGTAGCAAATGTTTATATGTAGAACTAAATGCAAAAATATATATATTTTCAAGCTTCATGAGACATCTATCGATATAGATAAAAGTCAAGCATAGGTATTATATGGACTGAGGGTGTTTTATATTGATTGATAGTTTACAGGACACTTGCCCCCTAGAACACAAGACCCTGACCTACTACATTCCAATCTATGCATTCCAAGTACTGTAGTGAGAACTTTCTTCGGTACTTGTTTCCTAGCACGACGCCCATCGCATCATATACCATAAGACTAAATAAGGTATACAATGGTATGCGATGCGACGTGACGCGACGCGATGTTGTACAATAAAATATTGCATCGTACGATTTTTCATTGTACAACCACCTTGATGGGTCCTTACAATGTTAATTGGCCCCCATAGTCAACCCCACCCCCACGATCAACACCAACCCGAAGCGTGGCAAGCGCAGCGAGCCCGCGAGGGGCGGCGGTACGTGTCCTCTGACCTTTTCATACCCCCACTATCCACGTCGGCGTGCACTAAGTGTGGCGTACGCAGTGAGCCCCACGAGGGGATGCGGAATACGAGCCCGAAGCGTGGCGAGGGGACGTGAAATACATGTAAAGTAATCCGTGTCCCCTCGTGGGGCTCGCTGCACTCGCCACGCTTCGGGCTCAATGGCTCGCTGCACTCACCACACTATCTAAAATCAGCTCCACGCCTATATGGATAGTGGGGGTATGAAAAGGTCGGAGGACGCGTACCGCCGCCCCTTGCGGGGTCGCTGCGCTCTCCATGCTTCGGGTGGGCGTTGATCATGGGGGTGGCGTTGACTATGGGGGGTCATTTAACATTGTAAGAACCCATCAGGGTGGTTGTACAATAAAAAAATGTATACCATCGCATTGCATCGCATGCATCGTATGCGGCTATATGGCATGCGATGCGATGCGACCGCATAAGATGCCATAAGATGAAAATATTGGGCGCCGTGCTAGGAAACAAGTACCCTTTCTTCCTTCAGAGACCTGCATTTGATATTTGTAGACTTTTAAAACATTTGGTTTTCACCAGCACAAACTGACACTTACTCCAAGTATGTTGTAACCCACCTGCAGCCTGCAACACCATCCTTAATATAACTATTCAGGGTAACTGTGACTTATTATTTTTACATCATAACCTGTATCCACCATCTATACACTGACTTTCTTCATATAACCTATGTATAGCATCGCATACACATTTGTATGTGGAGCATTGTGACTCCAACATAATAAAAGTTTTAGTATATTCTTCTCACATTTACATATAATTTATTGAAAGCGCTGACCCACATTGGATGCTTAGTCGATTACTGTACAGTATATGCTTGCAAATAGGGACTTTGGGTAACCCTAGGGACCAGCTGCTACCATCCTAATCCAAATTCCAAATCCAATCCAATTCTATTATAAGGTGATTTGGATCTAATTCAGCTTGCAGCAGCTAAGCATATGCAATCCTCAGCAATGCAAATGCAGGAGGAGGTGCATACCAACTCCCCTATAAATTTACGATTACATTAAACTGCGTTGCAATCGCAGATTAAGAGGAACATTGCAACCATCAGTAGAGATGTCCCTCTGTGAGTGCATCCTGAGCAAGTCTTCCCTTACTCAGGCTGCTTGTCACAGGGCCACTTGGGAGCCCAAGAACACTGCACATCGCAGGACAGTCCTTGGCTTGGCCACTCCCAGAAAAAGGAGGCTCCATCCCTTTTTTGGAAATGCTGTCCTCCCCCACCCTTGTCCCTGGCCGTGAACGACTCTGCCAGCAACTCAGCTAGAAGCATTCACTTTTCTGCCGTGCAATCGCAAGACCTGATCTGCACATGAGCAGATCTGGTCCTGCACTTGCACAAAATGTGTCCTGCACGTGTACAAGACCCAAACATCATGGAAAATGCACTTTGGATCACATGCAATCCAACCTGAATTAGCCCCTTTAATATACAGTATGTTACAATACCAACCTTATTACTAGCTGCCAAGACACCCTTAGGTAATATTGAGTACAGCATCTTACAGATCACGGAAACTTATGATTTCAATAATGACAGTTTTAAAAAATCATGACAGAACTGTCAAGGAACTCAGTTCAAATTCGATTTTAAATAGACAGCTAGCTTCCAGAAAGGAGTTTCCCCAGGATACAGTAAGAGCAAAATACGGTAGACAAGCTTCATCACAGAAATTGTATCCATTATCAATTTACAAACCTGTTATATCCGGCCAGACAGTGGAGAGAGAGGCTATATTGAGAATGAATAACAGTAAGATACCTGATTTAATTACCACCTGCTGGTGAATATACTCTAATAATAATGTATTTGTCAGTTCAATGGATAAAAAAAACTAATTTTGCTAATTACTCTTTTTACTGGAATTGTCTTTTTGTCTGGCAAATCTGTTGAAAATATAAGCTTATAAAAATCATATACTGTATTAGAATGTATGAAAGCAAATTTGCAAAATAAGTAATGGTGAAACAGAGCATTAGGTCAGGCCCCCAGGTGCCGGGACTGGTGCACGTGCAGTACAAACATCTGTGGCGGAATTTTGGTCCCGGCACCTGTACAATACAAATGACAGGCACCGGGACCAGCGCGTGCACAGTACTGATATAGGTACTGCTCATGCGCAATCGCCATATTTGCACGGCAGCCCGCAGAAAGGCATCCCCGGTGGAACACCTCCCAATTGGACTGCCTTTGTGACTGGCAGGTCGGTCTTCCAATAGGAAGTCACTGCCAGTCACAGTGAAGCCAGTGCAGTCTCACAGACTGCATCTGGCTTCACTACAGACAGTGGCGGATTTTACCTGGGGGGGCTGCAGCCCTGCAGCCCATACTGGTCAGTTGGGTGTTGAAGCTTCCAAGGATTATACAAGCTTGTACCCACCGAAAATCATGTGGATATACAGGAACAATACTGTGTGCATTTATATTTCATTTCACTGACTACAACTCAAATTTGTGCTTACCAAGACTGTCACCCATTTGGGTCCTTTCAGCCTCCGATATTAGTGGCAACAGCCAGTTTGTACAGGCCATTAGTTTTTAATTACAATAACCTTTGGTGAAATATCTTTCTTATCAATGAAATAGTTCAACACAGGTGATACCAATCATGTATTAAGAGGGAAGTCCAGGTAGAAAGCATTTTGTCAACATAATAATCACCGATCCCTTCCTGCAGGTCCCCTATCAGTATTACACACTGCAAGTAATAAAGGGACAGCATAATTTTTTTAAACACTATTGATTTATTTTTCATTTTCCTTGTATGTCATTTGAGTATATTACCCTTCACTTGTCCATTATACTTGAACTATGGAAACCCTGCATGTAAAGGGGAGCGATTTTTAGTGACTGCCCATTCACATAGTCATATATGCGCATGTGCAGCTGCTGTGTGTGAGCGGTTGGGCACTTGCACACAACATTGCATCTGGGGACATAGGACAGTGGGACGGGGATTGCGCCCATGGGAACGCCCGGCGTTTGATGGGCGCTCCCATGAAACAACTGGACATTCTCATGGTAATTCCATGATGGTGCAGGGGGTGGGCAGCTGACATCAGTCGATGTCTTCTGCCTGGCCGCTTCCCGCATACAGCGTGCACAGATCAGAGACACCACAGAGGTGTCTCAGTTCTGCGAGCGCTGGAGAAATCATTTTATGGTCACCAACCATAAAAAAAATTCTCCCCCCACCCAAGGCTGCGAATGGATGTGGCAACCTTTGCGAGTCATCCAGAATAACTTCCTACAATTGATAAGTGAATCCCTATATTAGTCAGGGTTGCCTACCTGACCCTCTCCTTCGGGGCTATTTCACACGCTCCGGCTCCTGCCGGACGGAAAAATCCCACACGGCCAGGAAGCCGTGCCGCACACAGTAGTTAATAATGGACACAAATGTGTCCATTCACACGGGACGGCCACGGCTCAGCCGCTCGGTTGCAGCTGGATCCCACCACTGGAAGGGGCCATACCCTTCATTGTAAACTACTGTGCCCTCAGGGAGAAAATGCTCTGCTCCTGGGTGTCCCTGGTAACGTATGATTACCATCACCTGTGGTGAAACCCTGTCTTATCAATTACCTAGCTCACAACAGGTGATGGCAATCATACATTACCAGGGAAGTCCAGGAACAGAGCATTTTCTCCCTCATGGAGAGGGTCAGGTAGGCAACCCTGATATTACTATTGCAGCACATCTCTTTAAAACATGGATTTTTCACTGAGTGCCAGAGCTCTGCTAAATAGAGCCATAAATGAGGGAATTCAGTACAGGAGTTTTTACTGGGGAAATCTGCATTTGCAATGTCAGTTTGAGTTCTGCTTTTAACTCTTAGGAGCTGACAGTCCATCGCTATGGCTTGGTGACAGACGAACAACACCAGGAAATAGAATTCAGAAGATTATTTTTGCTGTCTATTACAGCCCACACCATATGTTCTAATTACACCAATTCTGAAAGAAATCTGTTATGTATAGGAATAAGGGTATGTATATGTATAGGAATAAGCTGCAACTGATTGCTTAGGAAGACAAGAGAGCAAATGAACAATGTACAGCTCTACATAAATGGAATGGTGCTTAATGCAGTGAATACATTGTATGGTGCTTTAGTTTCAGTATAAACAAAACAACACAAATAAAGGGAAAATAACAAACTGTAAAGGCACCCATACACTATGTGACTTCCTGCAATTTGGGCTCTTTTCCTGCGACTGTGGTGATCAATCGGAGAAAAAAAGCCCAGTTTGCAGGCGAATGACAGCGGGTCCAATGCAATGCGAGGTCCTGTGTGCATCGCATCGGACCTGAGTTGACCCGAGTCGCCCAGGCAGGAGAAGCAATTGACAGGAGAAGCAGATACATTTGAAACATCGCATGCAGAAGGGTCGCATGCGATCCTGCCGCACGGAAAGGTCCTGGGAGGCTCAAGGGAACACTGTGTATGAATTCTTTTACGGGAGACGTCACCACAATAAATCGCACTATCCTGTTGCTAAAAAATCGCACCTTTACTAAATATCGCACATTCCCATTACTAAAAAAATCATTAAATCACAAGTGATTTCTGGCAAAAAATTCGCACCATATTTCGTGTGCAATATGGTGGAATTTTTTAAGCTGTCTAAAAACATCACATCCTATTACATTTGGTCCTCTGTGTTTTGAGCTACTTTTAGCTCAAAATCGCCCAGTGTGTATGACCGGGCAAGGAGCAGTGAGTGCTTATGGTGCTCCCGTATCATCACCGTGTGTTGGGCTGTTTTACCAGCTGAGTGAACCACTTTCTCATAGTCTTGTACTATGAAAAGTGGTTCACCCCCTGTGAAAATCACTGGGACAGGTGAAAATTGCACAGTTTGTAATTACTGAGCGATTTTCTTTCCACCCACTGATTTTCACATCATCTCTCCTCATACCTGCTGGGCTAATATATCCAGTGTGTATGAGGCTTAACTCTCTCTGCACATGTTACATTTTCCTCACCTGCAGTGCACATGGTTTTGTCCATTTGCAAAAAAAATGTGCGTTGCGATCAAGTCTGAATTAGGCCCTTAGTGTGTCATTCACATTTTCACTTGGTAAACAAACTTGCTGAAATTCCTGTTGTAAATGAAACTATATCATATAACTTTTAGGGCGGTATTCAATGTGAATACCGGCAACGTGCAGCGAATCCTGTTTAGGATTAGCTGCACATTCGCCACTGTTCGCCGCGTTCCGGAGCCTCGCTGGCTCCGGTATTCAACGAGTCAGGGGCTCGCTGCCCCTGACCGGCGAATTTGAGCTCCTGTGGCGAACGCCGCAGGAAGCCTGAGGACGGTGGCAGGCAGGGAGATGGAAGTCTCCCTGCCTGCCCCAAAACGTTTGTGGGGGGAGGTGGGCTCCCCGGGAGCCAGGCAGCACAGGCTGCCCCCCGGGGGTGCCAGCAGGGGACTGGGTATATTCACTACACCCGATCATGAATATGTAATGATCGGGTGAAGTGAATATATGAATATTTAATGAGCGGCTCGGCTCCGGCCCCCTGCTGGCTGGTCTGTGTAAAAAAAAAAAAATATATATTTTTTTTAAATTAAATATATATATTCATGTGCTTACAGCACATGAATAAAAATAGCATGCCCCTCCTCAGAATAAAATTCCAGATTTTTTGACACCAATTGTAAAAAACAAAACACTTTATTTTAAAAGTTCACCTTCCACTTCACCATAAAAAGATAGCGATTGCTACTCGGTGAATCATGGCGAAAAAAACCTTGAAATGTATTCGCCATCTGGTCATTGAATAGGGTGATTCACCGTTTTAGTCAGAAATTCGCCTTACAGCACAAAATTGCCATAAAAACCTGGCGAATCAGCCTCATTGAATACCGCCCTTAATATAATATTACACATTGGTAGAAGTGGAAATTTTGAAGTGCCATGCCCCCTTTTCGAAGGCGTGCACTCTCCAGAAATGGGTGCGTGGCCACGAAAAAGGGGGCATGGTCACACAAAGCTAGAGGAGTGGCTTCATCACAATAGGAGTGTGGCCATGAATGCCACATACCATAATACCCGATGCACATGATGCTACACACCATAATGCCCATTACACATGACGCCAGACACCATAATGCCCACTACACATGACGAAACACACCGTAATGCCCATTACATATTATACCACACATTGTAATGCCCAATACACATGACACAGCACACCATAATTCCCATCAGGGTGCATAATATGCCTTGAGTAGCGTGGCTGGGATCCCCTGATAATTTTTTTTCTCCCCTCCCTGCTGCAGAGATGGAGGGGATTCCGCAGCCATTCACTGAAGCACACAGGAGACTGGCACCCGGCGATAGCGAAAAGTGGGGAGATGACAGGCTGGGCCGGGGATCAGGGTGCATTGGGCCCCTGTTGTCATTTATTTAAGCTCCATCGCGGCCGCCCACCCACCGAGAGAATGGCAGCAAGGTGACAGTCAGGTGACAGCCGCCAGTGAGTGCAGAGCAGTGAACTGCCCATGCCTGGCAGTCTTCAGAGTGGGTTGCGGCTATTTGAAAACTTGCAACGGGTTGCGAGACCACTGATTGGCTGACATTCTTCCTGCGCGAGATTGTCTAAAATATAGTTAGTAAGAAAGAATTACACCTGAAACATGATGGATCAGCTGCTGCTCGGTTTCCATGAGTATGATGTGCATATATTGTACATAGCTGCAGATGGTGTTTTGCTCCTTCTATTTGATCTTTACTTATTGCTGCTGAATCCTGTGAGGAAATATATGCAAATAAACCTTTTTCTAGACCACCCATCACCTTTCTGCATGTGTGTATGTGCATGTGTGTGTGTGTATATATACAAGTGGCCCACCACGGGTCAATGTACAGCTTTTAAGACATGATGATGTTGGTACATTGACGTCACACACCAGTTTCTGAGACCTGAGACCGCACGAAGAGCTGAAAGTGTTCTAGCAGCTCAGTGCGATAGATATGGAGATCGTGAGGCCAAAAGAGTGGTCAGAGTACCTCTCCTGCCTGGTGGTTCCACGCTCTGCAGACTGTAGGTGTGTGCCAGTGTTGCCACCGCTGGCACACACCTACAGGCATGACCGGTTGCGATACATCGTGGGTGCTAAAAAGCACACGCAATGTACAGCTGATGGGTCAAATTCTGACTCATCTTATGCTCTGCCCACCCGACCTCCGATGAGCACGAGACCATCAAACACATCTGATTCGGGCCCATTTCACATGATTTCTCGTCCTAAACAGTCAGAAGTGGGTGGAATTGGAGAAGTGCATGGCGACCTTAAGCCTTTATTACAGTTGAAGAGACAGAAAATTACTTGTACAGTATATGCCTTGTATATGTCTTGTGCTGCTGAATGGCCAGCATTTTCCATGTAGACACTTCCTAGACAGCTAACAATTTGTCATGTCCCATCCTTCTTCTTGTTTTTTAGTTTCTAGCAAGTAATAGTAATTCTAATAATTAACACCTGTAATGACTATGCTGTATAACTATTCATAATGAATTACTTTTTTTTTTGTGAATTATTCGTAGTCTTAAGGGACCCATGACATCTATGAAATAACTCAGCCTGTGACCGTTTGTTTAAAATTATATTAATTTATGTTATGTTACCTATATTTACTTTCACAATTCCCCAAAAATCGATCTATAGCTCTGATAGCAAACCCACTACTGTAATATGTATCGTACTATTAATATTTCATATTTATCAAAAATAGATTTCAGCCAAATAAGCAGAGGGGGCAGGCAACTTTTCCTGGACATTAACGCAGCAAAACAATACTACGTGAATGGATTTCTCAATCGCCTCCATCATTGTCCTTGTTTATGTCAAAATGTTTTTATTTGTTTCGTACAAATATTTTTTAGTATGTGGCACAGTTAAATCGGCACACTTTCCATTGAAATTTGATTCCAAATTCATCATTGTCTCGTAATACCTCTTGGTATATATTGCATCTGATAATGACCCACCTATTGCACTTAACTGTTACCTGAGCAGTGCGTTTTGAGAGTTGTCTGGGGTGGGGGAGGTTTGAGAAGGACTTTATTTTGGTTAAATTTTTTCAACCGTAGGTTTTTGTACATCTGTTTTGTGTATTATATTTGTTTACATATTTTGGTATCTTTGAACAATAACTTCATCTTTATGAGTGTGAATTTGAATTTCAAATGTTATTTATACTATTTAACTTTACATTGTTGTCGCCTTCTTTATAACACCAACATAAGTGAATGTGTTGCAACTGAGTTAATTTCACATTTTATATATATTTTTAGTGGTGTTTAAAGGTGTACAATAAACATAATTTTATTTAAATTGCATAAAGCAACATAATGCTCAAAATACTGCTGTCATTGTCATTGTTCTAATACTCCTTTCACACCACACAAATAACCCGGGCCGTGTGCAGTGCGAAAGGGCCATTTAGAATTTCCCAGGCCCAGCAATCCGGACTCGGGTTGCTGGGCAGTGTGGACAGGTAACACGGGTCGGGTGACCTGGGTCCTGTTCACTTCTATGGAGGAGGCAGCAGGGTCACCTTAGAGCTGCCTCCTCCCCTGCCTATTGCTCTGCCGTGCCCCCCAGATTACATCAGGGACCGGTTTCCCTGCGAGCATCTAAACACTTCAAATGCCAAGTTGCTTCTGGGATGGACCCGTGTCCAAATCCTGAGTGCGACCTTGCATGTGCTTTGTGAAAGGGATATGAATGTAATATGTAGAACTTTTATAAAGCTTATATATATGTGTGTGTGTGTGCGTGTATTTATATACACATAATATATATAAAATATATATTACACACACACATTAGGTTTAATTAGTGTACCACTAAGATCTTTTGGAATACAATGGGTTAAGTCTAGTATTCTAAAATGCCTGTTAGTAACCCTATAACTGATCACATGGGCACATTAGTGATTAGAAAATGCAGTTGCTGTGTCATACCATCCACATTCTGCCAAAGCACTGTAGACAAATATCCCTACACAGAAAGTCATGGTGCTATAAAATGCCTATGTGGTTTTGCTCTTAATTGCCAGCTGCTGCATGGGGATTTATGTTTATAATCATCATAGCTGTAATTTAATGTAATGGAACTTGATAGACTGTAACATTTTCAAAGAGAAAAGAAGAAGTGGTGCTTGTTTGATGAAAAAAAAAACTAGTCAATAAATGTTTAATTACATGCAATCACAGGAAGTAATAATACAAATAATAAAAAACACTGAACATCCTGAGGTGAAAAAGGTGCATAAGGTGAAATAACGGATGGATCTGGATAAGACTTTAGTAGGGGAAATGGGTGAATAAGAATATCCTGTCTCAGCTGTAGCTAAGCGCGGCTTGGTGCTGAATTATAATAATTTTGGAAGACTTTTGGTTGTCCGCACAGACTGATATCAATCTCAGTATTTCCAGATATAATTTTTCTATATATATCTATATTTTTAGTTTGTCCCTTTTATAATAATGTCAGAGACGCCCAAATAGGGCTAATAATTACCCAATGCCGCTAGAGGATTTCCATCCTTTGGGATCGCATTGCAGCAAGTGTCCTCAAAGTTGTACGGTTGTATGATCAATGGGTAGATTTTTAATCCAGGTGGGGTTGCTGGTGGCCAAATTGTAGTGCCAACTTGTGCTCCCAGTGTTGGAGGGTTTGAAGACAGCAACCAGAGGATAGACAGCAACCAATAGATGAAACCAGCAGCTGGGGGGGGGGGGGGGGCTACTGGCGCGTTTCACTGCTTCAAACGGTGCAGCTTTATCAAAGGTGATAAACATGTAACATTTTCAATACTATATGAATACCAATGTAATGCCTAAAACTATGAAAGACTCAGAGCGCCTAGTATACCCCTTTCACACTTGCAAAAATATCCCGGGTTTTTGCACATGAATGCGCATCAACACGGGATATAGCTCAGTGTGAAAGGGTCTTGTCACCGCATCCCGTGTTCAGCATTCCGGGATTTCTACCCAGGTCCTGACCTGGGTAGATTCCGGAATCGGCACAGGATGCGGTGAGTGTGAACGGGTATTCCGGGTCAGCGTGACCCAGATCCCGTTCACTGCAGTGAAAATGCACCACTGGGAGGTGCTGTCATCTCCCAACGCCGCCCTGGCCAAGCCTCCAGATAACGCCACCCGCCCAACTTCATTCTGGGTCGGGTGGTCAGTGTGAAATCTTGCAAGCCGGTTCGCACCCGGAGCTTAGAACCCGGCTTGCGACCCGGCTTGCAAGTGTCAAAGGGGTGTAATTTTTATAGTAATAACATGGACAATAATGGCATGTATAGTGGTTATGACAATAAAATGTGTAAATTGAATGCAGGGTAATGCTTACTCTTGCAAATATACTGCAGTTGTTAAAGAACAGGCTTTGGTTAAAACAGCTTTAAATTTTGCAATGCAAATGTTCAAACACGCACGTTAATCTCCCTACATACCTGTAACATGATTATGATGTTTCTACAGTAACAGGTGCACACATTTAATTTCCAGTTAATTGTTTATTGAACCCTTTGCTTCTTCCTATCACCCTTAAGTCCATTTGATTATAAAACTTTTGCTAAAAGTTACATTTAAATAAATTTTCATTGGTGTGTTTCTCTTTAAGGGCCTTATTCTGATCGGTGCGGCCCGATCAGAATATGCGGCCGCAACCGTGCAGGCGAATCCCCGCCTTCCATACGGATCGCCACCTGCCGTCCGTACGCGGATATGTGGCGATCCGCATGAAATTGGACGGGGATACGCCTCCTCCGTCTTGGGAGCAGCCCCTGCATTCGATGGTCGCCAAACATCGAATGCAGGGCCGCACGCTCCACCAGGTCCCGCAACACAAGACCACACGGACACTTGTCCGTGTGAAATCATGTATGGGGGCGGGCAGCTGACATCCGGCGATGTCAGATGCCCGCCCCGTACCCACGCGTCACGGCCTCATTACCATGCATACGCCCCGCGTTTGCATGGGAACGCCCATGAAACGCGGGGCGTATGCATAGGGTAATGAGGCTAAGTAGCCCCTCACGCCCCTCTACGCCCCCTGTGCGGCGTATAAAGAATCCGTGCACATGCGCAGACGATCAACATCGGCGGTCCGTCCGCATGCGGGAATATCCGCACCGATCAGAATAAGGCCCTAAGAGTGCCCGCAAAAGAAGTTTCTTTCTTGTCTTCCTTTTTTGGGGCATAATATAGCTTCTCAATGTCATATCATGAAATGCATAATGTATTTATGACATTTCTTCAAATAGAGACAAGGGTAAATTTGGTAGTCAGCAACTACAGGCCATGAACTCGGCCCAGATGTTTTGTACTTACCAAAAATAGCATTTAAGGTGCTGATTTTAAAGGAGTTTGAGTCATTGAGTCGACAATGTCAAGGTTGAACTCAAAAGTTCAACAAAAATAAAAAAGGTTGACATGAGATTTTTTCTTTTTTTTTTGGGGGGGGGGGAGGGGGGTGTCAGATTTTATGTTTTAGCACATGGAACCAAAATAGCGTCCTCTCCCATGGCTCACTTAATTTTCCATGCTTCCCAATCAAAGCCCATATGAATGGTAAAGTAGGAAAAAGTAAAAAGAAAAATCTTGAAATACTCATGTTGACCATATGCTGTCTCGACCATTATCATGGTGACCATTTCACCATGTTGGCCTAATGAACACGTCAAACTTATTCATGATGACCAGGAGTAGTCCAGCTAATAAATATCAACCTAAAGTCCAGATACCAATTTAGAGATGGATTCTGTTCTACCCAGTTGTCCAATATTTGAAGATCTTTGCCAGTGCAGGAGATGCACTGCACATGTGTAGATCTGTGGATGAAATGTTGCTCACGGTGCCTCAAAAGCTGAGGCATGATTGACATGCAGCTAACATTTAGGGGCAGCTACTGGCTGAGTTCCACAAAATGGGGGCCTAGTTTTCTGGGCATACCAAGGCCAGTGCCCCATTTATAGATTCAGTTTCACTGACTCCAACAGCATTTTAATGGACATTTTTAATAGCCTAAAGACTACTTAAATGTCCGATGTTCACACAGGAAAATAAATGCTGCTTCTATGGATGCAGCAGTCACAGAAGCTTCATAAAAAGTTATAGTGATCAAAATGAGAGTGTAATGCTGCCTTTAGACCTATCAAAACCTAGGTAAATGCCACCACATCTTAATGAAATACAACAAGCTGGCAGTGGGTATCTTCTTCGACAAGATGCCTCCTGCAGCTTTTACATATTTTAGCACCGCCACCATGCCGTAGTATAGCATCCTCCGCTATATTATCCCCTTACATCCCATTCATGTAGAATCATATTCCATAGACAAAAAAACCTTATGGTTTCTCCTATTCTATTAAGGCTGTTTAGTCATGGTTTGAAATTTTACAAACCTTCTGAATTTCTACCACTCAAATAATAAAATAATAATTTTCAATCCATAAATGTATGGAGTGAGAAGGAAATTGCACCCCAGTGGGATTGCTGTGGTGATTTAGAGGGAGTGACAGAGTGGGATGATTGTGGGCACTGAGTGGGATGGGTGTGCCACAAAACTGCTGAGACTTTAAGTTGTGTGAGAGTGCTGAATCTGCAGTTACACATAGAGGGGAAAATTTACTAAGATGTGTATTCTACTTCACATGTGATGTTGCTATGGGCAACCAATCAGAAGCTACAGTACTTCTTATTTATTTAGCACCCTCTAGAAGATAGTAGACAGGATCTGATTGGTTACCCAAAGCAACATCACATGTGAAGTAAATACACATGTTAGCAATTTCACCCAGAGTGTGATGGCAAACCACATCTGTATAGGCCAAGGAACAAGTCCATTAGGGCGTGAAATTTCAGATCATGACTAAGTGAAACTTTAAGTTTTTTTGTTTAAAAAATTTCATAGCTTTTTAAAAAATGTATGTTATAAAATTTAGAGTTTGACAAGTCTCGGCCCTCCAATTTTGTTCTCATTCATCTACCCACCAGAATGTCTCTCACATGTAAATCTGTATATCTGTTTTTTTTTCTCCTGCTGTGAGGTTCATTTATTTAATAACATTTCTTATATAGCACAGCATATTTAGTTGCTGATTAATGAATGTTAAGCATACAAAATAAGTTCTTTACAGGGGGACTACAAGTCCCAGCTAGGTGACCTCAGCATGCCAGTACTTGGGGAATAACAATTACCAGCATGTCTGGGCTGCAATACCCAACTGATACCTGTAGTCCTTACAGGGGACCTACTGTACATGGTACAGCAAGGCAGCCCTACCATGCTGGCACTTGAGTAAACACAAGCACCAGCATGCCAAGGCTATAAAAGCCCTCATCTACTTGTACTCCATATGTAAAATAAATACTAAAAAAGAAACAACATGTGGGTCTCCCCCAAAAGCATAACCAGCACTGGGCTTTAGGAGACGGTCCTGGTTCAGGAAATATACAGTAGCAACCTATCCTCCTCAACAGCTCCTCCGAGTTCAGTGCACCAGCGAGTGGCTGACAGCTTGCAGCATGTTGTCCAAGCTGACTAGCACCATCTGCTGGCTGGCTGACTATTTGGACTTCTACAGCATACATGTATAGTAATTGCCCTGCCGCTCTGCTGAATACCTGCTACCGCAGATACTGTGCAGCAATAGCTGGGCGCACGTACCACTCCACTTCTGTTTTATGCTGCCAGCGCTAACAGGAGCAGCGGCAGCCAGCAACAATAGCTGTCCAGGAAGGCAGCTGAATAGCAAAGCGGGGATGGCGCCTCTCCAGCACAGCGCCTCCCTGCTTTGCATCTGCTGCTGAGTGGCTAGCACCGGCCCTGTAGGGGGGTGACACACAGGGTGCAGGGGACCATATAGGTGGTGACACACAGGGTTCAGGGGACTGTATGAGTGGTTTCACACTGGGTGCTGGGGACTGTAGGAGGATGACACATAGGGTGCAGGGGACTGTATAGGTGATGACACACGGTGCAGGGAACTGTAGGGGGTGAAACGCAGGGTCTGTGTGGGGATGTGACACACAAGGTGCAGGGGACTGTGGTGGGTGTTATACACAGGGTGCAGGGGACTGTATAGGTGGTGACACACAGTATCTGTGGGGGTGTGTGACACACAGGGGGTAGTGACTGTAGGGGGGTGACACACAGAGTCCAGGAGACAGGCTGGGATCATTAGGTCAACACCGTTAGGTCGACGTACAGAAAGGTCGACAGGGGTCTAGGTTCACATGGGGCAAGATCGACAGGAGTCTAGGTCGACAGTGGACAAGGTCTACAGGAGTCCAGGTCGACACATGCATTAGGTCGACATGGGTTAGCTTGACAGTCGATAGGTCGACATGTGTTTTTGACTGTTTTTTTTACCCGAATGTCGACACAGTTAACATAGACATAGACTACAGTATGTTACTACAGTATGGCATCCTTGCTGGCGGGTCGCCAGAACGTACGCACTGGCGACCCGCCAGCAGCCTCGCCAGCGAGGAGACTGAGACGCGCGTGCGTCTCACGCGCACGCGCGTCTCAGTCTCCGTCGCTAGCGTGGCGGAAACCCTGTCCGTCTCCGCCTCAGGGAGATGGACGGGGTTAGGGGGGGGTTAGGGGGGATGCGGGCAGGCGGCGGGGACCCCGGGTTACCGCCGGCAAGCCGGCGGGGACCCGGGGAAACGTTTGGAAGCGCCGTCGGAAGGGGGCGCGCGCGCCTCTCGTGCGCGCGCGTCCCCTTCTCACGATCGCCATGGCGCTGGCGGGGGATGGCGGCTGGCGACGCCAGCGCCATCCCCTGCAAAGATGGGCCCTGACCCATCTGTATGTAAATGTACATAGTGACGTACAGTATTTTAATGTTTAAAAGCACATGTAGAATAAAATTATTTTTAGCCATACAAAAAACACAAGTAATGCACATGTATCAGTTGGAGTTGTCCTGAACGGCTGAACTCCAGATATTACCAGAGTGGCTGGAACTGACAAAGCACTCTTTCCCAACCACTCAGGTAATATTTGGTGACGTTGAAAAAGACTTGAGTATGAGTTGAAACGCATCGGTCAGAGAGGCGGACCCCTGAGACGAGGACCCGGAATATTTCCTGAGTGTGTGGGAAGCTGGCTGGTGTTTTTGCTAGAGGACCAATTACACACACATTTAGAACTGCTTTGTCAATTCTAACCACTCCGATAATATTTGGAGTTCAGCCATTCAGGACAACTCCACCACATTACTAATACATGTGCAATACTTGTTTTTTTTTATGTGTGAAAATAATTTTATTCTACATGTGCTTTTAAACATTAAAATACTGTACTTCACTATGTACATTTGTTTCTGCTTTTCTCCCATATGACTGTTCACACACACACACACACACATATATATATATATATATATATATATATATATATATATATATATATATATATATATATATATATATATATATATATATATATATATATATATATATATATATATATGGAAACTATATTTATGGAACTCGGCGATCTGTGTTATTTAATAGTATCTTTCAAAAAATGTCAGAATTTTTTTTTTCAAATGAAGGTTAGCACAGTACATGGTAACAGAAAAAAAAAAAAAGGGGGAGGGATGGTACTTATTATATATAGTACTAAAATTATGTCTGCTCAGTAATATAAAATACAATTAAATGCTCTAAAAACACAAAAAAAATCGTTCAGGCTCTGTATAAATTCAACTGGAATTGAAAAGTGCATTATATAAATATATATACTTTTATTTCTAATGTAAAAAGTTATTTACAAAAACAGTTTGTTACTGTATGTCGGTAACTCATTTAATGCATTATCATTATTAAATCAGTCAAGTAATATGTAATTAGAATTCCGATAATAATTTACATCTAATTAACACTTTAAAATACTAATATACATGACCTCTTTTATTGAGTTTGCTTTAAAATCTGTTTTTATCCATCTAATTAAAATTGTATTGTCTAAGGGCCCCCATACATTAGGCCGACTTGTCCTAGGGACAAGTCGGACCCAATTTACCTGCGAGCCGCCCGGCAGCTCCCCGGGAGGCTCACATACAATTTGGCACTTGATGTGCCATTTTTACATGGGATAAATCGCATGCGATTTATCCCATGTAAAAAAAAACCCGGGGAGCTGCAGGGCGGTGAGCAGTAGTGGGGGCGGGCAGCGGCAGTAGTGGGGACGGGCAGCGGTGGTCGGGGCGGCCAGCGGCGGTAGTGGGGGCGGGCAGCGGCGGCGGGGACGGGCGGCGTTTGCGGTGAGCGCAGTGTACTTACACATAGCAGCAGCGGCGGGGACGGGACGCGCAGTGGCGGCTATTATATTTTTAAAATACTTGTCAAATGACCGGCCGCTCTCTGATTGGCTGAGAGCTCTCCGGCCAATCAGAGAGCGTCATTTGACAAGTATTTTAAAAATATAATAGCCGCCACTGTCCCGTCCCCGCCGCTGCTGCTATGTGTAAGTACACTGCGCTCACCGCACACGCCGCCCGTCCCCACCGCCGCTGCCCGCCCCCACCACCGCTGCCGCTGGCCGCCCCCACTACTCCCCCGGTGTCTGTATGCATATGCCTGTCAGGTCGCAGGCATATGCATACAGGGAGGTCGGACGTGATCGTATGTACAGACCGTCCGACCTCCCTGATCCGGTCCGATGCGCACGGGACCGTGCATCGGATCGGATCAAATGTCACATACCTACGATTTTGGGCCGATTTCATCCGATTATCGGCACAAAGTGCCGAAATCGGATGAAATCGTCCCAAAATCGCATAGTGTATGGGGGCCTTTACAGTAGAAATGTCTGAAAGCACACATACCAATCTGCAATAATATAATTGTTAAATAAATACAGTAAACAGAAAATGATTGGAGGTATATCACTCGATTTAACATGGACTTCTGTGGTGGGAACCAGCAACTCAGGCTGACCGCAAGTGCCTTTAATGGGGTCACCTGGCGGTCAGCCTGAGCTGCAGGTTCCCACCTTAGAAGCCTATGTTAAATCCAGTGATATAGCTCCAATCATTTTTTGCCCACTCCTGATTGGCTGAGGGAAGGCCTCTCAGTCAGCTGGAGCCGGGTTTTGTTTTGTTTTTTATCCCTGGATGCTACATGGACCGAAGAGGACGCAATCTTTGCCAAATGGGATGTGAGTATGATTTTTTTTCACAGGTACCAATGTGAATTCTACTGGACAAGAGAACAGGCCTACGTTGGACCCTATAGGTAAGTATGTATGAATGTATTTGGTGTCACAGCTAAAGGGCTGGATGGAGTCGTGTGGTGCACAGGAACTGGAGACGGACCAGGAGGAGTAGGATTGAAACGTGCCGGTTTAATAACGGATTTCATAAATGATAAACTTCACTCAAATACTTCTTTAAGTGACAGTTGGATAACTTAAATAGAGTCCAGCACAATACTAATAACGGGCAGGTAAATCTGGAAACATATACTTGATGAG
Organism: Crinia signifera; assembly: GCF_055691185.1. Lineage (NCBI taxonomy): Eukaryota > Metazoa > Chordata > Amphibia > Anura > Myobatrachidae > Crinia > Crinia signifera. The sequence continues at coordinate 256,306,758 of NC_139218.1, forward strand.
CCAGAGTACATAGAGGAAGATCCGGAAAGAGGTTGATTTGATGATAGAAGAAATGGATCCGGATGACTGAAAGATGATGGAATGAATGAGTTGAATGAAGAAGGACAGCGGAAAGCTGAGCAGGGTAATTCTGGGACACAAGCAGGAACAAGCACTAGGTAGGACTTGCAGCATTGGTGTCAGGAGAAAACTTCCTTGTAGAAAGATGCAGGGAGCAAGGCACCAGAGTCAGGAGAGAAAGAGCCAGGATCCAGGAAACAGCTAGGAGTTGTGAATGACTCCAAAGACTCATTGCACTGACACTGAACAGCCTAGGCAGATCCCCTATATCCCCAGGGGGCGGCTGCCATTGGCTGTCAGCGCAGGAAGAGGAGGGAACCTCCACTCTGGGCCAATCTGTCTCCTGCCCTCAACCAAGATGGCGACGCCGGCCTCCCCTGCTGCCATCCCTACCTGGAGCTGCCCCTACTCGCACGCCGCAGCCTGGGACCTGCACACGCTAGCCGGCGGCGGGCGCGGACGGGTGAGTACTGTACCCGCCGCGCTCCGTCGCGGCTACGTGTGACAGTACCCCCCCTTTTCAGGGTGACCCCAGGGCGCCTATGGGCCTTGTGAGGATTTCTCTGAAGAAATTGCTTTATCAGCTTCGGAGCGTGAAGATCAATGGAATCCACCCAAGAGTTCTCTTCGGGACCAAACCCAACCCATTCCACCAGATACTGGGTACGAGATTTGCGGCAGCGAGAGTCTATAATGCGTCTTACCTCGAATTCAGCCCCACTCTCGGAGTTAATCTTGGGCGGTTTGGGAATCCTATTTTGATAAGAGTTCAACCTTAAAGGCTTGAGGAGGGACACATGGAAGGAATTCGAAATCCTTAGGGAAGGAGGAAGTTGAAGTCTATAAGCGACCGGATTAATGACTTGGATGATAGGGTATGGCCCAATGAACCGAGGAGCCAGCTTCATAGAGGGCAGACGGAGGCGTATATGGCGGGTAGACAGCCATACCCGGTCTCCGACTTTCAATCGGGGCGCTGCCCTTCTTTTTCTGTCTGCCATCCTCTTGTATCGGGCGGAAGATTTAAGAAGAGCGGTGTGGACTTCTGACCAGATTTTAGCAAAGCGTTGTAATGAAGTGGTTGCTGCAGGAACTTCGGAAGAGGATAATTCTGAGAAATCCTGAGACCGTGGATGTTTGCCGAATACTGTAAAGAAGGGAGTGGTTCCGGAGGAAGAGTGATAGGAGTTGTTATGCATATATTCTGCCCACGGGAGAAGATCCACCCAGTCATCTTGGGAAGACGAGACAAACAGTCGGATAAAGGCCTCCAAGTCTTGATTCACCCGTTCTGTCTGGCCGTTGGTCTGGGGGTGAAAGGCAGTGGAAAACTTGAGTTTGACCTGTACCGCGGCACAGAGAGCTCTCCAGAACTTTGCAACGAACTGTACTCCGCGGTCGGATACAATCTCTTTGGGCAGTCCGTGGAGTTTAAAAATGGTTGAGATAAACAGCTGGGCCAGTACTGGAGCAGAGGGGAGACCTTTTAGTGGGAAAAAATGGACCATTTTAGAGAATCGGTCAACCACTACCCAGATTGCAGTATGACCTTTTGAGGGAGGTAGTTCACAAATGAAGTCCATTGACAGATGGGTCCATGGTTCTGTGGGAATGGTTAGAGGGCGGAGAGGACCAGCGGGAGTTGTTCTGGGCACCTTATGCTGAGCACATCTCACACAAGAGGCGACGAAGTTGGTTACGTCGTGGCGGATGGTTGGCCACCAATAAGAACGTGACAGGAACATCAAGGTCTTTTGTGCTCCTGCGTGCCCTGCGAAGCGGGAAGAATGTGCCCATGTCAATATTTTCTTGCGGAGTTCGGGGGGAACAAACGTTTTACCTGGAGGAGGAGATGGCTGTATGGTTACTTGGGCGAAGACCACCGGATCGAGGATTGGACGAGGAGGTGTCTCTAGGTCAGAAGTCGTCTCAAAGGAGCGGGATAGAGCGTCCGCCTTAGTATTCGTGGTTCCAGGTCGGAATTTAATTTGGAAATCAAAGCGTTCAAAAAACATCGCCCAACGGGCTTGGCGGGCAGTAAGGCACTGAGCCTGTTTAAGAAAGGACAGATTTTTGTGGTCTGAATACACGGTGATCTTATGCCGTGCCCCCTCCAGAAGGTATCGCCACTCCTCTAACGCAGCCTTGACTGCAAGCAACTCCTGTTCCCCGATGGGGTAATTCCTCTCTGCCGGAAGGAATTTTTTGGAGAGGAAGGCACAAGGGTGTAATTCTTGATCCTCACCTTTTTGTGACAAGATGGCCCCGATCCCTTCCGAGGATGCGTCCACCTCGAGAATGAAGGGCCTGTCGAGGTCTGGTTGGAGGAGGATTGGTGCCGTCACGAATGCTCTTTTTAACTGCTGGAAGGCAGAGGATGCTTCGGGCGACCACCGGCTTGGATCAGCTCCTTTGCAAGTGAGAGCAGTGAGGGGAGCAGCGATAGTAGAGAAGTTCCGGATAAATCGCCGGTAATAGTTTGAGAACCCTAGGAATCTCTGAATTCCTTTGAGCGTTGTGGGGGCTGCCCAGTCTTGGATGGCTCTCACCTTCTCTGGGTCCATCTCTATCCCAGTGGCGGAGAGAATGTGACCCAAGAATGGAATGGACGTGACCTCAAAAACGCACTTCTCCAACTTACAGAACAGTTGATTTTGGCGAAGACGTCGTAGGACTTCGGACACTGTCTGTCTGTGAAGTTGAAGATTTGGAGAGAAGATGAGTATATCGTCTAGATAGACTACGATGGAGTGGTACAGCAAGTCCCGAAAGATATCATTTACAAACTGTTGGAAGACGGCGGGGGCGTTACAAAGGCCGAAGGGCATCACCAGGTATTCATAGTGACCGTCGCGCGTATTAAAAGCCGTCTTCCACTCGTCACCTGGACGGATCCGGATCAAATTGTAGGCCCCTCGCAGGTCCAATTTAGTAAAGATTGCCGCCCCTCTGATCTTGTCGAATAGTTCTGCGATAAGGGGTAAGGGATAGCGGTTTTTAATGGTGATGTCGTTCAGGCCCCTATAGTCGATACATGGCCGAAGACCGCCATTCTTCTTTTTCACAAAGAAAAACCCGGCCCCGGCCGGAGAAGTAGATGGTCGAATGAAACCTTTGTTTAAGTTCTCTTGAATGTACGAGGACATGGCCTCAGTCTCGGGTAGCGACAGAGGATAGATGCGGCCACGAGGAGGGAATTTCCCGGCCACCAGTTCTATCGGGCAGTCCCAAGGACGGTGAGGAGGCAGGGTGTCGGCACCTCCTTTACTGAAGACATCTGTAAATGAACGGTATGGTGCGGGTATAGGCAAGGGTGGAGCTGAAGAGGATAAAGGACAGTTATCCTCATGTTGTGGATGGGTCTGGTAGACCGGAAGGATCTGAGGAATGCAGGTAGACTGGCAATCTGTTCCCCAGGCCTTGACCTCCATATTGGTCCAATCGATGTGTGGGTTATGTTTAGAGAGCCAGGGAAGGCCCAGGACCATTGGATGTGAGGACTGTGGAAGAATGAAGAATTCGAGGGTCTCTTGATGTAGAGCTCCTATGAGCAGTGTCACCGGGGTGGTCTGATGGGTGATTTGTCCACTACGAATTCGACTCCCATCCACTGCAGTGAGGACCAGCGAATGATCCAGGGGTTGCACCGGCAGGGCATGTTGGGTGACAAAAGAAGACGAAAGGAAATTTCCCGCTGCCCCAGAGTCCAATAGGGCCTGAACTCTTTTTCTCCCTTGGGGACACACAAGGGTAACCGGAATGGTGGAATCAGAAGAAGAGGGAGATGGAAGCAAGACTCCTAATCGGACCTCCCTCGTGGAGATTAGGAGCGGTCGTTTCCCGGCCGCAGCGGGCAGGAAGCCAACAGGTGAGCTGAGGAGCCACAGTACATGCACAGATTCTCTCGCCGTCTTCGGGACTTCTCTTCGAGAGAAAGACGAGAGCGGTTGATTTGCATGGGCTCATCTGTTGACACCGCAGGAGGCGGGGTTGGTCTGGAAGCGGGTGCGACATTGGAAGGGAATCGAGGGCGAAGGCGATCAGAGCGATTCCTCTCAAGTTGGCGTTCTTGGAGTCGCAGATCGACCTTGTTACATAATGAAATGAGTTCAGCCAGGGTGGAAGGAGAATCGCGAGTTGCTAACTCGTCCTTGATGCGGCCGGCTAGGCCGTTCCAGAAGGCAGAGACGAGAGCCTCTTCGTTCCATCTGAGTTCGGAAGCCAGGGTTTGAAATTGCACAACATATTGTCCCACTGGGCGACTGCCCTGACGAATTCTTAGGATCTCCGTGGCTGCGGAGGACACTCTGCCAGGCTCGTCGAAGATGCGACGGAAGGAAGCCACAAATTCTTCATAGTTGTTGAGGATGGGATCCGCACGCTCCCAGAGGGGGGACACCCACTCCAGGGCTGGGCCCGCCAGTAGGGACACGATGTAAGCCACTCGAGTCTTGGGAGAGGGGAAATTGGAAGGCTGGAGGGTAAAATGGACGTCACATTGATTCAGGAATCCTCGACACCCCCTTGGGGACCCGTCATATTTACTGGGGGTTGACAGCTGCAGATGGTGAGGAGCAGCTGGCCCCGGAGAAGCAGCAGAGGCCGAAGCTCCGGAGGTAGGTGCTGCCGAAACTGAGGGAGCCACCTGAGGTGGTGACAAGGTCTGGAGGAATTGAGCCACTTGACGCTGGGTAGCCTCTACTTGTTCCAAGCGAGCCATGATGCCTTGAAGAACATCCGTCATGGAGGCCTGTGCTTCACCCGATTCCATCTGGTCAGTGCAAACTGTCACGGCTAAAGGGCTGGATGGAGTCGTGTGGTGCACAGGAACTGGAGACGGACCAGGAGGAGTAGGATTGAAACGTGCCGGTTTAATAACGGATTTCATAAATGATAAACTTCACTCAAATACTTCTTTAAGTGACAGTTGGATAACTTAAATAGAGTCCAGCACAATACTAATAACGGGCAGGTAAATCTGGAAACGTATACTTGATGAGCCAGAGTACATAGAGGAAGATCCGGAAAGAGGTTGATTTGATGATAGAAGAAATGGATCCGGATGACTGAAAGATGATGGAATGAATGAGTTGAATGAAGAAGGACAGCGGAAAGCTGAGCAGGGTAATTCTGGGACACAAGCAGGAACAAGCACTAGGTAGGACTTGCAGCATTGGTGTCAGGAGAAAACTTCCTTGTAGAAAGATGCAGGGAGCAAGGCACCAGAGTCAGGAGAGAAAGAGCCAGGATCCAGGAAACAGCTAGGAGTTGTGAATGACTCCAAAGACTCATTGCACTGACACTGAACAGCCTAGGCAGATCCCCTATATCCCCAGGGGGCGGCTGCCATTGGCTGTCAGCGCAGGAAGAGGAGGGAACCTCCACTCTGGGCCAATCTGTCTCCTGCCCTCAACCAAGATGGCGACGCCGGCCTCCCCTGCTGCCATCCCTACCTGGAGCTGCCCCTACTCGCACGCCGCAGCCTGGGACCTGCACACGCTAGCCGGCGGCGGGCGCGGACGGGTGAGTACTGTACCCGCCGCGCTCCGTCGCGGCTACGTGTGACATTTGGTATGTATTAAGTTTTATTTTTGCAGTCCCAGCATGCTGATGAGGCTTGCTGGGCCCTGTAGTTTGATTACAGAACCCAATATCTCTTTATAACAATTTTATTAATACACTTTTTTCGGTACTTGTTTCCTAGCACGGCCACAATCGCATTGATCTTGTGCCCTTAATAGTGGTATGCGATGGCCCCCGACGCGATGGACCCGATTGCCCATTGAAATGCATTGAAAAGTTAAAAAATCACGTCGGTCGCGTCGCATGCGGCTAAATAAGCATTAAATGGTCCCGACGCGATGCCCCCGATTTCCCATAGGGAACAATGTTAAATGGCTCAATTTACCCAAATCAACAGGGAACAATGTTAAATGGTCCAGAAACCCCCCAAAACACCCCTGAACAGTGAAATGGCCCCCCAAAATTAGTTAACGCCACCCCACGATCAACGTGAACCCGAAGCGTGGCGACCGCCCCTCGCGGGCTCGCTGCGCTCGCCACGCTTCGGGTTCACGTTGATCGTGGGGTGGCGTTAACTAATTTTGGGGGGCCATTTCACTGTTCTGGGGTGTTTTGGGGGGTTTCTGGACCATTTAACATTGTTCCCTGTTCATTTGGGTAAATTGAGGCATTTAACATTGTTCCCTATGGGAAATCGGGGGCATCGCGTCGTGACCATCGCATGCGATTTTTTAACACGCATGCGATGCGACCGATGAGATTTTTTTACCTGCGATGCCCCAGATTAGAATCGGTGTGGCCGTGCTAGGAAACAAGTACCCTTTTTTAAACATCAGCCCGGCACCCACAGCCCATGGGTGGCTGGGACAGCCCCAGGCTTCTGGCCGAGGGTCCTTTAGAGAGGGACCCCTTTATTGGAGGTCCCCACTTTTACAGGGTCCCCGCCTGGAATGACCAGCCATGATGCTAATGCTTTGGCCGGGGGACCTTATTTAACAAGTGTCCCCTGGCTATGGCAGCCCGATGCTGGATTACAATATACATGGGACCTCTATTCTTTTTGTCACCCATATTTTGGAAATTCGGATTAGGCCAATGGTGCCAGTTATAGGACCCCTTTTCACCCCCCCCCCCCCTTTATTCCTGCAACCAGGACCAGCTCAACGAGCATGGGGCTGATTATGCTCATGGAGGGACTCCATACCGTTTCTTTAAATTATTATTATTATTTTTTTACACAGAGAAGCATCATTCAGATCTGACTGATCTGTATAATGCCTGCATGATGTCAAAACGTATTAATTAGAGGTCACATGAATCAATATGTTTTTTAGTGTCACTCAACATCTTATGCATTATAATGATGTCATTTGTTGCACACAATGAAACACAGTGATTAGATATGTATGTTATTGACTGGTTTAAGTATCAAGATCTCTTGCACAGAATAACACAATAAATACTGGAGAGAGAAAAATGTATCTTCTTAGAGGATAGTTAAAAAACTACGTTTCTAAACTAGTCTCCTGAAACGATAATCAATAATAATAATAATAATAATAATAATAATAATAATAATAATAATAGTAATAATAATGGAGTAAACAGCTAGTGACTAGAAACTCCTTCCATGTAGATCAAAAGACCATCAAATACAGAATATTGGTCTCTGTACATATTCCAATACATATGGCTCCTTGTATTAACCGGTATGGTGTGACCCAGCAGGCTATTATACTTTATATTTTTTATTTCAAAATAGTATTCACTTAACTATGAGTCAAATAATACATTTGCTATTTTTTCCTGTTTACAAGATATGCTATCTCAGTGCTGAGGTAAGACAATAAATACATGATAAATAGTAAGGATAAGAGTTTAGAAGATACTTTTGAAGATTTTTCCAGTTTCCTTTCTTAGTTTGTTTCATTTGTTTGTATACAATTTATTAATAGGCAAAGCAAAAACAATAATCTTTTAACTAATCAAAAAACTATAAATTCAGACTCAAATGAGAACTAAATAAACATACAGCAATCGGGCATTCAGGAGCATATTGGGAACTATTAATATACTCAAAGTCTAGCACAAAACTAAATAGCTATTTCCTTACCCCTGCTGGCTACAGTGCCATGATCACACAGGAGAACTCTGGTTTGTTAATTTCTATGAATGAGTGCACATAGTTATATATAATTAATATTTTACTTTGGGCTTTAGTATGCTGGTTGCAATAATGTGAAAACCAATGAAATCCTTAATGGAACATAGTTGGGAAAAAAACTGTTTAGATTTGTCGGATTCAATTTATGGAAGTAGTGTTCATAAGATTTCTACTTAAAAACATGTCTAAGTATCTAACCAAGTGAGCAAATAAGGCATAATTACTGGCAGATAACCTTATAAACATTTCAAAAAGCACCTGTCATCAGTAAATAACTTTCTGCCAACTCCGTGACATTCATTTTAAATAATAATTATTATACAGATGTGTCTGAATAATGTGCCGCGCAGTTCATTGGAAAATATGTGGCTGATTCAGTTTACTTAATGAATACCCCCAAACCTGTCCCCAACTGTTTGGGGGATATGCCACTTTGTGCCACCACATGGTATCCCACCCACAGGCCACAAAAGAACTGAGATGGGGGAATTGTTGTGAGGGAGTGGCAGATGAATAAATACCCTATATGTTCATGTTCCAGTGTAGAGGGTGGATGGGACTAGCTTTTGGAGGGTGTGTTGGTCCTTGTAGTGCCATTTGGAGGATTTTACAGTGCCTCCTAGTGAGTTGGCTCTTAAATTAGATATATTCATGTATGTGCTATTATCAAGTCGCATAACAGTATGCAATTATATGACCCAAAGTAGGTGCTATTATTACATAACATAGGGTCTGGACGCCTTGATATAGTCTGTTGGCTTAAACATATCTTTGCAAATTGTATTTCTATTAGAATGTATTCATATCCCATTGCTGATCCGTTGATGTGTATTAGGGACTGTGAGCAGACCAGCCGCTTCAAAAATACTATGCATGTACCAAGAGTGACAAACCATGGGGGGAGGTGAGATTCGTGAGACTGAAGAATGTTTGAAGAACATTTAATATATGTTGAATAATAATTAAGCTGAGTCCAGCACAAAAGTGCTCAAAGGGTTAATTTCCCACTATGTCACTAACTGTGTGGGGTTTGTATATTCTACCTGTGCTCATGTAGGTTTTTTTCATTTGCTCCAATTATTTTCCACAGTTAAAAAGTATGCTGGTAGGTTAACTGGACAAAAAAATAAGCCTTAGTTTGTGCATGTACATGTCTTTAGGGCAGACTAAATGGGCCAAGTTGTTCTCATATGCCATTAAGGCAGGGCTGGGCAACACCGGCCCTCCAGATATTAGTGAACTACACATCCCAGGATGCTTTGCATTAGTTTTGCTATGTGGCCATGCTGAAACTGATGCAAGGCATGCTGGGATGTGTAGTTCAAAAACATCTGGAGGGCCGGTGTTGCCCAGCCCTGCATTAAGGTCTATGTTTCTCTGCACGTTTTACATCTGCCCCACCTGCAGTGCACATGGTTTTGCCCATTTTCAAAACAAATTTGTACTGCGATCAGATCTGAATAAAGGCCATTGTGTAGATCTCCTGTCTTCTAGTGCAATAGCAGTTTTCCTCTGTTTAAGGAGAAAGTTACATTACAGAACATTAACAGCTTGGTTAATCATTTTTATTTCAGACAACAGTGGTGACCTGCATTATATGCAGTGATTACAACATTGAATTGAGATAAATTGGAGACATATAATAAATACCAAGCATTCAGTTCCTGTCATTTTACAGGCTGAGTTTGAATAATGACAAGAGATGATTGGGTGGTTCTTAATTTCTTTCATTATGAGAAGTTAAAAAAAAAAGAGAAAACATTTTTCCGTGTTTAGTGCCCCTTAGAAGTTGTAGTCTACCTTTAGTAGTTCCCCTTTTGTATAGTTTCCCCCACAGTAGTTCCCCCTTAGTAGTTGTACACAGTTCCTCCACCAGTAGTTCCTGGCCTTTACTAGTTTCCCACTCAGTAGTTCCTCCTTCGTAGATGTACCCTTTCCCTGTCAGTACAGTTGTCCCCCTTAAGCAGCCCCCTTTAAGTTAGAATCCGACAGCGGGAAAATGACATTCGGCCTCATGTTTGACTTGTATTATTGGCGGGACAGAAGCGAGTAGCTTTGCAATGCCTCGGATCAGGTAGGTTCGGGTGTGTCAGATCTCTAGGATTCAAATGCACTCATCCCTACTATTGGGCCTAATTCAGCATGACTCACTAATAAGATAATTTTTAGTGGACTGTGAGCAGAATGCTCATGCCCACACAGAAACAAAAATGTTCCTTTGAAAAAAAAATTGGAATAGATTGCAAATATCAGTCCATTCGCAGATTCACATTAAAAAACTGAACAATCGAAAAAAAAATTCCAGCAACACCAGTGCAGGGCATCCTCAAATCTGCCCTAAAAAACAGACTGGAAGTGGTCATCGCTGATGTCAGACACCCTCCTAAAAATGTCTGGGCACAACTGCGTATTCCCAAACACACCCAGAAAACACCATGGGTGACTTTTAATAGGAAGCGATTTTTAGGTTCTTTCCAAAATTGCACCTTCTCGCATTTTTAAATATTACTTTTTTTGCCTGAATTCTACTATTCAATGAGATGCAAATTTGTGGCAAAAAATGTGATATGGTGCAATATGGTGTGCCCCCCCTCCCCCCCCCTCCTTGTCATAAACAGCCCCGGGCTCAAAGAGCCGATCCTGGTTTCATAAAATCAAAGGACAAACGGAGTAGGGTTCCCCTGGATTTTATAAAACCAGCACCAGGCTCAAGGGCCAGTCCTGATTCCCAAAATACGGGGGGACAAAACGAGTAGAGGTCACCCGTATTTCAAGAACCAGCACTGGGCCCATCCTGCCCTGTTAGTCTAAATACTCGTTATAAAGGAAATATTGGAAGTCCAACTACAGTATATGTATTTCACCTATTAAATTAAAACATCTATTTGAGCTATTGGGTGCATTCTCCTTATATCACCATTTATATATACCCAAAAGTCAACACTCCTTTGTGAACAGTGATTATGTTATGAGATGACAGCACTTAAGTATTGTGTTTTTCATGCCTTCAATCATTATTATTTATTAATTTTGCGCTGTACCTATATTATTGAAGGCATCCTCTTTCAAGTGCACAACTGTATTGTTAAAAAATACATTCACAGCTGAATCATTTTTTCTTTTAATCACTTGAAGAGATTCAGATTGTATATCAAACTGTGCTGGTTTTCATCTGACAGTGAGAAAACAGACAGCATACAGACAGTCACAGCTGGTTGAGCTTTAGGTATTTAACACCATTGGTAACATTTTGTAGTTCATCTTAAGTTAGAATAAAAATAAAAAATAAACACACCAAGGAGAATAGTAAATTACAGGTGGGATTTTGCCTGCAACAGACAAAAATAAACCTGCATCAATTTTAGATTATCAGAGGTATATGTACTATAAATAGGCGTGGTGCTAAATTAAAAAAAATGCTATCAAAATCCTGTGGGGTGAAAAATTAAAATAAAAACTCTCTTGTGCCTGGCTGCTGCTTCCCCACACTCCTCAGACTCTGCTAGGACTTTAAAAGAATGGTGATTCCTAATTTACTAAGTGTCCGTATTGAAAATACGGCCGCTAATTAGCATTAAATGCTGTTAATTGCTGGCCAAATATGCCAGGAAAATACACTTCATTTTCCTGTCTTATTTGGAAGAAGCCTGCACGGATTAGTCAGCTCTGTGCAGGCTTCAGTGTGTAAAAAATAGAAAAATAAATAAATAATTTAAAAAAAACTGTGTGGGGTCCTACACCCATGGCCATAACCAGCCACAGGCTCGAAAAACCGGTCCTGGTTGTAAAAAATCAGGGAACAATTTGTGTAGGGTTCCAAGGGCCAGTCCTGGTTCCCAAAATACAGGGGACAAAATTACTAGGGGTCCCCCGTATTATAATAACCAGCACCAGGCTCAACCAGCCAGCAGGGTAATGCCACAGCCGGGGGGAGACTTTTTATTTTAATTCAAGTTCCCCGGCCAAAGCATTAACCCCCTGACCGGTCAGCCTGAATTACTACAGAATTACCCTACCAAGAATTGCCCTACAAGGTTGAAGCCTGGGGCTGTCCCCAGTGGCCTTGGAGCAGTGGCCACCAGGCTGATTAAAGTGTGTAAAAAAAAAAAGAATGAAACTATTGCATATTGCTGTGGAACTATGAGTTCCAGCAAGCCTCCCCCGCATGCAGGGACTTGGAGCACCACAAGTCCCAGCATTAAAGGGTCCGCTGGAACTTGTAGTTCCACACCAATACAAATAGTTAAATAAACACACAGACACCCAATAAAAATAAAACTTTATTACATACTGAGCCTTTTTATACAGATACTTACCTATCTTGAGCTTGTAGATAAGTCGTCCTCCGTCTGGTCCTGAAGAAATCTATAGGGGGACCTATTGGCTGGTTCTTAAAATACGGGGGATCCCTAGTCATTTTGTCCGGTGTATTTTGGAAACCAGAAGTTACCCGTTTTTAGCTGATCGGGCATCCCGCTCATAGCTCCGCCCATATTTTAGAGTAGCCCCCCCCCAATGCAATGTATTTTAACAACAATAGCTTCTTTTGGTTTAGATCTAAACCAACAGACCCTACAATCTTTACGATCAGCCGCTCCTGAAAACCTACTGTATAAAGTGTTGGCACCGGTTGAAGGGCACTAGATGCTGGTATACTTGATGTATTATGGGAGGGCCGGCTCTAACTCGCTACATATATATGTATATATATATATATATATATATATATATATATGAGTCTGTCCAGGATGAAGGCTGGATAAAGCCGAAACGGTTCAGTCGACTGTTGCTGACTGTGTGATCATGCTGCGCTTTGGTGACTATAATTATTGATGTGTCTATACCTTGAGAAGCCAGCAGTTGCATCACAGTCCAGTTTAGCTACAAACTTTTGCCATATGAAATAAATTATTTCATTTTTTTGCATCTTTATAAGGAGTGCTGCCTCAATATGTCCATTGGATATGAAGTTTCTTTATAACAATGACAACAAGACCCTGCACCCACCAAAATCATCCATAATGAGTGCTATCCCCACAAGTTTCCATATATATATATATATATATATATATATATATATATATATTTCCATTATTTATTCTACCTGGAAACCCCCCTTTCAAATCCTGCATTTGCTCCTGCCCCTCAGGGGCCCATGTACTACAACCACGTACCCTGCACCCACTATAGATATGTCACTGGTTGACAGGCGGACTGGAAGCTAGTCACATCCCAGATATAGCATTGATGCATTACCATTTTCATTACTCAGGGTTCTACATACAATTCCTTTTTAAAAGAAGATAAAGTCACATTTAATTATTTCTTTTGTCAAGGTGCTGCATGTCTACAACATTTTCTTCACAGCGGTACAATTAACGGTAAAGATTTTACTGTTTTCGGTGTATTGATTAGTGTAAGGTGAATGACAGAAAATTGATGGACAATTAAAATGCCTGCAGTTGTAGTTCTAGAAAAGTTCAGTAGATGGAAAGACAAGTGATTTAAGAAAGTTTGAGAATAAAAGAATAGAGTTGCAGGTTTTGTTTGAAGCGCTCTATGGTTTTCATTATTTATTAGGTTCACAGGAACTGAAAACAGTCACTTTAAGTCTGTGACAAATATTAGTGAGGGATTTTGCTTTGCCTGCTTATAATAATAAATGTACTGTACTTTTCTGTCTCATAACTGCACAAAACAATCCTGCACTTCCTGTCTTCTCCATGCTACCGTAGCTATGCCAATTATACTTTAATAAGCTATGGAATAAATAGCTTCTCTATACAAAAATTAAAAATTACATGTTTTTGTATGTAGCAGTCATAAATGAGATGTTTTTATAATTACTTATTACTGTATGTTTTTATTATTTTGAAGCATACAATGAAGTACAGTTCAATGTTCTGCAGTGAATTTGTTATATTAATGGGATATTCACAATTTTTGAAATATCTACAGTATATATCTATTACCAGGAGTGGTAACTGATGCTCTCTGTAATGTTTGGTGGTCATTGATGTTCTCTCTATTATATGGTGGACACAACATCTCTCTGGTAACTGATGCTCTCTCTATTGTGTGGTGGTCAATGATGTACTCTGTATTATTTGGTGGTCACTGATGTTCTTTGTACTATATGGCAATTATAACTCCTCTTGTATGGAGAGAGCTATTATTACCAATTGTGAGTCACAGGCTTAAGGGCTATGCTCCTGCATAGTCATTTTATTTTAATAGTCCAGCATACAGTAATATTAAACAGTAACTACAACTATTATATACACAAAATACAAAATTACCAACCGGTTGGTGTATACCGCTTCAGGTATTGGTATAGTGATGCTGGAGCAGCACTATATGTAGATATTAACCATGTCTCAAGTAGGTTCTACACATGAAATATCTGTCTCACATTTGGACTAATTAAGCATAAGTTGCTAATCAGAGAATTTACAGTGAACTGCAAAGAAAACTGTGAATAAATAAGAAAAAATGGCACTTTAAAAATATTGGATGCTTCGCAAATAGCCATCCATTCACAAATAGTGAACCATTGAACAGTTTCTTCAATCTGTGCAAGTGTAGGGCTTCAACTAATCTGCTCAAAAAGAAATGGTCATCGCTGATGTCAGAAAACCTCCCAAAATACATCTAGACATGCCTGTGTTTTTACAAACACACCCAGAAAACACCATGTTTCTGCCCCTAAATGACGGCTTCCTGTCAATCAAACTAAAACCTCTATGTTATGGATTTTTATTTACTAATTGCGGCCGCACATGCACATTGCGGGTGTTGAATAATCAAGGTTTGTGCAATATGACAACACTTCAGAAAAGACACCAAAAAAACAAAAACATTTAAGGGAGACGATTGTCTCCCTGAAACAATGTCTACATTGTACCTGGACTGGCTGATGTTTATCATTTGGAGTGCCGGACATTACTGCTTTACCTAGGGAGAGTGTTCATCTAAAGAAAACGTCATAATACAGTAGCTCTTTTTTTTTTTTTTGAAAGGAAAATTTAGCCATATGTATTCTTAATACTTGTTGTCCAGCACTTGTTGATGAATCTTAGGAAAGCCATGATTCCAATTTAATCAACCATTTAGTCTGAAGCTGGTGTATACAATATAAACATGAACAATCTGTTGGTACCCTTCCAAAAATAGAACCCATTTTTTTCTGCATTAACTTGAAGGTGTCAAATGTAATTGGCATATATCATTGATAATTCCATATTTGTTAGAAATCAGTACTTGACTGTTAACCTAACATTTTAATTCACAACCATTATAGGAAATCACTGTTTCCTGAAGCTCTCAATGCAACTTATGCAGTGTTCACAGGTAGTTTGGTCAACGGTTCCTGAGCAAACTGCTCCTGTCATCTTAGATGCGATGGGTGCCTTTTCCAGAAATGCTTCAGCTCTTTTCATAGATGTTTTATATTATAGGATTCAAATAAGGGCTTATATAAGGCCTCTTGGGAATAGTCCAATGTTTTTGTTTTTATCTATGCTTTTGGCTGTGTGTTTTGGGCCATAACGCTGTTGGAGGACCAATATCCTGCAAAAGAGATGCAGTAGGTCCTGGTTCTTAACCTTTGGTATGGGTGGTATGGGAATGTATAATGTTTTCATAATCAATATAGTTCTGTTTCTTTTGTAGTTATAAAAATACATATATGATACACTATGACTAAATTCCCATTATGAGCACATTTAACAATTAATAGTGTTTCTGAGCAGCCAAAACTTTGTCAGTTTCCACATCATAAAATCTAATTGTCTCAACATATTGCACAGCTGATCAAATAAACCCATTTTTGCTGTTATAGTGTATTTAGCAAATTAAGTTCTATTCAGTCTTTATTACTTTGTTTTGCTTAGCAGAGATGTTATATTAAGATGCACTTGAACTTATGCTGAAGCTGGGTTTCTCAGAGTCACTTTGACAAGCCAGAATGTCCTAAATGTGTACAATGCACAAAATAAAAACAGGCAAACAGAAATGGTTTATAGCCTGTGGCAGTAAAGCACAAACCATGTTACACCACTCACATAAAGTGCTGTGTGTGTGTGTGCTGGGGGGGTGTGTGTTGAAAAACAATATATATATGTTGCGTATTGCAGCTGTAGTGGCATACTGTTTATGTATTTAATCATCCAATGGCACTCTCTATGGGAAATCTTTGTTCTAGGTGCACATATACCAATAACAAAAAATATAGACTTGATGAAGTAAAGACATTGGGGGTTATTCTAGTCCATTCTTTCTGACAAAATCCTTCTTAGATGGACAAAACCATGTGCACTGCAGGTGGGGCAGGTGTTACTTGTGCAGAGAGAATTAGATTTGGGTGGGGTTTTTCTTCAAAGTGAGATCTATATTGCAGTGTAAAATAAAGCAGCCAGTATTTTCCCTGCACAGAAACAAAATAACTCACCCAAATCTAATTCTCTCTGCACATGTTACATCTGCCCCCCTGCAGTGCACATGGTTTTGTCCATCTAAGAAGGATTTTGTCAGAAAGAATGAACTAGAATAAACCCCATTGTTCATATACTGTTATAGTTTCCGCTTGTGTTTTTGAACTAAAGGTTCTAACATTATTTTAGAAGCAGTTTTCAAAACCTGACGTTTGTTAAGGAGGCAGTTCAAAAAAAGCAGGTAGACGGGTCTTTAAGCTTTTTTATTTACAGTAGGCTGTCATCTGCATTTTTGCCTTGGACCACAATTATGCAAATTCCCCCACAAACCTTCTGAATACAGGCATTAACCAAAAAAAAAACAAAAAAAAACAGAAACTTTTCCAAAACTAAGCTCTGCACCACCAGACTTTTTTATTTAGAATTTCTTAGTAAAGTAAAGTGCATTTCTCTTCGGCAAATTGTGTGATTAGGCTTCCAACCCATTGAAAAACCTCTATGCATTTTCAGGTTGTAATTAAATCCGGAACAGAGTTACAGTACTTTGGACAAATCGAGCGCCTGTCACACAACTAGTTGCCTGTTACCATGCTTCAGTGCAACAGCCTTTCTATTAAACAGCCAGCGTTCATACAGCAGGCTTGTCTCTTAGCAGATGCAGAAATACTGTATATGGGAAAACAGATACGCGGAATAATTAAAAAATGGGCTGAAGACATGTGGACATACGTTTCCAAACCAATAATTAAACAATGATGATATTCTATACAATCTATATCAAGATATCAAAATAAAAGCAAAAATATAAAATACAGTTTAGTTGCCTTGCTTTTGGTACAGTATTTCTGATTTTTTTTTAAATAATATACAATTAAAGTATTTTTTATGTATAGTATATTCCCAATCATGGGCAAATTTGGGGGTCAGACTGCCCCTAAGCACAAGATTAGACTTCTCCCATCATGTCACTGTCATGTTAGTGCCAAAGCAGCACCAACCTCACTCTGCTTCCACCACCACAATTTACTGACCATTGCCCCCATCTCCCTAACCAGTGACAAAAAAAGTGTAGTAAAACAAAAAACAATCCCCTAATGGGCTAACAGGGCTCTAAGGCAAATTAGCATGTTGCGCTACCCCCACCCCAGCAAGTTCCCCCCCCAGGCATGTGCCTTATGTGCCTAGTGGAAAATGCACTACTGTTTCCAATATGTGTTTATGACCATTGCAGCTGCCACCTATAGATACAGACAGAGAAGTAGCGATTATATAGCATAGTATATAGATGCTTGTGCTTTTATGATTATTGTGACCCTGATGAATGTTTCTGATGTACACTACAGTCCTGTATATTTATCCTGTGTGCCATTCACCTGTGATTCATTGTTTACTGCAATGTACTGTATGTAACATATATGCTTAAGGTAGTAAAAGGTTTACCATCTGGCAGCCAGTGAGTGCCTGTCTTCTAAATACCTCAGGCAAGGTTATACAGTAGCACATAATGGGACAGATGTATAAAGCCTTAAAAATAAGTAAATGCATGGTTGATAAAGAGAGATAAACATCCAGCCAATCAGCACGTTACTGATGTTTTTCAAACACAGCCTGTAACATGGCAGTTAGGAGGTGATTGGCTGGACGTTTATCTCTCTTTATCATCCTTGGATTTATCTCTTTTGAAGGCTTAATACATCTACCCCACTGTATATATTATCAATTATGGATTTGTAATATTATTTTAGATAAAAAAATAGTGACGGTAATTATGCATATTTATTACAAGAGATTTTAGACACTTAAAAGTTATGTTAATAAGATGGTTTTTTTGCATAATGGAGCATACTGTATGTCCTACATACAACTTGTTTATGATAATCAGGTATAAAATATGATGAGATTCATTAAAATGTAAGAATTAAAATGTCACGCCAATAGAAACCAGTGCATATTGATCTTCCAAAGATTTATTAGTCTTGCCAAGGAACTTGAAAAAAAAGTGTTTATGCATCCCTGAATACAGCTCATTCGCAAAACTGTAATGCAAATCTTTTTTTGTTGTTGTTGTTTATGAGGGAAATCCAACATTTAAATGCACCAGGAAACCTGATTAGTTTGGGACGATGCTCTCAGTAAAACAGCTCCAACTTGATCCCTGAAGTGGTGGGATAGCTATTTAGTTCTGTAAATGACAAAAAAGAACACAAAAGATATTTAGGGGATATTCAATCTCCCGCCACTATTCCTGATGGGGGACATGGCGGCAGGGGCCTATTAAATGCTGTCTTTTCTGACAGCATTGATCAGGGATTTCGGCAGAACGGGCCCGACTTTAGAAGCAGTCAGGCCCATTCTGCTGAGAACTGCCATAGATTGTCGACGTCCCAGCCGCAGCTCGATGATACACGGCCGTAATTCATGACCACATATTTCATGACCTTGCCCCCGATATCTTTCCGACAGTCATGACCCGGGATTAAATATATACCCCTTAGAGTTTATCTATCTCAGTATACGGTCAGCAGGTCAATAATAAAAAAGGATGACAGTCAATAGGTCGACCAGTATTGGTCGACACATGGAAAATATAGACATACCTTAGGTTGACCTGGTCAAAAGAGGTTTTTCATACTTTACTATCCATGTGGACATATATTTAGATTATAAAAGAGCCCAAAGTATGGTAAGCCATGTGAGGGGACATGGTGTACTTATACAGTGTCCATGTTGATGTATGTTGACAAAACCCCTAATTTCAACCTTTTTTATGTCGCTTTTCCTTGTTAACCTATTACTTGTCTTGACCTTTTGACCCTGTTGAACTAAGCAATGTTGTTTGTTTCCATGTGTTGACCTATGGCCTGTCAACCAATAGTGGTTGACCTATTGACTGTCGACATTCTTACCATCAACCCTATAACCCATACCCATCTATCTCTAGAATAACAACGAAATGGGCATATTTGACTTTTTTCCCCAGTAGATACAATTATTATTCTAGTATTTAAATTATACATGTTATACAATTGGTCTTAATGAACTGAGCATATACTGAGCATTATACACAATGATTGCAACAATGATGAAGAAATAAAAAATCACCATACTGTATGTGAACAAAAATATACAATATTTATACACTCTAATATCATGTACAGATAAGGCCGTTCTCCCCCTTTCCCCCAGCTTGACAAATCTGTATAGCTGGCAGATGTAGATGCACAAGCGTCTCACATGCTCGTGCATCCCATTGCCGAAAATGCGGGGTGCGAGTGTCTCACATGCGTGTGCGGCGTGCGAGTGTCTTACTCACTATTCTGGCGGACAATGCAGGATTGTGCATGGTGGTAGTCATGCCCGGAGCCGCTCTCATCTGTAAGAGCAAGAGTATATTTGTGAAAGAGAGTGAACCCATTATTAAGCCATGGCTAAAACTAGGATTTTTGTCACACTGGGCAAGGCAGTAATTTGGCTCCACTTCTTCCCTCCTGTATGCACATATGGGTGTCACATCCAGCACCTCTACCCCCCCTCCAAATTCTGCTAGGGTATATAAACAGCTAGGGTATGAAAACAAAAACTGTGTATGTTCAAAATAGCAAGATTTACCTAATTACCACCAGTGTTGGATTAAGGCACAAGGGACCAATCAGTGAAATACATCAATAGAAGCACTTGGGTCTGTGTGATCAATTGACCCTCTAATGATTCTAATAAGTGAGTGAAAGAATGGTAAACCAACCCTTAAGGGAGGCATTAGGGCTCACACAGGATATCCCCTGCCCCCCAGTGGGCCAGCCCAAATCCAACTACCACCAATCCACAGGGTTATGGCAAGCTTATAGTTCAGAGATGGCAGTGTCCTAGCAGGCAAGCCAAGTAACTGACTATATTTATAAGATTTCAGCTGGGGCCTCCAGAGGGTGAACTAATATCTTCATTGTCACATTATGTAACTGGTTCTGTCATAGATTACTGGTGTGTTCAGCTAGTGCCCTTATTGGATAATTTACAAATTGGATTGCTGTGCAGGTGTCTTTCCGTGTGCTGGCCAGTTGGTTCTGCTTATACTGTTCAGACTCAAGGACAGATTTATTAAAGCAAAAAATCAAGTAATGTTGTAACACACCCATCTATAACGCACATTTATATTGTTTCTGTGAAGGGGAAATACTGGCTGCTTCTGCGTGTAGAACACAGGTGATAGCCAGCTTTAGATTTATACTGACATTTTTATTTCAGTTTGAACACACCCCACCAAAGTGTAAATCTCTCTAGGTATGTTACATATTCCACACCTGCAGAGAGGTGTGGCTTTGCCCACATGCTTGCTTTCCTGCTTTGCAAATCTGAATCAGGCCCTCATTCTCTGGTGAATCAGGCCCTCAATCTCTGGTCTCTGTAAAAGATCTGTGTATGACCTCTGCTCTGCTGCTTCAGTCTCCTGGTGGTTCTTTCATTGTTGATTCCATTTTGTTCCTGACTCTGGCTGCCTCTGGTAATTACTGACTTGACCCATGACCTTATATTCCCTTGTATTTGTGGGTAGTTATTTAATAATCTGCTTCTACCAGTGTTCCGGTGCTAATCCAGTACCTTCTCTGTTCCGCCATCTTAATTTGTCCTGAATACAATACAGTACAGTACAGTTCAGTGTGACTGGACTTTATCTGAACTACTGTTTGTTATATACAGACAGCATTCCTGTCTGAAATGTAGACTACAGTAAGTAAGGTTTACACATTTCTAGTTTATTTAGTGTTACTTTTCTATTGCAGTAGCATCCTGTGATTTAGTGATTCTGCTAATTTGTACTAGATATATGCAGTAGGTATAGTAGATAATATTAAATGAGGTTTCCTATTTTTAGAATTATAAAAATAATATTGTTTTATTCCAAAACATCTCTGGTCATCATAATCATGCCCTCTCTTTCTATGGTATCCAGCAGTACCATGTGTTCTGCCACTGGTAGGATGATTGTACTGTATGCTATTTTTTTTTTTTAAATCAATGGTTTACAGAGATCATACCCCTCCCTCCACAATTCTGTAAATCAGAATACACTCGTAAACCCAAGAGAATGAATGAGATTTTTTGGGGGAAACCTGTAGAGTCGCTCCCAATTACATTAAATGGCACATATTTTACTGTGATGAGAAAACAAAACAACATGATCTGTTTTAAAAACATACTTGAACTTTTAGAATGGGCATTTGAAGGTGTTGAAAAGAATACCATTTATGAAGTAAAAGTTTCTGCTTTTTATATTACCCCAAAATCTTAATTCTTGGAAATGCTAGATAATGACCTTCTAGCTGGCCTCACTTTATAAAAAAGCCACTTATAAAACCAGGGACTGGGGTTGTCCAAATCTATTTAGTTTCATTCCATTATTTGAACTAAGCCTATGTGTCAGCATGTCATCAAAAAAATTCTATTTATTTCAGTCCAAATGCTCAGCTGTTGTGACCTTTCAGTTTATGCTGTCTGCAAGGGCAAACCCAAAGGACAGAGGCGAATGTGTCTGCAAACCACTTTTATATTATCTATCCCCTGAGGTTGAGCCATACAGTAGTGCATTATTTGCAGTGTTAGTCGCTCATATACAATGTTCCATGTATAGAAGGGACAGTTCTTGATTTAGAACAAACAGGAAGTCATATAGTGTGTGAGGTAAGTGCATATGAATACAGGAATATGGATAAGCGGAAAATTAGAACACATTATTTTCATTTTTTTTCTTCTTAAAGCCTTCTCTTAATAATAGTGCATGCATAGGAATTGTAGAAGTTGTAAAACACAGCGTTTTTTTGACTGAGAAGTGCTTTTTTGTCTTTTTAATTAACTTTTAATTATTTTATTAGAGAGACGCTCTTTAAAATATGTATAAAAAAAGTATTCACATATATTATCAGTTATCTAGAATGCCATGGGCTTAAAATGTTCAGATATGATTTATACATGATTTCAGTATTGTGCTGCATATATACTACATTATATTTTCACATAACCCATATCCTTCCTCACATTACTTCTGGCATTATCCTTTACATTGATTAGGAAGCATTTATTTAAATATGCCTATGTGCATGATATCACAAATGTACATCAACCATGTATGTATTTACAGTATTTTCAAAATTGTTTTCGGTACTATGAAGACAATTGGTTTCCAGTTATCAGATCCCTTACCTGTGTATTGTAAATAAGTTAAATACGGTTGTTGTTTCTGCTAAAAATTAAAGGACTTAATTGGTACTGTCCAACTAAGGTTTTAGAAAGAGCATTGATTTACTGTTACATGCTAGTTACTTATATGTATGCCTACTGCCATGGATCTATGACATCTTTGTGTCTACTATGGTAGAATGTCTTTATTTTCTGTTTTGTAGTGCTTCAGAACCAATTTTTTTGCTTATGTTCAGCTAAAAATCTATAAGAGGTGTGGGCATCAGCTCCATTCATATTGTACCGCTCTAGCAGTGCTGGCATCGATGGCAGAGGCATCAATCACATACTGGAGCCAGCCATGGCTATCACAGGATCTCGGCTTCCCTGCCTCGGTGATGTCAGCAATTCCAGCAGGCACCACAGGAAGCCCTCCCATACCAGTGCCATCTACTGTGACTGTGCTGCACCCCTCTCCCCCTTTAAATTGGTTAATCAGGCCCTGTTCAACAACATGTTTTAAGAGAAGAAAGTATTTACTAAACTAGAAAAAGTCAATAGTCAATTGAAGGTTGTTATACTTTTATGTTATTTGCACAATAGTTTTAAAGGTCCACTAACCACAGAGCAAAGTATGGAAATGTCTTGTTAAAATAATAAAATCTCAAATGTTTACAATGATCAATTTAATGAAAAAGCAGTGAACACAACTGTGCCTTAAATCTCATGTTAGCATTTGTATCTTTTAAGCCCGCCATCCACTACACAGACATATCTGAAGCTACAAATTTCTTCAGATTTCCCTTGAACTCTCCCAGATATCTGATCTGACCCTGGGTTAAATGTTCACTCTATTCACGTCAGATACATCTGATCAATTATATGTTAAACCCTTGACATCTTCAGATCTGATGGATCTTTCGTGTAGCACCAAGGATTTTTTCGTCAGATCTGATCTGAGGGAGTGCAAATGTGGTCTATTTTGTCAGATAGGTCTGTCAGATCTATCTGAAGGGCCGTACACACGTTTGGATTTTTGGCCATTTTCGATTCGATTTTGCTTATAGGAGCAAAATCAGATCGAATCCTGTAAGAAATCGTTTCGGTTTGTTGTTCCTTTCGATCTAAATTCGATTCGATGCGCGCTCCCGTTTTCGCCAAATCGAACAAAAAAATCCTCTATGCAGCCAAGGAAATCTCGAAAGGGATCTAGTAAATCGAATGTGTTTTTGTTGTTTTCGATTGGTATTCGATTCGATTTCGATTGAGCATTTTGCAGCCAGGAGCACTACAGTTAAAAAATGCAGAACTGTATTCCAAAACACAAAAACAGGTAAGACCAGCACTCTATCTGTCTGCGGAACCAATGCACAAACGTCCAACACTGCTCTGCACCATGCACTAATCCTCCGCAAAGGCTGTTTGCACAGGTGCATTTCTTTTAAAGGAAAAGGCACACCCACCTTCATAACAATTTTTTTTTTTAAAGAAGGTTGCAGATCGAAGGGATATAGAAAGTAGAACGAAATCGAAATCGAATCGATTGCACAAGTGCAAATCGAATTTCACATCGAAGGAAAAATCGAAAGGTGGTGGAGGGGGGGAATCGAAATCGGATCTACGTCGAATCGAAATCGATTCGAAGTCGATGCGTGTGTACGGCCCTTGAGTCTGATGAAAACAAGCCAAATCTGACTAGTGGATTCAAGGGAATTCAAGTAGAGGGCTTTAACGCCCGCTACTATTCCTCTCCTTTTTCACCTGACTGCCTTTTTAACTGGTGTAATATGCAGAATCCATGAACAATTCATTGATTCAAATGTTACCAGTGTTGTACCACCTGTTAACCCTCCAGTTATTTTTTTTCCATGTGGCAGATCAAAAAAAAATCTCACATATTCATCACCTGTCATTTGCCTGTTTGTCCTGTATTTGGACACTGTTGGACCAACTTGGATGAGACCAACGCGAGGTGGCTTGATTGGGTTAAGATTAGGTTCACAGCCACTGAGAACCCAAATCCTGAACCCGTGGGTGACTCCTAGCCCTAAAAAGAGGTCTGAACATTACACAAAGTTTGTCAACATAGTAAGATATGGCTAAGTTGTGTAACATAGAGGGGGTAAAGGACATAGGGTTTAAGAACAAAATGTAGTCAGATCCGGAAGCCAACCACAAAGAGGTATATGCTGGGCACACCATGAGCTTGGGGAGCATGTTCATGGATGGATTTGGATGAGAACCTCAGATGACACTAGGCAGCTACCTCCTCGGTCTGTTAGAAGATCTGTCAAGCTTAAAACAAATGAAGGATAAAGTTCAATTAATGCTAATTTCAAAATCAAACCCGAGCAATGCCAGGTACCTCAGCTCGTCCCTGATAACTACTGGCTGCAGGGCTAGTTGGATAGCAGTGGGGGATAAACTGAACTATTCACAGTCTTAGCAATAGCTCTACATTTATAGCAATTATATTGTTATCAATAATCATATTACAGTCTTAACCCTAGACCAAGTAATTTTGTCAAAATAGGTGTGAAAATTGACAAGCAAACATATTTATTCATCATAACGACCTCTAATGTCTACCTCATTCATATCCAAACTTGAAACTACACATCCCAGCATACCTTGTTATAGTTGTAGCATTCACTAATAGCAAAACTGTGGCAAGGCATAATGGGACTTGTAGTTTCACAACAGCTGGAGGGCCATGGTTTGGACATACCTGGTCTACCTTATATAGCGACACTGGCCTTTTTAGCAGATATTTAGCAAATCTCTCACAGAGATGTTGGCACTCAAAGGGTTAAAAGATTATTTGTGTTACATATATCATCCTTTTAAACTGTTAAGAATATTTGAGTAATTTAAAAAAGATATTTTTTAAAATGATAAACATTTTTTATTAAATGAATACAAAGTTACTCTAATACTTTAAAGGGCTCACTACTGCAATTTGTTTCTAGACTGAAAACAAATCAAAGCACTTTTTGAAAGAGACTAATTGTAACTGTCAGGGATTTTTTATTGTTTTATTTCTCTTCTGCTATAATGTATATTGGTTGCATAAAGTATCTTTTATGTGACACCTACAAAAAAGCTACGTACTGTTCTAAATCTTCATTCTTAAACAAATTCCTAGTTGTTAGCTGGAGGGCAGCATAAACAGAAATCATTCACACTATAAAGAAATAGAAATGCATTGTATTATAGCAACCAGGATCATTGAAGTGTGAAAATTTGTTTACTCATAGCGAATATTAATAGAAATGAGCAACACTTCCGAAACTGGGTGATGTGTCTCATCTTGCACTTGGCGCTGTTGTTTCAGACATTTTGCCAGCAGTATTTGTCGTAAATCTTTGTGTAGAATACCTATTATATTTGTTCTGCTTGGAATTAACAGTTATATCACACAGCAGAATATAACGAACATCTCTAATCATAGACAATAAATTCTACAAAATGCAAATATTGGGGTAAATTTGCTAGGGGGTAAATCTGATTTGGTTGCTATGAGCAACATCCCATATTCAGTATAACTCCCATCTAGTAAATTTACCCCATAGAATTTCAAAGGTATATATCTAGAACTGTGAAACTCTTCAAAACAACCTGTACTACTGTAACAATTAAATGTATATGATGCTAAAATCTCAACACTTATCACTAGTAATTGGAATTTAAATCAATGTTATTATGACATCTGGATCCTTGATAAAGACAAGCATTCAAAATGTTGCAAATATTTTATGTGTACAGTTTATTTGACAATAAACTGTTCTTTAGGTTGCAATGTTCTAGCTTGTTTAAAAACTGGGGTGCGGGTCTGAAGCCAGTGTTGTATTGGCCCAAGGGGGCACAGGGAAAGTCAGTGGTGGGCACCACTGTGTACATACAGTATCCTACATTATCTGCTGCAGGGACCCAGTGCCGCACAGACCGTGCTGCCCTGATCCCAGCAATGCCCAGGTACCAGTGGGGGAACCTGCCTCCATCTGGAATGGGGGGGGGTGGTGTGTGTGGAACCTGCCCCTCGTTGGACCTTTTGTTGTCCAGGGCCCCCACAAACCTTAATCCGGCCCTGGGATATGGGGTATTTTCAATAGTGCATTGCTATTATTTTGGCACATTATCATGCATGTTCTAGCAGTATTTTCTTATCACAGGGGCCCAGACCACGCATTGCTAATAGTTAGCCAAGCCTCTAAGCATGGACCCCTACCACTGCAATAACCCACCTTTACCCTCATAACAGCCAGCTGAACTATTTACTTTGGGTAGGGAGACAGAGCATATGCCTGCTGCGGCAGCAGCAAGCAGTCAGTCCTCCTCCTGCCATCAGCAGCCTGGACTTCCAGTGATGTCACCAGACCCACCCCGTTACACTCTCTGCACAGTGAGCGGGTGGAGACACTGGTAAAACGAGTAAAATGAGAGGTGGCGCACAAGGAAAGGGGACAGAGAGAGAGGGGTCACAGAGCAATGGGGTACTAACGGAGAAGAGAGCACTACAAATACTTTTCAAAACACATTTTTTGGTATGAAGCTTCCACAATTAGGCTACCTCCCAAAACAGTACCTGTGACCACCAAAACTCTCTATGGCCCTGCTGACCATCTCTTAATTAAAAATCTAATTTAGAAACTCGCATTATGATACTGTAAATGTGGCTGCTGATAAATATTTTTTTCTTTGCCAACAGTCTGAAAAACCCAGCAAGTAGCATTTTTTGTGTGTAATGTTTGCTTAGTTTTCCTTTGAGCTCTTCAGATGTTGAAGTATTTTTAGAAATCATCTATAAAGCATTCATTATTATAATTATAATCCTGTTGATTGACAGCAAGTTTTGTGCTCAGTCGCAATGACTCTTGAAGAGTGATTTTTACTCAGCCAGAATAACAAATGTTCCATAGAGAAGGAAACACTGCAGCATTGTCAAGTAGTTAATTCTATGATCATATACCACATGATGAAAATATGTACATAAATAAAAGCCATGAATGTTCACATTTTAATCTATAGTACATTTTTTCTTTGATATTTCATCTTTTTTTTTTTTTTAACCGCTGCCTTTGGATCACTATATTCTGTATTTGTGAAAGCAACATTATTAGTGACACAAATGATTCTTTCAAGCAAAATTTCTAGAGCAAATAATGCCGACTTTGTGTCATTCTGTAGCAATTGTTGAAGTCTAAGGCTTCAAGAATTTTTGCATAAATATCATGTTTAATGGTTTCATCCTATTTGGCCTAATAAAATGTTAAGCATGAAATGAAATTCAAAGGAAAAAATACCTTTGATATTCGTCAATCTTCTTTGATGCTCTTTACAATGTCCATGCGGGAAGCAGACATCTTGTGCGATGGGGAAAATCAGCTGTCTGTTCAGTGTTTATCAGAGTATGTGGCATTTATGATTATGTAAATGTTAACATTTTTACTCTTTGAAAGAACATTTTTTGTTGAGTGATAAATTTCTATCTATATTTCTAAATTCCATTGTAAGACTATTTCTCTCATGGAGAGGTGTAATATTTTCAGGTGGCAATGCGTGTATTATAATATACAGGCAAAGCAGCTTTCTTCTACAGAAGCAGTGGGATCGCGTACTTGCAATGGAGGAAAATATATGGCTGTCACATAATAAATTACTACCAACATTTTGGTATATGGACCCCCTACATTCCGCTGCAACTTCCTGATTGTCTGGTGAAATGGAACATTTCTCTATTTGCCATGTCCTGGTTTCCCATATCTTCCCATGTGCTATAAATCAGTTGCATTTGCTTTATGCTGGTACTACTAGTATGTTCTGGGTATATTCTTCTAGCATGAGCGAATTATTGCATTTATACAGTGTATTGTGTATTTCATACAGCTGTAAATGATATGCACGTTAGATGCCTAGACACCTGCTTCATTAAATTCCCTTCTGAAACTGCAAAACAAATCCTTTCCTTCATTAAAGCATGAAAACTAGTAGTTCTTACAAATTCACTATGAGTGTAATTGGGTAAATCAAAGTTTTGTAATGGCTGGTTGGTAATTATGTGTCAAGAAGACTTGTAACTAAGAATTATGTCTGGAGAAAGGAAGAACATGATACTCCTTTTTGTCATGTTGAAGCAAATTAACCTAAATAATTAATTTACCTGTGCCAAGAATGGTTCTTTTACACAGCAATAATTACTACTCTTATGTCATGCCTACAAATAGAGCCATCCCCATCTAGCCTTTTAAAGAGGATTAAGTGAGCCAAAGCTGTCGGATTTAATCCTCTGCTAATCCTCTACTGCATGGGTCCTCAAACTATGGCCCTCCAGATGTTGTGAAACTACAAATCCCAGCATGCCTTGCCACAGTTTTAACACTCCCTTATAGCAAAACTGTGGCAAGGCATGCTGGGATTTGTAGTTTCACAACATCTGGAGGACCGCCGTTTGAGGACCCATGCTCTACTGTATTGTTCTACGTATTGTACTGCAGCTGAGAACAATAGCCTTGGTGAGCCATGACTCTCCAGAGAAGGCTAGTTGAAGAAAGCTCCATCTGTATAGTAGAACATATAGTATGCCTTTGCTTGGCAAAAGACAAGTAATTCTTACTGTACTAACAGTAACATCTTAAAAGGTGGAGCTTTAATTTAGTCTAAATTACAATATGGAGCCACACCAACTGCCAGTGAGATCTGGCTGCTGGTACTTTGGGCAGTTTGTGTGGCTCCCTTATTTGAATATTGGACTGCGCTACAGCCCCCCTCTCATATCCCCTTCTGGAGCCACCGCTGCTTATTAGTTCATTTTGTACATTGAATGTTAATCCCTTTGCTTCAAAGGATGATATATATTCATCCACAGTGGGAAGGAGGAGCCTTACTTATCCTGCACAACAGCTAATATAGCCCTCTCTCCCCTCCATCTTCCCCACCCTGAAATTGTTTTACCTTGTCCCCACTGATCCAGTTGACCGCTAGGGATTCCCTGCTGGTAGCAATGTTGTATGACAAACAATATTTAAAATAAAGGTCTACGGAGTTAAATCCCCTATCTTTCCCCTATCTTTCCTATTGGCAGTGTACCACCAGACATTAGCCCCCTGCACCACAGTAAGTAATGTAGTCTAGGCATAGGGAAGCATATCCCCTAACCCAGCTACCAGTTTTTAAAGGATTATCTATTTTATTATTTATTATAGTGTTACTCCACTACAATATGGGTTTCCCATACAGTATATGGAGGTTAGGCACCCATACACTATGAGGACACCCATATCTGAAATATTGGAGTCTGTCCTTTACTTTAAGCTAGCTGTAAATGTAGTAGGGGTCTCGCATATGAGGGGCGTATACCTGAATAAAGATGCCATAAATAATGAATGAAAAACTCATGAGTAAAGATGCAGTGCAATTTTATACTAATTTAATTTTGTGGCAGAACAGGTTGTTTTTTTCAATTCAGAGCAATGTTTGTGTACTGTTGGTGAAAATCAGATGTAGTTGGATAGAGCATCAGTACTGCTTACTTGGAAGCAGCAATATTCCTAAATTATGGTAATGCAGCAGTAGGTGTTTAGTATAAGTAAAGTAACCCATGAGGTTAAACTGACTTGCCACCACAGATTTGTTGCTGAGGCATCAACATCTCCATTAGAAGACAGAGACTCTGCCCTCTGCAGTCACACAAAACTTAGGCAACATGCCTCCTACCGACTTCTAAACTGACACAGGACAATTACTGCACAATTAGTGCAACTGGAATTGAATCAGGCCCCATATATTTAAAGCTTTGTAAGAAAGCAAAATGCACATAGGTTTGATGGCTGCATGCAGGCCCAGTGATGGGGAAGAAGGAAGAGAAACCAAGGTTAAAAGGGCTCAAAGGATAATAAGCACAAAAAACAGGGCTTCAACGCTTGTTAAGATTTTTTGCACTCCTATTCGCCCATTAATTAAGTAATGAAAAAATGAACATGCCACAACCAGGTCCTTGTTCACCTCCCCCCATTTATCATGTTACTTGGTGTGGCCCTTGCCTCCATTGCAGATGTTGTGACATCATTACGCTGTGCCTGTTCTTCTTGTGTTCCCTGCCTCTTCCTGTCGTTGAGGAGTAGGGTGAGCAGAAGAGGGCAGGGTTAGTGGCCTGAGTGGAGGACAAAGCTAGAGCAGAGAGGACGCTAAACCCCATCAAACAGTAAAGCTGTGATGTGTCTGAACTGGTATGATGAGCAGGACCAAGGGCACAGCAACTGCATTGAGATCAGCATCAGAGACTTCTCTCTGAAGGAATTTTTACTTTCAGAGCAGGGGTAGCAGTGTGCATGTCTTCAGCAGGAGGAGCTGTGCCATCCCCATAATGAGCAGCCAAAGGTACAGAAAACAAAATTTTCCCTGGAGCTGTATTAAATGTCAAAACATTGGTCTCCACCTCTCTGCCCTGGGTCTGACTATCTAGCTATCTGCCCCTGATCTATCTGTCTCTCTCTGTCGCTCTGTCGCAGGTGTGTCTGTCTTTGTCACTTCCACTGGTCTCTCTCTCTCTTCCCCTGCTCTGCTTTTCTATCTCTATTTCCCTGGCCTATCTCTCCCCTTGGTCTCTTTCTCTTCTCTTGGTCTGTCTGTCTATATATCTCTCTCTTACCCTGGCCTGTCTCCCTCTCACTCATTTTGTCCCTGGTCTGTCAGTCTCTCCTTCTCTTATTTACCCTGGTCTCCCTCTCTCTTCACCTGTTCTGTCTCTCTGTTCCTGGTCAGTCTATCTGTTTTTCTGTCTCTCTGTTACCCTGTTCGCTCTCTTTCTCTCTCTTCCCTGGTTTCCTCCTAGTCTGTGGTTTTTTATTCTTGCTTTTCCAATGATACCTCTCTTTTACCCTGGTCTCTCCTTATGCCTCTTTACTTGGTCTCACTCTCTCTCCCTTCCCCTGGTCTCTCTCTCCCCCTCATCTTTCTTTTTCTCTCTCCCTCTGGTCTGTGTCTTCCTCTCTCTTCCCTTGGTCTCTCCCCCTTGCAGATCTCTTTCTCACTTACAGTCACCAGAAAAAACACATATATTATAATATATTTTGTGGGTCCCCCCAGAGATGCCAGAGTACTGGTTCCCAAGATTTATGTTGCCTGCCCTGGTCATATGTGTTAAATAATACAGCTAAATGTCTGAAAAAAATGAATGCTCAGATAGCCAATGTGTATGTGCACCAAGTTGTATGTGATTCTATGTGTATATCTTACCTAAATTCTAGCAGTAGTGAATCTGTATATAACTAATGTTTAAGTCACACCAGAGATCCCAGGACAGTGGCTGATTAATAGTGCAACTGTATAACAGCACCTTTGAGTAGACGGGGAACATTATTACCAATGTACAGGTCCCTTTAGGGATCTATATGGTGTTAAGTTCAGGGACACTTTTAGAGAGGAGGAGGCCCATGTGCAGACTCCATGTGGGCCCCCTCCTCTTTATCCAACATTGCTAAATACTCTGGGTACTTGGGTCACTAGAGGACCCTAGAACTGTCCCAGAGTCTACTGCACAGGTCTCCAGGAAAATGGCATTGTGGACATTTTCTCAGTGATTGTCTTACTGCTCATGCTTGCAATGCTGGGAAAAAGGGCCGTTTTTTTAATCTCTTTGTTTCTTTTCTTTATTTACTTTCTTTTAATATACATTTTAACAATTCTTGTATTGCTATTTCAATGTTATGGAATAAACACTTTTTATTATTAGAACTAAAATAAAAGTTATATTTTAATATAATATATTAATGGGCTATACAGTATATCAACAGAGCCAAGAATCTATATAACATCACATAATGCACATATTTACCTCATTCTTTCTTTTCTTTTTTTTTTTTTTTTTTGTTAGAACCCATATTTGTAAAGCCAGGTTGCAGAATGGCTATTCCATGCTGTGTAAATTTAGCATTTTGTATAATTATATAAACAAAAATGTGTATATAAATTTCAGTTAATTTTGCTTTGTGGTTTTGGGTTAACTATCAAAGCAAAAATACAGACTTAAGTAAATATTTTGTGGAACAATTTAGTATTTTTTTTGTATGTTCAACTCCATTTACTCACATTTTTTGCAGGCAGTTACTTTCATAAAGTGGATAATAAAGAATGGACAGGTCTGCTTTTCCATTTTCATTTCCTGTCATCAACTTCAGTGAACCTGCTGTATATCTCGCCATAGAGATCATTGATCCCTACATGAGCATTTACTCCTGTAACAAGTAAAAACAGAAATGAATAAACCCTTTGTGCACAATCCCTTTAGTTGTACAATATCTATCGGTACATTTATCTACATACACATGTTTCTATTTATCTATATAGAGAGAGCACTACACACAGCAGGATAGGCATGCATGGGACTTCTCAACAATCAAACTGAATTGACCGTTTCTGGCCATAGGAGTTTTACATCTGTAAACGCCACACCTGAACCTTTGGTTCATACTACCCATTGTTATTGAGCAATTTTTTTATGTTTTCTGTCCAAAAGAGTGTCCTAGTCATGGAACATCAACAGCAAACATCATTGATCTCTGTGCAATCTATTATGCTTTTGCCACCTATGGTGAGATTGTAAGTCCTTTGTAACATTATGCCTGTTTGTTCCACTATCACTTTAGGAATAGACACTTTATTTATAGCAATCACTGTTCACACTTTATAAAGAATACGAAATTCACTTCCTTTGATGATGCAAAAATTGAATATGAAACACTTTCATAGAAGTGCTCATCATATCCTTTCTTTAAAATCACAATAATATTTTAGCTATTTTTTGCAAAATAATTTAACCCATTGGTTTGAAACAAATATTTTAAATTAGTCTAGAACAATGTTTCTCCAAGTCCCTCCAATTGTAACCCTAACAGTGCATGTATTTAAATATTCTCAACAATAATTAATACCACCTGAAGTTCTTGTATTTGTCAATTAACACATTTAACACATATATGATCCAACTAGATCTGTAAACATGAATAGTTAAGGCCCCCATACACTATGCAATTTTGGCCTGATTACATGTAATACCGGTGGATTGAGATGATAAATCTGGTAAACTCAGCCCAAATACGGTAGTATTTGGGATGCCAATCCCAGGGCATTTTTTCAATCTCTGGAATTGGGAATGAAAAATGCTCAATCCCGGGATTCCAGAGATCCCAGGATTGGCATCCCTAAAACAAAAATGCCTCCCCCTATCCCCCAAATTAATTTACCTGGGGGAGTGGTGGATTAGGGCAGGTAGCAGTGGTGTGGCAGTCATCAGGTGTGGTGCTGGGTGAGTGAGCTGCTGAAGTGGCAGTGGGAGCAGGCAGCAACAGATTTCCAGTGGTTTACATACAGCGGTGCCTATGACATACTCATGCTGCGCAGGCTGCAGGCCACACGCCGGGGTTGGGAACAGCCAGGCAGCCATGAATGCGCAGTCTAATCCTAAAATCAAGGACATTTTGGGGCTAAATCCTGGGATCCCGCTGATCCTGGAATTGGCCACCCTAGGTAGTACAGTATGTGTGTGTGACATCCGATCTGAAAGGCAGTCCAGTACCAAAGCAGGAGATCCTACCTGCTATTTCTAAGATCTCCAGGTTGGACCCCTTCCCATCAGTGGGGAAAGGGGATCCCTTATGATACATCGCATGCAGAAGTTCCGCATGCAATGTACTGCATGCAATCCTGCTCTGGGATGGTCCCAGGTGGCTTAAGGGGGATTGGATGAGACTCCTCCGAGGGGAGAAGTCGCATAGGGTGTATCCACCTTTAGGTCTTTATTTTAAAAACACTACTCTAATGGGTAAATTTACTAAAGTAAAAGTTTTTAGAAGTGATATATGTTGCCCATACCAATTAGTCTGATTCTACTGATCATTTATCACCTTCTAGAGTATAATAGCTAGAATGGGCAACATCTCTCAGTTCTAAAAACTCTCATTTAATAAATTTGCGAGAGGTCCTATGAATGTAAGTACTTGTGTTGCAATCTCTAATAGAATATTGAATTGAAGCACCATGAAACTATTTAAACAGCTGTATAAACTACAAAAACAAAACGGAATTGTTCACTCACAGTCGCTAGAATCATTTGTCTAAGTATTATAATTGTTACCACTGCAAATGTCACTTTAAGACAGAGAGCCAAGTGTCACATACTAAACAAGGTTGTAAAAAAGTGAATACTGATCATTAAACATCAGCTTAAATGCATTTGGTACTATAATAGGGCTACTACAAAAGAAATAGCTCTCTTAATTTCTTGCAAAAATGGTTGTATTGTTATTCTCTTATTGTTATTGTAACATAAGGTTCTTGGTTCTAAAATCATCCATTGAGATCTAAAATTGAAGTTAGATCAGTTTACAAAGATTAAACCATAGGACAAATGTTTTAAAGTAGCAGGGGCTCTGCAATTACTAAATGGAGATGGAGATTTAGTTTATTAATATTGGTTAATTTAGTGAGTGCAGAGCCCCTGCAATTTCTATTTAAACAATGTGGTCACAACCATAGGGCACCCCAAAACTAGGAAAGTTGAGTGTTGATGTTTGTTGTATAAGATTTAATAATATATATATATATATATATAAACATGTGTATGTATGTATGTATGTATGTATGTGTGTGTGTATATGTATGTATGTATGTATGTATGTATGTATGTATGTGTATATATATATATATATATATATACACACAATGTACACACAATGTATATATATACATATATTCAATGGGTAATCCAACATCTAGATACACTTTGATCAGATGAGTATCAACTGATCCAATAGGCCAGTGGCTCCCAACCCTGGTCCTCAAGTACCCCCAACAGTGCATGTTTTGAAGGTCTCCACACAGAATCACAAGTGCTATAATTAGCTCCACCTGTGGATCTTTGCAAATGTGCCTGAATAAAGAGTGAACCTGCCGGGTGACTTGAAAAACGTGCTCTGTTGGGGGTACTTGAGGACCAGGGTTGGGAACCACTGCAATAGGCGATCCGACATCAAAGAGCAATTTTCTTTGGTAAAAAAAACCCTACGTGTTTCGTCCATTGGACTTCATCAGGGGTTATATGGATCTAATCCGAACTGTACCATAGGACAAATTCTCCAAACAATAATTAAAAAAATCGCTGACCATGTCAGTCTTAGTAAAGCCTCTGTCCTGCAGAGATATTGGACTTCGGTAAGCCCGGAATTCTGCCAGGTAGAGCTTGAAATAGCAAAGAAAAACTGCTCAAAACAGGGGTCTCCTCAGTGAATGCACTGTTATATACACAGTTTGGAAGAGATGTAAATCATACTCCTGTGGGTGTGTGCTCGCTGCACATAGAGGGGCTCCATCTGTATAAAGTAGAAATGTAAGAGGCTAGACCCTTGTCTAGCACAGAACCCTTATGGCAGCATAGTTGATCACTGGTATAAACAAATCATCTACTTTTTAATCAGCCGTATTCTGTGGTTAATATTATCAGCACCAGCCAAGAAGGATAAAGTGGGGATACAAGGCAGTGGCAAATGCAGGTTTCTAAAGGGGGGTTTCCAAATGCAATCCACAATCTACCACTCTGCAGAACATTGGACCAAAACTGTGAGTCTGGGAGAGCAGTAAAAGAATGTAGTAATGACCAAGGTCATTAATATGAACATTTGTCTTTTTAACATTAGATACAGTAAGGAATAAAGTATCAATATCTAGCAATATAGATGCTCTATAGTATAAGCTGTATAAAATATTTTAATAATATTATTAAGTGGTCAGGTAAAAGTTCAACATACCATAATAAATAAATAAATACACAAACATAATAGAACCAGTACTGCACTTTCTAAGCATGCATTCTTCCACCTCATGGAAAGGGTTCTTTATCTTCTTCCTGGCAGCTACTCTCTGGTCCAGTGGACTTTCTGTAAGTCAACACACACAGTAAATGTGGTATAAGGAGCTGCTACCACTGGTCCTGTGCAGTAGCAAGTGGCAGCCCTAGTAATTGTATTATATACCGGTACTATTGTTATCACAATGTGAGCCACTTGCCAGGATGAAGGGGTCTTCTGGTCAATCAGAACCACACACCCCCACTCCCCCCCACACACACACACACATTTGCAGCATACATTTGCAGCAGAGTGACGGTGCCTGGAGCAGGGCTGCCCAGACTCTTCCGGGACATTATTTTCACCCGGCCAGGTCGCTCTGTAGTAACTATACAGGCCCTGTTGGCCAGCAGGTTGAATAGCATTTTGGGATGCCGGGTGGTGCACGCTTGGCCACCTGAAAGTAATTATAACTACAGTGTAGCCTGGTTCTGTTTCTCTGTTGATTTACTTGCTTGGGCAAGCTGCCCTGTTTCCTTGGTTGTTTTGGATTGCCTCTGGTCCTGCTCTTCCAGGTGTGGAGAGGCCCATGGTTGTGGGTATTTACTTGTTTTGGTGTATCGTTCATTATTGTGTACTTTCCATTTACTTTGACATGTTTTTGGTTGGAGGTGCCCCGTCCATTTGTATCCAGTGTCTGCGACTGGGTCACACTCCCTGTCCATGGCTGGGTGTTCCACCCAGATAGCGCCAGTTAGCTAGACCTCCTCTTGACACTACCTCTGTGACCACTTAAGACCTGGTTGCAGCTGGCCTAACTCGCTCCTTCGAACACAGCGACTACAGGAGAAGCATAGCTACCCGAAAACTATGGTCATCTGTCCACAAAGGTCAATAGAGCCAGTGTAGGGCCATCCTAAACAGTGGTCCTAGCTGAGGGCTCTGCCCACTACCATACTCACGTATCCGCTCACATTACATCCTATGCTACAGTGGGACCTGTCACTATACACTACACAGTCTGGACAGTAGACTACATGAGTTCTGTAATCTCCCCAGTTCTCTTTCTCTAAATCATGTTCCTGTCTCAAAATGTGTGTATCTGGTCCTCTCCCCATGTTTGCCTCTAGCATCCTCCCCAAGTATGCCTTTGGCTCCCTCACTTGCAACCTCCCTAATAATTTAAGGGGGTAGGGAGGAAGTTACTCTAAAATGCAAATGCCTAATGATTTATGTTATAACATTTTGAACTGCCTCAAACAATATTTATTATCAAGGTTCATTTAATTTTATATCTTAATTCATTTTTATACTGCATTGTTAGATGTGTAAACTTATTGTGCTGTTTTTTTATGAGATTGAATTACTGTAATTTAATGATTTCAAATTCCTACAATATTTGCATGTAATTCAATGAGTATTATTTATTTATTATTTATTAACAGTTTCTTATATAGCGCACACATATTACACAGCACTTTACAGAGAATATTTGAACATTCACATCAGTCCCTGCCCCAGTGGAGCTTACAATCTATATTCCCTATCACATGTACATGCACACGCAGACATTCTAGGGTTAATTTTATTGGGAGCCAATTAAACTACCAGTATATTTTTGGATTGTGGGAAGAAACCGGAATACCCAGAGTACGGGGAGCATATACAAAACTCTGCACAGTTAGGGCTATGGTGGGAATCAAACCCATGACCTGAGTGCTGTGAGGCAGTAATGCTAACCATTACATTACTGCCCCACTATAATATACCTACTCTATAACTAAAAACCACTAAAGAAAAATACTGTATGTACAAGAGAAGTGGTTAGAAGTACAGTAAACAATTCCCAATAATTAGATTTTTTTTTTTTTATCTTATTTCTGGAATTGTATTTTGATACTAAATTAATAGCAATTACTTTAGGTTAAATGTTGATTTTTGTTATATTTACAGTTTGGGAAACATCCAATTGAAGATCTGTTCACTGACCTTCAAGATGGAAGAAGACTTTTGGATTTACTTGAAGGTCTCACTGGTCAAAAACTGGTAAGTGATTAATTTTAGTTGTACTACTGTTCTTCAGTCATTGCCAAAATCATGTTTAGCCATAATGTTGTTTTTTTTCTTCTTCATACTATATGTTTCAGTAAGGCTATGCCTAAAATATAACACATATGGGTTGTTTGGTATTTATTTAATTTATGAAACAAGTCAACATTTAAGGAAAGAGTAAAATAATACATTAAATAGGATTTTAAGAAGAAAGAGTTAAAGTAAAAATTCCCTTTCTTCAGTTATTACAACTTCCTAAATCATTTTCACAGAAACATATAAGTTGGCAGCATATCAGAAGCACTTGACCCAGTTTGTCCATGTGCTGCACACATACTTATATATACTATATATAGGGGTCAATTTTTGTCAGATTGCCAGTTATCCTACAGTACCAGTATATTTTGGATTATGGGAGGAAACTGGAGAACCCGGAAGAAACCAACACAAGTACGAGGAGAATATATAAACTCCACACATTTAGAGCCATGGTTAGAGGTAAACCCATGACCTTAGTGCTGTGAGGCAGTAATGCTAACCATTATATAATCTTTGCTGCTAATTATTGTTTAATAAAATGTATTATTACAATATCTTAAAGGAAATTGTGCTTTTAGGTCTTGAATTCCCAATAATGCAATGTTTAAGATTGTAATCTGTGTGCATTGTAAAATTGAAGGGTAATATCTATCAACAGTTGTCTAATAGTTGCCTAAATTCAATACTGTATATATAAATTAAATAATACTTAACTTGATGTAAAATGGAAGTAAGTGTAAAAGGTTAGTGTATGTTTCTATAAAACAAAGAGCTGAGTTATATGCCAGTAGTCTGCTCACTTTCCTGGGCTATACTGTTCATCTAGAAATGAAAATGAGGCATCTGGTAATTTTGTTTAATTAAAAAAAATTGCTGCATGCAAATACTTCAATAAGCAAAGTAATAAAAGGAAGCCTAGTGTTTGCCGAATGGCAATTATAGAAAATGGACGCTAATCTGTAAACACATTTACAGATTGGCAATAGCAAATATTTAATAATAAGCCTTAGGTGCTAATGACACAATTAACTTTGTAACACACATTTAGAAATGTTCCATCCCAGCAACATAAAAACGCAAAATGCAGACTGGAGCAAGTATCCACAAGGTTGTCATTTCTTATCAGCTGTAAATATGCATTACTTCTCTTCTTTGTAAAAAATTCTAGACCTCACACTCAAATGTAAATGACAGGAAGAGAGGTAAAATAATAAATAAATTGTATCTGCATGCTAAAGCATTCCTCGTGTTTCTTTTGGCCGTAAGAAAACTCTGTGGATTCTAATTCTATTCAGCAACTATATTGTTGACTCATTTTTAATGCTTGCTATTTTGGGAACAAATATGCATAGTGAATGCCTTAAGCATTATGCAATCAGTTTGCCATTGTCCCAACTTTCACCATTCACCATTCCTATCATTGAAGAACACTTGCTCTGTAGCACAATGTCGGCATTGGTTTAAGGGCAAAGTGTTCCTGAACAATTGTATAAATTGAAATTCTAGGCACAAAGTTTTTCTTGGCTCCCGTAAAATAAATAGACACATACAAAAGTCAATAAAACCACAATTTTAATTTAGATTGAATTAAGAATGTTAAGTGTTTTGTTTCTTAAACAGTCTGCAAACCACCTGGTAAACATTACACTGGAACTAAATCAGTGAAATGGTTCCAAAAATGAGTCTGTAACCACCATCAATAGTCTAAGAGGAAAAAGTAATCACACAATGTGCATAATATACCTTTATTAAGTAAATACACTTTAATTAGTGATATTTGTATGCCCATCTCTCCAACACCCCATTCCAGTGACAAGCATTCTAAGGGGATTGTTGCCATATGGCTTTCCTCAGATTATTCATAGTCGGTCTATCCTTTTATAAATGTAGATGTTTATGCACAGTAAATAAATCGCAATGAGAAGACAGACAATGTATATCCTTCTATATTGCTGCAGGAGGCAGTGCCATTTCATAATATGTCTGCTTATGGGTACCTGCAAATCACTGGCATAGCAAGAGTACAGAATGTGTTTCAGAAACTGGAAGCACTTAGGAGCATCATCAGGAGAGAAGGTGGTGATCTAGGTGAATGCTCCTTCTAAAAAAAAATATGGCAACAACCTTTAAAGCCAGAACCTAATAATTGAGAAGTTCAAACTATATCTTTATCTCAAATTTATTAGAGTTACACAGAATATAATAACATTCACAGCTCGTCAAGATGAAATACAGATAGGGAGAATTTTATTAAGATAAGAGTTCTATTTCACAAGGGATGTTGCTATGGGCACCAATCATCTTATTTATTTAGTCCCTTTTAGAACAGTAATTTCCAATCTGGGGTACTAGAACCCCTGGTGGTACTCTGCAGACAAGTTGGGGGTACTTGAAAATAATATTGGTAATGGCAGAAGAAGTCTCCTGATGGTAGAAAAAGTCTCCCATTGCTGTGAGCCATGTTGTGTCACTTCCGGTTCCATCTGCAACAGCATCATCAGTGTCTCCCCGTGCTTTTGCCTGACCAGCAATCCACTGGGAGTTTTCTGCACTACCCTCAGACATTAGCAATCATCTGCCCTTACGCTGAAATAGGTGAAGGAAGCAGCAGCATTAATCCTATAGGCATTATTGGGAACCCCAAAGACAACACACAGCCAGCAGTCAGACACAGAGAGACTGGATTAATGACCACACTCTACTCCTCTGCTGCTTTCTCCTTAATAAAAGGACATGCACAAGGAAATGCATACCACTCACTTCCACACCTCTCCTAAGTACTGTGGATATTTCAAATTCAGAGGAGGGGTACTCATAAATGAAAATACTAATAAAGGGGTACAG
The DNA here is from genome assembly GCF_055691185.1 of Crinia signifera. Taxonomy (NCBI): domain Eukaryota; kingdom Metazoa; phylum Chordata; class Amphibia; order Anura; family Myobatrachidae; genus Crinia; species Crinia signifera. The sequence continues at coordinate 256,347,881 of NC_139218.1, forward strand.
GAGAGAAAAAAGGTTGGGAAAAGCTGTTCTAGACGATAGAAGATAGGATCTGATTGGTTGCCTATAGCAACATCCGATGTGAAATAGAACTTTCATCTTTTCTTAAGACCACATCCAAGTTTCCTGTGTGAGCTGGGATTTTATCAGTTGTGTTTTCAGGCATCTGCATTAGTGTGAAAGACTCAGAGCTGATCAAAAGCAGATATTAAATAAAAATATATATTACATTATATAAAAAATTACTTCTCACATTCATAGTTATTGTGTAATGTTTGCACATATTTAATATACATTGTTTGGACAAGAAGTATGCTAAGGTTACTTGTAGTTTAATTAGAACTCTATTGAAAGATAACAGCCATCTGTCCAGTTATTCACATCCATTCACTTTAAAAAAAATTCCCTTTAAGAATATGTATAAGTGTAGTTAGGTTTGTACTGTAGAGAAGCTGTGGGTAGGAGTAAAGAGCTTTTATAGTAAACTGCATAGGAGCAATATTAGAAATATGGTGAGGGAAAAAGTTGAGTATGGATCTATTAAGAAGGGTCAGCATATTGAATGTTATTTTCAGGACTTCCAGTGGGCAGACATAGCTGATGCCCACTGGTTCACAGAGCTCACACTATTGGCCGGCAATAACACTGCTTAGAATCGAGCATTTGTCAGCAGGATTTGGTGCCCATCTAGCCCCAGGTCGTGAGGGTCCTAAGAGATGCCGCCAGGGACACAACACTTCCCGCTATCCCAGAAATCACTGGATCCCAGCTTTCTGTTATAGGGCACTGGTGCATCATCATATTGGACTATTTCTCGTGTTCCTGGAGCATAGCTTCTCCTCTCCTCTGACTGGAATCTCTCCTTATTATTCTCCCCCAGGGATGAAGGATTACAGGTGGTGCCTGATCCTTGCAACCTTATACATTAATTCTGATCCATGCTGTATTTACTGGCTGTCCTGCAACAATATTAGGCTTCCATAATGGAATCAGAGGCATTCTTCATATATACAGCAATCATTGTATTCTGTTTTGTAGTGTTTACTTTCTCTCCAGCTGTGCAGGACTGATATCTCATCGTATTTAACCAAGTTTAATTTTACTGTCCGCTCATTATATCTCAGCTACTGCTTGCAGTTAGCACCTCTATGCATAGTGCTAGTTTCTAGCAAAACCCTCCAAGAGTCTAAACAATCTGGGAAGAGTCAAGAAAAAGATTCTCCTCAGCCTCTGGATCAGGTAGCCCCAGGGGATCCAAAATAGATTATTCTTTGTTGGATTCTACACACGCTTTCCAAACACGAGAAATTTCTACAATACTTTTCTAGATTCTGCACTTACCCAGCTCACTCAGCATGATCAATGCCTAACTGAGGCTGAGCAATGAATATCTACTTTGGAAGATTAATTCTCCAAAACACGTGCAGCTTTATCTGCTCAGTCAAAAGCTGTTAGCTCCATGCAGCATAATTTAGAGGACTTGGAAAAAAGGAATATGGGAAAGAATATTTGGCTTATCGGACACTGTTAAGTCTCCTGACATTATGCACCTAGTCTCTGTATGGCTACCTCACGTATTGGGCTGCATCTATTTTAGTTGAATGTCTACCATACTGGCCCAGAAAGGCAATCATCAGGGGATAGACCTTGTGATTTTAAAAGTCCTTAACTATGACGATAAGATTCACATACTGGAGGCATATAGGAAGACGTTGGCCCTAATGTATCAAAGGAAATAACTAATTCTATATCAGGACTTCTCCTAAATGGTGGCTAATAAAAGAAAATAATTTTCTCCAATTTGGAAACCTTTATATGCTTTATTATACCCAGGTGTCTCATGCTGGAAAAACTGTATTTTTTATACTCCTTGAGCTTCACAGAATTGTGTGGACTCTTTGAATATATTGTCATTTTCTGGCATGGTTGACACGTACTGAGGTACAGTAAGTTTTCATGGTGTTTAGATGGGAAGAGACCATTTAGATATACAGTAGTTACCATAATAATCCATGTTGATACAAACAGCCTCTTAAACTACTAACCCCTCACTCTCGTCCCTTTGTTTTTCAAACGCCTTGAGCGTATTGTCTACAACCACATCATCTTTAACCTTATCCCCTTTACATTCCCACCCATCCAGTTTGCTTAATTTATATATGCCGCCTCTCCTGCATTCTGATTACCTCCTACCACTTCTGCCTCCAAGATTTTTCATATGCTGCTCCCTTTCTCTGGAGAATCTACCTCTCCCTTTAGACTCTCACCCTGTCTCTACAAATCTTCAAATGGGCTCCCAAGACCCCATTTCTCACCCAAACGCAGACAAATCTCATCTTAACAATCTTTTCCATGCTCGCTGTCTACCCCATCTGTGTCACCCCTTTGTGTCTGCCCCTGCCCTTCAGAATGTAAGCTCTTACAAGCAGGGCCCTGTTCCTTCACGTTCTTTTTCTTTTCGATGGCACCAACGCCTGCAGTTTTCTGCCACCCTGATACTTATTTCAGTGTCATCTGCTGATGCAGCTATATTTATGTACTATATTTATCCTTTATTATATTAAACGTCAAGCAGCTTATTCTGTTTTGCTTAATCGTTTATGTAATTTGTAACTGGGCACTGCAGATCCCTTGTGGGGCCATATAAATAAAGAAGAATAATAGTAATAATCTGTGAGCCTAGGGTTATGATTGGTTAATATGAAAGACCAGATTGTTAGCTCTAAGGTAAATAAAAGGTTCATAGATACGTATAACAGCATGTTTAGGGTTTTAAGGATACACTACAACTTTGGTGGCAGCATGCAGGGGATCGTTTGGCACCCGGCACAGGACATGTAATAAGATTACATGTAATTATATAAGAACATATAATATATGATATTATGTAATCTTATGTGTAGTGTGAATATTGTTATCTGCTTTGAAATCCTTTATGTCACCTGTTGTGCTATTAATATTGTGTTCACATGTTTCATTTGTAGTTGTATATTGTTTTTTTTTTTTTAAAGAAAGTTACTTTCAAACTGAGTGATCTTTCACATGTTTTTGTCAGGCTGGCAAAAGTGTTTATTGTATGTTAAATGGGATGTAATCCTAAAAACCACGCAAATGTATGTGATCTCTGGGGCTTCATTAGTTGGGTGGATGAGAGATTATGTAAAAATACTCTATATTTGCTTATTTATAATGTGATTTAAAGGTCGGATTCAGTAAGGATTGTATAATACAAGCTGTTTGCAGCAGTTTAGCATATGAAATCCGTGCATACCACCTCCTGTCTGCATTTGCAATTGCATTAAACGGCAATTGCAATATAAGAGGAACATTGTAACCATCGGTTACGATGCTCCTATGCAATTGCAGCCTGATTGAGTCTAATCTTACTCAGGCGTCAGTTTGCCAGGCCAAGGGAATTGCGCCTCCTGGCACATGCACAAAAGGGGTCCTGCGTGGGTGCAGAGAACAAACATCCGAAAAACTGCAGGTTGGATCACATATTCTATTCAACCTCAATCTGCCCCAATATAAAAAATGGAAATTTTTTTGCTTTTATTTCTTTAAAATTAAATATATTGTAATGTTTGCTATGATGCCAAATTCTTCAAGATATTGTTTTCTGTTTAAAACAAAATAATAGACTTTTATCATTCTCAGCTTTCATAGTTATGGCTAAACCTAGAACAACTCATTCAAATCCTATTTTTCTTGTATTTCAGGTAAAGGAAAAAGGCTCCACAAGGGTTCATGCTTTAAACAATGTCAACAAAGCACTACTAATCTTGCAAAAAAACAATGTAAGTAATTATCAAGACCAACTTCAATGTTATAGGAAACATTTCCTGGCTTCGCAAGTGGGAAAGAGATGGCTGTTCTAAGTAGGCTTAGGCTTGATTGGAAGGCCAATTTTGAAAACATTGTGACTGATGGTTGCAATGTTGATCTGATTCTATATACAGTATATATAATAACATAAATAATCAAATAGCTCAATGTCTGCTAAAAAAAATGGTACCACAGAGTTTTTTATTTATTTATTTGAAATGTTATATTGTTGCTTGATCTGCTTTATAGGTGTTTTGCTGACCAGACAAAATCTATTGAGAGATACATATTAAAGAGGGTACACATTTTGTAAACTCTTCATGCCATAGCAGCCATGATGATGATGAAGATTACAGCTCTAACTAGAGACTTATCTTGGAACACAATCTGGGGTTGGACCGACACAAGCGCTGGGTACAGATTCAATCACTGATCTCCTAGTGTGGATGACACAGGAAATCAATGTCGATATCAGATCCTCACTTGCACACACTAAGGGTCTGATGGGTGTGGATGATCACCTCCCTGGACGCATGCAGCAGACAGACACTTACTTTAAAGTTCTGTCTCGCGTTCACATAGCGTGTTCTTTAAAGGGAAAATGACCCGCATTCATTCATCTGTGTTTCAAGCCGGAAAGACACTTACTTTCTGATTCAATCTCGCATGCCCGTAGCAGGTTCTTTATAGACCAGGTATTCAATGCTTGAGCAGGGAAAACACGTTATTCCACACGATAAAATCACAGGTAAAAAATGGGACAGAGGAAGCACAGAGAGGCGTGGATGATCCGGCGGGTTCGCGCTGCAGACGCAGCCACTGAAGACGCTTCCAAGTGATCCTTGGTCCCTTCTAGACAGACGCTGCTTGAGTGAGCAGGTGAGATGGCATCAACGCGTTTCGGAACCAGAGTTCCTTTGTCAAGATAAGCCATCGATGTTTCTCAGTTCTTTTTAACAGGTAACCACTCCGCTCACTCTGCTCACTCAAGCAGCGTCTGTCTAGAAGGGACCAAGGATCACTGGGAAGCGTCTTCAGTGGCTGCGTCTGCAGCGCGAACCCGCCGGATCATCCACGCCTCTCTGTGCTACCTCTGTCCCATTTTTTACCTGTGATTTTATCGTGTGGAATAAAGTGTTTTCCCTGCTCAAGCATTGAATACCTGGTCTATAAAGAACCTGCTACGGGCATGCGAGATTGAATCAGAAAGTAAGTGTCTTTCCGGCTTGAAACACAGATGAATGAATGCGGGTCATTTTCCCTGTAAAGAACACGCTATGTGAACGCGAGACAGAACTTTAAAGTAAGTGTCTGTCTGCTGCATGCGTCCAGGGAGGTGATCATCCACACCCATCAGACCCTTAGTGTGTGCAAGTGAGGATCTGATATCGACATTGATTTCCTGTGTCATCCACACTAGGAGATCAGTGATTGAATCTGTACCCAGCGCTCGTGTCGGTCCAACCCCAGATTGTGTTCCATTGTTGTATTGGGAGATAGATGGTCTCCGGGATTGATAGAGCTGCTTATTATTCACTTAATTAGTGTACATTTCATGCCAGGTTACAAGTCCTTGTTTGTTTGCTAGTAGAGACTTATCTTGTCTCTTCTTCATGTGCTTTTGTGCAATGGGTATTTATTTTGTACAGTGTATGTATATATATATATATATATATATATATATATACATATATATATATATATATATATATATATCGCGAAAGAGTGACCCCACGTGCGCCCTTAGAGAATTGTAAGCAGCTGCTCTATGTCCCCCCCTGTTAGTGGGAGGCGGAGTTTAGAAATAAGGGTGATAGGGGTATAGAGAGCGCTTTCAACCACCAAATAGAGTTTCAACCAATGATTTGTTAAAATACACAACAGTACCAATCTTAATAAAACCAGTGTGCTTTTTATTGAAAGATTTTTTCAGAGTCACATCTGGAAGTAGTATCCTTTTCGGAAATGCAAGTAACCTTTTACTTGCATTTCCGAAAAGGATACTACTTCCAGATGTGACTCTGAAAAAATCTTTCAATAAAAAGCACACTGGTTTTATTAAGATTGGTACTGTTGTGTATTTTTAACAAATCATTGGTTGAAACTCTATTTGGTGGTTGAAAGCGCTCTCTATACCCCTATCACCCTTATATATATATATATATATATATATATATATATATATATATTAAAGGGCACCACTGACTGTAAAGTGTGACTCGTTTAAAAAAAAGGAGCTTTGTGTTTTTAGAACCAAGATGAGGGCAATAAAGGCTCTTTTGAGTCTCTGTAATCAATGGGCTCTTTCAAATTTCTGGTAGGAGTGTAAGCTCCGTAACATGCACATGATAAGGTCACTGCCCCATCCCATTTCAACAAGGGCAAACACAGAAATGAATCCCTCACCCCCTTGCACCTTGTTCACATCATCAACCTTTTATTCTCTAACAGTGTCATCTACTCCACCTTCAGAAATATGCTTATCTTCCCAATTCTCAATAATCCAGCTCTTTTCACTTATGTCTCCATCTTCCCGCTCCCATTTGCTTGCAAATTTCCTGAATAGCTTGTCCTCAACTGACAGTTCTACTTCTCTCCTTATAATACTTGAGTCTCTCAAATGCCTTTAATTCTGTTACTTACTCTCTCCTTTCTGTGACTCTTTGCTCCCATGGCCTCTGCAACACATCGCACACAAAGAATTCTGCAATATATTTACTTCTGACTCATCTCTCCTGCTTCTTTTTTATTTTTGTTCATTTGCTCTTATCTCTCTACACTACACTGCAAATTTTGCAGCATTGCGAGCCAACTAAATGCTATCCGCATGAATGCCTGCCCTCGCATGGCAAATATCCCTGCATGCATGAAAATGGATGTTTTACAGAAACATCCATTGGCAGCCTTGCATGAGAGGCCAAAATCCTTAGATGATCACAGACCATCGAATGATATCTCAAGTGTTCGCAAATCTAAGTCACCCTCTGATCACTCAGATTTGCGGTGCCCTGGTACAGGAACAGGGCGGGCAGATGACTTCCGGTGATGGCAGCTGCCCACCCCCGGCACCCTCGTCACAGCTGAATTACCAAGGGTACATCCAGAATTTCATGGGTATGCCCATGAAACACTTTGCGTTCCCATGGGCGCGATCCATGCCTGCCACCCCCTGCCCACACTGCTCTGTGCGAATGGGCCTGCAACTATACATGTCACCTTATCCATTCATAATCGGAGCCTGGACATGCGCATAAAAGCTTATGAGCATGAGCAGTAGCAAAGCATTGCTCCCCTGTGTGAACGTGCAGGGGTACATGGAAATCAGAATGACCTCCTTATACTCTTGGTAAACTAATATGCAGGAAACACTTTATTCTACTTTTCTTAATTTGATTTCTTTCTTATCTTCTTAAGTTGTATCGAACTACTGCCTTTATAATGTGTAATATTGGCTTTATAGTTGTCAACATCACACTTTCCACTGTTCTCTTCTTCTTTCATAGGTTGTTTATTTAACTACTACTTTAATATTTGCTTTAAATTTGACCATACCCTGTTCCTCACTGCCATTGCCTCGTTGTCCCCGAGGACTCCAACTGCGCATCTTTCCTCACATCTAGATTCCCAACATGCCCCTTCCATGTTGAGTTGGAACAATAAGCACTAGCGGAATATAAAATGGAGTTTAGCCAAGTCAATTGATCCTTATACAGGACCATGTTTACTAAGGGTAACCAACATAACAGCAGTAATATAGAGTAATTGGCTTGTACTGTATGAAAAAAGATAGTATCAGTGTTTACAATAGTAGTCATACACAACAGTGTATTTATGCTGCAAGTCTGTGTAGTGCATTACATAGAAAGAAAATGGTGTCGGGTAATTGCAGCAGCAATCTTAATATAGTTACATAGTAAGTGAGGCTAAATAAAGACTTGCATCCATGTAGTTCAATCTATGTTTATAGTAGCTTATCCCTTGTTTTATAGTATGTTCTGATATTTTAAGACAGATTATGTTACTTATTCGTACCCATCGATGTTTTTAACCAATAAATGTTTATCCAACCTTATTTTAAACGTATTTATAGTTTCTGCCGACACCACTTCTCCAGGAAGAGAGTTCCAAAGTTTGACTACTCTGATTTTAAAGAAATGTTTTCTTCTAGATGAACAAAATCTTTTTTCTTCTAATCTATACTCGTGCCCTTGAGCATATCCCCCTTAAAAGTCTTTTCTCTAGTGTAAATAGTCCAAATTGTTTAATCTTTCCTCGTAGCTTAAATTCTCCATTCCCCTAATAAACTTTGTTGCTCTTCTTTGGATTTTTTCTAATTCTATGATGTCCTTTTTATAGTGCGGGGCCCAGAACTGCACTGTGTGTTCGAGGTGCGGTCTAACCAATGATTTGTACAGAGGCATAATTACTTTTGAGTCCCTAGTTTCCATGCCCCTTTTAATACATGCGAGAATAAAGTTGCAGGGCTGAATTTAACACAGGAGAAGGAGACATATTACTATTTGCCCCTTGCTAGATTTTCTCTGGTTACACAAAAACAAGCAGCTGCTGCTGACCAAAATGATGGCGTGTCTACATTCTATTTGTAATTCTACTGTACTGTATGTGCAAACCAAATTATAAGGGTTATTCAGACCTGGGGCCTTATTTTGGTTCACTCTTTCTGACAAAATCCTTCTTAGATGGACAAAATTATGTGCACTGCAGGGGGGCAAATGTAAAATGTGCAGAGAGAATTAGATTTGGGTGAGTTATTTTGTTTCTGTGCAGGGTAAATACAGACTGCAATATAGATCTCACTTTGAAGTAAAACCCCACCCAAATCTAACTCTCTCTGCACAAGTAACATGTGCCCCCCTGCAGTGCACATGGTTTTGTCCATCTAAGAAGGATTTTGTCAGAAAGAGTGAACCAAAATAAGGCCCCTGATCTTGATGGGTAATTTTGCAGTCGCAATTTGACCGATCACTGTATATGAGTGCTGAAGTACTGTATATTTTAAATCTTTAAGGTTAGAAATAATTTTAAATATCTTTTTTGTTGCTGTAATTGTGCATTTGCAATTGATTTTAAGCATTGTCAAATACTGTACAACTCATCCCCCCCCCAAAAAAAAATTCTAATTATGTCGAACTTTATACAATTTTTGTTTTGTGTTTGTCTTTCTAACTCTGACTTCATTATATCAGCCATGTTGCCACACACATAAAACATCTGAATCTGTCTTTTGGAGCCAGAAACATATAGCTTTTCATGAACTCGGATGCTATTACATTTGACACCTTTTGTGAACAAATTGGCCATCTCACGAAATTGAAATTCACAAAATTTCACATTTCATCCTGGTCATTGTGTCTTATATCTCATGGAATGACCCCTCTACTTTCCACCAAATCACTGATGAAATGGGGTCTAACAGTGATTGTATGTACCATGATGCTTACTGCTGTAGAAAAGATCAATGTTGCATCCCTGGGTTGATAGAAAATTGTCTAACTCAATAGCATTTTGCTTGTGGGTGACATGGTATTGGTTAGTTTAGTGCTCTTCTCATTAGGAGTGCATGTTGGCTTTGCATCTGACATTTTATACCTTTAAAGTATTGCTGGTACTTGTGGAGTATCACGGCCAGGGGCTGGCTGGCAACTTTTAGCCTGGGGGGCAAGTCCAGAGCACTGGCCCATAAGTAACAGCGCATCATTAAAATGGAGGTTTTTCGTTACAAAATATAACGACACCACAGGCTTCTACCCCTGTATAAAAACAGGACACCACAGACTGCTGCCCTGTATAATATCAGGACACCACAGGCTGCTACCCGCACAAGGATCAGGGAAAGCCAGGCACTGGCACACACAAACTCACAGTAGCCGGCGGAGGGCTTTTGCACACACCACTCCACCCCCCTGCCATGCTTACAGCTGGCTGCGGATGCTTCCAGGTTAACTGAGATTTTGCGCAAGTGCAGAAGCTCCGATTGTGGCAGCCGAGGTTTTGTATGTATCAGCCTGGCTTGGTAGGAGAATGTCCACTGAGAGGGGTGCGGGACACGGCACACTGAAAATTTGCCTGATTTACCGTTATCGCAATTCGCCCCTGCCACAGGACTGCTCACCTGCATAAAAAACAGAAGAGGAGGACACCGCTGGCTGCTCTCCTGCATAAATAAAGAACCGGACACCACAGGCTGCTCTCCTGCATAAATAAACAGGACAGCACGGGCTGCTCCCTTGCATAAATAAAGAACTGGACACCACAGGCTGCTCTCCTGCATAAATAAAGAACTGGACACCACAGGCTGCTCCCCTACATAAATAAAGAACAGGACACCACAGGCTGCTCCCCTGCATAAATAAAGAACAGGACACCACAGGCTGCTCTCCTGCATAAATAGAGAACAGGACACCACAGGCTGCTCTCCTGCATAAATTAAGAACAGGACACCACAGGCTGCTCTCCTGCATAAATTAAGAACAGGACACCACAGGCTGCTCCCTTGAGTAAAAAAACAGGACACCACAGGCCGCTCCCTTGTGTAAAAAATAGGACACCACAGGCCGCTCTCTTGCATAAAGAACAGGACACCACAGGCCGCTCCCTTGTGTAAAAAATAGGACACCACAGGCCGTTCTCTTGCATAAAGAACAGGACACCACAGGCTGCTCACTTGCATTAAAAACAGGACACCACAGACTGCTCCCCCTGTATAATAATCATGCCAATTGCCATGACACCACAGGCTGCTCCCCCTGTATAATAATAAAGCCATGACACCAGAGGCTGCTCCCCCAGTATAATAATAATATCATGACACCACAGGCTGCTCCCCCTGTATAATAATTTAATATACAGGGGGAGCAACCTGTGGTGTCATGGCATTATTATTATTATTATTATACAGGGGGAGCAGGCTGTAGTGTCATGGCATTTTTATTATACAGGGGGAGCAGCCTGTGGTGTCATGGCATTATTATTATTATACAGGGGGAGCAGCCTGTGGTGTCATGGCATTATTATTATTATTATACAGGGGGAGCAGCCTGTGGTGTCATGGCATTATTGACACTACAGGCTGCTTCCCCTGCATAATAACAGGAGGACACAACAGGCTGCTCCCACTTAACACATTAAAAAGAGGACACTTTAGGAAACCGCAGCATTTTTTTATATATATGTGAGTTTAATCCTCACCTGCTGCTGCGGCGGTTACCAGGTTCTCTACAGTGTTTGCTGCTTCCAAGTTCCTGCAGCCACAGTCCCCGGCTCCCCGTCCACTCCTCCTCCGCCTGCCTGCTGGCTGCTGCTGCTCCAGACGCATGGGTGGGTGGGCCGTCGGCGTCATCATCATTCGCCCACACCCAGCGTCTGTCACCCACGGCGCATCAAAGGGAACAGGCCGCCGGGACCTCCTCCACTTAGCACTGGAGGCCGGCGGCCATGTTCCTGTAGCCGCGGCCATGTTTTCAAAGCCTACAGGAACATGGCCGCCAACAGTGTGGAGGAGGCGGCCGCGGCCCGCAGCACTCCTAATAGAGCGGCCTGGGGGGCACATGGCACCCTGCCCCCCGGCCCAGCCCGCCCCTGATCACGGCTCCCATGATGGCCATCGCACGGGGAAAAAATCACACTTTCTATTCTCAACTCCATGCCGACGTGGATAGTGGGGGTATGAAAAGGTCGTAGGACGCATACCGCCGCCCCTCGTGGGCTCGCTGCGCTCACCACGCTTCGGGTTCGCGTTGATAGTGGGGGTGGTACAGCCTCAAAAATGACATTTGGGGGCCATTGAACATGTTTCATACTAATTTCAATGCATTTGGATGGTTTTCTGTTAAAAAACGCATGCGATTTTGTAAAAACCGGTAAAAACTGCAAAAATCGCATCCAATCGCATGCCATCGCATGCCACTATATGTGACATGCGATGGGAGCCGTGATAATCCACAAGCACCGTATTGCTTCAATGTATGTCAGCTGATCAATAGTGATTGTTCATATACAGTACAGTATCTAAGCTTTGTGGAATTCTTAAGCATAGGATGATGATTTGAAGGATCTATACATTTCTACTTAATTTTCTGTTACACTAAACGCTTGCTATGTTCTACTCTTTGCCTGCTAGTAACAGATCATCCACATTTACTAAATTGATGAACAATTGCTGCTCAGTGTATTTGTGACACAGAAAATGATCAGTCTTTGAAGGTAAAAAGTCAATTTCAAAAGTAAAGCAGTTACTGTAACTTAATGTACTAACAGCCATCAGTTTGCTTTAAGCCATACAAAGATTTATTTAATAAGCACACTTATCCCTATTACAATGTTTTCACTGAAGTGTTCATGAGGTTCCACATGACAGAGATGGCATTGCCTAAAATGAATGTACTGTACATTGCCACATTAAAGATATCTACGGTATATATGTATAAATATGTATGTATGTATATCTATGTATATGGCTTATTAACCAGACGGGTTGGATCAATCTGCACTCCACTTTTTACAGAAGATCCACTTGCTCTTCACTGTTTTGCAGTGGTTTTGTCTGTTGACTATAGTCAATGTGCCATTGATATTTTATGATAACGTGGGCTGAATGTAAAATTCTATAATTTTGTGCACATCTGACCGGATTTTTAAAGTGCCCATCATTTACACAGCAAAACCAACCCGTTTATGCCAAGTTAATGATTGACACTTTAACAATCTTGCCAGATCTGCACAAAATTCCACATTTTCTGCGTCTCACATTACATTGAACCCTGCTGATTTCCATTATTCCCAGTCATTGCTTGGTTTGTATTTTTGGATATTTTGAGGTTAACAGAATGTGAACTTGCAGAATCCCTTGTTGTTTCTTTTAGAATTTCTGCTTTATTGTTGAATTAGGATAGTTGTACTGTCAGCTTCTAAATCAAACACACTTTCTGATGCTGGCATATCCAACATAACAAATATGGTCTGTAGTTCTCAGTTTCAGCTTTATTTTAGGTGGTGCTGTTTATTGAAATGTACTGATTCTTGTGGAAACAACTGTGGCCACCGCTTCATAACACTTTGCACACAAATATACAATTTATGGCAATCTAGTGATACAATTTGTCATAACGATTTGTGACTCTTTAAATCTGCAATATTATTTATTACTTTGCTCTTGCTTTTGTGAAATAAACATGTGTGAAGTCATGAAGGTCAGATTGTAACCATATCTACTTATCATTTTTGCTTTCCTCAGATCATACACATATTTAAATACTTGGAGTGCTTAAGCTCTGATTGCATAGTTTGGAAAGTGAGAAGTTTTCTTATAGTTTATGTATGTTGGTCTCTCTATATCACATGATCATTTTGTCATCATCCTATCAAGGAGAATCTGGGTGTGATAATACTCCAGGCAGCCAAGTCATATGTGTCATAGTTCCTTAGACTGAGTTGAATCAGAGGCTGTCATCGAATAACACCCTTGTGTGTCAAGAACATATAGTTGTGGCATCAGGTTTGTATCGCTATCACACCCTTTTCTATTTAAAACAACACTTAGGACAGACCCATTTCTCATATAACGCTTCTTTTGCTGCGCACCATTAGCATCTTTCAGTTTACATTCTAAGGCAATCTTTTGGTCTTTTATTCTTTTGTAACATACAGATGGAGCCCCTCTCATGCTTGCAGGGGATGGCGATTGTATCGCCAGCCCCCGCCAGCCGCCAGGCCCCACCAGCCGTCGTAAGGGCCCTGCTTGTGTGCCCCATTCCGACGGAGCTCCCTGCCACCGTTCGCCACCTCCCCGGTCCCCATTGCCCGTCCCCATGGCCTCCCCAAACCCCCCTAACCCTGCCCCTGAAGCGGAGATGGGCAGGGTCCCGCCGTCCAGCCACCGACTGACTGGGACATGCGTGTAAGACGCTCATGCATCCCAGTCTAATGGAGTCCCTCTCTGCTATTGCTTTCCAGCGGGGACATTCTAGCGAGCCCCAGCAATGAAAGAGAGGAGCTCCATCTGTTCTCTGTGTGTAATGCAATATTCCCAGTACATGCTTCAACTGATTTGCATTCCTGGAACTACAAGATTTGTCCCCGCAATCTTTGATGATAGCTTAGTTGTGTTGTACTCAGCATATCAAAAACTCAAAAATGTTGTAGAGCATGAGGTTATGTAGCATAGAGTCCAGCAGCCATCTTGGCAAGAGACTTAGCATATTTCTTTCTAATATTCCTCACATACTGTATTAACAAAAAACCTGGTCAACTGTCATTAATCCTTCCACTGGCTTACCACTTCCTTCAGAATTCAATTTATACTGCTTACCCTCACTTACAAAACCCTCATCACTTTCCCTTCATGCAGTGTGACCCCACCATGAGATACTCCCCAGCTTCACCATTCCACTCCAACTCTGACCTTCACCTTTACTTTTACAATATCCATTCACTTCGATTTCCAAAATTTATCCTACACTTTCTCACCAATGAAAGTTCTTGGGTGAAATTTAATAGGATGAGAGTTTCAGAAAGTGAGAAATTTGTAAGAAATATTTAGTTTTTTTTAAAGCGGCAATCATTTACACTGCAAAATCAAACGGGTTTTGCAGTTTAAATGATTGCCATTACAAAAAACTGGAGATTAGTGGGAAGAGACTCACACTTCATCATCTGAGGGTATATCTTTTTTTTTTTATAAATTGTAATTTTCTTTAAAAATCAAAACATTTTCATATTCACTCCAATGGGAAATTCTGTGTGCTACATGTAGGAACTTTATTGAAATTAATATGAAAGCCATTGACTATGAAGATTTCCATTATTAACATGTTCTCATACATGTATCCTCCTTACTCCATGCAGTGCAGATAATGGATGGAAGTGAGATGCCAGGTCCCCTGAAACTTAGCTAGTGTCAGGTGCAACTCGGAGACACTAGGATGCACAATGAGACTGTGCTGAATAAATATAGCCTGAAGTACTGTAGTATGTCATGCTGCAGCTCCATTCACATCTTGTGATCCTATGGGATCATGAGAGCAAATTTTGTGCACTTTTTTCAAGGTATATACAGTATGCTGAAGCTCACTCCAAATAAGTAAAAGGACACATCTGTTTGCAACATTTGTATTTCTGTCTGCCTGAGTTTGTATACTGAGCACAATGGGACTTACTGTATAATGGATAAAACCTGCAGCTACTGCTTTGCAGTCCAATGTATACATATTCCAAGACTCAGCTGCACAAAGATATGCAAGCGTCATGAAAAAAGACTCCTAATGCTACTGGTGTCTCATAGGATCTGGCACGCTGAGAAGGACTGCATCTGCGGTAACAATGTATACACTTCAATAATTATAGAATATTGTGACAAAGAATCACATACACTGGACACAGGTGCAGTCTAGTTTTTTTGCGGCACGCAACAGCATTCCAGTATGTTCACAGGGTTCCAGTAAAACATTATACAGGTGTCAGCAGCATAGTTCACAAAACTTACAGCATTCCAATGGTCCCTACTGTAGCAGGCGCCACCAGCCTATCACTGGGCCACTATTTCACCACATTCAGGAGACATTACTCTGCCTTGGACACAGATTTAACAGAAAGCAACAGGTGCTGCTAAACCTTGATCACATAAGCCTAGGAAACCTGGACTGGATCTAATTATCCCTCCCAGCCCCAAAATAGAGAGTCTCACAATTTCTGCTGTACCCTAGACCTGGCAGCCCACTTTGCAAATGAAGATTGTATGCTGTGTGATTATGTTGTGTATTGGAAGTACCCACTTAAAACAAGGAAAAACAAGGAAAAGTACAATCTTTGGGTATAGGCCACACACCATAAGCATGGTGTCCAAATACCTGCATACAGTAATACAAATATAATATACAAGGTAAAAGGGAAAGGGGAAAACAGATCTGCACAGGAGCTAGGTTCAATTTAAATAAAAAACAGATCTGTGTAGTACAATATTTTAAAAAAACACTACGCATATCAAGTTGATAGTTTAAATCCACCATCCCTATCTCGCTACAAATCTCTTACATATTTGTCATCTGTTATTTGTCTGTTTATCTGGTATGCATTTGGACCGACACCGACCAAACCAATGTGAGGTGGCTTGATTGGGTCCAAATTAGGTTCACGGCCACTAAACCCTCCAATCCCAACTCTGTGGGTATCAAGTGGGCCCAAGAAGTGGTCAAGCCACTACACAAAGTGGATCAGGAAAGCATGATATGGCTAAACTGCATAACACAGAGAGAGGGTAGAGGACATGCGGTTTAAGAAAAAAAATGTGGTGAGATCCGGGAGCCAACCACAAAGAGGTCTATGCCAGGCACACCATGGGCATGGGGCACATGTGCAGGACAGATTTGGATGAAAACTTAGCTGAAAGCAAGAGAAGGATAGAAGTTCAAGTAATGCTAATTGCACAACCAATACCAAGCAATGCCAGGTACCTCAGCTAGTTACCTATATAGTATGGGAGGTGCCATCAAGCTCAAAAAAACAAACAAGTAAACAGAAACAAGTACTCTGCAGTGTATAATCATTATGCAAAAACTGCAGAATAATAGTTGTTAAACATACATTCAATTTCACAATGGCATAAATGCATCACATGTATAATATATTGCACTGTCATAAAGGCAATGTTCTGCAAACATCATATGTGTTTAATATATGTGCAATAAATGCACGGTAATGACAGCCATAATCTGAAAATACATTATAAAATTTTACAATCGCATAAAGGCTTTCATGCACAAGCATTACAAAGGTAAAAGTAGTATTAGGAAAATACAGGCTGTGCAGTAAGATTATAATGTTATAGGTTATAATTTACTCCCTCCCCAGGTGGATTTGGAGCCCTCCTCACACAATCCATAGCACTATATTTTTGTTGCTGGTTGCAGGTGGCAGTGATAAAGTCTACCGAAAAATGCTCAGCTGCGTAAGCATCGGCATTGCATACGAATCTTAATCAGTAATTTGGATGTAGACTTGTTACATGTGTCACATTTAAAGTAAACTTACTACCCACATACATGTGGATGAAACCATTTGGTGTGTCCAAATAATTTTATCCTATCAAAGAATATCAATGGGACTTTGGGAGTGCGAACAGGTCCATGTAATGTCAGGCAATACTCCTCTAGTAATGTTTTGGATATCCTTTTGGGGCCTCTTCTTGGTCCAAGGAAGGTGCCTTGGTTGCCTTGTGGAAAATCCTCCTGTGTCCCCCTCCCCCATTAGCCAGCAGCATTGAACAGGGGGATGAGACTAGCAACACAAAAGGACCAGTAGATGTAAGTTTAGTATAGCATCTGCTGTCAGGGATCTTCCTGGTAATATACCCTGATGTAGCACTAGGTATACACGGTGGGATATAAACTACCAATATGAACTATACAGTATAGTCCATATTGGTAGAAAACATAGTACATATTGCACCATGTGTATACAGTGTACGATGCCTGTGTACCACCATGGGATAGGTATCACAAGAAAAATTAGACTGCGCAGGCAGCTCAGTTTGGACTAGAAAGTGTACAATCTATTTCTCGTATAGTCAAAATTGGCTATGGCCAAAATCCTACAGCGCCAAAATTCATGTGCTAGTCAATATCAGTGGTTCTGAGCTACGGGGAGTTTAATGGCTATCAGGTAGTCAACATCAGCCATAGCAAAAAGCGCACCATGTGTACGTACTTTAACTGAAGAAAAAGATTTACCTTTATTATGTTTTTCCAAAAGTTTGTCACGTAAATTGATTCTTGAGGTGCTCTGTGTGCACAAAAGTTACCCCATGGAAGAACTTGATACCCCTTTTTCCTGGCTTTTTAATAATTCATTTATATTTATTTATGTTTATTGGATGGGAGGGTCTAAATTTGTTGATAAGGAGGTCAACGTGCAAATAACAAAACCTGCAAATTGTATTATATTTGCAATTATTTATATATATAATTCCTTGTCACTAGACTTTACTACCACAACAGTCAGCAATTTCCTCTCAGCAGTGACACCATGCTCCTATGTGTATCTGTTGTAGAAACATAGAACCATAAAAACATAGAATTTGATGGCAGATAAGAACCATTTGGCCCATCTAGTCTGCCCCTTTTTTATCCTTCATTTAATCTCAACCCTTATTGATCCTTATTTCATAGGCAAGTGCAATGGTATTGAAATGTGTACTGAATGTACTTGTTTAAAATCTGAATATTAGCTTATGGTTAATTCTAGCACTTCCAAAGTCGTTTTGCTCGCTCTTTTTTTCAAAAGCAGATATCATTTGTTTTATATACTACTTGGAACTGTTAATCATTATGCGGAGTGGAAGGGTCAATCTCAAGGCTAGGCAAAGAGCATGTAACTCTCAAAACTATTCTCCCTCTTTGTGCAGTACTATATCAAAAACCGATCTATTTGATTTTAAAATATTAACATTGAGAAGCAGGTCAGAAAACTCATTGCAATTGCTTTCAATTGTATTCATGCTGTTTTTCAGCAGATGGCTAGAACCAATGGTGTAAGTAAGTCATCACTTTTGTCTTACAGTAAAAGTAATAAATAACTGTGCAGAACATTCTGTCTGGCTTTTCTAATGCTATCAACTTTCACCTGAAGGATAAATTCAAATGAATGACATTGTTTGCTACAGAAACTTGCTGCTTTCAGATATCCTAGGATAGTGCATGAAAGATAAATGGTCAATAGCTTGATGTATTGTAGTGCTTTGGTAACTTTACCGGGACATTGCATTACATGTGTCTAAGCAATACTGTATATTGATTTATCAGTTTCTAAAATACTTATTTAGAGCTTGCGTTGCAAAAAATAATCCATAAATCTTTGTGACCTTATGAAGATGCTAAACTGATCAAGATTATCATGAATATCCTTACTTTGGAAACGTAACCATCCTATGGCTGTCCGTGAAGGCCAAACTGGGAATAGAAGTATTACTGCTTGAAGAATATTGTGACAGACCTCTTTACATCTAGACGTATTTTATTCTACAATCTCTTATATATTTGGCTACATGTGTCAATCATTCTGGGAGTGTGTCTAAAATGCTGGGCGGGGTCACACATGGAACTCCACCCCCACCCCACCCAGCTATATGCACGCATACCCAGCCAGAATCCACATTGCTGAGATGAATCTGAAACTAAACTACAGCTCCCAGCAGCCCGTCCACCCCGGAGCAGCAGCTTACTTTCAGTTTCATCCAGTGTGTTTTACAGTAAGAGGGAGGCGCAGGGTCAAGTTACCCCAGCCTCCCCCACCACCTATAATAAATAAATCATGGCAGCTGACCTGCACAAGCGGCAGACGGAGGTCCGGAAAGGGGGTGCTGTGCTATATATAGTGCCATGCCAGCCAGCAGCTTCAGAGACAGCAGCACAGCCAAAAAGTGAGTGTGACACAGGGAAGGAACTGTGTGTGTGTGTGTCACTGCTATACATGTGTGTATGAATCTGGGGGCCAGGATGGAGCACTGCTAGAGGCACACATGTGTATGAGGCATTGAGGTCTCATTTCTGCAGATGGTCAAATCCACTATGTTTCCACCCCCTTTACTGCTTTCAGAAAATGTTGCAAGCACAGCTCTGTAAGATGTGCAAGGATCTCACTGTCTGTGCCTCCCTGTCCCCTCTCAACTGCCCTGTGCCTCCCTGTTCCCTCCCTACCGTCCTGCCTCACTGTTCCATCCCAACCACCCTGTGCCTCCCTGCCTCCTCCCTACCGTCCTGCCTCACTGTCCCCTCCAAACTGCCCTGTGCCTCACTGTCCCCTCCGAACTGTCCTGTGCCTCCCTGTCTGCTTTACCACACACCTACAATCACACCACCAACATATGCCACATGTAGACAACTATATAAGAGAACACCCTGCCTGGCACCTGCGCTCCCGGAAGTATTGCAGGAACATGCACAGGCCAGACAGGTTCAAGGCAGCATACCCCCACTCTCGTGGGAACTGCCGCCCCTTTCACGCTATGCACAGTGCTGACAAGTGTGGCCGCTGCCTGCTAGCTCCTTCCGCCACCACCGCAACCCGCTCACACTCGCACAGGCACCTAATAATTGCAACTGCACCCGATGCCTGCCACCCCCTCCTGCCGTGCCCGCAAACCTCCCACTACCCTCACACCTGCCTCTCTGCCGACGCCAGCCCTGGACCTACAAGGAGAACAGACTTTGCACTTTACCACCAACGCATCACAGGTAACATTGGATTCCTATTCGACCAACACCTACAATGTGTTTATATGCTACCTAGCCTGCACCACACCAAATAAATATCCAATACCACAATCCACCCCCACCCCAAACTAATAACACATACTCTCTTTCCACCACTATACCACCAATGCATGCACTTTATACCTACCTAAACTTTCCTACACCACTCCAACAAAATCCCTAACCCAACATACCCCTACCCCACAACACCACACCCCCTACCCACCCCCACACACATTTAAACCACACACACTATCTTTGCACCACTATAGCAACAACCCCTACACTCTACACCAAGCCAAACTAGCCTACACCACCCCACCCCGAACCCACCACTCACACACCCACACCACGCCCAAGCACCTCCCACCCACCCATATCACCCAACCCTCACTCATGCAATAACTGCGTTCACAGGTTAAGGGGGCTCAGCCCCTTACAACGGTGTGAAGAGCGCCCATAGGGTGCAATGAATCACCTAGTGTCTTTGTATTTATTCTATAGAGTATTATTTGTTTTTTATTAATCAAATACCACTTAACCCCCCGTACACATGCACTGTCTATGTCTGAGGGCATATCCGATCAACGGTATCTAGATCAACCATGTTATGGTCCACCACACTTAGTCGAATGTGTCTAGTTAGATGCCTAAAGATAGTTGACAGCATCTAGATCGACAGCAATGAAAGTTAGACACAAGTGTCAGGTTGACAGGAACATGATCGACAGACATGAGTTTTTAAAAAATGTTTAACTTTAGACTGACTTCCATACTTTACTATCCAAGTGGGCATAGAGTTAAATTCTAATAGTGTGCCAAGGCACCATGCCCGAAACATGGCGTGGGGGTTTTTGATGTCCATGTTGACCTATGTCGACATAGCCACCAAAAAGTTCTGAAAAACTCATGTCGACCTTGTGAACGCCGATCACGCTGCGTCTAACTTTTGTTACTGTCAATCTAGATGCTGTTGACTATCTTTAGGCATCTAACTAGATGGGTTTGACTAAGCATGGTCGACCATAACATGATCGATCTAGACACCATCAATCGGCTAAGATAACACTCTGCGTGCCATGGCAACATGCAGGACCGCGCATCACCATTGCTATTGGTTGTACACTTGGAGCGATCCGATCTTCAGTTCTAAGAAATCTAGTCAGATCACTTAGAAATGGAGCTTAAATCACCTGTGCATATGCCCCATTAGTTTTTCATTTTATCTTTTACTCTTTTACTTTTACTTACTTTTTATCAATCGGCACCCCAGTTTTTAACCAGCAATATATTTACAGCTAAAAAGCGTAAATGATTGTTGTAGCTATTTTTTGGAAATGGTAGCTTATGTGCTATACTTGGTGTGTAACAAGGGCTCAAAATTAATGATACAAAGAGGATATTTGGGAATTGACATGCCCAATGTTTGCAAGTAAAACGTTATTATAGCAAATATGAAACATTTCCACCCATGTTATACAACCGCTCACCCTGATGTTGCTGCTTCCAATCTAGACTGCAGAGAGGACACAGATTTTTTAACATTTCTTAAAAAATTATTATCAGAGCTGAATGTGCAACTACTGTACCCTACAGCAGCATAACAAATGGCTTACTACAGAATATAAATAGTTGTGTTTGAGCCAATCAGCCACATTTTTGTTTGGCATACACTTGCTCTCACCTTCCTTCGAAACTAGAGTTGTAACTAGTCATTTTGGTATGCTGTACCAGCAAGCGCATTTTACTACACACAGGGGTGTATTCAATGCCGCGGCGAGCGGCCAGCGAGGGGGTTAAACAGTGGGGATTGCAGAAAACCAGCGATCCTCGCTGTTTTTGATTTAACAAGTTTTTTATTTTTTCAGTACAATGTGATTACAACAGTCTAAAGAAGATTCTGTTTGACAGTTTCAATATAGTTGTGAACAATACAACAATTAGCGAAGTCTAATCGGTATATCACTTTGTCTAAATTCTAAGTTCTCCTATAGCAGTAGTATATTCATCCATAGAATAATTTCAAACAGACAATGTTTCTCATGTGGTAATTCTAGTGTTAAATGATAAGATCTTAGATTTGGAGAACAATGCATTCTAGTCTTTTAAGACAAACCTCTATACTGTATGGCTGGAAAATGCATATTCTAGTATACCACAACAAATAACTTATATTAAATATGCAATAAAAAAACTTGTAAACATATGTCAGGTATAACTATCCTTTCATACACACACATTGAGACGAGACGGACAAGTAAGGGAGAAGGAGTATGGAGGGGGGAGGGGGGGAAGGGTGTGGTCTGGGGGATGCGGGGCGGTGATCCAGGGAGTATGTTTGTGGGTCGGTTGGGTGGGGGGGGTGGGTCTTGCTGTATGCATCACAGTGGTTCAATGGAAGTCATGACCTGAGTGTACTGGTTTGGGTCAAGAGAGTTTATATAGGGTAGCCATTTTTTTAGAAATTTGGTTCTGCTCTCCAATAAGTCAAGCATCAGTGATCTTTTATCGTATAGTAGTATTTGAAATAATTTACTTTTTAACTCACAAAGAGACGGGGGGTGGGCGAGATCCAGTGCGTCAAAATCGTTTTTTTTGCTAGCGTTAAAATAATAGTTAAAAGGGGTATGTAATCGTTTCTCGGAGAGGGTATCTCCCAGTTTTGGAAATTAAGACATAGGCATGCTAGTGGGTCAGGCCCTAGAGGTATTCCCAAAACCGAGCTGCTGAAGTGGAGGGTTTTCCGCCAAAATTTCAAAATCTTAGAGCACGACCACATGCAGTGAAGAAATTTCGCATTGCTCATTCGACACTTACAACAGTTGCCCGTAGCTCCCGGTGCCATGTGTTTACTTTGGGCGGGGGCGATGTACAAACGATGAATAGTTTTGAAATGCACCTCCTGTAGGTATGAGGATTGTAGAATTTTAAGAGAGTTTGAGTAAGAGGAAAATAGAATCTCTGGAGAGGTCACATCAGGGATGTCTGATCTCCAGGTTTGCGCCAAGGCTTCAATAGGGTTATCTGGTGATTTGGCAAGCAGCATGTCATAGAGGGAGGAGGTTTTGAATCTCGAATGGTCTAGTGTTCTAAATATATGGTTTAGTGGGTCAGTAAGCGAGGCGTTTAGAATCTGCGGGGAGATGGAGGCCACATAGTGTCTTGTTTGAAGATACATAAAGAATTGTGTTTTTTGTAAGTCATATTTGTCTTGTATACTTTGAAAGGAAAATAGTGTTCCGCCTGGATCAAAAAGTTTTGTGGCAAGGTCTAGACCCTTTTTGCTCCATGTCTTGTACAGAGGATTATAGATCGAGGGTGGAAAGTTGGGGTTCCCCCAGATTGGTATGTAGGAAGATATCGAGGGATTTCTGCTTAGTTTTTTATTTAGGAGTAGCCATGCATTATATGTACTTTTGAAGAGGATATGGTTCTGAATGTGGTGCGGTATCTTGGCTATGGGGGAATGGAGCAGGGCGGTTGGTGAGTAGGGGTGGAAAACATTTTCATCTAGTTCTAGGTCTACATATGTGGAGTTGTTGGTCAGCCAGTCCGATATGTACCGGAAGTGGACAGAGCAGGAGTATAAGGAGAAGTTAGGGATTTTGAGTCCTCCTTTTGGTTTAGGACGCATTAGTTTAGGAAGAGACATTCGGGGTCTTTTTCCCGCCCAGAGGAATTTAGACATCATTTTTTCTATTTTTTGTATATCTGGTGTTGGAAGGATGCAGGGTATCATCTGTAACCTGTAAAATATTTTTGGGAATATGATGTTCTTGAGTACTGCTGCTCTTCCTAGGAGAGATATCGGTAGTTTAGTCCAGGTCTCTAGCTGGTCTGAGATTCTATTTATCAGCGGTGTAAAATTCGCCTTGTACATGGAGTAAGGGTGTTTTGTAATAGTTATGCCTAAGTATTTGATATTATCGGTTTGGGTACTAAATTGCGTAACTGTGGGGTGAGTAGCTAATTCAGGGGGCAGTGGGGTGAGTGGTAGAAGTTCTGTTTTGTTTATATTGATTTTGTATCCTGAGATAGGCCCAAAGGAGTTTATTAAGTTCATTATGGTCGGGATAGATGTCAGGGGGTTGGACACGAACAGTAATAGGTCATCGGCGAATAATGCTAGTTTTAATTCCTCTTTGTGTATGGTTATGCCAGTATAATGTTGGGAGGAGCGTAGTGCGATGGTGAGGGGTTCAATAGCTAAAGCAAAGAGAAGGGGGGAAAGTGGGCATCCCTGTCTTGTTCCTCTTTGAATGGGAAATGGGGGAGAGAGGAATCCGTTTCATGCAATTTGGGACGTAGGGTTGGTGTACAGGGTCTGGAGAAATGAAATGTACTTGTGGGGGATGCCAAAGTTTGACATGGTGCGGAAGAGGTGAGTCCACCGCACCATGTCAAAGGCCTTTTCTGCATCAATGGCCAGGATCATCTTGGGTGATTGTGATTGTGTTTGGGCGATAGAGGTTTGTGTGACAGCTAGTACTTTCCGTACATTTCTAATTGAGTGTCTCCCAGCAATGAAACCTGTCTGGTCTCTATGGATGATATGTGGCAGAAGTGGGTTCAGTCTCTCAGCTAAAATCTTTGTCAAGAGTTTGTAGTCACTATTCAGTAAAGAAATAGGGCGATAAGATCCTGGGAGTGTCAAATCGCGTCCTGGTTTCGGGATTAATTTGATAATCGCCGAATTAAAATAGGGGGGCAAAGTGTTGTTGGTCAGGATATGATTAAAAACAGATGAAAGTATGGAGGCTGTTCTGTCGGGGTACATCTTGTAAAAATCTCCTGCAAATCCATCTGGACCTGGGGCTTTTGCTGTTTTCAACTTTTTTATTGCTCCTAGGACCTCAGGTATTGTAATGGGGCTTATTAACGTCTGTGCTTGTTCTGAGGATAATTTTGGAAAATCAAGATTATCCCAGATATCTGGGGAGGGGGCCGGGACAGGTTCAGGGTTAATCGGGTTGGCAAGTGCTGGTTGGTTTTGTTGTTGAGAATAGATGTCTGTATAGAAGTCTGACATTACCTGCGTGATTTGAGAGTTGGAATTCGTGAGTTCACCTGATAGGGTTTTCAGGTGGTGTACTATCATTGGGGGGCGGGTAGAGTTTAGAATATTAGAGAGGAGTTTTCCTGTTTTATTGCCCAATTTATGGTATTTGTAGTTCGTAATGAATTGAGATTTGTCTGACATAGATTGGAGAATATCCTCTACCACTGATTTCGATTGTAAGTAGTTGGATT
This sequence comes from Crinia signifera, assembly GCF_055691185.1. Lineage (NCBI taxonomy): Eukaryota > Metazoa > Chordata > Amphibia > Anura > Myobatrachidae > Crinia > Crinia signifera. The sequence continues at coordinate 256,373,215 of NC_139218.1, forward strand.
TGTGTGTGTGTGTAGGGTGTTTTAGATATTTAGTATATGACTCTTCAAGTGAACTCAGGGCCAGAGCGTAGGACTGAGATAGTCGCTTTTTTTGTGTTTTCTCATAAGCCATGATCACCCCCCTTAGTACTGATTTCGCTGTCATCCAATATAGTGATGGGTTAGAGGCGAGGCATTGCTCATGAGTATTATGGAATTCATCCCACGCTTTGGTCAAGTGATCACGGAAGGGTGCCGATGTGATGAGGTGTGAGGGGAATTTCCAGGTTCTGTGTGGGGATATTTCTTTAGAGATCTGCAGGGTGACTTGTACTAAAGCATGGTCAGAGATTAATATAGGGTTTATTTTAGCTGTTTTTACTAGTGGGAGAAGGTTGGAGGAGATGCAGATATAATCTATGCGTGATAAAGTGTGGTGCGCTGCGGAGAGGCAGGTATACTCTCTGTCAGTGGGGTGGAGAGCTCTCCATGTGTCTACTAGTTGTAAGGTTTTTAGTATGAACGGGATATTAATTCTGGGTGCGTGTCTGTCTTTTTTTGGGGAGGCTGATCTATCTAGTGTTGGATGTGCAGTTAGGTTGAAGTCTCCACATAGAATGAGGGGGGAGGTAACATGTGGAGTAAGTAAAGTGATGATTTTTTTGAAGAAGACCTTGGAATAGACATTTGGGGCGTAGATTGAACAGATGATATGGGGCTTGCCAGCTATTTTAAGATTCGCTATCAGGAACCTGCCTTCTAAATCTGCTTCCACCGATGTGACCTCTACTGGGAGGGATTTAGAGGCTAGTATGACTATTCCTCTCGATTTGGAATTATAAGGGGCCGAGGCTAGTACCCTCCACTTCAGCATCTGGAGCTTCAGGACCTCAGGTGGTAGTAGGTGTGTCTCCTGTAAACAAACTATGTCCATTTTATGTTTTTGGAGATAAACCAGTACCTTTCTGCGTTTGGCCGGGGAGTGGAACCCTCCGACATTGAGGGTGCCTATTTTGATTTCAGTCATTCGTATCTGGGTGGTTGGGAGTGATGTTCAGCAAGTTGAAGGAGGATTTCTCCTTGAGTTTCTGATCTTCTGGTTCCTGTAGACACAGAGGGGAAGAAACGGGGAGGAGAGACAGAAAAACGCAAGACATGGGGGAAGACATTCGCACAGTAGAAGGTAGTACGCTCAACGCACTAAGTAAGCATAACATAACATTGACATTCTGCAAGCAACATATAAACATAACTAGTTGTGTACTGAGCCTCAGTACAACTTCAGTGAGAGGTAATCGAACACGAAGCATAGAACCTGAGTGGGAGCGGTTACCTCGTTATTGTCCAATGTATCAGCTTTCCTATACCTTAGGTCTAAAGTCCGAGGGACCTCGGAGACGGTAAGGTTTTAGTCTCCGGCCTATAAGGGAAGGGAAGTTGGGGGGGGGGGGGGGTACGGGGGGAGGGGGGGTGAAGGGGAGGGGGAATGGGGAGATGGGATTTACCCTTCAGTCACTGAAAAGTCAGAATCATCATAAGAGGAATTAGTGGATCCGATAAATGGAGGAATCTGTTCTGGAAGTAGGTCGCTGTTCCCTAGGTTGGGATCATTTGTCGGTTATATCAGCTGGTGTTGTAGCATATTTTTCTTGGAGGAAGTCGACAGCTTCATCTGGGTGTGAAAAGTCATAGTGAGTGTCTTCAGTGAAGATTCTCAGGCGAGCAGGGTACATCAAGGCGAATTTCAGTTTCTTGTTGACAAGCTGAGTGCAAACTGGGGAGAAGGCTTTTCTTTGTTTAGATAATTCGGCCGAAAAATCCTGGAAAATGCGTAGTCTCTTGCCCTCCCAAAGAAGGTTTTGGTGTTTCCGGGAAGCTCTCCAGAAGGCGGTCTTATGAAGATAGTTCAGACATCGGAACAGGACAGGTCTTAGTCTGGGGTCATTGTGCTTTGGAAGGTATCCCAAGCGGTGGGCTCTTTCAACTACAAGGTCTTTACATTCTGCAGCAATACCTAGTAGGTCAGGGAGGGTCTTGGTTACAAATTCCATAAGGGCAGGGCCCTTCACCTCTTCTGGTAGTCCTACCAGCCTGATGTTGTTCCTTCTGGAACGATTTTCCATCTCATCAAGTTTGTTCCAGATGTGGAAATTTTCTTTCTGAAGCCTTATGACATCTTTTTGCGCTACATGGAGGTCATGCGAAATTGCTCCAATGTTATTCTCATTAACCGAAACTCTGGTAGTAAGTTGCTGGAGCTGCTGAGAAATCTCCTGGACTGCATTAGAAAGTAGTGGGGTCATAGTAGATTTAATGGCTTCGACAATGTCCCTGTATGTGACAGGTGAATCAGGGTCTCTACGTACTTGAGGGATACTCGAGTCTTCTTGGGCTGCAGCTGATTTTTTAGAAGCAGGGGAGAGAGGAGAAATACCATCCTCATCTTCTGAGGTCATGTTAAACTCAGCCCTACGTTTCTCATTCCTTGTAGGGGTCTGTTTACGTGTTCCCTCTGGTGGGAGAGATTTCTCCATATTTATATGGCAGATATCTTCAATAGGTTTGCACTGAGTGATAAACCTTATGCTGGGGGGGGGGGGGGGTAGGGGCTGAGGTGGTCTAGGTGCAGAGTTTTGCTTTGTTGGGATTTGCAGATTCAAAGATCTGTGCTTGGTGAGGAGTAGTGAGGGAGGGGGTGTTTGGGAATAGCAGGCCGGAGTGGAGGCTGCGCTGGTGTCTGAAGCGTTGAGGGTGCCAGGGATATACTTGTTTGTGGAAGACTGACTGAGTGGTACAGTACCTCTGAAGTAGTAGTCTCTGCTCCGATATCTGGGGACGCTGACTAGCTGTCCTGATGACCGCAGCCTGTCAGCTCAGGTCCAGGCTCTGATGTGTGTCTGTGGAGCGCGATGAGCTTTCAGAGCTCTGGGTGTGCGTCCATCCGACAGTGATTAAGCCTCTGTTGGTGCTCTGTCAGAGCGCGAGGTAAATGGCGTCCCTGCTTAATGTCGCTGGGCGGCGATGACGCCACCCGTTATTCAGTCGGTCCGTCTGGCGTTAGGAGAGGGGTCTCAGGGACCGCAAACGAATCCAGCGACTCAGCGGGGGCTAAGGAGGTAAGCTATGGTGTTCGAGGGCTGATGTCTGCCCTCTGATTGTCCGGTGCGAGGGTTCCGCTCGGAGCTGCGGTGTTAGGCAGCTTCTTCCATGCAGCCGGAAGCGGAAGTGATCGATCCTCGCTGTTTAACCTCCGCGCCGGCCGCTCGCTCTATTCAATGTTCTGGAGAAATCCTCGCCATCACAGGACGGCGAGAATTCCCCAAAACAGCGAGACCCGCGGTTAATGCAGGAAACTCGCTCTATTTAGCCGCGAGTCTCACTGCTTCAGGAGCCACATACGCTGATTTCCCATCGCTCAAAAAATGGAGCGAGGGGAAATTGGCATATGAGGGGGCTGTGTTGAATACTGTCAGGGAGAGTGGTGACAGTGACCAGGAAGCTCTGATCGCTGTCACCACTCGCCCACAGCATTGAATACCTGCCACAGAGTTTAAATAGGAACTGCGCACACCCTAAAAGAGTATGGTCTCCTCAGGGCTTTTTAACAGACAAGGGGGCCTGTTTACAGACTGTTGGGTAGATGTATTAAGCTCAGTGAAGTGATGAACTGTCTGGTTTTATCACCGGCCAATTAGCTCCTAACTGTCATTTTCAAACCAAGCCTGTAACTTCACAGGTAGGAGCTGATTGGCCGGTGAGAAAAACCAGACCGTTTATCACTTCACCAAGCTTAATAAATCTACCCCTGTGAGTGGGCACAGCAAAGTGAAAAATAGTACATGGACCCCACCTTATTAAAATGCAACAGTTTATTAAAAAAAAAAAAACACAAACGTTGATGTACAAAGCTGTGAAAAATATAAAGAAGTTGCCCAATAGCAATTAGTCCACTTCTTTCTTTTATATAATAGATTAGAATGTACTCGGTAAAAGACATTTCAAAGATTAATGGGCTATGGGAACTCTTCCATTTGTTTACGTCTTCACTATTTTCACTATTTGATACATCAGCCTCTGAGTAACTGTAAAAGAACGTTACCAGTCAATGTGAAGTATTCAATTAGGCTGATTTGCCATGTTCTATGGTTAATCTTTTTACTGAAAAAGAGATTCACCCTATTCAACGCACACTATTCGCCGACGGCGAACAGTGAATGATGGACAATTCGCCGTCTGATAGTCACAGCAATTCACTGTGGTTTTTCAATGTGATTCACTGTGAGTGTATTCAATGATCAGATGGCGAATTGCTTTCTAAGTGATTTTCGCAGTATGTCACCCTTTAGCACTCGCCATCTTTTTATGGTGAACTGGAATGTGAACTTTTAAAATAAAGTTTTTTTTAAAAAAATTGGTGTAAAAAAATCAGGAATTTTATTATGTGAAGGGGCATGCTATTTTTATTCATGTGCTTACAGCACATGAATATATATTACATTTTTAATATATATATATTTTTTACCCATAACAGCTAGCAGGGGGCCAGGAGTCGAGAGCCGCTCATTACATATTCATATATTCACTTCACACTGCTCCCGCTCATTACATATGCACGAGTGGGAGCAGTGCAGCGGCTCCCTACCTCAGTCCCCTGCCAGGAGGGCAGCTGCTGCTGCTTGTGTCCCCGGGAGCCCTGCTTCTGCCCCACAGTATCCGGCTCAGGCAGGGAGGCTTCTATCTCCCTGCCTGCTGCTGTCCCCCAGCTCCCTGCGGCATTCACCGCAGGGGTTAAGAATCGCAATCAGGGGCAGCGAGCCACTGTGGCATTGAATAGGGCGACAGGGAGGGCTGGCAGCGAATGCTCCTGCCCTCCGGAACACGGCGACTGTGAAGCGAATCCTAAACAGGATTCACTGCACATACCGAATATTCTCATTAAATACTGACCAATGTGTTAGATGCACACAGCGATATGCTTATATTAATTATTTATTTACAGTTTCTTATATAGTGCAACAAAATCCAATGCAGGAACTGAAAGGATGTATATGGTATATGTATATGTGTTAATACTGAAAGTAATTAAATTGCTACAGTATTCCTTCTTTTTCCTTTTCATTTGTGAAAATGCTAAATTGCTACTATTGTGAATTCATGCTTTAAATCAAAGGTGGCTGCTTACCCACCTGGCTGGGGGGCAGGGCCGGATTAAGGGCGGGGGGGGGGGGCACGGGAGTTCAGTACAGCTGGGCCCTCCTCTCTAGGGCCCCCTGTGTTTGGCATGTATTTTTTTTCTTTTTAGCTAAAGGTTTTGTGCATGGGGTAGTGCTGCAGATTCACCTATCTGCCAATGTGACAATGATTAATGGTGCTGAGCATCGGGAGCCAAGGCACACTGACTGCACAAGTGTGCAGTGCATTACTAGTGAATTGACTAAGTCCCATGAGACTTTGCACAAGAGGGGGCCCCCCTGTCTAAAGTGACTCCAGGCCCCACAAGGGTTAATCCGGCCCTGCTGGGGGGAGGTGGGGGGGGGGGGGGGCTGTCTGATCTCCTGCTGGCTTCAGTGCCTGATCTTCCAGTGATTTATGGATGTCCTTTGGAGGAATGGGCTTAGGTCCAGCAGCAGCAGGGGTGGGGATTTTAAGGATGGGGAAGGGATGACTGCATCAGCATCAGCTGCAGCCCATAAAAAAACAGATGGGGCTTATGGTATAGCAGAGAAGTCGCTTCCCATGAGAAGCACTCCCTGCACTATCACAGTCTGGACAAGCAGTCACAGGGGGAGAAAACACATCTCCCTGAGACTGACTGTCATGTTGTGATTTAGCCAAAAGTGATTCATATAGGAAGTCACTGCTAATTTATTGCTGAGGGTGACAGACTTTACTGGGGGGCTGCAGCCTTTTAGCTTAAGGGCTATTTCACACGCTCCTGCCGGGCGGCAAAATCCTGCACGGCCAAAAGCCGTGCCATGCACAGTAGTTGTTAATGGATACTATTGTGTCCATTCACACGGGACAGCCGCGGCCCGGCCACCCGGTTGCAGCCGAATCCCACCACTGGAAGGGACAGCTGCGGGGCTGTGGCCATCCCCACCATTGTAAATTGCTGTGTGCGGCACAGCTTCCTGGCCGTGTGCGGTTTCACCGCCCGTTGGGGGCCGGAGCGTGTGAAATAGCCCTATGGGTATAATTTGGCACTGGATAAGGACATAGGTTTGTGGGAAGTGATGGTGTGATAAACTCAGATATGAGGATATTTGCTTGAATGAAAATAAATTGTTTGCATATTTATTGTATTTTGTAAAATAACTAGTGTTTGTCTGTGGCTTTGCTAGCGTGGATGTCTATTATTGCTCAGCAGACCTAACACATGCCGTGTGTAATGCTTTTGGCTTCTCCTTTACTGCTCTTCTCCCTGATGTCACATCGAGATAATTCATACCTTAGTGTCTTTCTCTTTCTCCTACACTAAGCTTTTCAGTAGTGAAAATGTAAACCAAATTCATCCAGTATATATACTGTTCTCCTACATTTATATTGTTTTCCTAAAATGTACATTTATTCCTATACAATATTAATTTGAAACTTAATATTATTCTATTACACAGCACACATAGTTTTCTGGTATATTTCAGGTACTGAAAATTCTGTTTTCCGCTTTACAAAAATATGTATTAAAAAGAGAATACTTCCCTATTTAACCTGTGTAATTACAGCTAATTAAAGCAAGTTGCCTGGCTTATTGCAATTATTGCTTAGTTACTTGTTTATCCTAAGGTCTGTCTTGTTGTTCTAAACTCTTGAACAACAGAAACATTCATCTTATAAGTAATTATATCACTGCATGTACTAATCTATTTGCAGTAATCACAACAGAAATGTGCTGTCCATAAGGGTTAAATTATGGTTTTTCTAACATTATTGAAATTTACTTATGAACAGACTTATGATTTCTATTCTAAAGTACCCAGCAGGAGATAGGAAGTTGTAACAAGCCATACTGATTGAGCAAGAGTCACTTGTATCCCTGAATGACTGCTAGAAGTACAGCATCTCCTCCTGAATTACACTTCAGTAAAGCTATGGGTTCGGCAGCCGTATTATAATACTCATTCTTAGGCAGTTCTAAAAATGGAAACATTTTTACATTCAGCATAAAAAGTATTAATATCAAGACATTTGTGTGTGTGTGTGTGTGTGTGTGTGTGTGTGTGTGTGTGTGTGTGTGTATGTATGTGTGTGTCTCTCTCTCTGTCTCTGTCTCTCTGACCTCCTTGTTGGACTGCTGTAGGGGATTAATTGATCATGTGCAGAATTCTTCACATGATCAATTAATCCCCAAAAGGGTGTAAACATTGCTATTATTCATTGCTTTATTTTACAGGTACCACTCAAATTATTTACATAACCTTTCATAACCCATCCCCAATCATATACATAATTCTTTAATTTTATTCATTTACCTAGCGCTCTTTTTTTTACATATTAATTATCCCAATTTATAAGAGCTGCTTATGTGTAGCGCAGGACCATCATGCTTGTTCCATTAACTTCTGTAAACCAAATTAACTTGTGATCTATGGAGGTGCGTGCGCTGTAACAAATGGTGATATAATCTTTACAGCCTCCTGGTAACGGCCTGTCACTCCCCTCACTGGCCTTATATGCACTATGTTACAATGTAGCAATAAAGTAATCATGTCTGCATACATAGGGGGCCCATTTATTAAGGATCTTATATACAATGCAATCTGGGTGGAATATAACCGCCCAGGATCGCATTGTTATATACGATTCTATTGCGTGGATGTATCACCCTGCACAAGGGGGTCTGCGCATGCGCGGTCAGCACTGACTCAATTCCAGACCCTGCTGAGAGCACTGCCCTGGTGGCAGTGCAGTATGTAGCCCATAGGGCACCATTTCACAATTGCGGTAGCCCAGGGACCCGAAACGACGGTGTGGGTGTTATGTATAAGCAGCGCTACTACTGTTGCCAACTCTCAGCATTATATAAGCAGCGCTACTACTGTGGGCATATGCGTAACCATATACGTGTAGCGTAATGTGTGTCATAATGTCATAAAGGTATTACGGTGTGTGGCATAATGTGTAATGGGCATTACGGTGTGCTGCATACTTTGTAAGGGGCATCATGATATGTGGCATAATGTGTCATGAGCCCCGTACACACGGGGGAGATATATTGCTCAGCCATATATTGCTAGCAATATATGGCTGAGCCATATATTGCTCAGTTTCTCCTTTTCATCAGCAAGCTCCTGAGACCAGCGATTAGAATGGGGCTGAAAACGGGAGCACAATTTATCGCCGGGGCACACTTCCATCACTGGCAATATTTCAGGTAGAGTCTCCCGTATCCGGAGATCTCTTATCCGAAATAAATCAAAAACCGTGTTTTTTGAATATTTTGGATTCACCCCGCCCCTTTTTTCATACTTACCAAGTCCCCGATGTCCAGGGCGGCATTCAGGATCTTCTTCTGCATCTTCAGAGGTCCCAGGAGTGCATTGCGTGGCTGCAAACTCAAATCACACCACTCCCTGCCCCAGTGGAGCTTACAATCTATATTCCCTACTACATGTACACGTACACACATTCATTTGTGGGTTAATTTTGTTGTGACCCAATTAACCTACCAGTATATTTTTGGATTGTGGGAGGAAACCAGAGCACCCGAGGTAAACCCACGCAAGCACGGGGAGAATCTACAAACTCTTCACAGTTAGGGCCATGGTGGGAATCAAATCCATGACCTCATTGCTGTGAGGCAGTAATGCTAACCATTACACAGTCTGTACTGCCCAAACATCTGCTTTCAAAGTGTATATGTGGGTGGAAATATTACTTTGTTGTTGTCTGTTTTCAGGAGGTTAAATACTGAAGGTTCTGGAAAATAAAATGTGTTATGTAGAAAACAAAAACATGTATTAAAGTATTTAGAGTAAGTCATAGTTTGGAAGAAACCAACATTAAAATATGTAGCCTGAGCGAAATCCAATTGCAATATGCAATTATTAACCCAGGATCCTGGCATGATAAACAAATAGTTCACGTCTGCCTGTAAATCTGACAAAACTGTGTATTATAAATCAGATGCACTATATGTAGTGGTTTTTTGTTATTTGGCAATGTTATGTCCTTACGCATATACAGTAACTGTAGTAAGTTTGCAAATTACAGTACAATATTTATTATTTATTTATTTATTAGCAGTTTCTTATATAGCGCACACAGATTCCGCAGCGCTTTACAGAGAATATTTGACCATTCACATCAGTCCCTGCCCCAGTGGAGCTTACAATCTATATTCCCTACCACATGTACACGCACACACAGACATTCTAGGGTTAATTTTGTTGGGAGCCAAATTAGCCTAGCAGTATATTTTTGGATTGTGGGAGGAAACCGGAGTACCCGGAGGAAACCCACGCAAGTACGGGGAGAATATACAAACTCCGCACAGTTAGGGCCATGGTGGGTATTGAACCCATGACCTCAGTGCTGTGAGGCAGTAATGCTAACCATTACACCATCCGTACTGCCCCACAATATGTAGAGACTTCAGAAATCTCTGTCTGATCTAATGTTCCTGCCTCGGAAGCAGAGGGATAATAATGTTGCAATGAATTGGAATAAAATCTTGATGCTTATGTAACGTACTGATTTTTTTTTAATTTACTTTTATAATCATATCTTGAAAAAGCAGAGATAAATGCCACATACATAACATCTGCCTGCATTGTGGCTTTCTTTGATGTCATGTCTGATCTGTTTATATCGCTTGCCTCCAGCGTGGTGGCTCTGTGTGAAAGGTTATTTTCAATAATATCTGCATAAATGCATAGACTGCAGACTGTTTTCCTTCTCTGCATGTTAAATTGTGGTTTCATGTTTTAGTGACAATTAAACTTTTATTTAGATGTACAACTGTGCCCATTGCATTACTGATGCCAACATATTATTTTTCCGAAATAGGTCGATTTGGTAAATATTGGCAGCTCAGATATAGTTGATGGGAATCACAAGCTGACCCTCGGTTTGATCTGGAGCATTATCCTCCATTGGCAGGTAAGCTTTCATTGAATCCCTTATCCCTTAAAAATTAAACCTATTAATATACTTAAACTGTGTTTTTTATATTTTTTTAAACAACACAGTAGAATGTCAAAACCTATGTGTAACCTGTGCCAACCAGGGATGGTGCTAACGTTTGGTCATACCCTTGTATATGCGCACTCAAATACAGATGTAGCTGCACTTATTGTTGCCGGTTTGCCACTTTTCCTCCCGTTTGTCATGTCAAATTCAAATCCATGGCACAGAAATGCCACGCTGCAATATCGCCACTCAATGCATTTTATGGGATAGTGCCAGTCCCTATGGGGGTTGCACAGCTACATCTATACATCATGACCACTTGCCCCACACCTGTGCAAGTGGGAGATGAGAGAAGCTCCTTTGGCACCTCAATCAAAGAGTGCAATATTTGGCTGTGACATTAAAGCCAAGCACCAGACTTCATACTTAGCACTGCCATGGAGAAGCAGTGCTCTTACATCTAAGAAGCATGAGCTCTGTGTTGGGGCACCATGGGGGCATTAAAAAGCAGTGATGTAAAACATTTTTTATGCATTTCTTAACCATTGTGCCCTTTCAGATGCCTAAGTTTACCTAATTAATTCTAAATATAGGCCTGATTTGTATACTGTAGTAACATAGGCCCTTATTCTGGTTGGTGCGGATATATCCGCGTGCGTTCGGGACGCCGATGTTTTGTGTCTGCGCATGTGCAGAGGCGTCTCTGCGCATGTGCGAGCGGGGCGTACGGCCAAATCCCGCATGATATGTGAACACTCCGAACAGGGGGTGGAGAGGGGCGTGAAGGGCTGTTTTTGCTCATTACCATATGCATACGCCCCGCGTTTCATGGGCGTTCCCATGCAAACGCTGGGCGTACGTATGGTAATGCGGCCGTGACGCACGTGTAGGGGGCGACATATGACATCGCCGGATGTCAGCTGCCCGCTCAGATCCCTGCTTTTGCACGGAAAAATGTCCGTGTGGTCTGAGGTTGCGGGAGCTGGTGGAGCACTCGGTCCTGCATTCGATGGTCTGCGACCATCGAATGATGGGGGAGGTTCCCTAAGATGGAGGAGGCGTATTCCGTGTAAAATACACGTGCGGTCCGTTCGGTCAGCTTCTTACCGCATACGGACGGAGTTGGCGATCCGTATGGAAGGCGGGATTTCGCACGCACGGTCCTGGCCGCATAATCGGATCCGGCCGCACCGACCAGAATAAGGCCCATAGTAACATAGTAATTAAGGGTGAAAGTCAGTCCATTGAGTTGAACCTATTTGACTTAAAACTACTGACTTATGTAAGTCATATCTACAGTAAATTATTCCTTTAGTGACCAAAACTGTATCCAGTTTTGATTTAAATTCATTAACCGTAGTTGCTGTAATCACCGCCACCGGCAATGAGTTCCAGAATTGTACTGCTGTAATGGGGAAGAATGGTCTTCTTAATTCAGTATGGAATTTATTTTCCTCGAGCCTCAGTACATGCCTACATGTCATAAGTATAGACCTGTTAGTGAACAAATAATCTCCCAGTTCCATATGATTCCCAATCCTGTATTTGAACATACTAATCAGATCACCTCTCAACCTCCGTTTCTCCAGTGAAAACATATTCAGCCTGGTTAACCTATCTTTGTATTCTAGTGATTCAAGAACTTTTACTAGTTAGTCGCCCTTCTCTGTACCTGTTCCAATTCATTTATGTCCTTTTTAAGGTGTGGTGCTCAGAACTGAACACAGTATTCCAAGTGTGGTCTCGCTATTGCCATGTAAAGAGGCACTATCACATTGGCATCCCTTGAATTCATTCCCCTTTAATGCATGCCAGTGTCCTGTTTGCTTTTGCTGCTGCATTTGAGCAGTGTGCACTATTACCCAATTTATCATCTATGATGACCCCCAAGTCCTTCTCTACAGCAGAATTCCCTATAATAACTCAATTTAGCCTATAAGTACTGTAGCTTGTTCATTTTTGTTCCCATAATGAATTACTTTACTTTACAATGTTGAACTGCATTTCTACCTTTCTGTCCACCTTTCCAGTTTAATTAAGTCACATTGTAGTGTATCCACTTCCTCTCCTGATTTAATTACCTTACTCAATTTTGTGTCATCCGCAAATATTAAAATTTTACTCACTATGTCATTGCCTATATCATTAACGTATATATTAAACAATCCCAATATTGAACCTTTGGGACTCCACTTTGGACCTTACCCCAGCTGGAATGTATGCAATCTACCACCACTCTCTGTCCCCAGTTGTGCAACCAGTTTTTAATCCAATTACAATTTTTATCTCCTAACCCTGTTAAATTGTATTAATAATAACCTTTTATGAGGCACCGTGTCAAGAGCTTTAGCGAAATCAAGAAGTATCACAGATTTCCCTAAGTCCACCCCCCTACTGACTTCCTCATAGAAGCTATTTAAATTGGTCTGACATGATCCATTTTTGACAAACCCATGCTGAGCCTTACTTATCACCTTCTCTTGTACTAAGAAATTTTGGATACAATCTCTTATTATTCCTTCTAATATTTTCCCTACAATGGATGCAAGACTGTATGGTCTATAATTTTCAGGGTTAGTTTTACTACCTTTCTTCCATATTGGTTCTACGTTAGCTATGTGCCAGTCCCTTGGTATCATCCTCAAGTTTATTGATTCCTCGAATATTAGATATAATGGTAGTGCTATGAGAGAAATTGTTTTTTTGGTTCCAGGGTGTACAGTGTATCATCTGGGCCATTAGATTAGTTACTATTTAGGTTCTGTAATCTATATTTTGACTATTTCCTCACTCAAACATACAGTTTGGGAGCAATGAAGAGCCAAGCATTCAATCTGTGGGAGTACCTCTGAATATTCTTCCATTGTAAATAATGAAGCAAAAAATTAATAATTCTGCTTTCTCTTTTCCTTCTATTACCAGGGTACTCTGCTTATGTTTTAGTGGGTCAATATTTTCCTTCCTTGATTGATCCTGATTGTAATTTTACATTTATTTTTACAGGTACTTGTGTAGTTTCATGGGGGCAGGCTATGCTATGTTTTCAACATAGGCTAAGCTACATTGTCAGTGTAGCCCAATGGCTGCCTAGCGTAGTCAGCGTAGTGTCTCCACGGCAGCCCTTCTTAGTCAGTGTAGTGTCCCCGTCAGGCAGCTAGTCACCGTACTGTCCCCGGGAGCTGCAGCTCTGTCTCCGGCATCCCTGGCAAGCCTAGTGCATGCCTCTCACACAGTGACGGTAACTGCCAGATCCCCTGCGCTGGCGGATGCCGGCAGAGTGGGGATCATGTGGGCGCCAGCGGAGAGGTGCTCCATCTGTCTGAGATGCACAAGCGTTTCAGATGCTTGTGCATCTTAGTAATTCTTGCAGCAGGGTACGGCAACCCTGCCTGTGTCCACTTCAGGGAGATGGACAGGGTTAGGGGTTCAGTAGCACGTGTGTCTCCTGCACAAAGGGGGGGGGGAGTGCGGTGTGCAAGTGCATCTCATGTACAATAAAGGACACAATTAACAGTGCTCCATGTTACACACCTCCATTTCAAAGTCCCACTTTCCACAGCAGCCCGAAGCGTGGTGAGGGGATGCAGTATGCATCCTCCTGACCTGTTCATACCCCCACTATCCACATCAGCATGGAGTTGATTTTATAAAGTGTGGCGAGTGCAGTGACGTTTATTCTGCGTCCCCTTGTGGGGCTCGCTGCGCTCGCCACACTTCGGGCTCGATGGCTCACTGTGTTTGCCACACTTTACAAACTCAACTCCATACCGGCATGGATACTGTGGGTATGAACAAGTCAGGAGGATGTGTACCATGTCCCCTCGCTACACTCACCACACTTCAGGCTGGCGTGGATAGTGAGGGTGTTTCAGGAACACATTTACACCTGTCATGTCAGGCAGGTAAAAATGGTCAATGGTTCCCACACAATGTAATAAGCGCCTACTGACTACACTAACTGTGTAACGCTGACTGACAATGCTAACTATGTAAGCTCTGGGTAGCTGCGAACGGGCGGGAACACAACGCTGATACTGAAAGGGACGCCTGACTGACTACGCTAACTATGTAAGCTCTGACTAGCTGTGAACGCGCGGGAACACAACGCTGATACTGAGAGGGACGTCTGACTGACTATGCTGACTTCACAAGCTCCGGCTAGCTGTGAACGGGTGGGAACACTAAGCTGATACTGACAGGGACGCTGACTACGTTGGCCGTGGGAACACTACACTGATTCTGACAGGGATGCTACGCTGACTACGTAACTGCCACTGTGAAACTATACAAGTACCTTATTTCTTCTCTATATGTGGCAAATGATTTGGGTGTCCCATCTTGTTTAAACGCTTTGAATGCCCTCCTTTTTTTAGCCATTTCAATATAGACTTTGCTGTTAAGCCGCATCAGTTTCCTTTCGACATTTGTTATTTTACCCTAGGAAAAAATGTATTAGTACACTCCTGCAGTATTTTTTTTATTAATCCATATCTCTAGTAGTATCCATATCTTAAAAAAATTCCTTCCATTTTATATCCTTTAAGGACTCCTCAGACTTACCAATTTTGCTTTTCTGAAAGTTAAGGACCTAGTTGCTCCAATTTAAATCAAATGCGATCATATTGTGATCACTGTTCCCCAATGTCTCCCTTATGGCAATGTTAGAAAGAGTGTTCCCATTGTCCCAATATTATCAAGAGATCCAGGATATTATTATTTCTGGTTGGATTTTCAATACATTGATACAAGTAGTGGTCATTCAGGGCATCCAATAAACCATTTCCCTTAGCAGTACTACTTGACCTATCTTTCCAATTTATTTCTGTGTAGTTAATAATAATGTACCCTAAGCTGGCTTGTTTTCCCACCTGTAGCAAGACGGCTTTTTCCTCCTTCATATTTATGTTGGGTGGTTTATAACATGTTCCTACTATATGTTTTTTAGCCCATTTAATATTACCTGTGATTTCTACCCATACTGATTCTAATTACTCCATTGTGCTCTCGTATATGTCTTCCCTTATGTATGGTGTTATGGATGGTTTAACATATAAACATACTGTACCCCCCTCCCTTTCTACCAAATATTTTTTTTCTAAACAGACTTTAACCTTCTACGTTAGCCTTCCAGCCATCTGATACATCCCATCAAGTTTCAGTAATACCTATGACAGTGATTTTCAACCTTTTTACCTTTGCGGCACACTAAATAAGACTTTAAAATTGCCAAGGCACACCATAAGATCCCCACAGGGCAAAACACATTGGCCACCACAGGAAAAAAACAAACCTATCGGCCCCCACATTAAAAACAATCACAATGGTCACCACAGGTAACAAAAATAAAATACATTGGCCCTTTACATGAAAAGAAGAGACCAGTAAATAACATTTCAACTGATGGTGACTGTAAACTGGTTTGGGCATCTCTAGATCTGGGGGCACACTTGAGAACAGCTCAAGGCACACTAGTGTGCCACGGCACACTGGTTAAAAAACACTGACCTATGAGATCAAGATCTTCCTCCAAAATTAGGGTTTCTAGTTCCCCCATTTTACCAGGTTAACTCCTAGCATTCAGATAAAGGCATTTCAGATCTCGATTTTCCTTCATCCTTGTTGTGTTACCTGTTACAGTTACAAAAGGTTCCTGAAATGATAAATTAGTATCATGGATAATACTTGTATTTGGCTTTGTGACTCATGCCAGTGCAGCACCATATCTAAATCATAAATACTAAGGGCAGGATATACTAAGCAATTGTGGTGCATCCAGCGACACATCGCATTGATACTAACTACATATGTACTAACATATGCGATTAGTATCACAAAGGACAGCTCTTGCGAAAAGAGCTACTTTTTGTGAAACCATTGTTGCCAGGTGAGAGGGTGCCCTTGGTCCTTCTCACCTCCTATGCCTGGGATCCTCCTGCTGCAGAAGGCTGCAGGGACTCCCAGGCTTCTCGTCCTCCTCCCTGCACCTAGAAGGAGGAGGTCAATGGGTCCGGGTAACACAGCAGGAGGCTGCCCGGACAGCAGGTGAGGAGGGACAGCGTGTGCCACGGGGTTGCTAAAAGAAGCCCATAGGCTTCTATAGGGTAACAACAGAAAAAGCTGTTGTTACCCTATATGGTTGAAACGCGATGGTCCTGCATTGATGCATATGAAAATGCAGTAAAAACCCAGAAAACAAGGTTTTTACCATTTATTCTATTTGATACATCCTGCCTAACCAAGATAATCAGTCATACGAACTAATAGCATTATTTAAAACTTACTTATAGCAGTTTACAATGGGCATTGATTAGAAAACTTACATTAATCTATAAATTTACTGGTAACAAATTATTATTGAGTAGAGTCCTAGTCCACCATACTTAAGATGATTAGGAGGAAAAGTAAATAAAAATTCAAAGTATGAAAAAAAATATTTTTTTGTTATATACTATTAAGGACAGGAATCCTTTAAATCAGAGGATGCATTTTTTTTTTTTTTTTTTTTAAATCCCACTACAGCAAGTTATTGAGTATAAATTATGCCCCTTTTACACCACCGCAAAACCCCAGGTCTTCGGCGGGTCAGACTCGGGTCAGCGGCGGTGTAAATGGGACACGCCGTGTCCCTTTATACAGGACTTCTATCCAGGTCCTGACATGGGTAGAACACGGCTAGGACCTGGGTAGATGGCGGTGTAAATGGCATCTGACCCGTCTCCCCTTTACATCAATGGGGGACGTGCAACCTGCAGACCGCAATGTCCGCAGGTTGGACAGGGGGCACAGACTGCTGTCTGCTAAACTCTGCAGATAGCAGCGGCGGCGGTGAATGGATGCCTGTGTGCAGCATCCATTTACCTCCCGGACAACGGCTGGGGGGGGGGGTGCATGGGGGCTGGGGGCAGCCCAGTAGCTTACCTTGGTGCTGGGCTACCCCCAGCACGGCGATCTGTGTTTCCGTCGGGGATCACTGCAGTCCCAGTGCTTGGAAATTATGTAATCTCCAAGCGCCGCCTCAGTCTACACTGCGGGTGGACACCGCAGTGTAAACGGTGTAGATGCCGGATCCGACCCGACTTGGATCCTTCTTCCAAATTACGGGTCGGGATCCGGGATTTTTGGTGTAAAAGGGGTATTAATGGAACTCAAGTGTTTAATTACATTATGGAGCAAGGAAAATCTTTTAGTTGTTTCAATGACAGAAAATAATTTCTTGCTGTAGAATAGGATATTTTAATAAGTAAACTTCTGGCTAATAAATGCTGGAAAGAATGAGGCAAAATACAGTAGTCACATTTAGTATGATGCAGCGGTGGATTTAGGGGTCATGGTGCTGCTATCACAACAGTAAGGGTATCTGCCTAATCTTATTATTTTAATTGATTGGTGGTTATAAGCTCTAATTTAATGATTGGTAATTTGATATAATAAAAAGCCATGAACTACAGTATGCCTATTTCCTATTTCTAATGATGCATAATTACTTAAGGAGCAGTCCTACCTATTTACACTACACTTAAGATTTCGTATAGTAAAGTGGAAATATTTTGTCGTTACTGATCATTTTCGGTCTGACAGGGGTCATTACATGTCAGCTCAACCAGGTGTGTGCAACACCAGTCTCAGATTTTTATGAAAGTTTTTTTTTTAGTTAAGAGAGAATGTCAAAACAACTATTTCTG
Organism: Crinia signifera; assembly: GCF_055691185.1. NCBI lineage: Eukaryota > Metazoa > Chordata > Amphibia > Anura > Myobatrachidae > Crinia > Crinia signifera. Next base: position 256,391,004 of record NC_139218.1, read on the forward strand.
CTAAATATATAGACTGTCTAACAATTACAGTAGTTTATCACATATTGATTTTTTTCCATTTATTAAATCATTTACGAATCATAGCTTCTTTATCCAGTTTATTAGAAGTGGCACGGGTGTTTAATAAGGAATGATCATTAAATTTGGACCCCTAAGGTAACCTTTCCTCCTTAATCCAGAATTTTAACCAAATTAGCAAACCAAAGGATGTACTGAATGGTAGCATACACTTTCTGATGACACTTTAATGAAAATTACAGACTGTTACAACATGTTTAAAAGAAGGGAAAAGTTATGGACTCAAGTATGGTCATTTGGTCTACACCCCTTAGGTCAACCTACATTGGGCCAACCGCTGAAGGTCACATGGCTTAGGTCAACACATGAAATAGTTCAACATTCCGAAGGTCAACATGGATGGAAGGTCGACACATTCCTTAGGTCAAGAATGGCTAGATCGACAGTCAAAAGGTCAAAATAGGTTTTCTCACTTTTTTATTTGGCCGACAGGAAGTATTTCATGTCCTACCATCCACTAGGGCGTGGAGGGGGAATAGAGTAGTGTGCCCAGCGCATGGTGAGCATAGCAAGCCATGCATGGGGACGCGGTGCACTGAAACAATGTCTATGTAAACATTAGGGACACAATAAGTTAAAACCCATGTTGACCTTTTGACTTTCAACCTAGCCGTTCTTGACCTAATGCTTGTGTCGACCTTTCATCCATGTCGACCATAGGCATGTCAACCTATTTCAGGTGTTGACCTAAGCCATGTCGACCTTCAGTGGTCGACCCAATGCATGTAGACCCACTGACCCATACCGGTTTAATGGTGTTAAAAAAAACGTGTGTTCTTCTGAATCTAATTTGGTTTGGATTTTTGCATTCAGGAGGAAAAGTTGCCTATGGGGTCCATGGGTTTCATAAGGGATTTCTCAATAAACACCCCTGATACTTCTACTAAACTGAATAAAGAAGCCATAATTAGTAAATAATTGAATAAATTAAAAAATCAATATTTCATTAACGAATCGTCTGACGGTTAATATGTTTGTCATAAATAGTTTTTTTAACATCATCTCTTAACTTAAAACATTTCGGGAAATGTGAGACAGGTGGTGGACATTTCTATTACTTTTGGGTCATATGAAAAAAAACAAGAACATGCGTCACATGCCTAATGGAAGATTCTTCACTGGAGTTATAGCTTATTTTTTTTTTTTATAATATAGAATTTAGACTTGCTCTGCAATAACTGTAGAAGTGGCTATTTATTCCCATATTATGCTTTTCATTCAGCATGAATCAGTAGAAGGGCACGTATGTATGTGTAAATGTTCTATCCACGGATGACAGCTTAAGACTTGCTTTCTTATACAAACTTCCCTTATATTGTATTACAGTGAATCCTAGTTATCTGGCTGATGCACAAAATAATTTAGCTCAGGAGCACGCCACTTATTTATTAACTAGTGCTGTGGTGTAAGATAAACCATTTATCTCGCTTTACAGTGTGAAACATTTGATGATTCTATATCTCATTCAGGTGAAGGATGTAATGAAAGGCATTATGGCTGACTTGCAGCAGACAAATACTGAAAAGATCTTGCTAAGCTGGGTCCGCCAATCAACTTGCAATTATCCACAGGTCAACGTTATCAATTTCACCAGCAGTTGGTCTGATGGATTAGCTTTTAATGCACTCATCCACAGTCACAGGTAAGGAAAAATATCTAAAGCTTTAACCAATTTAACATTCACCTTTGTCATGATATTGCCTTTATTGATTATTTTGGATGGTAGAGACTATGTTCAGGTTAAAAAAGTTGAAATAGATGTTCAGAACATATTTGAATGTAGTGTCCAATCTAGCACCCTGCATCTTTTCAAATCCATGCAGTTCCTTTTTTCTGCCTGGGGTGTTTTCTGCTTTTAGATACACTGGTCGTATTGAAATATACACCAGACTGTGCTGAAAACACCACAGCAGACAGCGATATCACCAGGCAGGAAAAGGGAACTGCATGGATTTTGAAAGGTGCAGGGTGCTAGATTGACCATTATGCATGTATTCTTTCAGAAATAAATGATACAATTACATAAAGTAAATGTAGACCGATGTTGCATAGACACACACCTAGTCTTATACTTGGAGTCTCAAACTTGGCTCCCTTTTCATTTATTTTTTTTCTCTTCCTTAAATTGTAGAAAATATATTAATTTTTTTTTAAATATAATTTATCTATATATTTCTGGCTTTATAATTGTTTTGTAATACTCAGATTTTCATTTCATGTGTTTTAGTACATTTATAGCAATAATTTAGCATATTTATTGAGACTTGTTTAAGAAAATGATTATGTAATTGAGCACTTTGATGACTTTAATACATTAGGTACAATGATCCAAATGAGTGTTTTAAATGTTGTATTCATGTCTGATTAGTGTTATTTGTTAACTTTATATTTTTAACTCAATATTTATGTCTGTGCTCTTTTTAGTGTATGCAGGTATAACTATGTGCAAAGTAAATTCATGGTATTTTCTCATTAGTATGGGTAAATTTTCACAGTATGTAAAGAATGATTTTAAAGTTCTGCAGTAAGCTACGAGCACAAAGTTTATATTGAAAAGGTCAAACTTTTAAGAGTAGATCCTTATGTAGCCAAAATACTGACCTTTTACAAGTTGATGTTTTTGGCCTGCTGGGCATTGCTGATGTATTTTTTTCTGTTCCATTTTTTTGTTATGAACAATTTACAGTACATACGTTCATTTTGGTGTTTAAATTGTGTCTAAATATTTTACCAATGATTCCTTTGTATGGGGGAGACTTATCAATCCATGGAGAGATCAAGTAAAAAGTGATATAGGGCCTTATTCTAGTTCACTCTGACAAAATCCTTCTTAGATGGACAAAACCATGTGCACTGCAGGGGGCAGACGTAAAATGTGCAGAAAGAATTAGATTTGGGTGAGTTATTTTGTTTCTGTGGGTAAATACTGGCAGCTTTTTTTTACACTGCAATATAGATCTCACTTTGAAGTAAAACCCCACCCAAATCTAATTCTCTCTGCACAAGTTACATCTGCCCCACCTGCAGTGCACATGGTTTTGTCCATCAAAGAAGGATTTTGGCAGAAAGTGTGAACTAGAATAAGTCTGAGTAGGTTAGTTGATGTTTCAAGTTTTGGCTGCGTTCAGGAGCAGAGGTTGCACTTTGCAACAACATATTTGGTGGTCTCTAAAGTGATTAAAGACTCCATCCTGAAACATTGGCACATTTTGCGAACAGATCCTGTAATGGGGAGTGTGTGCCAAAGTCCTTCACTGTTCTGTTTTAAACGCAGCCAAAACTTGAAACAGCAACTAACCTACTCGGACATCAGTCCTAAAGTAGACAAGACAAAAAACTGGCTTTCTAGGGCTGCTGGCTCACATAAATGCTCCGGCTGTGTGAACTGTCAACATATTATCCACACAGACTCCTTTACACACCCAGATACAGGCAAGAGATACATGCTAAAACATTCTATGGACTGTGAGACAAAGTTTGTTGTCTATATTATCAGGTGCCCATGCAACAAATTGTACGTGGGCAAGACCATGCGCATGTTAAAAGAGAGGATTGGCGCCCACAGGTCCTCTATAAATAAGGCATACTTGAAGATTGAGGCCAGTACGCCCCCAGTGGCGAGACATTTTGTCAATAATGGACATTCTATTAAGGATTTTGCCTTTATGCCATTGGAGCATGTACCCCCCCCCCCCCCCCCCGAGGAGAGGGGGAGATAGGCATGGACTGCTCATGAAAAAAGAATGCTATTGGATACATGAGCTAAACTGCATGCGCCCGTTAGGTTTAAATGAAGAGTTCTCATTTTCACCGTTTATTAGGTGAATTAGTTATCTGTATATTTATCCATGATGTGCACCGCTCTAGATGCCTCTGTGATTATGTCAGTGCGATGGCTGTATTTTTATGGCGATTGTGGTGACATATAGTATAAATCTGTATTTTGATTGATTATTCTCATTTTTTTTGCATGGATGTTCTCTTAAAGCATATGAACTGTTATCTCTTGAATGTTGTTTATTTTATGCACTGTTTGATCCGGTTATTTTCTGTGTTGTAATGCACGTTATATTTGTATCATGTTACCATGGTAACAACCTGTGTGCTCTCGGATGTTTCTGGGGACATAGGAACCCTAGCTAGGTCCCCCGTCGGCGTGCCCAGCATATTGGTTCCACAACGCCATTGATACTTCCGGTATCGGACGGCGCTGTGATCTGAATGCCTGGTAGCAATGACAGGCTGGATCTACAGGGCGGCGTGTCCTCCGGCAATTAGGATTGCACACAGGTGAGTAAGGCATGTACAATGTATATATTTGTGCTCTAGCCAGCATAGCTCTGATGACCCCTCTTGAGAAAGGTGCTGTTTAGCACCGAAACGGCCGTCGAGGAGACCCGTAATGTATCTTGCATGTATCTGCCTGTTGGGTGTCTAATATTCTTTCTGCAATGCTCTGATGCGAGCTTGGGCTGAATAAATATGCCATTTTAAAGCATTATTCTGGATTCTATTTGACTGGTGCGGGTGTTTCCAGGAGTCCTGCTGGATTACAATAGGAAAATCTACCTATATATATATATATAGTCTGTGGTGTCTTATTTTTTCGGAGTGCCGCCGCCGGGAGAATATACAAGCAGCATATCAAACTGCTACACGGAAGGCACCCGGCTGTTTATCTGCTTACCCGACTTTAAACCTGTTGCTATCTGAGTGCCGCCACGAGGACTGTATATATATATATATATATATATATATATATATATATATATATATATATATATATATATATATACAGGTTGAGTATCCCGTATCCAAATATCCCTTATCCAAATTATTCCGAAAACCATATATTCCAGAAAGTGAAAAAAAAAATTTTTTTGTTAAAAACTTACTGGGGACGTTTGTAACAGCATCACTGGGTACATGATATGTAACTGGCACTATATATGTACAAGAACATGATTGCTTGGCATTCAAATTCAATATCTGAGACAGTACACAAACTTTTTTCATGTTCTTGAAACCTTGTTTTTTGAACAAATAAAATATATTTGTGTGCATTTCATGTGTTTGATGTGTTTATACAACATAAATGCAAGATACTTCAAAATACATCATTGAAATATTAAAATATTCTGAAATACGGAATAATCCGTTATCCAAAATTCTCCTGGTCCCGAGCATTTTGGATACGGGATACTCAACCTGTGTATATATATATATATATATATATATATATATATATATATATATATATATATATATATATGTCCAACGTGGGTGCGGCACTCGTAGCATCAATAATGAACTCTTACAACATCAGAGTGATCAACGTTTCAATTTTATAAAAAATTGTCATCAGGATAACAGTAAAAAAAAACATACCTGTTTAAATAGCAAACACAGCAATACAAAGTGAGTCAGGCAGAGGCAGGTAAAACACACCCACTTCCGCTGAATAAGTGTGACGTCATCAGTTACAGACGTCGCATTCAAATTACTTCAATATCACCATGGTGATCAGTATACATAATTGCATTACATGAGTATAGTACAATAAAGTGTGTGCTTTACAATAAATATGTGGCATAATAAAGAAAAAATAAGGAACAGATAATGTGATAGTGTAAAAATAGTACAGCGGTGTCACAAACAACAAGACACAAAGATATTCAATTATAATGGCATACAAGCGGCATCGATCATGTAGGAATTTGTATGATAAATAGCAACGTTACATGTATCAACATACAAAGTGTAGTAGTAATAAAATGACAGAGTGTGGCATGACAGATATTATGTTGTAATTTTAATGGAAGATGGAGTAGGAAACTTGTTCATTGAGACCGCGGGGAGCGATAACATCTAAACGATGTATCCATCTTGCTTTGCATTGAAGCAATTTTAAACCCCGGTTGCCATCTCTGAAGAGGGTTTAAAATTGCTTCAATGCAAGATATATACATCGTTTAGATGTTATCGCTAAGTATTGTGTTACATGATATATGTGTTACAGTTATAAATCAGTTCTGGCTTGCTTTCTTCTGGTGACTTGCTCATGCTACAGTGTTATAGACACAAAGTTTGCATTGGATACTATATTCTATTTCCATATATTGGGGGCGATTCAGACCTGATCGCTTAAGTCTGATTTCGCTACCTCGGCTGATGTTTTGGGTTTGCGCATGCACGAACATGCGCATGTGCAAACCCCCAGAGCAACTTCTGCGTGTTTCACACTCACCAGGGTGTTCGCTCAATAGTGGGTGGGAAGGGGGCAGACACAGGGGGATGCAGGGGACCGCCCAGTGTTTTATGGGTGTGCCCATAGAAATGCTGGGTGTATCCCTTTGAACGCAGGCGTGTCCATGCTTGACATCACATGATGTCAGCATCCACCCCCATTTTGGCCACCTCGTCCAGGATAAAAGTAAGTATAGACATACTTTTACCCTTGAAGGGAGGGTACATTTTTCCTCCGTATGTCTGCATGCAAGTGGACGTGTAAGCATACATATCCAATCACATGCTAGCGCAGGGATTCACTCATCAGTGGGGAGGGTGTGTGCATTTGGTGGGGCAGCGGGCAGTGTTTACCTGCTCGTTAGGCAGCGAATATATGGTCTGTCTATAGCTGGTCTGAATCAGGCCCATTATTCCTGAGCTACAACTGCTGAGTTACATTCCATAAACATCACATATTTTCTAATTCGAATCTGCAGTTCTGATTCCAAATGACAAATAGGGGTATTTTAAAGGATTCAACAGATGTTTCTCAAGAAGGTGACCTTTATTGCCCTCTATATTCTATATATTTGGCTGACATTAAAAGATGTCCTCCTAACTCTCTCTGTAGCTGTTCCTAATTTCCTGATGTTGCTTTTCCCTAGATTATAGAAACTATACACTGTAGATACAAAACACATTAACCTTGAATGTGGTATTTTGGTCAGATAAATATTTTCTCACCTAACCTTCAGACTACTGCTAAATTTTTTCTCACCAATTCAATCTACTGTATGCAAATGAAATGAACTCACAGAATTACGTGGTTAGTTTTTTTTGTCATAAATTGCAGTGAATTGTTTCTTGGAGAACATGACAGATATTTTGGAAGGGATACTGAAACCAAAGCATTTTTACGATTATTTCTGCAGCAGCTTAAATAAATGTGAAAATTACTTTGCACGGGGTCTGATTCAGACACTACAACTGCCAGCACTACACTCATGCCTTATGTGCTTTACCTGCTGGGGTATTCACTGGGTACCCGGTGACATACTTCTGGTCATGTGCTGGTGCACTTCCAGCTGCGGACTAATTGCAGCAATCCTGCCCTTTACCTAAGGGTATATACATTCACCCATTAGGTGTCAAAACATGTTGGTCTAAGCGCTGTGCAGCTCGATGGCTATGTGTTCCCTGTGTGATAACTGTACTGTCTCTGCTTGTATTGTTGCCTGCCTGGCTGTTGTGGTGACCAGTGGTGCCGCTGATTGCTGCCTAGGCACGGTGCAGCTCAGGGAATATATGTTCCCTGCATCTATAACCTCCAGGTTATATCAAGTGCATACCTGTATGTGTTATGTATATCTGTACTGTCACTGTTTAACTGTACCTAACTGGCTGTTGCACAGCAATCCAAATCCAATTCCTAGCATACACAGTTATACCTGGCCAATAAAGCTGATTATGATTCTGACACAGGCTACAGAGACAGAAGGTTGGGAGGACACAGGCTACATAAATACAGAATGAGAGTGAGACACAATCTACAGACAGACAGAAGGGGGGTTCAGGCTACAGAGAGACTGATGGGAGGGAGACACAGGCTACAGAAAAACAGCGGGGGAAGATGCAGGCTACAGAGAGACAGAATTGGGGGAGACACAGACTGCAGATAATAGAGAAGGAGGAAGACACAGTCTACAGAGATACAGAAACAGAAGAGATGCAGGCTACTGAAAGGCAGAAGGTGAGACATAGGCTACAGAGAGAGATAAAGTGGGGAGACACAGGCTGCAGAGACAGAAATAGGGAAAGACAACAGGGGTGAAGGGCTACATCATAGAATCTTAGCTGTTCATGAGTCTGCTAGTGCTCTTGTCTCTACCAGTGCTGGCTATGCTGGAAATGCAGTATTGCCATACCTGAGATCTCCACACTGCATCCTCTGCTCACACCAGTGTCTCTCCAAATATGCGGCTGCACAATGGGTTGACTTCATTCTGTCCACCAAGCAGAGTTCTGGGAAATCGGCCCTGCCTGTTACCCTGCACCAGCCACTCTCTGTTTCCTCTCCTTCCTCTGGAGTTTAGCTATGTGGCTTCTACAGTGCTGCTCCAAGTGATAAGCTCCAGGAAGTGCAGGAGCAGCTGGTTCCCATTTGCAGAACCACAGTTTTTGTTAGACCTGTTTTTGTTAGATTGGCCCTATTGAGAAGTTCCACCACAAAATGTATCCGAACTGTAGTAATTACAGACAAATCACTGTTCAACAGTTTAATAGAGTTTAAAAAACAAAATAAAAACACTATTTTATCTGTATGGAGTCAGTTATTCAGTTCGATATAACAAGGAAAACAACCAACGCGTTTCGTCAAAGCGACTTCCTCAGGGGTAACTTTCCGTAGGCAATTGGACAGTGAACATAAATATTCACTCCAGGTATGGATCTTTCTAACAAGATGTAAAAGGTGTATAAATGGATCCCTTGAAGTTCCTAATATTAATGCACAACCGCATCAATTTCCATAAGTGTCCCTTTAAAAACAACAGGTCCTGAGAGGATTTTTTCAAACAAATTCCTCAAAATAGAATCTCAGCAGGCAAATGACAAACCAACTGGATATATATATATATATATATATATATATATATATATATATATATATATATACATATAGTATTTGGACTCCTGAATATTATTTATTATTTATTAACAGTTTCTTATATAGCGCATACATATTCTGCAGCCCTTTGCAGAGAATATTTGAACATCAGTCCCTGCCCCAGTGGAGCTTACAGTCTATATTCCCTAACACATATACACACAGACATTCTAATTTTGTTTTTGGAGCCAAATAGCCTACCTGTATATTTTTGGATTGCAGGAGGAAACCGGAGTACCCAGAGGAAATCCACACAAGTATGGGGAGAATATACAAACTCTGCACAGTTAGAGCCTTACATTACACAGAGACTGTGATGATAGAGTTTTTCTGTGGGAATTTGTGCTCATTCATTCTGTAGTGAATTTATGAGTCCTGGCACTGCTGTTGGACGAGAAGGCCTGGCTTACAATCTCCATTCCAGTTCATGCCAAAGGTGCTCAATGGGACTGTGGTCAGGGCTCTGTGCAGGTCAGTTAATTTCTTCCACACTGAACCCATCAAATCATGGGGGTTATTCAGAGCTAAATGCTGTTGTGTGAATTATTGAACAACTGCACATGCATACATATTGTAGTACTGTATGCACAACACTAAACAGTGTACAAAACTTATTAAAAATCTATTCGCAATCCCCTTCACAATGTATCTGGCAGGAACCTGACATTTATGGGCAGCAACTGACATTTTCTGGCATTGTCAGAAAAAAAGGAGACATGTCCAGGCATTTTTGGGGGAGGGTGTGTGACATCAGCACTGACCTCGATTAGCTTGGCTCTGTTGCAGAGGTGTGGAAGGATCAGAATTACACTCACTTGCACACTCACACAGATTGGAAAAAATATTTGATGGTGAGTGAGCTGCAAATGGATTTGCACTGGCGGAAGATCATTGATCCATTCACAATTCATTTGCAGACTTGAAGAGGGCGGGTTTTCACTCTGTCTGGGAGGTGACTATCATGTTCGCAGGGCTTTGCAAAATTGCCCATCAGTAATCAGGTCTGAATAATTCTCCATGTCTTTATTGTCCTTGCTTTGTGCACTGGGGCACAGTCATGTCAGAATAGAAAAAGGGCCTTCCCCAAACTGTTGCCACAAATTTGGAAGCATATCTGGATTCAAAATGTCTTTGTACCGTGTTTAATTGCCCCTCACTGGTAATAAGGGACATCTCCCAAACCTTGAAAAATAGCCCCATACCCTTATCCCTCTTCCACCAAACTTCACAGTTGGCATAATACAGTCAGGTAGGTACTGTAATATTTTCCCGGTAACCACCAAACTCAGACTGGGACATCTGACTGCCAAAGAGAGTAGTGTGATTCCTCACACCACAGAAAACATTTCCACTGCCTCACAGTCTAGTGTCAGTGTGCTTTGCAACACTCTATCTGATGCTTGGTGATGGACTTGGTGATGTAAGACTTGCATGAAGCTGCACAGCTCTGGGGCTCTGTTCTGCCCTTTGGCCCCTCTACACACATTGGTAGCTTGATGACCCTGTTCTTTGGATCCACCTCAACAACATTTTTTGCCTTAGCCCTCAACACCCAGTTTTTTCGACTAGCCTATCCCTCCTCCTAACCTCTTTTGATCCTCCTATCCTGCCTCCGTTGCCATCCGTTCCTACTTATCCTATTGTTTTTCATTCGTCCACCCACCTCCTTTAAGTTTGTTAACTCTTATGAGTAGGGCCCTCCTTCCTCACGTACTCACCCTACCTCTTTACCTCACCCGTGCTCCTGTCCCGTTCTTCCCTTCCTCTATTTCACAGGTCTTCAACCTGTGGCCCTCCAGATGTTGTGGAACTACATGACCCAGCATGCCCTGAGTTTGTTTGGCATGCTCTTATAGGAAAAAAATGTGGCAATGCATGTTGGAACATGTAGTTTCACAACATCTGGAGGGCCACAGGTTGAAGACCCATGCTCTACATCATCTTCAGTCTCCTCGACAATTTCGACACCTACTTCATAACTAATGCTGATTTTAGTCCTACCAGCTATACCCCTATTTATGCTGTATTTTATCAACACACCCTGTAGGTTACCTTGTCATTTGTTTTTTGTTTGCTATGTACGGCGCTGCGGATACTTTGTGGTGCCTTATAAATAAACTTACCACTACTACTACTTAGTCTCTCATTCAGACCTGTGCCACATTTCCCCTGCTCCTCAGCCTCCACTCCTAGGGGGTGATTCAGACTTGCAAGCACAGGTCTGAATTTGTTTCTTCTTCCAATGGTGGGGCTACTGCAATTGTGCATTGTCAGTAATGCACATGTGCATGCCTTGGCTGCAAGTGAAGTTAGCCATGCAATGATATGTGTTCTCTAATTGGTGGTCCATGGCGGCACTTTTAAACATGGACACCAAAAATGTGCAAAACTTATGTTGATCTTTTCACATGTCCACCTTTTTCATGGTGACATTTTGATTCTTCCCATGCTGACCTTTTGACCTAGCTGACCTATTGCATGTTGACCTTTTGGGGTTGACCTAGTGACTGTCTATCTAGAAACTGTCTATCTAATAGTCCATGCCCCTCTCCCCCCTCTCCCATTATTGCGTGCCTCATATTTTGTCAGCGTCTTAGTGTATGTTTCATGTTTTTCAATCTTTGTTATTTCTATTCTTATTCACTGACATCATATGGGCTCTATTTTGATAAGCTATCTGATTTACCCCCATCATTTAAGTGACATAAAGTTGTAGTCTTGTTTATTCCAGTTATGCCAATAATTTACATGATTCGTTTTTTTGCTCATTCACCATTTTATCATTTTTTGGAGAGTTTGTATTATGAATCCTCTTTATGATGGGTGTATGTTTGGTTTTCACATTTGAGGAGTTGATGTACAGTGCACTGTAATTTTTTATGTGTTGAGAGATCAAACAGATACATTTGGGTAATAAAAACATAAATATTTGGAGACACTTCTAAATGAATACAGCCTAATGGGGGGAGGGGGTATTTAATGTCAGCCACTATTTCCGACAGGGGAAATAGCGGCTGCCGCCTAGTCAATGCTGCCATTTTCAACAGCATTGAAAGCGGATTTCTACAAAACATATCTGACTTTAAAACAAATCGGAGCTGTTTTGTTAGAAACAGGCATCGATTGTCTAATTAGCAGCTGTCTCTTGACTATATACAGTAATTTTTGCCAACACTCCCACTTTTCACCAATCGACATGCGGAACATTGAATTCCGCCTGTGGTGTATCTGTTGAGCAGATCAAAAATGGGCTGGGATTCCAACTGTCGGCATGTTCCACCAGTTGGAATACCGGATTGTATACCGCCCTAAATATTGGAAAAAAAAACCCACAGTACAGGTTATATTCTGGATTTGCTTAAAATAATCTGTGACTCAAATATTGACTACTTTTTACAAATCACCAGGGAAATGTAATGCTGTTTTTGAGTTAAGAAAAATAATAGACATGGGAGCAGACCAGGATGGGCCATGCTGTGGACAGTATGTCTACACTATAAATTGTAGTCTTAAAAAATCTGCTATAAATAAATTATACTATAAAAGAACATTATTAAGTATTGCAGCACAATTTTGAGCTTGCATTCTTATTTTCTTGTCACATTTTACTGACAAGCTTTAGATTTTTTATTATGATTTTATTGTTCAACATGAACTATCCAAGGATATACTCTACATATAAATGACAAAATATTGAAACTTTCCTCGATTGCTTGAGATGTACAGTGACTACAAAAGAATTTCCTTTCTTGTGGCAATCTGAATATTTAGGATTATGAATAATTACAATGGAAAAAATGTATGCATTTGTATTTGCAATGCTAAACGTGTCTTTGAATGTGTTTAAAATAATGCTGATTTTTACAGTGAACAGAGACTAAGCCGACAGTACTGCATATAAAAAACCTTAATGTATTAATACATAATGAGAGATACTGGCATACTGTAATTGCTAAACTAATAAATAAATAAATAAGCAATAAGTATAAAATCAATTGTATCCATAGTGGCATGTTGCAGCTGTGGTATAAGGTCATTAGGTCAATACTTTAAAGATCAATATGCATTGGTTCGATCACTGAAGGTCGACATGGCTTAGGTTGACGCCTGAAATATTTTGACATGCCCAAGGTCAATATGGATGGAAGGTCAACACAAGAATCAGGTCGACAATGGCTAGTTTGACATTCAAAAGGTCATCATGGGTTTTCAATTTTTTTCTTTAGCCGACATGTGCCGACAGTCGGTATTTCATGCCCTACCAACCATTAGGAAATGGAGGAAAATAGAATAGTGCCCGATGCATGGCAAGGAAACGTGGTGCACCAATATTGTTTCCATGTCGACATTCGGCGGAAATTTTTTTGAAAAATCTTTTTGACTGTTGACCTAGCCATTGTCAACCTAATGCTTGTGTCGACCTTACATTCTTTGGTTGGTCAACCCAATGACCCATACTGACAGCTGTATTACCTGAGCCTCATTGGTCTTTTTGAAATTAAAAACAAAAATAAAAAATATTTGGTGAACTAAAGGTGGCCATACAATCGAACAATTTCCGGTCCAAACGCACATATTTTGATGGGTCATGCTATGCATTGTGGGTGTTTTAGTGAACATTGTGAAGTGTTTTGGTATGATTACGATCCAATGCGCGGTCCTGCACGTTGTGCGGTGTATCCTGTGATCTTATCTGCTGCACACATGATCTGAAGATGCTTATTATGATGAGTATGCTGTCAGCTGCAAATCTCAGGATAGATCTATTGTGTGTCTGGGAAGCTGTCGGGCAGTTCAAGGGAAATTATGGCACGATCTGGATCAGATGCTGATCGTCCTGATGTATGGCCTGCTTAACACTTATATTACAGCAAGATAGAAACTAAAATAGTGAATAGGCCTGTACTAGATAAGTTGTTGGTGTAAACTTGATATGAACTGGATTTTGTAATTGCAATTCTTGTCAACTTTTGGAGTTGCAATTCTTGTCAACTTTTTTGCAATTCTTGACAATTTTTTTTTACCAAACAACTCACCCAGTTCCTTTTTCATGACCTTCCCTCACTCATATTATATAACTTCAATATTTCCCCCAATGACCCCCTCCATCTTTTATATTTCTCCCATCCACATTATCTTTTACTGTCTCTCAATTGATCTCCTTGCTCTTCCACATGAACTACTGTATCTTGACTCAACATCTGCGATTTCATCAATCATCTGTGATTTCACCAATCATATCTGTGATTTCACCAATTCCTAATGCTGTCATGTGACTACCATCGTATTTCCTTTTACTGGTCCCTTATCCCTTCACCATCTCTCCTATCAACATAAATAACACTGAATCAATAGACCCTGACACTTTCTTATCCTTAACTGACAGTCTTCTCTCTGTTATGGGAAAACCCTTCTCTTAACCATGCTGCTTTCTTTTATAATAGTTCCCAATATCTACTGTGAATTCTGATTAAAACAATTAACCAATAAGGTCAAACTTTGCGCTCATAGGTGTTGTTTCTAAAAGCTGCTGCTTAAATTGGGGGCAGTCATTTCCCAATATAACATACAAAGGAACAACAAAAATAAAATTTCAGCGGCTTAGTAGTAATCAGCAAGCGAGTGATTGAACAAGAACAATGTAATATAGATTGTTCCCAAAAATCAACAAGTTATACACACTTTTATAAAAGCATATATTTGATCCCCATATTGAACTTCCAAATATATTTGTTATAACTATATATTAACCGGGTCAAGTCCCAAATACAGCATCAAATGCCCCTTTGTGCAAAAATACAATCCATCAATTCTGTGTTTATTACCAGATTAGTCACCACTGAAGGAAAAAGTCTTGCATTTTTTGTCAGTAACTTTCTTAAGCAAAGTCCTTACTTGATACTGTACATGGTGTCTTGGGTCCAGATCGTTAAGTATCCTCATGAGTCACATAATTTCCATATGGGTTCTATGAATCGAGTAAATATGTTATGCAGAGAATCTAATGGTCTGCGGTCCCTACTAAAACATTCCAATCTGCCTGTGGTCTAATGTCTAATCTGGGAGTTCTATAAACTTTAGCAAATAGGGAAAAATCTGAGATGTCATACTGTATGCCAAATTACAATCCTGGTACAAGAGCTTTTATTACTTCAGTAAGAGTAGAATTAGGGGTTCATTTACTAAGGTGGGAGTTCTATTGAAGATGGGATTTTTCCCATAGCAACCAATCAGATTCTATTCCTAATTTGTTTAGCACCTTCTAGAAGATAATAGATATAATCTTATTGGTTGACAGCATAACATCTTCTATAGAACTCCCATCTTAGTAAATTTACCCCTTTAGGGCTGTTTCACATACTCCAGCTGATGCCGGGCGGCGAAACCCTGCATGGCCAAGAAGCCGTGCTGCACACAGTAGTTAATAATGGACATGATTCTGTCCATTTACACGGGATGGCCACGGCCCGCCTGCTCGCTTGCAGCCGGAGGTCACCACTGGAAGGGACGGCTGCCGGGCTGTGGCCATCCCCACCATTATAAACTTCTGTGTGCGGCATGGCTTCTTGGCCATGAAACAGCCCTTAAGGTGCCCATACACGTCCCGATGCGGGCGGTGCAATCTGTGCTTTGAGGTGCACGCTCCAGCAGCACCTCATTGCACAGTACAAAAAGTATGTGCTGCACATACTTTTTGTACTTGCTTTTCATCGCATCGCATCGCATTACATGCACAACGCATGCACAAGGCACGCAATGCAATGCGATGCATGCTATTTAAGCCCAGAACGCCCGCCCGCATCGGAACGTGTATTGGCACCTTTAGAAAGTAATTTTAATGGTGTCCTAGATTTATGTCATATGGTGGTAATGAGTTCTGCTAATTAGAAACAGTGCTGTCTGTGGGTTAAGCTGGGCCAGTTTCACCACATGGAGAGCTTCTCACATCAGTTAATTTGACAGAAATATTGTGTTATCTTGTGTTGTGTTTTAGAGAGAGTTTTATGTTTAAAAAATATTCATCGGAAAAAATTCTGTGTGGAAACCTGTTTGTTAAATGCCACAGCCAAATGCAGGATGAGGCATATATTGTGCAGCACAGTTTAAAAAATAGTTCACCCTCTCTAGGTAATATACTGTACACGTCTTTAAAAAATGTAGACATTGCCGGCATTTCCTGCAGACATTATCAACTATTAGTGTCAGGTAGTCTAGCATTTAGCCAAGATCTATTCTAATGTAGAAAATCTGATATACAATTAACATCTAAAAAAATACTACATATCTTCTGCATATTTTAAGTAAGTCTCTTTACATTATATTTTAGTAAATTCAAAACAACCCATTTATTTTTTAAATGAATACATTCTCATTTTAAGTTTGTTCTTAAGTCCTGAGATACTGTATGTAGTACACTATTTTAAAATGTCCAGTTTTTCTATTGTTTTTATACTGACTACTTTTTACATTTTCACAGATAAGCTAATATTCTGATCAAGGAGTTTTAACCTTTGAATGTACTGTAACACTCACATGCCACCATATGGATGCCTATGTATAATAAATGAGAGATTATGCCACCAATCTATAGATGGCTATGTATAATTCATTAGTGATTATGATTAACTATGTCTCATTATGTATGGAGCCAGTCCAAATATTATTGTGCCCCAGAACACTAGCAGGGGGCCTTGGTTTGGTGGTCCAGAACCAACTCAAATTATGCCTGTTTGTATGACAAAATCAAATGTATAGGCAAAAACAGTGCTTGTGGCTTCCAGACATAATTTAAGATGAAGTTATGTTCTCCATCACATGATTGTAGGGTAAAAATCATTTGATGGTCGGTGACCATCGAATGCTTTCGGCCCCATACGCTATGTTATCCAAATCCATTTGCAAAGTGGCAGGGATGTGCAGACTGCAGCGGGCATTTGCGTGGGCAGCATTAGTCACTTGCTAAGCAGCTAAGCTATGCTTCTTACCGAGTCAACCAGAATCACCCCCTTAGTTCTGTGTGGCATAATATGAAAGATAGGCACTACAGTGATATGTTATGTTGATTTACTTAATTGAGTATAGACATGTGGCTATAAAACTCTAATCCCTATTACCCCTTTTGCACTGCATCGCAGACCTGGGTTATTGCAGGGTTGTTGCTGGGTTGACCTGGGTGTGGTGTGAAAGCACCAAACCTTATATCCTGGGTTGACCAACACAGCAATTTGACCTAGGATATAACAATGGCTAAACCCGGGTTACCCTGTGTATAAATATACACAGGGTGACCCAGGTTAAATATGAAAGTGCCAGACCCGGGTCAATCCAGGGACCTGGTAAAAGCAGTATAAGTAATTGTCACAAGGTCTATTATGAATATGAATCCCATTGAGTACTTTATAAATGAATGTATCATTACAAGATGCTCAATAAAATAATGCTATAGTTGCATTGATGGGTATATTTCACCAAAAATACAACTTAAAAATAGAGCTATTTGCTAAATATTTTTTTCTTCTTTTTTCTGAATAACTGCGGAAGCTACACACGTCAAGAGTTATCACATTGCAGACTCCTCTCTACCTCTTACATGATTAATGTCCTCCAGACAAACACTTGTGACTCAAAGTCTTCAGAATATTCTGCTGATTCCATTTAGCTGATTAACTGAATTTGATGGTCAATGGCAAATGCACAGTTAGTGATATGAAATGAGAGCTAGAATACAGATTCCACAATAACACATTTATCAATTACATCTAGAAAAATACAGCATATTAACTAATAGCTGTTATGTCAGCACTGCCATTTGGGTCTTGTGTGGTCTGCAGTGCCTCTGGTTACTCAGAGGTGCTGCTGTTATTATTTGCATCCTGCAGTACCTCTGTGTGGCCAGAGGTGCTGCTGTTTGGCCCTGCATGCAGGGTTGTGGTTTCTGAGGACAGTCCCAGCTGGTGTAATCAGCTGGGCTGGGCTGTTCTCAGAGGGCCTTATTCTGATCGGTGCGGCCCGATCAGAATATGCGGCCGCAACCGTGCAGGCGAATCCCCGCCTTCCATACGGATCGCCACCTGCCGTCCGTACGCGGATATGTGGCGATCCGCATGAAATTGGACGGGGATACGCCTCCTCCGTCTTGGGAGCTGCCCCTGCATTCGATGGTCGCCGAACATCGAATGCAGGGCCGCACGCTCCACCAGGTCCCGCAACACAAGACCACACGGACACTTGTCCGTGTGAAATCATGTATGGGGGCGGGCAGCTGACATCCGGCGATGTCAGATGCCCGCCCCGTACCCACGCGTCACGGCCTCATTACCATGCATACGCCCCGCGTTTGCATGGGAACGCCCATGAAACGGGGGGCGTATGCATAGGGTAATGAGGCTAAGTAGCCCCTCACGCCCCTCTACGCCCCCTGTGCGGCGTATAAAGAATCCGTGCGGCGAAATCGCCTGCACATGCGCAGAGTGACCTCTGCACATGCGCAGACGATCAACATCGGCGGTCCGTCCGCATGCGGGAATATCCGCACCGATCAGAATAAGGCCCAGAGTGCCATCCCCAGCTGCAGCACATGTGAATAATTGTGAGTTTGTCTCTATGTGCTGCAGCCATTGGTCTGGGCTGCCTTTAAAAGAGGCATTGGCCCTGAGCTCAGGGCCTTTGATAGTTCTCTGTTTGTTAGCTTCCTGTTAGTTTGCTGAGAGCTCTCTTATGCCATGTCCTGTATCCTGAGTCCTTTATCCTGAGTCCTGTTATCATGTTTTTGTCCTGTATCCTGAGTCCTGTAATCGTGTTTTTGCATCTGTTCCTGTAATTGTATCCTGTACCGTGTACCTGTTCCTGATCTATGATAAAGCAGTGAGTTCCATCCATCCTGCCTCTGTCTGTCTGTGCCTCCAGCAATTATACCTGTTGTGCTGTCCAAAGGGACTCCTAACATTATCAAAGGCCATACCGACTTGCTGGAGGGAGTATAGTGAACTGCTTGTGTCATTATGGAGCCTGATCTCCGCAATCAAGTCCTCGCAGATCAGATCAGGGCCTTGACTCGTGTTCTGTCAGACTTGTGTCGGAAGGTGCAGCCCCCCAAAGCGGTGTCCAATGTGC
The DNA here is from genome assembly GCF_055691185.1 of Crinia signifera. Taxonomy (NCBI): domain Eukaryota; kingdom Metazoa; phylum Chordata; class Amphibia; order Anura; family Myobatrachidae; genus Crinia; species Crinia signifera. Next base: position 256,410,088 of record NC_139218.1, read on the forward strand.
ACTTCCACAAAGCTGCATCCGATGCCTCAGCCGATGGTGTGCCCCCAGGAGAGGTGGCCGATCCCGTAGCTGATGGTGTGTTCCCAGGAGAGGTGGCCGATGTCATAGCCGATGGCGTGTATCCCAGAGGGTCCGATGTCCCGGTCTCCGCCAGAGGGTCCGATGTCCCGGTCTCCGCCAGAGGGTCCGATGTCCCGGTCTCCGCCAGAGGGTCCGATGTCCCGGTCTCCGCCAGAGGGTCCGATGTCCCGGTCTCCGCCAGAGGGTCCGATGTCCCGGTCTCCGCCAGAGGGTCCGATGTCCCGGTCTCCGCCAGAGGGTCCGATGTCCCGGTCTCCGCCAGAGGGTCCGATGTCCCGGTCTCCGCCAGAGGGTCCGATGTCCCGGTCTCCGCCAGAGGGTCCGATGTCCCGGTCTCCGCCAGAGGGTCCGATGTCCCGGTCTCCGCCAGAGGGTCCGATGTCCCGGTCTCCGCCAGAGGGTCCGATGTCCCGGTCTCCGCCAAGGAGCCCGATAATCCGGTCCCCGCCAAGGAGCCCGATGATCCGGTCCCCGCCAAGGAGCCCGATGATCCGGTCCCCGCCAAGGAGCCCGATGATCCGGTCCCCGCCAAGGAGCCCCCATCCGTCTAGCCCCAGGAGGGGGTTCCGTCTGTCTAGCCCCAGAGGGGGTTCCGTCTGTCTAGCACCAGGAGGGGGTTCCGTCTGTCTAGCCCCAGGAGGGGGTTCCGTCTGTCTAGCCCCAGGAGGGGGTTCCGTCTGTCTAGCCCCAGGAGGGGGTTCCGTCTGTCTAGCCCCAGGAGGGGGTTCCGTCTGTCTAGCCCCAGGAGGGGGTTCCGTCTGTCTAGCCCCAGGAGGGGGTTCCGTCTGTCCAGCCCCAGGAGGGGGTCCTGTCTGTCCAGCCCCAGGAGGGGGTTCTGTCCAGCCCCAGGAGGAGGACGCTATTGCCCTGGCCTCCGGGCCTGAGGACGCTATTGCCCTGGCCTCCGGGCCTGAGGACGCTGTTGCCTCCGCGGCCTCCGGGCCTTAGTGTGTTGCCTCCGGGCCTTAGTGTGTTGCCTCCGGGCCTGACTCCGTTAATGCCCATGTCATTGAGCATAAGTTGAGAGCCGCCGTGTCGGCTGTCAGTGGCAATGTTCTTTCTTTTAGTGCACTAACGTCTGCCATGCCCGAGGTCCATGAGAGTCCACCTGATGTGCCAGAGGTCCGTGATGGTCCAGCCCCAGAAGGGGGTCCTTGCATCATAGACCCAGGAGCGGTTCTTTCTGCCCTTGCCTACGGGCATGAGGTCCCGTCTGTCTGGAGAGCCGTCACGGTGGCCGTCATTCCGGGTATTTTTTTTTCGAACGGAACAAGATCTTGCCGGTGTCTGTCATTGCGGAGGTCCTGTCTACATATGATGTCCTTGTCGTTCTCAAAGAGACTGTTGCTATTCCCATTAAAAGAGGCATCAGCGTGAACTTTCCTGAAGGCGTCTAGAATCCGCCTTCTCAAGGGGGGCATTATGCTATGTCAGCACTGCCATTTGGGTCTTGTGTGGTCTGCAGTGCCTCTGGTTACTCAGAGGTGCAGCTGTTATTATTTGCATCCTGCAGTACCTCTGTGTGGCCAGAGGTGCTGCTGTTTGGCCCTGCATGCAGGGTTGTGGTTTCTGAGGACAGTCCCAGCTGGTGTAATCAGCTGGGCTGGGCTGTTCTCAGAGTGCCATCCCCAGCTGCAGCACATGTGAATAATTGTGGGTTTGTCTCTATGGGCCTTATTTTGGTTCATTCTTTCTGACAAAATCCTTCTTAGATGGGCAAAACCATGTGCACTGCAGGTGGGGCAGATGTAACATGTGCAGAGAGAATTAGATTTGGGTGGGGTTTTACTTCAAAGTGAGATCTATATTGCAGTGTAAAAATAAAGCAGTCAGTATTTTCCCTGCACAGAAACAAAATTACTCACCCAAATCTAATTCTCTCTGCACATGTTACATCTGCCCCCCCCCCCCCCCTGCAGTGCACATGGTTTTGTCCATCTAAGGAGGATTTTGTCAGAAAGAATGAACCAAAATAAGGCCCTATGTGCTGCAGCCATTGGTCTGGGCTGCCTTTAAAAGAGGCATTGGCCCTGAGCTCAGGGCCTTTGATAGTTCTCTGTTTGTTAGCTTCCTGTTAGTTTGCTGAGAGCTTTCTTATGCCATGTCCTGTATCCTGAGTCCTTTATCCTGAGTCCTGTTATCATGTTTTTGTCCTGTATCCTGAGTCCTGTAATCGTGTTTTTGCATCTGTTCCTGTAATTGTATCCTGTACCGTGTACCTGTTCCTGATCTACGATAAAGCAGTGAGTTCCATCCATCCTTCCTCTGTCTGTCTGTGCCTCCAGCAATTATACCTGTTGTGCTGTCCAAAGGGACTCCTAACATTATCAAAGGCCATACCGACTTGCTGGAGGGAGTATAGTGAACTGCTTGTGTCATTATGGAGCCTGATCTCCGCAATCAAGTCCTCGCAGATCAGATCAGGGCCTTGACTCGTGTTCTGTCAGACTTGTGTCGGAAGGTGCAGCCCCCCAAAGCGGTGTCCAATGTGCACTTCCACAAAGCTGCATCCGATGCCTCAGCCGATGGTGTGCCCCCAGGAGAGGTGGCCGATCCCGTAGCTGATGGTGTGTTCCCAGGAGAGGTGGCCGATGTCATAGCCGATGGCGTGTATCCCAGAGGGTCCGATGTCCCGGTCTCCGCCAGAGAGTCCTTTATCCTGAGTCCTGTTATCATGTTTTTGTCCTGTATCCTGAGTCCTGTAATCGTGTTTTTGCATCTGTTCCTGTAATTGTATCCTGTACCATGTACCTGTTCCTGATCTACGATAAAGCAGTGAGTTCCATCCATCCTGCCTCTGTCTGTCTGTGCCTCCAGCAATTATACCTGTTGTGCTGTCCAAAGGGACTCCTAACAATAGCTATAGGACTGACCAGTACTATTTTTCTGGCAAGTAGGCCCAGGAACTTCGGGTCTGGCGGTAGATCAATTAATTAAAGAGAAAGAGAGATGGATGTACAGTATATATTGTATTTGGAAACAAAGGCACTTACAGGTTTGAAATTAGGAAGATGGCTTTATTAGTAGGTCAGTGTGAAAGCAGTTATTAGAAATACAGTTCTGTTCTTATTGGGAGACTTTGGGGAAATTTACTAAAGGAAATTTGTAAAAAAAAAAGGTGTATTTGTATCCAGAAATACACTTATTTTTGACATGTACTATCCCGAAAATACGGCAATTCGTATGTGTATTGATGTGCTATCAATACAAATACGAATTGCCATATTTTTGGGATAGTAAATGTCAAAAATAAGTGTATTTCTGGATACAAGTACACCTATGTTTTACAAATTTCCTTTAGTAAATTTCCCCCTTTACCTCTAAATTAGTATACAATTATGTTCTATGTAGAATAAATGATAGTGAATAGGATAGCAAAGTATAGTAAAGCTTAAATACTTACTGTATCTAGATTACAGGATGATAATGTATCAACTTATTTTCTCCAGTGTTGATTAAATCTATGAAATTTGTATTCTGTGTCCATATTTTGCTTATTACCTGAAACACACTTCATTGAGCAGTGACCGAGTGAAAAAATGATGTTAATTAGCAAGTAAATTGATTAGGTGAGACCTGCACATCAGAGCTAGTCAGATACAGAAAACCTGAGGGTCCCAGTTCAATGCATTTAATTTGCCATGTCATTATTAATGGCAAGATGCTAACTCACATCTAAACACTATGCACTGTAGAGATGGGTGATCAGTTTTCTATTTATAGTTCTACTTGGATAACACTTAATTTTAGAAATGACTTTAATGGAAATAATAGATTTCACAAAGGAAACTTTACAATTAATTACTGAGGGATCTACTGTATACTATGGTTTTCTACTGAACTGTATTAACAGAATAAAACTGTATACTATACCAGTAGGCAGGAAAAACATTGGATTAATGTTTTCCTAGAACTTAAACCAATATCTGTTCAGACAGTCTATCATATTCAGGTCTGGACTAGCTCATAGGGTACATGGGGAAACCCCAGTGTAACCCAGTGCCTGAGACTTCACCCCCTCCTCTAGGGTTTGGGTTCCAGAATGTGCACTTGAATTATGCAATATACATATGTTCATATGATAAATTATACTGCAAAGGACTAGGGTGTATTTTCTACAGTGCATTAAGGCTATAACTGTAGTACATTTTCATGCATGGACTCACAGTAATTGATATATCTATCTATCTATCTATCTATCTATCTATCTATCTATCTATCTATCTATCTATCTATCTATCTATCTATCTCTCTATATATAGCCCTGACCATGCAACAATTAGCTATTGCAAACCCTTATGTTGGCTGACCACACTTCTAGGAATGGACCATTACAACTAAATTTCTCTTGTGGGCCCTTAATGCCCCAGTCTGGCATTGAACATAATATTCAGTGATGCAAAATATGCAAGTAGCATGAACTCTATCATGGTAGCTCTAATAGCTGTACACGTCTACTCAATTATGATTGCAGGTATGCATTTTAACAGAACTTTCGTAGGTCTAAAATATGTATCTGCAATTACTAGATTTATACTACCTTTGTGCATACTTGTCTACAATAAGCCACAATATTGCATGGACGTGCGGTGAGGTAAATTACTGAGGAGTCCCAGGCAAGTACCAGAGCCAGATTTGCACACAATATATGAGCCCAGGGGTACATGCCGGCATTATACACATGTGCACCAGTATACACTGCTGGAGATTCGATCTCACCTGCCATAGACTTTTTCTCCAGAGTTTTGCCTATAAAAATCATTAGAACAATAAAAACAAGATTTATTTTTATATTTTATTTGTATTTTTAACATATTTTATAAATTCAAAACTCTGGCATATATGACAGGAAAGGCTGTGCCTCACCTGCCTCACCCCACCGCACGCCACTGCAATATTGTCTGCATGCCCATGATAGACTTACACTCGTAAGTAGAGATCTGGCTCCCTTTCATGCTACTCTGTATAGATGCATAAATACTGTATGCATTGCTCGACATTGTGAGCATGCACAGTCAGTGTGACAAACCCTACAGTAACTGTGGTCTTTGTTACTGTGAATAAGTGAGTGCTGTCTGATGAATTATGTTTTAATAGTAAAAATCTAGTAATAAATGTAATAATAAATAAACAATGTAACTATCAATTACTGTACATACAGAATATACACTGAATGCATGGTGAATTATAAAGCAAAGCTGCTATCTGTGTAGGTAAAGAAATTGGTTGGTGCTAGCGCTCTGGGGTTGCCGTAAGGGGTGGATAATGTTTAAGAGTCACTGATGGTGTACTCTTAGCAGGTAGGCAAAAACTGTAGGCTGGGTGTTGGATGAAGGTAGTGGAGGGCCGGTGTGGTCTGTAGACCTTAAGTCACCTGTCCCTCGAAGAGTGTTCTTTATATCAGGGGGACTTGAGGCTGGGAGTTCTGAGTATAAGTAGCTTGCTTCTGGGCTGTGATGTTGGTACCTCAGATGCAAGGAGGATGTGTCAGATTAAATCAGATAACGGAATGGTTGCTGCTGTAGCAACTCACCCTTAGGTCTTGTTGAATCAGCATGCACTCCTGTCCTGGATGTTTCCTGGTGAGGTGATCGGCGGCAGGAGGAAATGAATCAATGATGAGGCTAGTGCTTAAAGTAAAGCACAATTTATTGTAAAAGCAAAAAGCAATATACAAATGAAAAAGACTGGTGTCCCAAACGCGTTTCATCCCATAAAGGGACTTTTTCAATGGTGGGGAGTGTGGTATCGCTGGCCCGGTATTTATGTTAGTGAGACTGGCGTTAATTACAGTGTTTGTGATGCGGCGGACACTGCGCATGTGCAGGTGTCCGGCGCTAGAGCCCGAAGTGTAATCATTGTAAGGACGGGGACGGCGCATGTGCCGTACTCTGTATGTGTTTGGCAGGGGTGTAATGCCGGCTGGGGATACGTGTTGGTTGGCGGAAGTGCGTCGGGGTGTGACGTCGGATGATCCGGCGTGCTGATTGGTGGGGTTCCGTATGCTCTCTATGTGTGTATGGCTAACTCACACACATAGAGAGCATACGGAACCCCACCAATCAGCACGCCGGATCACCTGCACATGCGCAGTGTCCGCCGCATCACAAACACTGTAATTAACGCCAGTCTCACTAGCATAAATACCGGGCCAGCGATACCACACTCCCCACCATTGAAAAAGTCCCTTTATGGGATGAAACGCGTTTGGGACACCAGTCTTTTTCATTTGTATATTGCTTTTTGCTTTTACAATAAATTGTGCTTTACTTTAAGCACTAGCCTCATCATTGATTCATTTCCTCCTGCCGCCGATCACCTCACCAGGAAACATCCAGGACAGGAGTGCATGCTGATTCAACAAGACCTAAGGGTAAGTTGCTACAGCAGCAACCATTCCGTTATCTGATTTAATCTGACACATCCTCCTTGCATCTGAGGTACCAACATCACAGCCCAGAAGCAAGCTACTTATACTCAGAACTCCCAGCCTCAAGTCCCCCTGATATAAAGAACACTCTTCGAGGGACAGGTGACTTAAGGTCTACAGACCACACCGGCCCTCCACTACCTTCATCCAACACCCAGCCTACAGTTTTTGCCTACCTGCTAAGAGTACACCATCAGTGACTCTTAAACATTATCCACCCCTTACGGCAACCCCAGAGCGCTAGCACCAACCAATTTCTTTACCTATTCTCATTTAGGGGGTAACAGGACTCCCCCCTACAGGTGCGAGCTGCTAAGGGTCAGCCTCTCCCTCATTCCGAGCGCTGTACAAACACTATCTACTAACTATCGGCTATCTGTGTAGAACAGTGTGACAATATAAGGATACATTGTAAATATAAGCAGATTTAGAACGTTTATGGAGTAAATCCTATTAAAAATGACAACTCTGTACTTTTGGAAATGAAAAGCACTACTAACACTTGGATAAAAAAACAGGCCCTCTAGTAAATCTGTTTCCTCATTCAATAACTCATTACATATATACATATTGACAGGGAACATAGGGCCCTATTCAGACTTGCTCACTGGGCTGTGAGTAGTCGGAGTCCAGCAGGCACGTATATGCTTCCTCGCCACCATGCCGAGCTCCCTTCTCCTGCGCATGGCAGTGTATTTGCCGCCATGCACTACACAAGAGCCCCTTTCAGGATTTTTGAGTGAGATTAACATTCTATTGATCTATGTGGGTCAAATTTAGAACCAAGCATCTAAAGACCATAACTGGCAATAACTGTGTCATACTTGTGTCAACTCCACACTTATGTATACTCCTGGTATATATTACAAATAGGAAAGATACATTTTAAACATTGTTTACAGTTATATGGTAAAGTTGAAATAATGAACCTTCGTACACTCCATTTACATTGAGACAGAGGAAGGTTAAAAGAAAACCTCTATGTTAAAAATAAAAACTGCAAGAATACATGGTCCTGCTATTAATGCACAAAATCATTAGGGAACAGATAAGAATGACTATATAGTTTAAAGTATTAATCCTTGATTTCAAAAAATAGTCTTGTTTTATACTCACAAGACATTGGCCCTTATTCTGATTGGTGCGGATATATCCGCGTGCGTTCGGCCCGCCGATGTTTTGTGTCTGCGCATGTGCAGAGGCGTCTCTGCGCATGTGCGAGCGGGGCGTACGGCGAAATTCCGCATGATATGTGAACACTCCGAACAGGGGGTGGAGAGGGGCGTGAAGGGCTATTTGGGCTCATTACCATATGCATACGCCCCGCGTTTCATGGGAGTTCCCATGAAAACGCTGGGCGTACGTATGGTAATGCGGCCGTGACGCACGTGTAGGGGGCGGACATATGACATCGCCGGATGTCAGCTGCCCGCCCAGATCTCTGCTTTTGCACGGAAAAATGTCCGTGTGGTCTGAGGTTGCGGGTGCTGGTGGAGCACTCGGTCCTGCATTCGATGGTCTGCGACCATCGAATGATGGGGGAGGTTCCCTTAGATGGAGGAGGCGTATTCCGTGAAAAATACACGTGCGGTCCGTTCGGACAGCTTCTTACCGCATACGGACGGAGTTGGCGATCCGTATGGAAGGCGGGGTTTCGCACGCACGGTCCTGGCCGCATAATCGGCTCCGACCGCACCGATCAGAATAAGGGCCATTGTGTCATTTAAAGTGATTTCAATCATAGTTTCTGATGTCCTCTGTAATGATATATTCATTCAACTACAACTGTAGAATGATTTTCTTTCTCTTGTACTACTTATAAATATATGCAACTTCTTCATTATTGTAAAATGGTTTCCTGTATGATCCACAAGGAATCTCCGGGAATAGGGGAATAAAAAAAAATGCCATCCTAGTGAAGTATGTTTTATTAAAAATAATACCGGTCAGAAGCTTAAAAATATTCACTCACATTTTCATGTAAAATGATCAGCTTATAAGGTGCAATATAACCTCCAAGTATAAAGTCCATGTTTTCCCCATGTATAAAGCAAAAGCATGTACCAGAAGAAAGGATAGTCTTAGCATACATTTCCAATCTTATGGCAGAAGGAAATCATTCCTGAAAGCTACAGTTAGAAATTATTCTCTGTCAGCCATTAGTCATCCAGTACTCCTGGTAAGGAGACTTGTTTAATACACAGGAAAGAGGTCAGCACTTTTCAATCCACAAGGGACCTTTCAGATTGGCCAAGCTACTTGTGTACAATCCAAGATTGGTGCCTACCTATAAGTACAGAAAAGCTTTAAAACACCTTGTGACACATTATTTTAAAACAATATGACATATTTTATATATAATTATATATTTGTAAATATAATATTCAAGATGCATTAAGAGCAAGATCTTGTATAGTGTTGAATAGTACATTTACCAGAGTATTATTTTATATTGTATAGTATATTAAAATGAGAGTCAATTGACCTTAAGTAGAATATATATAAGTGAGTAGTGAGTGAGAATTATTAGCTTTAAGATCAAATATATTTCATGGAATATAATGTAAGACTGTTGACTGTTGTGTGTTTGTGTATATATATATATATATATATTTATTGGATACTTGCAGTGCGGCACTCAAAAACCTTGAAGAATTCTTGAAAAAAAAACACACAACCAGCGTGTAATCGTATTAACGTTTCAAATGTATTAGATTTGTCTGACGACAAATCTAACACATTTGTAATGTTAATACGATTAGACACAGGTTGTGTATTTTTCAAGAATTCTTCAAGGATTTTGAGTGCCGCATCGCAAGTATCCAGTATTCCTTTTTTGTGAAAGCACCGACTGCAGTTATCTATCGTTGTCTGGAGTGCCAATACTCTTGTGTTTGCAATATATATATAATATATATATATATATATATATATATATATATATATATATCACGCACCATAATAAACTCACTCACCTTAACATTCAAATAATCAATTAAATAAATAATGGGGTTTTAGTTCATGAATTGATCAATGCATTTTAGCTTGCAGCCCATTGCCAAGGGACCCCATTTCACTGCAAGTCCTACACTAACAACTGGTCTCTCAAGAACCTGGCAACTACTGACACATCATAGCTAAAATAAACATGTGCTTTTTCTTGGTTTAGAGCTTACCTGCCAACTACCTTATGGCTTTTAAAGATGAGGCAATCACCTAACACAGCACCTGAATTAGTATTAAATTGGCAGCTGTTACAGGTTTCAGGCAAATGAGCTTATCTAGGGTGCATGAGAAAGCTATGATCACAGTAACAGAGGTTAATTAAAAATTAACCCACACATATAGAGATACAGATGTACCACCACACTCGCCATTCCTAAGAATGGGGTGCCACCAGCACCCACACTTCCCAGGTTGGGGTGCAGTGGCCTGTGACCACTCACACAAATACAAATACAGGGGACCCAGCACTCACCATATTAAACTAACTCACCTTAACATACAAGTAATGTATGTTAAGGTGAGTTAGTTTATTATGGTGAGTGCTGGGACCCCAAAATTTGTATTTACTAGAGTGTGTGGTCATAGGCCACTGCACCCCAATCTGGGAAGTGTGGGTGCTGTTTGCACCCCATTCTTAGTAATGGCGAGTGCGGTGGTACATCTGTATCTGTCTCGCTCTCTCTTTTATATATATATATATATATATCCCCCTTTGAGTGTGGACATTGCTGTGAGAGATGTGCAAAACATCTCCTAAATGTTCTGTCTTTTGGACCTTGGACATGCAAGCATCTCACACACTCATGCATCCAAGTTTGCTGGTGCGCCAGCCACCAGTCACTGTACCTGCAACTGGTACACTATATATATATATATATATATATATATATATATATATATATATATATATATATATATATATATATATTTAGTTTGGAAGTAGCGGCACTCACTCGGATTTCATAGACAAATTCACAACCAGTCAGGTGTAGCTATCAGATAACGTTTCGGAGTATCAATCCTTTATCAAATCAGAAGCAACATTATGTTGCTTCTGATTTGATAAAGGATTGATACTCCGAAACTGGTTGTGAATTTGTCTATGAAATCCGAGTGAGTGCCGCTACTTCCAAACTACATACCCTCCTCCTGGCGGTTGCACCCCGGTAATTATCTACTTGGAAACGGCGTGCCGGTCCTGTGCATATATATATATATATATATATATATATATATATATATATATATATATAGAGAGAGAGAGAGAGAGAGAGAGAGAGAGAGAGAGAGAGAGAGAGAGAGAGAGAGAGAGAGAGAGAGAGAGAGAGAGAGAGAGAGAGAGAGAGAGAGAGAGAGAGAGAGAGAGAGAGAGAGAGAGAAAGTCTGCCAAGTATCTCATACTTGCCTACTTTTGCAAACTAGTTTCAGGAAGATTGTAGTTGGTAGTAGGGTCATGCTCCACCCAGAGAGCTAGTTCCATATATGGAGAGATTGTGAAAAGAGATTGTGAATGTGGCGCCTAGAAGCGTGGGTGTGCACTGCTACATCTGAGAGGAATCTTTTAAAATGACTTATATACAAATGTAGATGAGCCCCAAAGCAGTTAGTAAGAGATACTATACTTGCTAAATTGCTGATGATTCAATGTCAATTTATCTATCTATCATTCCTTTTCCCCCAAAAAATGTAACAGTATAATGTGGGCTTTGGTGAAATGAGGGAGATTGATAGACTAATGAGGGAGATTGCTGTTATTTCAGGGAGTTTCCTGTAGAATGCAGGAGGGTAGGCAACAATGATATATATATATATATATATATATATATATATATATATATATATATATATATATATATATATAGTGTATACGGCTGGCACTTCTCCTCTTTTTAGAATGTCTCCGAGCCAGGTGCCTTCAGCAGGGGAACAGCCGATGGATGTCCCAAATATGCAGTGGGATTAGCAGCGGCACTCAGGACTTAGCTTAGAAAAAAAGACTAGTAGCCAATAGCTACTATTGGCTACTAGTCTTTTTTTCTAAGCTAAGTCCTGAGTGCCGCTGCTAATCCCACTATATATATATATATATATATATATATATATATATATGACATCGTTTTGTTTTAAAATAATCTGTAACTAGTAGTTTTAAAGCCATTCCATAATTATGTGAGTGTAAAAAAAGATCATGGTTTGTGCACAGTTAGCTTAGTCTAGAGAAGGTCCCTTTTGCATTGAAATGTGTTGAGTGAAACAAATCCTCTTACCAGGATTGCTGTGTGACTGATGCTTGAGGTGAATGATTTCTTGTTGGGGCATGTTCTTGCTCCCATACTATTGGAAATATATGCTGATGTTTTCATTCCTTCTGGTACAGACAATTGCCTAATATGTGGAAACATTGTTATTCACTGTGTAGTGTGCATTGATTATTTTATATGAGACATTTTTTTTAACTTCTGACAGGCTTTATTTAATAAAACGTGTTTTGTTTATTTTATTATATTATTCTCTGAGGTTCCATATGGATCATAGAGGGAACCGCGTTACAATAATGAAGGAGTTGCATACATTTTGAAATAGTACAAGGGAATTCTAGTTGAATGAATTTTAGTTGAATGAATTTTCAATTTTGGAGGTTATTTGAGCTTTCAGTTTAAGATGTACAACTGACTAATGTCTTGTGAGAATAGTATATTTAAGAGTTTGAAAGAAGATTCTAAGAAAATCACCATTTAGTAAATTAAAAATATGATTAAAACAGATATTCTTATAAACCGTTCCCAACAAATCACTTTAATTTTTAATTACAGTACAAAGTTCTTGGTATTTTTTTTCTTTGTTTAACTTGGAACGGTTTGCTATAAAGATTGGGGGGATATTGTACCTTGTCAGTGTAAAATCTGTAAAATAACTTGCCTCACACACTTTCTTAACTCGCAAAACTTAATGGACCCGCATCAGTCAGGCTTTCGTGCCCAACACTCCACAGAGACAGCACTGACTAAAGTTGTGAATGATCTGGTCACTGCTAAGTCTAAAGGCCACTACTCACTACTAATTCTTCTAGATCTCTCTGCTGCTTTTGACACTGTTGACCACACACTTCTCATACAAACACTACAATCCATAGGTCTTAAAGACACAACCCTCTTTTGGTTCTCATCCTACCTATCTAACCGCTCCTTTAGTGTTCGTTTCTCGGATTCTACCTCCTCTTCGCTACCTCTTTCAGTTGGAGGACCTCAGGTTTCAGTTTTAGATCCCCTGCTTTCCTCAATCTATACCTCATCTCTTGGCAAACGAATCAGCTCCTTTGGATTTAATTATCATCTGTATGCGGATGATACTCAGCTCTACCTATCCTCCCCAGACCTGTCCCCATCTGTATTGAGCCGTGTCTCTGAATGCCTTTCTGCTGTTTCATCCTGGATGTCATCTCGCGACCTCAAACTTAATATCTCAAAAACAGAATGAATTATATTTCCGCCAATAAATAGTAGTTACCAACCTGATATCTCTATCGCTGTTGAGAAGATGACAATAACTCCTACCTCTCAAGCTCGCTGCCTAAGGTGTTATCCTTGACTCAGAACTTTCCTTTGTACCCCACATTCAATCTGTCTCAAAATCATGCCACATGCACCTAAAAAATATATTTAAAATTCGCCCTTACCTTACACAAGACACTGCAAAAACTCTAATCCATGCTCTCATCATCTCACGCATTGATTATTGCAATAGTCTCCTTTTTGGCCTTCCCAAATACAGACTCCTACCACTACAGTCCATTATGAATGCAGCTGCAAGGCTAATCTTCCTAGCCAGACTTTAATTGTCTGCAAAGCTACTCTGTCAGTCACTTCATTGGTTACCTGTATTCTACCGTATTCAATACAAATTTTTTTTACTTACACACAAAGCCATAAACCAAACTAGACCAACATACATGTCTTCTCTAATCTCAAAATATCTTCAGACCCACCCTCTACGCTCCTCCCAAGATCTGCGTCTCTCATCCACACTCATTACTCGCTCCCATTCCCGACTGCAGGACTTTCTTCGGGCTGCACCAACTCTGTGGAATGCCCTCCCAAGCACAATAAGACTCTCCTCTAGTCTCCAAACCTATAAGCGTTCCCTAAAAACTCATCTCTTCAGGCAAGCTTATCAAATTCCAGAACCAGTCATAGAACCTTGCATTCTGGTGGAATCGATGCAATAAAGAATACAGTATCTATCCTTATGTATCAATGACTACTTCCCTATAAATTGTAAGCTTGTGAGCAGGGCCCTCCTACATTTTGACTGTCTGTAAATACCCTGTTTTATTGTATCACTGTCCCCTTTGTAAAGCGCAACAGAATATGCTGCGCCATATAAGAAACTGTTAATAAATAAAATAGGCTGCAGCCCACAGGGAAACTCAAAAACAATTTGTTCCTTGTAAGAGAGTTTATTAACAACATGGTATCTCACTTTAAGAAAGTTTCTTTAAAAAAAAAAAAAAAAAGGTTTATTGCTATGGGCAGCCCTTTTTCAAGTTCCTTGAAAAAGGGCTGCCCATAGCCCGAAATGCGTAGGTGAGGAGGAAGAAGCTAGAATTTTTATCCAGGGACCCTCTCTGCCAATTTCATCTAAGGCAGACCCACCCCATTTCTTTGATACCCGGGTCAGACGTGGAAGTGGAGTAAGGTTTATTTCCTGAGACATTATTTTAACCTTCTATCTTGTATATGTTGGCGATTTTTATCTGGATCCTGTTTGTCAAATAAAACCGTTTTTTACCTGTGGACTTTGGAGTATCCGTGCATGGTTCACCAATACCCAGGATTGACAACCAAAGAAACCCTTATGTGCACATAGGGCATAGACAAAAGGTAAGCCCTATGTAGATGGGAACCTGGTATCCAGCTGCCGATTTGAAAGAAACCTTTGTATGCAAATAGGGCAAGGGAACCAGGTCAGTAACACAGATTGGGTACTGTGTATGGTTAATTCCATATCCAATATCTTCTGACCGACTTCCCATCGCCTTATGTGCCAATCTTAGTACCTGGAGAAACCCTTTTTTCCCCAAAGAAGGATCTACTCTACTGTTTAATTATTTTATCCAGACAGCGCAATAGTTTTTACCTATTTCTGTACAAATTGTCTTTGGTGTGGTATACCGTGGTAATAACTTTGCTGCAGTCCGGAGGCGCAAATCTCCGCTTACCTACATTTTGTATTGACTTAAAATAGCAAGCAACCCAATGGAGCAGCGAGCGCTAATAGGCATTAATCTTCCGCCGGTAATAGGATTGACCCCTATGTTTGTATTCTGAAAAGATTCATGTGTTTTAAAGGCTAGGTTGTTACAATACTGAAGGTACAGATGGAGCCGCCATTAACCAGCTTGGCCACCCACCAGATGTCATCAGCTGGCATGCACTGGCGCAGGCTGACGGCCGGCATTTGGCTCACTCGCTTATGCAACCCCATCAGCAAGGTGGCGAGGAGCAGAGACAGGATGCTTCTATGCCTGTCTCCACTAAAGGGAGACAGGCAGGGAGCGGGCAGTGTGTGGAGGGGGGGGGGGGGCGAGATGGGCAGTGGTGGGATAGGGCTGCAGGGGCTTCCAACAGAATGGAGCATCTCATGCATGTGCGCCCCATTCTGTCGGACTCTGGCAGCTGGCAGGGGATGGTGCATGGCGATACAATTGCCAGGAGCCACGCTAATGAGGGCGGCTAAACCTGTAGATAAGTTTATTTTACAGTAACAAATAACATTTAGATTATGATTGGGAAAAGCCAAAGTCTTCCTCAGTGGGTCAATTTTTTTAAAGGGATTTTATTTAAACAATAACAATTATTTCACAACATCACAAAATACGATAGTAATTCATTATGGAAATAAACACAGCTATAGAGATTCATTATTCAATAGCTGCTTGCTGTGTCTTCTATAAGGGTTATTTCTGGATTAGTACTAACTCCACAGGTAATTATTAAAAAAGTACAGATGTAAATTGTGACTTTGTGCTTTATTGCCAGCATAAATACAAGATTGTGCTTTATTGTCAGCATAAATACAAGATTGTGCTTTATTGTCAGCATAAATACAATTTCTTGCTTTATTAAATATAATTATCGATATATAATGTGCCACCATACACCTCAGCATAGAACAGTTTGGCAAATGTGACATACATAAAACTGGTACAGTACATTTATTTATTTGCAGTTTCTTATATAGCGCAGCAGATTCCGTTGCGCTTTACAATAGTAGACAGTGATAAAACAAACTGGGTAACAGACAGACTTGGAGGTTAGAGGGCCCTGCTGCAAGCTTACAATCTATTAGGTAACATACAAAACAGAGCTGATAAATCTAGTTTAACTATATCAGTGATGACGCTAATCGGCTAGTGTGTACAGAGCTTAATTAAAAGAGTGGACATCTGAAATACGATAAGCAATTTCAATATGTGAATATAGCTGGGCAGGTGGACATGTGTGGGTAGTTATGTGTAGGCTATGCTCTCAATATTATTTATTTATTAACATTTATTTATATAGCGCACACATATTCTGCCGCACTTTACAGAGAATAGTTGAACATTTACATCAGGAGGTACAGTATAGGGAGGTAGTATTAAGAGTGTGTCTCTGCATGCTATGGAAAAACCTAGGTAAATAGTGGCACAAAATACATTTTAGTCAAAAGATAGAGGTGCTTAATATACTGTAGATGTGGCAATGCCCACATCAGCGCTAAGTGGCATTAAGGGCATTGTAGTCAAGCTCGAGCAATTTTAATTGTCAGAAGAGCAGACAGGTGCCAGTGTAGCGATTTAAAAAGTAGCACAGTGGATCAATGACTAAAATCAAGATTGCTAGAATTACTGTATCACCTTAATGTCATTTTTCCTGTTACACCAACTATTACTGTGTAAAGGATAAACATATTGGAAAACTGAGGTTGCAATAATTGTGAAGAACTGTATTTTAGTTGTACATAGCTATGATGATATTGTTAATCCTGCAATCGCTCTCAATTTTTCTATAGTAGGTACAATTGAGCACAATTGGCAGTCAACCAAAAATAGGTAGGGTCATACCGTACATTTAATAAATATTATCATTACAAATAGGGTATTTTCATGATTTACACAGCACAGCAGACCTCTGTATCCTCTGCAGATACTATTATTTGTTGAAGCTCTTAATTGATTTTTTAATGTAGTTTGTACGACCCTTCTTGTCACTTATGTTTTCTAAAGAGCTGTTAAAGATTTCTCACATAGGTTATTTTTTTTTAAAAGTAATTGCTTCTTTTTCTTAAACGAAAGATGCAGTAGTTGTAACTGGCCATCTCTACAGTTGTAGCAGCTTGACAATGAAATCACATTAGCTATAGCTCTAGAAAGAACGGTGTACTACTGTACGTGGTTAAACAGTGCTGGCTGAAATTGTTTATCTTTCAATGTTCCAGGGTATGTTATTCTTGGGTAAAACAATAGTTCACATTCTATTAAATGCAAGCAAATTGAGATACTTGTTTTTATTTTACAACTTATAGTTATTTGGGTGTTATAATGAATATAAATAATCATGTTTTACCAATGTTTTTGAATAATATTTTAAGTTTGCAGTTTCCAAGAACATTAGAATTAAATTTATATTAAGAAAGGTTATAGTAAAGTATGCATATGTATACTAGCACATTATAGTATCTTCAATAGCAAAAAATGTTTGCGCATTAAATTGATATATTTTTCATGGAAGATAAAGTGGCCGTCAATATCTTCTTACTTACTGCTACTTGGCAGAGACCCAGAGGAGACTTAACATACTGTAAACAACTATTATTATGCTACTGTACCCAGTGGCTTGCATATTGGCCCTATTTTACATACACTAACAGCGGTATTCAATGAGGCTGATTCGCCAGGTTTTTATGGCGATTTTGTGCTGTTAGGCGAATTTTTGACTAAAACGGTGAATCACCCTATTCAATGACCAGATGGCGAATACATTTCAAGGTTTTTTTCGCCATGATTCACAGAGTAGCAATCGCTATGTTTTTATGGTGAAGTGAAATGTGAACTTTTAAAATAAAGTGTTTTTTTTTTACATTTGGTGTCAAAAAAATCAGGAATTTTATTCTGAGGAGGGGCATGCTATTTTTATTCATGTGCTGTAAGCACATGAATATATATTTAATTTAGGGGGCCGGAGCCGAGCCGCTCATTAGATATTCATATATTCACTTCACCCGATCATTACATATTCATGATCGGGTGTAGTGAATATACGCGGTCCACTGCTGGCACCCCGGGGGGCAGCCTGTGCTGCCTGGCACCCGGGGAGCCCACCTCCCCCCCACAAATGTTCTGGGGCAGGCAGGGAGACTTCCATCTCCCTGCCTGCCACCGTCCTCAGGCTCCCTGTGGCGTTCGCCGCAGGAGTTTAAATTCGCCAGTCAGGGGCAGCAAGCCTCTGACTCGTTGAATACCGGAGCCGGCGAGGCTCCGGAACGCAGCGAGCAGTGGCAAATGTGCAGCGAATCCTAAACAGGATTCGCTGCACGTCGCCGGTATTCACATTGAATACCGCCCTAATTCTCAAGAGGCATTTGAAGATTACATTTAACGGCAGTGGCGGATTCAGGGGGGGGCACCCGGGCACGTGCCCCCCTATCATTCATTTTGTAGATGAGGACCAGAGCTTTCCAACGAGCCCAGCCCCATGTCTCTAGCCCCCCGGGAACCGGAGATATCGCCTGGAAAAGCTGTAAAAAATTTTCCCCATAGGATAATATGGGACCCGTCAATTCCGACCCCCACCCGGTTCCGACGGCTGTCAGTTCCCCCCTGGCATCACAGGAGCTTGTGGTTGATGTCATTAAATTCCAAATCGCTGGGCCTTCAATATGATATCAGGCTGGTCTATATCGGTCAATCGGTTCAAGAGATATAGCGTGTAAATCTTTTTTTTTTTATGTTGCAAATATTAATTTCATGGCTGTTCATGTTCTTTGAGGGCAGATTACTCTGGAACCAAACGTTCCAGTTTCACTGGACCAAAATCATTCAAAGCCCACACAAAAGTTCTTCAATATGATACTTGTCTCATGTAAATGGGTCAGTTGGTTCCGAAGATATAGCCAGTTTAAATGAGATAACTGGTTAAAGGGGGGGAGGGGTGGTTTTCTCTCCCCCTCACACCAGAAAATGCAGGGACTAGGCTGGTGTAAAAGAGGCAAACCTGGGAATGCATTTTCTGGTGTGAAATGGGTATTATTTCAAATAGCTTAAACCTGCAGTGCTCGGAATACAGCCAGGCTCTGCCACTGTCAGTGGCTATCACTTCTGCCTGGCGGCGGCTGTCCCCCATTTACCACGAGCATGTATTCCCCGTTGGCAATGAGCATGTAATCCCACATGGCAACGAGCATGGAACCTCTGGCAATGAGCATGGAACCCTTGGCAATGAGCATGTAGATAAGCAACACTTACTGTATGTAGCATAATTTTTAATAGGCATTATGGTGTTTGGCATAATACATAATGAACATTATGCCGTGTAACTTAACTTGCAATGGACATTATGGTGTAAATGTTTAATGCGCGCCTTTGGTGGACAATGTCCCTGTTTATGAAGCGTATTGTGAATTTTGTCTTAATCTGTGTGGCATTATGTGAATTCTGGCTCAATCCATGTGGCATTATGTGAATTTTGGCTCAATCCATATGGCATCTTATGAATTTGGCTCAATCCATATGGCATCTTATGAATTTGGCTCAATCCATGTGGCATTATGTGAATTTTGACACAATCCATGTGGCATTATGTGAATTTTGGCTCAATCCATGTGGCATTATGTGAATTTTGGCTCAATCCATATGGTATTTTATGAATTTTGCTCAATCCATGTGGCATTATGTGAATTTTGACACAATCCATGTGGCATTATGTGAATTTTGGCTCAATCCCTGTGTTATTATGTAAATTTTGGCTCAATCCGTGTGGCATTATGTGAATTTTGACACAATCCATTTGGCATCATGTGTAAGGGGCAAGTATAATGGGGTCTAGTGTTTTGTTGCATAATGTGTAAAAGTTGTATATGGTGTTGTACACTACACTCAAGGACACGCCCCCTGTTGAGTGGCCACACCCCCTTTTCCAGAGCGCGCCTTTGGCGCGCGCACAACTACATCCTTCACTTTTGTTTCCATGGTGGGCCTGCGTACTTTAAATGCCAGGGCCTATTTTTAATCCCATTGCCACCCTCTCTCTGCCGCTCTCTTAGCATGTACACTAGCACCACTAACACTGGCCCTCCCCCACCTAAACCTTCTTTTTTTATGGTGCCCCCCCTGTCATTTTATCCTGGATCCGCCGCTGTTTAACGGTACTTGTTTCCTAGCACGGCGCTCATCTTATGGCATCTTATGCCATCGCATGCATCGCATGCCATATAGCCGCATACGATGCATGCGATGCAATGCGATTTTAAATTGTATAAGCACCCTAAGGGGTGCTTACAATGTTAAATGCACCCCCAATATGATTTTTAATTGTATAAGCACCCTAATGGGTGCTTACAATGTTAAATACGCATCCACGCCACCCCCACTATGAACGCGAACCCGAAGCGTGGTGAGCGTAGCGAGCCCGCAATGGGCAGCGGTACGCGTCCCCCGTCCTTTTCATAACATACCTATCCACGTTGGTGTGGAGTTGACTTTAGATAGTGTGGCGAGCGCAGCGAATCCTAAACAGGATTCGCTGCACGTCGCCGGTATTCACATTAAATACCGCCCTAATTCTCAAGAGGCATTTGAAGATTACATTTAACGGTACTTGTTTCCTAACACGGCGCCCATCTTATGGCATCTTATGCCATCGCATGCATCGCATGCCATATAGCCGCATACGATGCATGCGATGCAATGCGATTTTTAATTGTATAAGCACCCTAAGGGGTGCTTACAATGTTAAATGCACCCCCAATATGATTTTTAATTGTATAAGCACCCTAATGGGTGCTTACAATGTTAAATACGCATCCACGCCACCCCCACTATGAACGCGAACCCGAAGCGTGGTGAGCGCAGCGAGCCCGCGAGGGGCAGCGGTACGCGTCCCCCGTCCTTTTCATAACACCCCTATCCACGTTGGCGTGGAGTTGACTTTAGATAGTTTGGCGAGCGCAGCGAGCCACTGAGACCGAAGCGTGGCGAGCCCCGCAAGGGGATGCATATTACTTTACATGTATTCCGTGTCCCCTCGTGGAGCTCGCTGCGCTCGCCACGCTTCGGGCTCGGTGGCTCGCTGCCCTCGCCACACTATCTAGAGTCAACTCCACGCCGACGTGGATAGGGGGATAGCGGGTGGGTTTGCGTTGATAGTCGGGGGCATATAACATTGCAAGGACCCATCAGGGTGCTTGTACAATAAAAAATCGCATACCATCGCATTGTATGCCATTGCTCAACCCCCCTCTGGGCCTCCCACACCTGGCAGTCTCCGGCCAGGCATGCACAATACACAGTGCAGCCTGCAGAGTGCCGAGCCTAGGACACAGAGGGGCTTGGCAAGATGCACTGTGCAGTGTGCGCTCCGGACCATGAAGGAGGGAGCTGGAGATGCCGCTGCTGGATGCTGGTAAGTAATGGGGACGTGGCTGCACATGGGTGCGGGCGGGGGTGGCGCTGTACCGCTGGGGGCCCGGACTGAAGGTCAGTCCTAGGCCCCAACATTTCTAGCGGCGGGCCTGCCACCTGCAGTGCACATGGTTTTGCCCTTTTTTAGAACAAATTTGTACTGCAATCAGATCTGAATAAGGGCCAGTGTGTCAATGGATAGATCGGAGAAGTTTGAGAACTAAGGCTCAGGGGGTCTGCTTTTCAGAGTTTACATTGGGATGTAAATTATTTTCTAAAGCTTATAAACATGAAAAAGTGGTTATGTTGTCCATAGCAATCAATCAGATACTGAGTAGTTAGTTACTGTAGTAGTTATTTCTTTTATCTTGCAACCAAATATGCATCAGGCTTAATACTACTCGGATATGCATGTCATGTTATGATTCCAAACTTTTATATACAGATATAATGCTATTTTCTTAGTGCTATGTACATTATGCTAAATTAAACTTTACTTGCTTCATCAAGCTTCTTTTTTTCAACAGACCGGATCTGTTTGAGTGGAATAGTGGACTCTGCCAGCAGTCAGCTATTCAGCGGCTGGATCATGCATTCAACACTGCCCAGCGGCACTTGGGAATTGCAAATCTCCTCGATCCTGATGGTGAGTACATTTACTTGTGTTTTTAACTTTCATTAACACTTGCAAACTTTCCCTGTGGAAATGATGCATTATACTAGATGTACTTTGTATGCAAAATGAGTGAAATATAAGGTCTTTTGGGACATACGAGGGAGATTTGTAATTTTCTCTTGTTAGTGTTAATTCACACACATGCTTTCAGGAGACCTACTCATAATTAATGTGCATTACTTCTCTTACATGTGTAATTTGAAAGTAATTTGTAGCCATTCTCTCAGCCAACACAGAGAGCCCTTTCTGAACCCAGCCTGTCTGTGCCATTTTCCAGAGATTGCATGTAGCAAGAACATTACTACACTTATTATTAGCACATTGTAGGGTTCATCACAGAGGAGTTTGTAGTCTAACAACAACCTAGGAAAATTACATATTTTTCTAAGTGGGAAAAACACAGCTAGGACAATCAGGCTGGGGCAGTAAGCATTTATTTCATAATCTGTCAACTGTTCTTTTATAGTACGACAGAGAGCTGCATGCAAATATTATGACCATTTTTGTTGTTTATACATTAAATGGGCAGCTCTGTCTCTTATGTTTAAGGGAAAGAGTAGACCTATCATAGCACCTCCTAAAAGGGGAGTCACCAACAGCTGTCACAGGAGAAGATAAGCATTCCTAACATACAGTTCCAGATGTTTCCATCTCTGCAAAGCAAGCCATAGTAATATAGTAACATAAAAGTTGATTACTTTTGGAAACTTGCCCCACCTGTCCCATCTAGTCTACTTCCTTTTGTTGGAAGAAAATTCATTAATGACCTTTCCCTTTGGGCTTGTAACATCACTTTTATAGTCCAAAACCTATGTCTTCATTAGTCATAAAAAAATCCTGAGGTAAATTAAGTGGCTTTTATGAAGCAGAGCTTCTAACAAAGATGTTCTTAGCTTTGGTGAAGGTTATGTCTTATTTATGGATTTGTATTTGCCAAAACAATTCCCAGCTGCCAAATCTCTTGTAACTCATTGTTTTTTTTTTTGCTATGGGATAGGGAAACAAATGATATAGAAGCAATTTACTTGACATATTTCTTTGCATTGTTAATTTTGTCCACGAACACTTAGACAAACTATTAGTCCACAAAGGGTGTTTTCTGTGATTAAAATGTAAAGATTTTGAAAATAGGAATTTCTTAATAATGAAAATGTTGACTAAATATTAGTCATATTGTCATGCCGAAAATTGACTAAACGAAAATGCTTTATCATTTTCGTTTGGACACCTACAGGTTGTATTTTTTGAGTGTATAGGAAAGGGGGTAGATAAAAACAAGTTTCCCAAAGGTGTGGGGTGCTGGGTATGTAGCTGTTGAGCCAAGCTGCAATGAGTATATTAGGGACGTCACTCCCAAACAAGATAAACACAAAAAATAGGATAACTGCACTAGAATTAGGTGCTATAACACTCTAAGGGCCAGATGTATCAAGCTTCAAAAAGTGATAAAATGGAGAATAATAAACAGCCATCCAATCTTCTCCTACCTGTTATGTAAAAGGCTGGGTTTGAAAAATGAAAGATAGGAGCTGATTGGCTGGTTGTTTAATCACTCTTCACTTTATCCCTTTTTGAAGCTTGATACATCTGGGTATCAGAAATAAAATATCAAATTTTTAATTAAAAATACATATGCATGACAGACATATAAAAATAGCACTGGTTATGCTATAATGATAAAATATTTGAAAATGAAATTAAACATCAAAAGGAGACATGAAGATGCAGCTCATATGGAACCATATATTTGTCTTACTGGGTCAGATGTATTAAGACCAGAGAAGAGATAAAATGCATATATAGTGAAAGGAGATAAAGCACCAGCCAATCAACTCCCAACTGTCATTTTTCAAGCACAGTTCATTGGCTGGTGCTTTATCTCCTTTCACTTTATCTCCAGTTTAATTCTCCAGGCTTAATACATCTGCCCCAATGTCTGCTAGGATGGATAGGATGTCTGTATCCAATCCTATTGTGCCTCACAAGATGGAATGCCCGCAGCAGGGCTTCAGCTTTAATATGTGGCTTAATGGGTATGCTTTCCTCCTGCTGTTTGTAGCCTGTACAGTGCACAGAGAGTCCACTGTAGGTGATGTGTTATCCCAATCTGTTGTAGATGATTTTCAGAGGCTGGTCCGGTCACGTGGTATACGGGTATATTATTGCAAGATAGAGGGATCCACCAATGCATTCACTGTATTGAAAGCTTTCTCAAGGTGTCAAATCTTTTGTCATTATAGCAGAACAAGTATTTTGTATTTTTCGAGTGACTAATTTAGTGGATTCTTTAATTAATAATACTGCATTTTTTTTACAGTTTTATCCAACCTTTCTTGCCCTAGATTTACTTACTTGTGCTGCGGCTGCACAGCAACTCTTTGTCATGAGAAACACAACAGTTTATGTAGCTATTTAGTTAACTTTAGCTAAATATAAGATAGTTATATATTATAATATGCATCCTTACAACTTCATTTATTGCAATAGACTAGTACTATACTACTAGTACTTACATGTGTCAGGCAGGTTGTATTTTTCTAGTGATTTATTATATTCTTTAATTATTTAAATTAACAATTTTAATTAAAAAAACTATTGTATTCTTGAATTGATGTTTGCAGAAAATAAATGACCTGCTCTGAAGGAAATAGCATTTGTGTTAACTATGTGTTCAGATTTATAAACACATATTGAAAGTTATATAAAGTATTCAAGGAAGTGATAGAAAAATGTTCTTAAGCAAAATCCATCACGGGATCATTAACCTGAAAAGCTACATTTAAATCATTGTCTAAAATTAGACTAAAATGTTATCTGAGATCCACTGACCAAATCTTGATGAAAATAAAATGACTAAAACCGTTCATTTAGTCAAATCTTACAAAAGTGACAAAAACTTAAACTTAGTTGAAAATTATTGTCAAAATTGACATTGTTTCTGTGAACTACTCCTCTTTTTTACTAAACAAAACTATTAGTGTTTCATATAGATTGTGAGTTGTATCCAAACTATCTCCTAGTAATCTGGGAGAACAGAGTATTTATAAATGGAGGTTTTTTTCCAGAAGGTTTCTTATTGCAGCATTGTGCCATCCAAAACACTTGATTTATTATTAATTAGTTTGAAGGTTTAAAAAGTCATAGGAGATCATTCAGAACCCATAAATTGCACACCGTTTAAAAAATTAGTTACTGGTCTAGGAGTGGTGGCATCAAAATACTTTTGGTCCTCCTACACCTAGGCATGCTCCACGTAATGGGTACCATGGTTTAAGAAATAAAATCATATTGGTGCTCTCTTCTGTCTAAGAAAAAAATCAATTCATATCTCTAGCCATTTTATAAATAAAAATAATATATCTCTTAATTATTAATTTAAATATCTTGCAAATTTTATTTAAAAATTGATATTGTCCCCTTCATTAATAAAAATACTGAATGGTTTATTGATAAAAATGTATATTATTGTATCTTTTGAGTCCAATGAAATAGCGTATTAACCTGTATGATTGACCAGATCACTCCCTGAAACTTCTCTAATGCAAAGGAATTTAAAAAAATGTTATGAAGTAGAAGAACTGCACTCTTTTATATCCATCAATCCTGAGTGATGTATCCCATATACAATTTGCATATAACACCCTTTCTCCACGAATGTGTCCAGGAAAAAAGAGACCAGGACACCACCAGTTAAATTATTGAATCATGTATTGAAGGAAAGATTCTTCCCAACCATAAATCTCAAGCAGAAAAACATCTCAAGTAGAGAGAAATCATGTTGTACTTATCAACATTCTGTGAGGGAGCTGACCATGCAGATAATCCCCCTCCGGCCTGACAGCTGTTTCAGTGCTTGAGCACCTTCTTTAAGGGCACAACCAAACTACAACAGCAATGAGATTTCAATAAGAATATAAGGCTCCCGCCAGAACTCACCTAAACAAATCAGATTTGCTAGCAAGGATACATTACAAAGGCCATAATGAAGTGTCATCTCTCCCATCCACGTGCGCTGTCCTGCGTCAGCCGTGGAACGCAAGCTAGACATTTCCTATAGCGGCATCCTCCCCGATCCCAGACGCCGCCGGTGGAACACACCAGTGACTTCCGGTCAGGGTCTCTGACACTGGAGAGTTGGTTACATGAAAGCGTCTCCTATCAGCGCCGGGCTCCCCCCGTACAACTGATCGGCGTCACTCACTCAGTGGTCCTCCCTCATTTACAGCTGCTCCGCCCCATGATTTCCACATCACTATGGATACTGGTCCTATACACAAAAGCTTGGCCCTGCTTTATTCTTACAAGCAAAAAATATAGTGTACCCACTGGCCAAATAGATTCAGACTTACACAATTCAGATCAATTGGTAATCACAGAAACAGAGTATCAATCTGAAAAACTCAAAAAAGAAAAAAGACCATAGTCCAACAAAGTTTGCCAGTTAATAGCGGTTTTAATTCACACAGGCCACTCGCATATGGGAGGTCATATTTGCGCATATTTGCCCATAGTCCAACAAAGTTTGCCAGTTAATAGCGGTTTTAATTGACACAGGCCACTCGAATATGGGAGGTCATATTTGCGCATGTAACTGGTCTTTACTTTTTCTCCTTCCTTGAGTATTTCAACCTACAGGGACTTTTAAAAAACTTGATACTGCAAGTATTGTAAGATAACAAACATATAACAATTTATTAGTGCACTCACAATAAGAACAAAGATAAAAGCATATCACCCATTTGGGGTAATGTCTCCTGGATCCCGGTCAGTCCATTTAATACAAGTGCACAGGTGCTCCTCTGGCACCTGATGGTGGGCCCCGTCCGGTCCGTTTGGTGCTTTATTCTTCTCAAAACTCATGAATGCATAGCAGAAAACAGTGATCGCATAGGTGGCCTGGTGGTTACCCTATTCTTGCACACTGCAAAGATGCAAAAAGATAATCATAACACAATTAATTATTGCCAATAGAACCAAGCTTATAATACAGTGATAATATTGAAGGAAAAAAAACAGCATCCGTACCAATGTTTTTATATAATATAATCACTCAATAGAGATACTGTATGACAGTGGCCCATAATAGGAATATATTTAAATTGAGTTCCTCATTTCGGCGTCATTGATTCAAACTTGTAGATAAATTCACTTTCTTTTTGAAGAAGTCTAAAGGCCCCATACACTATGAGATTTATCTGACCTGTAAAATCTGATTTCCCTTGAACTTCCCCGGCAGCTTCCTAGGAGGCCTACATACAATTTGACACTGGATGTGCCATTTTTTACATCCAATTTGCATCAAATAAATCACATGTGATTTATCACATGTGATTATTAATGTGATTTATCTAATGAAAATTCGATGTGCCATGAGATTAGATTTATCTGATGGGATGGCCCTAGGGAGTGGCCTGAACAGTGCTATACCTTGCAGGTATTACTGAGAAAAGGAGAATGGCGATATATATATATAATGGGGGGTGCAGTCACTCCTCGTACAAAAAGAGACCAGGCATGGTGTTTCAGGACTCTCTGGCCTTTTATCAAGACTTTCACAGAGAACAAGATAATGACATTTATAGTTGTGCTAGATCACAGTGCAGTGTATAATCCCACCCATTGCTCAGCCCTGTGCACCTGTGTGACGTCATACTGCCACGTCCACCAGGTGCTGGACGGGACGCATAGTGATCAGGGTGCCTGAACCCCAAACAGTGTGGAAAACATAAATATATACATATATATATATATATATATATATATATATATATATATATATATATATATAGGAGGAGCAGATCTGCCACCACAGACCTCCAGCATCATGGGAGAGGGGGGGGAACAGGCTCTGCTGCCTGTTCTGTCATCCAGCAGGGGAGAGGGGCGGGGTCCAGGCTCCGCAGCAGGGGAGAGGGGGAGGTCCGGGCTCTGCAGCAGGGGAGGGGGGGGTCCGGGATCTGCTGCCCGTTCTGTCATCCAGCAGGGGAGGGGGGGTCCGGGCTCTGCTGCCTGTTCTGTCATCCAGCAGGGGAGGGGAGTCCAGACTCTGCTGCCCATTCTGTCAGACATCCAGCAGGGTAGAGGGGGGGGGGCGTCCGGGCTCTGCTGCCTGTTCTGTCATCCAGCAGGGGAGGGGAGTCCAGACTCTGCTGCCCATTCTGTCAGACATCCAGCAGGGTAGAGGGGGGGGGGTGTCCGGGCTCTGCTGCCCGTTCTGTCAGTCATCCAGCAGGGGAGAGTGGGGGGGAAGTCTGGTCTCTGCTTCCCATTCTGTCAGTAATCCAGCAGGGGAGAGGGGGGGTGGGGGTCTGGGCTCTGCTCCCTGTTCTGTCATCCAGATTGAAGCAGGGAAGAGTCACTGCCACCCTCTGCCCTCTTCTCTTCCGTCATGCCTGTCCCTTCCTGTGATGCCGGCTGCTGCTACCACACTGGGGGTTCTAGGATGGCCGAGCACCGGAAAGCAGGTACCCGGAGTTCTAAATATAGATATATCGGATCTGAAACATTGTGGGTGCTAAAAAGCACCCACGATGTGCCCATGTTGGGTCAAATCCCGATATATCTTATGTTTGGCAGGTCCGACCCCCTGATCCAATCCGATACGCATGGGAACGCGCATCAGATTGGATCAGATGTCACAAACATGCGATTTTGGGCCGATTTCACCCGATTTATCAGCCCAAAGAGTCAAAATCGGGTAAAATCTGCCCAAAATCGCATAGTAAATGTCGATCTTCACCCCTCTTAAGGAGTTTAATTACAGTCCACTGGCATAAATTTAAAGTCTGTCATTGTGTGCCCAGCTTCAAATAAATGTTTAGTGACTGGTGGTGTGCTTTGGTCTCGTATGCTAAAAGCTTTTTTTATTGATGACCGATGCATAGCGTTACGCTCTTTCAGCATGCGGATTGTTTAGCCTACATAAATCCATTGACATGGACATTGGACTACGTAGTCTACATATTTGCTGTCGCATGTCATAGGATGCTTTAATGTGTATTTCTGTCCAGTAATTGGATTATCAAAATTGGCTCCAATTAGCATATATTGACAATTAGCACATCCACTGCAACAATAGGCTCCATTCCTCAATGACAGCCATTTAGTAGATTTAGCTGCCGGGCTGATGTCAGATGCTGTCACATTGTCCTTTAAATTGCTGTTCCTCTTAAATGCAAACATCTGCTTACTCTAGCAAAATTTATCCATCATCTGTGGCTAAAATATGCCAGTGCTTAAACATGATTGCACTCATCCGGTTGGATATGGTGGAGTATGTCGTCAGAAAAATTAGACGTTCCATTGGAGCCTTTTGTTTATCGTTCTTTAATAGTGTTTCCCTATCAAGGGCTAAACATCTCCTAATTTACTCATCAATTTCCTCTTGTTTGTAACCTCTTTGAAAAAACTCCTTCCCCATTTGTTCAAGGGCAGATGGCAACTTACTCCTATCTGAGATTATACGTACAGTCCGGAACAGTTGAGAATATGGTAAAAGACGTTTCAGGGGCTTAGGATGGAAACTCTCCGCCAGCAACACTGAGTTCTTATCAGTGGGCTTTTTGTAAATGTCTGAAAACGGTCTTTAACTATCTCAATTGAGACATCCAGGAAGTTCATTTCTAATGGGCTACTGTCATACGTTAGTCTAATATTCTCTGCAAGGCAATTGAGGAAATTAAGGAATGCAAAAAAAAATTCTTCTCCACCGGTCCACACACAAAAAATATCATCAATAAACCTTACATACAAGACTACTGTATGTCACATGAATACATCCAATTCATAAGGACATGTTGGATTTCATACTGATGCATGCAAAGGTTTGTGTAGGCAAATAAATATATAAAAGCTCACATACTTTAAAGATATGCTACCAATCAGGAGCCATCTTTGTTTAGACCTCTTCTATTAAATAAAATCAATATGCCCTAAAATAAAAGGGTGCAAATTTTGGATAATTTATCCAACCTCATGTGACCAGTATTCACAGACTTAAACTTGCCCCTCTAGACACCTTGTCAGGACCATACAGCACCTTTATACCATATTCTGTAGCTTTATATTTTAATTACACCATTTATTTTGAAGAATAATGTCTCTTGACTGGATCTTTCACCAGGTGTTTTATGATATTCACTGACAATCAAATGGATCTATATGTTGTCTTATGTGTCCTAATAATAATTTATAGGCAATAATAACATGCAGCTAATTATTTTTCTATACATTTATAATTTTATATACATGGGGGAACTGCCATGGTAACAGATATTGTTTGACGAAATGTAGTCTCCTCTATCATACCAATACTTATTGTCTGGTGATTAACAGACAATAACTAAAACTGTACACAGGGAAGTAATGCCCAGTACTCCCCCATACCCAAAATTGTATACGTAAATGGTAAATACACAAAGACAGCAAAACTACCAAAGAATTGTCATCTTCAAGTGCAGATTTTCTTATGAAAACCTTTGTATAGATTCCTTCTTTTTGTTATTTTGCCAATGCTTGTTAATGCTGAACCAAGAGCCAAAAAGTATTTCTATCTGGTGTATTCACTGATGTCTTCAGTATAGTATTTTCTGGGAATGAATGTCTTTTGTGGACATTGGAAATACATGATGCTGACATTGGAATGTAAAAGAGAGTACATTTAGAAAAGAGGATGAATGCATTGGAGGGAAAATTCCTGAGGAACAATATGGATAATGTTTGGATGGAGAAAGAAAGAACAGAGAAGTATAGAAAGAACAATTAGAGCATCTCCCAACATATAAATCCTATGGGAATTTGTATCAAATCTTGAAGAATGCTAATGTACTAACCCATGGGTCTTCAAACTGTATCCCTCCAGATGTTGTGAAACTACAAATCCCAGCATGCCTTGGCACAGTTTTTCTATAAGGGAGTGTTAAAACTGTGGCAAGGCATGCTGGGATTTGTAGTTTCACAGCATCTGGAGGGCAACAGTTTGAAGACCCATATAGCAACTAACCAATCTGTTACCGTCATTTTACAGACTGTTACAAAATAACAGGAGATGAGCGATTTGCTGCTCTATCTCCCTCTCAGCTCAATTTCATGATATTTGTACTATGAAAGTATATGCAACATCCAAGAGAATACTGAGAAGGTCAATTAAGACATTTTTCAGAAATAGAACATCTTATTACTAAGGCGCTATGAGTATCATTGAATGTTCTGCCTGTTTATGCATTTGTATTTTTAGAAACTATTTACACCTGCCAGATCTCATTGTTTTTCACTACAGAATAAGAGACATTGTAAAGTTATATTCAGTTTAACTATTTTATGGGCAAAATCCTCCAGAGAAACATGGAAAGTTAGAAATGTTGTTCACTGTCTAGGTTTTAATATCACTGGGGAAACACAATTGACAATACATATAGGAAGTCATTGGCGTTCATGTAGGGGAGAGATGTTTTGTTTGTCTGCATGAGCATAACCATTTATACATATGTGCAGACTCTATTTGCGAACAGAAACAGAAACTTGCATAGTCACCGGCCCATTCACATGGAGCAGTGCGGGAGGGAGTGTGGGGCGGTGGGCACAGGTCGCCCTATGGGAATGCCCACTGTTTTATGGGCATTCCCATGCAAATGGCAGCGTGGTGCAGGTGTCAGTGGCGGGCAGCTGATGTCAACGGCTGTTATCTGCCCTCCCTGTTCAATGTTCATGTCGCAGCGTGAGTCACCAGAGAGTGACTTAGATTTTCAAGCACTTAAGAAATTTTTCAAAAAATTTCAGCCTTGCATGCAGTGGATGTTTATGAACAACATCCATTTGCATGCGTGAAGGCACATTAGCCGCGCGAGAAGGGGGCGGGTATTCATACAGGCGGCATTAAGTTGTCTCGCAAAGCTGAGAGATCTGTAGGTTTGTGAGTCAACCAGAATGCCCTCCCTAGTGTGCAAATCACTGTTGATCATTATGAAATGTGCATCTATTTCCTAATTCTGTATCCTCTATATGTTTTAAAGATTAATTCATTTTAATTCTTTAGTATGTTGTTCTTCCTTCCGGACAGTGATGTTGTTTTATACATCTATATAGGGTCATTCAGTAATATCAACAATACTTTCATCATTCTCTCAAGTAAAACAATGACCTACGGTATACTGTTTATTTGATTGCGCAACACAACTGACATGA
The DNA here is from genome assembly GCF_055691185.1 of Crinia signifera. Lineage (NCBI taxonomy): Eukaryota > Metazoa > Chordata > Amphibia > Anura > Myobatrachidae > Crinia > Crinia signifera. The sequence continues at coordinate 256,442,122 of NC_139218.1, forward strand.
CTGACCAAAGCATAGGGATAATCATAACCCTTCTTGTGAAATGTTTAGGAACTGGAAAAAATATGTAATTTGTGTAGCATTATACATCTCCTGGTAAAGCCATTGTTCTTCAAGTTTGTGGAGTGGTTCTTTATATACAGTAACTGGTCTGGAAGCCGCTGTTGGCATTGGCAATCTAGACATTGCTATGGTTATTTACTGTATGGTGATGAATTCTTCATATTTGTTTGTAAAAGAGAGTTTAGAAACTTTTAATGTATATTATTTTGCACTGCCTCTTATTCTTTCTTTTGGGTGGAGTGGGTGGAAAATATCATTTCAATTGTATTGAAAACTCTCTGGAACAGTTTTTTTCATTCCCATTTTAAGTTAATTTCAGTCTTGATACATTAGAGACTACTGCTCAGCCTAGAGTTGATCTTGATACTTCAGTCTTCTTCTTATTGCTCTGACAACAGAAATTGAAGTTAGAGTCCTTTCCACACTAAGCTGTTTATATTATTTTCTCTTCTAGATTACTATTGCCTTTACATTTTGAAGAAATATACTGTTTTATGTCACTCATTGGGATTTATTTACTAAGATGGTTCTATTGAAGGTGGTATGTTGCTTTTGATTGGTTTCTATGTGCAGTATCCCATCTTCAATAGAACTCCATCTTAATAAAAAAAAAGTATAAAGTATAAAAGTCTAAAATCAGCACTAACATCATATTGCAATGTACCGCTCCGCCCAAGTCTCTGTGTTCATTCAGCTCCAATGTCCATTACTGATTACTGCTAATCAATACTCATAACTTTTTTAAATGACTTTTCCTTAATCGTAGCTGTAGCGTGCAGACTGGTTATTAAAAATACATTGGTGCTGACCACAGTCGTAGCAGACAGAGGCTATTTGTAGACGTTGTTTGCTATCCTTACCGACCAAGGATAAACTTCTCATTAATATTCTGTTAATATCTTGGGTGAGAGCAAACGGTACCTTTGGGAGAGTCCCATTAGGTTTCACTTTCATATTTCACGAACAAGGGAATATTTCAGTTCTATTTATTGTGAACTTTTCACAGTGGCCAGAAGATTGTATCATGGTACCCCTGATGAAGTCTTTTTAAAGACTAAATGCATTGGGACATTTTTTTATACATCTGATTGTACTATTGACTCTCCATTGAAGGACAAAATAAAAACTAATATTGGATGAGATCCTCGTTGCATCATTGAAAAAGGATTATCACTTATGGACTGTATTTCTGTATTATAGGAGCCTTTCCACTATTGGAAAACATATATATATATATATATATATATATATATATATATATATATATATATATATATATAAACATAGAAGAAGCGGCACTCAGAGACGTGGGTAAAGGTGAAAAACCAACTGGTGGTTTTTCACCTTTATCCACGTCTCTGAGTGCCGCTTCTTCTATGTTCATATATCCACGCTGCCAGCGTATGTGGAAGGCACCAGGGCAATTTAGAAGGACACAGCATTTGGGAATGCCGTTTCCCACGGATTGTATACAGTATATATATATATATATATATATATATATATATATGTAAACGTGTTGGTCCGGCACTCCTGCTCTCTGTGAGACAACTGCTCCTGGTGCCCCCTGCAATACAGTGCCAGAGAAAGATGGAGGGCAGTGGCACTCAGGAGCTGGTTGAACCAAGTATAATGATTTATTCAAGGAGAATCATTCCCGTAGTCCGACGTTTCGGGGCTACCCGTGCCCCGTTTTCAAGGTGGGAGAAAGGGGGAATATATGTATATATATATATATATATATATATATATATATATATATATATATATATATATATATATATATATATATAGAGAGAGAGAGAGAGAGAAATGTATAAGACGGCACTCCGAAGCATAAGCTAGCATTGGTAGTGGTGCAGGGTCCATAAGAAATTGATAATATCACTTACCCAGCCTCCAAGAAGGAAAGGAACGGACCAGCACTCACAGGTTTTTTTAAGAAAAAGTTTGTATTGATAGATTACAGCATGATATGGTACAATATATTATGGTCTAATATATATATATAGATATTAGAGGTACAAGAAGCGGCACTTACAAGACTTCTTAGAAATCTCATAAAGTAGTAGGTTATTTGCATGCGTTTAATTGCATGTACAAATGGCACATCAAGTGTCAAATCGTTAGGGAGCTCAAGGGGCAAACTGGTCCGACTTGTCCTCAGAAAAGGAGTGTGGGGGACTTAAACCTGTAACATTAAATTTGAAGTGTACAATTTAAATATCATGTTTTAAATATTTTAAGCAACTGATATACTTTCATCATTCAGTCCTAAAATTACAGACTTCATGCTCAGAATACTGGGATTACTCCTTAATAATGCAGTAAACTCGTAGTCTTATATTATTTATAGTGAAGCACCAGTTTTATATTAGTTCATAATTTTAATGCTTGAAGTCACTTTTCTAGTACCAATAAATACTCAAAATATCTGCATCCATTTTTCTCTTAAAGAAACTAAGATGACAATGCCTTAGATTCCTTTTTAGTGTATCATAATTTCTTGATTCCTAGACAATTTACAATTCTTACAGTAATAAAAAATAAAGGGACTCCAGGCCTGTGTCATTGTCACTTCAGAGAAGAAAATATGCAAATATGTAAGCTCTCAACTCAGACCATTCATTACTGCAGACAAGCATCCAGAGGGTTTTACAACCACTTCGAAGTATGAGAAATTCACCAATGAATCATACCCATTAGATGAATGGTCATGAAGCAATTCTTTTATCAACACAGCACCAGTTTGCAGCTGTGCACATTTTTTAGGTAACAGCTTGATGGTCTCTTTGACAGGCATATCATGACACAAGATGCATCACAAATGATTACATTATGTCATATATAAGTTACTATGGGGCAGGTGAACTAAGCCTGTGAGTGTTAAAATGGAGGCAAAGTACCAAACAGTCAGATCCTGTCATTTATTGAACACAACCTGTAACATGACCGGTGCTGATATGTACTTTGGGGTAATTCATCACTGCTCACTAAGTAGCAGTGGCTCGCTGCTTAGCGTGTGGCTTAACGCTGCCCGGGGGAAATCCACCCACCACTGAATCTCCTTGATAACATGCAAGGGGATGTGTATGGAAACACATCCCCTCGCATGCATCCGCTAGCAGAAGTCAGGGCCGGCGCTACCCACTCAGCAGAGGATGCAAAGCAGGTAGGCGCCGGGCAGGAGAGGCACTGTCTCTGCTCTGCTGTCTCTGTGGCTGCCAGCTGCTACTGCGCCTGTCACACTGCAGGGCACGCAGCAGCGCCGGAGGCACAGAGCTCCCTCCAGGCTCCTAAACATCAGGACACTGCCACTGGTCAGCAGGACAGACGAAAAGGGGCGGGGCTACACGGAAAGAGAGGGTGGTGCTACACGTAGCAGAAGGGGCGGAGCTATGAGGGAGCAAGATTGAAGACCGTGGACACAGGAGAGAATGAGCTGCCAGGATACTAAAGTGTGAGTGTACTATGTCGGCAACTGATGTGGGCATGTGTATAGGTAGTGCTAATAATTTCAGCAACTGGTGTGGGCACTTGTATAGGCAGCGCTTCTAATGTTGGCAACTGGTGTGGGGGTACTTGTATAGGCAGCGCTACTAATGTCGGCAACTGGTGTGGGCACGTTTGTTGGCAGTGCTACTAATGTCGGCAACTGGTATGAGCACGTGTATAGGCAGCGCTACTTATGTCGGCAACTGGTGTGGGCACATGTGTTGGCAGTGCTACTAATGTCGGCAACTGGTGTGGGCACATGTATAGTCAGTGCTACTAATGTCGGCAACTGGTATGAGCACATGTATAGGCAGCACTACTAATGATGGCAACTGGTGTGGGCACGTGTGTTGGCAGTGCTACTAATGTCGGCAGCTGGTGTGAGCGCGTGTATTGACAGTGATACTACTGTTGGCAACCTGTGTGAGCATGTGTATAGTCAGCGCTACCAATGTCGGCAACTAGTGTGGGCATGTGTGGGGCATTATGTGTAGCATAATGTGTGTCAATGTCATATGGGCATTATGGTGCATGGCATATTTTGTAAGGGGAATTATGGTGTGTGGCATATTGTGTAAGGGGCATCATGATGTGTGGCATAATGTATCATTTGCATTATTGTGTGTGGTATAATGTGTAATGGGCATTGAGGTGTGAAGCATAATGTGTTATGGGAATTACGGTGTAATTGGTATTTTTATGTGACGACTCCCCTTCCACGTGAAGCCACGCTCCTACATTTTTGCACGCGCCTATGGCGCGAACTCTCCCTGTTTTTTACCTCATGGCACCAAAATGGCTAGTTACAGCTGTGTAAGGTGAATAATATTGTGCTACTGTGTGGTGTAATTTGGAGTAGGAGTACTATTGTGTGGCCATTCCCCTTCCTTATGAGATCACACGTTTTTCTTTCCGTGTGCACTGTCCCTTTGTAAAGCTTGGGTGGGCACAAATTTATAGTTTGCAGGAGGGCGCCGAAGCCCCTAGCACCGGCCCTGGCAGTAGTGACCATCAAATGATTTCTCCTGTCTGAAATTACTTCTATTTATGAGCAATAGGATGGAGCTTCCCATTTAACACTGTGCTTTCCTCTGGTCTAACCCTCCCTACAGCGAATGGCTCGGCGAGTGTGCAACTCGCCAAAGCTGTTTGCGATCAGGGTTTTCACATGCGCCGAAATGCGCAAACCCCAACCATCAGGGCTGGGGATGAATTTGGATCGCTGCGAGTGATCCTGAAACAGCCCCTTTAGGTACTTGTGTAATATCTGGGCGCCCGATAGTGCGGCGAGTGCAGCGAGCCACCGAGCCCGAAGAGTCGCGAGCGGACGCAGAATACATGTAAAGTAATCCGCGTCCCCTCGCGGGGCTCACTGCGCTCACCACGCTTCGGGCTCGGTGGCTCGCTGCGCTCGCCACACTATATATGTTCAACTCCATGTGTAGTTGGATAGTGGGGGTATGAAATCACCCATGGGTGACTATACAATTAAAAATCGGGTCTTCACAATGAAAAATCGCATCGCATCGCATGCCTTAAGTAGTGGCATGCAATGAAAAACATGGGCACCCAGATAATACACAAGTACCCCCCTTTATTTCCCTCCACAGTAGTGTCACAGTGGGGGTGTAGGACACACCTGGGTACAGTGGCTTAAGTTTATAACAGAGGCCCGGAGGCGAAAGTGTGATGTTGCCCCCTCCCACACACACACATGAAAAATCCGGTATTTCTTAAGACTATTTGTTAGCCATCCTGATATGCAGACACACCCACATAGGCACACACACAGCCACACATATATACACAGCCACATACACACATAAAGCCACATGTATACACACTGCCACATACATCACATGTATACACATACAGTAGCTACATATGCACATACACCCACAATTATACACTGCCACTTACACACAAACACATGTATACACACAGCTACATATGCACATACATACACCCACATGTATACACACTGCCACATACACACATGTATACACATACAGTAGCTACATATGCACATACACCCACAACTATACACACACAAACACATGTATACACACAACTACATATGCACATACATCCACATGTACTGTATATATACACACACCTCTGTAAACACAGCCACATACTGTATGCACAATCAGCCCATACATGCATATAAACACAGCCCTATATAGATACACACACAATACACTAAAAGTTTCACACACACTACAACTGCCCCCTCTCACCTATAAAGGAGGCATCCATCTATTTCATGAGCCAGAAGATCGTAGGAGGTGAAGAGCTGGATGGGCTGCAGGGCTGTTAGGAGGAGACAGGGGCTCTGCGTGTGACAGGAAGTCCCGTCTCCTCCTCTCACTGAGATCCTGGAGCAGCGCTGCTAATCACTGCAGCGCTGCTCTCAGACTACAGTATTCTTTGCTGGCACGCAGGGGCTGGAGTTAACCAGAGGCAATGGATGTCAGGCCGGGTGTCCCCTTCTAACGTGACGCCCAGCGGCAAATGACTCCATTGCCTCCGGGACTTCCGCCACTGCCTGGGTAAAATCCGCCGAAGGGTACCACTAAAGTACTGACTTGTGTTTAATGACAGGAGCTGGGTGCTGCACTGTGACATTGGGCCTTGTTCTAGTTCACTCTTTCGGACAAAATCCTTCTTAGATGGACAAAACCATGTGCACTGCAGGTGGGGCAGATGTTACTTGTGCAGAGAGAATTCGATTTGGGTGGGGTTTTGCTTCAAATTGAGATCTATATTGCAGTGTAAAATAAAGCAGCCAGTATTTACCCTGCACAGAAACAAAATAACTCACCCAAATCTAATTCTCTCTGCACATTTTACATCTTCCCCCCTGCAGTGCACATGGTTTTGTCCATCTAAGAAGGATTTTGTCAGAAATAGAGTAGTGAACTAGAATAAGGCCCATTATGAGCAGTTGGAGTGACAAAATGTGGGGGTTGATCGATGAGGCCACACCCCTTACACAAAGCGCCATGCCCCTCACCCATGAGGCCACATTCCTATATTTATTAGGGGCACATGGACATAATCTCCCCTGCACCAGGTGTCACCACCCCTGTTTCTTCATTTCATCACTCTCCCAGGATTAGTGCATTTCCTCTTATGTCCTGAAATCATTATCATTTTTTGCTTGTAGTACCTATACTGGCCAAATGGCGGCTCATACAGTTCACCACAAAAGTGACATTCATAGATATCAGCTTATGGTACAGATCAGAGGTAGGTGGTAACCTGAAACACTTTGGGGCCTGATTTGAAAGGGTTTCACATTATCTTTATGCAGTGATTGAATTAGCCATGAATTGTCGTGTATGGCTTCTCTGGGTATAGTGTGTGGAGCTGTTTACAGACCTGAAAGCAAGTCATGAGCAGCCCTGAGACTACTGTTAATACTTATTTGTCTGCATATTTTGGGGGGAGGACCAGCAATAATTTACAGTATGAATATATATATATGAACACAGGTTTCTTGATTGGTAAGAATGCATGTTTGTGAGAGGGCATATAATTACATCTTACATTACTACATTAGATATAGGCTAAAATTGGTAATTCTATAAAAATGGCAGTAGCGATCAGGAGGCAAGCGCAAGCTTACTACATTTGGCCATATTGCAGTCCCCATAGAAACATCATTAGTATACTGTACTTCATTCAGGCCAAAATCCTCTCAGAGGTTTATGCAAAACATTGTTCAATAAAAATACCTCTAGTTTCCCCTTGCTATCAGTTTTATGAATCTATGCTGCCATTATACAGAAGTAAAACTACTTCCAGAGAATGGACTTTGGGCCCAATTCAGACCTGCTCACTAGGCTTCTTATATTCGCCGCTAAGAAAGCAAATAAACACTGCTCTTCCAAATGCACGTGCCAATCTAATCCCCAAGCTATGCTGCAAGCAGAGGTGTACACTTACACATCCGCTCGCCTATGCCCCAGCAGGCAGGGGCACAGCTAGCATTTCTGTGGGCATGCCCACCATTTTTGTGGGCATTCCTATGAAACACTGAATGGACCCCAGCAAATGCACCTTGCCTGTCACTCACCCCGGCAAATGAAAAATGTTTGCGCATGTGGAGACCCCACCATCAGGGGGTGGGGACTAATTCGGACCTGTGCAAACAGGTCTGAATCGACCCCTTCGATTGACTTTGAATGGTCAGTATAATAAGGACAAAAATGTCTTCTTCATGCTCCAGCCAATCAGATGCAAATTGCTGTAGATGCTTGTTCATTAATTTACCCTTTTCATTCATTCAGTAGCTAGTAAGAATTTTTTTTTCATATGCTCATCGATTAAAGTTCGATAACTGTTCAGTTGAAGGATCTATTGTAAACATTTCAGTAAAGTCTGGCGCAAGGGCATTATCAATGTCTACCCATTTTTAACACTTAACACACTACCAAGTGATCATACAGTTCACAAATGGGCAATCCCAATTCTCATCAAAGTCATTGTAATATTAATGATTTGCATGGATCGCAAGGCATCCAGAATGGGTAGATTGCCTGAAACAGTTGATTTTATTGATTGTAATTTGAATACCAAGATCACATAATGTGAAGGGCCTCAACCACAATTCAAAATTCATTTCTAGAACTTTTACAATGTGGACAGGAATATGGAGAGAGCTGAAGCTTTACTCAGAGTTGTTTCTTTCTCACTGGTTAATTGGCCAAAAAGTAAATTCACCCACAAATCAGCATGATTTTAAGTTTGGCTAAACTTAATAAACTGCAAATGATGGTGACATCAAAACAACATTTTAAATACTTTTCTGTTTACCAATTACAGGCTCTGTTTCTTCATATGACATATTTAGATGGCATTAGCCTTTATAGTCTATAGGCTTATATTACAACTTTGTTTTATAGACAGGGATATCTTGCTCTTGAGTACCTCTCCCAAACATGACTTAATGACTGTACATGCTATTGGGTCCAAATAAATCAAGACATGATGGTGTAAGATATTACTTTGTTTTTTTAACTTTTGACATCTGTTCAGTAATTGGTATCCACAAAAATACATTCATTAATTCTAGTGATTTGGCCTTTTCATCAAATAATTATAAATAGCCCCCTAACAATCTCAAGAGGGAATAAGTTCAAGTGATTTGTGAGAGAACATCAGCAAATAGTGACAACTTGTACTGGAAGTTGCCCCTTGTTCACGTCTTGGACAAGGCATTTTGTTGCTCAATGCATAATGTATAGCTCAGGAGGGAAGGACAGCCCTGTTGGTAGCATAACTGAGCATGAACATGCACAGCCAGATAATAATCTCATGGTGCCATAGTCAAGTAAAAGATTCCTGTCCCTCTACCATTGAACCTTCCCTGGAAAGAGAAAAATCTAGTCACACTAGAGATGAAGGCAGAGCTTAGAGGAGCTTCCTCCACTGCATATGATTAGATACTGTACATACTGTATCATTAGTTTGTACATTGCTAATTGGGCAGAGGGATAGGCATGGTCCAGCCAATGCAGAGAATATTCACATGTCACAGACTGGATTTTAAAAAGGACAGTTAGGGTCAAGTTAGTTGGTACTTTAGACATGTGTACTTATAGTAACATTAATCCTTTTGGCCAGTGGCGGCTGTTACCCCTTTGGAGGAGGGGTTTCCACAATGCGCCCCCACCCTCCGCTGGCATTCCCCTCGCACCGTTCTTCCGGTCCTGGCCTCCGGCCCCCTGCATGGGGCCAGTGCATGCGCAGTAACTTCATACATACTGCGCATGTGCTGGCCCAATCAGGTTCCTGGGTCCAGGGCATTCGCAGTATCGTTCGTGGTACTGTGCATCTGCAGAACCCTTTTGGGGGCTGCCATGCATTTGCGGACAGAGAGGCATCCCAGAGGGAGGGAACACCTCCCAATGGTACTGCCTTGAGTGACTGACAGGTTGAACTTCCAATTTGAAGTCACTGCCAGTCACACTGAAGCCAGAGCAGCCTCAAAGACTGCATCTGGCTTCACTATAGGCACAGACAGTGGCGGATTTTACCTTGGGGGGCTGCAGCCCTGCAGCTCATAGGTAAAACCTGCCACTGCTTTTGGCACCAGCCTCTAAGTACATCAATTTAAAATATGTATCTGTTAATTGACCACTGTAATTTATTTTGTAATCTAAACCAACCAATTTTCTTCTATATGTGTCAAGGTTCTGCCATTTTCTCCTTATCTGTCCTCTCCCTATATGTTCTATATTTTCTCATACAGTATATCTCCCCCAACCCTTTTGGATGTTTCTCTCTACCACTTCTGCCTACCTAACCTATTGAGGCAACAGCATGTACCGCAAACTGTGCTGGGGCCTCCCACTGGTCAGTGAGCAAGCAGTGCAGGTATGCACACCTTCTCTTTCTTTCCCCCACACCAATCAGTCATGGGAATAATAGGACCCACCTGGTCTAGAGCAACATTTGCACAATCTTGTGGACAGCCTATCCCTTTATTGTACATTGATTTCATCCTATTAGTCAGATCTACAGAGAATGAGAAATGATATAGTCCTAGGACAGATTTTATTCAATGGAAACACATCTTTAAAAAGGCTACATTTTTATTTTTATTTTGACTGATGTAACTTTTTTTATTTATTTATTTATTTTTTTACTGACTTTTTACCCTTTCCAAAAATATTTGCCACTTTCTAGTAATGTCAGAAAGTTAATGTTTTTTTAAGGAATACTCCTGGTCTTCAATCATATTAGACTACCCCCCTCCTTAAGTGAGCTGGGTGTTAATAATGCATTTCAGCGCAAATTGAATCATTATTCTGTACACATTGCCCCCCAGTTCATGATAACACCGTTTTCATCTTTGAGTAACAGGTGTCAAGCCCATAATTATAGAAATCTAGTTGTCACACTCTATACTTGTTTCAAAAAGAAGGCACGTGTTACAAAATAAGAAAAAGAATGTATTACACAATCCCAATATTGAGAACACGGCAACGTCTTTTTTGTATCTTCATGTGTCTTCACTTTCCATGATTTCATAGAGGCATTATTAAAATGATTGACCCTGTGTCATGCTATTCATTTAATCTTGAACAACTGTAAAGCAGATGTCTTTCAGCTACCATCACTGAAACTGGGTTGAAATTGACAAGACTCTAAATCCCAGTTCAATACTTTATGTAGAGCCTACATTTTACTCTCAGTCAAGCAGAATAAATTACACCTGCTGTCTAGAGGTTTTCAGATTAAAAGCAGAATTTGATATTCATTATTTGTTTTGAATTCTATTTCTTAAATTTCATAAATTTGCAGTGAATAAATATTTACTGTAGTTATTTTTCATTATTTGTTTGAAGGTTCTTTTGCTCCTCTACTACAATGTAACAATTAAATACTCAGACAAAAATAAAGTCAATTAGCAAGCCCTGTGGCTAACTGCTGGCTAAGGCTATTCAACTAAATGTCTATTTTCCCGCTTCTATAATGGTGGATTATTGCATGGACAATCTCGGAAACACAGATGAATAAATGCATTTTCCCCACATCTGAAATTGTGTTTTCAAAGTACACCATCAGAGCTGGGCACAGACAGACATTTGTCATTGTGTATATCTAAAGCCTGCTCAGACAACTTACCATAAGGGTAGGTACTGTATAAATCCCAGAACAGAAAATATTGCCCATGTCGACCTCCCCTTTATTGGACATACCCGAGAGGGACATTTTGATTTGTAGCAAGTATGCCTTAATATGCAAGTCATTCATTATAATAAGTTTGGGTGTGCAAAATAAAGACTTTTGTTTGCACTTTTCTTCCAAACCTTTTGAACATGTCTATACTCTGTATTTACCCCCAACTCTTCCTTTTGGCTTCTACTTCTCAAACATAAACATTTTACCCTGTAAGCATATTGCACAGTAGCATGCAGCATCACACAACATGGTTTGGGAGTGAATCTTAACTGTGTTGCACATATTGTAAATTACCTCCAGTGTGTTGTTCATCAGCGAGGATTGATATTTAAATATATTTTACCTTGACTTGTTCTAAAGACATAAATCAATGTTTTCTGAACAAAAATCCTCTTTGGGCATACCATTCTGAAAGTGGAACCAAGAAGTATCGTCTGGTCCTTCAAGTCAAGAGCCAGAAAATACAGCTAATGAAAGAGATAAAACCTTATCACAAGAAAGCGTTGAAGATGCTGGGAAGCCTGCCAGGGAAATGAGATAGCCTGATCTACCTGCACCGCATGGGATGCATGACTGTATCCTACAGGCCATTAAATGGGCAATTGAGGATGAAGATGCAGATGCAGACTATGTTGTGATAGACCAGTTTCAGCCTATGCTTGCTCCTGAAATTTGACATCTACAGAGCCAGAAGGACTGAACTTGTGTCGCCATGGAAAGTTGTGCTGGCTGCAGGTGGCTACGAAAAGATGCATTTATCTTTTTGATGTCCTTCTCTTGGGGCCTGTAGTTTTCAGAAATGGGCTACAAATGGCACTTGAATACAAAAGCATTCTAAATGTGGCCCATGACTGTCGCTGGCTGGGGGATGTCTTGTCCCACCAATATAGGGTGGTTCTTAGCAATGTCTTTGATACACAGGTAGGAGATGGATACCTGTTCTTCATGGGAACCGTGGACTTCCTTCCTAGTCGTACTTGTTCACTTAAGGAATGTTTGAATAGGTGAATTTTAAATGGAAGAGTGGATTGATCCCATGAAGCGTACCAAGACTCATGTTGGTTAAGGTGGTATTACACTTATAATGGTTTCTTTGGCACGGTCCCAGGGATTAGAGATGGGTCGTTCGCGAACGAAGTGGGTCTTTTGAACAGATCCCACAAAAGAGTGAGTGAGCCGCCGATCCCAAACAGGTGATCCATCGTTCTTTTACTTTCAGTTTCGTTTTTCATTACAATGCATTTGCTTGAGCTCAGCACTGCCACCTGTGGCAGCTGAGATGTACTGACTCTGGAGACTGAGTACAGTGCTGCTACTGCAAGTAAAAGAAAGAATAACAAGGCTGCTGCTGCTAGGGATGGCCATCAGTGCAGACGCTATCGATGGTTGCCATCGATGGTGATTCTGCACCCAGCCATCGATCAGTGTTTTACTCGGTCATGTATGTCCTTATTTGTTCAGCTCACTGTTTAAAAAAAAAAAGTTTTGAAAAAATGGCAATAAATGATCGTAAAACAAAGTATTCTTCTTTATTATCAAATTAGCCCTTTTTTCAAAGGGAGCCGAGGTCCCGTCTAAAAGATCTGTATCTTTTCACGAATTGATCTGCTGGATCCCAGCTCTCGTTAGTGACCCGTTTTGCCCATCTCTACCAGGGATCTCCATTTCTTAATAAAGGTGACTTCCATCTTTCATATGAAGTGACCAAGTATTTTCACAAAAACAGAAAAATAGCTTGTGTCTAGTACATACAGTAAGTGAAATGGTGTTTTATGTTTTTTGATGGGTGAGGGGCTGTACAAAATACATACTTTCAGAAGTGTGTGGCTGTTCACTCTCCTCTGACAGGGTCTACGCGTTTTGGTTGGATGGACCTTTTTCAAGATCACATCTTGCTAAAGGTCCATCCGACCGAAACGCGTAGATCCTGTCAGAGAAGAGTGAACAGCCACACACTTCTGGATGTATGTATCGGATTTTTTTATTGTTACTGTTTTCTATTTTGAAATATTTTTGTTTTTTTCTGAAATTTTTCTGGATTTTATTGTCATGGTCCACGTAATTCTTGTATGGGATATGTACAAAAACTTTTTATAGATTAAAAATAGTGGAATAATTTTTATCAAACTTGGCCCTTTTTGTCTGGGAATATTGCCCATTGGTGATAAGCTGTTGGAAAAGATACTGCTATGGGCATTTGCCCCTAAATAGAAGGGGTGAGTAAGGTACGCCATTTCATGGTGTCCTAACTATCTGTGGTATTTCCTACATGTTAATATATATCCAATCACATTTGGAAATTCTTTATGATATATGCACCCTGGACCATTGGATTCACCAGGTCACAAGTTACACAGACGTCCATTTGATCATCACGTTTCAAGCCACCTGTGAAAAGCACATGTAAAGAAACCTTTATAGGTTTGAAAACACTGAATTACACCGTGAGTGGGGGTACACCCTTTTTAAAGAAACCTTTATATGTGTTCTTTGCCTATATAAAACACCATTTCACTTATGTACTAGACACAAGCTATTTTTCTGTTTTTTTGAGCACGTGTGAAAATACTTAATCACTTCATATGAAAGAAGGAAGTCACCTTTATTAAGAAGCGGAGTTCCCTGGGACCATGCCAAATAAACCATTATAAGTGTGATACCACCTAAACCAATGTGAGTCTTGGTACGCTTCATGAGATCAATCCACTCTTCCATTTAAAAGTCACCTATTCAATCACTTATATTAAGACACACACAAGGAACTTTATACTCATTGATGTTTATTTATTTTTTCTTTCTTTTGCACTTGCTGAATGTCACGGCCTGAGATCAATATCTGTTGGGAAAGACCACATCTCGTTAAAGGAAGACATTGAATTTAATAAAGGATAACCCCAATATATAGCTTGATCATCCAATGTCTACACATTTGCTGAAAGAATTGGCTCTGGAAGTCTTACACCACTTGGCTCTGCGCCTAGCAATGTTGGATGCCATGTTAGCTGATTTTACATTATTGGTTTATGGGTATTTAAATACATATAGCCAAGGAGCAGTGGATGATTTGGGCAGCACTGAGATCTGCTCCAAGCTTCCAAAACAAAATTCAGAGACTTTATGTTTTCCAGCAAGTTAGGCGAGACTTACAAGCTGACTTACAAGCAAAGTTTAATAAAGGATAACCCCACTATATGGCTTGATTGTCAAATGTCTACACATTTGCAACTTTCTATTTTCCAGCAAGTTAGGCGAGAGGAAGCAATACAGGAATACATTGTCAATGGCCAAGAGGGTTCTTACCAAGGGTGGAAAAGACAAGCCAATGAAAGCACAGAAGAAGCTGGATTTGACTCTCAGCAGTGGGATTGCTGAGCTCTGTGATTATTGCCAACCGTCTCGCCAAAGCAAGAAGTGGAGAACAAACAGTTGTATGCAATTCAAGACGAGTCCACTTATCTTACATATTATTGACTCTCAGCAGTGAGATTAATGAATGGTAATGCAAGATGGAATTGTCCTAGGGACCTCCCACCCACCCTTAGAACATGCACATGTTAGCTGATTTGATATAATTGGGTGATGGGTATTTAAATACATATAGCCAAGGAGCAGTGAATGATTTGGGCCGCACTGTGATCTGCTCGGTTGTGTGATGAAAGGAGATAGCGGCAGCGGTGGGCTCCCAGAATAATATTCAGAATATCTTCATCTGCATTACGGTGTGTCTGTGAATGTGACACAGTCATGTACATGTTATCTGTGCTTAAGATACAGTTACAGTGCTTCCATTAACTCTGCAGAATGGCTTCCCAGAGACACCTGCAACACCCTTTCTAAGTGTGATTCAGTAGCAGGACAGGTGATCCTTCCAGCATATGCAGAGGGCATGCTGCAAATGGTGGAAGGAGCCACCTCTTCCCGTACAGTGATGGGAAGGTCAGGCTTCGCAACCAAAAACACCCTTGGACTCTCCTTGGGGATTTGTGATACCGTGTCTTTTAGAAGGCTGAGTTGTCTTTTTGTTGACAGCTTAACTCTCTTTACATTTCTAGGGGGGGAGGAGGATGAGGAGGAGGGCTGTGATTTTCATGTGAAGCTGGACCACTAGTCAGCTTCACCGTGTGGCAAGCTTACGTTTCTCCTTCAAGGATTTACAAGTATTTTTTTTCTTAAACGTACTCAACTTTGCAAATACAACAATTTGGATCCCAGTTTATAGAAGTATTCCGTATGTTGTATAACCGGCCAATGGCGTATTTAACAATAAACGGTCTTAATTCCCCTAGGTTTCAATTACACAGAGGCACACGACAAGGGTGCCCTCTGTCACCATTACTTTTTAATATTGCACTATATTCCTTAATTTGTACATGTGAGTTAGAAACATCTTGGGAAGGAATTAAGATAGGGGCTCATAACATCAAAGTATCGGCATTTGCCGATGATTTGTTATTATATTTCAAAGAGCCAAAATTATGTTTCCCTAGGTGGCAACCATTCGATGGTTGGTGATTGTCAATGGATTACTAGATTTTTGCAAGGCTGCAATGCCATTAGCAGCCTTGCACATGGGCAAGATTTCACTCTGTTGGAGGTGGTTCAATGATCGAAGTACTGGCAGAAGAAGATGTAGAACCACATTGCGTCGCTTCCAGTTCTGTCTGCAGCATCATCACCATCTCCTCATGTTTTTGCCTGACCAGCAATCAACTGGGAGCTACCTGTGCTGCCATAAGCGTTCCTCTGCCCAGCACTTACATCGGTGGAGGAAGCAGTGGCATTAATCCTACAGGTGTTAGCGGGTACCCCGGAGAACCCAATTCCTCCCTGTTCACTTCTCCTTAATATAAGGAAAGCATAAGGACATGCATATCGCTCACTTCACACACTCCACTTGTACGTACTGTGCATATTTCAAATGGCACTCATAAATTAAAAGCCTAATCAATGGGTTTGGGAGAGAAAAAAGTTGGGAACCACCGCTCTAGACAGTTATTTGTTTTGATGTTGGAACAAATCCATCGTATGCCAGTGTGTACCTAGATTTAAAGGTACAGTAGGAGCCGCTCTCATCTGAGTTTCTCCTGGCGTGCCGATCACCATTCCCCGCCGGCAAACATCAGAGACGCTCATGCACCGCATTCTCAGTAATGGGTGCGCAAGATGCTCACACGTCCATGTCCGCCGCTGGTGCGCTGACAAAAACATTAAGTACATCCCCATATGTATTTGCAACAATTAATCTAAATCATCTTATCCGTTAAAATGCATACAAAGAGACAACAATTTTGAGCATTCCATAGCACATATGACTCCTTTGTGTCTTTATAACAATAAAAGAGTGAACTGATTGTGGAGAATCTTCAAACCGATTCTTATGTTTAACTTGACTTGCAGGCTTTGAGTTTTTGGTGCAAGTACTGATTGCTAAAGGGCAAACATCATGAAAAGTGATGCCGTTTGCATGC
The DNA here is from genome assembly GCF_055691185.1 of Crinia signifera. Taxonomy (NCBI): domain Eukaryota; kingdom Metazoa; phylum Chordata; class Amphibia; order Anura; family Myobatrachidae; genus Crinia; species Crinia signifera. The sequence continues at coordinate 256,458,840 of NC_139218.1, forward strand.
TGCAGTGTTGATTCAGATGGGATAAGCCACCTGATGCATCTGAAATATTTATTTATTAAGATTTAATTCAAGCTTTATAGAGAAAACTGGGCACATGCAAATCAGCTCACAGCCACCGTCTGCACTGTATGCTGAAGGAATTCTAACATCAGTATAATTAGAATTGGAAGTCTTGGAAATAAATGCCTCAGGCTTCCTCTAGCCATTTTGCATTAGTCATGAAGATAAAAAGTAGTGTTTTTCTTTTTTTTCCCCAGATGAATCTTGTAAAAGTATGTTACTGTTACTCAGAAAATATTGCACTTTTTAAAGTGCAGATTTTAGTTTTATAATGAAACCTGAATAAAGGGTTCATTAAATAAAATATATATTTTTTATATACAGTTTACTGTATATTATATTCACTTTTGGAAACCCTAAGCAATAAACTTCCCTATCCCTTATTGGTGGTTCCTGCCAGAACCTCTTCTTACTTGATGCTGGGATGTTGGTTTATGCAACAGCTTACATCACTAAATCACCTTTTCCCCCTAAGGGACTCAACTGAAGCAAAGGTGAAGCTTAATTAAGTTATCTTATTTCTCAATGCATAATACAGGGAGCATTCCAGAATAAATTATTGCTAATATAAAGACACATTCAATTTGTGGAAAAATCAAGGTAATTTACAATTATTGCTGTTTTTAATCTTTTTTGTTGTGAAAACAAACTTTTCATGGGTATGCATGGTCCCTCAGTGCGCCTATTTCATTGCAAATTCACAATTTTTTTTATTGCTGGCAGTGAAAAGTGCGAAATAGGTAAATCTGCCCGTACCATCCAAAAAAGCTTAACAAACATTGGATAACAATATAGAAGTTTTTAATATTGGGTGTAATAGATTTATTTTGGGTACTTAAATTGGGTTAAATGGCTTATATGAATTTTGTATTTCAAAAAGTTTTTTTTTCATCAAAATAAGTGCTTACATTTAATTGTGGATACATAAATGGGTATAAGTATATATTTGGACACAGTGTAGTATTTTCAGGAAACTGTCTTAACCACAAATAACATTTTACTCGTAAAAAATAGATAGAAATAATAAGTAGTGTTTGGTAAACACTCTAGGTGGGTTAGGGATAATTTCCCTCCCTCACAGTATGCACTTTATTTATCCTAAAAGACTTAGGTACTTATAAAACACAATTATTACAAAAGGAGGGGAAGAAAAAAAAAAAAAAAAACGTATAAAAACTGCTTTTTCACCTTTTTTATCACTGGGCCACCCTATAAATTCATATTGGATAAAAATCCTCTCGAGTCTAGCACCAGAAATTGGAATTAGGCATCCCATTGGTATAAAATAAAGCATATGCCCGGATAGACAAGAATAGAAATCAAATAGAAACATAGAGAGATAATATAAGTACCAAGCAGGGGGGGGGGTGGGTGGGGGGGTGGGGGTGGGTTTATAGGGGTACCTTCAGAGAGTAAGATTTGAACTTTTATGTATTATCAAACATGGATGTCTGTACTATGAAAATACCCTAGATATCTAGGCTTTAATGGTCTTTGTGGGCTTAAATCATGTATGTATATGTTATTATACCCTTTCATTGTTTTTATATTGTTGTTTATCTTGTCTTGCTTTAAAAAAAAAAAATAATAAAGATTATTTAAAAAAAAAAAATAAGTATATATTTGGATTATTCCCACCTGCAAACCTAAAAGAGTTTGCCCCACTCATAAAGAATTCCAATATGGTGGCTGATGACCTGCCTCTGCCCGCCCAGTCTGGCCTCTTCAAATATGGCAGCTAAACTTCCTGTGGTGGGCGGGTGAAGGTGGGGCAGCAGTGATGAGTGATGGCTGGGCCTGGCTGGCTTTGTGGCTAAATTATCGTGCACTGCCCATTGCCGCTTGTGTCCACCATCCGCCTCTCTGGAGCTGGCCTTGTTGAGAGTGCTGCCATGGCAGGTGGCCATAGACCCAAAGGTGGCAGCACCCTGCCCTGTAATGACGCGGTGGCCGGGTATTCATACATTTGAAAATGCGGTAAAACCACCCACATTTTTAGCTTAGTACATCCTGTTCTAAGAGCTCAAATGCAACTTTTTCCATTTCATACTTTACACTAATTAGCACAAGAAACATCAGTTGAAAATTGCAGCAGTCTGGCATCAAGTAGTTGGAAATAATAGTGTTTAATTCAACATGGTGACTCCCGGAGACTGGAGCCACCATGATGAATTAAAAAAACACTATTTTACAACCTTCTTGATGTCAGTCAGTCGGTTGCATGAGATGTGACCAGGAATGCCAAGCTTTCTGTAAATATCCAATTGACTAGCATTCCATGTAAAATTTCAAGGTTACATTGCCTTAGTGCTGTCCCAGGGATAGAAAAAAATTACTCAAATACCATTGTTGCAGGCAGCACTCATGGGTCTTCATAGACATCAAAGACTCAGAGACAGGTACAGCAAAAAGACAGGAGGGATGGCTAAAGATGAGGGGGTGTGATGGAGAAAAGTGAGGAGGGACAGTGAGAGGTGGGATGGAACAGTGGAGGCTAGTGGCCAGTGAATTCCATATACTAATATTATACTGGCAAGGACTGGGAAATATTCACATTAGATTACAGCTATATGCTTATCATGCATACTGATTGGTATGATATTAATAAAGGTCAGGTTAACTACATCTCTCTCTAAACCTCGGAATATGAGAGGGTAGAGTAGTAACTTAGCAACAGTAAATTTGATTTACTATTACGTACTATTCAAATTAGTATTCAGCAATACTGTAGCCCAGTACTCATCTGTAAAGCATACTGTACATTACTACATTTAACATACAGTAAAGTAGTTATTGGACTATATTACTGTACTGCATTTGATTGGAGACCTCACTCATGCTCAATGTTGATTTTCAAATGTAACATCTGGCGGAAGTATTATACTCATCGACAACACTAAACGCCACACTAGCCATGTTGCGCAATGCTTCGCCACTCTGCAGTGCGGATCAAATTGTGATCAGACCGCCATACTGTAGGTAGGCTAGATAAGTATGGCTATATCTGTATGATTATTCTATATGATTTAGTACATTTCCTCATTCTTTCTAGTTTCATACTCTTACTGAAGTTGTTGCTAGTTAGATTTGTCAACAATGTCACCAGTCATCACATGTTAAGGATAAGTCACCTGTGTATTGGTCTACTTGTTTTGACAGTCAGTAACATATTCTTTTTGTTTGCTGCTCGGTGTGTAGTTTGCTGGCAGGACATCTGTCTTTGAATGTTTGTCTCAGGATACAGGTTTACTTGAGTCAAATCTGTCCCTTTGTTGTAATTTTTTTTTATGATTTACGTTCAGATTCAGATGGTTGTATTTTTAGCTTAGTGCCAGTTGTACTAGTTGCCATTGCAGTAAATGATAAAACTGTATCTACGGTATATGACACTTTTATTATTTAAATATCCTGTAATCATAATTTAAATTCATTACGAAAATTGCATTCTCATTTTCTCTTGTAGTATCACAGTAAAAAATAATTTAGAGTTGATATAAGAAAGAGAAAATTGTAAGTGTTTACTTGGCTCTCAATGCTGACATTACTCATTTGCTTTTATTTTATTGATACTATTATTGTTGTTTTAAACTTTTTAATGTGTTTCACTTTTAATCTCCAAAACATCTCTGTATCAAATGGGAAAGCTGTGAAAAAAAGGTCTAAGATGTTTTGCACATAAAATAAGTATTCAATAAAAAAGACTCATTTGATTTCTAGTATTATTATGACCTGGCATTTTTACTGAAATAGAGACCCAGGTGACATGTTTCATACTAATTAATGCTGAAATGTAAAAAAAATAACGAATAATCCTGCTACTAAATTGTATTTCCGTATAGTCTACATATATCTTATTGTCATTCATTATTCCCACTATTTAAGTGTAGATTGATTACAGTGTATTAATGATGGCAGACAGCAGGAAAGGCGTGTAAATTGTTAAAACTGTAATTACTATGCAAATGTATTCCCTGGCTGCAATTTATCAGTTGGTGGTCTACATATGACACTAATCTCTCCCCAACAACAAAGAGCTGCACTGGATTCTCCGGTGTTAATTTTATAATGACTCAGTATGTTATTGCTCTTTATTATAGCAAAAAAAAGCTATGTAGTTGCAATTATGTCAGTGGTATTAATTTCAGAACAACAGTTTTGTAAATGATACAGCCATATAATGGGTACTCTTGAACAAAAAGCTTCAAGGTCTTGAAAAATATTTCTCCTTTTAAAAATAACAAAATAAATGAAACAGTTTTAAATAAAGAAAATTTAAGCCATTTTATAATGTTTTTACAGACCTGAACTTTGTGTTTTCTTACCACCAATCAAAAAAGAGATCACAATTAATTTACAACTGTTTTGTGCCATGTAAGGGCAATTTGGAAATACAGCATTCATCTGTTGAGAACATGGCTGTTATGCCTATAAAACAAAACAGTGGAGAGTTAATTTAGCACATTGGGCCTTATTCTGGTTCACTCCTTCTGGAAAGTTCCTTCTTAGATGGACAAAACCATGTGCACTGCAGGGGAAAAGATGTAAAATGTACAGAGAGAATTAGGGTACTTGTTTCCTAGCACGGCGCCCATCGCATCGTATACCATAACACTAAATAAGGTATACGATGGTATGTGATATGACGCAATGTTGTACAATAAAAAATTGTATGGCATCGTATGCCATACAATGGCATACAACGCGATGGTATGCAATTTTTGGTACTTATGTAGTATCTGGGCTGCCGATTTTTTGATTGTATGCCTTAAGTTAAGGCATACAATCAGATGCGATGCGATGCGATATCGCATCGCATCGCATACGATGCGATGCGATGACCCGATTTTTCCATAGGATTCAATGTTAAAATGGACTGAGTCCATTTTAACATGGAATTCAATGGGAAAAAGGGGTCCTTTTCATACCCCTACTATCCAAGTGGGCATGGAGTTGGATATAAACCTGTGGCGAGCGTAGCGAGCCACCGAGCCCGAAGCGTGGCGAGCGAAGCGAGCCCCGCGAGGGGACGGTATTCTGTGTCCCCTCGCGGGGCTCGCTACGCTCGCCACGCTTCGGGCTCGGTGGCTCGCTACGCTCGCCACAGGTTTATATCCAACTCCATGCCCACTTGGATAGTAGGGGTATGAAAAGGACCCCTTTTTCCCATTGAATTCCATGTTAAAATGGACTCAGTCCATTTTAACATTGAATCCTATGGAAAAATCGGGTCCATCGCATCGCATCGCATCGCATGCGATTTGGTCGGGTGCGATGCGATGCGATGGACCCGATTTCAAAATCGGCAGCCCAGTTACTACATAAGTACCCAATTTTTTATTGTACAAGCACCCTGATGGGTCTTTACAATGTTTAAATGCCCCCCCACTATCAACGCCAACTAGAAGCATGGCGAGCGCAGCGAGCCCACGAGAGGCAGCAGTACGGGTCCTCTGACCTTTTCATCCCCTCACTATCAATGTTGGTGAGGAGTTGATTTTAGATAGTGTGGTGAGTGCAGCGAGCCATCGAGCCTGAAGCATGGCGAGCGCACGCGTAATACATGTAAAGTAATACGCATCCGCTCGCCACGCTTCGGGCTCGGTGGCTCGCTGCTCTCGCCACACTATCTAAAATCAACTCCTCACCAACATGGATAGTGGGGGTATGAAAAGGTCGGAGGACGCGTACCGTCGCCGCTTGCCACGCTTCGGGTTCGCGTGTATAGTGGGGGTGGCGTGGGGGTGCATTTAACATTGTAAGTACCCATTAGGGTGCTTATACAATTAAAAATCGCATTGCATCGCATGCATCATATGCGGCTATATGGCATGCCATGCATGCGATGGCATGAGATGCCATAAGATGGAAATCTTGGGCGCCGTGCTAGGAAACAAGTACCAGAATTAGATTTGGGTGAGTTATTTTGTTTCTGTGCAGGGAATATACTGACTGCTTTATTTCTACACTGCAATATAGATCTCACTTTGAAGTAAAACCCCACCCAAATCTAATTCTTTCTGCACAAGTAACATCTGCCCCACCTGCAGTGCACATGGTTTTGTCCATCTAAGAAGGAATTTGCCAGAAGGAGTGAACCAGAATAAGGCCCATTGTGTAGTTGACCTGAAAGTAAAGAGTAAGTAAGAGGACATGCGTTCAGCCACAGAAATATTATCAACTCTAAAACAAGCAATAGGAAAGTGATGGTATATTTGGGAGGTCCAATGAAATAATCCATTTCAGATGGAGATTAGACTTCATATGGCGATCAATTGAGCGATTGCGTTAACCAATATTGTCTTTCTAAAATTAAATAATTGCGCTAAAAAAAATTGTGAAGCTACATTCATAAATTGTTTTTGTTCAGCTAACTCTATTGATCTGTACATATACATGTTGAACAAGGTGACTTAATCTGCACTAAGAAGACAAAATAATTCTAAAGCTTATATTTGCATGTGATATTTTGTGTTAGCAGTAGTCCACGCTGTGGGCAATATAATGAATGGTATCAGTCATTTGGGCCCTTCTGAGTGACATCATTCATTATATCCCTTATTGTATATGCTATTCCTGATGATGTGCACGCTCATGGATTATTAATGACTTGCCCATCATCTATGCATGTACAGATGAGGGAGCACACCGTTAACAAGAGATGCTGCAGAAAACAGTAGGTTCCCACCCCCAAACCTTCCACCACGCCATCGCTCCCCCTGCCATCTTCTGCAAGTGTGTATGCACATGCTTAATCCAGCACCCCTATAGCACAATCGCCCAGTATCTGATTAAAGGTTTCAGGTGCCCTAGGCTAATATACACATAGCTCTCATTGTAATGCTGCTAAACACACATGTATACTCAGGGACTCACCACTCATATAGACAATGTACATGTAATGAAGGTTATACAACTGGCATGTATGGTCTAATGCTTGTGGCATGGGAAGGCCTTTGCTTTAGGCTGCCCAACTGACGCTGTAGCACAATGTACATTAAGTAATGACTCCATTAGTAAGTTACATTGGCACATGCAACTGGAAGTCACCGTAAAAACTTTACCCCCCACAATACATTGGGCGGGGATAGCTATCAAGCGTGGAATAAATTAGGCAACAAATGTATTCCTAGTCTTTCACCTGTAAGCCCCCCCCCCCCCCCCCCCTAGTCCTGGCACCCTAGGTTGCAGCCTACTCAGCCTATTAGTTAATCAGGCACCAGTTTTTTTGAAATTCCAATCTCTCACTGCAGATAATAACTTGTCACAAACAGCATTTCCTTGAACCTGGATGACTTGATTCTGACACAAGGTTAATAAAAAAAATAAGGACAAAAAAAAAACACATATTCTGTCTAAAAATGATTTCACAACCCCGTTATCTTTCACAGTAACTATTAAATATCCATTTCCTAACACCACCAAGGTTGTTTCAGGAATGACTCACTCTAATGCTGGCCATACATCTACATAATTATTGTCTGATCTGGCTGGTTGGAACAAAAACCTGGTAATGCAAGAGAGCAAATAACAGGTGACCATTTCCGTTGAAATGCAGAAAACCGCGTGCATAGTTAATGATGTATAGATGGAGCCACACTTGTTTAGAGAGCCGGCTCGACAGGACATGGATGCGAGAGCATCTCACACGCTTGCACCGCACAAGCTTGCATGTCCATTGCCATGAATGGGGGGCATGAGCGTCTCACATGCAGTTGCGTCTGAATCTCGCGTACAGTTTAGAAGCCCCGGCATCGCGTGCCGGGGTGTCCACTTTAACATACCCCCGTTGTCAGCGGTGCTCAGGCGCTGCCTATTTCACTGTGGAACTACAAGTGCCACAGTGACATTGACCTGTCAGCGCCTGGGCAGCGCCTGGGCAGCGCTGCTGCTGCTGCTGGCCGGCCGCTACGCTGTTTACGTACAGCTAGAGCGGCACAAGCTCAGTCAGACAGAGCTAGAGCGGCACGCGCACAGTGAAACAGAGCCTCTGGCAGGCTGCCAAGTTTCTGTTACAGACTATGCGCGCGGTGGCGCCGTGAAACTACAGAAGTACCGATATGAATTTTCCTGACAGATCTGTTTGGTTTAACCTTTCAGAATCTGTAATTGCACTGGGCCAGTGGAAGTGAAGAGAATCCCCCCCAGTGTGGCAGCTGTCAAGTTAGCCCCATTGGTGGGAGAAACCTTACAGAGCTACTAATGTAGGTTTTTGTAGGCTTAGTCAGTAAGGCTGAAAAATATGAAGTCTATTATCTCATTTATTTTCATGGAGAAATCAAATTACTTCATTACATTAATTACTATCATGGAACATACAGTGCTGTATCATCCTACATCTGCACGGTGCTAATATTATGCACATGTGTTTCAGGGAAGTTAAGTAGTATTAAAGTTAATAGTGGAAACAAGCTAAGATGAAGGTCCAGATTCAGCGATGGGCAGTGCTGCAACCACTATATCACCCACAAATACTAGTGTGTGTGTGTGTGTGTGTGTCTTTTCCTTGTGTAGTAGCATGTGCCAGAATGCAAGTACTGAGATGCCCATTTTCTACACTTCTGTATGCAATAGCACCATTGCTGGTTTCTGATTCACACATTGCACATTATTGTGTTCACCATCAACACCTGTGCCAGCCCTATGGCAGACTAATTATTCTCCCGCTGAAAATGGCCTCTATGAAAAATGTCTCTGCTTCCAAGAACGTAGGCCAATTGCAGTGACATGCAACCAATTGCAGTGGCATTATTTTGTTTCTGTGCAGAGTAAATACTGTCTGCTTGATTCTTGCACTGCAATTTATATTTCAGTTTGAACACACCCCACCCAAAGGTAACTCACTCTGCACATGTTACATCAGCCCCACCTGCAGTGTACATGGTTTTGTCCATTTAAGAAGGAGTTTGCTTTTGCAAACAAAAATCATCCCCTCAGGGTAATGCATGCACCAGATGGGTTTCCAAGATAAAATAATGCAAATAATCAAGCAAACTTCAGAAATACATATGGTTTGCATACCCATAGTAGCATGCCTAATTCTGTCACTGTTTCTATCACAACCTATAATCATAATCCTGACAGTCCTCCACCTATGTAAATAAATGATTCCTCTAGACTTGGTACTCTTATTTAATATACCAGATTGCTATTTTTAACCTTATTAATCAAATTAGCAAAACCAAATATAACTAAATATACTTCAGTAACATAGCCGGGATCTGATTTAAGCTTGTTTATAAACATAGAAACATAGACTTTGACAGCAGATAAGAACCACTTGGTCCATCTAGTCTGCCCCTTAAGATGTACAGTACTACTGAAAACCAGACTCCATACTAACATAAGAAATTAACACAAATAAGGGTACTTGTGTATTATCACGGTGCCCCCGATTTCCATCGCAGGGCATTGTACAACCACAATATCGTGTCGCATCGCATGCGATATGATCGCATGCGATGCGATGAGACACGATTATACCAGATTTTTAATTGTACAGGCACCCAGATGCCTCATTCCTATGTTAAATGCCCCCCCCAGACCCGATTTTGGATTACACACCCACCCTGATGGGTAATGACTATGTTCAAATCCCCCCCATTGTTAACGCCACTCCACTATCAACGCCAACCCGAAGCGTGGTGAGCGCAGTGGTACGCGTCCTCCGACCTTTTCATACCCCCACTATCCACGTCGGCGTGGAGTTGATTTTATATAGTGTGGCGAGCCCAAAGAGTGGCGTGCGGACGCGTAATACTTGTGCAGTAATGCTCGTTCCCTCGCAGGGCTCGCTGCGCTCGTCACGCTTCGGGCTCGGTGGCTCGGTGGCTCGCTGCACTCGCCACACTATATACGATCAACTCCACACCGACATGGATAGTGGGGGTATGAAAAAGTCCTCTCGCGAGCTCGCTGCGCTCGCCACGCTTTGGGTTGGCATTGATAGTGGGGTGGCATTAACAATGGGGAGGCATTTAACATTGTCATTATCCATCAGGGTGGGGATGCAATTAAAATTCAGGTCTGGGTGGGCATTTAACATGGAAATCGCATTGCATGCCATTATAATGGCATGCGATGCGACGCGATATTAAAATTGTACACTCATCCCGGGGAAAGGCTCAAATCGAGTCCATCGCATGCCATCGCATACTATAATTAGTGGTATGCGATGCGACGCGATGGGCGCCGTGATAATACACAAGTACCCAAATAAGTGTAGCAGTTCTAAATGTGCATATATACAGAACCTTTTAAAAAGAAACCTGGTCATAGTCTCTGATGTCACAAGTTTATGCGTTTCATTAAATCAACATCTTTGTCAGAAACATTCCAGTTGTGGTGTGGAGCACACTGACAGTAAAAAACTTGTTTCTAATTGTCTAAAAAGGATCGGCTAGGCTGGTAAGCATTTGTTTTCATGGTCAAAAATAAAGTAAGGAGGATACAAATAACACAATCCATTTAAAAATTAATTAAATAAAATAAGCACTAAATACACTTCTCAGAGAATGCAAAAATTCTTAAGTTATAAACCTTTTAGACGGTATTAAACATCCACAGTTATCAATTTTTAACATCCATATGACATACAAATCCTGCAATCTGGTAGGCTGCTTTTATCAAGAGGTTACTTGAGGATTATTTTATTTTATATATAATGCTATGATGTCCTTTTCTCCTATTGTTTCCAGTACTTTCTCATTTAAACACAGCATTAAAGAGATTTCATATGAGATCTGTTCTTGCAAACTATTTTAATTTAAATACATTTTTGAAATTCCTATTTGGTCTCTTGGAACGTGTTCTCTTAAATGAAAGCACTGTCTATAGGCTTTGGTTCTTCAGTGAATTGGTAAAACTTCGCTCTTCTAAAATTCTGAGTTTGGAGCGACCTTATAAAATGTTTTATTGACACTCAAATCAAATGTTACCATGTTGTGATAACTACTTCTTAAATGCTTACCCCCTGTAGAAAGCTATAATATTTTTTTATTACATATTACTATGTCCAACAGAGTTTCCCCCTAGCTGTCTCTGCCATTTGTAAAAGGCGGTTGTTTCTTGAATTGATAAAAAAGGCATTCTTTACTAAGACCCATTACTGTACATACTGTATAGTCACAGTAACTCATGACGACACCACATTTTTTCTCTGCTCTTTTTATTTGTAATATTTTGATGTCAAAATATTTGTATATTTGAGGAGGTTTATTTACCAAAATGGGGGTTTACAGATTTGGGTTTATATTTATCTAACACTTTATAGAATATAATAGAATCTAGAAGATTGGGCAACACATATGTGTCTAATAAAAAACTATAGGTACTTGTGTATTATCTGTGCGCCCAATTTAATGTAAATCGTATACGATATCGCATACGATTTATCAGCCGATTTGCGGCCGATTTTTGTCCGATTCTATCTGCGATGCGATTTTGCAGCCGATTTTGGGCCGATTTTTGGCCATTTCCTGCCGATTTGCATGCTATTCCATCCTTGCACACCCCCAGGTACTATGCGATGGTATGCGATGCGATGCGATTTTCGGGAAAATGCCCCTGATTGTACAATTAAATATCGCATAGCATTGCATGCCAGCAAGCGGCATGCGATGCGATTCACAATGTTAAATGCACTCCCACTATCAACGCCAACCGTCGTACACGTCCTCCGACCTTTTCATACCTCCACTATCCACGTCATTGAGGAGTTGATTTTAGATAGTGTGGCGAGCGCACGCAAATTACTTTACATGTATTCCGCATCCCCTCGCCATGCTTCGGTCTCGGTTGCTCGCTGCGCTCGCCACACTATCTAAAATTAACTCCACGCTGACGTGGATAGTGGGGGTATGAAAAGGTCGGAGGACGCGTACCACCGCCCCTCGCGGGCTCGCTGCGCTTGCCACGCTTCGGGTGGGTGTTGAAAGTGGGGGTGGCGTTGACAATGGGGGTACATTTAACATTGTAAGCACCCATCAGGGTGCTTGTACAATTAAAAATCGAATTGCATCACATGCATCGCATGCCGCTATATTGCATGTGATGCACTACGATGGAAATCGGGGTGTGCAAGGTGTGCAATGATGGAACAGCATGCAAATCGGCCGGAAAATGCGAAATATCGGCCGAAAATCGGCCGAAAAATCGCATCCAATTTTTGCATGCGATTTGCGGCCGATTTTCGCCCGATTTCGCTGGCGCCCTGATAATACACAAGTACCAAACTATATACAGTGTGCGGGAAATTTACTAAGATGTGAAATAAACTTCACAGGTCATGTTGCTATGGGCAACCAATCAGATTCTGTCTACTATCTTCTAGAGAAGGGCTGGGCAACAGATGTTGATGAACTACACATCCCTGCATGCCTTGCATCAGTTTCAGCTTGGCCACATAGCAAAACTAATGCAAAGCGGGATGTGTAGTTCATTAACATCTGTAGAGCTGGTGTTGCCCAGCCCTGTTCTAGAGGGTGAAAAAGAAATAAGAAGTAGCTTCTGATTGGTTGCCCATAGCAACATGACCTGTGAAGTGTGTTTCACATCTTAGTAAATTTCCCCCAGTATGTCTACTTACAAACTATATCTATCTATCTATCTATCTATCTATCTATCTATCTATCGTAGTTACTATTTTTAGTAATATATATATATATATATATATATATATATATATATATATATATATATATATATATATATATATATATATATATATATATATACAGAAGTACCAATACACTCGCCATTCCTTCGAATTGGGTGCAAACAGCACCCAGTTCCCAGGCTGGGGTGTAGTAAATACAAACACTCACTAGCCCAGCACTCACTACAACAAACTAACTCACCTTAACATTCAAAAAATCAATTTAATAAATAATTAATGGGGTTTTAGTTCATGAATTGATCAATGTATTTAAGCTTGCAGCCCATTGCCAAGGGACCGCATTTCACTGCAAGTCCTACACTAACAACTGGTTTTCTTAGGAACCTGGAAACTGCTTACACATCATAGCTAAAATGAACATGGATTTTTTTTTCCTTGGGTTAAAACTCAACTGCCAAGTACCTTATGGCTTTTAAAGGTGAGAAAATGCCAAACACAGCACCTGAATTAGTATTAAAGGGGAAACAAGTTGGCTGAACTCCAAGGAGCAAGCACACATAGTTGATACTTGTTTCCTCTATTTTGACATTTTGGAGAACTGGTTTAGTACATCAATAAGAAGTGGTGGTCTTTAAAAATTCTGTATAGTATAACATCCAATTTTTTGTAAGAAGCGGAACCGGCATAACGACCATCAGCCGGATCGTAGTATTCGGAGTCTCAATACAATTGACCCATAACCAGGGCCGGCGCCACCACTAGGCAGCTCTAGGCATTTGCCTAGGGCGCCGGCCACTGGAGGGCGGTACTGAGCCGCCGAGGAGACCAGGCAGAAAGCTGCAGCAACATGTGGGACACCCAGCCAGGAATTCAACAAAGCAGGGAGCAGCCAGGTGAGTCTGTTGTACGCCCACCGCCAACCCCCCCTTTCCCTCCCTCCATCCCTGCATGGAGCTCTCCATTGCTGGACAGCAGCAATGTGCTGCCCCCCCTGCTGCTCAGCCGCAGAGTGCCCCAGGTGACCCCCCCTGCCCGCATGCCTCCCCCTCCACCCGCCCGATGGACACCGCCCACGGACTACGGCACCAGCAATCCCCGCTCCCAGCTCTGTGTCCTGTACTTGCCAGCTGCTGCAGCAGCAGCTTTCTTCCTGGTCTCCCCTCTGCAATGTATGTCAGAGTGTGGCGGGTCTGGTGCCCGCTGACCGCCCCCCCCCCCCCCCCCCCCCCCGGGCGGGAGGAGGGGGCGTGCGGGCAGGGGGTCACCTGGGGTGCTGGCAGGGCTTGCACCGGCCCTGCCCATAACCATTTGAATCAAGTTAATTTTATTGCTGTAAAGTTTGTTAAAACCCCCGATGAAGTCTCTCAAGGAGACGAAATGTGTCGGGTATTGATTGCCGATCTTTCAAAATAAAAGAATAATATTCAGAAAAAAGAAGCAACAAGTGTTTTCATTATTTTATTATTACAGTTGTTTTAGTATGACATTACATTTTTAGGGCGCTTGAGACACTATTGTGGTGGTATTTGTTTAGTTCTTACTAGTGGGAACTAGTGTCAACAGCGACCGTACTTTTTAAACACTATTTAGCGCTGTATCAGAGATTTTGCTTTGTTTATATATATATATATATATATATATATATATATATATATATATATATATATATATATATATATATATAGTGTAAATGCTAATATAGTATAGTCTGTGGGAGCACAACAGTGTAAAGTTGGTAAGACACTCCTGTCAGAGCTCAAGGACCAGCACAGTTCCTGCTACATATCGCAGACATGGGGTCAGGCAAAAGAATGCAATGGAAAATTAGGGTGTGCCAGGCTCAGGGCAGCTACTGTACCTTCTGTAGCAGATATTCTGACATTGCTACTATGTGCGTCAAAGCAGAAGCTTGACATAACATCCCTGTGCAGCATTTGGCGAATAATTACTATATTTAACTAACATAGGTTTAGATGACAGAAGTCCTCATATGCCTGATTTGGGAGATGGGTGCATATCACATGCCTATTGTGCACCATATTGGAGTTTTGCACAGTGCTTCCTGAGCTTTTGCATTGCTACCAGACCCTTTATACACTGTTTTAGATACAGCACATGACAGACTTTCACAGCTGCCCTTTTTTTTTATGGCTATGGTGTTGATGACCATTTACAGCGACAACATCTAGCAGGATGGGTCTTTATCGTTTCACATGATATAAAGGAGAAAGTAAAACCACTGATGCTTTTCTTACCTCGTCTTGGCCCATAAGCCTTATGCAGTATTGCAGGACCCAGTAGTCTACTGTGGATCTGTTTTCCTTTTTTTATTCAATAAATAATTAACAATTTTATCCCCAACTTTTTGTGTTGTGTTTTTCTGTTGTTACTGGGTTATATGTTTGCTATAAGGCTAACTGAGGTAGCAAGTCCGCATAAGCCATTAATTAGTTTAGTATTTGATATTAATTGTTAGTTATTATAATAATTGGATTGTCTGCTTTGTAGCATATTCATATTACACTAGTATATTCCGAAAGGGAATATGTGTTCCTACAAAGAGTCTAATACTTTTTTTGTGGTTCACAGATCATAGTCAAGTTCAGAAAACTTTGATTCTTGTGTCTGTATTAATAATGAACCGCTAATCAACTGTGTATTTGAAGTGCTTGGGCCCTTGAAGTTTGGCAGCAAATTGCTTCAATCTCATTTTAATGTGTCTTTAACAAATGTAGAAGTGTGTATATTAGTATTATTGTGAACGCTAGGTCCAGGTGTCACTTTTACATCTCTGCTTACTTGATGTATTCCTTACCTCTCCTGTTATATTCTGTTTTACAACATAATCAATAATGATTCATTTTCCCATTCATATCCGTACCCCATAAAAAGAATTGTATTTCTTTGAAAAGGTTGTGATATATCATCCTGACCCACAACTTACCCTAAATTCTATAGTCATTATGCTTCATATTAATTAACGAATTGTCTTGAAGCAAAGTCAGGCACACTTGCTTAATAAAATACCTATGTTCATGCAAACCTGCTTTAACCAAAAATGAAGCTTAAGCAGAAAAATGTTAAGGACTCATGAATATTTTACATATTTCATTAAAACTCAAGATTTATATTTACCTGTAGAGTACTATGATAAATAAACAAGACCAATAGGACTAGGGATGGTAACAGGACACATGGCAGAAGGCAACATGTATATTTAGGCACCTCCTAACTGGACGCTTTAAGACACAAATATAACACATTTTTCAAAAATGAGAGTGCAAATAATGCAGAAAAAGTGCTCATTATGGTATCTCTCTCCATTCTATCTCTAATGAGAATAACACTTTAAGTATTGGGAAGAGTATGTTTAGGTGGTGTGTACTGATGTACAGTAGATTTCTAAATTGCTGTTTTATATGGTGTTTCTTATTTTCTATATAAATGAAATTTGGATACATGACACAAAGGTCATTTCTTGCATAGCATAGTAAAGCATCTCTATGATCAAAGGTACTGTAGAATTAGTATGCAACTAAATGTTATTATATAGTCTTCCACCCTCACTGAAAATATAGTTGATAATATGTATTGTGGATAAAGTGGTCAGACTGCATATGAAAAAGGGGTGAAGTAAATAAGCAAGATCTTGGTGATCATACTTTTTAAGATGTTTCATGGGATTCTTAAGTCCCCCCCCCCCCCAGCAAATAAACAAACCCCTACTACTATAACCACAAATAATGCATTGTCAGTATCCATATAGTTTGCATAATAAGGCTTGATAATATAGATATCCCATATCCGAAACTGTCGGTTTTCACAATATTTAGTTTACTTTTGTTGTGTCCCCCCCCCCCCCCCCCCCCCGCCATCGGAATCCTCTTCAGTGGCATCCCCATTTCCAAGGAAGCTTTGCACAATGCATCCTTGGGACCCGGGATGCCGCTGAAGAGGATTCCGTTGGCCGCCATAGATGCCAGGGGACACCATGGACCTCAGGGGAACGTCAGGGCACCACCAGCGGACCAGATAAGTATGAAAAAAAATATACCGAAATCCACAAAAAATACCTTATCCAAAATGCTTGTGGTCCCAAACATTTCAGATAAGGGATACTCAATCTGATACCAATTGCTGTCATATATCAACGCCAACCCGAAGCGTGGTGAGCGCAGTGGTACGCGTCCTCCGACCTTTTCATACCTCCACTATCCACGTCAGCGTGGAGTTGACTCTATATAGTGTGGCGAGCGTGGCGTGCGGATGCGTAATACTTGTAATGCTCGTCCGCTCGCCACGCTTCGGGCTCGGTGGCTCGCTACGCTCGCCACACTATATATGATCAACTCCACGCCGACATGGATAGTGGGGGTATGAAAAATGCGTACCGCATCCTCTCGCGAGCTCTCTGCGCTCGCTACGCTTCGAGTTGGCATTGATAGTGGGGTGGCATTAACCATTTGGGGGCATTTAACATTGTCATTATCCATCAGGGTGGGGATGCAATTAAAATTCGGGTCTGGGTGGGCATTTAACATGGAAATTGCATTTCATGCCATTATGATGGCATGCGATGCGACGCGATATTAAAATTGTACACTCATCCCGGGGAAAGGCTCAAATCGGGTCCATCGCGTGCCATCGCATACCTTAATTAGTGGTATGCGATGCAACGTGATGGGCGCCGTGATAATACACAAGTACCCAAATAAGTGTAGCAGTTCTAGATGTGCATATATACAGAACCTTTTAAAAAGAAACCTGGTCATAGTCTCTGATGTCACAAGTTTATGCGTTTCATTAAATCAACATCTTTGTCAGAAACATTCCGGTTGTGGTGTGGAGCACACTGACAGTAAAAAACTTGTTTCTAATTGTCTAAAAAGGATCAGCTAGGCTGGTAAGCATTCGTTTTCATGGTCAAAAATAAAGTAAGAAGTATACAAATAACACAATCCATTTAAAAAATAATTAAATAAAATAAGCACTAAATACACTTCTCAGAGAATGCAAAAATTCTTAAGTTATAAACCTTTTAGATGGTATTAAACATCCACAGTTATCAATTTTTAACATCCATATGACATACAAATCCTGCAATCTGGTAGGCTGCTTTTATCAAGAGGTTACATGAGGATTATTTTATTTTATATATAATGCTATGATGTCCTTTTCTCCTATTGTTTCCAGTTTTTTCTCATTTAAACACAGCATAAAAGAGATTTCATATGAGATCTGTTCTTGCAAACTATTTTAATTTAAATACATTTTTGAAATTCCTATTTGGTCTCTTGGAACGTGTTCTCTTAAATGAAAGCACTGTCTATAGGCTTTGGTTCTTCAGTGAATTGGTAAAACTTCGCTCTTCTAAAATTCTGAGTTTGGAGCGACCTTATAAAATGTTTTATTGACACTCAAATCAAATGTTACCATGTTGTGATAACTACTCCTTAAATGCCTACCCCCTGTAGAAAGCTATAATATTTTTTTATTACATATTACTATGTCCAACAGAGTTTCCCCCTAGCTGTCTCTGCCATTTGTAAAAGGCAGTTGTTTCTTGAATTGATAAAAAAGGCATTCTTTACTAAGACCCATTACTGTACATACTGTATAGTCACAGTAACTCATGACGACACCACATTTTTTCTCTTCTCTTTTTATTTGTAATATTTTGATGTCAAAATATTTGTATATTTGAGGAGGTTTATTTACCAAAATGGGGGTTTACAGATTTGGGTTTATATTTATCTAACACTTTATAGAATATAATAGCCATATAATAGAATCTAGAAGATTGGGCAACACATATGTGTCTAATAAAAAACTATAGGTACTTGTGTATTATCTTGGCGCCCGATTTAATGTAAATCTTATACGATATCGCATACGATTTATCGGCCGATTTGCGACCGATTTTTGGCCGATTCTATCTGCGATGCGATTTTACGGCCAATTTTTGGCCATTTCCTGCCGATTTGCATGCTATTCCATCCTTGCACACCCCCAGGTACTATGCGATGGTATGCGATGCGATTTTCGGGAAAATGCCCCTGATTGTACAATTAAATATCGCATAGCATTGCATGCCAGCAAGTGGCATGCGATGCGATTCGCAATGTTAAATGCACTCCCACTATCAACGTCAACCGGCGTACACGTCCTCCGACCTTTTCATACCTCCACTATCCACGTCGGTGGGGAGTTGTCACAATCCTGCCAGAACTCAGTGTGTTTGTCCTGTCTTACCTGCCTGTCAGTCTTGTTTCTCAGCCTGCTGCAGCAAGATCTGAGTATTTGCTTGTAACGAGCACCTGGGTGATTCTGATTCAGCCATTAACTCTGTGGTTACCACTTGAAAGATACAAGTTCCCTGTTGGCCTCATCCAGAGACTGTTCCAGGTGTGGCCATTCCCAATCACCCGGATGGCCAATCAGTGCTGCTCTGAGGGGTTATCCTCCCAGCCCTGCATAGACACTTTGCTTTTGCATTGTTGTCAATAACTTGGAAGGAAGCTTCAGCTTGTGTTCCTGCTTAAGCTCTGTGGTATTCCAGTTACCCAGCATTTGTATCCTGCTTCCAAGCATTCCTACACCTGTGAGCTTCCAAGACCCTGCACCAGCATTCCTACACCTGTGTGCTTCCAAGACCCTGCTCCAGCATTCCTACACCTGTGTGCTTCCAAGACCCTGCACCAGTGTTCCTACACCTGTGTGCCTTCAAGACCCTGCACCAGTGTTCACCTGTTCCTGCATTACAAGTACCTGCACCAGTGTTACCCTGTACCTATATCCAGTACCTGCTTCCTGTCCCAGCACCTGTGTTCCCGAGTCGCCTGCACCTGTGTTCCTGAGTCGCCTGCACCTGTGCTTCCAGTTACCTGCACCTGTGCTTCCAAGTTATCTGCACCTGTGTTCATCTGTGCCAGTGTTCATCCGTACCTGTGCTTCCGAGTTACCTGCACCTGTGCTTCCGAGTTACCTGCACCTGTGCTTCCGAGTTACCTGTGCTTCCGAGTTACCTGCACCTGTGCTTCCGAGTTACCTGCACCTGTGCTTCCGAGTTACCTGCACCTGTGCTTCCGAGTTACCTGCACCTGTGCTTCCGAGTTACCTGCACCTGTGCTTCCGAGTTACCTGCACCTGTGACCACTTGCACCCGCACGCTCCAGCATCTGCACCTGTGTCCACCTGTCTCTGCGTGCCTCAGTACCTGCACCCGCAACCACCTTCACCACTGCCTACAGTGCTTCCGGCACCTGCTCTCCAGTGGTCCAACTCCGTGCTTCCGGCACCTGCTCTCCAGTGGTCCAACTCCGTGCTTCCGGCACCTGCACTCTAGTGGCCCTACTCTGTGCTTTCCAGCTCCTGTGCTCCCGTACCTCTACTACGTGCCTCCAAGTAACTTATCAGTTCCCAGCTTTCCAAAGACTTTTACAGACTTTCAAATGTCCCCTGTACCAGTTCATTATATGCAATAAACATTACCCATTTGTATCCACTTGCCTCCGTCCTGTTTCCATTGGGTTGTCAGCTAGCCACCAAGGTCACTCCCGGGTCCCAAATCCCCAGTCGTGACAGTATGCAAAAGCCCCTGGACTTGGCTAGTGACTTTAAAGTGGCTATGCAAAATCTGACAGCAATATCAATGGGAACCTACCACCACTCACTTATCCAGCTGCAAGAACTTTTGGCAAAAATTTTTCCCATAATAACTACGTTACTCAGTTATACTCCTGAGGTTGTGAAGCCCATCAGCTACAGCTCCAAAGTGAAAGGAGTCTCAGTGAAAGTGCCTGTGAAATCTGAAAGGCCTCCCAACCTTCAGAGCGAAATTTCTGTCCAGGGCAAGCGGAGGTCCCAGCTTTCAGAATCTGAACGCCAAAGACGCAGGTCTCTCCATTTATGTTTCTACTGTGGTAATCCAGACCACTTCATTGAGAATTGTTCACTCCGCAAGCCCAAGAACAAAGTGATTCTGACCACATCCAGTCTCCAGCCCCAAGTGGGGGTCCGCAGTCTCCAGCCCCAAGTGGGGGTCCGCAGTCTCCAGCCCCAAGTGGGGGTCCGCAGTCTCCAGCCCCAAGTGGGGGTCCGCAGTCTCCAGCCCCAAGTGGGGGTCCGCAGTCTCCAGCCCCAAGTGGGGGTCCGCAGTCTCCAGCCCCAAGTGGGGGTCCGCAGTCTTGTGTCCACTCCGGTTCCAGCCGGTTCAAGTACCTCCATTGATGATCCGGTTCCAGCCGTCAGTCAGGAGGCTCATTCGGTTCCAACCGATTCCGACACCTCTGGACCTCATCCGGTCCCATCCGTCAGTCCAGAGTCCACTCCGGTCCCAGCCGGTTCAAGTACCTCCATTGATGATCCGGTTCCAGCCGTCAGTCAGGAGGCTCATTCGGTTCCAGACGATTCCGACACCTCTGGACCTCATCCGGTCCCATCCGTCAGTCCAGAGTCCACTCCGGTCCCAGCCGGTTCAAGTACCTCCAATGATGATCCGGTTCCAGCCGTCAGTCAGGAGGCTCATTCGGTTCCAGCCGATTCCGACACCTCTGGACCTCATCCGGTCCCATCCGTCAGTCCAGAGTCCACTCCGGTCCCAGCCGGTTCAAGTACCTCCAATGATGATCCGGTTCCAGCCGTCAGTCAGGAGGCTCATTTGGTTCCAGCCGATTCCGACACCTCTGGTTCTCATCCGGTCTTAACCGTCAGTCCAGAGTCCATGCCGGTCCCAGCCGGTTCAAGTATATTCAGGGATCATCCGTTGCCATCCATCAATCCTGAGTCCATGCCGGTCCCAGCCGGTTTAAGCATCTTCAATGATCATCCGGTCCCATCCGTCAATCCAGAGTCTCTGCCGGTCCTAGCTGGTTCAAGTACAATCGGATGTCCTCCGGTTCCAGCTGGTCCAAGTTTGTCTACTTCCACGTCTGTACTATCCTTCAGCCCAGAGACTCTATACTTTAACACAGATTTAGCTCAGTCCTCCAAGATGGAACTCTCCGAACAAGATCAAGCTCTTCTTGACCAATATATCAAAAATTTTCGGGCTGCCAGAAAACAGGCTGGTTCACAGTCGTCACCGAAGACTCAGTCCATAGATATGGAACTAAATTATATGGCTCTGTCTCCTTCCAAAGATTCCTTCGAGTTTTCTGCTGAATATCCCACATCTTCAAGGTCTGTACCCATGAGCTTAAGAGTTGGCTGTGTTTCTCTGTCTCATCCTCAAGTGGAACCTTCTACGGTACCTTGCCCCAACAAGTCTTCAGAAACCTCCAGTCAGAGCAAGGCAGTCTTAACTCTAGACATGGATTCTGATTCCGAGTATGATGAGGATCATGACTCTACCCCTTTCCTTGAAAATCCTGTTTCACCTTGCCCTGTCTTACCTCTGAGAAAAATTCAGTTAGATGCTAAAGATGGCTATCCAAAAGCCCCTGGATATCGAACAAGATTTAATTTGAGTCTTAGTGGTGCCTTAGCCTCAAGGGCCCGATCTTCTCGTCTTTCAGTTCCAGTCAAAAATACTTCAGTTATCCCTGATGAATTTGATTCTACGTCTTTCTCCAGTGGTCCTCTTCGTCCAAGTCAAGTGTTCCTTCCGGACGGAAGTCATCCTCATTATCGTGTCCAATGGAACGGGAATTCCGTTTACGTCGACGATGGATGGTCCACCTGTTCTGATGATGAGGCAGAATTGTGACTTTTCTTCAAAGTTCCTGAAGTGTCCGGTGGCCACCCGTAAAGGGGGGGTACTGTCACAATCCTGCCAGAACTCAGTGTGTTTGTCCTGTCTTACCTGCCTGTCAGTCTTGTTTCTCAGCCTGCTGCAGCAAGATCTGAGTATTTGCTTGTAACGAGCACCTGGGTGATTCTGATTCAGCCATTAACTCTGTGGTTACCACTTGAAAGATACAAGTTCCCTGTTGGCCTCATCCAGAGACTGTTCCAGGTGTGGCCATTCCCAATCACCCGGATGGCCAATCAGTGCTGCTCTGAGGGGTTATCCTCCCAGCCCTGCATAGACACTTTGCTTTTGCATTGTTGTCAATAACTTGGAAGGAAGCTTCAGCTTGTGTTCCTGCTTAAGCTCTGTGGTATTCCAGTTACCCAGCATTTGTATCCTGCTTCCAAGCATTCCTACACCTGTGAGCTTCCAAGACCCTGCACCAGCATTCCTACACCTGTGTGCTTCCAAGACCCTGCTCCAGCATTCCTACACCTGTGTGCTTCCAAGACCCTGCACCAGTGTTCCTACACCTTTGTGCCTTCAAGACCCTGCACCAGTGTTCACCTGTTCCTGCATTACAAGTACCTGCACCAGTGTTACCCTGTACCTATATCCAGTACCTGCTTCC
The DNA here is from genome assembly GCF_055691185.1 of Crinia signifera. NCBI lineage: Eukaryota > Metazoa > Chordata > Amphibia > Anura > Myobatrachidae > Crinia > Crinia signifera. Next base: position 256,481,874 of record NC_139218.1, read on the forward strand.
TGTCCCAGCACCTGTGTTCCCGAGTCGCCTGCACCTGTGTTCCCGAGTCGCCTGCACCTGTGCTTCCAGTTACCTGCACCTGTGCTTCCAAGTTATCTGCACCTGTGTTCATCTGTGCCAGTGTTCATCCGTACCTGTGCTTCCGAGTTACCTGCACCTGTGCTTCCGAGTTACCTGCACCTGTGCTTCCGAGTTACCTGTGCTTCCGAGTTACCTGCACCTGTGCTTCCGAGTTACCTGCACCTGTGCTTCCGAGTTACCTGCACCTGTGCTTCCGAGTTACCTGCACCTGTGCTTCCGAGTTACCTGCACCTGTGCTTCCGAGTTACCTGCACCTGTGACCACTTGCACCCGCACGCTCCAGCATCTGCACCTGTGTCCACCTGTCTCTGCGTGCCTCAGTACCTGCACCCGCAACCACCTTCACCACTGCCTACAGTGCTTCCGGCACCTGCTCTCCAGTGGTCCAACTCCGTGCTTCCGGCACCTGCTCTCCAGTGGTCCAACTCCGTGCTTCCGGCACCTGCACTCTAGTGGCCCTACTCTGTGCTTTCCAGCTCCTGTGCTCCCGTACCTCTACTACGTGCCTCCAAGTAACTTATCAGTTCCCAGCTTTCCAAAGACTTTTACAGACTTTCAAATGTCCCCTGTACCAGTTCATTATATGCAATAAACATTACCCATTTGTATCCACTTGCCTCCGTCCTGTTTCCATTGGGTTGTCAGCTAGCCACCAAGGTCACTCCCGGGTCCCAAATCCCCAGTCGTGACAGGAGTTGATTTTAGATAGTGTGGTGAGCGCAGCGAGCCCCGCAAGGGGACGCGGATTACTTTACATGTATTCCGCATCCCCTCGCCATGCTTCGGGCTCGGTTGCTCGCTGCGCTCGCCACACTATCTGAAATCAACTCCACGCTGACACGGATAGTGGGGGTATGAAAAGGTCGGAGGACGCGTACCGCCTCCCCTCGCAGGCTCGCTGCGCTTGCCAAGCTTCAGGTGGGTGTTGAAAGTGGGGGTGGCGTTGACAATGGGGGTACATTTAACATTGTAAGCACCCATCAAGGTGCTTGTAAAATTAAAAATCGAATCGCATCACATGCATCGCATGCCGCTATATTGCATGTGATGCACTACGATGGAAATCGGGGTGTGCAAGGTGTGCAATGATGGAACAGCATGCAAATCGGCCGGAAAATGCAAAATATAGGCCTAAAATCAGCCAAAAATCGCATCCGATTTTTGCATGCGATTTGCGGCCGATTTTCAGCCGATTTCGCGGGCGCCCTGATAATACACAAGTACAAAACTATATACAGTGGGGGAAATTTACTAAGATGTGAAATACACTTCACAGGTCATGTTGCTATGGGAAACCAATCAGATCCTGTCTACTATCTTCTAGAGAAGGGCTGGGCAACACCGGCCCTCCAGATGTTGATGAACTACACATCTCAGCATGCCTTGCATCAGTTTCAGCATGGCCACATAGCAAAACTAATGCAAAGCGGGATGTGTAGTTCATTAACATCTGTAGGGCCGGTGTTGCCCAGCCCTGTTCTAGAGGGTGAAAAAGAAATAAGGGTACTTATGTAGTATCTGGGCGTCCGATTTAGAAATCGGATCGGATCGCATCGCATGCGACCAAATCGTATGCGATGCGATGGTCAAGATTTTTCCATAGGATTCAATGTTAAAATGGTCTTAGTCCATTTTAACATAGAATTCAATGGGAAAAAGGGGTCCTTTTCCTTTCCCCACTATCCAAGTGGGCATAGAGTTGGATATAAACCTGTGGCGAGCGTAGCGAGCCACCGAGCCCGAAGCGTGGCGAGCGTAGCGAGCCCCGCGAGGGGACACAGAATACTTTTTAAGAAATATGCGTTCCCTCGCGGGGCTCGCTTCGCTCGCCACGCTTCGGGCTCGGTGGCTCGCTGCGCTCGCCACGCTATATAAAATCAACTCTATGCCCACTTGGATAGTGGGGAATTGAACAGGACCTTCTTAACATTGAATCCTATGCAAAATCGCATCGAATCGCATCGCATCGCATCTGATTGTATGCCTTAAGGTAAGGCATACAATCACAAAATCGGACGCCCAGATGCTACATAAGTACCGAAATAAGAAGTAGCTTCTGATTGGTTGCCCATAGCAACATGACCTGTGAAGTGTGTTTCACATCTTAGTAAATTTCCCCCAGTATGTCTACTTACAAACTATATCTATCTATCTATCTATCTATCTATCTATCTATCTATCTATCTATCTCTCTATCTATAGTAGTTACTATTTTTAGTACTATCTATATATATATATATATATATATATATATATATATATATATATATATATATATATATACAGGTTGACTATCCCGTATCCAAAATGCTCGGGACCAGGAGAATTTTGGATAACGGATTATTCCGTATTTCGGAATATTTTAATATTTCGATGATGTATTTTGAAGTATCTTGCATTTATGCTGTATAAACACATAATATACACACAAATATATTTTATTACCACATAAAATACACACAAATATATTTTAATTGTTCAAAAAACAAGGTTTCAAAACGTGAAACAAAATTTGTGTACTATCTCAGCACTGAATTTGAATGCCAAGCAATCATTGTCTTGCACATATATAGTGCCAGTTACATATCATGTCCCCAGTGATGCTGTTACAAATGTCCCCAGTGAGTTTTTAGCAAAAAAAAAAAAAAAATTCACTTTCTGGAAAGTCCGTATTTCGGAATAATTAGGATAACGGATATTCGGATACGGGATACTCGACCTGTATATATACAGAAGTACCAACACACTCGCCATTCCTTCGAATGGGGTGCAAACAGCACCCAGTTCCCAGGCGGGGGTGTAGTAAATACAAACACTCACTAGCCCAGCACTCACTACAACAAACTAACTCACCTTAACATTCAAATAATCAATTTAATAAATAATTAATGGAGTTTTAGTTCATGAATTGATCAATGTATTTAAGCTTGCAGCCCATTGCCAAGGGACCGCATTTCACTGCAAGTCCTACACTAACAACTGGTTTTCTTAGGAACCTGGAAACTGCTTACACATCATAGCTAAAATGAACATGGATTTTTTTTCCTTGGGTTAAAGCTCAACTGCCAAGTACCTTATGGCTTTTAAAGGTGAGACAATCCCAAACACAGCACCTGAATTAGTATTAAAGGGGAAACGAGTTGGCTGAACTCCAAGGAGCAAGCACACATAGTTGATACTTGTTTCCTCTATTTTGACAATTTGGAGAACTGCTTTAGTACATCAATAAGAAGTGGTGTTCTTTAAAAATTCTGTATAGTATAACATCCAATTTTTTGTAATAAGCGGAACCTGCATAAGGACCATCAGCCGGATCATAGTATTCGGAGTCTCAATACGATTTACCCATTACCAGGGCCGGCGCCACCACTAGGCAGCTCTAGGCATTTGCCTAGGGCACCAGCCACTGGAGGGCGGTACTGAGCCGCCGAGGAGACCAGGCAGAAAGCTGCAGCAACATGTGGGACACCCAGCCAGGGATTCAACCAAGCAGGGAGCAGCCAGGTAAGTCTGTTGTACGCCCACCGCCCCCCCCCCTTCCCTCCCTCCATCCCTGCATGGAGCTCTCCATTGCTGGACAGCAGCAATGTGCTGCCCCCCTGCTGCTCAGCCGCAGAGTGCCCCAGGTGACCCCCCCTGCCCGCACGCCTCCCCCTCCACCCACCCGATGGACGCCGCCCAAGGACTACGGCACCAGCAATCCCCGCTCCCGGCTCTGTGTCCTGTACTTGCCAGCTGCTGCAGCAGCAGCTTTCTTCCTGGTCTCCCCTCTGCAATGTATGTCAGAGTGTGGCGGGTCTGGTGACCGCTGACCGCCCCCCCCCAAGTTAATTTTATTGCTGTAAAGTTTGTTAAAACCCCCGATGAAGTCTCTCAAGGAGACGAAATGTGTCGGGTATTGATTGCCGCTCTTTCAAAATAAAAGAATAAATACTCTTCAGAAAAAATAAGCTACAAGTGTTTTCATTATTTTATTATTACAGTTGTTTTAGTGTGACATTACATTATTAGGGCGCTTGAGACACTATTGTGGTGGTATTTGTTTGTTTAGTTCTTACTAGTGGGAACTAGTGTCAACAGTGACCGTACTTTTTAAACACTAATTAGCGCTGTATCAGAGATTTTGCTTTGTTTATATATATATATATATATATATATATATATATATATAGTGTAAATACTAATATAGTATAGTCTGTGGGAGCACAACAGTGTAAAGTTGGTAAGACACTCCTGTCAGAGCTCACGGACCAGCACCGTTCCTGCTACATATCGCAGACATGGGGTCAGGCAAAAGAATACAATGGAAAATTAGGGTGTGCCAGGCTCTGTACCTTCTGTAGCAGATGTTCTGACATTGCTACTATGTGAGTCAAAGCAGAAGCTTGACATAACATCCCTGTGCAGAATTTGGCGAATAATTACTATATTTAATACCCCTTTTCCACTAGCAACCTGGGTCGGACCCGATAATTTGTACCCGGATCGATACCGGGTTGGACCTGGGTTTAAGACACATTTCCACTACAGTGCTACCCGGTAAATTGCTGGATCAGCCCCGTTTACACTTAACCCAGGTAAAGCCTGTTTTTTTCCTACAGATTACATAAGAAAAGGCCTTTTTAAAGGGCTTTACCAAAGGGGAGGTCATAAAACAGGGCCACCATTACCCAAAAGGGCCACCATTAAACACAACATTTTCTGATTAAAGAATAGACCAGAAATATTTATTTGAAAAAGTTTTGCCTTTATTTTAGTCCCAAATATTCATTATGAAACCTTTTCAAAAATGTCTTCACACACGACACGTAAAACTATTGTGAAAACTGTTGTTGCAGTATACCTGAGCCATTTGTGTACCTAGACATGTAAAAAGTGCACATAAACATATATAAAATGCACATAACAATGCCCCAGAAGCTCCAATCAGCTCTGTTTTTCAAATATACCGGGTTGGGAGCGTTTCCACTAACCGTGAACCCAGGTGCAAACCGGGTGCTACCCTGGTCATTACCTGGGTAGGATTGCAGGGTAATCCAAACCGGGTTATTTGACAGGGAGCATTTCCACTAGCAGAAAAACCCGGGTAGATGCGCGTCCCCGTGGAGATTACCGGGTTATTTCTGCTAGTGGAAAAGGGGTATAACTAACATAGGTTTAGATGACAGAAGTCCTCATATGCCTGATTTGGGAGATGGGTGCATATCACATGCCTATTGTGCACCATATTGGAGTTTTGCACAGTGCTTCCTGAGCTTTTGCATTGCTACCAGACCCTTTATGCACTGTTTTAGATACAGCACATGACAGACTTTCACAGCTGCCCTTTTTTTTTATGGCTATGGTGTTGATGACCATTTACAGCGACAACATCTAGCAGGATGGGTCTTTATCGTTTCACATGATATAAAGGGGAAAGTAAAACCACTGATGCTTTTCTTACCTCCTCTTGGCCCATAAGCCTTATGCAGTATTGCAGGACCCAGTAGTCTACTGTGGATCTGTTTTCCTTTTTTTCAATAAATGATTAACAATTTTATCCCCAACTTTTTGTGTTGTGTTTTTCTGTTGTTACTGGGTTATATGTTTGCTATAAGGCTAACTGAGGTAGCAAGTCCGCATAAGCCATTAATTAGTTTAGTATTTGATATTAATTGTTAGTTATTATAATAATTGGATTGTCTGCTTTGTAGCATATTCATATTACACTAGTATATTCCGAAAGGGAATATGTGTTCCTACAAAGAGTCTAATACTTTTTTTGTGGTTCACAGATCATAGTCAAGTTCAGAAAACTTTGATTCTTGTGTCTGTATTAATAATGAACCGCTAATCAACTGTGTATTTGAAGTGCTTGGGCCCTTGAAGTTTGGCAGCAAATTGCTTCAATCTCATTTTAATGTGTCTTTAACAAATGTAGAAGTGTGTATATTAGTATTATTGTGAACGCTAGGTCCAGGTGTCACTTTTACATCTCTGCTTACTTGATGTATTCCTTACCTCTCCTGTTATATTCTGTTTTACAACATAATCAATAATGACTCTAGTGACAACTATTACTCTCAGTAATTTGTCACATGTTAAGAAGTGCCAGCATTCATTTTCCCATTCATATCCGTACCCCATAAAAAGAATTGTATTTCTTTGAAAAGGTTGTGATATATCATCCTGACCCACAACTTAACCTAAATTCTATAGTCATTATGCTTCATATTAATTAACGAATTGTCTTGAAGCAAAGTCAGGCACACTTGCTTAATAAAATACCTATGTTCATGCAAACCTGCTTTAACCAAAAATGAAGCTTAAGCAGAAAAATGTTAAGGACTCATGAATATTTTACATATTTCATTAAAACTCAAGATTTATATTTACCTGTAGAGTACTATGATAAATAAACAAGACCAATAGGACTAGGGATGGTAACAGGACACATGGCAGAAGGCAACATGTATATTTAGGCACCTCCTAACTGGACGCTTTAAGACACAAATATAACACATTTTTCAAAAATGCTCATTATGGTATCTCTCTCCATTCTATCTCTAATGAGAATAACACTTTAAGTATTGGGAAGAGTATGTTTAGGTGGTGTGTACTGATGTACAGTAGATTTCTAAATTGCTGTTTTATATGGTGTTTCTTATTTTCTATATAAATGAAATTTGGATACATGACACAAAGGTCATTTCTTGCATAGTATAGTAAAGCATCTCTATGGTCAAAGGTACTGTAGAATTAGTATGCAACTAAATGTTATTATATAGTCTTCCACCCTCACTGAAAATATAGTTGATAATATGTATTGTGGATAAAGTGGTCAGACTGCATATGAAAAAGGGGTGAAGTAAATAAGCAAGATCTTGGTGATCATACTTTTTAAGATGTTTCATGGGATTCTTAAGTCCCCCCCCCCCCCCAGCAAATAAACAAACCCCTACTACTATAACCACAAATAATGCATTGTCAGTATCCATATAGTTTGCATAATAAGGCTTGATAATATAGATATCCCATATCCGAAACTGTCGGTTTTCACAATATTTAGTTTACTTTTGTTGTGTCCCCCCCCCCCCCCCGCCATCGGAATCCTCTTCAGTGGCATCCCCATTTCCAAGGAAGCTTTGCACAATGCATCCTTGGGACCCGGGATGCCGCTGAAGAGGATTCCGTTGGCCGCCATAGATGCCAGGGGACACCATGGACCTCAGGGGAACGTCAGGGCACCACCAGCGGACCAGATAAGTATGAAAAAAAATATACCGAAATCCACAAAAAATACCTTATCCAAAATGCTTGTGGTCCCAAACATTTCAGATAAGGGATACTCAATCTGATACCAATTGCTGTCATATAGGCTGATTTGCTAGTTGCATAAGCTTGTGGGTGGGTGACTAAAGTAATAGATCAAGGTGGGGCTGTAGATGTAGCTTATCTAGACTTTAGTAAGGCTTTTGACACTGTCCCACACTGCAGACTATTAAATAAACTTGAAAGCTTGGGATTGGATTCTAAGATAGTTGGAAAGGTTACAAGTGGAGTACCACATTGATCTGTACTGGACCAGTGCTTTTTAATATCTTTATTGATGATTTTGCAAATGGAATTGAGGGTAAAATGTGCCTTTTTGCATAGGTATGCAACAGGGTAGACACACCAGGAGGGGTAAAACAAATGATTGATGATCTAGGTAGATTAGAGGTATGGTCAAGAGCATGGCAACTACAGTTTAATGCCAGAAAATGCAAAAACATGCATTTCTGTCTCAAAAATCCAAAGACTAAATATAGTATAAATGGCACTATAATGGAAACTACTGAGGAAGAGAGAGATTTAGGTGTCACTATTTCAGGGGACTTAAAGGCGGGTAGGCAATGTAACAAAGCAATGAAAAAGGCAAGTCAGATGCTTGGTTGCATAGGGAGAGGTATCAGCAGTAGAAAGAAAGAAGTAATAATGCCACTGTATAGGTCATTGGTAAGACCTCATCTAGAGTATTGTGTTCAGTTCTGGGAGCTATATCTCCAGAAGGATATAAATACATTAGAGACTGTACAAAGAAGGGCAACTAAAATGGTGCACGGCCTACATCACAAAACTTACCAGGAAAGACAAAAAGATCTTAATATGTATACATTACAGCAGAGAAGGGAAAGGGGGGACATGATAGAAACTTTCAAATATATCAAGGGTTTTAACAAGGTACAGGTGGGAGACATTCTTCACATGAAGAGGAGCAAGAGAACACGAGGACATGCACTGAAACAAGAGGGAGGAAGATTCAGGGGACATTTGAGGAGGAATTACTTCACAAAAAGAGTAGTAGATAAGTGGCCTCCCATCAGAGATGGTGGAGGCAAATACAGTAGAACAATTTAAACATGCTTGGGATAGGCATATTGATATCCTTACAAAAAATAAGGATCAAATATGGTTTGAGGTAACATGTTTCAGAAAGGAGCAGACTAGATGGGCCAAGTGGTTCTTAACTGCCGTCAAATTCTATGTTTCTATGTTTCTTGTCCAGTCAGCTTGATAGACAACCTTCAAGTGCAACCAGAGTACTTTCACAAACAAGCAAAGAAAGAGACAGACTCTCAACTTAAATATTTATTCACACATTATAACATTTTCAGAAAACATAACCTCAACCACCCTGTAAAAAGAAAGAAAAATTAACTCTTCATCTCCTTCAAATAGCGATGGTAACATATTTAAAATTTAGGTTGCCACTGTACCAATTTTCACAATGCTGTAAATCCATTTAGTAATGAATTTCACAGTGTCTAAATGTTCTAAAACAAAATTATAACACAATATGAAAATACATTAGTTGAATGGAGACATCATCATCATTGATGGGTCCACAGAGTAAATGATGCAGTGGTTGTATACAAGATTCCAAACATATCTAGTAAAATATCTGAAAAAAATTTCACATACTGTGGTCAGTGTGGGAATATAGAAGTTTGTGTTAAATGTACATGAATGGACTTTAATATGTGAGATATTCACATCAATTGTAGCCTTAATTGTAGATATGTTTTAGTAAAATGAATAGTCATATTAAGTGATAGCTTCTTATTAGACTTGGTATTAAACACATTAAGTGACACATTCACACATCCTGTGTAAAGACATGTCTCTTTCAAATAATTATTAGTTTGTGCCTTTAGACAGGCAGAATGTAGTTCAATAATGCAGAAACAAATAGAACCAAGGGCATTTCTATCATAGGTGAGGGAGTGCAGCTGCTATGGTGTCATTGCTGAGAGGGTCCCACCTTCCCAGTGAAAGTTGCATGTATTATATAAATGTTTCAACTTTGGGTGGTACAAAGGGGCCCAACATACAAGGCAAATCTAGGTATTTCTACTGTCCCTGCTCCTTCTAATGTGTTATAAAATGAACTGAAGGGAATGACCTGGAGCATTGTAATGTTGTACAATATAAAGTGGAGTCACTATAGTGTTCCATAATATGAACATTGGTACTGTAATGTGACATGATGTGAACTGGGAACACTATGCCATAATGTCACCTTTGGGTACTACAGTGCATCCAGAAAGTATTCACAGAGCTTCACTCTTTCCACATTTTGTTATTTTACAGCCTTATTCCAAAATGGAATAAATCATTTTTGTCTCTCAAAATTCTACAAATAAAATCCCATAATGACAATGTGAAAAAAGTTGTTGGGGAGATTTTTGCAAATTTATTCAAAATAAAAAAACTAAGAAATCACATGTATATAAGTCTTCACAGACTTTGCCATGAAGCTCAAAATTGAGCTCAGGTGCATCCTGTTTCCACTGATCATCCTTGAGATGTTCCTACCGCTTAATTGAAGTCCACACTTGATAGTATATTTCAGATTACAAACGAAGCATGCAGCCAAAGGAATTGTGTGTAGACCCCTGAGACAGGATTGTCTTGAGGCACAAATCTGGGGAAAGGTGCAGAAAAATGTCTGCTGCTTTAAAGGTCCCAATGAGCACAGTGGCCTCTATCATCCATAAATGGAAGACGTTCTGAACTATCAGGACTCTTCCTAGAGCTGGTCAGCTGTTAAATCTAAGTGATCGGAGGGGAAGGGCTATAGTCAGGGTGATGACCAAGAACCCAATGGTCACCCTGTCAGAGCTACATCAGTCCTATGTCTAGAAAGGATAACCTTCCAGAAGGACAACCATCTCTGCAGCAATCCCCCAATCAGGCCTGTATGTTAAAGTGGCCAGATGGAAGCCTCTCCTTAGTAAAAAGCACACGGAAGCCAACGTAGAGTTTGCAGAAATGCACCTGAAGGATTCTCAGACCTTGAGAAACAAAATGATCTGGTCTGATGAGAGGCAACGCTCATCACCAGGCCAATACCATCCCTACAGTGAAGTATAGTGGTGGCAGCTTCATGCTGTGGGGATGTGTTTCAGCAACTGGAACTGGAAGGCTAGTCAGAATAGAGGTAAAGCTGAATGCAGCAATGTACAGAGACATCCTGGATAAAAAAATCTGCTCCAGAGTGCTCTTGACCTCAGACTGGGATGACCATTCATCTTTCAGCAGGACAACACAGACACAGACAAGATATGAAATTAGTGGATTTAGGACAAGTCTTTGAATGCCTTGAGTGGCCTCGCCAATGCCCAGACTTGAATTCAATTGAACATCTCTAGAAAGATCTGAAAATGGCTGTGCACCCAGGCTTCCCATACAACCTGATGGAGCTTGAGAGGTGCTGCAAAGAGGAATGGGTGCAACTGCCCAAAGATAGAATTGATTTATTCCATTTTGGAATGAGACTGTAACATAACAAAATGTGGGAAAAGTGAAGTGTTGTGAATACTTTCCAGATGCACTCTATGTTGCATAATGAATACTGGCAGCCTTAAATTGTGACATAATTTGTAAAAGTAGAACGCTACTATGCTCATAAAATAATCTAGGCCACTACTGTGGGTGATCACATTAACAAAAGCAGTACTGTTGTTCAGAAAATGAACTAGGGCACGTAAACAGGGCATAATATGAACAATTGCTACAGAGAGGCATCGCTCTAGAAACATTGAGACAGTAACCCCTACAAAATGCTATGGTGCTCACATAATTCTGGATATGCCCATGACTCTTGGTTTATGATAGGGAACAACTCAGACCCATTAGTTGGGATCCAAATTCAGGCCCGTTTTGATGGTGGGGGGGTCTGCACATGCACAAATATGCGCATGTAAAACCCACCTGTGCAAACTCCTACAGCGAGTATCACACACTCTCTGTGTTGTTTGTACTATGAGGAGAGGGAAGGGGGTGGACAGGGGGCATTCCCATAAAAACGCTGAGCATCCCTCTGAGAAAGCAGGCATCTGAAAAGTAAGTATGGACTTACATTTCAGAGAGTAGGCTGAAGAAAGCATTTGATTTTTGATTGTATGTTCATGTACACATCCCCTCGAAGGGATTTGCGCACCAGGGGGGCCAGGCATTTGGCCGGGCGGCAGACGGTGCTTACCTCCTTGCTAGGCTGTGAGTATGCACAGCCTAGCAAACAGGTCTGAATCAGGCTCAAAATTTGATCAAATCCTGTGAGCATAGCCAAAATTATCACTTCAGAACTGCATGTAAAATAGTTAATGTGATAAATATGCCCCAAAATACCTTAACTACATTAAGATACTCCATGAATATACTATATATCTCTTATCTCGTATAAATCTAAAAATAACACATACCTCTTATATTCACAGCAGTAACCTTTCTATAATAATACTAGCCTGCATTATTATAAAACACATCTGTGCTGTGGGAAATGACAATATATGTGCATTATTTTGAACATTTTAACAGTGGGACATGGAAGAAATATTGCATTGCCAGCATGAAGCACTGCAGATGTAGACTGCACATGCAGAGTTATTTGTAAATGTGATGATATTCATTTCTGTATAGAGCTGAGCCTGTAAATACAATAAGTAAGTGGAGAAAGTTTAATATATATAGTATCAGTGCAAATCTTTATTTTATATAATGGCTGCCTAAGATTGGCTCACTGACAGCCTAAATCCAATGTGTATGTAACTGCCATTGCAACTGAAATCTCATACTCATGTCTCATACAATGTCACAGGTGTCAGGATTTGTACTGAGAGGGCCACTAGAAGCATCTGTGCAGGAAGACCCGACCATCAAATACACATTGGTTGATCATTGGATTCTCTGTAAAGCACTGTGGAATATGTGTGCGCTATATAAGAACCTATGTATTGGGTCTTTTTAGTTCCTGTGCACTGTTCCTAGTGGTCGGGGTTAGCTGCTCCACTTATTGGATGACTAGGCCAATCGAGGGTGAGCAATAGAAGGAGGATTCAGTGTAGCGCTCCGCCCCTTTGGTGTTCCGTGCGATGACACAATTATAGGCAGGTTAAAGGTGCTTAAATTACCTTTAATGATAATAATAGTAGTGCAAGAGTTAACACGGTTTCATACAATACAATACAATATGTGTGGTTGGCACATATACACACAATAAGGATGTGGGGGGGGGGGTGGTTGAAAACAAACAATGATGGTGGGATAATGGAAGAGGGGTATCGGGGGATGTTCCGATTCAGGGGGTCCCTGAATTGGGACAGAGTCTGGGGTCGGGGCATGGCTGGTGCGAGGTGGGTAGGCTGGTTTGGCGGTGGGCACAGGTGCGGCGTCCCGCTTGTCTGTGCGTTGTTCTTAGGGCTTTCCAGTGGTGTTGCTCGGGGGCCCAACTTGTCCTGTTGGGTGGCGTGCCGAGGGTAGGTGTTTGCCGGCGGTCGGGTCGCTGCCGGTAGTCTGGTGCTGTACGGGGGGGGGGTGCTGCTCGAGTGTGCAGTGCTCGCGGGCTGGTCGGGCGGAAGGACGTTGCGGCCTGGGTCTGGGCGCTCCATGTGCTTCCTTTCTCCGCGTCGGTTCGACAAGGTCCGGTGTCCGGCTGTGCGCCGTCTGCCTTGCTAGTCTGAGGCCGCGGTCAGGGGCGTGGAGCATCTGGCAGAGGTCATGGGCGGGGGTTAGGCTGGTTAGCGTCTCCCCCGTCGTGAGTCCTTGCCGACGGACCCTGGCTGCTTACCTCCTCCCGTTCCCGTCATGATCTTCCTTCTGCTCGGCGGATGTTTCACTCTGCTGCCGTGGCTGTCGGATGGTGCCTCTCTTGCGCTCCGCTTCTGGTCCCGTACGCTGATGCCGTTACTTGGGATGCTCTCACTCGCCAGGGTACTTTCTTGGGCTGTTTGTAAGCAGGATCTTGGATCTTTTTTCTGGGTGTTTCTCCAACGCGTTTCGGCCTGGTGCTGGCCTTCTTCTAAGTGAGCTCACAGCACACTTTGCTTTTATAGGTGAGCAGCTACCAACACACCTGTCACTAATCATCTAGCGAAATGGTTAACATAAGCTATGGAATCTTAGTTAAAAACAGGGTGCATGAGAGAATGTGACCACAGGTCACATTCTCTCATGCACCCTGTTTTTAACTAAGATTCCATAGCTTATTCCATAGCTTATGTTAACCATTTACCTAGATGATTAGTGACAGGTGTGTTGGTAGCTGCTCACCTATAAAAGCAATATGTGCTGTAAGCTTCAGACCAGATAGCATGCCTGGAATCAAACATTGATGTGATAGCTATGTGTATTGTAGCCATTTTCAGCGATAGTGTTAGAAAAGTGGGGTCCCTTGAAGGGGGCTGCAGGCTTAAATGCATTGATCAATTCATGAACCAAATCTTCACTATTTATTATCAGTTAATTTAGTGTCTGCAGAGCCCCTACAATGTCTATATATAAATATATATATATATATATATATATATATATATATATATATATATATATATATATATATATATATATATATACAGGTTGAGTATCCCGTATCCAAAATGCTCGGGACCAGGAGAATTTTGGATAACGGATTATTCCGTATTTCGGAATATTTTAATATTTCAATTATGTATTTTGAAGTATCTTGCATGTATGCTGTATAAACACATAAAATACACACAAATATATTTTATTACCACATAAAATACACACAAATATATTTTATTTGTTCAAAAAACAAGGTTTCAAAACATGAAACAAAATTTGTGTACTATATCAGATATTGAATTTGAATGCCAAGCAATCATTTTCTTGTACATATATAGTGCCAGTTACATATCATGTCACCAGTAGTGCTGTTACAAATGTCCCCAGTGAGTTTTTAGCAAAAAATTTTTTTTTTTTTCACTTTCTGGAATGTATGGTTTTCGGAATAATTTGGATAACGGATACTCGGATACGGGATACTCAACCTGTATGTATATATATATATATATATATATATATATATATATATATATATATATATACGAACCAAAGGAGACCGGCACTCCTGAGTAGGACACAACTGACTCCGGTGCACATCCAATAGATAAATACACTGTCCAGAACGGATGTCACTCGGAGATTTATCAATGCAAAAAGAATACGCGACAACTGTATGTGGTCAACGTTTCAGGGGATTAGCCCTTTTATCAAGACCTGCTCAGGTCTTGATAAAAGGGCTAATCCCCTGAAACGTTGACCACATACAGTTGTCGCGTATTCTTTTTGCATTGATAAATCTCCAGTTGACATCCGTTCTGGACAGTGTATATATATATATATATATATATATATATATATATATATATATATATATATATATATATATATATAGTCATTTTGAAAGTACCTTTTTTTAATATGAAGAAGCAAATCCACAACTTAAATATATGTATATTACATTCTCCATTTGTTACCAGGCAAAAGGATACTGTATGCCAGAGATCTTTAAAATCATCTGTTTATCATTAGAGGCAGTGTTGGTATTTGATTTTTCAGTGTATTCCTCTGAATGTCACCCTTTAATATAAAACATATAGATTGAATCAGAAGTTTCCATACACTGTTAATACTATTAGTATTCATCTAAGCGGTTTTTTGTTCAACATAAAACTTGAAACAAGTAGTCATAGTGTTTTATGATTACATTAGGGAACCACTTACTGAACAATGTGTTTATCTTATCATGCCATAATACTGTTAAACCTTGAATACATTTTGTAAGTAAATGTTCTTTTCAAATGGCAAGCTGGATTTTATTTTGTATGTGTAGTTACTTGATGATTTGCTGTAAACAAAGATTTTACTTTGTTGTTCTCTTAGACTAGCTGTGAGGTCACTTCGAAAAGCCCAATGGAGATTTGTGTGTGTAAATTTGGAAAATGCTATATGCAGAGAAGTAGGATTCTGCAAATGTTAACAACATGAGAACAGTCTAGCACCTAAACATGGGTGCTAGACTGTAATACTATAATGGATGGATTCCAATCTAAAGAGAATAGAAAATTAAACATGATGTGCCTTTTTTATATCTTGAGATTACCTAGTCTAGATTTGTTTGCAGACTAGTAAATTCTATACAAATGTATTTAATGTGGTTGAGTCAGATCAAAAAATCAATCATATACAGTGAATACAGATTAGGTTGGATATGGTAGAAAAAGATACAGGTTGAGTCTCATGGAAAGTAACATAGAATTTGATGACAGGTAAGAAAGACCAGTTGACAGATTAAGCCTGTCCATATACATACACACATTAGGGTTAGTCTTTGTTGAGCACCAATTTACCTAGCAGTATATTTTTGGCCTGTGGAAGAAAACCAGACTATGGGGGTTATTTTGGTTTCACTCCTTCTGGCAAATTCCTTCTTAGATGGACAAAACCATGTGTACTGCAGGTGGGGCAGAAGGAGCGAACCAGAATAAGGCATTGTGTAAAGGATTCCCATGTGTGCCGCAGGAGAGTTTACAATCTATATAAAAAAAAAACTAAATTTGGGCCATGATGCAAATCAAACCCATTTCCTCAGAATTGAGAGACAGTAATGCTAACCATCTGTGTCTCCCATATAAAAATTCTTGAGACAAGAAATGTTTTGGATTTCTGATTTCTTTTTTTTTTCTTGCTATTTTGGAATTGTTGCATAATATAATGCAATTTCTTAGGGATATGGACCCAAGTCTCAACACAAAAGGCATTTACAAATTGTACACTTTATAAACATATCCATAAGGTGAATTTATACAATATTTTGATAATTTTGTGCATGAAACTAATGTGTACATACACAGAATAAATGTATTTCATGTTTACCATATACACACATCCTAAAGATGATTTTATATAATATTTGTAGCAATTTTGTGCATGAAACAAAGTTTGTGAACACTGAACCGTCATAATGCAAAGTTTTTACTATCTCAGTCATGCTCCAAAAATTCTGTATTTCAGGAAACTGTACTTTATATTTTTTGGAATTGTGGATATGAGAGACTCAATGTATACTTAAATTAAATTGATCATTATATAGTTAAAATGGAAATAATGTTCATAGCAAACCACAACCAACACCCAGCATAGCAACTTAATTCTCACCAAATTGTCTTTAATAAACACTGAACCTGACAATTATTATATCCATCACAGTCCAGCCCTTCTACAGATAGGAAATCCTATCCTATGCTTCCTACATAGGGTCTTGTCCACAGTGTGTAACAGACACATGTAACCCACTATCCACTGCAGTGCATACAGCCTTGTGTCCAGATTGAGTCAAGTTACTAAAGGCCCCCACACACAGCACAATTTTCAGGCACTTTCTGAGCGATTTTACTAAATCGCTCAGAAAATGCCTGAAAATGCATGTACATCGCTGTGTATATAGCCCACACAGCGATTTACATGCGCGCCCCCGCCGTTCTGAATCTGCACAAGATTCAGAATGGCCCGGTCAGTCAATTCATAACAGTCGCTGAGATGCTCCTGCTCATCTCCCGCATGTGTGGCGCGGGGATGAGCAGGGCCATCTGAGCGACTCTCATGCCGGAGCACGCTGCCCAGATGAAGCCCCGCTGCCACCGACCTTGAAGCCCCGCCGCCGCCTGGAAGCCCCGCCGCCTGGAAGCCTCGCCGCCGGAGCCCAGCTGAAGGGACGCTTCCTGGACCTGCCGGGTGCCGCGCCCGCCCTCTGCAGTCAGATGGAAGCTGCAGTGAGAGGACGCGACGCTGGAAGACACCGGAGTTGGTAAGTATATTCTTTTTTTTTTTTTACACTGTGCCACCAACGGTTGAGGGGAGAGGGGGATGCCACACTATACCACCAATGATTAAAACTTTTTATGGGGGACTATGATTAAAACTATGAAACTGTGTATGTGTATATATATATATATATATACTGTGTATGTATATATATATATACATATATATATATATATATATATATATATATATATATATATACATATATATATATATATTGTGTATGTATGTATGTGTATATATATATATATATATATATATATATATACTGTGTATGTATGTATGTGTATATATATATATATATATATATATATATACTGTGTGTGTGTGTGTGTATATATATATATATATATATATATATACATATATATATATATATATATATAATTTTGTAGGGGGGATCCGGCTCTCCCTGTATCAAATGTTGCTGCGCCGGGTGCCAGCTCCAATAGTAGAAATAGAGGACCAGGGGGGGGAAAGCAGCACTCCAGGCGTCTTGGTAATAAAACACACTTTTAGGCCATCCTTACGGACCGTAAGGATGGCCTAAAAGTGTGTTTTATTACCAAGACGCCTGGAGTGCTGCTTTCCCCCCCCTGGTCCTCTATATATATATATATATATATATATATATATATATATATATAGCGCAGTCTGGGCAGGCACATCCAGAGTAGCCAGCTGCACAATGTCACAGTCGTGACAGATTTGAGATCTCCCGTGCTGAATCTCCCAATTTGAATCTCTGACACAAATCTCTCTGTATGTGGCTCATTGTCTGAAATGAGCCACAAGAGTGAAATCTCTTGTGCTAAATCTCCCGTTATGTATCTCTGGCACACATCTCTGCGTATGTAGGGCCCTTAAGCCTTGTAGAGAGATATAAATATAAACCAGCCAGCTCCCAAATTATTTTTCAAACACCACCTGTAACATGGCAGTTTGGAGCTGATTGGATGGTACTTAGATACAGTATGTCTCCAATTAATAAAAGGTTTAGTACACAGACCCTCACAGTCTCATATCGATCAAGTCCATCATAACAAATAAAAAAAAATATCAGGTAAGGAATTCATCAAAAATAATCATTTTTAAATATTGCATTTAGATCCCTTTAAACAGAAAATTATGTCTAGTTTTTTGGTTTAGTAAAATATAATTATTTGTACATTTACCCTATGTGCGCTTTTCAGTATAGCAATTCCATATAGATCAAAAATACTTATACAGGACTGCTGTTTAGGGATGGTTAAATTGTTTAAAAGTTTTTAAAGTTATATTTCATGCACAGTATTTCAAACATATTATTATTTTATGGTATACTGTTTTAAACAAATGACAAGATTTTTTTTTTTTTAAATCTGGGTTTAAATATATGTGTTTTTAGACCTAAAAATACTATTCATAAGCAGTTTTTTTTTAAAGAGTTGACAGCTAGAAGCTGCATCTCAAGTTGGGTTACACAGACAGGGCAGCCGAGAGGTATGCCAGGCCCCGGTAAAATTTTGGGGGTAGCCTAATCGTGGGAGGTTGAAAAAAACACTCTAAAGTCAAGGGGTCAGGGTGTTATTGTCCCCCCCCTCAGCAGCAGCACATATTTACAGCAGCACACACCTACAGCTAAGCTGTGTTGACAGCAGGCTCAGCAAGAGCTCTCACGCTGTCAGTGAGATGCTCATGCTGAGCCTGCTGTCAGCACACCACATGCTGTAGGTGTGTGCTGCTGCTGCCCGGGAGGGATGGAGGGTGAAGAAGGAGGGGGGTTGGACCAGGGCCACCGCCGGGCACCTCCAGCAAGCCTGGGTCTGGGTTATTAGTACCCCTCTCGGCTGCCCTGTACACAGACCTAGATAATTTTCAGGATTTTTAGATTTACAAAGGATATATCTAGGGACATCTTGCCATACCTCAAATGTGCAGGTTAAAGGGGCCTACACATGAAGAGATTTGTGCCAGGGACTTAGCATGGGAGATACAGCATAAGCCAACGACTAGGATTACTCCGGACAGTCCGATAATTAGACCGGGTGTCCGGAGTCCTGACGGGTGGCGTTCCTGGACTATACAATGTCCGGGAACTGGATCTGGTGGCGGGCATCCCAGCCGCCAAGGAGGAGAAGGCAGTGGGCACGGCAGCAGACGACATGTCCCGCTGCCGCTTGGAGATGCATGCAGGAGTGGGGTCTGTGTGGGGCGGGCGCTGGAACTCACCCGGCGCACCGCAATCATTATTAACTGACGTTCAATCATGCTGCGGCTGCGCCTACCAGACGGGAGCAGAACCCTGCGGCCAAACCTGCAGCGGCATGTGGAGCCAAGGCCGTGTTTATGCGCGGCCCTTCAGAAAGCCACCATGTCTGGAAAACCCCCTGCTGTTCCCTAGTTTGCAGATCTGTTTCCGATTTGTGGCAAAACACAGGCAATTTGCAGTCTCTTGCTAAGTGATCTGACTAGATTTATGGTACATGATCATTCTACATCTCCTGCCAATATTTCTCTATGGGCCCTACACACACAGCGATGTGTGTTTAATTTCTAAGTGATCTTGTCAAATTAATTCAGATCGATCACAAAATAACTTAAAATGGCTACGCATATAGGCCCCATGTGAATTACCCCTATACAGAGCAGAGTCTCAGAAGAAAAAATGTTTAATATTGAATACAAGTGTTTGTGGTTCTAAAGTTGTAGAGAATTGAGTTGATGATATAAGATTATCATTGTTGTTTTTGTTTACCTTTCCACAAAATAAGCTACTGAATATAGGGTACCGATGCTAAACAAAGGCATTTAGTGGTGCATATCATTTCCACCTTTATAATTAACATCCAATGTGGTTTATCTTGTATACTGCATGCACATTGTTATGTCTATGGCATTAAGGACTTCTAAGAGGAAAGTTGGGCTGCATAGCATTTGTAGGATTGCAGAGTAGATAAACGAGCTCCTTCAAGGATGTAAAAGAAAGATAAATAGCAACCAATTAATGTTAGACACATTCACTGTCAACACACTTGTTAATCTGATTTAATGTCTGTATGCCACAATCAAAGAATGTCTTAATTTACTTTTTAGTGTTGGCAATTGTCACCGCTCAAGAAGCAGTCTTTCAGATTCTGTAACAAATAGCAGTGACTGAAAATGAGTAAAACTATTAAAAATGTAGAAGTTGTCAATTTTTAGCCCATTCAGATGTCACAAACCACTTTGTGAATTTAAGTTGGTACAGCTAAAACATGTCTTAAAGGAAAACTCCAAAAAGGAGTATATTAAAGAATGCAACTAGGAGACACCATGATAGCCACAGAATACACATTTAGTGACTTTTACACAAGAAATATGTTATTGATACTGACCACTTGCTGCGTTCAGTGGAGGAAATTTACTAAGATGTGTATTCTACTTCACATGTGATTTTGCTATGGGCAACCAATCAGAATCTACTTCTTATTCTGTGATCAAGTCTAAATTAAACCCTACAGTATGTTGGGGGTCATATTCCTCATTTTGCTGCAACTCTAAACAAAATAATAAAATAAAGAAGAAGCTTTCATATCCAAGTCCATTGTTTTGCAGTTGGAACATATATTCGGTGCATGTTTCTTATATAATGTTGCACTCAAAGTTTCTCTGAGCACTTATTGAATATAACACTAGATGCGATCTACAGAAGTTTAATTCTACCCTTCAATGCAATAAATTCCTTCACACATTCATTTTAATGGCTGTGGCTCCCCCGGCAGTTTCTTTTTCATCGGCTACCGTCAGTGGTCGCTGATGCAAACAAGACACTGAGCGATATATTGCTCATTGCGAGCGATATATCGCTCGGCGATATATCCCCCCGTGTGTACGTGGCTTCAGTATGACCTACTTTATTATGTGCTTATAGATCACTTATGATCTCTTTAAACCCCTAGTAGTTTGGGATATAGGAGCATGTTTCTGCGACCAGCGCTCACTACGGTGGAGAAAACAGGAGCGCGCACCCGGCGATAAATCGCCGGTGCACACTCCCATCGCGGGCAATATGGTCGCTCAGCTCAGGGATACTCAACCTGTAGTCATAGAAAGTATGGGGTTGTCCAGGCTCTATGCATTGCTGTGCTACACATTAATATTAACTTGATTGCATCTAATAGAAGAAGTAAATACAGCAGCTGATTGGTTAGAGATACTTTAGTATGAATAGCTTGGCTGTTACCTGTTGTTTTCAGTTTGATGCTTTATTATTATATACTGTAGCAGAAAAATACAAAAGATTTAGAGCGAAAAAAGCTTATTGAGTGTAGCATAAATTGTCTGGACATTTGTGGTGTTTACTGCTGTGTTTTCTTTTCTTGTGACAATGGCTGCTCTTGTCTGCTCTTGCACATTATTAAATGTCTGTGATCATAAGCATCTGTTTAACTGCAAGGTAACAGCAATCGCTGCAACCTTAGATCTTGCTAGGTAGACGTCCTCAGCTGCTGAGTCAGAGGCTGGGTTCCATTTTATCAGTAAAGACAAGCATTGTGTGCACAGATTTCAGTATCAATGTTTATCTCCACAGATTAGGAAACAGTCATTTTTCTATTAACCTGTATTCTGATGTTTGCACCACCTGTGTAGTGTGAGTCTCTGGGCATAAGAGCTGCCAGAACAAATTCCATTTTTCATTTCATCTAGACTATTTTGTATTATAGGTGCAATTGCATAATAAATAGCCTTTAATTTCTTGTTATGGAAGAAAGCCACTCTGATTAGAGGATGATAAGTTATGGCCCATGAAAATGTTGGCAGTAAGTAACTGGCAGTCAGTGAAGCAGTACAATGTATCTTTATGCCTAGATAAACAGCAATGGTTAGTTTGACTTATTAATAGAGGTGCCAGACAAAGCTGGAATTTGCCATAGGATTATATACATGATAAAAAAAACACAATGTGCACACCCTAAGCTCTAAAATCAATACAGCAACATTTTACCAATTGTAGTATACTTTAATATAGCGGCAAACATGTGTAAATCATAGTTGGCATAAAGGGGAACTGGACCAAACTGCCTGGACTTCTCTTTAGAACTGGGTGGCTGCAAGCAGCTGAAAGCCTATTCTGCGAGACTTGCCCTCTCTTCCAGGTATCCAGGAGAGCCACCTAATATTTGGGAGTATCCTTGATGTTCCAGTAGAGTAGGCACGTACAGTGTAAATTATATTGTTAACTCGGATGTTAAGGGTTTATTGGGAACTTAGACAATGGCAGTGCAGTAGGGTCCTTATTCAGATCTGATCGCAGTACAAATTTGTTCTAAAAATTAACAAAACCATGTAGATGGGGCATATGTAACATTTGCAGAGAGAGTTAAATTTGGGTGGTCAGTGTTGAAACTGAAATCTAAATTGCAGCGTAAAAATAATGCAGCCAGTATTTACCCTGCACAGAAACAAATTAACTCCCCCAAATCTAACTCTTTCTGCACGTTACAACTGCCCCACTTGCAGTGCACATGGTTTTGCCCATTTTGAGAAATAATTAGTACTGTGATCAGATCTGAATAAGGGCCTAGGTGTGGTCTACTTGTGGTGTATTTAGATTATGCAAAGGCCTTTGATCCTTTAATACTATGCCATAAATAAGGGGGGCGGGGGTATCTTAGAATGCACACCAGATTTACATGAGGTGCTATCATGCTGGAACTAGAGGTTCTTGTTATATTCATTGGCCAAGAAATATTTGCCCACCAACCAGCTTCACGGTGACCTCATTTCTGGTGGGTCCCTAATACTAAGTTTGAATCTGGGGCGCAGAACCCCAAAAAAGGCCAGCATAAGCCAGTCACCCCAGGGCAGCACACAAGTGAAAAACTAAGCTATAAAAATGTGTTAATAAGAAAGAAGCAGGAGCTAGAGGTTAAAAAGTGTAGTGCTAGAAAGTATAATATTAGTTAAAATAAATAGTGCTAAATAAATGTTAGGGTGTGCCACCCCGAAAGCAACTCGGTTACACCAACCCAAGGGGAGCCGCGCCCCAAATCAATCTCCAAGACTAGCACACAAATGCCACAAATAAGGTTGGTCTTCAAAATAAGGGTGATGGGTCAAGAAAACAATATTTGTATTCAGGTCAAAAACTGGATGGAGACTAGGGAACAGAGAGTTGTAAATGGAACATTTTAAAACTGGTCAAAAGTTTTAAGGGAGTGTACCTCAAGGTTCAGTGCTGCAGCCACTTCTTTGAATATATTTATTAAGGACTTGGGTGATGGTTTAGTGAGCAAAGTTTCCATATCTGCAGATGACACTAAACTATTTAAGGTAATAAAATCAGAGCAAGATGTAGTTTTGCTACAGAGAGATTTGAATAAACTCTAGGACAGCCAAATGGAAGTTGAGTTTAAGATAAATAAATGTAAGTTTTTGCATTTAGAGAACAAAAAAGCATGCCATCTATAAATTGAATGGTGAAAATGTATGGGAATCTTTAATGGAGAAGGATTTGTTGGTGTTCATTGACAGTAGACTTATCAATAGTACTCAATGTCAAGCAGCAGCTGCCATAGCCAAAAAAGTATTAGCATGTATAAACTGGGGCATAGATGCAATGGAAGACAGTGTAATCATGCCACTATATATATTGTTGGTACAACCTTATCTTAAATTCCTTCTATGGTTCTGGGCACCTCACCATTAAAAAAAAAAAATATTTGGAAATAGAAAGGGTTCAGAAAATGGCAACAAAATTGATAAAGGGTATGGAGTCATTGAGTTATGAGAAAAGGCTAGCCAGTTTAAACATGCTTACTTTAGAAAAGAGATGTCTAAGAGGAATATGATTGCTACTGTTTATACAAAAACATTTCTGGGGATTTTTGTTTACCCCAAGGACAGTATACAGGACATTCAGTCACTTCCTCAGAGGAGAAAATTCACAACAAGCAAAGAAAGGGGTTTTTTTTACAGTAAGGGCAGTTAAGATATGGAATATCAATTAAAATCCTTAAGCAAAGTCTCCGAAGCACATCCGTCTGTCTGAACGCACTAATCTCAAAAAATGCTGGGCGGTTCTCCCATTCACTATCACCCTATCCTATATGGAAGCTGAGCAAAATTAGTTTATCATAATCAACCATTCAGCATAAACTATGCAAATGATGTAACTTGAAACATCACAGCTGAGCTGCATATCCATTTACACAGCAAGCAGTGCTGCGGAGAGGCTGGCCAGGCCCCGGTAACATTTTAGGGATGTGGTCTAATCATGGGAGTCATGGCAATTCCCCCTTAGTGAAAAAAGTTTTAAAAAGTTTTGGAGCAGGGGGAGCCAGGGAGCCTCTCTGCCAGTGGCATTTCATAATCAGCAGCAAAAGTCTCTGCAATAACAGCACACTCCAGAATGTGCTGTGCTGCTGCTGCTCGGGAGGTAGGGAGGGAGAGGGAGTGGATACCGCAGACCAGGGCACCCGCTGGGCCTGGGTTATTAGTACACTCCTATCAGCTGCCATGACAGCAGTTGGTGGCAGACAAAGGGCCAGAGAGATGCCCAGAGCAGTGAGTATTCTTCGCATCACCCACTGCACAGGGTCAAAATCCAGGTATCTGCAACAATGAGATAAATTTTGTGCACTGCACAGAGGGCCACATGCCCCAGGAACACATCAGAACACTGGCACACAGATCCTCACTGTCACACACCTGAGGAGGCAGCATCCCCAAGCCACATGTACCGTGCCTGGAAAAATTAGGCCATGCTGTGGCATTGTGCCACAGTGTTGCATTATGCTCCAGGCAGGGGCGTAGTTAGTGTAAGGCAGCCCCCGCTGCTGCTTCGGGGAGCATCGGCTGCGTGGGCGCCGGGTGCCGGCAAAGCACTGTGAAAATCATCTCTGAGTCCCGCTGCCCTGCAAATGTTGCAGTTCCTCCAAGTTTATGTTAGTACATTTTTACAGTGTATAACCTGTGTGCTGGGAGGCAGAGCAGAAGAGGAGCTCCAGCCTCAGCTTTTCAGGCTGCTCCGCAGGTTTCACTTCCTTCTGGCGCGCTGTGATGTGCTGCTTGTCCCGTGATGCTGACGGCTGGGGGGGGACTGACTGCTGCCGGAGCTCTAGTAGAAGTAACCAGTGCTGCTGTCGGGAGCACTGATATACTGTAGCAGCGAGTCACACACACAGCAGGAGATAACACTGATGGACTGCACTGTGAGTCTTATCTGCCGCCCTGGGATGGATGACCTCAGATTTCTTGCTTCTGCATAGCTCACATTGTTAGCCAGGGACTGTCTGCAAAGTACTTGCACCTTTACAAGTGTATTCATTGGTGAATACACTTATATAGTAGCAAGTAGTTTGCAAACTGTCCCTTTCTCCCTACATGAGTAAGACCTGCTCAGTGCTCATATTAGAATATAGAACTCTTTTTCAGCTAGAAGGTTAAACTGTCTCTCCCTCCATGTAGAGACCAACTCAGCTTACCATGTTTTTTATATAACCTCACGGTTTTCCACTGTGCCCCTTGAGAATCTGTATCGCACATGCGCAAGTCCAGAATTTCCTGGTGCAGAGCCTGTATGGGACAAATGCTGGCCACAGTGGAGTTGTGTGTAGTTATGGCCACCTAATAGTGCACATTTGGAGGGGCACCTTACACAACTCCCAGACTCTGCTCAGGGCCTCGCAGCGGGAGCCTCATCAGTCAGAGCTGCTTCACTATGCTGTCTCAGATGCCGCTGAGCCACCTGCATTGTCGCTGAGTTTGGGGCACTACTATTGTCCAAGTGCAGCATCACATCAGACTTTCCTAATTACCTCCAAACTGTAAGTGCTATGAATTAGCAGCAACTTGTATTATTATATACAATAACCGTACTAGCTACCTATGTCTGCATACACCACTTTCAATTACGCCATATATCAAGCTCTGGCTAAGTATATTATCTGGCCACTAACAGCATCAGCTCTTGAGTTGTACAGGTGAGCAGTTCTTTTGTGCGCATTGACTGCGGGAGGGGACGTTAGGGTTAGGCTAAGCCTGTGGGAGGGAAAGGTTAGTGTCTACGGGAGGGGAGGGTGATTTGTAAATTAAATTACATGACCGCACCTTGTTGGTACCCTGCACTGGGAACCACACAGATACTAACCCAGCACTCAGTTGCAGAGCACTCCCCAGAGTGGCATAGAAATGCCCATGGGTAAACCTAGACACACCCTTTGAGTTAAGCATGACACAGCGAGTCAAGTTTAACAAGGCACATTCGGCTGCCACATGTAATCTCCCTGAAACTAGTTTTCAAAGTATGCTCTGAGTCTGTCACACTACAAAGAGATGCTGCTTGTGTCACTCGCTGATGCCATTCACATGTGCAATGCCACCCGAAACTCCCTTTTTCCTCCTATCACAGCGTTAGTCTCCCTCCGCCCTATGCCGCACGGCACAGCGCATTAACTACCTCTGCTCTCTCCTGTCGCAGATCCATCACCAGTGCAGATCGAGTCTCCCCCGCCATCTGCCTCATTAACTCCCTCCTCTCTCCGCCGTTACATCACTGTGCAGTCATGACAGTGTTTTATTTTTTTGTAATGACCATTACGGTGTGTGGCACAATGTTTAATGGGCATTACACCTTAAACTGAGGCCACACATCCTTTTTTGTAATGTGCACATTCTCTTTTTATATCTATTTTAGGGGCACATTTTTAATGGGGGGGGGGGGAACCAGAATTATTTTTGGCTTGTGGGAGCAAAATTTATAGTTACGCCACTGGCTCCAGGGCTGCTTCTCTCCTCGTTCCTTGGCCCCACTCAGTGCTGTGGATCTCCAGACAGCTCTGATAATAACATCCCACGCACAGTTTGCCGGGGGAGCTTTGCAGCTTGGAACAGGACTGGACGGAGCCTGAAGGTCTCGCACAGGCTGGTAGCTGAGCAGAGGTATTACGTTTGAGATCCAGCAGGAGTCCTGCAGCTGTGTGTGGGAACCAACTTGGCCCCCGGAGGCCTCATAGATTGTTGGGGGGAATGGACCGAGGAATGAGATACTGTGTCAGGGTTGTGAGAAGGTGTATGCATGGGGGATTCAGGGTGCAGAGGGTAAAGGCCAGTGTGCATGCTGACATGGAGGGCAGAGGAGTGTGTAACTCGGCTGGAGGGCATGTCAGGAGCACTTTCTGTTCTGGGTGCACAAGGAGGCACTGTGGATGAATGTTGGGAGTGTGTGGTGGGGGGCAGGTGGTATTGGGTGGGTTGGCTGGGGCAGGGGTGTGTGTTATGGGTAGCATGGAGTGTGTGATGCAGAGCAGGGGGCATAGAGTTAGGGTGGCTGAGGCAGGGGGTGTGTGATGGGTAGCTGGGGGCATGCAATGGGACATGATTACAAAATAAACCTGAAAAAATTCTCATTGAGGGTAATATTCTTAATAGCTGTGGAACTGGAGAAATTGTTTTAATTATCAGAATTCCAATGATTACCTCAAATTTATCATGTACAAGTCCAGATCCCTATAAGTTTGCTTTGCCATGACCATAAATAAAGCCCAAAGTTAAACACTTAGGGGCCCATTTATCACGATCGCATTTACAATGCGATCTGGGCGGAATATTACCGCCCAGGATCGCATTGTAAAATGCGATCATATCGGGGCAATGTATCGAATTCAGGGCGCAGGGACAGGGCTTCCAGTTGGCGTCGATTGAGGGGGGTGGCGTTGACAATGGGGGTGCATTTAAAATTGTAAGCACCCATCAGCGTGCTTGTACAATTAAAAATCAAATTTTATTTTGAATTTTATTTGCAATGCTATGCGATATTTAATTGTACAATCAGGGGCATTTTCCCGAAAATCGCATTGCTTACCATAAATACCCACACACCCCGCCGGTTTCCCCTCACAACCATGCATTACAAAGACACATCCCCTTGCATGTTCCCACAGCAGGAGAATTAATTTGATGGTCAACGACCATTGAATTATTTCTCCTGCCTTAGCCAATTAAGTCAGTGGAGACTGACATAATTGTGCGCGTCCGGGATGAAGACAGGGAAAATGGCTGATGTGATGTAACGCCAGCAGCCCGCCACCGGCAATGTGCAACTGTATTTTTTTTATATTTTAGAAAACAAATAGATTGACCATTCTGGTGTGAGCATAATCAAGTATTTTAATTATACTTAGGTTTAAATGTACCAGTGAATATTCTATATTTAATTATTTCATTATTTGGTTAATAGAAGAATGTAAGATTTCTAAATCACAAGGGAAACAACTTCCTAAAAAAAGAAAGAAAAACATGATGTGCATATTCTTACTGGAGAGTAAATAACTGCACAGAGCTTATGCGAAAATTAATTTTAGTAACTAATGAAAAAGTCATAATAATGCAGATTTAGCATTTTTTTTTTCACATATTGTAGTGACGATAGCAGGTTCTCTCGTAAGTATGAACTATAAATACTATATGCAGTCCTAGCTGTTTTTAATCTAGATTTTTTTTGTTATAGATAACAATAATATACAAAAGGTAAAACATCTATGGTGCAAATATTATATATAACCATCATGCACTCAGTGGTGTATTCATTGCTCAGAAAGAGTTTTTTTTGTCATGGGATTTTAAATAAATTAGTGTTCTTTGTGCTGTACCTGAAGTGCTAGTTTAATTCTAGATCTGCATCAGTCAAGTCAATAATTATCCTGGCAGTTTTAATTAAAAAAAAAAAAAAAAAAATCCTGTTATATGTGTATTTGCATGGTAAGTAAATCTTTTCATTGCAGTTTGTATAGTAATTTGCAGTTTTCTCCCCGATCTTCCATTTCCTGGAATTTAACAAATGTTTTACTACAAGGACAAAAAAGATAATGAAACTATGTTTTACAAACAGTAATGTGCAGTGAATATTTGTTATTTTTGATATTTACATATGCTTGAGTATGCTTAAATTAAATTAAATTCATTTTTCATTTTTATTGTTTTTTTTTTCTATACAAAGTCACATTGTATATATTTTTTGAAAACAATATATCATTTTTTATCACCACATTCAAATATCTCTTCGAAGGGTTTGAGAGAATATCCTTTATCATATGGATAGTGACAAATTCATAAAATCAAGTTAGGTTTGTGGATATGATTGATGAATTTGTCACTATCCATTTGATAAAGAACATTTGGCTCTAAATCAAGACTCCAGCTAGCTGCGCAGCATGTCCAGGCCCTGTTTCGGAGGAGGAGGTAAGAAACAGCTCAGGGCACAGTGAACATATTGGAGATGGGGGTAGCAGAGAAAAGGGAAGGTGGGGGGGAGAGAGATGTCAGTGCTGATATGTGTAAAAATGTTTTAAATGGGGATGTGCAAAATGTGGTTGGTTTTTTTTTTTCACTGGCTGGGTTTGTAGGCCATGCACCTTGCCATCAGGCCATGCCTCCAAATTTTTGGCGCGTGTCTACGGAGAGTGCGTTGATGTCCCTCCTGCTGTGGATTACAAGTTGGGAGGTATGGGTTGCTGGGGGCCAAAGCATATGTTTGCACCTGGGCCTGCGAGTCGCTAGTTCCACCACTGCCCACCCTGCTAGTCTATTGAGATTTGCTCCTTCTTTCTTTTATTTATGATTTTTTTTTCCTTCAATTCATTTGTGTCCTCTTTTCATTGAAAAAAAGTTGGTTACCTAAATATAGGACACAAGTCTTCTGAGTGCTGCAGTTTGTTCAAGCTTATATATATATATATATATATATATATATATATATTTATATATATACCAACAATAGTAAAGAAGTCACTCTAAGATTTTTAAACTGCACGGCGGCAGTAATCAAGGAAGAGGCAAATAGACACAAGAGTGGTGCAAATCGACGTTTCGGGCGGGTAGCCCTTTATCAAGACATGTTTAGATTTTACTGAAAAGCATATATATAAGCTCATACATAACAATGAACATAGCCGGCATGAGAAATAGTCACCAACAGTATTGCACGCTACAGGTACGGGATCTGGGGACTCCAGGCAACTCCGACCAAGATGTATAGCGGCAGCAGCATTCTCAATGTGGAATGCTTGTGGTACGGGATCTGGGGACTCCAGCAGCTTCCGACCAAGAAGAGACAATGGTGACAGCGTTCTCAGCACACCACGCTGACGGTACGGGATCTGGGGACTCCAGTCACTCCGACCCAGATGGACCAGTGGCGGCAGCGTTCTCAGCACGGCAACACAGCAGACGGACGGAGATCAGCACAGGTGATCGGATATGTCAGGAGGACACGCCCCAATGCGTTTCGTCGTGGCAAAGTCCCACGACGAAATGCGTTGGGGCATGTCCTCCTGACGTATCCGGCACAGACTGTCTGTAATATTACATCAGGTCTTGATAAAAGGGCTAACTCCCTGAAACGTTGGCCGCAAAGCTTTTGCCTTCTAGTCATTCATTCATGATTATTTGTTTCTGAGTGACATCCAATCCCTGGTATATATATATATATATATATATATATATATATATATATATATATATGTAGAGAGAGAGAGAGAGAGCTCCCCTATCTGCACTCAAAAGAATTGTAGCAGCACCTCTGAGAGATCCTCTGTTAGACAGGATCAGAAAGACAGATATGAGAGAAAAGTGGAGTTTCAGAGGGCGCTGAGAAGGTGAAATGACTTTAATTCACATACATCATTTAATACATAAAATGAATAAAAATGTCAACACATAAAGAACACCTTTCAAGGTGTAACAATGTACATATAATGTTTTTTCAAGTATATAAGGAATTCTAATGGTATCTCTGGTGGATTGGTAAGTTCAGTCTGAAGCAAGAGGTCCAACGCATTTCGTCATGACAATGACTTCATCAGGGGCAACAGTATAATCAATATAACTATGTGTATATCCAATTGTAATAACCAGACACATATTTCCAATAAGATTCAGAAATGAGGCATCCAAAAACAACGCACACCATGATTTTCTTCAAATAAATCTTGTACAGGTTCAGCAGTGTGAAACCCTCCAAATTTAGAGTTCAGAGGGAAGGTGCTTACTGCATGACTCCACTACAGAGACTATATATAATATTTACAATGAGGTGCATGGGGTTCCTAAATTCGGTCCTCAAGGCACGTTAGGCACTAACGATCTAGGTTTTAAGTATATCCATGCATTAATCAATAACTCATTAATTTTAATGTAACCTTCTGTACTTAGGGGAAGCAATTTGCAGACAGTCCAAATACAGATTTAGGTACTTATCTGGGCTCCCATGTTAAATGCACCCCATTTTTTCATACCCCTACTATCCAACTACGCATGGAGTTGTTTTTATATAGTGTGGCGAGCGCAGCGAGCCCCGCGAGGGGACACGGTCTCATAAAAAAACGGGAGCCCAGATATTACATAAGTACCCAGATTTATTATTATTATTATTATTATTATTATTATTATTATTATTATTATTATTTATTAACAGTTTCTTATATAGCGCAGCATATTCTGTTGCGCTTACAGATGTCTAAATATCAACCATTTGTAAACAGTAAAAATACTAACACGTTTACAATGCCGACATTCATTATGCCGACAGGAGAGCAAAGCGAGAAGGGGAATGTGTTTGTGTGAGAGAGAAGGGGAACAGAGAGAGAGAGAAGGAAAGCAGGGAGAGAAAAGGAGAGTTGGATAGAAATAGAAAGAGGAGAGGGTTGAGACATGTATCATTGTGTATCTTCCCTCACCCACAGCACAGGTATTTAAGTGTTGCACTGAATATAACCCCACACGCACTTTCATAACACAGGTTGGGTCCGGCTGTGATCAGTGATTTGGCTTGCTATAAACACTTTGTCCCACCACAAATTCAGAAAGGCCTTATTGTCGCAGGCAGCCTACAGTCACTTGCATTATAGAGGAAAAAATAGTTTAAACCAGTTTATGTATAAGTAGTTGAGCATTACATGCAGTTCCAGTATATTGTCTTTTGCTTTCCTAATAAACTGTTGAATCAGACAATGTTAATTCATGGTGACATAGTGAGAGGATAATGAGAGCCACAAACTTCATAAAACACATTTGTCTGATTGGTTTGCCCTCAGGTCCACAACACAGCTGCTTAATAGCACCCTTGATTACCTAAAGTAAGACATTTATTAGCTAGCTGGTGCCTCAATACAATTAATTGTAATTGAATTAAGCCATTTTAAGTAGCTCTAATGTAGAATTAAATAATCAAAAATGCTATTTGCAAGGATATTGAATATTCAAAAATCTTAACATACAATAGAATTTTTCTAGTTATGTGCAGTAGAAAACATGTATGTAATTTTATAAATGTGGAGCCATATTGAGCATTTTTATCAGTATAAGCAATATAAGCAATTTATTTGGCTGCAGGGAATTGGAACTATATTGTTTACCTCTGTAGCCTTTTTATAGCTGAAAAACATGAATGTCTACCATATGCAGTTAAACAGTTAAAGCAACTGTTAAAAATGTTGCATCTGTCACTCAGATCTTTCAACTGAAATGCCCTTGCCTGAAGGTAGCTAGACATAATGTTTCAGACCCTTTTAATGTAGAATTATTCAATTCTACCATAGGAATCAAGATGAGCAAAACAGCTTTATATACAGTATATATATATATATATATATATATATATATATATATATATATATATATATATATATATATATATATAGAAAGCAAGGTTCCCAGATATCCGCAAGGTCACCAGGAACAACACATCACTGCAGCATTATGTAGAAAGGTGAAAAGGTTTATTGCATAGCCTCAACGGCTCGTTTCGGGGTTAATACCCCTTTCTCAAGTGGCAACAACAAGTACCCGGCACTCCAACAGATGGTAAATGAAGTAGATGACCGCGGTGCTGAACAGGACACTTGCAGGACTGCTTAGCCAACGTTTCGGGTCGTGGACCCTTTATCAAGACCTTGATAAAGGGTCCACGACCCGAAACGTTGGCTAAGCACCCACTGTATTGGGCTGATTTATTTAATCTTTGACTGTTGCTATTTCGGATGAGTGCCAGGAATGCCTGTGTAATATATATATATATATATATATATATATATATATATATATATATATACTCACCTCTCTGGATATATATACTGTTTGTGTGTGTAAATATATATATATATGCACACACACAAACAGTATTTAGTCCAAATTGCCTCTCGCCTTCATATAGAGATGCTGGGGTGGCAACCCAAATGAGGGCCAGCAAAATTTGGCAGCATGGCAATTCAAGCAGATTCACGTTGCGGTACTACCTTGGACCTTTATATATATATATATATACATATATATATTCAGTTTATATCCCAACTGTTTTGATTTCAGTAGGATAATCCTGCTATTTGTACACTGTCCCACTGTCCCATCCACAGGGTGCTGTGTCCTATGGGTGGTGGTGGTGGGGGGGGTGTTGGGTAGTTGGAAGATTCCGTGATAACCACTGCTTTGAAATGCAGCTGCTGATCAATAAGTAGATGCTGCGTGCATGTGCACATCAAGTAACAGAGCGGAGCATCTCCAGCCGCTGGGCATGCCCCCAATGTTGCTATTACAAGGGATCCTGCCAGAAGCCTCTGCCCCTCCAGCTATTGCTCCACCCAAGGCCCTGTCCTCTTTTCAGCCACAGCATCCCAAATGGAGAATGCTGAAAGTTAGTTAGGAGGTATAATTTATATGTAATGGATGGGGTACCTGTATTCTGCACTTTGATACACATAATATAATTTTGTACAGTAGAAGTGCAGTAAAGCAAATATCATATGAGGAGATCATGTTAGCTAAGTCTGCATCTAATGAAAGTTACAGTATATAGATATAAGGTAATATATTATATGAATAGTGCATTATAGAATATCAATAAATGAAATGGGACTGTCCGTTAATGATGAACATGGAGTTTTGATACTGTTCCCCACACAACTGATTTGTTTCTCAATAGATAGTCCCCCAAAGTCACTTATTTACACTCTTTAGTCACAAATTACCTGACTACTGGCTGGGCCTTTCATAGTGCATTTGTATTCAGTCTATTTTGAAGCTGCATTAGTAGCTATTCTTCCTAAATTACCTGTATCATAGGGCTAAAAAGGTTGCTTATCATGGAGAAATGTTGCTTTTCAATCCTCTATCCAAAAGGCACAGCATGTGTTAACATATTGTTACGTTTCTATTTTACACTCATAATTTTAATGGTTCATTTCTGAGAGCTTCTCTTGAAAGCAAAGCTAAATTTCCAATTTACTGTTTTGCTGGTAATAGGCTATGCTGCATGACACTTCCCTAAATCAAATCAGCTGGCTATCATAATATGATACACCAGCTGCTTATTTGTCCTCAGCATGGCCATTTTTGTGAATATTACCAAGAGCTATTTCACAATGCTTAATTAAACCGACTTCCTCTGACAACCAGTGTCTTGCCTACTGGAGCTATAATTACCGCTATAGGATATGTGGTTATTTAACTTCGGAAATATCAAAGAGCTTTTTTTCTATATGTAGGAGCTGTTATGTTGGCAGCAATCAGAATTTTTATTTTTAAACGATAATCAATATAGTTTGATTTAGTTTATACTTTTGCAATGAAATTTCAATTAGTACACTGAGGAAAATGTGTATATAGGCATAGGCACAAGAAGCTCCCCTTTTTATTTAATTATGCTTAAAGCTAAATTCTTGCTTATTGAGGTAGCAATGTATGTTTTCCATCATTTTTGAGGATGAGTAAAAACGAAATATCGAGAGCTGCTTTTGCAGCTTCATGTATTTAGTTGCAGCATGGCGGATTGAGTTGTAGCATCATGTGCTGTGTATTTAGGTGGAAAATGCCACATCGCGGATGAAGCTATATATATTATATATGCACTGTACTCTACTATGCAGTGGGTTGGTGTTATGGTCAATAGTACAGTATCATTCAGCAGCGGTTTGAGTCCCGTTAGGGACAGAATACTATCTGAACATACATTTTTATATTTAAATTAAAACAGTTTTCTGTTTGCTCCAAATTGACAATAACATGTAACTACAAGTCTCAGTATAAAAAGTTATCATTTTATGGCACACTGAGGTGTGGCTTTATAGCACCTAGTACATAGAATCAATGATCAGTGTGTGTGTGTGTGTGTGTGTGTGTCTGTCTGTCTGTCTGTCTGTCTGTCTGTCTGTCTGTGTCTATGGTCCATAGTCTATTAATGTGAATACAGGTACAAGGAGTTAGTACAGTACAGTAAAAGGGATTGTTTTTTTATTTTTCCGCAATTGACAACCATGTGGAACTAAAGTCTCAGCATGAAAACTGCATCATTTTATGACACACTACAGGTACATACAGGATCAATGATCAGTTTTTGTGTGTGTCTACAGTGCATTGCTGTGAATACTGGTTTATCGAGACACAGGGACCCTAAGAGGTATACCTGGCCCCAGTAAAATTAAGGGGCATGGCCTAATCACAGGAGGCGTGGTCACCTCCCGCAATTAGGCCACGCCCCAAAATGTTTAGGAGAGGGTGAAAACACTCTAAAGATGAGGGGGAGTGTCATTGTCTTTGTTCCTCCCCTCAGCAGCAGCAGCAACAACACACACCTACAGCATGTGCTCAGCATGAACTCTCATGCTGTCAGTGAGATGCTCATGCTGAGCCTGCTGTCAGCACAGCACATACTGTAGGTATGTGCTGCTGCTGCCCGGGAGGGATGGAGGGGGGAGTGGGGGTGGAGGGTTGGACCTGCCGGGCCCCTCCTGTAATTAGTACCCGCTCCTCCCCCACTCTCGGCGGCCCTGTGGAGACATACAGTAAAAGGTTTTTCGGTACTTATGTAATATCTGGGCTTCCGTTTTTCTTATGAGACCGCATCCCCTCGCGGTGCTCGCTGCGCTCGCCACGCTTCGGGCACGGTGGCTCGCTGCGCTCGCCACACTATATAAAATCAACTCCATGCGTAGTTGGATAGTAGGGGTATGAAAAAATGGGGTGCATTTAACATGGGAGCCCAGATAATACATAAGTACCGGTTTTTCTTTTCTTTTGTTTCATATTGGCAACCACATGGAACTGTATAAGTATTAGCATAAAACCCCCATCATGGTGCAATTTTTGAGCAGCTAGTACATAACATCAATGATCAGCATGTGTGTGTTTGGGTTATTGTCCAATTATTTTAATATGATGCAAGGAAATACGTACAGTACAATACAGTAAGAGGGTGATTTTGTTTTTCTTTTACTCTAAAATTGACAGCCATATGGAAATACAGGTTGAGTATCCCCTATCCAATCTACTCGGGACCAGACACATTTTGGAAAACGAATCATTCCGTATTTTGGAATGTTTTAATATCTGAGTGAGGTATCTTGCCTTTAGTTTGTATAAACACATCAAACACATAAAATACACACAATTATACAGTATTTTATTTGTGCATGAACAAAGTTTTAAAATATAAAACAAAGTTTGTGTACTATCTCAGACATTGAATTTTAATGCCAAGCAATCATGTCCTTGCACATATTTAGTGCCAGTTACATATCATTTCCCCAGTAGTGCCAGTTACATATCATTTCCCCAGTAGTGCCAGTTACATATCATTTCCCCAGTAGTGACAGTTACAGGTGTACCCAGAAGGTTTTAAGCAAAAAAAAAAAAAAGTACATTTTGGAAACTATGGTTTTCGTAATAATTTAGATATTTAAATAAGGGATACTCAACCTGTACAAGGCCCTACTTTAACTCTCAGAGGCTTGTTCTTTAGTTCACTCATGATTTCATAGACTGGTGTACTGCTCAAATGCCAAACAAACATGTCCTTCATTATGTTAATGTTAATGATAGTAACTCATGTTTGGTTAGGGGAAGGAGAAGGACGGGCACACCATGGTTGTTGGAGTTTACCAAACCGCCCACACATGCACATACCCTCATCATAAACATGCTGCAGTAAAATGTAATCATTCAATAGCGCCACTGCTAAAAAATCAAACAGTTGACTACTGCTTCAGTTACTTTTATAACATAGTAGTAGTAGTAGTAATAATAACACTAATAATAACCTGTGCAGCCCCCTCCTGTATCCACAACCCCTTGTGGCAATAGAACTTGTGCTCCTCTCCTCAGGACCAGATTAAGGGCCCAATGGGCCTGGAGCTGGAATTATCCAAGGGCCTATTATGAACAGTGGAGGAGGTGAGACCGATGCCATGTAGACATGTAGAACCCATACACTATACGCCCCAATGTCTACCTAAAATATAGAACTACCAAAATTGCATAAATGAGTAAAATAGAATTGCAAAGTTACTTATTTATTATTTATGGCTAAATCCGTGGCCAGCTGCTGTCGGTCTTGTGATCATCGTTCGGTCATGATGATGAGCCTATTTTTATGAGGCCGCCTGGAGCTGCAGCTCCATCTGCCCCATTAATAATCTGTTCCTACCTCTCCCATACAAAGATGCAGTGGCTGTTCTATAGTGTCAAACTCTGAATCAACCCCATTGTTTGGAATATAAATAACAATAAAGGGGATGACAACTCTTACCTGAATTCCTTACTGTGATTATAAATGTCATTTTGTCATAGTCATAGTTTTCTTGTCCAAGGAAACACACTCCATTTATTGTGTCACAGACATGCCTACATTCTCATTCAGACAAATATTAAAGACATTGTCTGTTTTGTAGTTCTTACCTAAGAAGAAATCCCAAGGAAATTTTAAATCTTTCTCCAAGGTGTTAGAATTTCCTGTATCTAACATGATAGTACTATATTTTCTTTTTCCACTGCAGTCTGGTTAAGTGGTGATTTTGCTTTCTTTTTCAACGTTCATCAGAGAATTTTTCTGCTTCATTCCAAAACCTTCAGGCATCTTTTATAGCCTCTTAGAGCACTATGCGTTCACTCTTCTTTATAAAAAAAAGGACAATCTCAAAAGGCTGAATCATCTAATTCCTTATTGTTTTTTTAAAGTTATGAATCTCCCAGTTCAAGTCAGTATGGTTGATTAGAGGTATTCTCATGTACAATACAGAAAGAAGAAACATACAACATGAGAACACATTCTATATATTTATTGTGAATATAAAGCAGTGGATCATGGTTCTAAAATGCCGTAAAAGACTTTAGTCACTCAATGTTTGGTATTGTAATTACTTACAGTGACCTACTGTATTAGGGTAATCTGTTGTAATTGTTTCATCATACATACCTTCAGACCACTGAACTTGCCATTAGACCCTGTTGCTAATGGTTTTTAGTACTTAAAGAAAAGTGAAGGATTTATCACAAAATATCCTTTCTGAGTTCATTATTAGATGGAACAGGTCACAAAATATAATATGATTAATACTTCCTGCACCTAGGTGTTTTAAAGATTTAAATTGCTAATGGTCTTGGTTAAGTCAAGTTTTATAACGACTGCTAAACTGTGAGGAAGATTTATTAAGTTTGTTGAAGTGATAATGTGGTTAGTACTTTATCACTGGCCAATCAGCTCCTGTCTTTTTTCAAACCCAGCCTGGAACTTGACAGATAGAGGCTGATTGGCCACTTATTAAATAGCAGCCACTTTATCACATCACTGAGGTTAATAAATCTGCCCCTGTGTGATTGACATTATTATAGCCATTGACTATAGGAGAGAATAATAAAATGCTATATCTTAAAATCCAGGAATAAGCAAATGATATGCAATACTTATTCAATAAAAGTACATAAGCTTTATTCACTTTATTGAACAAAACTATAGAATATTTGCATACCTGCTCTTAAGGACAGCCATAAGGAGCCAACTGCAGGTCTCCTCATCCCTCTGAAGTACTGTGTGAGTCCATTTAAGATATGCTGATAATGTCATATTATAAAGAACTGCCCCCTCCCCTTTATTGTTTTCTTTCATCTCCCCTCTTACTCTGGACTACAGTATGTGTTGGGCAACTAGAGCTGAAAATACCACATTTTGCTGGTGATGATGCTGTAAATCACCAAACCATCCACATTTATTCCAGCTACAATGAGCTCAATTTCTTTGTTTACTTCATTCTCAGGTTATTATATTAAAATCCCTTCCTCCTTACACGATCTTTATGCTTTGACTATATGAGAATACTGTCTCAACTGAAAAATGTAGTGGTGTAACTATCAAAATCGCGCACCCAGTTTCTGAGAACTGTCTGCTGTATGGGGCTGGACATTTTATGATGATCCATTTTCATTTCAGCAGAAGCCAGGGCAGAAGGGGAGCCAGGACCGCTGCTTTGACAGGTAAATCTGCGGGTCCTGTCTGCAGTACAGTGGCATAACAATAGCCCTGAAGACCCCCGGCACCTGCACTTACACTGTGCCTCCCCGCGACAGTGGGGTCTGCGGGGCTATGGTTATGCCACCATCCTTAGGTTCAATTATGCGGTGATAAACAGGATTCATTTTGGTTTATCCACACATTTTATGATTTTCAGTAGGAACGAGCGGGTTTGAATCCCTAAGATCTGAGCCTCCCGAACTTCATGATCCATTTACAAAACAAAATGGCAAGGAAAGGCTATGGCCTTGGCCTATTTTCATGACTGGTGGTTCAGCTTCTCATGAAGGTGGAAGCCCTCACCCCTCTGGAAAAATAAAAAAATAAAACTGGTTAAAGCACAGATATCACAAATCCCAAAGGAAAGTCCAAGTGTATCCATAGTTTCAATGTCTAGGCCTGACCTTCCCACACTGTACAGAAAGCGGAGTCTCCTTCCACCATTTGCAAGCCCTTTGCAACTGCTGAGAGGAGCACCACATGTCCAGTTGTTGTCATTGAGATTGAGGCTGTCACTGTAGAAGTGCACCAGGATGATTAGGATATCGGTGTATCTGGCGCTGAGGAGGAAGTTGATGATGAGGTTTCTGATGGTGATGTGGTTTGTTTAATCAGGGACCGGTGGAGAAAGTTGTTGGGATAAAAAAGACCATTGTCATGCCTGGGCAAAATTGTCCAGTTCCATTCTCATATAGGCATATTAACCATTGGTGCTCAGGTTTACCTAATGCAAGAGCTGGTCCTGCATGTGTTTTGCAATTATATCTACATACTATTATCATAATGATTTTTTATTTATTTGGGGAATGCACATTATTATGAAAAGGTTTGATTGATCACTTGTGAATATGTTATAGCACAGTTACCTAAGTATTTTTGCCAAAGTTCTTTCTTTAATGTGTGTCATCATTATAGGTTTGCTGTGCTTTTCTGTTATTGCTTTATTAGATATAGTATATTCTTTTATTGCTATTTTATGACAACATAAATATTTACTAGGATACAGTTTGATTTGATTAGTTCTAATGAACTACTTAAACTGTCTCAATATTTGAGTCTTGAACTCCAAGGTTTTACATTTTGGCAATTGTTATATCTGCAGACATCTAATTTTGGATGTGAGTGTAACTAAGTGAATAACTAAGTTGGCTTACCTCATTTGTCAATGTTTTAACCTTATTTTCTTATTTGAGTTAGTATAATGCCTAGGGAAATTTGGTGATTGATCTCCATCAAGTCTAAATTCACTGTATGCTAATAACATTTGTTTGATAAATGACGTGCAGTATTGACACTAATGTAATAATGGACAGAACATTGCTTTAAGAAGGATAGCAGTATGACACTGGCTATTTATCGGGCAATGACTATGGTTATAGAATTGCTCTTAAATGCTGTTTTTGTACTATTCTATTTTACAGTGACTACATATCTTTATTAAAACCAAATTTTCTATGTAGAGACTTCTGAAACTCATATTGTAGGCAACCCAGAGACAATATCCATGCCACTTACTGTATGTAGCAATTTTCATGTGGGGCCCATTTTCTGAGAGACTAACATATACATATCCTGTTAGTGAACCACTTTGCCATGGCGTAAGATAATTGACAGATGATGGAAAAGTTACACAGCCTGATAGTTTACTGAGCAGGTATAAAGACAGAAGCCAGCTCTGAGGTGGCAGTTGTGAGGGCTTATCCTATAATTTGAATATAGCCTATTTTAATGTACAATTATATTGTTATTCTACAATGTTAGGAATTTGAACATAGATGCATCATTTGCAGTATGCACAAGCCACCCATTAGGGCAGATGTATTAAGCTTTAACAAGAGATAAAGGCAAGTGTGATAAGGAGAGATAAACGTCCAGCCAATCACCTCCTTACTGCTATGTTACAGGCGGAGTTTGAAAAAAGTCAGTAAGGAGCTGATTGGTTGGTCATTTAGCTCTCCTTATCACCCTTGCATTTATCTCTTGTTAAGGCTTAATACATCTGCCCCATTGTGATTATTACATGTCTCTATTTCATAAATGACATCCAACATATTATGGGTTTATTTTTGGAATGGGTGACTAAAA
This sequence comes from Crinia signifera, assembly GCF_055691185.1. Taxonomy (NCBI): domain Eukaryota; kingdom Metazoa; phylum Chordata; class Amphibia; order Anura; family Myobatrachidae; genus Crinia; species Crinia signifera. Next base: position 256,523,482 of record NC_139218.1, read on the forward strand.
AGTCATATAATATAAAAAAAATCCAACATGCTATTAAAAAGCCAGCATTGTCCAGGAAAATAAAATAGATGCCATAAATAATATTATTTAGTGGGGGGTTGCTTGGTGGCCTTTATTTACACTCAACTTTTATTTTTCATTTAAAACAAAACACAAACAGTATAAGTGTGCACATACAATATAACAAAAATGTATAAAGGTATACCCAGAAAAGCTGGAAATATAATTGTCTCTGCACATGTTACATCTGCCCCACCTGCAGTGCACATGGTTTTGTCCATCTAAGAAGGATTTTGTCAGAAAGAGTGAACTAGAATAAGGCCTTTAGTGCATCTGGCCCACTGTCTTTTATTATGTAGTACACCTCCTTACTACTGTGGCCATCTGATTTTTCTTTTGATCATGTCAGTGTTCACCTAAAGTGTTAACAATATATGTATAACTTGAAATATTTTTAGTAAAACGTCCAATCAATTATGCAAAACCAAACACTGCATAAAAGCTGAACTACAGTTTTGTTCACTGTGATTGCAGAGGTGTAATAAATTCTGAGTTATGTCTGTACATAGCACAATAAAGAGTAGAATGGTGTGAAATGTGTTTAAATGTGAAATCATTACAATTTTGAGGATGAGATTTTACTCATTGGTATGCTACAGCTCCAAAAAAAAGTTTATAGATGATTATAGAGCTCTAATTAGTCCCAGGAGGGTGCTGGAAAGGCCGAGCGTCTGCTCATTAGTCTGCCTGCATGGTTGGAAGCTGATTTTAGTTACATTTAATGTGCATAATTTACAGTGAATGATATACACCTATGTTTTGTTTCCTCCCAGATATTGCAACAGCTCATCCTGACAAGAAGTCCATTTTAATGTATGTTACCTCACTCTTCCAAGTCCTACCACAAAAAGTATCCATGGAATCTATTCGAGAGTTGGACAACTTGCCACGCCAAATCCTCACTCCAGAAGAGCATATCCGACATTTCGATCAGCGACATTTCTCTCAGCAAGTATGCTGGTTTTATTTATTTAGTATTCTTAAAAGGTAACAGAGTGTTGTGGCACATTTCTGAAAAACATATTGATTCGGTTGTGGATGAAAGCCTAACTACGTGGTGCCACTTTGCTGTATGTTTACTTTGCTTTAAATGTCCAAAGCAGCTGTACCTGGTAAAAAGAAATATGAACACTTACTTCTTTTTAACATCTGAAAATGTAGCTGTCAACTAAGCTTTCATTTGCTTTTTCCTATATTTTTCTTTATAAATTGTAGTCCAAATTGAGGTTAACTCACTAGGTTCTGTTCAATAAAAGGGAAGTGACATTAGAAATATATATTTGCTGCTGTCAGACATCTGCAGGATAAGTGATTTTAAACGAATACACCTTTCATGCATTCTGCAGGAGACTCCCTGAAATAGTAGCAATCTCCCTGGCTCCCTGAAGAGTCTAGGAATCTCCTGATTTCACCTTACCCATATTATTAATTAATTATTTATTAACAGTTTCTTATATAGCACACACATATTCCGCAGCGCTTTACAGAGAATATTTGAACATTCACATCAGTCCCTGCCTCAGTGGAGCTTACAATCTATATTCCTTATTACATGTACACACACACACACACACACACACACTAGGGTTAATTTTGTTAGGAGCCAAATAACCTATCAGTAAATTTTTGGATTGTGGGAGGAAACCGTAGTACCCGGAGGAAATCCACGCGAGTACGGGGAGAATATACAAACTCCACACAGTAAGAGCCATAGAACCCATGACCTCAGCACTGTGAACCAGTAATGCTAACCATTACACCATCTGTACTGCCCCTATTATGCAGCTGTTACATTTTATGGGGTGGGGTGGGGGTGGATCTGCATTGGTTATGTCACAATGATCCCTATGGCTACATGCATTTGAAATATTGTTTCTCATGAAATAGGATTTTGCTTCGTATGCCTAAGGAATTGCTGATAAGCTGCTGCACTGCCAGCTTACCAGGGCTAGTGTCTAGATAGCCTACTGGGGCCTACACTGGGCAATTTCAGCCCATTTTCTAAGCGATCTTGCTAGAATGCATAGAAAATGACCTTACATTGCTTCGTGTGTAGGGGCCATAGCGAAAGCAATAGTGATGCGCTGTCCTGAACGTCACTATCGCTGGGCGATTAAGATGCCGCATGCAGGATAAACCTAGTCAGATTGCCAGTCAGGGCTAGTGTTCCTATCGAAGAACATTGGCCCTGACAGATCGCTCAGCACACATAGTGATACAATGCTGTGCAGCACTGTGTGCTAAGTGATCTTGCTGAGCGATTTGAGCGATCTAACATCGCTCAGATCACTCAGCACAGTTGCCCCATATGTACGCCCTATAAGGCACAGTTGCCCCATGTGTACGCCCCCTAAGGATCAGTGATAGTATGTCAGCCATTGTTTTCATAGTTTTAATACTACTCCTGCTATAATACTGTAGCTATTAATGCAGATGTGTCAAGTAGGTACTTGTGTATTATCACGGCGCACATTTTTGTTACGTACGATTATGTAGTGAAATTGCATCCCATTATGTTATAGTAGCATGCGATGTGATGTGATTTTACCCTTCCCGCTACCTGTCATTCCCGTCCCCTGTTAGATCTTGTCAGAAATCATTCTAAGTGTACCTCAGAGCTGCTGGTGTTTTCCAGTGATTTACTGTGATTTTTTAAAAGTTATTGAGATGGCTGCATCAATTAGCTAATTTACGCTGCCTCAGACAGAGGAGGATGCTGTCAAATTTTTTCAGGACCATCACCTGCTGCCAGTGATGGCTACTTGCACCAATGGGCACCCCATGCGTTGACGGTTAAGGAGTGTATATGGCGGTGCCATATAAAAGCATGCCGGCAAAAGGTGAGCTTAAGAGCGGCCCACTTTTTCCCTGGGTACCGGTTATCATTTCTGATTCTGATCAGATTTATTTACTCGTGGGCAGAGCAGCTGACGTCAATAGAATATTGTCAGCGGGAGCTCCAAATGTCCAATAAAACAGTTATCCTGTACAATGGCTGGATGCGGGAGGCCTGTACCATGGACCTGATGGGACAGCTGCAGCGCCGTATTGGTGGACCGGGCCAGATAGTGGAAGTTGACAAAAGCCTTTTTGTCAAAAGAAAAAGTAATGTGGGCCGTGTTTTACCTCAGAAATGGGTTTTCGGAGGCATCTCACGTTAAACTGGACAGTGCTTTATTACTGTTGTGCCCAAACGTGACGCTGCCACTCTTATGTCCGCCATACATGAGAACACTGAGCATGGCACAACCATTTACAGTGACTGCTGGTGGGCATACAGCACAGAAGAATTGGAGCAGGCAGGATATCATCTGCCAGGGTTAATCACAAATACAACTTTGTAGACCCCGATACTGGTGTGCACACGCAAACCATTAAACGCTTATGGGGCTCCTGCAAATGGCAGAACAAGCGGCAACGGGAAACAGCATGTCACCATTTAGAGTCGTATTTGCAAGAATTTATATGGAGTAAAAGTTTGGCTGCAGATAAGCTGAAGCTGCTCCCAAAGGAAGATTGACGCGGATTACTTTACATGTATTCCGCGGCCTCTTGCGGGGCTCGCTGCGCTCGCCACGCTTTGAGCTCGGTGGCTCGCTACGCTCGCCACACTATATTAAATCGACATGACCCCGACGTGGATAGTGGGGTTACAAAAAGGTCGGAGAACGCGTTCCACCACCCCTCGAGGGGCTCGCCACGCTTCAGGGTGGCGTGGATACTGGGGGTGATGCAAAACAATGCCATAGGTGATCTCATAGTAAGCACCCATCATATCTCATCAAATGGGTGCTTGTACAATTCAATATCGCATCGCATTTGGTGCCATGCGATCCAATGCAATATTTAATTGTATAAGCACTCCTGTGCACTTAATATGGACATCGCATCACACAGCACTATAGACGCTATGCGATGCAATGCACTTTTTCTACGCAGAATAGCCCACTAAGCTGCAGATGCATTGTGATACATCCTCTCCGTGTTCACCTGCACTTTGGCATTTTTATTGCTGGTATGCAGGTATATTTACCGGCTATCCATCTTATTTAGATCTGTCTCGTGATCAAAATACTTCTAGGTTTATGACTCAAGAGTCCAAATACACAGCCAAGCCCCCCTTAAAGGCAGTTTTCAGAGGTTAAATCATATTTTAACCCTTGATATATTCCATCCTTAGTGTGCCTTATTGTATCACTTTAAGAATGTTGATTTACTTAATTGCGTTTTTATTGTACAGTATGTCTTCCTCTTTTGACTCTTTACTAGACGTTAACTAATTTTGATCAGGTGTTCCATGTAGGCTACTCACTCTTTCTCTCATATTTTAAAACTTCTATATGGATTATATGGAACAGGAGAAGAGGGTATTGAGTAGGTATTTGGAAGAGACACTGCATTTATTCCAAAATATTTATTATTATTAAGGTGTGGATATAAATGTATCATTCAATACCAGGGACACTGGTATTGCACAGGGAGTGCATATACATTATACAGGTTCACAACTCATTATTTTATTTATATGTGAGCAGTACTATTATTTGTTTGTTAAGGTTGCAGTACTTAGTTTATCACAGAGACAGAACTTTAAATTTGGCAGTAATACTTATTTTGTTACTAACTAGTTAAACCCCTAGTTAAACCCTAGTTAAACCCCTAGGGCCAGATTATAGGAGGAGGTGTCTGTGTGTGGTCTCTACTTACACAGCAGCTGACAGATTTGTAGGGTTGGGATAATTTGGTCTACAGCATTTTGGTTGACAGTTATTAGGTCGACATGGGAAAAGGTTGACATAGGTCTAGGTCGACGTGGTTCTAGGTCATTAGTTCGACAGGTCGTTAGTTCGACAGGTCATTAGTTCGACATTGTCTAGGTCGACAGTCAAAAGGTTGACATCCGGTTTTTCACTTTTTTTACCTGAATGTCAACACAGTCTACATGGACAGTTTAAAGCGCACCACATCCCCTTGCAATGCTCGCTGCGCTCGCAATGTGTCGGACACGGTGCCTCGCTATACTCGGCACACTATTTTATTCTCCCGCAACACCCTAGTGGATGTTATGGCATGAAATGCCTCCTGTCGGCACATGTTGGCTGAAAAAACTGTGAAAAACTCCTTGTCGACCTAGACAATGTCGAACTAATGACCTGTCGAACTAACGACCTGTCGAACTATTGACCTTTCGTCCTACAACCATGTCAACCTTTTCCCATGTCAATCTAGACCCATGTTGACCTTTTCCTTTGTCGACCTAATGGTGTAGACCTAATTACTGTTGACCATAACGCTGTAGACCAAATGACCGCATCCCGATTTGTGGAAGTCCTGCTGCTGGAAGTTGGAGCTCATTTATGTTGAGCTTGCATAGGCAAACACAGGGTGGTTTCTGGTTGCCCGTAAACCCCCTCCTCTTGGCAAGTGCCTTAAATTATGACAACAATAGCTGGTATATAGTATGATCAGTAGAAATGCCACCACATCATGCAGTGTAAGGGACAGAGCAGGGCAGCTGCACATACCCAGTGTACCAGCTTCTTCTAACACATTTACTGTATGTGTGGATCTGATTCCTCAAACATTGCAATGGACCAGAGAGTAGCTGCCAGGAGGAAGAGACAGGAGCCTTACAATGAATTGGTGCGATTAGAATGTGCAGTACAGGTTCTAATGTGTATTTATTTATTATATGTTTTTCCTTTTTCTGACCACTTAGCTTATTTAAATGTTTGAAAGAGCCTGTACTATAGACCATCTGTACTGTTAAATATCAAGCCTGTATTCTGTTCAGTATTTAGTGTATAAAAATACCAATTTTCGGGGCTGTTAACACTCCCCCAGACTCGAGTACTTACTCCAATGCGCTGCAGAGTGAGAGATTTTGGGTTACATTTGGAAACCCCCTCTAAAAATTCTGCGTTTGCCACTGGCTTGCGTGTCTATTTATAGCGGCATTATACCTGTTCAGACATGCAAAATAGCTATACTATATAGCTACAGTTTCAGCTATGAAGCTTTTCTGAACAACATAACTTTTTTAATTAAAACAATAAAAAGGATTTTTGAATGCATATTATATAAAATCAGAATGGTTATATAAAACCATGCACTTAAAGTGTGCTTTGCACTTGAGTTTAATCAACATCTGAAAACCACATAACCCCATAAAGCTTGGTCTGCAGCTACTTTTGTAGAGAAGGAAAGACTAGTTTGCAAAAATCTGGCCATTCATTGGCTGACTCATTATGACTTATTATATTGACTCATTATACTGTAGCTGCACAATAATCTTACAGCCAAGCAGAACAGTTCAGATTATAAGTAGTACAAAAATATATTTGTTGAAGACGGACCAGTTTAGTAAAAATGCCTAACTTTCCACAATAGTTTTTTTCTGTTAACATAAGAAACAGATTTGTTGAATTGTTATCCTGAATGTTATTTACTCACAAGACAACATGTAATAGTTATAGTCATGATAACTATGTACATACAGTAAATAAGTATTTGTTCTGTGTGTGTAAATTGTCACTTGCATAGAACTAACAGACAGTGGGGGGAATTTACAGGAATAAGACTTCACATGTGATGTTGCTATGGGCAACTAATCAGAATCTACTTATTTATTTAGCATCCTCTGGAACAGGGCTGGGCAACACCGGCCCTCCAGATGTTGATGAACTACACATCCCAGCATGCCTTGCATCAGTTTCAGCATGGCCACATAGCAAAACTAATGCAAAGCATCCTGGGATGTGTAGTTCATTAACATCTGGAGGGCCGGTGTTGCCCAGCCCTGCTCTAGAAGATATTAAACAGGATCTGATTGGTTGCCCATAGCAACATCATATGTGAAGTCTTATTACCATCTTAGTAAATTTCCCCCTGTAATTCAAATTAATTTGCTATGTGTACAATTCAATACACAATGTAAAACTTGGGGAAACCAACCTTCTATTTAAAATATATTTTCCTTACCAATGACACTTTTACTATCTGAAATGAACTTTTATTGTATTACATGTTTTAAAACTGAAGCTTTTTTACAATAAGATATCAAATATATAACACAAACAGCATAGAAGCATACACAATGAAATTAATTATTAGTTTGCCAATATTAAAAAAGGACACTGTTTAGCGTTTAGACTATCTATCTTTACTGTCTAATGACATCACTTTTGTCTCCTTGATTTGCTGAACATTGAACACATTTGATTTTCATTTTTCATGATTCCATAGTTACATTGACAGTATGTTATTTTAGTCACCATTTATTTATCAATGGTAATATCGCTTTCATTATGGAATGCTTTGAAGACTGACCACCTGCTCTATCTTTCAATTACTTCCTGTTTCTAAGACACAATAGTAAGGGATTTAAGGGCCCTACATACGCAGAGATGTGTGCCAGAGATACATAACGGGAGATTCAGCACAAGAGATTTCACTCGTGTGGCTCATTTCAGACAATGAGCCACATACAGAGAGATTTGTATCAGAGATACATAATGGGAGATTCAGCACGGGAGATTTCAAATCTGTCACGACTGTCACCCCAGCACATACCCAGCGCTGCACCCCAGCGCATACATAGCGCTGCACCCCAGCGCATACATAGCGCTGCACCCCAGCGCATACATAGCGCTGCACCCCAGCGCATACATAGCGCTGCACCCCAGCGCATACATAGCGCTGCACCCCAGCGCATACATAGCGCTGCACCCCAGCGCATACATAGCGCTGCACCCCAGCGCATACATAGCGCTGCACCCCAGCGCATACATAGCGCTGCACCCCAGCGCATACATAGCGCTGCACCCCAGCGCATACATAGCGCTGCACCCCAGCACATACAGTACATAGCGCTGCACCATCACTGCCCTTGCTCCCTTCCTGACAGTGTTCACTCGGCCGCTGGGGCGCCGAGGTGGAGTGCTGCCAGTGCCGGGCGGTACTGGTGGTGCTCTCCACGCTGCTCCCACTCCCCCTCCGTGCACTCACCTGCAGGTAGGAGCCGGCTCTGTTCGCCACACAGCTGATGCCCCGTATCAGAGATGTACCGCAGCAGCGCTTCCTCCCGCTCCATGTCCTGTGCATTGCCCGGGGAGCGCTCTTCCTGCTCCCTCCTCTTAGCCGCTGGGGTGCCTGCCGTGCTGCCAATGCCGGGGGGGGGGGACGGACTCGGGCCAGGGTGCTCACCACCGCACCATCACTGAAGTTAAATGCTGCTCCCACGCCATGCGCTCCGGCGTCTGAGCTCATGGCGGCTGAATGACAGCTGCCGGGCAGGACTCGGGCGGCTGATCGCTCAGAGGCCACCACACAAGCAGAAATGTGTGGGCCTTCTGAGCGATAATAATAGTCAGGACTATTATGTATCGGGGTCGCACGGGGCCGCGCATCTGAGCTGAGTGTGGGACACACACACAGCGATAGTAAGCCACTTTCTGAGCGATTATGTAAAATCGCTCAGAAAGTGGCTGAATATCTCTCCGTGAGTAGGGCCCATTAGATAATACACTTGGTGTATCTACACAAGTTAATTTATTTTTTCTTTTGTTTAGATATTTTTTTTACCAGTTTAAGCCATGCAGGAGTAAATTGAAATTAAAACCCTGTAGGTTTGATAAGTCAGTAAGTTAAAACCTGACATTTAATGGCATCACATATTGACGCATTAAGCTGTAACATGCAATGATGACTTTTATTCCCATTACATAAGCCCTAATCATTCTGGAAAATAGCGATTTTTATTTTAATTTTTGGAAGATTAAAACCTTTGCAATATCTCTAACCTGCCCCCACAGTATCATGCAGCTATTATAATAAAATAACCTACAAGGGGTATTTTTAACAACCTGTCTTTATTGTTTTAAACTTTATCCTACACAGGGAAAATAAAAATCATATAATCGAACAATACAATATAGTAAGGCTCAAACAAACAGTACAGGAGAACAAAAAAAAATCAAAAAGTGAAATAATGATGCAACTAATTTATTTACTGATTAACAATAACACTTATTAACTCATTGCCCTGGCAGTGGTGCACAGCATGTATCAGAGCCATTCACTGTTCTTGTAGTACAAAGACATTACACAATGAGAATGTAATAGCTTACTTACAGCCTGATGGGTTGGGGGTAAAATTGGGAGGTGAAGTGGGAAGAGATAAGGAGGAATGATAGAGTGTGCATGTTACGTGTTAACGGAGGAAAGGAATGCTATAGTGTTCAGTAATGTTTTCAGTGTATCTTTAAATTTGTGTAGAATGGTACACTCTGATTTAAGATATGGAATTATACTCAGAAGAAGTCTTTTATCTGGAAATAGATGTAAGAGTCAAAGCGACAATCATAATAAGAACAGATAAGGGTGAGAGGAAGTATGAGATTAGTTTGGAGATGTACAAATGGCAGGAAAGAGTGCTTTGAAAGAGTGTAATGGAGCTTAAACTAGATTGTGTATGGGAAAGGTAGATATTGGAGGTATTAAAATAATAAGTTGCTACAAGATTGGAAGACAACACTCTGATTTTAAGTAATGTGATTTTGAGTTCCAACCACTTCCACTATCATGTGAACAAATGATTTTTTCTTTATTTTAGCATTCCAGTTTTGATTATTGCCTACTATGGGCATTTTTTTAGCTTTACCACCACCAAATTTCAACTTGTCACTGATCGCCAATTGACATATTGCATTGTTCTTTTTTGTTGTAATCAGTGAAGTTTTATAGTTATTTAATGCCTGTTTTTGCCCATACAGTTAGGTAAATTTGAGTACTATTAGATATTCAGATATATATTTTAAAATAATGACACAAAAAAAGAAATCTATTTAGAGATATCTACAAAATAGTATGACAGAAATGTAACTTCAGGCATTTTGTTTTCATGTAGGGATGGATGAAAGTATAGGTACTATAATCAGGTTCACCATCCACCTTAATAGCTGAAGATATTGATATATGTCTAAGTTCCCTAAAAGCATTAAATTGTTGAATTCAATCAAAATCTTTTAATCTGAAATTATTGAATGTGTTAATGAAAACCAGGGTTTAATTGCCAGGTCAGAGAAATGCTACAATCAGATCTTAAACAGCTGCTGGTACTCTTTACCTAGAACGGCGCCCGTCGCGGGCATCGCGGGTACATTTATGTGCGGCCGCGACGCGACCGACGCGATGCCCGCGATTTCCCATTGAAACCCATGTTAAACATGGAAATCGTGTCGGTCGCGTCGCGGCCGCACATAAATGTACCCGCGATGCCCGCGACGCGATGCCCGCGACGCGATGCTCCCGTTTTCCCATAGGAATCAATGTTAAAAGGAGCGATGGACCCGATTTTGCTGTTAAATGGCTCAATCCACCCGATTTGGCCATAGGAATCAATGTTAAATGGGCCACAGAGCCCATTAACCCTTAAATGCCCCCCCAAATTTTTAACGCCACCCCACGATCCACGCCAACCCGAAGCGTGGCGAGCGCAGCGAGCCCGCGAGGGGCGGCGGTACGCGTCCTCCGACCTTTTCATGCCCTACTATCCACTAGGGCGTGGTGTGAGAATATAATAGTGTGGCGAGCGCAGCGAGCCACCGAGCCCGAAGCGTGGCGAGCGGACGCGGATACCTTCACAGGTATGCGCGTCCCCTCGCGGGCTTCACAGGTGTCCATGGCGACGCGGACACCTGTGAAGGCCGCGAGGGGACGCGTCTACCTGTGAAGGTATCCGCGTCCCCTCGCGGGGCTCGCTGCGCTCGCCACGCTTCGGGCTCGGTGGCTCGCTGCGCTCGCCACACTATTATATTCTCACACCACGCCCTAGTGGATAGTAGGGCATGAAAAGGTCGGAGGACACGTACCGCCGCCCCTCGCGGGCTCGCTGCGCTCGCCACGCTTCGGGTTGGCGTGGATCTTGGGGTGGCGTTAAAAATTTGGGGGGCCATTTAAGGGTTAATTTGGCCTATTTGGCCCCAAATCGGGTCCATTGAGGCAATTAATAGTAAAATCGCGGTCAATCTGCCGTTTTAACATTGTTTCCTATGGGAAAATCGCGGTGATCGCGGTCATCGCGGGCATCGCGGCCATCCCGATTTACCCGCGATGACCGCGATCACCGCGATTTTTACCCCCGACGCCCGCGATTTCAATCGCGGGCGCCGTTCTAGGTAAAGAGTACCCAGCTGCTTTACATGTATGTGTGCACACATGACAGTGGTTCAATAAAGAAGGTATATATAATCAATAGTATTGAATTGGTTCACATACTGTAGTCCCCATACTTCTCTAAGTAATTGCTCTAATAATACACCATGGCATCTATCCCAGCATAGAAGAAATAAGTCAAGCGCAAGAAGCCAAGACATTATGGCTGGCTGAACTTCTTCATTGGTTGCAAATCGCCTTCCACTTCAATGGTCCAAATGGATAGAAATCACTCAGGGACATGTCAAGACTGTAGGAAGGATGGTCCAGTACTTCCCAATGGTAGCACAGTAATACTGTACCTCATGCATGCAGTTGTCTCTGTGTGCCCTGGTGTTATCATGCAGCAATATGATGCTTGTTCACAACAAACCAGGTCATTTTTGATGAGTTGCCCTTTGCAACCAGCTCAATATGTCACAAAAGTTACAGCATTCAAAGTATCTCCCTTGGTACAGGAACTGTACTTGTTCCTCATCGTACCATGTCAAGTTTATGAGAGACAATAACCTCCTATTGGTTTGTGAACTTTTGTGAATTGCTTCAGTACCCAACATGAATGCTTTTTACTGTACCCCAGTTGCTCAGGAACAATGTCCACTGAGATTTTCAGTTCATCAGCAATATCACTAAACAGAACGTGTCTGTCCTCCTGAATCAACCTGCAATGCAGCACACATCGCCATCTGTTGTGGTGGATGAAACAGTGGTCTACCTGCTCTGATGGGGCATGAAATTAAAATGAAAAAGAGTACATTATACATGTCAGATGTCTTGTTACCTTACCTATTGAACCATTCTTGTTGTATTGTATAAGTGGTACCTGATTTTATTTAGTCATCACAAGCATAACCTAAAGTGAACAACGTGCATCCTATCACTTTGGTTGCCATGAATACTATGATGACTGAGAACAGGGGAAGGTAAGTATTAGAAACAGAATGGAAGCCGAGCGAAGAGATGAGTTGGAGGAGAATTGTCTGGGGCAGTCAAAGAGCAAAGAGGGACAAAACAAGGATAATAGAAACAAATCAGGCGCAAAGATTAAGGCAGTTTAAAAATGTAAAATATAGTGACCATCTAATTAATTAAAGTACATACAGTATGCAGCTCCCATTGGTAATCTGGATTATTACCAAATATTTTAAAAACAGGAAAAATACAAGAGTTGTCTCGCAATATTAAATATCAAATGATATGGGCATGCCTCGTGGTGGCGTGCTGCATGTTTCTGGGTGTGGCATTCCCACAAGCCCCAGTCTAAGAAATTGTCATGTAGTAAATTTTAAACTTTTCAGATATTAACTTATTTCAGTAATGCTGTATAAATATTGTATTGTCATCCATCACTCAGGGCTTCCTTTGGATTAATCATAAGTTTGAGTTTCAATTTAGATCTTGACTCCTTTGCTAGTTTAAAATAGTTTGTAGTAAACTGAATCTAAAGCTGGATTCACACTTAAGCGATGTGTACCCGGTCGATATGTTGATCAGAGGAGCTGACATATTGGAATTTAGGTACACAATTTATGATGTTAATGATAAATGGAACAATCGCTGTTCTGTTCATCCTTGTCAAGCATGGTGTCATTAGCGATGGTGCAAGGTTACATAGTTACCTCGCAAGTGACCATGGGAGAACACATACTGCATTGTGCATACACAGTCACTAAGCGACATGTGCAATATTCTGATCCATCTGACCAGTTGACATATCACCCAGTGTGTACTCAGCTTTAAGGTATGTACCTCTAGCAAAAGGGTCATGACTGCAGGTCATCTACAGATTGTCTTGTCCTAAAACTGTAAAAGTGCATTATCAAAACATTGTGATGAACATATTATTTACAATTACTTAATTTAAGAACTATTTCTGGTGTTTGCATTTCTGTTTTAATAGTGACCCATAAACAATCTAAAACACTATCCTTTCCTAAAATAGTTTTGAAGGTTTTAATGGATCAGGAGTGATTTACTAGTGGATTTAGGATTACAAAAAAATAGAGAAATACCAAATCTTTTTTCTGGATGCCTTTATCAACCCATATGTACGTTTTGTTCTTTCATCTCTTCTTCCCAGATCACTGTCAGTGTAGCACAGGGTCGTGTGCACACCCCTTCACCTCCGCCTAAACCTCGCTACAAAAGCTATGCCTACACGCAAGCTGCTTATGTCATGCACTCTGACCAAAAAGGGAGGCACTTCCCCCCACAGGTCTGTTAAAATGTTTTACTGTGGAAACAATTTTAACATGCTTATGCATGCTGTATGTTGTTGCATTTGTTGAAACTTAAGCTGTGTGTGCGTGAATGCTAAATTTGTGTGTTTATGAGCTTACACTAATGCTATGCCAAAATGAAGCACACTGAGCAGTATAATAATTTAGCATTTAATCTTGCTTAACGCTAAGCAGGGTTACCAGCAGTGGAGGGGTAAATCCATTTATATATTATAACAATATTAAATACTTTTCTTTTTTGTATGTGTTTTGTAGTGTACCATACTGTAGTGAAATTGTTTTTGTTTTCTTTTGCTGAACAGTGTCTTTATGGATTCACAGCTTTGGGAACACATTTGGTACAGAGCATGTTTGTTGAATATATAATCTGCAGGAGAAATTGCACAGTCCAAATATGTAATCTTAGGAGGATTTTCTCAAAAGTAGAAATGTAAAACTGTCCAAAAGCAGAACAAACTTATGTCTGTACAAAGCTTTTAAAATAAAAGTTAGGTACTCGGATTTCTCACCATGGAAAGGTTCTATCAGTCTGGGAAAAAAAACAACAACACAAATGTGTAGTACAAGAAAGGGCAGGTAGATAGAGATGGAGTCTGGTTTATATATCCTGCTGGCGTGCCAAAACTTTCCATCTCGGCACGCAACGTTTGCCGAGAATAGGACACACATCAGTGCATGAGTGCGAGATGCTCACGTGCTCCATTCATGGCAAGAGACAGATAGATAAACTTGACTCCATCTGTACAATGATTATTCTTGTAGCCAAAACATATCTCCCAACTGTCCCGATTTTTGCAGGACAGTCCTTTTTTTAGGTAGTGTAGCTGAATGTGGGTGGGGTTCAGGTGGGAGTCCCCCCTGCCCTTCACTGCTCTGCATCCCACTAAATCTATTCAGGGATAGAGGGGCGGGGACATGGACAGTGTCACAAATGGGGTGTGGCCTAGTGGGAGTGCCATAATCATTAAACACACTCCGTGGCATCCCTCTTTCCTTTGGGAAAAAGTTGGGAGGTATAGTCAATGCATCACAAAACTGTGGCTTGTTGGCTGATCACAAAAGGGTTCTATGGAAGATCTCATTATGTGCAAAGTATTCTTTGTAGCATAAAAGCTAAAAGTTGCTAAATGCACTTCTAATGCTCTTTAGTAAAGTTTTAATTATCATTGTTCTTCAATGCCTCTGTGTAAAAGCCTTTACCTTGCTGAATGTGAACCTGGTGTAATTATTCTGACATATTCGGTTCTACAGATGTATTTTCAATTGTCTACAACCTTTTTAAATATGTTATATTTTAGTTTCTATACTTGTTTTCATTATGCCATTCCTTGTGAAGTAATTCACAGTTATCTACAAGGATCATTCTTTGATCATTAAAAAGCTGCAGAATACTTGAAATATGAAACTGAAGTACTGCATTACAGTCTAGTGTTTGATTTTATTTTCTTAATATGAGATGAAAAAAACACAAATCATTGTACTCACTGTAATTGTGTTCAGAAAGACATCCACAAGGTCAGTATGTGTATTTGCAATGCATTGTGCAAATGTACTGCTTAGATTACTTTCCACTTTCACTCACAACCATAATGTATAAAATTATTTTTAGCTTCAGCATGAACTGAGACAAGTCACATTTAATACAATATTTTTATGTTAAAGTGGACCTAATACTTGCAGCTCTTCTAAAAAGCTCCACTTGCCCATCTCAGTGAAATTTGAGGAAATTGAGGATGTGCAGTAAAGTGGTCTTTGTGCAAATCAGCACATGATTGTCACACTTAGGGGATTTTGTGGAACTGGCCGGAGAGGAGGAGCTGAGGAAGTGGTGGTGGGATTGTGGTGAAAACTTGGCGGCTGTATGTAGTCCCTTCTCATGTAAGAGAATACTGAAACTGAGGAGAACAGGATAAGGTTTTGAAGGTTTAATGAAAGAATCTTGCAGTACAGTTCAATGATCATATTTGCAGTGGTATGAGAAACGGGCATGCATATACAGTTGCTGTTAGCAGTGGAGGATACTGGACATGAACTAGAGCTGGATCAATGTAGGCTATCAGACTGAGGATAGAGTCAATATAGAATAACTTGAAGACTTGAAGACTAGGAATACAATGATAAGAACACTGGAAGACTTGTATGCTGGGACTTAGAAGATAAGGCTGAAGAAATACTGTAACAACTTGAGATGATGGTCTGCAGAACGATTTTGAAGAATACTGTGAAGAAGTGATTAGAAGATGAGACTGAAGAACTCTATGAAGACTTTGCAACCTGTGATTTGAAGCTGAGATTGAAGAAAACTGCAAACACTGGGTAACAATGACTTGAGACAATACTGAAGAATACTGGGAAAACTGGTAGCATGGAAATAAGGTTGAAGAACACTGTGAAAGACTCATGGATGAAAAATGATGCTGAAGAACACTTGTGCATAACTGATGACTGGGAAACAATTCTGAAGAACACTGCAAATTGGTGACTTGGAAAGGATTCTGAAGAACACTGTGAAAACTGGTGACTTGGAAACGGTGCTGAAGAACACTGTGCAAACTGGTGACTTGGAAACAATACTGAAGAACACTGTGCAAACTGCTGACTTGGAAACGATGCTGAAGAACACTGTGAAAACTGGTGACTTGGAAACACTGTGCAAAGTACTGACCGGCTCAGACACTGTATCCCGACACGGACAAGGCTGAACCCCTGCGACAACCTGGCTGGTCCAACAGGAAAGGCATAACCACTCTGAACACTGGACAGGAACATCAGGCTAGGCAAGGGTAACCACAGGTCACATGCAAAGTCAGAGAAACTTACTCCAGAAGGTAACTTGAAGCACTGGCAGGGAATCATAGGCCGAGCCCCCTTTTAGAAGGGCAGAATGCACAGGATTGGCTGAGAGAATCCCTGGAGAGGGATTGAAGCAACTTTGGTCTTCAACATGGCTGTCCCCACACAGGAGACACCTAAGAGAACCAAGCACACCTTGAACAGCCTAGACCCAACACCAGACCTACTCCCACTCCGCATGTCACCGAAATGGCGACCGTAGCGGCCGAGTCCTGCACCACGGACCCTGTCTCCTGAGCGTCCCTGCTCCCCGGCGCCCCACCCATACCAGGGGGGGAGCAGGGACTCGACAAACACCAGAGGTAAGTCTACACACACTGACAGTGATTTTGACGAGCTGCATTTGTTCTCAAAATGGGCAAAACCATGTGCACTGCAAGTGGGGCAAATGTAACATGTGCAGAGAGAGTTAAATTTGCGTGGGGTGTGTTGAAACTGAAATCTATATTGCAGCATAAAAATAATGCCAGTATTTACCCGGCACAGAAACAAAATAACTCGCATAAATCTAACTCTCTATACATGTTACATCTGCCCCACCTACAGTGAACATGGTTTTGCCCATTTTGAGAACAAATTTGTACTGGGGCCTATGTTCCTTATATTCTGAAGTATCTAAAAAATTATTTCAGTTAGCTACTGGTTTTGCATTTCATATGGTGAGAAGCAATACGTTTTACCGAGAATTTCCAGCCATCAAGGGTTCTTTCAAATATGGATATTTACAATATAGGTTATGCCCATGCATAGTTGATGTGTCCAGAGAACATTGTTATCATTATTTTATTTAAAAGAAACTATGCACCCCTAACATATTTATTTAGCATGCATTTATATTTATATATTTACTGTACAGTTATCTGCCTAGAGTGCAGTTGAATTAAGCAGGTGGGTAAATTTTCTTGGAATGCTTTAGCAATAGGATGGAACCAGGATTGTCAAGTGTAATGGGACAGAAAACAGCTTTGTAATATTTAAATTGGAATGTGCAAGTTAGATACAGATTGGAATAAACAAACAAATACCCAGATGGGTAAATCAGGTGCAACTTACTAAATATCTGTAATTAAAAAAGAAAGAATATCTCAAATCCACAGCTCAAAATGCTGCTCCCATAAAAAGACTAATAAGTCTTTATGGCAATACAAAATACACAAGAATAGAAGAGAGCGCACTGTGTTGATCTTTGTTATTATTTTACTCAGTAATTATTTAATTCAGTAAATACACAATAAAATCAAAACTATAAAATACATACATTTATACAATAAAATATTAAACATCCAACTGTAACCACTTTGCGCCCGTATTAGTATTTTAGTAGCCAACAATAAATCATGGAAAGTTCCCGATTGGTTGGTAACAATGCAACAGTTCCCTTTTGAATTATAGCAGCTGTAATAACTGTTTATTGCTTAGAATCAATGTTCCCATTGGAGAAATAGAAGCATATTACCGGCTGGTATAGATGAATGGATGCCGCGTTGGTCTGGTTTCCAGGTGTCCGCTACCACCGGTGTTGCTCCGATGGTATGGGAGCCGGTACTGGGAGTAGACACAGTGGATTCGGGTGGTGGCTGGTCTGCTGGTGACCAGCGTAGCTCCGATGTTAGGGAAGCCGGCGTTGGGAGCTGACATGGCTGCAGAATGTTTACTCACACTCGGGTGTCCAAGATGGAAGGATCATATGGTAGGTTGAATTGGGTCAGTCTGGCAGTAATTATAACTTTTTGTAAGAATGTGTCAAATGATAACTCTTATATGGCAAGGAAAAAAATATATATTAATAATATTTTGGACCTGGAAACCATCTAACAATGACAGTAACATTCTAGTTGACTCAATAATCTATGAAGCTCGTACCCTTGTGAGACCACCCCGGCGTACGCATGACCCCTAATGCCATTTCCCCTTGCAACCATGCGAGGGGATGTGTCTCGAAGAAACATCCCCTCGCATGTGCCCGCAGCAGGAGAAATCATTTGATGGTCACTGACCATTAACTGATTTCACCTGCCTTCGCAAAGATAAGTCAGTGGAGACTGAGTTATATTTGCGGGCAGTTGGACAAAGACAGGCAGGCGGCAAACCTCATGTGACATCAGCTGCCTGCCCCGGAAAACCTGGTCCTGCCTGCAATCCCATAGTAACGTCCATGAAGCACTGAACATTCACATGGGTGACACCCATGTGAACGGCCTGGTGACATTGTAAATCGCAGTGTCCATTCGCAGTCAGGGTTTGTGTCTGCACAGGCGCAAACCCCTGACCGTTGGGGCAGGGGCCAAATTAGTTAACCAGAATAGACCACATAGTGTTAAGTATTTAGAAGGTTGAAGACATAACTTTTGACATTGGACATTCTGCTATTGATATTTAGCAAATTAAAAGTTTATAATTTATAAGACACCTATTTACTAAGCAACACTCATGCTAGACATATTTATGTCATGATACCATCTACTTCAGTAGACTTTGGGCTTGATGTTGATTTGAACACATGCCAATTGATAGAATGTATCCTGTGTTTTGTGCTGCTCATGTACAGGAAGCAAGCATACAGTACAAGCAAGGGAGATGCACAACTGAGTTATGATCATTATGATCTATCCTCATCCTCAGTACTACATTATGATCTATCCTCATCCTCAGTACTACATTATGATCTTGATTTGAAGCCTTTGACTTCAGTAAATAATTTCTGGCGTTCTTGGAGAGGACCTCATGTTCATTCACTTTCAGTAATCTATTAGTCCATTTAACGTTAGTGCTGCATATTGTTGAACACCAATATATATAAATGTGCTGCTGATGGTTTGTTTGCTAACATTATGTAGATGCCAGATGTACACAGGGGTTATACTGCGTGATTGGGGGTGGATTCAAGGGTGCACTGGGGACAGAAGCCTTATTTCCCAGCAGCCACCCAGCAGGCGTTTCTGACTGGTTCCATCAGATGCAACCCTATTAGGAAAAGCCCAGCCTGGGTGTGATTGCAAGTGCTTAATGTTTTGTGATCTTGGAGAAAAATGTGCTTGCATGAATTATTGCATTACTGTACCGCCTGGCAAGCATTTCAATACTGTACAATGCAATTAACTCTCCTTTCCAATTTTGTATGAATAGATTAATAAAATGAAATTATTTTCATATGTTTTTAATAATAGACACAACACTTAAAGGAATTACAATAGACAAGAAAATAAAACTGTTAATTACTATGATACCATGATATATTTTTAATTGCTCCATGGTAAAGCTGCATCATAAGTGGAAAAATATAATTAGACTGTGTTCCATCCCAATTACTAGTTTAAAAGTTTGCCTTGACCTATAAATGAATATGTTGACTGTAAGGGGAAAATTTACTAAGATAGGAGTTCTATTTCAGATGGGATGTCGCTATAGACAACCAATCATCTTTTAGTAGGTGCTAAATAAATAAGAAGTAGATTCTGATTGGTTGCCCATAGCAACATCCCATCTGAAATAGTACTCCCATCTCTTTGTAAATTTACCGCTAAGAGCTTTCATTATGTCAAACTATTCTTAACATATTATTTATATCTTATATCTTATATCTTATACCATCACATTGTGTTGGTAAAGAGTCAAGTACTGTAGCTTAATACCTTTACTGATTAAATACATTTACTGATGAGAGAAAATATGGGTAGCTGGTTAAATGGAGTCATCTGACAATCATAACAACAAATAGATAAATTCTTAAATCCTTTATATATTGTTAATTTTACTTTCAATGACCGAAAAAACAATGACTTAGCCAAAAAGTATATTAAACAATTTTGGAATATTTTATTCTTATTCAGGCAGACGTTGATGACTTCTAATTACTTGAATTAATGTGAGAATGGTTTTGTGTTGACTGAATAGTATCTCCATATGCATCTCATACTTCACTTCTCATCACACCTGCTCTCACTAACATAATTTCAATCATTTAACGAGTTTCAGTATATAATTATCTTATTCCTGTAATATCTCATTTTATCTGGCTGCACAAAAGTTAGCTACATTTTCAGGCCAGCCAAGTGCATAAAAACATTTTTTTCCTGTGGCAGCTTAATCATTCCATCTAAACATATACTATTTGAAAACCCTCCAGGGCTATCTCAAGCAATCCATTTTCTCATAAAAAAAATAACATATAACAGATTAAATCTGAAACTATCTTTTTCCGTAAATTTTTGCTTGCTGGAGATGTTTGATTTGAGATATATAAGCCATCACTGTTATAATAAAATAAGCTCTGAAAAGAAAAGCAGATACAGTACAGTACAAAAAGAAGAACACTCAAAGTTCACACTTTTAAAATCTTGTTTACACTTATTTCTACTCACCATATATGTTCCAACGCTATTAAATATGGTTAAATCTGGGGATGTCTTTTGGTTAGCTCACTAACCATAATGTGCTCACACACATTGTAAAATTAGATGTACTATAACTTCTCACAAACCACAGTGTATATAGAGTAGGTCATAAAAATTGGCCTTTAACTGGGATCATTCAGATATTCTCGGCTATACCTGAGAAATTTTCTCATTACATTGTACATGATAGACTATCATTGATAGTCATCCAACCAGACTAAATGTTCTTAAAATGATACAGCTATGGCATAATATCCATTAGACAACAGCCCTGGGAAACAATAGATCACAGCCAATTCTAGCAAAAAGAAAAATATTATTCTAACCATAAGGGACTCAGGCATGCAAAGTATTGGACCACAAAGCCTTTGGAAACTATTTCCAAAGTCTTTGGTCCAAGACTATTACATTTGTGGAGTTATCACAATTATGTGCCTTTTGATATTTTTGCTTTTATTCATTTTAATTAATTTTTTAAATCTTTTGTTTATGTCCAAGAACAGGATGTGAGAACCACCTAAGTTAAATAAACCTCCAGTCACATATATAGAGCAATCTAGAAAAGCGGTGGCCAGACTTTTGGATTTGTAAGCTACTAAAAGGCCTTCTGTATTCACTTGAGAGGCAAGGAAAAGAGGGATAAGTCATAACAAAAGGGGTGTGGCATAACAAGAAGGGGACATGGCAATGGGTGTAGAGACTGTCTTAACTGAAACAACTACTTGGCTCTTACAGTAATAAACACATTTCCCCTCACAGGAAAAAAAGTCACACTTTGCCCTCACATGAACACATCACTAACATAGGGGAAAATGCAAAACAATGGGCCTTATTCTAGTTCACTCTTTCTGACAAAATCCTTCTTAGATGGACAAAACTATGTACACTGCAGGGGGCAGATGTAAAATGTGCAGAGATAATTAGATTTGGGTGAGTTATTTTGTTTCTGTGCAGGGAAAATACTGGCTGCTTTATTTTTACACTGCAATATAGATCTCACTCATCATCTCTGAAGTAAAACCCCACCCAAATCTAATTATCTCTGCACAAGTAACATCTGCCCCACCTGCAGTGCACATGGTTTTGTCCATCTAAGAAGGATTTTGTCAGAAAGAGTGAACTAGAATAAGGCCCAATGTTCCCACAGGAAAAAATCCCAGACACATTGTTAGGCCCCTTTTGATCCCTTACTCTATAAGTGGGTGACTGTGTTGGGTGCAAACAATTGGCTTGGGTTCTGCGAGACTTGCCAAACTTTCTGAGGAAGCAGGATTGTTTCCTGATTTTTTTAAAGCCTCCTGGACATTCTCAGGAGAGAATGCAAGTATGATCAATGTCCAATATGGCAGTCCGAAAAAGGTGCTTGATTCTGCTATTGAAGTAACACATATGCAAATGAACAGTTCACTTTGTGCAAACACATTAAGGGGTGGAAAGAGAACATTTACGGCAACATTCCCTGCATTGTGTCGAGGGCTGCACAGCATTTGCAATTAGCAAATTAACTTATCCAGTACCATGAAGAGAACATTTCTGCATTATCTATGATTCCTTAGATCTTACAATCTAAATTCTCTTTTACACAAACTCATGTATATATGGTCACTACAAGCATATTGCATTTTAGATTAAAGGAGGAATCTGTAAGGCTGGATACACATTAGACAATCCTGGAGGATGGGCTGACAGATTTAAGTAAAAATTGGTTGTTTGTACACACGGAACAAAATAGCGTGCAACCGTGTGATATATATATGTTCAGTGGCCACATCTAGAAGCATGAGTTTGGCTACCAGATCATCACATCTGATGTGCAGAACATCAGATGTAATGTCTTCAATGGTAGTGGGCATGAGCACTTAATCACAATTACACGATGTGTTTGACATGTTGGTCTGATCCGTAGGACTGGACAACATATCATCTGTTGTGTAGCCAGCCTAGCACCCAGAGGGATTTTACACATAAAGTGGGAGACCCACACAGAAAATAGGCTGTTAGAATTCAACCAAGTCCCCAGCGCTCCAAAGGAGCAATTATCACAACTTTGCAACATACAGTATTAATCATTTTCATTTAGGACAATCACCCCTCATATAATAATATGTATCATTTAACAAACACAAATAATGTGGAAGTTTTAGAAGAAGCATACTGTTATAGAAAAATCTCTATATTTGTGATGCATTTCTTTTAAATGAAAGAGAAATTGAATACAATTTAGTATTGTAGACAGCAAAGCCTTTTGCTGGTATTGTGAGTGATATATAGTGTGGATCACAGAATTGTATTGCAATGGTCTGGTGAGTTAGAATAAATCACTCAAATTACTTGGCACCTGATTTACTGTATAATGTTTCAACAAAAAACTGTAAAATGTTTTCAAGTTATCAACAAACAAACAAAGCAATTTCAATAACTTTTTGCTGCTTTTTTCTCTCAAATAAGAGAAGACATGTTCTGTGTGATGTTTCAGCACAGTTGCTAAAATCTATTTCAGTTGCTGAAAACAAAATTTAGATTTCATAAACAATATGTTCAGTACTGCAGTGCATAGCAGTTAGATGGTACACATAAAATATCTCAAACCCTAAACAGACTTCAGACACCTAATGTTCTAAAAAAAAAATGCAATGACAAGCAATAACTTAATTGAATTTCCACAATATTGTTTTACTGAAGCCCAATTGTATATTCTTTAAAACACATATAGGTGTATTTTTGCAAAGAATAGGGTCAGTTGTGGAACAAGGAGAGGAATAAATTAAGAGGGTGCTGCCTACTGAAGGAGGCACATATAAAGGAGGCACATCACCTCCTAGTGGATACATTTTTGGAAAAAAATGTCATTTTGGCGCAACCCTCTTAAATGATGTCCAAGAACGACAATTGTATAAAATATATAGTATATAAAGTGACATACAGGGGGAAATTTGTTAAAAAATAGGTGTATTTGTAGAAATACACTTATTTTTGACATTTACTATCCCGAAAATACGAAATACGTCAATTCGTAGTCGTATTGATGTGCTATCAATATGAATACGAATTGCCGTATTTTCGGGATAGTAAATGTCAAAAATAAGTGTATTTCTGGATACAAATACACCTATTTTTTACAAATTTCCTTTAGTAAATTCCCCCCACATTTACTAAAATTAAGTATTTAAAACAATTTTCATAAAAACAGCAAATTCTAAATGGACCACACGGTCTGTCCTCGAGATGTATGATAACAATAACTTCAGTAAATTATCTCACCATAGGCTGTGGCTGCGGTGGCCTTTACTTATATGACAAGTGTGCGGCACCACCGCAGATGGCTTGAGGTATTGATGTCACAGGATAAAAGTGCTGGTGCATCCAATAAAGTGTCCAAATGCCTCTAAAGTGCTCTGCTTTTAAAGTGCAAGGGCATGGAAATTCTGTGTCCAATTCTGTGTCCACTTAGTGGCCTTCAATTCTGAGAATAATTTATTGGAAACTATATTTTTTTTAACGGCAACCATATAATAAAGAAAGCATCCTAATGACAAATATACAATACAAAGAATAAACCTTTTTTTACCACAATACAGAAAAATGTAAGTGACCAGAAAAGAGTATAGATAGCATTTTTGTTACCACCACACAATGTATAAAATATTGTCATGGTGTAAATACCACACAGGGGACATGGCAGTGGCCACCATAAAACACATGATATATTCTAGTGATCAATACACAATGCAGAGAGCATTTAAGTGAATTCCATACAATACAAACAACATTACTATCTGCCATACAATACTGATGTTCAATACAGAGAATGTCATTGTGACCAGCATACAAAACCGATAACATCAAAGTGACACCCATTCAATGCATAGATCATTCAAATGACTGCCATACATTAAAAAGACAATTGTACTATTTTTGAAACAATGCAAAGAGCATCAAAGTGGCTGTTTTAAAAATCGAAAAAGCTATATGGAGACTGTCATATAATATAGTGCAGTCACAATGCAAAACAGAGAACATCATTGATACTACAATACAGAGAGCACTTAATATCATCATTGATACTACAATACAGAGAGCACTTAATATCATTAATGCCATGTACCATCATTAAAAAACAAAACAAATTTAATGCTAACGATTAATATAATGAACTCTCTCATCCCTGATTAACTATCACATCTTCAAGTAATTCCATTCATATTCATTGCTTTTAAATACCTTCGGTCCCCTCAAAAGAACAGCTTAAACGTATATACAGTAACTCCAACTGCATAACCAAAACTAATTGAAACTAACCCTTCTTCCATAAAGTATATCCATTATTCCTCCTACCTCCCTGCTCCAACTCACCTATTGATGAGCTTATCTTTTTCTCTGTGTTGCTGGCACACAGTTCAGTTATAGTTTGGGGGAAATAGGTCGCACTTTGAACAGTAAATAGAAAAGTTCATTCGAGAGAAGATGGTGTTGTGTGCAGTAGCAATAAACGGAATGGTTTGTACAAGAGAAGGGATTATAGTAAGGTGCAATTCCAACCTACGGGTCTAATTCAGCATGGTTCTCTAATCACTGAATCTGCAAATCAAGTGATTACTCAATGACTGTTAATGTGTACCATATGCATCATGAATGCACAGAGATAAATAGCAACAGAAAATGTGTGTGGATTGTAAATGTAATGTGGCTGGAGCTGATGTTTGGGGGTGAAAACCTGCCATTTTCTGGGTGGGGTGGAAAAAAATGCATACATGCAATTACATTTTTAAGGAGTCTCCGTGACATTAGTGATGACCACTTCCATCCTATCTCAGTCACAGATTAGTAAAAACCTCAGATATACTCACATTTGCACAGACAGCTAAAGTTCTTTGATGCCATACCACACATGAAAACACCAATATGGTCCCTGGTGCTGATAAGAGATCCTATTAGAGAGTTACCCAAAACAGAAAAAAGATAAAAAATACAAAATGGTGATATTGTTTAAAAGTAAGCAATTCAATTATTTTATTTGATGGGTTCTGATGGTCCCGTACTGTTGAGATATGTCTACTTTATAACTAGACTCCAAACATGTATGAGGGAGTGGTCACATCACCGTTTGAACCCCAAATTATTTTTCCTAATCATAAATGGCTCCAAAAAGACAGAAATACCACAGTGGTGTAATACAATTTAGCTTTTAGATATAACAGAAAGGAATATATAAATAATACAAAGACCCGTACCGTTAAAATCTGTCTCCTATACAGGTAGGTAAAGAAAAACAAATGGCGCTCTGCCCTGTTTGTCCCAAAATTACTTATATCAATCTGCTTGGTAGTCAGATTTTAGTTTTATACCAAGATACACACAGAGGGAAAGGGGTTATAAGACACTTTGTCTAGAGTTTATCCCCCATGTGCACAGGGTTCAGGCAGCGTGAAATGGAATAGCCAATTCCTAGTGTGAGAACAAAAGACAAAAGGGGGGGTACACGCGCTAGAAACAATGTATATAGAATAAGATAGAAAATTTATTATATGTATATACGGTACTTATGTAGTATCTGGGCTGCCGATTTAGAAATCGGATCGGATCGCATCGCATCGTATCGCATCGCATGCGACCAAATCGTATGCGATGCGATGGTCAAGATTTTTCCATAGGATTCAATGTTAAAATGGTCTGAGTCCATTTTAACATAGAATTCAATGGGAAAAAGGGGTCCTTTTCCTTTCCCCACTATCCAAGTGGGCATGGAGTTGGATATAAACCTGTGGCGAGCGTAGCGAGCCACCGAGCCCGAAGCGTGGCGAGCGTAGCGAGCCCCGCGAGGGGACACAGAATACTTTTTAAGAAATATGCGGCCCCTCGCGGGGCTCGCTTCGCTCGCCACGCTTCGGGCACGGTGGCTCGCTGCGCTCGCCACGCTATATAAAATCAACTCTATGCCCACTTGGATAGTGGGGAAATGAACAGGACCTTCTTAACATTGAATCCTATGCAAAATCGCATCGAATCGCATCGCATCGCATCGCATCTGATTGTATGCCTTAAGGTAAGGCATACAATCACAAAATCGGCAGCCCAGATACTACATAAGTACCGTATATACTGTATTGCACTGGCCAGTGGCAATCAATTATTTAAAATAACATATGGATATGATAAAAATTAATAATAAGTACAAAACACATTAAAGGCTGCAATAGTTAAAAAAAACAGTGCAATTATATCCGGGCAGACTTATTTTTTGATGACTCCAGAGCAGTTCTTATTAACTGATGTCTGGCCAGACAAAAATAAGAAAAAATAAGAAATTAAAAATGCAAAAAAAAAAAAAAAAAAAGGAGCAAAAAATAAAAAGAAAAATAATAGTCAATTATAATGTTATAGCCTGTGGGTCCCAAGCTGCTGCTGTACTACTACTATATTTGAGGCAGTAATCGATTTTAAAAGTAAACCAGTACTTGCTTTTTGGATAATTGACAGGCAGATGAGGGATCCAGTTCTGGAGCTCCAGAAAGTGTAGAGGGGGTATTTAAAAGCTGTATGACGCGTTTCTCCGCCTCCTGTGTAGGTATCAGCGGCTTCATCAGATATCTGATGAAGCCGCTGATACCTACACAGGAGGCGGAGAAACGACCTTGATTCCCCCTATGGCTGCTCATCATTTGTTTACCTACAGCAAGATTTCTTAAATAAAAATTGATCCATGATAACCTTTATTTGTTGTAAAGGACTGAAACACATGCTAGAGAAATTTCCATTCATCCTTGGCAAAAGCTACCTTTACTCTCTTATTCTTTTTTTTTTTTTTATACTTCAAATCTTTATTTCTTTTATACATATAAAGACAAATAGAAAAAGACTTACAACATACAATCTCGTACGTATAGTTACAATTCAGTGCATTTTTGTTACATAGACAAGATAAAATACAATTTTTGACTCATTGCGCCGTCTTCCTGCTACCCTGGCTCATGTTAAAAAAAAAAAAACACAGCTTGTCCTGTATGGCAAACGATATCAGGTCTCTCCTCCCTTGAGTATACTTATTAACCTTTGTACTACCCTGGTCCCTTCATGGGAGCTTTGGGACAGATTCATATGTTTTTTGCCACCTGGGTAGTTGTTTTAGGTGTTGACCAGTTGAGGGCTAGATGTCATGGGGACCCACCGATATTGCTGGTTGTTGCTAGATCTATTCGAAGATTAATATTGTCCCCAGGTTACGGTCAGGGTAGTGACCCCTGGATGTGTAATCTGAGTTTACTTAATAATGGGTGTATTGGTTCCGACGGGATAGTGTTACCTTAGCAACCAGTAATTTCTACAATTTAGTGAGGATAAGTGCGTGAGTATAGAGTAAACTTATAAAGTTTACACTAGTAAGAGAAAGGAGGCGAGAAAAAGTGTAAAAGAGGATAGTTTATGATAAGTCGCCTCTACAGTTTCCATTGCATATAGTGATGCCCTTTATACTTCCCATTATGTGCTTTTAATACGACAGACAAACAAGGTTCGACCGTGTGCGATATCTTTCTAATTATTACCTCGTGATACCTCTAATGATATCTACTATATAATACTTATCGTGATAATTTCCTTCCCATCCCACCCCCCCTCCCCCTCCCTCATTACTGTCATTTGTGTCTATCATTGTGACGTAGCTATATAAATTACATTTGATAATATGTGGAATTAATCCACTTGTGCCATATTAATTTGTATTTTATCACTGAATTACGGTTTGTGTATACGGATTGTTCCTGTCTAATGATGTAATTTACTAATACTACCCAGTTATTCAGCTCGGGTGGTGCTTTCGCCATCCAGTTTCTCCCAACTACGACTTTCGCCAGCGATACTAAGTTATTAATATAGATTTTCTCATTACCGCTCATATTGTCGCCCATAATGCCTAATAGGCAGCACTTAATGGTTAATATCTCGATATTTAACCCGGTATCTACTATTACCTTTTTGACTTCTTCCCAGAATTTTGCGACCCCCTGGCACTCCCACAACGAATGCAGGAAGGTGCCAGAGGTGTCGCCACACCTGGGGCATACTATGGCGGTTCTGCCTGGGAATTTACTTAATGTTTTAACTGAGAGGTACGATCTGTGAAATATATATAATTGCGTTAACTGAACCCGGAGAGAACTAGTGGCCTTGTTTATAGATTTCATTGCTGATAACCATTCCTCATCACTCAATTCACCGATGTCTTGTACCCATTTTACCCGAAGATATTTCAGTCCATCTTTAGACACTTCCTTCCCCAAGATCTTATATACCCTGGAGACTATTTTTTTTTTGTTACTAGATTTTAATATTGTTTTTGTCAGTGACTCCCCAAATGTCGGGGAGTCATTGGCAAAATATGACTGTATAACACTTCTCAGCTGCAAATAGCGATAGAAGTGCGTTTGAGGCAGATTATATTCTGTTTTTAATTGAGTAAATGATTTTAGGCCAGATGCCGTATAGATCTGTTGGAGTTTGGTCACTTCATAGTGGTGCCAGGCTTCTATAATCTGTAAATTGGACGCTTCATGGTCAGTAAGTTGATCTACTATTCGATGATCTATATCCATGAAGTCTACACCCAGTATTTGATCAGCCTCACGCCAAATTTTTATGGCCTGTATCATTAGTGGAGGGTCTGCACTAGTAAGTTTCCCCTGTAAGATTTTTTGTAATGGGTTGACTCTAGCAATAGAAAAGGAGATTAATTTGTTGGCGTATTCCCAACCGTACTCCCCCTGCAGTATCCACGGTCTTAACTGTGCCAACTGAGCAGCCAGATAATATCGCCTCATATCCGGCAAACTCAGTCCCCCTTCACCATTATCCCTCATCAGGTTTTTTAAGCTTATTTTATGCCGGGCTCCATTCCAGATGAATGCAGCTATCATGCTATTAATTTTACGGAAAAGGGGTTTTCGGGAGGTAAACAGGTGCATGGGTAAATGCATATAGAAATTTGGGGAGTACCACCATTTTTACGAGATTTATTCTCCCGGTAACTATCAAAGGGAGTTTGGTCCAGACTTTGATTTTATCCCTTAGCCATACCAATAGAGGTTGAATATTGAATTGAACATAGTCTCCAGGGTCCCAGGATATAATTATGCCAAGATACTTAAAAATTGTAACCCATTTCAGCGGCTGGGTGGGTATTGGGGGCGGTTTTAGGGATGGATTAACTGGAAAGATGATAGATTTTGTCTTGTTTATTCTGAATCCAGAAAAATCACCGAAGTTGTCAATCAATCTCAGGACCACCGGAAGGGACTTACTGTAGTCCAATAAATAAATTAGAAGATCGTCGGCATAAAGAGAGACAACGTCGTTACTGCCGCCTAGCGGAAGGCCCACAATTGCCGGATGTTGCCTTAGCAAACAGGCCAGTGGTTCTATTGCCAGGGCGAACAAGACAGGGGAGAGCGGACACCCCTGTCTCGTCCCCCGGGCAAGAGCAAAAGCCGGTGAGGTCCATCCGTTAACGAAGACCCGAGCCCTCGGGCTGGTATACAAAAGCGGTACCCATTTAATAAAATTAGGACCCAGCCCGAACGCTCGGAGCACCGCCCAAAGGTATGGCCACTCAACCGCGTCGAATGCCTTTATGGCATCGAGTGAAACAACAATTGAGCTGCCGCACTCCCTGCCAGTGGTCTGTAAATGGGTATAGAGATGACGGATGTTTGCAGAGGTATCCTTACCCGGCATGAATCCCGATTGGTTTTGATGGATTAACGTATGAATATGTTGATTTAGTCTATACGCTAATATTTTTGCCAAAATCTTGGCCTCCACAGAGATCAAAGATATTGGCCTATATGAATCGGGATCACAGGCTGGTTTACCCGTCTTTAAGATCACAACAATTTTGGCCTCGGAGAATGATGCCGGGACGGTACCCTCCACAAAACAATTGTTAAATGTTTCTAAAAGTAAGGGTGCAAGGGAGTAAATATATTTCTTATATATTTCGATCGGGATCCCGTCTAGGCCAGAGGCCTTCCCACTCGGTGAGTCCCTAATTGCATTGACAACCTCTGTGATCCTTAGTGGGGATTCCAATTCTTTTTTAGCATCACTGTGTAGTGCTGGGAGGACAATGTTTTCCAGGAACTCCTCGATCTCAACAGAATTATGTTGTAGCTGGGAGGTATAGATCTTGGAGAAATATAACCTAAGTGCTTCCCCGATTTGTGCGGTGGAGCTTACCATTTCCCCCTTTTCATTTCTGATCGAACTGATTGTTTTAGAGGGAAGTTCTGCACGAGCCAGGAAAGCGAGATATTTACCTGACCTGTCTGAATGGCGATACTTCGCCTGCGTTTTTTGGCACATGATTTTAGCATTTTCTGCTTTCACTGCCTCGAGCCAAGTGTTCTGGGCTATTTGCCAGGACTGGTAGGCGCTATCGGTGTTGCTGGTCAGGTATTCTGCTTCCCTGACTAGACAGAGTTCCTCCTTCTCCTGGATTTTCTCCCTACTTTTTCTTTTCAGTTCCGCTATACATTTCCGTAATGTACCCCTCAGGTATGCCTTAAAGGCATCCCACTGTATTGCAGCTGATGCAGAGCCTTGGTTAAATTCCCAATATTCCTTCCATTTATCTTCCAAATTGGTGCTATTGTTAATACTATTTAGCCAATTCGAGTTGAAGCTCCAAAAGCCGCACCCCCGGTCAGTGTCTAGGGAAAGTTCCATAAACACCGGAGAGTGATCGGAGATACCTCTCGCTCTGTATTCAATCTTAAGGACTTGGGGGGTGAGACTTCTGGATACCAGTATATAATCGATTCTGGAAAAAGTGGCGTATGATGTTGAGAAACAGGAGAACTGGCGAATAGAAGGATTTTGTATCCGCCATGGATCTGCCCATCCAACACTTTGGATGAAATTGGCCAGTCCCCTGTTACTCGCCACCACTCCACTGTTTCCACTTCTCCACCGATCTAATTGGGGATCCATGATATTATTTAGATCACCCATACATATGACGGGGGAGTTGGGTTTTACTCTCTTATTCTTAGCACTAATGAAGGGCTGCGTACCATATGGTAACCCAGTAAGATGTAACCATGAAAATATAGACATCAAAAAGATATAGAGTTTGAATTTTATGGCCAGATTTGGCCCATCTAGTCTGCCCCTTTTTGACATTTTACCTATCGTTCTAATGTATTTTTGTGAAGTCCCTGTGCTGAGGTGATATGTATTACAGAGCTTCCAATATGCTCTTTTCTATCAACTTAGATGATCACATAGATGTTACCAATTATTACCACAAAAATCAATGTCACAAGACTTTTGTAGGGCAAATATTTAAAGTTGCATGTCACTATAGGCTGAAATTGAATTTCATAAATGCTTACTGACATCTCATATTTTACTCATATTGTGCAGCTTAACAACCATGTAAAGCCATGAAAATTCCAGAACACCTCCATCCTTGAGCAATGTCTACCCTGCCAAATCCCCTTAACCAATCTTGCTATAAAACAAAATGTAGCCATTACAGACAATAAATACATTTAAGTACACCCCAATTCAATGCAAAATATAATGTTCTTTTCTCTGCCACATCTATCGTAATGTACTTCCACATGTATTTCTATTTCTACTATATTTCTATTTTCCATAACAGGTTTTTTTATTATTATTTTTTTTATCAGTGACCCTAGAAGGAACACTTTTACTCCACCTAGCCACCTATGGTTGTAAATGGCCTCAATCCCCAATAGATAATGTCAGTGACGGCTCTTACCGTTATGGAGGAGGGGGGCTGCCGCAATGTGGGTTCCCCTCCACTGCTGCTGCCGTCCTTGGCCACTGCCACGCTTCCCAGTTCCCTGCACGGGGCCAGCGCATGCGCAGCAACTTCATATATACTGCGCATACACTGGCTCAAGCCTCCGTGGGCTGCCTTTGCAGCAACCCCCAGAGGCTTGACTGGGTTCCCGGGTCTGGCGTATGCGCAGTATGGTCCAAGGTATGGTCCAAGGTACTGCACATGTGCAGAACCAAGTTTGGGGGCTGCCGCTGAGACAGAGGCATCCCGGAGGGAGGGAACACCTCCCAATGGGACTGCCTTGAGTGACTGGCAGGTCAGACTTCCAATAGGAAGCCACTGCCAGTCGCAGTGAAGCCAGTGCAGTCTCACAGACTGCATATGGCTTCACTTTAGGCAGAGACAGTGGTGGATTTTACCTGGGGGGGCTGCAGCCCTGCAGCCCATAGGTAAAAACCGCCACTGGATAATGTACATTCTAAAGCAGTTTATATATTTATACACTGGCTTAAAAAGTAAAAAAAAAACTAGCACTCTGATTAAACAAAAAAAAACAATTCATATATTGCTGCAGATGCCTCCTGGTGTTATATTTCTATGTGACTGAGCAGTAGCAATTTCAGATGTGTTTCCCCACCTCCTTATCCTAATTGTTCTATGGCTCTCATCATGTTGTTAGGAAGGGGCTAATTTCACAGATACACAGAAAAACATGGCAAAATAAAGAATGTTCCTACCTCCTGCCACAACAATTATAAATGTTCTCTGAAGTGTGTCTGATTTCTTTTATAAACTCTTAGCTTTGCCCTGAGAAGCGTGACTTCTGTAATGGGAATTAGGCTTTGATAGCTGATATGTGGCTTAATTAAAAGTCAAGCAAAGCATAACCAAGATCTTTACTTTGGAAATAGATCTAGGATTCTTAATTAGAAAGTGCTTGTCTTTATGAAAATAATCATTTAAAACAAAAAAAAACGTAGATTTATGTTCTGTGAAAAGTTCCACTTATAATTGCTAAGCTGGCATACAAACTTGTTTAGTTTAACCTCACTGCTCAATTATCAGCTGACATAAAGTACCTGTCCTATATATCATACAGTACCTGGAATATACTTTTGCACCTGTTATAGGTGTGTGCCCAGACACACACTAAACACTTCCTCTATGATTTTTTTTCTATTCTGGAGCGGTGTGACCACAAGGGAGAGTGTGGTGAAAATGATAATAAAATGATGTTCACTGGATTAATGGATAAGGATAATGAGATAGGGTTAATGAATAAGTATGTTCATAAAAAGGAGGTTAATGGAAAATGATGATGAAAGAGAGTTAATGAATACAATTTAATGAAGATAGAGTTAAGGAATCATTCATTAAAGTTTTCCTGGAGTGGACACCCTAAGAAAATGTGCTGCACACATCATTGCTGCTTGTGTGTATTGAAACAATGATGTGACCTTTTAAAGTTCTAATTTGTTTTGTTCTGTCATTATTATTTGTTCTCAAGTATGCAGTTACAAAGGAATATAATTGTTGGTTGCAGTTATTATATGAAAGTTGTTTATTGCAATAAATATAAAATTACAACTATATGTAACTGTAGATCTAAGAAATGAACAATGTTGTGGTTAGGCATAAAACAATGGTTAAGCATAAAAACCTTTGCAACCTTGTTCCTAGGATATTGTAGTGCATGAGATTGCAATCTATAGTTGTATGAGCTAATTTTGTTTGCGATTATGGACAGGCCTAGGCTACTTGAGGCCATCCTTATGCTGGGTACACCCTGGAGTGATTCCAGTTAACAATATCGGCGGTGCCGCATGAGAAAGATATAGGACATACACAGGTCATTGACATCACCCGTCCCCACTCCTTACATGCAGTTACTGATGAGATTGTCAGATTGAGCTGCATGAACAGACGATAGGGGCTCATTAACAACCAGCGACTCTGTGTATCCATAACATTATTGACCGTACTCACTGGACGAAATGTACGCAGTAACATTAACAATATCATTCACATCATTAAGTAAATATCGCTCAGTGTGTTCTCAGTTATCCTCCGCATCTGTAATTTGCAAACCCTGTAAAGGCAATTCTATTCAATGCGAAGGGAGTGAGTTGCCATGGTAGTGTCATGTAAATCCTAATGGGCTCTAAACAAAATACATAATCATAACTGCAACATATAGCCACAATTACCGGCACCTGCAAATTTATTAAGTGGAATAGATTTCTCCTCTAGATTTCATATTTTGGGACAGGACATTTCATGAAGCTGTGAAGATCCAGCATACCATAAAGCTCTTTGTCAGTGGTCATCAGTACTTTTTAAAGAAGATTAATTTATCGGAACACTTAGGGGGTATTCAATCCCCGCCGCTATTTCCAACGAGGGAAATAGTGGTGGGCACCTATTCAATGCTGTCTTGCCCGACATTATTGAAGAGGCAGATCGACAGAACGACTTTAAAAGCTGTTGTGCCAATTTTGCTGACAACGACTGTGAATTGTCGTGATCACGGCCGGATCTCGACAATCCACAGGTGTTTATGCGGACACGCCCCCTTTTAATTGAATCCCGCCTGGTGATTTGCGGTTGAGCAAAGTGAAAAGTAACCAGGGTCATGGCCATTGGGACTGACCCAACAGCTGTGACCCAGGATTGAATACCCCCCTTAAACTGCAACAGAGATGGCATTAGTCAGTGATTTTAAAAAGTGTTTTGCTTTATTTTGGCACACAGTGTACATCAATTCAATACAGATCAATACATTTTAAAGAAACATTTAACTAAGGTGTCACCCTTTGGGCCCTTAGGATGACACAGCAGTGACACATATATTATGTGTACATAGTTACATAGTTGGTGAGGTTTAAAAAAGACCTAACTCCATCAAGTTAAAACTAAAAGTTCTCCTGAGATGTAAATGACTCAAATGAGGTTTAAATGAACTGGATAAGGTTATCACCTGGCTATATAATGTTCCCAACAACTCAAAATGGCTGTCCTATTAACTGCTGAGTTAACTGCTGTTTCTTATTAAATATTGTTATAACCATGTATACTTTCTTCTGCTAGAAAATCATCTAACCCTTATTTAAACTTGACCATTGAGTCTGTCGTCACAACTTTCTCAGGTAGTATTCCATAACTTAACTGACCTTGCAGTGATGAAACCCAAAACCATGTTCACTGCATTTGTAACATGTTAGATTTGGGTGGGGTGTGTACTTCAAACTGATATCTATATTGCAGTGTAAAAATAAAGCAGCCAGTATTTACTCTGCACAGAAACAAAATAACACCTACATCTACTGCCTCATAACGCTGAGGTCATGGGTTCGATCTCCACCATGGTTCTAACTGTGCAGAGTTTGTATATTCTCCCCGTGCTTGCGTGGGTTTACTCCGGGTACTCCGGTTTCCTCCCACAATCCAAAAATATACTGGTAGGCTAATTGGCTTCTAACAAAAAAAAAAATTAAACCTAGAATGTCTGTGTGTGTAGATATGGTAGGGAATATAGATTGTAAGCTCCACTGGGGCAGGGACTGATGTGAATGTTTAAATATTCTCTGTAAAGCGCTGCGTAAGATGTATGCGCTATATAAGAAACTGTTAATAAATAATAAATAAATTAAATAAATCAAATTATCTCTGCACATGTTACATCTGTACACATGGCTTTATCCATTAGAGACAGAATTTGCTTTTACAAATGAACCAGAATCACGCTCTTCATCTCTATTCTTAATGGATGACCATGTGTCCTATGTACAGACATGGTAAATATTTCAATTTATTGTCTCTGCATTGACCTTTAATATATTTCTATATTTAATCACACCCCCTCTTAAATGTCTCTTTTCTAACGTAAACATATCAATCTTGGCTAATCTTTCCTCATAGCCCAATGACCCTATTTTAATCTAGTTGTACCGGTAAAACTTGTAATGTAAGATATTTGGTAGTATTGTACTTTCAGAGTTGAAAGTACAGACAATAGATATAAGAAACTGCTCCTCTTTTGTTTCATGTTTGCTTTTTAGAAAGTTATTATAGAGTACTTTCTAGATTGGATTAAATCAACAGGTGCATCTTCTGGTGACTAAATGTGACTAACTATGCAGTACAAGGTTAAATAGAGCTCATTCTAGTAACCCACACATTTCACACAAAGAGAAAAGAGAATAATAAGTACTGTAAGGTTCAATATTGTAGTTTAAAGCTTTCAGTACTTCTAAAGTCTAGTGGACACAAAATGTATGGTTTCTTTCGATATTCAGAACATTCACTGCAACATGGAGATTGTGTACAATATGGCTTGCAGGTAATGAATGCAGCCAAGGACATGCAAATCTATAAACATTGAATTCCCTGTGCAAACATACTGCCTATACTAAAATAATATTGCTAATACTTAATGGATGATGATAAACACAGCATGTACTTACTTTTTTCCATCCTTTTTCTACATTTGTGGGCTTCTATTGATTTCTGATCAACCAATAGCATCTACAGTATGTGCAGCTGTAAATTATGTCCTAGAATATTTGAGGTATTTTATATCTTATATATGCAATACAATCTGTTGGGATCCATCTCGTTTAGAGTCACAGAATAATGGTACCTTACCTTTGGGACCAGTGTAATAAAGGTTGAGCACCACTGACAGAAGGAAAGAATATTTTTGCATTACTACTTTTTAAAATAAATAATAAAGCAAAGTAAATTGATCAGTATATGATTCTACAGATTTTAACAGTACTTTATTCTGAGACAAAGGACCAAATCAAATAGGGTGTGAGAACCAGAACGTGAGAGATTTGGGAGAGTTTTCCATATTTTTAAAACACTAAAAACAGGTTGATTTTGCCATGTAAATGATTGACGCTTTAAAAAAATAGAAAAACTTTCCCTAAATCTCTCACTTTCTGATTCGTCTACCCTAATAAATTTGGCCCAATGTCTTATCTTACAACTTCTAAATCCCACAGTTTACCAGTTGTTAAAGCTTTTAAAATGGAATAAAAAACAGGATGGCGTTAAACATATCTGAGTTTCTAAAGCACATACGATCATTGTGCCTGTCGTTCAAGTGCTGCATTAGAACCATCATGTACATATAAAACTTTCTGGAAAATATTAGTATAGCACCGACAATATATGGCCCTTCTTATTGTCTTTGTTTTGCAAAAGCTGAGATTATTTATTTATTTATTTACAGTTTCTTATATAGCGCAGCAGATTCCGTTGCGCTTTACAATAGAAACAGTGATAAAACAAACTGGGTAACAACAGACAGACTTAGAGGTAGGAGAGCCCTGCTGCAAGCTTACAATCTATAGAGACATAGGATGGAAACACAAGGACAGATGTGCAGAAAGTCTCCACAAAAAAACATTAACATCTGCCATCCATTTGTCAAAGAAGTATACAGAACACAAAAAGTTTACATTAAAATGAACAAGCAAATATGCTCTTCAATTCTAAAAATTGGAAAATCATTAAATAACTTTCTTTTGCTATTTTTCCTACAGCCAATTGAAGGAATGGATGAAAGATCATTAAACAAATTAGTGATGGAGCCGAGAGCAGATCTAGAACGTTACCAGTCTGCACTGGAAGGAGTTCTTTCCTGGCTTCTTTCAACTGAGGATATTTTACAAAGCCAAGGGCCAATTTCTGGCAATGTTGAAGAAGTAAAAGAACAGTTTCATACTCATGAGGTAAACCAAGTAGGGTTCTCACTAAGAGTACCATCAGGTCGTGTCAATATATTTGGAGCAATAGTGTATGGTGTGTCATGTACTTAATGCAGGATTTACATTGGTGACAGTGGGTAGTGTCAGCACCTTGAGGTCCCTTGCAGCAATGGAAACTTAGTGCTGTACTGACTGTTAGTGGAAGCGGATACGCTGTGTGTGTGTAGTCCTTTATACTAACCCTCCTCCACCGCATCCATCACAATATCCCCGCGATACACCAATCTCCCCGGCGGCAGCGTTCAGTCCCCCTCCTTTGGCAGTCACTCCCCAGTGCCAGCGTTCAGTCCCCCTCCTCCGGCACTCGCAGCCATCATTCTATGCGATTAGCCTAGTGCCGCTGGGGAACAGGGAAACCATGTGATGCTTCCCCAGCGGCACTAGGCTGAATTACATACATTGTACATGCGCCTGGGAGTGACTGCCGGGGGAGGGGGATTGAACGCTGCCGCCGGGGACATCGGTGGATCGCAGGGATATTGTGATGGACGCGGCGGAGGAGGGTAAGTATAAAGCACTACACACACACACACAATACAAAAGTGTATTATCACGGCGCCGGCTACACTGACAACGTACCTTAGGGTACGCTGAAAACGTATCGTAGCCGGGTGCAGTGATAATACACAAGTACCAAAATCGCACCCTATTACATTTGCAAATTATACAGTATACTTTAAAATGGGAAAACATCTGGATGCGAATTGAAGTGTGCAATTTTTATGACAGGCCAAAATGTGCGAATTCACCACACAAAAAATGTGCAAACTAACCGCAATTTGACTCTTACTGTATTACAAATGCGATTTGGCCAAAACAGGCAAATTCTGCTTTAAAAAAAAAAAAATTAGCTAAATTCTTAAATTCGCACTCTATTACAAACCCGCCCCGGGTGTCAAATTGTGCATGGGACCTTTTCTCCCATATATGTTTTCAATAAAATAGCAGTGATGACTTTATAAAATATCCCAATTTATGTCAAAATTGTTACATGTCCAAAT
Organism: Crinia signifera; assembly: GCF_055691185.1. Lineage (NCBI taxonomy): Eukaryota > Metazoa > Chordata > Amphibia > Anura > Myobatrachidae > Crinia > Crinia signifera. Next base: position 256,562,818 of record NC_139218.1, read on the forward strand.
GTATTATGCTTCTACTTGATCTATGATATTTTGTAGATTATTTATAAAGTGTGGGCTTCTAATTGTGTTTGCATCCAATATTTAAAAGGATGTGATTTTAATTGCCAGGCTTTACACTACAATACTTTATGGAGAAGCCCTGTAGTCTTTATGTCACATACAATAACTAAAAATACTGAACTTCTAGATAGTAACATAGGGGGTTATTCTGGTTCACTCCTTCTGACAAATTCCTTCTTATATGGACAAAACCATGTGCACTGCAGGTGAAGCAGATGTTACTTGTGCAGAGAGACTTAGATTTGGGTGGGGTTTTACTTCAAAGTGAGATCTATATTGCAGTGTAAAAATAAAGCAGCCAGTATTTACCCTGCACAGAACAAAATAACTCACCCAAATCTAATTCTCTCTGCACATGTGACATCTGCCCCCCTGCAGTGCACATATTTTTGTCCATCTAAGAAGGAATTTGTCAGAAGGAGTGAACGAGAATAACCCCCTTAGGGACAGATGTACTAAGACTTGAAAAGTGGAGAGTGATATAGCATTTAACATGGCAGTTACAAGCTGATTGGCTGGTACTTTAAATATCTCTACTTTATCACTCTCTAAGGCTTAGTACATCTTTACTTTATGCATGACCTGCTAAGTATAACAGAAAGCAAACTGGGGTCAATGCTGAATTACAACATATAGTATGCTGCAAACTTAATTTGCTTTCACAGTCTGGAGAATGTTAAGGTCCATACACACTGGGCAACTATGCCCAGTGTGTATGGACAGCGATGACCGCTGTCATCGCTGGGTGGAAAGCTGCTCAGTGCATACACACTGAGCGGCTTTCCCCTTGCCTGGCGCCATCAGCAGGGGGAGGACGGCTTTGCATATTGCAGCGCTATGCAAAGCCGTCCTCAAAGCTGCTCATCTGCTGGTAATACCAGCAGATGAACGGCTTTCCCTGTGATTATGTGGGAGGGCACAGCAGCACTCACCCTTCATCACCAGGCCATACACACTGGGCGGCTTTGAGCTGAGGACAGCTTTGCATATGCTGCAATATGCAAAGCCGTCCTCCCCCCCACTGACAGAGCCGAGCAAGGGGAAAGCCACTCAGTGTGTATGCGCTGAGCGGCTTTCCACCCATTGATGACAGTGGTCATTGATGACAGCGGTCATTGCTGTCCATACAGGCTGGGCATAATCGCCCTGTGTGTATGGACCTTAACATTCTCCAGACTGTGAAAGCAAATAAAGTTTGCAGCATATTTTATGTTGTAATTCAGCATTGACCTGTGAACAGAGTTGTTCACATTTGTTATATAAATTAAAATAAATTTAAATAAATAATGTTGTGTTAAAAAATATATTTCCTATGTTGGGTAATCATTACAGTTCATTATGATGAATACAAATGTTTGCTTGGAAATTTTCCCACCTCTTTTGACAAATTCACTTGGCACTCACGGGTTAAGAGCAGGTGCAAAGTTAGAGGAAATCCTTTTTATAAGGTAAATATATTGTGACTTAAATCTGGGATACCCCTTCTCTAATGACTAATTAGGCAATTGGAAGTTTTCAATTAGCTTAATTTTGAGGTGACAGGCTGTTCCCAAGATTTTTTTCTCTAAATTTTCCATAAGTGTGTGCTTGCAAAAGTTTAATTTGGCATTGCTGTCTGCTACATAATGCGGCTGCCCCAATCATTATGTGGTTATCTCAGCAGGAGCATGCGTGATTGTATGCTATGTCGTGGGTTTTAGCCTGCAATGCAACTGTGTAAGAGGAAACATCTGTACATGCTTTTATTTAGCTTTGCTAATACAAATATTGTAGAAAAATATCTTAGGGAACCACACACAGCATTAAAACAGACTGTAGAGTAGCTTTCTGCAACTTGTAGGGCACAGAAGAAAAAGGCATTTTATAAATGATTGTGATAAACTGTATCAGGGAATGGAATCCAAGAAGCTAAGATACAGCTGGTCGGGTACAGCACTGTCAAAGTGCAGCACATGACTCCTTAGCATTTTTGTATTACCCCTCAGCCTGTAACACCCGGGTGCCACACGGGTCCTCATAGCGATGCCAGTGTTTAGCTGCAAAACTTGTACTCCCCCCCCCCCCCCATTCAAAGCACTTTTTTCATGAGAACAATGTTCCCCTTTCGGGCAATAATACAGTGCCATGTGTTATCACAGCTATGAGGGCTGGTTATTGGGGATTATGCTTTCCATGCCTGAAGCACCCATAGCATAATCCCTGATAAATGCTGGCTATTGTGGATAATTTGTATTGACCCTGGAGAATCTATTAGCCGCAGTAATTTACCACAGTTATGTGGATACCACTTTATGTTATAAAGTCTTACAGGCATGTTGTGGCACAAAATGACCATTTTATTTTTAAATAATTTCAAAAGAAAATAATATTTTCTGAAATAAAACTATTGTATATGTGCTACAAATTCAGTATTGTATTGTTTCTGCTTTTTTAGAGGGAACATTAGGTTTGCGATCACCTTTATTTTTGGTCATACATACTGTATAATCTTTCTAATATAATAAATATCTATTCTCAACTTCTTCTGTAAAAGTTATTTTTTTTTTTCATTTTCAGAGCTTTATGATGGAATTAACATCTCATCAGGGAAATGTTGGAGAAGTCCTGCAAGCTGGAAGCCATCTATTAGCAGTTGGGAGACTTTCAGATGATGAAGAGAATGAAATCCAGGAACAGATGAATCTTCTCAATTCCCGATGGGAAAGTCTCAGGTTGGCGAGCATGGAAAGGCAAAGCAAGTGAGTTATAGTTACTTTTTACTCCATAACTATGTTTCCTTCTGGTACATATAGAAATGTAATAAAATCATGTTGGATGCATTGAAAAAAGATGTTATTGACCATCAGTAATTCAATCATAAAAAACCTTAACACTTCCTGCCCAGTTTTTGGAGAAAGTATTACCCATTAAGGTTTTAGATGGTTTTGGCATATTTTCTTGACATGAAAATATAGACGTTGCCATAATGTCTAGAAGCAGCATATGGACATGCTTTACATGTTAACATCGACAGCATCAAAATTCATCATGTTGACACTGATGAAATGTCAAAATGATTAGAAAGTTCCGGCAGTGAAGTCCTGATGACTTCTGAATTTATTCCTCCCTCTAGTTGACTAACCCTAAAAGCAATTCTACCATTTAAGTTTCATCCGATATTCACCCTATCGGATGGTGTTACCGAGCAGCAGTAAGACCGGGGCAGCTCAGGGCTGCCCAGACAAAACATAAATTCAGCATTAGAACAAAGATGAGAGAGTGCAATATATAAAAGGTAACAATTTAATAACCACACTGATGGTTATATAAAAATCACAGTAAAACAATATTGTATCATATAACGGCTCAGTGGATGAAGATGCAATAATAAATTCTCATACATGATTCCTGGATGTAGAGGTACAGTAACTGTGAACCTCTAACTTTGTATACAGTATGTTTCTATTCTACTGTTCCCACTTGGTGTTAAACAGTCAAGGTGTCTCATCATGAGGACTATGCACGACCTCCCATATGGGTGAACCATTATGTAGTGTCTATTTTGACAATGTAACTAGAATAAGAACACTTACATGCAGTTCAAGAGTTCTGGAATTGCAATGTCACAGAATGCTGTTGGCAGTGAGTCCACCATTACTCCGATGGTGGAAGCTGGTGCCCACGTTGCCACACAATGAAAGGATGTTGTGAAGTAGTCACAATCAGCAGCAATGTACAGCATCTGAGTGGGGAGTTAAGGTTTTAGAGGGGGGTGCTGTTTGTCAAGGGGTGTCTTGTTCAGTGCGCGGCTGCCAATCACTCACAATATCCGGTCTGGGAGTGAGGGCACTCAGTCTGTGCAGGTGAACAAAGGTGAGTTAACCAATGGTGATCAAAATTTCCAGTAACTTGATGCATTTCTTCGCATTTGTGGTTGCAGCTGTTTCCTCAGAAGAAGTATGGAGTCATCATCCCTCTGTCACGATCTCAGGCTCAAAATAGCAAATACTGTACCAGGCTGGGGATTGAATGGACCTGATGCAGGTGTGCGGAATCTTACCATGCTGGTGGTTTTCGCCAGTGACCCCTCTAAGTGGGATATGGGATTTGCTGCACCAGACACGCCGGTCACGGTCTCCTGATCAGGTTCCACATTTAGGACTAGTAAACCCTGGTAGACAGATGGAGTGGAGCAAGGATTATTCAAGGTCTTCATAGCCAGGTCAGGATCAAACAGGCAAAGTAGGTAATAAAGGATAAGTCAATAGAAAGTCCAAGGTCAGGCCTGGTCATACACAAGGAGGCACGGTCTGCAGTACAATGGGATGAGGCAGGAGAATAATCAGGAAAGCATATTGAGGTCAAAGACAGGTAGTCTGAATATGGAACACTAGGATTAGGCAAAAGAGTAGTCAGGAATGCAAGCCTTTTATATGGAACTACAGCTGTCAACATTGAGCTAGAGCTTCACAGGTTCCTAATCAATGAGAACTGAGAATAGTCTCACCCAGGAGCTGCAATTAGTCTGCAGTGTTCAGAATAAAACAGGGCTGATTAGCAGAATGCAGCAGAGCAGAAGCACACAGGATAATATCAGGAGCTGATCCTTTAAATGCACCTCTTGTGCAGCACATGCGCCCTAAGGAGTCTGCACACCCATCTATGCTGCTACTGTGACCCTGACGCTTAAGGGACATCTGCTTCCACTGCTAACAGCAACTCCTGTGGACCCTGGAACCGGTAATTCACCAGAACAACCCTAAAGCTTGTGACACCCTCTGATATTTAACAGTCAGAGGTCTTAATCTATGGGTGCGGAACTTTAGGAAGCAGTCCCAGGTGTACTTTGAGAGATCCCCGTGTGAATTCATAGATATTCATAGAGCTGGATTAACCATTTAGAGTGGTGAAGTCCATCAGTATTTATAATAAATATAGTACTCATACCTAAAATACATTGCTCTAGAGACAGATTTTGTTCCTTTCTAAGATTAATCAGCATCTTCAGATAAGTTGATAGTTTTTCCTTCAGCCTATGGTGGACTACTGGAACCATGGGTAATGCAGGTCCTCTGACTGTGCACAAAGGAGTTAAACTTCTGGAGTGCAGCTGGGAGAGGCTTCTCCTCCCCAATAACCATCCTGCCACAGGCCAGTCGGTTTATTTCCTTGATGTCACCCAACAGATGATCCACCTAGGAGCCCTGTTGGACACCCATCTTCAGAAGGTTTTTCTCCCAGCCGACAAGTGCAAGTCTCTTCAGGCATAGGTCCGTGAGTTCTTAGCACACAGATCTGTGACAGTTCACTTCTGTATGCAGCTTCTAGGCAACATGGTGGCCTGCTTCAAAATGGTACAGTGTGCCCAATGGAACTTTCGACCATTACAATTGTAGCTGATCCGTTGTTGGAATCGCTCTCCCCTCCTCCTGAAGTCTCAATTACTGTGATCTCCAGAGACACCGTCAGTCCCTTTTTTGGTGGCTGGAATCTGCCCACCTGATGCAGGGGAGATCCCTTCTCATCCATGACTGGGTGATTCTCATGATGGATGCCAGCCTCAGGGGCTGGGGAGCGGTAGTAGAGTCCCACTCCTTTCAGGGCCATTGGTCAGCCACAGATACAAAACTGCCAATCAATATCCTTGAATTATGAGCAGTCTACCTGGCTCTTCAACAGATGGGACCCCTCTTACATCAACCACCAGGGTGGCACCCGTAGTTGGGCGGCAATGCACAAGGTGTCCCAAGTGCTACAATTTCTTGAGCAGGCATCCTGTCCACTCATCAAAGTGGTCCCTACATCCAGAGGTGTTTTACCAGTTGGTGGTGCAATGGAGTCAGCCCCAAATTTACCTGTTTGCTTCACTGTACAACCACAAGCTCCCCTATTACAGGGCACGCACAAGAGACCCGGGTGCATTTCTAATCAATGCCCAGGTGGGCTTGTGACCATTTCACACAGTGTATTTGTTCCCTCCAATTACCCTTCTTCAATGAGTACTTCGAAAGATTCAGGAAGAAATGGTAACAGCCATTCTAATTGCACCCAACTTGCCAAAATGAGAGTGGTTCTCACATCTCACGAATCTGTCCATTGCACCCCCATGGCATCTGCCTCTATGGATAGACTTGCTCCACAAGGCCCTTGCCTTCATCCAAACCTTCCCCGTATCAATTTGATGGCATGGTGGTTGAGCGGTTGGTCTTAAAGGCTAGAGGTGTTTCAGACCAGTTTCTTCACACCATGGTTTCTGCTTGTAAAACGTCTATGTTAGAATCTACCACAAGGTGTGGTGGACTTATTTTTCATGGTGTTTAACACATCACTTTCTGTCTTGACAGTATTCTTTATCCAGACTGTTGGCTTTCTTACAAGCAGGACTGGATGCAGGATTGCGTTTGGCATCCCTAAAAGTCCAGGTTTCTGACTTATCTGTTATTTTCCAGAAATGAATCAAAGTCTTCAGCGGTTAAGACTTTCCTGCAGGGTGTATTACACTTTCAAGAACTATTTCTACCAAGGTTAAAGGAATTGGGCACTTGATATGAGATGCTTCTAACACTTGGGAATGGCTGCTGCTTAGGGTAAGGGTATAGTCAAACCCTCAGGAGCTCATGGAAATATATACACAACAGTATTAAAGCAGCACTATATAGATTAGATAGTGGGATTGTTTGTAAATTGATATAAACAATTTATTAAAAATTTCAATAGACAATTATAATATTAAAAAGAAAAAGGCACACAATAAGTGATAAATATCCCAGTTGGAAAAAAGTCACTCAATTAATTAGGATTCGGCACCTCAAGGATATTTTTGCTCCTCAATATTTAGGGGGTCCTCAGATGTTACTTCATAACAATATCAGGCAATTGTCAGTTGTAAATCTCACCACTGTGGATAGGTGGAATCATGATGTACGGTATCCAATGCTGTATGAAGCTGCCACTAGAGGAATTTCTCCTTAGGACTTTCAAAGTAGAGCCTTTAGATGTACACTCTGTGTGGGTCCGATTCCATGCCCGTTTTGTGACTTGAATAATATAGAGGATTCCAGCAGATGTCCTTGGGTGCTCACTCCTATGCCCACTCAACGTGAAAACTAATCAGCGAAACTACTTTCAAGATCAGTAGGAGTCTAAACTTTATTAAAATGCACATACACAGTACACACTATATATCTATATCTATAGTAATAGTTGTCAATTTCCCCATAGTTTTCAAATGGTTAACTACTTTCAGTCTAACATTCAGCAGTTAACAGTCGAACATGTACTCCTATTTCCTGAACAAGCTATTATAACATTATCTTGAATCCTCAGATTATCAGTTTACCTTCCCAAAGAGATGAGCTATCACTATGGGCCTGATTCTGGTTCACTCACAAAAGCAAATTCTCTAATGGACAAAACCATGTGCACTGCAGGTGGGGCAGATGTAACATGTGCAAAAAAGAGTTCGATCTGGGTGTTATTTTGTTTCTGTGCAGAGTAAATACTGACTGTTTTATATATACACTGCACTATAGCTATCCAAGTAAAAAACCCACCAAAATCTAACTCACCCTGCACATGTTACATCTGCTCCACCTGCAGTGCACATGGTTTTGTCCATTAGATAGAGAATTTGCTTTTGCGAGTGAACCAGAACCAGGCCCTATGTTCTTATGTTCTATGTGCCTATGTTTTATGTTCTACAATGTGATGTTCTCATGGTTCTTAGTTTGGAATCATCACTTTAGGACATGTCAGGTAGCATTCCCTCAGGATGTGAGATGATTGCCACCCATCACATGTACTCTTCCTTAATTATCTGTGTTTTACGTCAAAGGATATCTATCACCACATGCCTTGCAGTCATTAACTTTAATTCTAGAAAAAAACCTCTTTTCTCATATAGAGATGTAATTTGGTAATAGTTCCAATAGTATTAATGGACATATGATGATGTCTACTTCTGATAATATGCTAAATTCGCAACCTGCTTTCAGGAACAGTGGAAGGTGGTGAGCATCACTGGGGCGGTACACCTGCAAAACTGTAACTCAGGTGTCCTAAGGTGAGTAGGGCCCTACTGCAACATGGATGTTTCTAACCTTCCCTAGCTTGCTTTACATGTTACAATTTGACTGGTGAACCTCTCCAGGCAAACTCCTCCAGACAGGGGTTGGCTTCAGGGGCCTTGATTGTGGTTATACCTTCCTGGCACAACAGGGACCCCACAGAGGCTTGTCTATAGCACCCCCACTCCTCTTCTTGGCATACCTGTTTACAGTCTGAGTGTATTGTGCTCTGCAGCCTTATTGAAATAAATTTAAATACCTGCCTGTCTCAGTTAAGTGGATGTCACAGGAGGAAAAAGGTTAAAACAGTAAAAGACAGGATATATATAAGACCACTGTTGTCTCAGTTCTGAAAAAGCAGTTTTCAGCACATTTTAGTTTGGAAACATATGGGTAATCCAATTAACCCATGTGCAAGTGGGGCCAATTTGCTATTGGGACAGGGTGCAAATTCTGGCTACAGCATCAGAATTCGCCCTGCTCAAAGCTTGGATTTACACATTTTTTCCCAAAGCACTATAGGGTGGCAAACAAAAATCATTGAGTCTGGTGGTGCTGTTAGTGTGGCATACACAGTAGCTGCACTGTGGGCAAGAGCATCACCCCAAACTGATTTCCATCACAATCTCCACTAAATGTTAAATAAGTATTCTTATGTAAAGCAATCATTTTATGTTATTGTCTACACACACAAGTAAAGGATACATTATTACATAATATTGCACAAAAGTGTAACATAAAATCTAGTGAAGTAATGATGATCTCCACAGGCCCCCATAATCCAGTGAAAAGCTGTTGTATTTTCACAATTTGCTCTAATTGGACTAGATTTGCTGCTGTTATATTTAAGCCATGTTCACAGTTGGTGGTATTTGAATCTAAAGGCCCCCATACACTATGAGATTTGTCTGACCTGGAAAATTGCATCTGATTTTCCCTGAACTTCCCTGGCAGCTTCCCAGGAGGCCTACATACAATTTGACACTTGACTTGCCATTTTTTACATACAATTTGCATCAGATAAATCACATGATTTATCTGACGCAAATTGGATGTGCCATGAGATTTATCTGATGGGATGGCTCTAGGGAGTGGCCTGAACAGTGCTATACCTTGCAGGTATTACTGTTCTGAGAAAATGAGAATGGCGGTATATGTATATATAGTATATAACGGAATCTGCTGCGCTATATAAGACACTAACGGAATCTGCTGCACTGTATAAGACGCTGTAACGGAATCTGCCGCGCTATATAAGACACTGTAACGGAATCTGCTGCGCTATATAAGACACTGTAACGGAATCTGCTGCGCTATATAAGACGCTGTAACGAAATCTGCTGCGCTATATAAGACACTGTAACGGAATCTGCTGCGCTGTATAAGACACTGTAACGGAATCTGCTGCGCTATATAAGACCCTGTAACGGAATCTGCTGCGTTATATTAGACACTGTAACGGAATCTGCTGCGCTATATAAGACACTGTAACGGAATCTGCTGCGCTATATAACACACTGTAACGGAATCTGCTGCGCTGTATAAGACACTGTAACGGAATCTGCTGCGCTATATAAGACCCTGTAACGGAATCTGCTGCGCTATATAAGACCCTGTAACGGAATCTGCTGCGCTGTATAAGACGCTGTAACGGAATCTGCTGTGCTATATAAGACACTGTAACGGAATCTGCTGCGCTATATAAGACACTATAACGGAATCTGCTGCGCTATATAAGATCCAAAGTATCCAAAGAGATGCAATATCAGTTACATCTTAGGAAAGTAACTAGCAGGAATAGAAGTTTGTCACTAGTATCCAATTATCCTGAACATAAACCAGTGTCCAAGAGGGAGAGTCAGGGAGATAGGACCAGCCCAGGCAGTTCCACCAGAGACCGTTTGCATAACAGTATTAATAGAGGTTAAAGAGGTATTTGGACACTTCCCATTATAACCAGCAGTATATAGTCACTGCTGCTTGCTACACTAGAGAGAACAATAGTACCGTAATTTATTCAGGCACACACAGGGGAGAGAGAGAGGGGGAGTCTGCCCATGCTGTCATCCAGAAGCAGGGGAGAGGGAGCGTCCATGCTCTTCTGAACAAGCTGACAATCAGCAGCACGGGAGAGGGGAGGGGGATGTTGTCCGGGCTTTGCTGCCCGTTCAGGTGTCATATAGCAGCAGAGGAAAGTCTGGGGGTTCTGCTGTGTGTGCTGACATCTAGGACGAGCAGCAGGGAAGACTCTCACTGACTGCCGCCCTCTTCTCTCCTGACTCGAGTCCCGGCGTGGTGCCTGTCACTTCCTGTCACTTCCTGTGACATAAGTTCCGGCTGCTGCTGCTGTTTCTACACGGGGGTTGGAGGAGGTCCACAGCGGCGCAGGAAGGAGGTACCAGGAGATATATCGGATCTGAAACATCGTGGGTGCTAAAAAGCACCCACGATGTGCCCATGATGGGTCAGATTCAGATATATCTGATGTTCAGCAGGTCCGACGCCCTGATCCAATCTGATGCGCACGGGACCGCGCATCAGATCAGATCAGATGTCAAACACATGCGATTTTCGGCCGATTTCAACCGATTTATCGGCCCAAGGGGCCGAAATCGGATGAAATCGGCTGAAAATCGCATAGTGTATGGGGGCCTTAAGAGAAAACAAAGCAGGGAGCCAGTTTAGCAATGGCAGTCCTGGCCTGCACAGTAATAAATCCACTAAAGCATGAGATAATACTGGTTTTGCGCAAGACATTGGACAGTTGGATGCTCATTACTACTTCACTGTGTGATTCAACGAGGACGTACATAATCTGTTCCATTTGATATTTTGGTACTTGTTTCCTAGCACGGCCACAATCGCGGGCATCGTGTGCCTTAACTTTAAGGCACACGATGCCCGCGATGCCCGGGATTTCCCCATAGGCTTCAATGTTAAAATATTTTAACATTGAAGGCTATGCGCGTCCGACGCGATGCCCCCGATTTCTCCATAGGCTTCAATGTTAAGATTTGGTACTTGTTTCCTAGCACGGCCACAATCGCGGGCATCGTGTGCCTTAACTTTAAGGCACACGATGCCCGCGATGCCCGGGATTTCCCCATAGGCTTCAATGTTAAAATATTTTAACATTGAAGGCTATGCGCGTCCGACGCGATGCCCCCGATTTCTCCATAGGCTTCAATGTTAAGATTTGGTACTTGTTTCCTAGCACGGCCACAACGATCATAATCGCGGTCATCGGGGGTAAAATCGGGGCCATCGCGGGCATCGCATGCGCAAAAAAATCGGGTGCGATGGGCGATGCCCGCGATTTCCCCATAGAGAACAATGTTAAATGCCTCAATTTACCCGCGATGACCACGATTTCCCATAGGAAACAATGTGAAATGGCTCAATTTACCCAAATTATCATAGGAACAATGGTAAATGGGCCAAAAACACCCCTGAACATTGAAATGTCCCCCCAAAAGTAGTTTACGCCACCACGTGATCAACGTGAATCCGAAGCGTGGCGAGCGCAGCGAGCCCGCGAGGAGCGGCGGTACGCGTCCTCCGACCTTTTCATACCCCTACTATCCACTAGGGCGTGGAGTGAGAATAGAATAGTGTGGCGAGCGCAGCGAGCCACCGAGCCCGAAGCGTGGCGAGCGCAGCAAACCCTGCGAGGGGACGCAGATACCTGTGAAGCCCACGAAGGGACGCGTTTACCTGTGAAGGTATCCGCGTCCCCTCGCGGGGCTCGCTGCGCTCGCCACGCTTCGGGTTCACGTTCATCGCGGGGTGGCGTGAACTACTTTTGGGGGGACATTTCACTGGTCAGGGGGGGTTTTTTGGGCTTTCTGGCCCATTTACCATTCTTCCCTATGATGATTTGGGTAAATTGACCCATTTAACATTGTTTCCTATGGGAAATCGGGGTCATCGCGGGTAAATTGAGGCATTTAACATTGTTCCCTATGGGGAAATCGCGGCCATCGCGGGTGGACCATTTAAGCATTTTTAGGCGCACACGACGCGACCGACCCGATTTTTCACTGTTTTCAATGCATTTCAATGGAAAAATCGGGGGCATCGCGTCGGTCGCGTCGCAGGCCACTAAAATTACCCCCGATGGCCAAGATTTGTGGCCGTTCTAGGAAACAAGTACCTAAAATATTTTAACATTGAAGCCTATGCGATGAAAATGAGTGCATTTAACATAGGTAAAAATGGGAAATGGCCCAATATGGGCCATTTCTCATTGGGTATGGCCCCGGCATATGTGTGTAAAAAATAATGGCCCCCCATTGTGACCGCCACCCCCACGATTGACGCGAACCAGAAGCGTAGCGAGCGCAGCGAGCCCGCGAGGGGCGGCGGTGCGTGTCCTCCGACCTTTTCATTCCCCTACTATCCACGTCGGCGTGGAGTTGAGAATAAAAAGTGTGGCGAGCGTAGCGAGCCACCGAGCCCGAAGCGTGGCGAGCGCAGCGAGCCCCGCGAGGGGACGCGGATACCTGTCAAGCCCACCTCGCGGGTTCGCATCAATCGTGGGGGTGGCGGCCACAATGGGGGGCCATTATTTTTTACACACATGCCGGGGCCATAGCCAATGAGAAATGGCCCATATTGGGCCATTTACCTTTTTTTTTCTATGTTAAATGTACTCAGTTTCAATGTTAAAAGAATTTAACGTTGAAGCCTATGGAGACGCGATGGACCCAATTTCTCCATAGGCTTCAATGTTAAATTATTTTAACATTGAAGCCTATGGAGAAATCGGGTACATCGCGTCGGTCGCGTCGTGTGCGTTTTGGTATGCACCCGACGCGACCGACACGATTTTTTCCGACACGACCACCACGATAGAAATTGTGGTGGCCGTGCTAGGAAACCAGTACCGATTTTTTTACTGTAAAGTCCTAAATTTGGCAACAATATTTATTTTAAGTGTAATGCGGTTGAAGCCACAATTTGGGGAATTATTTCAATCCCTGGAGGCCTTACCCTGGTTGTTTATGGCTTCAAGGGCTCACATTTATTTTTATGTAATACATTGTGAGATATGATGCATAGTTATTTTTAAGGCTTAAACTGAAAAAAAATTATTTTTATGAACCATGATGCAATTTTGCTTTGAAATTATTTAAATTAGCAAGATATGTTAACCTTTATGCTATAATCAAGATGAAATTGTACCAGCACTACTGCAATCTGAACACTGCAGAGATAAACATAACATTTGCTTGCTCGCCTGATGGTCCTGCAAACTCATTTAATTAAATTGAATGGCTTGTTTTGTTAAATCATGGAAAAAAGACCACAACCATGTAATGCAGGGTTTCCCAACTATGGTTCTCATAGCACACTAAGGGGGGGGGATATGTGAGTTCTATTTCACATGCATACCTCCCAACATTTGTCGACGGCGACCCGGGACGCATCTCCTGCGCGCCGGAGGCGTGCCGAAAATTTCGGGAGGTGTGGCCTAATTTCGGGGGCGTGGCCTATACTCGCGGCTCCCCACGAGGCCACGCCCCCATTTTGCCGCTATAGGGGCATGACCCAGAGGCTCTGTGAGCCTCTAGCCATGCCCCCAGCCCCCTGGCTGCGGGAATAGACGCTGTGCGCATGCGCACAGCGTTTATTCCCCGCTGCTTAGCAGCCGACAGGGGGGACTCCCAACAGCCCCCCCTCACCGCGGGACACTGCCGACCGCGGGAGGGACAGCGGGACAGGCCCTGATAATCGGGACTGTCCCGCTGAAATCGGGACTGGTGGGAGGTATGCACATGGGATAATGCTATGGTCAACCAATCAGATACTATGTATTATCTTCTAGAAGGTGCTAAATAAATTGGGCTATGCGCAACCAATTACAAATAGATTTTAATTGGTTGCCCATAGCAACACCCATGTGAAATAGAACTTCCAGCTTGGTAAATTTCCCCCTCACAGTCCAGGTTTTAAGGGCAGCCATGCTTGAGCAAAGGTTTCTTATTTAATACCTCAGACATTTTTATTTCACCATCTGTGATTAATAATGGATATTACTATAGCCTGGAATGTAAGTAGTGCTTCATCACAGTCATATATAGCTTAAACATCGGTATAATACAGTTCTATTGGGACAAATGAATCTTTTTTGTTCCACTCCATAAGTAGAAGCCTTCACCTGAGTTAATTGAATCACCCTAAATAATAGTTACTGTAATTAATAGATATGCTGGACATTTGATGTGCCATGTTTATTAACCTTTGGATGTAACTGTGCACTTCTTGTTACAATGATTTATTCATCTTTTACTACAAATTGACTAATAGACCATGTATTTTTCACCTTGTTAGTTCCCAGCCATTGTGACAAAAGGTGCAATTATATTAAATTGGCAGAAGTTTTCACATGGAAAGACATTTTTATTATTTCAGTGTCTCAGCATTTCTTTCCTAATTGAATGTGAATAATGTTCCTATATATATAGATGTGGTCTAGAAAATGGCGATATTTTCTGTTTTATGGTCCCTGCTATAGCTAAATATTATCAATCTAGTATATATATGTTGGGTATCATCACTTTTATATGGTCACCTGTACATTAACCAATTATGATACTGTATGATTCTTAATAAATTGTCACAAAGAGTATTTTTTTTTTTTGCAAAAATGGTATAACACTGACACTATATATACATTTAAAAAAGATAAGAATACGTAACATTTTCAAAACTTGAAGGAAATATTCATCTCTTTCTGCAGATTGATCCTACTTTTAGGGGCCGATTTATGAAATACCTACAAACATTAAAGATCCCCAAATGTACCATGGAGGACTTAAAGATCTCCCAAATGTAGCCACAGTAATCACACATTTCTACTGGGGCTGCAAAGCTCTTTTATTTACTAAACTCCAAGATGTTGTTGAGATTTGCCCCAGCAGCTAATGCAATTTTCAGATGACATAGGCTTATTGCAGCTTATGGACAATATAAAGAAGAAGACCAGGAGATGGTTACTTTTAATGGCTGCCACATTTGTGTGTCCAGTAGTCCAAATATGTGCAGGAGACCCAATAGAAGAGTAAAGTAATCACATCACTGCAAAACATTTCAGGGACAGGCACATCTGGTGATATTTAGTTTCATAGTATTGCAAACAATGAAAATAATCAATTACAATTATCGGCCCAAAAACCCTATAATTTATGGAGGTGTCACTAAGAGTTTTCTCTTCTACCACATCACAGAGCAGACTGAGATGAAAATCTTTCTCTCCACTCAATTGCAACATTCCAGTAACAGATAGCACCTTCTTAAATAACAGCAATAAATTGTCATTTGGCAATTAAAAACCTTGTCTCAGGTTTTTCATAACTCATAAGATTTTAAGCCTGGATGAGTCATATGTGCCTGGTTTAAAATATTTCCCTTCAGGAGAGTTTCAGTAGGTGCAATGTGGTTGATCACTGTGAAGTGCAGGGCCATCTTGCAAAAACCTCCATTATTAACACTAGCCGTTTTCATGAGGAATAGGGGTAGAAAAAAGCATAACAATTACTGTATGAACACTGCAAAAACAATTAGACCGAGCAGCAAAACTTTACAATTTTAAAACCGACAACTGACCACCCTTGGTAAGCCTAATGATAATCTCTGGGACATTCCTCTCTATTAAAGATACTCCAATGAGCTCTCCCTCCCCTAATTGGTTGCCTTATTTTATCCTCTCACAGCACAAGTTTCAGATAGCTGTCTGTACTTGTGCCCGATTTACTGTGAATATATAGCTCAAATATCCTTTTGAGAATCCCTGGAGAAAACCAGTAACGACAAGACTCTGCACCCCAGGATTGTTCCTATTGGGTGAATGTTGACAGACAAACTGCCCATAGCCACTTTTAGGGTTAATTTTAGGGTTAGGTTAGGGTAAGACATGGCATAAACACACAGATTCTGTCAGTGTTAACATGGAAATGTTGACCTCTCTGCCATGTTGGCATTCTGGTGTCAACATTTCATTGTTTACATCTTCTGTATTGTTCATCTTGTGGCAAACAAGGTAAATGGACCTGCCCAATGCTCTTTGTTATGTGAAGCTTTATATATTACACACTAAGATAAAACAAAACAGTGTATTGCCAGAAACCATTACACAATTTGGGAAATCATGGGTAAGGTCCCAATATATGCTTGCCGGCCCCAGACTGGGACTTCACTGGTGTCAAAGTGAAACTCAAGCAGATGTTTGACTGCATTGCCAGACCCTAACTTGCTTTGCCAAATAGTGCCAATGCTGCCTGCAGTGGAATTAGTCATGGCACTCAATGTGCCCTAAGACAACACAGTAAGGTATATTGACAAGCATGTATCTAAAACATATCCACTGACAAATTTGTAGTAAATGTTGCTGCATTTTTAGTTCTACAAAAATGAACAGTGACAGTATAGTGGATATAATTGTGGTGGCATGTCAAGCAGCAACTTGATGGTATTCATACTTACTCTATCTATATAAAAACAACACATTAATGAATTTCATTCCTGTTATGACAATTAAAAAAAGCAATACTCATTTTGTGTAACTTTATTTCCCAGATAATTACTGCCAGTGGGAGACCGTCTGATTTATAGACACTGATAAACTAATATGTTAAAAGCTGACAAAATGAATGACACATTATCCTTACAAATATTGTTATGATTTACTTATTTATAGTTTACATTTCACATTAATTCACATATTTTCTACAGTGTTTCTCCCAAACTGGGTGATTTATATATTTTAGTACACAAATAAAAGATTTGATGATTAAGTTGTGAAACTTATGCCAATACCACATATAGCATCATACAAATTGATTGATACAAGGTCCTTTCTTTGACTCATAATGAGAATGGTCTCTCTATAATACTCCATTCATGCCAGCCTTTTTCCCAGTGGGGGCCCTGGAAACAACCCGGGTGTAGTGCTGGTGTGAGAGGGTCTAGGGCAGGGCTGGGCAATTGCAGCCCTCCAGATGTTGAGGAACTATACATCCCAGCATGCCTTGCATCAGTTTCAGCATGGCCACATAGCAAAACTTATGCAAAGCATCCTGGGATGTGTAGTTCCTCAACATCTGGAGGGCCGCATTTGCCCAGCCCTGGTCAGGGCCAAAACCCTGGGAGCTATGCATGGCATTTGAACCCTGCTCCCCGGATCTTCCTGAGGTTCTGGACAGTAGGGTGCGGTGTGAATGGGTATCCTGGGTCAAGTGTGTAGAAGGCAGCGCTGTCAGCTCAAGTGCTGCCTCTGCCCCCACCCCTCAACGAAGCACCAGCGCTCCTTGTGTGATGTCATTGACCTGTCAATAAGACGGGTCCAGTAAGAGCTTTCAGACCACAAATGCCGGGTCACTCCTGGAATGGACCCCTATCCTAATTCCAGGTGCGCTCCCAGCATTTGCAGTCTGAAAGGATCTATTGGGTCAGAATGGCCTATATGAAAACCCAGGGGAACTGGCCACTAACAGTAAACAATGAGGCTTTTAAAGTTCCATGTCATAGTAGCTCCAAAGAGAGCAAGAGAGCTTGCTAGTTTTTTCCAATTTCATGCCATCCCACTTCTTTCTGTCATTTCTATCATACTCAGTGCTGTGTGGGCTGATTTAACTGGTTTATTAGGCTTTCTGCATCATTGACTAATTTTTTATAATAGTACTAGCTCACTTAAGCTGGGCATACAATATACAAATATCTGGAAGATCATCTGCCAGATCTGGGTGATTGGAATCTGCTAATAAATAAAGAGCAAATGACAATCGACCCTTTGCTCGCAGACACTAGAAAATGGACAGAACTTGTTCTTCAGTTACATTGTTTAAATCCATTTGATTTAACAAATGTATCTGAACAATCATTTTTACCCATTTTACAGTGTTTGGGAGCAAATGGATACACACAAGACCAGAGGGCCTCCTCTGACACTGTTATAATGTAGACTGATTTTGTTCCACTGGCAAAATGCTGTAGTAGTGGAGAATGTGACTAATGTGTTTCTCATGGAAAATGGGGCTTCATCAGGGAATGTTAGGTGTTAGATTATGTTCACAAATGTTTTAATATATTGCTTATTCTAAATATCAGATTTTTTTAAGGAACAAGTTTTATACACAAAGGGGATATCCAAGCTTGGATTCAGTCTGTTAGAACATTCCGACAGTTGGAATCCTGGCTCGACAGTTTCTCAACAGGTGGAATTCAATGTTCTGGCCATCAAGTGGCAAAAAAGGGGGCTTGCCGGTGAAAATGGCCATGGATTGTTGACAGTCTACAGCACTGATTTTCAACCTTTTTAATTTGTGGCACACTAAATAAGATTTTAAAATGCCAAGGTACACCATGAGATCCCCACAGGGCAAAACACATTGGCCCCCACAGGAAAAAAAAAAAAAACGATTGGCCCCATACAAAAAACAATCACACAGGTTACAAAAATAAAATACATTGGCCCTTTACATGAAAAGAAGAGACCTGTAAATAACAGTTGAACTGGTGGTGGCTGTAAACTGGTTTGGGCATCTTTAGATCTGGGGGCACACTTGAGAACAGCTCAAGGCACACTAGTGTGCCACAGCACAGTGGATGAAAAATACTGGTCTACAGCCATTTCTGAAAAAACAGATCCGACTGGTTTTAAAGTTGCCTATGTTTAGCCGAGATCCACCTCCAGTGCTGTCAGAAAACGCAACATTGAATACCGGAAAAAGCACCCAGGATTGAATACCCCCCAGGATTCATGTAGCTTACCATGTTGGTTAGGACAATAGTTTGCTTAAGTGGTACATGTATGTAACATTAATAAAGTATTATCAGCTGATATTATCAGTATTCATTGAAATAAGGAGTATTTTGAACAAGATACATAGAGTACATACTTCGTTATAACTACTGAAATCCAATGAGAGAGTATACTGGTTGGCATGGTCAGTCATGATGTCTCTAACAGGATTCAGTTTGGTTTGTTCAGTTTGCCGTAAGTTGGGTTATGTATGGGTGATATTTATGCATATGGTGCATGGTGAGCAGTTTACTGGAGTAATGACTGAAACAGATGAAAAGCAAGACAAAATTTTTATCCTATATATCACATTTAATATAAACATGTGAGTCACGAAGATGTCTAGTGGTAAAAGTGGCCTAATATACAGTATGCAATTCAGCACCTCTCCATCTTGAGTCTTGATCAGATGATTCTTATTATTTTGAAGTCAGGGATGTAAATGATGCTTAAAGTTGCCTGTAATGTTATAGTATAACAACATCAATGATAGTGTTTAAGATTTTAACTTGAAAATTCCTATGATGTCAGCTATTCTTTCTGTCTGGGCGATGGCTTTCTCCTCGCAGTTCACAGCAAATTCTCACATTAGTTATCTGAGCTGAATTAACCCTTGATATTAAGGAAGGGGTCCAGTTGTGAGAGTGGAAAGAATCAGGAGCATGTAATGTACTCAAGCAAAACAATGTACAGACAAACAGGAACATAGTAAAGGACATACTGTACCAGCTCAGTACACAGAAACTATATCAAAATAAGAAATAATAAGGCGAGATTTTGGATGGTAAAGGGAAGCAGTCTATAAAACTATAAAGTTTGAACAGTCCACTGCTTTCTCTGGCACATCACTGAAGTAAAACTTATGGGACTTTGGGTGTTGTGTATCAAGAACTGTAATTCAAAGAATTCTGTGGTAGATAATCCGGTTTGATTGCCTTAACAGGAGTGATCTGTGTTGGAACCTACAGTATTTTACCCCTTTATAATTTAATGTGATTCCAATAACACACATAATTAAAAACAAACAGCACGGCCCTCCTCCAGGAGTGTTTCAGTTTTACTGGACATCTTGTGCCATGTGTATGAGGACACATACTGTATGTACTTACTTAAAGGTGCTCTACATCTGCTAAACTGGCCTTCAGTTTTATGTTTCGGAAGTGACGTTATGCAATAAGTAAACAGATACTGAACACAATGCTCTAAATATTGAGATATTGGTACTTATGTATTATCTGGGCTCCCATGTTAAATGCACCCCATTTTTTCATACCCCTACTATCCAACTACGCATGGAGTTGATTTTATATAGTGTGGCGAGCGCAGCGAGCCACCGTGCCCGAAGCGTGGCGAGCGGACGCTGTCTCATAAGAAAAACGGGAGCCCAGATATTACATAAGTACCGAGATATTTTGCAAACACCTACTTATGCCATGCGACCATGGCCATTATGCCATGTGACATGTGTGACTTGCAAAATTTACATCTTATGCATTTATCTATATATATATATATATATATATATATATATATATATATATATATATATATATATATATATTTAGTACGGCATGTGGTCCAGTTTACATTTATTTTCCAAAATGGAGATGTGCCGTGCTTTTATGTATATCATTGTGTTTTACAAGCATCCATTATCCAACTGAAAGATACAATCATACATTGAATTTTATATGACTGAGTGAAGGGGAGTGTTTGCAAGAAGCAAACCAAAAGACAAATGTGCCTTTTTGGGCGCACTCTTTATATAGATTCGATATGGTTACTGCATTAAAACATAACTTTTAATAGGCTTCTTACACTAAAATATTGAGAGCATCCGTCAGTTTTTGATCAGTCATTTAGTATATATTCAATTGACTGTCACTCAAAAAATCACATATAACATTCAACTGAGACATGGACGGACAAACATTTAAGAGACATACTATATTAGTAGCCTGTCTTAATGAGCATCATGATATCAATCTGATATTGAATTGACTTGGTACAATACCAATTTCTCTGTTGGATTGTCAAAGAATAAAAATATTAAATGCCTTGGCAAAACATCAACTTGTAGCTCAGCCGCTTCAGTTCGGACCATCACTCATGCTCTTGAATAGAAATATCGAGTCACTTGCTATACCTTGAGAACAGATGGAAAAGGGAGAAATAACTAAAGATGAATGGAGATATGAGAAAAAAGGAAAGAAAATGACCCCCGTGAACAGTACTCCTACAACCGGTGGCTCCTGAGTGTCTACTGTTCATTCACCCGTCTGAGTTACCAACCAGTCAGTTCACCAGGAGTCTCCTCTCTGGTTAATGAGCTGGCCCCATCCAGGTATTACTGGATTATGGCCTATGGGGGGGTACGTAGGTAACCTGTTGGACTGAGTGTTGAATAAGAGTACCAGGTTGGTTGTTTATAGGGAAGTTACAGTACAGTGCACTTCTGCTTTCCAATCCAGCTCTGTGAGTCACCCTGGTGCTTTTCAGTATTGCAGGGAGACACTACGGGCTGGATGGATGAGAGAGTGTTTATGAAACGAGTGAATCCCAGTAATGAGTTGCCAGTTGACCAATCAATTGGGCTTCTGCTTTCAGAGATCTGCAAGCATCGAATCACTGATGAGAGAGTCCCAATTGAACGGATACCTCACCAGCATTGGAGAAAAGATTTATAAAAGAAAAGTGGGAATGTAGCAGAAGAGGAAAAAATTATAAGAATTAAATTAGATAATAGCGATCTCCTCCAGGTGTTCTATACTATTGTGCACTGGGTGGGTGACATACAGCACAACTCTGGATGTCACAGTGTGTACCGAATCCCAATCAATTAATTGGTAGTACCCTAATTGGATAAATTGACACCTGAGGGGGGTTTTTAGCAAGTGCAATAGTTTATATATAAGACAGTCAGTTCCTATAGATGTTAGATCGCTACTATATTATCTAAAATGGATACAGTCTAAATTTTATGCATGTATTCAGACAAAAGTAACATTTGCACCGAGTAATGTTACATAAATGCACTTGCTGACACTCTATATATTGTTATCTTAAACTATCCATTTAATGAGAGGTCAGATAAGTGCACAGTGACGCATCAGCTGAAAGTGAAACATACATATATCTGGCACCGTTTAATGAGATGAGTGCAACAAAAACGTATCAGCTGAAGATAATACCTACATACATCTGGCATCAAAAAATTCAACTGTATCCACACTGATTTAACCATAAAACAGGTATAAGCTGCTATTTAATAAATATATGAAGGAGCTGCTGTAACTTATTGGCACAGCTAAGAAATAAACCAAAAAGAATAAACCATTAGACCATGTATGTTACATAGACTGAGAAGTATATGCTGCCGACAATAAACTTGAAGCTGCAAGTGAAAGAATAGCTGCATGAGTTGGCTAGAGTTCAGTCTATACAAGATAATAGACCAATCTGCGTTCGCTGTACCAGTTAGGCTCTGTTCATTAGCAGATGCAGGCTCATTAGCGGTGTTTTGGCTATTTGAGCTTAATAGCCGGCCACAACATTTGTACATACAATGAATCCAATAATTAGCATATATCCCGCCTGCATAAGTACATTGCCATTATTAATCCACATAGATAAACTGTACATATTAGGGAAAAAAGTAATGCTCCTAACTACAATAGGTCACACTGCAGTTTGTATTAACTCAATTTAAATCTGCAGTGTCCAACGCTCGCAGGCTCAGCTGAGCTGCGGCGTGAGTTACCTCCTGTGTACGCTAGTACTCTGCAGCCGGGGACAGCGTTTCTCAGATGCGGCAGCTAGCTGGTAACTTCACTATTACTCTGTCGGTGTATAGAGCAGAGGATGGTCCGTGCATGTACGGCTGGCGGTGGCGGGGACGCGTTTCGCCTGGGGCTTCCTCAGTCCGCCATCTTGCTTGTGGGCACTTGCCCACTTTTTATCCCTGATCTCTAGGTTTACCATTGGTGGAGATCTATGATTGACATCCACTGAGGCCTATGTATGTGGAGCTAGATAGCGTATTGGCCTATGAGGTTTGTATTAAAACTGCTCTCTTCTAGTGCGGTGACACTGTTGTGTTGTTTCAATAGCTGAGTATCAATAACTGATTATAATTTAAATCCAAATCGGGTATTCAAAATTACAGCCCTTATAAGGATTGTCACAGAAATTGGGCTCTAGCGTGGTGGTGAGTGACAATTGGTGGTTTGGTCGACAGAGTAGCCGACACAATCATTGTTGTCAGCACTGTTTACCGACCCAAATGGGACATAGAAAGACATATATATTTTAATTGTTATCCTGATACCAGTAATTATTACCTAGGAGTGATGTTATTAGTCAGGTCATATAATATGGTTAAACCGGCCATAGATTATAAATAATTATTCAGGAAAATATGGGTTATGTTCGTAATGTTTTTAGACTGGACAAATAAATGGGTATACTTGTTAGATAGGGAATGCTAATAAGAGTAAATGGGCAAATAATAATAATGATTATTATCCTATTACTACCACTGCCAATTTTTGAATGCAGGGTACAGTATAGGGAAACATTCAATAGATTGCTTATTATGGGGTGATTCCTGAAAATAGCGTGATTATAGTATTGTGATATGTCCTAAAAAGGATACAAGAAAATAAATTGTGATGGAATGGTGTAGAAAGGAAAAATAGCTGTGGGGATAACGTGTAGGAAATAAGAAAATTGCTGAGACAACGTAGGAAGTGAAGATGTGTATAATTAATCATATCTGTTATAGTGCCATCCGTAAAGGGATGTGTGTGGATAGTCCCTTGGGATTAGGAGGTGTCTGTGGGTGAATGTGCCATCGGGGTATTGATACCATTGTATATGTGAATTGTAGGGTCACAGTTTATACCGTAAACCTGTATAGATGAAGAATGGCCTAATGCCGTGATTGTGGTGATAGGCTTTTTATTTGTTAAGTCAGCTAGTGAGACTTAAACTGTCAAGTAATGTAACAAGTGAGTATTGAAAACTTAACAAAAACTGAAACAACACTGCAATTTGTGCACAGCAAAGTGACTACTTGTGAGGTAATAAGATGAAGGGGAATACTATAAGGAATGAAAAAATATTTGTATAATGTTTGAATTTGAGACTAATGGGTAGTCAAATTAGAATCAAAGAAAGAATGGGATCATTATTTCAGGAAGGCTGCATAATTGATATTGTCGTTCAAGCCTCCTGGTGTCAGGGACCCCAAAAGAAAAATCCATTTACTCTCTTTCTTTAAAAGTGCTTGCATAAGGTCTCCTCCTCTCAGACCAAGTTTTACCTGTTCCAGGCCCCAAATCTGAAAGCCAGTAGGTTTGCCTGCGTGTTTATGCAGGAAGTGGCGTGCCACTGTTGTGATCTGCCTCATTTTGGCCTGATCTGTAGTGGCATTCCTAATGTTGCCAAGATGTTCCAAGGCTCTCTGCTTTAACATGCGCGATGTCATCCCGACGTACATTAGATGGCAGCTACACGTTAAGCAATAAATTACATTTTTACTCTTGCAATTAAAGTAGTCTTTAATTGTCATAGGATTGCCGTATTTGTCCACCATTTCAGTTGTTTTATTTATGTATGGACAAATTTTGCATCCGCCACATGGATAACTGCCTACTGTCTTTTTTGTTGTTATAGTCCGTTCATTGGTGTAGTGACTTTGAACCAACTGGTCCTTCAGACTGGGGGCCCTCCTCCAGCTCATGTTGACCTTTGGTCCCAGTTTTTCCGCAAGTTCCTCGTCATTAAGCAGAATCGGCCAATGTTTTTGCACTATCTGCTTGATTTCCCTCCACTCTGAGCAGAAGTTACCTACAAATCTGATGGAATTCTGTTCTTTGTTGTTGGAGAGATCCTTAGATTTATAGAGAATTTGATCTCTGGTGGTAACTGCGACTGTTTGTTTTGCCCTTTTAATTGACCTCATCGAGTATCCTCTCTCTTTCAATCTCAGGGTTAGATCCTCACAGTTGGATTTGTAGGTAGCGTCTTCAGAACAATTGCGTCTCAGACGTAAAAATTCCCCTTTCGGGATATTTGCCATTGTTGGAGGGAAATGTCCACTTGTTCTGTGGAGAAGACTATTCGTTGATGTTGTTTTGCGGAATAACTCTGTTTCATAAACACTCTCTCATCCATCCAGCCCGTAGTGTCTCCCTGCAATACTGAAAAGCACCAGGGTGACTCACAGAGCTGGATTGGAAAGCAGAAGTGCACTGTACCGTAACTCCCCTATAAACAACCAACCTGGTACTCTTATTCAACACTCAGTCCAACAGGTTACCTACGTACCCCCCCATAGGCCATAATCCAGTAATACCTGGATGGGGCCAGCTCATTAACCAGAGAGGAGACTCCTGGTGAACTGACTGGTTGGTAACTCAGACGGGTGAATGAACAGTAGACACTCAGGAGCCACCGGTTGTAGGAGTACTGTTCACGGGGGTCATTTTCTTTCCTTTTTTCTCATATCTCCATTCATCTTTAGTGATTTCTCCCTTTTCCATCTGTTCTCAAGGTATAGCAAGTGACTCGATATTTCTATTCAAGAGCAAGAGTGATGGTCCGAACTGAAGCGGCTGAGCTACAAGTTGATGTTTTGCCAAGGCATTTAATATTTTTATTCTTTGACAATCCAACAGAGAAATTGGTATTGTACCAAGTCAATTCAATATAAGATTGATATCATGATGCTCATTAAGACAGGCTACTAATATAGTATGTCTCTTAAATGTTTGTCCATCCATGTCTCAGTTGAATGTTATATGTGATTTTTTGAGTGACAGTCAATTGAATATATACTAAATGACTGATCAAAAACTGACGGATGCTCTCAATATTTTAGTGTAAGAAGCCTATTAAAAGTTATGTTTTAATGCAGTAACCATATCGAATCTATATAAAGAGTGCGCCCAAAAAGGCACATTTGTCTTTTGGTTTGCTTCTTGCAAACACTCCCCTTCACTCAGTCACAAATACTGAATGTGTTGGGCGCACCACCAATCCAAGACTACCTTAATTTTATAAGAGCAGTCCAGTATATTGGTCTTTTCAATGTTTTTCATAAATATATAAAAATTATGTTCTAGTCTGTGCGGATCCACACCCCCTTTTTTCTTGGCAACTTGCGATTACCGAGGTCTTTCTCGATTTCGGATCCGGCACGACGCACAGTATTTACACCATAAATATTTAGGACTTCTTAGTGACACGTCACTGATCACGAGCACACCAATCGGTCTGCCCTACAAAGGGCACATCAGCGACATGTCCATCTTCAGCCTAAAAAATGAACTCCAACAAAAAAGGAGGACTGAAGATCTCGATAGTATTTTCATGGCACCTGGCAGTGAAGTGACACATGATGGGAATTGGACCGATGATCTCACCAAATTAAAATACCTGCTACAACGTCAAATTAGAACTAATTGGGATCTGACTAGTCTAGAAAACTATTGTAAAACCAAGATAACACCCAGGGGTCTTAGACCAAGAACTTTCCCGGCATTTGACCTTTACACGGACAATCTCAAAAAAGAATGGGAGAAAAGCCTATTAAAGTGCTCTCAGGAACTCATGGGAATTCTTATACAACACAACCATCTGGTGTTGGATGAGATCTCAAAAGAAATAGAAACCATTGGAAAAAGGTTAGAACAATGGGAGCAGTTAACCACATTTCAAAATAATTTCGAAAGAAATAAAAAAGAGCTGGAGGAATATGAACATAATATAATAGAAAGAAAGAAGAATAAGTTTCATAGAGATCAGAGAGACTTTGCGATGGGACAGATTTTTCGCTGGACTAGGACTAATCCCCAAAGGGACAATAGGAGGTATGCACCCTCCTCATCTGAAACAGATTATTCGAGCACGGAGGATTTAAGTGACAATGGCTTCCAACCTAATGATCCGATGATGGTCAGAAGATCTCCTGATTCGCGGATGAACCAACAACACAATACTGGAAGCTCCTCAGTAGCCCTTGCCTCTTCATCTGCCACCTCCTCTTTTTTAGAATATGGCCGGAACACCAGAGGCGCAAAACAAAAAGACCGACCAGACGGGGGGAACCAGAAGAAGAAGAAGAGACTTCTCCAGATGGGAACCCAGAACACCGAATCGGTATCCACTGAGATGGAAGGAGGGAGACAGGCAAGGATATCCGAACTACAGGTGATCAATCTGTCCCAACATGTACTCACAGATATACAAAAATCTGTCTTACAAAAAGGTCTTTCTTTCTGCCCTACCAGTAATTTTGATCGCTTCCAATGGAAGACCAATTTACAACTATTCAGTCGCAAATTATCACTTACCAAACTCTATGCCAAGAAAGAGAATCCATTGACATCACAAATACAATGGACAGTAGAAGAACAGGAGGCAATTAGAACATTGGAGGAGCTGGATAGTAATTTGGAATCCCGAGTACCTGAACAAACGGCTAGACCAACTTGCAAAAAACGTTCAACCTTTTTTCCCCCTGACAGCACATGCCCAGAGATTCGTGTATTTACCAAAATGGTTACAAAGGATCTAGACAAATTACATAAAAAGATCAAGTATAAATTTGTAAAGCGTTACAGGAGATCAAAAAATGGCAGGATGTTACAGTCAAACCATCGGACAAAGGTGGGAACATAGTTTTATGGCCCACCGAGCTCTACCTTAAAGAAGCGAGTCGACAACTTGACGACACTACCTGCTACACAAAAACACTATTTGATCCCACATCTAATTTTAAGACCCAATATGAGAGGATCATAGATGGGGCATTACGTGATAACATCATTACAAAAACTGAGCACCATTTCCTACAGGTCCCCAATCCCAGAACAGCAACATTCTATATGTTGCCAAAAGTCCACAAAAACCTGCAAGAGCCCCCAGGACGTCCCATTGTGTCAGGCAATGGTGCCTTGATAGAAAATGCCTGCATATTCCTGGACACCCATCTTCGGCACCATGTGATGTCCTTACCATCGTATACAAAAGACACTGCAGATGTCCTGAAGAAATTAAACGACGTATATCTGGACAAGGATGAACTTCTTGTGAGTCTAGACGTCGAGGCTCTGTATACCAGCATCAGGCATGACTTGGGAGTCAAAGCCGTTGAATACTTCCTCTCGATGGAAGGACTGGGTGATTTCCAGCACTTTCTCCTGGACCTTTTGGGCTTCGTCCTACATAGGAACTATTTCCTGTTCAATAATCACTTCTACATCCAAGGAAGGGGGACGGCAATGGGGGCGGCATGTGCCCCCACATATGCTAACCTCTTCCTTGGATGGTGGGAACGGGAGGTGGTATTCAGCGAGAATAACCAACACTTTGTGGACTGTATCACTACCTGGATGCGTTACATTGACGACGTGTTCATTATCTGGAATGGCACTGAAGAACAGCTGTGCAAATTTGTAGAGGGACTCAACAACAATAATCTCAATTTGAAATTTACCTTTGAGTATAACATCTCCAGCATACCCTTCCTTGATCTGCGGATATATAGGGACAGTAGGGATAGAATCGCAACAGAGTTATTCCGCAAAACAACATCAACGAATAGTCTTCTCCACAGAACAAGTGGACATTTCCCTCCAACAATGGCAAATATCCCGAAAGGGGAATTTTTACGTCTGAGACGCAATTGTTCTGAAGACGCTACCTACAAATCCAACTGTGAGGATCTAACCCTGAGATTGAAAGAGAGAGGATACTCGATGAGGTCAATTAAAAGGGCAAAACAAACAGTCGCAGTTACCACCAGAGATCAAATTCTCTATAAATCTAAGGATCTCTCCAACAACAAAGAACAGAATTCCATCAGATTTGTAGGTAACTTCTGCTCAGAGTGGAGGGAAATCAAGCAGATAGTGCAAAAACATTGGCCGATTCTGCTTAATGACGAGGAACTTGCGGAAAAACTGGGACCAAAGGTCAACATGAGCTGGAGGAGGGCCCCCAGTCTGAAGGACCAGTTGGTTCAAAGTCACTACACCAATGAACGGACTATAACAACAAAAAAGAAAGTAGGCAGTTATCCATGTGGCGGATGCAAAATTTGTCCATACATAAATAAAACAACTGAAATGGTGGACAAATACGGCAATCCTATGACAATTAAAGACTACTTTAATTGCAAGAGTAAAAATGTAATTTATTGCTTAACGTGTAGCTGCCATCTAATGTACGTCGGGATGACATCGCGCATGTTAAAGCAGAGAGCCTTGGAACATCTTGGCAACATTAGGAATGCCACTACAGATCAGGCCAAAATGAGGCAGATCACAACAGTGGCACGCCACTTCCTGCATAAACACGCAGGCAAACCTACTGGCTTTCAGATTTGGGGCCTGGAACAGGTAAAACTTGGTCTGAGAGGAGGAGACCTTATGCAAGCACTTTTAAAGAAAGAGAGTAAATGGATTTTTCTTTTGGGGTCCCTGACACCAGGAGGCTTGAACGACAATATCAATTATGCAGCCTTCCTGAAATAATGATCCCATTCTTTCTTTGATTCTAATTTGACTACCCATTAGTCTCAAATTCAAACATTATACAAATATTTTTTCATTCCTTATAGTATTCCCCTTCATCTTATTACCTCACAAGTAGTCACTTTGCTGTGCACAAATTGCAGTGTTGTTTCAGTTTTTGTTAAGTTTTCAATACTCACTTGTTACATTACTTGACAGTTTAAGTCTCACTAGCTGACTTAACAAATAAAAAGCCTATCACCACAATCACGGCATTAGGCCATTCTTCATCTATACAGGTTTACGGTATAAACTGTGACCCTACAATTCACATATACAATGGTATCAATACCCCGATGGCACATTCACCCACAGACACCTCCTAATCCCAAGGGACTATCCACACACATCCCTTTACGGATGGCACTATAACAGATATGATTAATTATACACATCTTCACTTCCTACGTTGTCTCAGCAATTTTCTTATTTCCTACACGTTATCCCCACAGCTATTTTTCCTTTCTACACCATTCCATCACAATTTATTTTCTTGTATCCTTTTTAGGACATATCACAATACTATAATCACGCTATTTTCAGGAATCACCCCATAATAAGCAATCTATTGAATGTTTCCCTATACTGTACCCTGCATTCAAAAATTGGCAGTGGTAGTAATAGGATAATAATCATTATTATTATTTGCCCATTTACTCTTATTAGCATTCCCTATCTAACAAGTATACCCATTTATTTGTCCAGTCTAAAAACATTACGAACATAACCCATATTTTCCTGAATAATTATTTATAATCTATGGCCGGTATAACCATATTATATGACCTGACTAATAACATCACTCCTAGGTAATAATTACTGGTATCAGGATAAAAATTAAAATATATATGTCTTTCTATGTCCAATTTGGGTCGGTAAACAGTGCTGACAACAATGATTGTGTCGGCTACTCTGTCGACCAAACCACCAATTGTCACTCACCACCACGCTAGAGCCCAATTTCTGTGACAATCCTTATAAGGGCTGTAATTTTGAATACCCGATTTGGATTTAAATTATAATCAGTTATTGATACTCAGCTATTGAAACAACACAACAGTGTCACCGCACTAGAAGAGAGCAGTTTTAATACAAACCTCATAGGCCAATACGCTATCTAGCTCCACATACATAGGCCTCAGTGGATGTCAATCATAGATCTCCACCAATGGTAAACCTAGAGATCAGGGATAAAAAGTGGGCAAGTGCCCACAAGCAAGATGGCGGACTGAGGAAGCCCCAGGCGAAACGCGTCCCCGCCACCGCCAGCCGTACATGCACGCACCATCCTCTGCTCTATACACCGACAGAGTAATAGTGAAGTTACCAGCTAGCTGCCGCATCTGAGAAACGCTGTCCCCGGCTGCAGAGTACTAGCGTACACAGGAGGTAACTCACGCCGCAGCTCAGCTGAGCCTGCGAGCGTTGGACACTGCAGATTTAAATTGAGTTAATACAAACTGCAGTGTGACCTATTGTAGTTAGGAGCATTACTTTTTTCCCTAATATGTACAGTTTATCTATGTGGATTAATAATGGCAATGTACTTATGCAGGCGGGATATATGCTAATTATTGGATTCATTGTATGTACAAGTGTTTTGGCCGGCTATTAAGCTCAAATAGCCAAAACACCGGTAATGAGCCTGCATCTGCTAATGAACAGAGCCTAACTGGTACAGCGAACGCAGATTGGTCTATTATCTTGTATAGACTGAACTCTAGCCAACTCATGCAGCTATTCTTTCACTTGCAGCTTCAAGTTTATTGTCGGCAGCATATACTTCTCAGTCTATGTAACATACATGGTCTAATGGTTTATTCTTTTTGGTTTATTTCTTAGCTGTGCCAATAAGTTACAGCAGCTCCTTCATATATTTATTAAATAGCAGCTTATACCTGTTTTATGGTTAAATCAGTGTGGATACAGTTGAATTTTTTGATGCCAGATGTATGTAGGTATTATCTTCAGCTGATACGTTTTTGTTGCACTCATCTCATTAAACGGTGCCAGATATATGTATGTTTCACTTTCAGCTGATGCGTCACTGTGCACTTATCTGACCTCTCATTAAATGGATAGTTTAAGATAACAATATATAGAGTGTCAGCAAGTGCATTTATGTAACATTACTCGGTGCAAATGTTACTTTTGTCTGAATACATGCATAAAATTTAGACTGTATCCATTTTAGATAATATAGTAGCGATCTAACATCTATAGGAACTGACTGTCTTATATATAAACTATTGCACTTGCTAAAAACCCCCCTCAGGTGGCAATTTATCCAATTAGGGTACTACCAATTAATTGATTGGGATTCGGTACACACTGTGACATCCAGAGTTGTGCTGTATGTCACCCACCCAGTGCACAATAGTATAGAACACCTGGAGGAGATCGCTATTGTCTTATTTAATTCTTATAATTTTTTCCTCTTCTGCTACATTCCCACTTTTCTTTTATAAATCTTTTCTCCAATGCTGGTGAGGTATCCGTTCAATTGGGACTCTCTCATCAGTGATTCGATGCTTGCAGATCTCTGAAAGCAGAAGCCCAATTGATTGGTCAACTGGCAACTCATTACTGGGATTCACTCGTTTCATAAACACTCTCTCATCCATCCAGCCCGTAGTGTCTCCCTGCAATACTGAAAAGCACCAGGGTGACTCACAGAGCTGGATTGGAAAGCAGAAGTGCACTGTACCGTAACTCCCCTATAAACAACACTCAGTCCAACAGGTTACCTACGTACCCCCCCATAGGCCATAATCCAGTAATACCTGGATGGGGCCAGCTCATTAACCAGAGAGGAGACTCCTGGTGAACTGACTGGTTGGTAACTCAGACGGGTGAATGAACAGTAGACACTCAGGAGCCACCGGTTGTAGGAGTACTGTTCACGGGGGTCATTTTCTTTCCTTTTTTCTCATATCTCCATTCATCTTTAGTGATTTCTCCCTTTTCCATCTGTTCTCAAGGTATAGCAAGTGACTCGATATTTCTATTCAAGAGCATGAGTGATGGTCCGAACTGAAGCGGCTGAGCTACAAGTTGATGTTTTGCCAAGGCATTTAATATTTTTATTCTTTGACAATCCAACAGAGAAATTGGTATTGTACCAAGTCAATTCAATATCAGATTGATATCATGATGCTCATTAAGACAGGCTACTAATATAGTATGTCTCTTAAATGTTTGTCCGTCCATGTCTCAGTTGAATGTTATATGTGATTTTTTGAGTGACAGTCAATTGAATATATACTAAATGACTGATCAAAAACTGACGGATGCTCTCAATATTTTAGTGTAAGAAGCCTATTAAAAGTTATGTTTTAATGCAGTAACCATATCGAATCTATATAAAGAGTGCGCCCAAAAAGGCACATTTGTCTTTTGGTTTGCTTCTTGCAAACACTCCCCTTCACTCAGTCACAAATACTGAATGTGTTGGGCGCACCACCAATCCAAGGCTACCTTAATTTTATAAGAGCAGCCCAGTATATTGGTCTTTTCAATGTTTTTCATAAATATATAAAAATTATGTTCTAGTCTGTGCGGATCCACACCCCCTTTTTTCTTGGCAACTATTGAATTTTATATGGCTGTAATTTGGCAACAGATGGATTATAAATGGAATTGATTTAGAAATGGTTTAAACTAAACTCTGCAGCTTCTTTCTTTTGTAAGTTTAACAGAAACTATTCCAATGGCAAAAATTTAAATAGATTTTTATTATTCATTCAGTAATGCTTTTTATGTCTGTAAATAAAACATACATGTCTGGCTTTTACTAAAGCACAGAGTAACTGCTGGAAACCCCTGTGATAGCATTCGGGCATTTTTACAGGAAAGTTCTGAAACTAGGGAAGCAAGAGACAGAATTGATCATCACCTAAAAAGCCACCCCACCCCTCCACCCATCACATGTAAAAATGTAAAAATATTTGGTGACCGTTATTTGCATAATCTCCTTTTTTACTAATACTAATAAGATATTTGTGTACACAGGGCCTGATTCAGATTGTATACACACACCATGGTTTGTGGTCTATACATGCACAGGACCCATCATGCAGACATAGAAATGGGTAGCTCACATTTACCTCTTAGCCACATGATAGCCATGTTGTTGCGGCATTTGGGGTGTGCAGCAGGGTGGCATCCAGGACCATGATACAAAGCAGGAGCATTTCATCACTGTTTTGTAGGTGTACTGGGACCGATCATCAAATACAGACAGAGCGGTTCTGACAACCAGACTCTTAGCTTTTTCCCCTGCTTAAGCCTCAGCTTACATAGACTGGCCAAGGGCTGTGACCATCACGAAGTCTGCAATGGTGATTCACAGCGGTGTCTTTGGATGCAGTATTTGGATTGCAGATGATGGCAGGAGGCATCTATGAATCCTGCGGTATTATAATGTTTATGGAATGGTAGTGAACAGCCGCATCTTTGTACTGTGCATTGCCAGTCACATCAAAATTAGGCCCAATTTTTTGTGCCTTAATTATGTGGAGGGGTGTCAGCTGTGATCCCTTTAAAAATGTCCTCTGTCACAAGATAAATTCCATTTTTTAAATGCATGGTCTTACCAGACTCTTATTTTCACCTTTGGTACTCATCTGCCTAAAGACCAGTACAGTATTCATCAAAAATTGGAATACAGTACCATGGACCTCATCTATCTGAATTACACAGAGCACATCAGATCCATAACAGTAAAATTTGCTCTAGAATGACCCAAATGTTACATTTACATTCAACTTTCTAAAGCAGAGTAATTACGATAATACAAAAAAAGAATGTTAAAAAAGTCGAATCCAAACATATGCAACAGGTCAGGCATGAATGTCCTTGCAGCCCTGAATGCTCGATAGGTTCTGTTTATATCAATCTGTCAGCCACTAGATAATTTGGCAGGTTTATATATTCTCTGTTACCAGTTTGAAGGGTACTGATCCCAGATGAACAAGGCATGTCAGATAGGCTCATGGTTGATTGAGCAGGATGTGGCAGTTTAGCATTAGTCCTTTTCTGTACTATGGCTTAAGGCAAAGTGATTTTACGTGGAGTTTCTCTTTATATACTCTGGCATCTTCACTGAACAAGTACTACCTGTCTGTAATGCTGCACATCATAAAAAATAACAATGGATATATTGTGATTTATCTTGTATAATTCTCTGCTCATTACACTTATGGTGGAGTTTATTACACTGATCTGTAGTTTGTATACAATAGTTTCAGCAAGCTGTCATAGAAATAGGCCCTTAACTTTATTTGCACCAATTATTTTTACTTTGTATACAGTATATTTTGAAACAGATAATAACAACAATGGACCATATAGCTATGGTACAAATATTAAGCAATCGCTCATTTGTTCTTTTAAGAATTTTACTGGCACAAGATCAATTGAAGCTTATAAATGGTTGCTAATGGTTGTCTCTTTTGCATCAAATTATTTATGCGTATCCTAATGAGTAAGGCCGTACAAATGCAAAAGGCATTTAAAGTTAAAGTTCCTTATGAGAAGACATTGAGCTGCAGATCCTAATGGTCTGCTAAATAATACATGTAATGGGAAGTGGCAACATAAACGCAGACATGTTGGGGTCAATTTTGTAAAGGTTCTAAAAATGAAGATTCCATAGCAACCAATAAGATTTTGTCTACCATTTTCCAGGATGCAATAGAGACATGGTAGACAGAATCTCATTGGTTGTTATCATTAACATTGCCTCTTACCCCGTTTACCGCCTCTTTACCCCGTTGTGACCATTTAGACACAGACCCACTGGTGTCTTATTTCTGGTGGCAAATCTGAAAAACCTGCAGCTTGCTCTGAAGTCCAATAAGCAAACAAAGGGCCTTATTCTGGTCGTTGCGGACGGAGCCGAATATGCGGGCAGGACCGTGCGTCCTAAACCCCGCCTTTCGTACGGATCGCTCACTCCGTCCGAATGCGGTAAGCCACTGACCGCACGGAGCACGAGTGGATTTCTCATGGATACACCTCCTCCATCTCTTGGAACCTCCCCCATCATTCGATGGTCGCAGACCATCGAATGCAGGACCGAGTGGTCCGCCAGCTCCCGCAACCTCAGACCACACGGGCATTTCTCCGTGCAAAAGCAGGGATCTGGGCGGGCAGCTGACATCCGGCAATGTCATATGTCCGCCCCCTACACGTGCGTCATGGCCGCATTACCATACGTACGCCCAGCGTTTTCATGGGAACGCCCATGAAACGCGGGGTGTAAACATATGTTAATGAGCCCAAACAGCCCTTCACGCCCCTCTCCACCCCCTGTTCGTAGTGTACACATTTCATGCGGAATTTGGACGTGCGTTCCGCTCGCACATGCGCAGAGACGCCTCTGCACATGCGCAGAGACGCCTCTGCACATGCGCAGACACAAAACATCGGCGGCACGAACGCACGCGGACATTAACGCACCTACCAGAATAAGGGCCAATGTTCTTAATGTTGCGACTTGTAGGCGCCTATTATGGATGTCTAAGAACACAACCTGGCAGCTGCAACATTTCAGAATTTAACACAGACACTCAGGGGTAAATTTGCTAAAGCTTTTAAAATTGAAAAGAGGTGATGTTGCCCATAGCAACCAATCAGATTATGTCTATCATTTCTCTATTGCATCCTAGAAAATGATAGAATCCGATTGGTTGCTATGGGCAACATCAACTCTTTTCACTTTTAGAAGCTTTAGTATATTTAAACCTATGGGAAAAAAATGCTGCAGAGGCCCATTGTCCCATCAACATGTACATGTTGGTGACTACAGATAAAGAATAGAACATTGCTGGACTTTTCTCTTTTGTACAATACTACAGAAATAGTACAATATATAATTGTCCTATAACCATTTTGGCACAGAACACAAAACAATAAAAATATTGTTTGTCTGCTTACAGGCAAATGGTCAAACTGTGTTCTACCAAAAGATTATACTGTGGTAAATTGTTCCACTTTTGCAGCATATTGATTAATAACTCACAATTTAAGTTTACCTATGTAGATACGTACAGTCGGTTTTCTTATTATAAAATGAATACTACCTCTCGATATCTCTCTATCAGTCCCCACCCCTCTTCAATCCTCCTACCCATTCCAATGGGGAAAAAAACATAAACTTAAATGTATGGGATCAAACATCTTACCAGATCATATATAGACCTTTATTTAGAGAATTATCCAAGATTATTATCCTCTGTTAGAGTGGACCTCTCCACATGGAGTAAGGTGATATTTCTTGGTTTGACCATATTTCAGTCTTACCTCATCTGCTTTGTCTTTGGCAGATGCTCCAAATTCCCATATCCACAAAGATATTAAATTCCACAATGAGATTTCCAATTTCACTTGAGGTTGTAAAAAACCCAGAGTCAGGATCCACATATTGCAGAGGCATAATACTTTTGGAGTCTTTGACATCCCAGACCTCATCATATTTGCACACCCTTTGTACACTGCAGACTCCACCCAACTACAGGGTTTAGTCAACTGTAGAAATGGATACTCTTTCTATGTATTCATTGTCTAGACTACTCTGGTACACCACAAAATCACTCCTTATACATTGAGTTTCTAATCACTCACTTTTCAAGGACCAACTGGTACCTATGTTATCACTTAAACTCATTCCATCCATTACTGTCTCCTATCTGGATCTGGATGTTGCGTTGCTCCCCACTTTTCCTGAATTACACTGTCTAGATAGCCCCTTCTGAATAACGTTTTTTTATTAATACCTGCAGTTCAGATAGGACTCTCGTATCACATTCTGTTGAAAACTTAGGCTCTTACAACCTATTCACCATTTTAAACCCTCTGTAGGCATTCTCAGATGGCCAAAGGCCTTATCTCAACCATTTGTCCATTGCTGCTTTCCTACAGTCAACCCAAAAAGGAAAGCATAAGGTGGATTGGGAGAAAGATGTGTGTAAGAGACTGTTCCCCAATGAAAGGATTACAATTACATAGAAATAAATAGAAGTTTCATATTAAAGAAAATTATTATACATTTTATTATCACTGGTGTCTAGTTCCAGCCTGATTACATTTGATTTAACCTGCTAACTCAGGGCTGGGCAATTGTGGCCCTCCAGATGTTGAGGAACTACACATCCCAGGATGCTTTGCATTAGTTTTGCTATGTGGCCATGCTGAAACTGATGCAAGGCATGCTGGGATGTGTAGTTCCTCAACATCTGGAGGGCTGCAATTGCCCAGCCCTGTGCTAACTCCAGCCTTTGTTGGCGATTATGTGGCCAAAGGAACCTGCTTAATGTCTTAATGCCCCTGGTGCAACTCTTTTGATCTTAGGTTCATAAACTCATTAAATCTATCACTGGTCTCTAATTGCCAACTATACCTTTCCCACACATCCCTCATATAACACAAAAATTAATTCATCATATACTATCAAATGTAATATTGGAGCAAAATGTTTACCTCTCTTGTTGACAGCAGTGATCAATGCAGTTTGGTCTATCTATAGAGCTGGGGAAATTACTTCTATGTTACATGATACCTAATTTTATTATAATGTGGATCCTGAAAGTGAAAATCCCATGGATCCCAACAGGATGGGCAGGGGTTAGGGTAAGGGATGGGTGGGTTAGGGCTGTGGATAGGGCTAGAGGTAACATATTGACTGGGGTGCCCGGATTGTCAGGATTCTAACTGCTAGGATTTCATACCTAACCTGTCATGGCAACAATGTGAGATGAATATTGCTTGTATATGTTTTCGGTAGTATCTTCAGTAGGTATCTGCCCACTGAAACACACCGGTACATGTAAAATACATTGGTGATTATGAGTGCTTTAGGGACAATTGAGGACTATGTGTACATTAAACAGATGGTTTAAGGGTGTATACTGTAGCTTTAAGAAATATATGGATGTAATTCTAGGATTGCTTTTGAGATTCCATAACTAGATGTTTGCTGTCAAGCATGCATGGGAAATGATTAACCTCCAGCTATTGTTTATTCAAGATGGTGGAGGATTAGGCAGCAGTGGCATAAATAGTAAACAAGTATCACATCTTTGTATTTCCTATATTTTACAGAAAGTCTCCAAGAAGGAAGATATAAATGAAATAAGTTATGACAGGTTAAATATCCACTTTAATGTCTACCATAAAAGTAAAGTAGTTGTTCATTAAAGATAAGCAAACTCCTACAATTCATAGAATGTTTTGTAGCAAATCCATACATAATCCGCTCACTATCATATGATTCTTGCAGTGTGTGCAGGATGATCGGAGCTGGACCTGATGTCATTCGACTTCCTTTCATATGACTGGCACATCTGCGTTTTCCCTGACACTCCCAGAAAACGGCCATTTATCACCTCCAAATGCCGGCTTCATGTCAAACATTTTGAGTATAGCCAGTGATAAAAGAAAGTAGCAGAATTTAATTGCAGAATGACCTTGTGCATGTATACTAAAAGCCATACACTGAGCAACATTATATCACCCAGTGTCTACGAGTTGTTTCTAGCAGGGAAAGGGGTCTGAGCTAAATTCCAGTGTAAAAAGTTTCTCATACAAAAGCAATAATATTTACCCTGTGTGCAAACAATAAATGTATTTGACAGGTTGCATTGCGGCATGGTTTGTTCTATTCTACTTATTTGCATCTGTTTTTATTCACTCCTAACTGGGACTCTCTATATCAGATACAATATGGGGTAGATATACGAAGCCTTGGAGAGAGATAAAGTGGAGATAACAAAATAAATGCCCATTTAGCTCCTAACTGCCATGTTACAGGTTGTGAAAAATGACATGAGCTGGTAGGTTGATACTTTATATTAATCCACTGTATCTGCCCCATACTATTTAACTGCAATATCTAAGAAATCACCAGAAACACATTTTGCCAAACCTCTTTCTAATCTGACAGGCCAAGCCGGTTTCCCCATCAGTAGGACTTCTCTTTAGAAGCAAAGTATAACCAGTGGCACCAACGTGCCGGCTCTTCTGTAGTGACAGGAACCAGGTGCTGCATTGTGATACTCTCCTGCAGCACTCAGCCACATCACAGATAAAGAGCCAACACTGTAGGCAACCCTGTCTCCTGGGGAGTCAGCATCTCTGGGGGTACTGGACACACACCCAGAGTGTCCAAAACGGGGTCCACAAGAATATGCCCCTTTCAATTCGGCCACGTCCTTTTTGGGTGGACATGCCTCAGGTGGGGTTGTAAATACAGAGTGCGCAACGGGTGTTGCCACACCCAGTGACACCTCTGAATAACTACAGAATTGTGCAACTTTAAACATTTATTTTATTGTACAGATCTATCCAAAATCTCATTAATGTATGTTTTTGCTTCATTTTGTGAGCTAAGTACAATGATTATTTTCACTGTGGTTTATGATTATCACCAGGAAAGTAGATCCAATGTTCAAGTTTTAAATAAAGGAGAAAGTAGTAGTAGGCCTGTGTGTAGACTCTGGGTGGGCCTCCTCCTATCCACAATGCAGTAGGCTCTGGCTTCATGCTTCATCATGGCCTCAAGGTCTCTGGAAACATGGCGCCTGCCATGTTTTGGAGATTAATTTCAGTATTGCGCATGCAAAGTTTCTATTTTGGCTGTGATTTTTGCCACAGCTGCAGCACCCAACGTGGGACTCCGGGAAGGTGAGTAATAAGACATAAGATAGAAAAGGTAAAAAGCTGCGCTCTGAGGATTTATACCAATTACTACACAGCATGTTAGATCATGAGTTAGAATTTAATGTGACACTGTAAACATAATTATACACAATAAAAAATTTTTTTTTTAAAAGAGCAGGTATTATGAATGTGCTAAATTGATAATAAGATTGGATACTGGGATAGGCACCCCTGGAAAAAGTTCCTCTTATTGTGGATCCTGTTCCAATTGATGGACTAAGTACACAATTAGTATGGACAATTCGGTGAACCACTCACAATTAGAGGGAAAGAGTCCTGCACTGGTTTGCAGATGGATATAATAGTCCCTTGGAGTGGTGCCGACGGCTTTGTGTCCTTGATTGGCTCACAGCAGATGGTGGTGCTTGCGATAGGTGTCAAAGTCCTGGTTCAGGAATCCAATGTTTGTAATCCACAAGGTGGGAGGATGAAAGATGGGGTGCAGGCACCACTCCAAGGGACTATTATATCCATCTGCAAACCAGTGCAGGACTCTTTCCCTCTAATCGTGAGTGGTTCACAGAATTGTCCATACTAATTTAGTCGATTTACTCGTAGTCGATACTACGATTTAGTCCATCAATCGTATGTGGTTTTTTTGGATTGACAACCCCCCCTATTCAGCTGCTGCTCTATTTGAGTAAGGAGCCCAAAGGGTAGCGCCCGTTAAACTGTCTTAGTGACAGTAAACCTTTCCTTTTTTCGAGTAATAAAACATGGATGCTAGGCCCTTCTGGACAAGGGGCATATGCGTACTGCATACTTTGCACCCATTATAGAAACACCAATGGTTCTCAGCATTCTTCATTATGGCCCTTATTCAGATCTGATCGCAGTACAAATTTGTTCACAAAATGGGCAAAACCATGTGCACTGCAGGTGGGGCAGATGTAACATGTACAGAGAAAGTTAGCTTATTTTTACACTGCAATTTCGATTTCAGTTTCAACACACCCCACCCAAATCTAACTCTCTCTGCACATGTTACATCTGTCCCTCCTGCAGTGCACATGTTTTTTCCCATTTTGAGAACAAATTTGTACTGCGATCAGATCTGAAAAAGGGCCTATGTCCTTTCAGTTTTAAGCACAGGTCTTCAACCTGTGGCCCACCAGATGTTGTGGAACTACATGTCCCAGCATGCCCTGACAGTTTTGGCATGCTCTTATAGGAAAAAATGTGGCAATGCATGTTGGAACATGTAGTTTCACAACATCTGGGGGGCCATAGGTTGAAGACCCATGGTTTAATGCAATAAAAATAACAACTATTAAGTACTGTACTTCTAATTGTATAACATCTTTCAGCATTGATTGAAGACTCCAAATGTAAAATACATGTTAGATTTTGTGTGTATATATCTAAGGCGATGATTAATAAAAAAAAGAAGATTACCTCATAACATAACCAAAACTTCAGTTTTTTTTTGTTTATCAATATAGTCTTTAGCCAATGATTTCAGGAGCATTAATGTTTGTAGGGGGTGCGGAACCATTACTTTTTATTTTGAAGTATCAAAATTTAAAAGACTTGTTTTATACAGCAAAACATTTTCAGGGTGACCTTTTACATCTTATTTCGTGTCTGGAAAATATTGATCTTTGCACACGCTTGGAGCATTATTCTCATCTCAGCCCATATTCTAATGTATTTTTTTCTATGACACTGTTTGGCCACAATGATGCTCATCTCTACAGGCATGTGATTTGTTTGACAAATGTATTTAGCTAGAGATTAAGTTGGTAAACAAAATAAAAATAGAGGTCGCCAGAGACAATTACTGTTAAAAAAGACTGGTTAAATGAGTTATTAACTTTTAAAATACTTTTTAAAACTTTTAAGGAGTGGCAGGCATGTCCAAGAATCAGTTGGTGTGGTGCCATGTTCATGCCATTCTGGCCCTTCTGCTCAAAGTTGCAATTTGAATCATTGTGGCAGCAGTCCCCCTCTTCCATGCCACATTTTTACAGCTGCATTTACAGTGGGGGTGGGCTAAGAACTATTGTAATGCAATTCTGTTCAAAGTGCATCATCAAAACTGAACTAGACATAAGGTAATAACATTTTCTGAGGTGCAACTTAAATCTTCTTATGTTTTTTATTTATTTATATCACTTTCTTAAGTAACAGATCATGCTAACCAGACTTGGAATATTGTTTATTCTATTTTTAGCTTGCATAGAGCTTTGATGGACCTGCAGAATCAGCAACTTCAGCAGTTGAGTGAGTGGCTTTCCCTAACAGAAAATCGGACAAAGAAAATGGAGGCTGCAATTCTGGGACCTGAC
The DNA here is from genome assembly GCF_055691185.1 of Crinia signifera. Taxonomy (NCBI): domain Eukaryota; kingdom Metazoa; phylum Chordata; class Amphibia; order Anura; family Myobatrachidae; genus Crinia; species Crinia signifera. The sequence goes on from NC_139218.1 coordinate 256,605,311, forward strand.
TTGGAAGATATAAAACATCAATTAGAAGAACATAAGGTTTGTTTCCATTTTTAGCAAGCATTTATATATATAATGTATTAAATCTTTTTAATAAATTGTATTATCATTATTATTTTTATTATAATTATCTTACCATACTGCAGATCATTGTTAAAGAAACCTTTTAATGTCATTATTCCTGATATGCCATTTGAAAAACCATGTTATTTATGTAGTTGGTTCATCGGAGGCTGCAGACTAGCGTGGTATACGGCATTGACAGCACCAGGAAATGCGCTATATGTAGCATACAGATAGAGCCATCCTCGTCTTGCCCTTTAATAGGATTAAGTGAGCCGGACTTAATCCTCTGCTAATCCTCTACTGTATTGTTCTAGGTACTGTACTGCAGCTGAGATCAATTGTTGATAATAAACCTTGGTGAGCCATGGCTCTCCAGAGAAGGCTAGTTGAACAAGGCTCCATTTGTATATTCCCTATAACATGTACACACACACACACACACACACACACAGACACATACATATTTATACAATACATTAGGGACATTTTGTTAAAACACAATTATCCTACAGTATCTGTACTATTTTTGTATTGTGGGCAGGAACCGGATCACCCGAAGAAGAAACATACAATCTCCACATAGATAGGTCTGGAACTGAACCCTAGTTCTCAGTACTGTGAATCTGTAATGTTAACTACTACACCAGCCATGCATAATGCTAACACCTACACCATTTTCAGTTTATATCTACTGTTCCACTAATACAACAGAAATAGATTGAAAACTTAAATAATATTTATAACAATTATATACATATATAAACACTTTCTATACACTATAAGGGTAAAATAAATACACAAGTTGTTAGATAAATACCTTGTGCGCTGTACAGTATGTGATATACCGTATTTCATAACTTTGATGATCAAGTATTAAACAACAAAATACAGTATGCATTGCTCATTGTGGGATTCCAGAAATGTATGAAAGTTGATTACATAAAATCACCCTATGATACAGAGTACACCTTGTTAGGATGTTTAGTTTGTTAATAATAACAAATAAAATGCATCATGATAAGAATTAAAGTAAATTAATGTAATATTCATTAAATTAATATACTATAATTCTTATCATGATGCATATTATTTGTTATTATTATATCTTATGAATATAGAACTACATGTACACCACGACAATCTGACATCCTTGGATCCAGCACTGTGCCGGTTTATGCATTTGCCATATTATCGGTGGTACTTATAGCATCCCACCTCCCTCACCAACACCACCTAAACTACCCACATCCTAACCATGCCATCCTGCAGCCTAACTGATCCATCATGTGTACTAAACCCACCCAGCAGCACCTGCATTGTAGTGACACCTGAGGCTGTCACTACAATGCAGCCTAACCAAGACCTTCTGAATCTTAACTCAGGTGCCGGATCATAGCCCGACAGTCGGGATTCTGACTGTTTAAATACCCGATAGTCAGGATCCTGACTGACAGTGGCTATTCTCCCTTGTCAGAAAGAAAGCCAGGAATTTTTAATCCAGATATGCAGAGATCCTACCTTACAGATGGAGCCGCTCTGTCAGCCCGCCAGCTTGCTATATCGCAGTTTCTGGTGGACGGTGGATGGCAGATGGCGGGGCATCTCACTCGCTTGTGCGTCCCATTGGGGTGTACCTCAGCTGAGGTCAGTGCAGGCTGCAGGGAGCAACAGGGAGCAGCGGAGCGGTAAAGCAGAGCTGTGCAGGTAGAAAGCATTCTGATGGGACTTCTGCCGCATGGTGAAGAATGGGGTGCGCGCATGTCTTGTGTGCATGGACAACATTCCTGGTGGATGGTGGACCTGGCAGATGGCGATAGTCGTGTCAGGTTATGTCTAACAAGAGAGGTTCCATCTATAGTTCATTAACTGTGGTAACTATTTATTTTTAAATTCACTAAAGGGTACATGCATGCAGGGCTGGATTTTCCACAAGGCAACTTAGGGGCCTGCCTAGGGCCCTGCGGGTTCTGAGGGGCCAATAGTCATGCCCCAAGAAATCCATCTCATCCATTACTAGGCTTTCAGTGTACTAGTACACAACTCAATGCTTGGAGTTTATTTTCTGTTACAAAACCCTGCAATCCAGTTTATCTGGGTATCGTAGTTTGTGCATGCCCAGTCTGAAATCCTCATGCACACTGTACTTGTTGCTGTTTGTCTAAGTGCAGCGACGAAGATCATGTATCTCTCTCCTCCTGTGTCTCTCTTCCTCTTCCCGCATCCAACTCAGAGCTCCCAGGCTGAGCAGTGAGTCTGGTGCCTTCTGCTAATGATCCTGTATAGGCTTTGCACTGTGGAGGGAGAACCCGTTTGTGCTGTTCTCTGAGCAGTCCACACTGTTGTAGGAAATGTTCAGTTTTTTGTCTTTTTCTAATATGGAATAGCCTACAAGAATAGACTGTCGAGTTTCACATGAAAGATCTCTTTTTCTGGCCATTTTGAGAGTATAATCAAACCCACAAATGTGATGCTCCAGATACTCAACTAGCTCAAAAGGAAGGCCAGTTTTATAGCTTCTCTAATGAGAAAACCTTTCTCACCTCAACCTCAGCTGTGCTCACATACTGTAATTGCACAAGGAATTTAAGGGTTTTCTAATTATCCTTTACTCTTCTAACGTGATTAGCAAACACAATGTACCGTTAGTGATGGTTGCCAGAAATGGCCATTTACCACATTAACTATATAGACAGTATATACCTGACAGAGAAAGACCGGCACTCCGTAAACTTTAAAATTAATACCTGGGTGCCCAAGGCTATAGATAACAGTCTGTGAACACTACACATACATGCACTCCTCTGGATTTTCAATAGAATGAAATGGACAAAACTATGGTGTTTGTTCGTCCATTTCATTGTACTGAAAATCCGGAGGAGTGCCCTGCACATGTAGTGTATATATTAAAGATACAGCAGTGTCTGGTGCCTCCCCAAGTCTGGAAATCATTTTGGTTATTGGATATTTTAGCTAATGGGCAGCACTCTGAGATGACTTGAAAAATTACACCTTAAAGTGTGTTTCTTTTATTCTGAAATTAATTTAAAAAAAAGAACGAATAAAAGAGGATCTGAACCGTTGATAAAACAAACCACTTGAAGGAATATATACTATATGCACCCCTGACTCCACTAACCCTGTGCCTACTACTATATATACCCTTGTATACACTAATCCTGTGCTCACTACCATATAGACATTTGAGTAGTACAGTAGGTGTTTACATGTGTTTAAATTCTCACCATGGCCTTATCTGTGTGGAGTTTGTATTTTCTCCCTGTGCTTGTGTGGGTATATTCTTGGTGCTCCAGTTTCCTCTCACAATCCAAAAAGGTACTTGTTTCCTAGCACGGCGCCCACGATTTTCAATCGTATGGCATCTTATGCATTGTATCGCATTTTGGCCCCCCTATACGATTTTTCATTGTATAAGCACCCTAATGGGTACTTACATTGTTAATTGCACCCCCACGCCACCCCAACTATGAACGCCAACTCAAAGCGTGGTGAGCGCAGCGAGCCCTCGAGGGGCGGCGGTACGGGTCCTCCAACCTTTTCATACCCCCACTATCCAGGTTGGCACGGAGTTGATTTTAGAGCCCGAAGCGTGGTGAGCGCAGCGAGCCCGGAGAGGGGACACGTATTACATTACATGTATTCCGCATCACCTTGCCACACTTCGGGCTCGCTGCGCTCGCCACACTATCTAAAATCAACTCCACGCCGACATGGATAGCGGGGGTATGAAAAGGTCGGAGAACGCGTACCGCCGCCCCTCACGGGCTTGCTACGCTCGCCACGCTTCGGGTTGCCGTTGACACTGGAGGTGGCGTGGGGTTGCTTTTAACATTGTAAGCACCCATTAGGGTGCTTATACAATTAATAATCTTATAGGGGGCACATTTAACATTGAAAACACCCATTAGGGTGCTTATACAATTTAAAATCATATACCATTGTATATGGCATACAATGGCATACAATGCGATGGTATACGATTTTAAATTGTAGAACATCGGGTGCCATCGCGTCGCATCGCATCGCATACCATTGTAAGGCTTATAGTATACGATGCGATGGGTGCAGAGCTAGGAAACAAGTACCTCCAAAAATATACTGGTAGGTTAATTGGTACCTAATGAAAAATTGAACCTGGTTTGTGTGTCTATGTACATGTGTTTAGGGAAGACTAGATGGGCGTATTGGTTCTTATCTAATGTTTTCATGAATGTTTCTATGGGTAATGCAATACGCTCTGGTATTACAGTTAATTTAGGGGTTTGGGGGCCTCAAACCAGTATCTTGCCTAGGACCCCATGAGGTCTAAATCTGTCTCTGCATGCAGGTAATCTATTGCAGTGCCTCAATCACTTTAAAGTCACATCATTTATTTTTATGGAAAAGAACATATAACAATGAATAAAGTATATTTTTTAGAATTAATTAATGAGTAGACCTCTGACATGCTTCATCCATTTGCATATTTTAACAATTTAAATCTGTACTTCATAAATACATGTATGTGTTTTAACAACTAGTGGTTGCCATGGTAAATTTTTTTAATATATGTAATTGATATGTCCTTGAGAAAGTATTCCTATTCAAATAGAGTTAGGGTGCTACATAAATAAATATTGTTATTATAATAAAATCAAGCACTGTATCATCTTTGTTGCTCTAACCCTAATATTTTACTACTGTCTTGTGAAGAAGTCACCACACTAAATACTAGGGATGTGCAACGGACTCTTTTTGCATTTTGGGTTTTGGGTTCTGCTTACCTTCAGGTTTTGGGTTCTAATGGGTTTTGCCAAAACACCCCCTCAAGGTTTTGGGTTTTGGATTCCGATTTTTTTATTTTTTTAAAAAGCGTAAAAAAAGCTAAAATCACAGAATTTAGGTGTGTTTTTTTTTTGCTCCTACACTATTATTAACCACAATAGCATTAATCTCCACTCATTTCCAGTCTATTCTGAACACCTTACACCTCACAATATTGTTTTTAAGCCAAAAGTTTGCACCGAGGTAGCTGGATGACTGTGTCACACAAACACTAAACTGATACAGCATACCTAGTAGCACCCCTGGACTGATACAGCACACTTAGCATCACCCCTGGACTAATACAGCACACTTGGCAGAACCCCATGAATTATACAGCAGACTTGGCTCACCCCAGGAATTATTTGGCAGACTTGGCTCACCCCTGGACTGATACAGCACACTTAGCATCACCCCTGGACTGTTACGGCACACTTAGCATCACCCCATGACTAATACAGCACACATGGCGGCACACATGGTATAATACGGCACACATGGCGGCACACATGGTATAATACGGCACAGATAGCAGAACCCCTTGGCTGATACAGCACTGAGGAAGCTCCACCCCCAGACGGCCGTCTGACCTAGCCGCACTAGCGGCTCACCCCCACACCCTGCAGCATCTTGCGGCTGCTAGCAGATCCAGACCTAATGAGAAATCAGACTGGTTACATGCTGACGGGTAAGCGGCGGTAACCGCTACTTTTATACTTACGCACTGCTGATTGCCACATTGTTATATTGTTTAAACAGCACCTCTGCGCACTCTCTTTTTCTGCTCCCCACTTCATGTGGTCTGGCTGACTATTCACGCAGATAGGTGGCAGGTGTCGCTCATCCGCGATCAATGATCCAGCATACAGCACATAGCAGAAAGCAGCGCACCTACCCCCGAGAGTAAGACGCCTTCTGATACTTTCTTCTATTCACACATACTGATGGGGCAGGTCTCATCATTGCAGGGGATGGCGATGCCAGCCGCCATCCCCCGCCACCTGCCATCTGTACAGCAAAAGGGGACGTGCGCACGAGATGCGCGCATGTCCCCTTCCGACGGCGCTTCCCCGGGGTCCCCACCGCCTCCCCGCACCCCCCCTAACCCTGTCCATCCCCCTGAAGCGGAGACGGACAGGGTTCCCATCGCCCCGCCGACGGAAACTGAGACGCGCGTGCACGTGAGACGTCTCAGTCAGATGGCGAGCCGGGCCCCATCTGTACCTACCTTTAGGGGCACTCTCATCTCCTACATGTACTGAAATCAATTAACCCTGCACTGACCATAGTACAACAGGGTAATTGACCTACTTAAAGGAGACAGCAGATGCCCCAATTTCATTCTTTCTGACACCCTTTTCATACAGAAAGAACATCGCTGAATGTTTACTGACTTTTAGGGAACCAGGATGGTTGCGAAAATCATCAGCAGCTTTAGTGATCTTTACCACTGTGAGTGTCACCTGTTTATCTCCAGTATCTATATCCCACACCCTTGTTTGAGTGGTTACCGTCGCAACACAATACCCAGCACCAGTATGTTATCTGTTCCATCATAATTAACGGAAATTGCAATAATTATTAAGATATAGCTATAATTGCAAAAAGTATAATTACCAATGTCCGGACTGCACCAGGGCAGGACAATTCCTCTCTGGTTATACAATTTGTAAAAACATATTTCGCTAGTCAACTTCCTTTACCATGAAGATAAGAATAGGAACCAGAATATATGTATAGGCTGACACAAAGCACAGCCATTTAAATTGCCCATATAAGTGTTCCTCTTATCTGGTAATTTCCGGAGTCTATAAATCTATAGGATAGTATAATATTATTCTATAAAATAGCTGTACTTCACCTGAGATTATTAATGTTTGGTGTTGCATGTCTGTATGTCTACAAACCTTTATTTTAAATGATTATTAAAAGCTAATTTTATAATTATTCTTTGTAATAAATCTTTTTGACAATTTAAAAGAGTGCCCCCAAACAAAAGAGAGTACTTTTTTCTCTTCTACTTTGGTAAAGTGTATATGGACTCTTCCTACAGTACATGTATAAATAGGGAAGCAAGCGTCGTAGCAGATAATATGCCATAAAATGACGGACAGGAAACGCACTTGGTTATTGTGGTCAAGCTGCAGCTCACAAGCCTCTGTTCACAAAAGTCAATACACAACAGAAACTTTGTTGGTGTAAGGAGCGGAAAAACTGGACGGTGGAGCAATGGAAACAAGTCCTATGGAGCGATGAATCACGATTCACATTGTTTCAATCAGATGGGAGAGTGTGGGTATGGAGATTGCCTGGAGAACGCCTGTTACCCGAATGTGTAGTGCCAACAGTAAATTTGGAGGTGGAGGCATCATGTTCTGGGGTTGTTTCTGCTGGCGTGGCGTGACAGGTGCATAGGAACATGACATTGGCGACCTACCAAGATATTCTGGATAACTCCATGTTACCTACGTTGTTGCGTTTCTATGGGAATGACGATTGTGTGTTCCAGGATGACAATGCAACGTGTCATGTTTTGAGGACTACAATGGAGTGGAATGACGAACTAGAGTGGCCTGCGCAAAGCCCTGATTTGAACCCCACAGAACATCTGTGGGATGAACTTGAGCGCAGGTTGCGGTCGCGATCGCTTCGCCCTTCTACACTATTACAGTTTGGGACTGTACTGCAGGAGGAATGGCACAATATCCCACTATGTGTGCTACACAAACTTGTTAAAAGGTCATGACTTTCTTCCATATATATATATATATATATATAATACACTCTCGCTGCCAGAACCAGCAGCAACAGCAGCACACGGAAGTCCAAATGAAAGTATCAGGCAGCTGACACGGAAGTCCAAATGAAAGTATCAGGCAGCTGACACGGAAGTCCAAATGAAAGTATCAGGCAGCTGTCAGCAACGTTTCGATTTTATTACAAAATCGTCATCAGGCATGAACATACATTAACAATTCTCACCTTATATCCCCAAACAGACAGTGCATGCTGATCTCCGTTTCCCGCGCCCCAGGGCGTGCGTAACGCATACGCGTCATCTACTGCGTCTGGTCTCCCGGCAACTGGAACCATACACATCACGCCGGCGTCCATGGAAACCGGCCCATAAAGATGACGCGACGTGCACAGATCGCTGACAGCCAATGGATGTCCACGTCATGCGCCCCCGCCATCTCCAAGACCGCAACCACGGCAACCGGACAAGCATGTCAGGTCCGTAGCTTTGAGGATGGAGTTCTTTCCACCTCTCTGTTCAGGAAGGAGACAGACAGAAATACAATTTTGCACTCGGATAGCTTTCACCCTAAACCTTTGAAGTTCGGTCTCCCCTTTTCTCAGTTTTTACGTGCATGTCGTATTCGTAGTAGCCAGACTGATGCTTCTGCCCAGATTGATATTATGATAAACAAATTTTTGGTTAGGGGTTATGATCTGGACTTACTGGTGAAGGCGAAAAACAAAGCTCTATCTATCCCTAGGTTGGCACTGTTAACGACCAAGGACAAGAATGCCACATCAACCAATAAGAAAATGCCATCCAGGCGGCCCTACTTTCTGGGACCAGTGACCAGCCTGTCGCAAGACACTTTGCGCAGGCTGGACACAGTATGGCCAACTTACAATATATTATCATTGACCATATCCCCCAGGGGCTTTGGGGGGAGTAATAGGTCATTGTTACTTTTACAGTGTGAATCCCGCTGGATCCACAGACTGAGAACCATGACCCCATTTGGCCTTAATGACCATCTGGGATTCCATGCGTTCTTGTAGCTCTTTTTTTTTCTATTCCACACTCATTGGGCCCTTGTACCTGCTTTTCTTATTTTTATATCCTCTGGTAAAATGAGACCCTTTTTTGTTTATGATGTATTGTTTATGATGTATTGTTTATTAGTGTATTTCATTATTATGTATTCTTGCAAATATTCTGTGACATCCAGTTGATACAGGATTGGTCATCTACCTTGGACCACCGTTCAGCCATTTTTAATGTATTATATGTATCTTGATCGCTGCTCCGTTCCCCCAGGTTAGACGTTGCTGTTACACTTTTCTATGCTGCCTGCTGTGTTTGGGTCACCTAGGTAACGGACCTGACATGCTTGTCCGGTTGCCGTGGTTGCGGTCTTGGAGATGGCGGGGGCGCATGACGTGGACATCCATTGGCTGTCAGCGGTCTGTGCGCGTCGCGTCATCTTTATGGGCCGGTTTCCATGGACGCCGGCGTGATGTGTATGGGTCCAGTTGCCGGGAGACCGGACGCAGTAGATGACGCGTATGCGTTACGCACGCCCTGGGGCGCGGGAAACGGAGATCAGCGTGCACTGTCTGTTTGGGGATATAAGGTGAGAATTGTTAATGTATGTTCATGCCTGATGACGATTTTGTAATAAAATCGAAACGTTGCTGACACCTGCCTGATACTTTCATTTGCTGTTGCTGCTGGTTCTGGCAGCGAGAGTGTATTGTATACAAGTGTTAGAGTGTTCAGATCCTAGAGATTGTTTAGAGCCAGATGTATCAAGCTTCAAAATGTGATAAAGTGGAAAGTGATAAACCTCCAGCCAATAAGCTCCTACCTGTCATGCTACAGGCTGGGTTTGAAAAATGACAGGTAGGAGCTGATAGGCTGGCTGTTTATCACTCTCCTCTTTATTACTTTTTGAAGCTTGATACATCTGGCCCTTAGACTTTTATTTTAAATTTGCACTTCAAATTAAGAGATCGGACCTGTTTATACACTTTTAAAATGTTTTATTGTTTTTGCTCATGATCACGATTTCCCAATATCTTGTAGATAAAGGCTGTAGCAGTAGGCTGTAGAAGTAAGGGACTCACAGGGTAATTCTGCTGGGAACACACAGCCACTTTAAAAAGTCTCTTTACATCATTGCTACACTGTACAATGCATAAAATAAGATTTGATGTTTTTTTCAGGGTTTAAATACAAATTTTTAAAGATTAAAGGCTTACATCCCCTTTTGGCATAATCTTACAGAGTTTAAAAGTTCATGTAGAAGTAACAGAATTGACCTTAAGATCTTTTTGTATCATAGCAACTACTGGTCCATTACCATTACTCTTTTCAAACTATAACCTTGAGAATAACAACTGAGAATTGCTGTGGCTATATAATTATATATATATTTTTTACCTAAAGACTAGTGGGCCTTTTTATTTTTATTGTGAGTTTATGAAGCGCAAAACTCACCTTAGGTTAAAAATGAAACAGACTAAATTTTATTATGGAACTAATGACTGTAGCATTTGCTCACAGAATACACAACAAGATTAATGGATTCCTAAATCATATTTACCCATAGTCCTGTTAGAATTATGTTACTAATTTTAGTTTTTATTACTAGTTGATTACAAGTTGATGTACATGATTTATTGATTTTTTAATTGTCTTTTCAATGCTAATAGTTAGAATTGGCAAACCCTAAGTACCTTTTTTTGAGTTGCAGCAGCTGATCCTAATTACAAATTGGATTTTAGTGAGTGACATGTGTGATGTTACATAGCTTTGGATTACCAAAGTGGCAATTTGAATTTGTAAAATCAGTCATTGGCAAGCAATATATGACTATCCATTATGCACTTTTGATTGCAAGGTATAGTGTGTAGCAGTGATTTCCAAACCGCTTCTTGAGATCTACCAACGATCCACGTTTTCCAAATCACCTAGCTGTTACAAAACTGTAGTCAATACTAACTGTCACATTTTCAGACATAAATTGGAAAGTTTTTCCCGGGAGAAAGGGGATAAGCCGATCTCTCAGGAGCCCCGGCGCTGGTGTGTGGATTACAGAAAATAAAAAATGTATTTATGTGTGTGTTTTATAAACCCTCTATGGCTGCTGCAAGTGTATTGAGTCTGCCAGACTCAGAAAAGAGAGATTTTTATCTCTTGCAAATGGAGGATAGGGGGGTATACACTGCGCTGTCAAAAAAGGGGAGGTGGTATATAGTATCCAATGAAGTGGTTCAATCACACTGTGCACAATAATGGCGGACACTCTGTATATATCAAGAATATTTTATGTATATAAAGACATAAATAATAAAAATAACAATTAGGTAGGTAATCAACAGAAATCGGAGTATAAAAACACTCAAAACATATACATATTGCACTGATATGGAGTAATAAAAAGCTTAATAAGTTAAAAGCAGACTCAATGGGATTCCTTTACAGTGGCTGCTGGCGTCCCAGCTTAGAAGATGTATGACAATAATAATAACTCAGAGACGGCCGCTTGGTTGGGACCAATGGTTAGTATCCTGAAGTAACAGGAAAGTTAATGAGCCAAAAGACCTGATTTAGCAAGTGGGCTGACAAGCAATGTTTCCATGCAGGTGTTTGGCAGGTATAAATTGTGCTGTTGGTGCCTGCGGGTTAGTATAAGCAGGAAAAGCAAAGTTAGTATTATGCTTACGCGGCGGGAGTCCCGGGATGTCACTCGTGAGTAGGAGTGTGGATAGCACTCACTAGCTGGAGAGAAGTAGAAACGGCACCTCTGTAGATGGTGAGAGGTCCATGTGCTGGGGTGTTATCCCTGCTGTGAGCAGCTTCACATGTGTGGGTGCATCACTCAGATCCACGGCGCCGGTGGAAGCGGAGCTGCTGGCCGAATGTAGATGCAACTGGTCTCTGAGTGTAAGGGCAGAAGTCGGAATCACGTCTGCTAGTAGCACTGGCGGAAGTGGGGCAAACTTCCCCACTTCCGCCAGTGCTACTAGCAGACGTGATTCCGACTTCCGCCCTTACACTCAGAGACCAGCCGCATCTACATCCGGCCAGCAGCTCCGCTTCCACTGGCGCAGTGGATCTGAGTGATGCACCCACACATGTAAAGCCGCTCGCAGCAGGGATAACACCCCAGCACACAGACCTCTTACCATCTACGGAGGTGCCGTTTCTACTTCTCTCCAGCTAGTGAGTGCTATCCGCACTCCTACTCAGGGGTGACATCCCGGGACTCCCGCCGCGTAAGCATAATACTAACTTTGCTTTTCCTGCTTATACTAACCCGCAGGCACCAACAGCACAATTTATACCTGCCAAACACCTGCATGGAAACATTGCTTGTCAGCCCACTTGCTAAATCAGGTCTTTTGGCTCATTAACTTTCCTGTTACTTCAGGATACTAACCATTGGTTCCAACAAAGCGGCCGTCTCTTAGTTATTATTATTGTCATACATCTTCTAAGCTGGGACGCCAGCAGCCACTGTAAAGGAATCCCATTGAGTCTGCTTTTAACTTATTAAGCTTTTTATTACTCCATATCAGTGCAATATGTATATGTTTTGTGTGTTTTTATACTCCGATTTCTGTTGATTACCTACATTTACAGACATGCAGCATTCATTCCTACTATATATCCACATGTTGCCTATAAAACAGGAACTGTTGGTAGATCTTGAAGACAGGTTTGGCCACCCCTGGTGTATAGTAACTGGAAACAGTCACTGCCTAGATACTTTACAAAAATGGTACCATAGTAAGATACTATTATACTGTAATTGGTTCAAAATTAGAATTCATTCTATTTTTGAATCCAGATCTTAGTCTATCCCTGCCAAGTCTAGAATATAATGTCCAGAAGTAGCCAAGTGTGACCTTTGGAGCTTTCTGTTGTCCTTTAATGATTTGGAATCCCAAGAAGGCAGAAAACCTGGCAGTTATGTCCAATAACAAGATTAACCTAGTTCACCTGTTGCTACAAATATGGGAATACTCACCCCTTCAAACAAGCAACAAACTAAAATAACATATGATAGCACTGGTGATCAGGTATTTGACTTATAGTCAATATTAAGGAGTCCAACTTTGATAAAAAAAAAGCCCACTAAATGATGTGTACCCAGCGTTATATCGAGTGCGACAGGAATCAAGTAGGCAGCCAGGATCGGAAAGTGTATATACCAATGCCAGCCACGATGAGCACTGGCAGAAGCAGGGTGCAAGGCCATGTATTCCTCAGAATTGAATCAGTAGCAACAACCCCCAATTGAGCTACAAGTACAAACATTGGGGAATGTCGCTAGTGACCATCGGGAGTGAGTGTTAGCGATGCAGTACATACACACTGGATGGTTTTATGAAGGGGGACATGCTCAACATGTACAAATATATCAAGGGCCAATATAAGGAACTGTCAATCACCCTTTTTACTGCAAGAAAGGAATCTAGGACACAAGGGCATGAGTTTAGATTAGAAGAAAACTTTCGGTACTTATGTATTATCTGGGCTCCCATGTTAAATGCACCCCATTTTTTCATACCCCTACTATCCAACTACGCATGGAGTTGATTTTATATAGTGTGGCGAGCGCAGCGAGCCACCGTGCCCGAAGCGTGGCGAGCGCAGTGAGCCAGGGCCGGCGCCACCACTAGGCAGGACAAGGCATTTGCCTAGGGCCCCGGCCACTGGAGGGCGGTACTGAGCCGCCAAGGTACCATAGAGAGGTACCAGAAAGCAGGGAGCGGGGAGCAGGTAAGACTGTCATCCTCCCTCTCCCCTCCCTGACCCCCATCCTGCCCGTTAATCAACGCTGCCCGCTCCCTGCTTGGGGGATTTCAGCGTGGCAGTATCGCCCGCACCTCCCCCCCCCCGTGCCGCATCACAGTGCTATCGCACCCTCCCCCCATGCCGCATCACAGTATTATAGCAACCCCCCCACCCCCATGCTGCATCGCAGACGACGGGCAGTGTGGGGGGGCTTTGCCTGGGGGGGCGGGGGAGCTTTGCCTGGGGCGGGCAGTGAGCCCCGCGAGGGGACGCGGTCTCATAAGAAAAACGGGAGCCCAGATATTACATAAGTAACAAACTTTCTTTACGGTCAGAGCAGTCAAACTGTGGAACTCTCCTCCTGGAGAAGTGGTTTCGGTGGACACAATAAATACGTTTAAAATAAGGTTGAACAAACATTTATTGGTTAAAAACATCCAAGGGTACAAATAAGAATCATAATCAGAATATACTATATAAAAAGGGATAAGCTGTTAAAACCTAGGTTGAACTCGATGGACGCAAGTCTTTGTTCAGCCTCAGCTACTATGTAACTATGTAACTGTTAATTTGTTGTAACGACATGTTATTATAGATAAATTATCTATGGGCATCATGGATGGTGTAATGGTTATCATTACTGCCTCACAGCGCTGAGGTCATGGGTTCGATACCCACCATGGCCCTAACTGTGCAGAGTTTGTATATTCTCCCCGTGTTTGCGTGGGTTTACTCTGGGTACTCCGGTTTCGTACCACAATCCAAAAATATACTGGCAGGTCAATTGGCTTCCAACAATATTAACCCTAGAATGTCTGTGTGTGCATGTACATGTTCTAGGAAATATAGATTGTAAGCTCCACTGGGGCAGGGACTGATGTGAATGTTCAAATATTCTCTGTAAAGTGCTGCAGAATATGTGTGCGCTATATAAGAAACTGTTAATAAATAAATATTACTGAAAACATGAGAAACAAGAAGCATTTCCTATCAGGTACTTCTGTGCTATTAGTTATTGAAAGGAAAATAATTTAAAGTATTTCCCAACCTTTTACCTACAGTACATGCTTTTCAAAGTATGTTTCATTTATTTCAGTAGACTTCATCAGGGAAAGGAACAAAATCATATCTGTACATAGCAAACAGTCCACTTAATGGATGAAACATTTGATGTACAATATGTGTCTTAGTTTTTCTGAAAGATAGGATTCACCCCTTAGAAGGTTATATGAAATGTTACAGTAGTAGTATTTCCAGATAAATTATGTATATTATAAAAAAAAATTATATTTTTATATTGGGGAAAATTGACTAAGATGTGTATTCTACTTCACATGAGATGTTGCTATGGGCAACCAATCAGAATCTACTTCTTATTTATTTAGCACCCTCTAGAATAGCAGAATAGTAGACAGGATCTGATTGGTTGCCCATAGTAACATCACAGGTGAAGTACAATACACACCTGACACAGGTCAGTGTTTGACAAAGGTTTTCTCCCCCTACTTGAACCCACTACAATTCATTTTGTTTATGGTATTCACATTTGTTTCCCTATTACCATATTGATTAAACAATATACTGCCCTATTGGGTGCCTCCTGTTTTCTTTATAACAAGTTGCACATTACAATATGAATATGACATTTTCATTTTCTGTGAGCATATATATGTTATTCTTCATCAAACTTTAAACAGGAGGGGGTTTAAAAACTTCACGAAACAGTTGCAATTACAAACGCAATATAATATTGAGAATGGTGCTCCTAATTCACACATTTATGGAAAGCCATATAAATAACAAGTATGAATTTCAGCAAATGGTAAAGCAGCATGTCATTTTGACAATTTTCACTTATTTCAATTGAATGCCACAGAACTAAGGGGGTTATTTTGGTTCACTCTTTCTGACAAATTCCTTCTTAGATGGACAAAACCATGTGCACTGCAGGGGGGCAGATGTAAAATCTGCAGAGAGAATTAGATTCGGGTGAGTTATTTTGTTTCTGTGCAGGGTAAATACTGACTGCTTTATTTTTACACTGCAATGTAGATCTCACTTTGAAGTAAAACCCCACCCAAATCTAATTCTCTCTGCACAAGTAACATCTGCCCCACCTGCAGTGCACATGGTTTTGTCAATCTAAGAAGGATTTTGTCAGAAAGAGTGAACTAGAATAAGACCCTAAATTCAGATATAATTGAATTGGCTTATTAATAGTTAAGAACTTTCATATTCAAATGACTGCAGATTAGGTCTTAGAATGATTTAATCAATTTAAAATCTATTGTTAATTTACAAACAAATGAACAATAGTTTATTTAAAAATAAACCTGCTTTTTATGCATGTCATGTTTAATGTGAAATGATATTGAGAATTTGATAAATCTGCATCGCAAGCTCATTCGTATCTAGCTGGAATTTCAATGACGTACACTTTAAGTAAATGATACATTTTTTTTGCTCCCCAGATTGCTTTTTGGTGCTGACACTGCAATCAGCAGTCCCACTGTGTTGCACTTTACTAAATAATGGAAATAGCTGAACCCATAACCAATCGTCCCTAATGTAAATGTCTTTTTATATAAGCCTTGTTTCCAATGCTTTGTATTTAGGAAATGTCATTTTGTTTCAGTAATAATAGTAGCTTCTATTTTATTTATAATAAAACAAACTTAATCCAAGAAGGTAATTTACTGAAATGGAAAAATGTAAGCCTGTACAATAAAGCCATTCTATATGAAAAGCAGACCTCACAATATAATGAGGCTTCTGTTATTACTAGTTCAAAAACAATATTTTATTTAGCCAGCCAATATATTCTTATGAAATGTATTAAATGGATATTGCACATATTTTTAGGTTTTCCAATGTAGCAGGAGCCCTCAGATAATATTCAGTTAAGCTATATTTTTGGGCTGACATGCAGGTAGGGGCAGCTTAAGAAAGGAAGGGGCCTCTATGAAGCCTCCATAAGGGCCTCCTATCTCAGTGGAAGCATGTTACAACTAGTCTCTGGTATTGTGCCAGACTATACTCTGCTTACACTGCTCTCTGGGAACATGGCACCTCCACCATTTTCCCCGTAATTACTCTGCTGCAGATCTCCAGGAAAAAGGCTCTGCTCCCTTTTCCTGGTGTTTTTTTTAGAACTGGCAGACATATATCTCCTAGGGGAGCAGGGTATGCTGTGTGGAACCTCTAAACCCAGAAGCCTGTGTGAACTTCGTACCTCAAACCCATTGAGCCCGTGCTTGAAGGTGTATATAATAAGAAAAAACTCAGTGCACTGATTAATTCAAGCTCTGCTCCGCTATGTCAACCTTTGTGCTGTAACTTAGCCAATAAAACAATTTCAGCCTTGTGAATAGTAAACACCTGTCTGCCTTTCGCAACTATACATCCCTTCAAGATTTTTAGGTACTTGTTTCCTATCTGGGCGCCCGTCGCGGGCATCGCGGGTACATTTATGTATGGCCGCGACGCGACCGACGCGATGCCCGCGATTTCCCATTGAAACCAATGTTAAACTTGGAAATCGTGTCGGTCGCGTCGCGGCCGGCCATAAATGTACCCGCGATGCCCGCGACGCGATGCTCACGATTTCCCATAGGAATCAATGTTAAAAGCCGCGATGGACCCGATTTTACTGTTAAATGCCTCAATCCACCCGATTTGGCCATAGGAATCAATGTTAAATGGGCCACAGAGCCCATTAACCCTTAAATGTCCCCCCAAATTTTTGACGCCACCCCACGATCGACGCCAACCCGAAGCGTGGCGAGCGCAGCGAGCCCGCGAGGGGCGGCGGTACGCGTCCTCCGACCTTTTCATGCCCTACTATCCACTAGGGCGTGGTGTGAGAATATAATAGTGTGGCGAGCGCAGCGAGCCACCGAGCCCGAAGCGTGGCGAGCGCAGCGAGCCCCGCGAGGGGACGCGGATACCTTCACAATTATGCGCGTCCCCTCGCGGCCTTCACAGTGAAGGTATCCGCGTCCCCTCGCGGGGCTCGCTGCGCTCGCCACGCTTCGGGCTCGGTGGCTCGCTGCGCTCGCCACACTATTATATTCTCACACCACGCCCTAGTGGATAGTAGGGCATGAAAAGGTCGGAGGACGCGTACCGCCGCCCCTCGCGGGCTCGCTGCGCTCGCCACGCTTCGGGTTGGCGTGGATCGTGGGGTGGCGTCAAAAATTGGGGGGGACATTTAAGGGTTAATTGGGCCTAATTCAGGGTTAATATGGCCAAATCGGGTCAATTGAGCCATTTAACAGTGAAATCGCGGTCAATCAGCCTTTTTAACATTGTTCCCTATGGGAAAATCGCGGTGATCGCGGTCATCGCGGGCATCGCGACCATCCAATTTTACCCGAGATGCCCGCGATGACCGCGATGACCGCGATTTTTACCCCCGATGACCGCGATTTTGATCGTGGGCGCCCAGATAGGAAACAAGTACCGATTTTTACATTCTCCTACACTTATCTTACAGTCCCACAGCCTAGCTAATCCCTCGTAAAAAATCTTGACCAAGTGGCTACTCTTTTTATATTTATATTTGTCATATGGACCACATCAGAACGAAGTAGGAAAACCATTTTATTTATTTAATATTTACACAACATTGGAAATTCTGGAGACAAACTTAATATTAGAGATGTGCATTTCCGGATTTACTCGGATTTACTCGGATTTACCCGGAACTCAAAACGGGATCTTATTGGCTATATGCTGTCACATGTTTTTGCTCCAAAACATGTGACAGCTGGATAGGCAATATGATACCGTTTTGATTTCCGGATGAAATCCGAGTAAATCTGAGTAAATCCGGACCTGCACATCTCTAATTAATATAATACATTTTGTGGCAATAATTATTTTATTTATATATTAGTTTATATATTATTATTAATTGTGGCTTTGCTCAAATGTCTGCTATTGCTCAGCAGAACTAATTTTACAAAGACTTTAGTGCCATCTGATTTTGTTATGCATATTTTATATTGTACACATTGATCTCAAAATTTCCTGATAAACAATGATCAACACATGATCCTTATATGATACCAGACCCCTCTGCTCCCCTTTTTGTGCCATCAGAGTTATGCAGATGATATTAATAAAAACTTTTTCATCACCTCAAACCACTGTAGATGCTGATTCTTATTATAGCTGATTACAGATGTAGCACACCTCATTCAGCCAGGGGCTCAAACCACCAGCCCTCGCCAGCCGCCGGAAGGGGACAAGTGCACTATACGCTCCTGCATCCCCTTCCAACGGAGCCCACCACCGCCCTCTGCCACCGCCACTCCACTCCCCCATTACTGCCCGCACTCTCCCCCCTAACCCTGCCCGTCTCAGTCAGATGGAGCTTCTCTTCACCGGCGATTGACCGGCAGGGACATTGTGGCGATTCCCATCGCATTGTCATTAATAAGTGTTAAGATTTAACAAAAAACATTCACATACATCTTCAGCTGATTGCTCCAGACTGTTCAGTATCAAATCTTCTGAACTCTGCTCATTGGCTGGAGTAGGTAATGTTGAGAGCATCACAGTCTCCACCAGTACGCAGTGTTATGTGGCATTACATTAGCTGGGCACTGCTGAAGGCAGACTTTATACAGTAGGTGAGCTTTAAAGAGAAGGCCAGGGAACAAGACAGAGTGTCGTCCCTTGGGGGGAGGGAGATGGTTAAGATCAGTGGTGGCTTCAGAGTAGGGGCTGCAGCAAAGTTCAAAATTAAAATAGGGGTGAAGCACTAACTGCAAGTGAGTATATTTTGAATGGCAGTGGGTGTGGCTGCCCCGTTTGATTTGTGTACTGTGCTGCAGCCTGCGCTCTGGAGTCTCTGCAAGAAGGGTGGGGGGTAGAGGAAATGGCAACATTGTACCTGGAGGCCATGTATTAACAACACCACGTGCACCCATGGTAGTTACTCTCCTGCCCTGCAAAATGTGTACTCTGTATTCTGTAATATTTTTACCATTCAGCTCATTTACAATTGTATTAATTTTCCTCTGTAACAATATCTGCAATTCTATGTTCTGTTTATACTCTGACAATTTGGCATTGATTGATTATTGTATCATTTTGTAATATGTAGTATTCATTATTGCCTTTGCATTGTATAATATTGTTTTATCTCTTCATCCTAAACTGGTGTTGTAAATCAATACAGATAAAACAATCACTAATAAATCATAATAAATAAAATAATAATTTGGCAACTTTGAGTATAACCATAAGAACCACATATTAATATATTAAATGTAATTAGATATTTTTCTTCTGATGGCAAACATGGACATGTTTGAGATATTTTATGTTAGCTCATAAAACTGCTAGTCACATAATTCTTTCAGTACAGAGAAATTAACTCTATTTCTGTTTTAATATTTTAACTTGTTTAGATTTTGCAAGATGACTTGGAGCAAGAGCAAGTTCGAGTAAATTCACTTACTCATATGGTAGTGGTGGTGGATGAAGCAAGTGGAGACAGAGCTACAGCCGCTTTAGAAGACCAGTTACAGGTAAGAATATACTTTTTACATTTAAGTAATCAGTGGAGTACTGTAAGGAGATCAGGGTAGGCCTTGGATAGATGGCACCTCCAAACACACAGTACCTAGAAAAACAGCACACCAGACCAGAGTTATTGTGTCTAGCTATTACTTGCAGATATTGGATGTCTTCTTACATTAAACTAGTAGCATCTCAGCCAATATAAATTTACGTTCTAAAGGTACAATATATTGGCAGTTGATTATAAAGGAAATATAAAGGATTATTATATATTGGGGTTAACATATAATTTAGCCATTGCTTTTCATTATGCTAATGCTATATTTTATATTGTTAATATAAGCTTTAAAGCGGGGGTGGGGAACCTACTCTCTTACAAGGGCCATTAGTAATGGATAAAATTCTTCCGGGGGCCATATCAAAATTAGCAACTTCAAAAGTACCCTTATTCTCATGACCCATGCAATGGCTGTCGCTGAATAACTGCTACCGGCTTCTGCCGCTGGACGCCTCTCATGAGAGCTTGCTACTGCCGACGTCACCACCTCACACAAGACTCCCTTCCTTGTGTCCCGTGCAGACGGATGGGCGGGTGGGAGGGCCAGACAAACTGGCTACAGGGGCCGTAGGTTCCCCATCCCTGCTTTAAAGCATATGGCTATTAGGGCATAAGGACAATCGAAGTCACCAAGGGGTTTTGCCATATTATAAAAATAGAGAGATTTGCCGACATTATAGAATTCTAAACCCACTTGTTATCTCTTAATATTTATCCTAGTTTTAGAAGCATACTGATTTCTATTCTATATTTTACTGCAAATATTTAGGCACATATTGTATATCAAAATTGGTATTTATGTAAATAAATCTATCTATCTACAAGCGGAACTCGGTACTGTGACTAGTAGTCTATGTGTAAAACTGTATGTTTTAATTATATCATAATAAATAAAACTACATTAAGGGCTATGCTATCCTCTTGAGTTCACTCATTTGTTACTTGAGAAAATTCTCTAATTAATTATGAATACCTCTTGATCAAATAGAGACAATTACAAATGTGTACAACCAAAGTACCTTTCCATAAATTATGCCACTGTTACTGTGGAGTAATTGTGTTTGTATAATCTGCAGTTTAAAATAATCTGAATACAAATGGGCAGCAAAACAGGATCATTTATTTTGTTCGTGTTTTAAAATATAGCCAACTATAGCAAATCAGTATACTAACAATTTGAAGAATAATACAAATCACTGATTCAAAACCCAGGTGTCTATATGGCTTTAATTATATTCCTATAATTAGACCACAGCTCATTACTACACCTAAAGAGTTAGAAATGTGGTCAATTATGTTTTATACTCTGGAGAAAACTGCTCTCTTTGAATTTATTTAATTTTGTTTTCTGTACACTGTTCTTTGGGCAATTGTGACAGAATAGATATTTTAAAAAGTTAGTTGGTGCTAAAGGGATTGTGTGCTGCTAAATTTAGTTTCTGATCACATATACAGGAAGTTCAAAATGGCAAAGAGTGGATTAAAGCTTTGTACTTACTGTAAATCCATCCTATACAAGTCATAAATTTATTGGAATTGTAGAATGTGCAATTTTTTGAACAAATAAAATAATTTTTAAATTCTAATTTAATATATCTACATAACTATAATTGTGATGTGTGTGTGTGTGTGTGTGTGTGTGTGTATGGATGTTCCACAATAACTCTTGAACAAGTTAACCAATAATCTTCAAACTTTGCACACTACTGTATCTTATCATCTAAAGGCACAATCAAAGTTTGAAGATGGGTTTAATTGGACGACCCCTTAAGGGTGCTGTCATAAGGGTCCATGCTATTTCTGTTGTTTTCATGCATTGTAATATGTCATTGGAAAGCTAATGACTTTCTGGATACAACCATGGCTGCTGAAAGAGCCCTGCTAAAAAGGGGCATGGTCAATGGGAGGGGCATGGCCACGCTACTATAAAACAAATTTGCAAGGGGTTCGGTCCTACCTACCAGGGCAGGTTTATCATGCCCCAGAAATACTCAGGGCTGCCTGCTCACTGTCACAGCTCAGAGGGTCAGTATTCAACTGACCTCCTGCATATGCTGTTTCCCCCTCGCTCTGTTTTTGGAGACTCCTTTCCATCCTGTGACAGCGAGGATTCCCCTGGAACGTTGAATAGAGTGAGCGGCCAGCACAGGGGTTAAATAGCAAAGATCGCTTGTTTTCTGTGATCCCGGCCATTTAACCCCCTCGCTAGATGCATTGAATACGGGCCATAATATCAATACTGGACCAATTGGTTTATATGGCCTCTTTTTGTTTTATAGTTTCAGTAAATGTATCTAGGACATTTAATTCATTTAGCATGGTTACTGCCATTGTCTGGGTTCCAAATCATATGGAAAAAGAGCTCCTGGGGGTTAGAGACACAGAACTACTCAATAGCATTAAATTTTCACAACACATGGGGGACTGCTGAGGTTTGGGGTCTGATGATTTGAACAAATAGTAACTCTTGCATGATCATCTGCATCCACATTATTTTACCATGTCATCATGACTTTTCTCTAGCTAACCATTCTAGTCCAATCATAGTTGTGCACAGCATCTAGATAAGTGGTGCTTGTGTCAATGCCCGCCCTGGCCCCCACCTCCCCAAAGCATAGACAATTACAGTGAATAATAGACATGCACTTTGCATTCACAATGTGCTTTTTATGACCTACCCCTCAGAAGACAAACAAACTGTAAATATACACACTTTATTTAATATTTACACACTTTCTTCTAAAACATCAATTCAGTTGTGTCCTTTAAAATAGTATTTCCAAAAGTGGAATTCAATAAGCAGGTTTTGTCCATTAAAACATTTTTTCTATATTCAGTTATGTGTATTATATGGTACTTTTAATGGAAACATTCTGTTACAATTTGCTTGGCTTTTATTACCAACTGCAGGTTTCACTAACTCTGTCATTCAGATGTGTAATGAATACTGTTATTCCCTACAACTCATTATATCATGCAAATTCTATCAATCAATACATTAAGGTTGAACAATTCATTTCTTTCTAGCCGTATAGATGCCAAGTCTTTTATACCTTTCTTTTTTAATACAGACCACAAGGACTTGCAGACATTGCCTGACCTTTAGTTTTTTTTTTTTTAGTTGCCACAAGATGATGTATTACCTAAAGTAATCTTAAAAATAGATACCAGCAGGTGTGCAGCTGCCACCAGTGTAGAATAATTATGAACATTTTTAATATGAAACACGGAAAATGTATCATATCTTTTCTAGTAACCCATTAATTGATCAATTTTACTAGATAAACTTCTTATTAAAAAAATGATAAACTTTGACTTAACAAATTTATGAAATGTAAAATATATTGTGTTCAAATGATTCATTCACACTACATATTTGTAGCCTTGGTTCCTATGATTCTTGAGGCAGTGTGTGTTTTTGCATTGCATGTACAATTATTAGCCATGCAGATTTGGATGCAGTTTAGATGCATGTCCACTTATGTCTGGTGGGGCATAAATAGGCGGTCTTCTTGGGCATGGTTAGAAACATAGAAAAATAGGAACATATAATTTAATGGCAGATAAGAACCATTTGGCCCATCTAGTCTGCCCCTGTAACTGACCTACTCAGTTACAGTAGGTCATGACAACAAAGCTGTGGGCAATGCAGAGCTATGCCACTATAGATTGTAAGCTTACAGCAGGGCCCTCTTACCTCCAAGTCTGTCTGTTGTTACCCATTTTTTTTATTACTGTCTATAATGGTAAAGCGAAACGGAATCTGCTGCCCTATATAAGAAACTGTAAATAAATAAATATTAAGCATCACTTGGATGTACGTACAGGAGACTACACCAGATATATTGGAGATTTTCAACCACAAAAGCAGCCTTATAGAAATAAAATGTAGCCTTGCCCTGGTAACTATGATAGGTAAAGGAGATCTACTTTGCAATGTCCCACCAGAGATGCTCAGACTGCATATGTGATTTAGAGCAGCCTGGTCCCGAAAGCCAGAAGTAAAGTGATCACATTACAATCACTTTCCTCCGTACACATTTCAGGGACCAGCTCCCTGCAGGTGGACAATGGTACTCTGGAGCAATTCTTCATTTCTTATTGCCACAATAAGAGGTAATAAAATATTACAATTATATATGACAATTACAGATAATCAATAGTGCAATCTGTCTAATGCCTCTGCTATTATTATCAACTCAATAACTTTGCCAAAAGCCTCTAGTTTTCCTGTAGTTATACAGTTCTTTGTGTTTCATGGTGCTAAACAACCTTAACATCTGCTCTGTGTCTATGGGAATCATCATGGCCAAAATGTCCCATATTTAATATTCTGTTGCTATTTACAAGTATAGGCTGGTTTCTTTTTAGAAATATGAGACCTGATTTTAATATTTGAATATCTGAATTTCTGCTAGTCACCAAACATTTGTGTTTATAATGATTGACAATTAAGTTATATGTTAATAGGTTCAAAGGGTTCAATAAAGACAATGGGGCATTCCCTAACAAAATGTATATGCTAATGAACACCATCCAAACTTTTTACAATGAAATGTAAAGTTAGAATGAGCTGAGCAATTGTCCAGTGATCCAGTGATCCTTTACCACTAATATTGCCTGTTATTGAAGCAGATACAATTATTTGGCTTAGTTTGGCTTAGTTTATCGCCTTTAAAATGTACACAAACTCATATAAACAAATAGTTAAGCTTATTTGTCTAATTAATTGTCCATTTGGTTAATTGTTGATGTTTGGCTATGGGCTACTGTCCTTTGAATAACATGGACATACTTTATACAGGGCTGTAGCCAGTATATGGCCCTATAGATATATTTTTAAGCGTACCCTGTTTCACCTGTCTGCAAATGTTGTTCATTTTATACCCCATAATAGTGTCCTAGTTTATTTTATGAACCATTTTAGTGCCCTAGTTCACAATATGTCACCTATTTTCAACAAAATATACCCTATGTTGTAATAAACAAGATACATTACGACATGTGTTGCCACCAAACTGATGATATGTTATGACCATAGTGGAAATTCAATACGTTTAAATGAATTGAAAAAATAATATATGTGCCCCACCTATGTGTATAAGGGGCCAACAGTTAACTGGCATTTGGGTTTCAGTCTGGCCATTCAACAGCCAGTTTCACTAATGTATTTGAGCATAAATGAACAATTGATAAGAACATGGTTGAGATTTGTGTTTAATGGAATTATCATTGCTATAGGAAAAGTAGAACGCTGCCTATGTAAAATATTTCAGCCTACAATGTCCATGCAATCAGATATAATGTCCGCTCTTTTAAACCACTGTCTTATGGGGGGATTATTGATCTTCTTAAGTGACATAATGATGATCTAGTGTCTGATTACTTTTTTCAGCAATTATTTTCAAGAAGACAGAAAAAATAGCTATATTGCTATCATGTTATTAGTAGTCCCACAATACATAGAAATCTCTACACAACCATCTTGGGGAAATTTGGTTGCCTTATGGCACCCTACTTATTTCTTAATCAGATAAAGCAAATGGATCAAGATTAATTAGATTAATAAACATGATCAAGTTCCCATCTCAGAGTGCGTTATGCAGCCCATATTTGATTGTGTTTGGTCTCCTTTGTCATATATGTCAAGTACAGTAAAATACCAAATATACCACACTGACTTATCTTATCTAATGTGTACAGTTCACACATTTAGCATGCACACTGTATGTTCTATGATGTAGTATTTTAGTAAGTAACTTTTTTTGTTACAAAAGCCCTCAAATCAATCAACATAATTGAAAACCATGAACAACAGATTTATATTCACAATCATAAAGTAATGAAAATTGAATGGAACATTTTTAGACATGTCTATTAATAACTTAACTTTCTGTGAGATCATAAAATTTATATTTCATTTGTTTGCTCAGTTTCCTCAATAAATTCCCACTCAGAAGCTTACTATGCGGTCGCGTGTAATGAGCACATTTTAATAATCTCGTGTGATTATAAATTCGTGGGTGATCCCAAATGACTAATATGCTGCTTAGAAACAGATAAAATTTCCCATGCAGCCTTTTAACACAGACAGACCTCTAATTTCAAAGTTTTACCTTTTATTATCCTGTTTTATTTTGGTATTACATTACTTTTCTAGGCTTACAAGGAATGAAAATAATATATAATGAGGATAGGTTATTTTAGAAAAAAATGATACTGAATATTCTAAAAACATTTTGTTTAGGGAATAATAATGCAAATTGATGTATCATTATAGGAAACTGGGGGGGGGGGGAGTTGTTGCTTCAAAGTGCAATCAAAATAAAACCTTTATTAGGAGAAATGCAGAGCTAAATAGTTTGAATTACAAATTGTGCTCTATAAAATGTTATTGTGAACAATGCATTTTATACAAATGTTCCTCTTGTGTTGTTGCCACGGTGCACAAGCAACACTCAGCATAGCAGGGTATACACTACACTTTTGCTCTCGCTATGCATAAACGTGGTTGGGAGCCTGCTCCCATTCATTGTAATGGTGACCTGCTACCAATTAGGCATGCCTTTACTCATACGCTTTGCAGTCCCACTACAGATCCCTTCTATACGCAGCAACAATGTATACTCTTTTGGGGTGATTCAGGTTGGGTTGCAAAACACATTTGGTTTTCTAATGGACAAAACCATGTGCAATGCAGGTGTGGCTGATGTAACATGTGCAGAGAGAGTTGAATTTTGGTGGGGGATGTACTTCAAACTGATATCCATATTGCAGTGTAAAAATAAAGCAGCCAGTATTTACCTGCACAGAAACAAAATAACTCACCCAAATCTAACTCTCTCTGTACATTACATGTGTTACACTTGCAGTGCACATGTTTTTTTTTTCATTAGCAATCTAAAGTTGCTTTCTAAACCAACCTGAATCACCCCCTTTATTAGAGTTCACCATGGTCAGTTATTATTATTTATTTATTAACAGGTTCTTATATAGCGCACAAATATTCCGCAGCACTTTACAGAGCATAGTCATGAGCAAAAATACATACCGAATTAAAGAACAAGACATTTTATGACAGGCCTGGCCAACCTGTGGTTCCCCAGATGTTGCAAAACCACAAATCCCATCATGCCTTGCCACAGTTTTGTCATAAGGTAGTGTTAAAACTGTGACAAGGCATGCTGGGACCCACAGCCTCACAACATCTGGAGAGCCACAGGTCGGCCAGGCCTGATTTAGGACAAGTACATGGTTAATACCGATAGTTGCATCAGGGGACAGGACACTGCAGCAATCATCAGGGTGGCGGAGGTTTATATATATTCTAAGAAAGGCACATGAGGAGAGAGGGCCCTGCTCGTTAGAACTGAAAGTGCAAATACAAGCATTAACAGTGATAGTAAAAGTTGTTTGCAGATGTAAAACTGATGATATTATGGTTGAATAACCAGATTAAGCAGCCAGGAGTAGTATGTTGTAGGGATGTGCATCGGCCACTTTTCGGGTTTTGGGTTCTGATTACCTTGAGGTTTTGGGTTCTAATGGGTTTTGGCAAAACACCTCCTAAGTGTTTTGTGTTTGGATTTTTGGGGTTTTGGGTTCTGATTTTTTTGTTAAAAAAGCATAAAAACTGCTAAAATCGCAGAATTTTTTTTTTTTTTTTTTGCTCCTACGCTATATAATAACATTAATTTCCACTCATTTCCAGTCTATTCTGAACACCTCACACCTCACAATATTGTTTTTAGGGCAAAAGGTTGCACCAAGGTACAGTAGCTGGATAACCATGCTAAGCCACGCAAGTGTGCGGCACAAACACGTGGCTCATGTAAGAGTGGCACTGCAGCGGTAGATACGGCAGTACTAGGCACCAGACAGGTAGATACGGCAGTATTAGGCAGTGGGCCCTAGACCAGACAGGTAGATATGGCAGTATTAGGCAGTGAGCCCCAGACCAGACGATAGATACGCCAGTATTAGGCAGTGAGCCCCAAAACAGATGGTAGATACGGCAGTATTAGGCAGTGAGCGCCAGACCAGACAGGTAGATACGGCAGTATTAGGCAGTGAGCGCCAGACCAGACAGGGAGATACGGCAGTATTAGGCAGTGGGCCCCAGACCAGACAGGTAGATACAGCAGTATTAGGCAGTGAGCCCCAGACCAGACAGGTAGATACGCCAGTATTAGGCAGTGAGCCCCAGATCAGACGGTAGATATGGCAGTACTAGGCACCAGACAGGTAGATAAGACAGTACTAGGCACAAGACAGGTAGATACGTCAGCAATACTAGTATTGTGCACCAGCAGAATGTATAATAATACATTTTATTATTAGGTACTGCTTGGCAGTGGCACTCAGTGGCACACGTCAGTGCACCAGCAGCATGGAATTATTTTTTACAGTCCCACACAGCACAAGTATTATTTTTTTATTAAATTAGATATAGCAGCCTAGTATGTAGTTGTAATACTAGGTAGGTACACTTAGGCAGTAACACTGCCAGTGGCAACAGTCGACTGAGTAAATAATACTGGCAACCTCTATTCACAGTATTCAGAGCAGGCAGCACCAGTGGACTATATATAATTCAATTAATTAAGTATTAATAATATAGAAGCCTATTAGGTAGATAAAATAAACTACTAGGTAGGTAGGCAGGCAGGCAGGCAGTAGCACTGCCAGTGGTCACCACAAAAGGTAGTTATATTACACACCACCAGTAGCTTTATGCAGTGCACCAGCAGAATTTATAATAATTAATTTTATTATTAGGTACTGCTTGGCAGTGGCACTCAGTGGCACACATCAGTGCACCAGCAGCATGGAATTATTTTTTACAGTCCCATACAGCACAAGTATTATTTTTTGATTAAATTAGATATACCTGTAGCAGCCTAGTATGTACTAGGTAGGTACACTAGGTAGGCAGTAGCACTGACAGTGGCAACAGTGGACTGAGTAACTAAATAATACTGGCAGATTCAGTGCAGGCAGCACCAGTGGACTATATATAATATAATTAATTATTGATATAATATATATTACAGCACAGCACCAGAGGTAGGCCCCAGCACAGAGGAGACAGTAGTACTACAGGTACACAGTTAGACTGTCCTCCTTGCTAGGGAGAGCCCACCCTAAGCAGAGAGGAGAACAGAGCACACAGCAGCACTGAGGGAGACAGCCCCAGCGAATAAAATAATTACAGCACAGCACACCAGAGGTAGACCGCACAGAGGAGACAGTACTACTACAAGTACACAGTTAGACTACACAGCAGCACTGAGACAGCCCCAGGGAATAAAAAATATTGCGTTCACGGTCAGGCTCAAGCTCAAGTTTAAGCCCCAGCAGCAGCACCAACATGCCCTCTCTCAACCCACTACTAGACTGGAGTGAAGATGGCGGGCGCAGCAGCCGCTATTTAAAGCCTCGCGAAATCCAGCACCAGGAGATGACGTTCTGACCACGCGGACGGACCCGAATCAGGCGGGAATCTCCGAGCGCTGCTCGGAACCGGGCTCGGAATGATGACGTCCGTGGGGGCTCGGATCTCTGGAATCCAAGTCTGCACATCTCTAGTATGTTGTGATAATGAATTGAAAGCAGTCTTTGGTTTTCTCAGTTGTTGTTTTCCGTTCTTCTGTTTCACTTCAGTGTAACACCAGTATAACGCTGCAGTTATATATAAATGATGCTGCACTTTAAAAATGATGCACTTCAAAACTATTATGCACACAGCTACACCATGCACACAGCCTATGTATTGATCTTTAAATGCATGTACACACTAAATTCTATAAAAATAACTTAAATGAGGAGGCGTTCGCAAAATACAAAGAATCAAACAAAACTTGTAAAGGGGTAATCAAAGCAGCTAAAATATTATATGAACAGTGCATAGCCACTGAAAGCAAAACCAACCCAAAGAAGTTTTTTAAATACATAAATAGTAAAGTTTTTTTTTTTTTTTTTTTTTTTTTTTTAAATCTTTTTATTAAATTTTTGCAGAATAACAAATTTGTTTGTCATTAAAGTATATAATAAAGTATGAAATACATTGTTGCGTTATACAGTCATACATACATTGTGGTACGTGTGGTTTTTGTACAACTCAGCCAAAGTTCACAGTAGTGAAAATAATCCTATATTAGTAACAATGACCATAGACGTCTACTGTTGGGTTAGTGGGAAATATATAATTCTAACAGATGCATATAAAACTAAAATACCTTGCATCAATAAGGGAGGGGGGGGTGGTGGAGGTGAGGCAGAATTACGTCTGGGTGGAGTAACTTACTCCTAGTGCGATACTCTGCCTTATACTCCTCACACCCCTATGGTTCTTGCATTTTGGCTAATGGTCTATATAACTGAAGCTAACACATCTATACCATACACACAATAGACATAATAATTACATTTATCTAAACTGCCAGTAGGCTGTATAACATAAGGACAAACTTAGACATAAGACAAAGGACATGAAGGACAGCACACATGAGGAAGAAAGGGAGGGGGGAATGGGGAATTGAGCTTCGTGACCTTGGGTTCTGAGGTTCTATAAAGTTCAACTTTGATATGAGTATTTCCACTCATACAGGGAATTTACAATCAGCAATTGAGTGGGATAAGGAAGGTATATCTTGGATACGCAGGGGATGACTACAACTCCTCATTCTGCATAAGACGTCTGTGTAAGAACCATTCTGTAGAGTCAAAGATACTAAATATTTGTTCTTGGGTTTGGCGAGAAAGGGATTCTATGTATGACCCCCACTTCTTATAGAAGTAGACTATTCCAGATTCAATATTAGTCGTAGCTGATTTTCTATCAAAGTACATTTGTTGAAGCATTTTTTCATTTACTTCTACAATCGTAGGGGATGTTGAAGATGTCCAGTGGGTTAAAATAATTTTTTTTGCAATAGTTATTGTGATTGTGAGGAGAGGGATGAGTCGATGTTTATTAGTTCCTAGTTCCCATACGTCGAAATTTGCAAAAAGGCAAGCTAGGGGATTCGGGGAAATCTTGATTTTATATGTGTTAGAGATAGTGCAGGTTAATTTGTTCCAAAATTTTCTGATCTTTCCGCACTCCCAGAAACAATGGAAAAAAGAGGCCCGGTTTGCATGGCATTTGGGGCACTCTCCTGTGACTGAGGGGACAAAGTGGGCCAGCCTAGCTGGGGAGATATAAGCCCGTTGTATCGATTTTAAATGGACCTCCTGCAAATAGGAGGATGCAAGAGTTTTCATGGTTAGGATATGATATTTACTGATTGGTTCATGGGACTGTAGATCTGTAATATCCCTAGACCATTGTGATCTGAGCGTATTCCATCTCGTTTCTGAGGATGCGGAAAGTAACAGAAGATATAATGGTTTAAGTCTGAATGAGTGCTTGGTGTTATGATTGAATATATGTTGTAAGGGGTCTGCAGAGGGAGAAGGGTAGTTGATCAATTGTTTTGGATGTAGGGTCGCTAAGAAGTGTCTCATCTGTAAATACATGAAAAAGTTAGTTTGGGGGATTTGGTATTCTTGTCTAAGTTGTTCGAAGGGTTTGATCTGGCCACCTGGGTCATAGACCATGGTTGCGTCAGACAGGCCCTTCTCCTTCCAATTCAGGAAAGTTTTGTTAGTGCATGATGGGGGGAATGCTGGGTTACCCCATAGAGGTGTTTTCTGTATACTTTGTGGATTTCTAAGGAGCTTCTTGTTAACCCATTGCCATGCCAGGTATATGTCATAAAAAAGGATATTTGATTTAGCGAGGCGGGGTAGGGTCGAGGGTTTAGTAAGTAGAAGGGCTCCTGGGGAATAGGGATAAAGAAGCGCATTATCTATCTCTACTGTCGTGAAGTGATTCGTATTGTTCAGCCAGTCTGAGATGTAGCGGAATAGAATCGTGTTATTATATACATTGAAATCTGGAATTCCACTCCCACCCAAAGATAGTGGTGCCATCATTTTAGCCAAGGCTATTCTAGGCCTCTTACCGCCCCAGACAAATTTAGTTATGGCTTTGTTCAGCTTGTCTAGATCTTGTTTTCGCATTCTGATAGGTAGCATCTGCAACATATAGAAGATTTTAGGGAAGACTACACTTTGTATCACTGCAATTCTACCTAATAAGGACAGGGGGAGAAGGAGCCAGCCCTCCATTTGGGTAATAACTTTGGAAATCAGTGGGGTAAAATTTAACTGATATATCCTTGTGATATCAGCCGGGATTTTTACTCCTAAATATTTAATTTCAGTGGCCAGGACATTAAATGGGAGGGTGCGGAGATAGCTTAGTGTAGTGTGATCTATTGTGGGGAAGTATAGCACATCTGATTTTGACAGATTAATGCGGTATCCTGAACTTTGGCCAAAGGATTTTATGATATGTAAGATCTGTGGGATTGATTCGGAGGGATTGGAGACAAACAATAACATGTCATCTGCAAATAATGACAATTTTAGTTCTAGTGAGCCTAATTTCATTCCTTGGAATCTAGTATCAGATCTGAGAGCTATGGCTAGCGGTTCTAGGGCGATCACAAATAATAAAGGGGAAAGGGGACATCCCTGTCTGGTGCCTTTTTCTATGGTAAAGTGTTCTGACAGCAGTCCGTTACAAGCTATATGTGTGCGGGGGAGGTGGTTTATGCATCTCAGGACGCGGAGAAGGCCATCGGGGAATCCAAATTTAGATAACGTTGAATATAGATGATCCCATTCAACAAGGTCGAAAGCCTTCTCCGCGTCCAGAGAGATCAGCACTGAATTTTTGTTACCCATGTCCCCTTGGAGGGTGGAGGCGAGGATTGTGCTGAGTGCCTTACGAACGTTTGTTTCCGAGTGTCTTCCCCAGATAAAACCTGATTGATCAGGGTGGATAATTGATGGTAGTAGGGGTTTGATTCTGTCAGCTATGAGTTTGGTGAATAATTTATAATCCAAATTAAGAAGGGATATCGGGCGGTAAGAGCTGGGTAATTCAGGATCTCGGCCAGGTTTTGGAATTACTCTCAATAGCGCAGTATTAAAGTGGTGAGGGGGGATTTGTGCTGAAAAAAGTTGATTAAGGAAAGCTGTCAGGGCTTGGGTAAAAGTGTTTTTTTTTCTTAGTAGTTTATAAAAATCACTGCTGAAGCCGTCAGGGCCTGGGGCTTTGTCGCTTTTTAAAGAGGTTATTGCTTTAAGCACCTCCTCCTCCGTAAATGGGGCCATCAGTGATTGCGCTTCTCTGGGAGAGATCTGTGGGCATTGGATAGAGTCCCAGTCAACGTGGTTCTCCATCTGTGGACTGAGATGAGATGTGGGATCGGGGGGGGAATGGGAGTAGAGGTTTGAGTAAAACCGACGAAGGGTGTCAGCAATTTCTACATTTGACTTGGTGAGGTCCCCTCTAGCATTCCTGAGAGGTTGGACCACCATTGGGGGTCTAGTGCCTTGAAGGATTCTCGAGAGGAGTTTACCAGTCTTATTTCCAAATTTGTGGAATCTGTAAGTTGAAGAAAAGAGGTGTCTTTCTCCTAGTTTTTGTAAATATGCATCGTAATTTGTTTTAGCTGTTAGGTAGACCAATTTAGATGAGGCATCAGGGCGTAATTTGTATTGTTGGAAGGTGGTGGTTAGGTGATTTTGAAGATCTAAATATTTGGTTGTATATGATTTATTATTATTCGCAATGTATGATATTATCTCCCCCCTGATGACGGACTTAGCGGACATCCAAAATAGAGGTGGGTTGGTTTGTAAATGATGGGAGTTGTTGGAACAAAAGTCATTCCAACTTTTTTCAAGTCTAGCCTGAAATTTAAGCGATTTGGCAAGGTAAGTGGGGAATTTCCATAGGCGTGATTTAGGGTCCGAAGAGGGGTATCCGAAAGATATTGTGATAAGCGCGTGATCTGAAAGGGAAATAGCATTGATTTCAGAATCACGTATAAGTGGAAATAGAGTGTGGGATATGAAAATGTAGTCAATCCTAGAGAAGGTATTATGGGCAGCAGACAAACATGTGTATTCTCTTTCGGTGGGGTTTAGTGCCCTCCACACATCTACCACCTGTAGGGAGTCTGCCAGAGCCGGGATACCTAATTTCGGGAGTTTAGGGGGATTGTTTTTCTGGGAGGAGCGATCTAAAACATTGGATGAGATAAGGTTGAAGTCGCCTGCTAATATAAGCGGGTTATGGGAAAATGGGATCAGGGCCGCTGTTAATTTTTGCATGAATATTTTGGAATATTTGGGGCGTATACATTACACAGGGTGTATGGCTTGGATTGGATTATAATAGAGATGATAAGGAATCTACCTTCCGGGTCAGTGATCAACTTATCTATTTCGAAGGAAATATTAGATTGGATCAGAATTACTACCCCTCTTGCTTTGGAGTTATAAGGGCTAGATCCAACTACCTTCCAACCTAGCATATTCAATTTTACTATTTCGGGTGGGGTCAGGTGAGTTTCCTGCAAAAAAGCTAAATGGACTTTTCGTTTATTAAGGTTAATAAGTATCTTACGTCTCTTCATGGGGGAGTTGAAGCCTCCTACGTTCCAAGAGCCAACCGTCAAGTCTGACATCTATTCTTCGTTGAGGATTGAGTTGCCTGTAGAGTTTGGAGTGTGGTCTCGAAGGTCCGAATAAAGTGAAGACAAGAGGAAAGAGAGGGTGGGGACACATAACATGGGGGATAAGACAAAGACATGACAGACAAATGAAAACAAAAAACATATAGTAGAATGTACCAGAAAACAATTATCATCGATATCAAACAATGAGCAGTCCAATGATTAAGGTTATGTTTCACCGATGAGAGACTTCCTAACATATCTAAAGTGGAGTATGCAACTTGTGCAGTGACCCACTGAAGTTCAATATTTAACATGGGTGGGGAAGCGAAGCTGAGTCGTCACCGTCATTTCCGCCCACCAACTAATATAAAAGTCTAGAGGGAGGAACCTAGCCATCCCTTGAACCGTCTAACATTAAATGAGCTTGCCCTGAATTTGGGAGAGTGAAGGAAATTAAGGAGAGGGGGGGGGGAGAGGGGGGGGAGGGTAAAGAGCAGTGTTTATGAATAAGTGGGTTGGGAGTGGGGGGGGGAGGAGGTGAGGGGGAGAAGCATTTATCAAGTCAAAAATTCTTAACGCTAATGATCTTAGAACAGAGAATAACAAAATAAACATATCCCTGCAGTTCTTAACAAAATTATGTATCTTGGATGTCGGACTATTACTATACAGTAACTACTCAATGAGGAGGAGATTGACATTTCGAGTATCGATTTTGCTGGAGACCATAAATAAATTAAAGAGGAGGGTGGGAGGGGGAAGGGGTAGTGGGATGGGGGGGGGGGGAGCGGAAGGAAGAAAGAAAAAATTACAATCTGGGTTTTAGACTGTGAGATATCTTCGCCCTTTCCCCTGATAAAGGATATACGATCCTGATTGATACTAGTAGGGATAAGAGCTAACATTAGGTTTCAATTAAGATTTTAGGCTCAGTCCTGAGGAAGGAAAGTCAAGAAGTACTGTGCTGTACTACAAATGTATGATTTCAGTTCCATCTTTTTCTTGTAAGGCCAGAAAAATGATTATTTGTGTTGTGAACGTCTAGAACCTGTATATTTAGGTCTTAGGTTGGTGGGATTGGGTCGGTGGGTGATCAGCCATCTTTGTGGTGGTTACGGAGGCATAGGACGCAGGAGGGACCCGGTCGCTGATATCCTGATCTCGTTCTGCTAGAATTCCGCGAAGATAAGACTCTGCATCCTTAGCTGAGAGAAAGTCCTTGTGGGAATTACCGTCATAAATGCGTAGTCTGGCGGGATATAATAAGCCAAACTTACGGCCCTCAGTAACTAATTGGGAGCAAATTGGAGACAAAGCCTTGCGAGCCTTCGTCAACTCCACTGAGTAATCCTGGAAAATTAGCAAGGTATTGCCTTCCCATTGTATGTTCTTCACCCGTCTGGATGCAGTCCAGATTAATTGTTTATGGAGATAGTTCATACATCTGAATAGCGTAACACGGGGCCTGGGTTTATTAGGAGAGGGAGTGGGACCCACTCTATGAGCCCTCTCTATTACCATGTCTCTGCATTCTTGTTCGATGCCCAAGATGGTGGGTAATGTGTTTTTCACAAAATGGGAGAGAGCTGTTCCTTTAAGAGATTCAGGTAACCCAACCAGCCTGATGTTATTCCTGCGGGAACGGTTCTCGATTTCGTCAAGTTTGTTCCATATATGATAGTTATCAGACGTGAGAGATTTTACAGCATGCTGCATGTCTTTTAGCTCGTGTGAGACAGCCCCCAGGTGATTTTCTGCAGTGGCCACTCGGTGGGTGAGGGATTTTAGCTGCGCCGTTATGTCTGACACTGCCTGTGATAGCAGAGGGGCCATGGTGTTTTTAATAGCGTCTACAATATCCCCATATGTAGCGGGCATGTCAGGGGAGCGGCAGAGTTTACTCACTGCGTCTGGGTGGTCTGCTGCTGTTTTCTTGCTGGCAGGTGAGGTATCTATGTGCGGGGTGCCGGGCGCCATGTTCTGCTCGATCCTCCGCTTCTCCTGGCGTGGAGGGAGCGGCGTGGACGGCACCGTTGCGGATGTTACCACATCCATCCTGACTCCCAGATTGAGCAGGTGCCTGTGTAGGTTAGATGAGGCGGTTTGGAGGCTGATTAAGCCTTGAAAAAACTATGTTTGTTGGCGGGGGTAGACGGAGCTCCGGAGCGTGCTTCCTCACTCCATGAACCGGAAGCGGAAGTCCCAATAGTAAACGTTTAATTAAGGAAAACATAGGCCCACTAACTGATACTAGTGGAAAAAGTGTTACTGAGGACAAGGGAAAAGAAAAACTGTTAAATGAGTTCTTCTCATCAGTATTTACTAAGGGAGAGCAGACTGTGGAACGAACATTTAC
Source organism: Crinia signifera (assembly GCF_055691185.1). Classification (NCBI taxonomy): domain Eukaryota; kingdom Metazoa; phylum Chordata; class Amphibia; order Anura; family Myobatrachidae; genus Crinia; species Crinia signifera. The sequence goes on from NC_139218.1 coordinate 256,642,261, forward strand.
CACAAACGGGACAAATAAGCCAGATCTCATTGTGGATTTCACGCCGAAGGAAATAATACTGAGGCTAAGCAAACTCAAAACAAATAAATCACCAGGGCCAGATGGGATTCATCCGAGGGTATTAATGGAATTAAGGGATGAACTAGCTACCCCCCTACATTATATCTTTAGCAAGTCACTATCGTCAGGTATAGTACCAAAAGATTGGAGAATAGCAGAGGTAGTGCCAATATTCAAAAAAGGAAAAAAGGAAGATCCCGCTAATTACAGACCCGTTAGTTTAACATCAATTGTGGGTAAACTATTTGAAGGATTTTTAAGGGATGGTATCCAGAAATATTTAGATCATCACAGTCTACTCAGTGCTAACCAACATGGGTTCGTGAAAAATCGTTCATGCCAAACTAATCTACTAGGGTTCTATGAAGAGGTTAGTAAAAACCTCGATAATGGAAATGCTGTAGATGTGATTTTCCTAGATTTCGCTAAAGCATTTGATACTGTCCCACACAAGAGATTGATTAATAAAATGGAGAACCTAGGATTGGGTGAAAATATCTGCAGATGGGTAGGGAATTGGCTATGTAATAGAGAACAAAGAGTGGTTGTGAATGGTGCCGTATCAGATATGATACCGGTACTAAGTGGAGTGCCCCAGGGTTCGGTTTTGGGGCCCATTTTGTTTAACATTTTTATTAACGATATTGGGATAGGGTTACTCAGCAATGTATCCATCTTTGCGGACGATACAAAACTTAGCAAAGTCATCAAATCATCAGAAGATGTCACCATGCTTCAAAATGATCTTGCAATTCTAGATGAGTGGGCAAAAAAATGGAAGATGAGATTCAATGTAGATAAATGTAAGGTTATGCACCTTGGGAGACACAACCAGTGTGCAAGTTACAACCTTAGCGGAGAGGAACTGGGTAATTCCATACTTGAAAAGGATCTAGGAGTCCAAATAGACAGCAAACTAGGATGTAGTGCCCATTGTAATGTAGCTACAAAAAAGGCCAACAAAATTCTGGCATGTATTAAGAGGGGAATGGAAACTAGGGACTCAAGGGTAATTATGCCACTATATAAAGCATTGGTGAGACCTCACCTAGAGTACGGAGTAAAGTTCTGGGCCCCACACTATAAAAAGGACATCATAGAATTAGAAAAAGTCCAAAGGCGAGCAACAAAGCTTATTAGGGGAATGGAGAATTTAAGCTACGGGGAGAGATTAAGCAATTTGGGACTATTTACATTAGAAAAGAGACGTTTAAGGGGGGACATGCTCAACATGTACAAGTATATCAAAGGCCAACATAAGGAACTGTCAAGTACCCTCTTTTCTACTAGAAAGGAATCTAGGACGCGAGGGCATGAGTATAGATTAGAAGAAAAAAGATTTCATTCAGCTAGTAGAAAGAATTTCTTTACGGTCAGAACAGTCAAACTCTGGAACTCTCTTCCCAGAGAGGTGGTAACGGCTGGCTCATTAAATGCGTTCAAGGAAAAGTTGGACAAACATTTACTGGAGAAAAACATCCATGGGTACAAATAAGAAATATAATTTGCCTGTAAAATACCAGAACCTACCAAATCAGCAATGGATATCTATACCAGGTTGAACTAGATGGACGCAAGCTAGCCTTACCTACTATGTAACTATATAACTATGTAACTTGTTAATTGCACTCTTCCCACCCAATCCCCAACCCCTCTACTACAACGAATGGTAATAAAAGTGGCTTACATAAACACCCATGCATTCCAAGATAGCATATGTCATTGAGAGTTATAAGATATTCCTCCCTTCACATAGGCAACAGAGATTTGCTTTTTAACTTGCAAAATTAAGTTTGTCAATAACACATTTCTGATATCTAAAGCAGTGTGCAGAATGATCAATTACCAAAGCATTTAAATACATCCAGCACCTGAGGTGGAATAATCTGCAGCCCAGCTCAGACCAAGTATGTAGAATGTTGGTTACCTATGACAATATCAAATCAATCTAGGACAGAGGGTGGAATAATCTGCAGCCCAGCCCAGACCAAGTATGTAGAATGTTGGTCAGTTGCATACATACAGATGTGTCCTTCTGTTGCTTCAGTCACACCAAAAATACCCTCCATGCACCGAAGGCCCCATTAGACTCAGCTTTTGAGAATAACGTTTTTGAATGTGTATAATTAAAACATATAAAAGAAAACCAGCACATGGCTAAATTACACTAATCAATTTTCAATTTAGTGTGCGCAATTTGAACATGTGTGAAATTGAGTATAAACCGCAAAATCTGTGCTGTGGTGGGGTTTCCTCATGTCAAGTTCTATTGTGCTTTATCTGCCACTCTGTGTGTGTGTGTGTAATTAATTAATGTACCTTTAAAGGCACAGTATAGTTACCTGGTACACTGTGAGTGTTTTTGTTTTTTGGTGTGATGCGACATTGAAGGAAAATTCAAGTAATTGTGGAAGCTATTGGGGATTTTATTTTTTCACCTGTTTAATTAGGTCAAAGATCCATGATAACTAGTGAATTATGGGGTGCTGTGACAATGTTAACCCCTTGAGTGGTTTATCCTACCCCAGGAAAACCCACCACTACCTTCTGCAGAACAGCTCAGCCGGGAAATATTCCAGGCATACCACCAAAGTGGTTATTGTACAACTCCATGAAGCTATCACATATTCTGTGTGATATCTCCTGTTAACCCATGTTAACTATGCCCTTTAAAACATTAAATTACAAGGCATTAGCAAGTTAATTGGGAGAAATCAGAAGAGAAATTTAATAATGTCTTGAGCATTAATGCCCGAGGTTGCTTTAGTTTTGTTCCTCCGATTAGTTGAATTCATACCCTATGACACAATTTAAAAAATCTAAAATTTTGGTACGCATCTCAGTGTTTCTCAGTTAAAGAAGAAGACGTGTGCCATAAGGCATACAGACAAGTAGTGAGGACACACCTGTAGCATAGAATAAAATATATAATTACAAAGATTTTTAAACAACAATTGAGCTTTAGCTTCCCTAGATTTTTCATGGATACTTGTTGCTTTTTAGTACATAGGTGGAGTACCAGTGACAAATGCAGGATTTTTAGAGAGGGGTTTCCAAATGTAATACAAAATCTCCTACAAGGCAGTGCATTGGAGTAAGTATGGGAGTCTGGGGGAGCAGTAAAAGCCCTGAAAATTGGTCTTTTTATGCACTGGATACTGTATTAAATAGAGTACTAATATTTAACAGCACAGATGGTCTATAGCAGGGGTAGCCAACTCCAGTCCTCGAGAGCTACCAACAGTTAACGTTTTCAATGTCTCCACACAGAATCAAGTGAAGTATTTAGCTCAACCTGTGGATCTTTTAAAATGTGTTAGTCAGTAATGAGTGCATCTGTGTATCTGTGAGGTGAGCTGGAAAACGTGAACTGTTGGTAGCTCTCGAGGACTGGAGTTGTATACCCCTGGTCTATAGCATAGGCTGTTTCGAACATTTAAATAAAGTGGTCAGGAAAAGGTTAAACATATCATAATAAATAAATACGCGTCCTCCGACCTTTTCATACCCCCACTAGCCACATCGGCATGGAGTTGATTTTAGATAGTGTGGCAAGCGCAACGAGCCACCGAGCCCGAAGCATGGCGAGCACAGCGGAATACATGTAAAATAATCCGTGTCCCCTTGCGGGGCTCGCAGTGCTCGCCACGCTTCGGACTCGGTGGCTCGCTGCGCTCGCCACACTATCTAAAATCAACTCCACGCCGACGTGGATAGTGGGGGTATGAAAAAGTCGGAGAGACGTGTACCGCCGCCCCTCGCAGCTGTTCGGATTGGCGTTGATAGTGGGGGTGGCGTTGACAAAGGGGGTGCATTTAACAATGTAGGCACCCATCAGGGTGCTTGTACAATTAAACTTTGCATCGCATGCATCGCATGCCGCTATATTGCATGCAATGCGATTGTAAAAGATGCACTATGATCAAAATCGGGGCGGCGTGCTAGGAAACAAGTACCATCTCCTTCCTCAAGCTGGGTGTATCCTAACATTTCATCTCATACACCAACACTGGACGTTGCCTAAAATATTGTCACTGCTTCATACTTGTACCGCTTTCTGCATTACTGCTGTCCCAGCATGTGAACCACTATTCATAATTTACATGTAGACACTAGTTGGTGTGCATCCTCCCTGCTATATACCTAACCAGTGTATCATAGTGAAAAAAGCCGTATGAGATACTATTTTCAACAAGCAGCAATCTACTGGTGTATACATATGTTTGCACCTTACCATGTCATAACGCTGTCATTGTTTCCAATGACCCACACTGTAAACTCCAGCTCTTCTTTTCCAAGCATCCTGCCCATCCCAAAATGGCATAGCTAAGTCATCTTTAGAGCATGCACAATGTTGACTCATGGCAGTGAAGACCAGTTTTTGCTGTCATTCTTAGCTATGCAGAATTCACTCCTAACTGTTCTTACCCAAACTCATGAGTTAAGGTGGCCATACCTTATCTATATATCTGCAGATCTGTCTGGTTGGAACAAAAACCTGGCTATGGATGAGAGCAAATTACAGTTGACCATTTGCTTGCCAATGCTGGAAAACTGACAAACTGTCACTCATCCATATCCATGGGGGTTATTCTAGTCCATTCTTTCTGACAAAATCCTTCTTAGATGGACAAAACCATGTGCACTGCGGGTGGGGCAGATGTTACTTGTGCAGAGAGAATTAGATTTGGGTGGGGTTTTTCTTCAAAGTGAGATCTATATTGAAGTGTAAAATCATGCAGTCAGTATTTTCCCTGCACAGAAACAAAATAACCCACCCAAATCTAATTCTCTCTGCACATGTTACATCTGCCCCCCTGCAGTGCACATGGTTTTGTCCATCTAAGAAGGATTTTGTCAGAAAGAGTGAACTAGAATAAACCCCCATGTTTTTGTTCCAAATAGCAAGATCTGCAGACAAATCTTACTAGTGTATGGGCACCATTAGAACTGTCTGGGTCATTCTCATTGGGATAAATGATTTCCAAAGACAGGTATGTTTTTTAATGGATCACACTTCAGTAAGTCAAGTCAGTGCGCTGAGAAATAGTTTTGTTAATTTTCTATTCATTTTCTTTTTTTATTAAATTTATTATTTGGCAGATGCCAATAAGTAATTTATTCAATTGTAGAGGGTGTTGGGTGTTAACACGTAATCAAAATTATTATAGTGCAATTCTTCACTGGTTCATTTCTGATATAAAATGTAACCAGCATACATTATAAATAATTGCCTGCTAAAATGTGAAACCCAAGAAGCTTTTGAAGATTTCTATAAAATAGTGTCATGTTCTCTCTCTGCATGACTCCAATGGAAATCACTTTTTAAGTTATTCTTGCGTAGGGCATCAATGTCTGTGAGATAGACCTGTATGTAAGAACATAAGACTCTCCCTTTATACAGTTCACATGGTCTAAGCAAGATTGCTGAGCAGAAAGTGGTTTATTTGGCATTTCAGATGGAGTGAACCTGATGAATTCTTAGGAATTCTATTAGTCAGAATAAGGATAAGGTGCGTTAATAGAAGAAAGGAGCGAAACAGATCTAAATATTTCACACTAAACAGTGCATAAAATTTCAAACCAAACCACACACTGCAGTAGATTCAGTTATCCTAATAGGATTTTGTCATGCAGGAAATGTCAGCTTTATTTAGAATGTATGGAATCATTTTTTTTCTATCATGTCATTTCTAATTTTCAGCATTTGGGAGACCGCTGGGCAGCAATATGCAGGTGGACAGAGGACAGGTGGATTCTGTTACAGGAAATTCTTCTGAAATGGCAAATGTTTGCCGAAGAACAGGTGATTTTCTTTGCCATGTGTAACAATAAATTTTAGGATTCAACACTATTTAACACAACATACTTATACAATTTCAATATGATTTATCATTTTTATATTCATTGAATTGTCTTGCATTACTATTTTTCAAAATTATTATTTTTTCTTTATCATGTTTAATGGTAGAGCGGGTAAAAATGTAATCTTATCTTAATTTTACAAACATCTTAAAATAAATTCTATGAGCATAAGCAGAGAAATTGTTGGTTTATATATTCAAAATTTTAAGTGTCGGTAAGAGCTTATCAGTTTTTGAAAGATGAACATGATCAGTTTCCAAATGATACATACAGTATTGCTGAGTTGAAGTCACAAAGAATAAATTAAATTGGAAAATAAAAAATGGTGCAAATGGATCTTTTGAGACTAAAAAACGAACTGAATACGTTTATGGAATTTGGATCCTTAGCTTGTTTTTTACAGAGCATCGCATTAAAATAAAAGAGTACGCAACTTTACGTACGGTATAGGTCATTTATCATTTTAAGTTGTGCAATGTCTTCTACTTAGTAGGTGTGGTAGTGGAGGAATGGTCACCGAGATGGGAATTTCTATTATCAGAAATTTCATCAGGAAGGTAGGCGAGGCAGATGTAGACCCCTTTAGAGAAAGATATTGCTTTTGTGATACAACCTGAATCTGTCCTTTAGACAGACCATGTGAGAACTGTAAGAGGCATTCCTGGGTGGTGACTAGGAGCTAACAAGTGATGGCTAAAGAGATGCATAAGATTGTCGCAGATGCGTCACTGAAAATGGCTGTGCTCAAAATCACTGAACAAGTTGCATTGAAGGCCATATTGAGATGTGGAGACTGTATATACCTGCTATAGGTAATGTAGCATAGATGCATCATGAGGGATTACAGTGTTTGCAGATGCTGGCAGTGAACATTCGGATGTATGGATGTACACAAGGGAAGAATTAGCAGCAGCATTAGTAGAGAGACTCAGCCCCTGAACATGATACCTTCTTCCTATATTTCAATGTTTCCCATTAAAAGAACCCTCATTAGTTTTGATACATCCTTCCTCATTGGTAGAATCCGGGTGCTACACTGTAAAATTGCATGCAGTACTCGGCTCCTGTCAGAGTGTAGGAGCCAACAATGCACCTAGACCATGGGTCTTCAAACTGCGGCCCTTCAGATGTTGTGAAACTACATGTCCCAGCATGCATTGCCACATTTTTTCCTATAAGAGCATGCCAAAACTATCAGGGCATGCTGGGACATGTAGTTCCACAACATCTGGAGGGCCACAGTTTGAAGACCCATGACCTAGACAGCCTCCAGAGGTTGCCTAGTTGATGAAAAACAGGGGTTGGACCATGCCCTCTCCATGCAAGTTGACGTCCCCGTTATTCCAGGGTTAGTGTACTGCACAAACAATAGTGATGCAACCACTAACTTCAGTACTTATTTGTGTTTCAGTGCCTATTTGATGGCTGGCTGACCGAGAAAGAAGAGGCAGTGAATATCATTCACACTGAGAACTTTAAGGATCAGAATGAAATGCTTTCTAACCTAAGGAAATTAGCGGTATGTACATATATATACTTGAAATATCATAAATGGAGAATAGTATTTTTTTTGGTACTTATGTAGTATCTGGGCTGCCGATTTTTTGATTGTATGCCTTAAGTTAAGGCATACAATCAGATGCGATGCGATGCGATGCGATATCGCATCGCATCGCATCGCATGCGACCATCGGATGCGATGACCCGATTTTTCCATAGGAATCAATGTTAAAATGGACTGAGTCCATTTTAACATGGAATTCAATGGGAAAAAGGGGTCCTTTTCATACCCCTACTATCCAAGTGGGCATGGAGTTGGATATAAACCTGTGGCGAGCGCAGCGAGCCACCGAGCCCGAAGCGTGGCGAGCGAAGCGAGCCCCGCGAGGGGACGGTATTCTGTGTCCCCTCGCGGGGCTCGCTACGCTCGCCACGCTTCGGGCTCGGTGGCTCGCTACGCTCGCCACAGGTTTATATACAACTCCGTGCCCACTTGGATAGTAGGGGTATGAAAAGGACCCCTTTTTCCCATTGAATTCCATGTTAAAATGGACTCAGTCCATTTTAACATTGATTCCTATGGAAAAATCGGGTCATCGCATCGCATCGCATCGCATCGCATCCGATGGTCGCATGCGATGCGATGCGATGTACCCGATTTAGAAATCGGCAGCCCAGATACTACATAAGTACCTTTTTTTTTCTGTTATTTTATGAAAATACTTTACCTTTACAAATACATGCAGGTGTAAAGTTACTCGGATAGGGCACTTTTCCCATTTGATAGTCTCATGACACACATCACAAAGAGAAAATAAAGATAGTCACTTCCATAAAGCACATTGCTTTCAAAATCATTAAAATGAGTGTATAAGTGTACAGTATAATGGCTAATATTTCCCTTTTGCATTCACTCAAAACTGTGTAAGATTGATATGTATAGGTAATGCACATGATGAGGTATGTGAGGTATGGCTGAGCAACAGTCTCATTGTAACATTGTAATACATATACAATGAACCAAAATCAGAGGTAAACTTTGCTTATTTCTGATTGAAGGTCACCAGCTGTACACTGAAACATTTCTCAACTCCACATTAACAATTGTATTTGGTCAAGAGAAATGGTAACCAATGGTGTAGTACTGTACAGTATAATTTAAAACATGTATCCCTTTTAATATAAGAAGATTATTTGCTGCTAAGTTTATTAATTGATAATGCTTCTACAGAATGTTTCATTGGAAAACACATTGTAATGGTCTGGTGTTTAGGATCAACACTTTGGCCCTTATTCTGATCGGTGCGGCCGGATACGAATATGCGGCCAGCACCGTGCGTCCTAAACCCCGCCTTCCATACGGATCGCCAACTCCGTCCGTACGCGGTAAGAAGCTGTCCGAACGGACCGCACGCGTATTTCTCATGAATACACCTCCTCCATCTCAGGGAACCTCCCCCATCATTCGATGGTCGCAGAACATCGAATGCAGGGCCGAGTGGTCCGCCAGCTCCTCAGACCACACGGGCATTTCTCCGTGCAAAAGCAGGGATCTGGGCGGGCAGCTGACATCCGGCAATGTCATATGTCCGCCCCCTACACGTGCGTCACGGCCGCATTACCATACGTACGCCCAGCGTTTGCATGGGAACGCCCATGAAACGCGGGGTGTAAACATATGGTAATGAGCCCAAACAGCCCTTCACACCCCTCTCCACCCCCTGTTCGTAGTGTACACATTTCATGTGGAATGTGGCCGTGTGTCCCGCTCGCACATGCGCAGAGACGCCTCTGCACATGCGCAGACACAAAACATCGGCGGCACGATCGGATATTACTGCACCAACCAGAATAAGGGCCTTTATTCATTGTCACCTTTCTGTGTATATTTTTCATTTCATTTAAACATTAATCAATTAGCTGTATAGCAGAGAGCATTTTATTGGAACCGCAGAAGAGGGGACTACTTATGTTTTGGTATTTTACAATTGTTGAAAGCAGTAAAAACATTGCCCTTACATAAGTCCCCATGTGGCATTTTTTTTAAGTGGTGGGAGTGATAACTATAGTTTTCCTGTGACTGGAATTCAATAGCTACTTTTTTATGTAACTCCTTTGGCAATAGCCATGACCTATTGGATTAATTGTAAGTTTACAAACTGTATCCAGCAATGTTTGCTTTCATTAGCAGTAGAGACAAGCACTCTCTACAATTAGTAGAAAGTGATAAACAGTCAACACAATGACTAAAAAAATATTCTTTTATATTAAAAAAACACTTTCAAGACACATTAAGGAACAGCCAGTTTTGGCTCAACAGGGCGAAAAATTGTCTTCGAAAAATGGGATGGGCTGTGAACATGAAAATGTGATTGCATCATCGCAGCATGTCCAATATATAATGCCTGCTTTACCAGTATTGTAAAGCAGATTGTGGCTACAATGAGGCAACTCAGTGCAAAAATGCATCATTGCCCCTCCCACTTTTCCTCCAGGAGCAGCCAGCTGGGGGGGATAGTAGCAGCCTAAAGTAGCAGATTGCAGAAAACACTAGCAATCATTGTAAAGTATTAGAAAACTTTAGAAGTACTGTGGATAGAGAACATATCACAAAACATGTCCATATAAACTCTACATTGATATGAAAATATTTACATAGATGGAATCTTGTATATGAAAAAATGTTATATAAATGCCTTAGAAATATGCCTTTCTTTTTTAATACTGGATACTCTTATGGTTTAGATTTAGCAACACTTTTACAAATTCCCTACACATTGAAATGTTATATTAATTGATTAATATTTTATACAATTAGAAATGATGAATACCTACTGATTAGCTGCAGCAAATTGAGAGAAGACAAAGGCCTATTACAGCAAATGTGTCTTATATAACCCCAGGTGGAAAGAACAGTGGGCCTGATTCAGAGATGAACGTGCTCATCTCAGATGGATGCAAACCACTAGGGCCTGATTCATATTCTGTAGATTTTGTGGCATATATTGTAATCTAAAGGACCAATGGTACTTCTTTACTTTCACGGCGCCACTCTAGATAGGACAGATAGGATACTAGATAGGATACGATTTGTATGCGATTTGACATAAGATATCGCATAAGATATAGGATAGGACAGATAGGATACTAGATAGGATACGATTTGTATGCGATTTGACATAAGATATCGCATAAGATATAGGATAAGATTTACTATCCATTTCATTACCCCACTATCCACTAGGGCGTGGAGTGAGAATAGAATAGTGTGGCGAGCGCAGCGAGCCACCGAGCCCGAAGCGTGGCGAGCGCAGCGAGCCCCGCGAGGGGACACGGATGTTGTTTGAAAGCAAGTCCCCAATATCGCATGCCATTTGCATGCAATTCCATAAAATACATTCCGTGTCCCCTCGCGGGGCTCGCTGCGCTCGCCACGCTTCGGGCTCGGTGGCTCGCTGCGCTCGCCACACTATTCTATTCTCACTCCACGCCCTAGTGGATAGTGGGGTAATGAAATGGATAGTAAATCTTATCCTATATCTTATGCGATATCTTATGTCAAATCGCATACAAATCGTATCCTATCTAGTATCCTATCTGTCCTATCTGTCCTATCTGTCCTATCTAGTGGCGCCGTGAAAGTAAAGAAGTACCGGACCAATTTTCCATATTTTGTGCAATCGCTGTTAACAAAACTTGGCATGGACAGTAGGAGTCCTGCGCTGTTGGATGAACTGTGCCTGTAGATGTCAGTAGATTGATAGTCTGTAGCCTTTTGGGGGCAAGGAAAGGGTGGCTAGGAGAAGATTTCCTGGTTCCTCTTGATTGTAGCTGTGGTGGCTGACTTAAGTGGACCAATGGGTCATGCAGCCAGCCACTCGAGTAGCAGGTGATTAGAAGCTGTGTCATAGGAAACGTCATTGTGATTTGTGACAAAGCATTGGATAACAAATGCATACAGGTCATATTTACTGATACCAGATGCCTCCTGCTGCATTAACATATTAATGCATTGTTGCTGCTCCCAAGTAAGCAGCAACAATAGACTCTCCAACTACATCTGTTTCCTTTATACATGTGTCCTTTGTACAACTTTTGTTATTTGCTGTGGAACCCTTGTGGTGCCATATATAATAATAATAATAATAATAATAATAATAATAATAATAATAATAATAATAATAATAATAATAATAATAAATTATACTTATAGTTATTTATTGCTGAAATTTGTCTGAAAAATTAGATATTCCTTATTTATCAATATATTTAATGTACTTTGAATTAATATGTTTAATAAAAAATATATTTTTACAGATTTTAAAGGGTGAGTTAGAAATGAAAAAGAAGACAATGGACAATCTCTATTCACTCAGCCAAGATCTTGTTTCCTCGTTGAAAAATAAGGCAGTGTCTCAAAAAAATGATGCAAGACTGGAGAACTTTGCTAAGAGGTTGGATGATCTTGTGCAGAAGCTAGAGGGTTGCACCATGAAGGTAGGTGTTGTGCCTATACCTAAATTATGCAATCTAATAAATATGTGTACAAACTACATTTCATATATACAATTGGTTGTAAATTCTTATCAAAAACATTCTTCATGCAGTTTGGCTAATGGGCCCCATACATCAGCAATTAATTGTGACAATCCTCAGATCTGGAGATGATTGCCACAATTAATTTTAGATGTGTGGGCTCCCCCTTTTGGCAATCCCAATCAAAAATGAATAGGGATCGGCAATCGATTGCTTAATCAGATTTTTAAACTTGTTTAATAATCTGGTATTATCTGCAGATCTTTTTTATATGTGTGGGCATTCCCAATTCGTCTTCTTCATCTATTTACATTATGAACAGCTGAAATGACAATCGATTGGGCAATTCCCAGATATGAAGATGCAATCTTTATATGGAAAAATCTGCCGATCACTGAAATAAATCTGTAATGTGTGGGCAAGTCAAATAGATTGTAGAATCCATTTATCTGGCCAAAAAAATCACTGGATCTGGAAATCCATTAATTGTGATTGCTGATGTATGGGGCCCATTACACTGCAAGTTGTTAATTGCTGTTTGTTTTCAGGTAATCTGTATCAGATATAGAGCTTGATTAAGTATGGATTGCTAATCAGATAATTTGCAAAATCAAGTGATTATCGAATAACTGTTTGCATCACGCATTCACAAGCTCAAATAGACAATATGTTTGGGCCATCAGATCACTTTCTAATATTTAATAAAATATTTTTTCTTTGTTGTAAAAGTCTTACAACTTTCAAGGGAGAACCTCATAACTGTTAATGTTGAAAACATGTGTGTGGTTTCGCTGGCTGCAGATGTGGCTTGAAAATGTGGCTGCATTTGGGGATCTGTTTAAGTCTGTCTGATGTGAAACAAAATCCCAGGTAAACCAAGTGCCCTGCCGGCCTATTTGGACTAACTGGATAGGCCCCTGCAAGACAGTAGTTTATGCAGGTAATTGGATACCTCTCCTATGCAAACCTTTCAGTTGTATTGGGCACAGTACAGTATATGCCAAAAACATTGGATGAGTGCCATTATGTCCCTTATGCAGTATTCTGATTGCTACTACAACACCTCCACACTGATCACCTCTTACTGAAAGGGGGGTGGGGGGGAGGGAAGGGCACAATCAACTAACATGGTTTCCCTATGATATTGGGACCATTCCGGTCTACAGAGACACAATACTACACAATGATTTCCTATTTGCTTGGGTGTAAACCAGCCCATGGTATCTAATATTGAAGCCAGGCCTGGATTAAGAATGGGGTGGATGGAGCTGCAGCTCCAGGCCTCCTATTGTAAACAGGCCAACAGGACACTGACAGCTTTGACTGGAAAAAAAAAACTTTTTCCTGTCACAGACTGCCAGCGGCTGTCCTCTCTCTCCCATGCCCCCCTCCTCTGGCTGCAGCCCTCTCACCTTAGAAATGTTTAGATCAGAAGCAGAACATGCAGGTAGTGTCTTGGCCGTGCAGGCAATGATGTGGCCGCCCCTCCCTTCAGCTCTCTTCCTCTCTGGAGTCCTGAGCCTGCCACTCACAGTTACAAGCTCCACCCCCAGACTACTAGTGGTGTGTACTGTATATGTACTGTGTGTTTATGTGGTGATGTGTGTAGTGTCTATATGTGATCGTTATGTGTGTACTGTGTCCCTGTGTAGTGTGTACTGTGTGTGTGCGTGTGTGTGTATGCTATGTTGCGTGTGTGGTGTGTTCTGTGGGCCTGATTCAGACCTTCTCTCTAGGCTGCGTATATTCAGAGCATAGCGAGCAGGTTAATGCCGCCCCTCCGAATGCACACCACCCAAATTCCCTTGCTATGTTGTGAGCAGATGTGTACTCTTACACATTCGCTCGCAAGAATCCACACATGGTTACTTACCAACTAATGATTTTTCCTCTGCAAGCAGCAGAAGGGTAGCCCATAACTTACTTTTCTGCTGCACGGTCTTCTGCAAATTTGGGGGCTGGCGTTGATATCATGTGATGTTAGCAGCCCATCTAGAGCAGGCAGGGGAACGTCAGCATTCCCTGGGATGTTGGCATTATATATATATATATATATATATATATATGTGTGTGTGTGTGTGGTTCTGTGTGGTTCTGCTAGATATCGCACCAGCTTCACATGAATGACTGTGAATGTGAATGTGTGAATGTGAATGTGTGAATGAATGACTGTGCTCAGGCACCTTTTTCAAGAGGGGTGACTACACCCTTGTCACCCCTCTTGAAAAAGGTGCTAGAGGCACCGAAACGGCCGTCAAGGAGACAATGCCAATATGCTTCAATATGCTTCATACAGCCTGAGTATTGCTAAGTATAGCCTGTTGGGTGTTTTTTCATGCTGACATGATTACTTATTGAGATGTGTCCTCCATGATAATAAATATATTGCTGTTTTTCACTGGACTGGTGCTGGTCTTCCCATTTTGTTGTGGGTTCTCTTACCATATATATATATATATATATATATATATAGTAACTGGGTGATGCGGCACTCCGCTGTATTTGCACACTGTGTATACAGTACCGCGGTGCCCCACACGGTATTGTCCGAGATGAGCCCGGAGTAGATAGATACTGGGTGGCGGTGGCACTTAACTAACAGAAAAGACACCAGACGACTGGATCAAATTCCCAATGTTTCAAGGCTAGTTCAGCCTCTTTATCAAGGTGCAGTAAGACAAAGGTGAATACAGTACCTTTATCCCCTTTCCGGTCAACTCAGCTGCCATGGCCACGCCACCTCCCGGCGCTCTGACATGATGAGATCGCCCCTTCTAGGAGAGGTTGGGCATGAAGCGAGTTTCACAAAAATGGGAATGATACATATTATTAGTGATTCCTGTTAAATGACAAAATGTCAATAAAAGTCTGTGAGCGTAATATTGCTATAATGGGCAATGCAAATATGTTTAGACAATTCAAATATATAGAAAACTAACACAAAGTGAGCAAACTCATATAGTGCAAAAGACTCAATAAAACAGTGACTGGTGCATATTTGAATGAAAAACAAACCATATCGCTAAATGATCTGTGACATTGAATAATGACATTATTGACATGCACCAAAGCATGCTGTTTGCTGCCACCTTGATACTTATGTTGCAGCAATCGGCTGATGTTCCTATAATCATTTACCCTGTATTTGTTCTGTATTGTCTTCAACTGTAAGTTACTGTTTTCCAGTTTCATTATGTGTACTCTGTAACTGGAAGCTGCGGAACCCTTGTGGCGCCATATAAATAAAGGATAATAATAATAATAATAATAATACATGTGACACTGCTCTGTGGTTCACCTGCATAATTAAGTTGATCTATCCCAAGCATTGCTAACAACAAAGATTTTTGTTCTTTATACTTTTTGAAAGAAAACCTCAATTCTTAGCATTAGTTTCTGGGTATTGAAAGGTGTTGAAACTGCATTAACTGCATTAACTTAACTCCTGCAGTCCCTGGTGATTACATTAGACTCTACAGCTGCAGCCAAGATGTTGTACTTTGGTTTATGGTTTTGAAGTATGTATTGCCATTACAAACTCTTTGCCATCTTTTATGATGTCAACTGAAGTCAATTGATGGGAGATAACATTTGTCTAGATATCCATTCATTTTCTTACATGCACTAAGCTTTGTAGCCATACATTAATTCAGTTAATTAGACATTTATGTATATAAGCCATTCATAAAGCCACCAACAGATCATGTGCAGTCATTTATCTATGTAATGGGAATCTATTGTCCCCATAGCTTTATCTACTTCTTCAGAACTTGGAGTATCACCGGGATTGCTAGTAGCCTTCCATAGCTTGTCTTGCTTTACATACATTTCCAAGCAATTTCCCTGTAGCATAATCTTCTGAATCTGTCATCTTATGAAAGCTCATGCTGGTCCCTGCACTGCACATTTTCATACAGGTGAATATAGGATTTTCTGTACTTATTTAGATCCTTTTATTTAGTTTCAATGTAGCCTGTATTCCTGTCATCAGCTGTGTTCACATTGAGGTGTCTAGACTTTGGCAGCCAGAATAATGCATGATGGAAGCCTTGGTTCCGGACTTTTTTTGTATGCTGCTAGTTTGGAAGCTGGAACTATAACCTATTAGTGGAATTAGCAGACTTGGTCTGTTAGTACTCTGGGCCTTAAGAGTTATGAAGTGCTGGGTTGTACAGGTGTCTGTGAGTAGCGACAGTCAGCAATTTATTCACATTTTATTCAGATTTATTGCCAAGGAAGAATACAATTGTCATAAGATACAGGGTTAAACAAATACAAACTATTTTTTTAGTATATACTTTGGCAATGTGTAGCATTATGTTCCTTTGTATAAGCACTGGTACAATAGGATAACAGGAAGACCTGTGAATTCTTGCATTGTGAATTCTTGTATGGCTTTTTAACTTGAGAGAGTCTTAGTGGCACATCCAAATGATAGAGACTTCAATGTAGCAAGAGGTGATGAGAAACTGCGCATTCGCAAACCTAGCCATGTGGCGTGTCCTATTGACTTGCTGGGACTTGGATGTAAGCTGTGTTGAGCACTCCTCATCCAACAAACTCTCCACAACCTCCATGGCTGTAACTTAATGGACCAGTGGAGAAAGAAAGAAAGATAGACACAAAGTAGTAGAGACTGAGGGATGATGGGACAGATGGAACAGAGGAGCAAACTACTGTAATACAAGAGAAAACCTGTGACAGAAAAATGGGTATTATAAGAGAGGAAAAAATTGGTAAAAAACAAGCAACACTGCACAACATCTAATAAAGCTGTCCTTCATGCATATTTACAGTAGTTTGTGTAGTTAAATAGATTTATGAATACTTATAAAACAGAGAATATGCTAATGCACAGAGAATTATCTTATCGCAGATGTAACATTTTGGCCTTTGTGTGAATACATTGGCATTATGCAACCATTCAAGGTTGTCCTACTGCAGATCTACCTTTTGTCAATTTCAAACCATTGTTGACCCATTGATCCACACCACCTGATGAGATTGAGAAAGTTTGCAGAGATATATATATATATACCCAAGATATCTAAACCATCTAGTCCAAAGATTAGAACAGTGATATAAGGGGTAATCATTTATAAATCTATGCTGTGGAGGTATGTTTGGATAACAATTACATTCAAATCGGAACACTTTTGGGTACTTGTGTAGTTTCACGGCGCCACTTATGTAGTCAGCGTAGTGTCCCTGTCAGCATCGTGTTCCCGCAGCCAGCGTAGTCAGCGTCCCTGTCATCATAAGGTTTTGTGAGCGGCACCTCAAAATCTCCAACAAAACTGCCATTTTGTACAAGAACCTGATGCGAGAGGCGTGTACCCTTGATCTCATGGCACAACTCCAACGCCGGGTTGGTGGACCTGGAAAAATTGTAGAGGTGGCCGAAAGTCTATTTGTTCAACATAAAAGCTACATTGGACATGTCATACCAGAGCAGTGGCTCTTCGGTGGGATATCACGTGACACTGGTGACTGTTTCATCACACCAGTGATCAGCCATGATGCCCGGACCCTAATGTCTGCCATTGAAGCACACATTGAGCCAGGTACCACCATCTACGCTGCATGCCAATACCTGAACTCTTATTTACAAGAATTTATGTGGCGTAAAACCCTTTAACTCTCGTCCCAACTGCCGACAATGCAGTCAACAATGAGGATAACACAGTTACGTCGACATCAGCTGCATTAACATCAGCTGCATCTGGAGGGGCTGCTGTCATGGAAGAATAAATGTTTTTGACCTTTCTGGGACTTGTTGTTCTACGCTACTATTTAACATTGATCATTGTTTTTCTTCTTTCTTCTTTTTGTCAGTAAAATCCATTTGACAGTTAACACGTGTCATCATTATTGTTTCAGATGCATGACATGACAGTTGTGAATGTGTTCCTGAAACACCCCCACTGTCCACATCAGCCTGAGGTGTGGTGAGCGGAAGCAGTTTGCACCATCCTGACCTGTACATACTCCCACTATCCATGTTGGCGTGGAGTTGACTTTATAAAGTGTGTCGAGCGAAGCGAGCCACCACACCCGAATCGCGGCGAGTGCAGCTAGCACCATGAGGGGATGTGGAAAATGAGCCGGAAGCATGGCGAGCGCAGTGAATTACTTGACATGTATTTCACGTCCCCTTGCGTGGCTCGCTGCACTTGCCATGGTTAGGGCTCGTTTTTTGCATGCGCTCGCCACGCTTCCGGCTTGGTGGCTTGCTGCATTCACCACACTTTATAATCAACTCTATGCCGACGTGGATAGCGGGGGGTAGAAACAGATCGGGAGGGCGCATACTCGCGGGGCTCGCTGCACTCACCATGCTTTGAGGCTGACGTGGATAGTGGGGGTTTGAAATGGAGGCATTTGCCAATATGTATCATGGAGCATTGGCAAATGCGTCCTATATAGTGCATGACATGCTCTTGCGTCCACCCCCCCCACCCTTTGTGTAAGTGACCGAACCCCTAACCCTGACCATCTCCCTGAAGTGGGCAAGTGGGCAGGGTTGCCGTACCCTGCCGCACAAATTACTGAGACGCACTTGCGTATGAGACTCTCATTTTTTCCCAGGCAGATGGAGCACTTCTCTGCCGGCGCCCGCATGATCCCCTCTCCGCCGGTGTCTGCCAGCGCAGGGGATGTGGCGGTTACCAGCACTGTGTGAGAGGCGCTCACTAGGATTGCCAGGGACCTCGGGGACAGAGCTGCAGCTCGCAGGGACAGTATAGTGACTACGCTGCCTGATGGGGACACTATGCTGACTATGCAGGGCTGGTGCCGTGAAACTACACAAGTACCCACTTTTGTTCATTTACAGCCTAGTTTTTTTAATTTAAGTAATTCTAAATTAGACATGGTATAAATTGCCTGGTAATGCTAATGTTTTTGTATGTGAGGAAAAAACATTGGAGAAAAACTAAATGTGTTTATTTCAAAGCAATGCAAATTCCATAAGTCACCTATGTGATAATCTGCTCTTGTGATTGGGTTAAAGAACCTACAGTATTAGGTTCTGATTATTAAGATACTGAGAAAAAAGCTAAATTTATTTTTGTTTAGACCAAAAGCTTTTAGAGAACAGTTATGAGAAATTGGATTATCTATACACAATTTAATTAACCTTTCTCAATTCTTATTTCTCAGCACACCCATGTAAACAATTCCCATCATAAAGCAACAACGAAAATAATTTGATTTATAAAACAAAAAAGTAGACACTAAAAAAAGTAGAAAAATGAAACTAGAAACTATTTTATTGCATGGAATGCTGTATTCACATTATTAATTTTATTTATTGCATTCAAAGAGCTTAAAATTGAGCACTTGGCACTATTTGCTAACATATAACATACCCAACAGCCATAACATAAAAACTACTGACAGCAGTGATAGTTATCCCATTACAATGGAATCCAACAAGGGGTGGGATATATTGGGCAGTGATTAAACAATCAGTTCTTAAAATTGATTTAATTTAAACAGGAAAAATGGGCAACAGCAAAGATCTGAGATACTGCAACTAGATGACTGGGCCAGGGCATTTTCAAATGGCAGGTCTAGTGAGGTCAGGGCAGGACTAAGCCTGGTGGTTCCTAGGTCCAGCAAAAGCGTAGGGACACCCACTTCTAAAATGTATTCTGCCCCCCCCCCCCCAAAGAAAACCCACACACATACACACTTACTAACTCACACACTGGAGCATCAGATACGGGTGGCTCACCATCAGAATTTCACAGATTTTATCTCACCAAAATGACTTTACCTGGAGGACCTCCTCGGCGGCCACTGTTGATGAACAGCTGAGCCACTGGAAGGAGACTGCTACGATTGAATAAGCAGTATGTGGATGCCCCAGGATGACCACCCACATTGCCCTTCCATTACTTTGGACCTGAGTTGTGGACACCAAGGTTCATTTACGTGTAAAGGGAGCAAAGGATAGTCTGGTCTGTTCCAGAGATACTCCAATACAAATTGCTGGAAAAGATAATTCTATTATACAGTATAGAGATGCATAGCCATAGACTGGTAAAACTGGCCATTGTGACCCCTGTCCACTGCCCAAAATGCTTACAATGAGCATGTGAGCATCAAAATTAGATCATGAAGCAACGAAGGTGCAATAGTCTTTTAGTTCATGTGGAGGGTTTGGTGCATCGTTAACCTGGAGAATAGATGAAAGCAGGATGCACTATGGGAAGAAAGCAAGCTGACTGAGGCATTGTGATGTGCTTGGCAATGTTCTTCTGGGAAACAGAAATACATCCCTTCATGGCAACTGTATTCTCTGATGGCAGTGGCCACTTTCAGCGTGAGATAACGCACCCTGCCAAACTGCAAAAATTGTTTAGTAATGGTTTGAAGAAAATAGTTTCAATCTGCTTGAGCATCTGTGGGATGTGTTGGAAAAACAAGTCAGAGCCATGGCGGCACCACCTAAAAACTTATTGGACTTAAAATATCTGTTGCTTATGTCTAGATACCACAGGACACTAACTGTTGGGTATTACAGTGGTTAGACTTCTCCTGGTGGTCACTGACTATTGCTGTACAATACAATTTTCTACCACTCTGAAGTAAAAGGTCTTGTGTTTATGCTTCTAATTATTATGACTTGCGGATATACATACAGTATTATCGTTTACCAAAAGATGTTTAAACTGGCCACATATTGAATCTCATACCGGATCAATGAATTAGTACTAAAATGCAAAAGTTCTATCAAACTGTAACAAATTTTAGAAAAACAATCAAAAATTCAGGAAAGACCGCATTACACAGTTCATAAAGTGAATTGACTTGAACACATACACTGTGTACTGTATTGTACTGTATTGTATTGTGTTTTTTAGATTGCCATGAATCAGCATATACAGTACATAATGTACACAGTACAGTATTTACTAATAAATTAATGTAGTGAAAATAAAATCCAAGCAGATTGCAGTATGGACTGTGAATATCTCTACACGCATGCAAATGGCTGTTTTGCATAAACATCCATTCGCAGATTAGGTGTGGGGAATAAATCATTCGATGGCTGCCAACATCAAATGATTCTACAGTGCACGCAGATCTAAGACACTCTGGTATCTTAGCTTTGCATGCTCCCTGTACGGGAAGAGGGCGGGCAGCTGACATCCGCTGATGTCAGCTGCCCACCCCCCCCGTATCATCAGCAAAGTACCATGGGAACACCCAGCATTTTCATGGGAACACCCATGAAATGCTGGGCATTGCTAAGGGCATGGTGATGACCCACCTCTCCATGCCCTCCGCCCACAGTGCTGTGTGCGAGCAGCTGGCGAATTATCAATTCACAATGGCCACTCGCACCAAGTGGCTGCACATGCGCGTAAATGTTTATGAGCAGTAGCAAAACATCGCTCACTGTTGTAAATTTGCAACGGTGCAAGATAACCAGATTGACCTCCATTGTGTACTGTATTGTACTGTATTGTATTGTGTTTTTTAGATTGCCATGAATCAGCATATACTGTACATAATGTACAATATTTACTAATAAATTAACGTAGTGAAAATAAAACCCAAGCAGATTGTCATATGTCCCCGCATGCATGCGAATGGATGTTTTGCATAAACATCCATTCGCAGATTGCCTTCAGGGTGGAAACACTTTCTGGTGTCTTAGATCTGCGGGCTCCCTGTGCAGGAAGAGGGTGGGCAGCTGACATCTGCTGCCCTCAGCTGCCCACCTCTGCACCATCAGCAAATCACCATGAGATTGCTCAGTGTTTTCATTTGAACGCCAATGAAACGCTGGGCGTTCCCATGGGCGTGATGCTAGCTGCTCCACGCCCTACACCCGCAGTGCTGTGTGCGAGCAGCCAGTGAATAATCAATTCACGGTGGCCACTCGCACCAAGTGGCTGCACATGCGCACAGGGCAGCCGAGAGGGGGGGGGGGGTACTAATTACCTGGGCCCGGGATTGCTGGAGAGGCCCGGCGGGAGCCCTGGTCCGACCCCGCCATACCTTCCCCCTCCGTCCCTTCCGGGCAGCAGCAGCACACGCCTACGCATGTGCTGTGCTGACAGCAGGCTCAGCATGAGTATCTCACTGACATGCTGAGCCTGCTGTCTGCATAGCACATAGCACATGCTGTAGGTGTGTGCTGCTGCGGAGGTGGGGGTGGGCAATAACACTCCCCCCCCCCCCCCCTTCAACTTTAAAGTTTTTTTTCACCCACCTTAGACATTTTTGGGGGTGTGGCCTAATCGTGGTCACCACCCGCAATTAGGCCACGCCTCCAAAATTTTACCGAGGCCCAGCATACCTTTCGGCTGCCCTGCATGCGCATAAATGTTTATGCGCAGTTGCAAGACATTGTAATTCGCAACCGTGCGTGATAAACAGAATGACCTCCACTGTGTACTGTATTGTTATGGGGAAAAAAAACTATTCTATGGAAGAATTTGCTCCATCATTTACTTGTTTAGTGTGTTCTTTTTTGTCTATGTCTGCAAATAATATTGGCAATGGGGGTGCTGGTTCTTCAAAACACAGTACTGTAGGTGTCTTTGATTAAATATGATGCATTCACCGTCATAAAGTACCATTAGGAAATTGTGTTTTTAGATTGCCATGAATCAGCATATACATAATGTACATAGTACAGTATTTACTAATAAATCAAAGTAGTGAAAATAATACCCAAGCAGGTAATATGCCATCTCTTGAAAATTCGAACCTGGCAAAACTTTTTGAACAATGAAAAATAAACTATTTTATACAAAAGCGTTTGTTTCCAGATGTTGACATTGTTTGAGCCAAGCAAAGCTGTGTTTGTATGTACACGTTAGTATAACTGTGCTCTGGAGGACTGACTTTGATCATACAAAGAGCAATTTCTCATTATTTTCTACTGACACACAAAACAGTCTCCTGTGAAGTCTATCGAATATTGTGTGACCTCTGTCTCAATGCTTTTCACAGATTTCCCAGGCTGTCTCTGCCACTCAGTCGTCACTAACACAGACAACTGTAATGGAAACTGTAACTATGGTGACCACCAGGGAGCAAATTCTTGTTAAGCATGGTAAGGATGAGCTCCCGCCACCTCCGCCCCAGAAGAAAAGACAAGTCCTTGTGGAATCAGAACTTAGGAAAAGGTGAGAAAAATATAGCAAATGCACAACAACATATGATGTTGGAATAATCACACATTTACAGTGTAAACATAAATTCCAATGAAATGATCCACTGAGCCATTTATGCAGGTTCTACGTGACGTCACTCCACAATACTCATCATGTACTGTTTACTATGATAATAATTTATTTCTTAAAATTTTACATACTATTTTCCTGTACTTGCTAAATTATAAAGGCTGAAATGAAAACATTTATTGTACAGTTAAACAATTCTGAAAATAGGGAGAAATATTTCCTGAATTGGTGAAGAAAACAATGGACAGTTGGCAACTATGTAGACTTGGATGAACAAGCCAAGATTGTGTTCCTGGTTCCTTGTCCTGCTCCCATACCTTGTCTGTTTCCAGTATACCTACCTTGCCCATGTATTCTGTCAGCTATAGTGGGGCAGATGTATTAATCTGCCTATAACGTTTGGCGAATAACGATTCCCGCTTCTCCAGCATAACGTGGAGAAGCGGGCAAACGTTATAGGCAGATGTATTAACCCCAACCCAGCTGATAAGGAGAGCCGTTATCCCCAGCGTGAACGGCTCTCCTTATCGTCTCCCTCGCCGCCCCACACATGCGCACTCGCTGTCCCCCCCCCCCCCCTGGCCGGCTATCTGGGCATGCGCGACATCTCGCTAAAACCGCGAGATCTCCAGAGCAGCCCAAGCCAGACGCAGGGCTAGCGTTGTCCCCACAGTGGGGGATAGGACAACGCTAGCCCTGAGCTGGCGAAGCGGCCGGGGCGAATTAACGCCTTGAAGGCTGTTAATACATCGCCCCGGCCGTTAATCCCTGGGGGGGGGGATTGCAGGGGACAGCCCCGCCGAGCGTAACTCGGCGGGCTGTCACTAGCGCACGTTAGGCGCGCTAGTAATACATTAGCAAAATCGTAATTCCCCTCAGTTAACCAGCGTTAAGTGCATTTTTGCACTTAACGCTGGTTCATACATCTGCCCCAGTGTGTCCTGTCATTGTAACCTGCAACACCTGAATAGCCTCTGAAATACCTTCACAGAAATTACCCTAAGGGCTGACTTGCATATCTCAGCACCTGTACATGTATATTGGGCTTGCAATCCTCAGTCTTGTTTTCCTGTTTACCTCATTCATGCTGCATCCTACTGACTCCAGTCTGTTCAGTAACTGGTGACCCAGGCAGTGGGCTTGGACTTGTACGTCTGGTGCAGTAAAATTCATGTCCCCGTATGGAGCTTTTAGATGAATACCCCCAGCATGTTAGACTCTGCACCTCTGTCTTGGGGTTAGTCCACTACCAGTTACTGATTCTGACACATCTGAACTTCGGTAGTTCTAACACTCAGCGGGGGACTTGTCATGGCATCAAAGGGCATGACATGTAATAGAAGGTGGGGCAGGGGGTGTAACTGCGTGATCACATCACCATGACGCCACCACACTACACAATAACGAGGGTACAGAAATTGTGAGGCGGGGGGGGGGACGACACAATGATGCAATTTACAGTAGTGCAGATCATGTTATTGAAGCCCTGGACTGGGTACATTGCACAACTGGGGAGGGAGGGGGTTGTTGAGAGTGGGGGTGCTGGGATATTTTCTGGAAGTTCTCTGCAATTCAATATACATGTATGGTGTGTCAGTTCTACGTATAGGTTTAAAAAAACATGTTCACACTGTGTGTGAGTGTGTGTGTACAGTATATACAAGCAGCAGTGTAGCTAGGTGACATGGTGCCCGGAGCAAGGGAATGTGTCGCCCCCCCCCCCCCCCCCCCCAAGACCACCTCATTTTTAGCCGCCCCCCCCCCCACTTTCCTATAATCAATTATTATATTATTGCCTAATTGCCCGTCCCATTAATAGTAATTTTTTAGGGCCTCCCTTGTTTTACATACATACAAACAAACAAACAAACACGAATAGCATGTACAGTATGCATACACACACATAGCATACCTACTAGATAGATAGATAGATAGATAGATAGATAGATAGACAGACAGACAGACAGACAGACAGACAGACACACACACACACACACACAGCATGCAGTACATACATACATACATACATACATACATACATACAGCATAAAGTCATACACACAGCATACATATATACACATACACAGACACACAACATACATACATACATACATACATACATAAATAAATACAGCATACATACAGTACACATGCAGGATACCTACAAACATACAAATAGCATGCATACACACAAAACCCACACACAGCATATCATATACGCACATACAGCATGCATAAACACACACACAGCATATAAACTCATGCAGCATACCTACAACAATAGTACATATACTGTAGTACATACTTCCAGTGGCCCCCCACCCCCCACACCCACGGAGCACTAACCAACACCTTTGAGGAGGAGAAGAGGAGGACATCAGTCACAGTGCCCGGGAGAGGAGCTGCTGCTGTTGCTGCACATGCTTCCTGTCTGTGTGATCCAGTCTATGCTGTGCATAGAGCTGAGCTTTGCTGTTTGAGCTCTCTTTGAGGAGCCTCTGCAGCTGAGCTGCTCTGTGCAGAGTGGCCCCAGAAAGTGCAGAGACGGAGACAAGGCTGTCTATTACCCCTTTCACACTGCACTTTTAAAACGGTATATTGCTGTTTTTTTTCCATTTTAAAACGTTTAAGGCTGCAGTGTGAAGGTGCCAGAGTTGATTTACTGGTTAAAGTTAACTGGTATTTCAACACGTTTAAAAAGTAGGGATGTTCACCGGCCACTTTTCGGGTTTTGGGTTTTGGGTTTTGGGTTCTGATTACCTTGAGGTTTTGGGTTCTAATGGGTTTTGGCAAAACACCTCCTAAGTGTTTTGTGTTTGGATTTATTTGGGTTTTGGGTTCTGATTTTTTTGTTAAAAAAAGCCTAAAAACAGCTAAAATGGCAGAATTTGGTGGTTTTTTTGCTCCTACGCTATATTGACCACAATAACATTCATTTACACTCATTTCCAGTGTATTCTGAACACCTCACACCTCACAATATTGTTTTTATTGCCAAAGTTTGCACTGAGGTAGCTGGATAACTATGCTAAGCCACACAAGTGTGCGGCACAAACACGTGGCTCATGTAAGAGTGGCACTGCAGCGGCAGACATGATGGCAGTTTAAAAAAATAGGCCCATAAAAGATACCTATCTGGCTTGATCATGCACTGTTTACCATGTGCAGCCAAGGAGCGGTGGGCATTTTGTGCAGCACAGAGTTTGTCTGCAAGTGTGTAACTGTTTCGATCACTTTAACATCCAACAAGACCCCTATCTGGCTTGATTGTGATTATGATTATTTATAATTAATTTCATCTGATTTTTAATTTGGTGATTAGTAATATTATTCATTTATTATTTATTATTACCATTCGTCTCGTCAATCATTGCCTAATGGGTGGAGGGGAGGGGGCTAATCAATGACTAGGTGGCAGCTGGAAGAGTTCTATCTGGCTGCGACTTCTGTAACTCTATTGATCGCTAGGGTGGATTCAGGTGATCTGGCTCGCTAGGCGGGTGTTCCCTTTGCTCACTGCTTCACATGCGTCCCTCGTGAAGCTGTGCGCTCTGTCGAGGAGGATGTCCTTTGCCGGTAGAGAAGTACTGATCTTCTCTCAAGGTGTTACGACTCGTAGCTGCACTCCCCTGCTACAACCTCAAAACAAGCACCAAGACCCCTATCTGGCTTGATTGTGCACTGTTTACACAGTGCAGCCGAGGAGCAGTGGGCGATTGGTGCAGCAATCAATTACTCTCATTAGTGGAATGCAATCAGTTGTATGCATTTAAAAGACAAGTCCCTC
Source organism: Crinia signifera (assembly GCF_055691185.1). Taxonomy (NCBI): domain Eukaryota; kingdom Metazoa; phylum Chordata; class Amphibia; order Anura; family Myobatrachidae; genus Crinia; species Crinia signifera. The sequence goes on from NC_139218.1 coordinate 256,669,216, forward strand.
ATACGAATGACTCTCAGCAGTGGGCACCAGACCAGACAGGTAGATGAAGCAGTACTAGACACCACACGGTAGATAAGTCAGTACTAGGCACAAGACCGGTAGATAAGGCAGTACTAGGAAGTACTAGGCACCAGACGGTAGATACGGTAGTACTAGGCAGTGGGCACTAGACCAGACAGGTAGATGAGGCAGTATTAGTTGTGTGTGTATCTGTTTTGGTCAGTTTAATATTTAACAAGACCCCTATCTGGCTTGATTGTGATTATGATTGATTGATTATTAATTAATTTTTTGATGTGATTGATTCATGGTCGAAACCCCGTTTAACAACCTGGTTGATCCTGACCCTGATGTGCAGTTTGTCTCTGTGCTGAAAGATCCCAATCTCAAATGGCAGACTGAACAACCTGTGGATAGCCATATTTCAAAAAATGTGAATGGGCTTGTGTGGCAGCCCACTACAGGATACCCCCTGTGCCCCTGGAGTGCCCCCAAAGAAGTTTAATTGCAGCCAATGCTGCTCAGAGGAAAACTGCAGGGATGTGAGGGGTTAAACAGCCCCAGCTCAGTCCACGTGCAGGGAGCCTGACACCCCCGATTGGCTGCCCAGGGATTGTGGCAGTCCACCCCTGGTGTACTCTTGTGCCCCCAAAGAGATTTTAATTGCAGCCAATGCTGCTCAGAGGAAAACCTCCTTTGCTTGTGGAAGCTGCAGGTCTGTGAGGGGTTAACAGACTCAGCTAGTGTCCTAGTGTCCCAGCTCCCCTGCACATGAGACAGGAAGCTGGGAGGTCAGAGGTGATCCCAGCAGCAGTGTGTGAGAGAGAGAGAAAGTGTGCAGAGGGGTGAAGAGCTTGTATCCTGAGCCAGGAAGCATGCAGACAGAGATGCTGTGCAGAGAGAAGCACACATCTGAGACCAGGCACTGGGAGCAAGGACCCAGCAGTTAATGACAGCCAGCACTGCTGACCAGAAGAAGGGGTGAGCAGCATGTGAAGGGAGATAGAGCCCAGTAGGAGTGACTGCAGAGACCTACAGCACGGAACTAGGCAGAGAGGGACATTGCCGCCCATCTGGGAGTCACCCAGAGGACCACACAGCACCCAAGACAGGCAGTGGCCAGCCAGGAGTCGTGACCAGCAGGAGCTGGCAACTGCAGCTGATTGTTCAGGTACTGGGGTGTTGGATACCCCCACTAACAGGACTGCCTGTTTGCCTCTGATACAGGAGATTGCCCTAAGGGATGGGAATCTGCCTGCCCCTCTTAGAGAGGATTTTTGATCACTTTTGTTATACATAAAAGTAGTGTGCACACTAAGTTATGGCCTAATCACCTTGTGAGGATTTCCTTCGCGGGACCGTTATTCAAATTCAGGAACTGTGTTGTTTTGCACCAGGGACTACCGCGCAGTGTATATAGGGTGCATAGCGCCACTTGGCGGACATGTTGTGACGTAATATTATTCTGTCATATTGTTATTGTTGTGATGTAATTTTTTGCGTAATCGTTCTCTCTTTAATCTGGTCATTGATTAGTTATAGCTTTAATTACTGAATGATATAAAGTGACTGTTTTGCATAAGTACGTGAGTGTATTGCAGCAACCCATTTACATATCTCCTTTAAATAAATATTTGTTGCTGCTAGCCGTAGTAGCCTTGTCTTTTGTGGGTTCTCCTTGGGTTGTGCCATTCCCTGCCACAGGTTCTCCGGAAGAAGCCGTGAGGAATCCAGAAGCTGCCGCCGTAATCAGCTCCAGATTCAGGTACTATTTTGCACCACACTGTTACAGGGGCACTGGCACAGGAGCGCAAAAGGAGAGGTCAGAGGTGAAATGAAACTGTGCCGGAGGAGGGTTTGCAGCAGCGTGAGAGAGGATGACACGTGCTTAGAGAGAGAAGACAGGCTGGGCACCCTAAAGATCCACAGAGAGGAGAGCAGCAGAGTGCGCAGCCTGGAAGCGTGCAGAAGTGAGACCCGCTAGAGAGGAGAGAGCCGGGCAGCGTTTCCGTGCAGGAGACCCGGCGGTGATGGACAGCAGCGCACACAGAGAGAGCCAGCAGCCAGCATCATGAGGGAGGCAAGAGGGAAGCCGTGAGGAATCCAGAAGCTGCCGCCGTAATCAGCTCCAGATTCAGGTACTATTTTGCACCACACCGTTACAGGGGCACTGGCACAGGAGCGCAAAAGGAGAGGTCAGAGGTGAAATGAAACTGTGCCGGAGGAGGGTTTGCAGCAGCGTGAGAGAGGATGACACGTGCTTAGAGAGAGAAGACAGGCTGGGCACCCTAAAGATCCACAGAGAGGAGAGCAGCAGAGTGCGCAGCCTGGAAGCGTGCAGAAGTGAGACCCGCTAGAGAGGAGAGAGCCGGGCAGCGTTTCCGTGCAGGAGACCCGGCGGTGATGGACAGCAGCGCACACAGAGAGAGCCAGCAGCCAGCATCATGAGGGAGGCAAGAGGGAAGCCGTGAGGAATCCAGAAGCTGCCGCCGTAATCAGCTCCAGATTCAGGTACTATTTTGCACCACACAGTTACAGGGGCACTGGCACAGGAGCGCAAAAGGAGAGGTCAGAGGTGAAATGAAACTGTGCCGGAGGAGACACCAGGGACACCAGGGAGACACCAGGGAGACGCTACCGGCCGGAGCCGGCAAAAGCAGCAGAGTACAAGGGTGCCCTACCCCCACTCAGCCTGTACCCTTCCTGCCCCAGCCCTGACTCCCCCAAGTCAGGGAGATCACATTCTCACCCATAAAGATGGTGACACAATTTTAAAAGAGGACAGAGAACAATCTCATGCACATGAGACCACTGTGCTTGATACAAGACAGACCAGAGTCCACCTAAAGGTGTCGGCTAGTACAGCATCCCTAAAAGTCTCAAGGCTCCAAAAAAAATTAGGCAGTGAGCCCCTGACCAGACAGGTACAGCAGTATTAGGCAGTGAGCCCCAGATCAGACAGGTAGATACGGCAGTATTAGGCAGTGAGCCCCAGACCAGACGGTACATACGGCAGTATAGCCAGTGAGCCCCAGACCACAAAGGTAGAGATATACGGCAGTATTTAATTATTTATTAGCCAGTGAGCCCCAGACCAGACGGTACATACGGCAGTATAGGCAGTGAGCCCCAGACCACAAAGGTAGAGATATACGGCAGTATTTAATTATTTATTAGGCAGGCAGTATTTAATTATTTATTAACCAGTGAGCCCCAGACCAGACGGTACATACGGCAGTATAGCCAGTGACCCCCAGACCACAAAGGTAGAGATATACGGCAGTATTTAATTATTTATTAGGCAGGCAGTATTTAATTATTTATTAGCCAGTGAGCCCCAGACCAGACGGTACATACGGCAGTATAGCCAGTGAGCCCCAGACCACAAAGGTAGAGATATACGGCAGTATTTAATTATTTATTAGCCAGTGAGCCCCAGACCAGACGGTACATACGGCAGTATAGGCAGTGAGCCCCAGACCACAAAGGTAGAGATATACGGCAGTATTTAATTATTTATTAGGCAGGCAGTATTTAATTATTTATTAACCAGTGAGCCCCAGACCAGACGGTACATACGGCAGTATAGCCAGTGACCCCCAGACCACAAAGGTAGAGATATACGGCAGTATTTAATTATTTATTAGGCAGGCAGTATTTAATTATTTATTAGCCAGTGAGCCCCAGACCAGACGGTACATACGGCAGTATAGCCAGTGAGCCCCAGACCACAAAGGTAGAGATATACAGCAGTATTTAATTATTTATTAGCCAGTGAGCCCCAGACCAGACGGTACATACGGCAGTATAGGCAGTGAGCCCCAGACCACAAAGGTAGAGATATACGGCAGTATTTAATTATTTATTAGGCAGGCAGTATTTAATTATTTATTAGCCAGTGAGCCCCAGACCACAGACCGCCAGACTGGCAGATTCAGTGCAGGCAGCAGTGCAGCACCAGTGGACTATATATATATTTATATTTAATATAATTAATTAATAATTATATATATAATAAATGGCACAGCACAGCACCAGAGGTATGCCCCAGCACAGAGGAGACAGTACTACAGGCAGGTACACAGTTAGACTGTTCTCCTAAGCAGAGGAGAACATAGTACACAGCAGCACTGAGGGAGACAGCCCTAGCAAATAAAATAATTAATTACAGCACAGTTCACCAGAGGTAGACCGCACAGAGGAGACAGTAGTACTACAAGTACACAGTTAGACTGTTGTCCTAAGCTGAGAACAGAGTACACAGCAGCACTGAGGGAGACAGCCCCAGCAAATAAAATAATCAATTACAGGCAGCACAGCACACCAGAGGTAGACCGCACAGAGGAGACAGTAGTACTACAAGTACACAGTTAGACTACTACACAGCAGCACTGAGAGACAGCACCAGCGATTGCAAAAGCTCAAGGACAAGCTCAAGTTTAAGCCCCAGCAGCAGCACCAACACACCCTCTCCCAACCCACTACTTAACTGGAGTGAAGATGGCGGGGGCGCGGCAGCTGCTTATAAAGCCTCGCGAAATCCGACGCCGGGAGATGACGTTCTAATCACGCGGACGGACCGAGTCAGGCGGGAATCTCCGAGCGCTGCTCGGAATCGGGCTCGGAATGATGACGTCCGTGGGGGCTCGGATCTCTGATATCCGAGCCCGCACATCTCTATTAAAAAGCAGAGTCCTACAACGTTTCAAAGCCGTTTTTTAGGCAGTGTAAATGGCTCTATTTTTATGGCTTGAAACGTATCCCTTGGGGGTTAAACGGGTTGAATGTGTGAATGGTATTAAATGCTTTTTAAAACGGTTTTCACCTGCAATGTGAAAGGTCTCAAGGTTCCGACCCGTTTTAAAGTCCCATTTAAAAATACAGGGTCAATACCCGTTTCTGCAATGTGAAAGCAGTATAAGTCTCTGCAGCAATTAATAAATAAATAAAATTAAAAAAAACATTGAAACATTGTTTCCGGCTGTGGCTCCAGCTGATGTTGTGAGACGACAGGACAGCAGAGAAAAAGACACAGGTGCCGTTAGCAATGCACAGCGCCATTTGAACCTCTGGAGCATGAGCTCCACTGGCTCCATGCTAGCTACGCCACTGTATACAAGGCCTGATCAAGGTGTCTTGCAGCCCCAGGGCCCCTACCAATAAAATGTTCAAACAAATATACTGTAGATTGATACAAATATTTAGTTACCTGACCAATACTCCAACAGGGACTGTAATGACATTGTATTCAAATGCTATACAGGTTGAGTATACCTTATGCCAGTGGTCAGGGAACTCGGTCCTCATTACCCCACACAGTGCATGTTTTGCTGGTAACCCAGCAGGTGCACAGACACATATTATAAGGTCCGCAGGTGGAGTTAATTATTTCACTTGTGATTCTGTGAGGAGACCTGTAAAACATGCACTGCATGGGGTAATGAGGATCGAGCTCCCTGACCACTGCCTTATGCGAAATGCTAGGGACCACAAGCATACCGGATAAGGGATTTTTCCGTTTTTTGGAATAATTTTTTTTAGGCATACTTACCTGTCCCCTGGTGGTGCCCTGATGGTCCCTCATCATCCACGTTGTCCCCCAGCGTCCACGGCAGGTCTTCAGCACCATCTCCGACGTCTCCAGTTCCCAGGCTCACACTTGCACAATGCACTCCTGGGACCGCTGGAGATGCTGGAAAGGATGCTGAAGGCCTGCCGTGGATGCTGGGGGACTTGGTAAATATAAAAAAAGGGTTAGGGGGGATTTTTTTGAAATTGTTCCAAAAAAACACGGTTTTTGGAATAACTCGGATACAGGATGTACGGATACGGGATACCGTACCTGCACTTAATATGGAGTTGGTCCCCCTTTTGCAGCTTTAACAGCTTTTTTTTTTGTGGGAATTTGTTCCCATTGATTCTGTACAGCATTTAAGAGGTCAGGCAGTGATGTTTGACGGAAGGCCTCGCAATCTCTGCTCCAAATCATCCCAAAGGTGCTCAATGGGGTTGAATTGAGGGTTCAAGTTCTTCCACACAGAACTCAAATCCTGTCTTCATCATAGTATTGCCTTTGTGTATGGGGGAACAGACATGTTGTAATATAAAAAGGCCTTTTCCCAAACTGTTGCCACAAAGTTGGAATATATGTAGTATCAAATGAGTGTCAGCCATACTTGCCTTTACTTTCAACTTTGTGGCAATGGTTTGGGGAAAGCCTGATTTATCACTCCACAGAACACGCTTCCACTCCTCCACAGTCCAGTGTGCTTTACACCACTCCATCTTGCTCTGGACTTGGTGATGGGATGTGCATGCAGCACTGTTTTTGTGCCTACATTAATGTCAGTGGATTTGTGGACTTCAGCTATGACCCTGTTCTGTGATGTTATGTGGTCTTCCAATTCATGGCTAAGTTGCTGTTGTTCCTTTAAATTTTTAATAATCTCACTTACAATGGCCCGTAGAATGTCCAATACAGTCTTATTGCAGATCCTATCACTGTACCACGCTTAAAGTCATTGAGCTCTTTATTTTGTATCACAAATGTTTGCACATGGAGACTGCATGGCTAGGTGCTTGATTTTCTACACCTGTGGCAATGATTTTCATTATTTTATTGTGAATCATTTTTTATATTATTAAATAACTTGTTATTTTAATTTCATATTGTTGTATAGCGCTGCTTTGTTTTTTTTCTTGTTTCACTGTGGCAATGGGTCTGATTGAAAATCCTGAATCAATAATTAACATTTTTGGTCAAATGCTTTTGTCCATATACTGTATTATGTTCACAGCACCAAAGATGTTTTAAACACCATAGAGCGCCCAATTTACATTATGGCAAACAGAAACCCAAGCTAGATAGACAGATAGATTTACAATCAGGAATCTTTTGGGTTGGTAATGGGGAGTGTTGACAAATGTAGGCACAATCATTTTTAGGACAGGTCTCAGCCTACATTTGCAAATCCATATGCAGTCACAGTGGCTCCATCTTCACACTTCCTAATGGGATTACTTTGTGACTAGTGGGCCGCTCAGAAGTAGAGATGTGCAGGCTCTGATTTACTCTGATTTCAAAGCAGGATCTTATTGGCTATCAACTGTCAACAACTGTCATGTGATTTGGGATAGCCAAGAAGTTCCTGCTTTGAAATCAGAGTAAATCAGAACCTGCACATCTCTACTTAGAAGTATGATAAATGACTCATCTGTGACCGAGTTGTAGCTGATACTTGTACCATTTGATCCAAACAAAACTGTCCTTCAGAAAAAAAATTGAATCAATGTTGTCCAGTTTCCAGTGTCTGGGAGCAAATGGTCACTTGCTGCCATACACCACCAGGTTTCCTTAGATTATCCCATGGTGTATGGCCAGCAGTTCTTGGATATACAGTTACTGTATGGAAGATCTTTCCCAGGGGCTTATTATCCATAAAGTCTTAAAAGCTATCAAAGAAAATCATTGTTTTTCCTTGAGCCATTGCCATATACAAATGCATACATAATTATTGCAGTTTTCTATTATATTTATTTACCATTGTGACCACTGCTAAAAAAAAAAAAGAGTTAAATATTTTAGTGGTACAATTACTGGGGAATATGGATTGTAATATTGTTATTCAGTATATTCAAAGAATCTTGCTCAACATTATTGAAATACATCATTGACCCATATATACCCAAATCCCAAGCAATCCAAACAACAAGACTTACATCTGTGTGTATGCCTTTCCAGATCTGTGTCTTGCAGGGCTGGACAATATTCAATGGCTGCATACAATTTTCAATATATTTCTATGACCGCTGCCTGGAAGACTGTACAGCATTCTTTAAAGCTTTGCCATTGTATATTTTCATATTCTGCATTTTTTATACTTTATAGTAATTTCCATTTCCTATTGTGAATTCTACATTCATCCCTTTTTATTGTGTATTCAGCTCTGGTATTTTTCTTATTATGTAAAGGATTTTTTTACATTGGCGGTGACAGAAAAAATTAACACCATATGCAAATAGTATTTAATATAAGGCTGTATGAACTGTTGCGCAGTACAAGTCACTGCAGCAAAAGAAACATTGCTCTTTTCTCCATCAGCTCAGCTGCACAGAATTTTATAGTTTGTTCATTTAACGCTACATTACCACCTATTAAGTCTAAGTTATTATTCTGTTCATTCCTTTTCTACTGCCATGGGGCTCCATTATGCTCTCTGGTCCATTTCATATTCTTGACTCAAGTGGATGTGGAGAAAGCAGGAGGACCAATCAGAAAACAGCTATCTCTGTGTTTGTGGCTACTAATTGGTCTTCTCTCTCACACACCACTTAATAGAAATTTTTTTATTCAATAAAATTTAGTACATTTTCCAAAAGTAAATAGAAAAGGGGATACAAAATAATAGGAGGAAACACTTTGTCCAGGAGATAATAATCCTGGCCAATGTGTATGAAGTTAAAATGTTTCTGGAGTCCATCCCTAATTAAATCAATACATGGGATTGCAGCTTTCCTCCATAGTTGGCCAATTGCTGCTTTAGTGGCGATTATGATATGTCCAAGAACATACCTCTCACCAGTGGCCAGATGACCTCCATATATGTGAAACAAAGCTGTTTCAGGGTTCACATGACTTGTTACCTGGACCACCCTACTATTCATGGATAACACGTCTTCCCAAAGTAGCTTCAACGCGGGGCACTCCCAAAATATATGGAAGATGCTGTCTACTCCCCCACACTTTCTCCAGCCCCATTTAGAGATGCTAGGCCAATTTTTTTTGTTGGCGATCAGGTGTAAAATCCACTCTATGCATTAACTTAAAAAACATTTCAGAGTGGTTAATGCATCTAGAAATCTTGAGACATGTCTGCAAGGTCCTCTGGAAGTTCCTCTCCCATATTACCTGAGATTTGAGTTTAACCGGCCTGTTCTGAGAAACCAGATAATTATAAAAATGGGAAATCCAACACTTATCGTTGGGGGAGCAGAGTATAGTTGGATAAGTGGGGCAACAGGAGGTTTCATAGAGACCTTGAAAGCCAATTCTCACTTGTAAATATTTAAAGTCTCCACTGTGCGGAATTTGTATATTCTCCAGGTTTCTCCAGTTTCCTCCCACAATCCAAAAATATACTGGTAGGCTAATTGGCTCCCAACAAAATTAACCCTAGAATGTCTGTGTGTGCGTGTACAGATGGAGTGGGTCTCTTCTTTGCAGGGGATGGCGATGGCGATGTCAGCCACCATCCCCCGCCACCCGCCATCTGTATCTGCGCAAGGGGACGAGTGCGCATGAGTCCCGGGGTCCCCACCGCCTCCCCGCACCCCCCCTAACCCCGTCCGTCCCCCTGAAGCGGAGACGGACCGGTTCCTGTCGCCCCGCCGTATGGAAACTGAGACACACGTGCGCGTGAGACGCACGCGCGTCTCAGTCAGATGGAGAGCCGGGCTGCTGGCGGATCGCCAGCAGTGATGTTCTGGCGATTCGCCAGCAAGAGGGAGCCCGGCTCCATCTGTACATGTGGTAGGGAACACAGATTGTAAGCTCCACTGGGGCAGGGACTGATGTGAATGTTCAAATAGTCTCTGTAAAGCACTGAGGAATATGTGTGCACTATATAAGAAACTGTTAATAATAATAAATAATAATGATGGGTACTTGTGTAGTTTCACGGCTGCAGTTAAGTCGTCCCGTGGCCTGCGTAGTCAGTCAGAAGTAGCATAGTGTTCCCATTGCCGCTTAGCATAGTTAGCGTAGTCAGCATCCCTGTCAGAGCCAGCATAGTGTTCCCACGGCCAGCATAGTAAGTCAGCGGAACCCAATTATCATAGTCAGTCAGCAGTACATTGTGTCAGTTATGGCTGCAGAAAAATTAACATCTTTAACCTACAGCAGACGGAGGAGGAGTCAGTGAATTATTTACAGTGTCACCACTTCCTCCCAGAGACAAATACATGTGCAAATGGGCATCCAATGAGACTGAATGTCAAGGAGCAGATGTGGTGCTGCCACATAAGAAGCTGTGGCAAGAAGGTTAGTCTCCAGGCCGCACAGTGGTTTTAGGGATGTCATCTCACATTTATGATGCTTCTACGCTTCGTGTTTTCTTGGGCGGAGGAGCTAACAAGTATCACATTTTGTGAGCAGAAACCTCTAATTTCAAAGAAAACCACCGTATTGTATAACAACCTTATGCAGGAGGCCTGCACCCTGGATTTAATGTCACAGCCCCAACGCTGGATTGGCGCTGGCAAATGCCTCCTATATTGTGCATGAGATGCACTTGCGGCCGCAGCCCCCGCCCTTTGTGAAGGAGACGCATGCACTACTGAACCCCTAACCCTATCGGCAGGGTTGCCATACCCTGCCGCAATACTTACTGAGATGCTCAAGTGTCTGAGACACTCCTGCGTCTCAGACAGATGGTGCACCTCTCCGCTGGTGCCTGCATGATCCCCTCTCCGCCGGCATCCGCCAGCAGAGAGAGGATCATGCTGGCACCGGCGCTGTGTGAGAGACGCTCACTAGGCTTGCCAGGGGCACCGGAGACAGAGCCGCAGCTCCCGGGGACAGTACAGTGACTACGCTAACTACGCAGGGCTGCCACATAGACACTATGCTTACTACACTAGCCAGCCATTGGGCTACGCTGACAACGTAGTTTAGGCTGCCGCCGTGAAACTACACAAGTAAGGCAGCCGTTGGGCTACGCTGATAATGTAGCTTCAAACGTAGCGTAGGCCGCCGCCGTCAAACTACACAGGTACCTAATAATGCATAAATAATGCACATTTCATGGACCTCTCTCTGGCCCTTATTCTGATCGGTGCGGCCGGATCCGATTACGCGGTAAGAAGCTGGCCGAACGGACCGCACGTGTATTTTTCACGGAATACGCCTCCTCCATCTCAGGGAACCTCCCCCATCATTCGATGGTCGCAGACCATCGAATGCAGGACTGAGTGCTCCACCAGCTCCCGCAACCTCAGACCACACGGACATTTTTCCTTTCAAAAGCAGGGATCTGGGCGGGCAGCTGACATCTGGCGATGTCATATGTCCGCCCCCTACACGTGCGTCATGGCCGCATTACCATACATACGCCCAGCGTTTGCATATGGTAATGAGCCCAAATAGCCCTTCACGCCCCTCTCCACCCCCTGTTCGGAGTGTTCACATTTCATGCGGGATTTGGCCGTACGCCCCGCTCGCACATGCGCAGAGACGCCTCTGCACATGCGCAGACACAAAACATCGGCGGCACGAACGCACGCGGATATTACCGCACCGACCAGAATAAGGGCCTCTGTTATTAAGATATATTGTGATAAACAATTTGTCTTGATTAAAGAAAGTCTTTGAAACATTGACCTCACATTTGACTGTGTTTGCATTATGTAATATAAAAACTGCTCCTTACATCCATGGTGGAATTCAAGTGTTTTGCACACCAGCAGCCACTAGATGGAGCACAAAGGAGAAATTCAAGTGTTGCTCTGTTTGATTGCGCACAGATGAAGGCAATGACATTACTGTTATGTCATTTTGATGGGCTGGTAACTAGTATAATATATTTGGTTATATTATTGGTGTGTTCATTTTTTATATTAACATCTAATGAAAGAATAACATTAACATGTCAGCAAATCAATTGCTAAATTGAAGTGCTACTAACAATCGCAGTGACTCCTTTGTTAAGTGGCTGTATGGTTTAATAACAATTTTCACCTGTTAATCTTAGAACCCATAATCTTATAACGTATTAGTGTTTTCAGACACAATACGTTCTCTGCAAACCAACAACCCTACGAAGGTTAACTTCAATGTTAATCATAAATCATGACCTTACACAGGTGATTAACTGTCAACTGGGACTAGCTCCCGATTGACATTTATGCAAAAGAAACATATGAATGATCAAATATGACAAGCTATTGTATCAGACAAGCAATATGCTGGTTTTACAATCAAATACAGTAATATGTTAATGTGGTTTGACAGCACACACTGTTATGCTGGTCCCAACATAATGCCAGCTCATGTCAACTAAGGAAATGCTCAATTAATTAATTGCAGCCCATAATAGAATGGGTTAGCCTCAAATCGTTTATTGTTGTAAGAATTAGACAGGTAAAGTGCAGAATTCTCTCATTGCCTGTGCTTTGATTTTAGAAGCACAATACATGAATTTCATGAAGTCTATCTCATTGTAAATGTTACTTTTTTTTCATGCTGTTAATGTAATATTAAAAGCTTAGGATATTTAGACCAGGTTTTGTCTGGTTTAGATTCACAAAATACAGGATGGTTTCAGATTTCTTGAGAACTGTATATATAGGCCAGTATTCAATGCTCTCGATTCACCGGTTTTTTTTTTCCGGCGAATCGGGCTGTTTTCACTCCTTGCAGTGAATCTTTTCACTGAAAATGTGAAGGGGCATGTTACTTTTATTCATGTGCTTGAATATATATTTAATTTTCCATTTTATTTTTTTCCATTTTTATTTTATTTTATTGTTTTACACATTTGCCAGCAGGGGGCCGGGAGCCGGGAGGCGCTCATTAGATATTCATATATTCACTGCACACTTGTCCCGGCTTCTTACGAGCGTGACCAGTGAAGCGGCTCCCTGCCCCTGTCCCCTGCCAGCTCTCCGGGGGGGGGGGGGGGGGGGCAGCTTCTGCTGCCTGTGTCCCCTTAAGCCCTCCTTCTCCCCCACAAAAATTCTGGGGCAGGCAGGGTGGCTTACATCTAACTGCCTTGCGCCATCCCCCAGCTCCCTGCGGCATTCACCACAGAGGTTTAATTTCGCCATCAGGGGCAGCGAGCCTCTGCAGCATTGAATAGGGTGACAGGTAGGGCTGGCAGCGATTGTTGCAGCCCTCCTGAACCCTGCGAATGTGTAGCAAATCCTAAACAGGATTTGCTGCACATGGAGAAAAAAAAAACATTGAATACTAAGAATGAACAATTTTAGATTGTTTATTTAAGCTGATCTGGAGCCCAATGCCATGGCTCCCATCTCCACGCATTTTTCTCAGGTACATGTCATACTGTATGTACTGTACATCTTGAACTACACAATTTATTTTCCTGAAATTTCTCTTATTTTTTTCCAGTCAGCAGTGCCTAAGTCGAGAGTCAATATGTTGCCCACTATTAAAAAAAGGAAAAAGTTGACATGAGGTTTTCAGGTTATTTTTGGTACCCATGTTGACATAGGTCAACATGGACACCGTATTGGTGTACCGCATCCCCTCGCATGGCTCGCCATGCCTCAGCCATGGTGCTTAGCTGCACTTGGCACCTTATATTCTCTCTCTATGCCCATTGGGTTGATTAAGTATGGACAAGATGGCTTCAAAAATCATGAAAACCTTGGGTGAAATTTAATAGGATGAGAGATTCAGAAAGAGACATTTGGTAAGAGAGCTCTAGTTTTTTTTAAAGCGCTAATCATTCACACTTCAAAATCAAACTGGTTTTGCAGTGTAAATGATTGCTGCTATAAAAAAATCTGGAGATTTCTTACTAAATCTCTCACTTTCTGAATCTCTCATCCTATTAAATTTCACCCCTCGTGTCGACCTTTTTCCATGTAAACCTTTTTCCTGTGTCAACATTCTGGTTGTTGACCAATAGTGATTGCTCTATTGAATGTCGACCTAGACACTATTGACTGTTGAATCCCATTAGCTTAGTGCTGATATGTTTTTTCAGCCAGGGGCGCTCTAAGAGAGGCACGTCTGCACCCTCCTCCTTTCAGGTCCCCTCCGCTCTACCAGCAGTAGCACAGTGCTGTGGGGTCTGAGCACTAGAGCACTCAGTCTCTACTGCACATGCGCAGATATCTGGAAAAAATGGTACGGTGGCCATATTTCCAGTGATTTCTACAGCTCTACTGCTGTCATCAAGGGACACCAAAGGGGTACGTATTAAAAAAATACAACACTGGATTAAACAGTCCTGTTCCTCAAATGCAAAATCCAGAAACTCTGCAAGATTTCAAACTGTGATTAACATCTGGCGTAACATCTGGAGCTGGCAATGTGCTGTGGCTTCACTACGGAGATGTGTGGGTTCAGGCTGCACTCGAGTGTCACTTGCAGTGGATTCACACCAAAGTGGCAACTCCTGCTCACTGAAAGGCAGGGCGAGACAGTTAAATATAGTGCTAAAGACACTTCAATAGGTGTCTAGAGACAATTAGTACATTTCTGTACCTTTTCAGGGAGGGATGGGGTTCCCAAAAACATCATTGGACTGGGCCCCGAAATTTCAGTTGCAAGCCCTGAAACAGGTTGCAGGCTGTGAAGGGTTAATGCTAGTATGTACATAAAATGATGCACAATGCAGACATTTAATAGATGCTCCAGAACCATCCAATAATATATGGTAGAGTGCAGATAACGGGAAGCACACACCTACACCTGTACATACAGTACAGTGGGGGCAATGGTACATACAATGGTGGCAATGTACCCACTTGTTTAAACACAGTGGAATATGCATGGTCTGTCCTGTATATGAGATTCATCTCTCTATTGAGACTCAGTGGCGAATTGGGAATTAAAAGCAGGCCGGGAAATAATTTGAGGCAGCCCAAATTTTTTAGGGGGCGTGGCCGAGTGATATGGTGGTGTGGCCTATTTCAACGAGGTCACGTCCCATTTTCGCCACTTGTGGGGGCATGGCTAGTAGCTCTCTCTGACAGGGGCGGATTGGCCCTGTCAGTGTTACATAGCCATGGTTTTAACCCATTACCATCCTTGAGTAGGAGAATCCTCTCAAAAGGGACAAGTGTATTATGTATGCTGCCAGCCCCACAATGCATCTCTGAGTCTAGCAAAGTAATTTCCAGTGATTATCCAGTGTGCAGCAGCCTACCTTACAGCCTGCCTGTGGCTGAGCTAAATAGATACTGTATGTAAACAATGATACAACTAGGCCCCAGATGTTTTAAAGTACATGTTGATGCATTGACCCGGCCCAGGCATATGCATATGCATTGCCCATTGCCCAGGCATATGCATACAGACTGAAAGGGGGAGCAGTGGGGCGGGCAGCGGGTCCCTGAGCGCATAGCTGGCGGCACCGGTGAGTGCTGACCTGGCCGGGCGGTGTGATCACCATAGACGTGCGCAGCCCATTTTCTTAGGGGGTGCACCATTGGAGGGGCGTGTCCATCCCCACACACACACACACACACACTAGAAACAGGGACAGTGCGTGCTGAAAGCATTGCAAAAATGTACACTGTACTGCCTATTAGACGTAATGCCATGTACAGTAATGTCCATTACACATAATGCCTCTCACCGTGATGCCCATTACACATTATGCCTCTCACCGTGATGTCCATTACACATTTTGCCACACACTATGATGCCCAGTATACATTATGCCACACATTGTGATGCCCATTACACATTCTTTGACACACATGATGCCCATTACACAGTGTGAACATGGCATAAATGGGGCAGAGGACTGGGCCCACTGGGACTGGCTGGACATATCCTATATCTCCCTTCCTGACCCCCTCCTCATATTCCACTTCACCTCCTTTACCTTTGTTGGTCCCCTTGTGATAGGCACATTGCAGGAGCCGGGCAGGATGAGGTGAGGTTTGCTGTGGTGGACAGCTGGCTCTGGTCTCTTCACTGCAGCCTGCACAGGTCCGGCACAGGCTGCACAACCACAGACATCATAATAGTCAGCCGTCACAGCTCACACTTCGCCGGTGACTGTGGGCCTTATTCTGCTCGATATGGTGGGACCGTATACGGGCAGATCGGGGTTTTTTTTTCATCTGCGCATGCATAGCTTTCGCAATGCGCAGGTGCGGGACCTCACACCGCTCACAGGCAGGTCTCTCTGTGAGAAAAAAACTGTCCGCAAGAGTACAGATGGGTCTTGTCCCATCCTTGCTGGCGGGTCGCCATGGCGTCTGCGCTGGCGACCCGCCAGCAGCCACGCCAGCGAGGAGACTGAGACGCGCGTGCGTCTCACGCGCACGCGCGTCTCAGTCTCCGTCGCTAGCGCGACGGAAACCCTGTCCGTCTCCGCCTCAGGGAGACGGACAGGGTTAGGGGGGGGTTAGGGGGGGTGCGGGCAGTCGGTGGGGACCCCGGGTTACCGCCGGCAAGCCGGCGGGGACCCGGGGAAACGTATGGAAGCGCCGTCGGAAGGGGACGCGCGCGCCTCTCGTGCGCGCGCGTCCCCTTCTCACGATCGCCATGGCGCTGGCGGGGGATGGCGGCTGGCGACGCCAGCGCCATCCCCTGCCAAGATGGGAAAAGACCCATCTGTATGGTCATTGTGGGCGGCATGGGGGCGTTTTAAGGGGAGCGGCCGGAATAATGAGGAAAACTGGGTGTAAACATGGGCGTACACGGGGGTGTGCACAAAAAATGTACGGTGCTACAACCGCTCGATCGGCGAATGCACCGTGCATTTTGGGCCAAAAACAGGTGGACGGCAAAGATAGCTCCAAAACACCCCTAGAGATACCACGTGAGAGCGGACGTCTGGGTCTGCTAATTAATGCTGATTACAACATCTGAATGTAATAAGCAATACTGCAGCCTATTAAGTGAAAACCATGATTTCACTACCTGCAAGCCACACTTAGGGGGAGATTCTCTATGCAAGAAATGCGGTAAAAACCCCGTTATCAGGTTTTTACCGCATTTTGGGATGCTGTAAGCATCCCCCGCCGGGTTAACGCGGCGGGGGGCATCGCCAGAAAAATCTGGCGATGCCCCATAGAAGCCAATGGGCTTCTACCGCATCCCACCGCCGCCCCGCAACGACCCCCGCCGACCCGCACGGACCCCCGCCACCCCGCATCGCCCCCTCCTCCCTTACCTGTGTCCGGGCAGCACAGCGCAGTGCTGCCCGGACCTTTGACCTCCTCCCTGCACTGATCCTCTTCCGGGGGCAGGGAGGAGGAGAGCCCGGCGCAGCAGCAGCAGCGCCGGGTGTGGGAGGGAGGGGGGAGTCGCCAGGGACCTGCTGGGACCCGGCAACTCTCACCGCAAAGGACAGCTCTTAACGCAAGAGCTGTCCTTTGCTATCATTATCGCATATGTTAGAACATATGCGATAATTATAAATGCGATGGGCGGCGAAGGGGGGCGGAGATTCTTAGAGAATCTCCACCACAGCCCTCAAACACATTGGAAGCTTATCTTTCTACACTTCTCTACATGTAAAGGTTGTTTTAATTTTAGGTAAGATTCATAATTTTAGGTAAGATTCATTCTAAGACCTGCTTATGTATGTCAAGGTAGTTATTTTATAACCATCTACACCCATTCAGTAAGTGTTTTTGTATACTTTAAAAAGCAGGACACTCAATTCACAGAAGTCGACATGTGTCAACTTTTTCACTGTAACGCCAACATTACTTTATTTAAAAGTAAAACCAATGTGGGGACACATAGATAGTGATTAAAATGCAACATTAGAACATAATAAATATACATGTAATAAGGATTAAAATGTTGTTTTATTAGGGTGTTTATTAAGGTACACAATTGAGTTAATAGAAAACAATTAATGAATAACAGTTAGAATAATTAATTAATTTTCTTAATTATAGTTGATAGGCAAGATTTGCAGTGCCATATATGTGAAGGGTATGCCACCCTGCACGGACGTACGCTCACTCTCACGATCGGTGACACACACTGAGTTTTTCATTGAAAAAAGGTGAGACCCGTCCATGCACTGTGGCGTACGCTCCGATATACGGAAGATGTCGTTGTGAAAACGGACGAGACCAGCGGCGTAGCTTAGTTTGGGGCGCCCCCCGCCGTTAATGGGGGGCGCCCGTCCATCCGGCCGGCCCCCCGTGCCTGCCCCCCGTGCCCCCTCCCCCCATTGCCGCATGTTTACCTGTCCGCGCGTCCCGGTTCCCCTCCTTGCTTCAATAAATTCTATGCAGACGGACCACGATAAAATGGCCGCCCCCATACCGCAGACCGTTTCAGAGAACAGTCTGCTTTATGGGGCGGCCATTTTATGGTGGTCCGTCTCCATAGCATTGATTGAAGCCAGGAGGGGAGCCGGGACGCGCGGACAGGTAAGCATGCGGGGGATGGGGGGTGGGGTGATTACTATAGCACCGCAGACCCCCCCCCGGTGCCCCCATATGCACAGTGCCCCCCCGCGACCGCGGGGGCTGCGGTGCTATAGTTACGCCACTGGACGAGACCCGTCTGTATACAGTGGTGTACGCTCAAGTGTACGCCACTCCCCATTGTCGGTGTTTGTGACCGTCCGTATGCGGATGTTTTGTGGGCGGACTTACGCTCACCGTCCGCGTACAGGAATCTTACGGTGAAACGGACCGTACCTTAATTGCACCGTCCAAACCAGAATAAGGCCCTGTGACTCAGGCAGCAATGCTGCGGATCCACAACGGAGATCCGATCCCCACCTCCCCCCGCACGCAACATACCCAACATCCCCACCACCACAACACCGTGCAACATCCGCGGCAGGGGTAAGGGCTGCGGAAACCTTGTGGTGCCATATAAACGATAATAATAATAATAATAATAATAATAATAAACCCAGGCATTTTATGGGGAGCATAATGATAGATAGATAGATAGATAGATAGATAGATAGATAGATAGATAGATATGGAGCCAGAAAACACGAAGAAGAGTTATAAAACCTTTCATCCATAAGACATGCACTGCTTCTCTTCTCAGCGAACACTGGGGCAGTTACGCCCAGTTACGCGCCCGGGAATTATTCATGCGGACTTCCCTACCAAGCATAACGTGACACTACAGCTGCAGAGTGTAAACACTGCGGCAGACATCAGGGGTCCCCCAGCTGCCTGCAGCCAGCATATATACACAGCACCTCCCCAGCCACCAGCACCCCGTACTAATGGAATAACTCTTCTCCTCACCTGGTCCTCAGTCTAACCCCTGCCCACACTCACCCCCAGGTACGTAGCTGCAGCAAGATATACTGTACGCTGGCCCGGCTGTGCTGCTGCTGCCACCTTCCACATGCAATAGCGGCGGCAGTCAGCAGTGCGGTGATTAGATAGCTGTGCGGTCAGTCATTGGGCTAACCGCGCCCTGTGCGCTCTTATTGGTGGCGGATGTAGCAGTGAGGTTCCGCCTGCATGATGGATGGAAACATTGGCAGTCGTGCGGGAAGGTCATTAGGAGGTGCCTGTGCACCCCTGGCACCCCCCGTGCGCACGCCTATGGTGATCACAGATATCAGCAG
Organism: Crinia signifera; assembly: GCF_055691185.1. Classification (NCBI taxonomy): domain Eukaryota; kingdom Metazoa; phylum Chordata; class Amphibia; order Anura; family Myobatrachidae; genus Crinia; species Crinia signifera. The sequence continues at coordinate 256,688,484 of NC_139218.1, forward strand.
CGCTGCGGGACGGGCAGTGCATTTGCGGACTGGCGGGTATTAGATTTTTAAAATACCTGTCAAATGACTGGCCGTTCTCTGATTGGCTGAGAGCTCTCAGCCAATCAGAGAACGGCCAGTCATTTGACAGGTATTTTAAAAATGTAATACCCGCCACTGCACTGCCCGTCCCGCAGTGCTACTGATATCTTTGATCACACCGCCCGGCCAGGTCAGCACTCACAGGAGCCACCAGCTAAGCACTCAGGGACCCGCTGCCCGCCCCACTGCTCCTCCTGATGAGGATCACCACCGCCCCCAGCCCCTCACCGGACACTACTCACCACTGCTGCTTCTGTTGACGTCCAGCACCGCAGTGCAGCATAGCCCAAAACAAATATGGCCGCCGCATATGTGCATTTAATATATGCATATACAGTATGCGGCTGCCATATTTGTTTTGGGCAATGCTGCCGTTTGTGACCAGGCTGGGCTGCGACCACTTCTAACCAAGGTAAGCGGCCCAGCCAGAGGGAAATCTGGTCCGGCCCACCGGGAAATGGCCCGGTTTCCCGGTGGGCCAATACGCCTCTGGACTCAGGGGCATGTCCTACCTCTATGGAGGATGAGCTGAAGATATACGGAAAAAGGCATGCTTGTGTTGTAGCATGTTGGCATTGAAGGTTGCACAGTGACATGCCTCCAGCACTATGGGATCCTGGCAACATCAGGAGATAGGAGACAGCACGGAACCATGAGGGTAAATCAGACCTAATCGCTGCTGAGCAAATCAGCAGCAGCCAGCGAGATAAAGTGAAATCCTGCCTTGCAAATTAATGTGCTCATTGTATGAATGGATGTATACACCTAGCATAGAATTCGCAGCTGAGCAAAAAATGACCAAACGTTTCATTACAGGCTCAACATTAAATATTTTTTTCCACTGGGCACCAGTCATTGCAAGCTTGGATTAGCCAATACAGGCATATGTGGCCTGGAGCTGACGTCACACATCCTCCCCTAAAGCACTATGGCATGCCTGCATTTTCCTAGGTGTGCCTGTAGATTACTTAGCACCAGGGCTTAAAGTGGTCCTGGAGAGGTGTTGGAACTCCTTTCCCCTAACACTGACCCCCCCCCCCCCATACACACACACACACACAAACCCAATTAGGCAGAGCCTAGAACATTGCCAGGGAAAATTACAACACAGAGAAACACATTCATATGCACATTACACCACAGTAGAGCTCTATATGCACATAATGCCCACAGTTATGCTGTTTATACACATCTATCTCTGTCAATCCGGCAGCTCACTGTCCATGTCCCTCAGCAGCTCCATGCCCTGTGTACGTCCAGCAGCTTCCCCACCTCTAAGCTCCTTCAGCCCCCTCTCTCTGTCTTCAACAAGCACAGAGCTTTCTACTTTTAGTGGCTCTTCTTCGCTACAGCGGCAATGATGGCATGACCTTGTATATGCTGTGCCAGAAGAAGCCGCTGGGACAGGCTTTTCAGTTGGAATTACTGTTCAGGGCTGTGCTCACTTTAACCCCTGCTTAGCACTCCCACTGGGGTAGCACTCCCACCCCAGATGCCTACTTCCTGTCACATTGCGAATGACTAGCAAATTAAAAAGGTAGCAGGATTCCTTCCCTAGCGGGCATTGCTCATGCATACCTTGGGTCACACGCATGCACAATGTATTAATAATCATAGGCTGTGCATATTCGCACAGCCTACAATCAGGTCTGAATCGGGCCCAATACCCTCTAATAATATGTTGTATGGTATATTATAAATGGTCACAAAATAAAGAAGTGTCTAGATCGGTGGTTCACAATGTGCATGGTCACTTTGGATGTGTGTGTGTCTAGAACACAGATTGTATTTTTGAAGTAACTTTTAATTAATAGTTATTGTTTTGTTCTATTATCAAAATCAGAATCAGCTTTATTGGCCAGGTATACTTGTGTATACTAGGAATTAGTTTTGGAGTGCTGTGCAACAGCCAGGATAGAAACAAGTAAAATCACAGTGACAGTACAAATACACATCACATGTACAGATATGCATTAGACGTATTCTAAGGAGGGACATGGGGAACATATTTACAGAGCTGAGCAGCACCCAGGCAGCCATTCAGCTGCGCCACTTTGTGGTTGCATCAGCCACATAGGTAGCAAGTAAAACAGTACAGATATTGCACACTACAGGCATGACACAGGGTACATATTTGGCTAGTGGCACAGATTCTAAGCAGCCATCCGTGGTGCCATCTTAATGTTGCTGCTCCCAGGGATGGATCCAGGGGCCGTGGTGCATAGGAGGGGGGCAGCATTCCACGGGCCCTGGCTGGAGGGAGATCCAGCATGGGTGGTGGTGGAGTGCCAGCGTGGGCAGTGGTGGTGGTGGAGGGGGGAGATAGTCAATGAGACCCGGGGAGAGTTAGTGAGGCCTGGGGCTAGAGTTGGGCCTTCCCTGGGCTGAGTTCCATGCCGCTGCCCCCAATAGTGTAATCATACCTCCTCCTTTGGGGGGGCACCACCACTGTTTTTCGCCCTGAGTATTGGGTGGGTGATAGACGGGCTCCCGCAATCTGCTCATGCTGGAGGACATCGGCTGGGGCCTGCGGGCCAGTTATCCTTCACTGTCGCACCGGTAGGAGCCACCGTAAATTGTAACAGTGCATGTTACATCTACTTCACATTTGTTGTTTATATATAAATATGTTTTTTCTGTTTCTGGTGCTTGCAAAGTCACACTAGGACAGCAACAGCAAATTGCCTTCTGGGAGCACCAGTACTAAATCTGTCCCTTAAAGTCATCTTCAGTCGAATGAGTTATGTGCGTTCGACCATCCAAATAATTAAACTAGTGCTTAACTAGTTCTTAATTAAAAGGCAGTATTTCAGCTCTGATACATTTCTGCTTCAAAGTTACAGTAGATTGTAGCAGCAGATGTGCAGATAATGAATTGTTTGATGATGAACCTCTCCCTCCTTAAACTTTGAAAACCTCCTCCCTCCCATATAATGTGATGCAGCATGGCTGCCAAGATACTACACCAGATGGAGCATCAGAGAGCAGTTTCCCTAACTCAATCTTATTAATAATGCAATCTAAAAGACTTACTTTGATGTAAAAAGAAGTAATACAATGACTAATCGAAGCCTTATTCAGTAGCAATTTTAGATGCAAGGGAACAAATGTACGTCAAGGGAACAGCATGAACCATTGCGTTTTCCTATAGTATGTGCATCCATGGTATATAATTAAAAGAATAAGATAAGGACAGGCACGTGAAATGAATGTTGAAAATTGGTTGCTGTGAACAGAAACTTAAGAAAAATAAGATGCAAGGGTGTAACTATCAACGGTACAGTGGATGCCACTGCTACTGGGCTCACAGCTAAGGGGGACCTGTACTTCTTGACTGTTTTTAAGAAGTTATGATGTCTACTCACACCTATGATAGACAATAGACTCCGCACCGTGGGCCTAATTCAGGTTGGCTCACAAAAGCAAAATCTCTCTCTAATGGACAAAACTATGTGCACTGCAGGTGGGGCAGATTTATCATGTGCAGATAGAGATACATTTGGGTGGGGTGTATTCAAATGGAAATCTAAATTGCAGTGTAAAAATAAAGCAACCAGTATTTACGGTTTTTAGTATGATTTTGTAAACCACTCTGAATCACCCCCTGTATGTAGTCATTTAAAGCTGTGGGATGATCAGCGAATGGAGCAGGTGGAGAGGGAAAAATATACTCTGTTAGGCTATAGGGTAAAACAGAATGAGCAGGAGGAGATATGAGTACTATTAGGGGTGATTCAGCATCATTTTGAATTGGAAAATTTCAGCCCCATTCCAATGCTGTGCATGTGCAAGTGCGTATTTGTGCATGTGCAGACCCCGGCAATGAATGGCTTCGGCGAGTTACACAATCACGGGGCCAATCGTTGCAGAGAGGAAGGGCAGGGGGCGGAAACGGGGATCTCAAATGGGAACGCCCAGCATTTTATGGGCATCCCCAGGGAAACACAGACAGGCCGATGCCTGCCAGGAGTGGGCAGCTGACATGCACCCACAGGAAATCAGCGTGAGCCCCATCTTCGGCAATGTGTGGAGGAAATCAAAGTCAGGTGAGACTGACTTTTATTTACAAAGGCAGGAGAAATAATGGTACTTGTGTATTATCACGGCGCCCACCTTTTCCATCGTAGTGTTGCGCGCCGCCGTCCGGTGCTCCCAGTGCCCGGACGGACGGCGAGTAGTGTGAGCAGCGAGAACGCGGCTGACGCGAGTCAGCCGCGTCCCAAGCCTCCTTCCGAGGCCAGGCGTCGGGGCGTTGCTAGGCAACGTCCTCGACTTCCGCCAAGCCTCCTTCTGAGGCAGAGAGTCGGGGCGTTGCTAGGCAACGCTTCCGCCCGGCCGCAATACGCGCGCACGTCACCCAGGCGGCGCGTTGTTTGAATAAATAGCCGGCGTCTGCTGGGCACAGACGCCGGTTATAGCGCCTCCCAGCGCATTCCCGGTCCCTTGCACTTCCCAGTGCCTCTCTGCCTCGTGGATCTGCTCCTGCTGGTTCCTGGTCTCCTTGCCTTTCCATCCAGGTGTATGCTGGTTCCCCTGCTGTTTCCAGGGACCCGATCAGCTGCCTCTGCGTCCCCTGGGTCACGTAAGTGCTCCTCTGGAGCCTGGTACTTGTCTGTGGAACCGCCGAGTTCCTTTTTGTTATCAGGCTGGGCCGCTCTCCCTCCAGCTCCCCTGCTGGAGTATTGGACCTGCCCCGCCGTGGGCTTATGCTACCACCTTTCTTTAGGTCTTTTACTCCCTTTCTTGTCCTTCCCTTTCTCTCTATCCCTGCTTGGGGGTTTTGGGGATTCGCTTGCTAGCTTGGTATTGTTATCTGTGGTGTTTCCCCGTCAGTCCCCCTTGTGTCTGCGACTGGGTCGCATTCCCGTCATTGGCCTGGTGCCGGCAGACAGGGGTTTGTTTTCAGTTAGGCCCAGTAGTTAGTCTTTCCTTTTGAGTTACCCCTGACGATCGCTTTTCCCTTGTCCTCACATAGACCTAGCTGCATCGGGGTTGGAGCGGGCATAACTCGCTCCTTCGGACGCGGCGGCCACAGGTGAAGCCTAGTTCCCGCAGGGATTTGTCATCTGCCTGGGGTTCTAAACAGAGTCAGCGTAGGTTTCGCCGTGGCCGTCCTGACCGGCGGTCCCGGCTGTGGGCTCACGCCTAAACCTCCATTCCCCGTTTCCCTGTATCTGCACTCCGGGCTCAACGGCAACCGTAACATTATAACCGGCCCAAACGGGTCATATAAAGAGGTCTTTATATCACCAACCTTTTGCTTAGAGTTGCCGTGTTTTTTTTTCTGTATTATGAATCCCACTTCCCAGTCTTTTTCGGACCAGCTCCAGGGATTAACCCAAATGGTCCGAGATCTGTCCTTGAAAGTGGCATCCCAAGAACAGAGGGTGCGTCCTTCTGATCCTGTTGTGGTAGAGCCCAAAGTGAACTTGCCTGATCGATTTGCTGGAGATCGAAGGGCTTTTTCAAAGTTGTAAATTGTATTTCCGACTTCGACCCCGGTCTTCCGGATCAGAGTCTCAACGGGTAGGCCTAATCATGTCTTTGCTACAGGGGGACCCCCAGACGTGGGCATTTGGCCTTCCCTCCGATAGTCCGGTGCTGTCCTCGGTTGACAACTTTTTCAGCTCATTGGGGCTTTTGTATGATGACCCCGATCGAGAAGCCTCTGCGGCGACTCATCTTCGAGCCCTTAAACCCTTAAAGGGAAGGATCCCGCAGAAGTATACTGTACTGAGTTCCGCCGATGGTCGAATGATTGTGGGTGGAATGATTCTGCCTTACATAGTCAGTTCCGGTGTGGTCTATCTGACCTCATCAAAGATAGTTTAATCCAGTACCCTGTTCCCAGTTCTCTCGATAAACTTATGGAGTTAGCTATCAAGATTGACCGTCGTCTCCGGGAGCGAAGGTCAGAACGGGGCGTTCAAGCCCGGGCTCTTCCTTATGTTTCTCTGGGTCCAGACGATATTGACGAACCCATGCAGATCGGGGCAACCCGTATCTCTCCAGAGGAGAGAACTCGTAGGTTTAGTTCTGGTCTCTTTTTATACTGCGGTAACAAGGGACATATCCTTAAGAACTGTCCCAATAGGCCAGTAAAAGCCCTGGCCAAGTGAACGAAGAGAGGGTTCACTTAGGCCTACAGTTGTTTTCCTCTCGTGATTCGATATTAGTTCCATGTAGTATTTCCTTTCAAGAGAATGAATTTTCCGGCACGGCATTTATTGACAGTGGCGCGGCCGGAAACTTCCTTGATATCAGTTTGGCCCAAAGACTGGGTATTCCTCAGTTGAAGCTCCAGGGCCTCGTCACGCTTCGGGGTTTGGATGGTAATATCCTGTCCAATGGGGCTATTTCCTTTCAGACTCCCCCAGTCCTTATGACTGTAGGGTTATTTGATAAAGAGCAACTTTCGTTTTTTTCTGACGTCTTGTCCCCTCGTTCCCATAGTTTTGGGGTATCCTTGGTTAGTTAAACATAATCCCAGTATCGACTGGAGCGTGGCGCAGATTGCCCGTTGGAGCTCTTACTGTACACAGCACTGTCTCAATACCTCGGTCTTAGTGGCGTCTGTCTCCCTCTGCGGGATACCTCCCCCTTACAAAGACTTTGCGGATGTGTTTTCCAAAGGGAAAGCAGACAGCCTTCCGCCCCATCGTCCATACGATTGTGCCATTCAGATTATCCCCAGTGCTCCTTTGCCCAAGGGCAGATTGTATGCCTTATCCATCCCAGAGACTAAGGCAATGGATGAATATGTACAGGAGAGTCTCAAGAAAGGGTTCATCCGCCCGTCAAAGTCCCCTCTCAGTGCGGGGGTTTTTTTTTGTGGCCAAGAAGGATGGTTCCTTAAGGCCTTGTATTGATTTCCGGGCCTTAAATAAAATCACGGTAAAAAATACCTATCCCCTTCCCTTGATCACGGTGCTTTTTGATCAGTTGCGGTCTGCAACAATATTTCCCAAAATTGATTTGAGAGGCGCTTATAATCTCATCAGGATCAAGGAGGGCGATGAGTGGAAGACGGCTTTTAGTACTCAGACGGGGCATTATGAGTACTTGGTCATGCCCTTTGGTCTCTCTAATGCCCCTGCTGTGTTCCAGGACTTTATCAATGATGTCCTTCGTGATTTTTTAGGCCATTTTGTAGTCGTGTACCTGGACGACATTTTGATTTTTTCACAAGATGTGAATATACATAGAAATCAGGTTCGACAGTTCTTGCAAAGATTGAGAGAAAATCAATTATTTGCCAAATTAAAAAAGTGTGAGTTCGAGGTCACACAGGTTTGTTTTTTAGGCTACATTATTTCCTCTCATGGGTTTCAAATGGATCCCAAGAAGCTTCAAGCGGTGGTGGACTGGGCCCGCCCTACCAGCTTGAAGGCTGTCCAGCGTTTTCTTGGCTTTGCCAATTATTATAGACGCTTAATCCATTCGTTTTCCTCTATTGTCGCACCATTGGTGGCGTTAACCAAGAAGGGTGCTGATCCATCTCAGTGGTCCCCACAGGTGGAGCGGTCCTTTGAATTGTTAAAACAGGCATTTGTCTCGGCTCCTGTTCTGAGACATCCGGATCCAGACCTTCCCTTTGTTGTGGAGGTAGATGCCTCCGAAGTAGAAGCGGGAGCAGTGTTATCCCAAAGAGATCCAGAGTCACTTGAGTTACACCCCTGTGCTTATATGTCTCGGAAATTCTCACAAGCAGAGGCCAACTATGACGTTGGTAATAGAGAATTGCTGGCCATCAAGTGGGCCTTTGATGAGTGGCGCCACTGGTTGGAAGGAGCAATGCATCAGATCCTTGTCCTCACGGATCACAAAAACCTGTAATATATTGAGTCTGCCAAAAGGCTTAATGCTCGACAGGCCCGTTGGGCATTATTTTTTATGCGCTTTAATTTTGTCATCTCTTATAGACCAGGCTCAAAGAACATTCGAGCTGATGCTCTGTCTCTGTGTTTTTTGCCTCAGCATGACGACACGACCAGTAAGAGTTCGATAGTGCCAACATCTTGTATTTTGGTCGGAGCTCAGCAGACTCTGGAGGCCCTCATACGTCAGGCTCAGAGTCAAGCACCAGTTTGGACCCCCATCAACAAGTTATTTGTTCCCCCATCTCTTAGACGTAGGGTGCTTATGGAGTTCCACGATTCTAAACTGGCCGGTCATCCGGGAGTCATCAAAACCGGGAGACTTCTCTCTCGTACTGTTTGGTGGCCTGGTATGGCACGAGATACCAGAGAATTTGTTTTGTCTTGTCCGGACTGTGCCCGGCATAAAGTTCCGAGGTCTCGGCCCATGGGGGAACTGATTCCGTTGTCAATTCCTGTCAGACCCTGGTCGCATCTGGCGATGGATTTTATTGTCGGGCTACCAGTGTCCGCCCACTGCCAAGTAGTATGGGTCGTGATTGACAGGTTTTCTAAAATGGCACACTTCGTAGCCTTGAGGCAATTACCATCAGCCAAGGAGTTGGTAACTCTGTTTTTGCAGCATATTTTCAGACTGCATGGGCTACCGTCAGATATTGTGTCTGATCGCGGTCCACAATCTGTAGCACAGTTTTGGAGACTCTTCTGTGCTGCCTTAAAGGTTAAGACCAGCCTAACCTCGGCCTTTCACCCTCAGTCCAATGGACAAACGGAGCGATTGAACCAGTCACTCAAACAATATTTGAGATGCTTTGTATCCAAATGGCAGAATGATTGGGCAAGTTTCTTACCGCTTGCCGAATTCGCATATAACAACGCACATCATTCTGCTTCCAGGACTTCATCGTTCTTCGCGGTATACGGATTTCATCCCCGAGCAAACTCCTTGGGTCCCGAAGCTTCCAGCTCCATCTCCCCTTCGGCTTCTCGACTCAGAGTCATTTGGAGGAGTGTTCACGTTGCTCTTAAAGAGGCGGCACTTAGAGAGAAGGTGTCAGCAGACAAGGGCAGACGTCCCTGTCATTTCAAAGTCGGGGATTGGGTCTGGTTGTCGACCCGCAATATCAAGCTTCACCAACCGTCAGCAAGGTTGGGTCCGCGATTCATTGGTCCCTTTCGGATCATTAAGAAGATAAATCCAGTCGCGTTTCGCTTGTCCTTACCCAAATCCCTCAGGATTGCCAATACCTTTCATGCCTCCCTGCTTAAACCAGTCTTCTTTTCTCAAAAGTTCCCTCGCAGAAAGGACACGGGATCTTCCTCAGTAATGGTACGGGGACAACAGGAGTTCCCGGTAGAAAAGATTCTGGACTCCAAGTTCAAGAGAGGTTCTTTGCAGTTTTTGGTTCACTGGAGAGGGTTTGGTCCTGAAGAGAGGTCATGGGTTCCTGACAAAGATCTTCACGTGCCCAACCTCAAAAGGATTTTCTTTAGAGAATTTCCTAGTAAACCCGGTGGTAAAGGGTTGTTAACCCTTCCTCAAGGGGGGGTACTGTTGCGCGCCGCCATCCGGTGCTCCCAGTGCCCGGACGGACGGCGAGTAGTGTGAGCAGCGAGAACGCGGCTGACGCGAGTCAGCCACGTCCCAAGCCTCCTTCCGAGGCCAGGCGTCGGGGCGTTGCTAGGCAACGTCCCCGACTTCCGCCCGGCCGCAATGCGGCAAATGACGGCAGCGCGGCTGACACACGTCAGCCGCGTTACAAGCCTCCTTCTGAGGCAGAGAGTCGGGGCGTTGCTAGGCAACACTCCCGACTTCCGCCCGGCCGCAATACGCGCGCACGTCACCCAGGCGGCGCGTTGTTTGAATAAATAGCCGGCGTCTGCTGGGCAGAGACGCCGGTTATAGCATCTCCCATCGCATTCCCGGTCCCTTGCACTTCCCAGTGCCTCTCTGCCTCATGGATCTGCTCCTGCTGGTTCCTGGTCTCCTTGCCTTTCCATCCAGGTGTATGCTGGTTCCCCTGCTGTTTCCAGGGACCCGATCAGCTGCCTCTGCGTCCCCTGGGTCACGTAAGTGCTCCTCTGGAGCCTGGTACTTGTCTGTGGAACCGCCGAGTTCCTTTTTGTTATCAGGCTGGGCCGCTCTCCCTCCAGCTCCCCTGCTGGAGTATTGGACCTGCCCCGCCGTGGGCTTATGCTACCACCTTTCTTTAGGTCATTTACTCCCTTCCTTGTCCTTCCCTTTCTCTCTATCCCTGCTTGGGGGTTTTGGGGATTCGCTTGCTAGCTTGGTATTGTTATCTGTGGTGTTTCCCCGTCAGTCCTCCTTGTGTCTGCGACTGGGTCGCATTCCCGTCATTGGCCTGGTGCCGGCAGACAGGGGTTTGTTTTCAGTTAGGCCCAGTAGTTAGTCTTTCCTTTTGAGTTACCCCTGATGATCGCTTTTCCCTTGTCCTCACATAGACCTAGCTGCATCGGGGTTGGAGCGGGCATAACTCGCTCCTTCGGACGCGGCGGCCACAGGTGAAGCCTAGTTCCCGCAGGGATTTGTCATCTGCCCGGGGTTCTCAACAGAGTCAGCATAGGTTTCGCCGTGGCCGTCCTGACCGGCGGTCCCGGCTGTGGGCTCACGCCTAAACCTCCATTCCCCGTTTCCCTGTATCTGCACTCCGGGCTCAACGGCAACCGTAACACGTAGGGCATTGTACAACCAAAAAATCGCGTTGCATCGCTGTCATCGCATGCAATGTCATCGCATGCAATGTGATGCGACGCGATTGGACACGATTTTTCATCGCACAGGCACCCAGATGCCTGATTCCTATGTTAAATGCCCCCCCCCAGACCCGATTTTTAATTGTATACCCACCCTGATGGGTAATGACTACTGTATGTTAAATGCCTTCCCCATTGTTAACGCCACCCCACTTTCAACGCCAACCCGAAGCATGGCAAGCGTTAGCAAACCCATCCCCTCGCATTTTATTGAGGATATTCAGCGATGGAGGGGCGTTCGGTTGTGCGGCGTTTCAACGCATGGTAAGCAGCAATCTGCGTTGCTTACTGAGCCAAGCTGAATCAGACCCATTGTACAATATGAGCAGGGAGAGATTGAGAATAGCATGGAAATAGAAGTTAGAGAAAAGTCATTCCATGTCATGTTCAGGGCATAAAGGATACTTCAACTGCATTATTTTTATTTTATTTTTTTTGGTTAATTAAAACCTATACTAATGCCCAAAAGATGCACAGCTCCATTTTTGTTCCTTACAGTGTCAATATGGGACATTTCATGGGATGTCCCAAAAGAAATACAGAGACAAGTTTAGGATGGAGTACATTGGATTAATGAGAGAGCAGGTGATCTTGGGAAAATGAAATGGATGTCAGAGAAGCAGTGTATAAATTGAGTAAAGCAGATGAAGGGTTGGAGATAGAGAATGGCTTGTACACATGTAGAGTGCCTTAGATGCCAGAACATCCTCCCCCCACTATCCACGCCACCCGGAAGCTTGGCGAGCGCAGCGAGCCCCGTGAGCCCCTCCGATCTTTTCATACCCCTACTATCCATGCCGACATGGATAGTAGGGGTATGAGTACCTGCCAGGTGACCTGGAAAATGTGCACTGTTGGGGGTCCTTGAGGACTGAGGTTGAGAACCACTAATATAAGGGATACCCCACCAGTCATTATTATCATCTGCTTACTGTCCCAAATAAATATTTATAATCATAACTTTAAGCAAATGCAGAGCACAATAATCTTGGTTCTTTTGATCTGGGTACTATACAAGCACTTGTATTGTACTATTGTAAATTACTATAGATATCCACTGGGATTCTTTATAAAGACTTTAAATTGTCAATTGAAGCTCTATGTTTATTGAGGTAGCTGTTCTTTTACAGTACATTCACAAAAACCTGCTCTTTAAATGGGCTAAACCTATTGCATAGTACCGAAGTTTGATTTTGTTTTTATTTGTATTAGTTTGAAGCCTTTGTTGTCATGTAGATACAGTATTGTGTTTCTCGGAAGCTTGAATGTGATTTTTTTCCCTTTAATTCTATTCTCCACTTTATATAATGTCTGCTTTTTAAATAAGCTGCATGACTAATATAGATTTATTTCAATAGATAGCAGATGCGCAGGTTAAAATATATTTCTTGCAATGTATACCAATAAAAAAATATTTGTAGAAGCTGTACTTCAAAAGGAGCCTTCTCCAAGCAATTTTCTATTTATCACAATGGGATATTACAAAAATGGAAATTATTATTATTTATGTATAATTTGCTAAAGCTGTTTTTATTGCTATCTGCTCTGTGCCTACACTTATTAAATCAATATTAAAGGGTTACACAGGAAGTAAAGATCAGATTTTTCAAGCTGGTGAAATGTCCATCAAAATGCCAACTTGGGAACGGTAGAAAACAATTCACATTATTATTTAGTGAAGTAAAAATAGGACAATAACCTGACACTAATAAATTAAAGTTAATAGAAGTAATTTAGAGTGGAATGCAATATTTTTAGAAGGTTATTCTGATTGAATCGGTCGCACAGAGACCAATGTGCGTATGTGCATAATGATTTATGCGCATGCAGGGTCCATGGGCGAATGGCTTTGGTGACTTGCATAGATGCCAAGCCGTTTGCACAGAAGGATGTGGGCAGGGGTTGTGGGGCGGCAGAGTTGGGTGTTACCCATGGGAATGCCCAGCGTTTCATGGACGTCCTCATGAAAATGCTGGGTTTTCCAATGGGATTGCTGGCGGGACGAGATATGCCGGAGGTGGGTGGCTGACATCACATCACTTCAGCTAACTGCCTTGTCTTCGGTCCGAAGCCCGCAAATATAAGTCAGTCTACACGGACTTATATTTGTGAGCCCTGGAGAAATCATTTGATGGTTGCCGACCATGGTTGCCGACCACCAAATGCAAGGGGGGGGGGTGTCTTCGTGATACATCCCCTCACATGGTTGCGAGGGGAAACGGTGGTTGTGGGGGTTATTTATATACAATAAAATTCTTTGCTTACTAAAAAGATCAAAGTTACTATATGTCATAGAAATACATCGCATTGAAGAAAATAGTCAATTTAGGATTATTATCTTCTGTTAGCTAAGTGACAGCAGAAAATATGATACAGAATCTCGGTTTGCTTAATCCATAGAAGCAGAAACAAACATCCAATGACATTTTAAGACCTTTATAACATCCTCAGTGATGTCAACAGTACTCATGTGACTGACTGGGCTGAGGTCCAAAATCTCCCACTCATGAAGTTGTTTTGAAAATCTTATTCGTAAAACTAATATAACGCTCTGTATGATCATGCTAGCATTTAATATTATTTCCAATCGGCATCATTTTACTATGGCTCTGTACATGTCTCGGACATGGATAAAATAGGTCCACAACTAGGAAGATATAAATTACAGAGTCTAGCTTAAAGTCAATAGCAAGAGATTAAAATCTTTTTGTCCGGCCACTCTATTTTAATAATTTTCAACTGTGAAAAGCTGCTAATTTATTATTTGTCAAATAAAATGTAATCCAAAAAACAGGCTAAAACAAAAGTCCAAACAAAATAAAATCTAGCATAGAGAGGTTATTATATTGGAGCCTTCCTGAGATTCAATATCCGAAGCACAAAACCTTTGAAATTATTACTCAGTTTCAGAACATCTGTAAAGCCCCCTACACACTAGATGAGTTTTTAAAGAGATCAGTGACAGGGGCCCTTCTGCACTATATTGTTTACAACCATTTACTGCATATGCACAATATCATAATAACCCCCCGTTATCTGTACATGCAGCTCAATGTTGGCTATAAAGACAAAGATGCGTGTATGAAGCAGAGGTCACAGATTTAATAATGATATGATCATAGGTGCCGATTCTGTGGGTGCTTGAGGGCCGAGCACCCACGTAAATTGATGAGCACCCACCCGCTCAGCAGTGGCACACCCGCCCGTGTCCCACTGCAGGGCCATAACTAGGGGGGGGCTGGGGGGTCACGCGCACCGGGCGCTGGAGGGGCGCTAGTGTGAGGTCCTGGCAGCGGGTCCGGGGACGGGCAGCGGGGTCCCAGGGATGGGCAGCGGGAGTCTGGGGATTGGTGGGTTAACTCCAGCTCCTAGCACTGCCGGGCGGTGGGCGGGAAGCAGATTTTGAAAAGACTTGCCGGACGCTGAATTCAGCCAATCAGCGTCCGGCGGGCAGATAGCGCTAGGAGACGGAGTGAATGAAGGCTGCCGCTACACCAGTCCCGGCCCAGGCGCCGAAAACACCTAGTTTCGGCCCTGCCCACTGCACTTCCCCTCCCTCATCGCTGGCACAGGTACTGTGTGGGCATTTATGTACCTGCACTGTGGGGGCATTTAGGTATTTGGCTCTGTGGGGGCATTAATGTATTTGGCACTGTGGGGGGGTGATGGATTTTTGTACCTGCATTGTGTGGACATTTATGTATTTGTCACTGTTGCCATAATTTAAATATTGGAGAAAACTGTGCTGCGTAATATAAATCTGTATTATTTTGTGGCCACGCCCCTTTCCCATGAAGCCACTCCCCTATATTTTTGGCTTGAGCACCCACCAGCAAAAACATAAATCGGCACCTATGGATATGATATTGGTCAGTGTGTATGCGCTATGGCACCACCAATATACTTAATATAAGTGGTGCCGCTATTCACCTAGTGTGTATGGTGTTTTAGTGTCACATAGTATCATAAGTAACTCAGTTGATACACTGCTGCATAATCAAAGTAGCACATTACACAACTGCAGAAAGGCATAGTGCATAGAGTTGGAGGCAGAATTGTAATATCCCGCTACACAGGTTATTACATCTGACATAGGGGCAGATGTATTAAGCCTTAACAAGAGATAAATGCAAGGATGATAAAGAGAGATTAACGTCCAGCCAATCACCTGCTAACTGCCATGTTACAGGCTGTGTTTGAAAAAAGTCAGTAAGGAACTGATTGGCTGGACGTTTATCTCTCCTTATCACACTTGCATTTACCTCTTGTTAAAGCTTAATACATCTGCCCCATTATGCATTACACCAGTGGTGTCAAACTCATGGCCCTCCAGCTGTTGTGGAACTACATGTCCCAGCATGCCCTGCCACAGTTTTATATCCATTATATAAAATCTGTGGCAGGTCATGCCTGGATATGTAGCTCCACAACAGCTGGAGGGCCATGAGTTTGCCACCATTGCATTACACATTTTGCTTGTCACGACACAAGAAGATCAAAATTCCCAGCAGCCTCTGCAGCTGTTTAAGAGATCAGAAGCACATCACATGACCAGTGCCAGGTGGTACAGCTAGTGTCAGTTGGAAGTGGCAGGTCATGGGGGAGTCCTTTGGTGACTGCTGTGAGAAATCTCCTGTGCTGCTGGTGATGGCTGTGTGTGTGTTTGTCATGAGTGTAGCTGGTCTCCACTGCTGTAACAGTAAACAGGACTGGCTGAGAGACCTCCATGCTAATAAGATGATGGAGCAGAACTGAGCCACTGACTGACCAATAGTAGCTGTTGTCTATTTATCCCCGTAGGCAGAGAGCTGCACTTCACAATGGCCCCAAATCATCCCCTCCAATTGCAGAATGCAGGGAGTTGAGCAGTCTGTGTGTCCCAGACAGCTGGACACCCAGAGACAGCTCAGGGGCTGGGGGATGGTGACATGTGAGTTAAAACTGCCATGTTACACCAAGAGGAACTGCAGCAGCTCAGAGACTCTCACAGTCCTGAATGCAGACACTGGTTAAATTGCCAGAGTACTGTATTTTTCTTCTTCCTAGTGAGAATAAATCCACCCAAAGTCTTTATATTTCACAGTGTAATACTAACCTTTCCCCTGTCGGCAGCGGCGTAGCTTTTTTTGGGGTGCCCCCCCCCGCCGTTAATGGGGGGCGCCCCCCTCCCCGCCCGTCCGGCCCCCCATGACCCCCGTGCCTGCCTCCCGTGCCCCCTCCCCCCATTGCCACATGCTTACCTGTCCGCGCGTCCCGGCTCCCCTCCTGGCTTCAATAAATTATATGCAGACGGACCGCGATAAAATGGCCGCCCCCATACCGCAGACAGTTTCAGAGAACACTCTGCTTTATGGGGCGGCCATTTTATCGTGGTCCGTCTTCATAGCATTTATTGACGCCAGGAGGGGAGCCGGGACGCGCGGACAGGTAAGCATGCGGGGGATGGGGGTCAGGGAGATTACTATAGCACTGCAGCCCCCCGGCGCCCCCATATGCACAGTGCCCCCCCGCGACCGCGGGGGCTGCGGTGCTATAGTTACGCCACTGCCTGTCGGGATTCCCGCCATCTGTATGCTGGCATCCTAACCACAGGTCAACCTTATGTATCCCCATCAAATATGTACAAAATGCATACTTTATGTATTTCTCAGGAGAGGATTTTTTTACAGAATAGTAGAGCCAATTACTACTATTCACTAATATATACATGCAGTAGTGCATAATGAATGGGCAGTATTCAATGAAAATATTCACGGCGTGCAGCGAATCCTGTTTAGGATTCGCTGCACAGTCGCCGTGTTCCGGAGCCTCGCTGTCCCCCTGCTATCCCCCTATTCAATGAGGCAGGGGCTCGCTGCCCCTGACGGCGAGTGTGAACCCCTGCGAGCCGGAGGACAGTGGCAGGCAGGAAGATGGAAGTCTCCCTGCCTGCCCCAGAAGTATGTGGGGGGGGGAGGTGGGCTCCCCTGGAGCCAGGCAGCACAAGCTGCCCCCCCCGGGAGAGCCAGCAGGGGACCAAATATGCACTGCTCCCGATCGTGCATATGTAATGATCGGGAGCAGTGAATATATGAATATGTAATGAGCGGCTCTCTGCTCCCGGCCCCCTAGTGGCTGCTATGTGTAAAAAAAAATATGTTTTTAAAACTAAATATATATTTATGTGCTATTAGCACATGAATAAAAATAGCATGCCCCTTCACAGAATAAAATTCCTGATTTTTTTTACACCAAATGTAAAACAACAACAACTTTATTTTAAAAGTTCACTTTCCACTTTTCCATGAAAAGATGGTGACACACGGCGAAAATCACTTAGAAAGACGG
Source organism: Crinia signifera (assembly GCF_055691185.1). Classification (NCBI taxonomy): domain Eukaryota; kingdom Metazoa; phylum Chordata; class Amphibia; order Anura; family Myobatrachidae; genus Crinia; species Crinia signifera. Next base: position 256,705,544 of record NC_139218.1, read on the forward strand.
CGAAAAGTGCACGTTGAATAAGGTGATTCACTTTCTGACCCAAAAAATCACCTTCCAATGCGAAAATAGCACAAATTCACCGTGAAACAGGGTGAATTATTCTCATTGAATACTGCCCACTGAGTGGATCATGTCACCCCTCTGGTAAATATAATACATTGAAACATTAGATAAAGTTTGGAAAATACCAGGACTCTCATGATCCCTGTATATGAGTGCTGCAGAGAGGAAATGAGTGCTGTATGGAATACACAAGCCCGGGAATAAAATTATTAATCTGCTGTTGGCTGTAAATGGGTGAGTGTGGACACATGGCCTGCCTATGAGAGTGCAGCGAAATAAGGTCAGAATACATGTCCTGATTGGAGACTCGTTTGTAAGTTCCACATACATTCACTAATTATGGTCTGTGGTCATAACTTCATATAATGATCTCCGTAATTATGACTTTTGGCCAATAGCTCTTTCATGTGTAATGTTCCCTGTGAGCTGTATTAATCAGAATCAGAATCAGAATCAGAATCAACTTTATTGGCCATGTGTGCTTGCGCACACTAGGAATTTTTTGTGGATTTTACAGTGCAGGATCAACCAGGGAGGGGAGGGGGGGGGGGGACATTTACATACATTAAATTGAGACATTATATGCAGTAAACACATGCCCGCCGAGCTGCACAGCGCCTAGGCAGCCATCAGCGGCGCCACTGGTCGTTGCAGCAGCCGGTAGGTAGCAATATAAGCAGGGACAGTACAATACCACACAGGGAACATATACCCGCCGAGCTGCACAGCGCCTAGGCAGCCATCAGCGGCGCCACTGGTCGTTGCGGCAGCCGGTAGGTAACAATATAAGCAGGGACAGTACAACATCACACAGGGAACATATACCCGCCGAGCTGCACAACGCCTAGGCAGCCATCAGCGGCGCCACTGGTCGTTGCAGCAGCCAGGTAGGTAGCAATATAAGCAGGGACAGTACAATACCACACAGGGAACATATACCCGCCGAGCTGCACAGCGCCTAGGCAGCCATCAGCGGCGCCACTGGTCGTTGCGGCAGCCGGTAGGTAACAATATAAGCAGGGACAGTACAACATCACACAGGGACCATATGCCCGCCGAGCTGCACAACGCCTAGGCAGCCATCAGCCAATAAGATGACCCCTGCCCTCTGGGTAAGTGGCTTTTGGCTGCACTAACACTGTATTTTCTGGGTTACAACCGTTCTCTAGCCTAAACCACCTTGCCATTAAAGAACAGTATTCCGATACTTTAAAGGCCCATACACACTATACGATTATCTTTAAAATCTGGCTGGTTGGAATGAAAATATGGACATTTTTGGGAACAAATTACAATCAACTATTTGCTCACAAAAACTGGAAAATGGACATCTGCATAAATTAATTTAACCAATTTGTCTGAATGACTGTTTGTCTGTTTTCCATTTTTAGGAGCAAAATGGTAAATTGTCACTTGCTCCCAAAAATACCCAGATTGTGATTCAAACCAGCCAGATTGGAAATATAATCTTCTAGTGTGTATGGACCTTACACTAATAAAGACTCTTACTATACTATAAATGCTTTATAGCAGACTAGCTTTAATACCCCTTTTCCCCACAAATAATTACCTAGGTTAGAAGTAGACCAAATCCCCATCCTCCTCCATTGTGGAAGTCCCAGTTGTTCTGTAACAGGATAACAGATAAGTGTTAACGGAACTGTGTTACAATGGCACTTCAAACTCATTAACCACAAGACAGATACGGTAAAATATTTCAAATGACCTGTTGTTAATGACATTTCATTTACTAAAATCAATTCGTATACAGTATGTCAAATTTAAGACTCCTCCAAAACATTATTAATTGAGGCTATTTTCCATTATTTTCTCTCTTTGCAATGGTCTAATTGTCACACATCCTTGCCTTAGAGTGGGAGTCAGGATTATGGCGTAAACTTACTCTGGTCTATCCATCAGTTACTTATTAATCTCTGCTATTGTAGTGCCAGAATCATCCACTCTGTCACACTGGTTTACTTGCTCAACATGCCTCTATTTGTATAACGTATTAACCCTTTTCCGCAACACTTTTTTTCGTCTGCATAGGGTTAATTTACCAATCCAAGAGCATACTAGTAGATCAATGCCAACATATTTCCAAAGCTGTTTGAAAATGAAACACTATATCCATAGGAACTTTGTGCAGAGAATAGTTTCCATCCCCTGTCCTTTTTATGCTGCTGTTATGATTTAGGGATCAGTGCTACCTGCATGAAGCATCATGGTCCAATTAGTACTGGAAGATGAATGCCTTGAAATGTACTACTGTATATTAACAGAGCATTGCTGGTTACAGATCTGCTAATCCCTCTTTTGTATGCTTTATTGCTCCTCAACTGAACTCCGCTCACTAGTTATGTTTATGTGCAGTGATTATGCTGGGAAGTAAAGTTACAATAAATGCTATCATTTTCTCTAGTTTCTTTGTCCAATTTGAGATTATTGATAACCCTTAAAACCTTTTCATAGCGTGGCAGAGCATCATAAATTGACACCAAATCAATTAATTACAAGGTCTGACTGAGCGGAGATAAAATTCAGACTATTAGTTGTCTAATTAATGCTAATTACCCACCCATGGGCATTTGCCTTCCCCGTTCATCCTTACTTTTCTTATTCTCCCCTGCCTGACATATCTGACCAGAAAGAAAATCCTAAAAATACTTGTGCTCCACACTTTTATTGCAATATATATTTGCAATATATATTATAGTCTGAACAAAACCACCATCTGTCCCTGAGAGCATAATCGATTGTACACCATTCCTTAAATACCTGGGGCCAAATGTAATAGGGTGAGAGTTTCAGAAAGTGAGAGATTTTGGGAGAGTTTCCCCCTTTTTTTTAAAGCAGCAATCAATTACACTGCAAAACCAGGTTGATTGTGGCATGTAATTGATTGCTGCTTTAAAAAACATGGGAAAACTCTCCCAAAATCTCTCACTTTCTGAAACTCTCACCCTATTACATTTGGCCCCTGAAGTCTAATCTGTTACCCTGTTAATGTTTCTAATTGTAAATATTGAACCATTACTGAGTAGTACATGTCTTGTTTCAGCAATTGGATATGTTTTTCATATGTGTCCTCTGTAACTGTGAAAGCCGATAAGCATTTACAGCCAGATTATTAAATATAACATAAATGCATTATTCTGCATCATGTTCAATTGAGTAAGTAAACTGTACATTGTGCCTACAATCTAGAGAAGATCTGGCCAAAAACTAGATCCCGACCAACTTAAAAAAACAAACTAAATCTGTGATGACTTCTGAGGTCCAGTACTTTCTCAGTAGTCCATGAGCATCTTGTGTTTGTGAAGTGTCTCCATATTCTTAGCTGCATGGATCCCTCTGATGAGTGCAGCAGTTTTATTTATAGAACAAAAATAAGTGTACATATAATAAGTATACACAGTGCTATTTTTCAGCAGGCTCCAGCAGGAACTGAGGCCCTTAGGGCCTCAGTTCCTGCTGGAGCCTGCTGGAAAATAGCACTGTGTATACACCAAAAAATGCAGCCACCACCAATAATGTCAGCAATCCTGCATGCAGCTTCAACTACCATCCTATATTTGGGTCCATGCGTGTGCAGGAAGGTGGTTTAGCATTCATAGTACAGTAGTAAGACATTCCTCAACTGCACAAACAATAGAAAAGTGCCCACCAATGACTCAAGCCCTGTGATAGCATTTTGAGGATCCAGGCTCAGAGAACATCACTGCCCAGGAATTTTTTTTTGCCATTTTGGCACCTGCTTATGGTTAGGAATGGGTACCTAGCACCCTGATTATTCCAAACTCACTGACACCATGCACTTTAAGCGATAACATCAAAACAATTTGCATTTGGTTTGAGCATACTGATACCGATAGATCGCCATTAAGTAAGTGAACAAAAAGTAGATCCAAGGTCACAAAAGTCTGGCCACTCCTGGTTTAGAGTGTTCAATATACAGAACAATATGCTTACACATTGAATTACACTACAGTAAGAGGTCCCTGAAAATGATTTACATTTGTGAACAAAAACTATGTACAGAATATCATTCTTGGAAATCACCATTCCAGTATTGAGTTCTTATCACAAGCATGCTTTATAAGTTACGTAGAAACAAGAGTACTTTAGTACATGCAATGTGCATAAAAGGATACATTGCGATTTGCAAACAATCCCTAAAATACATACTCATTAGGTCAGGCATGTCCAAACTATGGCCCTCAAGCTGTTGTGAAATTACACGTCTCATCATGCCTTGCCACTGTTTTTCTATTAGGGAATGCTAAAACTATGGCAAGGCATGCTGGGATGTGTAGTTTCACAACAGCTGAGGGCCATAGTTTGGACATACCTGCTTTAGGCAAACATGCTATAGCAGCAAATCTGGGTTTCCTCCAAAATTTTTCTTTCATATACTATAGCTGTTGGAAGTTTTCTGATACAATCACAACTGCACATAAATTGTTGCTTGACTAACAAAGGATGTTGTGTTTTCTCTAGATTTGATGTTGATTTAACAGAACTGCATAGCTGGATGACACGCTGTGAAGCTGTTCTGCAAAGCCCGGAATTTGCAGTATTTAGGAAAGAAGGAGACCTTACAGACCTCACAAAGAAAGTTAAAGTAAGCTTATTTTTTATGATTATATTATTATATTACATATATTGTGGAATAAGCATTCAATTGCACAAAACACTTTTACTTGTGTTTTCTATTGTTATTATGGAGCCCATTTATCATTAGTTGTACTTGCCATGTGACCCGGGTGCATCTCTGCAGCCGCAGGAGCTCCAAAAAAGCCCTAATGACCTGCAACTGTAAAATATGGTGATCCTACTGTGCACACTGCCACCCATGACCCATGCATCCCTAGAAGCACTCTAACCCTAGTGCTGAGCTGTCACTAATAACAAATGCATGGCTCTTACTGTAAGTAAAGGTTGAGCTGGAAAGGATCATGGGCAATGTTCCCTCTAATTTTACGAAGGCTGTGTGCGGCAAAAGATTTTGGTTGTGCAACTTTGGAAGGAAATTAAAAATTTTGTGCGTCACTTATATATAACTGGAAAATGACATTCAGCATTTGTGTTAACTTTACTTCAAAATGATATTAAACATTTAAACATTAAAAACACAGCACACAATGTTGTTAATAGGTGAAACACACATTAATTGAGTCTACAACTGCAAAAAGGGACCAGTGCTGCTTTGTGCGCTCCCTTGTAATGTCTGTGCGCACGCTCATCGAGTTGTGTGCGCGCGCAAACGCGCATAGCTTAGATTGAACACTGAACATGGGAGATAGAAAGACATGTCCAACCTAGCAAAATATACACTATTGCTAGGTACACACTAGGCGATTGCCGGCAGTGCCGATTTCTTTATATCAGCAGTGCCACGGGAGTTACTATATAGTGCATATGCACTGACCGATATTGGTAACGATATCGGTCAGTGATGTCACCCACTCAGCCTCCCCCCCCCCCCCTCCCGACACCATACAAGCATTCAGTGGCTAGATAGTCAAGAGATTGATCTGCATGTACAGCCGACTTGGGGGGGGGGGTCGTTAACGATGAGTGGAAGCGTGCATCATTAATGACATTGAGCGCACACACTGTACGATTTGGACTATACTGTATATCGTTAACAATATCATCCATATCGTTAAGAATATATCGCAATGAGTGTACCTAGCTTAAGTCTGCTTAAAAAAACAGCTGTAGAAGAAATAAGAAGCTTAATACAGAAAATCAAAATAGGGTCAGCAATGTCATTTCCTACATGACAGGCCATGATGTTCTTACAGGCAGGACACTTTTATTACATTGTCTAACAAAATAAACCATACACAAAACATGTGCGTTACTAATTACTGAAGCATTTAAAAACAACAGTTATAAGATGTATATTTCACTACAGTATGTCTGTGCAGCCCTATGTACGTACATGCTGTGTGAGCATCATTACCTTATGTAATTATAGCCTATTACATGTTAATGTATTTTTAAAGAGCTTACTTCTAAAACTCTAAAGCAGTTTTTTCAGTGTTACAGCAAAAATTAAAAAAAGATTACTGTACTGTATATCAATTGTTTACCTTCTTTTAAATAGTGTAAGTCACCTTTGAAAAGATGAATGTGGTTTTTACAGCAATAATTATGCAAAAAAAGTGACAAATGAAGAATGTTTTTGCTCACTCAGCTTATTAGTATTAAAGGGAACATTGGTGTATTCTTTACCTTTCTGGGAACTTCCTATTACCTTAATATTGGGAGCCAATATATAATCCAACCTGTCTAATAGTTATAGTATCTAACATGTAGTCAGTATGGGCCCAATTCAGCGTTTACCTGATAGCTGTGCTTCAAATATTCACAGCTTAGCGATCAGGTCTGAATCAGGCCCTGTCTATAAATGGACAATTCTTTAAATATGTAACATCATTTTAAAAAGTAACATAACATTATTTTCTGCCTTAGGCCATAGAGAGAGAAAGGCCAGAGAAGAACCGGAAGCTGCAGGAGGCCAATAGAAATGCACAGAATCTGATGGAGCAGATGTTGAATGGTAATTAATGAAAGTTAATTTGGTTAATCTCTCTGTAGTAGCCTCACAAATTGAAATATTATTAATATATGAATATTGCATTATTTAGGTCATTAACGCAACAAAAAAATGTAAGGTTCTTCATATTAGATGCTTTAGGTATTCCTTTGAAAAAATATACATATTTGGATGGTAAATTTGCACAGCTGATTATAACACTAACTTATCTCGGTATGTGGACCAACTACAGGCAGTCAGGATCCTGAAGAAGATTGACAGGTATGTCTAGAGATATGATTGCGTTCATGAACAGTGTTAGCCTCAATATCTGCCTATTCCTGGATTGCAATGTTTCCCAACTCCAGTCCTTAGGGACACCCATCACGCTCAGGTTTAGTCATTACTGGATGGGATGTATTAAATGGAAAATGCAGCAGAAAACCCCTGACAACTACCATTTTCAGGCTTTAGCTGCATTCCTCATATGTACTAAGCCCAGGCATCCGGAGCTTCCATGTAGAAAGTAATGCCGGCTTTTGCTGAAATTACCCTGTAGAAGCCTATTGGCACAATATTTCTGAAGGGATCTATTCAAATCCCTTCCAGCACGTTCTACAGAAGCATTTCTGGGGCTGGAACAATTTGTTTGATAGGTCTACAGCATCTTGGTTGACAGTCAATAGGTCGATACAAAATGTTTGACATGCAAAAAGTTTGTCATTGACAAAGGGTTGACACAAACAAAAAGCCCACATGATAAATGTTTTCACATGAAAAGGTTGACATGAATTCTTCACTTTTTTATTTTTTTTACATTTTTAGAGTTTTTCTTACTTAACATTCACATTGACTCTGATTGGGAATGGTAAAGTGTGCCAAGCGCATTGTTAGTGGAAAGGGGCATGATGACTGAAGCAGGGCAAGTGAAGCACTACACTAATTGGGGTCCATGTCAAAAGGTGTTGACACTAACACCTAAAAAACTCATGTTGATCTTTTCACGAATCAACTTATTTCATGTCAACCCTTTGCTTGTGTCGACCTTTTGGCAACATCAAACTTTTGTGTGTTGAGAAGTTAACAATGTCCATCCTATTGTCTGTCAACCTAGAAACTGTAGACCTATCCTTTCACACCCATTGTATGATAATTCTGATGTTACATTTGACTAATTCCTCACTACTTCAATTCTTATTCTTAGTCACCAGTGGCGGCTCCTATCTTCTTAGGGGAGGGGGGCTGCCTCTGGCCACAGCCGCCGTGGGTGTACCGCGATGCAGGCACCCCCCTCCCTCTGTCGCTGCCGCCGCTCTCCTCCCAGTCCCCAGCACCTGTCCTATGATGACAGGTGCAGGGACTGGCGCATGCACAGTAAACATATGAACTGGGCATGCAGCCAGCTTTTATGGGCTGCTTCGGCAACAGCCCATAGAAGGAATATTGGTCCAATATAAATGAGAGGCACCAATACAGGTACTGCGCATGCGCAATTGCCGTTATTGCACGGCAGCCCGCAGCAAGGCGGTGACTTGGTGACTGGCAGGTCGGACTTCTAATAGAAAGTCACTGCCAGTCACAGTGAAGCCAGTGCAGTCTCACAGACTGCAATTAGCTTCACTACAGTCTTACCTGGGGGGGCTGCAGCCCTGCAACCCATAGGTAAAAACCGCCACTGTTAGTCACACTTACAATACTTCAGATAGTGGCATTTAATCTAGTGCATGTAGCAGGATGATGACTTTGTGAGTCCATCTTTTTTTAATTAACATACAGATGGAGCCATCCTCATCTAGCCCTTTAATAGGATAAAGTGAGTAATGGGATTACTCTGCTAATCCCCTACTGTATTGTTCTACAATATGTATTGTATTGCAGCTGAGAACAATAGGTCTTGGCTCAGCATAGCTCACCATGGCTATCCAGAGACTGCTAGATGAGGCTGCCTCCCTCTGTATATTGTTCTTTGAACGTCTATGGACCATAGACATAATTCTAGTTCACACTCAGCACTGCAAATTTCACAGTGCTGCATGTGGATTTAATGCTGCCGCCCCCCCCCCAACTCGGCAAGTTATTCGCATGGCTGAGAATGGATGTTGTGCGGGGGTCAAATCATTCCATGGTCACTGACCATGGAATGATTTGGAACGTACTGCAAAACTAAGACACACTGGGGGAAATTTACTAAGAATACTAATATGAAAATTCATATTAGTATTCTTAATACGAATAAATACAAATGCATATGGCTGTTCTAGCCGTATGCAAATTCGTGTTCCAAAGGATAATTTACAAAGCAGTCAAATATGACTGCTTTGTAATCCCCAATGTCGTATCTATTCGTATTAGCAGCCGTATATATGGCCGCTAATATGAATTCGTACAGGCAGTCTGCATGGATCAGTCAGATCCGTGCAGGCTGCAGTGTGTTAAAAAAAAAGGGTTAAAATAAAAAACGAAAAAAAAAAAGACGGCTGACCGGTCAGAGGGATGAATGCTTTGGCCTGGGGGACTTGTATAAAAAGTCTCCCCCCCCCCCCCCCAAGGCTGTGGCATTACCCTGCAGGCCTGGTGCTGGTTCTTAAATATGGGGGAACTCTAGTCATTTTTCCACTGTATTTTGGGAACCAGGACTGGCCCTTGAGCCTGGTGCTGGTTGTAAAAAATACGGGGAACCCCTACTCGGTTTGTTCCCTGATTTTTTACAATCAGGACTGGCTCTGTGAGCCTGGGGCTGGTTACGGCCGTGAGGGGGGACCCCACGCTGTTTTTTTATTTATTATTTTTCTTTTTTATTACACACTGCAGCCTGCACGGATCTGACTGATACATGCAGGCTAAAGCCAAATACGTCAGGAAAATGAAGTGTATTTTCCTGGCGTATTTGGCCGGCAATTAGCAGCCGTTTAACGCTATTTAGTGGCCGTATTTTAATTCCTGTCATATTCTATCGATGGTGTATCTATTCGTATTTATAAATACAAATACGAATGTGCCATCAATATGAATAGGAATTGACGTATTTTCGGTATAGTAAATCCTGAAAATACGAATGTGTAAAAAATCGGATACACCTATTTTTTTTTTTACGAATTTCCTTTAGTAAATTTCCCCCTCTATGGTGTCTTAGCTTTGCATGTTCCCTGTACGAGAAGAGGGCGGGCAGCTGACATCCAGTGATCAGCAGTCGCATCACTGTCTAATTTCCATGGGAACACCCATGAAATGCTGGGCGTTCCCATAGCTGCGTCCCCTCACCAGCGCCCCATGTCTGCACTGGTGTGTGTGAATGGGATGGCGAACTAGCAGTTCCCAGAAAACCCCCCTGACAGGCTAAGTTTTGTTTTTGTGGGCTGCCGACCTACTGCCGCCACTGCTTCTGAGTGCCACATCGTTTTGTAGTCAACTGTGCCACATCAGCAGAATGAGTATAGGAACCAAAATACCTTTTTTATATTTTTCCTAATGACAGCACATGGCTGGCCCCTAAAACATTAGGAAAGTTAAGTCTGCATTTATCCTGAAGTGTAGTGCAGTGATTATATACGGCACTACTCAATTCTTTGATGGCATGCTTTGCCCGGGTGCCCGTCATTCAGCGCAAAGACCCCTGCATGTATAACTGATTGAAGGAAGACGTCACTCTGGGTCTTAGTGTTAATAAAGTTTACTGTTGCCTACGGCGTTTTGGGCCAAATCCCGTCTTCGGGACCTAAACCATCTCTCTATATAGAAAGCCCCGGGTGAAAATCCTGCGTTTGCAGTTGACTCTCACAAAAGGTTTCATTTTCTGATTCTCACACCCTATTACATTTGTTTCTATATTTGAGAAAGACAGACAGCTTCATCAACTTTTCAGTAATAGATTTAGATGCTGACATTTGCATGTCATGTTAATCTCTGCCAGTCCCCAGTTTGGTACAATATTCAAGGTACTTTTTACTGTCACAGCTTATTAATATTGTTTATTTATATGGAGCCACAAGGGTTCCCTAGCGCCTAACAATACATAAATGAGCAAAGATAAAGAAATAACAAATCACAGTACAAGGCAATTTAGGACAAGCACATGGTAAATAAAGACAGTTCCATTAGGGGACAGGACACTGAAGCAATTATTAGGGTGGCAGATATAATATATATTCTTAGAAAAGCATATGAGGAGAGAGGGTCCTGCTCGTGAGAGTTTACATTCTACATTAAACTTATGTTGCTGCAGTTAGTACTCATTCAGGTTTTTCTACATTAGTAATACATTTTCAGTGTGTTTATGAATATTGCCCATTAATCCAATAAACGGTATTTGCCATTTAGTTATGCTTGCAGTTTGTCATTTTCTTTTTACCTTTCCCTCTTATGTAAAGCATAACATTATTAAAAATCATATTTTACTACTGAAATAAATGAAACACATCTTTGCAACACATACTCATTTACTGCTAGGCACACATTTTAGCACAGAGTGTAAATATCTTGCCTACATAAATATTGAATTAGCTTCTTAAACAAATGGCTTTCAAAAGGAAGGGGAATTGAGCAAGGAATAATCAAATATTCTAAACATTTGTTGCAGTTATGTCCTCCTTTTAAGTGTACTGAATGGCATCATTTTTTTGATCAAAGTACAGGTTGTGATTATTCTTCCCCAGTTGCACTGGTTAATAGCGAGTGATCTTGACAGGTTTAGCCTGTTAAAATGACAGTTCTAATGTACTTGTGTGGAAGGCATGATTAAGGTACACTTACACCTAATACATTATGCAGTTTTATATAGAGTAACACAATACAGTCAAATGAATGGATGCACTTTAGGTAATGACCCATATCCCCCTTGGAACAATGTGTTTATCAATTCAATATTTCAGCAACAACGAATGCATAATGTAATTGGATTATCGATGTTATTATATTCACTCATTGTTTGATGTGCCTTGAGGTTTCACACCTGACTGAGACACCAACTGTTGTCAGAGAAAGTTGTTTACAAAATAACACTCCAAACAGCAATTTCCTACCAGTGCAGCACACACCTGCAAAACAGAGAGTTGCCAAAGTATGTAGGTCACGTAGGAACATAAAACACCCGATACAGAGAAACATACAGTACTGATCTAACTATGATGAATACAGGATTGGATATCCTGATCATTTTCCCATAAGTATTTTGTAAAAAAAAAAAAATTTTGCACAGTGCATATACTGTATATGTAATGAATAATAACAATCTGGAAGCAAGCTCTATGGTGCAAGGTCTCACATTACAACATTATTACACAGCATAGTTTTAACTGTAATATTCATTTTAACATAATAATTTTATAGAATCCTTTTTATATCCCTATATTGGTCTTTTGTATTAAATTTTAATTGACTTTTGTTATTTGCTGCCTAACATCCTCGATTTGTTTCCACTTTCTATTGTATCTGTTTACTTACTATACCATCCATTCACAGAGTGTATGATGTCATTGGGTCGACTGAAGCGAGTCAACAGTCTAAAGATTGACCAGTATCGGTCAACAGTCAAAAAGAATACACATAAAAAGTTGGACACGCATAAGGTCGACCTGGTCCATAGGGCGACATGGTCTAAGGTCATCATGGAAAAAGGTCGACATGAATTTTACATGATTTTTTTTAAAACCAACTTTTCATACTTTTTCATCCCAGGGGACATGTATAATATAATGCAAGGGGACGTGGTACACATACGGTGTCCATGAAGACCTATGTCGACATAGCCACCAAGAACATGAAAAACTCATGTCAACCTTTTGACCATGTCAACCTTTTAACCATGTGGACCAAATACACGGCGACCTTTTTCATGTGTCAACCTTTTGACTGTCAATCAATAGTGGTCGACCTTTTGACTGTCAACCTAGACACTGTTGACCTAATGACTCATTCCCTCACAGACACCACGATGGGAATATACCGATACTAGTGTATATACAGTATTGATTGTTATTGCCAATACTTTATATGTATACGTAATATGAACTTAGCAGATGAGTATCCAACAAAGGCTTGCATGGACGGACCATTCAATTAGGCCCTGATTTTGTTTTCTTGTACTGTATAATCAGTATAGCATATGTAATATTTAAGTATATGTAAGTATCTACAGTTTTTGTGTATGTACAATACAAGACCGAATGTGAATAGAAACACAAATACACTAACATAAAGCAAATAAACATACTTATGTACTGTGCATACAGCTGGAGCTGCTCCTGGCGATAGAATCGCCAACCGCCTTGTTCCACCATCCAACAGAAGGGGTGTACGCGCACGAGACGCTCGCGTGCCCCGTTCTGTTAGAAATCACCGCCCACCTCCGACTCCCTGCTGCTCACCCATTGCCGCCCGCAGCCCCCACTAACCCTGCCCATCTCGCTGAAGTGGATACGGGCAGGGAATCCGCTCCCCGCCGCCATGCTGATGGGGACATGTGAGCGTGTGAGATGCTCTCGCGTCCACATCAGATGGAGCTTCTGTCTGCCAGCCTGCACCAGCTCCGGAGATCTGGCGATTCCTCAGGCTGACTGACAGTCGCTCCATCTACATATATGACAAGTATCCAGGGATAATTATCTAATATAGCTGTATAGTATGGTGTGTGACTTGCTAAAACTTCAACAAATAGTTGAAGAATGTGAAGATTGTTTCTGGGTCCTCTGGATCTCATAAATAAAAAGAGTTTCTGCTCAGGGGCATAGCCAAAACTTTGTGGACCCAATAGCAACAGCTTGAAAGGGCCCCTGCCCCAATGATTCTAGAGAGACACTTTTTCATTCCAATTCATAAACTTAGAACCCATAATCATAGGTGTGCGCAGCCCATTTTATTAGGGGGTGCACTATCAAAGGGGTGTGTCTAGCGCCACCTATTGGGCGTGTCTAGCATTGCCCATTGGGTGTGTCTAACACTGCCAATCATGCATGTTTACCATCATCTATTGGTACTCGCTAAAATATAAAATGTCTCTCAGCCAGAACATAATCTCCGACCTATTTCAGTTTTAATATTTATTATTACTCTGTATGACAGTACATGCATATAAAGTAAAAAAAAAAAAATGGATTATGCAGGTATATAGTGATATGACAAAGGTCTAGTACAATTAACAATGCAAAACACACAATTGATTGATGGGCACTACTTTTAATGGAATACAGGTCTAAAAAGCAAAAGACTTTAATAAAAGGTATTGCTAGCGGCAGGAAGTTGTTCATAAGGGTGGGCACAGCATTTGGGGGTGCCTGTGCACCCCTAACACTCAATGTGCGCACACCTATGCCCATAATAGGGTCATAGTTAATTTTCTGAACCTAATTCACATTTTTTCTGTATACCATCTGTCAACTTTGGAATCTGTAAAGTAGTGTTATTATTTGTGGCATTTGTTTTTATACGTAAGCCGTTGCTGACTACAAATATAAATACTTTTTGTATGTATAAAATAACTTTCGCGACTTCTTTTAATTGAGTTATGTTTTTTTTAATTCACAGATGGCCTTAATGCAGACAGCATCACACAGTCCTCTCAGCATTTGAACAGCCGGTGGACAGACTTCTGTCAGTTATTGGGCGAGAGACTTTCTTGGCTGGAATATCAAAATAGCATCATTGCCTTTTACTCCAAGTTACAACAATTGGAACAGACAGCAATTACAGCTGAAAACTGGCTAAAAGCACAAAGTATTATCGCCTCCGAAGCTGAAACAGTCAAAACACAGTTGAAAAAATGCAAGGTGAGATAAAATACTTTGTGTTTAAGATGTGTTTCATATAATTTGCATAAATGTCAAGTTTAGTGGGGAATTCAACAAGAGTATAATAAAAAGAAACATACCTAGGTTCACACTATGCTTATACATTCATAAAGACAAGTGCTCTTCTTACTTTTGATTGTTCATCCTTTACCAATGACACACTGCCCCTGGTAGTACACAGACAACGCTTTTGCTTTCCTACATCTCAGCAGTATTGTGTACTGAAAATGATGGCATTGTACTACTGTAATTGTTACCTGTGCTCCGGTTTAGTTATACCCCTATTTTACACTGCCGCAAAAACCCAGGTCAGTGGTGGGTCAGACCTGGGTCAGCGGCAGGGTAAATGGGTAAACCCGTGTCTATTTACACAGGACTTCTACCCAGGTCCAGGTCCAATGAGGGAAGCCCAATCTCTGGACCGCAGGTTCGACGGGAGGCTGCTTCACCTCACAGATGGGGGCTGGGGGCAGCCCAGCAGCTTAGCTAGGTGCTTGGCTTGTCCCCAGCACGGCCGTCTGCAGCCTGACGCGGTGATCAGTAAAATGCTGGTGTAAAAGGTAACAAATGCCGGGTAATACCCGGGTTGAAGCTGGGTCCAAAAACCTGGGTGCGACCCAGCGTTTTGGTGTAAAATGCGTATTAGTCAATTACTGCAATGTTTAGTTTTGTGTAACCCTAATTTTTCTAGTGTGTGTCATATGTATGGTGCTGCACACCACTTGTGGTGCCTTATAAATAAAATGTAATAATAATAATAATAATAACTTAGAAGACTGGTGTGATTTCTGCCAACACTGCTGTAATGATCTGAGAATGAATATGCTGTGTTATCCCCAGAACACTAAGTTGCAAAATAAGAATATTGTTTGTGTATGACACTGCAACAAGAGAGATTTCCCACTGGTAACATCTGAAACACCTAAATTAACATTATTCTTTTTCTTCCTGGGAGTTTATCAAGAAGAAATATATTATGTCAAAATGCTGATAATTTACATTCTAGTCATAGACTTACTGTATCTACTGCTACTGACTCAACTGCAGAGGCTAATAAAGAATATCCCCCTTTTCACTTTTTTTGCTGCCTGCTTACCATTGCAGAATTAGTACTTCAATTATTAATATTTTTATTGATTGCAATTAAGAAAAATAATAATTTGGGTTAATTCTGGGAAAAATAATCTCGCCTGGACAGATATTTTGATAACAGTGCACCTTATTGAGTTCTGTCCCGGTTTAGCCACAATACATGTAGGCTGTTGGGGAAGGATCAAGTATGCAAGAAATACAAATGCCTTTCGTTGAAGCAGTTAGTTAAATTTTAAGGAAGGGATAAACCTTAAGCACTGTACATAGCGTAATCCAGGTGTGTAAGTGCGAACTGTACAGGGTTGAGGGAAAAAAAAAAAAACTAACAGATTTTAAAGGTAACAAACAATTGGTAAATGCTATTAAAAATGTTAGTATATTATCTAAAAGTGCATTGAATACAGTTTGCTTTCAGTTGGTGTTGAATATGATATCATGAATTCTTGGCATATAGTAACCTTCAGTTTATGAATGATTCTTGGTCAGCTTTCAAATGGTTAATTTTGCTGTGTAGAGGCTTTTCATGAAGCTGATGAGGTTTTTTTTTCTCCAGTAACGAAAACTCGCTTTGATAACATAGCCAGACAAGTGATTGTAAGCTTCAGAAAGAAATTGTCAACCGGAAATGACCAGCCGAGTGTTGCCAAACTGAAATTTGCCACAACTTTGTATCACATACAATATGAGCTCCACAATCTGGATGATATTTTCAAAACCAATTCATTATAAAATGTATTTGATGCACTTTTAGATTACATACTAAAGTTTGAATAGCATCTACCATGCCGGTTCTTGTTAAACTTTAAAATCTGGGCGTGTTTTTTTTTTTACCCTGTATAATGAATAGAGTTTACAACAATAGGTAGGTGGTATTCAGGAATGCTCTTCATCAGTGATTACATTTTGATCTATATTCTCATGATTTGATTAACTTTTATAATGCCACAAATATTGGCAGAAAAGTCACAAAGTCAGCAGCAGCTGGAATCATAGTCAATGCTGTATCTCAGAGTTTACATCACCCATTCCATAGTGCAGACAGAGTTTAAAAAATAAATAGTACTTCAAACATGTAGGTCCAAATGTAATAGGGTGAGAGAATCAGAAAGTAAGAGATTTTGGGAAAGTTTTAATTTTTTTAAAGCGGCAATCATTTACACTGCAAAACCAGGCTGATTTTGCCATGTAATTGATTGCCGCATTAAAAAAAATGGGAAAACTCTCCTAAAATATCTCACTTTCTGATTCTCACACCCTATTACATTGGGCCTATAAAGGCCACCAGCCAATTAGTTCCCATATGTCATTATTAACCCCAGTCTATAGCATGACAGTTAGGTGCTGATTGGCTGGGGAAACAAAAATCACGGAGACCTGTTGGTCCACCCTCTGTGATCTTTCCATTGATAATGTAAGAATCCACTGTGGACTGTGAAAACCGTCACTCAGACCAAAAGAGAAAATGCCCCTTGATAAATTGCGAGTGAATTTTAAGTAGATCACTAATCGTTATCCATTTACAAATCCATACTCAATTTCCCAACCATCGAAGAGTTTTTGCCATCTGTGCAATTGTGAGAAGCTCTGAGGCTTCCTCTAATCTATAACTAGGACCATCTGGAAGTGGTCATTACAGAGATCACAGATGTCATCCTGTGCATGCCTGAATTTTTTCAGACACACTCAAAAATGTCACGTTTCAAACCGCAGGCGCAGCTTCCCATCAGTCAAGTTCCAGCCACATTGCGTTTACGATCTATACTCATTTTCAGTCAATAATGTACCTCATGCAAGTGAAGTGTGTACAGTACATGCACAATTATTCGATAATTTCTCGATCTACGAATTCACTGATTATCAATCTATGCTGAATTAGGCTTCTTATACCATTCTACGATGTGACTGTATAAGCTGCCGTAGCCATTGATATACCGTACAATGGTGTACAATGTACAATCACTGCTGTAAAGAACAGATACAGTAAATTTGTGTCTGTAAACCAGGGAAAAAAAATATCCTAGAAACAAGGAAACAAAACATAAGATAACAAACTAGTATAATTTATAAGAAAAATAACCCTGAGATGTTTGTATTTATCAATGTAAAAATAATTGTGCGGTTTTGCAAAGAAATTTAAAATGACTTCAGAAAGTAATTTGCAGGTCCTGTTAGGGAATGTTTTTGTTTATTACTTTTTTTAATAAACATATTTGTTTTTGTTTTTATTTTCATTGTATGGAAACAGTAAACAAAGTTTGCATGAATTATTTCACTTTTAGGAAAATCACTAATCATTCTGTTGCCAGACAAATGTGTTATGTTATTGCTGTGAGTTCATGCTGTTCTTGGAAGCTGCTGAGCTTTTCAAACAACATAAATAGCAACAATAATCTGTTACTCTATCCAACATTAATGGGATTCTGTTGCTTTTTTTTTTATTGCGCTGCAAAGAAGGCTAAAGAATGAAGGCTACTAGTGCCAGTCGTATTTCCTGGAAATGGACAAAATAATGGCTCCAGAGATCAGTTGTATGACATATCTGTAGACGGTTTTACAGTTTGGTATAAACTTTAAATTATAGCACTTTCATGAACTTGATGATCAGTGGCACTGATCCAGTCATGGGAACTTATTGGTAAGATAACTTTGGCAGCAAGTCTATCGTTGTATATCTCCCAAATCTCTGCACTGCTTGTAATATATTTTCCACATGACTGTATTATTCACCATCTGCTTTAAAAGAATTTGCACAAAAACTGGTGTGGGTGTTTGGGGATCCCAGCTTCATTATCATATTGTCAAGCCACAATATGAAATGCTGGCTGTAATTGTAAGCTATATGTAGTAGGAGGTATTTGCTGAGACTTTATTCAAATGAATGACTTGAAGAAGATATAGCACAGACAAATATGAGAAAGATCAGTATAAGATAGAGGGTTAATTATGTGCATTTTCTCATTTAAACCTGATATCACAGATATAATTTGTTTAGATTTTGAAGAAAAAGTTTAAGAATCCCTTAAAATGGAAATTTGAAGAATTCAGTTGTGTTATATATATGATGAAAACAAATTATAGTTGAAACGTTGCTTCACTTGCTCACCACTTAAAGATTGGTTTTCACTGAAGCTGGAGTGCAGCATTTATTTGTATTTGCGCTTCACAGTGTCATGCGGGCATCCACTGGGTATCTCTGAAAAAGATGGCGGAGCCGGATCATCTTGTCTGCTATATCTATCTATCTATCTATCTATCTATCTAATCTATCTAATCTATCTAATCTATCTAATCTATCTAATCTATCTAATCTATCTAATCTATCTAATCTATCTAATCTATCTAATCTATCTCTATCCTGATATAGTTTAGATTAGAAAGGACCCAGGTGCTAAAATAGTGGGCAACTCAGCCAAAAATTAGCAATATCTTTGGAATATTGGCAGTATTTTTTCTCAACTTTGGCAGCAAAATGTTCTCCTATGCCAGTTTTTGTTCAGTGTGGAAATCTTAATTTTACAGCTTCTATCACAAGCACCATCCATGTGGATGTACACTTTGCTCAGGGGTCAAGATAGAAACACCAGACTATGGGTCCTATACATTATGTTATTTATCAAGGGACAGATGGTCTTCAATAATTAAGCATCTAAATTGCTGTGAGTGGTGGGGCAATTCGACATTACTTTAGTGCGGACACAGGTGGAGCAAATCCTCACAACTACTTCAGGGGTAGATTTATTATAGCGGCGCTAAAAGGCGAAGCAGGAGGGGAGACCGACAAGATCTACTAAAATCTTGCCGCCGAAGCGGGGGAGCGCTAACTCCCCCCTCCAGTGATGTCCCCTCCAGCTGACAGCGCGTCAGTTAACACTGACGCGCTGTCTGCTTCTCCCCGGCCCGCTGGACTGTGCATGCGCGGGATCTCGCTACTCACGCGAAATCCCCAGTACAGCTCAGAGCCAGCAGTAGGGACAGCAGTGTCCCTGCTGTAGGCATAGGACATTGCCTTCTGCAGCTGTCAAAGTCGATAGCTGCAGGCGCCAGAATGGTCAGCGATGCTGACCGTTCATAAACTAGGCATGAGGCAGGTTCGCAGTACGAAATATCGTAGCTGCGCTATGCCTCCTGCCCCACAGCGCCGCACGTAAGACACCCGCTCAGCGGGTGTCATAGATCAGGGGAATCGGTATCCCATGCCATAAGGCATGGGGATAGCGCATATTCCCCTGATCGTTTGTTAATAAATCTACCCCTTAGTTTTGTTGAAACTTAACATTGCTCAACAGTGCTACTGCACATGTGTGATTTCCTGTGCATTCCTTGTCATAACTGAGATTCCCACAGTCCAAAAAATGTTGTACAACAGGACATGACAACAGGAATAAAAGATAAACTTGCTTGCTCAGTGTTTTTGACAAACCGCTCCTTAGCAAATGTACCCATACTGTAGGTATCAATTATATTGCTACCCTACACAACTTATTTACAATATTCTAGCATTGCAACAGTAGGAACCTTTTTGCTGTGCAGTTGTTTCCATCAGAATCCCTAAGCAGAGTATACGCGCAGAGTGGTACCAAGACAGAGGGGAAGGGGGTACTAATTACATGTGCCCAGGTCCTATGGAGGGGCCCAGTGGGGCTCCCCATAACCTGCCTGGAGCAGCTCTCCTAAACCAAGTACATGTTTCTGTAAATTATTCTATTTGTGGATGATCACATTTCGAGCAATTTGGCCACAACCCCTGAAAAGTATGTCCCTGGCCAGACTCTTGACTTCCCTGCAGGCGCGCGCACACACACACGGACATTGTGATAGCAGTTGTGACTACTTGTTTGTTTTGATTCTGTTAATAAATGCAATGAAAGAACCATATTTGCATACTGTATACTGTGAATGGTGACTCACAGATTAACTGCAACAAATTTACCAGCAAAGGATACAGATTCATCACATGATCATGACTTCTACAAGCTGATTGCTTAGTTTATCAAAGCCAATGCATAATAACAGTTGGTGATTATAGTTGTCCAATTTAGTTAGCATTAGCATGGTTATACAATTTAGCGGGAATTTGTGTTTCTGATCATGTAAGCAAACTGCAAAACTTGATAAAAGAAGGAAAGGTTACTCACTCACATAGAATTATTTCTGCAGGACAACCTG
Organism: Crinia signifera; assembly: GCF_055691185.1. NCBI lineage: Eukaryota > Metazoa > Chordata > Amphibia > Anura > Myobatrachidae > Crinia > Crinia signifera. The sequence goes on from NC_139218.1 coordinate 256,726,193, forward strand.
GGAAATTCAATGTATTTAATATTTAAAGTCCTGCTGTGGTGTTTCTAGCACAGGTCTGGTTTGCATATCATTGCTGATATACAGACCACACTGTGCTAGAAGCACTACAGCAGACAGCGACACCCCAGGCAGGGAACAGGAACTGCATGGGTTTTCAAAGATAGCAGGTGCTAGAATGAACACTACTCTGTATGAATATAATACGTTGGGTGGCTTCCTACACACCATTGCGCCCTCTGATATTTGCTTTACATCTATAAATATATATTAGTATATTGGACCCAGATCACATCAGTTTCTACCCTCAGCACTGTAATGTGCACTGGAATGTTCCAGGGGTGAATCAAGGTATCAACTATTTACAGGTATTTTAGGGGACTTGATATAGGCTTGAACAGAATGTTGCATATGTTACTCTATATCAATTTAATTTTAAAAGTGGTTTATTTTAGTTTTGTTATTATGCTACAGGTGGCTACTTGTTTAATTTATGTTAAAAAAAAAAATATTAATAAGAAATACAGTACATATTTATCAATCCAATATCTATGGAATGTGATTTATTCAGCCAGATTATATGATTTTTTTTTTTTATGAAGTATAATGCCAGTTACTGCTGGCCGGCCAGCACTGCAAGATGCCACATCCAGCCTTTGCCAGCATAAGCTACCAGTGGGGAGATGTAAATGAATATCCCCCTCCATTGTATACTTGCTGCTGAGATGAGCAGCTACTGGCAAAATCAACATTGCAATGATTGTTATTTTCCGGATGTCCCCGATGATGACGATCCAATGTTCAGATGTTTGAAATTTTGGTTTCATTCATCAGTTATATGCAGGGCCAGTGCAAGGCACCGGAGCGCCCCAGGCGAGTCAGGGTGGGGGCGCCCCGGTGCCCCAGGGGGGGGGGGGGGAGCGGTACCTGTGTTACACAGCTGGCGGCTGGCACTGTTCATATAGCTGTCGGCCCGCTCCAGCACCTGCAGGGACGCAGACAGCTATATGAACAGTGCCAGCCGCCAGCTATAACCCTCCATGCTAGGGGTGAGAGGCGAACTGCCGCCCTCCAGGTGCCGGCGCCCTAGGCAAATGCCTAGAGCTGCCTGGTGGTGGCGCCGGCCCTGGTTATATGGTTGACAGGGGAGCCAGAATGTTTTCAGCTTGGGGGGAGGAGCAATAAAATTATTTCATTCTGATGCCTCTGTTGTGCCAGCCTCCTCTCCCCTTCCCTCTAGTATGGGGAAGTGCTTACTTACAGTGTATTGCTGCAGGGTGCAGTGCCCCTTTTGTATTAGCCTGGGAGGAGGCGTGGCCATGCTGAGCTCTCCCCCTTCCCCGATCTGATGCCACTGGTGGTTAAGGATATCCAAGAATAGCTATTTCATTCCAATTCTTCTCTATAAAAGAATGACATTTAAACTTGAAACCGCATATTTACCAAACTTGCACAATTAATTAAATTTATCTCAAAGTTTATCACTGAAAGGTAAATATAGTTAAAACCTAAATTTGCTAATACATATGTAATACATACACGCGCACACAGACACACATATATTTTGACAGGATCCAGGTAACCTCAGTGCTTTGATGTGATAATGCTAGTCTCTGTGGTACCATGCTTTCCTCATATCTTCAAAATAAGCAGGTTACCTATGAATACGTTTCTTTCTGAGTGTATGATATACAATGTTTTCAGACTGTTGCACTTATGGATTTTTATCTAATTTGGAACTTTGTAATATTTTTGTATCAATTGAAAAACAGGATGAAATTGCCCGCCTGTCAGCTCTGAAGCCTGACATTGGATCCTTGCAAGTTCAGGGACAACAATTAAAAGAAAAGGAGCAGAGGCCAATTTTTCTGGATGCAGATGTAGCAGCTTTTCTCAACCACTATAATCAAGTTCTTTCCAACTTGCAATCTAGAGAAAAACAGCTTCAGAACAGTAAGTGCTAATAGCAAACCTCCTCAAATATAACACTGTAGCTAAACAATGTTGTGCTGTAACCTGATTGACTTGTTTGGGCAGGTCCGGTGACAGGGAGGTCTAGGGGGGCAACTGTGATGGCCCGTACAATTCTGAGGGACCCCAGAGGTACTGTAGAGCATGGCTGCGATGGCAGTGATGTACACCATCTGTGCCCCGCTGCAGCTGTCCATCTGCCTGTACTATCTGTGTGGTCACACCATTGTCTAAAGGATGTGCTGTGCCATAGCCTGTATTGTGCATGCACCACAGCCTGTACTGCAGCCTGGTGGCACAGCACATCCTGTACATAAGACAGACGTGGTGGCGGAACCACACATATAGTAGAGGCGGACTGCTGCGGTGGAGCACAGGTGGCGGCCCGGCTCTGTGCACCTGCCCTGGGAAACAAGCATTCAACCCCCTGGACAAACCAACCTTGGCAACGAGCATGTAATCCACCCTGGGCAATGAGCATGTAAACTCCACCTGACAACATGCATGTAATCCCCCTCCCCCTGGGAAATGAGCATGTAAAATCCAACAAGCAATGAGCATGACATCCCTGGCAACGAGCATGCAACCCCTGGCAATGAGCATGCAACCCCTGGCAACAACCATGTAGTTAAGCATCACTTATATGGCAGCGTTATTTCACTGCTTTGTGAGCCAAGTAACGCCACCCTCTGGGCGCGGAAATGCTTGCACCTTGCTGGATGCCGAATGTCCTCGCAGGGCTGCAAATGGATGTTTTGCATAAACATCCATTGGCTTGCATGCTGGCGTGAAATCATTTGATGGTCGCCGACCATTAAATGATTTTTGAAGCACTCACTAATCTAAGTCACTCTGTCACTCTCTGATTAGCGGTGCCCTGCTCTGTGAACAGGAAGGGCAGCTGACATCCAGTAACGTCAGCTGCCCACCCACAGAAGACAGGTATCACTGTGTGCGCCTCGGAGACTATGCTAAGTCTCAAAGGGCACCTGCAATAGAATGAGGGCCAATATGTAATAGACATTATGGTTTGTGGTATAATATAATGGGCATTATGATGTGTGGCATAATATATAATAGGCATTAACGTGTGTTGCATAATATGTAATGGGCATTATGGCATGTGGTATAATATGTGATTGGCATTACAATGTGTATTATAATGTGTAGTAGGCATTACCATGTGTGGTATAATATATAGAAGGCATTACGGTGTAAATTTTTGTGGAACGCACTGTTCCTATTTTTATAAAGAGGGAGATGGCATTAAAACTCTGTGTAATGGGGGGGGGGGGTTTGAAGGGGGTATTCTCATTTGATAGGATGGGTGTAATGAGAATGGGGGTAGGTGCACTCATTTGCCGAGGTGAGGGTGGGGAGTTTTAATAATGTGGGAACTCCAATTTAAAAGAATAATTGTCTGCATTCATAATTGTCAGTTCAGACATGAGGCTGTCTGTGCTGTGGGCAGCTATTATATGGTCCTTTTTGCCACCAAAGTGGTATATTTTTGTTTCTTGTTCGCCAAATAATTTATACATTTACATTTTTTAAATAAATACATACATTATTTGGGCTGCATTTTATACGCCCCAAAAATCAGCTCATACATTATCTTCTCTATTAGGCCTTATATCAAACTAATGGTCCTTTTCTCCATAACCCCTTGGGAAAATAATAGAAATTGGATCATTTACCATCATAATTTTTCCTGATACACTTGTAAAACTCCAGTGTCCATCCTGGCTGTTCCACTAACTTTATGTACCATGACTAACTGCATTTATTCTGTGGTGTGTGTGCTTTGTAGCATAACATTTGCTCTACACTCAGCACTACTGGGATGTGTATTAAGGAAGACCTGCAATAATATAGTGCAATGCTGCTCTAAAACATGGTGACCTGTGCAGTCTTTATTATCCGCTATGTGGCTTTATTCAGCAGGAAACACTTCGTAATAAAACTTCCTCCTCCTGGTGCTTCCTAACATTCTCTATGGAGACATCCTGATTGCTGGCATGATTAGCAGAGGCTAGTGTCTCATGATTTGTACATATGTACAGTCACATCAAGCAGAAGGTTGGGGGGCGAGGAAGGTTTTAAATAACAGCATTTTTATACTGAATGAAAACTCTTGCAGAAACCAAGCTACTCATTTTACATTTATATTTTACTAGACAATAATGCTCTGTTGTTGCTGCATGTGAGAAAGATGCATTTAAATATAAATCTAGAAGCCATGGTACACAGAAGCAAAAATTAATATTGCATATTAAGACAATATAATTACTATAGGTATAAAAAGCTTTTCACAATGGCCCTGGCCTAATTACTTCTCCCATCCCTTCTATAGTTTGTTGTAACTGTCTTACACACTGTGCTAAATTTACTATCATTTGGCCTTTATGGTATTTTTGCATATTCTTTACAGTCATTTTTTTCAACACCAGTCTGATACGGCATCATATATCTACTAATGGTAATTGTTATTATGTTAGGAAAAATTCATGCCAATTTTGTTACGATGTATATCTTTTAGGATATATCTAAACTTTCCTATATTGTTTTATTTGTAAGTACAGTAGTATCCTCTATTTCAAATAACGTTGTATGCAAATCTAGAAATTCAAAACACATCAATATTTTTAATCCTAGGGTATGATGATATTTTGTCACAAGACAAATGTATAAGTGTAGACTTATGCAAATCATTTAATAGCGTTGTCGAATGATGTATTACATACTAAACTGTACAGTTTCATTTAGCCTGCTGGGGTTTGTATACACTTTTATTATTTGTGCAAGATTTAGCAAGCTAGTTTTATTACCCATAATTTCTTATCCTTTATCTACAGACACATTTCTGTTTTATATTCACTTAGGTTTTTGTATTATTGATTGTAGCTCTTGATTTTAGAAAGAAGCATTAATCTGTGTTTTTTTTTAGCCTTTTGTAATGATAATCTTCTAAAGACAGTTTCATGAGTTTGTTTCCCAGCTACGGATGCCCAGATTTCAGCATAGCATTGAAATTAATGGAGCAATAGCCATCTGCAAAGCAGTGTACTGTTGTGCGTTTGCCCGTGTGTACGCATCATGAATGAGCGCGACTACATCTGTGTAATATAAGGTTATGGTATAAGAGATAGACAATGTCTAGGTCGACCACTAATGGTTGACACTGACTAGGTCAACACATAAAAATGGTAGACATAACATAGGTCGACATTGTCAGATTGTCGTCACACGCTTAAGGTCGACATGATCATTTCTGCACCCACAAGGTCAACCCACATTTTTCACGTTTATGTTGTCGTCTACGTAAGGATGGACACTGTATAAGTGTGCCACGTCCACTCACATGGCTCACACTATTATGGTCTCACTCTATTCCCACTGGTTGGTTTACCTACAAAAAAACCATGAAAAACGCGTGTTGACTCTTTTGGTGCCCCCATGCCCATCTCGACCTTAAGCTTGTGTCAACCTTCTGTTAATGCCAACCTATGGTAGGCCTACCATTTCAAGGTGTTACCTAGTCACTGTCAACCTAGACATTGGGACCGCTTACCATAATAGAACCCTCATTAAAGTTAGTAGGCATCAGGAGCTAAAGCAGAGTTTCCCAAACTACCCATACATTCCAGCTTTTGATTATATGCATTCTTAAGCACTTAATTAATACCTACTGTAAGTCAGTTTAACAATATAATCTGAGCACAAGTCTGGATATCCTTAAAACCTGGGCTGTAATGGCGGAGATTGGGAAACTCTGAGCGAAACAATTCTTTTAAATTCAAATATCCTTTATCCGAACTTGCATTGACAGATTACAGCTGTTGTGTTAATATTGCCACATGAATTGCTATAGCAAGCAGCCACCTCTCCACAGAAATAGTTTGTGCAGGATAGTTATTTTTTGTTATTGCCTTTCCACCTTAATGGCAATTTATGCATTTTTTCTTTACACAAAACTGAGCTTGAATGTTCTTTTATATCTGTCTTTTAGCTATCAAAGCCAGTAAGTAGATTGATGTTTTGAATTTTATTCCTGAAACTTCCATGCAGGAAAAAAAAATAATCTTATTAATTTTTTATACACACACAAAAAAATCATTTTTAAATGCTTTAAAGATGAATTTGCTTTAAAATGTGAAAACAGAATTCTTAATGAAAGGCGCTTTTATAGGAAAGGGGGTATTGGTATGCGGAAGCTCTGCCAAGTCATCTTTCCACTTTGTAGGATGAAAACAAAAGCCGCAATTTAGCATTGCTCAAAAGTATGATGAGTCTGTTTAATTGTTGTTAATGCCACAATTTTGTGATTATTTAATCGATAATCATCTTTTATTCTACCTTTTTTATTTGCACTATGCTTTTATTTTTATACATTTATACTGTAATATGGGCTTTTTCAAGGGGAACTTTTATCCTAAAACATACAGTATTGTTTGATTTTGTTCTATATTGTTATCATTTCAATTAACATGAAACACATGGCCTATAATGTATTCATATTTGCTAGCGTAGAATAGTACACACTATATCATGGTAATTTCCCTTTATAAGGTGAACAGTAGAGGTGTGTGCCTTTCTGTGACTGTGGGCCAGATTCTCTAAGCTTCAAAAGTGATAAAATGGAGAGTAATAAACAGCCAGCCAATCAGCTCCTACCTGCCATGTCACAGGCTGTGTTTGAAAAATGTCAGGCAGGAGCTGATTGGCTGGCTGTTTATCACTCTGCATTTTATCACTTTTGAAGCTTAGAGAATCTGGCCCTGTATCAGTAGACTTACCTTCATGGGAAACCTTCATATATACAGTATATTCCATAAGTCCTGCACTAGCACTCATCCAGTGTTATTGGTGGGGGTGCCCAAAGGTACACAGCTAATGCTGTGTCCACAAATAAGTCTAGAACTTTGCAAAATGAAGAAAGAGCACTCACCCAAACTGTACAAACTTTGATATAAAGTCAGGCTTCAAAATCAGCCAGGCTCCAGTCCCTTAGATAGTCTGAACTTGTTGGCTATTGAAGTATGATTTTTCCAGCTGCCGGTTTTGTCCATCCCCTGACCAAGGTCCTTGCTACAGGACTGAAATGTTGGGGACGAACCTCACAGGTTCAGCATACCTCCCAACAGTCACAATTAATGTGGGAAAGTCCCGGTTTTCAGGGATGTTCCTGTGCCCCTTCCGCGACCAGCAGTGTCCCACGGCAGTGGTGAATAAACACTGTGCGCATGTGCAAAGCGTCTATTCCCACAGCCAGGGGGGCTGGGGGCATGGCTAGAGGCTCACAGAGCCTCTGGTCTGTGAGTATAGGCCATGCCCCCTTTCTGGATAGCCATGCCCCCTAATTTTTGGGCGCCTGTGTCCCTCTTCAGGGACCATAAAAGTTGGGAGGTACTGTATGGGTTCAGTAATCTTTTTTCTTGTTGCTGCATATCAATCTTGAAATAAACAAAGTTACTTTTTTTCAAAGTTTGTACTGTTTGGGTGAGTGCTGTTTCCCCACTTATTACTACTACATTACAATTGTCTTTGCAAGACAAAGCTGCGAAATGAACTTTATACAAAGAAATACTATTAATAATAAGAAAACAAAACAACATTAATTATTTTCATCAGTTTTAGACAGTTTACCTCCAACACAGTACAAGGAGAAAATGAGCACTATCCTTCTGTGGATCCAGCAGTCTGAAACCAAACTTGCTATACCTCAGGTCACTGTTACTGAATGTGAAATCATGGAACACAGACTCAGGGAGCTAAAGGTATGTCGAGCATGGTAATGTATCAACAGTGAATTCCTATTTTTCTCTGTTGAGTTAAGTATTTATGTAATATATATAACAGGGCAAATAATATTTTTATACTATATGAAAGAAAATAACTTCCAAATATTAAAGCATAATGAGGTTTTGCCAGTCGCACTGGTTTAAAGATATGTTTGATGTGTGATAAGACCCCTTTATCTGTTCATCAATTAATGATGAATAGTCATTAATTGACAGTATTTTAACAAAGAAAAATATTGTCTTACACGTGGTGCACCAGAGAAATGAGGACCAATCATAAAATATAACTTTTAAAAAACTGCGCCATATAAAACCAAAATATAACTTTTTTTTTTTTTTTAAATGCTTTTTATTAAGGAATTTTTGTTCTGGCATGTAAAACAATTGGTTTACAGATATATGTTTGTACATACTTTGACAATAAAACATAAACAATAAAATGTTAGATATTGTGTAATAAGTCATATCTTGTATAATAAGTCATATCTTGTCGGGTTCTCCTGGGTAATTTTTCCAAGAATAAAGCATTATCGTAATGTAATAAAACTTGAGTCCGTTCAATTTCCTCCTGCTCTTTAGCAAGTATTTAAGATTTCTAAGTTTCTTTATGTTCAGGAGATAACCCGGAGATAATATTCAAGGATATGCCTCTAGAATGCAAACAATTCTTAATTTCTAAACAATTGGGTGTACAGACATAGAGATACTACTAGGGGGGGGGGGGGGTCAAAGAAAATAACGACGAAGGATGTAAAAGAAAAAAGGGGGGGAGGGGGGGTGGGTAGGGTCAGGGGTAGGAGGGGGGGGGGAGGTATGGACGGTCCAACCAGTCTTCACATTTTCTATCTCATAAAAGACATAAGAATTCTCATATCAATTTTGCTAATATTTCAATGTTATAAATTTACACGTTTACACACACACCTTTAATTAGTTACGACATAATAATAGACATTATATTCTTATTTTTATTACAAACAAAGTAAATAAGAAAATAAGAAAATGGAAATCAGGTAAAAGATTCTACTCAGATCAAGAGTCGTTCAATGGGGTTTTGTTTTCGAAAACCGAGGAGATATGTTCTCTTATTTGAGCGTCCAATGTGTTAATGAAAACAGACCACTTTTGATAGAAGGATTTCGCTCCATTCACCAAGTCCAGCCTAGCATAGCGCCTCTCAAAGTACAACATTTGTAAAAGTTTTTGTTTGAGTTGCGCTATGGTAGGAGCTGCTTTTTTCGTCCACTTTATTAATATACATTTTCTGGCTGTAGTGAGTATCATTATAATTAAGGATATCTCCTTCTTGTTAAAAGTGTGGAGGTGCCAATCTTGATATGAAATTCCCATATATGCAGCTCTGTTTGGGGTAAATTTAGTGTGGAACATGCGGTTTATAAATTGTAGAACTTTGTTCCAATATATTTTTAGTTTATAACAGTCCCACATGTTGTGTGAGAAATCAGCATTACTTTTTCCACATTTAGTGCATTGCCCAGTTTCTTCTGGGACCATATGTTTTCGTCTAGACGGTGTAATGTATGCCCTATGTAGTGTTCTTACGTACACCTCCTGTAAATATACAGATTTTAGGGACCTAAGGTTTATTTCATGTGCTTCTAACATTGTACTAACTTGCGATATCTCTGGAATATCTAAATTCCACTTTGTTTTGAGTACATTCCATTGCGGGTCGATGTCTATTTCTTTGGTCATTAGTATATTATATAGATATTTCACTTTATAAGGTTTTGCTATAATATAATTGAATAAGGAGTCTAGATTTGTGATTTGGGTAGTTAGGGTTATGGGGTTAGATGACTTCATTTGTAGGTCTAAGGATATTAAATAATGTCTTGCTTGTAAAAACATGAATAAATGAGATTTTGGTAGTGTATATTTTGAGGCCAAGTATTCAAAAGAGTGCATATTGCCTCCTGGGTCAAACATTTTTGACGAATTGTCCAGTCCTTTTTCCTTCCACTTTACGTATCCCGGGGTTGAAAGAGAAGGGGGGAATAGAGGATTTCCCCATAATGGGACATGTGATGTAAGAAGGGGTTTCCTACGAGTTTTTTTGTTGATTTTTAACCAAGCCGTATAGGTATCATGGAAGAGTATGTGGGATTTTATTTTCTTTGGAATCATAGAGGTGGTCAACTGGATAAGAGCACTAGGAGCATAAGGGGCAAATATCGCGCTTTCTAGTTTATAGTCAATGTACACAGCTCGTGTTAAGATCCAGTCAGCAAGATATCTATAGTGTATCGCTAATGAGTATGCATGTAAGTCCGGGTGGCCTAGCCCTCCTTGGGATTTTAGTGTTTTAAGCTTACTTTTCGCTATTCTGGCTCTTTTGTTTTGCCAGATAAATTTTAAAAATAATGAGTCTAATTTCGCGATATCTGATGCTGATAGGGTGATCGGTAACATTTGCATGTTATAGAAAATTTTTGGGAATATTATTGATTTTATAACAGCTAGTCTTCCTAGTAGAGAAATTGGTAAGTCTTTCCATGCTTCTAATTTGGTAGTTATTTTCGTGATAACCGGAGCAAAGTTTAGGACATATAGCTTGGAAAGATCTGCAGGGATTTGGACTCCAAGATATTTGAAATGTGAGGTGTTTACTAGGAATGGTATGTCTGGATTATTGTACAAGTATGGGTCAACAGGGCCTAAGGGCAAGATTTCTGACTTACTTAGATTCACTTTGTAACCCGAGAGAACACCGAAGGAGCGGATGAGGTGTAGGAGAGCGGGTAAGGACTGGGAGGGTTTAGTTAAAAAAATAAGAGTGTCGTCGGCGAATAGTGCAATTTTTAATTCTTCTTTACCTACTTGTATTCCTTGAATCAGAGGAGATGTTCTCACTGCTACCGCGAAGGGCTCGATAGCGATTGCAAATAAAAGGGGGGAGAGCGGGCAGCCCTGTCTGGTTCCTCTGGCGAGAGTGAAAGGGGTTGAGATAGTTCCATTACAAGCTATTGTAGAGGCTGGGGTAGAATATAAGGTGCGAATTAAGTTAATAAATAAAATTGGAAAACCAAATCTAGACAGGGTATTAAAAAGATGCGGCCATAACACCATATCGAAAGCCTTCTCGGCGTCCAGCGTCAAAACTGCACCAGACGCCGAGGAGGCTGCCGAGTCGGGACTTAGCTGCTGTATAGCAGCCAAGACTCTTCTGACATTTACGACTGAATGTCGTCCCGCAATGAAGCCTGTTTGGTTTTCATGAATTATAAAAGGCAAAATAGGGGTAAGTCTTTCTGCTATGATTTTAGTAAAAATTTTGTAGTCAACGTTGAGTAACGATATTGGCCTATATGAACTTGTTAAATTTAGGGGTCGTCCTGGTTTTGGGATTACCTTTATTATCGCGTCGGAAAAGTGGTCAGGTAAGGTTCCACTTAAAATAATTTCATTAAAACACTTTGTAAGTGGTTCAGCGATTAAATGGGACATGGCTTTGTAAAACTCATTCGTAAACCCATCGGGTCCTGGGGCCTTGGCTAGTTTCAATTTCCCTATTGTCTTTAAAACCTCTTCTTTTGTTATTGGATGTATCAGGTTTTCTATCAGATGTTTCGGGACTTGTGGCATTGGGATTGAGTCCCAATAATTTACTGGAGGGTTTAAACTAGATTCCAGTGTGTGGGGATCTTTTAGCATCCGCTCCTTCGGGGTCTCTACAGGTGGAGAGTATAATTTTTGGTAATAGTCTCGAAATCTCTCAACTATTTGGATATTATTTTTTGTAAATGAGCCATCAGGTTTTAAAATAGGTTGAACGGTATTTTGGGATCTTGAACCCTGAAGCAAATTAGTCATAAGCTTGCCCACTCTGTTTCCAAACTTGTAGAATTTTGCATTTACATTGAACAAATAGTTATCAGCCTGAAGCTGGAGATATTCATCATATTTAGCTTTAGATAGTTGGTATTTAGATTTGTTTTCTAATGTAGGGGAAAGTTTGAAGTTTTGAAAATCTAGTGTTAAATTAGTTTGTAGAGCCCTACATTCTGTATTTTGTTTTTTCTTTAGTCTCGAAACATGTGCTAGGACTTCTCCTCTTATTACAGCTTTTGCTGCTTGCCAAAAAATTTTTGGGTTATCAACTTCGTGTTGTGAGTTATCAGTAGCATAATTTGACCACGTTTTGGTTAATTTCTCTCTGAGTGCCTTAGATTGAGCAAGATGGGAGGGGAATCTCCATTGGGGTGAGGATTTTTCCTTTTGGGATAGAGTTAAATTTATAGTAATTAAACCATGATCTGAAAGTGTTGGGGGAAAAATCTGGGCTGTAATAAGGTTTGGGAGGTACGGTTCAGGGATTAGTATGTAGTCCAATCTCGACCACGTTTTATGTGTCAGGGATAAGCATGTATAATCTAGTTCGATAGGATTAAGTGTTCTCCAGGAGTCTACCAAGTTAAAACATTTAGCAAGATATGGCACTCCGATTTTTGGCAGAGTAATTGGGTTTTTTGGTGGGGGGGGGTGCGGTCTAAAACAACAGATGATAGTAAGTTTAAGTCTCCACACAGTATAAGAGATTTAGGGTCATAATTATATAGTTTGGAAATAATATTTGTAAAAAAGGATCTCTTATACTGTGTTGGTGCACACACATTACATATCGTGAACACTTTATTAAACACTTCTATAGATATTATGGTGTATCTGCCTGCAGGGTCCGACTCCTCCTTAAGGATTTTTATATTCATTTGTTTTTTTGCGAGGATAACTACCCCGGATGATTTAGAATTTAGATAGGCTGAGCCTAAAACTTCCCACTTCATTATTCCCAGTTTTTTGATCTCAGGAGGGAGGAGGTGTGTTTCCTGCAAGCAGATCAAGTCTACTTTTTGTTTGCCCAAGTAGGTTAGTAATTTGCGCCTCTTTGCTGGAGTGTGTATGCCTCTTATGTTTAATGAGCCTATAACAAGAGACATATTAGTTTGAATTCAGTTATTCTGCAACAAAATGTGGGACTGGTTTGGACTAAGACAAGGAGGAATACACAGGGGAAGAGGGAGAGGGGTGAGACAATAAGGACACAGTGGGCAAAAAAGGCTAACAATACAAAAAGGACATAAAGGACTAGGAAAAGAAACAACATATTGATACTAGCTTAAGTATTTGTTAAACGAAGTTAGTGTAGCAATAGAACTCTTAAGATCTAAAATGTGCTTCTAAATTAGATCCCATAACTAATACAACTCTATACCGGCTAACGTGTTTTGCCTCCGTCAGCCATATTCCTCCTTTCTATACTCCTCCATAAGGAGTCTGGGGTGTAAGCAATTTAAACAATTTTAAACATTTTTAAGCGTTTTAAACATTCTAAATCCCGTATTGGGGTTTCCCACAGTGCCTGGATTAAGATAATCCTGAAATGAGAATAAGATCAAGAAAAAGGTGATACAATTACGGTTCAGTCCGGTGCTGGTATATCTGAGATGTCATTGGCGTCTTGTTCATTTTCAATTCTGTCCACGAAGTTCTTGGCTTCTTGCGGCGAAGTGAAGTCTTTGAAGCCCAAAGGTGTGAAGATTCTTAGGCGCGCTGGGTACATCATGTAGAATTTTGTATTGGTCTTTACCAGCTCAGAGCAAACTGGGTTGAAGGATCTGCGGGTTTTAGATAGTTCTAACGAAAAATCTTGATAAAGTCGGATAGTATGAGAGTCCCAGGTAATAGGGTTGATCTTTCTTGAAGCCGCCCACAGTAGCTGTTTGTGTAAAAAGTTCAAAACTTTAAAGATCACCACTCTCGGCTTTGCTGTAGGTTGGGGCTGTAGGTTCCCCATTCTGTGGACTCTCTCAACAACTAGGTCTGCGCATTCGTTTTCCACTTTTAGGAGTTTTGGCAAGGTATTTCTCACAAAGTGCTCTAACTGAGTACCTTTTAAAGTTTCAGGCAGGCCTGTTATCCTTAAGTTGCATCTCCTTGCTCTGTTTTCTATGTTTTCCACTGATTCAGTGAGTCTTCTATTTTCTGCTTGGAGAGTTTTTACAGAGCGTTGTAATGAAACAATTTGATCTGCATTGTCACTTATTCTGGTTTCTGCTGTATTGACACGGCAATTAAGAGTGTGTATCTGTTCTGTGATGTCAGTTACAGCTTTCTGAAGTAGTGGGGCCATAGTGGTGTGGATAGCTTCCACTAAGTCAGAATATGAGAGCGAAGGAGAGCCTGTTATAGATGGTAAAGAGGACATATCTGTGGCTTGATCTCCTATTGCTTTTTTTGCAAGCGGGGTGCCCTGGGTATTGTCTGGGTTTGGGACTAGGGAGTGTTCTCCCCTTCTTTTTTCTTGCCTCTGCTGTTGAGGAGATTGCAGATTTTGGGTTTGTGTTTTAGCTGGAGGTGGTGGGGATTTGAATTTGTCCATGATGCTTGGCTGGTGTCTGGGGGATCTAGAACGGGATTTCCTTCGGGCAGACAGCTTGCAAGATTATGGTGGAGGATTAGGCGACTGAGCAGCTTAGGTGAGATATTTATTCCAGCTTATCTAAGCGGTGAATGGATTAGTTAGCATGCATAGGTCCATCAGTCATGGTGTCTCCCCAGGAGCTTACATAGGTTAATGAGTTCAATTGCGTGGGTCAGATAAAATAACCAATAAGTAGTGGTTGCTTTAGGTAGGGTATTTTGGTAGCTGTACCAATATGCGTGCTTGCAATTTTTGTAATAAGCACCAAGCTTAGTGTGGGTTAGAGGTTCAGCATATGAAGCAGCTTACCCTGCAAGATGGCGTCTGTGGTGGAGATACTGCGTTCTGCAGCGTGTCAGCGTTTCTCTCTCTCTACAGATCTGCTGCGTTCCGTAGGTAAGTCAGTGCTGGGCACCGGTGATTACAGCTTTCCCTCTCCGCTCAAGGCACTGCGCTGCTGTTATGCCTGTGCCGAGCGGGAGACGCTGTGTCTGTGTCTCGTGTGTATAATGGCGGGGTCCAACCGCCTATGGCGTCTCCGTGATGCTGCGGTGCGCAGGGTGAAGCTGGGTTTGGAAGGATACCCTCACCTTGTTCTTGGTGTTTGCGGGGTCTTATGGTGGTATTTTGCGGCAGGGGAGGCAAGGAAATCAGCTGAAATTTGCATTTTCTGCTGTCTCTGGAACGGAGCTCAGCTTTCCTGCTTCCTTCTTCCTCGCGCTCCAGGCCACGCCCCCCAAAATATAACTTTTAAAAACTGCGCCATATAAAACCAAAATGACTTATGGGAGTGACTAGAAACGGTAAGTGTGTTAAAAAGGATATAGATCCTAATGTAGTGGGACCCCAGCAGGGCCGGACTGGGACCAAAAATCGGCCCTGGCATTTTTAGAGCACACAGGCCCACCTGTAGTAGGCGTGGCATCACAAAAAGGAGGCATTACACTGCCCATTACACATTATGGAACACACTGTTATGCCCATTACACATTATGGAACACACCATTATGCCCATTCACATAATGCCATACACCATTATGCCCATTCCACATTATGCAGCACACTGTAATGCCCATTACACATTAAGCTCACACCATAATGCCCATTACACAAAATTCTGCACACCATAATGCCCATTACATAAAATGCTGCACACCGTGATGCCCATTACACAATATGCTGCACACAGTTATGCCCCATAGACGCTGCGGCGTCATGACGATAAAATGGTAATGACGTCTGGGGCGGCGCAGACTGTGCTGACCAGGACTGGAGGCAGCGGAGCGTGCTCAGAAGCGGCTGCCACCGCGTCATGGTAATGATGGGCTGGGTGGCCGGGTAGAGCAGACTGTGATGGCCAGACAGCAAGGACTGGAGGCAGCTGGCGGGCTCAGGAGCGGCAGCATTGTCATGATGTCAAGACGCTGTGGCGTCGTGGCGTCAATATGCAAATGACGCGGTGGCCGTCACAGTGATGGACAGGGAGGCAGCGGGGCGGGCACAGGTGCCGTATCACTGCAGCTAAAGTTCTGCATAAAATCGGCTCACAAGGCCATCGGCCCTTCTGGCATTTGCCAGAACTGCCAAATGGCCAGTCCGGCCCTGGACCCCAGTGTCAGTATATCCCTTTTGTCAGTATAGCACTATCCTAAAATTAGGTCAGTGCGTCTTATCATATATTTAATGTATTATGTATTCCACATATATGTATCTGGGCAGCTACGCAGGTAGATCTCAGGTCGGAGAGTAATGTAGCTCTCTTCTCCCCAACCCTGCGTAGAGTATACTGTTGGTGCCTGATATTAAACACTGCATGTATACCTAAGGGCAGCAGACTGCTTCTGTATATGAGCGTATATAAGCAAGTTAGCAGCTATACAGGACTCCTGTGTGGTCGGTTCCAGCGGCTAACACCTGATGTGGACAGTCATCCAAATGTCATAGCGATGCCGTCACCGGACCCACAGCGAGCATCGGCCGTTTCCTGTCCTCCAGAGGGGGAGGCGCGGGGTACATGCGTTTGAGCACCACCACGCTGACAGGCGCCGGAGTATGGAGAGAGACCACGGTCAGTGAATTACACCGCAACTCTCACCCGACAGCCCCTCTGGTTGCGAATGCTACAAGAGTGCTCTGAAATAAGGGTTTTGTTAATACAGATCAAAATGCATTCAAGGGGAGGAAACGCTGGGGTTCACACAGTTTCATCAGGACCAGTTAAAAGTAATTTTTTTATGATTGGTCCTCATTTCTCTGGTACACCACATGTAAGACAATCTTTTTCTTCTTTAAAATATTCCAAATGTTATTTGATTAATTTTAGTGTATTACTTGCCGTAAATCTAATGACCATATATATCCTATAGATTGTAAGCTTGCGAGCAGGGCCCTCCTACATTTTGACTGTCTGTAAATACCCTGTTTTGTTGTATCACTGTCCCCTATGTAAAGTGCAACGGAATATGCTGCGCTATATAAGAAACTGTTAATAAATAAATAAATATACCCCTACATAGTAGTGTTTATGTATATTGGACCTCATTCAGGTCCCTTCTGCATTTCTGCACATGTGCAGACACATGGTGTGGATTTTTTTTTAATTAATTATTTCATAACACCTCAGCATGATCAGAAGTTTAATGAACTTTATATTTGTTACTTGATTAAATAAATTGTGGATCAATTAAATTATATATGTATTGTTTATTTTCTAATTTGATTTAGGTATTCAAACAAGACCAATATTTCTGCCTAGTAGAAATATAGACCCGTCACTATTCAATCTGGACCTGAAATGCCCAGAATCGCAGCTGCAGATTCAGCTATATAAAAAGCTAAATCTGTTAATAAGCGGCTGTTTCTGCGTAAAAACATATGTATTTGCGGATCCATGTCTTTTACGACTTTTGGGTTGTTTCCAAAAGTTAGGAAAAAAGAAACAGTACAATAGATCAAATGATAATTCAATCTCTTTTGCGTGATAGCAGACAATATCCGAGGATCGTAAATATCGTACGGGATTGAAAACTCCCATTCCTTTTAAAACTAATTTACCATGTTTTGTAAGACGTTGGGTGAGATTTAATAGGATGAGAGATTCAGAAAATGAGAGATTTGGGAAGAAATCTCCAGTTTTTTTTAAAGCGGCAATCATTTACACTGCAAAATCAAACTGGTTTTGCAGCGTAAAATGATTGCCACTTTAAAAAAAACTGGAGATTTCTTCCCAAATCTCTCATTTTCTGAATCTCTCATCCTATTAAATCTCACCCAACGTCTAACAAAACATGGTAAATTAGTTTTAAAAGGAATGGGAGTTTTCAATCCCGTACGATATTTACGATCCTCGGAAATCTCTCACTTTCTGAATCTCTCATCCTATTAAATCTCACTCGTTATGTTTCAAATGTTTGTAAACATATTTTGAGAATGATTGTCTCATTAATAAAAGTATTAATATTATTATTATTATTTTTTTTTTTCAACAGGCCTTACAAAGTTCCCTGCAGGAGCATCAGTCAGATATAAATTATCTCAGCAAAACTGCAGAGGAGTTATCTAGCAAAGCACCTGCTGATGTCAAACAAAAATACAGGACAGAAATTGACCACGCCCAAAGCCGTTGGAAGACATTATCAAATCAGCTTGCAGGACAATGCCAAAAATCAGAAGAGCTACTAAATAAACATAAACAATTTCAGGTATGCTTGTGAACAATATTGTGAATGATATCGTTCAGTGTATTTGTACTACTACTATATAATGGGCCGGGAGTTCAGCGGGAATCTTTGACAATATTGCTCATGGAGCGAATCCTCTAGCGCAGGCATGTCCAAAGTCAGGCCCAGGGGCCAATTGCGGCCCGTCCTGTCATTTCAAGTGGCCCACAGCCTCCAGCTGGAATCGGGCAGAGCATCAGATGTGGGAAGCACAGCACGGGACGCTAAAGGTGGAGCCCCGGTGAGCGCGCCTTTACCTTACTGTCTGCTGCAGTGAGGTGGTGCCAGCCGCCACAGTCAGTTGTGTTTGGGTCCTACCCCTTCTGCTGCAATCGTATATCATCCTACTCCACAATCACAGTGACAGCAGTGTTTGGGGAGGGGGGCAGCAAGGGGGAAGCTTGCTCCCGTAACATGCAGAGTGGAGGAGGACAGCAGCGGGAGCCAAAACATCTCCTGTCCTTGCAGTTCCTGCTTTGCCTCTCCTTCCTCTGGCTCACACAAGGGGCTGGGAAACATACAGAGAAGGGAGGGGGCAGAGTGGGGGACATACAATGAAAGGAGGCACTGATGGACATTAAGAGAAGGGGGCCAGGCTGGAGGACAGAGTGAATGGGTGCAGAGTGGGGAACATACAGTGAATGAGGGACATAAAGTAAAGGAGGGGCAGTCTGGGGGACATACAGTGAAGGGGCAGGCTGGTAGACATAGAGTGAATGGGTACCTGCTCTAGCGTGTACCCGGCTTAAGCTACTGAGGGGTGCAGATGTGCTAAGATTCACTGTGGTAAACTCCCTGTTTCCTAGCTGATTCGTGTACTATAATTATTTTTTTATGCATTGGAGAGTATCTAAAATGTGATTTCCTACTAAACTTAACTTTCAGTAGTCTTTTTACAATCTTTATACATACAACAATGACTATTTGACAACATATAGACAATGTAGCACCACACATACAGTACCTGTACAGCGTCTATAAATTGTTGTACAATTTTTATTGTAGAATGACATCAAAACACTAAAGAAATGGATGGCAGAAGTCAATGTTTTCCTCAATGAAGAATGGCCAGCCCTTGGAGATTCAGAAGCACTTGAAAAACAGCTTGAACAGTGTACTGTAAGTCCACAATAACAAGAAGATTACTTTCTACAGGCAATGAATCAATCAACAATTGTAGGTCTAATTGGTCCTATGAAACTGACAGGTTCAAGATAATGCTCACAATGTAATTATGGATTACCAGTCTGCTTTGTCAGGATGACAGGCAATTATCACAAATAAAACCGTTTCTTCTTGGTGATCCCTAGCACTAAGTTACAATATCACAGTCCAACTGACTATCAGATCGGCCAGCTGGCGCAGCATCAGTCGCCCCACCTGCAGTAACCAGCATCTTTTTCAAAGCTGAGCTTGTCTGGCATTAAACTCGCCTGTAAATGGAAAATCCTTTATCTCACCAAACAAAGGGCCTAATTCAGTGGCAGATTCAGTTTTATTAAAATCTCAGAACTGCTGCATGTTGGGGGCTGCCCAGCACAGGGCAATACTGCCCAGCTTGTCAAGTCCCTTCCTGCAATGCAATCGCAATTATAGTGCTTTCGCATCACAGAAATTGTTGCGACCCCAGCGGTAATGGTAGCTGCCTGATATGCCTTTGTATTCTGGAACGTGTCCACCAATTGCTGCACCACCTGCATTCTGTTGTTGCAACCATCATACTGCGATTTCAGCTTGTCTTTGAGCTTCAGGCATGCGCACTATAGAATGTGGGTAATAAAAACACTATAGACATGATCCAGCAAGTCATGCAGTGGTGCGAAACTCGCTATCATCCAATTCCACACTTCTGCATGGTCTGCTGAATCAGGCCCATTGTGTTTTTATTACCCACATTCTATTTATTTTAATAAATAATTAATGCATGTTGTTACTTTGTTGCTGTAACCCCATGATGGTTTTTTATTTGATTTTTTTATGCAGGCATTGGCTGGGGATATCCAAACCATACAACCCAGTGTAAGCAGTGTGAATGATGTTGGACAGAACTTGATTAGTAAAGCAGAACCAAACTATTTGCCCAGGCTTAAAGATGAATTAAAGAATCTTAATGAACAGTGGGACCACATATGTAAGCAGGTATGTACTTTCTCTAGATGGACATGAAGCAAAATAGTCTGAGTATTATATTAATTGAATAGGAAGATAATGCAAAATAGGTTCCTTTCCATGATCTTGGAAAGAGAATGTAATATTAATTGTTGTTTTTGATACTAATCTTTTATTGTTTGTTTTTTTTTGTTTTGTTTTTAAGATTGACTTTTGTTCCTTACTAGTACCAATATAAAAATGTAGTCATATCTATACTAAATTATAACAATCCAGATGTAAACAGAAATAAGATAAAAAGTGAATTATCCTTAGCAACTCATAATATTGATAGTCAGAATACAAAAAAAAAGTTTTACAAATGTGGGAATTTTGATAACAATAATAGCTTTATTAATACTTAACATAATGAAATAGTTATTATAACAATGGGGGGGAGGGGGTCATAAAAGCTCATAGAGAGAGATAAAATTGTGAGAGATAAAGGGGTTATTCTGGTTGATTAGCTCAGATACTAATTCACACCCTTGCGAGTCAACCAGAACCTGACCTGCGAATGGTGGTAAGCCCCCCCTCGCAGCATGTGTCCGCACGCAGGGCCTGCTAATGGATGTTAAATATAAATATCCATTTGTAGCCTGTGGGTGAACACCCACATCATTTCATGGTCGCCGACCATCAATGATGTGGAACTTGCCGCATATCCAGTGACTCTCAGGTCACTTAGATTTGCGTACTTCCTTGGGAGGAAGTGGGCGGGCAGCTGACATCCGGTGAAATTGATGACGTGTATACATAAACCTCTCATATAACGTCCTTGTTGGCCTCAGTAGAGTTTCTTTCACAAGTGTATTTCTTTTTTAGTAACTATATTGTCAGGTTAAGTCTGACTTACTGTAGGTAGTGTACATTTCAGTGATGTGTGGCAAGGTCAGTGCCTGTGGAAGCACTGGGGGAGAGTAATGTTGAGGTATACACTAGGTTATGTGTTTGGGTTAGTGTGATGGGGCACTGGACTGGATAGGAAAGAGGAGCAGTGAGATGCATCAGTGAGATGAGGGGCTGTAGAAGAGTGAGAAACTTGGCTGTGGTGATTGGAGCACTGATCTGGTGTTGTTGCTGTAGCAAACACTTGCCTCCTTAGCATCCCCTAAGCCTCCATACAGCTTTGAGCTGCTCTGTGTTGCTGCTAGGATCTGGTCATGTGTACTGAAGAGATGGCTACCAGGTGTGGTTTGGTGGATAAAGACTGATATGCCCAGCCCTGAGACCCCAACAGCCAGTATTAGTGAGAAAAACTGTGAGGTCTGGAGGGGGAATCCAGCTCTCTAGGTGACATGCTGCTTGACAAAAAGAATAATTAAAATACACAAAGAAGATATTCATAAGTTAAAATGATCTTCTTTGTACTATTTTAATCATTTTTAGTTAACATTCTTGGAGTATGACAGGTCATTATTCCTGCCCTGACTACACATCATTGATATATTTGGTTCTATTATTTCTGTTCTGCATTAATAGACATGCAATTCTTTTGCAATGGTTTTATACTACATTTCGCCCTCATTTTGGTTGACTCACAAAGCTGTGGATTTCACAGCATTACTAGCCAGCCAAATGCCACCTGCAGTCTGCACGAACGTCTGACAAATCCCCCCCCCTTCATGGCAAAAGTCCCTGCACGCATGCAAATGGATGCTTTTCATGGGAACGCCCATCAATACCTTAATCAACTTGCCGCACCTGTTTGCCCAAAGAGGCTGCACATGCACATAAATATTTATGTGCAGTTGCAAAGCAGAGCTTTCCTGTGTGAATGTGCAGGGGAGCGATCCGATCAGAATGAGGGTCCATATGTGTGCTTTACAATAATCATACATTTCATTTTAATTTTAAAATATTTTCTTTTGGCAAGGATTTACTTTAATCTGCAATGTTCTTACATTTTTAAAACAATATTTCAGAATTTCATCTTTAGGAATATGTGAAAAGTAATTGTTTTGATTTGACACAATACTTCATATTTGTGTATCAGTTAAAAAAAAAAAAAAGAAAAAACTCCTACTGCATTTTTTCTTACACCAGATTAGGTGGCAACAAAGTATAATTATTAATTATACAAATACATGCAGCATGCAAATTATACATTCAAATATATCTACAATGTACCATAGTGATATGTGACATCATTTACTTGCCATTATTTGAATTGCAATGTAATGCATAGTTATTTATTTTCACCATATTTCCTTGGCAACAGTTGCATAACCAGTAACTGGATTTATGTAGATTTCAAGAGCAATGATTATTTGCAAAGTGTACTTAATACATTTGCTCATAGCCACCATTGCACAGCTTTAGTACTTGAAAGAGACATCCTTATTTTACTTGGTGCTGGTGGGGCATATACCAAGGGCCCCTTTACACAGGGCCACAAGAGGGCAATCACATAGAACATTGCAGCACACATCTGCTTTTGTCTGCAATACCTGTTTCCGGTAGCATCATGGGTGTGATGTGATGACATCATGACACTGCCGTTACCAGTCCGGAGGAGCCAGCTACTGAAGCATTACAAATCATCAAGAGCAAGTAAAGGGTTAGAAGCAGAAGGGAGACAGAAGGCTTTAGGGGGACAAGAGGATGGCCTGAATTAAGTGAACAAGTGTTTAGAAAAAATAGACATGGTGGGACAAGGTGACTAGGGAACATAAAACATAGCACAAAGAATGGGATGGAAGGCAGAGAACAAAACTAAGGTGCAGGACATAGAGGGGCAGTGCATATTGATATATGTACTGGTTGTGATTAATAGTAGACATCAGCATTCTCAGCACCTAAAGGGAAATATTAAAATAAAAATGTCTACATGGTCACTTACCACCCTTAGAACTTTTGGCAGCTGCACCTAAAGGAGGCGATGTCCGGTGAGCTTTTTTGAATTGATTGCTGCCCACCGAGGACTCTGGAGTCTTCAGGAGCACTTGCAATATCTTCCTCTACCTTTGCACGGCCTGTCTCCTGTCTCATAGTGGCTAATATAAGCCAGCTGAAGTGGGTGGAGCGATGATGCAATGAGCTGCAATTGGTTTGTCGTGGCCATCTTGAATTTTGAAATTGTGCTGTCTGTGAATCAATTTTAAAATGGACATACACTCCTCCCTCTCATGCTGACACCAGGCACTTCAAAACACCCCAATGTAATTTTGCTCACATGACACCCACTGGACATCTATCTACCCTGCACTCAGCCAATCCTCACGCCTTCACTATCCCACCTCAGTGCCTGTGTGTACAGGAGGGGAACACAATTAAATGGAAGCATTCATGAAATATAATTTCTCTCATTTGCCAAATTTTCCACATTCCATATACCGTACACCGTTACAAACTAAAGTGATTAGCCAGTACAAGCTTAGTTGACATGAAAATAAACAATATCCATGTATTATTCAGTGCAAACTAAATTTTCCTTTTTGCTGAAGAATATAAACTCTGAAGACTAATCTATTTATGCGCAAGACAATTCTTACACATAAAAACAAGACATTTTATTAGCCTCAATGGTAGCGTCTCTCTGTATATTACTTTTATCTTCATTATAATCATTTTCTATTGCAACAAGACTTACTGCAATATGTTAGAATATAAATATTCGTACTTAAATAAAATTGGAAAATATTTATCAAAATCAGGTTACAAACTCCAATGCGTACATTTTTAATGAACAACAGACAGTCAATTTTGTGTTTATATAATGCTGCTGAATACTGGGTATGCTCTTTGGGCTTTTTTGTGTATGAGTGTTTACAATATAAATATGTGTGTTGCCTAGCTACTACTAATGGGGCATACACATGGAGAGATTTGCTGAGCGTTCTGAGTGGTGCTAGATTGCTCAGAATTCTCAGCAAGATCATTCAGCACAGAGCGATGTGTCAGCAATGCATACCTCCCAACAGTCCCGTTTTTTGGGACAGTCCTGCCCCCCGCCCGGGGCCGGCAGTGTTCCGCGGCGGAGGGGGGGGGGCATTCGAATGAATAGACGCTGTGCGCATGCGCACAGTGTCTAATCAACCTTACAGAGGACGAAAAGAGGGCATGGCCCGATGGAGACATAATTTGCATATGACACACCCTCATTTGCATAGGCCACGCACCCTTTTTGGCGCGCCACGCGGATATACCACACGAAGGTCCCACTTCCTAAGTTACTAAAGTTGGGAGTTATGGCAATGTGCCACTGAACAATTAGTTAGGGTCAGTGTTCTCCAGCATGCTGCATATTAATCAATAGCTATCGCTATGGACAGTAAACACGGAGCAATTTCGGGGCTTTCTTCTAAGCTATCTGGTCAGATAGCAAAGAAAATGCCCTCAAATTGTCCCGTGTGTAGGCCCCTTAACTTTCAAGTAGTATAGTTCTCGGTAGTTGGCCTGCAATCTGTGAAAGTAAGGTAAACGTTTAGCTAAAGATGTACTTGATATAGCAGCTGCTGTATTGTACTTTCAATTGTCCTTGCCGCTGTCTAGCTCTCAGTTTATGCCTCAATTTAGGCCAGTGCAAAAAAAGCAGCTCTGAAGGATGGCTTGGAGAAAACCGTAAGCCTTCGGAAGGATCTGTCAGAAATGCAGGAATGGATAGCACAAGCTGAGGATGAGTATTCAGAAAGAGATTTTGAGTACAAGACACCAGAGGAGTTACAAAAGGCTTTGGAAGAGCTAAAGGTACCTGATTTTTGTCTTTTGTGCATGGTTCTTTTCCAAAACACTTGTAATAATTACACTGAATATCTTTGCTTTTTTTGGGGGGGGGGGATTCATCAGAGGATTTTTTTCCTCCAGCGCTTACTAAATTAGGACTGTGTTTCAGAATAGTATGCCTCTAAATAATTGGCAGCCAGGGAACAGCTTGATGACAAGAGATAAGGGTGGTAAGATGTGCTACCCAATACAATGTGCAGAATTAATCTTTCTTTTTTCCATTTAATGCTAGACCTTGATTCTTACGCAGGTCATAGACTGAACTGTTGCTGAAGGCAGCTGATTAGCAATTGTGTGCCTCACTGAATGTTTGTCTTTTCCTGACGTTTGTAATTATCAGCAAATAACTAATTCTATTAGTAACAATAACGGCCTGTACAAAGAAACAACTATTTGGGAATTTAGAGTATTCTTTAGAGATCTAAACAAATAATTCCTCAGCAAATAAAAAAGATTACCTTTATGTACTACTAATTGGATTTCCACAGATTTAACTTCACAGCTACAAGACTGAATTGTCAGCACCCACAATGCTGTATTTTTAGAAGGTGATGGAAGCTGACGGCATTTTGTTAAACAGAAAGAATCTACATATCCTGACTACATAATACAGTGTATATGTATATATATATATATATATATATATATATATATATATATATATATATATATATATATACTAATGTCATTGCTTATTAGCATGGACTTTGGTTTAATTGTTGCTATTATTATCATCATATTGCTATGAACATTTGCTATACAAGTAGTGCACATTTAAAATATCCCACATTAAAAATTACTTAATTTTAGATGTTTATATATGGTCGTCTTTGCCGGAGGAAAGGAATCTGTTGCCCAACAATAAGCAATGAGATTCGTTTGACTACAGTATCGAGCAGCTGTTATACTAATTGTTTTGTTTTACCTGTATGTGTGTAGCTAATTTAACAGTGAGCTGGTATACAACAGATAATCAGACTGTTGTCTGGGGGGGGGAAAAATGATATAGTATTACCGTACATAAGGAAAACTCAGCATGATCGTTTTGCCCAAAACCATTACATACTACTGTACATGTCTAATCGCTTCCCTGGTTCTCTATGTAGTGGTGCAGAAATTACACATGGGACATCCATCTCACATTTCTTGCACATACTCATTCCTATATTTTATGTATCTGGATGCTTAATACAGTGTCAATGTGATATTCAAAAAGTGAAAAAAGTGAAACATATATGAAAATTAGCATAATAGATAAGTAATATCAACCTCATGCTGTTACCTATTAATATAGCCCTCATAGTCAGTATAATGTGCTACTGATGACTACCCTCCACAATAAAATGCTAATAAAATTGACTATGTCCAGTGGCGGTTAGCACATGCCGTCTTTAGCACAGCTACCGGTACCTTCCGCTGCTCTTTTCAAAGCCTGCATCTCCAGAGGCTTTAATTACTACTGATGCTGTGCCACCCACCATATTGCAGCACTGTGAAGAAAGGTGGAATATAATAAAACAAAAACAAGTTTGCACATGCGCACAAGCTATGTTTAGTATTGTTGGAGAAGAAGGAAAGCCACAGTGTAATGTATGTGAACTGGCTTCTATGGACTGCATTGGCTGCAACATATAGAAGCACATTAGGGTTGGCAGGAACATCTGTTCATGCACACCCACATTCCCCATCTTCCATGTGGCTTCTAAAGACTTGCATCAGCTGTTGCCCTAAAAGCACATGTAAGAGCTGGCCAAAAGGCTTCCCATGCAAACCCTATCTGCTGATCACAGTCCAACATGTGTTAACAGACAGTGTGGCAGACGTATTAAGCCTTAAAAAGAGATAAGCCCCATGGTGATAAAGTGATAAATGTCCAGCCAATCAGTCCCTAACTGTCATGTTATAGACTGTGTTTTTAAAAAAATGAGTTTTGGGCTGATTGTCTGGGCATTTATCACTCTTTATAACTCTTTACCACCCTTAATTATCAAGTCAGCTATCTTGTGATTGCCTCTGTGTTTGTGCATGTGTGAGATTGAAAGAGATATAGTTTCACTCCCTGCCAACAGATGGCAGTGTTTCGGAGACACACAATCAGACACTAGGGGTGACATTTCATAGGATGAGATTTTAGAATGTTGTGATTCTTAGGGGGGTATTCAATCTGAGGGTCACGGCTGTCGAGCTTGCACGACCTCCCACGGGAATGTCTCAATGAACCAGGATGTTCCCGCAAAAAGCAGGACAGGGCCGACAGGGGAGGGCAGTTGGGAATCCCCCACCTGTCACTAGTGAATAGATGCTGTGCGCATGTGCACAGCATCTATTCTTGCAGCCATAGGGGCTGGAGGAATAGCCAGCAGCTCACGGAGCTTGATGGCTCACTGCGCTAGCCACACTATATAAAATCAACTCCACGCCGACGTGGATAGTAGGGGTATGAAAAGGTCGGAGGACGCGTACCGCTGCCCCTCCCCATTGTATGCCATATACAATGGTATACAATTTTAAATTGTATAAGATGCCATAAGATGGAAATCGTAGGTGCCGTGCTAATACACAAGTACCAAGGTTACACCCCCTTCCCACTAGGCCACCCCCCCCCCCCCCCAATATTTTGGCGCTGCAGGCAAATTTTGGGAGGTACATAGGGGGAGGGGCCCTAAACTGCACACCCTGGACATATGAGGTGCTACCTGCTGAGACTTGTAGTGCAGCAAGCAGGAGGAGGAGTTTGCAGGTGCACACTAAATATATATGCTAGACCTTTTAATATCTTGCTATATTGCATTTGAGGTTATTAGCATAGTAATGGCCATTAGTATGGGCTTGTCCACCGCATCCAGGTTACCTCAATAGGACAAGTCCCTAACACTACTCTGGGACAAGTCCAGGGCACAGGGCCCCCCAGGCCAGCCCAGCAGAACCACCCCATGGCATCACATTAGTGAGAAATTAAAGTGATAGTAAAAGGGATAGGGGAAATTATATGTGATAGGACTTACAGTACCTAGGTAAGAAGTAATAATAAATGTGAAGGGTGCTACATATATATTAAACAAACTAAAGGGGTGATTGATAGTATACGATATGATGCCATGGAGCAGCCCAGCAACAGCAGCCCAAAGAGCCCAGCGCCCCAAACACAGTCCCACAGACTAACACTCAGCATATATGTATAGTAGGACTTACCCTCATAGTGCCAAGCTGAGGTGTGCAGTCTTGAATGTTGGGACTGCAACCTATTTAAAATCAATCTTGGATAGGTGGGTGGGGTGCTAGTTAAGGAGGAAGGCGTCTCTAGTTCCTTCTATGCAGCACTTATGTAGATAGTGAAAGCATTAAAGATTTATTCCTGCACCATAAATTACAATCGCTGGTGTGTTATCTAACATCTGTTTCAACTGGTATTGCCCAGTTTTCTTCAAAGGAATAACCTGAAGAAAACTGGGTATTAACAGTTGAAACAGCTGTCAGATCACGCACCAGCGATTGTAACATGCTGCTGGAATAAACCTTTGTTGCTTTCACTATCTACCTGAGTGCTGGTTCTTCTCTGTCTCCAATGGGAGAGGTGCGTGATTTGCATATTTATGGACCTTGCACCATCTTTGTTTCTATATTGTGCTGTGATGTATATGTTATATGTATAGAATATCTATATACAGTAGCATGCCTTTATTATTGACCATCATTATTGACCAAACATTTATAATAGGCAAGTGATAAAGTACAAAGATACAATATATCATCAATAATGGCCAGTAAGATTTTCAAATGCGATTGGTAATACTTATCATGATAGCAAAAAAAAAATCAGTATTTTTATGACATACAAAGCATACAAATATCACATTCATTCCAGGTACCATACGGTTGCAGCATGTTATTTTCCAGTTGTGAGCAAGATATATTGATTGAAATATAATTCAATATTTTCAGAAATGTCAGAGGAACAAGGGTCAATTTCAGCACATGCATTTGTAGGCCGCTGTCATAGGCCTGTCCAGAAGCCAAGTACTGTTGCAATGGCGCCTATAACTGCTCTGCTGACATTATCCTTTCACAATGATATTGCTGTTCCTGGCTTATTAAAAATGACTTCCTGACTCCTATGTTTGTACACAAAAATATAAATATATGTGTGTGTGTGTGTGTGTGTGTGTGTGTGTGTATGTATGTATGTATGTGTGTATGTATGTATGTATGTATGTATGTATATATACACTGTATGTGTGTGTGATTGTAGGGGCCATGCTGCAGCTCTCCTTAATGAGGGCATCCTTAATGACCCACAGGAGCCTGCATGCCAGGCAATATTCAGTATACACACTAAGCAATACAGGTATTTTAAAAAATATCACTTAGAAGGTAGAAAATTACCAATATTTTTTTAAATATAATTTAGTGTGTTTGGGGCATTGGGCTTCACCACAGCTACATCAAAAAATGATACAGTATAAACATGAAGATGTGACAAAATGTACTCCCCTGTACTATTCCTCCTTCCAAGATCGGTTTTGAATATATTATGGAAACAATCGTCAAACCCTGTTATATAATATCAATCAATTGTGTAACCCTGTTATATAATAAAGTTATCAGTCTTTTTCTTTCAAATATATTTCTTATCACCTGTATTTCTAATTAACCACACACACACACACACACACGGAAAACCAAGATTGTCTGTGCATGTCAAAAATGTAGGGACACGGCTTCACAGGGAAGGGACGTGGCCACATAATAGTATCAATTCACATTACACCCCACCATAGTGCCACTTGTACACATTGCACCAGGTAGAGCCCCTTAGGCATTTTGGGCCTTATTCTAGTTCATTCTTTCTGACAAAATTCTTCTTAGATGGACAAAACCATGTGCACTGCAGGGGGGGGGGGGCAGATGTTACTTGTGCAGAGAGAATTAGATTTGGGTGGGGTTTTACTTCAAAGTGAGATCTATATTGCAGTGTAAAAATAAAGCAGTCAGTATTTTCCCTGCACAGAAACAAAATAACTCACCCAAATCTAATTCTCTCTGCACATTTTACATCTGCCCCCTACATTGCACATGGTTTTGTCCATCTAAGAAGGATTTTGTCAGAAAGAGTGAACTAGAATAAGGCCCTTTTTGCTTGGTAGAGCCCCTTAGACGCACTGTGCTATGTAAAGAAGACTCACGGGGATCCTCTCACCTTGAACTGGTGACTTCACAAAGGGCAGCTGTTTTTGGAAGAACTGTCCTGTGCGATACTAATCCAGTAAGATAATGTCCAGTAAGATGTTCATATGCGATTGGTAATACTTATCATGATAGCAAAAAATAAATAAATCTGTATTTTTATGACACATAAAGCATACAAATAAAACATTCATATCACAATACATGTGCTATTAGTTTTGTTGCGATGCTTGGCGTGATGTACTTTGCAATGATAAAACATCCCTCCCTCAATCCCATATTTATTGCAGTATCCCAAGCGACACAGAAAAAGATTGTAGTATCAAAATGTAAAAATTAAACAAGCATTTGGATTACAGATGTTCTGGATCCCCCAGGTTGTCGGTCGCCACATAAGAAGTCCCTACTTCACTGCTGGTTGGGTCCTTAAGTAGAGCTGCCAGAAATCCAAACTGTAGCTCAAAATAAATGATCAAAAGTACTTATTATGATTATTGTATTAAATAATGATACTGTTAATGAGCTATGGTGACTTTTTACTAGCAATGCAAGATATGTCTGATTATATTGTAAACTCAATGTGCTTTGTTTTCAGAGTCAGTTTTATTTGCTACACGTATAGAAATAAGTGCTTATTGTTTCAGAGAGCAAGAGAAGAAGCTGCACAGAAACAGGACAAGGTGACGCTTCTGACAGACTCTGTGCGTAACTTTATTGCAACGGCGCCACCTGCTGCCCATGAACCATTAAAAAAAGAGCTGGGTGTTCTAGTTACCAATTATGAACGGCTTTGCAACAGATTAAATGGAAAGTGTGAAACACTAGAGGTTAGTTGTATTGTGCTAGCGTTTATGTAAGTGTCATTTGCATCTGGAGCTGAAATTGCAATTTTAATACCAACTTTGCATCAGTCATGCATAAGGGATGTCAGATCATTTATTTCCCTATTGTTGAAGCTTACCTTTCTGCTGCACACAGAGAAGGCAGATACAAAATGATGTGGGCTGAGTGGTATTCATGATAATGGAGCCTGCCAATTAACTAGGAACCACTGACATCCCAGAATCATGACAGCTGCATATTACACATCAGCATTCCTGCACTCATTTTGTCTGCGGTGTACAGTACTCACCTTTTACACAGCCTGATTGCTATACACACAAATCATGATAATACAGCAGAAATTCTAATAGTATGTTTATACAGTCATTTATAAATCCCGCCTTCAATTATAGTTTTCTCAGAGAAAGGCCCTTATGCTGGTCCGTTCGCACGGGGGCCGATGTATTTTTAATGCGCATTTCTGTGCCATGTACATACGCAGGGTGCTTGCACCCATGGCAAACAGACGCACCCAGGAAAGCGGGCTGGGGGCAGAGAGAGAGACGTGGGGTGGCAGGTAGACCATTAGCATATGGGAATGCACAGCTTTTCATAGGCGTTCCCATGAGAATGCTGGGCGTTCTCATGCTAATGAGGCTATGATGCGGGTGTGGGGGGCTGGCAGCTGACATCACCGGATGTCAGCTTCCCGCCCATTTCCTTCCCAGTAACTTGTAAGTAACTTGAGAGTCACTTTTATATGCATGCACTTTCCACATCTTTCGATGGTCAGCGACCATCGAAAGATGTGGGAGGTTCCCCCTACCCTGTGAATGGGTGTTAAAGTGTAACATCCATTTGCAAGCCCCTACAAGCGAGTCGCCTTTGTGAATGGGTATTTCACAGAATGTTTCCTTTTGGATATTTTAACAAATATTTGTTACTATACAAATATCTTGATTTGCTGAATTTTAGTCAGTGAGCTGCACTGCATCCATATGTCTTCTTGTGACAGTGGCCATGAACACTGTTATCACACTCTTTCCTTGCCCTGTCCTTTGTGGAACAGATTTGTCTGAAATCAGATCTGCATACGCCATACGCTCACCTCTGTGTTCCCACAATACATCCAACAACCCCATGACATGCTCACATTCTCAGAACACTTAGCATAGGTGGTCTCACTTGCTGCCCAGTTACCCATTCAGCCAGTAGAGATGTGGATGAGACGGGATACGGTCATTAGGTCGACTCTATAAAGGTCGACATACATTGGGTTGACCACTGAAGGTCTACAGGGCTTAGGTCGACACCTGAAATAGGTCGACATGGCTAATGTTGACAGGTTCGGAATGTCAACACAAGCATTATGTCGACAATGGGAAGGCCTGCAGTCAAAAAGGTCGACATGGGTTCTTCACTTTTTTTTTCCAATTTGTGACGGAAGTATGGGGAGTGCAGCGAGGGATGTGTGGGGCCGTGGTACACTTAGACAGTGTTCATGTAGACTATATCAACATTCGGGACAAAAAAAATGTGAAAAACTCATGTCAACATTTTGACTGTCAATCTTCCCATTGCCGACCTAATGCTTGTGTCGACCTTAGCCATGTCGACTTATTTCAAGTGTCAACCTAAGCCCTGTCAACCTTCAGTGATCGACCTAATGTATGTCAACCTTCATACAGTCGACAATATGGCTAATACCCACTGCGACACATCGCCAATTGTAATTACCCAAATTTGCATGGCTAGTGGCTACTGAATGCGCAAAGGCAAGAAAACCCGTAAGATCCATCTGCAAGTTGGTTTCTTGTGCAACTCTGAATCAGTGGGGGCACATGAGTATAGAATTGTTGGGATAATGCCGACACTGTTGTCCCCATTATAACTTTAAACATGATTGCAAAGTATCATGTTTAAACTTATAATGGTGACATTGGGACAGATGCATTAAGCCTTCTTAAGTGATGAACTGGAAGGTGATAACGCTTCAGCATATTCGCTCATAACTTTCATTTTTCAAACACAGCTGATTGGCTAGTACGTTATCACCTTTCACTTTATCACAGCTTTATCTCCACTTTATCACTTCACCAGGACTATTACATCTGCCCCATTGTTACAATGCTTTAAATAATGGTACAGCAGAATTAAAGCACTGCTAATGGCACTGCATCTTGTACCCCTCATGGTCCGATCTCCTTCAGAAGTAGCACAATTTTGTTGACTCGTGGGCATGTGAACAATTTGATTACCCCCATTAATAAGCAGTTTTCTGTTACATACTGCAATTCCTTGTTAAGTATTATACAGTAAACAAATTTCCATTAGGCAAACATTTTCACATTGTGGGCCTGATTCTGGTTCACTCGCAAAAGCAAATTTTCTCTCTAATGGACAAAACCATGTGCACTGCAGGTGGGGCTGATGTAAATGTGCAGAGAGAGTTAGATTTGGGTGGGGTTGGTACTTCAAACTGATATCTATATTGCAGTGTAAAAATAAAGCAGCCAGTATTTACAATGCACAGAAACAAAATAACACCCAAATCAAACTCTCTCTGCACATCTATCTATGTTACATCTGCCCCCACTCCAGTGAACATGGTTTTTTCCATTAGAGAGAGAATTTGCTTTTGCGAGTGAACCAGAATCAGGCACTTTATTTGCAGTTGTATGTATTTTATATATTTTCTGCCAAAAACATAGTTGTTCAATTTTAATTTCAATAATGTGGTCATTTTCAATTATGTAATTATCATCTTTACATATTTGTACAAAAGTGCAGCATTTGTTTTATATTACCACAGCTTCAGTTTAATCATGTGTTACATTGCAGGAGGTATGGAAATGCTGGCAAGAGTTATTATTATACCTAGAATCTGAAAACCAATGGATGGATGAAGTTGAAGAAAAGTTAAAAACAACAGAGCGTGCTAAGGGGTCACCAGAAGATATCTCACAGGCTTTAAAGGTAGGTTTTCTGTTGAATTTGAGCGAAACATAAAAGATAAATGTGTTCTAAAATAAAGTTTCCTAACGAAAGGCTTTATGATGGGTATTGCAACAATTGCTGATATTTGACATACAGGCCCTTATTCAGATCTGATCGTAGTACAATTTTTGGGGGGAAAATGGGCAAAACCATGTGCACTGCAGGTGGGGCAGATCTAACATGTGCAGAGAGTTAAATTAGGCTTGGGTGTGTTGAAACTGAAATCTAAATTGCAGTGTAAAAAATAATGCAGCCAGTATTTACCCTGCACAGAAACAAAATAACTCACACAAATCTAACTCTCTCTGCACATGTTACACCTGCCCCACCTGCAGTGCACATGGTTTTGCCCATTTTCCAAACAAATTTGTACTGCGATCAGATCTGAATAAAGGCCACAGGGTGGTATTGAAATGTTTTTCACCAGCATTTCAGCTCGCTGTTCCGGGCGGTGGTGTGCTGAATTGCGCGAATACGTGGCTAAACCTGACCATAATGAGCGTGATATGTGCAAACAATAGATCAACTGAATATCGCCCTACAGTATGATCTCTTGTCATTTTAGACAGGAGATAAGGTGTGTTATAACAATTAAATACCACCCAAATGACTGCCTTCAAAGTTCATGTTGAACATGCTAAAGCAAAATGTTATTGATTTCAATACAGTCATAACTACACATTTGTCATAGTTACACATGTTGCTAAGGGAGGCGATTTATTTAAAATCTCTTTCAGTTTTCAACAGATGATTTGAGACAGCTGTCCAATTTGAATACATTATCAGTAATTATCTATGAAAATGTTAACACCCAGCATAATTATTTTAAATAGGATTTATTTTTCTCTCTGTTTCACAGAACTTTTCATAAAGATGAGTCAATTTATTTACATAAATGGAAGTTGCAAATTGCATGGCACACCTTGGCACAACTAAAATAAACAGTAGAAGAATTATTTTGGCTAGACTGATGTGTTCTGTGTGCATTTTATGAAAGTTTTCTATCAAGAATGTATTGCTTACAGTTTTTCAAGAATTACAGTATGCCTGTAACTATTTTCCTATTTTTAATGGTAGTTGGAGTAGAAAATCTGAATGTAATTCATGTCATTGTACTACTATTACTACTACTACCACTACTACTACTACTACTACTACTAATAGAGGTTGAGTATCCGGTATCCGGATATCCATTATCCAAATTATTCCAAAAAACGTGTTTTTTTGGAATAGTTCGTATTTTTTTTCCTCCCCCCCCCGACCCTTTTTTAATACTTACCTAGTCCCCGGCATCCACGGCAGGCCTTCAGCTTCATCTCCAGCATCTCCGGTGGTCCCAGGAGTGCATTTCTCGAGTTCCCAGGCGTGCCGGTGACATCACCGGCGCACCTGGGAACTCACGCAATACACTCCTGGGACCGCTGGATGAAGCTGAAGGCCTGCCGTGGATGCCGGAGGACTCCATGGACACCAAGGGACCATCGGGGGCCCACCAGGGGACAGGTAAGTATGTAAAAAAAATATTCCAAAAACTGGAAAAAATCCCCATTTCGGATAAGGAATACTCAACCTGTACTACTACTACTACTTTAAATTTGTTGCTGTTGTGTCAAGCCATTATACATATTTATTTGTGATATTTTGTGTATTTTTTGTGTAAAATCTTAAATTAATGAGTAGTAAACAAGTGACAAGGACACTGGGCATGATTGGCTCTTACTTTGGGGTATTTTTCATTGGGTACATCCAATGTCCCCTTCCTGCATCATCCTTGTTAGAGTGTAGTCTTACTGTATTTTGCTAAAATATATCTTATCTGATGACTTTATTATATTTATTATTGTTCAGTCCATAGCAAAAATCATGAAACATCCAGAAGACAATCGCAATCAAATTAAAGAACTTTCTCAGACATTGACTGACGGAGGCGTGATGGATGAATTGATCAATGAAAAACTAGAGAAGTTCAATACACGTTGGGAAGAAATACAACAGGAGGTAATCTATAACTGGAAACACCAAATGACTGCTAATTACACTTCAATTATGAGTGAGATTCACAAAGAGCAAGCTACAA
This sequence comes from Crinia signifera, assembly GCF_055691185.1. Taxonomy (NCBI): domain Eukaryota; kingdom Metazoa; phylum Chordata; class Amphibia; order Anura; family Myobatrachidae; genus Crinia; species Crinia signifera. The sequence continues at coordinate 256,762,076 of NC_139218.1, forward strand.
GATACAAAATGTATTCTTTTCAGATTTAAATATTTTTCCTTTTATAGATTTTAAATTCCCAGTAATCCTATATCAGGTGTCGACCTAAGCCCTGTCAACCTTAATTCAATGGTCGACCCAATGCATGTCAATCTAAATAGGGTTGACCTAGTGGCTGTAGCCACAATTGCAGTTTACAGATGGAGCCGCCGCCAGCCACCATGCCTGATGGCCAGATCCCCCTAGCTGGTGCAGGCTGGCGGACAGGGTTGCGCAAGCGGCTTCCTTGTTATTGCGCCCCCCGTCAGCAAGGAGGCAGTGAGTGGGGACTGGGTGCTTCCTTGCCCTTATCCACTTTATGGAGATGGGCAGGGAGTGGGAACAGAACAGGGAGACGGGCAGGGAGTGGGTGACGGCTGCAGGGCTTCCGGGAGAAAGGGACACGCGTATGTCTCGTGCGTGCACCCCATTCTGTGGGCTAGCAGGGGACTGTGATTGGCGATAGAATGACCAGAAGCCGTTCTAATGAGAGCAGCTCCATCTGTACATGACTTTTAATTCTCAGCTTTGCAATTCAGCCATAAGTTTAAAAAAAAAGTTAAGAATATTAAAATACAGTAAAACAAACTTGGCAGATATCTGTATTATTTAGACTTTTAAGCTATTTGCTATTAGGCCATAATTCCGAACCAAATTGCTTAACTTTCATATTTGCACTGTTAGCAGTAGTTTACAGAGATTTGTAGATGTTTGGATATGAATATATATGGTTTCATTATTTGTTTTAAATTACGGTGGTGTGCATTGCATGCAAACTGATGTATATAATGGTGTGGCTAGTTCACGTCTTGCATTTTGCATTGCCTAAATAATCACATACAAATACAAAGTCAGTCTTTTATACATGCTTTTCAATATTACATTTATTCATTGACATAATGAGCGAGTGTGAGAGAACTCTATTAGCTGGGGCACTATTTATAATAAATAATACTTAACTACTATTGTAATTGGGACTCAAAGACATTCAAAACAAACACACAAAAAAGCATATCAGCGGGTTAGAACCATTCTCAGGAGGAAATTTACTAAAATGGAATTTATTTTTCACATGGGATGTTGCTATGGGCAACCAATCAGATCCTATCTATTATCTTCTAGAAGGAGCTAAATAAATAAGAGCTACAGATGGAGCGCCTCTCGCTATTGCTTCGCCAGCGCCAGAATCTGTCTGCTGGCGATCGCTGGCGGAGAGGCACTCCATCTGACTGAGACACGCATGCATCTCACACGCACGCGCGTCTCAGTTTCCCGTCGGCGGGGGGACGGGAACCCTGTCCGTCTTTGCTTCAGGGAGATGCACAGGGTTGGGGGGCGGCAAGTCAGCGGGGACCTGGGGCGACCCTCGGCGAGGTGGCGGGGACCCAGGGGGAGCCCCGTTGTAAGGCGACGCGCGCGCATCTCGTGCGCGCGCGTCCCCATACGGCGGCTGGCGGGGGATGGCGGCTGGCGAATCTTCTGCCATCCCCTGCAATCACTAGAGGCGCTCCATCTGTAGTTTCTGATTAGGTGCACATACTGTAGCAACATCCCATGTGAAATAGAACTCCCATCTTAGTAAATTTCCCCCTCAGTGCTCACTGGGCGGAGTTCAATTGTTTATCGCTCCCAAGATCGCAGGGGGGTATTCAGAAGATATTTTTGTTTGCACTGATCATGCGATGGCTAAACCCGACCAAACTAATGAGCACAATGTTAACAATTAGTTCCTTTCTCATAAACTGTCAGCCAAGAAAGCCCAAACGGAGCTAAAAATTCAATAGCTCCATTGGATGCCATCTGTTGGCTGATGGCACGCGTAGATTTGATTTCCCCATTGACTCCTATCCCTTGATTGGAGTCACAGTGGAATATATGTGGGGGAACCAATATGACTTTATCGACCTTGTAGTGCGCATAAAAGGCCCCTCATCAATGCCAAAGCGAAATGCCCACCACTTTAGCAGGGTATTTGTATTTACATTTTCTCTGTGACCAGCAGCCATAACTGGACTACTTACACATCTTGCTCTCTCATCAGCGTTTTCCTAGGCACATCCACCATTCTTGTGGGCACGTCCAGGAATCGCATGCGAATGCCCCCTGCCTACCTGCATCATGCTCCCCCTGTGCGAATGCCATGGTTACTATGCAAGTCACCGAGGGTGCCCGCACAGAAGCTCTGCAAATGCGCATATTTGATTATGCTTAAACATGTGCAGTGCTTAAACATTGGTTCCTGTTGCAAATTCTTCGGGGACCAAATGAATCTGAATGAGGGCCCTGTCCTGAAGCATGGCAAGCAAAGGGTGTCATGAGAGGGGATGCAGTACATTTGGGGTTCCACATGCTCATTCTACATTGAACCCAAAAAGAAATAAAAATCTCATGTTGGTCTTTTTACGTTTTGCCATTTTCTGTGTCAACTTTTTGCTGATGTGACGATGTCAATCTTTTTCCATTGTTGACTTTGTGCATATAACCTTTTTGGGGTCAACCGGGACATTTTTGACCTAATATACCAAACCCAGAGTGAATAAGCATAAATTACAGGTATAAAATTGTGTTTGTTAAATGTAAGTCCAATGAAAGTATATTTCTTAAAAAGAGGCTTGAACAAAGGGTTAGCTGAACCCCTTAGAAGTCGATACTCCATAACATCCCTGGCTAGTGGGTGCCTGAAAATAACTTTCACAGTTTCCAGACCAGCCAGCAGGTGAACAGGGAGAGTTCACCAACTGCCACATATGCCAGTGTACAATGGGAATGCATTGTAAATGGCCGAACAGATATTTTGCTACATAACTTTGAAACAAAGAAACCACTTAAAATGCCAATATTTTTCTGCAAATCTACATACCAATTTAATTTGGTATATAATGCCCAGTTTAGACACTGGCATCATATAAATATGTAACTCACAATAGGAATTCTGCCATTAATATATAGCATAGATGGTTGACTTTAGTATGGAGATTTTGCGGTCATACACAACTGCTGTACTTAACCTGTAATTATGCAGTATATGTTGTGCATGGGATAATACTGTATGTACATGTCTATTTGCTCACATTGTAATGTTGGCAAACCTGTCACTACATATTTATATTATCTATTGAACTGTGGAAGTTTATGGTTGCTGTTCCAAAGTGCTATAAAAGGCATAAATTACTTTGTTATACAGTGCAGAATTCCCTACATCACATTTTGCATTCTGTATTTGTAAAGTTATTTAACACTTTGAGTGCCAAATGAGTTTGTCAAAATAGGTGTGAAATAGGGGTGAAAATTGCCAAGCAGACGTTTTTATTCATAATAATGACCTGTTATATTTACCTTATATAGCAGTGGTTCCCAACCCTGGTCCTCAAGTACCCCCAACAGTGCATGTTTTGCAGGTCTCCACACAGAATCACAAGTGCTATAATTAGCTTCACCTGTGGATCTTTTCAAATGTGTCTGAATAATGAGTGCACCTGCCGGGTGACCTGGAAAACGTGCACTGTTGGGGGTACTTGAGGACCAGGGTTGGGAACCACTGTTATATAGGAAATTTTTTTACGCAACTTTTTTATTTGAATTTATATAACAAATTTTTACCGGACATCTCTCACAGAGATGTTGGCACTTAAGGGGTTAAGGAATAAATATCATTGCATTGCTTGGTAAATATGATTACCTGTTATTATATGTGCATGCGCACAGCGTCTATTCTTGGCAGGCTGGGGGGACTTCCAACTGTCCCCTCCCCCACCGCGGGACAATGGCGGCCCCTGGCGGGACAGTTGGGAGGTATGCATACATACATACATACATACATACATACATACTTTTATTCTCCCATGGGTACATGGGAGCATATTATAATTTCATACAGAATACGGTTTCCTCTATAATATTGAGTACAATTTCATGGCCTAGAACAATTAAAATATCTTTGCAGATGCAGCAGCTATAAAACAATTATTTGCAATTGTAGCAATACACCAAAAAAAAACATGCACACTGTAATATCATTTATATATGTTGTTCTATTGAATGGAAAGGCTGTTTAACATTTATTTAACATTTTTTATCCAATTTTTTGTCTGACGTTGCAAGATCCATTTAATTTGATAAGTAATTGTATCATAAAGTCCTCTTGTAAAATAAATATTTGGTTGCAGACTTTTGCAGTACTATCACTTCTACCCTCTTCTGCCACTATGTCTTTTTTTTACTTTATTCTCTTACTGGCAACTTGTTGCACCGGCTGAATCTATATTGAGGTGACCGTGACCTCATTCTCAGTGCATAAAATCTCTTGAACTACATAATGAGATCAGGAAGAAGTGGGATAGGCCTCAGAACAGAAGATTACAGCATTCAGAAGAGGTTTCCTTTTAACAATTTTAGCAGTGCCTTATAGTCGTGCTGAAAAGAGGTTTCATGAATGCCTCCATTTGAAATTACTTTACTTCTAATTAACTGACCTGCAGCTTGACCATTGTTGGGTTATTGTAAAGGCAGCCTGAATGAGCAGCAACAGTCATCGAAGTTCATCTTACAAAAAGGTTGCTGTCATTTATCTGTGTTAACATGAATATGAAACTCATGTGTAGAAAAATAACTTATTTCCTCTTCTTTATTTACAGGCTGTAAGGAGACAAAAGGTTCTTGAGCAAAGTATCCAGTCCGCCCAAGAGACTGACAAAGCTATTCGCTCAATTCAGGAGTCTCTTGGCACCACAGACAAACAGCTGACGGCCTATCTTGCAGACAGGGTTGACGCAGGCCAGGTACCCCAGAAAGCACAGGTATGCTGCTCTTTACCCCGTAATGCAACTGATCACTGACTGCAAACAATCATTGCTAGTAGTTTCCTTTTTCTAGTCTAAAGATGCAAATGTATACATTTATAACACATGCTGCAGTACTTATCAATATGTAAAATAACCCACCCTCTATATTGTAGTTGCCCAATTGAAAAGGGCTGTGTCAAGAAACTTTATGTTAATCAATATTGCAATACATGCTGTTCTAATCCATTTAAAAGAAACTTGAAAAAATGTGCTTTGCTGCAGTTACTGTTGACCATATACTGTACTGTAAGCTGATTACTGAATCGCCCAGTGACTCATCCCTTGGTCACTTAATCAGATCTGACAATGTGACAGGCATGCATACACTACAGTATGTGAGATGACCTCTTTCTAGAGGTATGGAAAGCACCATGAAAATCAGTGCAACACAGAACTGCTATTTGGCTGTATAACTTGAGAAACAGTATAATCTCTGCATTATCTACAGCCATCGCAGAAAAGTTAATATCACTTTTGTTGCATAGGTGGGATGCACAGAATTTTGCAAGTTATTTGATCCTCCGGAGACCGTTACTTATTTAGGGCATGTGTTATACTTGTCACTGCTTCCTATTGGTTGGCACAGATATGCACATTGTGTTAAACATTTCCCTCTGTATTTCTTCTGGCCCTCAATGCAACTTAGATAATTCTTTTGTCATTCCTTCAGCAGATGAGCAAGTGTTGGCTTTACAGTACCAACACTTTTGCAGCAGCTGATACTGTACATGCCTTGCTCACTGCTGTTGTAACCCTTTGAAGCCCACTTTTTGGACACTCAGAGTATAGCAGTGACATAGAACAATACAAAAACTAATTAGCAGAATGTTTTTCATTGTTATTTCACTGCCACTAGATTTTAATCTGTACCCTAATAAATGTGGATCCGCATGATAGTTCAACAGTCAAACGGTCAATTCCAAAAGGTCGAGATGCACAAGTCCACATTGACAGAACTGGGTGGACATTGACAAAAGATCGACAAACCTACAATGTCAACATGAAAATAGTCATCACATGAAAAAGTTGACAGATTGTTCATGGATTTCTTGAAAAATTTAGACTTTTTCATACTTGGACATCCACATTGTCAGGGGTAGCAGAGCATGGTACCAAGTCCGAAGGATGGGCGTTATTGTGTGTCCATGTGCTCAGGTTTTAACATTGATACAAAATTATGAAATTTGCATGTTGAACTTTTCATTTGTCAACTTTTACAATTTTGTCAATATTGATCATGTGCATGTCAACCTTTTGGTGTCGACATAATGACACTATCTATCCTTTATCCCTGCCCCTAGGCAATTTATGTAAAAATAAAAATGATCAGTAGTTGCAATAATGGGTGCATATGTCAATATGAGTTAATGTAAACACACTCACCTCTTACTCATGGTTCAAATGAAAGACCGGCCCTCACATTCAGTTTCCAAAAAGGCTTTACTATAAAAGCATGGCAAACATATACAGTAGACTGGTATGTATATATATATAAATACAGGGGGCCCACTCACTACAACAAACTAACTCACCTTAACATTCAAATAATCAATTACATAAATAATGCATACTTGCCTGCTTTTGAAAACTAGTTTCAGGGAGATTATAGTTTGTAGCAGAATTTTGCACAGCGCCCCATTGAGGGGGCGTGTCATGCTCCACTTGAAGGGCTTGTCTAGTTCCATATATGGAGAGATTGTGACTGTGGCACCTAGAAGCATGGGTGTGTACTGCTACATCTGAGAGGAATCTTTTAAAAGGACTTATATACAAATGTAGATGAGCCCCAAAGCAGTTATTAAGAGCTACTATACTTGGTAAAGTGCTGGGAAATGGTGCAGATGATTCAATGTAAATGTATCTATCTCGCATTCCTTTTTTCCCAAAAAAATGTAACAGTGTAATGTGGGCTAGGTGAAATGATGGAGATTGATAGACTAATGAGGGAGAGAGGAAGATTGCTGCTATTTCAGGGAGTCTCCTGCAGAATGCAGGAGGGTAGACAACTATGAAATAATGGGGTATTAGTTCATGAATTGATTAATGCATTTAAGCTTGCAGCCCATCACCAAGGGACCCCATTTCACTGCAAGTCCTACATTGACAACTGGTTTTCTTAGGAACCTGGCAACTGCTTACACATCATACCTAAAACACATGTTCATTTTAGCTATGATGTGTAAGCAGTTGCCAGGTTCCTAAGAAAATTAGTTGTTAGTGTAGGACTTGCGGTTAAATGGGCTGCAAGCTTAAATGCATTGATCAATTCATGAATGAATACCCCATTATTTATTTAATTCATTATTTGAATGTTAAGGTGAGTTAATTTGTTGAAGTGAGTGCTGGGCCCCCTGCATTTGTATTTACTAGAGTGTGTGGTCACAGGCCACTGCACCCAAACCTGGGAAGTGTGGGTGCTATCTGCACCCCATTTGTAGGAATGGCAAGTTTTTTGGTACTTCTGTATCTATATATATCTATATCTATATATATCTATATATATATAGATATATATATATATATATATATATATATATATATCTATATATATATATATATAGATATATAGATATATATATCTATATATCTATATATATATATAATGGTTTGAGAGAGACCGAACTCGCACTATATTATAGCAACAGTGGGGTGCCCAACAAAGGGAATGTTTACCCACAAATATATCTGTGTTCCCCAGTCGGCAGAATGGGGATGTGGGGCACTCGCCACAACACAGCTTGATAAAAAGTGTGTTGTTATTACATAAAGTCAATAGGTATCCACAAGTTGATTTTTGGTAAAAGGGTTTGAAGACAATTTATTATAATCCAATCACATGCTCCAACGTTTCGGTCCAATCAGAGGGACCTTTTTCAAGGAGCCTAAAACAACAATACATAAAAATACATTGGAAAACATTGCCATACAAAATCGCAGAAAAAGTATACACAAAATCCATTACTCACTTAATGTGAAGAATAAACCAGCATCAGGCGTGCAAACGGGAGGAGGAACCTCTTCCTAGAGGGGACAGCCTGTATCTGGGATCACCCAAGGCCGGCTTTATACAGCAGGCTGTATAGGTCACGTGTGACCACGCTTGGCGCCGTTTGTAACAGCGTCAGCGTGGTTTTCCCGCCACTCGCGGCCGGACCGGAAGTCAGGTACCGGAAGTGACGGGGCTGACACGCAGTCTGGAACGCAGAGACCGCTAGCACAGCGGCATGCGTTCCGTACAGCCTGCAGAGGAGTACAGGGGCTCAGAGGGTCATAAAGAGCAAGCGCGATTGCGCTAATGTGGTGTATATAGAGAAACGGGGACTTAGATAAATATAAAGCCGGACCTGGGCTAAACATATGCTCATATGTGGTAATATAAACCAATAGAACATTATCAAATGGTGATCGCTGTATAAGCTTAAATATTCAAGTGAACGATGAACACTTTACAATCATTAGAATACTGAGCATAGTCAGGGACTGAAATACGCAACCAGACCAAGGAGACCAAGTGAATAATCATACACAGGAAATATACACATATTTCATATGCGAAAAATGAGAATATACATGCATATATGCATAGATGCATAGAAGAACTCTAGAAAAAAATTATTAAAAATAAAAAATGAAAAATGAAGATAAAATGTGAAAAAGGAAAAATTTATTTTATTTTATTTTTGATCTATATTATTTTTATTAATTTTTATTAATGATTGTTTTTTATGACAAAAATTATAAGAAAAAGATGAAAAGAGTGAAAATTTGATCAAATCCATTGACGCTCCATAAAGAATATCTAATACTAGAGAAAGATGATATGAATCATGTGACAACAATTCCGATGGTCCCCAGGGTCAAAGAACGAGCAAAGCAAGAAATGCATACATCATCTAACATTATCTAATAAAGATGACAAAAATCTGAATCAAAGACAGAATATTAACGTAGGAAAATATTCATGGGATCATTCTCATTAAGTCCACGAGGGGCAAGTGTCCCCAATTGATAAATCCATCTGCATTCCAACTTCTTCAAAAGGAGTGCACGATCACCCCCTCTAGCAGGTGGGGGGACCCAATCTATTAGACGGCACCTCAAGGTGGCCAATTGGTGGCCTGCGGCAAGAAAGTGACGTGGGATGGGTAGGTCAGCCTTACCAGTTTGTGTGGCTGATCGGATGGAGTTTCTATGATTAGCCATCCTTTCCCTAAATTTTCGGGTTGTCATCCCGACATAGGCGAGGCCACAGGGGCAGTGTAACAAATATACAACATGGTCCATTAAGCAATGTAATCTGTGACGGATACGGATAGATTTTCCAGAATGTGGATGTGGAAATGATGTTCCAGGGATAAGACTGTTACAAGTTGTACATCCGGAGCATTTGAAACAACCAGGACGTACAGAATGGAGCCATGTGGTGTTCTTATCTGTATCTGGGCTGGTGGTGGGCCGCATTAGCAGTTGCTTTAGGTTTGGACCTTTTTTGTATGCCATCATCATGGCCCGATGATGGCATACAAAAAAGGTCCAAACCTAAAGCAACTGCTAATGCGGCCCACCACCAGCCCAGATACAGATAAGAACACCACATGGCTCCATTCTGTACGCCCTGGTTGTTTCAAATGCTCCGGATGTACAACTTGTAACAGTCTTATCCCTGGAACATCATTTCCACATCCACATTCTGGAAAATCTATCCGTATCCGTCACAGATTACATTGCTTAATGGACCATGTTGTATATTTGTTACACTGCCCCTGTGGCCTCGCCTATGTCGGGATGACAACCCGAAAATTTAGGGAAAGGATGGCTAATCATAGAAACTCCATCCGATCAGCCACACAAACTGGTAAGGCTGACCTACCCATCCCACGTCACTTTCTTGCCGCAGGCCACCAATTGGCCACCTTGAGGTGCCGTCTAATAGATTGGGTCCCCCCACCTGCTAGAGGGGGTGATCGTGCACTCCTTTTGAAGAAGTTGGAATGCAGATGGATTTATCAATTGGGGACACTTGCCCCTCGTGGACTTAATGACAATAATCCCATGAATATTTTCCTACGTTAATATTCTGTCTTTGATTCAGATTTTTGTCATCTTTATTAGATAATGTTAGATGATGTATGCATTTCTTGCTTTGCTCGTTCTTTGACCCTGGGGACCATCGGAATTGTTGTCACATGATTCATATCATCTTTCTCTAGTATTAGATATTCTTTATGGAGCGTCAATGGATTTGATCAAATTTTCACTCTTTTCATCTTTTTCTTATAATTTTTGTCATAAAAAACAATCATTAATAAAAATTAATAAAAATAATATAGATCAAAAATAAAATAAAATAAATTTTTCCTTTTTCACATTTTTTCTTCATTTTTCATTTTTTATTTTTAATAATTTTTTTCTAGAGTTCTTCTATGCATCTATGCATATATGCATGTATATTCTCATTTTTCGCATATAAAATATGTGTATATTTCCTGTGTATGATTATTCACTTGGTCTCCTTGGTCTGGTTGCGTATTTCAGTCCCTGACTATGCTCAGTATTCTAATGATTGTAAAGTGTTCATCGTTCACTTGAATATTTAAGCTTATACAGCGATCACCATTTGATAATGTTCTATTGGTTTATATTACCACATATGAGCATATGTTTAGCCCAGGTCCGGCTTTATATTTATCTAAGTCCCCGTTTCTCTATATACACCACATTAGCGCAATCGCGCTTGCTCTTTATGACCCTCTGAGCCCCTGTACTCCTCTGCAGGCTGTACGGAACGCATGCCGCTGTGCTAGCGGTCTCTGCGTTCCAGACTGCGTGTCAGCCCCGTCACTTCCGGTACCTGACTTCCGGTCCGGCCGCGAGTGGCGGGAAAACCACGCTGACGCTGTTACAAACGGCGCCAAGCGTGGTCACACGTGACCTATACAGCCTGCTATATAAAGCCGGCCTTGGGTGATCCCAGATACAGGCTGTCCCCTCTAGGAAGAGGTTCCTCCTCCCGTTTGCACGCCTGATGCTGGTTTATTCTTCACATTAAGTGAGTAATGGATTTTGTGTATACTTTTTCTGCGATTTTGTATGGCAATGTTTTCCAATGTATTTTTATGTATTGTTGTTTTAGGCTCCTTGAAAAAGGTCCCTCTGATTGGACCGAAACGTTGGAGCATGTGATTGGATTATAATAAATTGTCTTCAAACCCTTTTACCAAAAATCAACTTGTGGATACCTATTGACTTTATGTAATAACAACACACTTTTTATCAAGCTGTGTTGTGGCGAGTGCCCCACATCCCCATTCTGCCGACTGGGGAACACAGATATATATATATATAGATATATATATATATATCTATATATATATCTATATATATATATATATATATATATATAGACACACACACACACACACACACACACAGGACTCCACCGCACTCATCACTGCTAGGAATGAAGTAGTCACCTGCACTCTTACCATTCACAGGTTTGGGTGCACTTATAATTGGAAGTTATTCAAAATTATTCTTGTGACTTTGCTTTAAACAGGCATCGTATTCTTCATCTACAATAAATTAACTCGGCATGAAATGTAAAATTTTCTAAATGAAAAAAATGTATTACAGTTTACAAGCATGTCTTAATTTATCTTATATTTATAATAATTAGAAACTGGTTTCTGTTAGCTTCATTTATAATTGTATACTTTCTGAATGGAATAGGCTTTCCAAATAGTACAGTATAGTGAGAATGTAATGGGCTTCTTGCTCCATCATGTGGTCATAAAGCTGTATTGCTTACACTGAAGAGGAAAAATAGACATAGTAAAGAGTTTCATTCATTATACAGTATGTTTTTTGCTGTATGTGCACTGTAATTATTGTTTTTAGCCATATAATTAATGTTTTATAAAACCATTTTTACGTTTACTTTGGACTGTGCTAAAATTATTTTAGAATAGAGACAAATGGCCCGATTCAGACCTGATCAGTTTACTGCTTTCCAGGTTTTATATATGTAATATGGTCTGAGTCTGCCAAATGTGCGGGACGCCACCGGGTCTCGGATGTGATCTTAAAGCGGCATGGTTTTGCCTTGTTAATTGACTGCTGCTGTAACAAAATGTCCAACATTGGCTGGCATCCCACACCTCTGGCATATTTGGACCCTATTTGTTTATCCACATATGTTATGATTGGAAGCCATAAGCCCCTTGGTTTTGCCTATTACATTGACCATATACTGTATATAATTTTAATTGTTCCTGAATCACCAACCCAGGGCAATCCTTCAAGTTTGGGAACCACTCAGCTAAAGTAATCATCAGGTTAGCATATAAGTCTGAATACTTCTCCAAAATTGCAGAAACATTGCTGTTGCGATCCTATAGATGCATAAAAGTTAGCATTATTTCTGTGTAGACAATGCAGGTGCAATAATGACCATCTTATGTGAAACTCTGATTAGGCGCTATACGTGCGCAATAAGACAAGAGGGGGGATTTTAATTGTACAACATTTCAGATAAGAACACAGTTTTAACATTTGAAAGCTGTCCCTTTTCTCTGACTGAATATTGACAGTATTTCCAACTATGTACAGTTATATGTGCATTTTACCCTGTATACACTATTATCTGTTATATCAAATCCATATATATATATATATATATATATATATATATATATATATATATATATATATATATATATATATATATATATATATATTGCAGAATGATTATGGTGCGCTAGAGCCTAAGATAAAAAGTACCACCCAGCAAAAATATTATAATAAAATATTACTCTTAAAAAGTCACAATTAATGATTGTTCATATATCTGATATCAGCATCTATTCATGTAAGACGCAGGATCCATTTTGTAGTAAATCTGTTTATTTAGAATTGTTGCCTTCGCCACTCAACAGAAGGCAATATCTCTAAACTGAGATTTCTCTTACTGTGATTGGAGCCCCATTCTAAGGAAGGAGAATCCTGTTTGTGACCACTATAGTTCTGGTCCAGGTGGTTTACATACCCACAAACCTAATTTGATTTTATTAATTGGTCACTATCCATATGATAAACAACATTCTCTGATATTCTGATCTTGTTTAAAAGATCTGTTTTTTGCTATACCCATGATGAAGTTGTTAAATTGTGAAGTCACTGGTTGTGACTTTTTTTAAGAATAATATTTTATTAATAATAGTAATACTATTGCTGAGTGATACTTCTTATATTAGCGCACTCTAATCATTTCCCATTTTACTTTCCCCTGCCCCTCACTAACAGGAGGGGCACATCAGTGGTGCCACTTTCCCATTTATAACGCACTACCGAGACCAATACCCCTGTCTTCCATATATATATATATATATATATATATATAAAATGTGACATTTTATTTTTATGAACAGAAAATACAGTCTGATTTACTGAGTCATGAGATTAGTTTGGATGAAATGAAGAAAAGAAATCAAGGAAAAGAAATGTCTAAAAAGGTTCTTTTACAGATTGATATTGCACAGGTGAGTGAATTATTAGTGTTATGATTATTATTACTATATGAAACTAGTATGAGTTGATGAGCTGTAAAGGGATGGCATCTTAAGAGGAACAGAACAGTTCCAGATTGGTGATTTGTTAGCATGAGAACGGTTGTGAAAGTTAAGGGCCTGTAAACGAAATACAGTATGCACTAAAAGTCAGGGATAACTTTGGAGAAATGTGCGTGCAGTTGTAAAAGTAGTATAAACTATAAGCATACCTGATAGAAGATTGCAATTTTATATTTCTTCTTCATGTCATGGTTGGCAAGCATCACAATTTCAAAAAAGAGGTAAAGGTATGACAGGCGGAATTGCAGAGATATCTGGAAGTTAGGTTGAGGAAAGATTTTAAATCTTTTCTATTTTATTTACAGTTCTTTATCTTTAGATAGTGTTATGATAAGTAAAAAACAAAACCATTATTTGACTTAAATCTTATTAATTTTTTTTTTTCTGTACTTATGTATTATCTGGGCTCCCATGTTAAATGCACCCCATTTTTTCATACCCCTACTATCCAACTACGCATGGAGTTGATATTATATAGTGTGGCGAGTGCAGCGAGCCACCGTGCCCAAAGCGTGGCGAGCGCAGCGAGCCCCGCGAGGGGACGCTGTCTCATATGAAAAACGGGAGCCCAGATATTACATAAGTACCTTTTTTTCTCATATTCTTTTTTAAATATTTTTTTTATATGCTAGTGCAGGGGTTCCCAAACTTTTTTGAATCACGGCGCCCTAGAGCATCAAAATATTTTCTTGGCACCCCTAGGCCGAATGCTTATTATCGAGAAATTCAGAAAAAAAAATATTGAATTAAGTGCATTGTGTTTATATGTCACAGTTATGTGGTGAGGGACAGGATTTGCTTCTGTTTGTCCACATATATTGTGATTGGCAGCCACAAGCACTGGTTTTGCCTGGTACATTGACCATAAATAATATGAATTGATCCTGGTCCACCAACCCAAGGCACCCCTGCAAGTGTCCTGAGGCAACCCCAGGGTGCCTAGGCACACAGTTTGGGAACCACTGTGCTAGTGACAAAATTGTGTGTCTTTTTTATCCAGCAATATTCAGGGGGCCTTTTTGTGTACTAGCCACCAGATACAATGCCTGCTTTATTTAATAGATAACAGATTGAATATTTTTTCAATATACTGTACATCAGATTTGAGGTTGATTCACTGATTGTATTGTGTAGTAAACAGTTTTGACATTTGCTTTGTATAAAACTAACCAGGTCACTGCATTGAGCGGAAGTCAGGAACCCTGCTTGTCAAGATGGGACCCAAATATTTCTGATAGTGGCACTTTGTAAATTTGTTGCATTGGATATAAATGTGCCCCATAGAAACATATCATTTGACAACAGATAAGAACTATTTGGCCCCTTTTCTAGTAGCACTATAAATCATTTAGAAACACAATTAGAAATGAGAAGATTGATATTGATGGGAAAAGACTAGAATGGGGTCAGAATTAAACGCAAATATTAGCAGCTTCTTGTGTGTGTAACATGGGAGATGATTAGTTGTTCCGTATATTGTTTTAGTAATGTTATTGTTTATTAATAATGACTTTTTTGAGGCTATTTTCATATTCTGAATTTAAAGAAAAAACTACAAGAAGTTTCTACAAAGTTCAGATTATTCCAGAAACCAGCTAATTTTGAGCAGCGTCTTAAAGAGTCAAAAAGAATTCTTGATGAAGTGACCTCTGAGTTGCCAATTCTGGATATGAAGAGTGTGGATCAAGACACTGTTCAAACACAGTTGGATCACTGTATGGTAAGTACAGTGTAGCTTGGATAAAGTTTTTAACTTTGCAAAAATGTTTCCTTTATTTGTGATTGTGCATTCACATCAAGGCAATGATACACAAGGCTACATCTGTGTGTTCTCGCACCAACTAAAGCTCATGAAATTAATTTATGGCTTTTTTATGATTTTTATTTATTTTTTGCTATTCATGCATGCATTTCTTATTGTTACCGATGTTATTTTGGGTACTTGTGTACTATTACGGCACCCATCGCATCGCCGACCATATCGCATGCGATGCTCCACAATGTCATACAATTTTAAAATTGTATGGCATTGTATATGGCATACAATGCCATACAATGCAATGGGATGCGATTATAACTTGTATAAGCACCCTAATGGGTGCTTACAATGTTAAATGCACCCCCATGCCACACCCCTCAAGTATAAACCTGAACCCGAAGCATGGTGAGTGCAGCGCGCCCGCGTGGGCCGGCGGTACGCGTCCTACGACCTTTTCATACCCCCACTATCCACGTCGGCGTGGAGTTGATTTTATAAAGTGTGGCAAGCCCAAAGCGTGGCGAGCGGAGCAGAACTCCACAGGTATACGCGTCCCCTTGCGGGGCTCGCTGCGCTCGCCACGCTTCGGGCTCGGTGGAACGCTGCGCTCGCCACACTTTATAAAATCAACTTCACGCTGATGTGGATAGTAGGGGTATGAAAAGGTCATAGGACGCGTACCGCCGCCCCTTGTGGGCTCACGTTTATACTTGGGGGTGGCGTGGGGGTGCATTTAACATTATAATCACCCATTAGGGTGCTTATACAATTTAACATTGTATATTGTATATGGGGCAAAATCGCATCGCATGCCAATCGGGCGACTAATTATCGTGGGCGCCTTGCTAGTACACAAGTACCTTATTTTGTATTAAAATGATTTGTTATACCTAGCCACATCTTCGTATATATTTTTTATACCTCAGTGAAGCAGAAGCGCTGTTCTATATTTTTCTTTAATCTAGTCATCATGTTTGATCTATCAGTCATGTGTAGTTTATCAAGCTTTTGACCTACTGTATATTCTAACATCAGAAATAACACAACACTTAAAATTTTTAGCCTTTTTTGGGAAGAGCCCTCTTTGTGTGAAGAACCCACCTTTTTCTGAAAAGTGAAAGCTGCTTGTGTAGAACCCTCTGGGCCCTCAAGGAAGGGAGTGGGGGTATATCATGGTCCTGACAGCCAGAGCTTTGGAGAGCATTACATGAGGACAATGCAGCCTCAATTTTTATTTTAATACATTATTGAAGATGTAACATATTTTGATACAGCTGTGTAGCTCCAAGATCCAACATGCAAATACATTCATTAATCAATATGCATTTAATTTGTCCTTGGGCCCAACGCTCATCCATTTTAAAATGGCTCCCCACAAAAGAATATAAAATAAGTTTAACATTTTTTGTTCTCTTGCTCAGCAATTTGGTTGACCAAAACAAACATCTTATAATATTTTTTAAGATTATAATAAAAAAATATTTTTAAAAAACAACATTCTTTAGGAGTAGGGTTCAGTGGTCATCTTTGTCACTGTTTACATTAACAGTTTTATCATCATTGTAATAGGCATTATCCTCCTTTTTACTTATGTTAAGAAGATCATCATTTTCTTCCCTCAATATTAGTTCATCCCACTCAGGGTGCCAAGAGGGTGGGTTGCGTGTATTAGATACTCTGGGCTTGTTGGAAAGGCCTGGTGGGGTCTTGGGCCTACCACCACACCCTTCTTACTTCTCCCCCAAGGACACACTCGGTCTGTCAGTTAAAAAAAATATTTTATTTGAAAAAATCAAATGTCTATCATATAATCTTGCGAGATTCCCAAACTTTTTATTTAATGTCTACCCTGAATACATACTATATAGATAATGTGGAGGACCCAGTATTATTCAGAACTAGTTTCCTCTAGAGATCACTCTTTTCTTCATTGTATTACAAAGGGTCTCAATATTATTTATTCCCCTTGTGTCCAACATATACAATAATTATGGAAAATAAAGTAACTTAATAGATAGTAAAAATTGCAGGTTCTTACTTGGTAAGTCTTATTGTAGAGAATGTTGAATAATGTTTTAAAGACATTTAAATTATCTTTCTCCTCTCTAATAATATAAGTGAGAGATGTATAGGAGCCAGAGCCTGGAAGTCAACTCTGTAATACGGACAGGCAGTGAGTCTTATATATCCTTATGTTTATCCTATACATGTTTTAATTGCTCTACTGTCTTAGCCACTATCACCTCTGATGGGAGGCTATTCCATTTTTCTACTACTCTTTCCATGCAGTAATTTTTCCTCAGATTTCCACTGAACCTACAGTACCTCCCTGCAGTTTCAGTGCATTTCCACGTGTTCTTGGCTTTATTCAAAGAATGTTTCCCTTCTGGACATTGTTAAAACCTTTGATACAGATGGAACCACTCTCATTGTTTTCAGCAGTGCGTCAGCCACTTGTATCTGGGGGCTGACCCGCCAGTGAATGTGGATGCATGAGTGTCCTTTGCACTCACGAGTCCATTGCCGAGAATGGGGTTTGCAGGCATCTCCAATGTGCATACACCACATTTGCCGGCACAGGCTAGCGATCGGTGCGACGGAAGCCACTCAGATGAGAGCTGCTCCATCTGTATATTTGAAAGTTTCTATCATGTTCCCCTTTTACCTTTTATCTCGAAACTATACCTACAAAGTTTTTTTAGTCTTTCCTGGTACGTTTTGTGATGTAGGACATATACCCTTCTAATTGCCCTTCTTTGTACTGTCTCTAATGTATTTATATCCTTCTGGAGATGGGTGCCTTTACTGGTATTATGTGTAGCTCATCTCAGCATTTGGTATAATATATGCTGTATTATTTTTCCTGCTGTGGGACCACGTATATTTTTCTAATAGGGGCAAATGTGTACCTGTCAGAAGCCAAAAGTATTTTTCCTATTGTGGCCAATGTGATTTATTATTTTCTGTAATACGACAGTCCTGTCCAGGGCCAGATTAAGGTCTGTGGGTGCCCTGGACGTGGAACATCTTACTGGCATTGTGGGTCCTAGGCAAAGCAATGCACTGGGGCCCCTACTTAAGTAAAAAATCTTAACTTCCTGTGGTGTCTCTGGCCCCTTCTATCAGCCACCCAGCAATTAGCATGCCCAGTAACTGTTTGGCTACAGGCCGGTAGAGAATGTTTCCCAGCAGCTCTGATTTTGTCTATTTCACAACCAAAGCAGCCGGACAGCAATCTCTACTAGCCTCACAGGAAACTCCAGAGGCACCGGCAAACCCCTGTTTAAAAGCCCTTAGAATTGCATTTTATGCTTGTAGTACATTTCCTTTGATGACACCGCCTCCTCACTAATGTCACTTGAAATGAAAAGCTACAGTAGTTTAGAAGTCTAAAAAACAATGATGCCATAGTAATTTTAATTTGGGAAATGCTTGACCTATAGTCCAGAGAGAGACCATAACTTGGCTGAAAACCATTATATCTGATTAAATACTGAGTTAACAAAACAACCTTTATTACAGATTTATAGACACTAATGTAGTTTCATGACATTTTAACATAAAAATGTGTTGTTCTTTTTTAATGGTAATCTATTATGTAATGGTTATGACAATGTTATATACATTTCTGGCAGTTGTTTTGTACAATAAAACGCTGCCTTTTAATCCTTTAATGTTATTGTCAAATATGTTATTTTAGTACGAGTTTTTGTGTTTCTAACTAGAGTATTTCTCAATTATTGTGCTTAATGAAGCAGCAGAGAACAAATGTGTATTTAATCCTTTTGTTTGTGAGGTCATTAAAGGGTCCAGTAAGCATAGCCAGGGGTAAATTATTCAGAGCACTTAGGATAGAGATGAGTTTTAAATGCCATTTCACTTTATCACTCATACTCTATAGACCGAGTGTTAGACATGTACATTTCGGATAGTACATTTTTTAGTTTTAATTAAAAATTGTTATTAATAGTTTATGGTTAGCATTCATGTGTTTATCTTAGAATATAATCTTATTATGAATATATTGTTGCTTGCCGGTTTTGCAGTGTGCACTTTTGATTGTATTAAAGTAATATTATTTATGCACCTTTACTGGTATTTTCTGTTATCCAAATAATGACCATATACCATTTTAACTTCATAAGCTACATTATACCTAATTAATGTATATATATTTAATGCACAAGTATATCTTAATGTGTTCACATACAGTCTACAGTATTTAGATTTAGCATATATGATACTGAGTTACCTGTGTGCATTCTCAATAATGTACAAAAGCCATCTCATTACTATTTAACACTGAAAAAGCCCAAATAATATCACTAGCCCATGAAATTTTCATGCTGCAAATCTGGAATGCAAGATTTATTTTACAGGGCCTCCATAAAAGATCTTTTCTATTACCTCTAGATGAGGTAGCAAAAGAATACGAGACTCTATTTAGCTAAAATACATTTTATCTATTGTCAGTGGCTCTTGTGAATGGTATTAATCAGAAAGTTCATTACCTAAGCATTTTCCGTGGGAAAAAAATATTTACAATAAAGATTCCTGCCAGCGTTTATAACAAGATTCATAAACAATGAATGTTTTACAAGAAACTGCACTCTTTCAGTTTGGAAATTTTAAAATATTCTCCGGGCATCTCTCCACAGAAACTCTACAAAATTTTGAGCGAAATTAAATCTGAAGTAGAAACCGTGATAAAGACTGGACGTCAGATAGTACAGAAACAGCAAACGGAGAACCCTAAAGACCTGGATGAAAGACTGACTGCTTTAAAATTGCAATACAACGAGTTAGGAGCAAAGGTAATATATTGACTTTTCCTGATGATAAAGTGAACAATAAGTTAAAAGTATAACGTTTTATATATCATACAGACAGGCACTCCAGCATGAAAAACAGCTCCCAGGGTTCCGTGCAGTGTAGGTCAGGAGGACCCACTGGATATAGAGTCTGTGAGTGCTGCACTACAGGCAATTCACAATAATCCAATGCAGTAGATTTTTATTTTTAAAGTTTCAGATGCCTATGAGCACATGCTCAAATAAATAAAGCAACTGGGTGCTCAACACTCACCATAATAAACTAACTCACCTTAATAAACAAATAATCAAATAAATAATGGGGTTTTAGTTCATGAATTAATCAATGCATTTAAGCTTGCAGCCAATTGCCAAGGGACCCCATTTCACTGCAAGTCCTACACTAACAAGTGGTCTCTTAAGAACCTGACAATTGCTGACACATCATAGCTAAAATGAACATGTGCATGGTTCCTGGTTTAAAGCTCATCTGCTTTAAACAACTTATGACTTTTAAAGGTGAGACAATCACCAACACAACTCCTGAATTGGCACTAAGGGGGCAGCAGTCACAGGTTTAGGATAAATGGGCTTACCTGGGGTTCATGAGAAAGCTATGATCACAGAATGGTTCATTCGAAATTAACCCAAATTTATACATAGTGGAAACCACTGCACTCGCCATTCCCAGAAATGGGATGCAAACTGCACTCACCATTCATAGGTTGGGGTGCAGTGGCTTGTGATACAGGGAGCTCAATACTCACCATAATAAAATAACTCACCTTTATACACAAATAATCACATAAATAATGGGGTTTTAGACCATGAATTGATCAATACATTTAAGCTTTTTTATGCCAAATAATTTACGTGTGACAGCTGCTCCCTTAGTGCTAATCAGGAGTTGTGTTGGCAAACACACGTTAATTTTAGCTACTGTATAATGTGTCAGCAGGTGCCATTTTCTTTAAGAGACTGGTTGTTAGAGTACACATTCTACACATTCACACACACACAAATATATATATATATATATAGGGGCACTTGTTTAGGGATAGGGCTAGTCTCCAGATGGGGTGTGGCCAGCTGGCACAGAGGCTTGGCTAACCACCAGAGTGCATGGTCTGGGCCCCTAGCAAACTGTATATAGTAATACTGCTAGTGCGTGCAGTACATGATAATGTATCAGAGTAATAACACCAATGCACTTTACAAAATACACCTAGTTCCAAGCGGAGGTAGGCCCCACAACTGTGAACTATATGGGAGCTGCTCAAATTAAGCCCAAATTAGCCCAACAATATCCATCATTAGCATTATACTTCTGTGTTTTTATATCTTCATTCTTTGCACCTGAACATTTGATTTCAACCCTGACAATTGATGTGATACTATCTGCACACGTTCAGTAGATGGGATGGGTGATGGATTTCAACCTGTGAATAACTGGATTCCTTTTCCAGTTAATTAGACAAATGCTTTAGCAAATACTTTTGCAGTTTTAGGGATACTTGTCTACCCAGAAAGGGTGTTAGGATGAGAGGAATGAAAATGTGAGGGTGAAAAACTGATGTCCTCATAGGGGCTTCAATATCTTTGCAAATGGTAATAAATAAAATGTATTTTACAGTATAAAATCAATAGATAAAACATATTTATTTCAGGTTTCTGGTAATTCAAATATCACAATATATGATATAAACATATATTTAAAATGTAATTCCAATTTTGGAGATTACCTTAAAGAAATACTTGCCTATCCTTCTCAAAAATGAAAAAAAAAAAAATGAATTGTATCCACCCAGAAATAACAAGGAAAATTCATCACACAGCCAATAACCTTACATCTAAAGTGGTAAGGAATGCCATTTCACCAAAGAAGGAGAAGCCATTGTTTGCAACATGTCTTAAAGAAAACTGTAGGGGCTGTTTCTATTGCTTTGCTTGAACCTTTTCATTCCTACTACCCAAGGCTTAAAGGTGTCCTGGGGAGGTGGTGGAACTTCTTTCCCCTAGCAACCCCCCCCCCATTGGGCAGAGCCTATACAAGTGCCAGGGAATTTGTGCCCTACCTCCCATAAAGGGATAATGGTCCCACAAAGAAGGGGTGTGGTCACTCAATAATAACTAAAATTACAATTGCAACACACAGAAGCATAATCATATACACATTACACCACATGTAATGCCCTTAATTTATATTAAATCACACAGTAGGGTTCCTTATACACATAGGGGGTTATTCTGATTAACTCGGAAAGGCACAGTCACTCTCTAATGGACAAAACCATGTGCACTGCAGGTGGGGCTGATGTAACGTATGCAGAGAGAGTTAGATTTGGGTGAGTTATTTTGTTTCTGTGCAGGGTAAATACTGGCTGCTTTATTTTTACACTGCAAATCAGTTTGAAGTACACCACCCACCCAAATCTAACTCTCTCTGCACATGTTACATCAACCCCACCTGCAGTTCATTATCCATTAGAGAATGATTGTGCCTTTCTGAGTGAATCAGAATAACCCCCATAATGTTCACAGTTGTGCTGCTTATACACAACTGTCTCTGTCATTCCAGCAGCTCCATGCCCTGTGTACCTCCAGCAGCTTCCCCACCTCTGAGTCCCTCCAGCCGGTTCTCACTCTGTTTTCAGCATGCACAGAACCTGCTCCTTTAAGTGGCTGTTCTTCCCTTCAGAGGCGGTGATGGCATGACATCACATACGCCGTGCCAAAAGAGGAAGCCACGGGGACAGGTTTTTCAGTTAGGATTACTGTTCAGGTCTTTGGTAGAGGTGGAACTCAGTTCCTCCTGCCATAAGATTTGGTGGAACTCTGTTCCCTTTCACTTTATCATTACCATTTTACTGTATATTTGGTTGATGTACATGTGCCGTGAATAGTGCGTAGCATCTGCCAAAACTTACAACACATTTGAAATATGAACACACCAGTTTTTGCTGGGGCTTCCTATCTCCTTCCATGTTGAAAAAATCATTTTTATTTTTGTTTTAGTAAATATACTGTTTCTGAAACACATTTGTCAAAATATGATTGCAGTTAATGTTTTATTCATAGATATTCCTTGTTTTGCATATGTCAGTAGGTTTAATATTATAGTCCTCTTTTACTCATTCAGCATAAAATAAAAATAGAAATTCCCACTAGAAAGTGAGGTATTTACATGGCAGAATGCCCCTTTGAAGCATTATAATATGTCGGCTATAATTGTTATTCACCCAAGCAGTACAAATAAAACTAGTTTTGCTGAGGTCATAAGTCACCCTTTTACACACAGATAGAAATCTGAACATGTTACACTTATTAAGTATGGATATAGCCTGACAGAAGTAATGCAGGTTTGTTAAAATTCCGCAATGCACGTCTGATTAAAATGTTGCTTCAGGCTTGCCAGCAGGGTGCATGTCCATTACCACTTCTACCTACACTATCCTCAGTCTATTGCACATAAGATTCAGAAATGTCACAGCATACATTATTTTAATCTCTTTCATTGCCGTCTGCAGGACTCCCTGTGAATTTAGTATTAGTGTTAAGTCATTTTTATCTGAAACCAACAAAGGTCTTTTTCATGCAATGTGCCCTGATACAGGAGTATTGTGCTATAATTCAAGAAACCTTCTAGGTTGGAGACCATAGGCTAATTTAAAAAGATGACTAGGGAATGGTTCTTAATTAAGCTGCCAAATTGCTTCAACCTTTTTATTTAATGCCATTTGAAGTAAGACATCTTGTTTAATTTTGTCATATAATAAAGAGGAGTGTAGCACACTGAGTTGCTCAGTGCTCAATGTTATATCGGGTGGTCTGAGGTTTCTGGGATTAATGGTAGACAATCTTAAGGTTACCAATCACTAGATCGAGCACTAATGGTCGACAGTAAGTAGGTCAACACCTAAGAATTGTCGACATACACTAGGTCGACAGTTACAGTAGGTAGATACAAGCAAGGTCGACATGAACATGGTTGACACAGGAAACAGTTGACGCTAGTTTTTCATGGCTTTTGGTTTGACATGAACACCATATAAATGTACCACGTCCTCTCGTGTGGGTAGATGTGCTTGCCATGCTTCAGGCACGGTGCTTCGATGCACTCGGCACACTATGATATTCCAAAATAGAGAAAGAAATGTAGTGTCTTAGGCACTTCTGCTCCCGGCGCTATTTAATAAATATCAGAATGTAATATTTAATTGATTTATTAGTTAAATGAATATATATAAATTCAATAAAAAAATGAAAAAATAAATGAATTAATAAATGAAAGAATAATAACACCTGCTGCAAGTGATCTAAATGATTAGGCAATAATCCTCAAATTAAAGACAAAGAGAAAACAAAGACGTTTGGTCACTGCGACTGGTGTAGTCCATTAAGAAAATTTATATTAAGTGGTAAATATACCCGAATTTAATGTTAGAAAATTATGTAAATATAAGGAGAGATAGCTTACCTTCACTGACAACACAGTATCAAAATGTATTAAAATGTATTAATATATTATTCTAGCTCAGTGGTAACCAACTCCAGTCCTCGAGAGCTACCAACAATTTACATTTTCCAGATAACCTAGCTGCTGCAATGGTGCACTCATTACTCACAGACACAAAGGCGTAAAAGCTTTGAAATCTAGTCTGCTTCAGATGGAGTGTTTCTCAACCAGTGCCTGGGCTCACCAGTATGCCCCTGCTGGCGAGATGGAGCTCCATCTGACTGTCCCAGTTACTGGGAGGTGGGAGACGTGAACCCTGCACATCTCCGCTTCATGGAGATGGGCAGGGTTAGGGGGAGCAGGGAGGTTGGGACCAGTGGCAAGGCGGAGGTGACCAGTGGGAGCTCCTTTTGAAGGGGATGCACACGATCCAACCGCCAGCCCCCGGATGGAAGACAGCGGCTCCATCTGTACCTTGTGATTCTATGTGTGATAAAGAGATGTAGTTTCACTCACTGCCAATAGATGTCAGTGTTTTGAAGACATATATATGTATAGATGATATGCAACTTTATAGCAATTACTTCCCTAAAATAAACTAATCTTAAATATACTCTAAGCACATTAAGACTCAAAAATATGTAATAAATTGCAAAATTGAGGAAAATGTATGTAGTCTGTGTAAAAGATGTGTAATATATGCAAAAAGTGCACAAATTAGAAAAAAAGCAGATAGACTGAAAGAAAAGTACACAGCACAGGAAACACACCTGGCCACATGCCACACAAAGAATAGGTATGTGAATAGCATTACTACAAGGCACACTAAACATTACTAAACCACATTTCTATAATCTCTAACCCCCCTCCGCAGTGTCAGCGCTGCAGAGGGAATTGACAGCAAAAGCTGGTGATTCCCTGCAGAAGCCTATGGGCTTCTTACCGCAGCGCTGTGTAAGGGATCCATCGTGGATCCCATCCCAGAAAGCCATGCGGTGGGCTCCGGCGCTCTGCGCATGTGCAGACAGACTCCCGGATCACAGACGCCGTGGCCGCATCGCAAGGGAGCTGTCCCTTGTGTTAATAATCACATATGATAGAGCATATGCGATTATTAACAATGCAAGGCCCGGCTGAGGGGGGCTGCGGATGTTAGAACACCCTGCCCCATTTCTCTTGTCAGTTTGGAGTTCAGAATTGCCACCTACAATGCAGAGCACCATTGCCCATCATGGACCTGGGTTGCAGCTTTGACTGTTTAGTAATCTACACCAGCAATCACCCACTTATCACAGTAGTTATTACCACTACTTGGGATACCAAGTTTGTATCTGAATTTAGTATTGACATTTCAAATAACTATTCAATGGAGAAGGACAATTTATGGTATTATTTTCCTTTTAGTGGAATTGAAGAATCATTTACTATACAGCAGACAGTTAAATGTCTGTCTTGTCAATGTGTCTAAAAACTATAGTTGAGAGTCTTTATCAATACAGTGTTCTCCAGGACTTGTTAATAATGACTGATGTGGCTAGTGCACTGTCAACTTTGCTTATACATATTGATGGGGAGAATGTCTTTATTAAGAAGCTTCACTACTGTGTTAAGCCAAATCAAGTGGCTTTCATTTATGCCACTGTGCTTTATAGTTTAGTTCAACATTTGATTGATGACCCTTTGTACCTTTATGTGTGATAACCATATGGGGTTGACCTATTGGCTGTGTATTTAAAACATATAGCTCTACTATACCACACCCATTGAAATGTGCCCCTATATAATGCAATATGTTTTTTTTTTTAAATCAGTAATGCCGACAGATAACTACATAAAGAGGCTGATACAGAGGTGCACACAGAATCAGCCACAGTTGTATCTATTAGTTTCTATTGCAATTTACATGTCTGCATCTTTATGCAAATGTTGCTACTACATCCTTCCCTGGTGTTTAAATATGCTTCCAAATGTGCCCACTGTCAGCGCCAGTGCACACTGTGATAGCAATTGGATATCTTGCACAAAACCTATGATAGATGCAAAAAGCTCCTCTGTGTCTGACATCAGCTATGTGTTTACATCTGAATCAGCGTAACAGTTTGTTCAAGCAGTGAATAAACTAGGAACATCATCATTCCAGAAAATGAGCACTGTATTTGTTTTAAATTAACTTTGGAACCTTTAACCTGTCACCTTTACCATGATTCCATGTGCAAACAGGGTGCCACTAACAGATCGGCAACCTAATAACAGCAAACACAGAAAAATATAGAATTTTAAACAAATCCCATACATTTTGCTATTATTTACAGTATTTCATGACTCTACTAATGTTGTCTCAGAATGTCTCCCACTGCAAAGCTGAGTATACGCTGGGCTATGTATCCTTAACAGTATTCACAACTCCGATATCATTAACTATATATATTGTTCAGTGTGTGTGCTCAATATTGTTAACGAGGTGTGATCCTGCACATTGTTAACGACCTTCCCCATTGCCTGTACAAGCAGCCCAATCTGAAAATATCATCAGCGACTGCAAATACAGAGAGGGGGTACCTGGGAAGTCACTGTCCAATATTGTGTAAGTGTCTATGCGATTCTAACGTGACACCACTGATATGGGTGCCGGATGGGGTCCCAACAGTCGGGATCCCGACATGCATTTACCCGACGTCGGGATCCGACTGTCAAAACACCGACAGCTGTGTTCCCGATGGCCACCTTCTATTTTCCCTTATGGGGGTCCACGACCCCCATAGAGGGAGAATACAATAGGTGGCGAGCGTAGCGAGCCACCGTGCCCGTAGGGGGCTTAGTTGCACTCACAATGCTGTCTGAATCCGGCCAGTCGGGATCCCGATGCCGGGCTAATGACTGTCGGGATCCCAACTGTCGGACCCCTGTACCACACCCCACTGATATAGCTAGCAATATCGGCAGTGCCTTAAAAGGTAATTTGTCCTACATAGGTTTTATTATTTTTTTTTGCTTTTCTATGCGAACTCCAATATAAAACTAAGTTCTAAAAGAACTTACAACGTGGACAACAGTGCGTGTCATTGTTCCACAAGGTTGCCAGAGCCCACTGTTAGTTTTGTATACACTGCAGATTGGGGTCATTTTTAATATCCCATGTTTTAGTAGCAGAGACTCAGAGGACCTTTTTCTACTGATTTAGTATTTAGTGGGAAGGATGAGAATATTAAAATAAATAAAAAAATTATTACATTTAAATTTCCCTGACAGGGCTCTATATTGTTAATATTGCTTTCATTTGTTATTTCTTTACCTTCGGTAATGCAAAGTTAAAATAATTATAACTTTTTTAGCACATTTTTTACATAAGCTATTAATATACAATATATACTAAAGACATCACACACTTAAGGCCCCTACACACTGGGCGACTTTTAGCTGAAAGCTGCGCAAAATTGCCTGTTTGAGCGGCTTTCAGCTCAAAGCTGCCCAGTGTATATGCCCCAGAGATGAGCGGTGATCGCTGATGCGTGCTCCTGCATCATCACCGGGAAAGCCGCTCATCTGCTGGTAATACCAGCAGATGAGCAGCATTGAGGACTGCGCTATGCAACGCCGTCCTCCCCCCTCCGTCGGCGCCGGGCAGGGGGAAAGCCGCTCAGTGTGTATGCACTGAGCGGCTTTCCCCGCAGTGATGGTTGGCATCATCGCTGCCCATACACGCTGGGCATAGTCGCCCAGTGTGTAGGGACCATTAGCAATATTTGCTTTGACAATAATTTCAGAGTCAACCCGCAAACAGATTTATAATAGAGATCTATTTGTGACATTCATAACTGAAAACACTAGTACTCTATAGGACTATGTATACTATTGTATTAGCAGAATCTATTTTGTTAATGTATATATTGTAATAAATAGTGGGAATTAATAGGGGCCAGCTTTATTGTCCATTGCTGCTAATAAGTATTACACAGTATATACTAAAAAATAAACTACATTCACATAGGCTGAATGCAAGAAATTCAAGCAAGTTATTACTGTTAAAAAAATATGTGCTGTAGATGGCAGCCTTTCAATTCTTCCCAGCATAGGCCCTGGTGTTCAGATAGAAAATCTATTTTGGTTTACTGGGAATTAAAGTGCTATGTTTATCTTAGCAAAATGCAACCGCAGAATATAGTCTAATTGTCTAAATAAATAAATGTTGCACATTTTGAACTTAAAACTTCAACTTTATAATTGTAGTCAATAAAATTGCAGTCCCTCAAGAGAAATTTCAGAAAACAGCATTTGTCATGGATATACAATGTGCAATGCTAACGTAAAGATTATGATAACCCATTATTTTCAATTAGCTTCCCTGCTTTTAACATAGCTAGATAAAATATACACACAGTTTGCATTTTGCTTTAATTAGTGCAATTTTTACCTATTTGTCATTTATTCCAAAATTTCCAAAATGCTTGAAACACTAATTGAACAGCATATTGTTAAGTGGAATTTCCTAACTCTGTGCAAAATAACTAGTTAGAGCAAAAATATTATCACTGTCACTAGTACAATAGTTAACATTTCTCAAGAAGATCAGCTTACTGTACTGCCAAGAAAGCAGTGGCGTAGCTACAGGGGTCACACCTGCGACCGGGCCCCTGAGCCAGGGGGGCCCAGCCCCCGCCACTGTCCGGCCGTCCTGGATGAGGGTAGTGAACAGTAGCACCCGTTCCCAGTGGTGCTTTGCGGGCCCGGCCAGAGTGCGTCGCGCTGACGTCACGCGGCTCTGGCACGTACCCTCCCGTACTCCTCTGTTGGCGTATGGTCTGCTGAGGCGCCATGGATTAGGAGGACCTCCCACACTCCTCCGCGGGCACATACTCTGCAGAGTATACAAAGCGCCGTGGAGCAGAAGGACTGTGGAGCACCTGCGGCGGCTGGCGGGAGTCTGGACACAGTGAGAGGGGAGCAGTGAGCAGAACACAGAGTGAGTGGGCAATTGCATACATATAAATGTTGGAGGCTTCACCTTAAATTATCATTTTATCTTGCCTGCACCTTTGTGAAGGATAACACATTAGTTACAGACAGTGTTATGGGGATCTCACATGGAACTTGGAAGAGACTAGTTAGTGGTAACAATGCATGCACTGGACATTCTAATGGGAGTAATTGCTTGTTGCCACTATCATTGCATGCAGTGCTGCGATGTCACTGCAGACTGTCCTTCCCCACTAGGATTGCATTTTGAAAAGATTGAAAGCCAGGAAACTGCTAACCTGGGCCTCTACAGTTTTATCATCTTTGTTCTTTTAATATTTTATTTAAATAAACTACTATCCTATGTTTAAATGTTAGTTCTATTATTAACATAATATACTTGATGTATTAAAATATAAACAGACCGAGATTTTAATTTTGTTGTATGTAGGGGGGCCCCAAGCTGACCTTTCGCACCAAGGCCCATGAACGTGTCTTGCAACTAATTTTGTCAGGATGGAACCTTGACATTAACACTCAATTTGTCAAATAAAAATACAAAATTATAGAAGACCTGTTATGGTACATAATAGAACCTCGCACACTACAGGAAATGGAACATCAACCGATCTACTGCTCTGCCCCATTCCTCTATCCTATTCCTCAGTCCTGTCCCTCTATCCCACCATACCTCCACCTCTCAGTCCACTCCTCTGCCCCCCACTTCTGCTGCTCTTTCCAGCTCTGGTTCACACTGCCCTCCCTATCTGCCCTACTGCTGCAAATTTACCCATTCTTGAGGTATCCTATTTCTCCCCAGCTAGGTTAGGGTCAGTCATGTTGCTCTCTGCAGAGAGAGACATTGGAGAGGTGGCACATGCTGGTTTCCACTGTGCATGCATGTTGGGGATTACTTAATCCGTAGAATATTATTGTAGAGATAAAGGATTGATCAACTCTTCCAGAGACTTTCTCTTATGCCACCAGCTGCCTGCATGTAGGGATAATTAGTACATTTTCTGTTTAGGTCATACATATTGTACAAAGAATTACTGTCAAATGTATTTTATCTTATAAAAACTGGTCCTATTTTATAATTATAATTGTTTATTTGTAATGTGCCACTAATTCAACAGTATAAGAAAGTCTTATACTGTAAACCATACATGAAACCACTTTGATATAAATGAGCAAAACTTTCACACCAGTTCTAGAGCTTCCTGTTATAGTATTTACAAAATGTGTTTTAGCTATTGTATTTGTTAATCAGCTATTTTCATACTATACATTTACAATAGCCAACTTGACCTTGTTATCTTAAGATGCAAAATGCCACATACATACTGTCATGTTCTTTGTGTAAGTATTACCAGATTGCACCTATGTTTAAGTATATACATGTACATCTGTGAATTGGTTTATATATTTCATATTATAGTTCTATCATGTTTATCTTAAACAGGTAACTGAGGGAAAGCAGATGCTGGAGAAATGCCTAAAATTCTCAAGGAAGCTAAGGAAAGAGATGAGCAGCTTAACTGAATGGTTAGCCACAATAGATACTGAAGTAACAAAGAGATCATCTGAGGAGGGTATGCCCACTAATTTAGAGGAAGAGATAGCCTGGAGCAAGGTGAGTGTTTTCTACCAATAAATATAAAAATAAATATTTCATCAAGATATGTACACCATTTCAAATCATACTGTACCGTATGAGCCATTTATAAGCTTTCTCAACCAGTTTTTACAGTCATTATTTAATTAGACCTGCATTAAAGTTGTATATACTGGAAAAGAGATTTATCTCATACATTCTCTCATCGCCGGGTACGCGATCCTGTTTTCAGCCCCGTTCTAATCGCTGGTTGCAGGAGCTTGCTCCTGCGACCAGCTGATTTCCTCTGCGGCACTGCCTGCCGCATCTCTGGTCACTGATGAAAAGGAGACACTGAGCAATATATTGAGCACTATAACTCCCCCCGTGTGTACGCACCTTTACACTTTCCAAGCTTGATACACCATGTTAATGCAGAAAACCTATGGAAACTGCAGTTTTGGGAGGTTTGGCTGCATTTTACTGCTTAGTACATCCTGCCCCTTGTGTGGCTCTGTCCAGTCCCATTTATGTCCGAGCCCCTCCCACCTCATGTTTGTCTTCCAAATTCCAACTTGCCACTGGGTGATGGTAAAAAGTTATACCTCTATCTGCAAAAGCGGGAAAAGTATTTTATTCATTTGTCCCTAAGATAGAGCATTAAACCATGCCTTAACCACCGGTTTAGGTGACTTGTGATATTTTTGCCTCCTTCCACCTTTAAAAAGAAAACAGTTCATACATGTATGCTACTGCTCAGCAATGCGCAAAGCGTATTCCATTCTGAAAGAAGGTGTATTAGGGTCCAAAAATCTGAACTCGGAAACTAGGAAGTTTATTCATATGCTTATTCAATAATGCAAGTTATCAATGGGTCAGTTCGACCAGCGTGTTGATTTTTTAGATAATCTATAGTATACTAGGTCTACCTGATACCGATTTTCATTATACTGTAGTCACATCAAATATTTTATATGATTATTAGGGAGAAATTTGTAAATGTTCATTAAATGTCAAAAATAAAGTTGTGAGGTATAATGTACTGAACCAACCAACCAACCAGCCTGTAAATGTTAAGGTACAAGCTGATTGGATAGTATTTATCTCTGACAATTTCCTCTTAGAACTTTGAAAAATTACCCCCCCTCCCCCCACCTTATGTGAAATACGTTTTACTTGTTAGAATTCTTTTGGTATCAGAAGTCGCAGTATGTAAAACATCTGATGCACATAAAGTTTTAACAATCAGCCCAAGTATTTTATCCAATTTTTTTTTTAAAGGACGAGGCGAGAATCCTCATTCCTGCAAAACACAGCAAGGCAGCTGATTGTAATTACTAGTTTTTGACTTTTAAATCAATTCTAGTAGGTGACACCCCATTGCTGTTCAATATTTTTTCTCATTTTCACTTGCTTTTATGCCCTGCAGAGAAGTCTATATAAAACATCAGCCTGCCTAAATCTTTGATTAATACTGGGATCTTATCAACCAGTGTTAGAGGACAAATGTCACATTTCAAGGAACAAATTGCATATCCTTCCAGTTAAATATATTACAGGCAGGATGTCAATCATCGACCAAACAAAACAAATCTGACATTTAGTAATTCTTTTAAATCCCCTGCTGCAATGCTCTTGAAATTAGTGTTACCTATTTGAAACCAGAATACTATTTTTAAAAGCTAATTTACTGCCTATTTACATTGCATTTACATGAAATTAAATGATAAAGCTTAAGGTTTGTATTTAAATAGTTTCCCTTCTAGATACTGTATGTGTTCATGTAAAGAAACATGTCCTTGTTATCTTGGCTCCTCTTTGCATGTATCTTATAATACTTTTTAGGGATGCATGTGGTGCACATATACTGCATGTACTTGTTTATGTGCTGTAGAATATCAAAGAAAAGGGTCTTCTTCCAATTTAAAAATCCCAAAACCTGGTGACACTCGCTATCACTGGGGTTTATTTACTAAGATGGGTGTTCTACTGAAGATGGGATGCTGCCCACAGCAACCAATCAGAATCTATTCATTTATTTTGCACCTTCTATAAAATAATAGATCTGATTGGTTGCCCATAGCAACATCCCATCTTCAATAGAACTCCTATCTTAGTAAATAAACCTCTCTCTGTCTCACTGTAGAAACGAAGAACTGCCTCAGGATGCCAATAGAAAAGGAGATGCAGAATTGAAAAGATAAAGACATTAAATAAAGCATTTATTCTTAAAGTAAAAGTAATAAAAATTGCATTTCTAACTTTTACAGTTTAATTTTTTTCCATTTTGTATGGTTGTGGCACAGGAAGTCTAAGGGGGGAATTTACTAAGATGAGAGTTCTATATCAGATGGGATATTGCTATGGGCATAAATATACAACTAAAATATTATTTATATTCAGTGCAAAAGTTCAATATGGCCTTTTTAATACTCCTACAGTCTACACAAAAAGAGATCGAGAAAAGACAGCAGCAACTAAAAAATATATGGGAATTGGGGGATTCCCTCAGAGGTGTACTCGGAGAAAATGCCAGCCTGGTGGATGATAAACTTAGTCTGCTGAATAGCAATTGGCTGGCAGTAACTTCAAGAGCTGAGGAATGGTTCCGTCTCCTGTTGGTAAGTAATGTTTTTGTACAGTATAATATATTTGTGCAAAAGTATATACTGTACAGTACAGCAGGTTTATATTTAATTAATTGTCAGTACAGTCTGAATACATGGGGATTATTTGAGATTAAGAGAATATTGGTTACATTTTTATTGCTTGGGAAATATTTAGGTGCATGGATACAAACCAATTAGAAAAATGCCTCAAAGGGACTTTTTAAATGAGGTCTACTGGCATCATAGTAAGAATACACTATCCAGAGATAGTTTGATCAAAAGACCAACCATTTACAGTATGTACTTAATTCAGTTCACAAACCTGTTTTTGTACTGATCTTGTTTAAATACTCTGTTTGGCTTAAATTGGAGACTTTCAAATGAAGAATTGGGATGTGTGATGTGATGACTGAAAGAGTGAAAAAAATTGTATCTCTGTCTCCTGGTTGGGGGCGGAGATAACTAGGGGGCGCAATGAGTGAGCTGTTTCAGCTTTGTTTGGCTGCTGCAACAAAGATAGCTCTAGTCAAACCTAAATAAGAGCGAAAAACAAAAGAAAATAAATGCAGCGCCTTGATTATAAATAATATAAATAATATATATAAGCAATTGGATTGACTTTACAATAAAGTTTAGATCAAGAAATCTTATTAATATTAAAACACTTAAAACATAAAATAAAGTTTAAAATAAATGGCAGCACAATGGACACTGTCCGTTCCTATATATATGCCTGGGAAAATCTGGGTCTGGCTTGGAATGCAGACCATGGAATGAAACCTCTCCTTCAAATTCAAGGAGGGTCTGGTTCTAGGTAGGAGTTCCTTTTATTTGTAATCTCACTGGTAGACTTGAGGCTGAATTTTAGTTGAAACCCAATGGTATGGGTAAAAAGCAGTCCGTCCATCCAGGCTGGTTTGGAATGTGTCCTGATTGAAAAGTTGGTTCTGCCAAGTAAGCTCCTCTGATGCGTTTCGCTAGAATATAGCTTTTTAAAAGGTAGTGGGGTAACTGTATGGTGACTGAGTATTTATACCCTTGTAAATGAAGTGATCAATTACACCTGTGTAAATATAAAAAAAACCCTGTAATGAGGAGGAGGCAAATCCTTATACAATGTATACATGAATCACTAAATGTAAAAATGAGTATAGGAACATTCATATTACCTTATTCTTTATTACCTGGTTTAGTCATAGATATCACTGAGTTACTTCCTTATTTCATCCCAATGGTGTAAACACCACATGTGACCAAAGTGGAAAAGAAGTTTGTCTCTTGTTCTATTTCTTATTGGACCTCTATGCCCACATGACCCGTCTCAAATGGAGGCTCGGATTTCTGACATCATATATTTGTATTCTGCCCATAGGGGCTGGGATATAATCCAAGCTGTGCTTTTCCGGTCACATGGCCGGATACCTGGCAATAGTGAGGCTTGAAACTCATTAGTCTCGGTCATGTGACCAGACACCCAGGTCCGTGATTGGGTGTTCTAATAGGAGAATAGATATTACATAGTCTAGTTATAAGTTGTGTTCACATGACCGGTCATGTGACACAGTCACATGACCGGGTTTGCTGTCAGACATAGAGAGCACAGGTTTAGTATTAGTTCACTATTGCTGTTATGTCATTATGCATCACAGTCACATGACCGGGTCTGTAATCAGACATTATAGACATGGATACAATCCCGTGGTCCTGTAGTTCAATGTGGTGGTCATGGAATTATAGTACCAGATGGGGACTTGATATTAACATCTCATGTTACAGGTTGAGTATCCCGTATCCAAAATGCTCGGGACCAGGAGAATTTTGGATAACGGATTATTCCGTATTTCGGAATATTTTAATATTTCAATGATGTATTTTGAAGTATCTTGCATTTATGCTGTATAAACACATAATATACACACAAATATATTTTATTACCACATAAAATACACACAAATATATTTTAATTGTTCAAAAAACAAGGTTTCAAAACGTGAAACAAAATTTGTGTACTATCTCAGCACTGAATTTGAATGCCAAGCAATCATTGTCTTGCACATATATAGTGCCAGTTACATATCATGTCCCCAGTGATGCTGTTACAAATGTCCCCAGTGAGTTTTTAGCAAAAAAAAAAAAAATGTCACTTTCTGGAAAGTCCGTATTTCGGAATAATTTGGATAACGGATATTCGGATACGGGATACTCGACCTGTACCATTATATATACCGTTACAGCAAGATAACAAAAACAATATATTTAGAAACAATAGTAATAGCTATCTGTGTAAATTAGAAGGTGATTTATTCAGGCATAAATATATAAAAACATTTAATTGTGAACAACTGAATAAACAAAGTCCTTCTCTCAGAAGAATCTCAGTGGGGTCAATAGCACAAATGTACAGAAATGTATGTAAATTAAGAAAAAGAAAAAAAAAAGGAAGGAAGGAATTATAGTACACAATTAAATTCCAAGGCATCATTAAGGCCATCCGGGTGCAGTGATCCCATTTGATGGATCCAGAAAACTTCCTGACGACACAGTTTCCTGAAGCGTTTAACACCTGTCACTCTTAAACATTCTGATGACTGAAAGAATAACACAGCTTCTGTAATTCTAACTAAAGCATTGAGGGAGGGATAGTGTGGGTTGTGGTACAGTGGGTTACGGGTAGGGTTAAAATACTTACCAGGATCCATTGGTATTTTGACTTTTGGGATAAATTTGTTGACATCATGACAGTCAAGGTTGTGACTGCAAAGTTTTTGTACCCAACACAATGTGTGTTTATTACAGGAATATCAAAAGCAAATGGAATCTTTTGATCAAGGTGTTGCTGGCGCTACAGCCTGGATGTACCATGCCGAAATAATGCTAGATGAATTAGAGCGACAAAAGCCACAAGAAAGAGAAGAGACACTGAAGGTATGCAACTATCTGCAACTTGTCATATTTCTGGAAGCTAGTTATTCTGCAAGGACATTTATATACAACCCCAAGTCTAGACAAAGCAGTGTTTATCACATGTTTGTGCATTATTTTCTCTTTGAGCCAGATTCTGAGGGGTACATTTACTAAAGCTTCTAAAAATTAATTAGAGCAGATAGTAACCAATCAGATTCTATTATTTTCTAGGATCCAATAGAGAAATGATATACAAAATCTGATTGGTTACTAAGGATAACATCACTTTTTTTAATTTTTAAAAGCTTTAGTAAATTTGGAGTAAAGCAAAAAAAAAAAGCAGTACTTAAATAGGCAGGTGGATGTGGCTGAAGGGGGGCTGGCACTGATGTAGGGGCAGACAGGTTCACATCTGCAGCTACACAAACTGGTTGGTGGGCAGCACCTGAGCCGTTGCAGCTGGTGCTGAGCAGTGTCCAGTATAAATAAGTCAAATGTGTTTGCGCAAACTGATCCAAATCCTGGGATTGAAAGCTCCAAATCCCAGGATTGAAATCTGGCAATTTTGATTCTAAATCCCAGTATCCCAATGATACCGATCCCATGGTTGGACACTCCAAGTGACACCCTAGCCCCCCATGTAGCCTAATCATTAACATCCTCAGAATGTCAACATACTGTATCACATTGTTACAGTTCAGTTGCTGACATTGTGAATATTCTAAATCTCTGAGGATGTCAACATAGTACCTGTACCTGTTACCGGTTCAACCACATCACAATATTCTGATGTCACCATTGTGATTTTGAAATTATGTTTGTCAACATGGTTACTGTTGATTTGACTGGATAACATATTAGCACCCTTGTATTACAAGCGGGGTTGCTTTAGGTATATTAGAACTGGGAAAGGATTTAGGAGTCCAAATTGTTAACAAATTGGGGTGTAGTGCTCATTGTCATGTAACAACAAATAAGGAAAACAGGATACTAGCATGTATAAAAAGGGGTATGGAGACCAGGGACAAAAAAAGTATGTCTGTATTGGTTAGACCGCATCTAGAATACAGAGTACACTATAAAAGGATTCGGTATGAAATCCCAACAGGGTCAAAATCCTGAATGAGTCATAATACCGACAAGGACAAAATCCCAACAAGGACAAAAATACCGACATTAAAAATACCGACAAGGACAAAATCACGACATTTAAAATCCTGACATGGTCAAAATACCGACATATAGAATGTGCAGGTGAAACTGTCAACATGACTTTGGGTCGACAGGTCGCGAGGTCGATATGGTTTTTTTCACTGCTTTTTGACCTGGATGTCGACATAGGCAACATGGACACAGTTGGAGGTGAACCGCAGCCCCTCGCATCGCTCGCTTCGCTAGCAATGCTTCGGTATACTCCCACCATGCCCTAGTGGATGGTAGGGCATGAAATACCACCTGTTGCACATGTCGGGTCAAAAAACAGTGAAAAAACCCATGTCGACCTGTCGACCCAAAGTCATGTTGACAGTTTCACCTGTACATTCTATATGTCGGGATTTTGCCCTTGTCGGTATTTTAAATGTCGGGCTTTTGTCCTTGTCCGGATTTTGTCCTTGTCGATATTCTGACCCATTCGTGATTTTGACCCTGTCGGGATTTTGACCGTCGGGATTTTGACTGCATCCCCTATAAAACACTATAAAAAGGACATCATATACAGTAACTGGAAAAAGTCAAAAGAAGAGAAACAAAGCTAATAAAGGCATTGGAGAATTTAAGCTATGAAGACAGATTGAACAAATTGGGACTATTTGCGGTAGAAAAGAGACATTTAATGGGAGACATGCTAAACATGTACAAATACAGTATATCAACAAAAGGAGCTGTCAGGCAACCTTTTCCCTTTGTGGAAGGACTCTAGGAAACGTGGGAATGAGTTTAGACTAGAGCAGGGCTGGGCAATTGCGGCCCTCCAGATGTTGAGGAACTACACATCCCAGCATGCCTTGCATCAGTTTCAGCATGGCCACATAGCAAAACTAATGCAAAGCATCCTGGGATGTGTAGTTCCTCAACATCTGGAGGGCCGCAATTGTCCAGCCCTGGACTAGAGGAAAGAAGATTTTGTTCCCTTAGAAGGAAAAACATTTTTTTTTATGGTCAGGGCAGCCAAATTGTGGAACTCTCTTCCTGGAGAGGTGGTGTAAGCAGACACAATAAATAAGTTTAAAATAAGGATGGACAAACATCTATTGGGTAAAAACATCAATCATAATCTTAAAAAAGACATTGTTTCCAGCTCACTAAATGGCATTAGTAAGCAAGCTTGAACACTACCGAAATTGGCTGCTAAATCGAATCGCGGATCAAATTGGCCGCAAATCGCCTGCAGAATCGTATACTATATCGTATGCAATTTAGATGAAATTGGGCGCCGTGATAATACACAAGAACCAAACAATGTCTTTTTTACTTACTCAGTATTAACCCCTACCTCATGCACCTGAGTGGTATTACTGAACTAATTGAGCATCTACCACTATATGTATATCAATCATAATCTGTCATTAAATAAATAAGAATACACATAGAATAAGGGATGTAGCAAATAGATCACACACATTAACCAACATTGGAATCAATGAACACGTTTTTATTCAGCCTTAACTACTAAGTAACTATGGGCGGGATTCTCTAACAACCCCCACAGCACATCGCCGGCACTCGCATTGTTAATAATCGCATATGCAGTAACATATGCGATTATTAACGCCAAGGTGATGACCGGCGATGTGGTGCGGGTCCCCCCTCCCTCCCTGAACCCTCAGCCGGCTGTGTGATGGCTCCTCTTCTTCCTCCCTGCACCCGGAAGCTGTGGAGATCACTGGTCTGGGCAGCACAGCAGGAGGCTGCCCGGACACAGGTGAGGGAGGGCAGCGCGGATCGGCGGGGGGCGCATGGGGCGGCGGGGGACGCGAAGGGAAGCCCATAGGCTTCCATGGGGTTATGCCATATAGAACTGGCGTAACCCCCCCCGGCGGTGGGGCTTTGCTGCATATGGAAATGCAGTAAAAACCCCGAAAACTGGGTTTTTACGGCATTTTTGTGTTTGGTGAATCTCGTCCTAAGGGCCTTATTCTAGTTCACTCTTTCTGACAAAGTCCTTCTTAGATGGACAAAACCATGTGCATTGAAGGTGGGGCAGATGTTACTTGTGCAGAGAGAATTAGATTTGGGTGGGGTTTTACTTCAAAGTGAGATCTATATTGCAGTGTAAAAATAAAGCAGCCAGTATTTACCCTGCACAGAAACAAAATAACTCACCCAACTCTAATTATCTCTGCACATTTTACATATGCCCCCTGCAGTGCACATGGTTTTGTCCATCTAAGAAGGATTTTGTCAGAAAGAGTGAACTAGAATAAGGCCCTATGTAACAAAGTTACATGCTTTTTGTAGCTCCCATCTTAAATGTACCCCCCACATTTGCAATCAGTTTCTTTCCCTCATCCACTAACCATTTAGGATGCTCTTTAAAGTTGAAAATAAAGATCCTAGTTTGCGTTAGAGTTATATGCACTGGCATGCTTGTTTTCTACATTTGTATTTTAAATTGATCAAATCTTACGACCATACAACCTTAACTCTAGAAATAGATCATTTCAGTG
This sequence comes from Crinia signifera, assembly GCF_055691185.1. Classification (NCBI taxonomy): domain Eukaryota; kingdom Metazoa; phylum Chordata; class Amphibia; order Anura; family Myobatrachidae; genus Crinia; species Crinia signifera. Next base: position 256,802,316 of record NC_139218.1, read on the forward strand.
CAATTGTGTCAGTCTTCATATTTTACTGAAACACTTAAGGACCATACACACTATGCGATATGTGGCACAGCCAATACCGTTAATGATATTGTATCTAGTATCTAGTATCTAGAAGGGAAAAGCTTAACCTATGTCTACATGCCTATACTGTACTTGAGAAAGAAAAACAAATGGCGCTCTGCTCTATTTGTCCCAAAATTATTTGTATCAATCCGTTTGGTAATCGGATTTAAATTTTATACCAGGTTACACTCGGAGGTAAAGAGGTATAAGACACTTTGTCTATAATTTAACCCCCGTGTGTACAAGGTTCAGGCAGCGTGAAAAGGAATAGCCAATTCCTAATGTGAAGACATAAGACAAGAAAGGGGGATACACGCGCTAGAATCAATGTATATAAAGAAATAAAAATATATAATATGTAAAAAAGTTTTAATTTTATATATATATAGAAATATATATTGCACTGGCCAGTGACATTTGATAAATAAAAATCACAATTAAATATAAAATTTATAAGTAAATACAAAACATATTAAGGGCTGCACATTTTAAAAACATAGGATCATCATGTCTAGGCAGACTCGTTTTGATACTCCAAAGTGGTTTCTTGTTAACTGATGTCTGGCCAGACAGAAATGAGCAAAAAATGAAAAAATGTTTAAAAATGCAAAAAACGAAATAAAGGAAAAAAATTTTTTGTTGAAAGTCAATAATGGATAAAAGTCTCAGGGTTCCAAACTGCTACTGTCGTACTGCTATATTTGAGGCAGTAATTAGCTTTGAAATAAACCAATACTTGCTTTTAGGGTTATTCGACAGGCAGGTATGGAATCCGATTCTGGAGCTCCAGAAAGTGTAGAGGAGGTATTTTGAAAAGCTGTATGAAAATACCTCCTCTACACTTTCTGGAGCTCCAGAATCGGATTCCATACCTGCCTGTCGAATAACCCAAAAAGCAAGTATTGGTTTATTTCAAAGCTAATTACTGCCTCAAATATAGCAGTACGACAGTAGCAGTTTGGAACCCTGAGACTTTTATCCATTATTGACTTTCAACAAAAAATTTTTTTCCTTTATTTCGTTTTTTGCATTTTTAAATATTTTTTTTATTTTTTGCTCATTTCTGTCTGGCCAGACATCAGTTAACAAGAAACCACTTTGGAGTATCAAAACGAGTCTGCCTAGACATGATGATCCTATGTTTTTAAAATGTGCAGCCCTTAATATGTTTTGTATTTACTTATAAATTTTATATTTAATTGTGATTTTTATTTATCAAATGTCACTGGCCAGTGCAATATATATTTCTATATATATATAAAATTAAAACTTTTTTACATATTATATATTTTTATTTCTTTATATACATTGATTCTAGCGCGTGTATCCCCCTTTCTTGTCCTATACTGTACTTCCCTTATATCTTAGTTCCTCAATGTTTCTCTGTATGGGGGAGATGAAGTGGAAAAGTTGGTAAAATCAAACAGTCAGCTCAAGCTGTCATTTTTCTCGCACAGTCTTTAAAATGACAGGTAGAACCTGATTGAATGCTTTGGGCAAATACTTTGGGGACATTTACTTAGATGAAAGTTTTATTTCACATGTACTATCTGATCTTCTAGAAGGTACTAAATAAATAAGTCAATTCTGATTGGTTGCCCATTGCAACAACCAATCTGAAATAGAACTCCCATCTTAGTAAATTTCCCCCTTCATCTCTTTCCAAGGCTTGATACTTCTCCCCGTAAGTGGAAAGGACTGAAAGTGTACCTGTCCCCAACTCTTAATAAGTAGTGTTCAAATAATCAATGCTGCCCCTTGCTATGAATTCTCTTTTAGAGACTCACATTGACTTTATGATGCATGAACCTTGTCATTTATTGAATAAATACTCACTGTTTAATCGTATAATGAGAAAGAAAGCTCTCCAGTGTTAGAACATACTTACAAATGTGTCTTATCTCTGCAGCTTTAAGTAGCTTAATAAAAAATATGTGTTGATTATTCACACTTTGATAAATCTCTCATTTTATATGAGCTCATTCTCTTTATGGTTATTTCTTTATTATATCTTTTTCTCTGTTATGGGCTGCAGCTTTTAAAGTCTGAGCTGAATGATATTCAGCCAAAGGTGGATTCGGTGCATGACCAAGCTGAAGAGTTAATGACAAACCGCGGTGATCACTGCAAGAGGAAAGTAGAAACCAAGCTGTCTGAACTCGACCAACGATTTATCCCTATATCTCAAAAGATAAAGAGTGGAAAGGTATTGCAAAGTGTTATACATGAAAGTAGCGCACCACTGTATTGTCAGATCTAGATTTGTTAAAGGACAGACTGAAGTCAAGGACATGTTTTGCTAAAACTCATTATACTACAATTAGGCAATTCTCTTGCTCTATACTTATGGCTTGCTTTTAAATGTATTTGAATGCTGTATAAAAAAACAGGTTACTGTTATTTATTTCACTTAAATCTACTTTATATGCATTGCCTCTAAAAATGGTACAGACCATTAATTTAGCCTTTGGTGGGTATTGCCAATTGTATGTAAATAGTGTAAAATATTGCCTTTCCTCCTCTGTAGTAATGTTCACCAATTTACAACTTGCAAGTTTTATGTGATTGAACCAGTTGGAAATCTGAGCAGCCTTCATTTACAGATACAGAGTTAAATATGGATATTTGGAAAACTCACTAAGAATTGGTGCTATACAGCTGTGAGTTTTAAGAACTCCAGTACAAACACAACACTCTTGTGGAGATAAAATGGAAGATTAAAATTAAAATGTACCAATCATGGAGTAGAAAAAGTCTGTTAGTAAATGGACAATGTGTACTAAAGAGCATTCCAAATGTTTTAATATTGCTTCTAAAATATAATTGACTAGGATGGAACACATTTTTGTAGTCAGTCTTCATCACCTACTCATCCAATTTCCTTATCTTGGAAGTAAATGTATGCATAAAGAATGCATCCAGTTATATCACTGGAATATCACAGCAGCACAAAGTGAATGCTGTGATAGCTTGCTAGGTAGAAATTAAGCTTGCTAGATAGAAAGTAGACAGCAAAGTCCCCTAATGTGGTACAGGAGAGGATCTTATATTTTTCACACTAATATTAGAAACTTTTCAGTTTAACATTTCTTCTATATGAAAAAGAGCCCATGGGTCTCTTGAAGAAGGAGTATGATGCTAGATGATTTAGCGTATCTCTGCACATACTTAAAACAATTGGGTTTACCCATATGTTCTTGGCCCTTATTCTGTTTGGCTCATTCGGGCACCCATTCACACCCTTGCAAGTCATCCAGAACCCGCCCCCCTTCCATGCCGGGTTTGTTCTCCCAGGATGCAAATGGATGTTTTACATAAACATCCATTCGCATGCCAGTTAGAACCTCCCCCATCTTTCGATGGTCAACAACCATCTAATGATGTTGGAGGTGCACGCATATGAAAGGGTGATCCAGACCACTCGTACATATGCGTCTAGAAATCCAGGGAATGTCAGCTGTCTGCCCCCCGCATGTGTGTCACGAATGCATTAGCATGTGTACGCCCAGCTTTTTCATGGGAATGCCCATGAAACGCTTGGCGTGCACATATGCTGATGGGCCTGCCCGGCACCCCACACCCCTCTCTCTCCACCCCCCCCCCCCCCCCGCTTGAAAAACAGGGAGAGTGCACTCAGATTTTGTGCTGATTTTGCATGCTCCAAGGATATGCACATGCGCAGAATTGCTGCTGCGCGTGCACATACGCAAAACATCGGTCCCGATGCGAATCAACCACAATAAGGGCCCTTATGCAGATCAGTGTGATTTTAGCAATTATGCATGCTTGGTGGCCTTTCATTGTGGTTCAATCACATATAGGTCCTATGTACTTACTCTCCTGCTGCAACTCCCACATGGCTGCTCCTTCCTGGATGGGGCAGTGTACATTTCAGGAAATATGCAATAAGTGCATCTTTGGACAATTACAAATTCCTGCAGCCAGGACAAACATCTAAGAAAGTCATATTGTTTTGTGGATAGTGAATAGTTGCAAATACTAGTTGATGATAATGATGGTGACTCCAGATGTGGGGCTACAGTGTGCTCCAAAATATATATAGGGAAACTACAACAACTGACAGTTAATCCTGGCCAACAATGTTTAGCAGCAGTTGGGGTGACAGTTGGTGTCATTCCTCAAGTTGAATTTTGAACTGCACTGCACTCCACATCTGGAGCCACCCGTGCTCCCCACTTGTAATGACCTGTTTGTGAAAGCACTAAGGGTGCTGTTTGGTACTGTATTTATGCTGTGGTATTAATAATTCTTTGGGTTTATTCTCTTTGGGCGCATTTTTATTTTACGTGACAGGGTGTTTTGTTTTTTTTGAGATTCACTGATGTCTACAATTGTATGCATATTTTATAAATAAAACCAATGGCTGAAACTCTATGTGATGTACAGTATGCCTGGTGTAATCTTGGTGCAGCTTTTCTAGTAAGTTATTTCTGCATTTTGGGGCACATTATGGCTTACTCGAATTCAGTCCCCATGTGTCTACAGGTTTATTTTTGTTTATCATGGTTTGTTTTTATTTCTCACAGCAATATAAAACCTTCATTAAGGTACAGTACATCAGTTAACTGGAGCCCTTGCTCAAAATTATTGTTATTACTAATAGTGTTCATTATAGCACTATGCACTACACTAATAGTGTTCATTCTAGCAATATGCAACTTTCAAAACTTGAGCAGTTAATCTTTCTTGCCGCTCTCTGCAGTGATGCTTCTCAGCACAGTGTGGTCCAGACAGTGTTAAAAGCACCAAAGTAGAGAGCGACAACTCAGACAGGATAGATAAACTACACGTGTCGGGTGCTAGAATGAACACTATTAGTATACATCCATCAAATTCCATATTTTGTATTTAGTGGGAGATTGCTTTAAGCCTTGCAGAGACATAGGGTGGTATTCAATGCCCCTGATGGTGAGCTATAAGGTGAGCAGTGCCAATAGCTCACCATCAAGAGTATTCAACGCCATCCCCTTCACGCACCATTTCCACCTCACACGCACCATTTCCACCTCAGCAAGGTGGAAATGGCGAGTGTGGCCATCAAAACGGCGGGCTCACCACAAAATGCAGCGGACTCACTGCATTTACAGCAAAGCTCACGGTTTAAGGGAATCCTCGCCATCCTCTGATGGTGAGGATTCCAGACAAACATTGAATACGGCGAGGGAGGTTGGACAATGAGCATTGCTTTTCCTCTGCGGAAATAAGCCATCCTCGTTGTGCAAACCCCCCTCGCCGCAGCATTGAATACATCTCATTAAGTGGGGAAGTTGTGAACAGCGAACACAAAGCTTCTGTTATTTACTGTATCTAGAACAGTCTCTGGAAAAGCAGGTTAGACAACTTCTGCACTACAGTATATCTCTCTCCAAGGCTTCATACATTTCCAGTTTCATCTCAAAGTTCATCAATGGTCAGGGGCCTTTAGAAACATTGCTGGGCAAAGTCATAGTCACATTACATTACATTGCAGATACAGTATAAATGGTTGTGCAGAAATGAGCACACTCTCTATATGCTGGACCCCTAACAAGTTTAATATAGTCAAGAATTTCTATTACATTTTAAATAAACAATCATACATCACTTTTCCCAATTAAGCACAACAAGTAGCCCCCAGTCACTTCACATTTTAATATAAAGAGTTTGTCATAACATTTATTATCTTGATACTGATACTGGAGCTAACGCGTCTTTTTGAAACTTGATAAATATTCACTGAAGTTTTTCCAAATCACTTTTGCTTTTTTAAACAAACTTGCTAATATGGTGACATATATTTGTATGGACTCATTACTCAATGTTTATAATTCTGAAAGAAGGGAATTTGTCTTAATGATTTCCTCTGACCTGATAAATGATTTTTTTAATAATGTAATGGGGTTTTCATCTTACTGTTAATCAAAATAAGATTAAAGGCACTCAACAGAGTACCACCCATTAAGTGTTCATTAAAATATCTCCTGCATTAAAAAGTACAGCATGTGTTCTAGAAAAATAAGACTCACCAGAATCGCATTATCTACAGTAATGTATTTAGTGTAGTTATTGTGATTAATAGTAGTGAATAACTTGACAAGATTGACATGGATTTAAATGCAGATAGTAAATTAGTGTATGCATACTCCTGATGCTGAAGTGAATATATATATATATATATATATATATCTGGAGTGTTGCTTAACTATAGCACAAAGTTTCCTGCAAAACTTGAGTTGACCGGTGTTAGGGGCATAGCATGAAACCAACGTTACTTCAGAGTCTTCTAATTTGCCAATCAACATTAGGTATCTGCCCTCCGGATCTGCCACCTGGGATTCAACCGAAAGATGACATCTAGAGGAAACCAATATAGCGACTCCCGCTTTTTTTAGAGGGCCATTCGCCATGTAGCATTGGGGGAACCTATTGTCAAAAAATTTGGGCGGAGCCGATTTAATGAAATGTGTTTCCTGCAATGCAACGATATCGGCTTTCATTTTGTTGAAAGAATTTAAGGCTAACTTCCGTTTCTGCGGGGAGTTAAGCCCCTTAACATTTAAGGATATAAAATTCACCATGAGGCAGTCCGGAAGGCAGATATTGACCCAACGCAGAATGATTGACCTGGAATGAGGGTGAGGGAAAGGGAATGAGAGGGGGGACAACAAACATGAGGGCAAGGGACACATAGACATAAAATAACGGCTCTATACAGAGTCGGAGTGAGACGCCAGAAACAGAGCATCTCACCAGGCATACTTAAGCTGGGGGGGTAGTGGCAACCCACCCCACAGTGTCAACCGAACAATATAACAAACATCATACAACTATAGCAAAAAGAGCATTAACAGCATGCAGACGAATATAATATTTCCTAATTATCACCGTTGAGGGAATGAATGATGCATTTTAGGCAAATTACTTCCTATCCGAGGCGATCCTCAAATGTAATACCCAGAGGGTCCCTCAGGTGAGCAACAAGGTACAATATTAAGGGAATTTCCCTAGACATATAACCAACCAGTCTCTAGTTTTAGGGTCGCTTCCCGCCCATCTCAGCTATCTAGTACGAACAAAAGTAAAAGTCAATAAGAAAAAGAAATAAAATAATAATAAACAGAGAACCCAAATAGGCATACGAGAAGTAAGCAGAGGGCAACACAGTTAGCGTCTGAATATGAACTAGGACTTGTGCATTCAGTCAGAACTTATAAGGCAAAGCGGGTGGCAAGTAAATAGCTATTATCTCCTCATTTCTCCACCACCGACCAGTCCTGCTGAAGACGGTGTTCAGGAGAGGAGGAGGGCGAAGATTCCAGCAGCTTCCATTTGCGAAGCAGATTCATCCCTTCTGCGACCTCAGACACGGCCACAGTGGAGCCGTCTCTGGAGATGAGCAGTTTTGTGGGGAATCCCCATCTGTACAGGATGTTAGCCTTTCGAAGCACACTGGTTATTGGTTGAAGAGACCGCCTTTTATTCAGTGTGGCTTTAGATAGGTCCCCAAAAAGTTGTAGGGAGCCTAATGCTTCAGCTGTGTCAGAAGAAGGTCTAGCAGCTTTTAACAGGGCTTCCTTTATATAGAAAAAATGGACGCGCATCAAAACATCTCTGGGGGCACCCTCAGGAGCACCCCTAGGTTTGGGTAGTCTCTGAATCCGATCAAGGAGGAGGTCTGATCTAGCTACCGATGGAAGGAGTTTACTGAAGATGTCTAGGGTAAAGTCGTGAAGACTACTATTAGAAACATTTTCGGGGACCCCTCTTAGCTTCAGGTTGTTTCTACGGGATCTGTCCTCCATATCACTGACTTTATCTCGTAGGGCCGCTACTTCTTCCTCCAGCGTTGCATGAGCATCTATAAGCGAGTTGTGGGATCCAACCACCTCCCCCATTTTGGTCTCCAGGGAGTTTGTGCGATCGCCTAAGTCGTCAATTGACCGCTGACACGCCTGGAACGACGCTCGCAGCTCCGTCGTCATGTCTTCTTTAAACTGATAGAGCAGTTGCTTTAAAGTTCCAACGGTCAGAGCAGCACTGTCCTCCATCCCCGGGGTTGCCAGGGGACCTGTATGGGAGGGTCGGGAGGATTCACCGGTGTTCAGAGACGGAGGTGAGGCTGTATCCAATTTAGTGGGTAGAGGTGCCTGGACCCCCACGCGGCGCGGTGACGGTTTAAAGAAAGGCACCTGTGAGACAGCCTTTGACACTTTACTCCTCTTAGACGGCATAGCTGAGTAACAGAGGAGCCTATTGGTACTATGTGTTGAGTCACCAGAGTAGGGGTACTGTAGGAGTAGCAGATGTTGCCTTATGTATCCCGGTAGGTCCTCAGTCAAGGGGCAAGTATAAATGCTGCTCGCTCTCTTATTTAGGCAGACACTGTGAGGTGGTGCATATTAGGGGGCTAGCACAGTGGGCATATCCCTGCAGCCATGTTCAGGGTAGGTTGTGTCAGCAACAGGGAGATGGACAGGGCAGGACAGAATCATTAACAGCAGTGCAGTTGTTCACTGTGTGTAACAGTGGGAGCAGTGGGAGCAGAGGACAATCTTTGCCCCAACCAAGATGGCCGCCGCACTTTTCAGCTGGTTTTGTGTTCTTTTTTTATCGTTGGTGGGGGACTGAGCGTTTAATGAGGGGTCTCCAGGGGGGCCAAGCGGGGATAGCGGAGTGTGCTCGCCACGCCGGGGGTCTGCAGTCTCACCCGGAGCCGCGGTGGTGTGCGGCCGTGGCTATTCGGGCTTCCAATAAGGCCGCCGGAGGGAGTGAGTGCAGCTCAGGCAGCTCCTACCTTACAGGTGAGGCTGCCGCAGGTCCCAGCAGTCGTCCGGCGGCTACAAGGGGCACTCAGGGGGCTCCCCAGGGTCCCGGCGCAGTCCTCTGCTCCTCCAAACGACGCTCCGCCGTTCCGTGATGCGGCGTCGGATCGGGCCTAAACTCGAGGCCCCGGCTTCCGCGGGTACTAGGCCGCAGTCCGCAGAGACCCGTGGACGGGTCCCCCGACTCCGCAGCTGTTCCCCTGCGATCGCTGACCAGGTAGAGGGGTGCCCGCTGTGCCTGTGCAGGCTAGGGCAGGGGGTGGAAGGTGGCTAGGGCTGTGTTTTAAACCTTCAGGCCTGGAACTCCAGCAAGGTGCTGCCTTCCTCTTCCCCAGTTAGGCCACGCCCCCCGTGTAACTTTTTATTGATACTGGCACATGCACAAGTAGAGATCAGAGAATTCATGGTACTATAGTACTTATTGTCAACAGGGACTGGTGAATATTTAATAAGAAAGGGTACATTGGTACCCAGTATAGAGCTGGTATTGACTGTCTCTGGTGAAATCCACTGTAAAAATCAACCAGAAATAGAGACTACGGTGCTAAGAGTAATACAGGAGAACACTGGAAATGAATACCACCACTCTATGAAAGATAGATTGCAGACTACAGCAGAAGTAATTCTGGCAAGGAGCAGTGGCCATGGATACATAATTAATGTGCCCTGGCTGTTACTTGGCCACTGGAATGATGTGTAGAAATCAGGTCCAGGATTAGTTGAGAAAAGATCAGCTGACTGAGGGCAATATGGTAGGGCATATGTTTACCTATCAATACTGTAGGTCATACTGTAAGTAAGAGCTTTGAACAGTTCAGAACAACACCTATTTCAATATAAATATCAACATATGTTCATGGCATCAAGAAACATATTGTGAACTGATAAATATAGAAATAGATAACAAGACATACAGTATAGGGGGAGATTTACTAAGATGGGAGTTCTATTTCACATGGGATGTTGCTATGGGCAACCAATCAGATACTATCTATTATCTCCTAGAAGGTGCTAAATAAATGAGAAGTAGATGAGAAGTAGATTCTGATTGGTTACCCATAGAAACATCCCAAGTGAAATAAAACTCCCATCTTAGTAAATTTCCCCTTGCCGTAATACAGTGCAGCACACATCTACTGTACATCTTCAATATAATTAACACTAGTAGACATTCATTGTATATCTAAAACAGCCCATTTTGCTAAGACTTCAGTTTGTTTTTGGTTTTCACTAGACAGATCAATGTTCAAAATAGTTTCTACAGCCAATCATACAAATAGTACAGTATGTACTGTCGGTTCACAGCTCTACGCGTATGTGCCAGATCTAGACAACAAATAATAGATGTTGAGGAAAGGACAGTATTCACAGAACCTACAAAATATGCAGAATGGTTTATTTATCAGTCAGCGTCCAAGACCTTTGCTTGACACTGCCTGAAAAGATGGAATGTTTTCTGTTTTCTGCCTTCAGGATATTATGCCAGAGGGTGGAATTCAGTGTTATGATTTTTCTCCACTCTTACCAATGTTAAATTCAAGAGTAATGATGCAACTTTTAACACCATGTTTGCATTGAATGCCATTTAAAGTAAAATCTAAGGGTTTATTTACTAAGCAATGGGTTTTATTACCCAGCAAAAGGGCAATGATTTTACTAGCTATAACTTGCTAAGAAAAACATTGCCCTTTTTACTTTAATATAATCCAATAATGTTTTCAAGAACAAATTAAGAATGTTTTTAAAGAAACGTTTAAATATTGCAATGCTCTAACAATAATATTTCATTTATTGCAAGCAAGTAATTTTCCCCACGCCTAATCTGACAACTACACAGCAGGTGCACACCATCAGTGAAATAGTGATACATCACCAGTAATATACTCCATAGAGACCACATCAAATAGTGAAATAAAAAAATTACCATGTCCTCTATACAGTATATAGGAAATAACATCATGTGCTAAATAAGTTGTACATTATCTTTACAGGCAATGGCATCCTACAGGGAACTGGAACAATTTCATTTTGACATACAGAAATTGCTTGAACCACTGGATGCTGAAATTCAGCTAGGAGTGAATCTCACAGAAGAAGACTTCAATACAGAAATGGTAATGGTTATGGTAACAGTTAATTTGGTAGTGTTGGGGGTTCTAGAACTTTTGACAAATAATAATAATAACAATAATAACATTGTAATGTGCTAGTACAGTAATCTCAATTTCTGGTATCATTTTTGTGTAAGGGTTACTTCTAGTGTTTTGGGTTATTTTTTGTTTGGAAAAGTTCTTGATTTCCAAACATTTTAGAAAAGTTATTTTGTGATAAATATGTGATATCTCTATGTGATTTCATCTGTCAGAGAAAGAGGGGTGGAGTGCAAAACAGAGTATGGATGGATATTGGTGGGTTAACCTTACACAGTTCCTTCGGTGGTTAGCATTGATATTATGAAAACAGCAATGGTGATAAGCCAATGGTTTCCAAACTGTGTGTCCTGGCTCCTTGTGGTGCTATGGGAAATTTGCAAGGGTTTGGGAACCACTGGGCTTATCACCATGACCCCAGTGCAGATAAAAAAATATTTTCTTCTTCACAGTCATTGACATTTCTTAACAACAGCAGTTTCCTGCATATTAGACATCTCATCTGGGGTCCCATTGAGGAAAGAAGTTACTATGTTCCCTGGTTGTACTAAATTGCAGAAAAAAATATGAGTCTTTTCCAATTATGCTGTAAGGGGGTATTAAAACATAAAGTAGGGGGGGAAAGAGGTCAAAACATCCAGAATACTATGCATTACTTGCATATGCAATGAAAAGTACTTTGGAATATGTTCTAGAGGTTATTTGTACTGCACACACAACAGGAAACATCTCCTTTGCCTACACAAGAAAAAAGCCATTGCTGTAAAGCCGTTGAGTCCTGACCCCTTAGTTAACAATTGCCCAAACCTAGCCTGTTTATAGGAATGTACAGTACTAGCTACACAAGGACAAGTGATCAACATTGTGAAATTCACCCACCTCTTAATGACATATATGTTTGACAGATTCCCCAGAAGATGTCATTAATTTCATGTGTATCATATTGTATAACACATGATATGGCGAAACATCACCTTGGAATTGATGTCAGTAACTCAAAATATTTATTTATATATTTTTTATTAATAAAAGAACCCGTATTTGCAAAAATATGCAGCTAAAATACCTCTGTATGGATATCCTTACAAAATGAATCACTTGATTTGCACAAGCCTTGTTCACAATGACATTTGTGTAAAAAAAAGTATATACAGTAGTTGATGCCTCAGATAATTTTGTAGCTAATCAGTAATAAAAATGTTACCCAACTTTAGCTCTCTAGGGGTAAATTTACTAAAGGGTGATTTTTTTTTTTTATCAAGGTTTTGTTTCAAGGGCTAAATTTCATATTTACTAAAAAATAGTCTGGTTGTACATTTGCAGTTTAGCCCTTAAAACACAACATAGATTGGTTAAAATCAATGAAAAAAAAATGTAGTCTATCACTAGTGGTAATTGTTACAAAAACATAAAGTCTATTGTGTGCACTGTTTATCTTATAATTTATGATTCATAATAATTGTTTTTTCTCAATATTCTGTTTACCAGAGCAAAGATGATGATGGGAAAGTGAAAGAATTGTTGCAGAGAGGACATAATCTTCAATTAAAGATTAGTGATGATAAAAAGAGAGAAGAAATCAAACAAAAACAACAACTATTACAGTCTAAGCACAATGCTCTCAAGGTAACTAATATGTAACAAATATCCTTCTGTATGAAGCACATTTGCTTTGTTTTATTGATCAAGTAACAAAAAGTTCTGTCAAATATTTTTTTTTTTATTCCATAATAATGTCATCCTTTAATTTAAATAATGGTGACAGGGCTGCAACTAGAAATTGTGGGACCCAGGCAAGATTTCATGAAGCAAACAGACAGGGACCCTTCTGACAGCTTACAGAAACAATAAATAAATAAATGACAATATTTTGGTCAGGAACTAATGACATTCAGTTAATAACTAATTACAATTTTTCATTGATTTGCAAATTAATGGAGGATTTGTTCTTCCCCTTCCAAAATATCAGCTTAGTTCTCTGCCTCTAACATTTACCCCAAAACCAGTTTCTCATTTAAATTCACAACTTTTCTAATCTTCACCATATAAAGCTAACATTAGAGAACATCAGTGTCCTTTTGAAGAAAGGTTGGTCTGCAAGCACTGGTGAATCTAAAAGAATTGACTAATGATCCTTTTTTAGGAACTTTTTTAATGTATTAATGTTCCTATTATTTGTTAAAATCAGGTTGTTTCAACTGCCCCTGAGAAGTTTCATGTATAGATTGTTATATAATTAATTAATGGTTTATATTAAGGCATTAAGAGAACAACCAACCCAGAGTATATTCTAAGATATTACCCAGGTAAATATTTTTATTCCTGATATTTCTACTGGAAGCTAGAGATGTCATATTGTATATAGAGATTTAGCATTATCTTTAATTATGACAAAATGTCCTTTAAATCTGTCCGATAGGGCACTTCATTATTGGTTGTGTTTTCGAGAAGTGAGGTCATTGATTTTCATTTTTTGTTAGTCAATAAAGGCATTCACCCTTGACAGATAAAAACTCAAAGGAATATTGATTACTTTAAGAAAATTCAAACAGACTTATATTAAATTCTCATAGCAGTTATTTGGACTTGGAAATGGCCTCTGAATATCAAGAATGTTTTTTTATTTTCTTGTTCGCTGTAGAGCATTCTGTTGCTCATACACTATTTTTAAACCAAAATAAATAAATTTGTCATGTAATCTAATTTATAAAGCGTACATTATTATGTGAACTGTGTAGTCACAAGATCAATAGGTACATGTGTGCATCATTGTGGTATACACAAAGGATTTAAATATCAGATGGTAAGTGATATCGTTTTCCTACGTGTGAGAGAGCTTGCATTAAAGCCGCAGCTATTGTATGATCAGAGTAGAACTTCTTGGGTTAAATTGACAGCATCTCTAAGTTGTATTATTTTGTATCGTCCTCTATCAACTCCAACAACTTTCTGACCTCTGTATAAATCATTTAACAAACACAATCATTTAAACATTTTTGTTTTTGTAAAATCTGAATCTAAAAAAATTTGAAATATTCAATGGTTTCTTCATTTGTAAATGTCTGTGTTTTTCAATTCAAAAAGTAATATACTATATGTAATTAGCAAATGGAATGTAAAGTAAGTTCCATATTATAGTAACAGCATAAGCTGGCGAGAAATAACATTTCCACCCAGTAATCCGAGAAAATTGTAGATGAATATTGGGGGTAATTCATCTACAGCAACTTGTTTACATTTGAATGCAGCTTTTATTTATATGCACAACCCTCTGTGACTATATTCTGAATTATAGCTGTAGCAGCCACATTAATACATAAAATCTTTTGATTAAATGAGTTCCTTTGTGATGTAGCCAATGAACTCTGTCACTCTGAGTTCATATACTATATTCCATGAAAGGGTAGCAGTTGTGTTTATGCAGGGATTAGTGCCTTGTTGAAAAGTGTATACAATGATTGAAAATAACTAGTTAATTGCAAACTATTTGTGATTTAAAATCAGAATTTACATGCACATATATTGTCATTCATTATATAAATAGGATTTGAGATCACAAAGAAGAAAAAAAGCTTTGGAGATTTCTCATCAATGGTATCAGTATAAGAGACAATCTGATGATTTACTGAAATGTTTGGATGACATTGAGAAAAAAATAGCTAGTCTTCCAGAACCAAAAGATGAGCAGAAGCTTAAGGTATTCCTATGTATGTGTGTATGTGTATGAACAATATAATTAATGCACGCCATAACTAGTTCACTTTTTAAGACACCAGTGAATGCAGTGTAGAACAAGATGCATAGCACTCTCAGTACTGCAAATAACAACTGTAATATATATATATACATGTTACTCTCATGTGGATGAATTTGAACATTTGTCAATGCTCCAATCCTGCAATTGTTATAAACTATTTAGGTATCATGTATCCGAATTTACACTGCATGTTACACTGGGACTTTTTTTTTTAACAATGTCTGTTGTTGCACGTACTAAAATAGGTTGATCACTGATACATATGTGCCTACAAATCCCAACATGCCCTACAGGCTTTATTTTTATAATAAATTGAAGATTTGTGATTTGATTCAATATATATTCAACAACTGTCCCAATATAACAACTCATCCAGCGAGCCCAAACGACACTATCTTTATATGAATTGGACAGCCACAGGTTGCCCACATTAGTAACATGCTCTTTGTTGTATAGACATACGTTACAACAATCTAAGCTGGTTTACTTACTAGAACATTATGGAGTGAAGTAAACCTCATTATTTAATAACAAAAATTGTAATCAATGTAGACTTTGTATAAAACATACATACATAGTTCATATAGTGGCATAAAACTACAGTAAATGACTTATTGATATTCATTATTTTGCTGTATGTTTATTTAAGAAAATCTCCATCCATTTTCTTCTAGCTTATATATTTCAAAGATCATTTAGTGTAGTACAGTATACTATGTCAGTATTCAAAATGATGATATTCAGAATGTTAACTTGACTCCACATTCAGAATGTCAACAAGTTTACAACATGCTGACTGTGAAGGTCGACATTTTGAATGTTGATAATGTGCTTTCAAAGTAAGTATAACCCTAATCATAACCTAACCCTAACCTTTAAACTGTCAACATTGAAACTGTGGACATTCCCAAAGTCAACATTCTGACAATGTCAAGATTAAGTTGCTTGTTGTATGTCAACATTCTGTACATGCCATCATTCTGAATGTCGACATTGTGACTGATTACATATTTTACAATATAAATGACATTGCTGCAGTATGACTGAAATAAAGGCTATCTTTGAACTAGTGGCAATGCCAAAGGCAGGAAACAGTTGAACAGGATCCTGTTTACCAGGATGCAGCAGGCTTTTATATATATTCTCTTGAGTAAGAATCCTGCTAAACAGCTCCTGTTCGACTGCATCCTGCGAAAATGAAATGTGTAGACGCAGAAGTAGAATTACATGTGCAGGTTCCTTCCTGCCTAACAGGTCCCTTTAAAAGAGTCCTGTCAAAAGGCAATGTGTAGACGCAGCCCAAGATGGGGCTGCAGCACAGCTCAAAATTCAAATAGCGGAAAAAACTAACTGCCAGCGAGTCATTTTGGGATGACAGTTGCTGCGGCTCTCCTATTTGAATTTTCAACTGTGCTGCAGCCCATCTGCAGCTTCCACTGTTGTAATGATTAACTGATAAGAAAATTAAGCAGTAGTCTTATGACAGAGGTAAAGGGTGAGCTTGTTGTCCACCAGTGCTATATGTCAAATAGGTCAATTGATTAATTAAGCAGATGTTCAAAACAGATTTAGCTGTTGCTTTTCAAAGTAAGAGAGATAGTAAATGAATAATCTTGATTAGCACAAATCAGAACTGTAAAATGGTTGGAGATTGGTTTGTTAAGCACTAGCTCTTCATTCTAGCCTGTTAAACCCTTAATGATCCTGTTGATTGTAATAATATTAACTCGTGTTATTGTGTATCTTTGTTCCAGATGAACTAATGACTAACAGTACGTGGATGACTTCTTTCTCATATTAGCACACTCCATTCTTCACCACATGTCCATATGTTATTGTCCAGTCACTCCAAATTGTCCTTTGCCTCCAAAGAGTTATGTTTATCACCCTTTTATTTTGCTTCATTATTGCTTTGATTTGCCATTAGTTAGCAAAATATATAAAAAAATATATTTTGTTTGTTTAAAAGGCATAAAAATTAACACGAGTAAAACTAAAAGTTTACATGTCCATGTAAACAAGACATGTAGCTGAATCATAGAAAGCAAGGAGCTAAATACAGCCAAAATGTTGTGTTGTTTTTACATCAGTCTATTAGCATATTTTTTTGTTATATTGTTTATTTGTTTATTATAATAAAAGTCTAAAAAGAAACAAGTGACAGTTTTGCCAGAAATATTTGCTGCTACTTCTAATGCAAGTTCATTAATTAGCTAGCTAACTGCCCTGGACCCTGTATTGGTTTTGCTCACTAGGAGATTGATGGAGAATTGGAAAAGAAGAAAGAAGAGCTGAATGCAGTACACAGACAAGCCGAACGTTTGTCTAAGGATGGGGCTGCCAAGGCGGTGGAGCCAACTCTGATCCATCTTAACAAACGCTGGCAAGAAATTGAGAGCAAATTTGCTCCATTCCGAAGACTGCACTATGCACAAATTGTGAGTTACAACGGCAAACCTCATTGTTTGCAACTAACCAGATTCTACTAATAAGCTAGGACTTTGTCAACTAGACCCACGAATACCCCTATATACAGTGCTCTAGCACAGTCCCTACTATTTTATACAATTTCATCTAATTTAACATCTTTACACAAGTCAACTTAATACAGTCATTTTTTTATACATGTTAAATTTGATTTGCTTCATTCATCTTATCATAACATCTCAAAGAGTATAGCATGCAATATTTATCATTGTAAATCACAGAAATGAGAGTGGTAGGATTCCTATTATTCATTTCATGCTAATTTTATTTTATATATGAACGGTGCATATATATATATATATATATATATATATATATATATATATATATTACAGTCCACCAATATACTGTTCAGTACAATGGGCCTAATTCATACTTATTTACAGACGTGGGGCAGAATGCAGACTCGCGATTATCCGCACATTCGGATTATTACAAGGCCCGCATGTGCAGAATGGGCCTTGCAATGTCACCCGTAGTTTCCCTCTGCTGCTGCCTAATTAATAGACAGCAGCATTAGGGGTGGAGAAGAGCAGTGGGAGGCTTGCATTAAAAAAAGATGGGCATTTTGTTCCTATTTTCTGAGAGGGGAGAGCCAAGGGTTTACAGTCAACATGTAGACTTCCTGTCCTTGCAGCCCATTTCTGTTAGCTTACTCAGCTGTCTGTCTGTGTAGTCACGATGTTGAATCCCAGCTTTTGACATCAGCCACAATGCTGGGATTGCAGCTGCATGCAAGAGGTTTCTCTTCTACTGAGCCATTTCCTATATGCCCCGCCTAGATATTGGATGGAAATTCAATGCTGGCATGCGGCATTGTATTTACCTCCATCTCCAAAATAAGTTTTGTGTGCAGTTGATATCTAAAATTAATGATAATTATTGCTATAAAAAATCAACTAATTTGTTTCTGTTTTGCAAATCATTGTTAGATTTATATTTTTTCAGCCTTTTGATGAAAATAAGGCTGCTATTAATATACTTGTCTACAGGAAAACTGAGCTCACCTGCAACAGCTGCTCTTACAATATTTATTGCTATTAGCATTGAGCTGTGCTGTCCATTTATTGGTGCTAATTACAAATAGTGAACACTTAAGATTTTGACTTATTATTGCTCAGTGATATATCTCACAGTGACCATAGCGCACAGTGTTCCATTTTTTAAGTGACTTTTCAGTATCGGCTGACAAGTCACCATTGAAAAGTCTCAATCGCGAAACATGCTTCTGCACCCAGCGACCAGTACAGGGCTTGTTTCCAGAGCTTGCACCTAGCGATATTGCCCTGAAAACAGGGGGATATGGGTGCTCAGCGACCACTTATCCAGAAATTCTAGCTAATATCACCCTGTGTGTACAGGGCTGTAGTGCTGTAGAAATACTTATTAGTCATCTTAGTAATTGGCGTTTAAACACTGAGTCCTACCCAGTAAAAGGTGCTATATAAATAACTTAGCATTGTTGTTATTATTACTATTATTATTATTATTATTATTATTAATATGACTTGGTCTTTTAACGTTGCTTCTTGCAAGCGTAATGTGTTGTTAAAGTAAGATTAGAGATCACTGGTAACTTGGTAACATTTAAACATAAAATTGTTCTTTATTAAATCCAGAAATGAATAATGCATTATATTATTAAATAATGCGACATGAGTTTGGGGGTGGTTGGTCGCGGGTGTGCTGAGGGAAGTAGAGCAGAGAAAACAGTTGAACATAATGAAAAGTTAGTGGACAAGGCCTGTGAAAAACAGAAAATATGTTAAAGTAAATGTACAATACAATTATATAAATAATGAAAACAAGTATTTTAATATATGATCCCTTTTATATAAATGTATATAAGGATGTACAGTATACAGGAAAATGTGACTACATTTTGACATTTACAGTATTTCACTGTATATTTTTATGTTTTAACCTCAAAAGATTGTGCTGTTTTGAGACATACAAATCCTAAAGGTATATCTCATTAATCTCAGACTTCAGATAATGTGAGCTATGGATTGTACAGAATTCATTTATGCATGATTTCAGTAGCTTGCTCTGAACCTTTAGATTTTCCATACGGGTGTGGTATGACACACCGACAGTCGGGATTCCGACAGTCATTTCTCCGACGTCGGAATCCCGACTGCACAGCGGGGGAGCGCAATGAAGCCCCTTGCGGGCTCGGTGGCGAGCTGTGCTCGCCACCTACTTTATTCACCCTCTATGAGGGTCGTGGAATGTCGGGGAGCCGCCCGGCACCCTTCCATACTGGAAGTTCCAGTACACTTTCCCAGCCTAAGCCTAGAATGACACAGTTATCATACATAGGGCGGTATTCAATCTGTGCCAATATATTCCACAGGTGGAAATATCAGCACTTACTTGTTCAATGCTACCATTTACGACAGAATTGAAGGCTGTCAGTTTCATATTTTTTTTAAGGTAGAACTGTTTTGTCGGAAACGGCTGAGGGTTGTCAAATGCGCGCCCATTTTTTGGACAAGGCGCAGCCGTTTTTGGCGATCCACCTACTTTACAAGACGCAACAATTGGAACATTGAATGCTGACTGTCGGGTTAGTGTACGACGCTGTCGAAAATGGCTGGGATTCTGACTGTCAGGACGTTCTGGATTGACTGCCACCCATAAGTGGAAAATTAACCATTACTATATAATCAATGATATACTAAGAAAACTTCTCTTTATCAAAACTTTAGAATTGTCACGAATATTACATTAGCCTGTCTCTTGGAAGGAAACATCTGCCTCGGTTACAGTGGCTTGTCAGCTGCAAGGTCAGAAGTAAAAGTCACAAATAGCATGCTATACAGTAAATATTAATAGAAATAACATAAGGGGGGGTGCTGTTCAATCTCCAAAAACAATATAAAATGTACCGGTATCTGTGCCAGATGCAATAAACTCGATAACAAGTGTCACGTTTAATATAGATCTCAAGACAGAGAATTTGGAAGCAGATCAAAAAGAAAAAGAAAAGTGTCATTCTTAGATGCAAACTTTCATATAGTTGATGTGTAATATATTATTCTATACAGTATTTCACTTTTTATCAATTTGCTTCAAAAGCAAACTTTATTATACTAGTATCTTAAAGAGCAAAGCAGCCAGCCTTGCGTAACCCTGTCACCACCATGCTTGGTATTTTGTAAAAAGAAAAGGATGTAATCCCCTACATACACAATGAATCTCTTTACTCTCAGTATAGTTAAATTGCAATTATTAAAATACAGAATATCAGTGCAGTGTATTTTAATTGTTGCCATTTGCAATTTTTTTATTATAGTACTATTGTTTTAGTATAGTATGTTTTACTTTATTTTATTTTCCTTTGTTCTTTATTTTTTTAAATTGGGGGGTCACAGACCGCACCCCCATTTTGAGAAACATTTATTTGCATTTCTATTTAGAGTTGAACACATTATTGCCTAATTTTTTTCCTATCTTTTTGGGGTATTTTAGTTAGCCAATATCTCACCACCTAAAGTATACATCTTTGTATTACAGTTCTGTATATACTCAATTTATCCTGTTCTTGTGGTGACACCCGGCAAGGAAATGAACCATCTACATATGCTTGGTTATAAAATGGTGTCTAATTTACAGAGCATGAAGCATCTGTGGTTTCATATAGGACTATTTTGTTGTCCAGGGAATATTCTGGCTAGTTAGCCATCACATGTAACAACCACATCTAATTATAAGCATCACTTGTGTCTATCATTGAAACAAGTTGAATGGACATAGGGGTCAGTCATATTAGATTCCTCTCTCTTGGCTCAGACGCACTTGCTCATGCCACAAGGGAAGTCATTGCGTAGATTTAAATATGGTCATTTTTCACAACCTGCTACAGCATGCCATGTTTTCTAAATCCTCTGATGCAAACAATGCATTTTCAGTGCCCAGCTTTACAAGAAAACAATCAAAGAATAAATAACCCAAGATATGTACAGTGGCAAGAGAATGTGTTCTGGCACAAGAGCCAGCTAAGCCAAATAATGTCCATCTGTATAAACCTTTGTCTTTCTGATCACGGCCATATGCTGCCCTATCCCTACTCCTGATGTTCCAAAGTCAGAGAAAATAGTGTTTGCTGATGCACCAAAGGCAGCAACATGTTCTGCGTTCTATTCAGCGCCAACCAATTGTGTATCACTTGAACAAAGGATAAACTTTGCTAATAAAAATTGTTGTTATAAATGTTATAATATGCAGAGAATGTTGCAGTATGTTCACAAAGAAGAGCAGAAAATAGTAAGGGCATTCTATTTGACATTATTCCTACTTGCAGCCATAAATTGCATCTTATCAATGATATAATATTAATATACATTGGGCTATATTAACCCCTTCAGTGGTGGGGTTTTTTTTTGGGAGCGCTCCCCACTGGGCGAGTTTTTTATGGGGAGCGCTCCCTTTAAAAAAAAAACACCACTACCCCCCTGGGTCCGGGCAGCGCCGCTGAACTGTCAATCAGCGGCTGCCCGGACCTGCGCCCCCCGCGCCGCATCGCTGTCCCCGGCAGCCGGCTTGTCATAAGCCAGCGCCGGGGACTTCTATTGAACACCCGGAGGGGAGGGGGGAGGAGGAGGCGACGCCGCAGAGGGGAGGGAGCCGGGCAGCGCGACGCTGCCTGAGATCAGAGTGAACTCAGCAGCGCTGCCCGGCTCCAAACAGTGGCAATCCTGAGAATTTTCCGGGCTTGCCAGACTGGGCACTGAGGCACAGCCCGGAAAATTCTCGGGATTGCCACTGAAGAGGTTAATAACATAGGGCCTTATTCTAGTCCACTCTCACAGGCAAATTTGTTCTAAAAATGGACAAAACCATGTGCACTGCAGGTGGGGCAGATGTAACTTGTGCAGAGAGAGTTAGATTTGGGTGGGGTTTTACATCAAAGTGATATCTACTGTATAAATAAAAATAGTGTAAAAATAAAGCAGTCAGTATTTTCCCTGCACAGAAACAAGATAAGTCACCCAAATCGAATTCTCTTTGCACAAGTTACATCTGCCCCACCTGCAGTGCATATGGTTTTGTCCATTTGAGAAGGAATTTGCCTCTGAGAGTGAACCAGAATAAGGCCCATAGTACAGAGGCAGAACTCTGGGAGGCAATGGAGTCATCTGACGCCAGGCTGCTGCTCCCAAAGGGGCACCTCTCTTCCCCTGGTAGTTTTAATCAGTTAATTTAAAGCCATATGCCACTTCTATGGCTGCCTCCCCCACCTAGCAGGACTTTAGATGTCACACTCTTTATTTTAAACTTTACATACATACATACATACATACATACATACATACACACACATGCCTACATATATTTAAATAAGGTGGTGTTTATATGTGTGTGTGTGGGGGGGGGGCACCAATACTTATCTTGCCTCCGGGCAACTGGGACGAACATATGCCACTGACATAGTGCAACATTTTACCTTTGACCTAACATGATTGACATATGCATGCTATCTTATTTAAAAAATCAGAACAAAGTGCTGGAAATTACTTACTTACTTCTTGAAGCATATGAATTTCATATGAGTTATACAAACCCAGTAGGAGGCTTATGCTCTCAAAGCTGTAGGGATTTAATAGTTTGCAGATAACTGATTAATTAAAAAAAAAAAACTTCATATATTACTGATTAAGTCAAACACAGGCAAAAGTCTTCACTTGGGCTAATCCATGAAATGAAAAGGGATAATGACATTCATTCTACATACAGTACAATGGCCCTTATTCTAATCGGCTCGGTACGGCCCGCGTGCGGCCGTACCGCCGATGTTTTCTCTCTGCACATGCGCAGAGGTCACTCTGCGCATGTGCAGGGGAATTCTCCGTGGTAAAAATTTAGACGCCGCAAAGGGGGCGTATAGGGGCGTGAGGGGCTTCATCCCCTCATTTCCCTATGTGTACGCCCCGCGTTTCATGGGCGTTCCCATGCAAACGCGGGGCGTACGCATGGTAATGAGGGCATGACGCCACTCATGGGGGCGGAAAGCTGACGTCGCCGGATGTCAGCTTTCAGCCCCCATACAAGCTACCACACGGACGATTGTCCGTGTGGTCTCAGCTTGCGGGAGCTGCCGCGGCGTGCGGTCCTGCCTTCGATGGTCGTCGACCATCGAATGCAGGGGGCAGCTCCCAGCATGGTGGAGGCGTACGCCTCCACCATTTTCGTGCGGTTCGCCAGCCGTCCGTGTACGGACGGCCGTGGCGAACCGTATGGTGGGCGGGGATTCGTCTGGTGCGGTCGGAGCCGCATATGCGGCTCGACCGCACCAACCAGAATAAGGGCCCATGTGATCTCTAATTACAGTGTAACAGTATTAGAAACTATTATATGCCTATATAAACTTGCACAGTCTACACCTCAGAGAAATCCATTGGATGACAGAAATAACTCTAAACTTTATTCCTGTTTCCATAATATATCATGTGCAAAAAAACATTTTGACTATTAATATAATAGAGACATAAACAGTAGTCCAAATTCTAAAAACATTCTCACATCTGACCATGATAATCTGGTTCCCCGATATCACAAACATTCTTGGAAAATACTGGCCCTGGTTTTCATAAGCATCCACAATAAAATTATCTATAGAGTCTCTACTGATGATGGGGGAGGGGGGGGCACACTAGCCCAGCGATCAGGTAGATGCTGCCTCACTGCTGCAGCATCCGCATTTCCACCGCCCCTGTACATGGCTGTGAATGCGTTCGTAGCCATAGCCACTCCCAGAAAATGCTGCACAAACACCTGCAGGTTGTCAATCATCCTGCGGTGTCCAGCAGGCAGGTTGCCTTCAGACGAATGGCTCTCGCATGCGCATTGTGGACCACGTGCATGTGTGGCCGTTCAATAATTAACAGGGCTGCAAAAATGCGCAAGGAAATGCGAATCTGCCTCAGAGTCGAGGAAACATCTTCAGGCATAGAGGGATTACTGGTAAGAAATCTCCAGTTTTTTTAAAGCGGCAATCATTTACACTGCTAAACCAGTTTGATTTTGAAGTGTAAATGATTGCCGCTTTAAAAAAACTGGAGATTTCTCACCAAATCTCTCACTTTCTGAAAATCTCATCCTATTAAATCTCACCCCTTGTGCCTTATTTGAAACATTCAGTGAAATAAATGAATGCAGATTTTCACTATATATCTGTTGCTACTCAAGAAATAAGAGTTATTGGGGAAATAAAAGCAGACAGTTAATACTTCTGCTGAACAAGTTGGAGGTATCAGAACAGAAAAAACAACCCTGATGAAGTCAACATTTTGAGAAAACACATTGGGAATGTTTGGAATTAGAGCTGATTGTTAGAAGAAAAATATATATCTATTGATGTTAGAATAGAGTTTTTTAAACTTCATTAAAAAAATAATTTTTATTGTTTTTACTGATTAATATTGTCTGGGTGATCTTGGTGAGAGGGTTCTATATCAGAAGAAGATGATCTAATCACCCTTTATTAAAAGATAAATAATCCTTTTTGAATAAATAGAAAGCACCACCGAACAACACATATAATAACCACTCCCAGTGACTTTTTGTAAAAATAAATGCTTACAGTATATACAAACAGAAAATTGCTCTTCAAACAGATGACATTCTTCTTACAATATCTAATCTGTCCACCTCTTTTGTCTTTCTTTTAAATGAAATAAAAAATTTTTTAGCATCATTTAGGATATAAAGGTATTTCCCAGATAATCTTTCGGATGCAGTGAGAGTTGGTTTAGACACAGGACTTATTTTATTTTTTTTTCCATACTAATACGAATATCTAGAATTTACATGACTAAAGTAATCTTTTCTTAGCTGTACTCTTATCAGTCTGAGCCTTGATATTTGGAGCCAAGACTATAATTCCCTGGTAGGTTGCTTCACTTTTGTTAAGACAAATGTCCTTCCCAGTTTTTTATATTTATGTCAGAACCCAGATATTCCTATCCCAACACTCTTCAAATTCCCATAGTACTGAACGTCCCAGTTCATTTTGCGAAGACACACCCTAGGGTTCTGTTTCATACGTTACATAGATGATGCAGAAAGGAGGATGCATTAATTTTTGGCTGCATAGCTCACTCAATGCATTCTATTATGTAGTACATGGTCCAAAAGACTCTGGTCTTTTATGGAGGTTGAGATTCTAAGTATTATCTTGGTCTCCTCTTGCTTCATACTTTAACTTAAGTGCCCAAACTTGGATCATCATGGAACTATATTTTCTCATGCACTCACACTGACAAGACATAAAAAACTTTATAAATGGGCTTAATTTCCTGGACTCATCATTCCACTTCCAATTAATATCTTCTTTTAAGCCATGGCTAGCAAAGGGTATTACATTTATTTATGACTGTATTTCATAAACTTTCATTCTTCATTCAAAACATGTAATGTTAGGCACTAACCACATTTGACGCTCATTGTGTCATGCAGTTTTCCAGCAAAGGTATGATATCTTTATTTTACAAGGAACTTAAAACAACTGAACTCACCAAAAAAAAGACCCTCATGAATATGCCTGGGAGAGGGACCTAAGTAGAAGAAACTTTTGACTCCAAAGACTGGGAAGGCAAAACAATGGCTTCAGTCCCATTTGGGTAAAGATTAAAGAAAAGTGTTTTAAAAACAAATTACTTCAACATTTATTTTGACACCAACTTGCCAAGTTGTAGACATTTGAAAAATTAAAACACCACTCCACTCTTAACAGAATTTGACACATTTATAACATGAAATTTATTGCAAGTATGCTTCTCAACTGCCCCGGGCTTTGTATTTTAATGAAAGCCTACCATTTTAATTGATTTTTCAATCATCTATGGTCCATCCACCATTCTACTTGAACCCTTGTGAAATATAAGTTTTCTTTTAACTTTTGGCCGGTTCACTTGATGTCTTATACTGTATATGCCATATTATCTTGTAAACGTAATATACTGTACAGTATATGTTCATTTTTATTTGGAAACTAAAGTACTGTCATTTCCAAAATATATAATGCATGGTTGCTCTTTGATTTAGTTGTGATCTTTTTATCAGATACAAGTGATAAAGAAATAATTATATTAAAGCAGTACTACAGTAGGTCTCACTTGCAAACTTAGATATCAGAAAATGTCTAATAATGCATTTTATATGTATATCAGTACCACCAAGGTTGGCACAGAGGCTTCAGTGTTCATGACTGGAGGCTGCCACTGTCTCTGTCCAGGTATGAAGAATAGTAGAATAGTAATTACCTAATATCTGCACAAGGCTACAGTCCAACCCAGTCTACAATAATACTGCTGTTTGCTTTGGATATACATATATTGGGGCAATTAATATTGGCAATAACTCTTACATATATACATTAAATATAGTAGCAACATAAGTATTTACTGCTTTTTCAGATCATTACACAGCTTAAACTTTTAACTTCTAAAACTAGAAATATATTTTGGCCACGATACAGATTGTAAAACATATTTTGACTAGAAAATAGTTTTACTTCATTTATCCTCAAAGACAGCTTGATGGGATTGTGATCGCAGAATGTTACTGTTTTTTCAAATGAAGTATTTTTGGTTTTAATACTGATAAAGTTAATACAATTCCTTCCGAGGACCTATCTGTGTGGACTTTGTATCCTTAAACTTGCCTGACTTTCCTCCGGGGGCTCCATTTTTCTCCCCACAATCCAAAAACATGCTGGTAAGTTAGTTGTATGTCTAACATTAGTATGTTACAGTACCTATCGCTGTTGTTGAGGTTACTGTGCATATGTGGATTGGGGTTTTTGTGCGGCATAATGTGAACTGGTTCCACTTACTAGTGTTTCCCACATTTGTGGTTTAACTTTTTAATAAATAAAGTTAGTTGCGCTGTAGCCCCCACAAATCTGAATCCAACCCTGTGGATATAGGCCCTTTTTCTGGTTCATTTACAAAGGCAAATTCCTTCTCAAATGTACAAAACCATGTGCACTGCAGGTGTAACTTGTGCAGAGAGAATTGGATTTGGGTGAGTTATTTTGTTTCTGTGCAGAGAAAATACTGACTGCTTTATTTATACACTGCAATGTAGATCTCACTTTGAAGTAAAGCCCCGCCCAAATCTAATTCTCTCTGCACAAGTTACATCTGCCCCACCTGCAGTGCACATGGTTTTGTCCATTTGAGAAGGAATTTGCCTTTACAGTGAACCAGAATAAGGGCCAGAGATCTTTACATTACAAATGCGAACAATACCATACATCATCGTTGAGCCTCAGAATGATTTTAACAAACTGACAATTTTATTTCTACATACAGTAGTTTTATAAAAAGACTGAAAGCATAGAGGGTCTTATACAGTATATAATGTCCTGATCGCATACATCATAGGGTTGTCTGTTATATACTGTAGTAGTAATAAAGTATGACAGTATATGCTTTGCAGCATGCTGTTCAAGAAGAAATAGTAGTTTAGCCGAGTCAGCTTGCATTTTAGTGCTTATTTGTCCAATCTCTGTTTATTGATGAAGTAGCAAACTTATTGAAAATTCATTACAAAACTAATTCATGGATATATTCCAAATCAGTCTCTTGTCAATTTAAAAATAGCAGTAATGTAGCAAATTATAAAAAGACAATCAGTCTCATTGATAAAGCTGTGATAAATCACAACTGTAAACATCATTTGCAATGCTGTACTGTAGTTCAATTGACTTTTGAGGTAGGATGCCATACAGCAGTCATCCACAGGGTTGCAACCTTTTCCATCTTCTGATGAAAGGAGCTGGGTTGCTCAGGCTGTGTTTTTTCTTTGCATTGTACCTATATTAAAGAAATAAAAAGATATTGTTTTGCTAGCAGCATTTAAGGGTAATAGAGATCACACGGCGGAAAATAAAAACAACTACACCTTTATCTGTTATTTTAAACTTGGAGGTGACAAGGAACCTTAACTTACAGTTTCATTTTATTAAGCTGTCTTTGCAACATTTTATATTGTATGTGTATGTGTATGTGTAATTAGGTACATTTCTAAAAATATACAAACATATGCAAAGTAAAGGTGTGTACACGATTTTACTTTCGATTTGATTTGCTTTCGATTTCCCCAATTCCACCCCCTTTCGATTTGGCCTTTGCTTTCCATTCGATTTCACATTCGTTCTGCACTTTAGCATACTATATCAATTTCAATATCGAATTTGATGTGCATTCAAGGTACAGTGTACACATTCGATTTACTGGATCAAATTCGATATTTCCTTGCCTGCACAGCCTATTTTTCTTTTCGAAATAGATTAACGGGAGCGTGCATCGAATGCAGATCAAAAGCATCTTAAAAAACATTCAATTTCGATTTGATTTTGCTTCTAAAAACATAACCGAATCGAAAACCTGTCAAAATCGAAACGTGTGTACACCCCTTAAAAGTGGTAAATAAAGGCGGTGCTTATTACTCAGCAGTAGACACTGCTTTGATGTGAGAGATTTACCACCGTATTCCTTTCCATTAGTTATAGTGGGAAGTGAAATCAAAGGTGGGGTTTAATGTAAATTGTTAAATCAATGGACCAATTGTAAACACTTTTTGAAGCACAGGAAAACCTAATGCTAACTAAAAGGGAATAGGATAAAATAGAAACGGAAATGAAATATAAAGTTTCACACATGCTTTCCAAATATTTCTATTTAAGAAATATTGACAAATAAATCTCAGAGCATGAGAATAATTGACATGTAGCAACAAAAAAGTTTTAATGTTTATTTTGTGATCATTATTGAAATAAAGGACATCACAAGTATATCTCTGAAAATGAAGGACAATCAACACAATATGAGTGTGGTGCCTTTTGTCAAGATAGGAAGTCTATCAGCCAATACAACATGCCTAGTAGGGCAAGTCCTTTCAGTAAATGCAACTGCTGCTGCTCTGACAAACATACACACACATACGCACACGTACATGTATATTCTACACACACACAATTACACACTTACATACATAAAACCATATAAAGTACACAAACATGCACAGATGATAGATAGATAGAAACATAGAATTTGACGGCAGATAAGAACCATTTGGTCCATCTAGTCTGCCCCTTTTTTATCCTTCAGGTAATCTCAACCCTTTTTAATCCTTATTTCTTTGTAAGGATATTCATATGCCTATCCTAAGCATGTTTAAATTGTTCTACTGTCTTAGCCTCTACCACCTCCAATGGGAGGCTATTCCACTTATCCTCTACCCTTTCCGTGAAGTAATTTTTTCTAACATTTCCCCTGAACCTACCCCCCTCCAGTTTCAGTACATGTCCTCGTGTTCTATTGCTTCTTTTCCTTTGAAGAAAATTTCCAGTACTTGTTTCCTAGAACGGCCACAATCTTGTCCATCGTGTACCTTAAAGTTAAGGTACACGATGGACGCGATGGACCCAATTTCCTTTGAAATCAGGACCATTTTGCCGGCAAAGGCAAAATCGGGAGCATTGCGTCGGGCGCGGGCATTAACATGGCCCGCGACGCGACCGACGCGATGGACGCGATTTTGCCATATGCTTCAATGGCCCTGTCATGGTTAAAAAGTTAACCAACCCCATTGTGAGCGTCATCCCACGATTGACGCCAACCCGAAGCGTGGCGAGCGCAGCGAGCCCGCGAGGGTCGGCGGTGCGCGTCCTCCGACCTTTTCATACCCCTACTATACACGTCGGCATGGAGTTGAGAATATAAAGTGTGGCGAGTGCAGCGAGCCACCGCTGCGCTCGCCACACTTTATATTCTCAACTCCACGCCGACATGGATATTAGGGGTATGAAAAGGTCGGAGGACGCGTACCGCCGCCGCTCGCCACGCTTCGGGGTGGCGTTGAGGGGGTAAAATTGGGGACTACTTTACATTGAGTCCAATGTAAAATAGGGTCCCTGGGGCCCTATTCACATTTGATTCAATGTAAAATCGGGTTGATCGCGTCGGTCGCATCGCATAAGTCTTTCCAGGTAAGTTGTGTTATGTAGGCCATGCACCATTTCAGTTGCCCTTCTTTGTACACTCCCTAACGTATTTATATTCTTCTGAAGATATGGTCTCCAGAACTGGACACAGTATTCCAGATGAGGCCGCACCAATGACCTATAAAGTGGCATTATTACTTATTTTTTTCTGTTACTGATTCCTCTCCCTATGCAACCAAGCATCTGACTAGCCCTCCTCATAGCTTTGCTACATTGCTTTCCTGCCTTTAAGTCACTTGAAATAGTGACTCCTAGATCTCTTTTCTCCTCAGTAGTTTCCATTATAGTACCCTTGATACTATTTTGAGCCTTTCGGTTTTTGAGTCCCAAGTGCATAATTTTGCATTTTTTAGCATTAAACTGTAGTTGTCATACTCTTGACCAATTCTCAAGTTTACCTAGACCATCAATCATTTGATTTACCGCTCCTGGTGTGTCTACTCTGTTGCATATCTTTCTGTCATCTGCAAAAAGGCATACTTATCCTTGAAAACCATTTGCAATGTCCCTAACAAAGACATTAAAGAGCACTCATCCAAGTAAAGATCCCTGGGGTACTCCACTAGTAACATGTCCCTCCATAGAATGCACTCCATTTACTACAACTGTCTGTTTCCTATCCTGCAACCAGGTTCTTATCCACTTAATTGTTTTATAATCCAATTCCACACTTTCAAGTTTATTTAGCAGCCTGCGATGTGGGACAGTGTCAAATGCCTTTCTAAAGTCTAGATATGCCACATCTACGGCCCCCCCCTTCATCTAGTATTTTGGTCATAGAGTCAAAAAAGTCAATAAGATTTGTTTGGCATGATCTCCCTGCAGTAAAACCATGCTGTTTTGAATCCTGTAAATTATTTAATTTAAGATATTGCACTACTGTTTCCATTAATTTCCCTACTACTGATGTAAGGCTTACTGGTCTGTAGTTACTTGCTTCTTCTTTGCTTCCGCTTTTGTGCAGTGGAACTACATTTGCTCTCTTCCAGTCCTCTGGAACTGCACCTGTATCTAGTGACTGGTTGAATAAATCTGTTAATGGCGCTACCAACACATCTTTTAGTTATTTTAGTATAGTAGATAGATAGATAGATAGATAGATAGATAGATAGATACTTAAAGTACTATTGTATATTGACTTCAATTAAATACTTTTTTAAGCATAGGACAAACTATAATTCCATTCATTATCTGCAAATATCTTTCAAAATAGCAGTCGTTTAATAGATGTGATTTGTTTGTTTTTGTTGATAACTGTTGAAAATATTTCCAAAAGTATTCAAACCCATCTGTTATGCAAATTTTAATCTGCATTGATCAAAATGGCCGCTCAACTTTTTATCTTAATTTCTGCTGTTCCACAGGATTTTAAACTGTTGGAATCTTTTCCTACCGTAAGATTGTTTTATGGCAGTCAAAAAAATCAGACTTCACAACACTTTTGTTGGTAAGCTGCTCAATCAGAGGTGTGTCACTCAGGTGCCAAAAGGGAGGGGTAATTCTGTCTAGGAAAAAACATTTGGTATCCCAATTGCACACTGAGTGAAACATAACTACATAATAATCAGATAACACAGAGATTTTGGTTGCGTATATCTGCAGATATAGGGCTAAGCCCCCAGGCCATACGTCAAGGCATCTCTGTCACTGGGGGTCCCTAATACTGGTATGGGTCTGGGGTGTGGGCCCCCAACATGCAGACACAGGCTGAGTACTCCAGGGCAGCACACAAATGAAAATTAGTAGGGGTTAATAAGAAGCACATAAGTGCTATATAGGGAAGTGAAGGTGTGATTAAAATACAAAATAATGTGATAGGAAAAAATAAGTGTTAATAAAGTGTTAGGGTGTGCTAACGTGGAGCAGACCAGCCCTACCAACACAAGGGGCACCACACTCCCAAACCCATCCCATTAGCAGTAACATATATGTCTGGGCTTAATAGCCCAGTGTAAGGCCACATAATAATGGCTTACTACATCTGAGAGCTTCTCCAAAGGCACTCAGGAGTCAGCAATCCCTCCTAATGCTGACCCATCTATGGCACTATAATGGAAACTACTGAGGAAGAGAGGGATCTAGGTGTCACTATTTCAGGGGACTTAAAGGCAGGTAGGCAATGTAACAAAGCAATGAAGAAGGCAAGTCAGATGCTTGGTTGCATAGGAAAAGGTATCAGCAGTAGAAAGAAAGAAGTAATAATGCCACTATATAGATCATTGGTACGACCTCACCTAGAGTATTGTGTTCAGTTCTGGAGGCCATATCTCCAGAAGGATATAAATACATTAGAGACTGTACAAAGAAGGGCAACTAAAATGGTGCATGTCCTACATCACAAAACGTACCAGGAAAGACTAAAAGATCTAAATATGTATACTTTAGAGCAGAGAAGGGAAAGGGGGGACATGATAGAAACTTTCAAATATATTCAGGGTTTTAACAAGGTACAGGTGGGAGACATTCTTCACAGGAAGAGGAGCAGCAGAACACGAGGACATGCACTGAAACTAGAGGGAGGAAGATTCAGGGAAAATGTGAGGAAGAATTACTTCACAGAAAGAGTAGTAGATAAGTGGAATAGCCTCTCATCAGAGGTGGTAGAGGCAAATACAGTAGTACAATTTAAACATGCTTGGGATAAGCATATTGATATCCTTACAAAAAAATAAGGATCAAATATGGTTTGAGGTAACATGTTTAAAAAAAGGGGCAGACTAGATGGGCCAAGTGGTTCTTATCTGCCGTCAAATTCTATGTTTCTATGTTTCATCTATGCCTCTCTCAACTGCACAACACTTTTGTTGGTAAGCTGCTCAATCAGAGGTGTGTCACTCAGGTGCCAAAAGGGAGGGGTAATTCTGTCTAGGAAAAAACATTTGGTATCCCAATTTGGTATCCCAATTGCACACTGAGTGAAACATAACTACATAATAATCAGATAACACAGAGATTTTGGTTGCGTATATCACACCTTCACGTCCCTATATAGCACATATGTGCTTCTTATTAACCCCTACTAATTTTCATTTGTGTGCTGCCCTGGAGTACTCAGACTGTGTCGGCATGTTGGGGGCCCACACCCCAGACCCATACCCAGTATTAGGGACCCCCAGTGACAGAGATGCCTTGACGTATGGCCTGGGGGTTTTGCCCTATATCTGCAGATATACGCAACCAAAATCTGTGTTATCAGAAAATCAGACTTGACTGAATATGTTGGATGTAAATTACATCCACTGGTCATAAATATCATCCAGGATTGAATACCCCTTTAGGTGCGATAAACAAAGGGTCACATGAGCCATTCAATAGAATCCTATGATATTTGTACTATTACTATTTTTTTCCATGGAAAATGTTTACAAGAAGGAAAAGCATTATTTACCAACCAGGAGAGTTAACAACCAATTAAGAAATGTCTGTCAGGTAAAAAAGGATAAAAACCTGTACAATAGAGCAGTAGGTGGATTTATATAAAGTATACTGTACCAAAAATCATAAACACAATGGGCCAGATTCTCTAAGCTTCAAAAGTGATAAAATGGAGAGTGATAAACAGCCAGCCAAACAGCTCCTACCTGCCATGTCACAGGCTGTGTTTGAAAAATGTCAGACAGGAGCTGATTGGCTGGCTGTTTATCACTCTCCATTTTATCACTTTTGAAGCTTAGAGAATCTGGCCCATAATAATAATTCATGTGTTTAAAACACATGAAAGTCTTGATAAGTACTGTGCACACACAAAAAAAAGAATGCATGCGCACTATTTAAACATTACTAACTATAATTATAATACATTTTTCATTTAAATTTTATTTGCATAAAATTGGCCAAAACTATGGGCTTTACCACCACGTCCAGGTAACCTCATCATAGGGTAAGTCCTATATTCTAGGGGTTCAACTCTGTTGATGGTTTAGTTTCTGGGCATGGAGAACCCTAAATTGCATTGATTTTGCTGGGTTGCTTCAGGACATTTCAGAAAAACACTTATTTTATCAATTTATTACACCTTTTTTTAATCAAGTAACTTGTTTCACACATTTCCACCCCTGCAACATCCTAATATAGCTTTTCTCAATTCTATAACACGGTTTAACACTTTACTTGTTATCATTCACTAGTGTAATTGGGGTGGCTTGACTTGGCTGGTTTGGCAGTGTACATGCCCTAGAACATTAAGGACTTTATAAGGATACCTGGATGTGGTGGATAAGCCCATAGTTTTGGCCATGATTATAGAAAAAAAAACCTCTATTTAAACACAAAATTTAACTAGTAAGCCTGCTCGAAGCAAATGCTTTGACAGCTAGTCTACTACCTTGTGATTGCCTCTGTGTTTGTGCGTGTGTGAGAGAAAAGAGATGTAGTTTCACTCGCTGCCAACAGATGGCAGTCTTTCGGGGACTCACAAATCAGACACTAGACATATATCTATATATATGATTAGATGTTTGAATAGTGCACCTGCATTTTTTTCATTGTATGTGGCAATACAAGTCTCAGCAAGGTAGCACCTCCATTACATTTAGTTAGGGTTAGCTGTCCAGTGCTCCTCCTATATATAAAGTACAACATTTCTCTAGTAAAGTAAAACATGAACAGACATTACAGTCAAATGCTATAGCTGTTCTAGAACAAGAAGCAGGAGAAAGGGAACAGTAAACAGGCAAGATATAGGCTATATATAGTGTAGCTTATCAAATGTTTTGTGACCGGCAAACTTGTTTAGAAGCCTACACAGGGCCGGCGCTACCCACTCAGCAGCTCCTGCAAAGCAGGGAGGCGCCATGCTGAAAAGGCGCTGTCTCCCTCCTTGCTCTGCTAAAGCTGCCTCAGCCCTCACTGTCACTGCCTCCTGCACGCCACCCGCAGCACCTGTCTGAAAGCAGCTCCCTGCACCACGCACACACTGTTCTCCTCCTGCGACCTGCACCCTCTTCCTCATGGACACTTGCGCTGAGGCATGTAGCGCTATCTGTGAATGCTTGGATGACATGTCATGTCCGGATCTGCCCCCTACCCATTGCTCCCTGCGCCTGTCATCTGTCAATCAAATGACGAACAGGCAGTAGCACCGCCTCCCCTTCCTTCCCTCTTCTCAGTGTGCTGTGCCAGTGCCGCTGTCAGTCCTCAACATTCCGCCCCCTCTATCTCCTCCCCTCTTCTTCCATCTCCTCCTTCTCTCTCCTCCTTTCCCCCTCAGTCACGAGTGCTACACATACTTTTTGTACTGGTTTCGGATCTCACACACGTTGCATGCATGACGTGCGATGGGATGCGATCTAGCCCATAACGTATGCGATTCTCACAGCGTGTATGGGCACCTTTAGTGCCTGCAACATTTTGCGGACACAGCACTGAGATGGTGTATGCATACATGTACATGCACCCGAGATCCTCCATAGGATTGCATGTTGCATACACTCCCACAATTTAGCTGCAGCTTGATGCAATGGCAATGTGAAAGGGCGCAAAATGGATGGTATGCAGGAGGGCGCCGGACACCCTAGCACCGGCCCTGAGCCTACAGATTGTTAAATACCATAGACTTACAATATAGTTAATAGTTTTATTTTTAGGTAAATAAGTATTTGAACAATGTCATTAGTGTACGCAGTGAAATTTTATAAAGTAGCAAGACTTGTTTGTCTCCCAGTATGGCTTAGATCATGGGAATTTTTATATTTGCATTCAACTATCGTTTCTTTACATAGTGAAAGAACTAATTACTAGAGAGAATAATTCACCCATTCCTATGCTGAAATGAATACAATTTGGTTTCTCAATTTGTGCACAAATTAAAGAATACCACAGGGATCTGTAGCTGGAGACTTTGCATATTACTATCTTGAAAGTTATTTGACTCTCTAAATAGATACCTCCTCATCATGTATTCATGGAAGGTGTTTGTAAGGTCCTCATACACATCCAAATTTTGGGAGCTATTAGAGATTATGGTTTTATTTTTTAAAAGAGGTTGAGCACATGTGCAGTAATCTATGGCAACCAGACAGTATGGGCCTTATTCTGGTTGGAGCGTCCGGGCCGTACGCGTACGTCCCAGGGTTTTTAACGATCTGCGCATGTGCAGATACGCTAATGCGCCGGCACGAACACTCCACAACGCTTACGGCCGGTGTCTCAACGTGCGAAAAAACCTGTACGCGAGTGTACGGGTAATGGGGCGGCATAGGGGCGTGTTGATGGGAGCGGCCGAAATAATGAGGGAAAATGGGCGTAAATATGGGCGTACACGGGGGTGTGCACCAAAAATGAGCGGTGCTACTACCGCACGATCGACTAAGGCACCGTTCATTTCGGACACAAAACAGGCGGCCGCCAACCGCCAGCTCAAACCACCCCTACAGATACCGCATGCCAGCGTGCACCTGAGTTGGCTAATTAACGCTGATTACTACTCAAACACATACACCTGAATGTAATAAGCAATGCTGCAGTCTATTAACTCCAAACCATGATTTCACTGCCTGCAAGCCACACATACAGCACGCAAACACATTGGAAGCTTATGTTTCTATACTTCTCCACATTTAAAGGTTTGTTTAATTTAAGGTAAGAATCTTTTTATACGCTAAGGTAGGTATTTGCTAAACAGACACATTCACTACGTGCTTTCATCGACTTTACGCAGTAGCACACTCAATCTACACAAGTCGACATGTGTCAACGTGTTCACTCTAATACTAACATAGGTTTTGTATTTAGGATACAATAACATAAACCACATCTAACACCTACAAAGGATGTTTCAGCAATGTTTGAAGCCCATGACCACTATTTTCCACACAATCTTTGTATAGTACCCAAAATACAGAACTGTCTTTATTAAGGTAGACAATTGAGTTAATAGAAAACAATAATTGAATAACAATTAGAATAATTAATTAATTGTCAGAATTGTAGTTGAAAGGCAAGATTTGCAGGTCCATATATGTGAAGGGTATGCCAGCGTGCACGGACGTACGCTCACTCTCACGAGCGGTGACATAAGCTGAGTTTTCCATTGAAAACAATAGGGACCCGTCCGTGCAAACTGGCGTACGCTCAGATCTCCGCAAGAAGTCGGTGGGGAGACGGAGGAAAGACGGCCGTAGACGGCGCCGTACGCTCAGTTGTACGCCTGTTGTCGGAGTGCAAGGGCTGGCCCGTCCGCGTACGTTGCCGTACGCTCATTTGTACGCCACTCCCCTTCTACGGTATTTCTGCCCGTACGTAAGCGGCTGATTTGTGGGTGGACTTAACCCTAACGGCCGCGTACGGCTAGCTTGCGGTAATGGCGAACGTACGCACGTTTGGCCGCAGTGGAGCCGAGAGAGGGGGGGAATGGGTACTAATTACCCGGGCCCAGGCTTGCTGGGGGCGTGGCCTAAGTGTGGGAGGTTCCCACAACACACACACTTAGGCCACGCCCCCAACATTTTACCGGGGCCCGGCATTCCTCTCGGCTGCCCTGTTTGGCCGCTCCGAGCAGAATAAGGCCCTATATCTCATTTGTCTGATGATAGTACCAGGGCTATTTTTGTGCAGGCTCTAGCAGGAACTGTGGCCCTTATTCTAGTTCACTCTTTCTGAGAAAATATTTCTTAGATGGACAAAACCATGTGCACTGCAGGTGAGGCAAGTGTAAAACTCCACCCAAATCTAATTATCTCTGCACAAGTAACACCTGCCTCACCTGCAGTGCTCATGGTTTTGTCCATCTAAGAAATATTCTGTCAGAAAGAGTGAACTAGAATAATGGCCACAGTTCCTGCTAGAGCCTGCACAAAAATAGCCCTGGATAGTACTATAGATGCTACAAAATGTTATATTACTGCTTGACATGGTTTATAATAATTAAATAATCGTTTGCTATATCTGTTGGTGTGAGATATTGTGAATGGCATAGTTATTAATGAGCTGGTTCTATTGCTTTCCTTTTCAGTTGCATGTAATCAGTTTGTTTCCTGGTAAATAATTCAGTTTATTGATTGCAGAAAGCACAATTTTTCTCAAAGCTGCTCTCCTGCCAGTGTCTCTAAAAATAAAGGTAGTTAAACTTTTTTATATGTGCGTACTATCTGTTTGCAGTTCCTCCACACCAAGGGAATGCCAGTGCATAGTTGTAAGTGTGGTGGAATAGTATCCATTGGTGTTTTGCTGCAAAAGAGATGCATAAACGTGCATCATGTTTGGAACTGTTTCGTTCTCTTGATAACCATAAATGTGCTACTATACCTATTATGATATGTGTACAACACTTGGCTATAATGTTCATTTTTTCTTCTTTGCATTATAAATAGTCTTTAAAAAATCAAGAAATAATTTTGTGCCTGATTAAGAATCTGACTGCACATGAATTCTAGGTTGTATAGGAATATTTGCAGATCTGGCATCGATATCACACTGCAGTTGGTAAACTGGCATCTTTGCAGACCTGCAAACTCCTCCTCCAAACTGGCATCTTTGGCAACTGCAAATGCATGCAAGAAAACCCACATCATGCGCATGCAACCATAATTACTCACATGGTAATTAGTATTCTGTGCCGCTATCTTTATATATGTTCATAGAGCAATTGGCACTCCATAATGTAATACCTAACATTAATATTATTAGGTAACAAGATAATCAGTACATCAGTAAATAGTTGTGATCATTGAGCTGGATTCAGAAATGGTTGGAGTACTATCATGGAAAAAGCATTGATAGCTCTAAAATAGTAATGCAGCAGGAGAAGTCACCTCTATTGTATACATTACATCATAGGATGTAGTTTTGGATCATACCCCACAACAACAGCAACACACCTCTGCATGGAGTGTTGGCCCCTGGAGGGCTGTACTGAGCCGCCGAGGTACCATAGAGAGGTACCAGAAAGCAGGGAGCAGGTGAGTCTGTGATCCTCCCACTCCCCTCCCCCATCCCGCCCGTGGTGTGAATCAACGCTGCTCCCCCCCGCGCCGCCCGCTCCCTGCTGGGAAGATTTCAGTGCTGCACCACCTGTGCTCCGGGGGGGGGGGGGGTATTATTGCCCATCACAGTATCGCCCACACCCCCCCCCCTGTGCTGCAGTATCGTCCACACCCTTCCCCCCGGCGGGCGGCGCAGTTTTTTTTTGCCTGGGGCGGGCGGGGGGTTTTGCCTGGGGCAGGCGGGGGGGCTTTCACCGGCTCTTAGTGTTAGAGGCTGTTGTCACCTCCTCTCCTCACCCAAATGGCATCAGACTGTTAATTACTGAGATTATTTTGCTGCAATATGACCAGCATTGCAGACTGACACTGAACATTGAATCACTACTGCAACCTAACCTGAATCAGGCTAAGTGTGAACTTATGGGGTGGAGGTTTGAGGGAAGGATAATGATGGAGGGGAGGTCATTGGGGGTGTTTGAGAGAAGGAGGATGATAGAGGGGAGGTTGAGGCCAATGTGTGAGTCTAGGAGGAGTATGAGGTGGGAGGGTGAGGAATGGAGGATGATGGATAGGTCAAAGTGTCATGCTAGGAGTATGATGGGTGGGGATGAGGGACTATGATGGATGATGAAGGAGAGGGTGGTGACATGATGTACAAGGTCAAACACATTTTTGATGTTTAGGAGCCCCAGTGTATTGGTTTGCCTTGGGTCTACACTGCTGTTAAGACTGCACTGCCCAGGTACCCCCCGCCCCCCCCTCACTCTCAGCACCAATTTATATGAATGAGTACTGGGATGACTTTATCAACAGCAAAATAATTTTTTGGCAATATTAATTATGTTTTACCGAGACAGTGCGTTGTTCTTTTTTTTAATATTTATGTTTGGTACTTGTGTATTATAGCGGCGCCCCCGATGTTGGTCGTACAATGTTTTTATCGCATTGCATGCAATACACCCGATGGCATGCGATGTGATGTGACGCGATTTTTGCCCCCTATACGATGAAACATTGTGGGTGCTTATAATGTTAAATGCACCCCCACGCCACTCCCCCACTATAAACGTGAACCCGAAGCGTGGCGAGCGCAGCGAGCCCATGAGGGGCGGCGGTACGCGTCCTACGACATTTTTATACCCCCACTATCCACGTCAGCGTGGAGCTGAGAATATAAGGTGTGGCGAGCACAGCAAGCCACCGAGCCCAAAGCGTGGCGAGTGGACGCGGATACCTTCACAGGTATCCGCGTCCCCTCGCGGGCTTCACAGGTATCCGCGTCCGCTCGCCACGCTTCGGGCTCGGTGGCTCGCTGCGCTCGCCACACTTTCTTTTCTCAACTCTGCACCGACGTGGATAGTGGGGGTATGAAAAGGTCATAGGACGCATACCGCCGCCCCTCGCGGGCTCGCTGCGCTCGCCACGCTTCGGGTTCACGTTTATAGTGGGGGGTGGCGTGGGGGTGCATTTAACATTGTAAGCACCCAGTGCTTATACAATTTTTAATCGCATTGCATTGTATGGCATTGTATGCTATATACAATGTCATACAATTTTAAAATTGTATGACATTGTACCTTTTGGTATGCGATGCGATGGGCACCGCTATAATACACAAGTACCTTATGTTTTACTGTAGACTGTTTATTAGACATTTTGCACTAAAAAATGTATATGGTTACACACAGAGGAGATCAAGAGAGGAGAAGGCCAATGTGCAGGGACCACTCCTCTCTGGCAGCGGCTGCCACGATGTATAGTTTGATTTGTGCTCATGTGCAGATCTCCTGATACATGTGAAATGGACATTTTTCCAGTGATTTCTCTCTGTAGTGACCACCACATTCACATGAAAAGAACCCAAATCTCCTAATGTATCTCCTTTGGCTGAAGCACTGTGGAAATCCGTCAGTGATCGCTGGAGAGGAGCGAGTTTCAAACCCCTCCCCCATATGTAAATATATCTTGGTGCTCTAGCTTCCTGCAGATGAAGCACAAACAAATGTTAACTTTGCATGGCACATGAGGGTTTGATGTATAGATCACCTTGTTATTTGGTAGCTGTATTATACCCACACTTATTGTGTGGTTATATTGCTACATGCATCCCCTCTTTACTGAAGCAAAGCAAGAAGCCCCACTAACAAGAGTAATTAACATGTTGTATGCCAAAGGGGGGAGTGAAATCCCCTTCCCCCATCCCTGATAACTGCACAGCACATCAACTTAGTGCAGATGCAATGTGTCTCTCCCCCCAGCTGCCTCTACTGGACATGGGCAACTCAGAGCCAACAGCAGCTGCAGTTGGAACTGTCCCTCTGCATTGAATGTCCATTGATGTATCTGTTACTTCATTTCCAACTCTGTCAAAAAAGGAGTGGCTATCTAGAACATGGCATAGGAAACACATGAACATTTCTGCTTCCTAATGTCCTGTTTTATATCTGAACCTCTGCCTACAATAATGTCATTTTTATCAACAGGGAGAAAAAACTATATAGATTAATGCAATCATTTCTAAATTTCACATTCAGGTTTCTAGCAGTTATAATAGGTGAACAATGTCTAATTTCAAGGTTAAGCAGCTTTGAATTATTGCATTAAAAAATATACAATGACAATATGAAAAATATGGAAACAGGCAGCTTACATACAGATGGAGCCGCTCTCTTTGTTGCAGGTCCTGGTGATTCAATCACCAGGACTCACCATCCGACGGAAGGGGGCGCATGCACTCGAGAGGCTCCCGTGCCCTGTTGCATCTGAGCCCCCTGCTGCCTCCCATCGCTTACCCGCCGCTCCCCCATCGGTGCCCCCAGCCCCCCACACCCCTCCTAACCCTGCCCGTCTCCCTAAAGCAGATATGGCCAGGGATTTAACTCCCCGCCACCAACGTGCATTTGTGTGAGTTGCCAGCTCTTCCCAGCGCAGGGGATCTGGGGAGCGCTGGCGCTGAATGAGAGGCGCTCCATCTCTATATGTGTCCTTACATGTAGCATTTGCTCCATTGGAGTAGCAGGCAATGCTGATAATAGAGACATAGGGGGCATCAGACACAGGTTATATAGTTATCTACAAAGTTCCTGTAATTAGCTGGCAAGCGAATGAGTCCAGCATTTTGCCTGTTCTATAAAACAGGGACTCATCTGCTCCCATATAGGTGGTGGTCTCTGTCTTTGCTTCTCATTCTGCCCTACACATATGATCCATAATCTGTGCTCCCATTTTACCTACATAGACACATCTATGCTAATCTGCACTATCAGAGAGTAAGCTTTTTGTTGATTGCAGTCTCAGTGTAGAAGGTACAGAAGAAGCTGACTGGTTCCTCACCCTCCTCCATGTCTATACATTCAAAATAGCCATTTGCCTAGAGCAGGGCTGGGCAACACCGGCCCTCCAGATGTTAATGAACTACACATCCCAGCATGCCTTGCATCAGTTTCAGCATGGCCACATAGCAAAACTAATGCAAAGCATACTGGGATGTGTAGTTCATTAACATCTGGAGGGCCGGTGTTGCCCAGCCCTGGCCTAGAGCCTTGATGGCTAACTTTGACACTCCAGCTGTTGTTGAACTACACATCACAGCATGCTCTGCTTCACTTTGCTACTTGGCCATGCTAAATCTGATGCAAAGCATACTGGGATGTGTAGTTCAACAACAGCTGGAGTGTCAAGGTGAGCCATCAAGGGACTAGAGCATCTGTAAATTCCTAGGGCATCTATTCAGCCCCCCCTCCCTTCCTTGTCAGAGTCGCTGTCCCCGCCGGTTATAGACCAGCAGCTGAGCAGGAGCCCCCACCTGCCTGCAGAGTGCAGTATTATAGTGAATGAGTAAAACAGATTCATTATACACCTGCGCTCTGCTCCGGGGGCAGTGACTAAGCACACTGGGAATGCCGGTGCTGCCTTTTGGGCAGTCAGGAGATAAGACAGACAGAGCTACACTCTCATCTTTACCCGGGTCCTATTATTATTATTATTATAATTTTATTTATAAGGCGCCACAAGTGTTTCGCAGCGCCGTACAAAGGAACAATACAGGGAGACAAAGCTTGGCATAACATTGAATAAATAACAAAAATACAGTACAAATAAAGAGCGCCACAGTTCAATACACATTACAGCTTAAATATAAGTAGTGAGGACTCAATCAACATACAACTAGAGGCTTGAGGCCAATGATACAGATGAGTATGCAGACGAAGATGGTCACTGAGTGTTGGAGTATAGGAGAGCTGTGAGTGACATGTGAAGAGAAGTGGGCTTAGACGA
This sequence comes from Crinia signifera, assembly GCF_055691185.1. NCBI lineage: Eukaryota > Metazoa > Chordata > Amphibia > Anura > Myobatrachidae > Crinia > Crinia signifera. Next base: position 256,845,809 of record NC_139218.1, read on the forward strand.
CAGGAGGGAATAGGGCCCTACTCGGAGGAGCTTACAATCTAGTCCTACCCTCTGCTTCTCTCTCATGGACTTGCTGGGTGATTCTGCTAGGGAACAGCAGAGCCCTGCCTACAGAGAGCCAGCCCATCTCACCCTGCCTCAGAATTAAGTAACCTTATGATTGTCACAGCCTGTAGCCATCTCACAAGTTTCATCCAATGCCCCCCACTCAGCCAATATCTTCCTGTCTCTCACTCTGGGCAAGATGTAATAAGCCTTTAAAGTGATAAAATGGATAGTGATAAACCTCTTGACAGTCTTATAAGAATATTATTGAATTGTCTTTGGCATGTCTCATAACTGGTTACAAATGTAGATACTTAACCCTTTGAGTGCCATCATCTCAGTAAGAGATGCGCAAGAATATCCGCAAAAAATGGCAACAGCTCTATGAGAAATGAGCAAAATATCAACTAAAAATGCCAGCATCGCTCGCATTAGTTATATAACTTCAGATTAAAAAATGTAATGTAAAAATAGATAATATTTCGTATAAAAGATAAACATTACAGGTCATTATGATAAATAAAAATATTTGCTTTGCAATTATCATACCAATTTTGACAAATTCACTTGAATTTCAAATTCAAAGAGTTAAATCACTTACATTCGAGGTCATACTCTGACAGAGATTATGCCCCTAGAATATGCAGGTGCAAAAACATCTGATGCCGGAGTCTAAAGAAGTGGGATTGTTACATGTTAATTTGTACAAAGTTGGCATTGCAGCCCTTGCTCATTCAGCATGTTAGTACACAAGGAAAAGACCAATACTAACATGCTAAAGTGATTTTATTTTACGGACAATGGGATATTGGGAGGATGTGGCCAATGGTAGGGTGCTTGGCCACACCCTCCCATTGTCCACACCCCTTTTTACCATGGCCCGGAAGCACTTTCGGCGGCCCTCCTTGCAACCACCGGGTGAACCAGGAGTCACTCAACGGCTGCTTGTATTTTGGCGAAATAGGGGCAGGTATCCACATCATGCTCCTGCCCTGAGCAGGCAGGGCAATGCCTGCGTTCTCTGTGGCCCATCCAGTATTTCTATGGGCATGCCCATGAAATGTTAGAGTCAACCCAGGAACGCCCCCTGCCTGTCACTGCAAGTGCCTCCCTCAGCGAAGGGGAAACTTGCTGAAGGTGATCGCAGTCAGGCCCTGTACATACGCATTGGCAATACTGCTCATGAGCAGTGGCCCACCATCGGCCAGGGTGTGTATTCTGACTTGCTGCGAGCAATCGACTTGAATCGACCCATAGTAACAGGGTATCAGATTGCCAGATGGGCTGGTCCAGGCTACATAGAAAGTGGGGTGGGCTGAGCAGCACAGCCAACCAGGACTCTGCTCCTACTGTACTGTACTGTGCAAGGCCAGGTCCCATGACTAGTGGTATGTCTCTTTTAGCTGTGACTGGGCCCCCTGTTGTGCACATGCCTGCAGTACATGCACACAGTGATGTACCAGTGCTTCTTCATGGCCCCAGTCCATTCCTGATCACAGGCAAACCTAGGACAAAAGAAAGAAGTAGCATCCCCTAACTGTCATTTTCAAACAGCAGTTCTCCATTTTATCTCTTCACCAGGCTTAAAACATCTGCCCCAGAGGACCAACCAATCAGTTCCTAACTGCCATGTTACAGGCTGTGTGAAAAATAACAGCTAGAAGTTAATTGGTTGGTACTTTATTTCTCTCCACCTTATCTCTCTCTGAGTTGTGATCGCTATCCTCCTTTAGAAAAGTGACACTGGCATTTGCATTGGCATTTATAAATTTGTTTTATGATGTTTGTGTGTGTGTGTATATATGAAGGCACTTGCTTCTCTTACCATGAATCATTTTTTTTTGTATCATTTTGTTTTCACATCTCATCCCTGTTGTATATATCTCTTAAGTTCACAGAGTTTGTACTAGCACTAGTACTTACTGGCAATATAATGGCAAACTGTCAGGCCAATGAGAATATACAGTATAAAAGCATAACTTGCACTGATCCCTACTTTAGGGATCCCTACATTAATGTACAGAACTAACAAAAAACTCCTGTGAGTATTGTAACATTTTTCCTTTGTGTCTAATTAAGACATAATACTAGATTACAAGGTTACACAAACATATCATTTCCTAATTTACAAATAAAAAGTGGATTAAATAAACTGTACTAATAGGACTTTAAAACAAGAAATAATGTAAAAGTAATAGCCCAGATGAACTAAATTATTCTACACTAATATTATTCTACACTCTACAGACCATATTTAAATTAAAATGTACACACCTGATTCTTTAAATAAAGGGCCATTCATTATTATGGATCAAGATGGTCACCTAGTATTCAGAAAACTATTGCAGAAACCAACACCATCTTCAGATGGCATTTATTCCAACAGCATTGCTCCATTTTATGGGAAGGAGGTGCAGGTTGTAAGGCGAGATCTGAGTGGATCCCTCTGCCACCTCCTCGTTGAGAGGCTCATTCCGATGCGGTTGTATGTGTATGCGCAAAAGAGTGATGCTTGGTACTTTGCTCATACACAGGATCTGTTCTGCACATGCTGGCATGGGTCCTGTGACATCAGACGCAAGAAGGCAGCAGACTCAGTGATTGACAGTCTCCTACTGTTCAAGGGTTGAGGAGGAGGCAGCAACAACCTCCATTTGTAAAAAAGTAGGCACGTTGATGCTGTTTGGGGGGACGAGGACGTCATGGATCAGTTATATTATGGAGACTTCTGGCCCCTTTGTTGGGTGGCTTGCTTAGCCCGGATCACTACTGCACCAGGAAGTGTCTGCTTTACAATACATTACTTACAGCAGCAGTGATACCCAGGACCAGATTAAGGGCCTAATGGGGCTGGAGCTGAGAGTGTTCAAGGGACTATTATGAGAAACTGAAGAGTTGAGCCATATGCCATGTAGGCATGTAGAACCTATACACTATACATCTCAGTGTCCACTTTAATATATAAAAGCACAAATACATACCTCCCAACATGACCCTCTCCAGGAGGGACACAATGCTCTGTTCCTGGACTTCCCTCTTAATGTATGACTGCCATCATCTGTTTTAAACAGGATAATTGATAAGAAAGGTGTTTCAAAACAGGTGATGATAATCATACACTGAGGGAAGTCCAGAAGCAGAGCATTGTGTCCCTCCTGGAATGGGTCATGGGAGGTATACAAATATTGAGTAACTGTGTAAAAAATAACGAAATACATTTTAGGACAGGTTTAAACAGAGATATATTTGACATATATATCATATATGATGATGGGCCTAGTCTTATGTGGAGACTTGGAGCTGCAGCTCCATCCGCCCTATTGATAGTCTGACCCTTGTGATAGTAACTCCAACCGCACCTGACTGACTCTCTGAGTATCCTGCAGCCATGCATATGCAAAACACAGGCCATACAGGCACAATATACAGTACATAACCGACACCAGTACGTAATGCTTTCTGAGCATCTGTCCCCGCAATAATTAATTATTCTGGTAATGAAGTATCCACCGCCACAACTCACCCTGAGTTGGATAATTAATCATGATGAGCCATCTGGACCCTAATGATAAATGTGTCCAAAAATATCCATAATCCATAAACTGTATATAAAAGGCTAACTTCTCCTCACCTCTATCAGGTGAAGTACCACCACTGACCACTAGAGGCCACTCCACAGACTGAATGACTCCTCTGTGTGCTAAAAGATGCCATAACAGAAAGTGAAAGCAATTTGTACATGAACACTGATCTTCTTTATACTTGCTGGATATAGAGAGGGATCTGTAAAGACAGATGTTGGAGGTAGGATCAGATAGGGACAGGGGGTGAGGTGGAGAGTTTGTGGCCTAAAAACTGGCATAGCTCAAAGTGAACCTAACAGCTGTCACAGTTCAGGTGAAGCCATGAAACTTATTGTAGAATCCGTCATTTTGACATCCTTTATAAATAGTTCTTAACAAAAAATCATAACAACAAAAGCTAATATTATAAGTTATAATAAATAGAAATAATATGAATATGAAAGTATGGGTAGACATTACTGTATTCCTTACATGTTCCATTATTCCATTATACCTTTACATGTGGCATTACTTTTCATAAAGATCCTTCCTTTTATTTTTCTTGCTTTTCTTTTTGTTCTTCTTTGTGCATTTTTATTTTGAAGAAATGTCAGCGACAAGACCACAGCGGACAAGAACCTACACTTTTGGATTCATCCATGGTATAATACTCCTTATTAGTTTATCACAGCAAATATCTAAGCTGACCCGATAACCCTTTCTGATTAGTTTTATATGTTTCCATCTCCGCTATTGAATGTAAATACATTTTTAGGCATAAATATACACTGACATATCAAAGGCATATATCTGAGTTAAGCCTGTGTGGTATATATACTACAAGCTGAGACCATGGATAAACAGGAACATTTATGCATACTTGCCAACTCTCCCTGAAATAGTACTGAACTCCCTGAAGGCGAAATTCCTTGAAAAGTGATAAAAAAGACAGTGATAAACCCCCAACCAATTCGCTCCTATCTGTCATTTTTCAAACACGGTCAGTGACATGACAAGTAGAAGCTGATTGGCTGGTGGTTTATCACTCTCCATTTTATCACTTTTTGAAGTTAAGTACATCTGTCCCTGACTCCCTACATGGACGAGCAATCTCCCTGAAGCTGGGATAGGTGTGCACAACAAAGTGAGGATTTCAACACTTTCCACCTGCTGTGGAAGAATTATATGGGTGAAAATAAGGAGGATGTGTGCAAGAAAATGGCTTTTGCTTTCTAGCACATTTACTACAGGTTTAAACAGTGATATAATTATATAAACTGATTTTATATATATATATATATATATATATATAAAGTGGCGACGAGCGGGCACTCCACTTGACGAGTGTCACAGAGCCTGTCTGCCTTTGCAGAGAGATATAAACAGCAGATATGGGGACTCAGCCAATAGCTCAGATGGTCCAAAGCACGGCACTACAGGAGAGGTGCAACAAAATTTTATTGAGCTACATTTCGGGGCCAATCGGTCCCCATCTTCAGGCTAACAGCATACAGCATACTTTCTTGTATGCTGTTAGCCTGGCCCCGAAACGTAGCTCAATAAAATTTTGTTGCAACTCTCCTGTAGTGCCGTGCCTTGGACCATATCTGCTGTATATATATATATATATATATATATATATATATATATATATATATATATATATATATATATATATATATTATACTATGGGGTCAATTTGCTTAAGCTTCTTAAAATGAAAAGAGGCAATTTAGCATATCACAACCAATCAGATATTGTCTTTCATTTCTCTGTTACAGCCTAGAAAATGATAGACAGAATATGATTGGTTGCTATGGGCAACATCATCTCTTTTCATCTGTAAAACTTTAGTAAATTTACTGGTACTTGTGTAGTTTCACGGCGGCAGTTTACGATACATTTGAAGCTATGCTATTAGCATAGCCCTACGGCTGCCTTACTTGTGTAGTTTCACGGTGGCAGCTTAAGCTACATTATCAGCGTAGGATGCCGCCATGAAACTACACAAGTAACTACCGTACTGTTGCCGGGAACCGCATCTCTGTCCCCGGTGTCCCCGGCAAGCCTACTCAGCACCTCTCTCACACTGCCAGCACCAGCATATTCCCCTCTCTTTGGCGGAGAGGGGATCATGCTGGCGCCGGCGGAGAGGCGCTCTATCTTTTTGACATGCAGGAGCGTCTCAGACGCTCCAGTAATGAGACACTCCTGTGTCTGAGTAGCTATTACGGCAGGGTACAGCAACCCTGCCTACAGGGTTAGGGGTTATGTAGTGCCTTTTCAAAACCCCACTATCCATGGCAGCCCGAAGCATGGCGAGCCCCGCAAGGGGGCGCATTACGCGTCCTCCCGACATTTTCATACCCCCACTATCCACGTCGGCGTGGATTCGATTCTATATAGTGTGGCGAGCGCAGCAAGCCACTGAGCCCGAAGTGTGGCGAGGGGACGCTGATTACATGTAAGGTAATCTGAGTCCGCTTGACACACTTTGGGCTCGGTGGCTCGCTGCACTTGCTACACTATATAAAATCAAATCCACACCGACGTGGATAGTGGGGGTATGAAAAGGTCGGGAGGGCGCGTAATGTGTCCGCTCGCCACGCTTCGAGCTGCCATGGATAGTGGGGGTATCAAAAGGTGCTACAAAACCCCTTAACCCTGTAGGCAGGGTTGCTGTACCCTGCAGTGATAGCTACTCAGATGCAGGAGCGTCTCATTTCTGGAGCGTCTGAGACGCTCCTGTATATCAAAAAGATGGAGCGCCTCTCCGCCGGTGCCAGCATAATCCCCTCTCCGCTAAAGAGAGGAGATCATGCTGGCGCCGGCAGTGTGAGAGAGGCGCTGAGTAGGCTTGCCGGGGACACCAGGGACAGAGATGCGGTTCCCACAACAGTACGGTAGTTACTTGTGTAGTTTCACGGCGGCAGCCTACGCTGATAACGTATCTTATAAAAGGGACGCTTAAGTGGCCATGGGAACACTACGCTACTTCTGACTGACTACGCTAACTACGCTGGCCGTGGGAACACTACGCTGATTCTGACAGGAACGCTACGCTGACGGCGTAACTGCCGCCGTGAAAGTGCACAAGTAACAATTTACCTCTATACAGAATTAGTAATATTTTAAACATGGTATTTCTCAACACAGAATAATCAAGTCTATTTGGAAAAATTAGGACTGCAGTAAACTTTGGGGGGTTGCATACTACAGAAGTACTGTTGGGAAAATGTCCTTAAATTCATGTGACCAGAATGCTCTAATTCATTAATATGACAATATGTGCAGGTGACCTGCCATTATCATTGGGCTTTAAAGCACCATATTATTTTATTTTATTGTGTTTTTGGGATACCTACATGGACCACAGAATTTAAGTGAGTAATAAATTGGTTAATGATTATTATTATTATAATTTTATTTATAAGGCGCCACAAGTGTTTTGCAGCGCCGTACAAAGGAACAATACAGGGAGACAAAACTTGGCATAACATTGAATAAATAACAAAAATACAGTACAAATAAAGAGCACCACAGTTCAATACACATTACAGCTTAAATGTAAGTAGTGAGGACCCAGTCAACATACAACTAGAGGCTTGAGGCCAATGATGGAGATGGTCACTGAGTGTTGGAGTAAAGGAGAGCTGTGAGTGAAATGTGAAGAGAAGTGGGCTTTGACAACAGGAGGGAAGAGGGCCCTACTCGGAGGAGCTTACAATCTAGTAGGAAGGGGAGACAGACAGATTACAAGAGGTGCAAGCGAGGGGGTGGTGGTTAGATAGCAGGATGTAAACAGGCAAGGGGTCGGAGAACCAGCTGGTTTATGCAGTGGAAGGGTACGCTTTGATGAATAGGTGAGTTTTCAGTGCCCGTTTGAAGCTTTGCAAGGTCGGGGAGAGTCTAATGGAGCGAGGGAGTGCGTTCCACTGAAGGGGTGCAGCACGGGCAAAGTCCTGTACTCTAGCATGGGAAGCAGTGATCAGGGTGGAGGAGAGACGACAGTCGTCAGCTGACCGTAGAGGGCGGGAGGGTGTATGAATGGAGATGAGGTTAGAGATATATGGAGCAATGGAATTAGAGATGGCCCTGTATGTGAGTGTGAGGTGTTTGAAGAGGATTCTGTAGGGGAATGGAAGCCAGTGCAGATTTTGTTGAAGGGGAGTAGCAGAGTTAGAGCGGCGGGAGAGGAAGATAAGCCTGGCTGCAGCATTGAGGACAGATTGGAGAGGAGCTAGTTGGGATTGAGCGAGGCCAGTGAGAAGAGCATTACAGTAGTCAAGCCGTGAGATGACTAATGAGTGGATGATCAGCTTAGTTGCACTCTGTGAGAGAAAGGGCCTGATGCGAGATGATGAGTCATCTGTATTTATTTATGGTACTTGTTTAGTTTCACAGCGGCAGATATCGCATGCGATTTGCATACAATTTGCTTGCGATTTGCATGATTTGATGTGCAATGCAATTTATTACCTGTTCATAACCCCACTATCCAATATGGCATGGAGTTGATTTTATATAGTGTGGGGAGCGCAGCGAGCCACCGAGCCCGAAGCGTGGCGAGCGCAGCGAGCCCCGTGAGGGGACGCGGATTACTCTACATGTATTCCTGCCGAGCGCATGCGGAATACATGTAAAGTAATCCACAGCCCCTCACGGGGCTCGCTACGCTCGTCACGCTTCAGGCTCGGTGGCTGGCTGTGCTCGCCACACTATATAAAATCAACTCCATGCCGTAGTTGATAGTGGGGTTATGAACAGGTACAGGCAAATACAGTAGCTGTTTTACATGGTACAGTATATTACATAATATTATATATCCCAGAGCGGGATAACATATCGGCAGTCAGAATGCCAGTCATTAAAATACCGGCACCAGAATTCCAACTTGCAGCCAATCACCGGGTGAACCATCCAGGACATACATTACATATATAATCACATAAATGTTTATATATGCTAAGCGGTCCCCCTCTGCACTACATGGTCAGCGCTGCAGCCACCAATGTTACTAACCATTACACCACCTATTCTGCCCATGTATCTATCAGTTTAGGGTTTATATAATTTATAATTACTGTAAATTCAAACATCTCTCCAATCTCTGAAAGCACAAGATAATTAATACATTTTCCATACGTTTATTATTCCTATTTTTTCCTTTAAGCAGATTGTTATAATCAGGGCCGGCGCTACCCACTCAGCAGCTCCTGCAAAGCAGGGAGGCGCCATGCTGAAAAGGCGCTGTCTCCCTCCCTGTTTTGCTAAAGCTGCCTCAGCCCTCACTGTCACTGCCTCCTGCACGCCGCCCACAGCGCCTGTCTGACAGCGGGCAGCAGTATGGAGAGGCTGAGCAGCTCCCTGCACCGCGCACACACTGTCCTCCTCTTTGTGACCTGCCTCCTCTTCCTCACGGACACTTGCGCTGAGACATGTAGCGCTGTCTGTGAATGCCTGGATGACATGTCATGTCCGGATCCGCCCCCTACCCATTGCTCCCTGCACCTGTCAGCTGTCAATCAGATGACAAACAGGCAGGAGCACCGCCTCCCCTTCCTTCCCTCTTCTCAGTGTGCTGTGCCAGTGCCACTGCCAGTCCTCAACACTCCGCCCCCTCTATCTCCTCCCCTCTTCTTCCATCTCCTCCTCCTCTCCCCCTCAGTCACGAGTGCTGCACATACTTTTTGTACTGCTTTCGGATTGCATCACACACACATTGCATCGATGCGATCTAGCCCATAATATATGCGATTCTTGCAGCATGTATGGGCACCTTTAGTGCCTGCAACATTTTGCGGACACAGCACTGAGATGGTGTATGCATACATGTACATGCACCGGAGATCCTCCATAGGATCGCATGTTGCATACGCTCCCACAATCGGGCTGCAGCTTGTTGCAATGGCAATCTGAAAGGACGCAAAATGTATGGTTTGCAGGAGGGCGCCGGACACCCTAGCACCGGCCCTGGTTATAATCCTAAAGCTTTTATTTTAGTATATAATATAATGCAGTAGCTCCTACACTCAATCCTCAAGGCTTCCAAACAGTTCAGGCCTTATGGACTGTTTTTGGGAACCACTGATAATGTATTCATGCTTTGTGTGCACTTGCTAGAAAATTCGATTTTGCCTGCATGTACTCAAAATCTGAGCCAGCAAAAGCCGTCACTATGGGGTGTACACACAGAGGTAAATGTGCTTAATTTCTAAGTGATCTACACAGATCACTTAGAAAATAGGCAAACATCACCCCTTGTGTATGGGTGCTAAATTATGAATGCAAAGTAGCTACTTTTGTTGTGCTCAGTCTGTATCACTTCTGCAATATGCGGTTTAATACAATTGAGTTTATTAATAATTATTCAATGTTAAATGTGTGGTGACTGTAAAGATTTTGTTTTGCTTAGGCCCTATGGCAATCACTATACAGTTCCTTGTAGTGCTAAGATATAATTATTTCATGTACCCTGGAGCGAATGTAAATAACAAACCAAAAGCACCATATATTATTAAAGACATTATTGCTCGGAGACAATATCAGCGACATACAGCAGCAACATATTATTACAGACTTTATAAAAAAGAATGGAACAATGCTGAAATCATATCACTGTGAGCTATGCGATCAATCTGTTTATAAAATCTATAAACTATGTATATTCTGTAGTGCCCTGCAGTGCCACAAACACTGGGTGATCGCTATGTCACATCTATATATTCTCCAGCATATTTGTGGTATGAAGGAAAAGGCATGGACTCAATATAAAAGATCAAATCAAAAAACTTTGTTCGTTCACAGCTATGTTTGCACCAGGACAGCTTGCAAATCCAGCTTGAGAATGGGTGATGGCAGACAACCATTCACAAGGTGGGGTTTGGTTGCTTAGCAAGGGAGCGGATTCGCATTAGAGATGTGCAGGCTCTGACTTACTCTGATATACTCTGGTTTCAAAGCAGGATCTTATTGGCTATCAACTGTAAACAACTGTCATGTGATTTGGGATAGCCAATAAGATACTGCTTTGAAATCAGAGTAAATCAGAACCTGCACATCTCTAATTTGCATCCGATCGAATCAACCAGAATACCCCCCTAAGTGCATAACATTCCAGGTCATTTTAACACAACATATATCCTGCGCCTAATTTAATATTGAAAATTGTCAGCATATATGCGTTTTAAGTATAATAAACAAATCTATACATACATTATCCTACTTATCAATGTTTAATTCAAATTTTATACATAAGCATTCATGAGTTATTCCTAAATATTTTATAAGCCATCTACAAAATGTAGGGATCAGCATTGATAAGGGCAGACTAATAAGTGAGTTGAATATAAAAGCTGAAATGCTAAGTAAAATAAATCAATAAGCATTTGCTGTTTATTTCCCAGAGTAACAAATACCTCCCAGACACAGCAGGGCAAATGACAGAAAATATGAACACATTAATGGCATAGACTTTAAGGCAATTATATTTCTCTTGTATAAAGTGATCATTTAAAAACCATTTATACATGCTAAGCATTTAAGCGTCATTTAAAAATAAAAATAAAATTGCATAAAAAGAAAAACTTTAATAACGGATGTAGCAGAGCTCAAAACTATTAAAGAGATTATTTTTACAAAGAATAATAAACTGAAGTGACCGATTTTTACAATTACTGTACATAACATGGCATCAAATCAACCATTCCAATGGTCAGACAGATTTATAAATCTTTAGTATTTGAACGTGTTACTGAGAATGGGGTTTATACCTTTAAAAACATAAGATTTTTTTTTTAAAAATATTTTATCTTAAAAAAAAATTTTTTGTATGTATTGGCTCTGCACAGGGTTTTTAAACTGATAACACAAAACAAAAGGGACTGGCAACTCTAGTTATGCAGTTTAATAAATTGGAAACTTTGGACCTGGCTCTTGGCTTACGGAGGTCAGTGGTCACTGAACATCAGGACAGTAACACTCCAAAATGATTGGCATACTGTAGGTATAAGTACTAATATAAGATATCACACTGTAACTAAATGACATGTATTTGTTAAATTACATGTATTCATCAGTAATGGCTTGAGGGCTTATGCTTCAAGATTTGTAGCACTTTCATGGGTTGATATATGCATCATTTCACCCTTATGTACATAAACACCTTATTCGTCCATGTATGCTATACTAGCATCTGTATAAATAGAGTCATTTAGAAAAAGTTAAATTAACATTAGACTATTACAATATGAATGCCAAAAAAATCATATTCATGTAAATGAGCATATAGGATTCTGGTTCAAAAGTAAGAATGAAGCTGTTTAATGAGGAAAGATTAGCTAATAAATAAACAGGAATCGGTGATTTCTGTATGAATATGTAAAGAAAGAAAATATGTCCTTTAATTTAACAAATGCACATTTTTATGGTGACGGGAGTACGTGCTACAAAATATGTATTCTTGCCCACTGTTGATCTGGAGAAAAGGAGGATAAAACCCAATCCAGAGGAAATGGCTATGTCTTAATGAAATGGTTTTTACAAATTCATGTCACAGGGCTTGGTTAAAGATCTCCGATAAAGATTTGGGTGACTGGTACATACTTTATTCAGTCTGGGCTTAGGGGGTTATTCAGACCTGATCGCACAGCTGCAAATCCTCACTGCTCATAAACACAGCTCGGAGTACACATGCTCAAGGCCATGCTGCGATAAAACATTTGCTACTTCCTGCTACTTTTTTACAGCTGCCCATATGCAAGTTGATTGACATGAAGCCGGCTTTGGGTGTGGTAACCAGCCATTTTCTGGGAGTTTCAGTAAAAATGCAGGCATGGCTACTGTAGGTGTTTGAAGGCAAGTCATGTGACATTACCCCAAGGCCCCAAACAGCCTGTTTCTATAGTAATGGAGAAATGAAGTAGCGCTTACCAATGAGAAATGATCAAAGTAAAAATCATTTAATTACATATAAAATAAACATAATTCATATACACATTTATAACAATAAAATGGTACCATAAATATGGGGGGATAAAACCTCTCAAAAGGCCCTCAATGTATGCCAATGTAATTGAAAAAAAGAGATGAATAGGATCCGCTCCTATTTGTGCCGTCTGGGTACAGTCCCGAATGGAACAATAGAGTCCTTTTGGACTGGGGATGTTGGGGGTTTATTTTCCACTGGATTCGATAATACACACAAGATGAAGGTATTTACCACTGTGTATCCCTTGGGAGATTTATATCCATGTAGGACTGCTGTAGCAAGCTGTTTTTCTCCTTTTGAAGGGTGGAGGTAGATGAAATTTCCTCCTGGGTAGGAATCACGATGTATGTGGAAAAGCAGGGTGACAATGTCCCGGACAATTTGTATTCCAACAATAGGGATTGGAGACGGCTGGTTGGATCCTGATGCATATAAAATAACGATGGCAGTGAGGGGCTGTGAGAGGGAGCAGCTTCCAACGCGTTTCACTGCCTCTAGGGGCAGCTTTTTCAAGGATATCATGTTTCTATAGTACCCGCCGAGTAGTCCTTGGCTATGCACACACTTTAGACACTTTAGACAACAGTGAGCACCTTGTGTGTTTGCTAATATTCACCAATGGCCAGAATGTTCACAAGACATTTGAAAGCTTTGCACAGTAATTTGGAGGCATGTGTAGTGCAGGATTTCATTCTTGCTGGGTGTCGATAACCTGATCACTGGGATCTGAAAATGAGTCTCTTTCACTTCGATCCTCTCCCCACTGCCCTGTCACCCCTTTGCTGTGAGTTAGAAAGATAAGAGGTATGTAAAGAACAGCAAAGTACTTAATAAAGGAATTGAGAGAGGAAATGAGAAAATATAAAAGGATCTATTTAAGATATATATATATATATATATATATATATATATATATATATATATATATATATATATATATCTGCTATGACAAGCCCCACCAGAACAAATCTATTTAAAAATGATCCTCTAGATCAGGCATGGCCAAAAAATGTAAAACTACACATCCCAACATGCCTTGCCATAGTTGTAACATTTCCTAATAGCAAAACTGTAGAAAGGCATGATGGGACTTGTCATTTTACAACCGCTGGAGGGCCAAAGTTTGGCTATACCTGCTCTAGATGATTATAGCAGAAACAGCTATAGTACACTATTGTGTGGTGTGATGTGTATAATGGAAACTACTGTGCGGAATAACGTGAATTTGTATTATTCAGTGACCATGTTCCTTCCCCACAGTCATGCCCCTATATTTTTGGCTATCCCTTTTTGCTTTTTGGGGGGTAGGGTGGTGGGCACCAATTCTCTTTCTGACACAGGGCACCAAAATGCCTAGTTACAATACTGACTCACTAATGACCCCCAATGGTAATGTTTAACTTAAAGAAGATGCTCCTAAAGAAGGGCTTCAAAATATCAGACAATATGCAGACAGATAATATAGCAGTGACAGCAGAAGCAAAGACCACAAGAGACCTTGAATAGTATAAAGTGTTTGCTTTTACAGAAGGCTTTTATTACAGTATATCAGAGAATAATGTAAAAGAGTAAAGCCAGGACTGAAAATGTCCTAATTTTTAAAAAAGATGTACCGTATATACTCGAGTATAAGCCGAACCGAATATAAGCCGAGGCACCTAATTTTACCACAAAAAACTGGGAAAACTTATTGACCCGAGTATAAGCCTAGGGTGGGAAATGCAGCAGCTACTGGTATATTTCCCTGTATAAAAATACCAGGACACAACAGACTGCTCCCCTTGCATAATAGCAGGACACCACAGGCTGCTCCCCCTGCCTAATAGCAGGACACCACAGGCTGCTCCCCCTGCCTAATAGCAGGACACCACAGGGGGCTCCCCCTGCCTCATAGCAGGACACCACAGGGGGCTCCCCCTGCCTCATAGCAGGACACCACAGGGGGCTCCCCCTGCCTAATAACAGGACACCACAGGGGGCTCCCCCTGCCTAATAACAGGACACCACAGGGGGCTCCCCCTGCCTAATAGCAGGACACCACAGGCTGCTACTCCTGCATAATGCATTACAGGCTGCTCAGGCTGGGGGACACCACAGGCTGATTCCTGTGCTGACAGCTGGGACACCACAGGTTGATCCCCATGCAAGGGTCACCACACACGGAGGGGGGAGGGAGCAGCCACCGCTTACCTCCTCCATCATCCGACTCCAGGGTGTTTAGGGTGCGCCGCTGACAGGCTCCACGGGGGGGGGTACGCGGCCGCCGCCACTGCCCTGCCGTCCACTTCGCTGCCCGGCTCCACTTTGAAAAAAGGCGCGGCTACGGCAACATGGCCGCCGGCCTCCTGCACTGAGGACATGTATAGTGCAGGAGGCCGGCGGCCATGTTGCCGTAGCCGCGCCTATGTTTAAAGTGCAGCCGGGCAGCGAAGTGGATGGCTGGACGCAGGAAAGAAGCCACTGACTCGAGTATAAGCCGAGTGGGGGCTTTTTCAGCTAAAAAGAAGGCTGAAAAACTCGGCTTATACTCGAGTATATACGGTATTATCAAAAAAGTGGAATTGCACTTTCACTGTACCCATCTAATACATGTACAGTACATCCAACAAAACAAAACATTAAACAAAACAAAACTTAAGAGGGACCACCTGGCCCCTCTGCAGAAAGTAGTAGACACATGGGAATGGAAAGCTGTCACAATGGACCAATTATTAAAAGTCTGATATATCAGCAATTGATAGAGTAAGTTCTGTGAGTAAAATAAAAAAATATTCTTACAGTACATTTGAAATAAATTGACTCAACCTCATAATTCACTCATCTAAAAAAAACTAATTTGATAAAAAAATATTAAAAGTGGTTAAGTTCCCTATATTATGCAATTCTTTTTATTCCATAGCTCTCATTGTCGCTCTCCATATCTGTCATTACTCTTCCATAGCCTTCATTGTCCCCTTAAAATGTACATTTACAGGGTTAGATTATTAGAGAAGGAGGGAATATGTGCAAGCACCTTGTTGGCCCCCTCCTCTCTGTCAGTGGCCACAATGCCACAATAGCACTGGCTTTGTGATATTTTGTGGGGTGTGTAGAGAGTGATCAGAGTCACATTAGCTGACTTTCTGTGACCCCTCTTCCCCATACACATCCAGTGGTCTGGGGCACAGGTACAATAAAGAGCACACCTAGACGAAATTAGTTATAAGACCTCATTTGATGCTAGTCAATTTAACAAAATAATAAAAAGCCACTTACTATGACCATCAGTAGTATATCGCTGGTACGTTTTAGCACCCATAATGTATCCATCCGATTACCTTTGAACCCCGCTGGCAGTTTTCCAGGAGTCCTTTTACATGCAGTAAATCGCTGTGATTTATCACAGGTTAAAAATGGCACAGCGAGTGTAAAGTTGGAGGTAGCTCTCCTGGGGAGCTGCTGGGGGAGTTCAAGGAGAGCCCCTGACAAGTTGGACCTCTGTATAGCCACTTTACCCGTTTACACTCCATTCAAGATGGCATATGGTAAACTACAATGGAAATATTTAGCAGTTACTGGTACAATTCAGGTTGACAGTACCCAAACAAGCACCCAAGTGCCGCTACCCAACAAGTGCCGCGCCTAAGCACTTGCCTAACGTGGCTTATGAGAAATTGGGCACTGGTGCCACCATCCCCTTCCTAGATTTCCCCCTGATGTAATATACATTAAGGAAATATATAATCTAATGAAAGTACTGTAGTTTGAGAGAATATATGCCCTCTCTCCAGTGAGCAGGACTGTGGTGCCAAAACTTATGTGAGAGCACCAGTTTTCATGATTTTACTCAAATCCTTGTAGGTCCATTTCTTAAATTGCTTTGTTTCAGCTGCTTGATGTCAGATCAAAATATCCCCAAACCAGTAATTTATGAAGCTATATTTTCTGATCTGGCATATGGGCTACAGTATTTTGTGCTGTTATTGTTGTATAGAAGATTGAAAGCTGACGTCAGCTCTATAGGTAGAGGTATAAAAAATTGCTACTTCTAATGGGAAGATCTTGAAGTGAAATATATTATTTTAGGAGGTGATCACAGTGTATCTTTACCATGCCCAATTACTTTTCGACACATTTTGGAGGGGTCAAATAAATCCACAGGAAAAGTTTGCACCTGTGAACAGTTAGGTCCTCATTCAGAGTTGATTGCTAATCAGAGAATTTGCAAAAGGAGCGATTATCAAACGACTGCGCATGCACACCATGCGCATCGTGCATGCACAAGGGTAATAAGTGAAAGAAAATATGTATGGCTCGTAAACTCAAAGTGGAAGGAGCTTGACTGACAGGAAGCTGGTGTTTGGGGATGGTATCCTGCTGTTTTCTGGGTGTGCCTGAAAAAAATGCAGGTATGTCCAAGCGTTTTAAAGGAGGGTGCATGACATTAGTGCTGATCTCAATCAGCCTTTCACAGTCACAGATTGGTGGAATGGTTGGATGTACTCACATTTCCACAGACTGCAAAAACCGTTAGATGGCTCAGGAATTGTGTATGGATTTGCATGTGGATTGCTGTTAGCGATCCATTCCCAATTCACTCACAAATTTACACGGGGCAGGTTTTCTTTCTGTCTGGGCAGTGGCTATCTCATAATCATCTGCAACTTTGCAGATTAATGATCAGGTCTCAGTCAGGGTTAGATGTACTAAGCCTTGAAAAGCGATAAAATGAAGAGTGAAAAACCACCAACCAATCAGCTCCTACCTGTCATTTTTTATATGTCATTTGTGATATGGCTGTTACGAGCCGGTGGTTTTTCACTCTCCATTTGATCACTTTTTAAGCTTAGTATATCTGGCCCTCGGGCTCTTAATACAGACAAGTGCATTTACTTTCTACTGTGTTTGCAATACTGCCAATGTAAAACATAAAAAAAAAAGATTTAAAAAAATTAAACGGGAAAGGTGATCTCATTATTCCTTCAACGACATATTTAGATGTGTACAATAAGCGATCATCTTTGCATTTCTTAATTGTTACTTTCCGCTTTGGAATATACAACCCTGAGGCAAGAATGCTGTCAGATAGAGGTGCTGATCACTGCAAGGGAAAACATTGTATGGAAATATAATAATAATACTCTGTTATAACTTAGTTGTTGTACTTGTAAATCATATCATTTAAAATACAGATTTGTTTGAATGCTTTATGCTATTTAAATAATAAATGGTACTTGTTTCCTAGCACGGCCACACCGATTAAGATCGGGGTGGTCGTGCTGAAAAAAATCGGTCGATCGCATCGCATGCGATTTGGTCGCATGCGATGCGATCGACCGATGCGACCGATTTTTGACCCGATTTTTTCATTAAATCCAATGTAAATTGGGTCCCTGGGACCCAATTTTACATTGGATTGAATGAAAAAAATTCCAAACCCCCCCCAAATTGAAGCGTGTACACAGCGCCCCACGATAGACGGCAACCCGAAGCGTGGCGAGCGCAGCGAGCCCGCGAGGGGCGGCGGTACGCGTCCTCCGACCTTTTCATGCCCTACTATCCACTACGGCGTGGAGTGAGAATAGAATAGTGTGGCGAGCGCAGCGAGCCACCGAGCCCGAAGCGTGGCGAGCGCAGCGAGCCCCGCGAGGGGACGCGGATACCTTCACAGGTAATCGCGTCCCTTCGCGGGCTTCACAGTTGTCGGCGTCGCCACGGACACCTGTGAAGCCCGCGAAGGGACGCGTTTACCTGTGAAGGTATCCGCGTCCCCTCGCGGGGCTCGCTGCGCTCGCCACGCTTCGGGCTCGGTGGCTCGCTGCGCTCGCCACACTATTCTATTCTCACTCCACGCCCTAGTGGATAGTAGGGCATGAAAAGGTCGGAGGACGCGTACCGCCGCCCCTCGCGGGCTCGCTGCGCTCGCCACGCTTCGGGTTGCCGTCTATCGTGGGGCGACGACGGGGACATTTTTAATGTGAAATGGGTCATATTGACCCATTTCACATTTTTTAACATTTTTACACCATTTCAATGTTAAAATTTTTTTTAACATTGAATCCTATGTAAAAATCGGGTGCATCGCGTCGCATCGCGTCGGGACCAATGTTAATGGTCCCGACCGACGCGATGCCCCCGATATTTTACAGTTCCCGACAAGATTTCAATGTTAAAATTTTTTTTAACATTGAAGTCAATGCAAATATCGGGGGCATCGCGTCGGTCGCGTCGGGACCAATGTTAATGGTCCCGACCGACGCGATGCCCCCGATTTTTGTTTCCTAGCCGGCAAAATGGACCTGATTTCAAAGGAAATCGGGTCCATCGGGCTAATCGTGTCCCTTAATTAAGGGACACGATTAGTTACGATTGTGGCCGTGCTAGGAAACAAGTACCTAATAAATTCTATGAATGTTTAATATTGTTATAGATTTGTAACAAGTTTGTTTTCATCTTCCAGTTTTTTGGATTTTTATATAATAAATAGACTTAAGGTGCATACACACGGTGAGATTTCACTTTCTATTCGACCTCTATTCGATCTGTGTCTGAATCTAGATCTGTGTTTGGATCTGGGTTGGTTACAGTGTTCACATTAGATTTTGACTATGTAGAACAGATCTGTGCTATATAGCCTTGCCTGCCAAGACTTTTTTCTATTTGTTTTACGCTACATTGGAGATTTCAATGGGGTCGAATCTGCATCGAATGTAGAAAAACCACTCAATGCCTATTTCTATTCGATTTTGCTTCTATAAGCAAAATGAAATATAAAAATAGTGCATATCTCACCATGTGTACCCTCTATAATAGGCAATAATTAAAGTATTTACATTTAGTAACCAGACACTGGAGTAAAACACTTTAAATAAGTGAAAGTAATGCCCCACAGGACCCCAATGAATATAACTGGATCATACTGGTAACATTATATCAAGCTATAAGTCAGTGAACACTATTTTAATATTAGAACTTTAAATTCCTTATTTTTCAGTCATTCCTATACCACCTTTTGTGCCCTACTTACTATGGGATATGCTAGGTTGACACTATGAAGGTCAACATACATTAAGGCATCCACGGTACTTGTGTATTATCTGGGCGCCCGATTTTTTCATTGCATGCCACTACTTAAGGCATGTGATGCGATGTGATTTTTCATTGTAAAGACATGATTTTTAATTGTATAGTCACCGATAGGTGATTTCATACCCCCACTATCCAACTACGCATGGAGTTGATTTTATATAGTGTGGCGAGCGCAGCGAGCCACCGATCCCGAAGCATGGCGAGCGCAGCCGCGGATTACTTTACTTTATTCTGCATCCCCTCGCGGGGCTCACTGCGCTCGTCACGCTTTGGGCTCGGTGGCTCGCTGTGCTCGCCACACTATATAAAATATACTCCATGCGTAGTTGGATAGTGGGGGTATGAAATCACCCATGGGTGACTATACAATTAAAAATCGGGTCTTTACAATGAAAAATAGCATCGCATGAATTGTATGCCACTATATTGCATGCGATGCGATGCGATGCAATACAATGAAAAAATCGGGCGCCCAGATATAACACAAGTACCGCATCCACTAAAGGTTGACAAGGGCTTAGGTTGACACATGAAATAAGTTGACAAGGCTAAGGTCGACAGGGTCAGAAGGTCAACACAAGCATTAGGTCAACAATGGGATGATCGACAGTAAAAAGGTCGACATGAGTTATTTACATTGTTTTGAGCCGACAGGTGGTATTTCATAGTCTATCAAACACTAGGGAGTGGAGGGAGAATATAAAAGTGTGTGAGCACAGCGAAGAGCCATGACCAAAGCATGGAGAGCAAATCAAGCCATGTGAGGGGATGCGGTAGACAGATACGGTGTCCATATCGATTTATGTCAAAATTTGGGACAAAGAACCATGAGAAAAATTGAGTTGACTATTTGTCTGTTGACCTCCCCATTGTCAACCTAATGCTTGTGTTGATCTTCTGACTCTGCTGACCTTAGCCATGTCGATCTATTTCATGCAGGGCCGGTGCTAGGGTATTCGGCGCTCCCCCTCTGCAAACTATAAGTTTGTGTCCTCCCTCCCATATTTAATAAAGGGCTAGTGCCATAAAAAAGGGCTGTGGTCTCACAAGCAAGGGGTGTTGGCACACTATAGTACCTCAAATTAAAATTACACCATATATTAGCACAATCTTATTCACATTACACTGCACGTAGTGCCCTTGATTTATATTACACCACAGGAAATTGCCCTTTATTAATGTTACGTCACACAGTAATTCACCTTAGTTCCTCCATTTGCATATTTACATTGGCGAAGACAGACCATTTTTTTTCCAGGAGGGCACCCAGATATTTAAAACTTAGTTAGTGGAGAGCCAGTTATTTGGCACTCGGCGACTTGCAAATTCCAAACCCAAACTGGTGTTGTATATATGATGTAATGTAATGTGAAAAAATGTCATGCCACAGCCGAGGGACACTTTTTATACAAGGTCCCCCGGCCAAAACATGAGCACCGTGGCTGGTCAGCCTTGGACGGGGTACCTGGAGGAGTGGGGACCCCCCCAATAAAGGGGTCCCCCCCCAGGCTTCACCCATCCAGGGCTGAAGCCCGGGGCTGTCACCGGCGTCCGTGGCCAGTGGACGCCGGCCTGATAGGGTTAAATCGATCATACATTACATTGCTTTATACCGGAGAACTACAAGTGCCAGCAGACCTCCCCCGCATGCTGGGACTTGGAGAACCACAAGTCCCAGCATGCGGGGCATTAATGGGCCCGCTGGGACTTGTAGTCCACCTGTAAAAAGAATGTTTATAAAAAACACACACAGAGAGAAGTAAAAGTTTATTACACACACACACACACCTCACTTTTACACCAGCGTTACTTACCATTCCTGGATTCAGCGCTGGTCTGGCTGCTTCACAGCCGGCTCCCCCCGCACTTACAGGCAGCGGGGAGAACCGGCTTTTCCGTTGCCTCTAACAGCTTCTGTAGCGCTGTTCCAGCGCTACAGAGGCTGAGAGCGCGATTGGCCGATACATCGTCATGGAGACGCATAGCTCAGTCCTGATTGGCTGAGCTATGCGTCTCCATGGCGACGCATAGCTCAGCCAAACGCGCTCTCAGCCTCTGTAGCACTGAGTCCCCCA
Organism: Crinia signifera; assembly: GCF_055691185.1. NCBI lineage: Eukaryota > Metazoa > Chordata > Amphibia > Anura > Myobatrachidae > Crinia > Crinia signifera. The sequence goes on from NC_139218.1 coordinate 256,867,549, forward strand.
GACCGGGACTTAGCCCCGCCTACCAGCCAATGATGGTCCAGCATGGGGGTTTTCCCGGACCATCATTGGCTGGTAGGCGGGGCTAAGTCCCAGTCTGGGGGCGGAGCCCCAGATGTAATTAGAACACCGGAGGACGGTGATCGTGGGAAGAATGCTGCTGGGCACCCGGGGAAGCGCTGAAGACGTCTGTGGTGAGTATGATTTCTCTCCACAGCCTCCCCTCTGGATTCTACTGCACAAGGGTTTCCGAAGCTTCGTGTCAACATAGGTGAGTATGGATGAATGGGCTTGGTGTGTATTAAAGTTGTACTGTCTGTGTGTGTGTGTTTTTATTTAACTATTTGTAGTACTGTGGGACTACTAGTCCCAGCGGGCCCTTTATTGCCCCACATGCTGGGACTTTTGGTTCTCCAAGTCCCTGCATGTGGTGCGGGCTTGCTGGGACTCATAGTTCCACAGCAATACACAATAGGATTTTATCTATTTTTTTTACACTATTAATCAGCTCGATGCCCACAGCCCAGGGGCATCGAGGACAGCCCCGGGCTTCAGCATGGGCTGGTAAGTTCTGGAGGGGGGGGACCCCTTCTTTGGGGGGGTCCCCACTCCCCCAGGGCCCCTGCCCATGCTGACCAGTCAGAGGGCTGAATGCTTTGGCCGGGGGGACTTGTATAAAAAGTCTCCCCCCGGCTGTGGCATTACCTTGCTGGCTGGTTGGGCCCGGTGCTGGTTCTTGAAATACGGGGGACCCCCAGTCATTTTGGCCCCCGTATTTTGGGAACCAGGACCGGCCCTTGAGCCTGGTGCTGGTTTTATAAAATCCAGGGAGCCCCAACTTGATTGTTCCTTTGATTTTATGAAACCAGGACCGGCTCTTTGAGCCCGGGGCTGGTTATGCTCAGGAGGGGGACCCCACGCCGTTTTTTTTTTTTTTCATTTTTTTACCCAAAATCGCATATATGAAAATGCGCACATTTTCATGACTGAAAATCGCCCGAAATCGCGGCAAATCGCATTTTTTGCCGCTAATTCGCATCTCATTACATATGCGAATTCGCGGCAAAAAACGCGATTTTTAAAGGTGCGATTTCTGCGGTGGTCTAGTTCTAGACTTCAGCTGTTGTTTCTGATTGGGCAGGTATAGCAGCTGTACAGGCATACCATTGGGTTGTTGCACTCTACCAGTGGTAGTGAAAATTACATTGGTGCTGAAGATTTAAGGTGCCCATTCACTAGTCCTGGGGTAGCCAACCCTAGTCCTCGAGAGCTACAAACAGTGCATGTTTTGCAGGTCTCCTCGCAGAATCATACGTGAGCTAATTACCGTATTTTTCGGACCATAAGACGCACTTTTTCTCCCACAAAATGTGGGAGAAAAACTATGTGCGTCTTATGGACCGAATGATCACCAGCTCCCTTCTCCTCAGACTGCGGCGCTGACAGGGGAGCCGGTGCCGTAGTCTCTGTATGTGGTGGCCGCATCAAAGATGGCTGCCGCCTTGCACAGGAGACAGACACTAGAGGTTTGTATGACCTCTAGTGTCTGTCAGAGCAGCGCAGCGTGCCAAGCGCTTCCCGTCTGGAGCGCTGTTTAAAGGAACACGGCAGGGGTGTAATCAATGGGGAAGCGGCACCTCCCGCAGCCACAGTGTGCACGGATCTGTTCTTCCAAGTCCCCCAAGCTGGGCAGCACTGTGGTACTGGAGCCTTCTCTCTGTCCCTGGATCCTCAAGCCTCCCTGTTACCCTGCAGCTTCTCCTCACAGATTGGTGAGTGCCCAAGGATCGCTGTAACCACCACCCCCCTGTTTGAGCCCCCTGTATGTGACACCTTGTCCCCCACTACCCCACTTCCTCTGTGCCTGTGACCCTGCTCAACTCCCTATCCATGTGTACATGCACAGTTGCTGCATGTGGTTATTGTAGGGGCTTCTCATCTCATGAATCTATGTATAATACCACACTTGCTGTAAAACCACTGTCCACTATTATTTTATAGTGCTATGCCAGGGCATTGGGTGGCAGTGACTGCACCTGGGCACTGTGGTTCAGAATATTTTTTCACCCTGTTTTCCTCCCCAAAAACTAGATGCGTCTTATGGCCAGGTGCGTCTTATGGTCCGAAAAATACGGTAGCTCCATCTGTGTATCTTTTAAAGTGTGTCAGCGATTAATGGGTGCAGCTGTGCAGCAGCTAGGTTGTCTGGAAAATGTGAACTGTTGGTAGCTCTCGAGGGCTAGGGTTGGCTACCACTGCACTAGTCGGATCTGTTTTGTTGGAAAAGGTCACAGACTGTTGAATTCTCTGCTGTTGAATCGGCTGCCTTTTTTCACCAAACCTTAGACTTTCTGACACTCGACAGTCGGAACATTCAATTGTGACTGTCGAGTTACAGTTTATTGGTTAAAATTTTATCCTGGAACCTGCAGATCATCCTTTTATAATAATTGCATTGCAAGGGTTTTTTTTTTTTTTACCTTTTTTTATAGTTGAGAGATGTCTAGTAGAGTTACATGTTTTAGAGTCATAGATTAGATCCAGTTGTTATGTTTACAATTAGTTATTTATTTCTATATTTTTAGAAAACTTATCTATAACCAATTATTTTGATGTCTTCTGCAAAATCAGTATACAGCATTTTTTTATACATTATAAGCACATTGGCATTAGTGGCCACCTTGAACTTTAGTATGTTACTATAAGAGGTTCTCAACTTTGGTTTGCAAAGTACCCCAAAGATATATTGTTTGGAAATGATTTCCTAGGATTTAATAATGTATAACTTGTAATGCTACTTCTGTTATGATGTTTTCAATATAAGATGTTTTCAATATTAGTTGTTTAAAAAAATAAACTTCTTATCTATCTACACTAGCAAACTGTTCATGAAGAAATGACTCGGTCAATGACTGAAGGAATTAAAGTTGATGCCTCTAATGTGCCTTCTACATACCTGGCAGAGATTGCGCGCCTCCTGCAGTCTATTGCTGAGGTGGATCTTCTACTCAACTCTTCATGTCTGAATAAAAAAAACTTTGAAGATCTTGCTAAACAAGATGAATGTCTTAAGGTAAGAAAATCATCCTATTGTATTAATACTGTATATATAGTCACTAACAGTAACTGTTCCTGATATCAAGTTAAACATATCCTAAAACTCTAAGTAATTGTATGTATTTTGAAGGCTGACAAAAAAAACCTAAAGCCCAGAAATATGGTTCGATATTGGTCAGTTGGATTTACTAATTTACAGAATTTAAATAACCACTGAAGAGATTACAAGACAAATGAAAACTGTTAATTTAGCGCTGGCGGTGTTCCGAAAATAGATCTGTGTGAAATATCACAATGTAATCAGAGGTAATGTCACCAATGATGATCCCATGTAGGGTGGGATTTCCGAAGTTTTAATCCTCCACTAACCATGTCCTCACAATGGTGGCGGGTATATGAAATGACACAAAGAATAGAAAAATAGTTTGTAACTTTAAAAACAGGTATGTTTAATATAGTCCTTCCTGACGCTGCTGAGGAAGGACCTGTCAGTCCGAAATGCATTTGGCGTGTCTTGCCTTTTAATTACCTGCTCAAACGGAACACACTTGCGGGATCCACGGCTCTAGCCACTTTCAGTATCCGGATCTGGAGGGACTTTGCACCTTTGACTTATCCTTGTGACCGCAGTTTGCTTTGAGCGATTGCTTTAAACGCTTTATTCATCATCTAAATTGTAAGTGCACAACTATATTAAACATACCTGTTTTTAAAGTTCCGCACTATTTTTCTATTTTTTTGTGTCATTTCATATACCCGCCACCATTGTGAGGACGTGGTTAGTGGAGGATTAAAACTTCGGAAATCCCACCCTACATGGGATCAACATTGATTACATTGTGATATTTCACACGGATCTATTTTGGGAAAACCCCTAGCGCTAAATTAACAGTTTTCATTTGTCTTGTATTCCATGTGTAAGGTGTTTATTGAATGTCACCTTTAAACTGTTGACAAGCTGCTTTTGGTTTTGTTGTGCGCACCCAATCACAAAGTTCACCTCTCTGTCCACTGAAAAGATTAGTAAAACCAAATTACAAAATTAAATACAACTGTAATTTAAACATTTGACCTGTAGGTGTTGTCTGCATTACAAATACCCTAATGGCTGATTTCAGCTTGGCTATCCTAGAAATTAAAAAATATGGCATATTAGTTGAATAGTGTATGACAATTAGTTATTCAAAATAGTTTACTGTTCCCAAACTATAATCTGGTTAGTATTAATTCCGATTCTGTTGGAGGTGCACTCTAGAACAGATATCCCACACAAAAATATAGAAAGCCGTTCTCTATTCACATGTGAAGCAATCATAAAACAGGACACTGTTTGACGGGCACTCCCATATTTATCCAGTGTAACTAATGGTCGAACTAGTATTGACATGGGCAGCTAGCAAAACATTGGGGAGTATTCAATGGTTTTATTCTCCATGTGCAACGAATCCTGTTTAGGATTTGCTGAACATTCGCAGGGTTCAGGAGGGCTGCAGCATTCGCTGCCAGCCCTCCCTGGCTGTCACCCTATTCAATGCCGCAGGGGCTTGCTGCCCCTGACGGCGAATTTTAACCCCTGCGGTGATTGCCACAGGGAGCCGGGGCACGGAGGCAGGCAGGGAGATGTGAACATCCCTGCCTGCCCCAGAATTTGTGGGGGAGGGCTCCCGGGGACACAGCCCCCCCGGATAGCTGGCAAGGGACAGGGGTAGGGAGCCGCTCCACTGGTCCCGCTCATAAGAAGTCGGGACCAGTGTGCAGTGAATAAATGAATATCTAATGAGTGGCTCCCGGCTCCCTGTTGGCGAATGTGTAAAAACATTTTTTTTTTAAATTCAAATAAAAATTAAATATATATTAATGTGCTTCAAGCACATGAATAAAAATAGCATGCCCCTTCACAGAAAAAAAATCTGATTTTTTGACACCCAAAAAAACCCTTTATTTTAAAAGATCACTTTCCAGTACACCTTAAAAAGATGTCGAATGCAAAACGGTGAATCATGGCAAAAATCAGGGAGAAAGCAATTTGCCATCCTAGCATTGAATACACTCTCGACGAATCCCAGTGAAAACCCCATTGAAATACACCAGCAAATTGCAGCGAGCATGAAACGGAGAACTGGCCGGCATTCACTATTTGCTTTCAGCGAACAGTGAATATTGAATAGGGTGAATCACATTTTCAGTGAAAAAGATTCACCGCAAGGAGTGAAAACAGCCCGATCAGCCCCCCAAAAATCGGTGAATCGGGAGCATTGAATACTGGCCATTGTGTATTGTTTTTATACTGCAGCAGTACACCTTGCTCAATGCCCAATTACATAATGATATAATTTAAATAATTGTGAAATGTGGTCCTGTGATGCTGATATGATTTTGACTATGCAATTTTGACTATGCTATAAATTCAAATAAAAGCTTTTTCATACAAGGGAGAAGGGGCATAGGAGTGCCTTGGCGATGTAGAACACATCAGGATTGCATCGGGATCGAATTGCGAGTTAAAAAATACAGCATTCGATTCATTCTCTTTGTATTTGATTTACTCTATATAGTCTTGGCTGCACTGTCTATTTGGCTATTTGATTTCGGCTAAACGGGAGTGCGCATCAGCATCGGATTGGGATCGAAAGCTTAAAAACTTGTTCAATTTCCATTCGATGTCTATGCGATACCGATTCAGCTGATAAAAAGGAGAAACTGAGCAATATATTGCTCAGCCATATATTGCTCAGCCATATATGGCTGAGCAATATATCTCCCCCGTGTGTACGGGGCTTTAGGTTGATGGCGATATATTGGGATTAGACGACAAATGATAGGGAAGGAGATATGTGGTGAGTTAAAAGTGGGGAGTGTGTGTAGGAAATCTGGTATGTTCAACATACACAAATGTTTATTGTGATTAATGAACACAAATGAACATACTGTAACATCTTTATTTGGATTACTTTCTACCCTTCAATTTGTTTCTTGTTATTTATTTTTATTTACTTTGGCCCAAGAATATGCAGTTTATAAAATCGGAGATACTTATCTATGAAACAGATACCGTACTTTCCTTAATTCAAATGATTTATAGTCGGCTACCTTTTAAGAATGGGCATCTACAATTAATGTGTGGCCTGATTAATTATTACTCACTTTGTTACCTTCTCATTTTAAAATAACAGATACTTTCATTTTGAAATTTTGATTTAATTAATATATATATACATATTTAAACATATAGCTAGACTATTACATCACCTTTGATAAAGCTGCTTGGCTATTGTTTTTACCTTCATTCCAATTTACTTTTACTTTCCCCCCCAACATTGTTATAGTGTATTGTATTAATATGTATTTGAATTTTTTTTATGTAAGTAAAACATTTCATATATTTCCAATCAATCGGTGTCATCTTTAGCGCTGCTCGACTGGCCTTGTGCTTGTCCCTTTCTCTGTTTTTCCTGGTGGGGAGTGACTACCCCCACATTTTGAGCAGCAGCTTACATTGAAGCAATAGCTCATATCAAAGCGCCTGTACATTCCCTCTGGAATATTTCCTTGTGACTATTACATCTGAATGAATTGTGTTGTTAGTATAATTAAGAAAGATAGGATGGATTCATAATGGCAAAGCCACACGGAAGGTACAGTCATATGGAAGCAAGTAGAGGATTTCAATAGAAAGTGTGTTACACAAATCAATTGACACTTGGAAGATATTCATCTGGCTTATTTAGGGAGAACTAGTCCATGTACATATTGCTACAGTTGTGGTCAGCATTATTCTAACTCTAAGTATGCCCTATAAATGGCTGTAGTATTGATTGCCATAGAGAAAAATGCTGCGCTAAGCAGAGATATGCAAGGGAAAGTAAGTGGGGGAAAATGTGTGTAATCATACTCATTCAAAGCTTCTTCTTTTTATAGGTTTTAGTAACCATTCTTACTTTCATTGTCATGGTAATAATATTTAACAGTTGGAAGTCCTAAAAACGTATTGCTGAGACCAAATGATCAAGAGCATAGAACAGCTGACTATAGTGTTAGGCAAGACTCTCCCTGTGTGCCGCTATAACCTTTGTCAATACTGATTGACCTTATGTTGTTGTTATCTATGAAAACCAGATTTGCCTGACATGGGCCAGATACATGCTTAAAAGGCTGGTTAGCATAAATATCAAAGGTTTATGTTTTTTATCCTTCAATGTTATTATAGAATCAATACAATAAATTATCTAATGGGGCCTACACATGTAGGGATTTTGTTGAGCGATGTGTCAGTGATGTGTGCTGAGTGATCTGTAAGGACCAGTGTTCTCCAGTGAGAACACTGGCCCTGACTGGCGATCTAATTAGATTTATCCAGCATGCTGGATCTTAATCGCCGGGCAATAGTGAAACATGGGGCCGTGCATCGCTATCGCTATAATCCCTACAGCGGAGCGATGTAGGGACATTTTCTATGAAATTTAGTCAAGTTTAGTCAGGTCGCTTAGAAAATGCCCTGAAGTCACCCCGTGTGTAGATCTCATTAGTTTGCAGTGTCTTGTAACTCCCTTCTCCATGTTAATCAAAGTTCAATAAATACATTTTACCAGAAAAATTTATAGTCTTCAGGAGCAGCGACTACTCTGAATAGAAGGGTTAATATATAAAATGGTCATAAAGAATGTTAATAATGGCTAATTGTTTAACCTGTGTCTTTGTTTGTGTACTTTAAATGTTCACTCTTATAGTGGAGGACACGCCAATGACCCTGACAGAGTTTTCCATTCTGGAGAGCTGCTCAGCTGGCAATTTCTTATATTATAATGTAACACTGTGGCCTGATTTATATCTATATTTAATCACTAATTCCTCCACATACATTTTATATATTATAACCAGTATTGCATTTAATTATATGGATTGCTGTGGATAAAAGTAACTATGTCTACTAGTTTAATTTTGCTAGACTATTAAATTGTCATGGGATATGGTTACAGGCATATTTCCATCTTCATCCAGATAAATCTCACAATTATTTGTCTTTTAGAAGGGACATCATTTAAATCTAACTCCCTTTAATGAATATTTATTTCTTCATAAAATAATTCATCATTGACGTTATAAAGCTGTAAAAAACAGAATGGCATTGAATAAATTGTACAGCTGCTGGTGAAGAGGCTTGAAATTAAATGGAGGTTGATTATTTTAGCTGTCACAGATTTGCATGGAACAAATAGTGTAATGATACTAGTCTGTGTAGTGTGTATGTGTAATTGTGTGCCTGTAATACAGAATAAAGAGTGCAAGCTACTCGTCTGCAAATGAATGCTCCATCTGATTCTACAGGGCTGCAGATATCTGAGCACTATATAAGTAAACAATCAGTATAATAAAATCATTGGCAATTGCTCTTTGCAGCTCAAAAAGAAAGGTGTACTGTATACAGTGTGTATTATCTGTGGTGCTTTATCAGAGTACTTGAATGTGATTGGTTACTTGGCAAGGTTTCCGTTATGTAAGTTAGAGCACCATTCATAAATCACACATTAAATGAAAATATCTTATTTACTCATGAAGCAGCACCACTGATTACTGTTGTTTGCAACTTGTTTTATTTAGGTATATCACGCCAGGTTTATTTCAACATTTCTAACTAAACTATTGAATATAAAATTGCAAATGTAGTCCTAATGCAGACAAAAGTGGCATAGATATGAAAAATGTTCATGCAATAAACACTGGCCAGTATACTGTTTAAAGCAATTGTTCTATCTGGATCTGAATTGTTAGCTAGGAGACTGTGGGGGAAATTTACTAATCTGTGTATTCTACTTCACATGTGATGTTGCTATGGGCAAGCAATCAGATCCTGTCTACTATCTTCTAGAGGGTGCTAAATAAATAAGAAGTAGATTGGTTGGAGAAACGGACCAGGGGCGATGAAAAGTTGTCAACACATCTGTTGAGTTGTCTGAAATGAATGAGATATACAAAACAATGAAAGCATGTATCAGTGAATATTCCGTCAATGAAAATATGCTTAAAAGAATTAAGGGATGGGCATCCAAAAGTGTACCCTCACTCACGATAAGAATAGGTAGATAGTGCACATAAAGGTTTATTTTATGCCTGAGCAGGATTCACCACATGTGCATGTTCAGAGGTTGGTATAGCATACGTACCATACTCACAAATCAATGTAATAATATAGACGCATCTACAGTAGGTATCTTTAAGGGGATCCTCTGCCTCTGAAAGATTTCTCTCCCCGTATATAGATATGCAAATGGCAAGACAAGGGTCCCTCTTTCAGTGTTGATAGCACAAATTTATTACTAATAATACAAATGAGCTGGGAGTACAAGATGGAAAAGCCCAACTGTTGACTAATTTTATATATATAGGTCAGGTCATGCCCTGATGAAAATTAGTAAAGCTAATTGAAACGTTGGCAGAACATTGCCCCTGGCTGTTTTCCTGTATTATTGAATCCTGAGTGCCGCCGGACCTTGTGATATATATATATATATATATATATATATGTCAGCCTTCTAGGAGAGAGCTACTCTGTCTTGATTGCGGGAGATTCACCCTCTTTTCCTTGCTGGGTCTGAAATTTGAGGAAACCATTTATCTAGGCTTTTGTATATGAATGTTTTTCATACGGATGAATCCCTTATTCCGTTGGGACTTTCATTCCTAATTGGACTTTTATAGGTTAGTTCCAACTTTGAACGTGAACCTTATAAATACGGCCCCTTTTTTGTACTCGTCCGGAGTAAAGTTAAACTAACCTCAGTGAGTTTGCCCTCACCACCATTTAGTGAACTGGAATTTGCACTCTTACTTGGCATAAGGAATGCCCTATTGTTGTAAAGCCTGATATCTAAAACGTATATTTTGCGTGGCCCCTGAGGAAGTCGTGTTGACGAAACGCATTGGGCTTCTTTTAATAAAGAGAATACCATTTGAATGAAGTCTACGTCTCATTATCGAACATCGCTAACCAACTCCGGCAAATCAATGATTGTGTGATCATGTTATATATTGGTTTATGCTAGGTGGTACAGTTAGTAGCGCACTCTGATCTTCCCCTTTTTCCCATAAACTGTTGTTTGTTTTTAGCGCAACACCTGAACCATTTCTTTTGTATAAATACACATAGCCGAAATCCTCGGTTAAAGTTTCAGCCCTTTAATAGGCTTTTCTCAAAACAGCTTCCACTGTTTGTATCATCCTGACGACAGGGGAGACCCCGAAACGTTGATTGATGGATTAAATCCGGTCCCATTTTCACCACGCTATTCTAAGTACCTGAGTGCCCTTTCTTCATCGTCGCCTATATATATATATATATATATATATATATATATATATAGTCCAGATATAAGCGGCATAACACAAATACAAATCCACGGTTCATGCTGGGGTGTCAATCTCAGAAAGATAAGTCCATATGATCACTTCCAGATATAATCCAATTTTGTAGAGAGCACTCACCAGGGTTAACTCACCAGACGGCACTCCAGAACTTAGTAAATAATCAGAAGCTGTTTATTGCAATATTTTGGGGGTGCAAGCCCCTATCGTCAGGCTACAGTGAACAAGCAAACAACTAACACATGCCTCACCTTATACTGAGTGTTTGGATGATCTTCACAGCTGTGTGCTGGTCAGAGTAGATCACGGACCGGAAATGATGACGTCATGTGTGAACCAAGTCATGTGGTTGCACCCGTTCACCCGGCTCTGAAGAACTATAATGGTGTATACATACATCATTGACGTTATAAAACTTAGTAAGAAAACTAAAAAGCAGGAACATGTGGCAAAAAAATATTTGTTAGAAGGTCATAGGGAACAAACAACATTTTCACCTTGGTCGTTGTGTGTTTGGACATTCTGGGTGGCAATGTGGATCTGATCCAGGCTAGAGCCAATGAACAACATTGACAGACCCACCAATAGTACATGAATTATAAATTCATAACCAAATTCAGCAATTGCTGTCTGAGCACAAAGCAACAGATGGTGATCAGGCCAAATAAAAATGCCCCCCATACACGGTCCGTTTTTGCGGTCTGTTCTGTACTTTTAAAGTACACATCGTATCGGATCGCATCCCTTGTGCATGCATTGTGCATGCACTGTGATCCGATCCGATGTGTACCTAGTACAAAAAGTATGTGCAGCACATACTTTTTGTACCGTACTATGTGATGCGCGGGAGCGCGCATCGCATAGTACAGAACAGAGCCGGCAAAAACGGAGCGTCTATGGGCTCCTTTACACTGAATGACGTCATCAAAAAAAGCCACATCGTTTGCTGCATGCTGTTTAACAAAGGCATGCAGGCAGCTGACTATTCTTCACGGAGTGCCAGTTCACAAATCACATATGTGTGTGTGTGTGTGTGTATGTATGTATATATATATATATATATATATATATATATATATACATATATATATATATATATATATATATATATACACACACACACATGTACTGTATATATATATATACACACATATCTCCTATATATTTGGCTACATCTGTCACTCAAAGTGGGTGTCTGTGTCTATAACGCTCTGTTCCTGGACTTTCCTCTTAATGTGTGATTGCCTTCATCTGTGCTGAACACCTTTCTGAGATATTAACCTGTTTAAAACAGGTGATGGCAATCATACATTAAGGGGAAGTCTAGAAACAGAGCATTGTGTCCCTCCTGGAGAGGGTCATGTTGGGAGGTATGTGACAGAGAACCAGCCCAGTGAGCCCACAGACAGTGCCAGACACCCACTGCCTTCCCATGTTGCCCAGCACTGCTACTCCACAGCCACCAGGTGAGCGCCCCCCTCCCGCGATTTGCGGCAAAACCTCCCCCCCGCGCGCCCCCCCTCCCGCGATTCGCGGCAAAAACACCCGCTCCCCCGCGACCCCCCCTACCGCGATTCGCAGCAAAAACACCCCTGCGACCCCCCCTCCCACGATTCGCTGCAAAAAGAACCCCCCCACGACCCCTCCCGCAATTCGCGGCATAACCACCACCCCGCGACCCCCCCTCCCGCGAATCGCGGCAAACCCTCCCCCGTGACCCCCCCCGATTCGCGGAAAAAACACCCCCCCCCCCGCGACCTCCCTCCCGCGATTCGCGGCAAAAAGAACCCCCCCTTGCACGATTGGCGGCACACCCCCTGTGACCCCCCTCCCGCGATTCGCGGCACCCCCCCCCCCCCCGCAATTCGCAGCAGCCCCAGGATTAAATGGCACATGCAAAACACTGACATGGCTATGGTCGACAATGAAAAAGGTTGACATGAGTTTTTGAAGATTTATTTTAAATTTTTTTAATTTTTTCATATTCATGGTCATGTGTCGACATGGACACCAATGAAGTGGCACACTTATGTCAACATTTACATGTGTTGACCTTTCTGTGTTGATTTTTTCTTGTGGCGATTTGCAACACACCATCCCGCCTCCCCCCCCACACAACCCCCCCTCCCGTGATTCACGGCACACCCCGCGACCCCCCCTCCCATGATTCGCCGCAACCCCCGCCCCGTAACCCCCCCTCCCGCGATTCGCGGCACCCACCCCTGCGACCCCCCCTCCCGCAATTCGCGGCACCCCCCTGCGATTCGCGGCAGCTCCAGAATTAAATTGCACATGGAAAACACTGACATGGCTATGGTCGACAATGAAAAAGGTTGACATGAGTTTTTGAAGTTTTTTTTTTTCATTTTTTGAATGTTTTCATATTCATTCTCATGTGTCGACATGGACACCAATGAAGTGCCACACTTATGTCAACATTTACATGTGTTGACCTTTCTGTGTTGATTTTTTCTTGTGGCGATTCGCGTCACACCCCCCCCACCCCCCCCCCACAACCCCCCACTCCCGCGATTCACGGCACACACACCCCCGCGATTCTCGGCACCCCACCCCGTGACCCCCCCTCCCGTGATTCACGGCACACCCCCCGCAACCCCCCCTACCATGATTCGCCGCAACCCCCGCCCCCGTAACCCCCTCCCGCGATTTGCGGCAACCCACCCCGCGACCCCCCTCCCGCGATTCTCTGCAATCCCTCCCCTCCCGCGATTCGCAGCATCCACCCCCCCACAACCCCCCCTCCTGCAATTCGCTGCACCCCCCGCGACCCCCCCTCCTGCAATTCGCGGCACCCTCCGCGACCCCCCCTCCCACGATTCGCGGACACCTAAGTTGCAATACAGGGCATCTTTCATACAATTCTAACCATATTTCTCATATACAAACGTTCACAAATTAAGGGGGCGCAGCCCCTTACGACGGTGTGAAGAGCGCCCGTAGGGCGCGATGAATCACCTAGTATATATATATATACACACACATCTTTTATCTTTGAGTGCATTGACAAAGGGGTTACCGCACCCGAAATGTTGGTTTTTGCCGCAGCTCAATAAATCACTGGAAGTTAGCTCAGAGTGCCGCCCATTCCTGCCCATCTACACATACCCATCCGGGAGGGCACCGGGGCATGCTGAACCTCTAGGGAGAGTGCCGGGCCGCCAGAAACAAGTACACACATATACATACACACATATATATATATATATATATATATATATATACACACACACACACACACACACATATATATATATATATATATATATATAGGCTTGGATATCGGCACTCTCCCCTCCTGTGAATAGTTATAAGAAGCCAGGTGCCCTCCGGGGTATGCAGGTAGATAACGAGGTGTGGATGGCGGCACTCACGGCGAATGAAATAACTCAAGCAACACCAAAGAGGAAGCTTAACGTTTCAATTCTCGACAGGAATTTTCATCAGAAGCCGTGAGTGCCGCCATCCACACCTCGTTATATATATATATATATATATATATAATAATTATTATATATATATATATATAGAATTTGTCAACAGTTGTACAGATTTTGAACGTAAAGCCAAAAACTATAAAGGATGTCCTGTGATTCAGGAAGCATTGAATTATTTCACAGCATGTTAACATCTGGATGCATTCCAATTAGCTTCCATTGTGCTATCCATTAATGCATCCTATATAGTCATTGGCATCTTTAAGTGAAATTAAGCTGCTATGTCCTGTCTGCATCAAGTCAGTACTGCTCTTGACGGTTCTATTGATTTATCAATCTTTAGTAGACAATTTCTGTTGTAATGTTGTATTCATTTGTATATGTTAATATAACTCTAACACAAAAAACAAGTCTCATTACAATCAATAATAGCTTAGGTAATGCAGTTCGGCATTGTGTTTACACTAGCATTACATTATCTAGAAAAAAATACTTATTTTATGAACCAGTTTAAAATATTTTTAAATGGGTTAAATTGGTGGACAATGAGATTTGTCTCTGTGGCGGTAAAAAAATCTTATTACTCAGTAATACACTCTGATTTAATATTTCTTTGACTTAGCATATCATAAACTTGCTTAGATCTTATTAATCTGATGGATTACACAGGACAAGAGGATTTATCTGCATGATCTAGACAAAGATTGTTTTTGTTCCCCCAGATATTTGACTGACATGCAAGTCTAATAGTATTATTTATTTATTAATTTTGTTTCTTGGGGGCTTATGTGCAGTACTTTACTATAAAAAGAAGATACACTGTAAGTCACTTCACTTCTTAATGAAATATGAGAAGTGATTGAATTGTTGTTCGCCCCAGCTGCCACTAGATGGTGCCTAATGGAGCAATTAATTTGCCCTGGGGGACTTTTCAGATTTCAGCCTCCTGAGGGTCAATCTGAAACATGCAAAAATGCTATGGTTTTGGCCAGGGGCGTAAATTCATACCAGTTGCGAGAAGTTTCAGTTCAGTGCCCCCTCGAAAGAGAGGGAAAACAAATATAGTGTGTGAATGTATACACAGGGGTTAAAGTGGGGAGGAAACTGGGTGGAACTGAGGTCCACCACCTGTAATGGTAGGGGGATCTCAGTTCCACCTCCACCACTGCCCTGAACAGTAATCCCAACAGTAAAACCTGTCCCAGCAGCTTCCTTTTTCTGGGACTGCGTATGTGATGTCATGCCGTCTCCATTGCTAGAGTGAACAAGAGAGAAGACGAAGCTTCTGGAAGGACAGTGTATAGGGCACTTACTGTAGACATTTCCTGTAAGGGGTACTACAGATGTGGGCATTATTTGTAATTGTCACTACTGTGTGGCATACATGTATAAGAAATGCTACTGTGTAGTGTAACTTGAATAAGGGGCACTGCTGTGTGTCATAACATGAATAAGGGGCACTACTTTATGGTATAATATGAATCAGGTTCACTACATGTGGTGTAATGTGAATATGATTGTGTTACTCTGGACCTGGCATGGGTTCCTCCTATTGGGTGGAGTGTGTGTGTGTGTGTGTGTGGGGGGGGGGGGTGGCATGGTAAATTAGCTCCACCACCTCTCCAGGACCACTTTAAACTCTGCTTGTAAAGCACAAATTCTGTTGGAACCAACAGTGATAAAACAAACTAAGAAGTTGCAGACACAGGAAGGAAGTTCCTGCTTGCAAGCTTACACTTCATAGGGAAATAGACATTGATACACAGGGATAGGTGTTATCTAACTCATGATGACCTTTTCCATGTCAATCTTTTCCATGTTGACCTTTTGCCATTTGACCAATGGTGGTTGACCTATTGACCATCAACCTAATTATAGTCGACCTATCGACAGCAAACCCTTTCAGGTAGTACAGATTTTCCTATTGTCGTGAACAGCGGTGATAACACTAATTGGGGCTGCTGTATTAAGCCTGGTGAAGAGATAACGTGGAGATAAACTAGAAGGCGATAACGCACCAGTCAATCAACTCCTAACTATCATTTTTCAAACATAGCTGATTGGCTGGTGCGTTATCGCCTTCTGTCTTTTAAGCTTTCAAGAAATGTAAAGTAAACATATGGGCAAAGGCTTCAATAATCTGCACATACTGTATATATCTATAACTAGCAATAAACAAACAATATGCTATATTTTTCATATTTTCATTAGACTTAATAAAGTGGTACTATACTTGCTAGACAGACCCCATAAAACAATAGTCTTTGAATAGTTCATGTCTAAACTATAAAATACTGGAGTACGTGTTCTATTTAACCAATTGTATTCTTTGGTATATATTATAAATTTTTGCATGTTTGGATCCAAAGAATTTTATCAGATCACTGTGTACCATGAATATTAATGTAACGCAGTTACAGTAGGAGTCTAGGAACAGATGAACTCCGTATAAAAACACCACCAGTACTGAAGATCCTTTCTACAACATTCCCGGTGGTCATGAGTTAATGCTATTTACCACAGGTTTAGATTTGAGTGACTTTAATGGTATGACATGTTAGTTTATATTATATGTATATTAAAAGTTCTAAAAGTAAACATTCCAAAACATATCAATAAAAAAAATAGCACAACCACACTTTATTAAGAATGTGGGTAGCATCCTTGTGATTGGTATGCTGGCAGGTAACATACTGACTTTGGAATCCTGTTTCTTAAATTCATTGTCAGCTTGTCAAGGTGTATGGTTGTAATGTCAAGTCATAGGACCAGGTTTAGAATTGGTGCACTGCCTTTGTTAATGGCAGGACAGATGTACAAGGTGAGCAGCAATTCAAAGGGAGACACTGGACCATCAACACTACAGTCGTAACATGGAGCTTAGTGATCTATCTCTTTAAAATATTGGAAAAGCACCTGAGTGGAAGGCAAATAGCAATTGAAGGTGAAGTTCAGCAAGATGTTGTGTCTTGACTTCAGGCTTCTTTGCCAGGATATATGTATTGGTGTACCATTGTAACAAATGCTAAGACATTTGCATTATATTGATTATATTTATATGAACAAGTTGAATATATTTATGTAATGAGCGGTCATGGTATCTTATTTATTGACAGGCCTCATTCTTTGATTATTTCTGTGTTTATAGTGTATTCTTCAATAGAAACTCTTTATATTGTATGTTGATCACTGGAATGTTCTCTGTATAATCTATCTGTCTATGCGATGCTTCTTGTTTTGTATATACTGTAGATACCTACCTATTTGAAGCTTTTATCTGCAACTTTCATGACCAGAAAGAAATTGATTACATATGTTTTAAATACTGTTTTAGAAAGAGTCTATTTTATGAATTAATTGTGGATTTGTTTTTTAAATATTTGAAGTGTCTGTTTTCCTCATCCCTTTAAGGCAGACATGTCCAACGTTGGCCCTCCAGATGTTGTGAAACTACACATCCCAGCATGCTTTGTAATAGTTTTAGCATGCTTTAATAGCAAAACTGTGGCAATGCATGCTGGGATGTGTAGTATCATCACATCTGGAGGGCCAATGTTGGACATGCCTGCTTTAAGGGGTGAGCTGTGATTCCAAGGTGGTGGTATTCCATTCTTACACACCTACCTGTATCCAAAACGTTAGGTCTATTAATGACGCATAATAGAGAATTGTAGTGACTGCCATACACTATTGAGTGCATTCCAATGTCCAATAGCCATTTCAGAGAGCATCCAATAATCACAATGTAATACTCAGCAACCCAGTCGCAGTGCCAGATTAAGCCTTACACTTGTCATTACTGGGCGCAAACTGCATGAGGGAATATTACACTGTCAAAACACAGAGTAAAGGCAGTATAAACTTGGTCAATGGTTAACTGCAGGGGATATATATATATATATATATATATATATATATATATATATATAACATGAAAAGCCTGTGTTTGTCCCTCTGCACCTTACTCTGTAGGAGACCTCACAGTCTCAGGGCTGCCTCTGATTAAAAACTCTCCCATGACTAGGCTGCTGCTGCTGTGCTCCATGGGCCTGAGAAGCATGTAATGAGCTCCACCAATCAGAGCTCTGCACCAACGTCTCAGCCTCTCCCCTCTGGTGCAAAGTGTCATGGGACTTAGTCAACTCCCAGTAATGCACTGCACACTTGGCTCCTGATGCTCAGCACCATTAATCATTGTCACAATGGCAGATAGGTGAAGCTGCAGCACTACCCCACTCACATGCACAAAATATTTAGCTAAAAAAATTCATGCCAACCACAGGGGGCCCCTAGCTAGAGGGGGGCTCTGGGATACTGACCCCTTGTGCCCCCATTATAATCCGGCCCTGCCCAGTCACTACCATTCAAGTTGGGTCAGAATTCACAGAGGATTACAGTGACCATAATACCAAAGACACCATCCAAATTCCTGCCATGCTAAATCTAGAGCATACTGGTTGCTGCCATACAATATAGAGAACATTCTGGTGGCTGCCATATACATTAAGATCCTGTATAAATGAACAGTCAATTTTCTTTAAGGACGTATTCCTCCTAGTTCCAGTTTATAATTGTAGTCCGTACCTGTTGTGTTGAGAAACTGGTCATAGAGGCAGCAAGAACAGCCATGTGGGAGGCTTCTTGCAATCATGCTATACAGCATGGGAGAGGTCTATATGTGTCTGAAATGTACAGTTTTCTCAGACAGGGAGCATGACTAGAAGCCATTTTCTTATACCTTTTCTTTTTCATGAGATGTAAACTCTCATTTTTATAGGAATACATTCTAATGGGAATACAATATGTTGTGGAAGTCCCATAATGCAAAACTGAAATCATTTGGTAAAGATCCACAACTCAATTTAGAATGCTAGAAAGTCCAAAGTACGCCGTCAATCCAGTGCCCACCATATTGTGCAGTAATCCCAACAACCCAGGTGCTTAGAGAGTATGATGTTCTTTAGTTGTTAGAGCACTACATGCCTCACATACCCTTTGGCCACCAATTGAGTGAGCCTGCTGAGGCCCCAGCAACACTTGTGGTTCCATGTTTTAGCTCAACAATGCTTGGGTGAAAGTTCCCTCTGTAGCCGAATAGAAGCAAATGGGATGAAAGAAAACACTATACCAGTGGTTCCCAAACTGTGTGCCTAGGCACCCTGAGGTGCCTCAGGACATTTCCTGGGGTGCCTCAGGACACTTGCAGGGGTGCCTTGGGTTGGTGGACCAAGATCAATTGATATTATTTATGGTCAATGTACCAGGCAAAACCAGTGCTTGTGGCTGCCAATCATAATATATGTGGACAAACAGAAGCAAATCCTGTCCCTCACCACATAAATGTGACATACTGTATAAACACAATACACTTCATTTAATTTTTTTTTTCTGAATTTCTCGAAAAGAAGCATTTGGCCTAGGGGTGCCTTGAAAATATTTTGATGCTCTAGGGCGCCGTGATTCCAAAAAGTTTGGTAACCACTGCACTATACCATCTCCTACTGCATACCCTCTGTAAAGCAAAGATGTATACTGTATGTGTGCCTCCGAGAAATGGGGACAGAGCAGTGCATACTCCTGGTGATGGGTCACCAATAAACTTGCACACATTATTCATCCTCTGACATTTTTTTTTTTAAATGACTGAGTCCTAATCTGAATTCTCAGTGACAGGTAGACTTCAAGAATTTTAAAATGGCCCTTGCTGCAATTGACTCTATGAAGTACTGTACTGTAGTTATTTATAAAGAGAAACTATTTTCTAAGTTTTCAAGTAATCATGTTATCATTTATCCAGGTCTTGAAATGATTGAATACTTTCTCCACTTAATCTGTCAGAGTGCAGCATTTAGGAGTTGGTTATGTAGAGAGCATTTGGGAATAGGTTTTTATACCCAGTGTTGTCCTTTGATTGTCAGCAAAAGACAAATTTGAGGTGCTGAAAATGAACTGGACTGTGAGTTTGTATTGCTATGATTTCTCTTCTTCAAGAACACGGAGATGGATCCTCTCCCTAAAGGCTAGTGTCACTCCAGTTGCTAATGGGTTTCTCTAATCCTTTTTTCTTAGAAATGAAAGTCATATGCTCTTTTCTTAACCATGTTACAAAGCTTCCCTTGGCACTTTCATACTTAAAATAGCTTAGAGCATTTTTTTTCTTTTTACTTGTCCATGTAGAATAATTTATTACTATTTTCTTAAAATGCAATATTTTGCCCAATATCTAGCAATAAAATAAAAGAGTATATTTTATATAACACTAATAAGCTAAACTCCAAAGAGAGTATAGATGATGAGGTTTGTTTGGGTTTTTCCATTTTTTTTTGACAAATAAACTACAAATTCTAAAATGTATATTTTGATGAGTTGTAGAAGGTCAACTGTAATATTTTACCATTGTTTTGAATGTCAGAGCAGATTACTGTATTTTGACTTGAAGTTAACTTTTTGTTATTATTCTGTAGATACCGGTCTGTGAGAGAGCTTTATCAAAGATTGGAGAGAGACAAAGTATGAACAATCAGCTTCTATCATTTTACAGGTTATATTTGAAAAATGACATTAACTGATTGGTTGGGACTTTATCTCTTTCCACTTTTTCATTCTCAAAGCTTTGATCTCTCTACCAATACTCAGATGTGGGATAAAGCAGGACATTTTTTGCTAAAGGAATGCTAGTTGCACTGATGTGATTCCTCACAAATCCAAATACAGAAATAAGATTTATTGTTGCTGGTAAATACATATTATTGATACTTAGGGCCTGATTCAGACCTGCGTGCTAAGCAGTGTATTTTTGCTGCCTAACAAGCAGGTAAATGCTGCTTGCCTACCCTCCACTGTGTGAATCCCCGCATTTGCACCCTTACACATCCCCTCACATAGTATAGTAACATCATGGATGCATGGGTGAAAAATAATCCGATGGTCATTGACCATCGAATGATTTTTCTTCCGCTCCCAGATAAAAGTCAGTTTTTATCTGGGCCGGAGATGGCCGGAAAGGGGGTGGGCGCTGACGTCATGTGCATCAGTCGTCCGCCCTGATGAGGAATCATCCTGCCTGCATTCCCAGGGCATGCCCATAAAACCCTAGACGTTTCCCTGCCCCAGCCAGCTCTCCGCCCCCTTCCCTCCCCTTAGTGTGTGAATGACCGGCGAGTGTGATACTCGCCGATGGTGTTCGTACATCGGGTTTGTACATGCCCAGACCCGCAACATTGGTCCCCAGATTGAATTCGGGCAATAAGGAGCCATCCTGAATCATGCCCTTAATAACTAACTGTAAGAGGGTTTTCCCAGATATTTTATCCCTACAAAATGATAAGTTGTATCTGTCCTGAAATGCTGATCATTAGGGAGTGACTTTATTTCACTGAGTACATAACAATCCCGGTGCCCCCAACACTCGTGACTTATAATACAAAAAATAGATCCAATAAGCATTATTTCAAGGCAGAAATTCAGACATGATAATTCATTAAATTGTGGTTCATCAGAATACTCTGATGCATAAAGGTATACCTGCTTGAGAAGTGTGTTTTCACACTGCAGAGTCATATGTACTTCCACAGAGAAAACATTAATCTACAGTGGAGCATTCTTACATAAGCAAAGTGAGGGAATGTTACAGGAACTGCTGACTCTGCACCATTGACAATAAATATGTCCAACACTGGATGTCGGGGCTAGGTCACATGTGCACTGATGTTGATGACTAGAAGCAACCAAGTGCACAGATAAAGAGCAGGTGAGCTCCAAGATGCTTATACATCTGCATAAGGGGTAAATATAGATATTTATTTCTATGCAAACAGGGAAGTAGAACATATGCCAAATTTGCACTGAGCTCTGTAAACGATCCCTTGAGGATTTTAAACCACAGTGGCAACAATTATAGGAATATCAGTCTACTCAATTAAAGGTTATACATGAATGTTTTAAGAGATGGATCACACAATATTTGTAATTGAGAACAAGTTTTTGAAGTAAAGATTGGTGCTTTGTCCAATCTTATGCAGCCACAAGCTTAGATCTATGGGGCCAATCCCTTGTGTCCTGGGTTGTCACAAATATTATTAGAGAGGCAAATCCAATTGGATGCCCTATGCTAGATTTTTGTTGGCGCCCCCTAGCAGATGATACCACCACTAAGTATTCAACTGACAACACCCCCCCCCCCCCCCGCGCACTCGCCATTTCCACCTCACAGGGTTTTTTCCAGCGAGGTGGAAACAGCGAATGGGGCCATGAAAACAGCGAGGCTCACCGTTATATACAGCGGGCTCGCTGCATTTTCGGAAAGCTTTGCCATTCTGGGGAATCCTCGCCGCACCTGGATAGGTGGAGGCTACAGCAGCGGCTGCAGTGCCAGGGCCCCAGGCATAGGTAAATCTAGAAATATGGTAATGGATGGTCCCAGATCCAAATACTCAAGCAGGTTGGACCCTTGCATGTCGAAAAGGGGCATGGTATTACACATTAGACCACACAACGTAATGCCCATTACACATTTTAGCAAACTCTGTAATACCCATTACACATAAGGCCACACAAACTAATGCACATTACACATTATGCCACACACCCCAATGCCCATGCACATGGCACCCTGTCCCCCGGCCAAGCCCACCACTGGCTACCTCCCCTAGGCATAAGCTACTGCCCTAGGCAATTGCCTAGAATGCCTATGCCTAAGGCCGGCTCTGTAGAGAGGGATGATATGAGGGAGAGAGGGCGTTAGGCTTGTGTCAATCTTAGAAATAGAAGAATACTTATCCTGATAAGGACATAACTTCTCTTACTTTTTCTTCTTTAACTTTGTGGGGTTTTTTTTTCATTCAGGCTACATGGAACGATAAGATTAAGATGGTTTCAGTTGGGCACTTTTCTAGTTAGGAACTATTTAGAAAAAATTCTGTCCCAGAGGTGATTATTTTCATACCACACTTACATATCATTGTAGTGAGGATATGTTTATGAAGGTATCTTTTTGGTGGTGTACCAATACTTACAGTTGAAGTGACAATTTCACTCATATAGCAGTATCTTTTCCATAAGAATTTCTATTTTATAATAATAAAATAAATTAAATAAAAAAGAATAATTTCTTCATAAAAGGGTGATTTTGCTGAGAAGGGAGACGTTTTAGTTCTCAGGGGATAGGCAGGCTTAATCACAGTTCTACATCCGGTATTATAGTAACTGATATTAATAAAAGCGTCCTACTTTCCCCTTCTGGACACTGTGGCTCCATGTTCCTCCAGCAAAAAAGACTCATTAGAATACAACAAGGTCTCCCACCAACGCGTTTCGAGATTAAAATCTCTTTATCAAGGCATCAGCAAGTTGAATCATGTGGCCACATCATTACACAAACGTATTGTAATATCATTATAAGATTGCTGCGGTGACATGGTCGCACAACTCCACCCACTATGCAGAGTGCCACCCAGGAGGCATTGCTGCCGGATACTTGTGACCGGGCAAACCAGCCCTGGCAACCCATGTGCCCATAGGCCCTTCTGACATTTGCCAGAAGTGCCAGATGGCCTGTCCAACCCTGGTTTAAACTGATATCTAAATTGCAGTGTATGAATAAAGCAGCAAATACAGTATTTACCCTGCACAGTATAACTCCTCCAAATCTAACTCTCTCTGCACATGTTACATCTGCCCCACCTGCAATGCAGTATGGTTTTGTCCTTCTGCAAAAATTGCAACCATGTTTAATAGTTCTGAATCAGTCCGAATATCCCATTGCCTTAACATTTGAACAAGAAAGGTCCACTTATCCAAAACTCATTTGTTGCAGTCATTTGGCAGTTGCAACATAAGAAAAGGCATATTATTTGCCTATTTCTTATGAAATAATTGTATTTTAAGATAAATTGTAATAAAATCTTTGTATACCTAAACTCTGTAATAGCAACGTTTTGGATCTTTAAAGCAATTGTGTGCAACTGTACCTTTCAAAGTACAATAAATAATGGCCCCCATTCTGGTTCACTTGCAATGGAAAATTCCTTCTGAAAAGGACAAAACCATGGGCCTTATTCTGATTGACTCGGATGGCTCCGAATGCAGACGGATGGCCGGTGGTTGGTGTTTGCGCATGTGCAGAGGCATACCTGCGCATGTGCGAATGCCGCGCACGTCCGAATATGGCGTGAATTCTGTACAATCCGAACAGGGGGTGGAGAGGGGCTTGAAGGGTTGTTTGGTCTCATTACCATATGCATATGCCCCGCGTTTCATGGGCCTTCCCATGAAAATGCAGGGCGTACGAATGGTAATCCGGCCGTGACGCACGTCTGTGGGGGCGGACATAGGAGAAAGCCGGATGCCAGCTGCCCGCCCATATCCCTGCGTTCTCACGGAGAAATGCCAGAGTGGTCTGAAGCACTCGGTGCTGCCTGACCACTCAGTCCAGCATTCGATGGTCGGCGACCATCGAATGATGGGGGAGGTTCCCACAGATGGAGGAGGTGTTCACATGAAAAATCCACTCGCGGTCTGTTCGGTCGGCGTCTTACTGCATTCGGACGGTGTGAGCGATCCGTACGGAAGGCGGGGCTAAGAACACTCGGTTCCTGTCTGAAAATACGCATCCGACCGAATCAAGTAGAATAAGGGCCCATGTGCACTGCAGGTAAGGAAGATCATGATGTAACTTGTGCAGAAAGATCTATATTGTAGTGTAAAAATAAAGCAGCCAGTATTTTCCCTGCACAGAAACAAAATAACTCCCCACATCTACTCTTTCTCTGCACATGTTACACATCTGCACATGGTTTTGTCCATTTGAGAAGTTAATTGCCTTTGCGAGTGAACCAGAATAAGGGCCATTGTTGGTACTTATGTATTACCTGGGCTCCCATGTTAAATGCACCCCATTTTTTCATACCCCTACTATCCAAATACGCATGGAGTTGATGAGACCGCGAGGGGACGCGGTCTCATAAGAAAAACAGGAGCCCAGATATTACATAAGTACCCCATTGTTTAATGTCTTGCATATATATATATATATATATATATATATATATATATATATATATTTATATATTTTGCAACACAACATTTAAAAATGATTTGCTGCTGAGATGTAGCTATTGCATGCTTTTTTTTATATGATTAGTTATATTCTTTTACAACAGTCCAGTTGAGAGTTTATGTAAATAGTACAATTCCTGGAGCTTCATTGGAATGAGAGGATGGTTTCATTTGTCCTCATTTTTTATCAATATAGCTTTTATTTTGTGCATAGAATAACCTCTGCTTCATAGCAATTACAAGGAAAAACTGACATGTTTTGATTTATTGCTTTCAAACCCCATTCATTAATTTCCATTGTCAGATGTTCACATCCCATAATAAATATTTCCATCTCTATTGTTCATACTCTGAGGCATAAAAGTAAATGGCAGTAAGTGAATAGTCCCAGGGCAATCATGCACAGGAAAATGCATTGAACTAACGGTCTTCCATGCTGCAAGCTTGCAATCTGTTTATGTCAGTATGTTGTGTCATCCTCATGGTCATAAACAGCAGCTAAGAAAAGATTATCCCTAACAGTTTTTACTGGCCTGAAGGATAGAAAAATGTGTCAGCGTAAATAATTGCATTGTTTATTTAACAATCCCTGGGTAATAGTAAACGTAGAAATAGTAAAATTAAGTACAGGGAGAGTGATTGTAAATTTTATTAAGTGATATCTTCTCAGTCCATCATTAATGAATCTTACAAGGGTTTTCATTGTGAATGGAAAATAGATGATACAGGTCATTCCAGATTGTACACATTACATTTTATTATGATATTATCATTATCCCAAGTAATTTTACACTGCAGAAGTACCATTTATGGGTTTTAAGTTGATAAAAATGATAAAGATCAATAAAAGCTAAATTTAGTTTTTTACTGCTGTGTTATTTCATTTATCCTGTTTAATTTACTTTCTTCAACATTGTACGGTATGTGATCAAGCATACTAAAAGAAAAGATGTAAACAGACACATGGCCAAAATCAATAACAATTCTTGTTGAGACTATTACACTACTTTTCCTGTTAATTGGGATGTGTTGGGGGGGGGTTTATACAAAAATGGCTTTGTGTCCCAACAAGCGTTGTGTTTTACCTCACTATAAAATAATACAATACACACATATGGGGTGAAATGTATTAGGGTGTGATAATAAGAAAGTGAGAGATTTGTTAAGAATTCTCCAGTTTTTTTTTAAAGCGAAAATCTTTTACACTGCAAAATCAAACTGGATTTGCAGTGTAAATGATTGCCGCTTTAAAAAAACTGGAGATTTCTTACCAAATCTCTCACTTTCCGATTCTCTCACCCTGTTATATTTCACCCATAATATTTGTTTTGTAAGCAGGTATATTTACCTCTGACAATTCTTCAGAATCAGAATCAACTTTATTGGCCATGTGTGCTTAAGCACACTAGGAATTTATTGTGGATTACAGTGCAGCATCAACCAGGGATGGTGGGGGACGATGACCCATTACATGCATTACATGTGGGAACACATACCCGCCGAACTGCACAGGGCCTAGGCAGCCATTAGTGGTGCCACTGGTCGTTGCAGCAGCCAGGTAGGTGACAAAATAAGCATGGACAGTACAGTTATATCACACAGGAAACACATACCCACCAAGCTGCACAGCACCTAGGCAGCCATCAGCGGCAGCACTGGTCGTTGCAGCAGCCAGGGAGGTAACGATATAAGCAGGGACAGTACAGTATCACACAGGGAACATATACCTGCTGAGCTGCACAGCGCCTAGGCTGCCATCAGCAGCACCACTGGTCATTGCAGCAGCTAGGTAGGTAACAGTTATAGCAGAGACAGTACAGTTATCACACAGAAATACAGCACATGCTAATAGAAATATGTTGGTGGCTGTGGCACAGAGGGTAATCAAATAAAATGACTCAGAGAAAGCAAAAAGTAATCACCTAGTTTGCCTGTAGAAAGCGCTTAAATTACATTTATATGTCATATATTTTCTATCTTTGTATTATATGGTGTGCAGGTAACATGCAAAATGGAAATGCAGAAAATGTGACTAATATATAGTGGCATACAAAGTACCATGTATACAGTAGGTGTCTGATGGCATATACAGGGACTGGCATCTAAAGAGGCATATAGAGGGGTGTAATCGCATATAACGGGACATGTGAGCACAAAAGGGTATACTGACATGCTTTCTGGTTTGAAGCTCACTAAAAACTTCTAAAGGTAAGACCTCCACCAAGTATATCAGTCGTAAAACACCACGAAAGCACCTGATACAAACAAGATAACACTGGTGTTCATGAGAAGATATGTTCACAAAAAGTATAATAAAAAAAAATGAATCTAATAAGAGCATTAATTATGTCTGACATGCGTGTGGCATCTGACCACATCACAGAATCTCTGCACTCATCATATTTACTATAGATACTCTAAGCCACGAATGGCCAAACCACTACTCTACCAAGAGTTCATGTTTTCCAGACCATCTGTGGATCTATGCAATGTCTCGGAAAGGACTGAATGTACCACGTATTTGAAAATGTGACAGTAATGACTACACCTGTGCACTTACTAGGTGGTCTGGAAAACATGAAATGTTGGTAGAACTCAAAGACCTGTTTCGCCACCCCTGTTCTAAACTGTACTAATCTCTACCAACATTGTTAATCTACCAAACTGCACCAAAATCTTCCCCATCTGGTCAGTTTTACTCTATCACTCAGAATTGAAATCATAGGAATTAGAAATCACATTAGATATGTTTGACACTCACTTGCATACTGTATCATTTATAAAACACCCAGAATAGCAACTGACAAAAGATGGACTAAATGATCAAATACTGGGGTACATGAGAAAATCTAAACACAGGAAAAAAAACAATAAAAATGATCAAATAAACAGTAAAGAGCTCTCATGTGTGTAATGTTTTCTATTTCATTCTATTTTCCCACCAGGCCAGAACCAGTAAACCACTGCTTCCCTCGTGGCCATTTGACTATGCCTAATAGTAGTCATACTGTCGTAAGATGGTGGGGCTGCCAGACACATGGTTAAGCATTGAGGTGCATATTGTGAGCACATTTTTGCATCTAAAGGAATCACAAGTAGCTGAAATTCAATGCAAAATTGTCAATGTTTACAGTGATAACGTCATGTCATGAAAACAGATGTATAAGATGAGCCGTGATCCGACCAACCAAGCATGTCCACCACAGGCAGTGCACCAAATCCAAACCCAAACCCGTTTCCGTGATATTATCACTAAACCTTGACAATTTGCTGATTTGTCTTTTAAATGCAGAAATCTGATTTTGGGACAGTTTTACTATAAGGCACAGTCTTTTGGCCGTGTCTGGAAGCTGTGGTCTACCTGTTCTGGCATTACAGGAAATAACAATGAAATAGAGAGCATTACACATGAGAGATCTTGTTACCTACAGTATATAAGTGCAGATAATAATTTCTACACAGTCTGCAAAAGTCTGCTAATTCGTCTGTCTGTAAACCCTACCATGCTACACTGTTTATGTAAATTGCCCATTTTGCAGCTACCATGAAACTAAACCATTATAAATTTGAGACCCCTTCTGTCTGGTGGTAGCACCCATGCCCACTGGTCCTATATATTGGTTTTAATTAGTTTCCTGACATTTCTTAGACTGCGTGCAGAGCAAGGTGAGTCCTGCATAAATGTATATTGAATTGTCAAATGGGGGTGGATTTCTGTTTTGTGGGTCCCCCTAGACTGCCGTGGCTGTTTGGCCTCAGGAGCAACGCAGATTAACGCTTATTTTCATATTTACTTCCGTTCCTGTCGTGTGTTTTGTTTCAATGTAACTAATTTCCCACCTTTACTTCTACCTACTTTACCTCTCAATACTTTATTTCTCACCTCGTTACCTCTAACTACTTTATTTCTCACCTTGTTTTTCTCTATATATTTTTTCACTTTTGTGTTGCCCTGGGGGTCACTCGGCTGCTTCGCTTTGGGGGTGATCCACAATAACGATTTGTACCCCCCTCCCCCCCCAAAATGTTAGGGACTTGCCAGACTAATGAGGTCAACTGGACACGTGGGCAAGTTGTTACTTATGGCCATAACTATGTGGAGAAGCTTGCTCAAAATGTAAAATTTGATGGCAATGATTATTATTAATAAATTGCGAGTTTGAATTGTGCACCTGCAACCTTGTCTTTGAATGCAGTACTACTGAAAAGTCTCAGCAGGGTCGCACCTCTCATTACCAGTGTGCACCCCAGGACCCCACCCCTGTATGCATTATAAATTCTATTTAACCTTTTTTATCCTTAAAGATAAATTTGTCTTTGCCTATGTGACACAACTCGCTGAAACATGACTGTAATTTTGTTTTACTAGAGTTGACAGGCTAGCTTTAGGAAACAATTTTGTTATAACGTGCAAAAGCTCATGTATCAGTTTCAAAAATAATAATAATAATTTGTTCTACTGTATTTTTGCAGAACTCTAAAGAAATCCTAGGCAAATTATCAGGTCAAAACATGGTCATTCAAAGCAAGAAAAGTGCAGTTCTAAAATCTGCTACACCAAAAGAAAATGAGAAAATTCAAGAAAAACTGTCTGAACTTTGTTACCAGTGGGAAAACGTCAACAAGTTGTACAACGATCAGCAAGAGTAAGTTTTTATTTATTTTGGTCACTGTTACAATATTACTGCAAACCTGCAAATTGGTTATACTGTACATTTTCCACCTTTGTGATCAGGACACGCCTGTATACTCTATACTACCGTACAGTATATGCCTTTCAGCAGTTGAGAGAGAAAAAACGGTGGTGATCAGTACTTATGATTATTTCAATGAATATTTAAAAAAACAAGGGTTAACAGAAATATAATATAAAAACAATGGTCACTGAAACATAAAGTAGTCCCAGCTGGTAGGCATCAGATGATGATGATGACTGTTGTGCATGATGATTCGTTAATAGGGTATCATCTTGCTTTAAGCATTCACATGCAATTCAGCAGATTTGCTAATTTTTTTACAATTTGTGCAACTCTGTAAATACGCGTACATGTACGTTTTTCAATTTATAAATTAAAACCTGAAAACCTCTCATATTATAATATTTAAATACAACCTTGGTGTATTACTAATCATGCTCTCAATTAAAAGCTGAAATTCAGTTATAAAACAGTGCAGCAGGTGGAGTATCACAGTACTGCACAGTATCTGGCTTTTTTTCCCATCTTTCGCAGTCCATAGAATTTTAGTTGATCAGCATATTTCATTTGTTTCATGGTTCTCTGACCATTTACTTGGTAAAATAAAACTGTGTACATATAGTAAGGTTTTATATATTTATGAAAAGTCAGCAGTAATTAGATCATTAAATATACAGTATACAGTACTTGCTTACAAAAACAATATAAGCAAAAGTAAATAAAATAGAACAAAATATATATCGACAAATGCAATAGGGTGTGAAAATCAGAAAGTGGGAGGTTTTGGGAGAGTTTGACCATTTTTTTTTAAAGCGCCAATCATTTACACTGCAAAACTAGGTTGATTTTTATCATGTAACTGATCGCCACTTTAAAAATGAGGAAATCTCTGCCACAATCACTCGCTTTCTGATTCTCACACCCTATTACATTTGGCTCATACTTGGTTACGAAAAAAAAATATAAGAAAACTAATTAGAACAGTATAAATATTTACAGTTAAATAAACATAATGAAAAAATTTTCAGAAATTAAAACACAAAAAACTAAATATATTTATACAGGCAAACTTGGACCATAAGTGGTCTGGGGGGAGTACTATCCCAACTTAAAAATATTTGTCACAGTAAAAGCAAAGAAATCAATTAATATATCAAAAGATATAAAATCTATTTAAAATAAATAAATTATATTGATAATTGTTTGAATTGGTTATTTATTATTGAAAAACAATTATGCTATACACAAAACAGTTGGACATGGTTTCTTCAAGAAAATTGGATTGTTATGTGACCTATAGACAGGGCTGGTATAAGGCTTTTAAGCACCCTAAGTAAAACTTCAACCTACTTTTACTAAGATCAAAATTCAAGACTTGCTTTAATGTTTAGATACAATAAGAGAAAAGAAATACAGGTTGAGTATCCCTTATCCGAAATGCAACCACAAGCATTTCGGATAAGGGATTTTTACGGTTATTGGATTTTTTTTACATACTTATGTGGTCCCCCCCGTTGGCCCATGGTATCCCCCGGCATCCTTGGCATCCCCCAACATCCATGGATGCCTTCAGGATCCGCTTCAGTGGTCCCAGTGGTGCATTGCACAAATTTGCATGTGCGCCAGTGACGTCAACGGCACACCTGCGCAGTGCACTCCTGGGACCGTTGAAGATGCTGGAGAAGATCCTGAAGGCTGCCGTGGACATAGGGGAACTTGGTAATTTTGAAACAAATGGCAGGGGGGTGAAATAATCCAAAATATTTGAAAAAAACACGTTTTTTGGAATATTTAGAATAGGAGATCTCCGGATATGGGAGACTCTACCTGTAAAGAGAAAAGGAATTCCACAGAATAGGTGTAAAGTTAAAATATATATATAATCCTGTAATCTGGAATAGGTGCTGGAAATTAATTTGTATCAGATTAATTGATTCTGTGAAGATCTGAGAGGCCAATTTAAGAAATAATTTGACAAGGGGCCTATTTACCTATTAAAATATAGGATTAGGAAATTAGCAGGATATCATCAAAATCACCAATATCATATGGTCTTTGGGGATGCAGTTAAAATCCCGGCGGTCGGGATCCCGGCGTTCAGAATCCCGACGCCAGAATCCCGACCGCCGAAATCCCGACACTTTCTCCCTCCGTGGGTGTCCACGACACCCCTGGAGGGAGAATAAATTAGCGTGCCGAGCGTAGCGAGGAACCGGGCCCGCTGCGTGGCGAGCGCAGCGAGCCCGCAAGGGGGGGCGATCCACGTCCCCCCCCTTGTCGGGATTTCGGCGGTCGGGATTCCGGCATCGGGATTTTGAACGCCGGGATCCCGACCGCCAGGATTTCATACTGAATCCGGTCTTTGTGGGTATTCCCAAATATTAACCCTTTGAGTGCCAAATATCTGCTAAAAATTTTATATAAATTCAAATAAAAAATGGTGTGTACAAAATATTATACAATATATAATGGTAAACATTACAGGTCATTATGATGAATAAAAATGTTTGCTTGGCAATTTTTACACCTATTTTGACAAATTCACTTGGCACTCAAATGGTTAAGGATGCTCCAAATGTACATTCTAGCTCCCTCCATTTCTGACTGCAAATCCCATTGGTTTCTATGGATCCCTCTCTGTGTCCCCTTAGTGATACATGCCCCAGCTGGAGCAGAGATGTGAATGTGTGATTAAGCAGCAACAGCCAAAGCAGGAGATTGTGAATGCATGTCTTGTCGACAGGGCTATGGATTGTATGGTCGACCTAAAGATGGTCGACAGTCATTAGGTCAACAACACTAGGTCGACATACTGGAAGGTCAACAGGGGTCTAGGTCGACATGGCACAAGGTCGACAGGTCGTTCGGTCAACACAAGCATTAAGTTAACATGGTCTAAGTCAACAGTCAAAACGTCGACATGGGGGTTTCACAGTTTTTTTACCTGAATGTTGACAAAGTCGACATGGACCCAGTTTTAAGTGTACCACATCCCCTTGCATGGCTCACTGTGCTTGCCATGCTTCAGGCATGGTGCCTTGCTGCGCTAGGCACACTATTTTATATTAACACCATAGTAGGGCATGAAATACCGCCTGTCGACACATGTC
The DNA here is from genome assembly GCF_055691185.1 of Crinia signifera. Lineage (NCBI taxonomy): Eukaryota > Metazoa > Chordata > Amphibia > Anura > Myobatrachidae > Crinia > Crinia signifera. The sequence continues at coordinate 256,900,279 of NC_139218.1, forward strand.
AGTTAATAAAACAGTGAAAACCACCATGTTGACCTTTTAACTCTCGTCCAAGAACATGTCAACGTAATACTTGTGTCGACCTAATGAGCGGTCGACTTTGTACCATGTCGACCTAGACCCCTGTCGACCTTCCAGTATGTCGACCTAGTGGTGTCGACCTAATGACTGTAGACCCTCTTTAGGCCGACCTACCAACCGTATCCCATCCACAGATATAAAGATATTAAATAGGCAGCTGCTGTTGACTAGTGGCAATATTTGCTCAGGGTAAAAAAAAACTGGGGCACATTTATAAACAAGTAATAAAATGCTTTGTGAATGATAAAACTTGTTATGCATGATAAATGGTGCTCCAGCCAGGTACTGATACCTGGTTGAGAAAGCCGCCCAGTGTGCGGCGAAACACGTTCCAAGAAAGACCTCTGGAAGGATGCCTCCTTAATTCATCACCCTCCAGATACAGAGCTGGAAAAACCATCTCCTCCAGCCGCAAAGTCGACCCGCATCCACGGACGCTGTGGCAGAGCTCCTCGCTGTTTCCACCTCACTGAAAAGAACCAGCGAGGTAGATACGGCAAGTGCAGAGGGGCAGTTGAATACTGAAGGCGAGCTGTAATGGGGAGCTATCGGCACTACTCGCCATCATAGCTCGCTTCAAGGGCATTGAAAATACCCCATAGACAATAGAGAGAGAAGGCTTCTTAGGAGAGGATGGCGACTGAACCTAAAGTGTATTTAGTTCCAAGTCATTGGTAAAGAAACCCTGGTTTAGATTGAAAATAAGTTTCCATTACTATATTACTATTTCCATTACTTATATGAAGAATTTTGCACGACACTGGACACTGTTATGTTTGCATAACAAAATTGACCAAGGATAGAAACACATGAAGCTAAAAGTTATAAAATGATCATTGCAGTAGTGCAATTTTTTAGAAAATAAAAAAAATTGTTGGTACATACAAAACATTAGTGTTATTTATTTGATTTTACTCTGCTCTGACTTATTTGTGTCCTGATTGTCTGTTGCTTTGTGCAGTTTCTTTTTAGGCTATATTCATCTCACAATCAGAAATCAGATCTTATTATCCCAAGGATTCATCTGCGAATTCAAATGCATGTAGTTAATCAGAAAATCTTTTGAACGATTGAACAAATTTTGTGTTTTCATTAGTATGCATAGTAATCCGGAGCTTCATTACATTCTAGCTTATGTCTGGGACAGGAAAATGAACCTATCATTTCCAGTGATATTTATTGCAGTCCTTTCTTAAATAAGTACTTATACTGAATACGCCAGGTGTCTTATTCTATCTCATTGTGCATTGACTTAGAATAGAGCAACTAAGTTATAGAATATAGATTTGTTAACAAGCTGTGAGCTACTGTAATATAGTATGCTTGTATTAGGTTGTCTTATATAACATAAATGCATTATTGCATTTTGTTCAAGACTGTAGCATACAGGTATGTTTCTTTGGAAAATCCAAACTTATATCTTATGTCCAGTGGCACATGAGCTGAGAATATAGAAGCACAGGGCACCAAAATGTCTAGTTACGGCATTGATGGAACATTTTTCCCCACCTGGATTGCACCTGGTTATACCTATATTGCGAACAAAATTTGCCCTGCGATCAAGTCTGAATTAGGACCATAGTCCTGACATTGTCAGCACAAAATATAGGAATGATGGAAGATTTGGTACTTGTTTCCTAGCACGGCGCCCACGATATTAAGTTGTATGACATTGAATGCGATGCGATTTTAAATTGTATAAGCCACTATACGATTTTTAATTGTATAAGCACCCTAATGGGTGCTTCCAATGTTAAATGCACCCCCACGCCACCCCCACTATCAACGCCATCCCGAAGCGGGGCGAGCGAAGCGAGCCAGCGAGGGGCGTCGGTACGCGTCCTCCTATCTTTTCATAACCCCACTATCCACGTCGGCGTGGAGTAGATTTTATATAGTGTGGCGAGCGCAGCAAGCCACCGAGCCCGAATCGTGGCGAGCGTATTACTTTACATGTATTCCGCGTCCGCTCGCCACGATTCGGGCTCGGTGGCTTGCTGCGCTCGCCACTCTATATAAAATCAACTCCACGCCGACGTGGATAGTGGGGGTATGGAAAGATCAGAGGACGCGTACTGCCGCCCCTCGCGGGCTCGCTGCACTCGCCACGCTTCGGGTTGGCGTTGATAGTTGGGGTGGCGTTGGGGGTGCTTTTAACATAGTAAGCACCCATTACGGTGCTTATACAATTAATTATCTTATAGGGGGCACATTTAACATTGAAAACACCCATTAGGGTACTTATACAATTTTAAATCATATACCATTGTATATGGCATACAATGGCATACAATGCGATGGTATACAATTTTAAATTGTATAACATAGGCTGCCATTGCGTAGCATCGCATACCATCATATGCCTTATGGTCTGCGATGTGATGGGCGCTGTGCTAGGAAACAAGTACCGAAGATTTACAGTTTTGTCACAAAGAGAGTAGTGTTATCTTTACTATTACTGTTACTTACAGTATACTAATGGTTTTCATATAATCATTTCCACATTCCATTCTTTTCACTGATTTCAGGGTCACAGAGCAGCCATCACTGAGGAAAGGCAAGTGACTGACCAGTCCAGCCAGTAAACTAGAATATAAAACACCAGTTTAACATGAAAAATATAGTATATGAGTATAGAGCAATTTCTTGTTGTCCGTGGATATTGATATCTAAATGAATGCAGTATCAATATTGATAGAGATAACTTATGATAGTGTTCTCCCTTTAGGATGGAACAACGACAATTGCATGAGTAAATACATTTCAGAAATACATTATTATGTTTTTGATCTCACATATAAAAATATAGTCCAATTTTAAAAGTTCAGGTACTAAATATAGTCACAATATAATAAAATCTGGGGTGGGGGGGGGGGTAAATGAGAGGGCCTTTTACAGTAGCACGCAAAATAAATTGTTCATCTTGCTCTTTTAGACAAAAGGGGAAATAATGGTAAAATAACACTACCACAACTCTTTAAGGGGTATACACACGGAGCAATCCCCGTAGCCACTGATATTGGTGACCATGGGGACCCAGCGCGGTGAGGGCATTGGCAACTGTATATACATTTGAAGACATCGGGGAGCAGGGGCCATGATGCATTCTCGAAAATGATCTGCTCCATAGTAAAATCAGACTGTGTCTGCACAGTAGTTTTTTACTTGCGACACCAACTGTGCATCGGTATCGCAAGCCCCTTAACACTATGCGATTTTGGCTAACTTTACTTACGAATTTTATTATATAGTCAAAAGCCTAAATTGGACTATGTGTATGCCCTTTTAGGCAGTGTGAAATCCTTCCCTCCTGCTGGTAGGCCATTTCATGATCACCCTTTCTAGATTATCTGGGTGTAGACCCTAATGTGCATCCAAGGAAATGAGAATGCTTATGTTATGCTCCCAAAACCACGTACAGTAAATCAGAATCGTCCTATGTCAGCAAACACAAAAACAGTGAGAAAATAAGTCAGCTTACTCTGAAACAGTATGATACTGTATCTGTAACAAGCATCTAAATAAAAGGTACGAGTATTTTGGTGGTATTTTTGAATTTACAGCACATTTTAAATACACATTAATTATACATGTTTGTTTAGTAGATGCAATTTGTATATCACTTATAATATTCCTAATAAGTTCATAATGAGAATCTATAATTTATTTGCAAGTTGCAAATGATGTTAATATGCTATTCTATAATGAAAAATACCTTCTTATTCTGAAAATCTAGGCAAAATACTGCTTCTAAACAGAAATAATTATGTGAGGCCATTTCTTTGGATAAATAGCCAGGAAAGTAGGCCTGATACTCCATTAACCGCGATAATTATATAAGCAATCACATAAATGAGAAATCATGAGATAATCCTTTACAACTATTATGCAGCCTTGTTATATACAAAATCATTTATAAATTACATAGTTTTTATTGGATTTCCATCAGTTAGTATCATGTGCTAAATATATTTATCCAGTTATGTGTGTTTGTGTGCATAATTGTATGCAGGGCCATAACTAGGGGGGGCTAGGGGGTCACGCACACCAGGCACTGCATGGGGGGGGCGCGCTGTCAGGTCCAGGCAGCGGGGGTATGGGCAGCAGGGGTCCGACGATGGGCGTAGCAGCAACTGGAAGCAAGCTACGCTATTTCCCGGGTGAGAAGCAGATTTCGAAAAGACTTGCCATACGCTGATTGGCTGAATTCTCTCGGCCAATCAGCATCCGGCAAGTCTTTTCAAAATCAGCAGCACTTACTGCCGCCAGGCAAATAGCGTAGCTTGCTACAAGGGAAACATGAAAGCCGCCACTGCCCGTCCGCAGACCCCGCTGCACATAGGTATGTTGTCGCAGGGGGTCTGTGGGCATGGGGGGTCGCTCAGCCTCTGGCGCCAGGGGCAAGGCAGTCATTTGGTCCCCCTCGGTCAAACATAAACACCATGCGGTAACTTTATTCAGATGGGCGTTCTATTGAAGGGGGGATATTGCCCACAACAACTAATCAGATTATATCTATTATCTTAAACAAATATATGTTCCCCCTGTCTGAGTACATCAGCCTCATCAGGATACATCTAGTACATATCTGTACAAGATATATATCTCTTTACAGTCACTGTTTATTTGCTACCTACCTGGCTGTTGCACAGCAATCCAAATCTAATTCATATAATACGCAAGTATACCTGGCAATGTGCTCCTCCACAAGGAAGGAGAGGGGGAAGTGGAGGGGTATACCTGGCCAAATAAAGCTGATTCTGATTCTAGTAGGTGCTAAATTAATAAGAAGTCGAATCTGATTGGTTGCAATGGGCAACATCCCATCTTCATTAGAACTCTTATCTTAGTATATTAAATCCCTACAGCAGGCATGTCCACGTTGTGGCCCTCCAGCTGTTGTGAAACTACACATACCAGCATGGCAGCCGGGGGAGGGGGGATGCGAGTAATCCTGGTGGCAGGCGGGGGTGGTGGTGGTGTCTTTTAATCCAGGTGGCAGCCTGGGGGGTGGGGTGGAAATGCTGGTGGCAGCTGCCCCAGGGGGGGAATACTTACCCGGCTTCGGTGCCACACTACAGCGTAGCCGCTTCCGCCCAAGACCATAAGATGCTCAATGACTGTCCCTGGGGGATGTGGGGATGTCACCAAAGAGCGACCCGCGGCATCCATATTTACTGTGGGCAGCCAGGATTTGTGCCCAGCCAGCGGGTACAGTGGCAGCCCAGCCAGGGGGGACAGCGGCGGCCCTGCCAGGGGGGACACCGGCCAAATCCGGACCGGCCCACCAGAAAATGTCCCTATTTCCCGGCAGGCCAATCCGCCCCTGCACGTTGCAACACAGCTGGCACAATTAGTGTACCCACAAATGGGTCAAATATGTGCGTATACATGTACGCGATTTATACAGCTGTTTCATTTGCATAAAGTAGCAGTCCAGCGCACCATGCAAAGCTGAGCATGGCTCTATCTGATATAAATGTGTGTGTGTGTGTGTGTGTCTGTGTGCATGCGTGGTTGTGTGTGTGGCCAGTTAATGTATTCCTAGCTGAATCTGAGAAATTATTTCTTGAATATATCAGGTCTGCTCTATTTATATCACACATTTACTACTTAAGGATTTCACATTGATGGATATTTTTATTCAGTGCCATCAGCTGAGATTTATCAAAGGAGGCTCTGGCTTTGTGTACTGTATCACCCATTGATGCAAATGGAAGTTAAGGGCTGCTTATGCTTGGCACACTTTGAAATCTGGGTCATTCATTCAGATTCTGTACTGCATGCATACGTGTCATTAAAAGAAGTTTAACAAGCATTGATATTCACATCTCCTCTTGGCAAATGTTTTAATTATAAATAAAGCCTATTTAACTGTTCATTATCATTATACACAACTGACCAATGCCTTATTGCTGCTCTGTTGTGTCTTTATCCCAAGTCCAGGGGCAAGCAAATGGCAGCATTATCTTTAACTAAACTATTATTATTCTTATCCAAAACTGACATGCATAACACATATATAACACCTTTGATATAGATATATAGATAGATATGTTAATTACAGTAAATAGAAGTACACAGGGCCTGAATAAGGGTTCCATCCACCCTAGGCTAATGCAGAAGTGCTCCCCCCACCCACCACCAATTTTTACACTCATATTCAACTAAAAATCTCTAACAGGCTCAGGCCTCAGCTCCATTTATATTGCCACTTACCGCTCTAACGGAGCTGGCAACAGCAGCAGTGGCATCAATCACAGCCTCGGTGGTTGAGCCAGCCATGGCCCTAATAGGATCTTCTCTTCCCGCCGTCCCTGCCCCGGGAAAACTGGCAATCCCAGCAGGCTATGCTGCTCCCACAGTTCCTAGGGGGAGATCTCACAAGACTTTGCTCGACCCCAACTCCAAGAGCACCAGGAAGCACTCCAAATCCAGTGCAATCTATTGTGCTGGTGCTGTGCCCCACCTCCCCCAGGACCCAGTGTCCCAGGCTGCAGCCTAATCAGCTTATTAGTTAAACAGGCCCTGGATGTATGCACATATCTTCTGTATTGCCACATAACAGAACTACTGGTCCCTTATATGCTGCAATTGCATACAAAGAACGTCATATATGTTTGCAGTGAAACCTAAAAGAAAAATGCTGCTATTACAACATATTGATGGAAGCAGTAATGATCCTTCTTGAATCTTATACATTTAAAAAAAAAATAATGAATGTTCAGATCTTTTGAGAGAAAAGGACAATAAAGCGGCAATCTGGTGAAAAATTTCAGATAGATTTCGCATTTTTAGATTTTGCTGTTTTTAAGTGATATTGAAGATAGCAGTTAGAATCTTTATTGATCAGGCTGTGAGATACACAAACCCCCCCAGATTTAACAAAGAAATATGTTTCTTATATACAGCCATGGCCAAAAGTTTTGAGAATGACACATTTATAAATTTTCACAAAGTCTGCTGCCCCAGTTTTTATGATGGCAATTTGCATATACTGCAGAATGTCATGAATAGTGATTAGCAATTCATTGTCCTTCTTTGGCATACCAATAAACTTAATCCTTAAAACAATTCCATGGCATTTCAGCCACAAAAGGACCAACTGACATCATACCAGGGAGCACAATTTTAAACACATGTGAGTGTTGACAAAGACAATGCTGGAGATCAATTTGTCATGCTGATTGAGTTAGAATAACAGACTGGAAGTTTTAAAAGGAAGATGGTGCTTGAAATCATTGCACTTCCCCTGTTAACCAAACAAACCTACAAGAAAACACATGCAGTCATTATTGCTTTGCACAAAAAGGGCTTTACAGGAAAGGATATCACTACTATTAAGATTGTAACCATTTATCAGATTGTCAAAAACTTTGAGAAGAGAGGTCCACTACTAGTTGTAACTTCAGGGTACCCAAGAACATACAGAAAATGCCAGTACTGTCTTCTAAAGTTGGTTCAGCTGCTAAATCGGTGCAGAGCTTGCTCAAGAATGGAATGCACAGTTAAGCAAAAAAAAAAAGCTGGCCTGGTATCAAGAAAGACAGCAAAGACGAGTGAGAAGGAAAGGTGAGTACTACCATCAGTCCTGTGTAATGCCAACAGTAAAGCATCCTCAGACCATTCATGTATTGGGGGGCATCTCAGGCAATGGTGTAGCCAATTTTGCCCATGAACACAGCCATGGCCATAAAGAAAGGTACCAAAACATTCTTCAAGAGCAACTTGTCACGATCCGAGCTGTCAGACAGACTTTCTTACCGGCTAAGTGCCTTCGCAGGTTCAGCTTGCGGTCCAGACGTCACCTCTGCCGGCGTCCTGTCTGCCGTGCGCCATCATCGCTGCCATCCTCCAGTCTGCTCAGCGCTGCTGAGTCCGCGGCTGCGCGGTGCACCGCTCTCCTTGTCCCCAGTGACAGTATCCAATGCACGCCAATCCACCTGTCCGCCGCCATTGCTCCCAGTATCCAGCATGGTGTGCGCAAACATGCTTTCCCGCCATAGCCTGACATGGGGGCTGCCATGTTTTCCCAGTCACATGTCATTCCCATCCAATCCTGTGTGATCTGATCTCCCAGTCATACCTGCCCGGCCAATCCTGGCCACCCAGTGGGTATAAGTATGCTGGGAGCTCTCAGATCAATGCTAGTGCTTCAGTTGTCTCCTGTATATGGTCAGCTGTCCTTGTCTCCGTGCAAGTGTACTTCTCCGCTGGTGTTGTCTCCCATTCTGCAGAGCGTTCCAGGTTATTCCATCTCCTGTCGACATCCAGGTTATTCCATCACCTGTGAGCCTGCCTCGTCAGCCCAGCGGTCCAGCCTAGCTCCAGGACTCTGGTCCTCCGATGCTCCTGCATCATCCATCTCCGATGTTCCACCATCGATAGTCCGATACTCCGGACCCACAGTCAAGCTTCCGTCCGTCATTCCGGACCCACAGTCAAGCTCCTACCTTCCGTCCGTCATTCCGGACCCACAGTCTTCATCTCCGATATCCAACCGATGTTCCACCATCGATTCCACAATTCATCATTCCTGTGAAGTATTGCAATCTGCATGAACTGTTATTACTCCTGCATACTTTACTGTCTGTACCATTACAACCTTCTGCATAATAAACCTGGTTGTATTTTTACCTCTGACTACTCATTGGCTCTGGGTGCACTGTCGCGCAGTTCATGCGCAGGGGTCCTCTCCAACCTCCCCGGTTCAGGTACCGGTCCAGGTCCCCACCAGAGGTCTCAGTCTTGTCGACTGAGTCCCCTGGTGTGACAGTAAGCACTAGCCAAATGGATCCAGCCGCAAACCAAGCTTCTCCACCCAGCCCTGTACAGCAACTGGCTGTTCGCTTGGATCAGCAAGAGGCTGCGCAGAGCCAAGTGATTCATTGCCTGCAAGATCTGTCTTCCCGGCTGGATAAGTTACAGACCACTCTCAGTGGCCCTGAGCCTGTCAGAGAACTTCCAAGTCCCGTTCATCCTCCTGTAATGGCTGCTGCACCTCGCCTTCATCTGTCTGTCCCCACCAAGTATGATGGGAACCCCAAGACCTGTCGAGGCTTTCTCAATCAGTGTGAGATTCACTTCGAGCTGCAACCCAGCAACTTCCCTACTGAAAGGGTCAAGATCGCCTACATCATCTCCCTCCTGTGTGGAGCGGCACTAGAGTGGGCATCTCCCTTATGGGAAAGATCCGATGCCATCCTGTCCAACTACAAGGACTTCGTGTCAACATTTCGGCGTATCTTCGATGAGCCTGGGCGATCAGCATCTGCCTCCACTGAACTCCTTCGTCTCAGACAGGGATCCCGCTCCGTCGGGCAATATCTGGTCCAGTTCCAGATTCTGGCGTCAGAACTCTACTGGTGTGATGGGGCCTTATACGCAGCTTTCTGGCATGGCCTATCCGATCGTATCAAGGATGAACTTGCTACAAGAGACTTACCCTCAGGTCTAAGTGACCTTATTTCATTGTGTGTTAAAGTAGACCTACGCTTCCGAGAAAGGGCTATAGAACGTCACAAGAGCGCTCCAGTTAAAGTGCCAACTCCTCCGCCTTCTTTACCCACTGCTCCTGCGGTCCATTCCAAAGAAGAACCAATGGAGATAAACCGCTTCCGTTTGTCTCCAGGAGAACGTCGACGTCGACGGTTGGCACAGCTCTGCCTGTATTGTGCCGATCCTACACATCAAATTTCTGCATGCCCAAAGCGTCAGGAAAACTCCTCCTCCTAGCCCGTCAAGGAGAGGGTAGGCTAGGAGTAATTAAGTCCTCTCCATCAGCAACCGATTGTGTCCTTCCAGTTTCCCTACAAGTTGGTCAGCATTTCAAGACTGTCTCCGCGCTTCTTGATTCCGGTGCCGCTGGCAACTTTGTTACTGCAGAACTGGTCCGCAAGTGGGGGTTGCCCACTGAAAGTCTTTCCAAGACTGTCTTCCTTACTGCTGTGGATGGCAGTAGGATTCCTGATGCGACAGTCTCCCGCAGAACTTTGCCACTTACAGTGAAAGTGGGAGTCCTGCACACTGAACTCTTGTCCTTCCTGGTTTTACCCCGAGCCACTCATGCTCTGGTTCTGGGTTTACCCTGGCTCCGTCTTCACAATCCCCGTCTTGATTGGAAGACATCCGAAATCCTTTCCTGGGATCCTTCCTGCTCTGGTACCTGTCTTCAAAAGGTACTTCCAGCTCGTCATTCTTCAGCCGATGCAGCAGACCTTCCGCCTCTTCCCTACCAAGAGTACTCAGATGTATTCAGTAAGTCTGGCGCTGATGTCTTACCTCCTCACAGACCGTGGGATTGCCCTATTGAACTCATCCCAGGCAAAGAACCACCCAGAGGTAGAACCTATCCTCTCTCTATTCCAGAGACTCAAGCCATGACCAGTTACATCAAGGAAAATCTGGCAAAGGGATTCATCCGTCCTTCGACTTCTCCTGCTGGCGCAGGATTCTTCTTCGTCAAAAAGAAGGATGGAGGCCTACGTCCCTGCATTGATTATCGCGGCCTCAATGACATTACAGTAAAGAACCGATATCCGTTGCCTCTCATCACCGAGCTGTTTGACCGTGTCAGCGGTGCAACCATCTTTACAAAACTCGATCTGAGAGGGGCATACAATCTTATCCGCATACGAGAGGGCGACGAGTGGAAGACGGCGTTTAATACCAGAGACGGCCACTATGAGTACCTCGTCATGCCCTTTGGGCTCAGCAATGCCCCAGCCGTGTTCCAGCACTATGTCAATGAGATCTTTCGGGACATTCTTTACAGTCATGTAGTGGTATATCTCGATGACATTTTAATCTACGCCAATAACATCACAGAACATCGTTATTGGGTCAAAGAGGTTCTGTCCCGGCTGCGAGCTAATCATCTCTACTGTAAACTGGAGAAGTGTGTCTTCGAGGTGAAGTCTATACCCTTCCTAGGGTACATTGTCTCCGGTTCCGGTCTTCAAATGGATCCAGGAAAACTGCAGGCCATCCAAGATTGGCCAATTCCCTCTTCGCTGAAAGGTATTCAACGTTTCCTGGGTTTTGCCAATTATTACAGAAAATTCATTCGTAACTTCTCTTCTATTGTGGCTCCCATCACTGCCTTGACAAAAAAGGGGTCTAATCCAGCGAAGTGGCCGGCAGAAGCCATCGAAGCCTTCCATCTGTTGAAACAGAGGTTCACTTCCGCTCCTGTCTTAAGACAACCTGATACCACCTTGCCCTTTATTCTCGAGGTTGATGCCTCCTCCGTGGGTGTTGGGGCAGTCCTCTCGCAGAAAGCGCCCGATGGTCGTCTTCATCCCTGTGGGTTCTACTCCCGTAAGTTCCTGCCTGCAGAGCGTAACTATGCCATCGGTGACCAAGAGCTTCTCGCCATCAAGTTGGCATTAGAAGAGTGGAGATATCTTCTAGAGGGCGCTGTTCATGAGATCACAATTATCACAGACCACAAGAATCTTCTGTATCTCAAGTCTGCTCAATGTTTAAATCCCCGTCAAGCCAGATGGACACTTTTCTTTTCCAGGTTCCGTTTCAAGCTGTCGTTCTGTCCAGGGACACAAAACCGAAAAGCTGATGCCCTTTCCCGCTCATGGGAGCAAGAAAGTGAGTCTAAGTCCACACATCAACACTTTATTATTGATCCAGTGGCATTCTCCGCAACGAGAGTTTCTAATCTCACGCCCCCTACAGGGAAAAGATATGTAAAGCCAGCTCTAAGAAAGAAGTTGCTCTGTTGGGCGCATTCTTCAAAATTCGCTGGCCATGCAGGCATTCAGAAAACTTACGAGTTTATCACCAGGTCCTACTGGTGGCCGTCCCTCAAACAGGATGTACAGGACTTTGTTTCCTCTTGTGCTAAATGTGCTCAGCACAAGACCAGTCGTCAGTCTCCTCCTGGGCAATTGATGCCACTGTCAGTGCCACATCGTCCTTGGACGCATATTTCTATGGACTTTGTAACTGATCTTCCAGAGTCTGACAAGTTCACCACCATCTGGGTGATTGTTGATCGGTTCACCAAGATGGCTCACTTCGTTCCCCTCACCGGTCTTCCGTCAGCTTCCAAGCTGTCCCAGCTCTTCATCAAAGAGATATTCAAGCTTCATGGACTGCCTCTCGAAATCATCTCCGATAGAGGAGTCCAATTCGTAGCCAAATTCTGGCGAAGCCTGTGCTCCCTGCTTCAAATCAAGCTAAAGTTTTCCACAGCCTACCACCCTCAAACCAATGGCCAAACGGAGAGGGTGAATCAGGACCTTGAAGCATTTCTCCGCACATATGTCTCTTCTTCCCAAGATGACTGGGCTCAACTCCTTCCATGGGCAGAGTTCTGCCATAATAACCAATATCATTCTTCATCTAATGTCACTCCATTCCTTGCCAACTATGGGTTTCATCCTCGAGTTCCTGACTTCACTCTGCAACCTGTGTCCTCTGTTCCAGCGGTCGACACGACCATCCGGCAATTCGTCAAATCCTGGAAGCTTATTCGTTCTTCACTCCTGAAGGCTTCAAGCAGGTACAAAAAATTTGCCGACAGGAAACGCAGAGCTGTGCCAGCCCTCCGTCCCGGAGATCGTGTCTGGTTGTCAACCAAGAATCTTCGATTGAGAGTGCCATCGATGAAGTTCGCTCCCCGATATATTGGTCCTTTCCCAGTTGAGCGAGTCGTCAATCCGGTAGCTTACAAGCTCAAGCTGCCGCCCTATTTGAAAGTGCCAGCTACATTCCACATTTCGCTGCTCAAGCCGCTGGTCTTGAATCGCTTTCATTCCAAGCTCCCCAAGGCTCCTAAGGTTTGCACCCAGCGTGGAACAGAATATGAGGTCAGTAAGATCTTGGACTCTCGCATCCGATATGGTCGTCTGCAATATCTGATCGATTGGAAGGGCTACGGCCCCGAAGAACGATCATGGACCAATGCCATCGATGTCCATGCTCCCAGACTCGTCCGGGCGTTCCACTCCAAGTTTCCCCGCAAGCCTTAAAGGTGTCCTGGGGCCACCCTTAAAGGGGGGGGTGCTGTCACGATCCGAGCTGTCAGACAGACTTTCTTACCGGCTAAGTGCCTTCGCAGGTTCAGCTTGCGGTCCAGACGTCACCTCTGCCGGCGTCCTGTCTGCCGTGCGCCATCATCGCTGCCATCCTCCAGTCTGCTCAGCGCTGCTGAGTCCGCGGCTGCGCGGTGCACCGCTCTCCTTGTCCCCAGTGACAGTATCCAATGCACGCCAATCCACCTGTCCGCCGCCATTGCTCCCAGTATCCAGCATGGTGTGCGCAAACATGCTTTCCCGCCATAGCCTGACATGGGGGCTGCCATGTTTTCCCAGTCACATGTCATTCCCATCCAATCCTGTGTGATCTGATCTCCCAGTCATACCTGCCCGGCCAATCCTGGCCACCCAGTGGGTATAAGTATGCTGGGAGCTCTCAGATCATTGCTAGTGCTTCAGTTGTCTCCTGTATATGGTCAGCTGTCCTTGTCTCCGTGCAAGTGTACTTCTCCGCTGGTGTTGTCTCCCATTCTGCAGAGCGTTCCAGGTTATTCCATCTCCTGTCGACATCCAGGTTATTCCATCACCTGTGAGCCTGCCTCGTCAGCCCAGCGGTCCAGCCTAGCTCCAGGACTCTGGTCCTCCGATGCTCCTGCATCATCCATCTCCGATGTTCCACCATCGATAGTCCGATACTCCGGACCCACAGTCAAGCTTCCGTCCGTCATTCCGGACCCACAGTCAAGCTCCTACCTTCCGTCCGTCATTCCGGACCCACAGTCTTCATCTCCGATATCCAACCGATGTTCCACCATCGATTCCACAATTCATCATTCCTGTGAAGTATTGCAATCTGCATGAACTGTTATTACTCCTGCATACTTTACTGTCTGTACCATTACAACCTTCTGCATAATAAACCTGGTTGTATTTTTACCTCTGACTACTCATTGGCTCTGGGTGCACTGTCGCGCAGTTCATGCGCAGGGGTCCTCTCCAACCTCCCCGGTTCAGGTACCGGTCCAGGTCCCCACCAGAGGTCTCAGTCTTGTCGACTGAGTCCCCTGGTGTGACACAACTTCTTACATCCACATTTCCATAAAGAAAAAGTGATAACTAAGTGGATAGGGGAAAATTCCCAGACCTTTATCGAATTTAGAACTTGTGGTCAATCCTCTAGAGGCAGGTGACAAATGCCAAGCATTCATTTGGCTAGAATAGGCAACCATCAGTCAGTATGTGCCCCAGAAGTTGATTGACAGCATGCCAGGGCAAATTTATGTCATTTTCAATAAAAGCCTTTGAACCTTTTACTTCAGTATACTATAGTAACACTGAAGCAGGAAACTTTGTGAAAACCAATACTTGTTTTGTTCTCAAAACTTTTTTGTCTATAGTCCTGATTAAGAATGAAAAAAGGGAACAAAGACATATTAAGGGGCCCTAATAGAGGGGGCAGATGAATTTAAGAGGGCTTAAAGCATCCTGGAGACATGGTGGATATCTTTTCCCATGCTACATATCTCTGCCCCAATTAGGAGGAGATACTGCTATGGTATTTACCCCCCTCTGCAAACTATAATATGTGCTCTATCTTATGTACTTTATTAATGGACAGTGGTATCACAAGAAAGGGGCGTGATCACAAAAAAAAAACAATTTAAATGATGCCACACTGTAGCACACACTTATTCACAATACACGTTTGATTTAGCTTTAAATTTAATGTTAGCCCTTCTGAGTTTAGATTACTATAATGTTCATTATGTGTGAACAAAAGATTCTCAAAAATAGTTTAATGGGTAGTGAATTTTAATTAATACTAAAGTTGCCCCATAATGTATTGCAGGTGTAAGCACACTGCACCATGGGATTTTTGTAGTCCACCATGCGGAACTATACCCAACCACAAAAGTCCCATCGGGCCTGACTGCATCATACAGTATGACAGACCACACCCGGCTTTAACCACTGCCAGGATCACTGAATGTCTACACATCACAGGGCACATTCCACTGGGTTTATTCACACCTCTCATTACATCGGCCTCTTCACATGGTGTGCCTATCTGCACCGAGTCTCATCCAGCAATATGCATTTGTCACCTTAAAATCCTTTTTCCGTGACTATGGGCCTTATTCTAGTTCACTCTTTCTGACAAAATCCTTCTTAGATGGGCAAAACTATGTGCATTGCAGGGGTGCAGATGTAAAATGTGCAGAGAGAATTAGATTTGGGTGAGTTATTTTGTTTCTGTGCAGGGTTTTACACTACAATATAGATCTCACTTTGAAGTAAAAACCCATCCAAATCTAATTCTCTCTGCACAAGTAACATCTGCCCCACCTGCAGTGCACATGGTTTTGTCCATCTAAGAAGGTTTTTTTCAGAAAGAGTGAACTAGAATAAGGCCCTATGTGTTTTTACTTATTAACCCAAACAAATAATGGTTTTAAATCCTATGTGTGTATATAATTCAGTACGTAGTTACCCTCAATACCGTTTGGTGGCAATTGAGTATTTCAGTATTTATTTAATGCTAGTATTGGAAATAATTATACCACATACCATACAATAAAGTGTCCATATAGGTTATAACTGTTATTATAATTATTTGACTTCTAGAATACTAATTGTTGTATCTATATTAGTTTTATACCAAAAATAGAGTGAACTCCCTATATTTTTAAGTTAAAATGCAACTGACATCCTGAAATTGTCTTGGATTTTATAGATATTATCCACTTCCTACCGTACATATGCCCACATCTTTTGCTGCAATCGATTACAAATGCATTTTACGCAAAATAAGTGCAGAAAAGGCATCCTAGACCCAAACACCTAGATTTAAATTAAACTGACCATATCTATGCTTGTTAAACCCCTTTGGTACAAAACAATTTAATGTAGCTCATAGATCCAATCATAGATCCAATCATATACTTTTCTTGCTAAAATTAATTTCCTACTTAGGCTTCCAAAACCTTCCTTAATGTGTTTAATGATGGTAAAATTAAGGATATTTATATCTGAGTTGTGAACTTGTGAAAAATGTCTCAACAGAATATGGTTAGTTACTTTGTTCTTCATGTTATGTAAGAGTTCTTGTATATTTTTAAACACAGTTTTGTTTTTCTATACACATTAGACCACAAATGCAAGTTATCCTATATACAACAAAATCAGTGTTGCAAGTGAACAATTTCATTTTATGTTTATATTCCCTGCCATTCTTTTCTTCCCATTCAAAACTTTTTTTTTTCATGTGCTTACACCAGATACAATTATTGCATGGATAGCAGGCCATTCTTTTTACAAACAACCGAAATTCAGCTTTTCAATGTTAGGAGTTTCAGCTTGCTTGTTTGAATATACTGACTTTGACTTTTTGTTTCTTTTAATAGTTCATCTGGAAAGCTTTATTTATAGCCTCCTCCACTTTCCCAGCATTATGCACCCCTTCAATAAATCTCATCTTTAACATATTAAACTTTTGCCAATATACGTTTGTATGTTTCAATTTCACTAGGGTTTTTCATAACCCTCACAAATTGTGCATGCAGGTATATGTCAAATATTTGCAGGAATAAAATTATTTGCATCAATACTATTAAAATAAATTTTGGTCCTTCTGAAGCAGACTTCAGGCAAATATCTAAGTATTTGATTGTTTTCTCCTAATTATTATGATTTAATTCTAAATTATGGGTATTCTGATATACAAATTATATAAAATGTTCTAGATTGTTACTATTCCATTCCCAAATGAAGATCAGATTGTCTTTATAACAACAATTGAATGGATGATTTTTATAAAGAATACCACATTATATACAAACTGATTCTCCCAATCTTAGCATATTAGCATTTGTTGGGGCAAATTTAGTCCCCATCGCAGTTCCCAATTTGTGTATAGAGATGGTGTCTTCAAATTGGAAGAAGTTAGGTCTAAAATAAATGTTCATGCAGCATTTTCTCTCATTTGGTTATAAATCAGGTTCCATTCTTAAAACACAATCTACAGCATCTATTCCTCTACTATGCAGCTTTGAATAATAGAGAGCCTGTACAACAATGGTGAGCCACTTTATATAGACTTCCAATTGACATTATCTATTTCTTGTAACAGGCTTGTAGAATCTTTTAAATTATTTTAGTTCTCTTTCATAAGTGTGTAGTCTTATGTTTATGAAAAGTTTAAAAGTTAAATAGTCAACACAGAAAATTATTTGTCTACCTAGAGAGTGCTCTTTATTTGTGTGAATCTTTGGAATATGATAGAAGATGGGTATCCTTGATTTCTGCACATTTAGATACAGAAATTCATCTTAGCCTAAAAGCACTTCCTCTAAAAATGTATTAACTTCATCTTTACCGTATATATAGGATCACCATAAGTTGAGCATTCTTGTACAACTGTAGCCACTCTATTGGAGCCACTCCTTATAGATATGGTGCCTGCATATAGTAAAGATGCATACCTCCAATCATATTCCTAATAACAACTGCAGTTTGTACAACGTTTCAATGCCTTTAATGTTGTGCCATTTTCATTATATTTACAAATAACAATAAAAACTTACCTTTTAAATTTAAGGCATCCAGTGTGAATATGCAGTACAGGTTGAGTATCCCTTATCCAAAATGCTCGGGACCAGGAGAATTTTGGATAATGGATTATTCTGTATTTCGGAATATTTTAATATTTCAATGATGTATTTTGAAGTATCTTGCATTTATGCTGTATAAACACATAATATACACACAAATATATTTTATTACCACATAAAATACACACAAATATATTTTAATTGTTCAAAAAACAAGGTTTCAAAATGTGAAACAAAATGTGTGTACTATCTCAGCACTGAATTTGAATGCCAAGCAATCATTGTCTTGCACATATATAGTGCCAGTTACATATCATGTCCCCAGTGATGCTGTTACAAATGTCCCCAGTGAGTTTTTAGCAAAAAAAATAATTTTTTTTCACTTTCTGGAATGTATGGTTTTCGGAATAATTCGGATAACGGATATTCGGATACGGGATACTCGACCTGTACTTCCGGTTCAAGACAAACCACCCGGCAGTGTGATTTCACCACATTTATCATGTGACAGTGTCATTAGTCAGTGCACCCTGTCACCATAGAAACCAAGACGCTAGGCAGATCTAACAATAAATTAGATAGTACAGAATGGAATCAAGTAATAAATCTATACAAATATACACTACATATTGCACATAGACAATACTACTAATACAACACTCAGCGTAAAGATTGGTACTTATGAGTTATCTGGGCGCCCGATTTTTTGATTGTATGCCTTAAGTTAAGGCATACAATCAGATGCGATGCGATGCGATATCGCATCGCATCGCATCGCATGCGACCATCGGATGCGATGACCCGATTTTTCCATAGGAATCAATGTTAAAATTGACAGAGTCCATTTTAACATGGAATTCAATGGGAAAAAGGGGTCCTTTTCATACCCCTACTATCCAAGTGGGCATGGAGTTGGATATAAACCTGTGGCGAGCGTAGCGAGCCACCGAGCCCGAAGCGTGGCGAGCGAAGCGAGCCCCGCGAGGGGACGGTATTCTGTGTCCCCTCGTGGGGCTCGCTACGCTCGCCACGCTTCGGGCTCGGTGGCTCGCTACGCTCGCCACAGGTTTATATCCAACTCCATGCCCACTTGGATAGTAGGGGTATGAAAAGGACCCCTTTTTCCCATTGAATTCCATGTTAAAATGGACTCAGTCCATTTTAACATTGATTCCTATGGAAAAATCGGGTCATCGCATTGCATCGCATCGCATCGCATCCGATGGTCGCATGCGATGCGATGCAATGTGCCCGATCCGACCCGATTTAGAAATCGGGCGCCCAGATAACTCACAAGTACCTAAAGATTTAATGTAAGAATAATGTATACATTGTCATAACAGGCAAAGGGACTAAAATGTACTTAAATTAAATTGCTCATGTAGTCCTTTGGTTGTCAAAGTGCCCAGGGGATATATCCACCTGGATTCACATTGCATTAGCTTTAATGCTCTGTTACCATTACTTCCAGTACTCCTTGTTCAACTTTATGCTGACGGTAGTTTTTAAAGATATTGGCTGTATGTTTGGGTTTGCTGTCATGCTGCAGAATACATTTAGGGCCAATCAGACATCTTCCTGATTGTATTGCTTGATGTATAAGTACCTGCTTATATTTCTCAGCATTAAGGACACCATTAATCCTGACCAAATACCCAGTTCCATTTGCAGAACAGCAGCCTCAAACTTGCTAATAACCTCCATTATGCTTCATTGTTGAATACAGATTTATTTTTGTACCGCTCTCCAAAAACTGCCTTATTTAACAGCCAAATATAAAAAAAATTTGAATAATCAATAAAGAGCACCTGCTGCCGATTTTCCTGTTTTTATGCATAGTTGCGTTACTTGGCTTTGTTTCCAAATAAAAAGGTATGGCTTTTCACCACAATTCTTCAATGAAGACCACCTATGGCCACAATTTCTTGAACAGCAGATGGGTGTACCTGGGTACCACTAGTTTATGCCAGTTCTGAGCTGATGGCACTGTTGGATATCTTTTGATTACGAATGTAAACATTATGTGTCTTCTATCTGATGCTCTAATTTCCCTTGATTGGCCACTGCATCTCTACCTGAACCACCTACAGTCAACTTGCTGGTTCTTTCAAAAGAGCATGGACAGCACATCTTTAAACTCCATGCTGCTTTGAAGTCTTTTCCTGGGAGAGACCATGCCAATGCAATTTGGTATAATTGGGGATTAATCATACACCTGACTATAAACCTATTAAATCCCTGAGCAAGTGTAACTAGAATAAATATTGCTGTTTTAAAAGCAAAGGGTGGTCACATTAAATATTGATTTGTTTTACATTTCTCTTCTGTTTATGCAATTTTCGTTCTGTTCATTTATAAAAATAAATCATTAATGCTTCTAATTTTTAAGTATTCTTACTTTGAAGCCTAAAACGTTTGCATAGTACTTTATACAAAGGTTTACAACAGGTAATATGATGATACTGTACAAATAATTTGAATATGCAGATGCTAAGGTAATGCTTTACAGAAGAATGGCTCATTAGCTGCTAGTTAAGACACATTGGTTATCCCAATCATCATACTCAGATTTAAAACAAAAACTGGAGTATAACCAAATACATCAAACCGTATGTGAACGAAAACTATGTGTGCTATTCCACCTGCCATGTTATATTTATCCATAGAAAATGCTGTTCTTAATATGGCAACTGATGCTGGCTACAATGGAGGACACAACTGATCTGTAGCACTATTCAATTGATGTTTTACCACATCTGGTGACACAGTTTTTTATGAATATAATTTTTTTTCTTATTTAATAGTGCATCCTCTTGATTTGTCATCATTTTGAGTCTTGGAACTCACTTTCCTTCTATATTGTTTTGTGTATTGATTTTTAGTTTTAACATCACCTTGCATACAGTTCATATGCCATATGATTGACTGTGCATACAAATATTACACACATCACAACAATTTTGTAGCATTTTATAAGACCCCTTCCAATTTTCTCCCTGCCACCAGGATCATGCAATTTGTCACAACCCCTGGTTATGTACAGTAGCACACACATTCTGTATTCATACTTTTATAAAGCAAGCACCAAGATAGTCTTGGAGAGGACACCCAGGTCTAATATGCTGGTGATTGTACCACTTCTATTATATCTTGGTGGATATGGACCATGGACATTTGAGGTGCTACCTGCTGAGTCCTGTAGTGCAGCAAGCAGGAGGAGTAGTTTGCAGGTGCACACTAAATATAAATGCTAGACCTTTTAATATCATTGCTATATTGCATTTCTGAGGTTATTAGCATAATGATGGCCATTATTACTGGCTTAGGATATGGACCACACTGTACAAAACCATGGTTTGTGGCATTTTACAGCAAGGGTCAGGGCCACGATTTAATATGGATCACATCATCACACCTCCACATCACTATCTTCATTCATAAAGTGGGCTGCATAGTAAACAGGCCAACTCTATGATGAATTGAGGTGAATGCACTAAAATGCCAGAGTTGGTAAGCCTGTCCACATAGCATCACACTTTCTTGTGCACATATCACCTGTATTTCTTCATACATCCATAGGTGCAGAGCCACTCATGTAGCAATCAGTGTGATAAAGAGCTGAAGACAATTTCTTTAGTACATATTCTTTTTTTTTTTTTTTCAACTAAATAATTCCTTCATGGTACAGTTGGTGTAGAGTTGGTAAATACTTGAGGGAGTTATGCTGCCCATACACTTGTGAGATATTGTATACAATCCTTCAATTTCGACCTCATCTGTTCGAGAAATTGAATGATTGTATGCACAAAATGTGTACCATTCAGCGCGATGCGTGGGCACGCCGCTCGAATGTCACGACTCACGGTCTTATGTGCAGCATATACTATTTCTCGAATTGTTTGTGCGGCCGAATGCTGTTTTGTGCGCATGTGATTTTTCTAAACGGCAACATGCGATTTTTGAGAGTTCTGGTTACTTCCTGGCCCCTCCTCTTCCACTCACCCTTTTTTATTGAAAGGTACATGCGATAAATCGCATGATCGAATGCAAAATAGAATGCACTAAAATTATTTTTTTCATGCGATTTATCGAATGCTGAGCTTCAAGGTAAATCGAACCCGAGATCGCATCAAATGTAATCGCACAAGTGTATGGGCAGCAATAGGAAGATCACTTTTTCAAGGAGTCACCCTGACATTTAGGACCTTATTCTGGTCCATTTGACCCCCCACATGTTCTCACGGGGTACCGATGTTTGGCGTCTAAGCAGGCGCATTTCTGCACTTGATAAGATGGTGGGTGAGAATGGAAACTGCAAATTCGATGTCCCGTTCACACCCACCAGTGTGTGAAGAGGGCGTTGGTGTTCCCATGAAAACACCAGGCATTCCCATGGAAATGTGGCAGTGATGTGGCTGCCAGGGGCCGGCAGCTGACATCACCAAATGTCAGTTGCCCGCCCTGTTCTCGTACAGTGCACTCGCAAAGCTAAGACACCTGAGAGTGCCTTAGTTTTGCATGTACTGTACTCTTCATAACATTTGATGGTCGGTGACCATCGAATAATTTGGTCCACCCACACAAGGCTGCAAATGGATGTTTATGCAAAACATCCAATCGCAGCCATGCGGTCAAATTCAGTGAGCAGGAGGTTGTGTGGCTGAACGAGCGGCAGGCAGTATTAAAATCACAAGCAGAGATGCAGACTTTGCAGCACTGCATATGAACCAGAATAAGGTCCTTAGAGTGCTGGTCTGAATCAGTGATGCATGCTAATAGTGCAGGTGCGGCATTTTTAAACTGTGCTGAAATAGCCAGTTAGATAACATAGCAAGGGCAAGTGAAGCTGTGTTCAAGGCATACTTGTTATTGGGGGATTCCTGAGTGTGCAGGGAGGGGGAGAGGATACATTTTGCAAATTCACTTCACTTAGGCTCCATACAGCTCCACAATTCATTAGATGATATCATTCCTTCACTAGGAAGTATATGGGATGTTGGAGATCTGCCCGAAATCTCCTGCAATTTGCGGCAGAGTAGGTACCGTATATGCTCGACCCGAATATAAGCCGAGGCACCTAATTTTACAACAAAAAACTGGGAAAACTTATTGACTCAAGCGGGACCCTCACTCGAGTATAAGCCGAGTGGGGCTTTTTCAGCATAAAAAATGTTCTGAAAAAGTAGGCTTATACTAGAGTATATATGGTAAGTGGGGTTCAAGGGCTGAGTCGCTGGATTTAGCATGCCCAGAAATGGGGTGAACATGCACAAGTTTTCTGGGAGGCTTCCTGATAACACCACCAAAGATCAGCATGTGCACAGTGTGGCTAAAACACATGTGCGCCTATAATGTATAATCATGAAGTAATATAATTATGATGTATAATAATCGCTACTTACTGTCATAAATAGCTGTGCATTTCTGTAATGAGTGGAAAGGTTAATAGAGTATATTAGTGTTTGCTCCCATTTTAATGCTGTGAGACTGGAAATGAATAGATGTCCTTTCTTTTACTGTAGCATTCAAATTGTTTAATATCCTTACAATCATCAACAAGTACTAATAAATAGCATATGTGCTGGTGATTATTTGAAATACTGATGAATTTTATCTAGCCTGCTAACCTGCCAGAGTTTTATTTTCTGAAATGATAAATGGGGAGCACTATTTTAATTAAATCTTGGTAACCTACCTGATCAAATTATATGCTGTAGTTGAGGTAACAATCTTTTAATGAAAAGAATAGATTTATAATGATTTTTTTTCTCTGGACTGAATAGTAATTTTTGGAAGAATGTAATTTTTTTTCTACTAGCGGTAATTTACTTTTATTACTGCACCTGATTGCACACTGATACTGTATGAATGGTTGCATATAAGTGACAGATTTTGTTTAAAAGGTCACCAAACCTAAAAGAAAAAAGAAAAGAGTCATTGTAAATTGTAAAGAAAATCAGTGCTAAATAAAGTTTCATATTCTAGGCAAAAGTGTGTGAGCCCCTTGTATACATAGCCCCATGTATTACATTGATTTTAAAAAAATTTGCCCAGACATTTTTTCTGCATACTGTATAACAGGTTTTCTTTCTTTCATTTCAAGAAAAAACAAAACGGCTCATTTGTCAAAAATGATAAAACTCAATATGACTGATAAAACTCATTGCATATGATAAATAATGATCCAACCAATCAGCACTTAACTATCATATGTTTAGCTCCTGTTATTTGTTTAAGAATGTGATTCTTGGGAAATGATTGTCTGGAGCGTTATTTATCATGCGCAACAAGTTTTATCAGAGAGTGCTGCAGCATAGTGAGCACTAAATGGCTCGTGTGAAGTTGGATGCATTTTCACCCTTAACAAGTCTACAGTATTAAAAGATTCACAGAGTTAAAGACATATTTACATTAATACAGTATTATTGGCATTAGATCACTGGTATATGCTCTAGCTAGTGTTAGTGCAGTGCAGGTCTTACACTTTGACAGGAGCTGTGTGCTGCACATAATGTTACAGTGCAGCATCATGCTTCTGTCACTGAAGAAGAGTCAGCACTTAGATGTCACTCATCAATGGGAGACACATGGTTGAGTCCCTCATACATCTTGTGACACCACTGCTACTGATCAGTGGGAAGCACGGACGGTGTAATGGTTAGCATTACTGCCACACAGCACTGAGGTCATGGGTTTGAGTCCCACCATAGCCCTAACTGTGCAGAGTTTGTATATTATCCCCATGCTTACGTGGGTTTACTCCAAAATTCCAAAAATATAGTGGTAGGTTAACTGACTCCCAACAAAATTAATCCTAGTCTGGATGTGTGTGTGTGTATATATGGTAGAAAATATAGATTGTAAGCTCCACTGGGGCAGGTACTAATGTGAATGTTGAAATATTCTCTGTAAAGCGCTGCAGAATATGTGTGCGCTATATAAGAAACTGTTAATAAATAAATGAATTATCCTCTTCTTCTGCACCATCCGAAGACACGTTAACAGGTTTATTCAGTACTATATGTGCATGCCTAAACCTCAAATACATTAACACCCACTAACTACAGTATACTGTAGTTGGATTTACCCTTCATAAACCATACTACATCTTCATGTGCAAGATGTGAACAATGTGCCGCAGTGTTGATGATGGATGCAGTGGCACGATTGTTTTGCTACTGTGATTTGCCAAAGTCGCACAGTGCATGCACAGTGAATGATTAGTGATTGTGGACATCAGGGATATTTTTGTAGTCAATGTCATGTACTCTGCCCTATTAGAAAAGTGTCTCTGTCTGAGACTGCATAGGGTGCACAGGGATCGGCCTGATGATCCCAAGGTTTCTACTTATACATGAGTGGTGGACGTGAGACACTGGCAGTTTTTCCCAAAGCTGGTATATTTTCATAATGCCACTGCAAATGTGCACCTCATGTCCAAAGTCTATTTGGTGTACATTTGCAGACATATGCCCAACTCTATATGAAGACGTAAAATAATATTTTTAAAACTGCTACATTATATATTTGCAAAGATAGATTGTAAATAATATATATATATATATATATATATATATATATATATATATATATATATACACACACACACACACATTTGATTTTTAAACACAACATGGTAGGAGCAATTGCCCTGCAATACAATGTTTGTGTTGCTTTTCAGATAGTGTGGTTTAGAAAAGCTGCAGGTGTGTAAATAGTCTGTCATGTTTATGGTAATGCGGTAAATCTTCACTTCACAACTGGTGGGTTACACATTTCAAAGCTGTGTGATGTTCCTATCACTGTTGCAGAAATGCTGTTACAGTACCTAGGGAGATCAAGGTGTAGTATTCTTATCTAAAAGTTAACTATAATCAGTCATTTTAAAGGGTTATATTCATGTGATTTTTTTTTTTTAAATTGACTGACACACCAGTGACACCTTCGGTTCCAGCATGTTCTTACTTGCAATGCATACACACTATAGCTACTGCAACAATACATCTTGTCTAAAATGTTGCCATTCAAATGAAAATATGCACTCCATGCTGACCAGCACCCTGCACCCAAAGTGAACACTATGCAATGCTTTAAAAGGTGTCAAATGGCTGTGTTTTTTTTTTTATGGTAAAAACATAAGACTCAAGAATGAAAGATGCTAAATAGTAGAGAATATTTTTGTAAAAAAAAAGATCAAAACCAATTATTTATTTGTTGAAATAAATATTTTCATTACTTTGGGGCACATGTTCTAATTTAAAAAGTTGATTTTAATGTAATTTGAGGCCATTTATTTGTTTTAACCCCAAAAATGACATGTAATTAATTAACCCAATTAAGCTAATTGGGAACGACCAAATAACTAATTAGTCATTAAAGTGTGGGTGGGGGGATTCTTAAGGGGTTATGAACCAAGTCCTTACATGTTTACCTGACGTAAAATTAATAACATTGCACTCAAGCACACCAACTTTTATTTATTAGTTGTGCAAATTTCTGCAAATGTGTTAAAATTCAACAGACAAATTCACCTATCAAATAGGGTAATCATCTTAGGTTTGTAAATCTGTGTACACACGAGGGCGATAGGGGCTGAAATCGCTGGAAATATGGTCGCAGGCGACCATATTGCCAGTGATGGGAGTGTGCCCCGGCAATAAATCGCTGGGTGTGCGCTCCCGTTTTCAGTCCCATTCTAATCGCTGGTCGCAGGAGCTTGCTCCTGCGACCAGCTGATTACCTCTGCGGCACTACCCAGCAGAGGTTCCCTTTCATCAGCGACCATCTCTGGTTGCTAATAAAAAGGAGAAACTGAGCAATATATTGCTCAGCCATATATTGCTAGCAATATATGGCTGAGCAATATATCTCCCCCGTGTATACGGGGCTTTATTGTATGTAAAATTGTATCATAGTTCATATTATTTAAAATTGTAACCAAATGTAAAATATTTGCTATCACTGTTTATTATAACAATTACCAAGAAAACAAACAGGTTATTAATCAAATCCTCTCCTCAAAAAGCCTTGTTCAGCAATTCCCTGGTAATTTAGTATGTTCTGTTCATTGCAGAAAACTGACCTAAATATGTATTAAAAAAAGAGTGTGTGTGTGTGTGTGTGTGCATATATATATATATATATATATATATATATATATATATATATAGAGAGAGAGAGAGAGAGAGAGAGAGATAGAGAGATACTTCCACATACAGTACATCTATCCTTCATGTGATACAATGGGCCTAATTCACACCTGATCACACAGCTGCTACTTTTTAGGTAAACGCCACCGTACCAGATTTAAATTCCACCTTCAAATCAATGTGTACGCAGTGAAAAGACTTTACAGCCATGCAAATATTTCCAAAACCATTCGTAAGCTAATCAACAGAAAATTATTTCCCGACTGGTTCTTATTGTTCTCGGGCTCTGAGTAGGTTATTTGGTGGCTTCAATTAAATCTGATTGGACAATACAGGAGCTGACATCCCACACCCTCCCATAAAACACACCTGCGGTTTTTTCAGCATGCCTACATGTTTTCAAGCACGACTGTGTTTTTTGGAACGCCCACTAAAGGTTCGCTTAACACCCCCCAAATGCAGGCTTCCTTTCAATCATCTTGTGAATGGCTAGCGAAGACATAAAGTAACAGGATTTCATCACTGGACAGTCCGATATCCTACGCTTAAAGGGGATTATTCCTTAAGTGCCTAATGCATGTGAACCGTTATTCCTAATAACCATTACTCAGACCAACCATAACACATGGGTCCAGGAATTGATCAAGGATCCATTGTTCTACTGGATGAAAAAAGGTAATTTTTCAGCCGATAAAATGACCTACATGCTAAAATCACGCAGCTAATTGTACAACACCTATAGAGTATAGTGAGTATGAAGAGAATAGCTTCTATTCTACAGTGGTCTGTTTCTATTATGTCAACTAAAAGGTGTATGTATTAAAAGCACCAATAAATGAATAGGAATAGAATACATTCAAATCCAGAGGTTTCAATAATAATAACTGTGGCAGGTTGTCCTTCCTAAACCGAAGGACTGGAAAACTGCTGCCAATTGATGGTGGGTTCTAAATGGCACCAAATCTGCTGTTAGTAAATTAAGCCCTAAATATTTTTTTGCTTTTATTAGTCCTTTTTGTAATACTGCTTTTCATACAATGCAAAATAACAGCACAGAGTGATTAAGCAAAACAAGTGCAGTTTTCTAGTAGATATAATTAGTTAGCTCTGATCTGAAGATATCAGCTCATTTTCTCAGCATCATGATGGCAGGTCATTATTTGTGCACCGGTGCTTAAGGCATAGTCATGGTAACAGATCATATGCATTTCAATAGAAAGTCTTGAAAATATAGATCATAATAGACACCTATGGTTTATGTACAAGACACTAGGCACTACAATAGTTGCAGAAAATATAGCACAACTGTTATTCAAGGTAAATTGCTGATCATTGTACATTAA
The DNA here is from genome assembly GCF_055691185.1 of Crinia signifera. Lineage (NCBI taxonomy): Eukaryota > Metazoa > Chordata > Amphibia > Anura > Myobatrachidae > Crinia > Crinia signifera. Next base: position 256,928,454 of record NC_139218.1, read on the forward strand.
AAAATGTATCATATAATAAACTAGCAAAGCATTTTTTATTTGACAAGCTAAAGTTCCACTATTTATCTACCTGTCACTTGTGCCCATAATTTAGCTGTAACACAAATCTATATTTCTACTGTGTGTGGGCTCAGTATATCAGATCAAAATCCGATATAAATGGATTTTCTATAGGAAGGTAGAATCGGGCAACAACAATCACCTTGCAAATGGTTTTATTTCTCAATTCTGAATAACAAGACTTCATGCTTGAGGATCCGTTAAGCTTTGTCACACCAGATAACATTGTATAGGGGCAAAATTACAACCACAGCTAAAACTTCTTTAAGATACTAAAAATAGCTTAAGAGCTTCACTGTCCAGAGTCTCATTTTAGACACTTATGAGATCTGACTCTACAGGTAAATGTGTAGAACAGGCCGAGTTGCCAATAGTAACCAATCAAATTCTAGAAATCAATTTTACAAACTTGTCTCTACAGTTATGTATAACAAGGCCATGGTCCACCTCCAATTACTGGTCAAAAGCCAAATATTTACATTTTATACAGTATACCAAATGTTCCCAAACTCGGTCCTCAAGCCACCCAGATGGTCCATGTTTTAAGTATATCCATGCTTGTGACTAAATTAGTATCTTAATCAATTTGATGAAACCATCTGTGCTGAGCCATGGATATTTTAAAACCTCGACCAATAGGGTGCATTGAGGACCACGTTTGGGAACCACTGCAGAATATAATGCTCAATATTGTGTGTTTTTTTATCTGCAATACTTGCCAACACTTTTTTTTAAGATTTCATACATTATTGTCACACATTCTACTGTCTAGTTTGACCTAAGTACATTACAATTCCTGTTATTACTTAATATAATCATGGATGGTTTACATTTGTTGTAATCCTCTGTATAACTATGTTCTTATAAAGCATCCAGAATAGAAATAAATAGAAATAATATAATATAGGATGCAAAATAAGAGAAATGTAATGCCCCTTTCCCACTGCAGCCTTAAAACGGTATATTGCCGATTTTTGAGGGCAAAATACCGTTTAAGGCTGCAGTGGGAAAGCTCCAGAGTTGAAATACGTTTAAAGTTAAACGGTATTTCAACCCGTTTTCAAAGCAGAGTCCTACACGGTTAAATAACGTATAAGAGGCAGTGGGAATGCCTCTTAAACGTTATTTAGCCTCCAGGCAGTCCCAGTGCCTGATGAAACCTAGTAGTTTGCACTTTCTGCATGTGTAATGTGTGCACGTGCATACTAATGAGCCGCTAATTACATATGCGCATATGTAATGAGCGGCTCATTAGTATGCACGTGCACTCATTACATATGCGAAAAGTGAGAACTACTAGGTCTCATCAGGCACTGGGACTGCCTGTACCCCGCATGGACCCTGCAATGACCCCCGCTGCCTCCCCACTGCCCACAGGTAAGTACAAGGGGAGGGGAGGTGGGGGCACAGGGCAGGTACGGGGGGTTAGGCACTATTTACACTGGGGGGGGGGGATTAGGCACTCTTTACACTGGGGGAAGGGGGGGGTTAGGCACTCTACATTATACACGGTTCACTGCAATGGGAATGGTACTTAAATGGTATTTAAAACGGTAATCTGCTGCAGTGGGAATGCTAATACCGTTTTAAATACCATTTAAGATTACCAGTACTTTAAACTGGTCTGCAGTGGGAAAGCAGCATAAATGTACAGTTATGCTGCTTTCAGACCGCATAACTGGCTTTGACCCTGTATTTGAAAACGTTTCCAAAAACGGGTCTGCCAGGTAAAACCCCTTTCACACTGCATCTCTTAAACGGTATATTATCATTTAAGTGCCATTTTTTTGACACTGGCAGACCCGTTTTTGGAAACTTTCCAAATACAGGGTCAAAGCCAGAGCAGTCTTCAGCGCGATCCCCCCCCCCCCCCCCAGGGGTTAACATCACCACCCCCCAGGGTTAACATTGCCCCCCTAAGGTTAACATCACCTCCCCTCCCCCCCGCGCATGTTACCCCCCCCCCCCGCGGGTTAACATCCCCCCCTAGGGTTAACATCCCACCCCCCCACCCCCAATGTGTTTAAGAACCCCCCTCCCCCCCTCCGTGCAGCCGTTACCTCACATTGCAGATCCCGGCAGTACTGTGAAAACCGATGCACTTATGAAAAAAGTGTATTTCGGAAAATGGCTGCCGCATAGGAAAACCAGTTTAAAAAAACTGTCTTGCGTATGGGGGCAGCCATTTTCCAAAAGTCACTTTTCTTATAAAAATACCGGATTTTTAAGTGCGGTCTGAAAGGGGCATTAGGGAAGATTGGAAAACTGGGATATTTCTGGAAGCAATTTTGTAAAACATGAAATAATTATTGGACAATAGATACAGTTTTAGCACTTTTGTCGTTTATAAAAGAATCACTAGTAAAATTCTAGTAGATGACATACTGTATTGATGCAATGCACATAAGCTGGCAAGTCAGTATCAATCACGATATCAATATATCAGTAGTACTCTGTGTTCGGGTGGACCAGGCTGCCAGGTCTGTCCTTACAGAAGATACCATACAAGGCAAGACTTTGGCAAAGGATGGTAAAAATAATATGGGGCAATCTTACAGTATCAATTAATGCAACAATAAACAGTGAAAACAAACTAATATTACTTCTGTTTAACATTGGTAGTATTTGATAACAGAATATATTCATTAAATAAAATCAAAGGAAAATATCTTATAAACATAAACAAAATAAGTTGCATAAGTAATAAAGCATTACATACTTGGGGTTATTCTGGTCAGACCATTCGTTCGCACGGGGACCAATGTTTGGCGTATGCACATGCACAGCCGCTTTTCTGGTCACGTGCATATGCTGGGTGCACAGATTGTTCGCCGGGTACACTCACCCAAGACTGCGGGTGTTCCCATGTAAATCGCCCGGTGACGTGGGTGCCGGATGTCAGCATCCCAACCACTTCCTGCCGAATATCCACACAGATCTAAGGTTACCTGAGAGTAATCTAAGGTGTGCATGGGCCTTCCACATCATTTGATGGTCTTCTTCCCTCCAGCCTGGCATAGCTGAAGGCATTTGGGTATTCAAAACAGAGCAGCTGTTAGGAGCGCTTTAAAAAAAAAAGCAAGGGTTTTGTCTGTCACTCTAGGAGGAGGAGTCTAGTGTATATAAGGTATGTCTGGGCTGTTTATCTGTATGACCAATGCCAGAACAGTTGACTTATGGCTAGAGTACTGTAGGACTCCTTGAGTGACAAGACCATAAATACTTACTGTAAATTTGCTGCCAGTCTGCAGTTATTCTGACAAAATAAAACTGCGGTGAAGAGCTCAGAGTCAGTGTATGCATTAATTATGCAGCTGCTTTATCACACATATCACTACCCACTTTCAGCCCATTCAATGGAAAGTCAGATCTGCAGAGATCCATATGGCTCAGGGTAATATGGATATATGAATATATAATAGGCCATCCAGATCAGCTGGAATTATCTCCATTATGAAAATGCTCAGTAAACTGTTGTTTTGTCATGTAATACCCCTTTCAGACAGAAAAATCCCAAAAACCCAGGTATTTCCCAGATACAAAAACCCGGGTAGAACTAGGCAGCAAGGGGCTGACCCCCTTTCACACAGGAGCAAAAACCCGGGTATTTCCCGTGTCGACCCCTTTCACACAGAAGCCGGATTTTTCCTGCAAAACTCTGTGTGTCATAAGAAAAGGACAGTTTTAAAGGCACACAGAGATGAGATCATGAAAAGTGGGAGGTGTCTGCTCACTGCATTGCATTAAACATTAAACATTGCATTAAACGGATCTCCTCATCTTTCCAATGTGCCATGGCCATTTAGTGCTGCTCAGCCAATCAGGGAAGCTGTAAAGATCAGCCAATCACGCAGCGCCATGCTGCACAGCCAATCAGCATGATTTTTCAATAGTCGGGAGAAAAACATGGGTCGGACCCTTTCACACAGCCGCAAACACGTGTCTGACACGGGAAAAACCCAGGTAAATACCTGGGTCGAAGTCCCGGAACTTTAGACCCGTGTTGACCCTTTCAGACAGAAGAAAAACCCGGGTCGACACGGCAAGAGCAGGGAAATTCCCGGGTCTTTTTTTCTGTCTGAAAGGGGTATTAGTTATTTATATTTAATCCTTACATGGTTTGGTTACACCGTAAAAAGTACAGTCTATGAATTCATTAGGATAATTCACAGGGAACCTTTGTAAAACACATTATGGATAATCACCGACTTGCACAGTGTTCCTTCACTTAGAAACAATTACAGTGCTTGTTTTCTTAGAGGACAAGGATCCACCGAGACTGTACACTCTAATAGATGATTGTGTTTGTACTGTCTTAATGTCTTATATATAGAGATAATTACAGAAGATAATCAACAGTATGAAAGCAGTGTTTTATGTTATATCACTATGTACAACTGTAATGCGGCCTACACACAGGTAGATGAGCATTCTGAGCGATGTTGGATCGTCAACATAGACACCAAACAACATTTCTATATCAACATATTGCTTGTGTTGACCTTGTGTCCCTTTCGACCTAAGCCATGTCAACCTTTTTTAGGTGTCGAGTGATGACATTATTTGGGTCCACTCTATGACTCATACCTACATATTGGGGCTAGATGTATGAAGATACCTCTGTAGATTAAGGGTGTACAAATTGGGTCCTGCCCTTAAGAGCCTACACGGTACAAGGCAGCAGTAATGAGAGCCAGTACAGTAGGTGTCAATAGGACATGTGTAGACAAAGTGGATGGAAGAAGCAGTGGGAGTGGACTGTCTGGACATGAATGTCTAGACGCGGGTAATGTAAGAAAGCATAAAGATGTGTGTTTGGTACATGTTTCCTAGCACGGCGCCCATCTTATGCCATCGCATACCACTAATTAAGGTATGTGATGGTTTGCGATGGGACCCGATTTTCGGGTCCTAAGAGCCGCACTGTACAATTTTAATATTGTGTTGTATCGCATGCCATTACAATTGCATGCGATGCAATGCGATTTGTAATTGTACAGGCACCCTGATGGGTGATTACTACGTTAAATGCACCCCCATTGTTAACGCCACCCCCACTATCAACGCCAACCCGAAGTGTGAGCGCAGCGAGCCCGCGAGGGGCAGCAGTACGCGTCCTCCAACCTTTGCATACCCCCACTATCCACGTCGGCGTGGAGTTGAGTTTATATAGTGTGGCGAGCACAGCGAGCCATCGAGCCCCAAAGCGTGGCGAGCGGACGAGGAATACATGTGAAGCAATCAGCGGCCGCTCGCCACGCTTTGGGCTCAGTGGCTCGCTGCGCTCACCACACTATATAAAATCAACTCCATGCTGACGTGGATAGTGGGGGTATCACTGTACACGCCACGATTCGGGTTGGCGTTCATAGTGGAGGTGGCGTTAACAATGGGGGTGCATATAACAGATCAAAACGATCTCATAAGATTAAAATCGTGGGCGCCGTGCTAGGAAACAAGTACCGTGTGTTTTATCATTTCATGTTTTCACTTGAAATGATTAAAGGGAATGGTGTTCAATGCAGTTACTGTCGTTCTTTTGCTTCTTGGCCCTTCATTATAAAGTGCTATGTACCATGACTTGCTTTATAAATAGATTTCCACAGGTCATGCTATCTGATTGACAAGATATCCACTGTACGCTGTAAATCTGTGTCTAGCAGCTAAAGAATCCATTTGACCTTTTAAATAACAGCACATTATAAGTATCACACAAATCTATGATGTCACTGACAAATATTTCCCAGGAAATTTCTCTCAGATGGAACTTCCTGTTGTTCTTTTTCTAGATCAGTGGTTCCCAACCCTGGTCCTCAAGTACCCCCAAAAGTGAACGTTTTACAGGTCACCCGGCAGGTGCACTCATTATTCAGGCACATTTGAAAAGATCCACAGGTGGAGCTAATTATAGCACTTGTGATTCTGTATGGAGACCTGCAAAACATGCACTGTTGGGGTACTTGAAGACCAGGGTATGGAACCACTGGTCTAGATGCAGAAGTGTTTAACTTATGGGCCCCATACATCAGCAATCACAATTAATGGTTTTCCAGATCCAGTGATTTTTTTGCCCAGATAAATGATTTCTACAATCTATTTGACTTGCCCACACATTACAGATTTATTTCAGTGATCGGCAGATTTTTCCCATCTTAAGATTGCATCTTCATATCTGGAAAGTGCCCATACTGTATATCACCTCAATCGATTGTCATTTCAGATGTTCCTTCTTTTCATAATGTAAATAGAAGAAGACGAAACGGGAATGCCCACACACATAGGCGGATTGGCCTACCGGGAAACCGGGCCATTTCCCGGTGGATCGGCCCAAAACGCCGTAAAAAACGGGCCGGCCACGCTGACCCTGGACTGTTTGGGCACTTTGCCCACATCCAAGATGGCCACGGGAGGGCTGCTGCGCACGTGGAGCGCGGGAGGGAAGAGAAGGGAGCAGGATGACAGGTGAGGATGCAGGGCCGCTGCTGGGGCTGTCCCACCCGCACACAATGCCGCTAGCACCTAGCACTGGGGGGGACATGCGCTGCTCCTCTGACAGGTTTATCTTTTACCTCTGTGTTGGCAGCTGCTGGATGAGTGTGCTCGCAGCTGCTTGTACACTGTAAGAAAAGTGTCACTAATTGAATTGAGTGCAAGTGCCCTTACTACAGATGGAGTCAGTGTGGCAGCTTCACCCTTCCCTGCTGGGTGGCAGCGCTGTATTGTGTCTCATCAGTTTTACTGTAGTTTGAAACAGCTTCATTGTAGTTCAGCAGAAGTGTCTGACCTATTATGTTTGTCCAGTGCTTTGACGAGATAAGGATTTTCACTGGAATGCATTTAATTGCCCGCTGCCTCGCTCCCCCCCCCCCCCCCGGGCAGCCTCCACCAGCATCCCAATTCCCCTCCCAGCGCGCGCCCCCCCCCCCCCCCTGGGCTGCCGTCGCCAACACTCCCCCCATGCCCTCCACCCTCTTCCCCCCAGGCTGCCGTCGCCAGCACCCACCCACCCCTCGGGCTGCTGCACAAGTTCTCCCGGGCTGGATTGCAGTCCCAATTCACCCCTGCCCACACATATAAAAAACAACTGCAGATAATACCAGATTATTAAACATGTTTAAAAATCTGATTCAGCAATCGATTGGCGATCCCTATTAATTGTTGATTGGGATTGCCAAAAGGGGGAGCCCACACATTAAAGATTAATTGTGACAATCATCTCCAGATCTGAGGGTTGTCACAATTAATTGCTGATGTATGGGGCCCATTAGTTTAGAGAACAATACTTTCTTTATGGCTATAGGACCTGAATCAGACCTGATCACTTATCAGCAAAGTTGCTGGTGACTGTGGGTAGATAGCTGCAACCCAGACAGAAAGAAAACCTGCCCTGCAAATGAAAAATATTGCTATTCACTAACCAGTTGCTAATCAATGTGCAATTCACGAACCATGGAATGACTTTTCTAGTCTGATGAAATGTAAGTCTGACCATACCAGCCGCCTGCAGCAGACATAGGCTAATCAAGGCTGGCACTGACGTCACAGATCCTCTTTTTAAATGCTTGGCACACCAGCGTTTTATCTGACACTCCCCAAAAATAGTCAGATTCCACCCCTAACGCGGGCTTCCTGCAAGTCAAATAATGTGGGGATTGTGATATCGATCCATACGCTATATCTGTCACTTGTAGGGCTTGCACATGCGTAGTATGATACATACGTATGCAGTCTGCGAATGCGCCCATCAGCTATCAACTCTGAATCAGACCCATAATCCACAATACAGTTACTTGTTTTTCTTATGTTATTTTACCGTTTCATTGTTGAAGTGAAGTGGTGACTGGGCAAGTGCTGCTAAGCTTTGCTGCAGAATCCACAGCTAACAGTGCAAGTGTAGTGGAAACCTTAATATATGCACAATTCATTATGATAATAGGTTTATGCTTTGTTCACATAGCATCTAAACCATGCATATAATTACATTTGCAGAATCATGCATACATAAGCTAATTTTGTATCTACTAAAAGAATCAATGAGTCAGTTTTATTATTCCTGTTGATACTCTTTCAATTATTTCTAAACTACAAAGGTTAGTAAGCTAAAATGTTAATATTTGACCTATGACTCTATACAATAGCTTAAAGGCAACATGCGCTATGTGTGTATGAAAGTGTGTGTGTGTGTGTGTGTATGTGTCTGTGCTCACCCATCTTCAACTTAGGCATTGAAAATGACTCACAATATATAATTGCAGAAAGGAAACAAGAGTTCTATGGGCCTAATTCAGACCTCATTGCAAAGCACTTTTTTTATACAATGAACAACCATGCTGCATTGCAGGTGGGCTTAGTAACATGTGCAGGAAAGACAGGGAGGCATTGGCGAACAGATGGACTTACAGAGCACCATATGGGGGGGGGGGGGGGTGGATTGGAGGGAGCAATGACAGATAAGCAAACAGAGTACAATATTGGGGTACAGTATATCTGGAAGGATGGGAAGGTATGTAGGTATGTAGAAGGAAGATAACAGACGAACATACAGAGTACCATATAGGGTATAGAATGACAGATGGGAGGGTGCATAAACAGACAAACAGATGGATAGAGAACAGGGCCGACTCTACCACTAGGCAGCTTTAGGCAGCTGTCTAGGGCGCCGGGAAGATAGGCCACCAAGTCTGCCTATCAAAAAATCAAGGATGTCTGTGAGGATCCTTGCTGTACTTAATGCAGGTGGTTGCTGTGGAACCTCTACGACCTCACCTCCATACTTTCCCTTGAGGCATACTTCTCTATTTTGCTGCCTTCTCTTCCTGTTCTCTGTTGTGGGTGGCAAAGGGGAGGGTGCTGGGGGCCTCCAGAGAAAGAAGGGGTCTTTCCCACCTACCTGAGGGGCTGGGGAGGACCACTCAATTTTGGGAGGCTCCCATTCCAGTATGTTAGGCAATTATTCATTAAGGGATTGGAAAATGGTTATTGGTGGCAGTATGGGGTGGGGGGTGGGGGCGGCAGTAGGTTGAAGTTTTGCCTAGGGTGCGGAGAAGCCTTACACCAGCCCTGATAGAGAACCATATGGGGGTATAGATGGATAGCCAAATGGACAGACAGAGCACCATATCGTGCAGAGATGTATAGATGGATGGACAGGAGGATGTATAGGTGGACAGATGGGAGGGGTAATAGATGGACAGACATGGCCAGTCCCTCAAAATATGCCCAAAGCAATTCCACATCACCCTTAAATCTATTATTATTTTTCCTTAATTTTTTTCTCTCTAATTACTGCGCCCGCAACAGGTTCCGGGACTGGCAGTTTACTTACTGGGAGGCATGCGCCGCTTATTCTACAGAAGTTTGGCTGAACCTGCAGTGCATGGCTGACAGACGCTGCATTGTACAGCAGTACTCATTTATCACGTTTATTTGTTGCTTTTTGGTAGCCACAAATACTCTTTATTTGTGTAGCCCACAAATACTGTACCCTCTTTATTTTTATACTACCAATACTAATTCAACAAAACAAAGTATCATATGCAATCATCTCCATAAGACACGGCTCTGGATTCAGAATGGGAGTTAAAATATGGTCATTATTAAATCATATTTTCCAACTTTCCCAGATCCTGCAGAGGATTCTCGAAGTGGGCACCCCTCCCGGATACTGCCCACTTCTTAGTCAAGTCAGCAGAACAGGGAGCTTCACTGCAGTATAATGAATCAGGCAGGGCCTAACCTAACAATTCTGTACTAATCGTTTTTTTAGCTCCACTTTTATGCAAATTTTTTTCCAATTGCTGCATTTTCTCTGAATGGGGTGGAGCCTAATAACACATTTAGTTTGTCCCCTTCACCTCCCACTTGCTTCTCCAAGAGAGGAAAGTATGCATGATGTTATCAGGGGCAGTTTGGCCCTTGCAGGAAACCGTGCCATTTTCCGGTCGTCCGGCCCATAACAGATTAGAACTGAACCGGCTGCTCTCCCCCCTAGGATGGCTGGGCTGTGGACCACATGACCACGTTCACAGCGGTTAGCGGTCACAACTGCAGCGTTTAAACCAAATCCAAAATGGCTATGGGAGGGCTGCTGTGCATGCATGACTGCACACAGCTCCTCCCATAGTCCTTTGAGGAGCTTGTGAGTGACGGCTCATGGCTCCGTTCTCCTCCCTCTGATCCCCAGTGGTAGGGGCAATGGGAGCTCCGTTCCCTCTCTGCCCAGCTGCAGAAGCTCCACCCTCCCCTCTGCCCGGCAGCTGGAGCTGCGTCCCCCCTCTGCCCGGGATCTCCATACCCCCTCCACCTGGCATCTCGGACAGTGCCTCCCTCCGCTGGCTCCAGGGAGCTCCATCCCCTCTCTTCTTCTTCTGCCCCAGCTGTGTGAGATGCAGTATAAGCTGCAGCACTGCTGACTGCAACTGTGCATATTGCACTACGGGGGTCATTATGTGTGTGGCACTATAGGGGCATACATTTATGTGGCACTATGGAGGCGTATGAGTATGTGGCACTATGGGGGGCATTATGTATGTGGCACTATGGGGTCTCATTCTGAGGTGCTCTCCTCTGCTTGCTATCCCCCTGCTGAATCCCTGGCAGCCTGGCACCTGCCATTGAAATTAAACAAATAAACCAGGAGCCGGCATAATCGAGCAGGTGGGGAGTGGCACCTCAGGGAGCTCAGAGTCTTTGTACAGACAATGACCCTGCACCTCTCCAAAATGGCTGCCATCACAGAGAAGACAGATTGGAGGTCTTCCTTCACCAATAGCATCTGTCAGGGCACCCAACGCTACCCGGAAGTGCAGATTCCGGAAGCACTGGCATGGCCTACGCCCCCGGCAACAAGCATGTAATCCTTCTGGCAAGGAGCATGTAAACCCCCTCCCCCCCATTGCAAGGGGCATGTAAACCCTGACATCAAACATGTAACTCCAGGCAATGAGGGGGGAGTTATATATACAGTATATGAGGTGGGAGCATCCCCTCCCCCTTGGCTGACCATGCCCCCTCACGAGATCCCACCCCAATTAGGGCTGCTTTGAGGAATTTCCCAGGCTGGTTTAAAATCCCAATCTGCATCTGACAGTAATCATATATATATATATGTCATTGATCCAAGTGCACATGAAAATCCACATGCATATAACACCTAAGCAATGTTTGATGTATAGGGATGTGGAAGTTAACTCTATATTTTCATTGTATATTTGCTTTGGATCATCACAATATCAAAAATAGGGCAATTTGCACAAGAAGTATAATTAGGAGTATTTTGAGACTACCTATACGAATTTTAATATATGAGCACATGAATATAAATAACACCATTGTTACTAATTTATAACTGACTTGCATTTATCAGGAAGTTGATGGTATTTTTCTCTTATGATACTTTTTACATGTAATATGATAATAAATTGCATCTACTGGGGAATGATGAATAAGATTGAGTAGCCTGAGAGATGTCTGTGTGAGATACACAGAAAATACACCAGAGACCTGATTAGAGGTACTGTATCTGGACACAATAACTCATCACACAATTTTGGGATCTAAACTGGGAGTAATATATAGTACATGTGCTTTCCAGGAATAGCACTACTGTTTTTTTTTTCTTTTTTAACCAGGTGTTATTCAGGGTTGAATTAAGCCAGCTATAGAACCTGTGTAATTCATGATTGTCCCAAGAGCTAATATGCAATCTTAGTTCTATTGGTGTTTCCTTAATGGGTAGGGCCCTCATGACACACACTGCACCCACGTTTATACACTTTTAACTCTGGAGTTCTGAGTCAGTGCACTGCTGCCCACAAATCACAGAGAAAATGGCTGCCCCCAAATGGGCAGTAGTGTTCAGTCACTAGATCATGGCAGGCTCCATGTTTCCAGAGACTTGCACATGTGCGGTAGACTCTGGCATACATATATAGATGAATGGCTTGGAGAGGGCAAAGACAGAGAATTAGACAGAGCACAATATGGGGGTATATTTGGAAGGACAGGAAAGGGCAAAGATGGACAAATGAACAGAGAGAATACCATTTTGGGGTATAGACCGATGGATGGGAGGATGCATAGACAGACAAATAGATGGATAGAGAACCATATAGGGGTATTGACAGATGGATGAATGGACAGACAGAGGTCCATGTCCATATCTAAGTTCACCAAGACCAGTTAAAGGAAAAATGTTTTAGAGAGGTATTATGCAAGCAATAATGTACCAACCAACTATTTTTATTAGTAAGTACTTTATTTGTCCCAATTTTATTGTTTGCCAAGCTGGACTGGGGCAGAGAGCAGTGGTACCTGCCTGGTGCCTCCGGGCGGGTAGCGGGAGCATCAGCTGGGCAGGAGGGGAGGCCAGGAGCTAGAGTGTAACCTGGAGCAGTCAGCTGTGACATGACGCTGTGGCCTGTGCAGATTCCGATCAGAGGTTATGCAGCACGGGCTGAGCGCTGGGGTCGGGAAAGCTGGGCAGCTTTTGAGTGGGTGCTCAGAAGCTACCCGGCATTACACTGCGCATACGCAGAGTCTAATCCCAAAATCCTGGGATTGGATACTCTAGTCCTGGGATTTAAATCCTGGACATTTTGGGGAAAATCTCAGGATCCCACCAATTCTGGGATTAGCCACCCTAGGTCACACTTTGTTAACTTTGACCCCTTCTCTGTTTATATCCTGCTATCTAGCTACCACCCACTTGCTTGCACCTCTTGTAATCTGTCTGTCTCCCCTTTCTACTAGATTGTAAACTCCTCCGAGCAGGGCCCTCTTCCCTCCTGTTGTCAAAGCCCTCTTCTCTTCACATTTCACTCACAGCTCTCCTATACTCAAACACTCAGTGACCATCTTCGTCCGCATACTCGTCTCCATCATTGGCCTCAAGCCTCTAATATTTAAGCTGTAATGTGTATTGAACTTGTTATTTGTACTATATTTTTTTTATTTTTTCAATGTTATGCCAAGTTTTGTCTCCCTGTACTGTTACTTTGTACGGCGCTGCGAAACACTTGTGGCACCTTATAAATAAAATGATAATAATAACTTTCTGTGCATGTCTTTTGCACAGTAGAGTGTTCTTAAGCACAGAATTGGAAGCTGTTAAATGTGTAAAATGGTGGTTGTTTACAAATTTTAACATTGAAAATGTCTGTATTGTTTTTATATAAAGTTTATAAAATATTGGAGAAAAACACTAGTAATTCCAATCTCTACGTTCAAAAACTCATTTCTTATTAGTATACTGCCTCTATTATCATGTCTTTATTGGCCATATTTTACTATTTAAACACTTCCATATACATTAATATTCATCTAAAATATAGGAGCAGATGTACAGTACTGTACTAAATTCTGATATTTTTACAGCAAAATAAAAATATTCCCCAACTTTTTATGTTCTCTGGATGTGCAAATTAAAAGCAGCAATTTCTCCTTGTAAAACCCTCATTAACATTGATTTACAATAGACTACAACACAGCGGCCATTGGTGTTACCTGCATTAAAATTTGGCACAGCCTAATTTGCAGCACATTGCACCTGCCCAAATTAAATTTGCACGTTTGTTTCTTTATTTTATTTTTTTGCTTTGTTCCCAAATGTGAATCGTCCATAATTGCTTTATAACATTTCTCTGCAGCTGCAATGTGTCTGCGCATTTAAAAAAAATCTCCACTAAATGACAAAGCTCACTGCTTGATTAGTTATTAAATATTGTTTATAGAATGCTGTCATTGTAAACGTGGTTTTAATGATGCAATAATTTATAATGTGGTTAAGATAAGATTTTTCAGTACACAAAATAAATGTGTGAATGTCCTAAGAAGATTTATTTGGATTTGTACTTATAAAGCCACACATGTACAAAGAGCTGGATTAAGGTAGGCACTTGTCTTAGCCCCCCTCTCTCAGGTGGCCCCCCAGCCATTGATTACAGCTGCAGTGTAGAGGGGAACTGCACTGTGAACCAATGAAGTAAAAAAAGGAGATAGGAGGGACGTAGCTGCTATAGACAGTGCCAGTGCAATTATTTAATTATATCTCGCCAGCAAGTAAATAAATAAGAGGTGTATTTTATATTGTGTGCTTGCATGTTTTTGACCATATACAGTAGATATGTATCTGCACATACATGTAATTCATTCCTATGGTGCAGCATTTTGCAATGTATATGCATTGCGGCCATAATAATGCATGTGTGAGACTGTATGCATAGAGATACAGTATGTATGATTGTATGCGTACTGTATGTATGCATCCACCCTACCCCCCCCCCCCCCTCGACCATCCCAATTTTTGGCAGGACAGTGAACGCCAATGTCCTGCTAGTTAAAAAGTATGGCGGTAACTCTCTCATGTGCTGCCCATGTCAGATTGGGGGCAGCCTCACAGTTGGAAAATGGTGTACACTCACCCGGCATGACACATAATCATGCCTTTTCTTGTGTATACTGAAGGCGCGGTCATGAGGAACTGATCCCAAATGTTGCTCCTAAGGGTCTACTAAACTTAAGTGCCTTTGGTTCCAAAGCCTTTATCCAACTCTGGATATACCATTGTGTGGAGTAGCTAGTAAATGTGTAATAGCAACCACATGGCAATACGCAGTACCATCGTATCAACGCCACTGACTCTCAATATTCCTATAAATAGTGTGAAATAACAGTACTCCATACAATCGGAGAGAAGATCATGAATGTTGATAGACAGTTCTAGTGGAATAATGTATGGAATAACTTTTGGATTACCAACTGTTCACAATGGTGACAAACAGAAAACATTTAACAGTGATAGATAACTGATAATAATCAAGTTACAAGTTTAGAGTACTAGATGGATGCTAGCAAGCAGTACTAGTGTGGAATAGCAGATGGTTGCAAATCGACTAACAGAAAATATGAATCCAAGGAGAATTAGCTGAAATACTATGAATCTAGTTTATGTCTTTGGAAAACCCTTCCAAAGGTAAACAGCAAATCAGGTCCTGTATAAAGCCAGATGCTCAGTCACAGGCAGTCAGCTTGCATACTTTACTACAATGTATTTGAGCTGGGTTGCTGCTTCTAATAAACAATGTAGAAATGAATATGAAATTGGCTCGTACTTTGCAATTTCCCTACAAAAGGAAAAATAAATGGAAATGTTAATTAGCTTTGGGTGTAGTTGTCCTGAAATAGAGTACACTTTACGTAACCGAGTTTGGTGTATTTGGCATGTTCCCTGATGCAAATAACATCATATATATAATACTCTCTGGCCCTAGCAGATGCTGTTGGTGTTGACAAAGCCAGAAGCTTGCAAGGACAAACCCGACAGTTGCATTTATGCAATCATCTAAATACTGGGTGCACCCCCTCCCCCCCCACTGAATACATAGAACTTATTTATATTTTTACAATGAAGTGGTAAGAAATAAAATATTACTTATTGTAAGCTGAGAGACTGAGCTATGGACATCATTAAATTATATGATATGATTTGAACTTAAACTGTTTTAATTTCTTGGGGTACACTGCTGCTGGTTGACGATTATATAATTTATTTGCCTTTGACAATTGTCTATAACTCTACCCAAGTCCAGAGATTCTCTGATGAGCTTGGGTTGATCTCAGGAAACCTGAGAAATGTTTTTATTTTTTTTATTTTTCAAACTAATTATTACACTTCTCATCCTCAGGAAATTTGATAGATCTCTAGAAAAGTGGATGAAGCTACAAGATGACATGAGTAATCTCAATCAATGGCTAAGTGAAGCTGAGGCAATTCTATCAGAACATCAAGGGAATATAAGGGACCCAGAACTATCCAAACAACAGCAGAAGAGTTTAAAGGTAGGACCGACAGACAGCTGTCACTTCTAGATGTTACTAGATTACTGTACAATTGGATAATTTAGGAAAATGGAAACATGCTGATGTTATCACCAACATTTTATCCTTAATTGTATTATAATGCACTTGTTTTTCTTATAGTTTTGTTTCATTAGTTGTTTTGCACATTTGACCTTCATAATGATTTCTGAGGTTTTTCTTGTATCCGACTAACTAGATATGATAACAATCACACTACCTAATCAATGGTCTGAATTGTGTTGCCTGTGAACAAAAAATGCAGAAAGTTTTCTTGTGTATATTAAAGCAAAAGTTTTATTAAGAAACTTTCAGGGACATATTTTATACTTTCAAACAGAGAAGTGTATGACCCAACAATCTTAGGAGCCTAATATCCATTATCTGTGTCTCCCAGACTGAGATTACTGCATGTTTCCAGTTCCCTCCTATAATGCAGCCCACAGGAGCTCGCTCAGCTTACTCTTAGCACTCTGTCATCCCACATGTTCAGTACACTCAAAGTTGGTGCTATTGTAACGTACCTATTTCAACTAAGGACACATAAATGGGTAGGTGCTGAACATTCATAACAATACTGTGCTTTGAACTTAAGAAGATGCATGTAAATAATGACAGTTGGAGCCTGTACGCCTTGTTATCTGTGCACTCAGGCACGACTCTACCATTAAGCAGCTGCCTAGGATACCAGGATTTGTGGGGCACCACTGAGTCTACCTGTCAGACTTCTGTGTTGTAAAAAACAGGTGTCAGCTGTGGAGTTTATAAGATGCTGCCTTAATGCTTTCATTTGAGGAGCTGGGAAATGGATATTAGTGGTGGTAGAGGTGCAGTAAGTGGAAGTCTTGCATAGGGTACCAAGAAACTTTGCATGTGTATAGCCGTGTTTCTATCATTTATTGGTGCCATTGGGATGTACAGTATGACCAGTTTACTGTCAAAGTGAACTTACTTTCAGCATAACAAGTAAGCACAGGGCAACCCAATTCAATACTGAACTTTTGTGGCTGATTTATCAATTTATATTTACAGGTATCATTTAGAGATACTATTTGAAGAGTGGCTGCATCTCCATTACATTGGCCTTTTTATATCATATTATATAACAACTGTCACTACAGCATTGAATATATAAAATAGATTAATACACTTGTATTCTGTAATGAAAAAAATTCAACGGCTGCTAGCAGCCAGTTAGCTTTAGCCGTTTTAGTGCACATTAGACACTGAAAGCATGTGTTGTATGAGTCCTTATGCCTTTGCACTTCTGTAAGTGAATTGAGTTTCCATCATCTGTAGAGCGGCAGGAAAGATAAGGCCAGCAAGCTGTAGGCACCTTTCATCAGTGTGTCAATGATCAATTTAAATGTGAGTACATTATCCAGGAAATGGGAATAGCTGTATTAATATAACAGATAGCGCTCTTGTTTTTTTTTGTTTTTTTTTTGCCTTTGTAAAATACAGTACTTTAGATTCCAGGAAGCCATTTTTTCTGTTGGCTGTTTTTCAGTTGTTTTGAACACAACTTTTCATTTCTGCAAAGCTGGTATGAGAAATTGAGCCAGATAGCAAATCTCAATTAGGTTAAACATTAGAAAGAGCCCAACATTACAGACTTTTATTAGTCGAACAGATTGTTGTTATTTGATCTTCTAGTATGGCGGACCATATTTAAAATGAAAGGATTTCTCGGAAAATGCTTTCACAAGTTTGCACATGACCTTGTGATCCAAGCAAGAAAAAATTCATTTCCAGACAGCTCTATGAAGTTCACATAAGCATAATCCTCTTCTGTCGCATGTGATATTTTAATAAGCCAGCTTGTTTGTTTAACTATATTTTAAAAGTTTGGGTACAAACCTTCAGCAGGTTGTTAATAGATACCAGCATAATTTATGCAGTTTAAGAACCAGGGCAGTTTTGTTAATATATATGAAAATTATGAGAATGTCAATGGAAATATTAGCATTTTGATAATTGATATTAATTATCTCTCACATGTGCATTATGAAGGCTTAGCAGTCACAAATAGCTCTGTAAATTAGCATCAGAAATTCAGAATATCTTGAATAGCCAGGGGTGGCCAAACCAGTCTTTGAGATCTACCAACGGTCCACATTTTCCAAATCACCTAGCTGGTGCTGTAGCTGTAGTCATTACTGTTGCATTTTCTAATATGCTGCATTCATTCCTATTAGAGATCCACAGGTTGCCTGAAGAACATGAACTGTTGGTAGATCTTGAGGACAGGTTTGGCCACCCCCAGCCTATACAGATGGAGCCGCGGTTGTTCATCCCGCTAGTGTGCCAGAGTTCACGTGTTCCATTGCAGCAAATAGGGCACCCAAGTGTCTCACTTCTATCCCATGTTCAGCAGGTGGTGCGCCAAGACAGAAAGCTCTGGCACGCTTGCGGGATGAATAACCCTGGCCCCATCTATAATTATCATTTCTGTTAAATAAAACAAATATTGTTGCAAGATAAGTCACTGACATGTAAAGCAAACACTTCATTGGGGTGTGCTACTGTAGGTTTGCTGTCACACTAAGAGGCCTATGTACTAAGCATTAGAGAGAGATAAAGTGGACAGAGATAAAGTACCAGCCAAATTACTCATAACTGAAATTTTCGAAACTCAACCAGTAAAATGGCAGTTGGCAGCTGATTGGGTGTCCCCTTTATCTCTCTCCAATGTTTAGTAAATAGACCCCTAACTCACATCACCTCTACTACCCTTTACCAGAGGCAGATTTTCTACAAGTCAACCTAGGCACCTGCCTAGGGCCCAGCAGGTCCCAAGGAGCCCCAAAAAGATATCCTGGCCAACCAAAATGTTCACAGAGGAGCAATGTGAGACTACAGCATGACATCATGACATCACATGGACCGGTCCACACTCCTAAAGTCCCTTTGATGTTCTTTGATAGCATAAATATTATTTGGACACAGAATTGGTTTCATCCACTGTATGTGGGCAGTCAGTTTACTCTAATGTAACACAGGTACTAAGCCTATTTCCAAAAGACTTAGAGCCTGATTCAGATTTGTACACAGGGCTGATGTTCATGCAGCTAAACATTTATCGATAGACTATATCGTTCAATCAATGCTGCCTGCAATGAGCAGCACAAATATAGTGCTATGGCTTGTTTAGGGCCCCATGAGGTCTATATCCGCCTTTGTTCTTTACTTACTATATTCTAGGACATTAACTATTTTGGTAAGTTTGCATGTTTTTGTTGCTCTTTAACATCTTCAATATAGAAAATAAATATTGAAAAGAAAAGTACCTGGGTGTCTCATTCTACCAGTTAGAAGACAAATAGTTATGTTGTAAGACTGTCAGAATCTTTAGCGTTGTGTCAGCGGAGCACTTTAAATGCTGTCACTTTCCAGCTAGAAGAGCAATGGTGCACATTGTGCTCAATCACTTCCAGGCTGACAGACCGAAGTAAGGGGGGGGGGGGGGGGGGGTGCACCTCCCTGTCACATTAGAGGGATTAAACTCTGAAAGCTGCTGCATGCAGTGTTTTCAGAGCACAGTCACTCCTATGTAACAGGGGAAGAGCATCCTCCATACTCTTCCATGTATCAGCAAGGAAGCAGCTGAGCACTAAGATTGCAAACACTTTTCTAAGCAGTCTGTCAGACGTTTATAGACTATACGCATTTACACTGCTAGAACTGTTTGTCATTACCCTTGCTGAGCATTTTCATACATATAAATTCTTATTTTTAATGTTTGATGTGAAATAGCCTTATGTGGCTGCTAGATGATATAGCATAGAAAATTGCAGTCAAACCCTCATACAGAATGTTGTTGAGTGGTTAATTATGTCTGCACATAAAGCCAACTACATTAGATGGTTACCATAACATTCAGCAGCCATTCAGAATAATTCCAGCTATTAGAAAAGGAATTAGCTCAATTTGCATATTGGTAAATTAGTTCCACATGACATTAATAAGCTTGATATCCAAGGTTGACATCATTTAACTTCATAAAGGAGAGAAAACCAACTTGTTTGTGTTTGTAATTCTTAAAATTACTCTGTTGTACAAGTTATTATAAGAGCAACCTTTCTGGTCTATTCCATGGATGTATCATAGTTTCTGTACCTTTTCCCTACTCCATGTGTGTCCCCTTGTTCTGGAAATCTGGCTATACCAAAGTGCTTGACTTCATGTCATTTAGAAGTAGAACTTCCACTTTTTGTTGTTGTGGATATCACATCATCATTCTTAGAACTTTTCTCATCCAACCCTTCATTGGCTCCAAGTGTGTTTGGATCAAATGCAAGATTTCATGTTCTAGACTAGTGGTTCTCAACCTCGGTCCTCAAGTACCCCCAACAGTTCACATTTTCTAGGTCACCCAGCAGCTGCACAGGTGCACTCATTACTCACTGACACATTTTAAAAGAGCTAATTATTTCACTTATAATTCTGTGTGGAGACATGGAAAACATGCACTGTTGGGGGTTCTTGAGGACCGAGGTTAATAACCACTGTTTTAGTCCATTTCTTATTTGTCTGTATATTGGAATAGCCTTCTGTTGTATGAACCCTGTTACAAATCTTTATATACAGTAAGCTGTAAAAGACATATCTCCATTGTAGACAACAAGTAATAATAATACACTGAGAAAATAATAGCCAGTACTGATTCCTGAGCTAATATATTGGATAGTGTTTACACCAATCATACCACTGATATCTGCGATTTTCATATTCTATTGTATATGAATGAATTGCTGGATATATAAAATATGCATTTCTGAAATGTAAGTAAGCTTTAGCCACTAATTCACTCTGATATAGTTACCAAGTCACAACATCTACTAGGTAGGTATGGTCCCCTAGCAGATAAATCCATGATACTTTGGATCTAGAAATGTATTTTACTTCAGTTAATCAATACTTCTTTATTTTGAATTTAAGCACATGATCTTATTTATTATCCTGCTGTTGATGTAAGAAAAATATGTGTGCCATTATTATATTTTACCACACTGTCCTTAGGGTAGCAGACAGTGGTGTATCTATAAAGGGTACAGTTTGTGCAGTACATATGGGCCTCTGAGTCAAGCGATGTCTACCCCACTCGGAATGCACCTATTGCCTGTACTTCATATTCTGCCACTCAAAAGGCTCCATTTTTCTGGAGATAAATTCATGTTTTGTATAGAATAATCACTGGTAGTTTTCATTACTTTCGACATGATGTATCACTAGAGCCACAATAGCTGTATATATACATTACATTTTTAATACCTCTTTCACACCGCACAAATAATCCAGGTCTGACCTAGGTTATAGCATTGTCGACCTGGGTGACTGTGCAGTGTTAAAGGGCCTTTTAAAAATACCAGGTCCAGCATTCCAGCAATCCGACCCGGGTAAAAAGAAGGGCTTTACCCTGGTCAGACCCGAGTTGCTGGGCAGTGTGAACGGGTAACCTGGGTCAATCGACCTGGGTCCCGTTCACTTCTATGCAGGAGGCAGCAGCGTCACTTTAGTGCTGCCTCCTCCCCACCTGATGCACCACCCCTCAGCCCCGCCCCTGGGTCGCAGTGAGCATATGTGTTACCCAGGAGTGCGAGGATTCCAAGAATGCTGGTGCCAACAGCTAGCTTGAAACCCCTGGCAATGTGCATGAAGGTTAAAAATTAACAGCATCGCTCACATTTGTTAAATAAATTCAAATAAAACAATGTGTAAAAAAGATTTTATTTCCTATATAAAGGTAAACATTACAGGTCATTGTGATGAATAAAAAATGTTTGCTTGGCAACTTTCAGACCTATTTTGACAAATTCACTTGGCACTCAAAGGGTTAAGCACGAAAGTCAGATTCCTGATAAAGCTTCATGCGACCCACCAATACAGTACTTTCACTGTATTTAATGGTCTTATAAGTACAGAACATAGAATACCTCTACCTCAGAATGTATTGGTTTCCCTAAATACTGTACTGTAGGAGAATGTGTCCTGCAGATCATTTTCCATGTATTAGGTTGTTGTAATAATTCTAAATAATATCAACCTAAGCGTTCCCGCTCTTTTATAACCGTATCAAAGACACGCACATAAAGAAAATAAGAGTTTAAAAAACTGAGCAACAGATATTCCATATATTTTAGGAACAGTTCCACAATGATTTCATTTTTGTTTGTAATATATATTTATTCATTTTTCTGGTTTCTTTGTAAAGTGAAAGCAATAATATAGTTATATCTCTTGTGTAATTTCAGAATTCATTAAACTGTTTAGAACAGTCTGCATACGAAGCCAACTCTGTTACCTCTCGAAACACATTTTACATTGTCTGCCAGATAATTTGATTAGATGAAAGTCATTTTGTAATGAAAACAATGGCAGCGACGAATGTAAAGTGGGATGCTCTCTGACATTCTGGAAGTCACCAGCTTATTGTGTTAGAGAAGTGAACATGCTAGAACTCTAGGGGGCAATGACTATGGAATGTATTAATTAAGCTGAGAGTTTGCCGTGCAGTAGACTAAACAACCTGCTAGGAAAGTCATGTCTTGGCAGAACCTCTTGCAAAGAAAATTGGAGTTGAAAATGATAAGAACATTATAATTACGCTCACTGGATTAGGCGCAAACCATTTAAATGAATGATCTATATGTCAAATAGCCTTTCAAAAAATCACTTTCACTTTATTCCTTTCGGTAGCATCATGTGGTGCACACAAATGGAACATAATATTTGAACATCTCTAATTGCACACAGTTGGTTTATGTAGCGTTAGTAAAAATTACATAAAGCAAACCTTGAACTAATGAAACAGATGTATTTGTATTTTATGTTGAGTAATCAGTGCAGATGGCAGTGGTATAGTCAATTCAGAAGCTGTCTTTAATATTCATGCTGAAGTGTTTAAAATGTTCTTAGTGCACTTGAAGTAATAAAATCAGAGAGATTTATGGAATATGAGTCTCTCTCAGCAAAACCGCCAAACAGTGACTGTGACACTGCACTCAGCTAAGCCACAGTACACCACTAACTGCTGGGATTTCCACGTTACTCTTGAAGATCAGAAGTGGCCTTCATAGGCTTTTTATTTTCTTCTTCTTTGGAAGAAGTGGTTAATTACCCCACTTATGTTTTTTACGTCTGTTTCCCTGCAGAGCTTCGCTAAATGTCATAATACTCATACTGAATGTCTCCATTAAATATGTGAATGTATAAATAAATGCTTAATGTAAATGTTGAACAAGGATCCATTTCCTAAGAGATTCCAACTGTTACATAACTGGTATATACAGTAAGATTTCATGTCAAGGGCATATACGCTTTAAAGAAGATGGTATGCCCTAAAACATACTACTGGTAGCATCATGAATATTAAGCCCACTTGAGTATGCTCATTCTAAATTCCTATGCTGTTTACTAGCACCATACAGACCCCAGCATCTATAAAGGGTTAATAGACATGCCATTACAATATATTAGACATCATATAGAAGAGTGTTCTCTGTGTAATGAGTGAAAATCACACAATTTTCACACACACACACACACACACACACACACACACACACACACACACACACACACACACACACACACACACACACACACACACACACACACACACACACACACACACACTATATCATCACCTAGACTGAGTAATTCACATTTTTACCTACTATTGTTTAAATTAAGTGTCAGGACCAATCATTATAAATGTAATGCAGGAGGTAATGTCTTTTGCTTATCTTTCAGTACCGATCTGGTCAGCTGTCCCTATATACTAGTATGGAAACCTACATTTATTAAGCTCTGAAAACACAAGAATTTCAGAGCCTGAGTGTGAAGATCTTCGCCATCTTCAGATATTTGTTCCTGCACCCTGCTCATTCCCTATGGGAAGGAGTCCTGGTTGAGAATAGACCTCCAGCACTGGTCAACTTCTTCCACCAGAAGTCACGCATGAATTAACCCAAGTTCATGCACGCACACTAGCTCTGCCGATTCAGACTTGGGAGTGCTAAGCTTCAACACTACTACTGGTGAAATAGTTTGTGGGGGTAGCTGATTTTCAGTGGGTTAGATACTTATTATTGGGGGCTATGCATCTCACAATAATAAACATAACAAATAGTCCACATAAAGAGATTGGTAGGTAGATAATTGTTTTATGTTGGATAACATATAGTGCATTAATATACTGTATATTAAAAAAAAATGATTTCTTCATTATCCCCGCACTACTTACATATACATGGAGGGGGAAAAAATGGAACTGTCAGCATTTCAAATGTGTTATCTATATCTCAACAATTTAAGATCATTGTTAGTAATATAGTACAGGTAATTGATTATCTCATTTGTCATTTGGTTGAAACATGTCATTACTTTTTCTATTGTATTGAGATAAGATCACACATCTTAATGATGTTTATTCACTAAAGTGTCAAAGCTATTAATGGTTGCTAAACAGCAATGATTTTAGTGGCCATTATTAATCAATGAAAATTGCAGTTTAGAAAATCAATATATATTCATTTGTACAGGGTAAAATAAGAAATGTGTTGTTTTCAAGTGCTTATTTCACTGTTACTTTTGCTGTGTATTCTGTCATATGCTTCCTTATACCATATTTTGTTTACTAAATGGTTTGGATCAGCCAGATACTGTATGGAGTAAAAACAATGGCATAAGTAAGAGCAGAGGCACATTGTAAGTGAAAATGTAGTTGTGTGTGTACAGTCACATAGGCCCTTATTCTGGTTGGTGCGGATATTCCCGCATTCTTACGGAGCGGTCCGCACGCCACGGTGTTTTGCCGCATGCGGCCATCGTCCGTAGAAACGCCCACGGGTCCTCCGCATTCGGACGGACTCACTCTTTAAGAACAGGGCGTGTTTACGGACGACATACAAACCATGCGTGTGCGGGAGAAACACTCCGATTCTGCACGGTATTACAGAGTATTACAGAGTATGCTCGGAAATACCGCATCCGAACGGGAGCCAAGCGGTGCTACCGCCCGTAAGCGGAGTATTTACGCCAAACAACCCACTATGAAGTATCTTCTGCAATACATCACATGACCCACTTATTATACATGTCTAATACACATGTGTATTGATAGTATTAATATTCAGTCATGTCCATTGTTAGCAGTTTTTAAGTGTGGGACAAGTACAGCATATGTGGGGGATTACTAAGGTTTCCTTGAAACAGCAATGGTTTCAATTAAAGCACTGACAAGCGGCCTATTAGTGAGTAATGAGTAAAGGAGTAGATTCTATTGGGTTCAGGTGTTAATGGTTGTAGTCATTAGGCGTACGTTCGCCTACCGCATGAACGAGTGGTGTCCGCAAAGCAATAGTACACTTGTGGACACCGCACATTTCTGCCCTTTTTGATCGCGTGCATTCGGAGTGGTTTCCGAATGTACGCCCCCCAACATAAGTGTACTCCCCCGTGTCCGCCCATGTTTCCGCCCCGTTTTGCCCACTTTGAAACTACGCCCATGTGTCATTCCGCATGACGCCCATAATACGCCCCTATTTCCCGACTGATAGCGGTGAACAGTTTTGGACGGGATTTGCCCGAACTGGTACCGAGTCAAGGCGTGGCACATGCGCGTAGCGTTCTCCACGCATGCGCAGACGCCGTAAAGACGCGATCCGTAAGTACGCGGTAAAGTCCGCGTCAATCAGAATAAGGGCCAAAGGGATCGATTCAGACCCATTTGTTATGGGTGGAATTTGTCCCCGTCCCCAATGTTTGGGGATTGTGCAAATATCCCGAGCCTTTTGTATATTAAACGGAGGGAAGGGGGCAGCAGGGGGTGTTAGAAGGGGAACAACCAGCGTTTTATAGGTGTCCCCATAAAAACACTGGGTGTTCCCCTACTGACACAAGCATGGCGACGCCTGCTTGGGGCAAGCAGCTGACAAAATATGACATCAGCGCCCACCCTGAATTCGGAGATCAGTGGCTATCTGAAGAGAAAGTATAGACTTACTTTTCAGACAAAAGGCTGGAAAAATCATTCGATGTTGAGCAACCATCGAATGATATCACCTTCTTGCGGCAGGATGCAAGAGGGTGTGTTACTGTACACATCCCCTCGCATGCTACTGAAGGGATTCGCCCAGCTAAGTTTACCTATTCGCTAGCATGCGGCCTAGCGAACAGGTCTGAATCAGTCCCATAATGCCTTTAATCATGTTCTTTTAAAATGCAGAATAATAAAGTAATAGCAATAACTTAAATATAATAACATTATAGCACACTTGCCAACAGTTGGCTCAGCATGGAGGGGTGGTGCTGTGGGGAGGATGCATCAAAGTGAATGGGGGGTGGTGGCGAGAGCGGTATGGGGGCATGGTAGCAGGTACATGTCAAAGTAGCCAAAGCCTCACTCTTCTAACTCTATAAAGCCAGGGGCATGGTTTGGATGATTAGGATTAAGTTCCATCCACATTGACAGTTGACAGTAGTGTCGCTCAATTTTTAGCAGGCACTCAGTCAATCTGGGATAAGTATGCCTCATGATAAATTAAATGTTTTATATTCAAATATTACCATAAAAGTAAATAATCCTAAAAAATATCCTTATGCTTTATGTTTTTTTTTTTTTAATGGACAAATAATTTAGCGCGCAAGCCTATAATTTACCATATACTGTTATCATGCATACAGTACAGTATGTAGTTTATTATTCAGCATTACTTCATAAAACCAGTAGAAAAACATTTAAAACAGCATTTTGTGGAGATATTAAATGTGAGCATATACAGTAATATGTCAAAATATGACTACATTTTCTTAAATAACCACTCTCTCTCCTAACCCACCATCAGCTTGGTTTCACCACCTCACAACACTTTGTATTGGGGGTCAGATATTGCTTCAATAATGTCAGCTAACTCTTATAATAATCCCTACAATATTCTACTAAACCTTTATGCTGAAAAGGCATTTGTTAAAATAACCTGGTCACATTTATATCAAGAGGAGGTTTAGTTCCCACTTTATAAACCATATTCACTATTTTCATAAAAATCCTACTACAAAACTGAAAATCAATGATGTCCTAAATTCACCAAGACCCCTATACACCTCTTTAGAGGCACCCGTCAAGACTGCCCACTATCACCCCTATTATTCAACCTATCCCTAGATCTTCTACTTCCCATTATAGTATCCCAAGTTCCTATAACCATTACATACCTTACCTTTGCGATTATCCTCTAAAGACGAAATAACACTTAACGTTATCTTTCAAAGATTTATATGGTCAAATAAGAAACCAATAATTAGTCTTAAAAGCCTTCAGAAAAGCACAAGAAAGGCGGCATTAACTTTGCCCACCTCCATTCCATCAACCATCGGCCATACTTTGATACTTTAAAGATTGGCTCTTCTCGACCAAAATTAATGCTAATTTTGAACTGGAACAACAATTGTTTCCCTATTCTTATCTTATAGCATTTTTACATATGTCCAAAAAAGACATACAACCGGCAATATTATATAATCCCTTACTTATGTCTACACAATCATTTTGGTTCAAGACATGTAAATGTTGGAAATTAAATCCAATAAAATCCTTATTTCTTCCTTTTTGGTCAAACCATAATGTACATGATGGTCAATCAAATTATCCATTTTGGTCCTGGTCCAAGGCAGACCAAAGATCATCCAGATGTTTGGTTGATACTAACAATCTCAGCGTTGCCACATTTCCTCAAAATACTGAACAAACTAATTTTACAGAACTCACCCATTGGCCACTTTCCAAGCTCCACATTATTTAACTGATATTACACAAACTTAAAAGACTAGTCTAATCCTTTAGATTCTTCTTTACCTCTCCCTTATCATCCTTCTAAATCAACATCCTTCTTCTACTCATTAATATGTGAACCATCTTTTTTCTCAAAACTTCCATTCAGGTATGACAACTTGGCAGGAGCAATTTCCATACCACCAATAACCAGAAATTCTTTCATCATTATCTTACTCTTTGAAAGTAGCTGCATCATACAGAGAGATTACTTATAAATCATTTTATAGAGGTTATTTATCCCCATCACAGGCCAATGCGACAGGAATCTCTTATTTAGCCATATGCCCTAAGTCAGGCATGTCCAAACTATGGCCCTCCAGCTGTTGTGAAACTACAAGTCCCTTGCAACAGTTTTGCTATTAGCGAATGCTAACACTATGGGAAGGCATGCTGGGATGCGTAGTTTCACAACAGATGGAGGGCCACAGTTTGGACATGCATGTCCTAAGTGCTCTTTCTCACCAGGCACATCAAACCTGACAATGCAGCAAGAGACTGCAGGCACCTACTATTTGGGCACACACACTGTTATATGCCAAGGTGAGTTATGTGTCAGACCAATCTGTCGGATAGTATGACATTTCGCACTGCATGTACCCAGTGGAAGGCTGACTGGATCAGTTGGTTGAACAACAACATTCCTCTCAAAATCAGAGTATGTGCATCATTTTTATGTGTGCACTGTGTTTTGGTTGATCATTGCTGTAAATTAAGCAGACAGATTTACCACCAGTACATTGCATCTCAGACGATCCCCCCTACAATTCTCAACAATTAAGCAGCCTTTTAGTTTTTATCCATGTCTTTCACAGCAGACAGATACCTTAACCCTTTGAGTGCCAATGTTGCTGTAAAAGATACTCAAAATATCCACTAAAAATGCCAGCGCCACTCAGAGCGACTGTTCTTTTAGTACAAATAAATACAAACACAGCCAAATTAATTAATTAAAGTTTAATTACATATTGCACCCATAAAAAGAACAGTCGCTGTGAGCGATGCTGTAATTTTTAGCTGATATTTTGAGGATCTCTCACAGCAACGTTGGCACTCAAACGGTTAATATTCACTGGGTGTGTATCTATACTAAGGTGTGGTTTGCTAGAACTGATTATATTATCCATAGCAATCATTCAGATTCTAGATATTTTCTTCCAGAAGGTGCTAGACCAGTGGTTCCCAACCTTTTTTCTCTCCCGTACCCCTTGATTAGGCTTTTCATTGATGAGTACCCCCTCCTCTCAATTTCAAATATAGACAGTACTTATGAGTGGAGAGGAAGTGAGCGGTATGCATGTATTTATATTAAGGAGTACCGGACAGGAATCGTGCCCTTCCGTGTCTGGCCGCTGGCTGTGTATTGTCTCCAGGGTTACCACTTACACCTGTAGGATTAATGCCGCTGCTTCTTCCATCCGTGTCAGTGCAGGGCAAATGATTGCTGATGTCTGAGGGCAGCATGGGAAGCTCCCATTGGATTGCTGGTCAGGGAAAAGCACAATGAGACGCTGATGACACTGAAGACAGAACCATAAGTGACACAACATGTTTCTTCTCCATAGAAATGGATCTTCTTCTTCTGCCATCAAAATACTTTTTTTCATCTTCCGCCATTACCAACATTATTTTCAAGTACTCCCAACTGGTCTGCAGAGAACCCCCAGGGGTACTAGTACCCCAGGTTGGGAACCACTGTGCTAGACAAATGATAGGTAGAATCTGGTTGAATAGGCAACATCTTCAGTTCTAAAACCATACCCCTGGGTGAAGTACCCAGGCATTATGGGTGTGCTCTGGTTGCATTATATACAGTCTGTAGTATAGATATTCTATGTATTTATGCTGCAGGATAATTTTCATACTACAATATTACCTCAAAGTGCATACTACAATTTAAAATGTACTATCAATGATAATTTTATAATGATTTACATTTTGAACAGGTAATTATGTGCATAAGCAGGCGTCCTGCAGATATAAAAAAATTCTAATGCTGAAATTGATTTACCACTACTGGAGCACTGTCCATTTACAAATAAGTGGCTTTATAGCTGGTGGTGGTAATTATACACTTAAGCAATGCAATTGGACATGTAGCACAATACAATTTCTCTTTTCCTCTCAGGAACATGATTGTGCCTAATTGAAAGCTGAAAAACATCTGCCTCTGTGTTCTTTTGTTTGTGAGTTAAAAGTTTTAAATTGATTTTTACAAACAACCAGATTTTCTTGGTTCCTGCGAGACTTCATACAAAATGGATTTTTAATTCTGAGACAGCGTATTGTGATTAAATACCCCTTTGAGCTTCATATTTCTGTTTTTGTAGCAAAAGCTATACTCCAGTCTCTTTATAGCTCCGGCGAGAAAAATATTATGGCATCATTTTCACATACAAATGTAACACTTTTTATAACTACTGTAAATCATGAGCAAAGGAAACTTTAGAACAGCTGGGATCCTTCTTTAATCTCATTGCTAAATGAGTCGGCGTATAAATTTTTTATGTACAGTCATTCTTTAGAACTGTTCAATATACAGGATTACTCCGTACAGTACGTTAGACACTCACAAGTGGCCATTAGATACATATAAATAATAGGATACTGAGTAAATGGCAATGTCACTAAACATATTCATTTATTTAGAGTAATCTACAGAAAATAAACTTAAGGGAGTTGGACAGAATGTCTTTATAAAATATATACATATTAAGCACCTGTGTACTGGGTAACCCTTTGTTTTCCCTTTCATGTTGGTTGATATAACCACCATATAGTTTCCAATTAAGGACATCATCAAGCATCATATTTAAACATCAGTCTGATTCATTTAAAGACTAATGACTGACATAGACACCTTGCTTTTATATCTTGCTAATTTTCAACAGAGTTAACCCATAGTAATAATATAGGCTGAGACCCCTAACTTTGTGAAAGAAAACCGATGGCTGACTAAGCACAGAGGTGACGTAAACCACTGAAGTGTTCTGCGATGCTGTCACTTTAAGTAGCCTGTTGTTAGTTACTGTGAGATCTGATGAGGAAGGGCTTAACCAATAGGGTGTGAAAGGGGAGAAGTGGGCAGTCTAGGAGAGGACAGGAAGTGGTGTGATCATCCTCTTTGTGTAGTTTTACTCCTCCCTCCCATCCCTATGTTTTATGTTCGGTGGTGGTAAAGAACGGTCGCTTGTTTATATGTAGTAGTCAAGTAGCTAGTGGGTGCGCTTTCCCGACATCGATATGTCATTAACCCAACGTCCCGGACGGGAGTTGGAAACCCACCCGTGCAGGTGATGTAACCCAAGGGAGAGTTGATCACAAGCGGTGTGTGGTTTGTGTGTGGTTATGCTACCCTTGACCGTTCTTTAGTGCTGCCCCATCTATAGTCAGATCTTATAGTCAAGTTGTCAATTAATAAATTTGACCTTAATTTTGAAACGCCAGCACTTGTGTCCATGTCTTACTATTAGGGTTAAGTATTAAAGTGTTAAGTTTATAAAAGTGTATGCATAAGGATACCCGACGGTGAGTTTATTATCATTGTCAATTATCAACATCATTCTATTTGTTTGTTCTTATAATAGTATTCATACATACTTGTGAGTGGGTAGATAGTGATGCCGTTTAACATTTGCACCTGTAGACATGGTCGGATCTACAGTGAAATTAATGGGATATACACATGGGGCGATTCCAGGGCTATGTCTAAGCAATCTTTTTAGATTGCTTAGAAATAAAGCATGGATCGCTCCATGTGTATACCCCTAAGCAATGGCGATGCGCCTTCCCACGCATTGCCATCATTTGACTAGATTTATACTGCATGCAGTATAAATCTAGTTAGATCGCCAGTGTTCTCATTCTGAGAACACTGGTGATCTAACTAGATTTATGGTGAGAACACTGGTCCGCGCAGATCTCTCAGCACACATCGCTGGTACCTTGCATGTGTACCAGTGATGTGTGCTAACCTACATCGCTTAGCACGCAGCTTTAGCCACCCTATGTGTATGCTGCATAATAATGCTTACGTTTCAGGGCCCTAATCCCAAAGGGGTCCTGTAGCAAATAAAACTTTTCATGAGCACGTTTTTCAACAAAATCGATGGATGTATGTGTTATAAATTAGGTTAAAATAAGGTTATTTCAGTGATAGAGTTATCACTCGCTTTGCTTTTGCATTTTAACACCAAAAATCTGATTTTCATCTCTTGTTTTTATGTACAGTACAGTATGATTATAGCTTGTAACCAATAAGCAATAACCCGATGACAACAAGGCTTCAAGCACAGCATAGTTGCTGTAACAGCTTTGTAGTTTGTGAATTAATACAGAGGGAGATGCTGGGAGTTGTAGTCTTGCTCTGTTATTTCTGCACTGTAAATAGTGTTAAACATGAATCTGGTTTAAACTACAAATCCTGACAGCCTGCAAAACGTATCTTTGTAAAATTCCTAGGAATGGTGGTGCCTTAGAGGGCCTATTCTAGAAGGATGGGAGAAATAAGGTGAGAAGGAGCCCGGGACTTCTAATATGGTAATTTTTCTGATGCTAAGCTGTGTGTCCATGCAAGGGCAATAATACCCTTTGGGGGTGATTCAGGTTGGTTTGCAAAAAACAAACTCCTTCTTTAATGGAGAAAACCATGTGAATTGCAGGTGATGCACATGTAACATCTGCTGAGAGATTTACATTTGGGTGGGGTGTGTTCAAAGTTAAATCTAAATTGCAGTGTAAGAATAAAGCAGCCAGTATTTATTCTGCTCAGAAACAAAATAACTCACCCAAATCTAACTCTCTCTGCATATGTTACATCCAGTGGCGTAACTATAAATTTTGCTCCCCCCTGCCAAAAAACTTTCTGGCGCCCCCCCCCCAAATAGTGCACCTACACTATATGCGACTTACCTTAGGACCCCCTTTCACAATATGACGCAATGTGTAACGGCACATCTCACGTATGTGTGTGTGTGTGTGTGTGTGTATATATATATATATATATATATATATATATATATACACACACACACACACACACAACATGTGTGTTATGTAAATTGTGCTTACCTGCCATAATTCTTGTTTCTGTTGGTCACTTTTAATGGCAGCCACCAGCCATGGATGGGGGAGGTGCAGGCACACATGAGGATGAGGAGGTAGCAGATGTACAGATGAGGAAGGACGAGTGGGGAGAGGGGTGCCTAGAGGGACAAATGTAGATTGTGGCAGAGGTAAAGAAAGGAAAGAGGCATTGATATACATTTTCCTTCACGGCCCACTACTACATTTTTCATTTAATTTCCCTATTCCCACATTTTTCTTCACGTCTCCCCTGCCCATCACAATTATCCTCAATTGCCCCCACCATTCAAATTTTTCTTCACATGCCCCCTTCTAATATTTGTGTTACCTGTCCATATTTTTAATAACATGCCCCCACCTCCCACCATTCACATTTTTCATCATAATGTTAGCACATTTCCTCCTTGCCAATCATTTGTCATCAGAATTTTATGACATTCCATTTCCCACCCCTCTTAGCCATTATACCTACAATATCTTATTCACTCCTTACATGAAGCACACCCTGCACACAAGTCCCCCCCCCCCCTTAATTCCCACTACATACCTCAGTTTCTGCTGTGTCTACTCTTTACTAACTGTAGCTGCTGTGTAAATATATGTATGACTGCAGCTTCAGCTTCCATTACTGCTAGTAGTGCAAATGGTCTGAGGGGAGAGCAGGGGCATTCACACACATAGCACACATTCACACACACAGCACACATTCACACACACATAGCACACATTCACACACATAGCATACATTCACACACATAGCATACATTCACACACACACATAGCACACATACACACACACACACACACATAGCATACATTCACACACATAGCACACATTCACACACACACATAGCACACATTCACACACATAGCATACATTCACACACACACATAGCATACATTCACACACACACATACATAGCATACTCACACCATGTACAGACACCAACATAACATAAATACACACACACACATCAGATACACACACACACACACACACAAGCCCAGCATAACTTCAAACACATAGCATACATACAAAAAAGATACACAGCATGTACAGAAAACACACATAGCAAACATACACACAGAATACATAAACACAGCATGTACACAGTCACATACACACATAGAATACATACACACATGCATACAAGCACACACACAGCATATACACACAAACATACCACCTCCGAGTCCTCCCCTACTCCCTCAAACTTCAGCAAAGTGTACCACTACCTGTACTGTACCTACTCAGCTGCTGGCCACAAGATTCCAGGGCAGGCCTTCTCTCGTACAGGACAGGACACGCCGGAGGCTGGAGCTTAGAGGATCTGCATACTAGCTCCCTCTATCTGCAGCCAGCGGCAGCCTGTCTCTATGACACTCGGAGCTTAGCTGCCGTCAGAGGGGAGAGAGAGAGAGTTCCTGCTGCCGGCGCTGCTGACTGACAGCGCGTCCCGACCCAGTCCCTGCACTGCACCGTGGGGTATGAGAGTGCAGGCGCCCCCGCTGCCCCCGCTCCTCCAAGCGGCCGCGGGGGTTGCCTCACGCTAGTTACGCCAGTGGTTACATCAGCCCCACCTGCAGTACACTAAAGAAGGAGTTTGCTTTTGCCAGCCTGAATCACCCCATTTGTACCTTGCTGGATATTGCACTATTGCTGCTATTTTGGGAAGGGGCCCCGATAAAAGCTAATACTTAAGGGCCCCAAAAATGTAGACCCGTGACTGCATACAGTAGACCATCTATAGTAACAAATAACATATATTGAAAGTAAAAAATACACAGAATGATATAGCATTAATGTTTATATTGATTATGTAACATATTATGTTGTCTGTATCCTTATTATGAACTGTATGTGTTATATTTACATTTGCCCAAATATTTACATTATACTTTAATCCTGTAGCCGCCACAGAGAAACCTTAGATTTCCAGATGTTCTGGAAATGCAAGAATTATCTTTGGTTGACATGATGAGACTCATACAGTAGGTCCACAGCATGTCATTAACCTATTTTTAACTAAATATATGTATTTATAATAGTATTGTAACATATTTATCTATTTTGGCCAGCGGCGCCTGATCTTCTTTCTTTGGACGGGGCTTCTTCTGTGGCCAGCCATACCTTTGTCTTTTCTTGAAGAAGTCTTCTTCCCTCCCTCTCTGCTCCATTGCATTTATTTGGCACTGGCCATGAGCCAGTAATGTTGTTGCTTAATGGCTGCTGGTCTGCGAGTGGTGACTATCTAGGGACAAGCACCAAATGTAATCAGATGCCATAGCTGCTTGTTGACTGGTACTGGGAGAAATCATGCTGTCATTCTCTCAGCGTTAGTCGCTGATGTGGAGTGCTTGTATAACAGAGTACCATGCCCTGGTAAGGGGAAAGTATACAGTGTGAAGGAGGTGGGACAGAGCAGGGGTGGACTAACAGGTGGCCCAAGATGACCCAGGTCCCTTTGCTAGGTTGTAGAGGCCGGGCCACTAAGGACATCTGCAGCTGTAAGGACAGTATCGGGAGCTGATGTGCCTGGAGGGGAGGTTGAGCATAGCGATTGGTCATTTATTTATTTATATCATTATCCATACAATCTATACGGTGATATATGTATAAACAATACTACTTAGAATTTTTGCATACTTTTAGGTGAATAATTAAAACATTTGAATTTATTTTTCTCTCTAATTTAGTTATAGCTAAATTAAATAGTTTTTACCATGACCTAAAATGGATACCAATTTTAGTAGACTGCAGCTGCTCACTATCAAGTGTCAGTTCTAGCAACTGGTAGAGTGGTAAAAATAAGAACTAATTGTGAGGACCAAATATTAAACTAGTATGTACAACAAAAAATGACTGCTTATCCATTAAGTGTCCTCACTTATTACATGTATAACATGATATAGTCAGGACCCTAGTTGTAGGATCCTGACGGTCACAATGCTGATGGATCTGGGTGGTAAGGATTATTTAGTGTAAATTTTATGGTTATGTTTAGGCTTAGGGAGGGGTCAGTTAAGTGTGTGTTAGTTGGCCTGGTTCTGAGTTGCCAATGCCAATGTTCACATACTCGAGTGATTATTTGCTACTGTGCATATGTAAACAATTCAGAAAAGTCATATGGTGCATGTGTTTCCCTGAGTGTATGCACATAGGAGCAGTTACACATGACTCAGTTGGGATCAGAAATTGGGCAGTAAACTGAGGTTTTTTTCCAGAATGGGGCCTTGATGCTGTCATGAGGTTAATGCAAAACAAGGTCTGTCTCATGGGCATGTTATGTAGAGTGTATTGGGATTGCCAGTGTAAGTGTTCTCAGAAACATAGCTACATCCACAGAGGCCATGTTCAGATGGAGACACTGCACCTGCCATACAGTTATGTTACTGTGCGCAGGATCACTGAAAGTGGGCATCTCACGGCTTGCACATGAGGCACACACAACTACCCAGGGGGAAGGCTGAAACTAGCATTTGAATATCACCCGCAAAAGCGTCCACTTATGTATCCAGCCCCTGCATTTACTGCACTGTAGTAAAAATATGGTTCTTTTAAAATCAATATAGCGTATTTTTTGCATCCTGAAAGAAAAGTTGCTTTTATGCAAAGCTGAAAATACATCCTTCGGGCTTCTTCTCCGCAGCCCTCTCACTGCTCACATGAACTCACTTTGTTTTAGGCCAAACCTGTGCTTTAAAGCAGCGTACATTTCCTGATAATGGCCCCAGGATAGACCAGAATTCCCGCAGCCTGTGTCAAGACTTTCAATACGCAACTGGCAGCCTAGAACCATTGCTATATTTTTTAATGAATAAATCTGCAATGTGTTCACTGTCCCCTCCACATTTCATACTACAATTGGAAGGTATGTTATTTTTACTTAGGGGACAGTTTTTTTTTTTTAACACTGTTGGTTAAAATAATTGTCAGGATAGGACAATGTACACAAGGTAACATACGGCTGCGTCAAGGAGGCAGATAACGTTTTACAGACTGAATATACATTGGCTAAAATACATCCCTTGTGATATGTGTTATGTGATTAATGAATAGTTTCGCAGCTTCCCACTGCCAGAAAAGAAATATAGAACAGTCACGCTACTGAGTGCTGATTTCCCTGGTGTATTTCTAAACATTCCTTTTGTATCAATAATATAAATATGTTTTCAATTACTATTTTACTATGTACAATAAACCTGAATACTTAAATCTAAGTACAGCAGCTAGATTGACTGCAGTCTTGCTTAGTGACAGATCTTCCATTAAAATGTGATGCCACATGTTATATAGAAATATTTCTTGATAAATCCATATTACTTCTAGCAGCACAATCAAAAAGAAAAATTACATAAAATAATATGAGATGAATAAACTTTATACCGTTGATATCCATGGCAGTTCATCACCAATTGACTGCAATGACAATAGTTTCCAAATGACGCGGACTGTTAGATCTCTCTGAGAAATTGGTTGAAACAGCAGCGCTGGCACCACATACAAAGGGGTATGGGTCATTGGGTTGACCCACTTTAGATCGGCCACTGAAGGTCGACACCACCTGAAATAGGTTGAGAGGGTTTGTAGGTCAAGACAAACATTAGGTTGACAATGGCATGGTCACCAGTCAAAAGATCGATGTAAGTTTTAAAGGGTTTTATGGTCCCGATTGTCGACAAAGTCAACATGTACACCATCAGAGTGTCCCCTGGCATGGCTCACTGCGCTTGACACACTATTTTATTCTCCCAGCACGCTGTAGTGGATGGTAAGGCATTAAAACAAGTCTGTCAGCACATGTCGGCTTTTTAAAAAAAACTCATGCTGACTTTTTGACTGTCGACCTTGCCATTGTCTATGCCGATATGCTTTCATTCATGTCAACCTGCCATGTCAACTTTTTTCAGGTGTTGACCTAAGCCCTGTCGACTTTCAGTGGTCACCCCAATGCATGTTGACTTAAAGCGGGTCGACCTAGTGACCATATTATGTAGAAAAGAAGCAGAAAAATAACGTATTATAGAGGGAGTATTTTTATGATTAGGTATATGCTGAAGAATTATAAGTGGTGTTACACCCATTCATTGGTTGCAATGTGCCCTACATCTCATTTCCCTAGATAGAAAACGAATGTTTGTTTTCATGGCACAAACTTGATTACAGTTATTTTTAATACCCATTGATATAAAGAATATACTTCTTATTTAGCATTAAGGTAATTTACAATAGTATAAGGTTAAAACAAGTAATACATTATCACGTAAATGTTAGGATAAATGCCCCCAAAAAGTGACCTTTTGAATTGTATATTTCTCAAATATGTGGGTACATGCCTCCCAACCGTACGGATTACAGTGGGCCAATCCCTCTATTTGGACACTACTGGCTGTTGGCAGGGCCGGTGCAATGTCCCTAAGCACCCTAGGCAAATGTTGAGTGTATGTCCTACCTCCCCCCCATACCTTGCACCTCATGAGAAAATGCTGAAGCCGCGGCTGACGCCCATGCTGTGGGGGAGTGCTGCAGGCGGCCGCCGCTGACCTGCTCCACGGGAGGGAGGTGCGGGAGCTACCCGAAGTCACCGCTGAGCCGGACAATCATGCGGGGGGAGTGCTGCAGGCGGCCGCCGCCGACCTGCTCCAAGGGGGGGGGGAGGTGCGGGAGCTACCCGCAGCAACCGTGGCGCTGAACCCGACATCCATGCTGGAGTGGCGGGGGGAGTGTTGCAGGCGGCCACCGCCGACCTGCTCCAAGTGGGGGGGAGGGATGCGGGAGCTACCCGCAGCACCCGCTAACGCTGAGCCTGACATCCATGCTGGGTGGGGTGGGGGGAGTACTGCAGGTGGCCGCCGCCCACCTGCTACACATGGGGGTGTAGGCTACCCGTGGCTGGGGTCAGGAGACATACTTTTCACTGGAGATAGTGTGGCATGCCCCGGCCGGCTGAGATGATAAATGGGCTGGCGGTGGCTGTCTCCTTGCATGGAGTGCGGCTTCTTTCCAGCAACTCAGTGCCGCCCTCCAGTGGCCGGCGCCCTAGGCAAATGCCTAAAGCTGCCTAGTGGTGGCGCCGGCCCTGGCTGTTGGCAAATAATGTGATCACCGCTGCTCTTCTCTGCAAAGCAGCTGTCGATCACTGAATAGATGTCATATAACAGTATGAGGAAGTGATCGGGAGCACCTGGCATGACCCCAAAATGATGACAATGTGCGTTGTGAGGTGAGGCCCCACCCCTCCAGCTGAGACCATGGTCATTATATTTGAGATAATTTTTTTCATACAAATTAT
This sequence comes from Crinia signifera, assembly GCF_055691185.1. Classification (NCBI taxonomy): domain Eukaryota; kingdom Metazoa; phylum Chordata; class Amphibia; order Anura; family Myobatrachidae; genus Crinia; species Crinia signifera. The sequence goes on from NC_139218.1 coordinate 256,967,583, forward strand.
TTATTTATTACTTTGGCTTTTTAGAAAACTTTCAATGTTCAGAGTATACTATTAGTCTGTTTGCTCCTTTTAACACATCAAATACAATATATCATTGTCCTCTCCAGAAACTCTGACTTTAGGACCATACACACTAGCGATTTTGAGCTCAAAAGCTCCAAGTATGTATCGCCGCGCGTTGAGCGCTGATGTGTGTTCCCACATCATTGCCTGCCGCCGGTGTCCATCTGTCTTATTTTCCGGCTGAGTGAACCACTTGCCACAGTTTCCTTCTGTGGAAAGTGGTTCACCACCTGTGAAAATCTCTGAGCCGAGTGAAAATCGCTCAGTGTGTATGCACTGATTGATTTTTTGCCCAGTGATTTTTACATGATTGCTCGGCATACACACTGGTGAATAAGTCCAGTGTGTATGCACCTTTTGTGTACTTGTTTTTCATTGGGTACAGCCTCATTGAATGCTGAACTGCCTTCTACATCCTATGATTTGATGGCTTATGCCTGTCTGAACCGTACTTAGTAAATCTTCCATCCCTTGCCACATCCATAATGTATCTAGTATGTTGGTTCTTTACTGTATTTTTGCAATGTTATGTCATATTACTTTTACTGTAGAATAGATTTGATGTGAACAAAAAAATCCCAAAATATTTTACTTCATTGAAATTTCAGACAAGAAAACTAATAGCAAATGTGATTTTATTTATTTATTTCTATTTTATTAGCCTTTTGTGCTTTCTTTTGTTTTGTTTGCACTGTATCTGTTAAATGTTTTATTAGGCACTGCAGACACTCTGTGGGGGTATGGATCATTGGGTAGACAGCAACTAGGTCAACAAGCATTAGGTCAACACCACTGGGTCAACATGCATTAAGGTCAACATGACTGAAGGTCAATCTGCAGGAAGGTCGACATGACTGTAGGTCGACATGGGTTAGGTGGACAGCTCATTAGGTCGACACACTCATTGGGTCAACATGGGGAAGGTAGACAGTGAAAAGGTCGACATGGGGTTTTTCCACTTCTTTTTGTCCCGAATATCGACACAGTTGACATGGACACTGAAATGCAAGTGCATTCGCCATGCTTCGGGCACAATTTTTTCCCACCATGCCCTAGTGCAGGGGTTCCCAAACTGTGCGCCGTGGCTCCCTGGGGTGCCTCGGGACACATGCAGGGGTGCCCTGGGTTGGTCATCCAGGACCAACTCAAATTATTAATGGTTAATTATTTATAAGCAAAACCAGTGCTGGTGGCTGCCAATCATAAAATGTGTACAAACAGAAGCAAATCCTGACCTTTTCCCTATAACTGACTCTAAGAATTGCATATAAATCCAATCTAATTAAAATAATTTTGGCCTTGGGGTGCCGCAAAAAAATAAAATCTTATACTCTAGGGTGCCGTGATTAAAAAAAGATTGGGAACCCCTGCCCTAGTGGATAGTAGGGCATCAAATACCGCCTGTTGTCTATAAAAAAAAGTGAGACGCCCCATGTCGACCTTATGACTGTCGACATTCCCCATGTTGACTTAATGCTTGTGTCGACCTAATCACCTGTTAACCTAACCCATGTCGACCTTCCTGCCTGTTGACCTTCAGTCATGTCAACCTTAATGCATGTTGACCTAGTGGTGTCGTCCTAATGCTTGTCGACCTAATGATAGTAGACCAAGTAACCATATACCCTCTGTGGCACCATATAGAGCAGGGATAGGAAACCTTCGGCCCTCCAGCTGTTGTTGAACTACACATCCCAGCATGTCCTGCTACAGTTTTATACTACAGCGGGAGGGCAAAGGTTCCTGAAATACAGAATGACAATAATACTGTCTGCACATGCTACTGTGTCTCTATACCAAATGTACCACACCAATGGAAGCTGAACAGGAATGGCTGGTGGCAGGTAATGCTTTTGCTATATATCAGGATTCAGTATTGAATCCCGGCAGTCGGGATCCCGGCATTCAGAATCCCGACGCCGGAATCCAGACAGCCGAAATGCCGACAAGGGGGGGACGTGGATCGCCCCCCCTTGCGGGCTCGCTGCGCTCGCCATGCAGCGGACCCGGTGCCTCGCTACGCTCGGCACACTAATTTATTCTCCCTCCAGGGGTGTCGTGGACACCCACGGAGGGAGAAAGTGTCAGCATTTCGGCGGTCGGGATTCCGGCGTCGGGATTCTGAACGCCGGGATCCCGACCGCCTGGATGGTAACTGCATCCCATATATCATATCCCATTCTCCTACAACAAGCTATAAGCTCATAGGATGGTCCATCTTCACCTTCTGTTGCATCACTGTATGTCATTAAATAATAATTTAGTTGTACTATGATTCCCCCCCCCCCCCCCCTCCTTGCTTCTGCTATAATATGTTAGTACAGCAATAATTAGCTGATAACATTCTGCTGTGTTTTCTGATGCTCTCCCTTTAATTAAATAGCCCATTAGGGAGAAAAAAAATCTGGTTAATGTAACTACACTGTTATTAACTGACTTTACCGTGACTGTATCAGACTACCTATTAATTGGAAAAGCATTCAGTAATGTGCTTTTATTGTATGCTTCCAGAAAAGCTTTTTTACAAAATGTGACATAAAATAATGCCTTTGTATGGCTGTGTCGTACTTGTAATTTTAGAATATATTCAATCTTTACAGCTGAAGTAATACACCTCAGAGAAGAATAAAAACTCTAAAGTGCTTTCGCTCTATTTCCCAGGGTTCAGAGCAGTATGTCTGAGTGCTGATAAGCTGTTGACTACATTACATTGACAGTATTTAAGCATAAGTACAGTTTATTGTTTTTTTCCTTGCCAGTCACTACAGAATACCAACATGTGCAAATATACATCTTACTTTCTGTAATTGGCTAATAATAACTACAGTATACCTAATACAATGTCATTTGGGAGCTGTGCGCCATCATAATGTACTGTAACTGTAACATTCTTAAAAAGGCCATCAAATGATGTACCGTTGTATGACATTTGCATTAATGTCTCAACTGACCAGAACTGATGCTGCTGGGTAATGACAAACATCAGTGCTCCTATGTATACTGTACAGTACTTGTCTACTCATCAATGTCTGTTCCAAAAAGAGGAGCTGCAGTGCAATCCAAAATTCAAATAGGGGAGCCACACCAAGTGCCATCCCATACAATGCCAAACATCGCTGGCCGGGACTCAATGACAATTGGTGTGGCTCTCCTATTTAAATGTTGCACTTTGCAGCAGCCTAACCACTGATTCTCACCTCAAATTGGCAGGAGATAGTTTTAGCATTCCCTAATAGCAAAACTGTGGCAAGGCATGATAGGACTTGAAGTTTCACAACAGCAGGAGGGCCATAGATTGGACACGCCTGCTATAAGGCTTAAGACAGCAGTCCGTACCAATTGCTTAAAATGGAACTAAAGGGCACTAAAGGGAAAATTTATGAAGCATTGAATTTGCATACCTTTGACATCCATCATCAATTCCCATTGGCTTTCATCCCCCTATTCTACAGCAAACCCAATGCCAATCCCCCGTCAATCTGTGATGGATTTAAAGTGACATCATGCCTTGGTAACCTTGCTGGGATTTACAGTCAAACGGTAAAAAATACTAGTATTTAACCATTTATTTATACTATTAATATTGCACCCAAAGCCCAAAGGAAGAGCACAAGGTTTTTTATTCCAGGATTGTTTGTTCTTGGTCAGACAGATGCCATTTTTTTGTGGGAGCTCCCACGTCTCAATGGATTTCAGCCCTTCATTGACTAGTTTGGGTCTGTTGCCATTATGTAGTGTAGTGATGCACCCTGCATCTTTTAAAACCCATGAAGTTCATCTATCTTGCCTGCGATGTCACTAGTGCAGAATTAAACACAGAACACTTTTCCTCAAATTGTACCATATATGACTGTTCCCAATTGAAAGCATAGAGTGGATATGTATGCACATTTATATTACAGTATATTTTTACATCTAATACATGTGGCTGATTCAATGTTAAGGCTGCCACTAGGCACAACATCATTGTCCCACCCATTCCTCCACTTACACTGCACATCATTGCCAACTTTGTCCCACCTTATGCCGGAGCTGGTCTTGATGCCTTTAGACTGCCAGGGCCGCTAAAACCTTAAATCTCCCTAACAAGCAAGCACACACACACACACACACACACACACACACATACATTCCTACCACAATGCATGCACAACAGAGCATACTGCTTTTGTTGTTATGAAACTCCATGTACCTTTTAGTATGTAGGATTTTGTACTTAAACATGATTTATATACTTTTTTATGTGACAGATTTAGAACAATATCCATATATTGACTCTTCACACCTTATTTACAGGTTACATTGTATATATATATAATCTCCAGTACAATTTGAGATTGAAATTAATTGGCATACCACACTTTTTACTTTTTTATTATTATTATTATTTGAAGAGTATAGACATCTCTTTTGTTGCATGATCAATAAAAGCTCCTTTTCGACCCTTCCTTATTTATTTTACTCCAGCATTTCCACTTAATGCGTCTCATCAAAAATGACTTATTCAGGGAGTGTGTCATAAAGAAATATAGTATAACATTCCAACAATCTAATTCTACATTTAAAACTTAAAATTAACTTTTAAAATTAAATTAAGAGTTTTGTCTGTCAGTTATCATCCATTATTAACTTGTAGCTTTATATAGAGGTGTTATACATATACAGGCACTGGAGAAAGAGAAGAACTGCAGAGACAGAAGCATTCTAGAGCTAGGGATACACTGGTGGACTGGAGAGACCAAATGGGGCTGAGAAAGTAGATATACTGGAGTGCTGAAGAGACAGAAGGGGCAGGAGCTGGAGATACATGGGGTTTAGATACAGAAATGTGCTGAGGCTAGATTTACACAGGGGAGCTGGAGATAGAGTAGGGAGCTGGAGTTGGAGATACACTGTGGGTAAGAAGAGATACAAAGAGGCTGGATGTGCCCCAAGCTCTGAGCAGAGAATGAATGTTGCAGGGGATGAGAGAGGGATCAGGGAGTGAGAGGTGCAGAAAATAAAAGGGAAGCAGGAAGTGATAGGTGCAGTCAGATAGAGGGCATAAGGAATGGCCTTTGTATATATATATATATATATATATATATATATATATATATATATATATATATATAGTGAGTGAGTCCAGGATGAAGGCTGGATAAAGCCGAAACGGTTCCGTCGACTGTTGCCTGACTGTGTGATCATGCTGCGCTTTGGTGACTATTATGATTGATGTGTCCATACCTTAAGAAGCTATCAGTTGCATCCCAGTCCAGTTTAGCCATGACCTTTTGCCATATGAAATAAATTATTTCATTTTTTTGCATCTACAAGGAGTGCTGCCTCAATATGTCCATTGGATATGAAGTTTTCATATATATATATATATATATATATATATATATATATAATATATATATATATATATATATATATATATATATATCAGGGTATTGCCCGGCACGGCCTCCTTCTAAAGCAGCTTGTTGGGTGCCCGCACTGAAAGTATGACCCTATATATATATATATATATATATATATATATATATATATATATATATATATATATAATTTGTTTTTTAATAGAAACAATATTTAAAGTCATGACACGGTGACCTGATACAAACAGTAATGTACATTTACACATGACATGCACTGCAGTCTGCCATTGTGGCAGACTTGATGATTGCGATGCTGTCAGCCGGTACTAGCCATTACAATTATCCTGTCGCTCATTGTATTTTATTTGAATGTTTGTTTTGAATATCTTAACGAAATACCAGCTTATACCAGTTTATAGGAACAAACTGATATCTACGTACAGTGTTTTCATATCCAACAATTGTGTTCTTACTCCATTTATTGATTCTCAAACAACAATTGTTACAGTACCTGTTCCTAAGCACTTTTATTATAATAGATTAGTATAGATTACAATAGTCTCAGTGCAGTTTTATATCTTAAGTAAATATTATCAGAAAAAGCAAATTATTTTTTTTTTCCTGATATCAGTGATGTTTACAGGTTCTTGTGAGGAATAATGAAATGTACTGTAATGTACTGCATTATTACTTGTCTCTCCATCTAATCTTTTGTTTAGTATTGTCATCTTCACTGAATCTTTTGTAGAAAAACAACATTTTGAACTATGGAAACTATTCTGTTGTTGATGTTCTTTTTGGGATTACAATCATTTTATGTTCAAATTAGTTATCCCTTCAAAAAACATAAATCAGTGAAGTAAATAATACTACAGAAATACAATGGGAAAATATTTTAAAGCATGTATATTTTGCTATCTGTTATTTACATTGTGCAAGTAATGTCACTGTCATTTTAATTGATACTAGAACCAGGTCATTTATTATATTTGCTTTTAGTTTTAATAATCTTAATTTACTGTAATATGGGTGTTCCATTAAATACTTGGATAGATACATTAATAAATTAAAGTATCTCTCCTGCTGCCTCCTGAAACTGGATCCAGCAAGTAGATATCATAATCCACAGAGCTAGGACTGCCAAGAGGGTACTTATATGTTAGTTGGGTGCCCACTAAGCTATTTGCTTAGTTTTACGCAACCCCTCGTGGGGCTCGCTACGCTCGCCACGCTTCAGGCTCAGTGGCTCGCTGCACTCGCCACACTATGTGAAATCAACTCCACGCGGACATGGATAGTGGGGGTATGAGCGTACTAACTATAGCGGGCGCTCAACTAACATATAAGTACCGCCAAGAGTTCTAGTTGGTCTAGGGTACTAGGGAACATGCTCAAGCATTCGGCCACATCACATTGGGCCCTTTTTAAATGCTGTGAAACACACTGCATGAACATAGTTATGACATCTTGGGAGTTTGGCTGCTACTCCTCGTTAGCCTGGACCCACTCTCCCATCCACTACACTACATGCCTGCACAGATACTGTAAGCAGTGGCATCACTCTGGGAATGCAGGGGGCTCCAGCTTCTCTGTGGTGACAGGAGCTGGGTGCTGCAATGGGATATTTTCCTGCAGCATGAGAAGGAGCTGACAGTGCAAGCACTAGTCTCCGGTGGTGGCCCATCTGCCTCTGGAGTGATGTGAGGTCACACCCTTTTATGTTAGAACACACACATTTTTCGGATGGGTGATATACTGCACACCGGTTGTCACCAGATCTAGTGACACCTCTGCCTTTAAGTTTATGAAAGCTAAATAACAGGTGCAAAAGCATATGTACCAACAGTCCAAATTTTCTAGTGGTTGATAGAGGCGTGGTATCCTTTGTAGTGGGCAAGGCCCGGGTAGATTCGGTTGTTTATTGTTTTAATCTAGGTGTAACTTGCTGGGATATATGGACGGGGGAACAATTGCCTACACCAGTAGAATTTCACGCTAGGGCTAACACTATACCAAAGGCTATATAAAGTACTTATTATATATTACTAACTGATATACACACTCTGAATAATAGCTCACGCATATACAGTATATATCATGGGCCTGATTCTGCAGCCATCGTTGTCTTAACAGCATTGTGGGCCCTAGGCAAAGCAATGCACTGTGGCCCCTACTTAAGTTTAAAAAAGTCATAACTTCCGCTGCTCTCAGCCATCCAGCAATTAGCATGCTTACAGCCATTAACTGTTTGGCTGCAGGCCGGTAGAACAGCTCTGATTTTGTGTAATTCACAATCAAAGCAGCCATCTCTACTAGCCTCACAAGAAACTCCAGAGGCACAGCAAACCCCAGCTGCCCAGTAAGCCCATGCATTAAGACAGCCCTGTCTGCTGCCACTATTACTTCCAGCTGTGGCAGCCTACTACTTGCTATCATTTGCTAATGCAAGTATCTGCCCAGGTATACCTTGCATCTTTATGTGAATGGCGAGCCTGCCCACTGTTATCCCTCTGCAGCCATCATCAGTATATGAACTTGTACCCACTCCATGCTGGCTTAAACAAAAACATCTATAGCAGGCATCTTATCTGTGTCTGCTAAGTCTGCATTTGCTTTTTACAATACCTGTGCAGTTTGCAGATATCCCTGGGATGCATACGACTGATCAGCTCCCATGTTTGTTCTCCTGTCCACAGGCAAAGGGAACTTTTTCTGGAGCTGAAAACACATGTGATGTAGAGGATGTTCATTATGTGCAGTAAATACTGTCCTATGCGATGCTATGGTCTGCACAGTTCTGATAAGACTGACAATAGTAGATATGCATACAAATTGATGGATAGAGATATATTTAGTCTCAAAGATGCAGGAGGAATGGGTGTCCAGGGGTATTATTATCATCTGAGCAGTAAAAGTGATAATGGAAGCAATAATAAACTGGATACATTTTCTGTATTATGTACTTTTTTTATGGATAAGATTGTATTAAAATCTATCATTGAAATTACAAGAGTTGTTTTGCTCTTACATCAAAATAGCTTTGAGAAACATTGCTAACAGGATCTGCTAATGGAGAGCTTGTGGTAGTGTCCACTCATTTACATTATGTCCTTCATAGCTGCTTCCTCAAAACTACTATCTTTATAAATATGAGCTTTATTTTGTTGATAATAAAGCAATATTAATATTTATTGCATGACAATTAATACAAAGCATTTAAATTTATAAATTAGGATAACTACTAATTTATGTTAATTTCAAACACATATGACCATACTATCCTGACCTATATAGCCATCATATACCGTATTTTAACCACTGGTGGGAGAGGATTATTGAACACTTGGCCCCACTTAAGGGACCATTCTTCAGGCTAATTGATATTCTTGTAAAAACTACAGAAGCTCTTTAACTTCAGCAGTTGGACAGCGTCACAGAAGATTCCAGCCTGTATGGCCTGGCTTAGGATCCAAACCCCTTCTACACAGCAGTCATTGTAAATATTCCATCTGCTTGAAGGTAGCATTACGTCACTATTAAATTTGATTTGACAATGCTAATCAAATTTAACATTGATTTGACATTGTACCCATCAGCCCACATTGTGCAACACTGATGCTTTTTTTTGCATAATTGTTCATGAGAAAAATGTAGTAATGACACTGAATAAATGTATCCCCAAACACAAAAGAAATATTCTATCACCAATTCCTGTAGCTCACTCGACTTTATGATTATTGCACACAGTCATTTGCACCCGTGCCTCGTATGCAGCTACAGTATGTGGCATTATTATATTTTTATTACTAGCCAGTAACATGTTCAGATATGGTGGCGTTGATTACAGTATAATAAGAATAATGAAAAGGTGTGTTGTTGTGGGGTATTTTTCTTATGGTAAGCAAAGCATAGCAACAATATACATAATACATAGTAAGAATGAACTTTCAGCGGTCATTAAATAGTTAAAATGATAAATTCAGCTGTACTTCTCCAGCAGTAACATAAAGTATAAGCGTTCTGTGTTTGCATGTCTGTACTGCAGAAATCTCTTACAGTTTTGACAAATATTTGCGTCACGGATGTATTTACACATAAGGCTTCTCATGGGAAAAAGGAATATTTAAGCATTTCACCTTAGAAAAGGCAAAAACTAATAGCCATAAGGATATACATGTGATTTTAATCCCTTGAAATCTAGCAGTACAATAGATATGATTGTACTGAGGAACCCAGTCCATTACCCTACAGAGCTGCAGGCCAGATTTTCCACTGAGCTTTTGCTACACACAAAGTTGGCTGGTGTGTCGTTCAGCATCCCGGTTGCTCCCTTTTCTCCTCAGACTAGCAATGGAAAAGCTCTGTACAGATGCACTGCTGGATTCTCTGAACTAAAAGCATCTGCGGGACCTTATATTTATTTGTTTGAGCATCACCGTCAAGGTAAGGTTGCCAGAGCGAATTAAGCACGCTCATATGAGTGCTTTATTTATTAGAGAGGCGAGGATTCCTGCTCATTCATTTCTGCCAGCATCTTATAGTAAGTCCTCCTTTCTGATGCAGGAGACTGAGAGCAATAGGTGGGAGGAGAATGCTTAAATCCAGAGGTCTGTGTGAAGTGCTTAGCTGTTCTATTTGAAAGTGAAGATACAGAAGCCTTGTTCAGTGTGGATATGCAGCCCAGTGTGTTTTGTTTTGTGATTTTACTGCTTAAATTGATATTGCATTCCAACATGTGCAAGGGCCATCAGAAGGCATGCAAGATTGTGTTAACAGATCGCCTGCCATTGGTTATGAAGTGTGCTTACAGATGATTCAGCCACAGTATATAACATACAGTTAACTTGGTGATATCACTTGCTGAAAATAGGCAAGCAGCTGTGTATTCAGTCATACATTAACTCCTGATTTACCAGTACAGGTGTGCGTACATGCTGCCTGCACGTGTGTGTGTATGTATATATATATATATATATATATATATATATATATATATATATATATATATAGTGTATATGATATGAGTATTAATTTTGATGTCTTATTATTGCTATTGCTGCTTTTCCACAGTGTTATTTTTTATTTGCTATGCATACAGTATGTGGTATTATTTTTACTTCCTTGCCTTTTATGCACAGAGGCTTTGGTATAATTCGGTAAGGCTTTTCTATATATGAAGGACAGTTCAGTGCAAAATTCTCTGAATCAGTCACTATTGTTTTCTGAGTCATTTTAAACTCATGTTGTCTGGCACAGAGAAGGGTCAATGTGTTCATACTATTCACAGGAGTCTGCTAACTTTTGCCCTTTGTGTACTGAGAACTACAGTATGCTTCAATGTGATGATGGAGAATATATTCTAATGGTACAGTATGTTGTCTATTGTCAGTATATGCACAACATCTGGTAAATCTAGGATCACTGTGGAATACATACATTTTATGGCATATGATACTTATTCAATAATCACTAGTTTTAGGAGGAAATTGTTAAACAAACTAAAATATGTTTGTCTTGTAATAAACAGCATTTCTGTTTCCGATACATTCTGCTTTGTGAGTTCCTTCATTGATGCCACCGTATATAGCCCAGATCTGTTCAGCATGTGTTTTTTACCTGTATGAACCACTGACTTTTATTTAGATTAGCTTTTAAATGAAGCATGAACAGTAACACTGTCTGTCTAGAGAAACTAAGAAAACAATAGGGATAGGTGGGAAAATAGCGTATAAATGTATTTGGATGACTTGTACCATTGGCGATTGATATTTTCAATGGCTGTTTATTATAGGATCTGCCATTGAGGCAGTGTTAGGGCTTTCAGAAAGATGGAGTGGTATAATTACTAGGTGCACATGTTCATTAATCCTTCCTGGCTAGGAAAAGCTTCCAGTTCTTCTCTAGTGGCCCGTTTGTAATGCTATAAATATCTAAATTGTGTCAGCCAAGAAGTGACACACAATGGTGGCTCTTTCTGGAGTTCAATTTCATGCACTGTTGCATTGCTCCTCTAAGAAGCATTCTGTCATTTTACAATGGGCATTATTATTTCTTTCCTATGGAAGATCAAACAGAAAACACTTCGATCACTAATACTTTGAAAAAAGTTATCAAGTAGTCATCAGGCAAAGGAAAACTTCCCCATTCCAATTTGATATATCTGGTCTGGAGATTCCAGCAGCACTAAATTGTGTCTCCTGCACAACCTTTAAATAGCTGCTTTATATTGGCAAATTCCCCACCTACCCCAATGACTACAATTCTTCTGAAATCTTTTCACTTTCTGAAAATGATATGGTTTACTGCATATTTTGGTATGCTATTGTATCACCGTGGTAACAATTTTTTTCACAGAGCTGGAATTCCTCCAAATGACTATCTGGACAGTGAGTGTCACACTACATATCGGTCCACTTCCTAGTGAAGTGGGCAAAATGGCAAGCTGACTGCAGTCTGATGGAGGAGGTGGAGATGGGCTAATTGCATAATTTTAGCCCACCCCAATGCAAATTTGCCCAAATCACTGCATATTTCCCACACTTACAGTAGGCGTGGCATAAAGACACTTAGCCCGCCCCTTCCTCCCATCTCCCCCCCCCCCCCTTGTTACCTCCTGCTTGCTTCTCCGCTTCAGGAAGTAGGTAAGTATGATTACTTACGTACTGAACCCTAATTATTTTACTACTTTGGTGGAAGAATTTTATATACAGTTACATTGTTACAGAATGTGTAACAATTGTAAACTCAGTTGATTAGTGGGTACTTGTGTAGTTACTTTTTTTAACATAGTTTGTGGCGAGCGTAGAACCCGGAAGTAGCACGGCGCCATGCTGGAGCCGTGAAACCACACAAGTACCGATTAGTGTCTTCAGTATTTACTGTCGATTATCAGTAATTACATACCTTCATGTAATTTTATTACACTGAAATAACATAAGATGCACTGAAGGACTAGAAGAAGCTGAGATCTGTGTAAAGTGGAGGTTACAGCTGCTGGTGGCTGCTTCCTATAACTTTGGTGCCCCCAATTCATTAATTGTGTGTAAAGAAAAACCTGTACAGTAGTTAGGCATATCAGTCTTACTTTCTGTCTTCATTTCTCTTGTTTTATTATTCTCTCTGCAGTGCAAAGGGGAATGAGTGAGAATAAATCTCTTGACAGCAGAATACAAGGAATTAATTCCAGCTTTGGGACATGAACTGCGAGACATAAAAGTGTTAACAAGGCTAAACCCAATGGGTTTTGCCATAGGCAAAGGCTGGATTTCTGTCTCCTTAGACTTAGTATAACAGAACATAACTTTTGAGATGTTTCTGCTACAGTAAGCATATAGTAAATGAAGATTAATGACAAAATCAGTTATGTTCTTAACCACCTCTTGTAATGAACAAACATGAAATATAATAAATGCTGAAGAATCTGCTTGTTGATGCTGAATCTGTAAATACTGATATTGGCAATTATACAGGTCTTACAGTACTGTTATGTCTTCAAAGCAGCTGGTATTCTCCAACATCTTGTCTACATTAGTCACATATTTACAGGTGTATTAATTACTTACAATGGGGGTTATTCAGACCTGATCGCATAGCTGTTTTTTTTTTCTTCTAAAAACATGTTCTAAAAATGCAGTGTAAAAATAAAGCAGCCAGTATTTACACTTCACAGAAACAAAGTAACTGAACAAAATCTAATACCTTTCTTACCAAGGGCCAGATTCTCTAAGCTTCAAAAGTGATAAAATGGAGAGCGATAAACAGCCAGCCAATGAGGCAGGAGCTGATTGGCTGGCTGTTTATCGCTCTCCATTTTATCACTTTTGAAGCCTAATGCATCTGGCCCACGGTGACAGGTCAAACCATTTTGATATGTGTACTGAATATTGCAAGTGAGTACTATGCCATAGAAAGACTATAATTGACAGTAGTTGTAAACAACAAAACATTTATGATGACTTTTAATGGTTTAATGACATTCAGCATGCTGAGCTTTATACCAATTTCAACTTACATGTGTGGATATTCTGAATATCGATCTAATGAGCACATAAATATGTTCTCATTTCGGTACTTGTGTAACATCTGGGCACCCGATTTTTTCATTGTATTGCATCGCACTACTTAAGGCATGCAATGCAATGCAATGTGATTTTTCATTGTTAAGACCATATTTTTAATTGTATAGTCACCCATGGGTGATTTCATACCCCCCACTATCCAACTACGCATGGAGATTTTTGTAATATAATTTATTAAAGCTCTGTTGGCCCTAGGGGATTGCGTTGCATTGCATCTCACCTCCCGCAAAATCACATGCGATTTTATAGGGGGAGATGCCATGCCATTAGCTATACACTTGTATGACATACAATGAGATTTCACTGACCCCCCCACTATCCACGCCACCCCGAATCGTGGCGAGCGCAGCGGAACGCGTCCTCCCGACCTTTTCATACCCCCACTATCCACGTCAGCGTGGAGTTGATTTTGTATAGTGTGACGAGTGCAGCAAGCCAAAGAGCCCGAAGCTTGGCGAGCACAGCTAGCCCCGCGAGGGGACACGGATTGCTTTACATGTATTCCGCTGCGCTCGCCACGCTGCGGGCTCAGTGGCTGGCTGCGCTCGCCACACTATATAAAATAAAATCCACGCCGACGTGGATAGTGGGGGTATGATTAGGTCGGGAGGACGTGTTCCACCGCCCATTGCGGGGCTCACCACGCTTTGGGGTGGCGTGGATAGTGAGGGGGTCAGTGAAACCTCATTGTATGTCATACAAGTGTATAGCTAATGGCATGGCATCGCACCCTATAAAATCGCATGTGATTTTGCAAGAGGTGCGATGCAATGCAATGCAATCCCTTAGGGCCAACAGACAAGTGAATAAATGACATTAAAAAATCACATTGCATCGCATCGCATCACACTATAATGGCCCATGAGATGCAATGTGATTTTGCAAAGTAAGTTTTGTCCCATAGTTTATTTAACTGTCTATATAAAAAGATTATGTTATTTTGAATTCTTTAATAATCTCATAGATGTGAGTAAATAGGAATGTGGTTAGCATCCCGGCAAATAGGATCTTGGTAGTCCGAAGACTGTAGACGGGACCTTGACTAGAGCCCACGAGACTGGCACCAGCATCCCAATATTGCTGAGGATACCAATGCCAGAATCATGACTGCCATCATCTTGATTGTACGTATTTGGGACAGTTTAGCATTAGGTCAGGATGGTGGGGAGGTTAAGGCACTAGGCGGGACTTGGGGAGGGAGTTTTAGGGTTAGGCACTTGTGGGGGGTCAGGCTGCAGGCAGGAAGGCTAGGGTTAGGCTGCAGAGAAGGCATGATGGGGAAGGTGGAGGAAGATAAGTATACTTACCAGAATCCTGTCCTAATTCCCTCTATTGGGATGCCAGCATTGTGTTTCCCTTTCATAGCCTGTGAATAAATGTTAGCATCAGCCGCCCGCCCACATTGATTTAAACTGTTTGACCACAGTAAGTTGTACAATGAGTCAGTCAGTGAGTCAGTCAGTGAGTCAGTAAGGTGACTGATGCAAATAAATTCCTTTATGTCAGTGATTTTGTTCAGTTTTTTTGCTTTTTTAGACAATACATTGGTGATTGCTAAGAAACTGATGGGCCTATTGTGTTTAATAACCTCTTTTGCTTAAACGACAGAATTAAAAATATGGGTAGAATGCCAGGTTTTCTGGTGCTAACTTCTATGGGTTTCTCATGCGATTATTATTACCACAAGAACGATATATAGAATATATATATAAATATATATATATATATACTCCAAAGAAAGACCGCACTCACACTGGGGGTGATAGATCAGCTGTGGGGTGCATGCGAAGGAGTCCAGACAGGAATCCGTCCTCCAATATGTAGCTAGGGTTCTCTCAAAGAGACGCAAGCACTCTCCACTTTATCAAAGAATGATACTTTTTGATAAAAATAAAGGTAGTTTTATTTTCAACATAACATGTCAAGTAAATCCTGACTTCACCATAGCCCCGACGTTTCGGTCCTAAAGAAAATGGACCTTTATCAAGGAGCCTGGAGATATATAAATATTGCAGATATGCCCATTAGTGCACAAAAACAAATCTATACATCAAAAAGTGATCAGGTAGCAGTAAACTTACGTTTTAGTGGTGAGTAAAGGTGAGGATAAAGCTTCAGGAGCGATGTGTGTACACCAGCATAGGTGCAGTGGGTGTGACACCCAGATAGGCTGCAGCGTCTGGTTTAAGTACCTGGAGACCGGAAGTCACAAGGGCGCACGTTTTCAGCTTGTGCCAGGTGACTGATAGCCTGTTTCGCGCCATAGTAGCGCTAGCAGGAAGAAGCGGCTGCGTTTGAAACGCATGTGAACCGCATCGCGCTGTCACCTCCGGATACCGGAAGTGACACGCTGTCAGCGTGTGAATGCTGACAGCGTGTGAGCGCTGTTAGGGGTCGGTGGAACGCAGCGCTTCCGGCTTAGCGGAGCGTCTGCGTGTCAATCGCGTATACGGGAGGAAAATCACAGAGCCCTGTGTGGGTGCTCTGGAACGCAAGCACTTCCGGCTAGCGGAGTGTTTGCGTGTCAAATGCCGTATCAGGAAGCGGGCGTCAGCACTGTAATATGCGATCGCACCGCTGTGTGCGGGAGACATGGGGCATATGGGGGCATAAATAAAACGAGGTGTAGGTAGCCTGGTAAGACCCCAGGCAATCCAGCACCAAGTTAGGTCTGATGTAGGTACTATAAACCAGGGGAAAGGAAAAAAACATAGATATTCGTAAAAGTGTATAAGCACAATCAATATGCACATCGTGATGAAGTTATCCAACATTGTGCAAGCACCAGTGGAACAAACTCATGCAATATCGTGCAGTATCATATCACGTGTTCATAGTGGGTAAATTACTAAAAAGATCTGAGCATAAAGTGATAAGTATCAATAACCCATAGGTTTTAAAGGAGGCCTATGCACCTGCCATGATCATGCCACCACAGGTGACAAAGTGGAATGCATGTGACAGTGTGACACAGTGATATACATGTGGTAAATCAGCCAAATAGATGACACATAGTGGCTGTATTGAAAGGAGTTCATTTGAGAAAGATATTGAGGGGATTGTTCTCGTTCAGTCCTCTGGGTGCCAAGGTGCCCAGCTGGTATATCCAGCGGCTTTCTTTCTTTTTCAAGATAAGCCCTCGATCACCTCCCCTCGGTAGTGGGGGGACCCAGTCAATCAGGCGACATCGTAGGCTGGAAACCTGGTGTCCTGTTTTGATAAAATGGCGTGGGATTGGGAGATCAGCCTTACCACTGTCGAGGGCATTGCGGATGGAGTTACGGTGGTTCGCCATCCGCTCCCTGAATTTTCTCGTGGTCATGCCAGTGTAGGCCAAGCCACAGGGGCATGTCAACATGTGTATATATATATATATATATATATATATATGAGAATGCCCCTTGCCCACCTCCTTCCCACCTCCCCCTGTGCAAGCGCCATGGCAACTATGCAAGCTGCACCATGTACAAGCACAGAAGCCCTGCACATGCGCATATCATAATATGTGCATGCTCAGTGCTAAAACATCAGTCCCCGGTGCAAAAATGCCGGGGACTGAATGAACAAGATATCAGGCCCTAAATGTAAACCAGAAAACAGGACCAATTACTTTTATATTTTGTATTGTTATTTGTAATTATGTTTTCTATAAGCATAACTTAATGTTATAGTGTAAACACACACACTCATACATACTGTATACACTATATTACAAAAATATCCACACCTGTTAATTATTGAATTCAGGTGTTTCAGACCAATTGCCACAGGTGTATAAAATCAAGCACCTATAGCCATGCAGTCTCCATTTGCAAACATGTGTGATACAAAATTGGTCATTCTGAAGAGTGCAATGACTTCAAGTGTGGTACAGTGATAGGATGCCACCTTTGCAGTAAGAGGTTCATGAATTTTCATCCCTGCTGGATATTCCATGGTCAACTGTACGTGATAGAGGGGCAGATGTACTAACCAGCGTTACGTGCATTTCTGTACTTAACGCTGGTTTACTGGGGGGGATTACGTTTACCCCAATGTATTACTAGCGCACCTAACGTTTAAAATCGCCCGGCAGTTTTGCCAGCTCAGGGCTAGTGTTGTCCTATCACCCACTGTGGGGACAACACTAGCCCTGCTTCCGGCTTGGGCTGCGCTGGAGATCTTGCGGTTTTAGCGAGATCTTGCACATGCCCAGAAAGCCAGCTGGGGGGGAGGGGGGAGCCGCGAGTGCCCATGCGCAGGGTGCCAGGAGAGCCGTTCATGCTGGGCATAACGGATCTCCTTATCGACTTGGGGGGGGGGTTAATACATCTGCCTATAACATTTGCCCGCTTCTCCACGTTATGCTGGATAAGTGGGACTCGTTATTTAAGAATGTTATAGGCAGATTGATACATCTGCCCCATTATTAGAAAGTGGAAGCCTTTACGTTCAACAGCAAATCAGCCACAAAGTTATAGACATCGTAGAATCACAGAGCAGGGTCAACAATCACTAAGGTTCATGGTGCGTAAATCTCGCCAATACTTTGCTGATTTTATAGCTGGAGAATTCCAAAATTCTACTAGCAATAATGTAAGTACAAAAACTGTGTGGTGGAAGATTAATGTAATAGGTTCCCATAGCCGAGCAGCTGCATGAAAGCTTCACAACACCAAATCTAATCCCAATCTTTGGATGGACTGGTGGAAAGTGACACTGAACTGTGGGGCAGTGGAAATATTGTCTGAGGAGTGATGAATCATGCTTCTGGCAGTCAGATGTGAGTCTAGGTTGACAGATGCTGAGAAGACATTGCCTGTCTGACTTCATTATGTCAAATGTGAAGTTTGGTGGAGGAGGTTGGGCTGTTCTCAGGGTTTGGGCTAGGTCCCTTCTCTCTCTAGGGAAGGGCAATTTTAATGCATCAGCATGCAGTACCAAAACACTTTGAACAGTTTGGGGAAGGCTCTTTTCTATTGTGACATGACTGTGTCCCAGTGCACAAAACAAGGACTATAAAGACATGGTTTGATGAGTTATTTGTGGATGAACTTGACTGGCCCACACAAAGAGCTGACCCCAACCCCATCAAGCACCTTTTAAATGAATTTGAATGGAGATTGCGAGCCAGGCCTTCTCGTCCAATATCAGTGCCTGTCCTCCTAAATGCTCTACAGAATTGGCACAAATTCCCACAGAAGCACTAAAAACTTTGTAGAAAGCCTGTTGATATGGTTATGTTGATATGGTTAATGTCAACATTATGACCATGTCAGCATTCTCACTGTTGACATAGAATACCACACCTGTAAACAAGAATGATGCCTAAACTCATTTATATTAGTTCATATGATTTCTAACAAGGAATTCTAAAATGGATCATTGAACAGCATTAAAGGGAATGGTAAACACCTTTCCCCTGTGACACAGAATCGATTTCACTGTCACAGTTCTGCTTGCAGCAATTTTACAGCGGAGTTACTGTGTTTTGACAGCGTTCTCCTCCACTGTAACTGTACACAGACTGAGTATCACTGTACCTTAGAACAGAACTGCATTATAAACATTAATACAGTACACTAGAACTTGTTGGTTATTTGTATTGTAGAGGTGGTTACACAAAGCTTTCCCATGTTCATGTGTAGGTAGTTTTCCATATTTGTTACAGTGACATCATGTCATGCACATGAACACCTCAGGCTATGCTACAATGGGCCTTATTCTGATCGGAGCGGCCAAACGTGCGTACGTTCGCTAATAACGTACGCTATCCGCACGCGGCCGTTGGGGTTAAGTCCACCCACAACTCAGCCGCATACGTACAGGCATAAACAACGTAGAAGGGGAGTGGCGTACAAATGTGCGTACGGCAACGTACACGGACGGGCCAGCCCTTACACTCCGACAACTGGCGTACAACTGAGCGTACGCCACCGTTTACGGACGTCTCTCGTCCGTCTTCCCACCGACTTCTTGCGGCTATCTGAGCGTACACCAGCTTGCACGGACGGGTCCCTATAGTTTTCAATAGAAAAGTCAGCTTATGTCACCGCTCGTGAGAGTGAGCGTACGTCCGTGTACGCTGACATACCCTTCACATATATGGACCTGCAAATCTTGCCTTTCAACTATAATTATGAAAATTAATTAATTGATTGAATTAATTAATGTGCAAAATAGTGGGCATGGGCTTAAAACATTGCTGAAACATCCTTTGTAGGTGTTAGATGTGGTTTATGTTATTGTATCATAAATACAAAACCTATGTTTGTATTAGAGTGAACACGTTGACACATGTCGACTTGTGTAGATTGAGTGTGCTACTGTGTAAAGTCTATGAAAGCACGTAGTGAATGTGTCTAACTGTTTAACAAATACCTACCTTAGCATATATAAGCAGGTCTTAAAAAGATTCTTACCTTAAATTAAACAAACCTTTAAATGTAGAGAAGTATTGAAAGATAAGCTTCCAATGTGTTTGAGTGCTGTGTGTGGCTTGCAGGTAGTGAAATCATGGTTTGGACTTAATAGACTGCAGCATTGGTTATTACATTCAGGTGTATGTGTTTGGTAGTAAGCAGCGTAAATTAGCAAACCTAGGCGCACGCTGGCATGCGGTATCTGTAGGGGTGGTTTGAGATGGCGGTTGGCGGCCGCCTGTTTTGTGTCCGAAATGAACGGTGCTGTAGGCGATCGTGCGGTAGTAGCACTGCTCATTTTTGGTGCACACCCCCGTGTACGCCCATATTTACGCCCATTTTCCCTCATTATTTCGGCCGCTCCCCTCATCACGCCCCTATGCCGCCCCCAATGCCCGTACACTCGCGTATAGGTTTTTTCGCACGTAGAGACCCGTCCGTATGCGTTGTGGAGTGTTCGCGCCTGCGCATTAGCGAATGTACGCATGCGCAGATCATAAAAAACACTGGGACGTCCGCGTACGGCCCGGCCGCTCCAACCAGAATAAGGCCCAATGACTCTTACTAATTTGAGCCAGCAATGGACTCCAGTGCTGTCTGTGCTCAACAGTTATATTGATTTACTGATCACTGGATGAATGGTCAGCTGTATCTTATTCTTTCTATTTCATTATTATGCAGTAATGGTAATGTATAAACAGAGCTACTGTAGCAGCTTCCCATACAAAACACCATTAAGTATGTAGAACTATTATTGGGCACACATATATTATCAGTGGAAAATTCAGTTGATTTTTTTTTTGTTTTATACATTATTGCTGCTGCTTTCAGCCCTCCCCCTGGAGCTATGGCTGTAGTTGGCAGACTTTTGGACCCAATCTTGCTCTGCACCAAACCTCTGACCCAGTGCTTCTGTGCATTAAGGTCTTCATTTTCAGCGTCTTGAGCTGGCCAGTCTCCACCGGGAGCACGTATTGCATCACAAGCCCAAAACGCACCCCGTGTTGGCACCTTTTAAGATATTTGGCATTTCTATATTGGTTGTTAGCTTGGGTTGGAAGACTCTGCACTTTGCATTTACTGTACCAACCATTCTGTTACATATTGGTATGTACAAATAATAATAATAATAATAATAATAATAATAATAATAATAATAAATATTTTACAAGAAAACTGATTTAACAATTTTAAGAGATTAATAAATAATTAAGTAATTGCATTCAAATAAATTTGTTATAAATTTGTAAATCTAAGAATTTGTTTTAAAACAACCATGCGCTGCTGAGTGGATCACTCAAAAAAGCGTACCACTGGACAGAAAGAACACTGGACGCACCACAATGAATAGAGAAATGTTTATATGTATAAAACAGAATAATACATTCTAGACATTTGCATATGCTGCACATAATAATTACCATAAATATGTATATATATAAAAAATATAAATAAAAACCTAAATGGCCATGAAAAGTTGTGGTGCGTCCAATGTTCTATCTGTCCAGTGGTATGCTTTTTTGAGTGCTCCACTCAGCAGCGCATGGTTGTTTTAAAACAAATTCTTAGCTCTCTTTACCTCCTATGAGTTCCAGCTGACTCATATAAAACACCTGCAGCAGCAGTGGATTGATATATCATCCCCACTTACTTATACTATTTATACGAACAGCGCCAGAAAGTGTAGTCTGTGTGAAGTTTTCCCACACACTACACATCCCGTTTTCTTAAATTTGTAAATCTACAGTGCATCCGGAAAAAGTATTCACAGCACTTCACTTTTCCACATTTTGTTATGTTACAGCCATATTCCAAAATGGAATTTAAAAAAAATCCCTCAAAACTCTCCCATGATGACAATGGGAAAATGATTTTAGGAGATATTTGCAAATTTTTTGAAAAAAAAAAAAAAAAGAAATATGCTGTGAATATAGTACTTTCCCCATGCCCTGTAGCTCAAACTGTATATTTTGCCATGGTGTTAATCGTGTTTTAATTGTTTTATGTGTTATCCAAAAATCAGATGTTTCACACTATCCAAAAGGTATAGAAAACAAAGATATTCTAAATACATATACAGACACTACACATGAAGTATTTAAATAGCCACAGTAAATTACCTAGGCTCATTGATCCCAAAGGGATAATTCAATTGACCCCTGTAGTCGGTATTAGGGATTTTATTTCACCTCCCGAAGGCAAGAGAAACAAAATCCCCAGTAACTGACCCTTTATCATGACCAATGTGAAACACTCATGCTGACCTTATTCACGTTGGCCATGTCCACGTCGACCTAAAGTTTGTGTCGACATTCTGTCAATGTTGACTTAGGGTATGTCGATCATTCATAAGTGTCAAGCTATTCACTGTCAACCATTAGTGGTTGACCTAGTGACTGTTGACCTAGACATTGTCTATCATCTATACCAGGGATTCCCAACCATGGTCCTCAAGGCACACCAACAGTGCAGGTTTTAGCGATATCCAGGCTTGACCATAGGTGACTTAATTAGTACCTCAGTTATTTTGACCATCTGTGCTGAATGTCTGGATATCATTAAAACCTGCACTATTGGTGTGCCTTGAAGACTGTGGTTGGGAATGCCTGATCTATACCTTAACCCTCACGGTCACCCTGTGCCTCTCCCTACCTCTCCACTTGCCATGTTACATATTGTGAACTTGGGTTGGGGAGGAGGAGGGGGGCCCAAATTATATTTTTGCACCTGGGCCTACCACCCACAAGTTCCACCACTGGCATTAATCTTCTAGAGGCATAGTATCAGGAGAGATATATCCCCCACCCCCGCAGCCTCTGTCCGGTGCGATACGAACTTATATTTTTGTTCAAAATTTTAAAAATCCACCAGGAACTAAAGTGTTAATAATCACTGCAGTTCCATGATTATAAATAGACATGCCCCTAACTCACGCAACTTGTGTCTTTCTAAACATAGTTTGCCATTTAAATATTGTAGGTCTGAACAACAAAGAGCGCTAAAGTTTATTACAAATAAAAATGTTTAATTTAAGAATCTGTTTGTTTTAGATGCAAGGATTCCTTTACAAGTCACGCCTGCCATCAGGGTGCATTTAGAATCCACAGTCCTGAACTCAGAAAACCCCTTCTGTTAGCTCTGTGTGTAGCAAATGCCCAGGGAGATCTTGTCAGACTAAAAATAGCATCTGTTATAGTTCACATCTTGTAACATTCTAGTGACCTCTCTAACTAGTAAAAATATCTACCATTCATAATGTTTCATCTCCGAGTGCTGGAATCTTATTAAGCCTGAAATATTCTGGCAACAACATATTTATTATTCACAGCAATAAATCTCACAACTAACATTTTCCACATTGACCTAATTTTTGATAATGAGTTCTAGGTCTGATGTTCAACGCCTATGACTTATTATTAGTACACAGAAATGCAGCCATTGCTATTCCAATAGTAAATGCACAGCATCAACCATTAAAATGGTTACGTTTTAAGGTGAGATACAGTATGAGGTTGGGATAACTGTGTTTGCGTTCCATATTTAAAAATACTGAACCATTTGTTAGGAAAAGCAACTAATTAATTTAGCTAGAGATGTATTGAATACATCTATAATAAGATAACATTGGTGGATTGTGGTTAATTATAAAAGGACCAGACTTAGCACAAACCTTGTCTAGTTTCCTGCTTTTCATTATTATTTATTCATTTCTTCAGCAATATTTTTAAATGATTTTATCTTTTAGCTGTATTTTTTCCAATTTGTTTATAGTGTCCTTAAATATAGTTGCTGATGGGCAGCGGCCCCACATAACACTTTTTAGAGGGTGAAGGGCAGTTTGTTCAGCAGAGCCACCAGTGAGTTTGGCCCCACACCTGAGCACTGGCTCAGCAAGCAGATAACTTCATCCTTGGAAGAACTTCTGGACAGATTTAAATAATTTCCAATAAACAGACCATATAATAAATGGCATCCGTATACTTAATACCTGGATCTCATGTGTTAACGGAAAAAACTAGACATTTTTCTACTGAGTAAAATGACTTAAATTAGAATCCCCGATAATGACCATAGGTTAAAGATCAGCTTGTTTGTTTTTTTGGAGAAAAATGTTTGGGGATAATTCAAATATAATTTTAAGGTGCAAGATGTTCGTGCTAAGCCTTGAAAAGTGATACAATGGAGAGTGATAAACCGCCAACCAATCAGCTCCTAACTGCCTTTTTTTTTAAAACACAGGCTGTAACTTGGCAGCTAGGAGCTGATTTTCTGGAATTTTATCACTTTCCATTTTACTGTATCATTTTTCAAGCTTAGTACATTTGCCCCTGACTTAGACTCCCATACATTAAAAGTGATATTTATTTTTTTAGACATTCTTTATACCATTGAATGCTTTTTTAATGTTTGTACACAGTGAGACTTGTTTTTGTCTGTGAGCTTGTAGTGTTTATTAAATGTCAAGGTATAGATGTATATTGTATTTTATACAAATTAAATTATCGTTTGGAATTAGATGTGTGTTGTGGCTGTTAGGAAGTCTGACCAAAGTCTCTAAATTAGAAACGTTTGAGGATGGTAACAGTATGAGAAATATTTTTAAAGGCCCATACACACTGGTCGATTTTTAGCTGAAAACAGCTCACTTTTGGTGTGTGGGATGTGTATGCCCCAAAGATGAGCACTGATGTGCGCTCCCCCATCATAGCTGGCCACTGCACATTCTGCTGATCAAGTATGGCTGTGATATTGTACTGGTAACGGCCTCTGAAACTGTACACTTATTGATAATCATACACTACACTAAATGATAATCCCCCAGATGAGCCATTGAAATGACTGTAAATTATGATTATAGTTCAGTGTATGGTCATGAAGAGTAATCGATCACAGATTTAAAATGTTTCAGAAAAAGTCTGGATAGCTTGGTTTGGTTATCAAACTTGTTTAAAATTTCTGACAATTGTTTAGACAAAGTCTACACTGTGAATGGAGATCGACTACATCTTCAGTTACGAGAAGCATTCCAATTACCAATCTGTTGTTCCACAGAGTATATTAATGTAAAAGCATAATGGGAAATGAGTAGTAGTGCACTTCATTCTTAAAAAGGAATTGTGTACTACAAGGACCGGGGACAGACTGGTCCTTCACAGGCATACTCTATCAGTTGCACATGCCCAAAATGCGGTATAGTCATGGTTCTTGGAGGCTTGAACTCATGGCATGAGACAGTGTTTCTGTATGTTAGGTGGGAAAGCAGAGTTCCAAAAAGTGGAATTGCTTTGCCAATCCTTGTCTCCAGGTACCGAGCAGCCAAATAGAGCACATAGACGCTGCACTGCTCAGCCAGTCAGTCTCTTTGTGTGTCCAGTCTATCAGGTCATGGGTCCCTCTGACATTTCCCAGTGCCAAATGGGCAGTCCGGCCCTAGCCAGGACCAACTTCCCAATAAGCCTGTTTTAGACCTGCTCGCTAGGCTGCCACACACAGGGGGAAATCAAACGTAACACTGAGTAATAGAACGGCGGCGCATAAACTGATAAAATATGAAGAGGCTAATAACTTTGGGCCTTATTCTAGTTAACTTTTTCTGACAAAATCCTTCTTAGATGGAGTTTTACTTCAAAGTGAGATCTATATTGCAGTGTAAAAATAAAGCAGCCAGTATTTACCCTGCACAGAAACAAAATAAATCACACAAATCTGATTCTCTTGGCACATTTTACATCTGCCCCCCTACAGTGCACATGGTTTTGTCCATCTAAGAAGGATTTTGTCAGAAAGAGTGAACTAGAATAAGGCCCTTAGTTTTGAATAGTAAAAAAAAACAAAAGAGGTGGTTATAGATTTTAGGAGATCTAGGAAATCCACCATTAGACTGCTATTTTTAAATGGCGAAGACCTTACTGAAGACCTGACATGGTCTGCGCACACTGCCATAGAAAGGCTCAGCAACGCCTTTTTTTCTTGCGGAGACTTAGGGCAGTGGGATTATCTAGGCCAATACTTGTGGATTTCTACTGCTGTGTAATTGAGAGCCTATTAACCTATGCTATCACAGTATGGTATGGGAATTCCAAGTGTTCTGATCGTGGTTCCTTAGACATAGTAGTTAAGGCTGCAAAAAAAAATATTGGACAACCCTTGCCTGGGATGGCAGATATTCATTTTCCAAAAGTTTATTAAGGCTAATAAAATTATTTTAGATTCTAGCCACCCTTATCATTCTCTTTTCTCCCTGTTACCCTCTGGAAAACGTAACAGTTTTTTTCCTTCTGTTGTTTCAAGTCTGAATTATAGTATGTGATCTGTGAGTATTTCCTTCTTTTTTCTTATGGATTTTCACTTATGCATTTCTTTTAATGTAATAGTGACAATAAAAATGATTTGATTTGATAAGTCTAGACTCAATTGGCACCGTGAAGTCCATGGGGAGAAGGAGACTGCTGCTGATATCAGCGGCCCTCCCTCCCAACAGCCCGGGGAACTCCTGAATTTTTCGGGACCATCCTGGAAAATGCCAGCAGTATGCCCCCAACTCCCGGTGCTGGGCAATCATCTTGCGAGTGGTCAGCAAAGGCTAGTCTACGCATGGTCCATTTACAAGGGGACCATACACACAGCATACCATTCGCATACACTGTCTTCAACAATCGGCATTTGGGTCTGATTTGTGCCCAATGTTCGAGAAGGGGTTAATTAAAATACTCTTCCACATCTGAAGAAGGGCCAGCAGGTGACAATTGGAATCCTCTTCACAATCCAGTCCTCCTTCCCATAGGAAAGTGCAGGGTCCTAGAAAAAAATTCCATCTGTAGGCAAATTCTGGAAATCTGAAATTTTCTAAATATGCTGAATGCTACCCAGGAACATCAGGCCCCAATAATGAATGGGACAGTTACTTTATGTGAAATTGGCCCATGAATAGATGTTCAATTACAGCTAAAGGATTTAAATGCAAATGGCACAAATACAATAAGCTTTGCATGCAGAGATAATACAGCCAGCATTTGTCCACACACAGTATTTTCATTTCCCCTACCAATAAGCACATCACAGTGTTGCCCAGGTGCTAATTTGTGTCTTGTAGCTCCTAAATCTAAATCAAGCCCTTGAAATAAAACTTTCAATGGACAGTTATTTGTATAGAGGTATATGTACTTGTGAATTATACATACAGTAACTAGTTACCACCTTGTCAAAATGGCAGAACAACATACAGTAACAGAAATGTATACTGTGCATGGCCAAGTGTGGCAACACTATTATTGCCCTGTTGGGCATCTTCTAGGGTGCAAAACATCTTAATCCCCCCCCCCATAGAGGTGAGGAGCAGTGTCAGCCTTTTATTATATACTGTCAGATGCCTTACATAATTTTATATCACTTGTTAAAAGTAATGATAATAAAAAATATAAAGCAGACTTATCAATTAAATTAATGATAATGAAATATATCAATACTTATTTTAAAGGGCATGATCTATATCTATATGTTGGATTTGTGTGTAATTAGCAAAGGAATGGCAATAATTTTATTTCACCAAAGCATGGCCATTTAAATGTATTAGCGGAATAATGCATTTTATCCATATTTACATTTTATAAACTAGGGTGTAAAAAAGTGGTTTTTGAATTGATTTTACAGAATTTGAAAGTGAGGACCGGGCCACAGACCTGTAGATGATAATATAGATTAAATTTTTCCATTTGTAGAATTCCTTCCGGTAATTTTACAGTATCCAAATAAGCAGGCTTGTTCTGCGATGACAACGACCAGTAGTTCCCCTGAACGTCCCAGTTATTATATTAGAATTTTAGAGTTTTATGTCGATTTGAAACATTGCAAATTAGGCATGATTGTCTCATATTGTAATTGTTGCAGTGTGAGCACATATTACTGCAAGCTGTCTGATATACTGTAACCAGAATAAGGATAATTGTGTTTCATTTAATATTGTTTGCTGTCATAGCAGACAGAGCAGTTCCGTCAGTATGTTTGCATATGGCTGCTTAGGGATTGCAGATAAGAGCTTCTCCTATTCTTTATGTCAAGTGAACATATCAGAGGCTTTTTGCTCTTCTACCTGTCAGGAATGTAAACAGGATTCTGCTGCAGCTCACATCTGCCCTGCATAAGCAATATTTTGAATACATTCTGCTCAATCTATGTGTTTTATTCGTATGGTCCAGTTTTTCCAGAACTCACTTCCCTGACAAAGATATTGCTGATGTCCTATGTGTTGCACATTTCTCTTTCCACATCCTTTATGTCTATTCCTGCATTGTTATATTTATATTATTCTCTTTTTTTTCTATTATTTAATATTACGTTTGCTGTCTTGGGACCTTTATGGGTTTATTTATTAAGGTGGTAGTTCTGTTGAAGATGGGATGTTGCCCATAGAACCCATCTACTTCTTATTTAGTTTAGCACCTTTTAGAATATAATGGAAAGAGGGGGTGATTGTAGTTGGCTCAGTAAGCTGCGAAGGTCGCAGCTTACCGAGTCCTTGTGACGCCGCCCCGATGAATGAATGCCCCCCCCCCCGCCATTTCCCCTCACAAACATGAGAAATCATTTGATGGTTGCTGACCATCGAATGATTTATCCTGCCTTTGCAAATATAAGTCAGTGGAGACTGACATATATTTGTGGGCATAGGGACTCAGACAGGGCAGGCGGCTGACGTCATGTGAAGTCAGCCGCCCGCCCCTGGCACAACTCGTCCCACCCACAATCCCATGAGATCCCTAGTGTTTTCATGGGGATGCCAGAGCCTTCTGTCACACACCCCCTCAGCTTCGTGCGATCAGCCCGGCAACATTCCAAATTCCAAATTGCCGCTTCTGTTCACAGTCAGGGTTTGCGTCTGTGCAGAAATTCACATGCGCAATTCCCGTCCATTGGGGTAGTGGCCAATTTTGGTTCACTCTGAGTGATCCAGAATCAGCTCCAGAATCTGATAGCAACACTGTAGTGTTTTACATCCACGGCCAACAATTAAAGGTATACAAGTTTCCTCCCATATCTTTATTACTGGTAATACCAGCAGATGAGCGTCCGTGCCATCGATGATGCAGGAGCGCGCATCAGCACTCAGTGCTCATCACAGCCCCATACACACTGAGCTGCATTCAGCTCAAAGTCGACCAGTGTGCAGTGTCTTTAGATCTGGGTGAGTATTTTGTTTCTGTGTAGGGTAAATACTGGCTGTTTTATTTTTACACTGAAACTTAGATATTAAGTTTGAAGACACCCCACCTAAATCTAACTCTCTCTGCACATGTTACATCAGCCCCATCTGCAGTGCACATGTTTTGTCCATTTGCAAACAAAATATGCTCTGCGATAACGCCTGAATTAGTACCATAATCCTAAAATAGTGGTGCAGAACCAGTGAATCTGATGAACTACTTCATAAATAGCCCACATTGTTATTATTGTTATTTTCTATAATGTTAACACTTGATTAGAATTATAGAACATTAGGATGGGTGAAAGTTTTTGTTTATGCAAAGTGAAAATGTTGTTAATTTAATGGACTCTTATAGACTTTTAACCCCTTCTGTGGTATGCCTGGAAATTTCTCAGGCTGAGCTGTGCTTGAGGAGCAGGCTCTCCTGAGAAATTTCCAGGTATGCCACTGTAAAGAAAGGGTGTGCCAGCGGTGCCTCCAGCGGTGAATCATTGGCGCACCACCATCCCCCCTGTCGCTGATACTCCTCCCCCCCAATTCCAATCCTCCCAGTCACCACCCCTGTCGCTGATCTTCCCAGTCACCGCTTGGGGAGGATCGAGGCCGCTTGCGGAGAATCAGGGCCACTCATGGAGGTTCTCCCTCACTACAGATAGTGCAAGAGATAAGTAGTTAATCAAAAATTTTCAATTGTCTTATAGATGCATATTCTGGAAATGTATCCTCAGTGAACTGTATGAATCAGGATTTAGACAAAAACTGGTTGTGGGGAACAAAGTAACAGTTCAAAATAAAGAATGACATATATGCAGCAAGTTTCTAGGGTAACATTTTTCATGTTGTCAACAAAAATAGAGGTGTAGGTAGGTAACTTGTGTTGGCTGGTGGGATCACTGTATTGTTGACTCAGTTTTAGGTGGTAAAAAGACATCCTAGATGTAATGGTAGAAAGACTCTCAGCAATGGCAGCCAACACATATGAGGAGAGATCCGGAGAGGATAAATAATTTTGGGTATTATCAGCATAGAGATGATACTGAAATCCAAATGAGTTTATTAGTTGTGTAATTAGTGTAATTTCAGCATCTCTACATGTAATCTCAGCACCACTGTTGCCCGTCAAAATCCAGCTCTCCAAAAAAAGCCTGTATTATGTATTTTAGTAAATCTATATCCATTTCAGTTTTAGTCTTCAAGTTTTTGCTAAAGGCTTAAAGTCCTATGCTTAAAGCTTTGTTTATTCGAGTGCTTATTATTAACTGTCAACCTCTCTTTCTATTTATATCTCTATATAGTCTCCAGAGAGTAATGTTTTTCTAGCTGTAGCTTTTGAATAATCAATATGAGAACTGAAAGCAGTTTACCCAAGAGAAGATGTGCCGTAACTAATAATAATCTGTCCATTGAGATATATTATGAGGAATATTATATTGTGTTTTAGTGTAAGTGTTCTTGTTTTCATGGAAAGTCATCACTGGACTTTTTATCTTCAATTGGGAATTATATCCCCAGCATAGATAATTGGCTAATAATGCAATATATAGCTATTGTGAATTAAACAAATTACATTATAATATTTTTAGAAATGTTTAAAAAGGCACTAGCAGACTGATTTAATAGCATTCATGATTTAAATTTAGTGACGACTTTTAATTATATCATTGATTAAACTTGTGAGCACAACAATAAATTATCAGAGGGTAAAATCTCTTTACTTGCAAAGTCTTACTGAATATTTAATTAGTGTAATAATACATTTTATGCTGCATTTACCTTGCCAGCATTTATTTATATATCAGTAAATTGCATGAAGTCATGTCAGTTTATACATGGCAAACTGTATCTGTACAACAAGTAAGGATTGTCCCATCTCCAACGTGCACACGCTCCATTGGCTCCCAATGCTAGGGGGGCGAGACAGACATTAAGAATAATAAACGTCCCACCGTAAACACAGTAATTATGCTGACTGCATGTGAGTGTGAGTGAGCAGTGGGGTGGGAATGAGTGACGTGTAGGATAAGGGCAGAGTTACTGAGGTGACCCGGCATATGCCAGGTCCATTTACAAGTTTTATAATAATAATGTTAGTGCAGAATGGAAGTTTATTAGTAATGCGCACTAATCTCTGCCTGTCAATGGTCTGTGTTATTAGTGGTATGTTCCCAATTACCGAGGGCAAAGTAATATGCTGACAGTATACAGCATAAAAAAGTGAAAACTAATATATGGATAATGGTATTGAGACAAAAGAAGCAGGTACAAACAACAGGATTCGTGGGGGTTTCTTAGTTACATAGTTAAAAAGTTACATAGTAAATAAGGCTGAATAAAGACTTGCGTCCATCGAGTTCAACCTAGGTTTTAATAGCTTATCCCTTGTTATATAAAAAAAATTCTGCTATTTTTAAAGACAGGTTATGATTCTTATATGTACCCTTGGATGTTTTTAACCAATAAATGTTTGTCCAACCTTATTTTAAACGTATTTAGTGTGTCTGCTGACACCACCTCACCAGGAAGAGAGTTCCATAGTTTGACTGACCTGACCATAAAGACATTTTTCCTTCTAAGGGAAGAACTTAGACACACACACGTATAGTTCCAGACTATCGGCACTCTAAGAGGAAGATAGACAACAGTGTGGTGCTCTACTCCAAGGTACTCCAAGTCCACTAATATATGTAGCAGTAGGAGGACACTCATCAATGCCAGATTAATAGATGAATAAGGTTTGTTCTTCAAGTCATTGCATATAGAGGCCAACATGTTGATCAATACATAGGGTAAAATGTAATAGGATGAGAGATTCAGAAAGTGAGAGATTAGGTTAGAAATCTCCAGGTTGTTTTTTTTAAAGCGGTAATAATTTACACTGCAAAATCAAACTGGTTTTGCAGTGTAAAATGATTGCCGCTTTAAAATACTGGAGGTGATCTTTGTGAAGACATCACAATATCACAGGATGAACCATTACCACCAGCACACCTGTAATTTAGAAACTAATAACAGTGATAAAGAAAAAGGGGCAGACTAGATGGGCCAAGTGGTTCTTATCTGCCGTCAAATTCTATGTTTCTATGTTTCTATGTCTATGAAGATCCATGCATTATAGTCAAAAAAGCATCTGTTTTCGACTATTTTACACAGATGCAGATTTGACTTATGGGATACATTTATAAAAGTGTGATTTTTTTAGAAGTGAGAGATGTTGCCCATAGCAACCAATCAGATTATACAAATTATTTATCTAGCACATTCTAGAAGCTAGCATCTGATTGGTTGCTATGGGCAACATCTCTCACTTCTTAAAACTCATGCTTTGAGGCCCATACACACTGGGCGACTTTGAGCTAAAAGTCGCTCAAAACAGGAGGTTTGAGTGGCTTTCAGCTCAAAGCTGCCCAGTGTGTATGGCCCGGCGATGAGTGGTGAGCGCTGCTGCGCGCTCCCGCAACATCACCGGGAAAGCCGTTCATCTGCTGGTTATACCAGCCGATGAGTGGCTTCCAGGAAGGCTTTGCATAGCGCTCCGCTATGCAACGCTGTCCTCCCCCCCTCCTTCGGCACCGGGCAGGGGGGAAAGCCGCTAAGTGTGTATGCACTGAGCGGCTTTCCCCGCAGCGATGAACGCGATCATCACTGTCCATACACGCTGGGCATAGTTGCCCAGAGTGTATGGGCCTTTAGTATTCCCCCCCCCCCCCTTCCCTATGTATATCTACAGTCCATTGATTAAAAAAAGCTTAGGAACTTAAAAAGAAATACTTGTAAATATATTGAATCCATTTAAATATTTATCAATGCAATATAAAGTGTGAAATGTAATTAAGATGAAATGTAAACACGACCACTTAAAGCAATTTTTTATTTTAGACAGTGAATGGTATCTAAATGTTCGTTCAATCTCATTTATGTCTCATTCTTCCAGACACCTCTGCACAATGACAGTTGCCTGGAGTCAGTGCACTGAAATCACATTGTAACAATATTCTCAGAATTAGCATTTCTACATTTAGTAAATCATATTCTTAAAGTTAATAGTCTGATTTAACATAACTCATTTGCCATAATCTTGTTTTCCACTATTTAATACAGGTGTATACTGCAGATTGTTAGTGTCCCAAACACATATTTTATGAAAATATGAGCTTTAAAAAGGTTGGCAGCTATTTGTACATCATCTAGCATGATGGATTTACTAGCGTATTTATGCCAAATGGTTTTCGTTGATGACTTCCTTACTTTGCTAAATGTTTTGCTACAGTAGCGAGAAGCAATGGCATCTGTAACTATATCAGCTGTGAATAAGGATTAATTATTGCATTGTTCTTTTTCTAAGGCATCAGTGAATCAAATTCAACTATATAATATTCATGATCTGCAATGTGTGTGGATTCCATAATTTTATATAAAACCATTATGACATACAGTAAATGACAACATCATTATTTCTATTGTTTAGTTGTAAACCACTAACCTATTAAATATAGTAGAGCTGTATACCCTATGGACCACAATATACAGAAGGACATGAATTAAAAGGTAAAGATAGCCCTAGTATGAGTGAGCTTACCACCTGAGGCATGTGACCTGCATTTATCAGTGTGGGGAGGTGGGCTGGGGGTTGGAGCATGTACTGTGTAATACTAATAAAATAGTACTAACCCAGACATGTTTTAATTGCTCTCCTCTTTGAATGGAAAATATTTCATTTATACAGGTTATCTTAAAGGATTATTATTGCTAAGATTTAGTATAAGCATTGCTTATAATGTGTGTACTGTAGGGTGTGGTGCACATTGCCCCCTGTGTACAAGGCTGCAAACTATTGGAAGTCCCTCCTCCTTTGTGGTATCATGTTTCAAGTGAAATCTTTGGGAAGACCGAGCAGTTGCTTTCTTGCTCACATGCGCAAGCTATCAAAATGTTGGACCAGGGTTAATTGCAGAGGGGGCAGGAGGCCCACTGATAAAAGGAAGGGGCACATCCCACATGGGCCGCTTCTGCATTAATATGCCCCTGAGAAATTATACTTATTAACTCAACTACAACTTTGCTACTGCTCTCTGTTATATTTCTAATCATAATGGCCTCCAGAATAGCTATAGGTGGAAAACAGGTATAGTGGGGGGTGGCAATCGAAAATAGGGCCTTTTCTAAGGCTGAATGTGCTGTGCAATAACATGAGGCACCTGCTGCCATGGTGACTGCCGCTTTCAGACAGTATTCCATGTGGTGTCCCCATCTACATGGAACTGTTGAGAAAGTCCCTCCCAAAATGGTCACCTCCTCAGAAAAGACAGTTCTGTATGATGCAAGAGTAGACAGTGGAAATTTTGGGAGGGACATTTACTAGATGAGCAGAAGGGAAGAGGCAGGCATGACCAGCCAGCAGCGGGGCATTCTTTGGTGCAAAGCTCTATACTGTGTGTGGCAAAATAAGGTGCAAGGGGCATTATTGTGCGGGGCACTATATGATAATATGGTGCAAGGGGCATTACTGTGTTGGGCATAATAGCTGCACACCCCTTTTATATTATTTTTACAGTAAAACTGTAAGAGACTATAGCTTTTCACAACTAAATATCAGAGACTGTAATGGATAAACGTTATTTCAGTATATTAAATAATAAGGACACGGTCGTGCCCTTATACTAAGACTGAATCGAACAAATCTAATTCACCCATAGGGAACTTCTGAATTAGGGGCATGGTGTTTGGACATACTGAGCTGAAATTTGGCATGGTAGTGTAGAATCGTGGCATGGACGTGTAGGAATTTAGGAGTAACCTAAAGTTTCAACTGTCAGTTTATTTCTGCTACTTCCTGTATGGCTTTTTAGGACTGTTTTCCCACGTAGTCTATGAGGAGATTTTTGAGAAGGCCTAATTCAGGGTAGAGGAAGAATTAAGACTTGGGGATTGTTTTATTAGAGATAGAGCATGTGCCAGTGTAGTGCCTTTTGGGTTAAGGCTTTTTCCGAAAATTACAGTTTTTTTTCTATTTAGGGACAATTTGCAGGATTGTTAAGAGGTACGCATTCACTGTTCTAAATCCACCAAAATAAAATACCTTCTTATTATCAGAGTAGGGGAGTGTGGAATATATATGCAAATATTGTAAGCAGTTGAAGGGGCCACTATTTTCTGACATAGAATAGCATACCTCACAACTTTGAGGAGGGACACTCTATACTGGCAATGCTCCCGTGAGGCCATGTCCTGTTTTTATTACTGTAGGGGCATGAATAGAAGCATACACAAAGCATCTATTCACGGGTGACAGGGGGTGACTCCCAACTGCCCCCCCCCCCCCCCACGCGCGCCGTGGGACACTGCCGGCCTTGGGTGGGACAGGGGTGCATCCCAAAAAACAGGACGTTACCGCAGAAAGCAGGACAGTTGGGAGGTATGGTATAGAGAAATTATAATGTATGGTTTACTGTAATTAATAGGGCTATTTTAAATCATCAGAGTGAGTTCCTCTGAGTATCCATAAAAGTTTACTATATTGTACATTCTACCTAAAATACACACATTTTCCCTGTGAGTGCTGAATTGATTAAATCAGAGTTAATCATTTATAAGAGAATTCATTCTTTTTACAGATAAAATTTACCAAAGTTTTACATACAATATATTAACATCACTGTGTGTTATGTATACTGCAACGAATATATTTTATCACTAATGTAGAACTGCAGGGAAGAAGATGTAAGGCAATATATGTGCCATTTTTATAGTTCTATTCTGATAGTCTGCTCCCCTGTTGTGTTATATCAGCTCTGCCAAACAAATTTGCTGTGCTTATTTTGAAGATGAGGGACTCCCTGTGCGCGATTTGCCTCAGCTGCTGGTATTGATATTAAATGATCTCTTATAATTTACAAAATCAGTCTTATTTACCGTATTTTGTATTTCGTTTTGTCTGATGATCTATGCTTGTGATTTCTCTCAATGGTGAGGCTTCTCTTTGTTATATTTTAGGGCTTGAAAATGCTGTCAGTCTGACACAGTGTAATTTTTCTTATGTGAACAATCTTTCCATTTACCACTCTGTGAAAACAGTTATTGACTTGCATTGTCATATTTATATTATGTAAGGTTCTGTAACATGTTTATTCTGTAGCTTATTGATCATTATTAGGTAAATACATGTATTTTATAAACAATTATTGTATTTGAACCCAATATATTGCATAGCTCCCAACATGACCCATTCCAGGAGGGACACAATGCTCTTTTTCTGGACTTTCCTCTTCATGTATGATTGCCATCAGCTATTTTAAACAGGATGATTGCTAAGAAAGCTGCTTCAATACAGGTGATGGTAATCATTAATTAAGAGTGAAGTCCAGAAACAGAGCATTGTGTCCCTCCTGGAGAGGGTCATGTTGGGAGATATGATATTGTTTATAGTTAAACTTGAATCACAGATGGTAACTTCATAGCAGAAGACAGTAATTGAAAATCATGATGGGACACAACTATACTGGGATATACTCACTCAGAGGAGTGGTAGCACATATAAACACTACCGTAATGCAAAGTAGAAAAAACTGTAGCCCTTTGGGTGACCATTGAAACATGAGATAAAGTGATTATTCGTAATGTGCTGCTCAGATGCTGCCCGGCTCCTACCATCCCCGTCAGTGTGGCTCTGCGCAGGCTCTGCGCAGTGTGATGAAATCAGAGGTCACGCTGCGCACGCCGCACAGCCTGCCTCATTCTTGGCGCACTGCCCTTGAATTCTGGGATTGAAAAAATGCCCTGGGATTGGCATCCCTATCTCCTATATAATAGCCCAGATCTGTCACTCTGTGACTGTGTGTATAACGCTGGGTGGAGTCATAGAGTGACAGATAGGGGCTAATAGCCTATCAGCGCAGCACTTGCCAAGATCGCCCCTCCCCAATCTCTGAGCAGGAAAAAAGCATCACTCAGAGACTTGCAAGTGATAAAGCAGGGTAAGTAAGTAAGCACCACCTGCACCACACCCACACCCGACCCTCCCACACCCACAGCACCACCGGACATCCTCCTTGACCTGCGGCCACCCCGCTTCCGCCTCTCCCCCACCAGCTATAGTAATGCACCCACCCACTCAAACCCGGACCTCCTAAATCTGCAGTACCCCTGCACCCAGATGCCCCAACACCACACCTGCCCATCCCCCACCCGCAGTACCCACGCAACCCTCCCTCTCCTACCCACACCACCACCCCCGCACACCTCCTGCACCCACAGCCCCCCCAGCAAATGCCTATCACTCAAACGATGCACCCCTGCACCTGACCAACCCACACCACCCACCTGGGGCACCCCCGAACGTGTAACTCCACAACCCGCAGTATCCTCGCACCTGCACCACTCACACCACCATGCAGTATCCCCACACCT
Source organism: Crinia signifera (assembly GCF_055691185.1). Taxonomy (NCBI): domain Eukaryota; kingdom Metazoa; phylum Chordata; class Amphibia; order Anura; family Myobatrachidae; genus Crinia; species Crinia signifera. Next base: position 257,005,093 of record NC_139218.1, read on the forward strand.
GCTACTGCAGCACCCACACCACCCCCAAGCACCCTCCCACGGCACACTTGCACCTGACCCTCACCAAACCACACCACCCCTCCATCACCCGCATCACCCCTGCATCCGCTTGCAGTAACATCACATCCACCCCACCCTACCTGCAGTACACTCACACTCTCCCCTCCCCACCTATGGCACACCGGCCTCTCCCCCATCCAGACTCCATCCCTTACTGATGCCAACCCCTTCCCTCCAACACCAGCGGCAGCCCCATCCATCCCCCACCCAACTGTATATCAGTTAAAAGGTTGGTATCTGTATTATACATACATTCTAGATTGTTCTCTCTATTGAAAATTGTTTATTAACAATTTCGGTACTTGTTTAGTTTCACGGTGGCAGCATGGCCGTGCGCTACTTCTAGGTTCGGCGCGCGCCAAAATTTCTAAACTTTCTACGCTAGCGTGGCGAGTGTAGCGAGCCACCGAGCCTGTAGCATGGGAGAGCGCAATCTAGAGATCAATGGTCACTAGATTGATCTCTGAATTTTATAGAGACCATAATAATGATCCATGTATTGTATACTGTATATTTCATTACATTAAATTTTGGTAATTATAATGCACCCAGTGATGTTTTAAGGTCACTAGGATGCACTTAGTTCATTATTATACTCTCTGTATTGGGTTCAAGTCAATAAAAAACCCTCTCGGACCATAGCCAAAACCTAACCACCCTTCTAAGTGCCTAACCCTAATTCTCCATCCCCACAGTCTAACCCTAACCTCCCCAACCATCTGCAGCCTATTGTTTTGTCATACATGAACTTTATGGTTGTATAGCTTTTTAAATTTGTGTGGAATAAAGTACTTTTTTTCCCAACATCTCAGAGTGGTCGAACACCTGCTATATAAGGAAAAATATACCTTTATGTGCCTGTGCCAGCCTCTCTTGATTGTGATTAGGGGTATGCCTTCTTCAATCTCAAAGTAATATCAGCTTTATGTTACACAGTGACGGGGAGCAAAATAAACCTATACTGTACATATTCTGACTATTTCCTTTGTGAGTATGCCCCCTTAGGATCATGTATATTTAAAGAAACCTTGATAGCCATTAATCCATGTAGAATTGCGAGTTGGAGTACGCTAGGCCGCGTTACCCAAAGTATGAAAGATACCTTCTTCTGTGTGTATTCGCATTTTGGAATCTACTTACCACACAGTAATAGGGTCTCAATCAACACCTTCCTTTGATTGAAAGGATCGCAACTTTGGGACTTATTTATCCACATTTAACAGTTGTATTTGGACATAATACACTTTTGTGTCATTTCAAAAAAATTTATGTACACTCTTGTGAGATACTCCCACCACGAGGGGGAATTTCTGTTCGTAAGACCTCCCAAAAAAAAAGACAGGAAAGTTTGACCTATGTATTTACTGTTTTTTTTATATCACACAGTCCCATGCTGGTGTCTAAACCTAAACCCCCCGCCCACAAATCCCTGCCCTGTCTCACATGCTTACAATGGAATTCTGGCATAGGCATCCTTATTGGCATCAGGATTCTGGCATCTGTATTCTGACTTCCCGCATTCTGTGTTACGGGATTTCCTATTTTATGTTCATGAACGAGAAGCATTTAATTTACTAAATAACTATGTAGAATTAATAAATGAAAAAATATCTAAATGTATATGTAAAGGAAATTTCCATCTAAGTGGGGGTATTCCAACAGGGAATCCTGGGCCTTTTTAAGTTGGTCCCATAGGTGCCGATTCTGTGGGTGCTTGAGGGCCCAAGCACCCATGGAAATTGATGAGCACCCACCGGCTATTTTTGGCATGATCACCCCCAGCAAAAACATAAATTGGCACCTATGGTTGGTCCGACAGTAACACAACAGTCAGAATGCAATGTCCCAGGCTGTTGAGTGTCGGAAAGTCCACGGATCAGTGAAACGGCAGTGGATTGTCGAAAAACGCCCATGAATTTTACAATCCGTGGCTGTTTCCGACAAACTACTTTAGATCCAACTTTTCAAAAACCCTTCAATGCTGATGTTAACGGCAGGATTGCATAACAGAGTGCCAATTTTTCCACAGGAAAATATCGGCACAGATTGAATACCCCCCAAAGACTTTCCTTTTTTTTTAGATTACAGAAAAATTTCTCCCAGAAATCTCACAAATTAAGCCATTTTATATACAGTACCGTAGCTTGTCCATGTATTCCACTCTAGTTGGTACACATCCAAACGGTGACTGTTCCTGTCTGTGCAGAGGATATCATTGCTGTCATTGCAGTAAGCCTGAAACTGTGTAGTTGTGGAATAACAATTCCCATTACCATTAACACATTTCCTCATTAGCACCAAATTGTCATATTTTATTAATCTTAGAAAGAGATACTCATGTTTTGTTGCAAATACATTTTATTAATTACATTAATGGCATGTCTGTCCCCAACTTGTTCCTGCTGTTTAGATTTACATGTTATAGCTTGTAAATACTGATGTGTCATTACAGATTGGTACTCTATCTATTTGCTTACATGTATTTTTTATTTATTTATTACTGATATTACATGTAATGTGCTACACCTGACCTGATATTACATGTCATGTGCTACACCTGACCTGTTATTTTATAAAGGGTTTCCATGAACAAGGTCAACATAAAAAAAAGGTTGACATAACCAAAATGTCAACATGGAAATGTTTGACACCTGAAAAGGTAGACATGAGTTTCTCATGAGGGTTTTTGTATCAACTTGTAGATTTTGTCATGTCATGTAGAAATTAGTACCATGTCCACAGCTTCGCTCACCATGCTTCGGGCAATTTTAATCAAAGTCCACATGTATGGTAAAGTATGAAGTAGTACAAAAACAGAAAAAAATCCAAAAAACTCATGTCAACCTTTGCCATGGCGTCCTTTCGCTTGTATCATTTTGTCTGTGTCGAACTTGTGCATGGTAGACCATATGGCTTCATCCTAAAGACTGTTGACCTAATTGAATGGACACCAGACTGAATGGGCAGCATTAATGGTGTCATGGTTAGCATTACTGCGTCACAGCACTGAGGTCATGGGCTTGATTCCCATCATGGCCCTACACGAGGCGATTTGGTCGGATTTTGGCCGATTGCGACCAAATCGGCCTGTTAAATCGGACCAAATCGTCCCTCCCACAACGGATCGCATGCGTCCCTGCCACCGGGAAGGTCCGTACACTGCTGCGAGACATCGCAGGCAGTGTATGGGCACCTTAACTGTGTGAAGTTTGTATATTCTCTCTGTGCTTGTGTTGGATTACTCCAGGTACTCCGTGTGTGTGTCCCATACACATACAGACAACCCAAAAATATATACTTGTAGGTTAATTTGCTCCCCCCAAAAATTAACCCTAGAATTAATGTGTGTGCGTGTACATGTGGTACACTGGGGCAGGGACTGATGTGAATGTTCAACTATACTCCGTAAAGCGCCCAGGGCCGGTGCCACCGCTAGGCAGCTTTAGGCATTTGCCTAGGGCGCCGGCCACAGAGGAGACCAGGAAGTCAGAAGAAAGCTGCAACAGCTGCCAAGTACGGGACACCTAGCCAATTCTACCAAGCAGGTGAGTACACCACCTGCCCGCCCCCTCCCCCGAGTGGAACCTGCCCGTGGGTTATGATCGCAAGTGGCGGCAGCATCCCCCACCCAGCTAGTCAGCGGCTGGTGCACGCTCTCCCCCCCCGTGCTGGACAGCAGCAATCCGCTTGCCCCCCCCCCCCTGGAGCGCAGTAATCCGTGGTGGTGCCTGCTGCCCCCCCCTGGCCGGAGCGGGTGAGAGGGGTCGGAGCGGGTGAGGGGGGGTGGGCGTGCGGGCTGGTCGCCTGGGGTGCTGACGGGGCTTGCACCGGCCCTGAAAGCGCCATGGAATATGTGTGCACTATATACTGTAAATAACTGTTAATAATACCAGTCTAAGTGATTGCTTATTATTTATTTAACCCCTTCCTGACAGAGCCAGTTTTTGCGTTCCTGACAGAGCCCTTTTTTTCAAATCTGACATGTCTCACTTAAGTGGGGATAACTTTTTTTTGCTTTTACTTATCCCAGTGATTTTGAGATTGTTTTTTCGTGACACATTGTACTTCAAATTAGTGGTAAATTTGGGTCGATACAGTCTGTGTTTTTTTGTGAAAAATACCAAAATGTCGTAAAAAAATGGAAAATTTAGCAATTTGCAAAATGTTAAATTTTCTGCTTGTGAGACAAATAATCATACCACTCAAAATAGTTAATAACTAACATAGACCATATGTCTACTTTATGTTTCCATCAATATTTCAACTTCCTTTTAATTTTTTTGGACACTAGGAGGCTTACAATATGAATAGCAAATTCTCAAATTTTCAAGAAAATTTCAAACACTGATTTTTTTAGGGACCAGTTCAGTTCTGATGTGACTTTGAGGGACTTGTATGTGAGACACCCCCATAAATGATACCATTTCAAAAACTGCACCCCTCACAGTATTCAAAACAGCATTTTGGAAGTTTGTTAACCCTTTAGGTGTTTCACAGGAATTAAAACAAAGTGTAGGTGAAATTTCAAAATTTCATTTTTTTTGCAGATTTGCAATTTTAATACATTTTTCTAAGGAACACAGTACATTTTACTAGAGAAATGTGACTAAAAATTGATTCCCCCAATTCTTTTGTTTTCATAAATATCCTATATGTGGCCCTAGTGTGCACGTTGACCAAACCACAGGCTTCATAATAGAAGGAGCACCTACTTGATTTTGGAGCCTCCTTTTTATGAGATTATTTTTTAGGCACCATGTAGGTTTCTAGGCACCATAAGATGCTAAAAGTTAGGAACCCCCCCACAAGTGACCCCATTTTGCAAACTACACCCCTCAGGGAATTCATCTAGGGGTATAGTGTACATTTCAAACCCCCAGGGGTTTCACCAATTGTGGTACAACTGGGCAGTGAAAATGAAAAATTATTTTTTTTACACAAAAATGCAGTTCTGGCTCCAAATTTGTCATTTTCAGAAGGTATGAAGGAGACAAAGCACCCCAAAATCTGTGCCCCAAATTCTCCCGAGTACGGCAATGCCTCACATGTGACCAAAAAATACCATTTGGGTGCATGGCAGGACTCAGAAGGGAAGGAGTGATTTTTGGATTTTGCAGCTCAGATTCTGGTGGAATTTTGGTGGGTGCTATGTCGCATTAGCAAGACCCCCCAAGCACCAATACAGTGGAACCCCCCCACAAGTGACCCCATTTTGCAAACTACACCCCTCAGGGAATTCATCTAGGGGTATAGTGTACATTTCAAACCCCCAGGGGTTTCACCAATTTTGATACAACTGGGCAGTGAAAATGAAAAATTACATTTTTTTACACAAAAATGCAGTTCTGGCTCAAAATTTTTCATTTTCAGAAGGTATGAAGGAGAAAAAGCACCCCAAAATCTGTGCCCCAATTTCTCCCGAGTACGGCAATGCCTCACATGTGACCAAAAAATACCAGTTGGGTGCATGGCAGGACTCAGAAGGGAAGGAGTGATTTTTGGATTTTGCAGCACAGATTTTGGTGGAATGAATGGTGGGTGCTATGTTGCACCAATACAGTGGAACCCCCCCACAAGTCACCCCATTTTGCAAAGTACACCCCTCAGGGAATTCATCTAGGGGTATATTGTACATTTCAAACCCCCAGGGGTTTCACCAATTTTGATACAAGTGGGCAGTGAAAATGAAAAATTACATTTTTTTACACAAAAATGCAGTTCTGGCTCAAAATTTTTCATTTTCAGAAGGTATGAAGGAGAAAAAGCACCCCAAAATCTGTGCCCCAATTTCTCCCGAGTACGGCAATGCCTCACATGTGACCAAAAAATACCAGTTGGGTGCATGGCAGGACTCAGAAGGGAAGGAGTGATTTTTGGATTTTGCAGCTCAGATTTTGGTGGAATGAATGGTGGGTGCTATGTTGCACCAATACAGTGGAACCCCCCCACAAGTCACCCCATTTTGCAAAGTACACCCCTCAGGGAATTCATCTAGGGGTATAGTGTACATTTCAAACCCCCAGGGGTTTCACCAATTTTGATACAAATGGGCAGTGAAAATGAAAAATTACATTTTTTTACACAAAAATGCAGTTCTGGCTCAAAATTTTTCATTTTCAGAAGGAATGAAGGAGACAAAGCACCCCAAAATCTGTGCCCCAATTTCTCCCGAGTACGGCAATGCCTCATGTGTGACCAAAAAGTGGCAGGACTCAGAAGGGAAGGAGTGATATTTGGATTTTGCAGCACAAATTCTGGTGGAATGATGGTGGGTGCTATGTCGCATTAGCAAGACCCCCAAAGCACCAATACAGTGGAACCCCCCCACAAGTGACCCCATTTTGCAAACTACACCCCTCAGGGAATTCATCTAGGGGTATAGTGTACATTTCAAACCCCCAGGGGTTTCACCAATTTTGATACAAGTGGGCAGTGAAAATGAAAAATTACATTTTTTTACACAAAAATGCAGTTCTGGCTCAAAATTTTTCATTTTCAGAAGGTATGAAGGAGAAAAAGCACCCCAAAATCTGTGCCCCAATTTCTCCCGAGTACGGCAATGCCTCACATGTGACCAAAAAATACCAGTTGGGTGCATGGCAGGACTCAGAAGGGAAGGAGTGATTTTTGGATTTTGCGGCTCAGATTCTGGTGGAATGAATGGTGGGTGCTATGTGGCATTAGCAAGACCCCCGAAGCACGGTGAAATTATGAACCTAATAATCCATAGATGTGTGGTATATTTTAAAACACTCCTTTATACATAGGCCGGGTTTGTCGGGGCAAGTGTCACACTGGAAAATAGTTTGCTTTCTTATTCCCTTTTTATAGCAAACTTTGCACCTTTTTTGTGTCCTGCCCTTTTTTCCAGTGGAGGGGATTTCATCAGGAAAATGCTGCCCTGGTACAATACGGGGGCCAGTACTAGAAGTACTGGGGCCCTCTGCCTGCTGGTTCCCAAATATTAGGCCCTTTATGACTTCCTCTTGAAAGTGCATAAATGTCCCCCTCTGGCCGGTAGAACGGAATAGCACGTAAGCGTTATACAGTGCCATCTGGATGATATACACGGCCAGCTTCTTGTACCAGATTTTTGTTTTCCGTAGGGCACTGTACGGCTTCAGTACCTGATCTGAAAGATCCACTCCGCCCATGTACCTATTGTAATCCAGGATACTATTAGGTTTTGAGGTGTGGGTACTGGTACCTCGTACAGGGACGGAGGTGGTACTGTCTCCGTGAATTGTTGTCAGTATAAGGACATCCCTCTTGTCCTTATATTTGACCAACAACATATTTTCGGTGCATATTCCCCTGCTTTCACCCCTTCTCATTACTTGGGCAATGTGCGTTTTTGGGAGGCCTCTTTGGTTCTTGCGCACAGTACCGCAAGCTGCTGTACCTCTTGAACCAAGGGCCTTAAACAGGGGGATGCTGGTGTAAAAGTTATCCACATAGAGGTGATAACCTTTATCCAGGAAGGGGTGCACTAAATCCCAGACAATTTTTCCACTAACACCTACGAGGGAGGGGGGGCATTCTGGCAGTTCAATTCTTGAATCCTTCCCTTCATATACCCTAAACCTGTGAGTGTACCCTGAGGTGCTTTCACACAGCTTATACATTTTTATGCCATACCTTGCCCTCTTACTGGGAAGGTACTGGCGGAATTTAACCCTTCCTTTAAAATGTATAAGGGACTCGTCTATGCAAATGAATTTATCTGGGATGTACATGTCTTCAAATTTGGCACTGAAATGATCAATGACCGGCCTGACTTTGAATAGCCGGTCAAAGGTGGGATCATCTCTGGGTGGGCACTGTGCATTATCGTTGTAATGCAAAAATTTAAGGATCGTCTCAAATCGAGCCCGGGGCATGGCCATACGGTAAAATGGGGTGCTGTACAGAACATCTGTACTCCAATATTGCCTAATTTCTGGCTTTTTTACTATGCCCATATGAAACACCAGACCCCAAAACGTCATCATCTCTACTGCATCTACAGGGGTCCACCTAGCAAATGATGACGTGGGGTTTTGAGCAATAAACTGCTGGGCATATAAATTAGTTTGGTCCACCATTAAATTTATAAAATCATCAGAGAAAAATAATTTGAAAAAGTCAATTTCTCTGAGACCTGTGGAATCAAATTGGATTCCTGGCATGGCCAAAAACTCAGGAACCTGGGGCTCAAAATTGTCTGGTGGTGGGGTCCATACGAGATCAATTATTGGGGGGGGGTCTCAGCTGCTCTACGGGGGCGTCTTTGAGGGGGTCCCTCATCACCAGAGGAGGAAGAGGAGCTTAAGGCGAATCCTTCAAATTCCCCGCTTGCATCACTGGCTGTGTCAGAGTCAGAAGCAAGCATGGCATATGCCTCCTCCGCTGAATACATTCTTCTGGATGACTGGGATGACATTTGGGATGACATTTGGGATGCCATTTTTATTTTTGTGTTACTGGTAGTGAAATGTTTCAACACGTGTATAGTGTAGGGGGGGGTACAAACTTTATTTCAACCCAGGGGGTATGTAGTGTGTAGTGTGTATGTAGTGCAGAAAAAAAAAAATACTTTATACAAAAAAAAAAAATTGAAGGGGTTAAAAAAAAAAAATTGAAGGGGTTAAAAAAAAAAATTGAAGGGGTTAAAAAAAAAATTGAAGGGGTTAAAAAAAAAAAAAAAAAAAGGTCCTGCGCCAAAAAAAAAAATAGATCAACCCTGTGCCGAAAAAGATGATCAGTGATGTACGTCACTGATCAGCGCACAGCGGCCACAGGACACCCACAAAATCACAGTGTGTGTAAAAAAAAATTAAAAAAAGACCCCACAGCACACACAAAAAAAAAAGGTGATCAGTGATGCGACACTGATTACCAGTGAGGGGCAGCAGGTGCACAACCTTTGGTGCAACTGACAGGTAAATATAAAAAAAAAAAACCTCTGCACCCCCAAAAAGTTGCTGATCACCTCAGATATAGTGATCAGCACAAAAGGCGGGGGCAGCAGACACAAAATTTAGCACTCTCTATCACTCTCTATCACTCTCTGTCACTATCTCTCTCTATCTCTCTATCTCTCACTATCTAACACTCTATGACACTGCAGCAGCAGCAGTGACAGGTATATATATATATAAAAAAAACCCTGCGCCCCCAAAAAGTTGCTGATCAGTTAATTTATACTGATCAGCACAAATGGGGGGGCAGCAGTCAGTTATATAAAAAATATATAGCACAATCTGTCACTATCTCTATCTCTCTCTCTCTATCTCTCTATATCTCTCTCTATCTCTCTATAACTATCACACTGCAGCAGCACAAAATATAGCACTCTCTGTCACTAGGCCTCTCTATCTCTCTCTATCTCTCTCTATATCTCTCTCTATATCTCTCTATCTCTCTCTATCTCTCTCTATCTCTCTCTCTCTATGTCTCTATCTATAACTATATCACACTGCAGCAGCACAAAATATAGCACTCTCTGACACTATCTCTCTCTATCTCTCTTTATCTAACGCTATTACACTGCAGCAGCACAAGTTCACAACACAGGAAGTCACAAGTAACAGGATCCAGGAGGCATCCAGCACACTACAAGCAGTGATGAAGCAGGCAAGATATTTGCAAGGATCAGGTAAGTATTTGGCAAGGTTCAGGTCAGTATACTGCGGCAGCTAGGCACGGTGACCGCACTGCACGCAATTCCAGACCGGAATGGCGTCTGCAGTGCAGTCACCGTTAGTTTAAACCCCCCTCCATGGCTGTGATTGGTCCGTCGGTCCGACGGACCAATCACGGCCTTTGGGGGCGGGCGGGGTGAGGTGGGGTGACACCAGTGTCACCCTTACACCCCGCGGTGATTGGTGCTGTACTTTACAGCACCAATCACCTCCGATCGCGTGTCACCGGCGAACGTTATTCGCCGGTGACACAGAAAACGCTGTAATTGGCTGTTCACACTGAACAGCCAATCACAGCGATCGCCGACGGGGGGGCGGCATCGCAGCCCCCCCTGGGCATGCACGGACATGTCTGCTGTCAGGGACAGCAGACATGTTGAAACTGTCACCGCGTCTATAGACGCGGTGACAGTGTCACGACTGAAGGGCTGGATGAAGTCGTGTGGTGTGTAGCAACCGGAGACGGACCAGAGGAGGAAGGATTAAATCGTGCAGGTTTAATAATAGAATTCATAAATGGAACAATACACGCTTGAATACTTTCTTTAAGTGGCAGTTAGTGGTAAATAATAATTGAGCCAGCACGGCACTTTGAAAGAAGAAAAGTTCATATAAATAATGACAGTTCAAGGCACTGAGGACGGCAGGCTAGGGTCTTGAAGAATGAGAGGATCCGGAAAGAGAATGTACTTGATGGTATGAAGGATCCTTGAAGACTGAAAGAAGATGGATGATGACTGAAGAATGAAGAATTTGCTTGGAAGCAGAAGACTTGAAGAGCGAGGCCAGGGAGCTCAGGGATGCAGGCAGGAACCAGACTGTGGAGAGAACTGGCAGCGATGGGGTTAAGCAGAACCTGAATCAACCACAGAGCACTGGAAGCAAGGCACCAAGTCAGGAGAGGTGAGTCAGAGAGCCGGAGTCAGCTGGGAGCTGTGAACGCCTCTGGAGACTCTTTGTACTGACACTGAACAGGCCTAGGCAGATCCCCTATATCCCTAGAGGGCGGCTGCCATTGGCTGTCAGGTCAGTATGGGCGGAAACCTCAGACATGAGCCAATCTGCTATTTGCCCTTAACCAAGATGGCGGCGCCGGCCTCCCGGCACCCCTACAGCACACACCGCTACACTTGCCGGCGTCCCACGCTGCCTGCTGCCCACCAGACTGCCGCTGCCTGCTGCCGCTGACCTGGAGACCACTACACGCTAGCCGACGGCGGGCGCGGACGGGTGAGTAGTATGCCCGCCGCGCACCACCGCGGCTGCGTGTGACAGTACCCCCCCCTTTCTGGGTGACCCCAGGGCACCTACGCACCTTGTGTGGATTCCTTTGAAAGAATTGTCTCACCAGACGGGGAGCATGGAGGTCTGCAGCATCAACCCAGGAATTCTCTTCAGGACCGAATCCAAGCCACTCTACCAGATACTGAAGATGGGTATTGCGACAACGTGAGTCGATAATGCGCCTCACCTCGAACTCTGTCTCTCTCTCTGAGCCAATCTTGGGCGGCTTAGGCACCTTCTTCTGATATAAGTTTAATCTCAAAGGCTTCAGAAGAGACACATGGAAAGAATTCGATATCTTCAAGGAAGAAGGGAGCTGTAGTCTGTAGGCCACCGGATTAATCACTTGAGTGATTGGGTATGGCCCGATGAACCGGGGAGCCAGTTTCATGGAGGGTAACCGAAGGCGTATATGGCGGGTAGACAGCCATACTCGATCTCCAACCTTCAATCTAGGAGCCGCTCTTCTTTTTCTGTCCGCCATCCTTTTATATCGAGCGGATGCTTTGAGGAGAGCGGTATGAACGTCTGACCAGATTTTTGCAAACCGTTGTAGAGAAGAAGCAGCTGCAGGGACATCGGACAACGATAAATCTGAGAACTCTGGAGATCGAGGATGTTTGCCAAAGACAGTAAAAAAGGGAGTGGTGCCGGAGGATGAATGATAGGAATTGTTGTGCGCAAATTCCGCCCAAGGCAGAAGGTCTACCCAGTCGTCTTGAGAGGAAGAGACGAACAAACGAATGAAGGCTTCCAAGTCCTGGTTGACACGTTCTGTCTGTCCGTTGGTTTGTGGGTGGAAAGCAGTGGAGAACTTGAGCTTGACTTGTACAGCGGAACAGAGGGCCCTCCAAAACTTTGCGACGAACTGTACTCCACGGTCGGATATAATCTCTTTGGGCAACCCATGGAGTTTGAAGATGGTGGAAATGAAGAGCTGAGCCAAAACTGGAGCGGATGGAAGACCTTTCAATGGGAAGAAGTGCACCATTTTAGAAAACCGGTCAACTACCACCCAGATTACCGTATGCCCTTTGGAGGGAGGAAGTTCGCAGATAAAGTCCATAGACAGGTGGGACCATGGTTCTGTTGGTATGGCTAGAGGTAGAAGAGGACCGGCAGGGGACGTTCTGGAGGACTTATGCTGAGCGCATTTTACACAGGAGGCAACAAAGCTGGTTACATCGCGACGAATGGTAGGCCACCAGTATGAACGCAACAGGAACATTAAGGTCTTCTGTGCCCCCGTATGCCCTGCAAAACGGGAAGCGTGTGCCCAGGACAGCACTCTCTTGCGGAGATTGAGAGGAACGAAGGTCTTGCCTGGTGGGGGTGAAGGCTGGACTGTTACTTGAGCAAAGACCAGCGGATCAAGGATTGGTCGAGGCGGAGTCTCAAGGTCTGCTGGGGTTTTGAAAGAGCGTGAAAGAGCATCGGCCTTGGCATTCATCGTCCCGGGTCTGAATCTGATTTGAAAATTGAAACGTTCGAAGAACATGGCCCAGCGGGCTTGACGAGCTGTAAGACATTGGGCGTGCTTGAGGAATGAGAGATTCTTATGGTCTGAATATACAGTGATTTTATGTCGTGCCCCCTCCAGGAGGTACCGCCACTCCTCCAATGCTGATTTGACTGCCAGTAACTCCTGCTCCCCAATGGGGTAATTCTTTTCCGCTGGAAGAAACTTCTTGGAGAAGAAGGCACATGGGTGAAGTTCCTGGTCCTCCCCTCTCTGCGACAAGATTGCCCCTACCCCTTCTGAGGATGCGTCCACCTCGAGAATGAAGGGTTTGTCTAGGTTTGGCTGGAGAAGGATTGGGGCGGAGATAAAAGCATTCTTTAGTTGCTGGAAGGCTTGAGAGGCCTCAGGTGACCACTGACTTGGATCTGACCCCTTACGGGTTAGAGCAGTAAGAGGTGCAGCAAGGGTGGAGAAGTTCCGGATGAAGCGACGATAATAATTTGAAAAGCCCAGGAACCTCTGGATGCCTTTGAGCGTGGTGGGGGCTGTCCAGTCTAATATGGCTTTTACTTTTTCTGGGTCCATCTCTATCCCAGTGCTGGAGAGGATGTGGCCGAGGAATGGAATGGAGGTGACCTCAAAGACGCACTTGTCTAGCTTGCAGTATAGTTTATTTTGGCGAAGACGCCGCAGGACTTCAGATACTGTTTGACGATGGAGATGGAGGTTAGATGAGAAGATGAGGATGTCATCGAGATACACCACAATGGAATGATACAGCAAATCTCGAAATATGTCGTTTACAAATTGTTGGAAGACGGCTGGAGCGTTGCAAAGACCAAATGGCATCACCAGGTATTCGTAGTGGCCGTATCGGGTGTTGAAAGCCGTCTTCCACTCATCTCCAGAACGGATCCGGATCAAGTTGTACGCCCCTCTTAGATCCAGTTTAGTAAAAATAGAAGCCCCTCGGATCTTGTCAAAAAGTTCGGTGATAAGGGGTAAAGGATAGCGGTTCTTGATCGTGATATCGTTCAGACCCCTGTAGTCGATACACGGCCGGAGAGTTCCATCTTTTTTCTTTACGAAGAAAAACCCCGCTCCGGCTGGCGAAGTAGATGGGCGAATGAACCCTTTATTCAAGTTCTCACGAATGTAGTCAGACATAACCTTGGTCTCAGGTAGAGACAAGGGGTAGATGCGGCCCCGAGGTGGAAACTTCCCAGGCATCAACTCAATCGGACAGTCCCAGGGACGATGAGGCGGCAGGGTATCGGCACCTCCCTTGCTGAAGACGTCAGAAAAAGAAGAATATGGTGTGGGTATCGACAAGGGTGAAGCTGGTGAAGACGAAAGACTGGGGCCTCCCTCTTCTTGAGGATTAGTTTGATGGAGTGGAATGACACGAGGCATGCAAGTAGTTAGGCAGTTCGTACCCCAGGCTTTGATCTCCATACTGGACCAATCAATATGAGGATTGTGTTTAGCAAGCCATGGTAGGCCCAGGACTACCTGGTGTGACGACTGAGGAAGGACCAAAAACTCTAGAGTCTCTTGATGTAAAGCACCCACGAGAACCGTCACAGGATTGGTTTGAAGAGTGATTTGCCCACTGCTGATGCGACTCCCATCTACTGCAGTGAGGACCAAGGGATGGGCCAAAGGTTGCACCGCCAAGGAATGTTGAAGGACGAAAGAAGAAGAAAGGAAGTTTCCAGCCGCTCCGGAATCTAGTAAGGCCGGAATCTTGATTTTCCCCTGAGGGCACACAAGGGTAACCGGAATGGTGGAAACAGTTGAGGAGGGAGATGAAAGCAGGACTCCTAACCTGACCTCCCTCGGGGAGGTTAGGAGCGGTCGTTTCCCGGACGCAGTGGACAGGAAGACAGCAGATGAGCGGAAGAACCGCAGTACATGCAAAGATTCTCTCGACGTCTACGGGATTTTTCTTCTAAGGAGAGCCGGGAGCGGTTGATCTGCATGGGTTCATCTGGGGGTGTAGTTGTGGAGGAACCTGATCTAGGAACAGGAACAGCGTTGGTGGTGAAACGAGAGCGGAGACGATCGGAGCGATTTCTCTCTAGTTGACGCTCCTGCATCCGTAGATCTACTTTGTTGCACAAGGAGATGAGTTCAACCAAAGTAGCAGGAGAGTCACGGGTAGTTAATTCGTCCTTGATACGACCTGCCAGCCCGTTCCAGAAGGCGGAGACGAGAGCCTCTTCGTTCCATTTTAATTCCGAAGCCAGAGTCTGGAACTGCACAACATATTGTCCCACTGATCGACTACCCTGGCGAATCCTCAGGATCTCAGTAGCGGCAGAAGAAACTCTGCCAGGTTCGTCGAAGATGCGACGGAAAGAGGTAATGAAAGCTTCATAGTCATTGAGCAGGGGATCAGCGCGTTCCCAGAGAGGGGACACCCAGTCCAGAGCTGACCCTGCCAGGAGAGACACAATATATGCCACTTTTGCCTTGGAGGTAGGGAAGTGAGATGACTGTAAGGTGAAATGAACATCGCATTGGTTCAGAAACCCACGGCATCCCTTTGGTGAACCATCATATTTGCTGGGGGTTGGTAATTGCATATGATGAGGAACTACGGGTCCAGGTATAGGAACAGGAACTGGAACCTCTGGTGCTGCAGTCACAGAAACTGAGGGAGCCGCCTGGGGCGGAGACAAGGCCTGAAGAAATTGAGCCACTTGGCGTTGGGTAGCCTCTACTTGCTCCAGACGAGCCACGATGCTGTGAAATGCGTCCGCCATGGAAGCCTGTTCTTCACCCGACTCCATCGGGTCAGTACAAACTGTCACGACTGAAGGGCTGGATGAAGTCGTGTGGTGTGTAGCAACCGGAGACGGACCAGAGGAGGAAGGATTAAATCGTGCAGGTTTAATAATAGAATTCATAAATGGAACAATACACGCTTGAATACTTTCTTTAAGTGGCAGTTAGTGGTAAATAATAATTGAGCCAGCACGGCACTTTGAAAGAAGAAAAGTTCATATAAATAATGACAGTTCAAGGCACTGAGGACGGCAGGCTAGGGTCTTGAAGAATGAGAGGATCCGGAAAGAGAATGTACTTGATGGTATGAAGGATCCTTGAAGACTGAAAGAAGATGGATGATGACTGAAGAATGAAGAATTTGCTTGGAAGCAGAAGACTTGAAGAGCGAGGCCAGGGAGCTCAGGGATGCAGGCAGGAACCAGACTGTGGAGAGAACTGGCAGCGATGGGGTTAAGCAGAACCTGAATCAACCACAGAGCACTGGAAGCAAGGCACCAAGTCAGGAGAGGTGAGTCAGAGAGCCGGAGTCAGCTGGGAGCTGTGAACGCCTCTGGAGACTCTTTGTACTGACACTGAACAGGCCTAGGCAGATCCCCTATATCCCTAGAGGGCGGCTGCCATTGGCTGTCAGGTCAGTATGGGCGGAAACCTCAGACATGAGCCAATCTGCTATTTGCCCTTAACCAAGATGGCGGCGCCGGCCTCCCGGCACCCCTACAGCACACACCGCTACACTTGCCGGCGTCCCACGCTGCCTGCTGCCCACCAGACTGCCGCTGCCTGCTGCCGCTGACCTGGAGACCACTACACGCTAGCCGACGGCGGGCGCGGACGGGTGAGTAGTATGCCCGCCGCGCACCACCGCGGCTGCGTGTGACAGACAGTTACAAGCCATGACGTACATTTACGCCATGTGTCGGGAAGTACTTCCCGACCATGACGTAAATGTACGTCAATTGTCGGGAAGGGGTTAAAGGGAATGGTAAAGAAATAGTGTACTTACAAGTACTTTTACATTCTTCTGTAGTATGCATTTATTCTTGCAAGTAGTGCTTGTTCCTCATACTGTACACAAGTGACCTGTTTCTAATACTTTTAAAACATTTACAAACTCATATCCATGTAGAGTTTGCTATTGCTTGAATGATCAGATTCAATCACACACTTATGGATTCTGAATAAACAGATTAAGACAATTCTAAAATGATACCCTTACAATTGCTGGTGACACAACTGAGAGCTAAACATATTCTAAGGGTCTTAGACAAATACATTTTTTGCTGTGTGTGTGTGTGTGTGTGTGTGTGTGTCAAACTTCTCCCATTTTATTAATATGTAGACTGATTTTAGTAAAGATACATTCTGAAATTAATTTATTAAGTCTAAATAATGTGCTATAATCTCTTTAGGTCTTAAATGTGTAAACAGTGTGCATTATGGTAAACACAGTACTAAACACATGGATCCTAAATCGTTGTAAGTTTATTGTTGTGTATTTCATGTGCTGCTTTAGTTATGTTTCTCCTTGAATTTTCAAGGTCACCAATTTCATGCAAAGTGAGCTTGTAATGTGGTGAATGTGATTAACTCATAATTCATTTTTCCTGGCAGCCTTCATGCAGTGTTCAAAAAGCTAATGGTAAAAGCTTAATTTCTTGCAATATAAATATAGATGGGTTGTCTTTCTTAAAACTGTTAATAATGTCCATTCAATGTTACTTTCTCTCCACTTTCTGTAAAAGTTATGATGTTCCTTGAGTTATTCATTAGCAATAATGTCTAATTTTTTTCTTTGTATATATATATATATATATATATATATATATATATATATATATATATATATATATATACACTCCTTATATGCCGGCACTCCCAGACAGCTTGATCCGGTGCACTCTCCAAAAATTCAATACAGTTCCACAAGAGAAAAGGCACACGGACACCAGTCAGCAGTTTCAAATAGATGTATTGGGCATAGCACTATCTAGCGCTTTCGGGGACACCACCCCGTCTTCAGGATAACAGCCCTGTACAAACAAGTGACCAAACAGTGTTCCCCATCCCCCCACACAATAAATAGCATAACACTAATTACTCACCTGTCCAGACGCGGGAGCGCGGACCTCGCAGCACAGGGATCCCTAAGACACCGTCCAGTACTTCCTGTGTCTTACCGGAAGTTGCAGGTGGAACGCAACTTGCGCTCCACAGCCCACTTCCGCCTTACACCATCTTTCCTGATGCGTGTCTGGGCTTCTCCAATGCGCCGGATCAGCCACACACCCTACACTGGGCAGATAAGGCAAAAATGTAAAAAACACCATAAATAAACAGTGAAAACATGCAAACATGATAGCAGTACACTTAAAGACAAGACATTAGAAAAGCTAAAACACCATAATGTTAGTCGACATGACATGTCGACACCAATCATAATGTAAGGCATCAGGGAATGTAACTATGTCAGGCTATTCCAGTTGACCTTGTCATTGAGGCCACCAGGTCTGGTGGTCCCCAACCGCAAGATCCACTGAGTCTCCTTAATAAGAAGCTTCTTGGCCCTGTCGCCTCCACGGGGGCTACAAGGAACTTCATTGATGATAAAATATTTTAAAGATTCCAAAGAGTGCCCGGCTTGTTTGAAGTGCCTGGACACAGGCTGATCGATGTCCTTCCCTTTTAAAGTTAAGAAAATCGCCGACCGATGTGCGGCCATTCTTTCTTTAAATTTGCGGGTGGTCTGACCCACATACCTCAATCCGCATGGACACAAAATAATGTATACCACATAGGATGAAGAACAGCTCAAGACCGACCTGATGTCATAGGTCTTAGGGCAATGAGGGTGTGCAAATTTTTTACAAGTAACCATAAATTTACAAGTAGCACACATGCCACAGCTATAGCAGCCGGGTGGTTTAGTATACACATTAGGTAAAATCTTCGGCTGATAATCAGAAATGTCAGCGTGAACCAGCCGGTCGCGAAGATTACGACCCCTGGTATAAGCTAACAAGGGTTTGTGATCTTTCAAACATACCAGTTCAGGATCAGTAGCCACAATTGGCCATAAGGCTCTAGAGGCCCTCTGGACAATCGGGCTGGATACTGAGAATTCATTGATCCAGGGTATACGCTTCCCTTTTTGTTTGGGTTTAGGAACCCACAGGGACTGAGGGTCCATATCCAGGACCTGTTGTTTCTGAGAGAGCAAAAGATCCATATCGTATCCCCTCTCGACAAATTTTTGGACCATGACGTCCAGCTCGTTGGGAAGCTTCTCCCTATTGCTTGTTAAACGAGCCACCCTAAGCATTTGGGATAACGGTAAACCCCGCTTAAGGGAGGGGGGATGATGACTGGATGCTCTTAACAGCGTATTCCTGTCGGTGCTTTTACAGTATCTACTGGTGGAAATTACCCCGTTTTCAACTTGGATGGCCACATCCAAGAAATTTGCTTGACATTGGCTAAAGCTGTATGTAAACCTAATGTGCTGGCTGGTGGCATTAATGTTCTCAATGAGGGCAATAAATCGCTCCTCTCCGCCAGTCCAAATGAGGAACACGTCATCGATGTATCGAAGATACAGCATGACGTGCCCCCAAATGTCCTGGTCGGAGAAGAAGAGATCACCCTCCTGGGCAAACATATATACATTGGCATAAGAGGGGGCCACGGAAGATGCCATGGGATCTTTAAAATATTTTATCATCGATGAAGTTCCTTGTAGCCCCCGTGGAGGCGACAGGGCCAAGAAGCTTCTTATTAAGGAGACTCAGTGGATCTTGCGGTTGGGGACCACCAGACCTGGTGGCCTCAATGACAAGGTCAACTGGAATAGCCTGACATAGTTACATTCCCTGATGCCTTACATTATGATTGGTGTCGACATGTCATGTCGACTAACATTATGGTGTTTTAGCTTTTCTAATGTCTTGTCTTTAAGTGTACTGCTATCATGTTTGCATGTTTTCACTGTTTATTTATGGTGTTTTTTACATTTTTGCCTTATCTGCCCAGTGTAGGGTGTGTGGCTGATCCGGCGCATTGGAGAAGCCCAGACACGCATCAGGAAAGATGGTGTAAGGCGGAAGTGGGCTGTGGAGCGCAAGTTGCGTTCCACCTGCAACTTCCGGTAAGACACAGGAAGTACTGGACGGTGTCTTAGGGATCCCTGTGCTGCGAGGTCCGCGCTCCCGCGTCTGGACAGGTGAGTAATTAGTGTTATGCTATTTATTGTATGGGGGGATGGGGAACACTGTTTGGTCACTTGTTTGTACAGGGCTGTTATCCTGAAGACGGGGTGGTGTCCCCGAAAGCGCTAGATAGTGCTATGCCCAATACATCTATTTGAAACTGCTGACTGGTGTCTGCGTGCCTTTTCTCTTGTGGAACTGTATATATATATATGTATATATATATATATATATATATATATGTGTATATATATATATATATATATATATATAAAAAGAAATAAAATTGATTAAAGATTATCCGTACCCTGTTTATATATGTGAGCCTGCGGTTTTCAGCTGACTTCTGTATCGGTTATAATAGCTTTTTGGGCACCCCTCATTACTCCTACTGTACATTCACTGTTCAGTAACATACTACTTGGCAGACAGTCACTACTATGTTTCATTGGATGCTGCATTTAATCCATATACTAGCTGCCAATTTATGAATAGATTTTTAGATCTTATTAATTGGGAATAGGATGAGTTTCCATATGTAAGGTTCCATACACATGATTCTCACGTTCCGTTAGATGCAGGGAATGGGCTTAGTCTAGACCACTAATGCTGGGTACGCACTCCGTACTCAGTATACTGTATGCAGTAGTTGACTGGATAGTCAAGATTGAGCTGCATGTACAGATGATGGGTGGGAGGGGGGTTGTTGACATTACACAGAAGCGCACATCATTAACGACATCATATTTACACAATTACCAATTTTCACTGTATATTGTTAACAATATCCATATCATCCATTGCCAGCATAACATTAAGTATCTTCTTAAATAGGTAACAGCGGCAGCTTCTACCTGAGCCACTGAGCACATTGTTGAGCATACCATCCGTCGTCCAGGCTCCCAACCCCCAACCAGGGTGCATGCGCAAAAACTTGGCTTCTATGGGCTGTATTGGCTGCAGGGCATAGAAGCCATAGGACAGGTAGGCCAGCTCGCTGCCTATCACAGCCCGGACTGGCAGTACTGGAGGGAGGGAACACCTACCAATTGGATTGCCTTTACTTGGGTGACTGGCAGATAGAAAGCTACTACCAGTCAAAGTGTAGCCAGTGCAGTCTCATGGACTGCATCTGGCTCAAGTGACGCTGAGCAAGGTGGTGGAGTTTACTGGTAGTGCGTTCCTGCAGCGCTATAAGTAAAATCCACCACTGGTAGGTAATATACTTCAAAATGGCTGGAAATTGCCATAATAGTGCAAGTAGAATTCAGCTACATGGATTTTACACTATTTCATTGTTTCTATCTGCTTTTGCATGTGACATTAATTTTGACAGAAATATGAAAGAGGCACTTTAGAACTCTTATACCAATCAGTAAATATATTATAACTCATTATTATCCTTAACTTAAAAATATTTCCAAAAAAATTAAAACACTAAATTAATCAACTTATAATTAAAGCACTTTAAAGTATTATGCAGAAGCTGTCAGTCAGCCAGTCAGCAACACTGATAAACTGCAAAAGCTATACTGTACATTCTACATACATAGTCAGATGTCAGCCAAAATACTTTTTATTGTTTGTGTCATTTTTTTTTCTCAGCATATATATGAGTGTTATTTTGAGACTGTGTTATTTTTACTACTGTATAGTTTTAGAAACAGATGGTAAAGTCATTTTTTTACATTCTAATAATAGATTATATTCCCTGAGAATAGCGGTCACAATGTCCTCTACATACAGTATGTGAAACAAAAATGTATTCCTTGGATAGAGTAAGGTCACCTCAAATGTTGAAGTAAGCTAAAGAAAACAATTTATTTGATAATAAATGATAAAGGTGCATCTGGCTAAAATGAATTATGAGATGTTTCTAGTCTTTCCAACCATAAACCAATATTTTTTTGCTCTGGTCATTTGTAGTGTTGACAATATCCGATTCCTATATATTAATGTGCGTTAAAGACAGTTTGTGCAATTCTAAAGCACTATAATGTGTTATTGTACTTTAACCACTAAAATAATCCATTAGTGTCTAGAGTATCATTTAATAGAAATACTGTATACTGATACCTTATAGGCAATCCAATTTTAAAAAGGATGAATTAATTGACTGACTGATTGATTGATTGATTGATTGATTGATTGCTTTAACATGTATATCCAGTAATTGCCTTTTCAATATTTTGCAAAATTCAAAATGTTGCCATAAATTCAGTCATGTTCTTTTCTTTTTGTTAACAGTTTAGAAAAGAGATAGGATTGGCAACAGAAATCTTAGGGAATATTCTTGGGGGGGGGGGGGAGGCAACATGCCTGTGGAGCAGCCTATGGCCAGGAGAGGGAGAGGGTGACAGCCTGGAGGGCATAGAGGGTAACAGGCTGATGGAGGTGTGTTAGGAGGTAGAGCGTGACAGGCTAGTGGTATTGGTGTGTTAGAAGGTAGAAGGTTGGTGGGGGTGTGTTAGGGGGTAGAAGATGGCATGCTGGCAGGGGGGTGTTAGGGGTAGAAGGTGGCAGACTGGCAATGTGGGTGTGTAAAGCAGGGGAACCAACAGCTCTACCAGGTCCTGGTAAAATGAGGGGGCATGACAGGATAAGGTGTGGCCATGTAAAAAAAAAAATAAGAAAAACTTAGCAGCATCGCATACCCGCTCAAGGAGAGCTGCCTCTCTCCCCAACTCAACAGACAGCACTCAACAGCATGTGCTGGGCTGGAAGGCGAGGCTTCTGAAGCGTCAGTTACTGTAGTTTGCTCTCTCTCTGAGCTCGGTTCTCTGCAGGGAAGGGTTAAAATTACCTACTCTCCCTCTCTTGGCCCAAGGGTGTACAGGTACCACAATTTGGAAATTTAACCAGGTGCACTATAAATTCCCAATCTGCCAATGGTTGAGAAAATACATATTTGTTTTGCAATTATACATCTTATTCCCCCTACACATGGGGCAACTGTGTTTGTGTTCTAAGTAATCTAGGTTAGCACAGATCGCTCAGCACACATTGCTATACCCATGCTATATACCAGCGATGTGTGCTGATACACACATATATATATGTATGTATATATACACACACACACACACACACACACACACACACACATACACACTCCACGCATACCATACATACACAATTCAGACACAAACACAAGTAGCATACATACAGCATGTTCACATGCAGCACCCATAGCATACATTCACACACATAGCATATTCACATAGCATATATGCACACAGACACACACAACATATGCACATAAGTTCACACACACATAGCATAAACACAAAATACATATGCACAAAGCATACTTAAACACAGCATGTACAGACACACACACACACACACACACACTCATAGCATATACACACACAAAAACACACAGCATATACATACTATTATTCATTCTAGTACTCGCCATCTTTGAAAACCCATGCAGTTCCTTTCCCTGCCTGGGGTGTCACTGTCTGCTATAGTGCTTCTCACACAATGTTATGTATATCAGCACTGATAAGCAAACCAGACCTGTGCTAGAAACACCACAGCAAACAGTGACACCACAGGCAGGGAAGAGGAACTGCATGGGTTTTCAAAGATGGCAGGTGCTAGAATGAACACTACATACATACATACATACATACATACACCCCCTTTCCCCCACTCGCTCCCTCAAAGTCCAGAGGAGAGTACCTGCTCAGTAGCTGGGCAAAGTCCCAGCCTCCAGCAGCCAGATCTTTCTCAGCACACGGCGCATGACCTGGGAGCCAGTCTGCTGGAGGCTGCTTTTAATATGACAGCTGGGCCGATAGATCTGCAGGCAGGGAGGTGCGCGCATTATTAAAAATCTCTGTTAATCCCAGTTATGAGTGATACTCTTCTAACAAAACTTGAATTATTTGGACAGGGTGGGTATGATATAATAGTGTGCAACTTAATGAATAAGTTGGAGGTGTGGCTCACTATTCAACAGGAGAAAGGGAGGACATATAAAAGTATGTAGGTTTTCTCAGAGCCTATAGAGTCCAAGGGGCAGATTCATTTAGCCATGGGGATTAGATGTTTTGCCGTGTGGTAAACATCGCATTGGGGTATTTGCCACAGAGGATGAAATTAATCACTTGTCATTGAAAATTAGTAGAAAAAATATTTTGAGTAACATCTTGGTGGAAGAGTAGGTATGATATTGTTACAATCTACACCTGTGATCTTATATTTTTTCTTGAGGGAATTGTATTATTTATTAACAGTTTCTTCTATAGCGCATACATATTCCGCAGCGCTTTACAGAGAATATTTGACCATTCACATCAGTCCCGGCCCCAGTGGAGCTTACAATCTATATTCCCTACCACATGTACACACGCACACACAGACATTCTAGGGTTAGTTTTGTTTGGAGCCAATTAGCCTTCCAGTATATTTTTGGATTGTGGGAGGAAACCGGAGCACCCGGAGGAAACCCACGCAAGTACAAGGAGAATATACAAACTCTGCAGTTAGGGCCATGGTGGGAATGGAACCCATGACCTCAGCGATGTGAGGCAGTACTGCTAACCATTACACCATCCATACTGCCATAACATCCATATATGCTGTGCATTTATCTTCTTCCAGTATTGTATTCTTTTTCTGTCTCACATTGGACTGCATTCCTACAGTCATATGAGGACTGTATTTTCACTGTAATTATATATATTTAATTGGTCAGATGACTCCGTCAGCATTCCCCATTAGATAATTATTATAATGTATTTTTAAGAATGAAATAGTTGGCGGTTTGGTCTAAATGCAATATCTGTCAGCAGGAAAAGCAGATATACAAGAGTCTATGCATACAGCAAGGAATAGCATAAATCAATGACTAGCATATTCTCCTGTAGTACGTACAATAAATACATTATTAAATATACTTTAAGCTTCAAGTTTGTCTTTGTAATATTATTACATGACTGTACTACAAAGGTTATGTCATTACATATAAAAAATAAATGATAACATCTGGTCAGTAGTGTCCAGAATACAAAATAAGCCTAGCAAAAGGCCAAAGGTAACTACTGTAGGTTGAATAGGAAAAATGTCAGTGATTTGTTCATTGACTTTGCAAGTAAACTATTCTGTAGACATGCATGTCTTGGATGACTCAGGAAGCATTGCATTTTGTCTTCGTTAGTCAACCAAAAAGTGGCTTGAGACCAGCAATACATGCATGAGAGGGATCTTTTAAAGCCTCAGTTCCCAAATGCAGTCCTCAAGGCACCCCAAAAGTCCAGGTTTTTAGGGATATCTATGTTTAGGCACAAGTCACTTAATTAGTACCTCTGACAGTTTGATAATACCATCTGCGTACAAGCAGCAATATCCCAAAAACCTGTATTATTGGGGTGCCTAGTCTACCTCATTTGGGAACCACTGAGCTACACATTCTGATAAAATGAATCCATCTGTTTATTAAGTTGCAGAACCAAGTAGTAATATTCTTTGCTGGAACATTATAACACATAATATCAACTGTGTTGCAATTTATTAGCTGTTGAGATTTTTTTTTTCATTGCAATATATATAGTACAGTAGATCACTAAAATTGCAGTAAGAAAAAAAAAAACTCTGTTCATAGCACATCTAAAGATCTCATACTGTAGATAATGTTTCAACCAATCAGAATACAGTGGGGGAAATGATTTAACTGATTTATAGTTTTTGGTATTTTTCAAATATTTGGTGGTCTGATAACAGTGGGGTTATATAAGTGGGGTTGCACCTCGGGACATTTTGTTTTCATTAATATTGACAGTTTTAAATTCACACCTCCTACCCCTGCATCCTGGAATATGTTTAGCAAATAATCTATTGTTTAAAAGAGCACATTTAACCAAGAACATTTCACCTACATTTTATTCTTTCGCAACCCTTTTTTCTTGTACACCGCATCATAAACTCTGATGTACAATTTTCACTACAGTGACACCTAGTCCAGAATTTGTATTGTGAGAAGCCTTGAGTGACATTTTAATTTAAATATTTTTATTAGGTTTGTAAAAAAAAAAAGAATCTTTATTTATGGGTCTAAAATAGACAGTCTGTCAATTATCTGAACACATTTTCATACCCTTTTTTGTTAGAAAGTAGCTATATAGAATCTGCTGAAAAATATTTCATAGACAGTGTAACAAGGTGAAACAGCCTCATTGTTAGTATTGTCATTTAATTACTTTAGAAAGAACATAAGGGACTAGTAAAGCAAAAACAAAAGCTTTGAAAGCTAGTCTGCTACCTTCTGTGTTTGTGCATGTGTGAGAAAGAGATGTTGTTTCACTCTCTGCCAGCAGATGGCAGTGTTTAGAAGACTCACGGACACTAGACATATATATATATATATATATATATATATATATATATATATATATATATATATATATATATATATATATAGAGTTTTGGATTGGCGGCGGCACTCGAACAAAAAACAAGACAGCAGGTAGGTGTACCAACGTTTCGGGACGCTGTTGTCCCTTTATCAAGGTGCTAGTGAAGAAGTGAAGAATATATATATGGAGAAAATAAGACCAGCAGCATCAGATTTATGTAAACAAGTAAAAATATTTTTATGGCATTTTTAAAGTGCAGAAGTGACAAAAACAAGAGGAGACCAAAAAAGGTAATTTATCCAATGGTATAAAGATACTTAGCGGACATGGTTCTCCCCCACAAGCAGGTCATGCACGACGGCCGTTTCGGTGCTGGAATGCACCTTAATCATGTGCATTCCAGCACCGAAACGGCCGTCGTGCATGACCTGCTTGTGGGGGAGAACCATGTCCGCTAAGTATCTTTATACCATTGGATAAATTACCTTTTTTGGTCTCCTCTTGTTTTTGTCACTTCTGCACTTTAAAAATGCCATAAAAATATTTTTACTTGTTTACATAAATCTGATGCTGCTGGTCTTATTTTCTCCATATCCTAACCTCCATATTGGGACCGGGCACTCAGTGGCTGAGATCTGCTAGTGTGTGCGGTTTATCTTGTCTTCTCTCTATATATATATATATATATATATATATATATATATATATATATATATATATATATATATATATATCCAGGAAAGCGGACGACACTCACAACTCATATCCATTTGTGCTGGGGTGTTCACTCAAAATATCCATTTGTTTAAAAAGAATATCCAATATAAACGTGAGTACAGAAGGAGGCCACTCTCCAGACTGAAGTTCACAAAATGCTCTTTATTTAATTACACTGCCACATCACGGGTCAACATTTCAGCTCTAGTATGCACATGCACTATGGCGAGTTACGGGGCTTGGCACCGTGAGGTAAAATCAAGCTGTCATTAAGTTCTGACAAAGGCTCTGACTAGAGCCGAAACGTTGACCCGTGATGTGACAGCGTAATTAAATAAGAGCATTTTGTGAACTTCAGTCTGGATAGTGGCCTCCTTCTGTACCCACGTTTATATATATATATATATATATATATATATAGATGATATACAGTGAGGCATCAGGAGACATTTCCACAGACCTAACCTGTGATAAGATGTTATATTTAAAAATTGTCAAGCAGTAATTATTTTAAAAACATAAACCTTGACATTTGGTGAACAAGCCAAGTTGCTTGGGAAACGCTCATCTTAAAGCACCTTCGGATCCAGTGCACAGGACCATGTTGGACTACACCCATATATTGATCAGTATCTAACGTACAGTATATTACAGTATGTTCAGTATATATATATATATATATATATATATATATATATACTTTAAACTATGATATGTCCAATATGATGTTTTTTAAAAGCATCATATTGGACTTTTTTCTTTTCTTTTCTTTTATACTAACCACCTGCTGGTGTATATACTCTGTGTATTTTATTCATTCATTCATTCATTTATTTTGTTATTGAATTAAAATGTGTATTTTATTTTCAAAATTATACAGGTTTTTGGTCGCCTTTTGAAATGTTTGAATATTAAATAGAACACTCAGTTTCAGGCGCTGTCTTAACCCCTTGGTTTCCATTTATGTTGATACTGTAATTTCTGAGACTCTCATTGAGTTTAGACAGCACCCCCTCCAATGGTTATCCTAACAGGAGCCGGGTGGTAGCTCATTATGCAACAGCAGATCCCTCACTATTCACTATACTTGCATTCCTCCCTGAGCTGTCCCCTACACACTCACCAGCCTGTCCACTGTTCATTGAAACACACAGACTGGAAGTAGATGTAGGACATGGATCATTTTAATACCTACTGTATCTCTAACTGTATATATATAACATCTTTTAGGACAGTACAGATATTATGTGCATAATTTATCAGGTTTCGGTATATCATGGATATCAGTTATATGTATGAATAGAATAATACAATATATTTAATATCCCACTGGTATACTCCAACTTATACACATTTGGTTATATTAACCTGTACCACATAATACAACCAAAAAAATGGTGGTTAACAGGATCATTTTGTATCTAAGATTGTACATCACAAAATATATTGGTTGACATATTTGTGCATTATTGTCATGTTTGTATTTGTATGTGTATTAAAAGGCTTTCCCTGTACACAATGTATACTTAACACCTTTGTACTGCTTATGTCATCAATATATGTTGTTATGCACAACACCAACATGAATTGATCAGGTTTAGGAAAATCTATAATTTATATCTCACACCCTTGTATTGTCTGTCACTAATATATGGTATCTTAGATGACATTGACACAAACTGGCAAACATTGACCCTGTCTTGACACCAATATGTGCAGTTTTGATATCATTTATTGTCACGAATATTAGTCACTTCAATGCAGATTGCTAAAATATCTAACATGTTGGCATTGATATTTGGAAACACATTGGATATGAAATTATTTAAAGTTGTTTAATTTTCATTGTACTACAACACGAGATTTATGATATAGAGCTCTGTAGAAAAAGTGATATTTTTTTAAAATCAATATTAATATATATTTAATGTTTGAATAAATACACAATAAAACAATGTCCAGGCATAGGGAATCTTCTTTTTTTTCTCCTCTGGTCTTAAAAACTAAACCCTGCAAGCTGCCAGCATAACCTCTACATGGAAATGGTGAAGAGCATCTTTTACAGTAACTCCTGTGTCTTAAGTTTGCTTTTACTGATGCTTAATACCCCAAAACAAAGGCAAGTTGCCTGAGTGCAGCAGCCAAGATCTCTATAGGAAGGCATGCCAATGCCCTCCTGACAGTGGGGATTCCAAGTCAGTATACCAACATCAGAATCCCGACTGTTAAATGCCCAACAGTTGGGATCCTGAATGTCAGTGACTATTCTCCCTTGTCCATGACCCCCATAGAGAGAGTATAGAACCTGTGGCGTTAGACCACAGCAGGCCGAGTGCAGCGAACCCCCAAGGGGCTTTGATGTACTCACCACCCTGTCGGAGTACCAGCTGTAGGGATTCCAATGTCAGTATACTGACTGTTGGAATCCCGACTGTCGGGCTGCTGTACCACACCCATAAGAAAAGATAGATTGTATAAGTTGGCTTGCATCAGTGGGGCTTGCGTGACCCCAAATAATTGGAACTATCAGTTGGCTTGATGTGAGCACAGGCTGGCTTCATCTGCAGCATGCTGGTAGACAGTGTTTACCTACTAAATATCAGGACGTTACATTACACAACACAAATTAATCCAAAAGAATCATTTATCCTTTCCAACACCGTTTTAAACGACAAATGTAAAAATAAACTAAAGTTAACTGGTTTTAGATGAAGCATAAATATGCAAAGGTTTTTTTGCAACATCAAGTTATCATGAAATAGTGAAATTTGTTGAATCTGCGCTTGTGTACCAGAATCTCTAATGCAATTCACATTTCAGTCTAAAACCTTTATAAGTAAATGTAAAATTAATAAACGACAGGACAGCTATCTGCATCAAATGCTCAAAGCTCCAGCATGATGTTATTAAACGTTTATTGCACTTGACTGCCACAAACTGCTTGACTGAAAGCACAATAATGTGTAGGCTATTTTAGACTTACAGACATGCCATGTAAAAAGTTTTAGACACATTTGAGGCAAGCACACAAAAAATACATTTAAAGTTTGTTGAAAACCATTTATGATATTTCTGTAAAACTTCGAAATAAGTTCAGATATTCTGCTGTCAGCACTGTATGTAATGTACTATTAATGGTTCCTGGTTACCCATGGCAGCATGTAACCCTTTATTTCTCCACTATATGGTTGCTAGCTATACTCAAAAGTTGGAAGCAAAGCAGAAAACAAAAGAGAAAGCAAAGTGCAGCTTGGCAAAGCCATGTTACACTCCAGGTGGGGGGAGATTTAAATGTGCACATTTAGATTTGTGAAGTTCCTTTCCTAGATTAAATTTAAACTGCAAAGCAAACATAAAGCTGTCCACGATTTATGGAGTACTGAACATGCAAATGCAGCCAGTATTTACCCTGCATGCGAAAACAATAAATGTATTTCACCCCTTGCAGTATAGTAGCATGTTTTGTCTACTTGATAGATCGGTAATATATTGGTTGAAAGTCAATAGGTAGACACAATATGGTTGACAAGCATTAGGTATTTTATGTGTTTTTCACATGATTTCACCAATATTTACTTGCTTTACTATTCATGCGGACAACAGTATGGAATAGCTACATACCCGAAGCATGGTGAGCAGCTACGGTGGACACAAAACCTCAAATATACAATATTAAAACAAAAGTGTCAACCATTTTTGTACCAGCTATTGGCATGTCAAACCAAACCATATTTGACCCTGTTGACCATTTGTACCTGTCGACCTTAACCACTGTCAACTTTTTTATATGGCGACCTTTTGTTCCGGTCAACCTAATGCATGGTGTCAACCTATTGACTGTAGACCATAACATCGTCAATCTATTATATCACCATTGGGAAGTAGAACTCTAGAGATAGAATCATGGAGAGGTTGCCAGGCTGAGCTGCTATGGCTGCCGTTACACCACTTTAGCATAGAAAATGACATGGTTTCATTCTTTTGTTTCATACAAATATTTACAAACGCCATAAATTGTGTATTCCAATTAAGATGCACACTTCAAACATTCTTCCATGTGAACAAAAAATAAATACAATAGGCAATTGTCCCTAGTGTAGAATGTATTGTTTCAGTATTGCCAGTGGAGTCAAATTGCACTTAAAAACAAGCAAAACAAATATCAATCAATAGGGGTTGATTTAGATTTAAGTTTAAATCATGTTGTGATGCTAGAGGTAATAATAAATAGATTTAGGTTTGTACATTGTAGATTAGCAACTTTCAATGGTTTGATGGCAATGGTAACTAGTTTGCCCACAATGTGAGGCCAGTGATAGCTCTCCTGATTCTTGTCCCAGTGTGTAAGTAGTACAGAGGCTACTGGTTTCAATCATATATTACGTTTTGTCCCTGCTGAAATGGGTCATGTTGGGAGGTATGCACAATCTTATATCCGACCCCCACAACTTCACAAGGGCTCCCCCAGTCTTAAGTGCTTTTCCACCCCCCACCCCCCAAGCCTTAATCCATCCCTGGTGGCAGTGTCCTGATGACTAATTCTGGTCATTCTCTACAAATGTGTAGCCTTGGCCTTCTGTGCATGTGTACAGTCAAACCATTGATGGCTCAATCATCGTTTACTCAATCTTACTGATGTTTTAAAACCAAAGGCCACTAATGAAAGAACTGTCAATGGACAAACCTACATGTATTTTATGTGTGGAGGAAACACAGTGCCTGCTTTTGTATTTAACACACAATTACTGAACAGCTTTATCTTTACACACACTACAATTTCACTTGCATTATGAAGCCCTTTGTCTTGTGCAGCTTTTAAATCTTTTCACTCACTATCACTCACCTCTAGCGCAATAGGGGTTTTGCCACAAGATTGTACCTGCTAGCTGGGGGTCATTCATTAACGGAATTGTATTCATTAAGTTTGCAGCTGTGTATTTATTATTTATGTTCTATGTATTTACTACAATAAAGATGAATGAGAAAGCTTCATGGCCAAAATACACTGACAATATTATATTATAGTTTTGGAAGTTTTTTTATTATTTTAATCATTGTAGACGTTTAAGACTTCACCACAGAACACAAAGAGAGTGGGCGTTCTGCAAGAAATTGTTTGTATTATTCTTGGATAGGTGGGTGTTTAAATGGAAGAAGTCATTGCTGAAGCGTTACCCAATCAACGCAGCAAATCCTTGTTAATGCTATTCTGCCCTTTAAAGATTCCTTCTCAGCGTGTTCTCGCTCTCTTTTTCACTTCTTTTATTTTCCCTGCTCATAACAAAACCAATGAACTGTAAAATCATATTTATTGAAACAACCAATGTATATACTGACAGTTTGCCAGAATTATGTTCAGTTCATTCACTAAGCTTGTTTTGATGAAGTGATGCCTCAAACAAAATCCTTTCTGTACTTTCATGTTAATACAAGTCTCCTAAACCTACATTTGTCAATTCAAAGTTCCACTTGCAGTTATTGTTGCAAAATACCAGCATTCTGCTTTATCCAGTGATCCCAGGCAATAACTGAACAATATATATATTTGTCTGGGGTAAATGACTAGGGTTCATATAGTTTTTTTCTAATGACTATAGCTAGACTACCCTATACGTTCCTGTTTTGCAAGTATAGTGAAGTGGCATCTGCACTCTTATTACATTATCATCACACTGCTGCAACAGAAGCATAAACCTTTTAAAATGCCATTCTGAAAAAAATTGTGCATCTGTAATGATGCTAAACTATATCTAAAGCTATACATTGAAATTGTCCATCACAAAAAGTAAGAAACAATGTACAACTCCTATCAAACCCACCCACAAACCAAAACCAGACCATTATCTTGTTCTTTTGTGGTTTGAAAACATCCTACAGACAATATAAAAGATTACAAAATTTATATTTTTTTTAATTCAAAAACTCTAGTATATTGTGCAAAAAAACCCTATCAACACCTGTATCAGTGTGTTGGAGCTCATTATAGAGTTTGAGCTTATAATGATGTTCCTCTGAGGAAGTGGCAGCCAATTTCAAGCTCATTAGGGTTTTGGACTACTGGATCGTCATGTTTAGGTGGAGCAGCCTCATTCAGTGTGGGTCTGGCAGTTGGATCCTCAACCGCCAGCACCCACCAGCTGCTGGAAGGGGACACGTGCGCACAACCCTTCCAAGCCCTTCCGAGCCCACCAACATTGCAGATGTTTCCTCACTTCTTATATACTGTACATGGGCACAGACAAATCTGCTATTTTGCTGAACCATAAGTCACGGTATGAGCATATCTGAACATTGAAGGTTTGATACAGAACTGTATGCTACTGTAGCTGCTTTATCATCTTTTGCCCTGGTTGTGTCTGTGACTTTATGTTAATGCTGGTAGCACCCCTTCTCTTGGTGTAGACATGGGAGTCTGAATGTTTAAAAACCAAGATGGCCACTTTATGCATCTTTAGATGGAACTATTAGATGCATCATCAGAATTTGCACCTGCCGCATACTAGGCACTTTCTATATTCTTTATCAAAGTATAGCCTCCTTTGTCAGAGATTACATAATATACTAACAAGCTAGCTCCTGTCATGCAGTCAGCCTGTAACAATGCAGTTAGGAGCTGAGTGGCTGGTACTTTATCAGGCTTACTACATAGGCATCTAACCATCTGAATTGGCAAGCAATTGTGCAACATACTCATGACACTCCAGATACAAACCCATCAGACAGTATTTTTCTTTGCAGTAGTCCCCTCCCAGTCACCATCCAGGAAGGCCCAATTCCATTTCCAATATATAGCATTCACAGCTGCACCTTGGTGCGTACAGCACCACGTGCTGTGAAGATTTTAGCGACTTAGATGCATGTGCAAAACATCAATCATTTGCATATCAGTAACCTATGTGCCAAATATGTACTGTAAATACTAAACAGTGATATAAGACAGTGGCATCCAATCCTTTAATGGAAAAATACAGTACAGTATATGGAACTTGGTGCTAAGACCCAAAAGAGGTGTCCACCATCAAATCGATGGAAGATGGTACAGTATATGGCCGCAATCAGATACCTTATATCACCTTAAATATTCACTGACCCAGGTATTATATATGCTGGAAAGAGGTATAATTAAGCAGAATTTATTCCATTTAAAACACAAACATACAATCCACTATAGACATGCAATTAACTAAAAGAAACTAGAAATAGATCCAGTACTGACCCAATAGTTTGTATGAATCTCACCATCTTCAGAGGCTGTGTTAGGCTAATGTTTGGCAAGCGCAATGAAAGTTCTAGGCTTAGTAGCTCTGCACCACTTCAGTAAGCTTTTTGAAAGATTGATCTGAACTCGGTACTTATATCATCAAAGGTTGTGTCATAGGCCCTGATTCTAATTGACTCGGTAAGCTGTGAAGATCTGGGTACTGGAAATAATAAGACAGCACCCGGCTCCTGTAACTGAGGATGGTGTCACCCGGGTGTAACTTGCACACCCCTAGTGATGTCACTGATGATCGTAATATTACCATAGTCTAATTTTTTTTAATAATATGTGAATTTTTAAACGACCGCAAATTACAAGTTTCTTATTTTATTTAAAATTGCAGGGATAACAAAATTGGCTGCAAATGGTGACTTTTGAGTTTACTCTACATTTTCCTTGGAATGTAAGCCAAACACACACTGAGTAATTTGCAATAAACATCTGCAATGTCTCCCAACTTCACAGGAATCTTTAGTATGCCTTACATTGTGATGGTTATGATTTCACTATTGAGCTATTTTATTGAAGAGTACAGTAAATACACCTTTCACACAAATCCACATCTACTGCTCTCACCTACTGCTTACTGCTTCCCAGAGAGTGTGGACTACAACATACATGTTCCAGAGAAGAAGGAAATACATCCCAAGATCCCAAGAAGTCTTTATGGCAGAGGATAGATACTATTAGATATTTCATTAAAATACATTTAAATACATTTTCTCTTATGAGTAATGGATAGATGTACATTATATATACAAAGGCCTCAAACATTGGTCTTTACGTAATAGCTGTTTGGCTTTTATTCTCTTCCAAACAATGAAGTTAAGTACATTACATCAATTCTACACTAACATAGTTATATCTTGTAAGACTAATTGTCTTTCATTGTTTATGATATGATGTTAAAATATGCTTAGATGTTTAGAACCTCATCCCTATATACTCCTTCTTATCTTCATAATCAGGGCATAAAGTTGTCTTGGGAAGATGTTGGAACTCATGTCCCTAAACAACCCCCCCTTAGTCAGGGCCCTGATCAGTGGCAGAATTTTTGGCAACCCCTGCAAACTATAACTTCTGCCCTATTTCCCATACTTTGTAAAGGAGCAGTGGGCGTGGTTACACAGTAATACCCCTAATTCAACTTATGCTACACTGCAGCATTAACATATTCACAGTGGACAGCATTTAGTGCCCTTGATTTATAATATATCACAATGCAGTGCTCCTTATTCACTTTATGATAGACAGTAGTGCCCCTTATTCACATTACATAACTTGTTAGTGTCATTTATTCATGTTAGAATACACAGTAGTGTCACTTATACACAATGCCCACAGTAGTAGTGCACCTTATAAATAATTCCCACAGTAAAAGCCCACAGAAAAGGAAGCAGCTGCAACAGGGGTTTCTGTTGGTATTACTGTGCAGGGCTGTGATGGAGGTGGAAATAGTTCCCCCTACCATTATAAGTAGTGGAACTCCGTTCCACATAGTTCCCCCCACTTTAAACCCTGTTTATAATACACCTTAAGCAAACCCCACCAACTTACTTAATTAATTTAGGGGTACTTATATGTTAGTTGGGCACCCACTAAGCTATTTGCTTAGTTTTTTGCGCCCGTTTGCCATGCTTTGGGCTCGGTGGCTCGCTGCGCTCCCCACACTATATAAAATCAACTCCATGCCGACATGGATAGTGGGGGTATGAGCGTACTAACTATAATGGGTGCCCAACTAACATATAAGTACCAATTTAGGTTATACTGTAGTACTGTATGTTTCTGTAAAAACAAAATGTAAAAATAAACTGTATAATATAGTGTTGGCATACACAAATCAGTATACCCGCAGCAGTCAAAACAGTTATCTAAAAATTTCACCCTAATCTAATATTTTTAAATTGACTGAATGCACTTATCTTGCCCTTCATTTCTCCTTAAACTCTGGTTATTGATTTAATATCATTATGTTTAGTCATGCCACTTCTCCAGTATGAAAAGGGACAATTCAAATATGAAAAAGAGATTAGCATCAGATACAGCAGTTATTTCTTGCTGGGATTAAATCTTGCTGCTAAATGGCATAAAAGATTCACACATTCAGTGCATTGGATTGACATATACAAATTACTGTTCCTCGTGTAATGATCATTTGCGGTTTCATTTTTACATCATTGTCTAACTTGCATTACAAGATTGATAAGTGATTACTTTATGTTGTTTCCAACTCTGATTTTTAAATAGTGAAATATTTTTCTCTTGATCTAGAATTTAAAATGTCAGATCTTAAATCTAAGTGTATAGCTGTTCTAATAAAAACAGAATACAGTATTTAATAGACTTAGCACATAATTACAATTGACACATAAAACGTATGAAGTTGTATGTTAACTATTATTACAATTACACTTGCCTTTCAACAGATTAAATGCTCTCCACTTTGTTCTAAAGCCAGGTACATATTGTTGCAACAGTGGATTTGTTCCAACAACCCAGTCAGCCCATATCCCATACACACTGGAGCAATGTTAATGAGGACAGAACAATCACTGTTCCAACCTCCATTAACATGGTTGGTGCGCAAGCGACGTTGCTAGGTGTAAGTGCAGCACATCAACTTAGTGCCATCTCCGGCAGCGCACATGTTTTGCATATACAATGATCAAAATGAACGATATGTCGGTCCGATCCATCTGGCCAGATGGTGTATCACCCAGGGCATACCCAGCATAAGACTCCCATGCGTAACTGCCATTATCTCAATATTAATCAATAATAATTGTCAATTTTGGAGTATTACTTTGGGCTCTGACCTTGCTTTATATGAAAATGTGATACATTTCACCCACGTGGGATCAATAAACAACTGAGAAATGTGGATCACAATATTTCAAATGTAAATATCCGAGAAATGGTTCAGTCTTTTACATATGTAGTATGAAAGACAGAAATATTACCCCTGATTTCTTTGCCCCTATATATAATACCATAGGTAAATGGCATAGACATTGTAGACTCCGTGGATTCCTCTCTGAAGGCAATCCAAGTCCGACTTTTACTCTCATAAGGGTTTATTTTGTAAGACGGGAGATCTATTGACACTAAGATATTGCCCATAGCAACCAATCAGAATCTACTTCTTATTTATTTAGCATCTTAGATAGACTCTAACTGGTTTCTCATAACAACATCCCATCTTCATTAGAACTCATATCTTAGTCAATAAACCCTTTAGTCTTTGTTGGAAATTGCTCTTATTAAACCCACTGACCCAGCTGGAGAACTATAACGATAGACACAAAATAATTTATTATTGCCATGATATGTTGCAAAAAGAAATTGTACAGTACAGTAGTTGTCTGAGAATTTTAGATAATATTGATAATAGCCCCCTAATTGTGAATTTTCATTCCCTTTTTGTATAATTTGGCTATGATTTGTGATATCAGTGAGACCACTTTGCATCAGGTTTCATTAAACATTTTATATTTATAAAGTTTTGAGAACATGCACAGAAGCCATCTGGACTGGTGCATGCAGTGCGTATAATAAGCCAAACACTTTTGATGTGCACATAAAACTGATCCTGTTTGCCTGGTGCAGAACTTGCATAATTTCAATGGCATTTAAATGGCATTGTATCTTCAGTGACTGGCTGTTTGGGTGCCATAGCACTCTGGCACATAGGTGTCATTGAATGCTATAGTGTTTAAGCTAGGAATGTGAAAAGTCTTCATATTCTTTGTTACTACAAACATTCCTGTATGCCAAGGAAAGTCTTTTCCTCTATTCCTTTCCAGTTACTAGGAGAATGCTTTTTGACTTTGGAATGCCAGTTTTTCCTGGATAACCACAGCGGTAAAAAAAAATCCAAATGTCACAGATCCGATTGCATTGCACATGGCCTGCAATTGTCCATACTGAGACGTAAATAAAGGTTGAAACTGAAATACCAGAAGCATTAATGAAACACATCTCCTTTGTCCATTTACACACAGTCATTTAATAAGAAAGAGACTGTCAAGAAAGTATTGTTGATGCTAAGAAAACGGAAAATGATTGTGGGGTATTACAGCAGAGCAAAGGAACAGAGACAGGCGGGGCTTAGACTGATTTATATATAGAAATACTTGAAATATGCGGACCAAGGAACTTACAAAAACTAGTGCATGCACAGTATGATGAAAATGAAACAGCAGGAACATAAAAACAAAGCAGGTTTTTAAAGTATGCTTGGTCATTGCAAATGACTGTCTTTGGCCTGAAAGTATTTTAAGTATGCAACAAGCTTAAATGTATGTTTAACAGTTTAGAGTAAATTTACTAAGATGGGAGTTATATTGAAGATGGGATGTTGTTCACAGCAACCAATCAGATTCAACCTATTATCTTCGCGAAGGTGCTAAAAAAATAAGTAGACTCTGGTTGCTGTACAGTATTTTAATTTTTTTCTGTTGGTTTTTGGCACCCCCTATAATGCTTTTCTGTTAGAATAACTTTGCAGAGCCAAGGCGGAGGATAAACTAGCTCCACCTCCCTCACTATTACAGGTGGTGGAACTCATAGATTAGTATGGATTTGGGCTAATCTAAGAACTTGTGGTTGGTAAGCTCAGGTGCAAAAAAATTATATGGGTCCCCCTCCTCCACCCCAACTCAAGTTCACATATGCAACATGGCAGTGGGTGACAGGAAGAGCCAGAGGGTGACAGGGAGAGGAAGAGGGAGGCAGAGTGTGATATGGAAAACAGTGGGTGACAGGAAGAGGATGGCAGGGGCAGAAGTGGGCCCCTTAGTCCTCAGAGGCCCGATGCACTACACCTGCTGCAGCCATGGTAGTTCCACCTCTGTCTTGGAAATTTATGCAGTATAGACAGTCAGATGCTTACTTCCATTTTACAGGCTGTGTTTGAAAAATTACATGAGCTGATTGGCTGGAATTTATCTCTCTCCACTTTATCACTCTCCAAGGCTTAGTAAATCTGCCCCATGATATGATTATGCCAGAGCTAAAATTCAATATTCTTATCTGTGTTTTTATTTAATGGAAAGAAGCCTTTAATATAGTGAGACCATCTCCATTAAATCCATAGAACGTCAAAAAAGATTATTTTAGCACAATTATGGATAAAAAATGTATACAGTACATAAAAGAAGATACAACAGTGAAAACACTCAGGGTCTGTGAAGACCCTAATCAAGAGGTTATTCTAGTTTGATCGCTCTCTGCACGTTCGCACAGGGGAGTGATGCTTAGCGACTGCATATGCCCATAAACATTTATGCGCATGTGCAGCCGCATTGTGCGACCAGAAAGGTGTCTTAGATCTGTGAGCTCTTGCAAAATCATTCGATAGTCGGTGACCATCGAATGATTTCTCCCCCGTATGCAAGGCTGTGAATGGCTGTTTATGCTAAACATTTGCATGTGTGCACAGAAATCAGCGTGCTAAGGGGGGCGGGCGGCATTTAGATGACCCGCAAATCTGCGAAGTTTGCAGCTTTGCGGTTCAACCAAAATAATCTTCCAAGTGTATAGTATAGAGGGAACCGGTATGAAGGAAATCTCAACTTGTTTCATCACCAAAGGACTTCATCAGGAGATTTGTCACGCAAAATATATTTTGGAGTTTTTCGGAGCACATATATTTTTGCATTATTTTTTTATATACATATATTTTTGTATTTTTCCATTATTTGATGTTACTTTTTGCAGATTTTACAACTGTCCCCGGTTAAGTTTCAAAGAGATGCTGCAACTTCATATGATACAAACTACAGATATAGCTGTGTTTATTATTGCCAGATAGCCACTGCATGTGACTGCTTGTTGGGCCAAATTTGCACCCAAGATGCCGAATCGCTACTCTCGAATAATGCAACTCAATGTATTTCTATCAGCCATGGAGGCAAATTAGATGCACGCGCATAGTGACTGGATCACGCCAATTACCCCAGGAGTCGCACAATTTGATTGGCATGGCAAGGATGAGCATGGCTATTTCTGTACATAGGGCCTTAGTCTAGTTCACTCTTTCTGACAAAATCCTTCTTAGATGGACAAAACCATGTGCACTGCAGGGGGGCAGATGTAAAATGTACAGAGATAATTAGATTTGTTTGAGTTATTTTGTTTCTATGCAGGGTAAATACTGGCTGCTTTATTTTTACACTGCAATATAGATCTCACTTTGAAGTAAAACCCCACCCAAATCTAATTCTCTCTGCACAAGTAACATCTGCCCAAACTGCAGTGAACATGGTTTTGTCCATCTAAGAAGGATTTTTTCAGAAAGAGTGAACTAGAATAAGGCCCATAGAGTAATAACAGATGTATCTCATCCTTATAGGATCTATATGGGACGAGGCAT
This sequence comes from Crinia signifera, assembly GCF_055691185.1. NCBI lineage: Eukaryota > Metazoa > Chordata > Amphibia > Anura > Myobatrachidae > Crinia > Crinia signifera. The sequence continues at coordinate 257,045,296 of NC_139218.1, forward strand.
CCAATGCAATCAAAACTTTTCAAGAGGAGTAGTGTATTGTTTTTTTTCTTTACAATTCTTTTTTATAAGCCTCACAGGATCATCAAAATGTCACCTCACAGTTTACTAGAAATGCTAGGTTGCAAAAATAACTGCACTTAAATTGGTTTTACACATGTACAAAATAAAAAATGAAGCACAGCTGAACTTGGCATGAGGAAACTTGCAGATATATATGCACAGGAGACCTTTCTGCACAGATTCAGACTCACGGTCACTGTCAGTAGTTTTATTTGTGCAAATAACATGGACATTTGAGCAAAAAGCAGCTCTGTGTGACTGAGTCAGCCGAGAGGGACTATAAATGACTGAAGCAACAGTGTAAAAGGATACATATGTCACTTTGAGGACAGTAAATTTCTTGTAACACCTTTTAGTTATTACACAGTGTGTGGACTAAAGAAGTTAACCGAACAAAACTGTTTATATACAGTTTATATACAGTGTCTCCTACTGTAGGAGACACAACATTTTTGGGGTAGTCCCCCACAGCCCCAGACGAGTAGGCAGCTCTCCTGCTTTCTACCTGCTTCCTAGGGTGGTGTAACATTTACCAGCAACTGCGGGGGCCATGCAAAGGAAACAAGACTAAATCATGAATATCATAATTTGGCTCTACCCCCTCGTGGTGGATCTGCGATTAGTGGGTGTTGGGGGTGGGGCTCAATGACAAGCCAGTTTGAACATGCCCCCTGAAGTGGTCTGAAGTGTCTCCTCTCTGGACTCGAGAAATAGGCAAGTATGGTGTAAAACTAAAAGAGTGGTATGATAAGAGAAAAGGGTACTTGTTTCCTAGCACGGCGCCACCGATTCTAATTGTATGCAATCGGGTTGCAAAAATCGGGCCAATCGCATCGCATGCGATGGACCCGACCGACCCAATTTTTTACATTGGAACCAATGTTAAATGGTCCCTGAGACCCGATTATACATTGGTCCCCCAGACCCCATTTTTCATTGTATGCCCCCCATTGTTAATGACACACCATGATCAACGTGAACCCGAAGCGTGGCGAGCGCTGCGAGCCTGCGAGGGGTGGTGTTACGTGTACTCCAACCTTTTCATACTATCCACGTCGGCGCGGAGTTGATTTTACATAGCGTGGCGAGCGCAGCGAGCCACCGTGCCCGAAGCGTGGCGAGCGGACGCGCATTACTTCACAGGTATTACGGGTCCCCTCGCGGGGCTCGCTTTGCTCGTCTCGCTGCGCTCGCCACACTATATAAAATAAACTCCACGCCGACGTGGATAGTGGGGGTATGAAAAGGTCGGAGGGCGCGTACCGCCGCCCCTCGCGGGTTTGCTGTGCTTGCCACGCTTTGGCGTCGGTCGGGTCCCATCGCATACCTTAAGTTAAGGTATGCGATGGGACCCGATGGGCACCGTGCTAGGAAACAAGTACAGAGAAAAGAGAACGTTTTATATGTACAGTGAAGGATAGATGTTTGTTCTCTGTAGCATTTTTTGCTCCTGGTAGTGACATGAGAATGTACTGTATTTCTTAAGGAGACATCTATATTAAATAAATCACAATCAGTACCATAGAGCACAGTAGGATTATTTTTGTACCGATTCAAAAATATCTGCCTTTCCTCACTAAGTCAACAGCAAGTTGCCAGCATTTCATTTGCATTAGCTAGTGTGTAAATTCTGAGCACTAAAAATTGTAGAGAAAGACAAAATGTAGGATGGCATGAGAGAGGGTGAACAGATAATCCCGATGCTTTAACAGTATATGTTACCCAGATTAATCAAAGTAAACCATGTTACTCCATAGAAAGCCAACATGATTAGCTCTTCTAAACCAGTCATTCCCAAATTGGGTGATAATGTCCCAAAGGGGTGTACTGGTTTGACCCAGGTTGAAGTCTAGGATTCAGTGGGGTAACTGTGGGACATTGGAGGGATAATCATGCTGAGCATAGTAATTGGCAAATTAGGCAAGTAGGTACTACCTGTTACTGAGACTTAGATGCCACCAGTGGTGGATTTTACCTATGGGCTGCAGAACTGCCTACCCCCTCAGTTAAATCTGCCACTTCAGTTCCTGTCAGTGAGTCAGAAGCAATCCATAAGACTGCACTGACTACACTGTGACTGACAGTGACTTCCTACCTGCCAGGTGCATTAAGTAGAGAGCTGACTTCCTCGAAGAAGGACCCAATGACTGTCGACTTAAATCTTGTCGAGATAACTATCCATACCCAAGGACATACCTTCCTAACTAGGAGACATAATCTTCACTATATGATATCAGTATGTAATAGGAAGGTGTATTGCAGTACAAAACCCTCCTTACTGGAATTCCATACTGAAGCATAATCTGTGATAGCACTGCATGTCTGAAGATGAATACGGATCACTATATGCCTTGATGTTTAACTTTATACGCATATGTCTATTCTATTGGATACAAGCATGTCTTTTATGCTTATGTGTAGAGAGATTGTTATTAACAAGGTACGCACATGATGGAATAGTACATTCTCACTCATGGCTTTATGAAACTGTTGGGACTCAGTGGTTTATTAAAGTTTCTTGCTGACTCTAGTGTTGGAAGAAGTAACTGATAACTGCAGTTAATGTTACAGTGAAGCTGACTTTACAATGAATAGAGTTTTTATCATCTATAATAGAATGAATGAGGTACTACTGTATGTTAGGCTACCACATTTAATATTACAGTACTGTATATTCAAGAAATTGCACATAGACAGCAAACCCTTACAGCTCTTCTCCCTCCAGCTGTTTTATCCCAGGCTCTATGGAAACTTTAAACTGGGACTGTATGACAGTGTGTTGACTGGAGGATTTATGAGAAGCCACAATAACAAGTTGCTTTTAATTTCTGATTGCTCAGGTCTGAATTTGCCCCGGTCCCGATGGTGGTGGCTTGTGCCACTCCAGCTGCTCTGGAACCGAATGCTAAAACTGTAGCAGGGAATGCTGGGAGGTGTAGTTTCACAGCAGCTGGAGTGCCATAGGTTGTCTGCTGCTTATCCATTGTTTACTTTAACAGTAATTTTACAATGATTAATTGATATCTTTATTATTTAAATATTACAAATATTTTCTAAAAGAACCATATAATAGTTACAATTGGCCCATAAGTCATTCCATTTTCACAAAGTTTGTTTATTTGTATTATCACCAGGTGCTGTAAAATATTGCTGTGCCATGTTCATCATATATTTTACAATGTAATAGTTGTTAAATAGTTTCAAAATACTTTTGTGTCTTAAATATAAATCGACTTTCCTATAAAAGTTCTTTGTATTATGCTGAGGTCATTTTTGGAGTTTCACTCCCTCAAAGTTATCATTTCTAGATGAAAAATGCTTTTAATAATACATATGCCACTAAATATGTACATTTTTCCATATGCCTTAAGCAGAAAATAAACTTAAAAATGTTTTGTCCAATCTGGCTGGTATGAACAAAAATCTGGTAATATATACCGGTAGGTGCAAATGACAATTAATAAATTGCTCCCAAACAATAAAAAAAATGGTACTTGTTTAGTTTCACGGCAGCAGATATATTGCATGCGATTTGCATGCGATTTGCATGGATTTGCATATGCAATGCAATGCAATTTAGTACCTGTTCATAACCCCACTATCCACTACGGTATGGAGTTAATTTTATATAGTGTGGCGAGCCCGAAGCGTGGCGAGCATACTTTACATGTATTCTACGTTCGCTCGCCATGGAATACATGTAAAATAATCCGCGTACGCTCGCCACACTTCGGGCTTGGTGGCTCGCTGCGCTCGCCACACTATATAAAATCAGCTCCATGCCTTAGTGGATAGTGGAGTTATGAACAGGTACTAAATCGCATTGCATATGCAAATTGTTTGCAAATCGCATGCGATATCTGCCACCGTGAAACTAAACAAGTACTAAAAAAAAACAAAAAAAAATGACCAGTCAGACAAATGCGTTAAATGGGTTTTGTCTGTTTTTCTACATTTTGGAGCGAATGGTTAATTGTCATTTGCTCCGATAAGTTACAAGATTTTTGTTCCAAATAGATTGAACAATAAACCTTTAGGTGTGTGGCCTGGTTTACTTTAATCTGTCACAGAAAAGCCCCGTACACATGGGGGAGATATATTGCTCAGCAATATATTACTGAGCAACATATTGCTCAGTGTCCCCTTTTAAAAAGGAACCTCTGCCGGGCGGTGCCGCAGAAGTAATCAGCTGGTCGCAGGAGCAAGCTCCTGCGACCAGCGATAAGAATGGGGCAGAAAACGGGAGCGCGCACCCGGTGATTTATTGCTGGGGCACACTCCCATCACTGGCAATATGGTCCCCAGCGACCATATTTCCAGCGATTTCAGTCCCTATCGCCCCCCTGTGTACACAGCTAAAGAAAAAAGTATAGAAAATGGGTAACCTTTGTGTTGTTCATTTATTATATGTTACACTGGTTTCTCTACGGCAGTACTTCATACTGTGACAAATCTATCACCAAAATACTAGGAAGATTTACTTCATTCTTGTTTGTGGACTAGGCTGATTTATTACTAGATAACTCATTATTGCAACAAAGCACAAAGTACTGTTATTATAAATATGTAAATTATGTTTAAAATATTTTTTAATGTACAAATCTGATTTCAAATAAATGTATTTAAAAACATATATTAATTTTAAACCTTTCACAAATTTGAGGGGAATATTCAATTGTGTGGTTAAAGCTCCAGGTTTAACTCCTGGAGTTATTCAATTATTGATTAAATTGTACTATCCAGTAATGTGTTAACCCAGGCATGTCCAAGCTATGGCCCTCCAGCTGTTGTGAAACTACAAGTCCCATCATGCCTTGCCACAGTTTTGCTATTAGCGGATGCCAAAACTATGGCAAGGCATGCTGTGATGTGTAGTTTCACAACAGCTGGAGGGCCACAGTTTCGACATGCTTGTGCTAACCCATAGATTCTGCATTAAACTGTAGAAGGGTCACATTTAATGTAGGTTATTTTTGTCATTTTTGTTCTGATGTTGCATGGCGCTAAGCATTGGCAATCCAAAGAATTTTCAGGGTTTGCCAGTCTGGGCACTTAAGCATAGCCCGGAAAACTTTCGGTATCACCACTGAAGGGGTTAATGCACCATATAGTCTAATTTGAAAAGCTCAGGGCAAACAATTAGCCTGCCTCTGTTAATTCCGCATACATTGTGAAGAAATGGCCAGTTTGTGTTTTGCAGATGATTGTCTCAAAAAAATAATTTGCACAATTAATTGTGTTCTCATGAATTCCATTTCCTGCATGAGACAAAATTGAAGTTGTTGCAAGCTGCTTTGTGGAGGTGAAAACATATTTTACAATGACTGTGTCTTTTTATATTTTAACCTCCTATACACCATAAAGCCGTAACTTTAAAGGCCGTTTTGCAATAAAGCTCAAAGTACTGTATCATGAAGATCATTTGCCAACAATATTTTACCATTGCTCTATCTAAGTATCAAGGCCATATACTCTGATGTTTTTGTATCCACTGCAGCTACTTGTAGTGAGTTGGATGCTTAGTTATGATGGGCAACCCTCTCCACCATAATTAACATGATGAATATAGGCCTACTGTATATCTGTATGCTCTTTTATATATTATATACTTGAAATACATGATAACTTTTTACTTACTAATGGCTGATTTGCAAAAAAGGAACAGTGTGATAAAATGTCTATAGTCAATATAGGACTGAGGTTAGATTAAATAAGAAACTGCAATGATATATTTTGTTGCATTTTCATGTTCACATAAATTGGGCATTCAGGACGCGTAAAGCCCTCATACACTATGCGACTTCTCAGAGGGGAAAAGTCATATGTGATCCCCTTGAGCCTCTCTAGACCTTCCAGAGCGGCACTGGCATAACTATAAATTTAGCTCCCCCCTGCCCAAAAAATTGGCAGTCCCCCCTTATTCAGTAAAACATGACAATGATACAGACTGGTTACCTGGGCCACTGTGCGCTACCATGTATAGTGCTGCAGCTACCCAGGAGTGACGTGCGCCCATGCAGCATAACAGGGAGGACATCCTGTCCACGGCGCTGACATACTGTAGCCTTCGGTCACCTGGGGATACTAGCGGAAGTGTGTGCAGGTAATGACACCGGTCACCCCCAGGCGTAGAGGAGGCGAGGAGACTGGGGAGGGGGGTGGGCTGCCACCTAGGGTACGCAACTACAGTACACAGCCACCGCCACCCACTAATACTCAGTGACAGCAAACTGTGTATTTGTACTGGACAGCAGGTATTTTTCAGTGCTCCCCGAGTTCGCTGGCTCACCCAAGCCACAGCTGGGGCTGCCACATCATAGTTACGCCTCTGCAGGGCGGCAGGATCATAAACGATATATCATATGTTAACCTTTTGCATAGGATACACTGTATGCAATACAACACCTCGCTCCCGGGAGGCTGTCGGAGTCGGATGTTGGATATGCAGCAGATGAGATCTGTGTCTCTGATCCAATGCCACTTTTTGACCTGATTTCTTTTCTTGACCTTTGTAATTGTGTGAAAAGTGGCAAAATTGGCCAAAGTATGGCCACCTTTAGTTCCAAATGCTTTTCATATTAGTTTTATCATGACTTTTTAATACTAGTTTCATTGTCAGTTGACAGAATACAATATTAAAAGTTCAGTACTTTTTTCCTAGCAAGGCACCCATCGCATACCATACTTAGTGGTATGCGATGCGTGCAATGCGATATTCATGTTAAATTAACAGGAGTGCTTGTACAATGAAATATCGCATAGCATTGCATGCCAGCAAATGGTCTGTCGCTTTCAAGGTGTATACTGTATGAGGCATATTTTTAGAGTGCTGTTAATTTTAGAGTAACCTATTCATACATTTTTATCTGTATTTTTTTTTTTTAAGTTACAGTACCTCTGACTCTTTTCAGTATCTTAGTTGTTTGATTATGATTTTATTATTGACAATACCTGAAAATGTTGAACAGTAAAGGACATTTAAGATTTTCTAGAGGAGCAGAATCCCAAAGTCTCCTGATATGCCCAAGTATACCCGTTTGCATTTCAAGGTGAACCTTAGCTTTCTTTCCATAGCTTTCTAGGTTTTCACATAAATCTAAAATTTTTGATTATGCTAAATATGCAGTTACTTCAAAGTCTGGTTACAAAAATAAGCAAGTAGTGTCACAAAAGAGGAAATGCGGGTACTTGTGTATTATCACGGCGCCCGCGAATTCGGCCGCAAATCAGCCGCACATCGCATACAAAAAAATCGGATGCTATTTAGCAGCTGATTTTCGGCCGATTTTCTGTGATTTTCCGACGATTTGCATGCTATTCCATCTTTGCACACCCCCACTATCCAAGTTAGCGTGAAGCATGGCGAGCGGACGCGGTACGCATCCTCCCGACCTGTTCATACCCCCACTATCCACTTTGGCGTGGAGTTGATTTTATAAAGCGTGGCGAGCGCAGCGAGTCACCGAGCCCAAAGGGTGGCGAGCGCACGCGAAAAAATGATCCCGAAGCATGGTGAGCGCAACGAGCCTAGCGAGGGGCCACGGATTACTTGACGTGTATTCTGCGTGTACTTGCCACACTTTACAAAAGCCACGCTTTATAAAATCAACTCCACGCTGATGTGGATAGTGGGGCTATGAACAGGTCGGGAGGACGTGTATCACGTCCGCTCACCACGCTTTGGGCTGACTTGGATAGTGGGTGTGTGCAAGGATGGAATAGCATGCAAATCAGCAGGAAATCACAGAAAATCATCCGCAAATCGCATTGCGGATCAAATCAGCCGCAAATCGGCCGCTAAATCGTATGCGATATCGTATGCGATTTATATTAAATCGGGCGCCGTGATAATACACAAGTAACAAAATGCGCTATGGTTTTACAATTCCACTTGGTAATCTTATTATAGTTTTTTTTAAGTGACCTGTCAGTAGTTTTGGGCCCATGGTGGAGGCCTTGACTAACAGCAAAATCTACTCTGCTTTTTCTCTATGACATGATGTGGCGTGTTCTGCACTTCTAGCCCACTGGTTCCCAACCCTGCGCCTCAAGTACCCCAGTGCACATTTTCCAGGTCACCCTGCAGGTGCACTCATTATTCAGACACATTTTAAAAGATCCACAGGTGGAGCTAATTATTTTGCCTGTGATTCTGTGTGGAGACCAGGATAATGTGCACTGTTGGGGGTACTTGAGGACCAGGGTTTGGGAACCACTGTTCTAGCCTACAACATCATTAATCATGGAGCCATGAGCTCAGAGCAAACAACCTCTATGGTGACATTTGCAGAGAGTCTATTCCAACATCAGATGTTTTTGGGCACTCAAATGTTACATTCGGTAGGTGGCAGAGCCTGAAGGTACCCATATTTGTCCAGTTTCTCTTGCTTGTGCCTTCATGGTTCCTGCATTTGTTGTTTATAGATTTCTCTTTCACCATATTTTGTTATCCTGAATTTTAATGGAAAATGGGGTCACATTTTTTACTTGCTACAACATTATACAAACAATTAAATGGCAAAGGGTAATCAATAACTTGGTGTAATAAATCTCAGTAGGGAAGAATAACCACTATATTTCTGCAGTGATGCTGTATGTATTTTGGTAACATCACTTCTGTCGCTGCATCTGTAAGAGCCTCTGTCTATGTTCCTTTCAGATAACGCTGCATTTGTGCTTGAAGCAGCTTGAAAAGCAGATGCACACTTTTTGTGTCCTTACCATGTCATTACCTTCAGTAACCAAATGTTTTATGACTTGCTTTATTATCGCATGAAAAACAAATGGAAAAGAATATAGCCCAATCATAATGATTCAGTGCTTCTCAATTGTTCTTATGGGTATTTGCCGACTGCATAATTTTTAATTACATAAAAAAGATTGTCAGTAGGATGATTAATAGAAATTCTACAGGGATGGAAAACAACATTTGCTCAAATGCTGCACAGTATCTATACATAAAAACAAATGTATATTTTGAAATGTCTGCCATAATTTAACAAATTAGTCGTTTGGTTCAGATTTTTTTCCTTTTTATGAAGTAGTTTTTATGATCTGTTTTTGCTATAGGCAGGAAACCTATATTGTGCCTTTTTGGTCCCTCTGTCTGTAAACATAATCATTCCACTTCTATGTTTGTGCTTAGTTTGAACAATTCTTTTATAAATGATTGGATGACTTGGGGCCTCATTGAAGCCCGATCGGAAGGGGATGAATTCGGCCCCATTCCAATGGTAGGGGGTCTGTGCATGCACGTATTTGTGCATGATCAGACCCCCTGTGCAAATGCCTTTGGTAAGTATAACACTCACTGAGGCTATCATATGGGTAGAGAAGGGAGGCGGCGGGCACAGCGTGAAATCAGGGCACCACCCAACATTTTATGGGCATCCCCATTAAAACACTGGACTATCCCCTGGGAATGCAGGTGGGGCGCTCTTTGCTCAGGGTTGGCGGCTGATGTCACCTGACATCAGATCTCCGATTTTCACTGATTTTTATTACCAAAAGGGAGAGAAATTTTTCAATGGTCAGCAACCATCAAATGATGTCCCCTTTGGCTGCATGCAACGGGATGTGTTATTTGACAAATCCCCTCGCATGATAGCGAGGACATGTGGGCAAAATCAATGATCGGACCCCAGCCATTAAACTTTTGAGCACTGTCCCTCCAACCCAAAAGCTTTTTGTCCTGCAGGAGGAAAGGGTTATGAGGACACTCTCTATCAGAGTAACAGTAAGCCCTGGGGCATCCCAGTAATTTCAGAAGCACTGGACACACTCACAGTATATTAAGAAGCCAGGCATGATGCAAGGTTTGATATAGGATTATGGCATATATGTTTATTCCATGTACAGTATCTGAAATCATTTTTATACCAGTACAAATAATATAATTTTTTTCAAAATTATTATTATTATTATTATTATTATTATTATTATTATTATTATGTCTAAACATTGGGTATATTACAGCACATTTCCCATGTAAACCCTTTAACATTACCGGTCGTCATTGTGCACCCCGCCACCTTGAAGAAGTTTTCAAGGAAAACTATTAATGAAAAAAAGAAACAAAAGAAATCCAAAAATAACTTGTATCCTCCTGATGACATTTCCTTTTTACTAATGTAATTTGTTTGTAACAAACTGTCTCATTGCTCATCCGTAGACCCCTAGATGCATGCATAATAATATCAGATATCTGGACTGGATAAAAAGGCTATTCGTATTTCAGCGCTGAGACGGTAATCTCTTTGACAGCAATATGTTGATCTACCTCATAAATAAAAGTCTATAATAACAGAAGAGACTGCTTATACTATATATGCATAATATATTTGCATGTGTAGAAAACATCCTTTTATTTCCAGTTTATGAACACCTGGAACAACAACCTGCTTTAGGGTTTTTAAGCTCATCCGATTGAGCTAAAATTTGTGCAGTAATCATCTCACTTCATGTGCTGAAATTCATCATGATTTGGAGGTTCTCATTTCAGCAACACATTTACATTACAAAGCATCTTGGCTAAGCAGCCTTTGTACACATAAAGATGATGTTTCTTTGTCATTGAATAGCATGTTTATTGCCTTGTGTTAAATCAGGATTTGTTGAGTAGATGATTGCATTTTTTATGTTCGTGTTCAAATACAGGAATTGAATGGAAGCCAATTGGGTCAAGTGTAGTATTACAATTTGACTACTAGAATTTACTGGCAAAATATGAAGGATGAAATGTTTTTATATAACTGTGCATAGTTTACATCATTTATGACTTTAGAATGGATAGATACAAAAGACATAGGGGGGTATTCAATCCCGCACCGCTATTCCCGATGGGGGAAAGAGCAGCGGGTGCCTAATCAATGCTGTCTTTCCCGACAGCAATGAAGAGGCATCTCGGCAGAATGGACCCAATTTTAAAAGCAGTCAGCCCTGTTTTGCCAAGAACACCCATGGATTGTCGAGATCACATCCGTATCTCAATGATCCATGGCCATTTCTCACGGACACGACTCCTTTTTTTAGTTCCGCAGGTGGGACATTGAATCCCATCAGCCGGATATCAGTCAAACGGGTCGAGAACGAGCCAGGGTCACGACTGTTGGGACATCCCGACAGTCGTGACCCAGGATTGAATACCCCCTAAAATCTTTACAGAAGATTCCATATCACCCAATTAATTTAACTATAGGTTATATTTAACAATTTCAGTAAAAACATAGTAAACTTCTCCCATCTTTCTTTCAATACAGGGGGTCCTAATGTACCATGAACAGGTTATGTTTTGTTGATTTCTTTAATCATGGGCATGTGAGTTAAACAATTTTGCTGGGTCAGTAATTATCCTGCCTGCTTCTACAGAAAGAAATCCTCAAAACATAATCTGTTGGAAATACTTGAGGGTTAAGTTTGAGAACCACTGTTCTACCAAATTGTAATTGGGGTAATAAGGGGCCTATATTGTCCATATGTGTGACACAATTGCTTTGATGTTTGTTCACATAATCACAATATTAGTATTTAATTTACTTTTGTTTTTCTGCATCATGAACATGTAAAGTAATTTTCTTTATGCATACTTGTTAATTTACATTTGTATGCCTTTGTACTTTTCGTTTGAACTTTAATAGTCATCAGTTGTTAAGTATATGTTTTTGTTAGACCCAATTCGGCATGCCTGTTGATAGATTCTGTTCTCTTTAGTCATTTTTTCCAAGTTTCTCCAAGGGAAATGCCTTTCTGCCACTTAAAGTGGAAATTTACCAACTGACTTTTTAATCATGATTGCCAAATTGTATGCATTCTTCTAAAATGGCTATATAGTTATCTTGGTTTCTAAACCATTTGATAGCTTTTGAAGAACAGCAGAACCTTTCATTAATTACTGTGTGCAAACCTCTCTCCCTCCCACCCCAATAAGACAAAGATGATGACTATTCTTTCGCTGCTGGTATATAACATAGAGGAAACTGATAAAGCCACACTCACACAATAATACATTAATGTTAATATTCTAAATGTTTAACTAGCTGACATTTGAATCCAGCTACTAATCCTCCTAATATGTACAGTTAATAATACCAATTTTCACATGAATTTTGTGTAAAGATTAAACATTTATACTGTCTTCAACAAAGCCAGGATTAGATTTGTTGAAATCTTTGCTGGCCAAGACATCACCTGCTACTAATCTCCTGTCTTATACTAAAACCCTTGGCTTTGCCGCCAGCATACATGTCCCCCACCAGAAAATCTGCCAGTAAATTCTTTGTACAGTCGGGATTACTACTGATGTATGCTGAATAGCAGATATTTTACCCTGTCTGATTGGCTAACAGGATTCCAACAGCATAACACTGATTTTGACAGAAGATGAAAGGTAGAGAAGTGGATATAATAAAGCTGTAAACAGCAAATTTGTTGGTAGCTATAGCAATTAAAGAATACAATGCTGTACATTGCTTTTTCTTTAATTATAAAGCATCTAATTAATCAGGCTCTATGTCATGTCATATCACACTCTTAAGGCAGTGCTTGCTTTCTATAAGGAACAGTACTGCCTCGTAGACAAAGGTAGGTGCACATTTTGTACTCATGATAAGCCTTCAGATGCTTATTTTATTGATCAAACTTCCTAACAGTTGAAATCCACAGTTTACCTATAAAACATATATGCATACACACACACACATACTGTACATACATACACACGTATGTTCTTAAAAAAAGGTCAACACGACCAAAACATTGAAATGAACCCAGAGAGAGAGAGAGTCATTCTTTAACGAGTCCTGCGAGTGCCGCTGTACATATGTACAGTATTCATGGAAGTAAACTTCCCTATTTTGTGCAATAAATTATATACAGTCTAATTATATACAGTCCAGGTGATGTCTGTTTTTTAAGCTGCAATGCTTTTATAGCCAATAATTTAATTATTCAGCCAATCACTCATGAGTCACATGACTTGTTAGCATACATATGATGTGCCAAATACAGTATATAAATTAGGTGTATGCAAAAGTCATTATATCAAAGTATATCTGGTGGGAAAAGATGTATCCAGGGATTATATATAGGTTTTTATATTTTTGAAAGTACCAAATCTATTGTTTTTTATTATTATTTGAAATCCTGTAGGGCAAAATAAACATCCCATTAAGTCATCTGGTAATTTAATTAAGTTCCAATTTAGTTATGATTAAAACAAGTAAATTGTTTAATAATGAAATGCTTGTAATTGCTTAATGAACAGCAGTTTTCATTCAATTTTGGTTCACAAAGAAAATCAACTCAGACTCATTAATAAGAACAAGTCAATGCTGTGCCTTATATTGAGGCTGATTCAGAGTTGGGGACAAAGAAAAGAAAGGCTCAGAACTATGTTGTACTGCAGTTGGGGCAGATCAAAATTGTGCAAAAAGACTAAAGCTGGGTAAACACTTAACAATGTGTGTGCCCTGCAGGATAGTGTGCGACAGACACCCAATGGGTTGAAGGCATCGGCAAGTTCATACATGCAATGATCAAATGCCTGGGGGGGAGGGAGGATTAGGGGCATGCCATGCAATGTCTCCTGTCAGCTCTGTAGCAGGGTCGAAGTAGGCTGTTGCTGAATACAGGCAGGTTGGCACATTGTCAACTACATAAAGCACAAAGACTGGACAACATTTTTATTTTGTCATTACGGCTCAACAGAATTGGAAAAATCATTATGAATATAGTTTGATGTGTACAGTACGTAGATCTAGAGGTTTGTTTATAATTTGCACTAACTACAAATATGTTTTTCCACTTTCCATAATGTTACACATTTAAGTTGCCTTTCTGTAGCAATCCAGAACTTTATTTTTGAGTGTTTTCTCTTTGTTACCAGCAAATTAACAAAGCCAGAGAGGGAACTGAACTTTGACGCAAGTAGATATTGTGACACCCCCCCCCCCCATAGACACGAATAGGCTAATGCCATCTCCAGATGGTGTTGCCCAGCAGTGAAAGCCAAGCTTCTCATTCCCATGAGGTCATTGGGGATGGAGAAAAGCATTGGAGAATTCTCTGCACATGAAATCCCCATCATGTGTCACACTGGCTTATGCCCTGCTCTTTCCAAGCTGCTGACCTTCCCCCATTATTTTTTCAGTATTTGGGTGATACAGTACATTATTGTGCCTGGCAGCCAACCACTGTAGTTTTGAAGTGCAGAGCAGTAGCAATATAGTGTCCTCCCAACCTTTTCCCACTATTGGCACACAACATTTCACAATTGGGACAGAACTGTCCCACCAAAATCAGACAGTTGGCATGTACGGTGTATACAGACAGTTGTATACTATTGTATGGGGCTTTCCAGAGGATGTTCAGCCTTTCACATAACTCTATTTTATCAAAGCCAATTATTCTTTCTGGACAGGGCAGGTTTAGATATACAATAAATTCCTATAGGAATTATGTAAAGTTCCAGATGTAGTACTGTAAAGGAAGTCCTCTTGTGGCATAATACCTTTATACACTGAAGTGTTATAGTAGGGGCATCCAAACTTACTTCTAGGAGTGCCATATTAAGAAAATTATTTTGTACAAAAGGCCATTTATTTTCTCCCACACAGGTGGGTAATTAATTAGTTGCAGGGTTTAACATGTGGTTAATTGGCTTCACCAGAGGTATTGAATTAAAATAGGATACCTTGCATGTGAGTCCCCGCAATCAGATAGTACTGTACCTCGCATCTCATGGAGCTGTGAGGTAAAGTACATGACAAAACTCAGAAAATAGGGTCACAAACTGGAAAGAACCCCATTGTTTCTGTAGTTTATGTGGAATCAGTGAGTTGGCATCTAATGGAAAAAAAAAACAATACATTTTAATAAATAAAGATGAAAACAATTTGTAAAACATGTATATAACATATATTAACTTTTTGGATTTGACGATAATTATAGAGAATAACAAACTTATCACGTGCAATTACACCAAACCGACGGATTCTAATACCTATATCGAGAAGGAGAGCAATCATCTTAACAAATGGCTGGACAAAGTCCCTAAAGGCCAACTTTTGCGCCTAAGAAGAAATTGCACCCAAACTGAGACCTATAAAATCCAGGCCAATAATATGGTAAAGAAATTTGTTAGTAAAGGCTACAATAGAAATATATTAGAAAGAACGGCCACAGAAGTGAGTCTTTTAGATAGAAGTAGCCTCCTGGATACAAAAAAAAGTAGAAACCGTTCACTCAAATGAGACCAATTTCACTATGGCCTTTTGTACACAATACAATAGACAACACAAAAAGATAGAATCTATTTTCCATAAAAATTGGAATATCCTGCTTAGGGATGAAGCCCTTAAAAAGGTTCTACCTGATAAACCTAAGTTCATTTATAGGCGAGCGAATACTATTAAGGACAAATTAGTCACCAGTGCATTACCAATGGATGGAAACCGTTTCCTCCCAAGGAACAAAGGTTTTTATCGCTGTGGTGACTGTAAAATCTGCAAAGCCTGTCACAGCCCAAAATCTAAACTAGTGGAACTTGAACACAAAAATGGTGTCTTTAAAATCAAAGACTTCCTTACATGCAATACTCGCTATGCGATCTATGCGATACAATGTACCTGCAATCTCCTATATGTGGGGAAAACAAAAAGGCAGTTAAAAATAAGATGGGCTGAGCATGTGAGAAACATCACAAATGGGGTGATGACACATCCTTTCTCAGCTCATTTTAAAGAAAAGCATGCACAATCGACTAAAGGTATAAAGAATTTTTGTGGAATATCTTTGGTTAAGGAAGACTGGAGAAATAATAACAGAGACACGAGGTTAGCACGCAAAGAGATGCGATGCATCTACGATCTAAATTCACTGAAACCTCATGGGCTCAATGCAGAATTTGAGGTGAAGTGGTTCCTGTGAGAATACTATCTTTTCCACCTCTGTCATTATATATTTCTTTACCTCTTTAATTCTCCACCTGTTCAGTATAAGTATTCTTGGGGATACAAAGTAGCTGATTATGTTCTATCCTTTTATAGTGAATATGTCTCATATTAGTGATGTTTTTGTATATATATATATTTTTTGTACTTTTGTATTTTTATAAATGTATGGATTTCTTATGGATTTTTGCATTTTTATACATTTTTATATATACCAGAAGAATATGTTTATATGAATGTACGTACATGCACTTTGTTAGAATGGAAACCGGGTATCTTTCATGTAGAGCCATAAGAAATCCTTTTCCTAAAGGTGCGTTTCCATAGCAACGTTTACTAACGAAGCCATGGTACATACATCATGTCTGGGAGGTGCTGTCACCACACACCATTGACGCGTCCAGACCACGTGATATTTGTTTACATCACATGGTCTTTGGATCTGATATTTCTGTTATGCCTGACGCTCCGACGTCAGGACCGGATATAGTCATAGCGATCAGGTCACCTGACCGCCGGAGCCCAACACCGCAAGTTACTTATCAGCGCGATCCCGGTTCCACGGGACGCGCTAAGGATATATTTCACACGACGGGCAGCATACACATACGAGCTTCATTTGAGTGTTTGCATATTTATTTTTTATATTACCGCACCGTGTATATACTCACTTCCGGGTTATGACCACTTCCGGTAGTGAGGGGGATAAATACCCTGAGTGCACACACATACACTCCACCTTGAAAAAGACGCCTGGAGCGTCGAAACATGTTGGAGGAGTGTTTTTAGAAGGCCACCCACGCTACAGAGGACCAGGTTGAGACTACAGCAGGAGTTACCCGGGTTTCCATTCATTTCCCTGCTGTTATATCCCTGACCTACGGTACGAGGCTTGGCCTGTCAATTTTAATATTTTGTTTTGTAAATAAAGCCTTGTGTCTATATCTTATCTGCACCATGAGGAGATGTTTTCTTTATTGCATATGACATCACATCTGTCCTGAGCAAAGAGAAAGATACCTTTGTATGATTGGCTCTGCTTCCCATTACGTAAGACAGTGTGAGCATTGTTGTTTATTTGGAGTCAGCAAAGATACCTTTCTATGTGTATCCTAAGCACCTTGCATGTAAGCACATGTAAGCCAATATCGTTTTGAGCACTTAACTGGTGGTCCAATAGAAAGTTAGCAAAGATACCTTTTTATGTGTACCCTGAGCATCTTGCATGTAAGCACATGTAAGCGAACATCTTTTTGAGCACTAACTGGTGGTCCTATAAAAAGATACCCAGATAGGATTGTCACACACGCTATCCTTGTAAGCACGTGTAAGCCAACCACATTGGGATTTTGGGATCCCCCCTCTGGAATAATATTCCATTTATTTGTGTACATAATGAAGTGTGCCTGACGGTTTGTTTTTTGCTGTTTCTCTTTCCTGTCCCATATGTGGAGATTCGGCTCATACTGAAGAAGTAACATCTTTTGGTGAACACAGAAAAAACCTCTGTTTGAGGCAACATTTCTGACCATCATAAATTGAGAGGATAAGCAGCGCAGAGATCTCTTAAACCACCTTTGTTATATATGTATATAGTTATTCCATACACATCCATATCCATATACGTTCCAAGGCTGGCTACAAGTTACACTCTGTGCTGTTTGTATGATAAAAGTGCCCATACACAGTACAATTACTGAGTGCGATGAGATGTGCGCTCCCATCACACAAATGCCAAATAGCGGGTTAATCCTACAAATCAGGCAACTTAATGACTGGTTTGAATGATTATTGTTTATTATATGGTGCTGTATGAGGACTGCTCAGGGCCAGTATATCTTAGCATCCGAGGAAAATTTCAATCTACTGCTCCCTCCCCCATCAACCCCACACTATCACCAATACCCACTTTCCAGACCCACAAGTGTAAGTGGTGTCTTAAAAGTTCCACAGACACCACTAGTATTAAGTATTAAAATGATGTCTTCCTCACACAAACATCTTTAATATTGATGTTGATTGATGACATAGTGGCACCACCCCAACCCCCCAGCCCAATTCCAGCACCCAAGGCAGCTGCCTAATGTATGAACTGGCCCTGGGATTGTTAACAGTCTTTAAAATTTGTTAAAAAGGATATTAATTAGTTATATGAGTGTTGCTTGCTCTCTGAGGGATGGGGCAATGTTACATAACTGACTGCACCTTTAGTCTAGATTATAATATATTTGGTATTCTATTTGTATCTGGGGATCAGCACTGTGTGTTTACAGCTGTTTACCCTGAGACACAACAGTCACCATCGCTTTCCTGTATCTGCCTGTCCCCACACTCCCATTGGCTAGTTACATAGAAGACTGGGGGTGCAGGCAGATACAGGAAAGAGACCTTGACTGCTGTGTCCAAGGTGCAGCAGCTGTAATACACAGCACTGTCACAGACAGACCCCTGTACAGGTAGGTATTAAAAACTAGATAAAAGGTGCAGTTAGGGTTATGTGCTAACCACACCCCCTATTCTCGTTAGCTGTAGCCTCATGAGGAGCAACCACCAATTGTATGGATTCCTCTGTTTAGTTTTCAAACCTGTCCAATCCACCCTACCATCAGTCAGCCAATGTTAGGCTATGAATAGGTATCACTTTGACACATCACAACCATCTTGAAGTTTGCCTCTCCCCTGTCCCTATATTATAACAATCATCATTCAAACTAGTCATTAAGTTGCCTAGCTTGCTGCATAATTGTGTAATGTATGGTCAGCTAAGAATTGGTCATAATAATATTACAAAATACTCCATATAAAACAGATTATTTGCCGACCTACTGTATATGCTTAAAACATCTGATGTCCCTCTTGTACAGTATTTAGTTGATTGTTAGGGGCCTATTTTTTATAAGGTATACTTAAAGTGTATGTGTGTTTGTGTATGTGTTCCAATCTGTAAAATATGTGCTTTGAATAATCAATGAGCATATTACTTATTTCTGTATCACATGTCTATCTAAATTGCAAAATTGTGTGTTTAGGCTTGTTTTCTGAAAGAAAATCCTATACATTTCCCAAGGTTTACTTATTTGATCTTAAATTACATTTTTCAATAGTGATGCCATTGAAAATCATTCAGTAATTCATTCAAAGGCAAGGAAGGAATGCATTGTTTATCTGATTAAATGAAGAGTTGCTTCTTCTTTTGTAGCGAAAAAGAAAAAAAAATGCAAGCCGATAGCCAGCCTTAGGGGCCATGCCGAATAATTTCTTCATTGATTCCATTTGCAAAGCAGCCCAGAAGCCTGTCTATGCATAAGTGTTCACTAATGTGGACCGGCTCTGCTTATCCAAGAGAGCTCCCATGGAAGTGTATTAATAAGCTGTTACACTCAGACTGTTCTTTCTCATAAACTCAATAATAAATGTATTTGTGTCTGTAACAGGTGACAGTCAACACCAGAGCCGGCCCTAGCCTAAATGACACCCTAGGCAAGATTTTGGCTGGTGCCCCCTAGCACCACCACTAGTTCCGCCTCTGACCCTGCTCCCCTTTCCCAGCACCATCAACCCTCATCATAGCAGTCATCATTTTGGTGCTCCTACCCACAATATTTTTAATAGAAACAGTGCACACATTTGGTGCGCAGCCCAAACAGGGGTGTGTTCTTGCTGGGAAGGGGCATGGCCACCCAATAGTACCCCCAATTAAAATTATGCCACACAGTAGTGCCACTTTATTCACATTATATCATGCGATGGTGTCCCTTATTTACATTACATCACACAGTAGTACCACTTTACCTAATATACATTACTCCTCACATTATTCACATTATACCCTTAGAAAAAAATCTTGAGAAAATATTGTATTTTAAGCACCTCAATGGCCACACTGCAACCCAGCACAAAGCAGTGTGTGCTGGGCAGAGGAGAAGAGCTGCAGCTGCTGCTGTCACTTAAGGGGAGGGGGCCTGGGGACCCCACTGGGCCCTTTCATCAGACTTTGGCCTGGGTAATTTGTACTCCCTACCCCTTTCTCTCGGCACCCCTGATAATACCACACAGTAATGCCCCTTACACATGACACACATTATTAATGTCCTTATAACCATAATGCCCCTTACACATTATGCCAACCTTTATTAATGCCCTTCATACACATAATGACACACATAATGCCGCTTACACATATGTTGCACATTATTAATGCCCTTATACACATGACACACATAATGCCCATTACACATATGTTGCACATTATTAATGACCTTATACACATGACACACATAATGCCTGTTACACATATGTCGCACATTATTAATGCATTTATACATGACACACATAATGCCCCTTACACATATGCCGAACACTATTGCACAACTAACCCACCCGCAGACAGCACTCGCACAGCCGCTAACACTGTGACCTCAGCCTCTGCTTAGATACAGATGTTTCCTCATACATCTTGCCTCAATAGGCCATGCAGCTCCTGGCCAGTTCTGCTAACGTTGGGTGCCTTTTTTGCTGAAAATTCATCTTATTTGCATTGTTATGACCAGCACACACAAGGAGCTTCTGATGATTAAAATATGTGGCATAAATATATTCTGTGTGCGACTGTGGCTGTACCTGCATATGGAATGCTATGTTACAGTGATTTCCATGAATACACTATTTCATATGCAGATACAGTCTCACTCACACACAGAATATAGGCATGCTGCATATCATTTTAATCAGCAGAAGCTGCTGATGCCCCTAGGCATTCCAAATGCCCTAGGCAATTGCCTAGTTTGCCTATGCCTAAGGCCGGCTCTGGTCAACACAACAAAAAGGGGCACATTATCAGTTATATTTTATACACAGTGTAATTAAATAACAAGCCATGTATTTGCATAAAATATGACTTTTCTCTACCAACTTCTGGATAAATAAAATATAAATCAACTTCTATATGCTAGGGTTTTTATGCTTGTTTTATTCCTGTTGATAAGAAGTTATTATCTTAAAGCATTAAAGTGTCAATATTAAACATAAATTTTCCATATCAGATTAAAATGCATATATTTCTTGCATTTTGTTGTTTCACACATATTGCAATCATAATTCAACAACATTTTACCAAATGACTTACACCTTAATGTTAGACAGTCTTCATTGTCATAATAAATATTAAACAAGCAAACCAAGTTGACAAACAACAGATATAGTAGTGCTAAATAATACTGGTATTAGTGTTCATTCTAGCACCCGCTTTCTTTGAAAACCCATGCAGTTCCTCTTCCCTGCTTGGGGTGTCGCTGTCTGCTGCTGTGCTTCAAGCACAGTGTGGTCTGTATATCAACACTGATATGAAAACCAGACCTGTGCTAGAAACACCACAGCAAACAGCGACACCCCAGGCAGGAAACAGGAACTGCATGGGTTTTCAAAGATCGCGGGTGCTAGAAGGAACACTATGGTATGGATTACAGAGAAGCCAGCTTATTAATTCAAAAATATCAGGATATCATCAGTGGGATATTAAAACAGCTGATAAAAAGCAATGCTAGGAAGTACTAATTACATAGTTGCATAGTTACATAGTAGTTAAGGCTAAATAAAGACTTGGGTCCATCAAGTTCAACCTTCCTTATTAAAGTGGATGATTTATTTGCTTTATCCCATATATAACTGAAATCTGATTTAATTATATACAGATTTTAATTGTTCTTTGTACCCCTGGATGTTTTTGCCCAATAGATGATTGTCCAACCTTATTTTAAAATAATTTATTGTCTCTGCTGACACCACTACTTAAGGAAGACAGTTTCAGAATTTTACTGCCCTGACCGTAAAAAAGTGTTTTCTTTTAAGGGTATGAAATCTTCTTTCCTTTAGTCTAAATTCATGCCCACGTGTCCTAGAGTGCCTGACAGTTCATTATATTGGCCCCTGATATATTTATACATGTTAAGCATTTCTCCCCTTAAATGTCTCTTTTCTAGCGTAAACAATCCCAAATTGTCCAATCTGTCTTCATAATTCAGTTTTTCCAACCCTGTTATAAGCTTTATATTCAAATTTAGACACTACTGTTCTATCAAGTGCACCAACAAATGTGGCCATATTGTGTTAAGACTGTTTTCATATGAGTAGTGTATCCCAAAACTGAAATATTCCAAAAACCGTAGGTTTTCAGAATATTTTTTTTCTCCGCCCCCTGCACCTTTATTTATACTCACCCTATCCCCCTGATCCCAAGGAGATGCATTCCACATAATGCATTCTTGTGACCAGGGATGCCACTGAGGAATTTGATGGCCACCATGGATGCCAGGGAACACTGTGGATGTCGGGGGACCGTAGGAGGACCACCAGGGATCCAGGGGAGTATGTTAAAAACATATTCCGAAATCTGGAATAGTCCCTTATCCAAAATGCTCATGGTCCAACCTGTATTATTCATTAAATAATGATTAAGTATATAGTCAGTATTAGTTTTTATTGTATAAAACTAGATGGTACCCTTTTAACATTTTAAATATGTAATTGATAAGACTATTGTATTTGAACATTTATTGAAATCCTAACACAGGTACACAAAAGCCAACATATTGGCATATATTCAATGCCGTGGGCGAGCGGTGACTGCGAGCAGGACTTTTTGCTCGCAGTCACCGCTCACCCTGTCAGTATTCAACTGACCCCTCTCATACGCAAATTCCCCCTCGCTCCGTTTTTTGAGCGAGGGGGAATTTGCGAATGTGCCTCCAAAAACTGCGAGAATTGAGGCTAATTACAGCGAGTTTGCTGCACTAGCCGCGGCTCTCGCAGTTTAGGGGAATCCTCGCCGTTCTGTGACTGCGAGGATTCCCCCGGAACGTTGCATAGTGCGAGCGGCCGGCGCGGGGGTTAAACTGCGAGGATCACTGGTTTTCTGTGATCCTCGCAGTTTAACCCCCTCGCCGGCCGCTCGCACCGGCATTGAATACCTGCCTTTGAGTCACTGTACACTGCATAAATAATATATGTAAGATCCATACAGTATTGTATTAACCCATGGCATTAACCCAACCTACTACAGCGCACATTTTGGAAGCAGAGCTTATGCTTTTTTTTGTTACAATTTTAGAATTCACACCAATACCCAGTTGGAAGTAAGTTTTCTGACCTCTTTTCTCACAGCGCAATCACGCTTTTATTTTTATTTTATGAAATAGTACTAGTGGGCTATTGGTCCACTGCACCCCCCCCCCCCCTTTGCGGTCTCAAAAAAACCCCTCAAAGGGCAATGAGTGTTTCTTGCTGCAGCGCAAATAGTGCAAAGTGCCTTTAACTATTGGAGCCCTAAAGTTTAACTATTGGAGCCCTAAAAAACTTGATCCCCCTAGTTCCTGTAGTTCCCCGAATGTTCAGCCTAGTCATACTTATGGATAATATTTATATCAGTCTTATATATATAAAAAGAGCCCATTGATCTTAATAAGGACAATCGGGTACAGTCTTACTGGGTCTCCGCTCAAACAGTTTATATATTCTACACTAAATCATAATGGCAGAGATGTATTGAGTCATTGAATATTTCCCCTTGATTTCCAATGCCACAAAGTGCTGCATAATACAATCGGGTTTGGGAATTTGATGACATGTACTCACTGTACCTGAACATTCTTTCCATTAATTGCATTATCAAGAATCCTAAAGATTGGTCTCTTTTCTGAGGAGTTTCTGGGAGAATATTCAAGTATTAACTGTACTGAACAGTTATGCTGCAATGAAACACTCATACTTTGCAGGATTGTGTCACAGGATAGTGTTCCCTAGGGCATAGCTATTATAGGTGCAGGGAGTGCTGCTGCTATGGAACCCAGAGCTGAGAGGGAATCACCTTCCCTGTCAAAGCTACATGGGTTGTGTACATTTTTAACCATTGGGTGGTACATAGGCGCCATTATAAACTTTTACCTTAGTGCCTACACAATATATAGTTACACTTCTGGACCTGCTTACTGTAATGTGGTACAAATTTAACAGGAGGGCATTATAGTGGTACATAATATGAACTGGGGTACTGCAATGTGGCACAATATGAACTAGAGACACTTTGGGGGAAATTTACTAAGATGTGTATTATATTTCACATGTGATGTTGCCATGGGCAACCAATTAGATCCTGTCCACTATCTTCTAGAGGGTGCTAAATAAATAAGAAGTAGAGTCTGATTGGTTGCCCATAGCAACATAACATGTGAAGTCTTATTCCCATCTTAGTAAATTCCACCTAAAGTGTTCTAGTGTGAATTGGAAGTACTGTTTTGTATATTGTTTACTGGCAGAACTAACATATGATTTAACATGAACTAGTGCACTACTATGGTTCATAGAATAAATTAGGGCACTGCTATGGGGCCTAACATTATCTTAGGCACTACTACTAAGGATCATAATATAAATGAGGTACTATGGTTCAGAATATAAATTAGAAACTGTTAACATTAAAAAATGCTGCTCTCTAGAAGAATTGGAACAGGGGCCCCTTAAAAATTTAACTATGGGGCCTAGCAAGGTTTTGGTTACATAACTAGGTGTTGCTATATGCTATATGCTAAATATGTTGGTACATAATAAAAGAAACAAGCTTTTTGAAATTATTATTTCACAAATTGCCATAATTTGCAGCCCTTATCACGCTTTCTAGAAGTAGACAAATAATGGGATTGCCTCCTGCACTGACTGCATGAAGGCAGTTATTTCAATAAGTAAATTTAACATAACATATCCCATATAACACTGCTATAAATGCTACAATGTAAAGGTTAGCAGATTAAATGTGTAGGCGTTCTGAAGGGCATTGTTGTGTTAAATCATAATGCTAAATGCATGGCTAATAAAAAAAATCATTCTTAAAGTACAGTATTAACTGTTTTAGTCCAGAAGGATATTATCTTTACCGTATGTCCCTGATGTGTTTACTGTACCATGATCAGGGGCTTAATGGGGCAGGAATGCCTTAGGCTGGCAGTTTGGTAGATTTTGCTTGACAAGGTACTGCTAGGCATTTCCTGCATGATTTAAGCAGATTTTCTCGTTAGGAGAAGAAACGAATGATCTAATGTGAATATAACATTCTACTAGGTAAAGAATGTGTGGGTTAAAATGGGTTAACTTGAAAAAGTGAGTGAACTGTGCATGCAATAAAATTTCTATGGAAATCTTAAATATACTGAAACTGTACAAACAACATTTGTTTAAAAAAAAAAAGGTACTTGTTTCCTAGAACGGCCACAATCGGGATTAGTCGTGTACCTTAACTTAAGGTACACGATTAACGCGATGGACCCGATTTCCTTTGAAATCAGGTCCATTTTGCCGGCAAAGGCAAAATCGCGATGATCGCGTCGGTCGCGTGCGTTAACATGGCACGCGACGCGACCGACGCGATGGACCCGATTTTGCCATAGGGTTCAATGTTAAAATATTTTTAACATTGTAATCGCGTTCATCGCGGCGGTCTTGTGCCATTATAATGGCACAAGATGCGATGGACGCAATTAAGCACATTTTACATAGCTAACAATGGGAAATGGGCCAATATGGCCCATTTCTCATTGTATATGCCCCCGTCATGCCTATAATTTAATGCCCCCCCCATTGTGAGCGGCACCCCACGATTGACACCAACCCGAAGCGTGGCGAGCGTAGCGAGCCCGCAAGGTTCTCTGTGTGCTGCTGTACATTCCTCAGTAGCAGCAGCAGGGAGGGTGAGGACTGGGGACTGAGGAGAGACAGAGAACTGATCTACTTCTGCTGAAAACATATAGTACCTATGTCGTAGGCGCAGCAGGCAAGAAGCCCAACTGCACCATATAATCATTCAGGGGAGGGGGGGCGCAAAACATGCCCGTGATCCGGGCACTGTGGCACCTAGCTACACCACTGCCTGCTGAGTGGTCTGGAGGCTATGATAGTTATTTGCAGCTATCCACTAAGCAGGGGTTTCCTCAAGAGGGGGTAAAAAGAGATACATTGTTCCACCCAGCAAATCTTTGTCAGTTGAATCCGATCACATCAGCTAGTAAGTATTATTATTATGGTTTAAGGTTAAATTAAAAAAAAAAAAAACAGTTCAGGCCTACAGTTTTGTCTACATAAAGTACATCTTGGTTTTATTGTGCCATGTATGGCACAATTTGGCACACTTTGGATTTTTCGAAAAATTTGCTTCTCTAATCTATTACTTTAATTCTACTGTTGCAATTTTTTTAGAATCCATCTACAGATGGGGCCGGGCTCATCTTTGCTGGTGAATCGCCAGAACGTCACCGCTGGTGATCCGCCAGCATCCCGGCTCACCATCTGACTGAGACACGCATGCGTCTCACGCGCAGGCGTGTCTCAGTGTCCGTGCACCGGGGCAACGGGACCCTGTCCGTCTCCTCTTCAGGGAGATGGACAGGGTTAGGGGGGGTGCAGGGAGGCGGTAGGGACCCCAGGTGACCACCGGCATGGTCCCGGGGGGAAGCTGTCGGAAGGGGACGCGCGCGCATCTCGTGCGCGCACGTCCCCTTTCACAAATACAGATGGTGGGTGGAAGGGGGTGGCAGGGGATGGCAGATGGCGTCGCCATCGCCATCCCCTGCAAAGATGAGCCATCTGTACTTGCTACATCTGTACTTGCTACATTTAACAAAAACAGCTAAACCGTGTTTTACATGTTGTGACAAATTGAGAAAAAAGCCAAGATGTATGTGGACACATCTGTATTTTAAACTTCTCTTGAATTAACTAATATTTCAATGGTATTCACTTTAAGCTGTATACACACGGTGAGAGTTTGTTTTTGATTTTGACTATATATATGGACATTGAGCGGTTTTCAGCCTCATTCAACCTCATTGAAAACTCAAGCTGAAAACTGTATAGCACAGATCTTTACTATATAGTCCAAATCGAATGCTTTTTGCATGCTGTTTGATTCTATAGCGATTTGATCCTAATCGATTCAGGATCGAATCTCAAGCAACATCGCACTGAGTGTATACAGTATTAATGAAATTCCATTCATACAGTGTTACATTTCAAAAAGGATATCCATATGTGAAACTGCAATTAACTTTATAAAGGTGGCTCTGTTACTGTACAGAATACTCTCTGTGATGATTATTCTGTATGAAGAAGTTAATGACATCAAGTTTTAACTAGTGAACATAAAATCCAAAGTTTCTAAAGAAAGGAAAAGTAGACATGCTGAGAAGGGTTGTGAATCATCATACAACTTTTCTATATGTTTTTACATCTTTTACACACATGTATAGTTTAACAGAGAAGACTGCATGGATCTCACTGATATGTGCAAGTTTTATGTGCAGGACTGTTCGGCTACCGCTAAACATGGACACATTCACCACTGGGAAAATATAATTAACTAAACCGCAAGAACATAGTAAATTCTCGTGTTTAGTTAAGAAGAAGCACCTATGTCTGATCGATATCAACCATTATATCTCGGGAAAACATTAGCAATACACAAAACTTGGTAAAATAACACCAGTACTATTATCATCAGCCAATATTAAAGCTGGGAATGTCAACTGGCATTTGTGTGCAGCTACCAGTGATGTGGGATGGTTGTAATGATAAGGGACAGAAAAGGTGGAGACATGAAAAATGAACCTGTCATTGTAGAGATCTAAAGAGGTATTTGCTGGCTGCCAGGACTATCCTCCATCATTTCTCTACAGTGAACATCCTTGCTAAACTGACCATGAATAACGCTTCTGTTTTTGTGCTGCTTGGGAACTCTTGTCGTTATCTGCCGGATTGGAATACTGTTTTTTCTTTAGCATCAAACTCAATGTTGGGCAGACCTGATTCAGAATGGGAGCATAGTGCTCAGAAGAAGCATGCATGGGAAGGAATTTTATGCATTAAAAGAAAAAAAAAACTGTTTTGCACCTGGACAAGTAGCAAAAAAAATGAAAATCCATTTATTTGCATGCAGGTTAAATACTGGCCTTTTTTGCATGCAGTGCACATATAATAAACAGGATTATTCATACACTGAAAGTAGGAGTTGAGCTAAATCACACCCCTTCCATCTTAACATGTCTCAGGACACATGCATGTTTTTGAATAATCTTTATTTTCTGTTAATTTATACATATACTCTAGTTCAACATGTACAAGGAGTACATGAGATTTATCAGCAGGTCACATCTTTATTTGAACCAATGGGAGAAAATGACTAAGATGGGAGTTCTATTTCACATGGGATGTTGCTATTGGCAACCAATGAGAATCTACTACTTATTTATTAACACCTTCTCATAAGATGATAGATAGTATCTGATTGGTTGCTCAAAGCAATATCCCATCTGAAATAGAACTCCAATCTTAGTAAATTCCCCCCAATGTGTCTAGCACATTACTTGATTTCACGGATTAGGTATGATTATACTTTGCTGCACCAGTATACATTTTACGTTGCATCTTTATACAGTGAATTCATTTTTTATAATAAATTAACATATAATAATATTACAGCATATAATAAATTGATTCACCTGGTCTACAACACCTCCCTGATGCCTTTTTGAGATTTCCAGTCTTGTCCTTATGCCCATAACACATTCAAACGACTAAGCAAAGTGCTCCCTGTTGTGTCTTAATGCTTAATTATTTTCCTCATTGTTAGGAGAGCTTTTAACATCCCACAATTCCATTTAAACAATGTTTTTAATCATTTTCTATATTTACATTTCTCTTGTGACTCTTTTCCCAGTTTTCAATTAAGAGGTATTGAGTTGGTGCTTTTCCAGAGAATAATTCAGTTGACTAATGCACAGGCTTTAGTGAAAGTATTTGCAAGGACAGCTACAAAGATGTTACTCCCCAAATATTTCTTAATTTGAAATAGAATCATACATGGATTTATATACTTTCACATTGCTATAGCCACTGCTTTATTCACATATTATTGTATTTTTATTATGGTGGTTGAAAATAAAAATATAATTTTTATTATGTATAAACCACTCTACAGCCAGTGTCTGAAACATACTTACCTACCCTCCTGGAATGGCTGGGAGGGTCCCGAAAATTGGATCCCCCTCCTGCCCCCCCAGAAGAATGGGCAAGCCTTCCACATTTAGCGTGGGCCCTCGCATCAGCCCCAGAATCTCCCCAAATCACATAATTTAGTACCACCACCACCTACAAGGCTCTCTCCTCCTCCACAGCTCCCTACCTCTCTTCACTGATCTCTATCCACACTCCCTCCCGTCCTCTTCGCTCCATCGCTGACCGCCGACTGACCTCTCACCTAATCACCTCCTCCCACTCCCGTGTCCAAGATTTCTCTCGCGCTGCCCCCCTGCACTGGAACAACCTCCCGCCACCCATCAGGCTATCTGATTCCCTTACCTCCTTCAAGCGCTCCCTCAAAACCCACTTTTTTCGACTAGCCTATCCCTCCTCCTAACCTCTTTTGATCCTCCTATCCTGCCTCCGTTCCCCTCCGTTCCTACTTATCCTATTGTATTTCGTTCGTCCACCCACCTATTTTTAGTATGTTAACTCTTATGAGCAGGGCCCTCCTTCCTCACGTACTCACCCTACCTCATTACCTCACCTGTGCTCCTGTCCTGTTCTTCCCTTCCTCTACTTCATCTTCGGTCTCCTTGACTATTTTGACACCTACTTCAGAACTGATGCTGATTTTAGTTCTACCAGCTATACCCCTATTTATACTGTATCTTTCTACACACCCTGTACGTTACCTTGTAATTTTTTTTTTTTTTTTTTTGCTATGTACGGCGCTGCGGACACTTTGTGGCGCCTTATAAATAAACGTACTACTACTACTACTACTACCACCCCCTCCCCAAGAGCTGCAAATAACGGAAATGGTTTAATGATGGCAAGCCCCGCCCCTACCCCTGGAAATGCTGCTTAGAGTTTCCTCTTTGGGCTTTTCATATATATATTGATATATATAGTATATAATATATATATTTTTCTAGAGCTAGTACAACAGATTTAGGATATGCAACAAAAGTTTAGATGTTTTTTGACTGTAGACCCATCTTAAGCATCTCCAGTGTTTAAGGAAACACATGTGTACATCTCCAAAAGATTTTGGACTTTCAGTGCTCCACAGAGCAAGGAACTTGGATTGTGGAGTGATGCTCAATTCTGTAAAAATATTCCCCTCAGATGGGATAGCCCTACTACCACCTCTAAAGCTACCCATACACGGTCCGTTTAACGGATCCGTTTGGAGCTTAAATAGCATGCATCGCATCACATGCCTTGTGCATGCAGTGTGCATGCAATGCGATCCGATGCGATGTGTAGCTAGTACAAAAAGTATGTGCAGCTCATACTTTTTGTACCGTACTATGTGATGCGCGGGAGCATAGTACAGAACGGAGCCGGTCCACAACGGACCGTGTATGGGCAGCTTAACTGCTTACTGTGATTCTATAGATTGTAAGCTTGTGAGCAGGGCCAGCACAAATAATCTTTTACATGACATGTAAAGAATATTAAAATTGGGTACACACCTACTGTAAATATTTATCTGTCCTATCTGTCTGCCGGTAACAAAAATACAGTATGGTAACAATGAACCATTTGCTCCCAAATGCTGCAAAATGAACAATTGTTAAGATAATTTAGTTAAATAATGTATTATACCAATTTTACTGAATGACCATTGAATCATTTTCCAGGGATTGGGAGGAAATGGTTAATTATCATATCCTCCATACAGTACTTACAAGGTTTTTGTTTAAATCATAAAAAATGTGACAGATGAATAATTAGTTCTGTACTCAGCTTAACTCACATGTGCAAAACCACCAACAGGTCACCCACAAAACATGACCTGTTGGTGGAACTGCTACTTAAGGAGTAGAGAACTTCTGCTTTATATAATTTATCTATAAACAGTATTGTAGTAGGTCCTTCCTCATTTGATTAAAGGGCTTCATTTGAAAGTGATTTACCAAATAGCTTAAAACACACAGATCTACCCTAAAATGTTTTTTCAATCAAACAGTTAAGATGTTCATGTTTACACATGATTTAAGACATTATATAATTTAAAACGGATGTTACATATATAAGTTAAACGGTGTCTATGTCACTTTTTGGTCTTTAAGTGTAAAATATGGGGCAGGGATGATGTGAATGTTGAAATATTGTCTGTAAAGTGCTGCGGAATATGTGTGCGCTATATAAGAAACTGTTAATAAATAAGTATCACTACAACTATGCACA
The DNA here is from genome assembly GCF_055691185.1 of Crinia signifera. Classification (NCBI taxonomy): domain Eukaryota; kingdom Metazoa; phylum Chordata; class Amphibia; order Anura; family Myobatrachidae; genus Crinia; species Crinia signifera. The sequence goes on from NC_139218.1 coordinate 257,076,558, forward strand.
GATGTATAAAGCTCACCTGTTAGAGATAATGCAGCGAGCTTTATACATCTGTGCATAGTTGTAGTGATACTTATTTATTAACAGTTTCTTATATATCGCATACATATTCTGCAGCGCTTTACAGACAATATTTCAACATTCACATCATTCCCTGCCCCAGTGGAGTTTACAATCTATGTTCCCTACCACATGTACACGCACACACATACATTCTAGGGTTCATTTTTGTTGGGAGCCAATTAACCTATCAGTATAGTTTTGGATTGCGGGAGGAAACCGGAGTACCCGGAGGAAACCCACGCAAGTACGGGGAGAATATACAAACTCTGCACAGTTAGAGCCATGATGACATCGAACCCATGACCTTAGCGCTGTGAGGCAGTAATGCTAACCATTACACCATCCGTGCTGCCCAGAGAGCGACAGATATTTTTTTAGCTGAACCCCTTGAGATTGAATTTGTGTGTCTATTAGATATTTAATTTTATAATGAAAATTAATTAAACCAAAGAACAAAGAACTACTTTTAATTGCTACTAAAAAAATATGTGCCTCTCTGGGGCAATTATTTCTCTAGGTTGCCATTGGTGGCTGTGCTGGGGTTTAATTGAAGGTGCTCTGATTATCAGCAAGGGTTGACATTACTGCACTGCATGAATTTTAAACAGTGGGCCAGATGTTTAAAGGATCACCAAAGGAATCAATGACATGCTACTATGAATAATACAATTTTAATTATGCACTGGGAGCAAATAAGTGTTGCTTTCCTTTGCTGATTTCTGAAAGGAAAATTAATCTTTAGGTGCTTTTCTGTTTGTATTCTGTAGGTGTCCAGTGATGACAAATGATTGGTTATCTGTCCGCTCTTCCGTATCTTATTTGATAAAAAACATATCGTGCTACTTCTGTAATAAGAGGCCAAGCTTGGTATAACATCGGAAATCTAGATTAAGCTGAGTAAAGCAAAGATTCTGCTTTGAATATACCAGTTTGAAATCAATTACCAAACTGAACATGTATTAATATCTACTAATTTCAACAATAATTTTAGAAAAAATATATATGTAGATTTATCGATCTGTAATGTTTATGGTGAGTGCTTATTCTTATTCTTTATATATATATATATATATATATATATATATATATATATATATATATATATATATGTCAAAGATATAAAAGAACGTCACTCCCAGCTCTTCAAAGGTGCAAAAACAAGATTTTAGCTGTGTTGCCAACGGCGTTTCGAGCCTGTGGCTCGTCTTCAGGACAATACGAAACGCCGTTGGCAACACAGATAAAATCTTGTTTTTGCACCTTTGAAGAGCCGGGAGTGACGTTCTTTTATATCTTTGACATGCATGTACCAGAGTGTTGCTCTGGATCTGGGGTAGCCAACCCTAGTCCTCGAGAGCTACCAACAGTGCATGTTTTGCAGGTCTCCTCACAGAATCACAAGTGAGCTAATTAGCGCCATCTGTGTATCTTTTAAAATGTGTCCGTGAGTAATGAGTGCAGCTGTGCAGCAGCTAGGTTGTCTGGAAAATGTGAACTGTTGGTAGCTCTTGAGGGCTAGGGTTGGCTACCACTGCTCTGGATGAACGGGCACCCGGGCCAAGCTAATATAGTTTGCTAAGAGGTGGCTGACAGTGCCGGACCCCTGCACAGACTATATATATATATATATATATATATATAAAACCATATACTCTGTTGTGCGCTCAGTCTTCTGTAATTTTAGATGCTGTCTATTGCATATATAGATATCCCAGGTGTTGTGCAGCCTCAGCTCCCGTGGAAGGCTCTTTCATACCTCCAAATCATGGTACATGGGGGTTTTTAAAAGATGCATATAGATGTCACCAGCGTCCGAAAGTGCATACAGACGGAGATCCTGGTTCAGCTGATATATATATATATATATATATATATATATATATATATATATATATATATATATATATATATATATATATGGTAGATGGGTCCGGCACTCCCAGAAACAGTGTAGCTTAGCGATCGGTGCCTTCACAGCAGAAAATATGCTTACATGTGGAGGTTAGAAGGTGCGGCACTCACGATCCATGTTACAATAAACAGCAAGGAGCCACTGTAGTAAGTTGCATCAACGTTTCAAAACCTTTATTGTTTATTGTTTTGTCATCAGGATCCTGATGACAAAACAATAAAGGTTTTGAAACGTTGATGCAACTTACTACAGTGGCTCCTTGCTGTTTATTGTAACATGGATCGTGAGTGCCGTACCTTCTAACCTCCATATATATATATATATATATATATATATATATATATATATATATACTGTGTATAAATATTTCACTTGTAAAAAAGAAAAAAGAAATAAATTGCTAATGTTAACAAATGTATAGCTTACTCTCAAAATGTTATATCTCTCCAATATAACGGCATAAACAACTGCAATTAAAGAATAATATTTCAATAATTAATTTATTGTTTTAATTAAGGATGTTAGATAAGAAAAGAACAATCTTATATGGTTACCTTTTGCATTGGGATTATTATAAGAATTCTGTGGCATAATATTGAATGATAGAGTTGTAGTGATGTTTATTGCCAATGACAAATCATCCATACGCTGTTTTATCATGCTCAGGAGAGCACAGTAATGATAAATGCATTCATTGCCTCTACTTCATTTTTAAGATGTCAGTGCCAGCATTCATAGAGAAAATTAAATATGACATTGCCATTATTGTACCTTATTTTATGATGTAAAATTTAGAGTTGTGTACAGAACATGGCAGTGTTACAAACACTGAATTTACTTTGGATGACAAAGTTGACTACTTTAAGTTGACTTTTAGAAAAAGTGATACAAAATTATATTTTTTACGATTTTTAGAATGATTTCATAATCATCAGGTCTACTAAGACATAGCAACTGGTATCCGGACAATGGGTAGACAACAAAAAGGTCAACATCCATTAGGTTGACAAACAAGAAGGTCGACATGCAAAAAAGTCAACATTCAAATAGGTCGACATTTAAAGAGGTCGACACATGCATAATGTCGACATGGGGAAGGTTGACAGTCAAAAGGTTGACATGGGGTCTTTCACTTTTTTGGGAGCCAACATGTGCCGACAGGTGGTATTTCATGCCCTACCATCCACTAGGGCGTGGTGGGAGAATAAAATAGTGCCCGAAGCATGGCAAACGCAGCGAGAAATGTAAGGGTATATGGTGCACTTTAACCTGTGTCCATTCGGGTAAAAAAAAAACAGTGAAAAACCATGTCGACCTTTTGACTGTGTCTACCTTTCCCAGGTCGACCTATTTGAATGTCAACCTTTTAGAATGTTAACCTTTTTACTGGTCGACATTTTTGCATGTCAACCTTCTTCTTTGTCGACCTAATGTTGTCAACCTAATGGTTGGTGACCTTTTTGTTGTCTACCCGTTGTCCCACACCCTAGCACCCTACACATTTCTTAACCTAGTTAACTCTCCTAAAACTAAACACATTTTATTTAGTTATACGTAAAGTGTGTTTATGCACAAATATAATAGTAAATCAGTTTTACCAATCCCCAAACATTTTTCACTGTATTTAGAGACTTTAAATGATTTATAAGCCAGAGAGATGAAACAGCAAAAAAAGAAAAAGAAAGGAAAACGTTTAATGCATGCATGCAGACGAACTACAATGATCCATACGTTTGTTATAAAATGGATGAAATCAATGATTACATTAAAATAAATGTAAAAAAAACTCCACTAATTGAGTTTTCCATTACTAGCCAAACTGGAGAGTTCTAGAATTTTTTGACTTCCCAGAAGTGTTCTGGACAATTCCATATTATCCTACATTGTATGTGGCTCTCTTATCCAGTGCTTCACTAATTTGTTAGCACTTTCATTATGTTCAATATTGAAAGCTTAGTACTATTTAATTAACATAATTGCAGTGGAGGCTTTCAATATTCAGCATGATTGCACAGTGTTAACAAATTAACATTGTTAAAGAATTCTGAATCTCTTTTAGTGTGAAAAATCCAATATTTGCTTCAGGAACTTCAACCAATGCCTAAAACTACAGGGTCATTTGGAAACTATCTAGTAGTCTATCACTTGCCCTTTTGGCAAGAATAATAATAATCAAGTTTTTACCATTCATATCCAAGCACCTATAATTTTCAGCAGATCTTCTATATGCAGTGGTTTCCAGAGATTATCAATCACCTTTTCAAATCAACTCAAATTTTAAAAATACTGCTTTGCTGATAACAAAACATGCATTATTTTGTGTTTCAGATTAAATTTGTTTGCTAAAAAATTTGGCACTTGTGTAGTTTCACGGCGCCAGTATGGCGCCGTGCGTCTGAGTCCCCTTGCGGGGCTCGCTTCGCTCGCCCACGCTGCGGGCTCGGTGGCTCACTACGCTCGCCACGCTATTTAAAATCAACTCCATGCCAACATGGATAGTGGAGGTATGAACTATCCATGTTGGCATGGAGTTAAGTTACTTTTTTTAACATAGTTTGTGTCGAGCGTAGAACCCGGAAGTAGCACGGCGCCATGCTGGCGCCGTGAAACTACACAAGTACCAAAAATTTTGTTTATCTTTTTCTTCATTTAATTTGGTTCAACAAGGGTAAAAAAAACTAATATGTGGTGAACTTTATGAAGAGTCTATCCTTATGTCAATATAGTCACTCCGGCTGAGTTTAGTACTGTCATTCTGTAATAAAAAGTGGTGAAGCCAATCAAGTTGCAAAATGTAGGGACCTTTTAATTTCACAATAACTGGTACATGCACAATAGCTTAAAGCCCCATACACAATAGATACTTTTTTAAAATATTTTGCTTGTTTTGGCCCTTCTGAGTTATGTTGTTAAAAATCATATACAGTAGTGTGTATGGTCAATATGGTTAATGGTGCGTGCTCCCTGTCATCCTTAAAGATGCCCCACCCTGTCCCCCATCGTCTGTGCTGCAAGCTTAATGATGCATGCAGTAGCGGAGTGGAGGTTGACGTCAGTGATGATATTGCTTACTGATATCATTCAGTACATACAATATCAGTTGCACAGGCTTACCCCAATATCAATAATGATATCAGCAATTACAATTGTTTTAAATCCTTATTGGTACATTTTTGAGGTCTAGTTTTTTTCATTGACTTAATTTCTAAATGTTCTCTAATATATACAGTACCTGAATAATTGAGTACTCTAAGATAGACATGCATGCTTATCAACTGCCATAAGATTACATTGTGTACTTTTGAAACAGAACTACCTTGTTTTAATAGGGAAATATTATGGAAATAATAAGGGAGTATTTGTACAGTATACATTTTTTATTTCATTAAATAAAAATTGTAAAGTTTAAGACATACTGTAATGAACAAAGTTTCTGCAGTTCTATAGCTTTACCAGTTTGTGTTACTGATTCCAAATGTGAAAGAATGGCACTTGGGGACACATGTACAGTATACAGAGAAATGCATATATATGCATCTTTGTATATTTGGAGAGGACAGTCTATAGACACAAATACCATTGGGTAAATTCTGATAGAAGGAGTGTGTAAACAATTGTAAATAAAAAAAGGTGACCCATATTTATAAAAAAGGATAATAATAAAAAAAAAAAAATAAAGATGCTTAAAATCAAGCGAATCCATTAATAAAAATAGAAACTAGTGCTGCTTTCCCTATCTTAAAAAATAAAATACAAATCCACCTGCTGCAAAGTTGGCCAATTAATGGATAAAATTAACTATCTATTCTAGTTCCTTACATTTTAGATATAACCATATTGTTTGAACACTTTCATAAATCAACCATCTCTTCTGGAAGTTAAGTCGTGCTTTGACAGATTCAATTGGAGTCTTAGTAAAAAAAAAACTAAAAAAATAAATTCCTCAGTATCATAAAATCTTCCACAAAGGACACATATGTGGGAATTCTTGTGGGAGCATAATCAATAAGAAGTGTCAGAGTATTACACATCATAAGATAGCAGATAAAAAATGTATCCTCATCTCAGTAGTGATTTCAAGAAGATGTCACTGAAAGAAGATCACTAATTTTCTTTATTGCTAGTGTCTGAATTACACTGTTAAAATATTTCTTAGACATATAATTTAAAGAAACATTATGTGCATTTAATATTTCAGACATGCGACAATTTATATACCGGGCGAATATTGTATTTAAGTAAATGATAAAAATCCTTTTGTGGTGACACCATAATAAATTGTGGAGCAATTTTAGATGAATACATGCCCTTTATCCAAGGTTATCACAACAATTTTTTTTTAATAGAGGATCAGTCATCAAATAATCTTGAAACAATTTTAATGCTTTTAAATGGGAAGAGGGATGCATCAAACCTTGGTTATTAATGTTAAATCTAGTGGCCTCATTTCAAGAGCCAAAGGTTGTGGCCTTGACGTGTTGCATTTATTTGTTGTCCCAGAAACCACTGCACGCAGTGTCTAATCAATTTTAATGAGAGAGCCCACTCTTATCCATTTGAAAGGGATGTCCTTATGCAATGTCAAATAATGAGATCATCAATGATATTGCTGGTTGAAGGAAGACCAGCAGGGTTGTATAGTAACTACTGTATATGTATATATATATATATATATATATATATATATATATATATATATAGTCCAGTTCTCCTGTCTGTAGATAGGAGATGTGGGGCACTCGCCACTGACAACACTAATCCACTGTGTTGTTATTCATCTACATAGAAAGCAATCCAAAGGGTCAGCTAAATCATCAATTTTTAATTGTAATCCAAAGCATTGCCCCAACGTTTCGGTCCGTACACAAGGACCTTTATCAAGGAGCTGGTGTTTGGTCAGGACTTTTGGGTATTTCCACCCTTTGTAGGGCACCCCACCCTTGCCATATCTCTAGTGTGAGTGCGGTCTCTCCCCTCTCTCTCTCTCTCTCTCTCTCTCTCTCTCTCTCTCTCTCTCTCTCTATATATATATATATATATATATATATATATATCATCTCCAACAACCTGCACCCATGGTCTTTCATCCTCAGAAATAACTCATACCACACAGGCTCCTGTATATATGTCTGTGTTGATCCCGGCACTCCTCAGTGAATTGCTGCAGGTGAATTGCTTGGGTGCCTTCTTTAGACTTTAGTCCAGAATAAAAGAACAAATGATTGCGGCACTCACAAGACTTGATTAATGCAGGAAACAAGACTTTAATCCAACATGTTTCGGGAGATTACTCCCGTCATCAGGGAACAAAGCATACTGGCAGATACATACACATATATACAACATTAGACCACACCTCCACCAATCAGATGGCTCCATGCTACCTGGTGCTAACCTCACCTGACGTTCCGCACAGGTGAATTAATCAACCTGTTAGTTTCTCAGGTGTGGTTGCCTCACAGGAACAGCAGCGCCATATACATAAAATAAAAACAATGTCGACAATTTGTTAACAACTTTCTGACAATTAAAAACAAGTGTCACCACTGGGAGATATATTTTTTTCAAGAATCTAATATGCATAATATAGCGTAAGTCTTGTTTCCTGCATTAATCAAGTCTTGTGAGTGCCACAATCATTTGTTTTTTTTTATATATATATATATTAAACGGTAGCAATTCAGTCTACTGCAATGTGCCGTGGAACTGTAAATGAAGGCACTCACCAATAATGTATCTTTGCTAAGTGAATATCACCATGATGTCGGCGCATCATGGAAATTACAATTCTCCACCAAAGCATTAAGAAATTACAATGCAGTGATGCCTGATAAATTAAAGTTACACAGTATGGGTCATATCTCTGTATTGCTGGTTATGGCAGTCCCATTGCTATGCTAGTTTACAAGAGGATATGTAAATGAAAGAGAGATATTCTCTACAATTTTATTATACATGAGTTGAGCAAACAATTAAACAAGTTTATTCAACAGTAATTAAGAGTGGCCACCTGAGAAGAGGATAAAACAAAAATCTGATGATTCTATTATAAGAAAAGACTTCCAGCCAGAATTTGAGATCTGCTGGTTTTGACTCTCTTCCCAATGTCAGAACTTGCTTCATCTAATTATTGGTTTAAAAGCCAGCCACCTTGACCATATTCATTGGAACTGTTCCTAGGAAACAATATTGTTACGACATGAATGATCAAACAATCTTCAAATCCAGAAAGAGCCAGCACAGATGTTGTCTCTGGCAATATGACAAACAGAATTGCGTTACCTTGTATCAAACAGAAGCAGTAACACAGGCTCTATGCAGCATTCTTTATCAAAGACAAAGCTAATTACTAGTTACAGGAGTTGCTACATAACACTACTTATAACTGGGGAGAATTTAAATGGACAGTTTGCAATTTCTCACAGTATGCCATATATGAAAGCAGTTACTCTCATTTTAAACCATGTCTTGAATTTCTTATCATAGTAGAGATGCTACTGTGTTCATTGATAGGACCATATGTGCCAAACTATGCAGAGCAGATCATTATATGACATTCATTTTGGTTGAAACATTTGGAGAACGAAGGGTGGTGATTAAATGAAAGAACCAGAAAAATAAAAAGAAAGGAATACAAAAAAATGGAGAGATATTGATGGCAAATATACTTTTACAGTGGACTAAGTGCAAGTGATAAAAGATAAAGATAAGCATACTATACAATTAGCATGACTCCGGGGCAGAGATTGGCTAATGCTGATAAAGGACAGGTCTTATTTATTATATTAAGAAACTAAAGGGTAAAGAACAGGCTTTGAGTAAATATGGTAATGTCATTACGTAATTAGAGAAAAGATGGAGATCTATATGGTGTGGAGGATGTGAAATTTTAGGATAAATAAAGAGGAATAGAATAATGTTAATGATTTGGTGGCCTGTGCCATAAAAAATATTGGTGCCTCCCACATATTTTAAATACTACATGCCCAAAAAGGGATGTGGCTTTGTCGGAAAGGGACATGGTCACTCATTTGTACCTCCAATTCAAATTAGAGGTGCAACTTTATTCATAGTATATTTCACAGAAGTATATCTTATTCATGTTACACCACACAATAGAGCCCATTAAACTTATTATACCACACAGTATTGCTTCATATGCACATTATGTCTCACAGTAATAATGCCCCTTAAAACACATTGAGGCTTATTCAAGCTCATTCAAGTGCAGTCGCAAAGCATCAATTGTACACACATTGGTCAGTGTTTTCTTACTGCTTAAGCATCTGAGCCAAAGTGTGCATGTGTGTGTGAATTGTGGTTGTGGTCATACAGAGGAATAATTTGCAGAACCATCAGGGCAGTAACATTGTGGAACTCTCTTCCTGGAGAAGTGGTGTCAATAAATTAATTTAAAATAAGGTTGGACAATCATCTATTTGGCAAAAACATCCAGGGGTACTAATAACAGTTATAATCTGTACATAATTAAAACAGATTTCAGTTTATATAAGGGTTGAAGCAAATAGATCATGCACTTTAATAACGTAGGTTGAACTTGATGGACGCACATCTTTATTCAGCCTTAACTACTATGTTACTATGCAAAGTGAGTGACATGAAGGAAGCATTTGTGGGTGAGAACAGGATGCGTTCAGATTTTTCATGCCATGCATAAATGGGCAGTTTTGATCTAGCTCTCTCTGCATTCCAAGAGAGCTGTTAAACCTGCTCATCTGCAGAGACACTCAGACACTCAGTGACTCAAGACTCAGTGACATGACTTTAGTTGCAACAATGTTTTCAGCTATTTTACGCCATCAGATAGAAATGATGAGACTGCAGTATTTGTCCTTATATTCAGGTTAGCTTGTGTCCATATTCAGGGTAGCTTGTGTCCATATTGGCAAATCGCAATTACTGTGCATAAGAAAACAAATAGCTATGGCAGGAGCAAGAACAAATGCAAGTGAATAATCCTTATTATGCTACACAGCAGTAGTGCCCCTAATAACATGTTATGGCACATATTAGTAGTGCCTATTATAACTCATTATTGTCCCTTCCAAAATAAGCTACACAATAGTAATGGCATTTATACATATTATGCCGTGCAATAATGCCCCTTACAAATTATGCCACACAGTAACGTCCCTTACACATTATACAACGCAGTAATAGTGCACCTTGTACATATTATGGAACATAAAGATGGCTCTTATACATTATGCCACACAGTAGTAGTGCTCTTTATTACACATTATGACACACAGAAATGGTCTTTACACATTATGCCACACAGTAATGTCCCGAATACATTATGTCATAAGATGAAAAACCAAAAGGGTTGACGGTAAAGGAAAATTTAATCACCGGTACTCTTGCTAGTAGTAGAGATGCAATGTAGGAGAGAAATCCACATTTGTTAACAGCCCTGCCAACATAAGCTTGTCAACAATACCATGGTAAAGGTGTGGCCATGAGGGAAAAATCGTACCAAAAGTAGCAACAAAAAAAAAAAAGTACTCTCTTAAACATAAGCCAATATTGTCTGTTTAATATTAAATGTTTTAAAAAATGCACATACTATATTGCATTATTTTAAACCATATATACTTGTCTTAAATGTAACTATTTTATTTTTGCACTGTTTATTTACCTCAATTGAACACTTATAGTGTGTACACACGGTGCGATATGGCTTCCGATGTTGCCGATATAGTGAACATCGGAAGCCATATCGCATGCAGATCGCATGGTGATTGTATGCTTTTTTAGGGCTTGCGAGCCCGATACGCTGCCGATGCGTGCTACAGTGTGAGTGAAAGTCGGCAGTCAAATAGAGAGGGCAGCCAAGACTATATAGTGCAGATCTGCACTATATAATCAAAATTGTGCCACTGTATGGATGCCGTGCGATGCGAGTCCCGATGCGATCTGATTTCATTGGGACTAGCATAGCACGGCATATCTCACCGTGTGTACACACCATTAGTATCAGGCTATACACTATGATCAAATATTTAGTAACATTGTTTTACATTCTTTATTGTGAATATGTTGCACTTACTGTATATTGAGTTACAGCAACTACAAGCTTATACAGTGTATTATGATTGTTTTGAATTTTCATTGAACAGCCAATAATGGCTTTTATGGACATGGTTGTTTGTACTTTGCATAGAACTCATGTGTAATGTGTTGTTCTTTAGGCATCCTTACGCTTATATCTTTTTCTTAATGTCTTTTTTTCATATATAAATAAACATTGTATTAACTTACCAGGTTAGTAGAGTCACCCCAAAAAAGAGAGCACTTTTTCTTTTTCTGCTACATTACAGTAATACCCCTTACACATTGTGCCACATAGTAGTAGTAAGGGAAGAGTGGCAGCTAAGGAGGCCAGGGATCTTCATAATTGTATGGAGATTTCCTGGCCTTTGCAATGGACAGCTTGCAATTCCCCATGGGTGCTGCAAGCAACCCAATAGTGCCACGGATGGTCCAATACTGTATCCTTGGACACAGTTCAGATCAATAATACAGCAAGATGAGTGATGCCTCCTGCTACATGACAATGGCCCTTATTCTGGTTGGTGCGGCCAGAGCCGCACACGGGGCTCCGGCCGCACAAACCAATCCCCGCCCACCCTACGGATCGCCACGGCCGTCCGTACACGGACGGCTGGCGATCCGCATAAAAATGGTGGAGGCGTACGCCTCCACCATGGTGGGAGCTGCCCCTTGCATTCGATGGTCGTCGACCATCGAAGGCAGGTCCGCACGCCCCGGCAGCTCCCGCAAGCTGAGACCACACGGACAATCGTCCGTGTGGTAGCTTGTATGGGGGCTGAAAGCTGACATCCGGCGACGTCAGCTTTCCGCCCCCATGAGTTGCGTCATGCCCTCATTACCATGCATACGCCCCGCGTTTGCATGGGAACGCCCATGAAACGCGGGGCGTACACATAGGGAAATGAGGGCATGAAGCCTCTCACGCCCCTATACGCCCCCTTTGCGGCGGACGAAATACGTCTGCGGCGAAGGGGGCTGCACATGCGCAGATTGACCTCTGCGCATGTGCAGAAGAAAAACATCGGCGGTACGGCCGCACGCGGGCCGTACCGTCTGAATTAGAATAAGGGCCAATGTTATTGCTATTGCTGCTGCTGTTTCTATGTAAGCAGCAGCAATAGCACCACTAACCCCATCCGAATGACGTCCATAGTGTACTTTGTGCACTTAGCTAGAGCTATTGGGTTACTTTGCCTACCTGAACTAATGCTCCTATTTATATGGCGTTTGCCTTCTAGAGTAATGTGGCAAACTATAACCTCTCACATATGTGTTTTACTGCCAGGCTCTTTTAAAATTGAATAAAACAGACCAAACATAGGTCAATCCTGGCACTTGGTTCAAGTTCCAACTAGGCCACTCACACACAATATTCACCCATCTGGAATACATTTGGGACTGTCATCTTGCACACATTGCTATATGAACAGCGACAACAGAAAAGTGTACAGCTTAATTAACTGTCGCTGACTTTCTCAGAAGCGTATGGAAGGGCTGTGCTTATCAGAAACACACACACACACATATACACACACATACATAATCACACATACACATTATATTTATTAAGTATGCAATGTTTTAACACTTTTCATATTTATCCTTTATATTAAAGCTTATTCTAATTTTATACAACATGAAAGGCACTTTCATTATTTTGAAGAGTTTATTTTCAGGCTATGTTGCTGAGTTCTGCATATTACTTAAATGTCTTTGCTTTCATCTTCTTCCAATGAAAAAACGAATGTCGTTAAATGATGATACCTTGAAAGTGCAGTTTGTCAATAAAGGATGCATTTTACTTCACATGGTTGAATACACAAGATTTGCTTTATTTGACATGAACTGCTGATGGAGGGCAATACTGCCTGTAAATTAGCTGCATTTACATATATTTAAGTAATGCAAAATTGCTCTTAAAGCAGACTAGGACCTATAGTATTATTTAGTAGTCTTTTTTAAAACATAAATATGCTTTAATGGGTACCAGCTTTTCAGTGGACTGTATATTAGATTTGTTTTGTTATAAATTTGGTAACATGATTCTGTCACTGCCTCCCACACAATGGTTAAAGGTATCTCTGTCAAAATTTGGGACAAAACTCAAGATTTTTATATTTGAAACAAAAAGGTGTGTGACCCAAGTTTGAGAACTGAGTGTGAAATGCTTCATTGGAACCATGTATACAAATAAATCGGGTTATAAAAACACATACAACTATTAGGATTGTCATTGCACTGTTTAGGACCTCCTGTACACTTTATACCCTGTATAGATTTGCCACTGTTTTAATGTTAAGAATCATATGATTTTTTTGAGACAATCCAAGAATTAGTCACAGCTCTTATCAGCTTTTGTATTACTGCTTAAAAATGAGTCCATGAATATGCAACCAGTAAAGGGGGGAATTAATATTTGTCTATTACCACCAATTATACAGGCCTGTACAAAGGACATTTGTTACTCCCCTTGCCAGGTATATTGCACTGTGCTTAATGCTCAAGTACAGTATACACACATACACAAACTACTACTAGGGTACATTGTAGTCAGCAGCCAATTGTCCACCAGTATGCTTTTGTTGTATGGGAGGAAACCAAAACATGTTGATGAATCACACGCCAACAAGGGAAAATATCTAAACTCCACATACAGTAGATAGATTACTGGATATAACTTAAAAGAATACCTTTATTTTCTTTCACATTACAGGATGAGGGTTCATACTAAATTGTAGCGACTCATTTCTCATTTATTGTCCTTGTATAATGTATAATGTAAAACTACACAGATACAGTAAAAGTTAATTGCTGATGGCATTCTTGTTATATGTATATATAAGTAGTAAATATAGCCTTTTAAATGCCTCTCACTGTTTACATGATTTCTTTAAGGGCTTGGATTTCAAAGCAATTAATGGAGTGTCTAATTTCTAAAGGCCCAATTTATGACAAGCAGCATTTTAAAAAATTGCCGGTTGTAACTCATTTTTACCTAAATTTGCTTTTCAAAAACTATTATTATTTTGATCGAATTTAGTATTGTGTTCTTGCCAGGAAACAAGCTACATAAGAGATAAAAAAAGCAAAAGCTGGAAGCAGAGTAGCTTAGGCCATATCACTTGGTTCGGGTCCACCAGGGCAAATGAGCATGCATGGTCATCAACTACTGCATGCTTCATTGGGGGGTGGGGGTATTGAGATCCCCCCTTCAGTAAAATTTGCTAGTCAGTAGCCTCTATTCTATGGGCTACTGTTGGCTTATGTCATTTTCAAACACGGCATAGCAACCTACATACACTAGTAAAGGAGAATTGCCACCAGAAATAGTAGGACTGTACATATTTGCAATAGTAGGACTGTACTCTCTTAGGGGGGTATTCAATGTCAGGGGAACGGCTGTCGAGCAAGCTTGACAGCCGTGCCCCTGTCCCGTTCTTGCTTTGCTCGACTTGAGCTCGGTGGTTGGGATTCAATGTCCCAGCCGCCAAGCAGCGAGAAAAGGGCGTGGCCGTGAGCTGAGGCTGGAAATAGACGAGCTCCGTCCGGGAGCTCGCCTATTTCCAGTTTTTCTCGGCAGAACGAGCCCGACAGCTTGTGATGTCGGGCTCATTCTGCCGAGAACCCCTGTTCAATGCTGTCAGGGAAGACAGCATTAAATAGGGCCCTGCAACCATCTCCCCCACCCAGAGATGGCTTCGGGAGCACGACAAACATTGAATACCCCCCTTAAAGTCTGGGGTTCCCCTGAACATGTCTGTTTCTTCAGGAGTTCCCTGCCATTTTCTACTTAATAAATACTGTATGTCCCTAAAAGATGGTGATAGAGGAAAGAAATATAGTCTGCGGCTCTTTTTGGATGTATGTAGATTTATTTATTAAATGTAGTTCTACTTTAATTATCCACCATAAAGTTCACATGTTTTGCAGAACCACTAGACAGTGTAAAGAAGTGAACCAGGTTCAGGGATATTAAATTACTTGTTATAATAATCATTTTTTTTTTGCACATATTGGCTGTTAGCTAATTTCCTGCATAGTTTCCAATGAAAGTCAATATAGAAATGAAGTATTGTCCTTGAGCTAAAAATATAGCAAAGACCTGTCTGTGTCCTGTAACTGACATTGTGGATGCATGTTACATTCCAACACAACAATGGAAATGGAGCCTCAACATATTGAATTTTTAGTCTTAGGCATTTCCCACGTTTCCAGTGCTTACAGAAAATCAATTTGCTTCTTTAAAAACAAAAAAAAGCATCTTATTCAACTGTAACAGTCTTCACAGGTACTCCCATTCAGAGGTGCCAATTTCTAATTTCTCATACTTGTCCATCAACACAAGCATGTGAACAAAAAAAGGTATAATTGATATTTTCCTTCATTTGTTTGCAACTTTGCCAGATGATTTATATATTAACCTTCAAAAAAATGCAGATTAAATGCAAATTTTTTTTCTTACTCTCTGGCGCACAGTCAGAACAAAACATACAGTATGAAGGTTGCACCTTTATTGTGTGGGAGAGTGCATGCTAAAGCCACTGTACAGTATGCAGTTTTTCTGTTTTTTTTTTTTTTTCTATTACTCATATTTTCTAGAGAGGCTGTGCTGTAACAAAATGCATTTGAACCTGGGCTAGTAACCCCCAATATACCAAAGCAGAAATACACACCCTGTAACTTTCCAGGTATCCCGCCAGAGGTTAAACTACCATTGGTGCTGCAGGTATATGGCATGCGATGCGTGCAATGCGAGTTTCCTATGTAATTTATTCACTGCTCTGTGTCAGTGAATCCATTAAAAAGATAGGATGCGATAAAAAATTGCATCGCATCGAATGCCATTATTGTATGGCATGCGATGCGATGAGATATCGGTTCTGATGGAACCTAGAATAATGCCATTTAATGGTAAAATGACATTCAATGTCATTTATTTTGCCGCGAGGGGACACGTAATAATGTAACATAATACACGTCCCCTCGCGGGGCTCACTGCGCTCGCCACGCTTCGGGCTGAGTGTCTCGCTGTGCTCGCCACACCAAATAAAGTCAACTCCATGCCGACGTGGATAGTGGGGTTATGCAAAGGTTGGTCGGACGCGTACCGCCGCCCCTCGCGGGGCTCGCTGCAGTCGCTACGCTTCAGATTCACGCTGAAACTGGGGGGGGGGGGGCATTAATAAATGACATTATATGTCATTTAATGCTATAGTACATTACGTGCCATTATAAGCGTCAAAATCGCTTCGCATGCCATACCATAACGGCATGCAATACGAGGCAATGCGATTGCGTACGTAGTAATTTCGGGCGCCGTGATAATACAAAAGTACCATATATTTTTTTTTCAACTACCTAAGATCAAGAGATATATGTACTATAAGTTAGGATATTACTGGAATCCTGGCCTGCTACTGTTTTTAGTTGAATAAGGAGTGATAAATTAAAAGCTCTGATAATTGGAGGCAAAACAGACAATAGAGCTGTTGAATACATTGTGACATTTGTGTAAAGCATGACATTAAGGATTTGATCAGGGGGTAGGAACTTATGTCTTTCCAGCTGTTGTATAAATATGACTCTAAGGAGTTGCAGTGATTGGCATATTGTATTTTCTTGGGACTTGTAGTGCAACATCTGGAGTACAAAGTTCCTGTCTTCTGAGTTAGAGAATCTGAAGAATATTTTATCTGAGTTGGAAAATAATACAGTGCACTAATACTCCAGTCTATACAGGTTGAGTATCCCTTATACAAAATGTTCGGGACCAGAAGAATTTTGGATAATGGATTATTACGTACTTTGGAATATTTTTATATTTGAATGAGGTATCTTGAGGTATTAGCATTTATGTTGTATAACCACATCAAACACAAGAAATGCACACAAATATATTTTATTTGTGCATAAAACAAGGGGCCTTATTCTGGTTTACTCTCAGAGGCAAATTCCTTCTCAAATGGAAAAAAAAACTTGTGCACTGCAGGTAGGGCAGATATTACTTGTGCAGCGAGAATTCGATTTGAGTGGGGTTTTACTTCAAAGTGAGAACTACATTGCAGTTTCAAAATAAAGCAGTCAGTATTTTCCCTGCACAGAAACAAAGAAGTGACCCAAAACTAATTCTCTCTGCACATGTTACATCTGCCCCACCTGCAGTGCACATGGTTTTGTCCATTTGAGAAGGAATTTGCCTCTGAGAATGAACCAGTATAAGGCCCAGGGTTTTAAAACATACAATCACAGACACTGAATTTAAATGCCAAGCAATCATGTCATTGCACATATTTAGTGCCAGTTACAGATGTAGACAGTAGGTTTTAAGCAAAAAATCTTCTGGATGCCGGTAGAGGTGCAGGGTACTGGAACAGCAGTATAGCTTGTGAAAGGTCCCAGGACTCTGGAGTTAAGAGGGGATTGCCTGTTTCCCACCATGTCACTCATACACAGTAACAAGAAGACACTGCAGGTGCACAGTAGTTGTGTTTGTCATCTTGGTAATTGAATGAAGCATCATTTCATAATAAGAAACCATTTTAAACTCTTCACACTAGCACTCTCCTAATCTAACAAAAGCTGTCCATCAGTTTAGACTGATTTTCATTATGTCTGCAGATCGCCGAAAAGGGGGTGGGCACTGACATCATGTGAGGTCAGCCACCCACCCTGAGCAAGCCTTGCCACGCCTCCATGTGCAGGGGGAACTCGCAGCATTTTTATGGGGACGTCCATAAAACATTGGCGTTCCTCTGCTACCACCGCCGTCCCTCCCCTCACTGAACAAATGGCTTGGCGACTGCGGAACTCAACGAAGCCGTTCGCTCTTCTAGGTTTGTGCATGCACATAGTCAAACATCGGGAAAGGGAATTCGGACGCAAAGGAATGGGTCTGAATTTGCTCCTATGTTTGGTACTCAAAAATTGTCTGGTTTCAAAAAGCCATTTAATTGTTTGTTTCATCTTTATCTCCATGCTGTAATCTTCACTAATCTTCACTAATTTTACAGTAAGACATCTTCTGCAAAAAGCTATTAAAAGTTCACACATACTAGTTTTACCAATTTATTTCCATCAAAATTAGACTGATTTTGATTTGCTTTCTAAATTGTACTTTTATTTTTTTCTCATCTTTTTGAATGATTGCAAATGAAACACTTAAAAATTAGACTATTGACAGCAGCAGTCTAACTCATGTCTGTATTTATAGAATACGTTCTACAGTAAAATGTCACTCCCTCCTACAGTCTAATTATGTAGTCTTAATTAGGACTGCTGGCACCTTTTTATATATTATCCTTGTTTAACATTATTTGAGTCATCTCCTGAATCATTCTTTTGAAGCTTTACATTCTTTGTTTGTCAATTAATTTAAGCAGAAAAACATAAGGAGTAAATATTTTGAATTCCTATTAGAATTGCATACAGCGGTTTGATGTTTCTAAAATCTATTTGAAATAGGAGGTTAATCCTGAAAGCCATTTTACTGTGGAAACCTACATTACTAATATGACGTTTTAAGAATGTATTGAATGTAATGAAGGATTTATGTTTATGATTGTTAATTGTAAAACTATTGGTATTATTAAAGATATTCATTAAATTGATTGTTTGTTACAGCCCATTCTTAGGGCAAGTCAATGATTCTAGCTGACAGAATACTTCAAAGTGCCCTCTGATATTATATATATATATATATATATATATATATATATATATATATATATATATATATATATATATATATATATATATGTGTGTGTGTGTGTGTGTGTGTAAAGTACAGCAGCACTCACGGGTCTCTAATAAAGAACTGAGGGGCAGATTTATTAAGCTCGGTGAAGTGATAAAGCGTCTGTTTTTTATCACCGCCCAATCAGCTCCTAACTGTGAAGTTATAGACTTGGTTTGAAAAATGACAGGTAGGAGATGATTGGCCGGTGATAAAAACCAGACTCTTTATCACTTTACCAAGCTTAATAAATCTACCCCTCATAGTGACACTGTGGTATCTACTGACAACCCCATTGTGGCTGTAAGTTCTTTATGAGAGGATATATATATATATATATATTTATATATATATATACAATAATAGGATGTGAGATTATGCTATATATATATATATATATATATATATATATATATATATTTGCATGTATAGTAGCCTTAGTATACTATATGGAGAATAACATAGACCTTGTTTGTGTCCTGCTAACTCCTTCCTTGCTATATGTTTGAATTACCTTCCTGTCTATAATTGGGTAATAGCTTCATTTCCAGAACAGTATGTACCATTTTGCTTTGCAGGTTTAAGTATATATATAGAGAAACTTTTAGTTAGTATACTTTAATATATATAGTACAATCTTTTATTTCAGTGTTGCAGGCTGGAAGCTTAGATATTGCTCCCCTTGTGATAGATTTTCCTCTCCGATTAGTCTCGTACACCAAAATGATCATCATTAGTTCAGTGAATATGTTTTCAGCAATGAGGCTTCAGGTTTTGCAAAGTGCTTTTATGAACTTCTCCTGCTTTAGAATTCTGGCCAGGCTCAACTGTCTGGTAAGCAGCCAATGGAACAGAACAGCTACAGTGGCACTTTGCTACTGGGTTCTCTTCCACATCATAAGCTCTGCTAATTTTATTGTTTCCTTCACTGCAAAGACCGGAGTGTCTCTCTCATGTCTTTGAAATGAAAGTTATATTGCAGAAGTTTTGAAAATAGAACTTACAATCGCAAGTAATATGAACCATGGTTATGGAACCACTGTGTAATGCCATTTTAGTGATTTACTATGTGTTGACTAAAATGGCATTACACAGTTTTTATGTTTAGAGCATAATACTGTACTAATAATACCTGCAATTAAATTTATTTGCGTCTGTTCAATTAAAATATTATTTGTAATGTTTGGAAAAAAAAGTCTATACACAGAATAACAATATAATTCTAAAATGTTAAGTTAGTTTGGTACTTGTGTAATATTTGGGCGCCCAGTTTTTTTATCGGGTCGGAAAAAACGGGTCGATTGCATCGCATGTAACCAAATCGCATGCGATGGGATCGATTTTTACATTGGATCCAATGTTAAATGGTCCCTGAGACCCGATTTCACATTGGGTCTAATGTTAAATGCCCCCCAGACCCCATTTTTTATTGTATACCTACCCTGTTCATGCCCCCACTATCCAAGTGGGCATGGAATTGATCTTATATAGTGTTGCGAGCGCAGCGAGCCACCGGTGCCCGAAGCGTGGCGAGGGGACGTCGAATACATGTTAAGTAATCCGCGTCTGCTCGCCACGCTTCGGGCTCGGTGGGTCGCTGCGCTCGCCTCACTATATAAGATCAACTCCATGCCCACTTGGATAGTGGAGGTATGAACAGGGTGTTTACAATAGAAAATGGGGTCTGGGGTCTCAGGGACCATTTAACATTGGATCCAATGTACAAATCGTGTCGATCGCATCGCATTGCATCGCATGCGATTTGGTTGCATGCGATGCGATCGACCCAATTTTTCCGAAAAAAACGGGTCCATCGCATCTGATTGTATGCCTTAAGTTAAGGCATACAATCAAAAAATTGGGCGCCCAGATAATACACATGTACCGTTAGTTTTTTATAATTGTTCAGAAATTTCATTTTAAAATGCCAGTGATTCCCAACCTCAGTCCTCAAGTACAGCGGCGTAACTATAGCACCGCAGCCCCCGCCACCGCGGGGGGGGGACGCTGTGCATGTGGGGGCGCCGGGGGCTGCGGTGCTATAGTTAAACCCCCCCAATCCCCCTCAGACTTACCTATCTCGCTGGTCCCGGCGGCTCCGTTCTTCTGCTGAGGACCATCACAAAATGGCCGCCCCCATATAGCACACAGTTCTCTGAAACTGTCTGCTGTATGGGGGTGGCTATTTTCTGGTGGTCCTCAGCAGAAGAACGGAGCCGCCGGGACCAGTGCAATAGGTAAGGCTGTGGGGGATTGAGGGGGGTTTGCATGGGCAGTGGGGCGGGGGGGTAGGGGTGCTTGGTGGTGCGGCGGCGGGGGGGGGGCACCCAAAACGTAGCTATGCCACTGCTCAAGTACCCCCAATCATTTTCTAGGTAACCCAGCAGGTGCACAGGCCACATTTTAAAAGATCCACAGGTGTAGTTTATTATTTCACTTATGATTATGTGTGGAGACATGGAAAACATGCACTGTTGGAGGTACTTGAGGACTGAGGTTGAGGACTGAAATATACCATATAATGACAAATTAATTGTTAGTATTGAATACAGTAAATCAGCTATTATTCTAATTTAGCTTTTCATTTAAAGACAGTTGGCTAATGATTATGTTTGTACCTTAAACTACACTAATCTTGCTCGTTTCCATTTGTGCCGGACAGAGATCATACTGTGAGAAAGTGGCTTACACTCGGTCTGGGTGAAAGAAATCTCACATTTAATGTTCCTTAAGTGTCATGTTGCACTTTGTCATGTCATTTTTCCTTTATGAAGTGCTGATTGTAAACCAGAACAGCAGGTTCTGTTATGGAATCACTTATCTAAGCATTAGCACATCTTTATCATTTATGTAAGAGTCTTAAAAGGTACTATATTAGTCTTTTCTTTTTAACAACAGCTCACCATTTTCAGTCTTTTTTCGGATGTGCTATTGCGTGTTGCCATCTGTAGCTCAGAAATGGTAGGCCTCAGTGGCGTAGCTACCGTACTGCAGACACCACGGCTGCTTGGGGGAGCAAGCGCCAGTGAGGCGCCGCCAGTGCTCATCAGGTGGCAGAAGCAAAGAGGGTGGCAGACACAGGGCGCACTGTGTGCCACAGACAGTCTCCCAGCATGCCGGAATCCTGGGATTTGCGGCCAAAATCAGCGGGATTAAGCAGTGCATTTTTTTATGGCAGATGGGCAGTGCAGCTCTCAGCTTCAGACGCTGCCCGGCCGGCCGTCTGTGTGCGGCACGGCTCTTCACTGCGTGACATCATAGGTCTCGCAGCGCAACCCCATGTTAGCCCGCCCTTTCAGCTGCATCTGTCTGCCCCTTCATCCGCGTCTGCCCACCCGCTATTTTGAGTGTGGAGGAGGACTGTACACCAGTCCAGTGGCTTGTGGAAATGAGCAGGCCGAGAGGAGGAGATGCCAGGCTGCTGAGCTACTGAGACTGAGAGGACCTCCCTGAGGGGCTGTCGGCAGCCAAGAGGACCAAATTGAGGGGCTGCCTGGCTGCTAAGAGAGGGCCTCCCTGAGGGGGTGCCTGTATCCAACTTGGGCTAGTAGGAGAAAAGTCTGCCGAGCAGGCTGAGGGGCAGCGGTGCCCCCACTGCAGAACCAGGCCACCACTGAAAAAGCCACAGGGTAGTGGACGGGAAGCATGGATGGAGGAGGACTGGAGCCCTGCTGTACATGTGAGTGAATGCACTGCAGGAACTCATTTTTATGTTAGGGATATATAACGATATTTGGGGGAGTGGGGCGCCAGACAATATTTTGACTGGGGGAGCTAAATATTTAGTTACGCCACTGGTAGCCCTATCTGTGACTTCTGGAACTTTGCTAAGTATTCAGAACAAAAGATGAAAAATTTTAAGAAATCAAACATAAAAAAAAAGTTGTAACTGATCAACATGCCAAATATTTTCTCGCACATATTTAGTGCCAGTTACATATGATATCCTCAGTAGTGCTGTTATAAATGTCCACAGTAAGTTTTTAGCAAAAAAAAAAAATGTTCACTTTCTGGAATGTATGGGTTTTCAGAATAATTCGGATAATGGATAATCGGATAAGGGATACTCAACCTGTATATGTTATTTCATTACATTTTATGTAGTTACTGATACAAATGTTTTAGCACCTACTGTATTTAGCCCAGTTTCTTTATTCCATTTTTCTATCTTGTTTGAGAGTAATGCCCCTATTTCTTTACTGCTGCTTGGCAACACAGCTCTGCCTTAAGCGCCCCCACCCTGATAACTTGTTATCCATCTTTATATGTCTACAAAATTAGCCCTGGTGTGTAAGTGTGTGCATGTACATGACTTTGGGGCAGTCTACATGGGCCAAGTGGTCTTTGTCTGCCTTCAAATTCTATGTATCTATGACTTATTTTGCTACCCCTAAAAAGGGTTATGGGGATGCTTTAAACTCAGTAAAAAAATAACATCTACTTGATAATCAAGGAAGAATCTGTAATAATCACTTTCTTCAGCCTTACAAGGCTGGAGAAAAGTCTCAACGCCATTTCTTAAATAAATCCTTTTATATGTTTTATTACATATTTGACTAGTACAAAGCAAATTTCAATAATTTGAGATTACTATGGAATTTGTTGAACTAAGGTTATTTACAATACAGTACATTAGATTTATTGTATCTGTATATGTGAAACAGTAACAAATTACTATTATTTCTTTAAAAAAAGCAATTTTGTTTATTTTGAATAATGCAGGGCAATGAATCCACTTGGCCTGGTATTTGTAATCTGTGGTCTATAAATTATATATAGATTTGGTTAAAAATTAAATATTTGTCTTTTGTAAAAAAAAAAAAAATTCTAAATAAAATATCTGCTGCAGTATTTACTTCAACTTTATTACAGACATTCATAAAGCCACATTAAAGGTTAAAAATGTTGGCTGATTCTTTATCCGCTGTGTTTCTAAATGTTAAGCCGTAGGGCATTGAGCAAAGTTAGAAGATGGAGGAAAGGAAAATTGACATTAACCTCCATCGTGCTCTTAAGCTAACCTTAATAAAATATAAGTAAATAACACAGCCACGGTAATAGACCAAGGTAGAGAAGAAAATGTGGAAAATACAATTATACTACTTGACAAAAATGTTCAAGTGCATAGAAAACAAAGTGAGCATTGTCTTTACATGTGATTGTCCTGTTTATCTTTGTTTTAGCTGTTGTCATAAGCTTTAAATCCCTATTTAATGACTTTCTGGAGCTAAATAGGCAATTTATATTAATGATTTTAATAAGCAATAAATATTGGACACATAAAAAGCTCCTGTGAAATATACATGCAATATTATCCTACTATGCCATTATGAAAGGAAAGTGCAGGAAAATAAAACAATATATACAGTAAGCCGTCAACAATTTGAAAAAATAATGTAGGGGAAATTAAAACAAAAACAACATAAAGAACTTTTTAAAGGGTCTGTAGCTGAAAAAGGCTTACTGCTTTGGACTGAATGAACTTTACATAGTGTTTATTTCGATTTGTGTTGTACAGTATTCGTGGCTTTTAATTATGATTAGAAAGTCACATAACTTTTTTAAATGTAAAAATGCAGATACTTTTTCAATATGGTGCTATGTATCACTGTATTGTAACAATATATAGGGTAATAGTTATTAATATAAAATTGGAGAAATTCCCTAAAAAACGGCTGTTTTCATGGCCCATGCCACTAATGCCACCTGAAGATAAAGTAAGCCCCAGTATAACTCTATCAACTACTTGCTGGGACAGGCATTTCTTGGAGCCATTCACATTAAACATAGGGATAGGATAAATAATGTTGTAATGTGAGGCTTTTAGTCTTCTCCCCAGCAGCCCTAGCACTGCTATCAAAGGGATAGATCACAATGAAAGTTGAGTATCCTATATTGAAAAGTCTGATATCAACAATATTCTGAAATCCACCTTTTTTTGTGCACGTTTACATTTTGATAGTTCACTGTACACAAACTTTTTTTTCATGCACAAATATTGTATAACATTACATTCAGGCTATGTATATACGAAATATAAATACATTTCATGTTTAGACTTGGATCAATTCAAAATAAGGAAAAATCACAAATAATCCTGCCATACACTGTTTAACCCTTTGAGTGCCAACATCTCTGTGAGAGATGTTCAAAATATCTGCTAAAAATGCCGACGTTGCTCATATGTGTTATATAAATTCAAATAAGTATTGTTGTGTAAAAAAGGGGTTATTTCCTATATAAGGTAAACATTACAGGTCATTATGATGAATACAAATGTTTTCTTGGCAATTTTCAAACCTTTTTTTACAAATTCACTTGGCACTCAAAGGGTTAAGAAGCCTATTATTGATGTTAAATGTATTAGAAGATTGCCAATTCTAAGAAGCAGATTCATTTATCTGTGGGTTGTTGCATGGTTTGTTCCTAGTGATAAAGTCCCTAGAGCCATTCAATTAAATACCCGCAAGCAGCTTTAAGGGGTTATTGTGGTTGATTTGCAAGGCTGTGAATTCACAGCCTTGCAAACCCGCCAAACCCCACCCAGCAAATGTCTGCCTCCGCCCCCCCTCCCCCCCCCCGTCACAGTGTGGGTTCGCCCACACAGGCTGCAAATGGATGTTTAGCATAAACATCCATTCATATGCTGCGGGTAACCTCCCACAACTTTCGAAAGATGTGGAAGGTGCACGCATATAAAAGTGACTTTCAAGTCTCTTCCATATGCGTGTACTCTGTTACGGATATCCGGTGATGTCAGCTGCCAGCCCCCCACACCTACGTCACCGCCTCATTACCATGAACGCCCATGAAATGCTGGGCATTCCCATATGATAATGGGGCTGCCCAGCGCCGCCCACCCTTCACTACCCCCCTGCATGCCATGTGGGGTGCATGCACCCGGCAAATCAAAAGTTTGCCATTGGTGCACGCACCCTACGTCTGCAAATGCACAGATGCACAACATCGGTCCTCCGTGCGAATGCAAGAAGGACCGAATGAACAAGAATATCCCCCTTAGTCAGCAGTAATTTCTGCTTGCACCTCCAGAGGTGTGAGCACAAATGTGTGTTAACTGCTGCCTTGGTGCTGCTTGAGAGTTTGTCACTGGTCTGTGATTGAATAGTTCTGGGTATTTTACCAATGAGAATAGACCACTCACCCTGTGGGTATAGTGGCATAACAATAGCTCCGCAGACCCCACGGTTGCGGGGAGGCGCTGAGAAAGTGTGGGCGCCAGGGGGTCTAGAGGGCTATTGGTACCTGCTGCCTCCTGCCGGGACCTGCGCTGCTGCATCTGTCTGTGGTCACGGTGGCCTCCTCTAGCATCCTTAAAAATGGTATGCTGTATGGGGGCAGCCATTTTATGAGTGTCACTTTTCATTAGCAGCAGGAGCTGGGAGAGCCTGGACAGATGCGTCAGGTCCCGGAATTATGTGGTGGTGGGGGGGGGGGGGGTAAGGCAGAGTTGGGGGGTGTTAATTATACTGTAGGGGGCGCTGCCAACATTTTTGGAAGGGTGGCGCATATTTAATAGTTATACCACTGTGTGGGTAATTGAATCTGCCCCTTAGTGTGCAGCTATATTATGGTTATATGTTTACTTTTATTATAACTTGGGATGAACATAACTTTACTTGATGCATTCTGACAGATTGATTCGGTAGGCACAGAGGATGCACCTTGTATTATGAAAAATAACATACAAAACAATTCAAATTGTTCTCCTTTAGTGAATATGCTGGGTGTAAACTTTGCCACAAGCTGAACAATAAATGGTTTCATTCATTCCTTGTACCCTCAGGCTCACAAACCAAACACTTTTACCTTGCTCCATGGTTTTATACCCTCAATGACAGAAAACTGTTTATGAGATACAAACAGAAAATAGCAAAGCTTAAATGAGCTTTTTAAAAGGATGTTAAATAATGGTGAATGTAAAGCTGAGCATGTCTTGTAATCAATTGTCTAGGACTTTCTCATTGAAAGGTGGGAGTAAGAAATAAAATTAACAATGCAGAAACTGTTAAGGGTTATATTGACTCTAGTTTGTATTACCGTGTTCTTAAATCAATTGCCTTTTGTTGCTATGAACTCCAGAAACTATTATGTAAATGGATTGTATACTTGCTATGCCTCATTGTCTAGCCCTTTAATGTATAATATATCTCGATCATTAACTGAGTGACAGTCAGTTGTTGAATTACGTTAATGCTGCTTACCTCCAACCTTAGTATGAAATGTTAAGGAAGAAAATAGTTTGGAAATAACACATGCCCATACTATTGTATAATGTCCATTCTGAAATTAATATGCCCCTGCAAGGTAGCCATAATACTGTACATTAATAGTGTTTTGTGAAAAAGCTTGTTTTGGTAGTTGACCATTTTAATTAGTATTTACGTTTAATTTAACATAATTATTTGCATGAAAATATAGTCCAAATACAAAGAAGATAATATCAGGCTACTTACAATAAATGTAATTAAAGTCAATTTAGTAAACATGAAACAAATGTACAATGGAGTGTTAAGTCTTTTAAGTACCTCAATTTTGTTTATTAAGTGCTAATGGCAACCGTAATTTAGAAAATGATGATAAAGACTGCTATTTAACTAACATGCTTAGGTTTTATTTGATTACAAACTATTTATGAAGTTTTCCATTTTTGCAACATTTTATTTAGTACTTCATACTGAATAGATGTCAATCATTCATACACACAGCTATAATAGAAATGTCCAATATGATTACGTTTTCATTTTCTAATTCTCAAGATTACAATAGGTACTTATTGCACCAAGTATAGAAAATATTTAAGGATATTTTAAGTATGCTTTGCAAATAGAGTTGAAGCTAGCTTTTAGGAAAAAACAGTGGCATACAGTAACTATAGAGGGTGCAGGGGATGCAGCTGCTATGGGGCCCGGCAGTTTGAGGGGCCCGAGGACCAAGCAGAAGGTCGCCTGCACCCTCTTGAAGCATTTTTTTTTTCAAACTATGAACCTGGTGCCCCATTACCCATCAACAGCTGGGGCTCTACCCCACCTGACCTTTCATCTTGCTTCCGGCATCACGTGTACACGCCACACGGGGTAGCTGCGGGATACCACACCAGCAGAAGCCCAGTTCAGGTAGTGAGTGGGAGCGCAGGAGGAGGCCTGGCAGCAGCACTGACCAGGGGGGCAGGAGGCCATGTGCCAGTGGGTATACAGGAGTAATGTCTGTGGCAGTGACCAGGGGACCTGGAGGGCTGGCTGCAGCGACGACCTCGGGTGCAGGAGGCCTGGTGGCAGCAAAGATCCGGCGGGTGGCTCAGGGGGAGCGCAGGAGTCTTGACAGTGGCGGTGACGAGGGGAGCAAGAGCCCCGGCAGCAGTAGTGAGCGGGGGTGCAGGAGATGCCGAAGGGGTGGCGGTGACCAGGGCAGAACAAGAGACCCAGCAGCACTTTTGAGCCAGGGAGCAGAATACTCAGCAGCGGCAGGGAGCAGATCTTATTAGAGTCTCCTGAGGTTGGTGCACAGGTCTTACTGGGGTGGAGCAGGTGCCTGGTGTTGGGGGGAGAGGGGGGGGGCAAGGTACCTCCCATTATCACTTACTCCATCCCTCTGTCCCATCGTCCCCTGCTCTCTCCCCTTTTTTCTCCCTCATGTGCTCCACCACTCCCTCCCTCTCTCCCCTGCGCTCCCTTGCTCTTTCTAATCTTTATCTCCCTCCTGTTCTCTCCTCAACACCTTACTCTCTAAACCTCTCTCCCTGCTCTCTCCTTTTTTGTTTTTCTCCTTCCTATGCTTCCTCATCCCACCCTCTCTCCTCTGCTCTCTCCCTGTTACTCTCAACCCTCTGTCACTCCACCTCCTTCTCTCTCACTTCTCTCTTAATCTCTTTCTCTGACCCTATTTTTTTCCTCTTTCTTCCCCCTCCCTCCCCCTTCTCACTCTACATGGCACTGTCTCTCTCTCTATGACACCCTCTGTCGCTCCCTATCTCTCTTGTGCCACACACCTCTCTCTCTCTCTCCCCAACCCCTGTCTCTCTCCTCCTTTTCTCTCTTTCCCATGCTCTCCCTTCTTTTAAACATTCCCTATTTTTGCATGAAGAACTCTCTCCTGACCACCCTTCTGTCCCTCTCTCTTTACCAGATACACTCTTCGTTCACTCTTTCTGGAGGGGGGAGGGGATAAGCCCTTTAAGGATTTTGCAATGGGTCCCACAAGGTTCAAGTTACGCCCCTGGGGAAAAACATTAGCATACATCATCGCAGTGGCAAGCGCAGGATTTTTAGAGGGGTTTCCAAATGTAATACAAAATCTCCTACTCTGCAGTGCATTGGAGTAACTATGGGAGTCTTGGGGAGCTGAACAGCCCAGAAAATTGGTCATTATACACTGTATACTGTATGGAATACAGTATTGATATTTAACAGTACAGATGGTCTATAGTATTGGCTGTTTCAAAATAAGATAAGTGGTGAGAAAAAGGTTAAACATATAATAAATAAATACACAAACATAATAGAACCTGTACTACACTTTCTAAGCTCACAGTCTCCCACTTCATGGTAAGGCTTCTGTCTCTTCCTCCTGGCAGCTACTCTCTGGTCCATTGCAATGTTTGAGGGCTGAGATCCACACATACAGTAAATGTGGTAGAAGAAGCTGGTACACTAGGCATGTGCAACAGCTCTGCTCTGTCCTTTAAACTGCATGATGTGGTGGCAGCTCTATTGATCATATTATATAGCAGTACCTATTGTCATAATTTAAGTCTCTTGCCAAGAGGAGAGGCAAGAGACTTACCTATGCACCAGGCATATAACTCTTTAGATATAGAGGAAAAGTGAATATTAACTATATGGCATGAAACATTTACAGCTGGCATGTCCAACGTTGGCCCTCCAGATGTTGTGAAACTACACATCCCAGCATTCTTTGCAATAGTTTTAGCATTCTCTAATAGCAAAAATGTGACAAAGCATGCTGGGAAGTGTATTTTCAAAACATCTGGAGGGCCAACAGTGGACATGCCTGATTTAGAGCTATAAAAAACCTAGTCTGTATTTTGAGAATTACCGTATGTCCCAGAGAACAATATATGATTGGAAACCTTCATACATGGAAAACATTCCTATAAAAAGTTGAATAAGTGAAGACTTTCTATTCAAGAAACACATACAGTATCTTTTCACCCAACTAAGACAAACTCCAGCAAAGTAGCTGATGTGGGTGGAGAGTTCAAAATATAATAAATATATGATTACATATTTAAAAAGGTCTAAAAAAAATGCAACCAATACAATATGAGTAAAGGTTCTCCTAGATCGAAATTGAGTGCTAGAAAATTATGTTTAATTGTTTTTATACAAATACCAAAAAGGGACAGTTGTTTGTAACAGTTATTAATCAAACATCACAAAAGACTGTTTTGACCTTAAAAGTGCTGTTTAAACATTTTCAAATGTTTTCTTAACCCTTTGAGTGCCAAGTGAATTTGTCTAAATTGATGTGAAAATTGCCAAACAAACATTTTTATTCTTCATAATGACCTGCAATGTTTACCTTATATAGGAAATATAATCTCTTTTACACATTTTATTATTTGAATTTGTATAACAAATGTAGGCAATGCTAGCATTTTTAGCCAATATTTTACATATATTTCACAAAGATGTTAGCACTCATATTTTGCACATCTCACACAGAGATGTTGGCCTTTTTTTAGAGGATTTTTTGAACATCTCTGACAGAGATGTTGGTACTGAAAGGGTTAAGCAGCATTCCAGTTTGTACTTGATGCCAACTAACACTGGTGATTGGAACTATGAGAGATTTGTTACCTTTTGAGCTTCTTTGCTTTTTCTCTTAATATAAGTAGTAGTCTGATTATTATACTAGATTGTGCAGGGTTCATACGTTTATTTAAATTGAAGGACAGATATTTTTATCAGAGAACATTTTTACTCTAAGCATGGTATGTGACTAGCACACTGATTATAACCTGCTATATTTATGGAGATAAAATGTACAAATGTTTCTTATGTATTAATAGTATATAATACTGTAATTTAGTAGCAAGAATGGAATGCCATTTTTCCATTAAACATGTTACTGATAATACTCATATTACATGTGGCCAGGCATTGTAATCAATTGGAGCAATATATATATATATATATATATATATATATATATATATATATATATATATATATATATAGATACAATATAATATTTGTTAATTAATACTTTAGAACCAGCCAATTGTGTCTGTATATATATATATATATATATATATATATATATATATATATATATATATATATAATTATTATTATTATTATTATTATTATATCAATGTACATACTGCATAGTGGACCATTTAAATTTTTGTAAGTGCAAGTTGAGTCTCCCTTATCCGTATATCGAAAAACCGAAATATTCAGAAAACCGTTTTCAGAATATTTTGGGGGTTTTTTTCCCGCACCTTTTTCATACTTACCTCGTCCCCCGGTGTCCATGGCGGCCATCAGAATCCTCTTCAGTGGCATCCCCGGTCCCAAGGATGCATTGCACAGATGTGCCGTGACATCACTGACACACTGGCGCACCCATGCAATGCATCCTTGGGACCAGAGATGCTGCTGAAGAGAATTCTGATGGCCACCGTGGACACCAAGGGACACTGTGGACATTGGGGGATCATCGGGGCACCATCGGGGGACCAGGTAAGTATGGAAAAAAAATTCCAAAATCCACAAGAATCTCTTATAAAAAATGCTTGTGGTCCCAAGCATTTTGGATAAGTCATACTCAACCTGTATTGTAAATATATATCAGATTGCAGTTAATTGTATGTCTGTGTCATTTGCTTTATCTTGATTTATTAAATATTTAGTTTTGTAAGAATTAATAGGTACTTGTTTCCTAGCATGGCGCCCCCGATTTTGATTGTATTACATCTTATTCAATCGCATGCAATATAGCGGCATGCGATGCGTTCGTATACGATTTTTGATTGTATAAGCACCCTGATGGGTCCTTACAACGTTAAATGGACCTCCATAGTCAACGCCACCCCCAGGATCAATTCCAACCCGAAGCGTGGCGAGCGCAGCGAGCCCGCGAGGGGCGGCGGTATGCGTCCTCCGACCTTTTCATACCCCCACTATCCACGTCGGTGTGGAGTTGATTTTAGATAGTGTGGTGAGCGCAGAGAGCCACAGCGCCCGAAGTGTGGCGAGGGGACACGGATTACTTTACTTGTATTACGCGTCCGCTCGCCAAGCTTCGGGCCGGTGGCTCGCTGCGCTCACCACACTATCTAAAATCAACTCCACGCCGACGTGGATAGTAGGGGGTATGAAAAGGTCGGAGGACGCGTACCGCCGTGGCGGTGATCCTGGGGGTGGCATTGACTATGGGCGTCATTTAACATTGTAAGGACCCATCAGGGTGCTTGTACAATAAAAAATTGTATATGATCGCATCGTATACGATCACATCGTATGCCATTGTATGGCATACAATGCAATGCAATATTTTATTGTACAACATTGCATCGCATACCATTGTATACCTTATTTAGTGTTATGGTATACGATGTGATGGGCGCCGTACTAGGAAACAAGTACTGATTAATGCATTGATGCTGATGATTTTTTGAAGTGGATAAATGTCTTCAGGAGGTAGAATCTTTGTTCTGTCTTTTTATAGTGAACAGTTGTTTGCTGTTTTATTTATTTTATTTCATATATTATATAGATATTTGACATAATTTGCCAGCAACCTGTTATCACATCAGTTACATGGCCATTATGAGAAGGGTAATTCAGATACCCATCCCATAGTATGGGCGACTGTTCTGCTATCTCAGAAACTCCATTATGCTGTAAAAGCAGCTCATCGTTATGACTCCTCTGAGTAGAGAGGAACTCCTATGTTTCCTTCATTTCTGAGTAGTACACACAGAGCAATGTTCATTGGAGGAGGAGGAGGAAGGTGGGAGGAAGGTGGCATGCCCAAGTTATGGACTGGCTAAACTCCCCTAGAAATGTTGGGCTCCCCTTCAAAATTTTGCTTTCTGGCTCCCCAATTTCTTCTTCTTCCATTACTGCATACTATGGGGGAAATTCAATACAACATGAGATCCTATAAGAGCAATGACACTCTACAGGATATTACATGTAACAAATATTGCTTATTTTTGCTCTTACCACATTACATAGATCATTGGGAAAAATAAGCAGTGCTACTTACCGTAGTACCTGGAAGTTGAGATTGTCTCACTGGGGCAGATGTATTAAGCCTTAACAAGAGATAAATGCAAGGGTGATAGAGAGAGATAAACATCCAGCCAATCAGCTCCTTACTGACTTTTTTCAAACACAGCCTGTAACATGGCAGTTAGCAGGTGATTGGCTGGACGTTTATCTCTCCTTATCACCCTAGGATTTATCTCTTGTCAAAGCATAATACATCTGCCCCACTATTACTGATTTCAATTGCCCTTGAATACTTATGAACACTATAAAAACTTGTTTACAGTAGGGGCCTGTTTCAGAAATGAATGCATTTGCAGCTGTGCACAAGGGCGGGGATACACACTGGTGGCGCGGCATTTACATGATGTCAGGCTCTAAATATATGCAGGTCTGAATCAGGCCCTATATTTTATTGTGCATTAACACATTACTGTATATACTGTACAGGTGCATCACTAATGCATGGTATACAGGAAATAGCATTACTTTATAGGCTCACAAAGTGCAGTTGGCAGTGAAAATGGAACAGCGGTTTGGAACAAATTCAAATGTAAGTAGAAGTGCAGCATAATTAATTTGTTCACAGTCATATTAATCTACTTTTGTTCAAACACTGCTTGCTCACCCCACCTGAACTATTACTACTGTCAGCGATTGCTCACATTTCTAATATGCTAACCACACTGAATTAGTTGATATTATTATAAGTCAATTATTTGGAATTGTACAATTGATCATAATGCCTTCTTGCTTTTTTTTGTTTTGCAGTATAATTCACTGTATTTAAAAACCATTATGGTGGCAAACAGATTCCGATATTTCTAAGTATTATCATTATATAACTAAAAAGTTTTTACTGCTGTAAGATTTCCACTAGCACAAGAGGAGTTAAATGGCTATAAATACTGTATGTAGTTCTCAGACATTAAGCCTAAGCAGTATTGCAAGTGAAAGATTCCAGAAACATATGGCATTAAAGCATCATTTCATTTCTGACTTTCAAGAAATTTAATGGAGGGAAAGGATATTTTACTTATTTCTAAGCGTACATTCAGAAAATGTATGGGAAAATAAGGCGATGGATCAAAAAAGAAAGAGAGAACTATTAATTATTACTGATAATTAGATTTCCATAACACCATAGCTTTGGCAAAGTACCATAGCCAAAGCAGTGTCCCTTCCCTCACATCTCTAGCCCACACTGTCCTACTGCTGTCATCCAGCATTGCAATAGATGATATCATGCTTGTTGCATTGGCCACCTGGCTGTCAGAATCCTCACTGGTCCAGGAGTCACTGGACTCTGGGTATTCCTAAGTAACCATGATACCTTGTATAATTGGTCTCTTTGTGCCCCCTTATTTCTGGGCCTGCTTCCAGCATAACAGTGATATGATAGCAAAGCAGCCTTCAGCTTTAAATATAAGAAGGGTCTGTCTACATTTCCACGCTGTCTAACCATTCTGGTTCATTATAATGTAGGTACCTGTGCAGAGAGGCTCCACCAGGCTACCTGCTTTTTTTACCCTATCAGTGGTTATTTAGGGTGCCAAATAATTATGCTAAATCTAGTTGTGAATATAGTACAATATTAGCAGTAACCCATAGTTGCCAATAAGAAGTTTTATTAACGATTTTATTTGCAGATCAAACCTACTGGTGCTCATAGCAGCTGTTAATACACTTTATTAGGACATATACCATACCTTCTATACACTTATAAAAATTACTTTATGTTTTGGTTTGAAGATTTGCTGACTAATTAATATATTATTGCAGCATTCATTGTATATTTGATCATTTCATTGGAGTTATATGGTATTTATGGTGGGCCAACAGGTGACAAATGGTCTGTTATTGCGGGAACATTGGTTTGATTATGTTTCAGTATGGAATTTGTATAACTACCATGTATGAATTTGTGTATGTGTTCTCTGAGTGCTCTGGCCAGTAACATGTTTATAATGGGTGCAGGGTGTGTGGTACACCCTGCCCCATGTATTACGATCACCTCTTCAAAGTATCATGTTTCCGGGAGATTTGTGCATGCAAAGTAAAGAAATCACTGGGAAATGACATGGACTCCAAAATGCCAATAATTGCTCTTCAGGGAAAAACCCTTGTATTCCAGTCAATAATAAATGTATTATAACTAGTAATGATTTGTAGTTTTACAAATCAGTTGATGATGATTACAAGACTTGGAAAAATAAAAAGAAATGGGGAACATTTAGTGAGTTTGAAGACAACATTGGTCATGTTGAGATGGGCATAAAGTGCATTTTGTTTTAGAAAATATGTTTAGGAGTATTGAATGCATGCAACTTTTTATACAGTAGCTTCTTTTATTTAAAAAAGTGGATTGGTGAAGTACAGTAGGTGGAGTCTAAGTTTGGGCATTTTGGCAAAAATGTGACATATGAAGGAGAGGACATGCACATGGCCTGTCAGGAAATGGGGAACTTGTGTGTACTCAATCACTGGTGCAAATGACAAAGTGATGATGGTTATCTATTACAGATAACCATCTGGCTTATTGCATTATAAACCCACATGCTGCCCAAATATTGATATTGATAAAATGTTGCACCATGCTGCCCATCACAGAGACCAGAACATATTTGTCCTATGACTAGGATCCCTGGCTTCTTCCCACCCCCTAAATGATGGTAATGCATCTCAATTTTTACAAATGGAGTCTGGCACCATCCACTCCAAAATGGCAGCACACTTTCAATCAATGACAGTTTGTTCCCAGCCTGCAACCTATGCCGCAGGAACCATTCACACCTGCGCAGAATAAGTCCTGTACATGCACAAACTACCAAAATTGGTACTTTGCAACAATAGGCACAGAAACAACCACACCTGAATGATCCCCGGTGTCCCCAACATTTGGCTTGTACGGTAACCTTCGGGTTAGCAGATAAGTCAGAATTTAGCCCTTCAGACTTGCATGTACTGTAGATTCATATTTGTTTTTCAATTGAATCTAGTTTTTACTGATATTTTGAATCTGTATCTGATTGCAAATATGTATTGAATGATTAATGCAACTGTACCCTTTATTAATTATACTGCCCACACATAAAGGAAATGTTTAATAACAAATCTACAGTACAAAACCCAAGCACATCTTCTACTGTTATCTTCTTCAGCAACATAAGCACATATACAGTATGTCATTATGTCAACATTTAGAATATCGACATAGGCAAAATGTTGTCAGTCAAAATGTTGACATTCACAATCTTGCTATTTTGCTATATAATCTTTATTCCAATGTGCTGCTTTTCTAACATTCAGATCACAAATCTGCATGAAATCCAAAATGTATTTGTGACCTATAAAAGTTTAAAATGTTAACTGTAATTTTTATTTGCTTTTTTTTATATATTTTTAGCATTGTGATTTTTTTTTCCATTAAACTGTATGCAATCAGAGTTCATTAGGTAAAAAAACCATTGGCACTATGAGACCAATTTTTCTTAGATCAGTATATGTTTCTGGAGAGCTGCAGTGCCAGTAGCTGTAGCAGATTGTGAATTGATTTTCAGACCTTGGCATGAGCGCCCTGGGCCACTTACATAGTGATAAACTACCTGATCCATGGTCCTATTCTGCCTAAGGCCCCAGTTTTATTGAAATGGTTATGTATTGAGTCAGTCTCAACTATGTGAACACTTCCTTCATTATGTAGTTTATTTGTCACTTGTGTAATAGCACAGCGCCGGTTACGTAGTAAGCGTAGCGTCTCTGTCAGAATCAGTGTAGTGTTCTCACGGCCAGCGCAGTTAGCATAGTCAGTCAGAAGTAGCGTAGTGTTCCTGCGGTCAGCGTAGTCAGCGTCCCTGTCAGAAGTAGTGCAGTGTTCCCGTGACCAGCGTAGTCAGTCAACGTTACACAGTTACCGTAGTCAGAGGTGAAGGTGAAGTGACTGTGGAATGGCTGTAGATCCTCTCACGATGTTTAACCTGCCTCAGACAGAGGAGGAGTCTGTGTTTTTTTTCAGCAGCACCATTTGCTGCGACTGATACAAACCTATGTTAATGGACACCCAATGCGCTTGAGTATGAAGGAGTGCATGTGGCGCTGCCACATTAAAACCTGCCAAAAGAAGATACTGTAAGTCTCCGAGCGGCACATTGGTTTCAGGGGTGTCGTATCCCATTTCTTACCCTCATTCATTTTATTTATTCATGGGCAGAGGTTGTCGAACAAAACCACCGTGCTGTACAATAACCTTATGCGGGAGGCCTGCACCGTGGACTAAATGTCGCAGCCCCAACGCCAGATTGGTGGTCTGGGAAAAATAGTTGAGGTGGACGAGAGTCTATTTGTAGAGAAAAAGTCATGTCGGACACATGCTGCCTCAACAGTGATTGTTTGGAGGCATATCCACTGACACCAGTGTTTTATAACACCTGTGGACAGATGTGATGCCAGCACCCTGATGTCTGCCGTCAACAAATATATAGAACCGGGGACTACTATATACTCTGATTGCTGGCATGCATATAACACTCAACAGCTGGAGCAAGCAGGGTATCACCATGCACAGGTAAACCACCGCTATAATTTTGTTGATCCGGAGACTGGGGTTCATACCCAAAACAATGAACGCTTTTGGGGATCTTGTAAGTGGCGTAACTGCACGCCAAAATCTGGACTCCTATCTCCAGGAATTCATTTGGCGCAAAACTGTCGGCTCAGAAGAATCTACATGCCCTAACTCTGCTCCCAAAGGCTAACAAAGCAGAAGACACAGATGCAGACACAACTGCGAAAACTTCAGCTGCAGTTTCCATGAATGCAGAAGCTGAAGAATAACTGTTTTATTATTTTCTTTGGTCTTGTTATTTCATATTATTGTACTTCGTGAAGTGATTTTTTTTTCTTCACTATTATTTACTAAAATCCAGTTATCTGTTAACACATGTCGTCATTACTGTCTTAGATGTTTGATATGGCTGGTGTGAATGCGTTCCTGAAACAGTGCAATGAGCCCCGTGAGGTGACGCGTTACACGTCCCCCTAACCTGTTCATACCCCCACTATCCACGTCGGCGTGGAGTTGATTTTAAAAAGTGCCCGAAGTGTGGTGAGGGGCCGCAGATTACTTTACATGTATTCCGCGTCCCCTCACGGGGAGACACACCTGCGTCTCAGACAGATGGAGAGCATCTCAGACAGCTGGAGCACCTCTCCGCCAGTGCTCGCATGATCCCTTCTCTGCCGGCGTCCGCCAGCGCAGGGGATCTGGCGGTTACCGGTGATGTGTGAGAGGCGCTCACTAGGCTTGCCATGGACCCCAGGGATGATGGAGAAAAGAGCCATGGACGCCAGGGACAGAGCCATGGATAACGGGGACAGAGCCGGCTGCCGCTGAGTCACTACGCTAACTATGCTAACTATGCTATCTACGCTAGGCAGCTGTTGGGCTGCTGTGAAGTCACTACGCTAACTATGCTAGGCAGCCGTTGGGCTACACTGACAGCTATGCTATTACACAAGTACCGTTTATTTAAATGGGTAATCATTTTCAACACTATGTACAATGTGTATGTATACAACGGTGTTGAAATAATTTATTAATCAAAGTTACTTCAAATAATTAATTACTCAAACTGCATGATTAACTTTAAAAGTGTTTATCTGAGAGTGATTACATTTCTAAAGAAAAAATAAAAACTATGATTTTGCATCATTTCAAATGGCAAATATTGCTCTTTAATTTCACTCAACAGACAGAGTTTGGAGTATAAGTGAAGAACTTTAAAAGTTCAAAAAACGACATTATCTACATTTTTTTGAGTATCAATTTGCATTTTCACTACTTCTAATCACCTAGGAAAATGAAGAACAGCAGCTGCTCTGAAAGCATATTATGAACTGGATAGTAGTAGTTTTGCTCATCATTATCTCTGTTGGATATTTAGAAGCAATTCTTGAATGAATATATTCAGAAACAAAATTATAAAGCTAGTTGACAACTATATTCTACCAGTCAATGCATGTCTCAGGTTTTAGTACTGATAACACAGTGGTATGGCATAGCAAAACTAGATAAAGTTATCACCAGACACAGTTTAGTTTCTGGCATATCAGTGATTCCCCAAGTTTTCATTATATTTCTTGCTTTTCCCATATGAGATATAATTGGTCTGTCCATAAAGTTATGAGACTGATTTTCCTGTCAGCTGCAGTTGCCGGTAAGTCTTTACAGTGTACGGATCGAGCTGTAAACGAAGTGTCCTTTTTACCTTGGTCGAGGTTCGAGCTTACATTGAACAATGATATGCGATCAA
The DNA here is from genome assembly GCF_055691185.1 of Crinia signifera. Taxonomy (NCBI): domain Eukaryota; kingdom Metazoa; phylum Chordata; class Amphibia; order Anura; family Myobatrachidae; genus Crinia; species Crinia signifera. The sequence continues at coordinate 257,115,906 of NC_139218.1, forward strand.
GTTTTGTGTTAAAATCTGGAAATTTGGTACCGAGACAAAGCGTAAGTATACCACTTTTTTAAATTCTTTGAGGAAGGCAGAAAAGACATTAAGGATGAACCACTCTCTGGATGACCAGGTGACAAAACTTGGATCTTTGAGTATGATCCAGAGACCAAAAGGGAAAGTGCAGAGTGGCACGCACCATCCTTGCCTTGTCCCAAAATGGGCTGAATGAGCAAATCAAAGACCAAATTTATGCTCATATTCTTTTTTAATGGAAGGGTGTGGTCCACAAGGAATTTCTACGTACCTGCCAAACTGTCAATGGTGAATATTACACAGGAAATCTCAATTGCTTGAGAAATGGGATCATCTGCAAGAAGATTGCCACCACTGGGGTCCTCCATCACGAAAATGCACCATCACACTTCACTACAAGTGAGGGACTTTTTGGCTAAGCACAACATGACTAATCTGCCTCAACCACCCTACAGTAAGGACCTGGCCCCGGCTGACTTTCTTTTGTTCTCCCAGATCGAACGTGGCCAGACAATGTGAAAGTGGCCACAAAAAGGGAACTCAAGGACGTTCTGAGTAACGCCTTCCAGGAGGCATAACAAGCTTGGCAGACACACTGGTGAATCGATGCTCATGGGTCATACTTTGAAGATTATTAACCCTATGTATCTAAACATTCAATAAATAGATTTTTTCTGTATTTAGTCTCATTATTACTTTGACAGACAGTGTATGTATATATATATATATATATATATATATATATATATATATATATATATATACAAAGAAAAAACAGTGCATAAAGGGTTAATATTAATCAATGTCAAATAAGGAGACTACAAAAACTCAAAGAGTTAATACTCAGCAAAGTCTATTAAGCAACCAATCGCCCCAGCAAGTGTGGATTCCACAATAGGTAAGAAGTACTTGGCTGTGAGGTTGTATATACCGAGCTGTCTTGATAAAGGCCCTCTAGTGGCCGAAACATCGACCTACAGGATCCTCTGATCCATAAAGTAAGATGTTATTTACTTGAAAAGTACAATTAAAGGATTTGATGTTTTACTGGTGAGTGCTCTTCTTGGATTAATCATCCTACATCCAGACTATTATTGTGTCACTTTAGTTGAGCACCCCAATTGATGACAGGGGTTGACAAAAATTGATGACAAAATTTGATTATAACAGTTCATCAGTTAAGTGCAGTAGACTCTCAGTAGAGCAGTTCGCTCTCTTTGGGAAGATGCAGTTCTCAGTAAATCACATCATACTAGCGCCATCCCGCTGTATTGCCATGGGGGGATGGTTCATAATGAAGCAATTTGTCCTACTTAGTTACCACTTTCATGTCTCTTGTGGGAAAGAAAAATTAAAGTAAGTGTGATGCAAATAATAAACTGTGAAGCAACAAGTAGAAAATAAATCAGAAATCTTCAGTTACAATCTCATGAGGAATGAGCCTAATCACTAATCATTGTCATAATGGCAGCCATCATATTCATCTAAACAACAGAGATGTTTCTTGCTATTTCAACCATGTTTATGTAGAAGTATAAAAAGTCATATCATTCAAAAACCATTTTGAATTTTTTACTGACCTGATGCCTGTGGATAATTAGGGAAAGAAAACTTCCAATGAGCCTATAAAGTCTTTTAAATTTGTTTTATAATTTTTATTGCAGAAAATGCATCAGAACAAATACTGTATTATAGCAAGTAAAAATAACATTTACAACACACATTATGGTACATTGAAATCAAGGTGATACAGTATAACAATAATATAAAAAAAAACTTGGGAGGCAGCCAATGTGTACATTACAAGATAGTGAGATATAGCAGCATTACACTTATTAAAAAATAAAACATGCTAAAAGGGTGCAATAGACATAAGAGAGGTCTGTACTCATCCTGGGTGAAGGTTGTGAGGTCATTTACCGAGAGATGAATGTCATAACAGGTAGCCAATCACAGACTGAAATTTCATTAGGCATGGCTACAGTAGAATAGGAAATATAACTTTCCAAACTATTGAAAAACAATTCAACTTAAATTCCTTGAGCAACAACCAATCCAGGCGGACCCTGCTAGGTAAAGTTTTTGACATATTAATTATAATAATGAGCGGCATACCAAATCAATTAATAAGATTTTTACTAGCTGACCTATACTGTTTTTAAGTATGAATGTTTATGAATGTCTATCTTAATGGGGTGTATTCAGCATTTTACAGAGAAAAAGTGGATAAAGTATCAGCCATTCAGCTCCTGATAAAGTATCAGCCAATCATCACCTGATAAAGTATCAGCCAGTCAGCTCCTGACATTTTTGAAACATAGCCTGTAACACTGCAGTTAGTTGCTGAATGATACTTTTTCTCTCTCTTTATCTCTCTCCAAGGCTTAGTACATAGATCCCTTAGTCCTTGTTTTATGTACTGTAGCCCATGTTTTCCCACTGACGAGTAGTACTGAACATTGTGGTACCATACAAATAAGGGGTGTAAATAGAATTCTCTGGGCCACATAGCAACATATTAAAAGGGCCCCCTTGTACAGAGAGGGACGGTACATGTATAGTGGGAACAGGGTATCACATGCAGGGGTATGGGTGTGCACAATGTCATACACAGGGGGAATTAGTTAAGATGTAAAGGGTATCAAAATTGCAGACACAGAGGTAGGGAGTCACACACAGATGAAGAATTACAATGTTTCACACACAGGGTAGTGGGCTAAAGGGGGGGACGGGTCAAACACACAGCGACAATGGGTACAGGGGATCATACACTGGGAATTAGGTGGAGAGGGGAAGGTGTCTCACACACACAGGAATAGTGGGTGCATAGGTCCACACCTGGGAATAAGTGGGTGTCACACACAGAGGGAGGGTATAGGGGGCAAGGAAGGTTTTGTATACAGGGGTTGTGGGGTACAGGGTGTCACACACATACATAGGAAAATGCACTGGTAGTTACCACCAGTTACAAAACAGGGAGTTACCACCAGGGATTAGAGTGGTAGGGGGGACAAGGTATCACACACACACTGAGGCATACACCAGGGATGTTGGGGATCAAGAAGGTAGGGGTTGCAGGGCTCCCCAGGCACTCTACAATCTGTGGAGTGAAAGGCTGTGGGGAGGCTGATAGCAGGGGAATTGCACTTCACGATGGTGATGCCCAGCTAGAGGCAGGGAGGAGTCAGCCCTGTGTGGGAGCTGGAGGCAGAACCAGCACTGTTTCCCCTATTAGTGTGGCTGCTGGAGGAGGGAGGAGCCTGGCCTGCTAGGTCGTTGAGAGAGAGGCTTATCTTCGGCATCCGGGGAGGGGGGCTGCCACTGCACTGGGTACCCTTTTCTCCACAGTCTATAGATCTGAGGCACCCTCTCCCCCAGCCTAGCAGACCCAGCTCATACAGTGTGGTGTAACTGGGTGCAGGGGATCTATGAGCCCTAGAAACAGTTCGGACACCATAACAGCTGCACCTTCGGTAGTTACACCGTTAATTCAAATCATAATATACTGTACCATAAAATTGCCCATAATCGTATCTCTTATGGCAGAAAGGTAGGCTTCAACCATTGTGATCGCACGCCTATAGTTTCAAAAACTATTTTCAGAATGTCCTGAGGTGGTACTGTAGTTGTGTTATTAACCTTTTTGGGAGTTCCAAAAGTGCTTACATGACAAATGACACAAGCCTGAAAACACTTCTGTGAAGTAACAATGAAACCTAAAATTACCCCCTTTCCTCCTACACAGAGACACATCAAGAGAGGAGGAGGTCCATGTGCAGCCTCTCCTCTTCTGAAAGCAGCATCACACAGCACTATAGAGTCTGAGCACTAGAGGGCACAGACTCATGTGCGTAGATTTTCAGAAAAATGGGTGCAGCATGTGTGGTGGCTCCCCATTTGGAATCATTCTAAACATGCCACTACTCCTAACCTCTTGTCTATGAATGCATAAACTATGCTGGCCAGGTCTGTGTTTTTATGACTGTGCTTTTTAGGAAGATCTCCTTTGTAAAGAATTTGTTGAAAAATCTATATTTTTAACATCTTCAAAAACAGAAAAGCGCAACCAAATCATAAAATTAATCATAAAAATCCATGTACACACAAAAATATAAAAAGGATGATATATCAGGACAGGTACATAAATGATTAAGCATCAATGAGCAGAAAAGCAGTAATAAAGTGCTAACACTAGTGTTGTAATGAGCACCGTAGGGAACTTCTAGATAGTAATATGCTAGATATTTAGGAGTTGATCAAACCCTAATGTGATGATTCCAGCTATGAGCCCTCATGCCAGGTACTTATTGTCTACAGTTAAAATGAAACTGAAATGGTTTTTACTTGAAACACAGCAATTTCTCCCTTACTCTAGTGCAGGGGATCAGAGGCTATCATTTATAAAAAATTATATCTACCACATGATTGGTTGCTAAACACAACAATTTCATTTGTCCTATTTAAAAAGTTTGATAAATCTCCTGAAAAGTATTTCTTCATACATGCATTCATAATTCACTAAAGTCAATATCGGGTGGATCATGGGCGCTGTCAAAGTTGCTATTTTTGGGAGGGATGTCAGACCTCCCCAAAAGGTAAATAAACTGATAGAAGAGATATAGAACAATGTTTGGTTTCTCTGAATAATTTCAAGAGGAACTGAATTATTAATTTACAGTATTTAATAATAAATAAAACTGAAAACAATATTAAAATTGTGTAACTACACATCAATTAAAGTATAAATATATACAAAAATATAAACACTGTTCCTGGAATAGTGGTGAATAGGGAAATGCACTTTCAATGAATTAATAGGTGTTGGTGCATATCTAATTCCTGTGGCAAATATTATACTTTGATGGATGGAAAAAAAATAATTCAATAATTATATTGGTGGTATTAAGTTCCAGTCAATTTCCCAGCAAAGGGCCTTATTCTGGTTCACTTGCAAATCAAAATTCCTTCCTCACTGGACCACTATATTATTGCTGATTACTGACGAACCTCTTAGCGCAGAGCTTCACCAATTTGTATGATTTAATCCCTTCTAAACTTTGAAGATCTACTGAAGGTCCGACATCTCTCATATTGTTACAAGTCCCACTTACCAATATCATCCAAAGGACTATTGTGTTTAGGACCACCATATCCTTTTGAGGAATCCCATTTCATATAAGAATATTGGGTGCTCATCCTTTACAATGGATGTACCCCCTTTGCCCCTGATGAAGTCAACTATATGACGAAACGTGTTGGCCTAACTACATTGTCTCACTTAACGTTTTGTTCGTTCAATAAGAGGATCTTTTTATCATTGATAAATCATTGATCAATCAAAGAATCATTGATCTGTACTAAGCAACCTATATGCACATTGCTGAGCCCTGACGGCAATTTTTTTTATTAAATACTATTTTGAATGTATGTCATTTTTGTTATTAAGGTTTAGCACACTCTGAACCCATTTCTTGATATATCTATATAGATATATAGATATATGTATATATATCTATATATATATATATATATATATATATATATATATATATAAAAAATCATATTCAAAAAAAAAAAATGCATAATCATGTGACTAGTAATCAATCATGTGCAAGTAAATTGTCATTGTGTTTTTGTTGATGAACAAAATGTTTTGTTCAGCACACATTTCTGAAGAGATTTCAATAAATATTTTTGCACATCCATCTAACTACCATAAATAAATCTTTACTAGTGTATATTCATAGTTTGTGTGATAATAGGATAACGTAATTTTTGGTAGAGCAGTATGTTGTTGATCTTCACTAGCTGACCTGCCTTGCATTGCCTGGGAAAACCTTGGGGGTTTTTTAATTTTCAAAATTGCTTTAAAATTTTGTCATGCTGTGCCAAAGCCCAAGACTATAATTTGTTAAAACCTCCACCATAATTTTAGAATGTGTTTGCATTGATACTCAATGAAAGCAATGAAATCAGGTGGGGTGTTGTTGTTTGGAACACACCGCTCCTGACTTGATTATGAATTCCACATCCACTCCTGAGATTTAGCACCTACAGTATGATGCATTTATTTTTTGTGTGTTCTGTGTGTTTGTGTGTGTTGTACTGTTTTTGTGTGTGTATTGTAGTATGTGGGTGTGTGTTGTACTGTGTGTGGTGTATGTATGTGTGTGTATGTATTGTGTGTATCTGTCGAATGTTTAAGTGTGTAAGGTGAGCTACGTATATATGTGTGTGTTGTGTGCTGTGTGTATCTGTGCAATGTTTAAGTGTGTGTGTTTCTCTTAGAAAATGCTACCTTACTGCCCTCAAATGACCACAGGGTGTCAATCACACTGCGATCAGCCAGAAAAGGCTATCTTTCGCTGGCTGTCTTCGTACGGACGGCTCGCTCATGCGCACAGCATACCATGTGCAGTCGACTGATAATCGCTTATGCTGCTAATTCACAGCAGATAAAATAGGTCTGAATTGGGTCCAGTGTAAAAACATTTATGAATGTGCCACATATTGCGTGGACCAAGATCATACCTTTTACATGGAAGAAAAAATGTTCTATAACGTTCTATAAACAAACCTAATTTGCCTGTAAATTGTTGACCTTTTTAGCTACACTACAGTTTAATTCCTAGAGCAGTTTAACTTTGCAACATATTGATTGAGTTAAACCATATGTACACGTTTGAGATTAAATAGGTTTGACTTTGTCATTTGACTCTGGTTCTCCAAAACTGTCAGGCTGCATTACTGGCATTACCAAAAATTAACTGTACTCTGGGTCTCAAGTGGCAATTTCTAAGCAGCAAGTGCAGTGTGATCAGAGTTTCACATGATATTCAATATAACCTGACATTTTTTAATTACGTTAAAGCATCTTGACAATTACAACGTTGAAAACATATGTCACAACTTATTCAAGTAACAAAGAAAAGAAAACTCACATACATAATAAGCAACAATATGCAAAATGTATAAAGGCCTTATTCCATCATTTCTGTGGCAGAGATTCATCTTGAATGTTACGGCAAAATGCTCTTCTGTGATATACCGTTCTTTTTGGGTTTTTTAGCATGCTATATTTTTGATAATGCATATCCTGTTGCTGGATATTTTTAAGCTTTGAAGGCTGAGGGATAGTGTGCTCAGACTCTACAGAACAGTGGATCAAGTGTGGGAGTCTGGGGGAGTGGTAGACGAACCTAGTAATGACACTGGTCTTTTATACACTGGATAATGTATGGAATACATTATTTATATCTATTGCTATTGTCCATATGTAATAGCCTTGGAGTTTGGTGGCCATGCGAGATGCTGGAGGAACTATGAGTTTTTTTAAAGGAGCAATGCTAGAACCATGCCTTGTAAGGGATTGCCCCTTTAAAAAACCTCTGAGTTCAGTGGCATCCTGTAAGGCCACTGAACACCAAGCTAATGTGCAGCAAGTGGAAACCCCCCCCCCCCCCCATTTGCCCATCGACAGGGAGAGCCAGTTTACGGATTTACAGAGTTTAGTGGTAAGAGGAGATTATTTTATTTTCTGAAGTATGTAATATAGATCGAAATACATACTAACATAGTAATTAAGGCTGAAAAAAGACGTTAGTCCATGCTTTTTCTGCTGCACTTGAGCAGTGTGCACTATTTCCCAATTTTTCATCTACGATGACTCCCACGTCCTTCTCTACAGCAGAATTCCCTATAATAACTCCATTTAGCCGATAAGTAACTTGTTCATTTTTGTTCTCATAATAAATTACTTTACATTTATCAATGATAAACTGCATTTTCCACCTTTCCGCCCACCTTTTCAGTTTATTTAAGTCACTTTGTAGTGTTTCCACATCCTCTATTGAGTTAATTTCCTTACTCAATTTCTTGTTGTCTGAAAATATTGTAATTTTACTCTCTATGTCACTTCCGATATCCTTAATGAATATATTAAACAAGGTGGGTCCCAATATTGAACCTTGCGGGACTCCACTTTGGACCGTACCCCAGCTGGAAGGTATGCCATTTACCACCACTCTCTGTCCCCGATTGTGCAACCAGTTTTTAATCCAATTACAAATTTTATTTCGTAAACCTAAATTACCTAGTTTCATTAATAACCTTTTATGAGGTACCATGTCCAAAGTTTTAGCGAAATCAAGCAGTATTACATCAACATTACATTAACATTTACCTAAGTCCAGCCCCCCTACTGACTTCCTCATAGAAGCTAATTAAATTAGACTGACATTATCTATTTTTGATGAAACCATCTTATCACTTTCTACTGTTCTAAGACATTTTGGATACTATCTCTTATTATTCCTGCTAATATTTTTCCCACAATGGATGTAAGGTTGACCGGTATATAATTTTCAGGGTTAGTTTTGCTACCTTTCTTCCATATTGGTACTACGTCAGCTATGCACCAGTCCATTGGTACTGTCCCCGAGCTTACTGATTCCTCGAATATCAGATATAATGATAGTGGTCCACTCAATTCTTTTAGTATCCTAGAGTGTATTTCATCCGGGCCAGGAGATTTGTTACTATTTAGGATCTTTTCCTTCTATTACCAGGGTATCCTGCTTATTTTTTAATGGGCCAATATTTTCCTTTCTTAAACGTTTCCCGTTAGATTCTTTATATGTGGCAAATGAATTGGGTGTCCCATCTTGTTTAAACGCTTTGAATGCCATCCTTTTTTTAGCTATTTCAAATTTAACTTTGCTGTTAAGCCACATAGGGGCTTATAGGTAAGGAGTGTTAGTGGCTGCAGGCCCTGGGCCTGAGAATCAGCATAAATCGCTATGCTCTGTAAACCCTCCCCCAGGACTCCTGTAAAACTAAGCAATAGGAGTCTCGGTAGGCATGCTTAACAGTATATAATGGTTTATTCTGATTTCCGGGTGCGTTTTCTTGCAGCGCTGACAATTACATACATGATAACATGTACAGTATGCGCAGGAGAGTAGGCAAGTATGAGTACATGATATTATAGTAGCATTCTCTTTTTGCCCTAAAATCCTTCCATAAATGCTTTGTGTTGAATTTGACCTAATGATTTATTTTAATTACTAGACCTATGTTTAGTGCTATAAATGTGACTTTAATGAGCCTCATGTACTATTGTAGTACTAAGGGCCTGATTCATTAGTGATCGATCCCAAGATTATTTGCACTGGGGGCTGATGATCTGGCTCTATGCATGCGCATGTGTGTATTTACACATGTGCAGGGCCGCTGTATAAACGGCTTTGGCAACTATCACAGTCGCTGTGGCATTCATACAGATAGGGGAGGGAGGGGGACCAGGCAAAGGCCAGAGCAGGGGAACGCCCAGTGTTTTAAGGCTTTCCCATGAAAAAAACACTGGAATGTGGTTCCACTGGAAATGCAGGCGGGCCGATTCCTGCCGGGGGAGGGCAGCTGATGTCACATAATGTCAGCGCCCACCTCCTCTTCAGCGGACAGTTTAGACTGACTTTTATTTCCGAAAGGGAGAGAAATCATTTGATGGTCGGTGACCATTGAATGAATTCTGTCCCCTTCAGCCACATGTGAGGGGATGTACAGATGGTGTAATGGTTAGCATTACTGCCCCACAGCGCTGAGGTCATGGGTTCAATTCCCACCATGGCCCTAACTGTGCAGAGTTTGTATATTCTCCCCGTACTTACGTGGGTTTCCTCCGCGTACTCCGGGTTCCTCCCACAATCCAAAAATATACTGGTAGGTTATTTGGCTCCTAACAAAATTAACCCTAGAATGAATGTGTGTGCATGTACATGTGGTATAGATTGTGAGCTCCACTGGGGCAGGGACTGATGTGAATGTTCAAATATTCTCTGTAAAGCACTGCAGAATATATGTGCGCTATATAAGAAACTGTTAATAAAAGAATAAATGAATGCCTTCGGCTGGATGATGGGTGGCGTTTCAGCACTCAGTAAGCAGCACATTTCACTGCTTACCAAGCCAACATGAATTAGATGCAGCGCCTCTCCGCTAACGAACGCCAGCTCAGGGAATCTGGCAATTCCCTGGGCTGGCTGAGAGGCACTACATCTGTAGGCACAGCCATCTGACAATCGCTTTAAATAAAGTAGGCCTTAATTTTATTCCTCAGCTATTACCAGCAAGGTGCCCCCCCCCACACACACACACACCCTCCTTAGTCCTGGCACCCTAGGCTGCAGCCTAATCAGCCTATTGGTTAATCAGGAACTGGTTATCACAGATCTTCAAGCTGCTTATAAGGGATTGCGCTTCAGGTGCTTGAGGCACCAGATCATAACCCACAATAAGTGCTGGGTTATCATGGCTAATTGGATAGCCTTGGGTGAAACCATTATCTGCAGGAATTTATCACAGCTAATTGGTTACTGCCCTCAGTGTGTTACTTAAGTGATCAGTAATCCATAGACTATCCTTTTGTACATTTTCCTTTTAAAGAGAAAAAAGAACAAGGTCCATGTTAATTAGATAATTAGCCAGGGAAATCATAAGGATTAAATCAATATTTATTTAAATAATACTATAGAATTATTTTTGCACTTCAAATAAATTAGAAACATTTCCACAGGGTTTTTTCCCCAAAATATTTACTTTGTATTAGATAAAAGAATATTACATTACTCTTGAAATAATTACAGCAAGAGGTTTAATGTGTTTCATGAGATTACCATGTTCTTCCTCAGGAAAAAACAGTTATATAGTGATTTGTATATAGTGTGGGAAATTTACTATGATGTGTATTCTACTTCACATGTGATGTTGCTATGGGCAACCAATCAGAATCTACTTCTTATTTATTTAGCATCCTCTAGAACAGCGGTTCTCAAACTGTGGGTCCTGACCCCAAAGTGGGTCCCAACCTTCTCAGTATGGAGTCGCGACTCCATGATGCTGAACATCATGCTGATGACTTTTCTGATCTCAGTCAGTGATTCAAGGAGTCTGAAAAATCTGTTGAATTGTCTGTAATTTCAGACTCCTCCCATCATTTTGTGCCTCCACAATGCTGCCATGCCTGTGCTGTCTGCTGACTACACATGTGATGTGATGACCTTCTGCAGTAACTTGCTGGGGTCCTGTCATTGTTTTTATAGCAAAATAGTTTGAGGACCCCTGCCTAGAAGATAGTAGACAGGATCTGATTGGTTGCTCATAGCAACATTACATGTGAAATAGAATACACATCTTAGTAAATTTCCCCCTGTATCTTTCCAACATTCTTGTTATCCAAAGGTCAAAGAGCCATGCTGTGACAAAGTCCAAGTACTGTACCAGACAGACAGACAGACAGACAGACAGACAGACAGACAGACAGACAGACAGACAGATAGATAGATAGATAGATAGATAGATAGATAGAATTTCCCACACTGTATTTGAAAGCCTAGGATGAGAACAAATAATCATACTGACAAGTGTGTGTTTAAAAAAAAAAAAAAAACATTTTCCATCCAGAGGATTATTAGTCCCCACTGTCCTGGGGCCTAGCTATCCCAACCTTGAAAAATTGATTAATTTACAGCAACTGAATAAAAAGCTTTAAACTAAGTATTGATTTTTAGTCATCTTTATAGCATAGCTACCTGTATGGATAGCATTTGCTTACTAAATAAACCTTGTCACCTGTGCTACAATAGTGTCTACAGGGAGACTGCTACCCACTATACTGTATATATATTGTGTAGAACACATTACCATTATTTGCATGAATCACATACTGTCATCAGAGGAGGTTGATATTTTTCAGTTTAAAGAATGTTGAAATAGAAATCCTAAGTTTGGAGAAGTAGTGACATCCGATTCAAATCTCCTTTATTTTATCTTTGTCTTTATTTGGTTCAATAATTGTCATTCCATATTGGTTGCTTGTTTGGCTGGTTGGGCCAGATCAAGGAGTATGCTCGTGATTAGTGGGCTGGTTCAAACTGGAAGAACTTTCTGCAGATGAATTTGAGGTTTGAAGTTTTTGTTCAAAGTTGGATTTGGCAGCTTCAATATAGTATTTAATTTTAGTAAAGAATTCAAACAGCTTAGTTTAAGAAAAAAGGCCTGATTTTGGTTGACACGCTCCCCTGAGTGTACTCACAGGGGAGCGATGTTTGACTAATTCGCACGTGCTGGGTGAAATCCGGCACGGCGAACTGCAAGTTTGCCATCCCATTCACACCCAACAGTGTGGGCAGGGGGCATAGGTCGGCGGTAAATAGATGCACCCATGAGAATGCCCAGCTGTCATGGGTGTTCCCATAAAAATGCTGGGCATTCCCATGAAAATAACAGTGAGGGTGCTCATGAGGCCATGCCCCTTTGTGATAGGCCTTCACCCCTTTTCGAGTAAATGCCTTTGAGTGGTGTGGGGGGAATACCAGTAACACCTCTTAATTTATTCACATTTTAACAACAGGAATAGATATTTTGGTTCAGTCACTTCTGTTTGCTGGTGGGGATATCAATAACTGTTTTTGAAATACTGCATTTGAGATGACAAAATGACATCCTTGATCAGTTTTTCCCAACTTAAGTACCTCTAACAGTGCATGTTTCCAGATTTCTAAGTTGGGGCAAAAGTGTATTCCTTACTGGATGATAATTTTTTTTTTTTAAATACACAGTTGGTGCTAATTATTTCACTTGTGATGCTGAGGAGATCTACAAAACATATAAAGCATGTACAGAAGATACCCAATAAATCAAGCAATCTTGAACAATGCTATGGTCAGTTCTAAACTGTACAGTCTTCCTTTGTTTAGGTCTTTCTCATTATTACAAAACATGTATAAAAGAAAACATACAGCAGTTTAATCAAAAATAATATAAATTATTTTGTTTTCTCTCTACCCTTATCTGTTATCTACATACAACGGCTTCCCCTGGCAAGGAATAACAAAGTACTTGCGTATGAAGCGCATTAGGAAAGACCGTATTTGTTTTTCATAACAAGGCAATCAAATGTGTCTGGAATTCCCATGCTCTATATTAATGGACCTCCATTTCCGTCTGAGTGAATGGGTCGTTCCCCAGCTGGTTCAGTTAATGCCACCTTCTTCCTACGTGTCTAGCGAGGTATCCACAGAGATAATAAGCATCAATACAATGAGAATGTTTATTTCCCTAATTGACATTTCAGATGATGCTAATTTCTTATCAGGATTTGCAGTCCTAAAATACACAAGCCCAAAGGTAAGGAAAAATTCATATAAATGCACAAATTGTATTTAAAAAGGGAAAAGTGGGTATCAAAGAATACATAAATTGTATTCACTGCTTCCTGCACAAACAATAAACAATTAAATATTTTTATAATTCAGAACTGCCTAGCAAAACTACAAAAACCATCTCTATTGTGATTCAGTGGTGTTCAATTTCCACTGAATACTGTTGTGAGATTAAAATGACTAAAAATTAGACACTAATGGAAGATGATATTACTATGACAAAACAAAAAGAAGTTCTTCAATGAAGCTCTTGAGGGGTTTTATTATTCCACTTGTATTTTCAGCAATACTTCTGTTTCTTATGTATATATTAGTATAAAGCAGTGTTAAACTGACCTTGCAAATCTATTATTCTACTTTAGTTTTATTCTTTATTTTCAGAGCACCGGTGCTTCTTGTAAAGAAAACTGTCATTTTCCTTTTAGTATAATTGTTGAAGCTCAAAGATTGCAATGAACAGAAAGAATTGTGAGCCAGTTACCTATAAGCACAGAACATCTGCTGGTCTTTTGGCATTGTCGAATGTTTAATATTTTGAAATAATATTATCACTGAAACCAAAATGACAACATATAAAACAGATTGCAAGTATCAGGGCCAGAAGTGTTGTATTACATTCTAGGAGCTTTCGTACAATTAGTATTTTGTCACACAAATTTCACAGATAAATAAGATTTAAGTTGAAAATGTAGTGGGGCATTGTCAAAATATTCATTATCTTTGTGAAGCATCATAGATCGTAAAAATGTAGGTACTTTATAAATGGGGTAACTGTTAGTCATTCAGTAAAAAAATAAAAGTATGAATTTGTGCTGTTTCGGTCGAAACTCACACATGTAATAGGGTGCTATTTTTTTAGCACAAGCCAGAAATCGATTGCAATTTTTGGCCATTTTTTAGTTATTGGAATGTGTGATTTTCTTTTTAGTACCTAAAAAGTGAGTTTTTGGGTTAAAGTAAAAAAAAAAATGGTCTGGGGTTGCAGCAGGCCCTTTAATGCAGGTACTTGTGGTTCTCCCAGTACCTGTGTTCAGTCTCTCAATAAGCCACTTGGCAAATTCAAAACTTACAGCATAACCCTTCTCTACTTTCCATTAATCGATCTTGATACGATGTCTGAAGAATGGTATTTGTTATTCTGTAAAGGGATCACGTATATATGCGATGATTGATTAGATGGTGTAATAAGCTTAACGTTGCATAGACTTGAAATTTATATATTGATGTGAAGTTGCAAATACATGAAGTGAAATGGAGTTGCATATACAAGTGAAGTGTGGTAAAACTGTAAACAAAACATAAGTATGCAATTACAATTTACATTTAGGAAAATGCAAAGCAAACATATGCAATACACATAACATTGTGCATACAGACATAGCATTACATGTAAAAGGTATATGCTAGAGTGTAACTGGTATTGCTAGCATACATAACTGCCTAAATGAGTTTAGGGTGACATAGTTTTGAGTGATAAACTCACCATTGAATGCTGTATCAGGCTGGACCATTTGAAGTATGTCTGCGTGAATCCATGTGGGCAGTGGCGTAGCTACGTTTTGGGCGCCCCCCCGCTGTTAGGGGGGGCGCCACCCCCCCCCCCGTCGCCGCCCCGCCGAGCACCCCTACCCCGCCGAGCGCCCCTACCCCGCCGCCCATGCAAACCCCCCCTCAATCCCCCACAGCCTTACCTATCGCGCTGGTCCCGGCAGCTCCGTTCTTCTGCTGAGGACCACCAGAAAATGGCCGCCCCCATACAGCAGACAGTTTCAGAGAACTGTGTGCTATATGGGGGCGGCCATTTTGTGGTGGTCCTCAGCAGAAGGTAAGTCTGCGGGGGATTGAGGGGGGGTTTAACTATAGCACCGCAGCCCCCGGCGCCCCCACATGCACAGCGCCCCCCCCCCGCGGTGGCGGGGGCTGCGGTGCTATAGTTACGCCCCTGCATGTGGGGAATTAATATGGTTACTAGCATCATCTTTAGCCCAGAATGCATTGCTAGCTATCTACAGGAAGCTAAGGGGGACAAACTACTTCAGGTATAGATCTGTGCTGACCCCAGGAGGGAGTGGATTAGGCAAATCACAGAAACAAGTCAACACAACAGAAACTTATGCTGAAAGGCATGACAACCTGCATGTGGGGGAAGCTCGCTGGGACTTACTGTTACACAGCAGAATCCAATATTATTTATTTAAATTCTATTTTACACAAAAACTATCAACCGAGCACCCACCGCCCAGTGCTTCAGCCCTGGCCTTTGGCGGCTGAGCCGGGAGGTCTTTATTGGGGGTAAAGCTTTGGCCAGGGAACCTTGCTGGTTGTTGGAGCCTAGTGCTGGATGCAAAAATATGGTGGACCCCTACTTCTTTTCATCAGACCAAGAGCCTGTTGCTGGTTTTGGAAATACGGGGGGAACACCAGTAATTTTTCCACCCTTATCTCTCTGCAACCAGGACTGACTCAAAGAGCTGGGGCTGGTTATTCTTTTGGGGGAGGGGGGAATCTCATGCCAATTATTTTACTTTTTACTTTTACACACTTTTACAGACACTGATCTGTGCATGCTTCTTTCAAATATGCCCACCAGAAGCACCCTATTATTTTAGCGATTTGTATACTTTAAAGAATGGGAAAACAACTGGATACAGTTTTGTATAAAGAATGTGATTTTTCTTTGTCCCTGCAAATGTGCGATTTTAACCACAAATTGCATCCTATTACATATTCAATTTGCTGAAAACATGCAATTTGCTGCTAATTTGACCCCTCAAAAATTGCACCATTTACAATATTGCACCCTATTATTTGGGCCCTTGGTCTCTATTATTATTATTATTATTATAATTTTATAAACTATAATGAGATGGCATGTTAATGTTTAATGGGGGTTTAAGGATATATCTAGAGCCTAGAGCATGACACCTCCATTCTAGGGGGTATGGGTAATATGCTAATACCTAAAGATCTTAAGGTGCTTACACACTAGACACTATAGCAATCAGTCATAACAACATTTTTCTCTTTACATGTAGCTGAATTTGAGGATACAATGACAGTATACTACTTGATGTCACCACTGATGATACCATTTGTATAAATCGCTCAGTGCGGGGCTTCCAGGGTGTTCAAGGGAAATCATGAGTAACATTGTATACTTTTCAAGTCATCTAGTACAGAGGTTCTCAAACTGTGGGTCCTGACCCCAAAGTGGGTCTCGACCTTCTCAGCATGGGGTCGCGACTCCATGTTGCTGACCATCAGGCTGATGACTTTTCTAATCTTTCTGAAAAATCTGTTGAATTGTCTGTTATTTTATATTCCTCCCATCATTTAGTGCCTTCACAATGCTGCCATGTATGTGCTGTCTGCTTACTACACATGTGATGTGATGACCGTCTGCTGTAACCTACTGGGGTCCAGTAATTATTTTTATTGTCTGATGGGGTCCCAGAGCAAAATAGTTTGAGGACCCCTGATCTAGTATGTACCCAGGTATACAGTGACACCAAGCCTTTCAAAAATATATTTAACATTGCCTTTTTAATCTAGAACACAACACACCACATCACATACTTCATCATAGGATTAAACCCCTACAATATGTCTAACTGAAGGGGTGTTTCATGACTCATGATATCCCTGTATTTCTAAGCTGTGTGCGTACAGTATTTCAGAAGCAGCTATTGTCTTGTATTTTGAGTGCAATTTTTCTGCAGTGTTCACCACCTTATTTAGGGGTAAAATTTGTCAGAGATGAGCAACAAATGAAATGTGGTCATGTTTCTGTATTTTGCAAATCAGTGCAGGTTATCTCAGACTTCATATACTACAAAATATAATTAGAGTGCATGAAATGGAAAGTCAAACAGCAATTATCAACAAATTTCATATTTCTATTGCCTTGTGAAGGAGAAACCTGTCTATCACATCTTGTTCTAGAGGAAACATCTGCGAATGCTGCTGTTTGTGATTGTGACTTATCAGTTGCCTGGCCTCCGATTCCATCATTTCTTCCATTCTGTGTATACTTACATTTACATTTAAATTACTTAATCCTTAAATGCATGTTTTCTCGCATTTTGCATATTGCCCATATCTTTCTTTTTCTTTTTATATTGTTCAGTATATCCAAAGCTTATTGTTTCCTTATAGGCAAGTGTTTAAATATTTAGTGCCTATTCATCATCAATTAACCATCTGCCTGGAGTGGCCACATTATATGTGACCACACCAGGCTGCACTTTTCCTTACAAGGATGTATGTGAAAATATATGTAACCAAGATCTCTGAATCCTACCCACCATGAGATGTAAATATGATTACTGATATCTTTCAGTGTGCTGGGGGAAACCATTTTTTTTTTCTTACTAAGCATTACTCCTCCCTTTCATACACCTGGGTGATATCAATAAACTCACTGAGTAACTGGCAGTATGTATTTCTGTTGTGAGAGGCATAAGGGAGCCAGCATTAGGAGGAGCTCCTGGTCCTGGTGCCAAATTGAGCACTATGGGGTTGCTTTAGGTAGGCTGCTCCTAGTTTAGGTATATTTAAGCAAGATCCTTTATCATGTGGCTCTATACTAGTAAATTATAGGACCCACTGTCACGGCTAAAGGGCTGGATGGAGTCGTGTGGTGCACAGGAACCGGAGACGGACCAGGAGGAGTAGGATTGAAACGTGCAGGTTTAATAACTGATTTCATAAATGATAAACTTCACTCAAATACTTCTTTAAGTGACAGTTGGAATAAATTAAATAGAGTCCAGCACAATACTAATAACGGGCAGGGAAATCTGGAAACGTATACTTGGTGAGCCAGAGTACATAGATGAGGATCCGGAAGGAGGTTGATTTGATGACAGAAGAAATGGATCCGGATGACTGAAAGATGATGGAATGAATGAGTTGTATGAAGGAGGACAGCGGAAAGCTGTGCAGGGTAATTCTGGGACACAAGCAGGGACAAGCACTAGGTAGGACTTGCAGCATTGGTGTCAGGAGAAAACTTCCTTGTAGCAAGATGCAGGGAGCAAGGCACCAGAGTCAGGAGAGAAAGAGCCAGGATCCGGGAATCAGCTAGGAGTTGTGAATGACTCCAAAGACTCATTGCACTGACACTGAACAGCCTAGGCAGATCCCCTATATCCCCAGGGGATGGCTGCCATTGGCTGTCAGCACAGGATGAGGAGGGAACCTCCACTCTGGGCCAATCTGTCTCCTGCCCTCAACCAAGATGGCGACGCCGGCCTCCCGGCACCACTACTGCTGCCATCCCTACCCAGAGCTGCCGCTACCCGCACACCGCAGACCGGAGCCTGCACACGCTAGCCGGCGGCGGGCGCGGACGGGTGAGTACTGTACCCGCCGCGCTCCGTCGCGGCTACGTGTGACAGTACCCCCCCTTTTCAGGGTGACCCCAGGGCGCCTATGGGCCTTGTGCGGATTTCTCTGGAGAAATTGCTTTACCAGTTTTGGAGCGTGCAAATCAATGGAATCCACCCAAGAGTTCTCTTCGGGACCAAACCCAACCCATTCCACCAGATACTGGGTACGAGAATTGCGGCAACGAGAGTCTATAATGCGTCTTACCTCGAATTCAGCCCCACTTTCGGAGTTAATCTTGGGCGGTTTGGGAATCTTCTTTTGATAAGAGTTCAACCTTAAAGGCTTGAGGAGGGACACATGGAAGGAATTCGAAATCCTTAGGGAAGGAGGAAGTTGAAGTCTATAAGCGACAGGATTAATGACTTGGATGATAGGGTATGGCCCAATGAACCGGGGAGCCAGCTTCATAGAGGGCAGACGGAGGCGTATATGGCGGGTAGACAGCCATACCCGGTCTCCGACTTTCAATCTGGGCGCTGCCCTTCTTTTCCTGTCTGCCATCCTCTTGTATCGGGCGGAAGATTTAAGAAGAGCGGTGTGGACATCCGACCAGATTTTAGCAAAGCGTTGTAATGAAGTGGTTGCTGCAGGAACTTCGGAAGAGGATAATTCTGAGAAATCCGGAGATCGTGGATGTTTGCCGAATACTGTAAAGAAGGGGGTGGTTCCGGAGGAAGAGTGATAGGAGTTGTTATGCATATATTCTGCCCACGGGAGAAGATCCACCCAGTCATCTTGGGACGACGAGACAAACAGTCGGATAAAGGCCTCCAAGTCTTGATTCACCCGTTCTGTCTGGCCATTGGTCTGGGGATGAAAGGCAGTGGAAAACTTGAGTTTGACCTGTACCGCGGCACAGAGAGCTCTCCAGAACTTTGCAACGAACTGTACTCCGCGGTCGGATACAATCTCTTTGGGCAGTCCGTGAAGTTTAAAAATGGTTGAGATAAATAGCTGAGCCAGTACTGGAGCAGAGGGGAGACCTTTTAGTGGGAAAAAATGGACCATTTTCGAGAATCGGTCGACCACTACCCAGATTGCGGTATGACCTTTTGAGGGAGGTAGTTCGCAAATGAAGTCCATTGACAGATGGGTCCATGGTTCTGTGGGAATGGTTAGAGGGCGGAGAGGACCAGCGGGAGTTGTTCTGGGCACCTTATGCTGAGCACATCTTACACAAGAGGCAACGAAGTTGGTTACGTCGTGGCGGATGGTTGGCCACCAATAAGAACGTGACAGGAACATCAAGGTCTTTTGTGCTCCTGCGTGCCCTGCGAAGCGGGAAGAATGTGCCCATGACAATATTTTCTTGCGGAGTTCGGGGGGAACGAACGTTTTACCTGGAGGAGGAGATGGCTGTACGGTTACTTGGGCGAAGACCAGCGGATCGAGGATTGGACGAGGAGGTGTCTCTAGGTCAGAGGTCGTCTCAAAGGAGCGGGATAGAGCGTCTGCCTTAGTATTCGTGGTTCCAGGTCGGAATTTAATTTGGAAGTCAAAGCGTTCAAAAAACATGGCCCAACGGGCTTGGCGGGCAGTAAGGCACTGAGCCTGTTTAAGAAAGGACAGATTTTTGTGGTCTGAATACACGGTGATCTTATGCCGTGCCCCCTCCAGAAGGTATCGCCACTCCTCTAACGCAGTTTTGACTGCAAGCAACTCCTGTTCCCCGATGGGGTAATTCTTCTCTGCCGGGAGGAATTTTTTGGAGAGGAAGGCACAAGGGTGTAATTCTTGATCCTCACCTTTTTGTGACAAGATGGCCCCGATCCCTTCCGAGGATGCGTCCACCTCGAGAATGAAGGGCCTGTCGAGGTCTGGTTGGAGGAGGATTGGTGCCGTTATGAATGCTCTCTTTAACTGCTGGAAGGCAGAGGATGCTTCTGGCGACCATCGGCTTGGATCAGCTCCCTTGCAAGTGAGAGCAGTGAGGGGAGCAGCGATAGTAGAGAAGTTCCGGATAAATCGCCGGTAATAGTTTGAGAACCCTAGGAATCTCTGAATTCCTTTGAGTGTTGTGGGGGCTGCCCAGTCTTGGATGGCTCTCACCTTCTCTGGGTCCATTTCTATCCCAGTGGCGGAGAGAATGTGACCCAAGAATGGAATGGACGTGACCTCAAAAACGCACTTCTCCAACTTGCAGAACAGTTGATTTTGGCGAAGACGTCGTAGGACTTCGGACACTGTCTGTCTGTGAAGTTGAAGATTTGGAGAGAAGATGAGTATATCGTCTAGATAGACTACGATGGAGTGGTACAGCAAGTCCCGAAAGATATCATTTACAAACTGTTGGAAGACGGCGGGGGCGTTACAAAGGCCGAAGGGCATCACCAGGTATTCATAGTGGCCGTCGCGCGTGTTAAAAGCCGTCTTCCACTCGTCACCTGGACGGATCCGGATCAAATTGTAGGCCCCTCGCAGGTCCAATTTAGTAAAGATTGCCGCCCCTCTGATCTTGTCGAATAGTTCTGCGATAAGGGGTAAGGGATAGCGGTTTTTAATGGTGATGTCGTTCAGGCCCCTATAGTCGATACATGGCCGAAGACCGCCATCCTTCTTTTTCACAAAGAAAAACCCGGCCCCGGCCGGAGAAGTAGATGGTCGAATGAAACCTTTGTTTAAGTTCTCTTGAATGTACGAGGACATGGCCTCAGTCTCAGGTAGCGACAGGGGATAGATGCGGCCACGAGGAGGGAATTTCCCGGCCACCAGCTCTATCGGGCAGTCCCAAGGACGGTGAGGAGGCAGGGTGTCGGCACCACCTTTACTGAATACATCTGTAAATGAACGATATGGTGCGGGTATCGACAAGGGTGGAGCTGAAGAGGATGAAGGATAGTTACCCTCACGTTGTGGATGGGTCTGGTAGACCGGAAGGATCTGAGGAATGCAAGTAGACTGGCAATCTGTTCCCCAGGCCTTGACCTCCATATTGGTCCAATCGATGTGTGGGTTATGTTTGGAGAGCCAGGGAAGGCCCAGGACCATTTGGTGTGAGGACTGTGGAAGAATGAAGAATTCGAGGGTCTCTTGATGTAGAGCTCCTATGAGCAGTGTCACCGGGGTGGTCTGATGGGTGATTTGTCCACTACGAATTCGACTCCCATCCACTGCAGTGAGGACCAGCGAGTGATCCAGGGGTTGCACAGGCAGGGCATGTTGGGTGACAAAAGAAGAAGAAAGGAAGTTTCCCGCTGCTCCAGAGTCCAATAGGGCCTGAACTCATTTTCTCCCTTGGGGACACACAAGGGTAACCGGAATGGTGGAATCAGAAGAAGAGGGAGATGGAAGCAAGACTCCTAATCGGACCTCCCTCGGGGAGATTAGGAGCGGTCGTTTCCCGGCCGCAGCGGGCAGGAAGCCAATAAGTGAGCTGAGGAGCCACAGTACATGCATAGATTCTCTCGCCGTCTTCGGGACTTCTCTTCGAGAGAGAGACGGGAGCGGTTCATTTGCATGGGCTCATCTGTTGACACCGCAGGAGGCGGGGTTGGTTTGGAGGCTGGTGCGACATTGGAAGGAAATCGAGGGCGAAGGCGATCAGAGCTATTCCTCTCAAGTTGGCGTTCTTGGAGTCGCAGATCGACTTTGTTACATAATGAAATGAGTTCAGCCAGGGTGGAAGGAGAATCGCGAGTTGCTAACTCGTCCTTGATGCGCCCGGCTAGGCCGTTCCAGAAGGCAGAAACGAGAGCCTCTTCGTTCCATCTGAGTTCGGAAGCCAGGGTTTGAAATTGTACGACATATTGTCCCACTGGGCGACTGCCCTGACGAATCCTTAGGATCTCCGTGGCTGCGGAGGACACTCTGCCAGGCTCGTCGAAGATGCGACGGAAGGAGGCCACAAATTCTTCATAGTTATTGAGGATGGGATCCGCACGCTCCCAAAGGGGGGACACCCACTCCAGGGCTGGACCCGCCAGTAGGGACACGATGTAAGCCACCCGAGTCTTGGGAGAGGGGAAATTGGAAGGCTGGAGGGTAAAATGGACGTCACATTGATTCAGGAATCCTCGACACCCCCTCGGGGACCCGTCATATTTACTGGGGGTTGACAGGTGTAGATGGTGAGGAGCAGCTGGCCCAGGGGGAGCAGCAGAGGTCGAAGCTCCGGAGGTTGGTGCTGCTGAAACTGAGGGAGCCACCTGAGGTGATGACAAGGTCTGGAGAAATTGAGCCACTTGACGCTGGGTAGTCTCTACTTGTTCCAATCGAGCCATGATGCCTTGAAGAACATCCGTCATGGAGGCCTGTGCTTCACCCGATTCCATCGGGTCAGTGCAAACTGTCACGGCTAAAGGGCTGGATGGAGTCGTGTGGTGCACAGGAACCGGAGACGGACCAGGAGGAGTAGGATTGAAACGTGCAGGTTTAATAACTGATTTCATAAATGATAAACTTCACTCAAATACTTCTTTAAGTGACAGTTGGAATAAATTAAATAGAGTCCAGCACAATACTAATAACGGGCAGGGAAATCTGGAAACGTATACTTGGTGAGCCAGAGTACATAGATGAGGATCCGGAAGGAGGTTGATTTGATGACAGAAGAAATGGATCCGGATGACTGAAAGATGATGGAATGAATGAGTTGTATGAAGGAGGACAGCGGAAAGCTGTGCAGGGTAATTCTGGGACACAAGCAGGGACAAGCACTAGGTAGGACTTGCAGCATTGGTGTCAGGAGAAAACTTCCTTGTAGCAAGATGCAGGGAGCAAGGCACCAGAGTCAGGAGAGAAAGAGCCAGGATCCGGGAATCAGCTAGGAGTTGTGAATGACTCCAAAGACTCATTGCACTGACACTGAACAGCCTAGGCAGATCCCCTATATCCCCAGGGGATGGCTGCCATTGGCTGTCAGCACAGGATGAGGAGGGAACCTCCACTCTGGGCCAATCTGTCTCCTGCCCTCAACCAAGATGGCGACGCCGGCCTCCCGGCACCACTACTGCTGCCATCCCTACCCAGAGCTGCCGCTACCCGCACACCGCAGACCGGAGCCTGCACACGCTAGCCGGCGGCGGGCGCGGACGGGTGAGTACTGTACCCGCCGCGCTCCGTCGCGGCTACGTGTGACACCCACATTCTGGTTTACATGGGTTTAGGGTGCGGTGCCCCTGGATTGCCCCTGTATTTTTTTGGATCAAGTTAGCTTTTTGCTCCCACCAAATATTCCTGCTTAAAGTCAGAGTCTTCTGGTCATGGTCCACTACTTTAGTCCATTACTTCTATCTGGGTTCCTCTTAGTCTCTCCTAGTGAGAGAGCCCGGAGGGAGGGCCGGGACCTGCACATCAGCGCCACTAAGTCCATACCACATTGCGGCGGTTCTTGGTGAAGACCACATGGTGTGTTAGGCAGTTTACAAGCTCCAGTTTCAACGCCTTTTTACCCTCTACAACCTCAGCCGGATCAACAACAGATCACCTCCGTGACATGGTGGACCAATAATAAATCATCTGGATTTGTTAAATAAATGTTCTTAACCTAATTCAATCATTTAAAATAACACCTCAACAAATTCTGAGCAGTGTTATAAAATAATATTAGCCAGAGGTAAAATGGCCCATTACACATGCGCCAATTCTAGATCCACATTATTTATTTTATTTATGTATTGTAATAGGCCATTCATTATTAGGGGCCCAATATTCAATTATCTCTGAAAGCATTTAGTTTTCACGATTTTCCTGCAAGAACAAATGTCATCTTATTTTCATTAATAGTCACTTTCACCAGTCAGTTTGCAGGTCAGCTTTTATTGAACCCCTCATTCTATAAAGAAGCCCCAGTTTTACATTTCTGGTATTGACTGTGTGTGTAAACAGCTTGTGTAAACAAAACCAACACTTTGCTTCATTTAAATGAGTTGTTTTGTAGATATTAGTGCAGCACATGATATGATGGACTGGCCAGCCTATGTAGATTTCAATATTCAGTCACTGCTTTCATGACAATGTGAAGGAAAGTGTCATTTGTCATAAGAAATTGTAATGAAGTCCTAGAGTTGTGTGTGATCCCTATCACCTCCAAGAGCAAAGAAATTGCCTAAATCAGGAAAAGAGAGCCACACATTGTGTATATAGACAGTTGCAACTGCCATCTAAAAACCATCGCTATGGATTTTTTCAACATTATGCTGATAAACTGAAGATGTCCAGGTCTGTAGTATGTGCACAAATATACAGGGACAGTCAATGGGGAACAAAATATGTAAGGGGGGAAAGTAATTATTATTTAGGCGCCACTAATCAATGCGTGTCCAATGGAGCCATAAAGTTGGTTGAGGAAGCCCATTACTTATATTGGTTATTGCACCTTATAAGACCTGGCATAAACCTGGAGGGTGAAATTTAATAGGACGAGAGAATCAGAAAGTGAGATATTTGGTAAGAAGTCTCCAGTTTTTTTTAAAGTGGCAATCATATACACTGCAAAATCAAATTGGTTTTGCAGTGTAAATGATTGCCACTTTAAAAAAAACTGGAGATTTCTTACCAAATCTCTCACTTTCTGAGTCTCTCATCCTATTAAATTTCCCCTGGAATCTTTAAAGATCCCTCTAAATATCCTCTCTAGAGAGTTTTCTAACTCTTTTAGTTGTCCATGTACTAAGGGGGAAGGGGAGGGTGTTAATGGGGCTAATAAAAAAAGGCAGAGAAAATCTCTCTGTCACTCTCTCTTACTCTGCAGCCGGCTCAGTGTTAAGTGCAGGCTATGGTATTGCACTGCCCTAGGTCCCAGTTGTTGATAGGGGGAGATGTAGGCTTTGACACCTCTAGCTGCTGATAAGTGCTTCTCACTGAAGAAGCAGGAAGTGAGCTCTATCACTTTGGCCAGTTGTCAATAAAGTTTTTTTTTAAAACAATTCTCTTGGTTTAGCTGCACAGCACATGATGATGTAGAGAGGTGAGTACACAGTGAGTGCTGACACCACCCAGAGGAGTCCCCTTTCATTCACTACCCATCCCATTTGGTTCTATTCATAGTAAGAATCGTGTGAGCTGCCTTCTAATTCACACTGAAAGCAAGTGAAGCAGGAACTGTAGTTTATGGTTCTCTTAGAATGATCTGGGGGCAGCTCCTAAACTTTAAAATGCAATAATTCTGTGAAAACTGTAGGTTAAGTGAGATTTAAGATTAACAGTATATCTGCTACTTTTTTCTGTGCTCATAATGGTGAAGGACAATAATGGTGTACAAGTTTATTGGTCTGGGATTGAAGCTATACAACGCAAAAATGAAGTATTAACATGGTCCCTAGTAAACTTTGTTACTAGTCCAAAAAAGCAGGAAAACTGTTCATCTTGGCAAAGCCATGTTGCATGGAAGGTTGGGCAGATATAACATGTGCAGAGAGATTTATATCTGAAAGGGGCATGTCCAAACACAATACTCAATTGCAGTGCAAAAATGAAGCTGGCTAGCGTTTATGGGCTACATACAAAAGCAGCCTGTATTTACTCTGCATGCAAATAAATACATTTCATTTGCACTCCTTGGATTGCAATATAGTTTCTCCAGGTACAAAATGACTTGCTCATTTTTTGCTTTAGTTCCGACTCAGAATCAGGCCCTTAAAGTTTTTATTAATTTCATGGTAAAATTCTAAGCCAGCCACAACTGTGATCGCCGATCATTGTTTGGAATGCCAGACTAAAGAAAAAAGTTTTAAAAAAAAAGACGCATTACTCTCCCTAAATGTGCACAAAGAAATATGATTACTGTACCGTTAGAAATCATGAAGTGGGTTGAATAAGCAGCATTCTGGGAACTGATGGCTTGTGCTATTCTAGTCACTCACTATTATTTTTCAAACACGCAGTAGCTGGACCTGCTTTTTAGCCTAACAATAACCTCAACTTTTAAATTCTAAGCACTTAGAAGCATCCTTGTGGTGTATTGTGCTCTGCTGTAAGTACTATTTGCAAATTGATATTTTAAAGCAAAAATAAACATAAAAGTTTTGACCCAAACCCTACAAGTAAGATAGGTGCGTAACTTATAGATATTTCGGAATGCATACCTGGGTTTTAGCCTTCCACATTATATATATTACATGCACATAATATTTTGAATCAAAATATTTTTTGTGTGTTTTTGCCATTTTAAATGAAGGATGAAATGAATTGAATTAAAATTAAATTAATAAAATATTTTTTTTAAATATGGGCCTTATACATCTTGGGCAGATAAATTGCTAAAAGCGCTATTCAGCAATTTTAGCACTTCTGAACTAGTGATGGTGGCAGGAGGCATGTCTTGACCATTTTCGTAGTGGCTGCGTAACATCACAGGCAGCTGCTGCGTGTCAATACAAGGTGACGTGTCCCTTGCCTACCTAACTAGGCTGCCCAGGCAGGGGGCTACCCTAGTGTTTTGCAACCACATCATTGGGAGGGACGCGGCATGCTGGGTGGCATTGCCCTGTGCTGGGCGTCCCTCCGTGTACTAGGGAAACCATTTGTAGTTGTGCGATGTTTTGCAAAACTACAACTAAAGCTGAATTCGGCTTTATCTCATTTGATGTGACTCAAAATAATTGTATATCTTCATTACAGTATATGTTTTTTGAATGTACATAATATAATGTGGACATTTGACATTTTTAAATTAGCTGGCAACGTTCACACCCACATTACTTAGTAAAATTGTACAAATCATATTGGATGACATTCCTATCTGTCAGCTGTTTTATATTGTATTTTGGCATTTTTTGATCCCAACATCAGTCTATGGGTTTCCTTACTACTTCACAAGCTGCTGGACTGCTGTTTAGTACTTGTTTTGGAATCTCCCTCAGAATATATTTTAGAACATATCTCGAGGGCATACAAATCACAGCGCACTAGTTGACAGAATTTCAAAAAAGAATCTTTGATTCTTGATGTTCAACCAGCAAAATGATATTTCTGTCCTGTCAAACTGTGGCTGATTGTGAATCAAATACTCTAGCAGTGGATTAAAAGAGATGTTGTACATGTTCAGAATTCCATGCACTGCAGCTTGCAGTTACATTGTTTATCTGCATTTCTTTTTGCTCTAAAATGAAAAGAGTAAATATGTCCAATTTCTCACATAATAAATAACTGGTACTTGTTTCCTAGCATGGCGCCCATCGAATACCGTATTTAGTGGTGTGCGATGTGTGCGATGTAATGCGATCTTCCCATTAAATTAACAGGAGTGCTTGTACAATGAAATATTGCATAGCATCGCATGCCAGCAAATGTGATGCAATGCAATTTTTAATTGTACAAGCACCCCGATGGGTGCTTACAATGTTAAATGCACACCCATTGTCAACGCCACCCACACTATCAAAGCCAACCCAAAGGGTGGCGAGCGTAGCGAGACCGCAAGGGGCGGCGGTATGCGTCCTCCGACCTTTTCATACCCCCACTATCCACGTCGGCGTGGAGCTGTTCTTAGATAGTGTGGCGAGCGCAGCGAGCCAGCGATCCGGAAACGTGGAGAGCGGACGCAGAATATAAGCCCGCAGCGTGGCGAAGGCAGCGAGCCCCACTAGGGGACGTGGAATACATCTAAAGTAATCCGTGTCCCCTCGCAGGGTACACTGCGCTCACCATGCTTCGGGCTCGGTGGCTCGCTGCGCTCGCCACACTATCTAAATTCTAAAATCAACTCCACGCCGACGTGGATAATGGTGGTTTGAAAGGGTCGGAGGACGTGTACCACCGCCCCTCGTGCGCTCGCTGTGCTCGCCATGCTTCAGGTTGGCATTGATAGTGGGGGTGGCGTTGACAATGGGGGTGCATTTAACATTGTAAGCACCCATTAGAGTGCTTGTACAATTAAAAATTGAATCGCATTGCATCGCATGCCGCTATATTGCATGCAATGCAATTGCATGCGATGCGATTGCATAAGATGCACTTCGATCAAAATAGGGGGCGCCGTGCTAGGAAACAAGTACCAAATAACTTACTATAGATGATTAAATGCAGCAGTGGCCATTGGCAAAGCACTTGGCTGTGACATCACACTCCCAGCATAACATTGAAAAGGCCAAGCAACAAGTGACGAAAATAAGTTATGTAAGAATCTGCTGGTAACTGGGACATTATGTTACCCAATCAGTGTTTTAGGTACACAAAAGTCTCTGGTTCTGAAGGCAAGCATCTGTTGTCATACTGTATCTCATAAATATACAGTAGTTCCAGGAGCTCCAATATTCGATCTTCAGTCTAGGTTTTAAAGATATCCATGCTGGAGCATTGCTGACTTATTCAACCACAGTCAGTTTGATTTAACCACAGCTGACTTAATCAACATCAGTCCATTTAATTTAATCATCTGAGCTCAGCCATGTATATTTTAAATTCCTGGGAATTTAGGGTGTCTTGAAAAACAAGTTTGGGACTTCCTGTTTTACAACATAATTGATCCTAAACCAAAAAAGTGTTTTAGGACAGTTGAAAAGTTTAGACTCCATGCACCAAGGGGTATTTCTAGGATGCCAAGGCAGCTCCCAAGTGCTGAGAGTAGGCATAAGTCTTGATGATTCGCATGCAGTCTACCTAGGTGGATGTGGTATGGCGATCCAACAGGGGGGATCCCGACAGTTAGTATGATATCCCGACTACCGGTGCACCGACAGAGGGGCGAGCGCAAAGAAGCTCACTTCACTCACCACATGTTCTATTCTCCCGCCGTGGAGGTCATGGACCCCCACAAGTCGGTATCCTCCCTGTCAGAGCTTCGGCAGTTGGCATTCCAATGACAGCATACTGACTGTTGGGATCCCCCGTGTCAGGCAGTCATCCGGCACCCTACCCAGGTGTACTGGTACAAAACCAAGGTATTTAGGGGGGGAAGTAAAGTACTAAGCCTTGGAGAGTGATGAAGTGGAGAAAGATAAAGTACCAGACAATCTGCTCATAACTGCCATTTTACAGACTCTGTTTGACAAATAGCAGTTTGTACTGTTTGTAGTTTAGCTCTCTCCACTTTATCACTCACCAAGGATTAATACATCTGCCCCTTGTGTGCATTAATTATATTTTGTTAATAAAGCTAAATACAGTCAAAAAAGATTGACTACATTATCTTTAGCACAAGCCTTTAACGGATGACACAAATCTTGTATAGAGACAGAAACCTTTAATGGAGATGTGACAGTAATTAGTAAGCAATTATCATACTTTTGGTGGTCATTTTTTTCTCTTCATTTTGGATGAAAAACTCACTGTCAATTTACCATATAATGTACTTACCGATAGTTAATTCTTCGGTGGGAGGTGTAGGGAATGGTGCCATGAAACATGTTAATCACGGCTTCATTCCAGATGCTCAGTGCAGTGACTGTGCGTATCACTTTATCATGCCCACAGAAAGCATAGAGACACGCATATGCCAGCTAAAGCCTAAGGGCTGGTAAAGATATGCATTGATGATGTACTGTTCTGTAGATGGTCTCCGCAGTAGTTGATTATGATTTTCTGATTGTAATTTCACAGCCAAAGCTTTTTTGCATTGCTTATACATGATTTTGAGTACTTTCCATGAGAAGGATGTGCTGTATTCTGTAGGTTTTATAAATGTATCTGTATTTTTATCTAAAATTGGGAAAGAAAATCTGTACGCCATAGGTTTTATTTATTTCATTCACAAATGTTTAATGCATAGTAACATAGGGCCTGATTCAGACCTGTCCGCTAGACTGTGAATACTCCCTAGCCTCCCCTAGCAAATAGGTCAGTGACACCCCACCGAACGCCCAGCCACCGCCCGCGTATCTATATTCCCTACCACATGTACACGCACACACAGACATTCTAGGGTTAATTTTGTTGGGAGCCAATTAACCTACCAGTATATTTTTGGATTGTGGGAGGAAACCGAAGTACCCGCACAAGTACGGGGAGAATATACAAACTCCGCACAGTCAGGGCCATGGTGGGAATCGAACCCATGACCTCAGCTTTGTGAGGCAGTAATGCTAACCATTACACCATCCATACTGCCAATAAAAGTCAGTCTAAACTGACTTATTTCCATTACAGTTCGCCAAAGAGGGGGCGGGCACTGATGTCATGTGACATCAGCAAACCAACCCAAGCGGGCATCGACCCACCTGCATTCGCAGAGGAACACCCAGAATTTTCATGGGATACCCATAAACTCTGGACATTCCTCTGCTGCTACACCCATGCATGCACTGAATCGGACCCATAGTAACATAGTTAATGAGGTTGAGAAAATACATTAGTCCATCAAGTTAAGCCTATTGTATATTTGATCTCTTGCAGTGCACAGCCTATAAATCTATAAATTTGTAAAATGACCCGAGAAAGTTACTACAGTGCATATCTGTTTTAAACCAGAATCCCTGATTACCCAAAATGTCTGTCCTATTTCTTTGTGGGGCCACACTATATCAATTAAATCTGCCTTCTCTGCCAGAGTATTCCATAGCTTAACTGCGCTTACGGTAAAAAAAAAAACTTCCTTTGTTGGTTTTGAAACTTCCTATCCCCGAACCTTAGGTGGAAGTGTATCTTATGCCTGGCATAAACTAGTCACATACTGTATACTACAGGTAAAAGCCAGTGCATTTTTTATTTTTTGAAAAATTCTGTTCTTTGGTGAATTAATTTAGTTTCTTTGATGTACAGTAATTGGGTCAAATTTAGAAGCAAACTTTTGTGAGATACAATATATTATTGAATATGCTATGTTTATATAGTTCAGAAAATTAGAAAAATTGTTTTGATAGCTATTGTTGTGGAAATAAGCACCATCACGGTTGAAGTCTGTAGTTGAATACCATTAATAAATACTTAATAACTTATAAAGTAAATTTAACACATGAAAAAAGGAGATGTCATTAAAATTGTTCAATCTATTTAAAATCTTTGGATGTAATACAGTTCTGAATCGTGGGCATACCAGGAGCAAGACAATGGGTGGAGCTTAAATGAATGAAGGCAGTGTTTCAACCAAAAATGGGTTTCTCTAGTTACATTGAGAGAGGATCTGAGCATATCCATGGTAATGCTATTTTTGCCCTGATGCCTCATGTCTAATAAGGCGTACACGCGGTTCCTTTGTTTTTTCGATTTTTCAATTTGATTTTGCTTATATAAGCAAAATCGAGTCAACATCTAGCGGAAATTGAACGCATTTGATTTCGATTCAATCCCAATACGCGGCCCTTCTGCATCAATATTGAATAGATAACTGTGCAATTCAATCCCAATTTGATCGGGATCGAATAGGGATTGAGCAGAAAATACACCTCTTTAATGTTTTGAGATAAACATTGCTACAGTAACTACTGCAATTTACTGATAATGTATAAATGTGGATGCTGGGTATTACTCAGGTGCTATAGCAAAAGCGATCTGGAGGTTTTCAGTTCTATTCTGTGTTGTGCACCAGAGCTCTACTTCTATTATACTGTATCTCAGAGACAAGGCAAAACATTTTACATGTTTCCTGTTCAAATGGGTACTCTGAGTTGATGCTGTGGTTCCAAGGTTGTTTCAAGGATGCATGTTTTCCATAACTCCCTGTTTAACCATTTAACTATATGTGGATCTTTTTATAACATATGTGCGACAAAGTAATACACCTAATCTTTTGCTAGGTGGTCTGGAAACAGGCACTGCTATCGGTGCCTATGGACAGAAAGAAACATTGTTCTGATGTAAGGATAAAATATGACCTTTCATTTTGTATTCATTTCAGATACTTGAAGATGGCATAGGACAGCAACAGGCTACCGTCAGAGAACTGAATGTATTTAGCGGAGAGGTTGCTGAGCAGTCCTCGCCTGCAGATTCTGCTCATATTAAGGATAATCTGAATACCTTGAATGTACGCTGGAATACAATCAACAGAAAGCTAAGTGAGAGAAGGCAAAGGTGAGAAAAATCAACCAAGAAAATGTAGAATTGTCCTTCCTCGGTCATACACAGGCAACCCCCCCAGTGCCCACAGTAGTACATGGAAACCAACTATGCCTGTGTTCTGTTTTACTTATATTGAATGTCGCACCAACTGCGTGGCAGTATTAATGCCATATATGTATACAAAATAGAAAGACTATCAGTGCTAGTAATAATATACTATAAATCAACTACATACCAACAAAGATACATGCTGACAATATGACCTGTTAATATATCTTTAGGTCTAGACATGAGAATTACTAACATGCAGCTTTGTGTACCCACTTGGCACCAAGCTTGCTCAGTTTGTTATGGGATCAAGCGTGTAATGACTGTCTATTAATAGCTTACATGTTTGTGATATGATTTCTGTAGCCTGGAGGGAGGATGCAGATCTTGGCCTGATATTCTGTAATGGTTTCACTCTCTTGCTGCTTTGTGCATTGTAATGGGTGGCCCCATGTGTGCCTGGGATAATATCCTGCAGACTGATCCTCTAAGGAACTATTTCACTATTTATTTAATGTGGTTTTTGCATTGAATCTAAGTTTGTATGAACATATGTTAATTCTTCTATGCATACAGCAAGTTTCTCTTACCGTGTAGTGCACGTGTTTATATGTTGGGAATCTATTTATGGACATGATACAAACAAAGCATTATTGGGGGGATTTATTTATGGGATACTCAGCCCAGTGGCAATTCTTGCTGGCAACTGTAAGATGAATATTAATTCTCACCTGGCCAGACTGTGGTCCTTATTCATGTCCATTCGCATGGCCGCGGTTTGTTCTTGGAGGGATCTCTCAGCCCCTCTGTTTCCTTTTTTTCCGCCTTCTGATTCAACCAATCAATCACTGCTGATCAGACAGCCCAGCAACCAACTCCACCATATGGCTCCATAAATTAGCAATATAGGAGAAGCAGCTCTTTACTATCCTGTATATACCTGACGGCTGCAGAGAGGAGCCACGATGGTCATATCATTGATGACCAATACTGTATACATATCATTGATGGTTAAATCAATGTTTATTAAAGAAATGTTTAAAAAATTATATTTTTAAATAAAATTGTGTCTTCAGATGCACCAGCTCATCAGGGAAGCAGGCAGGAGGTGTCTATTTACATCAGATGCCTCATGCTGCAATCGCCCTCTGCCTTCATTCGTACTTATTGTGTTGTATATATGTTATTGTATTTGTATGTGGTCAAAGTGTATTTTAATATAGAGTAAAATACAGTAATTATTTTAAGATAGTACATACTGTAAATTGTAGACCTTAAATTACCTTATTTTGCTTGATTTAAATAGCATTGTATGTAAAATTGTACCAGAAATATGTTTACACCACAATGTACTTATCATAAAACAGTAAGGCTGGCATTTATTGGATCTAAACTATATAATACCCTTTTCACACTGACAAATACTTCCTGGGTTATTGCACATGGAAGCGCAACAACCCGGGAAATTGGTCATTGTGAAAGGGAGATCCCAGGTCCAGTGTCCCAGTATTTCAATCCGGATCTTGACCAGGGTTGAATCCAGGACCATCGCGGGTCCAGGGGCAGTGTGAACGGGTCTAGTTCACTGTACTGTAAAGCCACCACTTTAAGATGCTGTCCTCTCCCAGCGCCACCCTAGCCCCACCTCCCAACTCCGTCACCCGCCCGGCTTTATGCCTGGTCGGGTGAGTAATTTGAAAGCGCTGGCAAAAACAGATCGCAAGCCGGTGCGACCTGGCTTGCCAGTGTGAATGTGGTATAACTTAATTTATATTACAGTATTTATTTGAAATAAACAAATAAAAGGATCATATTGATGAACAGAAATCAGACATTTAACTTTCCAGTTAGGACATAAATAAACCAACATGCTGTACTAAGCTGAATGTGTAATGTGTGTGACAGCCAATGCTTTATAGTACTATAGAAAAAAGTTTGGTACCGTGTTAGCCAGTTTATAGTACTATAGTAATGGGCTAACTGGTTGTTGATGTTTTGTGGCCCAAGTAAAACTATTCAAAAGGATCTAAAAAAAAAACACTTTATAATTTATTATTGTGATTAGTATTCATTAAACATTCATGGACAAATATGTTGGAGTGTTTGAAGTCCAAACTTCTGCTGCATTGCAGAGAAGCCACAGGCATCATTACCTTCTCATCTCTCGTACAATTCCAGGTGCTCATACAAATGCCTACTGCTGTTCAATAGAGGGCATACTGTAGCCGTTGTTTATGCCAGTGCTTTTGTAGTGTAAACCTAACTTTCATGCCAAGCCCCTGCCTTCCAAATGTAAATCTACAGCTTTTCGAAGGAAAGACATGTACAAAAACACAGAAGTAAACAGTGTACTACACATTATAATGTGCTGCAGGGGGCACATTAAAAATGTGCAGACAGGTTGAGATTTGGGAGAAGGGCCAAGTTGTAGCTGAACTTTAAAATCTCAAAGTAAAGCTAAATATTTGTGTCCTGTGCGCTATACACAAAATGAGGAAGTAATTTCACTAAATGGGTAAAAAAAATATACACGCGCAATTCAATATATATTTTCTATATATTTTCCGGGTGCAAGTATTTGCTAGAAAATCCAAATGATGCCACTGACAGAAAATCTCTACACACATAGAGGGAAATTTACTAAGATAAGAGTTCTATTTCACATGGGATGTTGCTATGGGAAACCAATCAGAATCGACTTCTTATTTATTTAACACCTATAAGATAAAATATACCATCTGATTGGTTGCCCATAGCAACATCCCATGTCAAATAAAATGCCTATCTTGTTTCACACCAGAAAATGCAGGGACTTAACTGGGAACATGGTCCCTGGGTCACTTTCACATTAGCTTAGTCCCTGCATTTTCTGGTGTGATGGGGGAGAGAAAAACACCCCGCCCCCTCCATGTCACATTACCTGAAGGCACACAGCAGCTCCGTCCCCAGGCAGACAGTAACCCGGCATCTTCCCCCAGTGGCTGGAGGGGGTCCTCAGGCAGTGGCCATCATCTTCCCAGGGAGGGAGTGGACACAGAAAGCAGGCAGAGACCCGGCATTCGCAGTCAGGCAGTGACCCAGCGTTTTCCCCCAGCGGTGGGCTGCAGCAGTAGGGGATCCCCAGGCAATGATGCGGTGGAGCTCTCTTCCAGCCCAGGATGCTGGTTAAGTTCCTATCACACTGGCCAGTAACCCGGGAAGGGCCCGGGAGCAACCCAGCAAATTGTTCCTGGGAATTTGACCCGGGAACCTATCACACCAGTGCTAGTCACCCAACCCGGGAATTTAGGCTGGTGTGAAAGGGGTATTAGTAAATTTCCCTCATACTCTTATATCCCTTGGAAGATTTAATGTAACAATCACAAGATAAAGTACTGTTACATTTGTTATACTGCATATGACAAAGTTGTTTGCTTAACAATTAGCTCATGTTTTTCAATAATATGTGACCTAAGTAAATTATATGTCACCCAGTCCTGAGGCTGGTCCTCCAACCCGCCTTCCCTCGGTGCACTTTTTTCAGTAGACAGATGCTAGAGGTCATATTTCACCTCTAGCATCTGACAGGGAGCACAGCGCTGCAGTGTTACCCGGACGTACTGAAAGCGCTTTGAATTGTCCGCCCTGTCAGACGCTAGAGGTGAAATATTACTTCTAGCGTCTGTCTTAGGGGAAGGCGGTGGCAGGTGCTGAAGGTATGGACGGGTGATGGAGGGACAGGTGGGTGGCAGCAGAGTGGTCTAGCCACCCGGATCGCTACTGCGTGCTACCAGTAGCTCACGAGCGATGGGTTGTCTAAGCTGTATTGTGTATTGTATTGTATTGTGGTGCTCTTTGTTTCCTGTACTTATTCTTGTTATTTATGTACTGTAATGTTAAGTTCTGTCTCCTTGTACTGTTCCATTGTATGCTCTTTGTATGGCACTGCAAAACACTTGTGGTGCCCTATAAATAAAATGAAATAATAATAATAATCACTGCAAATTATGTTATCAAAAGTTAAATATCATCTGTTCTCTACTGCATATATGAATACAAATTTGAACCCTTTAACAATATATACAGTACAAACTGTATTTGATGTGGGCTCTAAACTCCATGTTTAGCCCTTTTCCTTCATTAATTCTCATTTTATCAAAATTATAAATTCAATAAAGAGAGTCATGTGTGTTTACTCTAAACAACACTTTTGTCCCATGCTAAGTAGGACTAGGGAAACAACACAGGGTTTAGGAAGGGTTGCTAGATAAGGTAAGGAGAACAGTACTCTTCAAAAGAGAAGAGCCTAATGCCCACCAATTCACCACTAGGACTTGTCACAATCCTGATTAAAACTCATATAATTTGGTGACATACTGTGCATCTGCCATGTATTTTGGGCGTTTTCAGCTCTCTGAGATAACCTGTGTTCCATCTGGAAGGTACAGTATGAGCTGCTAGCAAGCTGCACTCTGTGCTGATTATCCACCTGTGTGAATGCTGATATTACCAAGTCTCTTCATGCTGTACCTGCAGAGCAATTACTGAGGACTGTTCATACAGTATTTTTGCTGGGATGGGGAACCTTTGGCCCTCCACCTGTTGTTGAACTACACATCCCAGCATGCCCCACAATGTTTTTGCTATTTATGCAAATGCTATGCTATGCTAAAACTGTTACCAAACATACTGGAATGTGTAATAAAAAAGAAAAGAAAAAGTCCCAAGGCACCACCTAGCACTGGAATGTGTAGTTCAACAACAGCTGGATGGCCAAAGGTTCCACATCCCTTCTGGACAGCATAATCATCTAGCCATGCCAGATGTCATTCTCAGCTCCCTGCGGCCTTCCAAGCCTCTACCATTATTACAGGCTGCAGGCCTGTCATTACCAAGCCAGTTTTCCCTCCAAACTCCAGGCATGGGTGCAGCCATGTTGGATGCAGGTACATGACTCCTTGCAACCAATTCTGTGATTCTATTTCTAACATCATGCTACTGCAGCCTATCAGCTAACACTGACCACTATAAGGATCTGGGAAAACACCCCCAAATGGTCAGTATTGCACAGCCTGGTATCTCCAGTTACTACTAGATTCCCCTATTCAGTTACAAATGATTCCTTGTGCTATCATTGACTACTATCATAGCCTTCTACCATTGACTACCATCATCGGTTACCAACGAACACCATCTGTCACTACCAATCTCTGCTGTCTGCTTCCAAGTATTCCAGCTCATCAGCTGAATACCATCAGTTACCATTGATCATCATCCGTCACCACTGATCACTGCTGTCTGCTTCCAAGCATTCCAGCTCATCCCTTCAGAATCATCTGTACCATCGACTATCATTAATCACCATCAGTTACCACCGATCACTGTTGGCTTCTACCTGCATCCCATTCTCTTCTGTCAATCACTATTCAGAGAGTAGCTGTCGATATTAGCCACCATTGGTTTGCCAACATCAGTAATTGTTATCCCCGGTGGACTCCTACATGTGCCTGTGTTACTGATAATACCTCACCAGAGCTCCTTCTACTTACTGTACCTTCAGTGTATCCTCCGCTGTCTCCAGCACACTTATGGTCAGACGTTGGTCAGACCTCGCTCCTCCGGTTCCAGATGATTCCTGAATCCCCACTCCTTT
Organism: Crinia signifera; assembly: GCF_055691185.1. Taxonomy (NCBI): domain Eukaryota; kingdom Metazoa; phylum Chordata; class Amphibia; order Anura; family Myobatrachidae; genus Crinia; species Crinia signifera. The sequence goes on from NC_139218.1 coordinate 257,154,093, forward strand.
GTTTCCAGTGTAAACACCAGTAAACAACTTCTGCTGGGATTGATAGTGGACCCAGGAGTTGCAGGCATAGCAAGCAAATGCTGACAGGTCAGTAATCTAGGCAATGGTCAGAGCAGGCAACTCACACACAAAGGCAGTGTCATAGATTAGGGCCATCTAACAATGTCAGAATGCAAGCATACAGTATGTGAGGGCTTCAGCAAAAGACATGGGGCCAGATGCACTAAACTTAAAACAAAAGTGATAAAATGGATAGTGATAAACAACCAACCAATCAGCTCCTGCCTGACACAGTCTGTGACATGGTATGTAGGAGCTGATTGGCTGGCTGTTTATCACTCTCCATTTCATCACATTTGAAGCTTTGCACATCTTGTCCAAGGTCAGTATTCCAGCAGAGTCACACCAAAGAATCAAACATGACAGGAACATAGATTCTAGAACTGATAGCTTCCCTGCAGTTGTCATTGACATGAGAGATAGGGCTGTCTGTACTATAAGAACTATGCTATGACCCCTTCTTAAGCTTTTTGAAACAACTTTGTTAGTTAATTACAATATTGTTAAGGTAAAATACATGTTATAAAGAGTAATACAAACTTCTATGTATATTATATGAATAATGTTGGTCAGGAAAACATTTTGGACACTATAAAGGCAAAAGGCCAGAGGTCAGGAGCATTTATACCAGTCCTGCAAATTTGAGGTTTCCTAATGAAGCAATAGCATCAGAATTCACATTTTAATAGGACTGCAGAAATGCGTATTTTACATTTCCTTCTATATGCTCGCTTGCAAAAAATTAATGAAGCAAATAATATTTAAATGCAAGGAGCAGTTTACATTATCATTTGGTTTACTATTAGTAACCCCTTTACTGCTGTCATAACTTCCTTTTCTTGCATGAGGTGGTTGAAATGCCATAATATTTACACACTATTTTCAAAATGGGATAATTTGCTCTTAAAAGCTTCATTTTAAGTAGGTATTATTTTAAATGATAGGCACAAACCATTTAAGTTAGTGTTACTGTATGTCTACTGTGCGTGTAATAGATATATGAGATACAATATATACTGGAAGTCTCTAATGAAAATAAAATAAACAATATCTGAGGCCCAATAGTAAGGATGTAGCTGGCATCCTAACAGTCAAAATGCCGGTGGTCAGGAGACCATCTCAGAATCCTGACAGTTAACATACTGTATGTATGCCAGGGAATGTTAGGGTTAGGCTGTGGGAAGAGGTTAGGGTTGGATACTAGACAGAGGCATACCTAGGTATTTGTAGGTCCTATAGCAAAAGTTTGTAGGGGCCCCTATATCTATCTATCTATCTATTTATATTTATATATATATATATATATATATATATATATATATATATATATATATATATATATATATATATACAGATGAAGCCATCCTCATCCAGCCGTCTCTGGATAGCCATGGTGAGCCATGGCTATCCAAGGCCTATTCTCAGATGCAATACAATACATAGAACAGTACTGTAGGGGATTAGCAGAGTAATCACATTACTCACTTAAACCTGTTAAAGGGCTAGATGAGGATGGCTCCATCTGTATATGTTTTTATATATATATATATATATATATATATATATATATATATATACATATACCAACCAATAGTGATAAATGTATATAACACATGTAATTTATATAGGTAAGATGACTCCCCCCTCAGCTCTGGGCCCCATGGCAGCTGCACCCCCTGCACCTATGAAAGTTATGCCCTTGGTACTATTGTTAGGCTGCTGGAAAGTGGGTTAGGGTTAGGAGGAGGGTAAAGAAAAGGCTTTGCATAAAGTACTTACTAAAATGTTTTGTGATTTCGCCCATCAGGGTGCCATGAATAGTATTCTGACCACTGGCATTCATTCAGGATCCTGTACCTAGCCCCAATAGTGAAGTATGTCTAGAAATATGAAGGGCAAAGTGCTTGCGTACAAAAAAAATAATAATTTAGGAATATATTTGTGCTAGACCACACTGTTAGATGTTTCCCAGATTTTAATTCCAACCAGCCAGATTGGACAGATGGTCTGAAAGATTATTGTACAGTGTATGCCCAGCCTTGAGGAACATATCTGGCACTAAAATGTGAGGTAACAGCTCAGTACCTCAGTCCCAGCATGTCAGTGAAATGAAAGGAAACATTATTTAGTGTGCAGTAAATGTACCCTAAGCTATATTAGTAGCATGACTATTAGGACTACAAGAAAAAAAAAGTGATATCAAAAAAGACAAAATTATAACTCTTGAACTGTACCATAAAAAATTGTATGCCCTAGACATATAAAAGAATGAGCCATTTAGTCATCATGTCTCTTCTGACAGGACCTACTTTGGAAATAAGGCTTCCTTTGAAATGAACTTTTTTGTTGTAAGGTGTTCTTTAGTGTACAAACCACTCCTATATCAGCCTAGACCGCGCTTATGTTTGTAATGTCGCATACGTTTACCGGTTCAACCCCTCTTAGCAGCTGAAGCCTGGCACAATACTAGGGATTTATGTTTGTATTACTTTTGATCACTTAATAAATGGAGACTAACAATGGAAGGTTCTTTTATACCATGCAAAGAGTCTTACTGTACTATGATCTAGGTTTTCCTTTTCCTAATAAAGCGAAGTAAGAATGATGTGTGAGGCCTCAACTCCTAGTAGAGCAGAGGAGATTCTCATCTTACTGCAGTTAACATGTAGTTAAATGGTTAAGTACTAAAAAAAATGTATCTTAATTGTGTATCACTTATTAGCCACAATTGCATCAAATGTCCGAATCATCAGACTTAAAGGTCAGATTGATTAGACTGCAGGTGCATTTTTTTTACCTGCTCTGTCATGGATCATGTAGTGAAGGGAGGGATCACTTAGCACCAGAGGCAGAACTCTGGGAGGCAATGGAGTCATCTGCCGCCGGGCTCCTGCTCCCAAGGGGGCACCTCTCCTCCACTGTGAGTTTGAATCAGTTAATTGAAAGCCGTTTATATAACTTCTGTGGCTGTCTCCTCCTCCTAGCAGGTCCATAGATGCCACACTCTTTTTATTCTAAACACTAGCTGACCCGCCCGGCGTTGCCCGGGAAAACCTTGGGGTTTCTTTATTTCCAAAATTGCTGAAAAATGTCATCTTACAGTATGCTGTGCCAAAGAACTAAGATTGTAATTTGTTATCGATTTTACCATAATGTTAGAATGTGTTTGCATTGATACTCAATGACGGCAATGAGGTGTGGTGTTGTTGTTTGAAACACAACGCTCCTGAGTTGATAACTTGTATGTGTTGATGAATTCCACATCCACTCCTGAGATTTAGCACCTACTGTATGACATATCCTCCAACATCTGAGGGTCAGAAACCGGTACAAAATCAGAAAGGGTTGTGGCCACACCTCCATTTCTATACTTTCAATGGTACAGTTTGTAGGGTGTGTAATTACAGGCGCTGAGTGCGTGGGGACTGGGGTGGGCGTTACTTACCGCACCATAATTAATTAAAAATGTAATGTAATGCACCACTGCGAATGGGTGCAATGGGCCAAATTCTTCCCTTCACCCGCCGGGCCAATCCACTGCTCCAGCCATCACAATCATCAATGGATGCATTGATAAGGTTTGGAGTGTAAGAAGTTGAAGAATAAGACTGAGAAAAAGAATTGCCATGTTATAAAGTGTACAATTTACTCAATAAATCGTGAAAAAAAATGTAAGTGTACATACAGTAGAAGTACAATCAAGAAATGAAAGTAGGATTAAAAAATAAGTTCTGATTCAAACTGATAATTGTTTGGATGGGGTGGAACAAATCTATAGGTGGGGGTATGGATATTGTGGGCATAATTGGTGTTTGTTACACCTACATGGGGCGCTCAATTGATGGGATTTTCACTACAGTGTCACGGTCACAGTGTCACCATAGGGGGATTCCCAATTGGGGTCCAGGTGGTCTTTTAGGGACCCTTTACAATCTTGTACGTCTCTTCTCCTTGAGCTTACGGTCTCCCTTAATGATAGTCAATCACTGAGGGAGACCGTAGGCTCCAGGAGAAGAGACCAACGGGATTGTAAAGGGGTCCCTAAAAGACCACCTGAACCCCAATTGGAAATCCCCCTACGGTGACACTGTAGTGAAAATTTCTCATCAACTGGGGACCCCCTGTAGGTGTACCAAACACCAATTATGCCCACAATATCCATACCCCCTCCACCTATAGATTTGTTTCGCAACCCACCGCCATCCAAACAATTATCAGTTTGAATCAGAATTTATTTTTTAACCCTACATTCATTTCTTGATTGTACATCTATGTACACATATTTTTTTCACGATTTATTGAGTAAATTGTACACTATAATGTGACAAATCTTCATCTCAGTCTTATTCTTCAACTTCTTACACTCATAACATTCAAACAAATGCATGCAGCGCTCATGCCCATCGACCAAACATTATCTATGAACCAAAAGAGTCTGAGAAACCCTTAAGGCAGAGCAGTGCCTGATATCCAACTGACTAACAGGGTGAGTGCAGTGTACCCACTTTGTATTGATCAATGGGTGCATTGGCCAGGACAAAGATTTCTCAGTGCAACTGGCCAGGGAGTGCAGTGACAGGCTGGAGGACTGGAGAGACGGATATGGGGAACAAAGTAGAAACGGTACATTAGGTACAGTTTTTATTTGCCGGTACAGACTGTTAAATAAACGGCAAATTATTTTTTATGTGTTCTGTGTGTTTGTGTGTGTTGTACTGTTTTTGTGTGTGTGTTGTAGTGTATGTGGTTGTGTGTGTTGTATGTATCTGTCCAATGCGTAAGTGTGTGAGGTGTGCTACGTATATACAGTATGTGTGTGTTGTGTCTTTGTGTATATGTGCAATGTTTAAGTGTGTGTTTTGTACTGTTTTTTGGGTGTGTGTGGTGAATGTGGGTGTGTGTTGTGCTGTTAGAGGTATGTTATGTGTGTGTGTTGTGTGTATCTGCCCTATGTGTAAGTGCGTAAGGTGTGCTATGTATAAATCTGTGTGTGTGTAGTGTGCTGTGTGTATCTGTGCAATGTTTAAGTGTGTGTGTGTTCTGTGTATTGTACTGTTTTTGGGTGTGTGTTGTAGTGAATGTGGGTGTGTGTTGTACTGTGAGTGTTGTGTTGTGTGTATCTGCCGAATGTGTAAGTTTGTGAGGTGTGCTACGTATATATGTGTGTGTAGTGTGCTTTGCGTATCCTGGCAATGTTTAAGTGTGTGTTTGTTGTACTGTTTTTGGGTGTGTGTTGTAGTGTGCATGGATTTGTATTGTACTGCATGTGGTGTGTTGTGTGTGTGTGTGTATCTGTCCAATGTGTAAGTGTGTGAGGTGCTCTACGTATAAATGTGTGTGTTGTGTGCTATGTGTGCGTATGTGGTGTACTGTGTGTGCGTGTACAATGTATATGTGTGTGTGTTATGTGTGGTCTATGTATATCCTCAATTATTTCCTAATTGTTTAAAGCCTTCACCATAATGTTAGAATGTGTCATTCATACTCAATGACAGCAATGAAATCAGGTGTGGAGTTGTTCCTTCGCAAACGGTTTCCCAGATCATCGATCTTTTACCCAGAACATCAATAAAGGAAAATTAAAACTTGGTGTTTTTTTAATTTTTAAGTGAAATTTCCCAAAAACGGCTTCGAGGTGCACACCACCGGGTCCAGAGGTATCTTGTTGCTGAATTTGGTGTCTCTGAGTGCCACGGTGTGTCCGCAATGCGACGGACACGCACACACACACACACACACACACACACGCACACAGACTCTTCAACTTACAGTATTATATAGATAATATCCATAACATACATACATACATGCATACATATATTTATATAAGGTGGTGTGTATGTGTGTGTTGGGGGGGATATTTATCTTGCCTCCGGGCAACTGGGACGAACTTACGCCACTGCTTAGCACATATTCACTTACATCTTATAATGTATGTAATATATGTGCTGGATGGTTTCCTGCTGTATACTGTGCATCTGGCACCATACTGCTCCCGGAATCAGCATAGGACTCCTAAACCCACACATCTAGTTATGCCACTGCTGTCAAGTGCAGTAGCGCACGCAGGGGGGTTTTCTGAGTACCCAGAACCCTCCAGGAGTCTAAGCTGAGTGTCCCCTCTTTCCATGGGTATAAGAATTAAAAAAATCGGCCCTTGGGAACCGGAGATATCTGACTTCAAAGCAGTGGTCCCCATCCAAGCCTGTTAACTGGCTTCCCAGTGAGATATTTTAGGTTCTATCTGACTTAGTGTTTTTCTGAGGGTATATTCCAAATGCTGGGACTCTCCCCCTTTGAAGAACACTAGTAGCTTGTCTCTACTGTGCCCATAACCAGAGATATCAGCCTTCCAGCGGCTGTTTACTGCTCCAGCTCCACACACCTGGTATTTAGTTTTATATACTCATTGGCAGATTGCTCTGCCTCCTGAACTCTCATCCCCTAGTCCCCAATACCATTTGGTAGGTGGGATTCTCTAGTTTTTAATTCCATTAAAATCTTAGAAATCTATTTCTGGGAACTGGAGATATCTGCAGTCAAGCACACAGTCCTCCCACCAGAAAATTATGAATAATAAGCTCACTCCACTACACACCCCTCCTCTGCATATTAAACATCCTCTACCACCCTGGAAGTTATGTATCAGGGCCTCTTCATTCAGACCAATGCCCCCTTCTCCCACCCCATCTCCCACCATCTGTCCAGTAAAGGGGTAATTAGTGGAAATTACTGATCCAGGCCCTACATGCTGAGCGGTTGATATAATACCCCCTACCACCCGCGGGACATCAAAGCTTCCCCCACCTCTACCTCTGGAGGATCGGTAGGTGCCCCAATACATTGCTATGCCCAGGGGTCTACACTGCTGTTGACGCCCCTGTATGTATATATATATGTATGTATGTATGTATGTATATATATATATATATGTGTGTGTGTGTCTGTGTGTGTATATATATATATATATTTTATTGTTATTATTATTTATATACATTTGGTCTATCTATAATACTTTAACTGACCCGGCATATACTGGGTCACCTAAGTGTCCATCTCCGTGCTTTGCTCCACCCCTCTGGAAACCCCCTTCTGAAAATCCTGCGTTTGCCACTGAAGTGTGATCCTCTGCAGCAACCACACTCTTGCTCCAAAAATACAGTTCAACTACAATGTATATATAACTGCACAACTCAACCAAAGATAACTTGCACCTTCGCTATTTGCAACTCCACTGTCTTAGCATTATACTGACTAAAAGCATCAACGAAGCAGACTTTCGCTCCTGCTGTACCTGTTGTCCTAAAGGGAGTGTGCAAGTGTGAATAGTGAGCTTGCCAGCAGGAACAATGGGGGACATTTGCTTTATAGAGAACACTAGCATTATTTCAGTGTGGTTTTGATTAGTGAAATGAAATTTTTAGTTGTCGTGGGTATGAGCACTTTTTGTACGCTGTTGCCTATTTAACATAATTCTGAAATGACATGTATTGTGCTTCCAGAAAAAAAAAACCCCTTTTAAAAAGACCGTAAATCCCAGCTAAAGAATCAGCTCTGAGTCATGAAGGTAGCATGCATTGTGTCCATGGCATTTCTCTGAAGTTAAAGAACATGTTGACCTTCATACTCCATTACAGACAGCCATTACTCCCTTCAGCAGCATTAAGTTATAAATGTAGCTAATACATGTAAAGGAGGAGCTTCCCCTATGTATGAATCCACTCCATTTCTGAAAATCAAGATTGGAGAAACACTGTCTTCTTAACATTGTTATTTCATGTTTTTATTTAGCTCAGAAATACTGTACAAAGATACTGACATACAGATGGAGTCTTGCTTTTTTACAGAGTTGGTCCGCCATAGCTTTCCATCTTGGTGCACCATTTGCCAAGAATAGGACCCGTGTGTGTGTGAGATGCTTGAACACCACCATCTCAGTGCACTGTTTGCAGAGTCAGGGAAGCGCGAGCTAAGGTGCACCATCCGTATGAAAAGGTGTGATTCCATCTGTACTGTATAGTAAAATACATTTTGGCTCTATAAGATATGTTAGTAATCAGCGTAAAAATTCCAAATGTTATTTTCTTATACAGTATTATCTTTATTCAAATCAAAACAGGAAAATACAAAAAGCATTCATATAGTCATATATTCAGTGGAATATAATACAGTGCGAGGTCATTCGAGGTGCGGGATGCCAGTCAAGCTCGGAAATGTAAATTATTTTTCCTTTAAAAGAAAAACTCTGAATTCGTCCCATACCGCACACTTTATTTTACAAATGATGTGATCAAATTAAATATAATATTTAGTATAACAAAAAAGAAACATATTTCAATAATTTAAATACAAAGAAAAAAAGAAAAGGATATAAAGAAAAAAATTAAAAAGAGAGGGGAACCCTCAATTTATACTGGGTATGTCTGGGGGTACAATTTCCTCTTGGAGAATGGCAGGTATTACTAGGCTCTATCACTTGTTTGCTGAGGGTACGTTGAAAACGTTTGAGGCATTGTCAAAGGATTCAAGACTTTCTAGCAAGGATTTTGGCTCTATATACAGTTACAGCATTTTCGTCTCCTCTGTTGGAGGAATAGACATATGCAACAGGAACTTAACCTTATTTGAAACACTTTGTACCCAAACACATACTTCTACTCCTACTGTATCCATTTTGGATCAAATTCTCCAAAAATTCTTACTACCTGCTACACCCGCTTACCAAGTGTCGTGGGATAGCAACTTCTCATGTAAAGGGATTCAAGTAAATTGGGCTAAGATTTATCAGGCGACCATTGTGTGTTCCAATAGCATGGACATAGTTGAGACCCAGTACAAAGTACTTTCTAGGTGGTATAGATGGCTCTACTGCCCAAATTTCACCCCGGGGTCTTTCTTCTTTTTTGGAGGTGTGGTATAGACCAGGGATCATAAGTACACATGGTGTGATTGAAGTTTAATTGTTCAGATTTGGGAAAATATTATGAAACTATCATCTGATATACTGGGAGTTCCTGTGCCCCAGGGATCTGATTTCTAGTTGCTTTCTTATTCTGACATTTCAATTTCTAAAGTATAAAAAATCTTTTCTACACCATATGAACAATGCAGTCCTACCAGTGCGCTGGCGTTTATCAAGACCACCTACTGTTTGGGACATTCTTTGTATTTTTAAGTACCCCTCTCCACCAGATTACCTCTTTCTCTATTTCTTCCTTCTTTCCTTCCTTCCTTTCTTCAATTCTTCTTCTCCTACCACTCTGTAGCTATTTATTTGTCCTTTATTGAATAACAGTTATACACAGTGATTTTCAACTCCTTCTTTTGTCTTATTTCTACACAACTTTGATAACTATACGAGATATATGTATAAAGAACAGCACTGTTTTTCTGATCTTCTGAGGAAACCGCAGAGCTAACATAATGGAGATATGAATCAAGAGCAAACAGGGGTTAACCTTATTTGAATCATCACCTTGGTCCAGTATGTCCCTTAAGCCCCTTTCACATTGCAGCTTTGACACGGTATATTGCTGTTTTTTTACCATTTTAAAACAGGAACAGCTGCAGTGTGAAAGCTCCATTGTCAATTTACTGGTTACAGAATACTGGTATTTTGAAACGTGTTAAAAGCAGAATCCTACACGTTTCTGAGCCGTTTTTCCTGCATTCTGAACAGCTCAGAAACGGTATTTGCTACAAATGAAAACCACATGATCCCCGCCCACAAGCAGAAAAAAAAAACATTTAAAAATACATTGTATGGCTTTCTATGGGTGAAACGGGTTGAATCTGAAGGTACAAAAATGTAATTGAAACTGCAAAATACCTTAACAACATGCAATATGAAAGGGGTTTAACTGGCTTTTGACCTGTTTTAAGACATGTTTACAAAAACGGGTTGAATGCAGCTTTTTGCAATGTGAAACCAGCTTTTACTCTGCACAGTTTCCAGTGTGTGTGCTCATCTGCACAGAACCGTGAGCGGAGATCCTGCACAACTGCCCCGTTGAGCATCTCCCAATGGTCAGGACACCAAGGTGAGCGAGTGACCAGACATAGGGTGTCAGCTGCGGCTTTACTATTGAGCAAACAACAAATACAAATTTTCAAATAAAAAAGCGGATCACAGGTGGTAAATATTCATACAGAGACTTGTCTTCTTTATAAACTGTATTTAACATCTATTCTGCCTAAATTAAAGAAAACCTTAATTAAGGAATAATTCACTGGTACTTTGACCTTGGCAAATGATACATTTTAGTGTCTGTATATGTTTATAAACATATATTTTAATAAACATACAGTATGATAATTATCTAGACCTTGGTCCTGCCCTCTCTTTCATTCTAATTTTTTTTTCTTCTCATTTTGACTGTAGTCCATTGTATGTATTGATTTCAATTCTTCTCATGGACTCGGTTTGATAATTTGATACTCTTGTGCTTTTTTATTAAAAAAATAATAAAAAAAGAGAAAGGGGAAAGTGGATGAAGGATGGCTCTTTACTATAAAAAATCATAACCGTTAAGTATAACATAGAGCAAAAAGAAAATCTCTCTTTGGTGATAATATTCACCTCTCAGTTCTAAAAGTTTAGAGTTGTCAGTAAAGATATCTTTTAGTAGATTCAGAACATTTTAACAGTTTTTCCTGAGTAGATAAGTTCAGTGTTTTAATATGTACAGATATGGCCAAGCAGCTTACCCGCACAATTGTATTTATTCATTGTGATTGCATCTAGCCATGCCTGCATGTAGCTTGTTCACATTAGTATTTGTGCTATATAACCCTATGGATCACAGGTGCGTATGCAGTGCAAGCACATGGATGTGGGAACAATGGTCATGGCAAATGACCCCTGATTATACTATACCATGTATTTAGCTCAGAAATACTGTACGCCGCTACTGATATACAGTACTATGAATACTGCACATTAACAGGATATTTTAGCGATTTGTGCACAAATTCCAAATCTTGTTTTAATGTTTTTCCTGTGTGATCTCCTAAGTCCAGTTGAAGTTTATGTTGTGTGTTTGAAAACTGTTCACTTACAAGGTTATTATGATATATAAAAAAGAAAGTGAAGTGCATAACTAACTATGCATCTACTGATAAATTTGTAATATTTAATCTCTGCAGTTGTATAAATCACTGCAAATAATTTGTAGCCTGTGAGAGATGAAAGATAATAAATTTTGATCCTGTTCCCAACTTCTTGATTTAAGATATTAAATCTTGACTTTGAAACCACAAGATATTCCTCCAGTTGAATTGGTGCAAGGCTTTGATGTCTGATAGTAGATCTTACTTCATTGCTGAAATGTTTTTAGATAAATGTCATTGCTGGCCATGTAAACTCTGATATGAAGCTCATGAATATTATGAGATATATAGTGTTTCTGTATCATTTTAGTCATGGTCCCAATTGATGCATATTTAATTTGTGGAAATGACATCCTGATAAAGTGCTTACATCTATCAGCCAAATGTGTTTTCATTTAATTCATGTCATCATTTCACAAAGGAAAGCTTTATATATCATCTACTTAGAGAGATGATAAGCATCTATTTTATTAACTCATCGAGGGATATAGCTTCAGTGATTCTCTAACCTTGCGCCTTTAAGATTGTGCTGGATGCAGAGTTGAATGTAAACTGTTTGCTTATTGTACTGTGGGGTAGATGCATGGAGAAGCAATACCAGCACTGTTATCTGCTCCCATACATATATATATATATATATATATATATATATATATATATATAGATGAAGTGTAGCAAGTGACAGGGGCACCTGCTATTATTGGCATTGCTAACTTAAAGGAAGCAAGCCGATATGCAGTGCAATGTGTCATAGGTCAGTGACACTATCAGTTCTGACACCTGCAGCTATCGATTTCGACAGCTGCAAGTGTCATTGCCAATACACCGCAGCAGGAAGACCAATGCCACTTCTTGCCTCACCACAGTAAAGATGAAAAACAGGAAGATTTAAGGTGCCCATACACATGTCGATTCGGCCGTGCATTTTGGGCTTAAATAGCATTGCATCGCATTGCATGCCTTGTGCATGCGTTGTGCATGCAATGCAATGCAATTAAAAGCAAGTACAAAAAGTATGTGCAGCACATACTTTTTGTACTGTGCGATGAGGTGCCGTGGGAGCGCGCATCTCAAAGCACACATTGCGGCGCCGGAATCGGCACTTCTATGGGCACCTTTATAAATGCACAGTACACTAAGCAAATCATCTGCAGCCTTGGCCCTAATCTGCCCCTGCACACTTACGTTTGGCATCCCAGCAATTGGGATTCCTGCACCAGCATCCTAATTGATGTTATGATTGGAGGGCAAGATATAATTTTATTATTTCACCCCTATATATTTATATAGATATCTATCCAGCAGCCAATCTTCATCTCTGTTCCATCCTCATAGGAATTTGTCCTCATCACCTATACATTATTTTGCTTGTAAACTGTCCCTGTATCTGTGAATTGTGCTCTCTCTCTCGAGATATATATATATATATATATAGTTTGGGGGGGATGGCCCGGCACTCCTGCTCAATTCGTTGTGTGCTCCGGTGCTCGCAGCCAGTGGGGAATAATAGCAGGTTTGGTTTGCTGCAGCACAAAAACGGAGTCTAGTCAGCTGGTATAGAAGTATTTTACTGGGTAACAACACAAATCTCTTGTGCCGACGTTTCGGGGTTCCGTGTGCCCCGTTTTCAAGTATCTCTTTTCCTTGAAAACGGGGCACACGGAACCCCGAAACGTCGGCACAAGAGATTTCTGTTGTTACCCAGTAAAATACTTACTTCTATACCAGCTGACTAGACTCCGTTTTTGTGCTGCAGCAAACCAAACCTGTTATTATATATATATATATATAGTTCAGACTGCATAGTAGTTCATTTCCGGGGCCAGGCAAGCAGTGCAGTGCCTCTGCATCCATGGCCAGTGCTGCAGTCTGTATTTTGTATGAAACACTAATGAAAATTGAGAAAGTTTTTATGGATGCTGGAGGAGATGGTGGCCATTTTGGGAGTGCCATTTATATTGGCAAGAGGAGTCAGACAGGCCAGACTCAGAAGTGCTGGGAGTTGGAGCACGCACACAGGGCCTGATCAACCAATACTCTGATCACGCTGCAGCTTGGAGCGATGGATCCTTGGGGGTTGGTGGTTTATCACTCTCAATTTTATCACTTTTCAAGGCTTATTAAATCTGTCTCCTTACTGACTTGATAAATCTCTCCAATGGTTTCCAAGGTGGTGTAAAGACAATATGCTTATAAGAAATTTGGCTTTGAAACTGTTTACCAACATTTGGAGAGCTAAAAATATACACAAAATACTGTAAGTGGTCCATTTTACTAGTTGAAATGAGAATAGCATACTGTGGGCAGGATGTTCTACCTCCCATCTTCGCCAGCTACCGCATTCATACTAATCGCATATGCACTAACATATGCTATTAGTAACGCAAAGGACAGCTCTTGCGATAAGATCTATCCTTTGTGATGCGGTGCCATTCCTGGACTTCCGAGTCTGAGACCAGGGAGTCCCTCTGCGCATGTGCTGAGTAACGGTGATGGCCGCCGGGCATGCTGGGAGGGATCCGTGCTGAGTAACGGTGATGGCCGCCGGGCATGCTGGGAGGGATCCGTGATGGATCTCTCACACAACGTTGCGGAGATAATCCCATAGGATTCTATAGGGTATCACCTGCCCTGTACAGTATGTCTAATATTACATTTGTACTATTTATTTTAACAGCAATTGAAAAAAAAAAAAAAACAACGTTCAAATGTCATCCTGCAATCTTGAAAGCAATTACTGAAAAACTAAATGAATAATACTGGAATACATTAAAAAGAAAACCCTTTTCATATCTAAATAATGTAGTCCAGAACAATCAATACCGTATTGTGGACTGAAACGTACAGCAGTCTACTGTTGCAATAGGTAAAACCTGGTAACACAATAGCAATGAAAATAGATGCGGAAAGTAACAGGATTGCTCAACTATGTAATAGTTATTTCTTTATGCAACAATGTTTAGTTAAAAAAATATCAGTAATGAAAAGCGTGATGGAGATTAGACTCTCAGTGAGCGGTTCTGATCCTATTATCCTGGCAGGAACGTAGTGCATTCTAAAACCATGAATTCTAAAATTCTCAGAGTGTATTTTTTTTTTACATTTTTACTATTTAAGGAAAACTAAAAACGTATGAGATCTGTTTGGAAGAGCTAGAGGAAGTTAAATGATGTTTTAATGCAAAGGGGGAGAGTTCTCAGCTCCAGTGATTCATGATTGAATAATTTTATAGCAAGTTGCATGCTGAGGACATTCAGGTGCCTATTATTTTTCAACTACAGTATCTGAGCATCTGCAACTTGAAGACAAGTCAGTCATATCAGCTTTACAGCTTTATCATGTGACTGATACATAAAATATGCAGAAATATGCGGAAATTCAGATCATCTACTAAGTTATATGTGTCATTTATTTTAGATTCATGATAAAGAAAAGCAAATGGAAAAAAAAGTTATTTACGAAACCCAAGTTATTTTAAGCTGTTTTATATTCTGAATGTCAGAACATGGGAGGTGTGGTTTTACATACAGTAGTATAATTGCTATTCATATAAAAATTTCAATGAAAGCCTTTACTTTTATATAAAATTACATTTTAGTTACTGCATGGGATAATAGTCAGCAAAGGTTATACTGCATTTTATAGTGTGAAGAGTGAGCCTCTAATATTAAATACATAAATAAATCATGGTTTAAAAAATATCCATCACATATAATGTCATCATTATTTCTACAAAATATATAGCCAAGGGGGGATTTAAACCATAAATAAAGACTTTGCATAAATAAACCATAATAACGCTACTGAAACAAGTTGAACCATACAATATGTAAATTCTAGTATATAGTGCACACATATTCTCAGAGAATCTTATCATTCACATCTTTCCCTGCCTCAATGGCACCTCGATATAT
Organism: Crinia signifera; assembly: GCF_055691185.1. Lineage (NCBI taxonomy): Eukaryota > Metazoa > Chordata > Amphibia > Anura > Myobatrachidae > Crinia > Crinia signifera. Next base: position 257,169,176 of record NC_139218.1, read on the forward strand.
ATATATATATATATATATATATATATATATATCGGGAAAACTGATGGTGTAATGGTTAGCATTACTGCCTCACAGCCTCACTGAAGTCACGGGTTCGATTCCCACCATGGCCCTAACTGTGCGAAGTTTGTATATTCTCCCCGTGCTTGCGTGAGTTAATTGGCTCAAACAAAATTAAGACTAGAATAAATGTGAGTGTGTATATGTGGTAAGGAATATAGATTGTAAGCTCCACTGGGGCAGGAACTGATGATAATATATAAATTATATATATATATATATATATATATATATATATATATATATACTGTTGCACAAGGTCCGGCACTCACTGTGATGTAACTAATACACTTGGCCCAGGTGCCCATCAGCGGGGGATAATCCACCAAATACACACTCCAAATAAAGATGTCACTCCGGGTCTTTTGTAAAGTGCAAAAAAGATTTACTGTGGTCTATACTGTTTCGGGACTAGCACGTTGGGATTTGCCGGTCAATCATCGCGCCCCCTGGGGAGGCGCAACGTCACCTCCGGCTGATGAACCTGGAAGTCGCACGGCGTGCACTCCGGAGGGCGGATGAGAGAGCGGCGGCCTCTGACTTGGTAAAGTATAAATATTTCACTGTTTGTAATTTTACTGTGCATGTCCTGAAGACAGGCTAGTCCCGAAACGGCGTAGACCACAGTAAATCTTTTTCTTTACAAGTGCTGTACACTTATTCAGTGACTGTAACCTTCAATGCTGATGTAAACCTTTCTTCATATATATATATATATATATATATATATATATATATATCGACAATAGTGTCTTCAGCGCCCCAACTTTGTAATGTCCAACATATATTTCAATAAAAAATATTTCAATAAAAATATTGACAAATTGCAGTGGTTCTTTTATAAGAAGCTTTTCTTTTTATTTTCAGTACACCTGACCAACACACCTTAGGGTGTTGGTCAGATGTACTGAAAATAAAAAGAAAAGCTTCTTATAAAAGAACCACTGCAATTTGTCAATATTTTTATTGAAATATTTTTTATTGAAATATATGTTGGACATTACAAAGTTGGGGCGCTGAAGACATTATTGTCGGTGTATTTGGTTTGTTCTATCCTTACTAGTAGGGGATAGAGTGTCAACAGCGACCACCTAATAATATTAAATTTTAAAAGCGCAAGTTTTGGGGATTTTTGTCTTTATATATATATATATATATATATATATATATATATATATCTATATATATAGCTGTGTGGAGTGGTCCGGCACTCTGCTTACAAGATCAGCTGCTCCGGTGCCCTCTGAGGTGTTCATTGGCAATGGCACTCTGGAGACTGAATGCGTTATAGTGAAAATAGTTTTTTTATTGAACAAATCGCCGTCATTTCATGAAGTCTGACGTTTTGGGGACAATTGTACCCCATTTTTAAGGTGATAGAACCATATATACAGGATAGATAGATAGATAGATAGATAGATAGATAGATAGATAGATAGATAGATAGATATTCCAAATAAAATCCAAATATATGCACTAGGATTTTTGTTTTCAGAATTGAATTAAACTATGAATGAGTATGAATGCATATCATACATTCACATACCTGTATATCAGACAGGGGGCCTGATTCAGACCTGATCACTAGGTTGCTAATCTTCAAAGCCCAGTGATCAGGGAAATGTGCCCCTGCCAGGGTCGCAAATGGATTCACAGTTGTGCACATAGGGGGAAATCCAGTCACAGTCACTCACAATCTAATGGATTTCTCCGTTTGCAGCCGCCTAGTAAGTCTAGACTTACTTGGCACTGTGATGGCCATGGAGAGATGAAGGCCGCTGCTGTCAATCAAGTTATGAATGGCCAGGCTGCCTGCTTTTTCCTGGCCGGGTTGGCCACAAACAGCCACGGGCTGTAGTTTGCATGAAGGGCTCGTGCATGTAAATGCGCACTACGATCCATGTGCATGTGAGGTTGTTTCATGATCGGCAGGGCTTCAGATTTGCAGGCCTTCATCCAGATCTGAATTATCCCCAAGGAGACGGCAGAGACTGTTACTGCTATGCTGAAATAGGTAGGGCCTGTTACCTATGCTTAATTGTTAAGGAAGAAGACATTACAAATATTTACTTATTAAACAAAAAACCCATGTCTGCAGATAGCAATGTTGATACAATTCAACAACAACAACAACAACAACAACAACAGTTTTAGGACCTGCATTAATTTACTAAATATCTTACATTATGGTGACATATTTACTATGACATATTCAGTGCATACTTCTGAATTGCCAAGAATGTTAATCATATCCCTTCTACTATAGCTTCAGTTTTGCCAAAATGCTAATCGCTATCTATTTTTAACACTTCAACTAGTTCAAAATCAGCAACACGGAAAACATAGACTGTGCTTTACAGTCGCACATCCTTGGTAAATGCCCAACAATGTATAAAATAACTCCCCTATATTTCTAAAGAGCAAACTTGTAGGTTATATACTGTAGCATGTGGGATCAATTTAGCAGTGTGCATTTTCTGCATTTTTCTTATTTATTTTTTACAGTTCACGCAGGAAAGATACAATGTTGTTTGATCTTTGTCACCTGACAGAACCATGTCTAAAAACATCATCAGTTTTAATTAATAAACCACAATGCATGGTTTTGATACGTTCTTCTTAACAAAACTTGAAGGTTTCAATTTTATAAAATCAAGCTATTTTATGATGGATTTGGTCCTTTCCAAACCACATATAAATCTGACAAATAATGTGATCTTGTAAATCTTCACCTCTTATAGGGCCTATACACGTAGTGACATGTACCAGCGATCTGAGCGATGTTAGATTGCTCAGATCGCTCAGCACACAGCGATGGACCAGCAATGTGTGCTAAGCAATCTGGCAGGGCCAGTGTTCTCTGGTGAGGACACTAACGATCTGACTAGATTTATAGATATATCAGTTGCACCTTAATATAAAATGAATACCAAAACAAAGGTCTGAAGTGCACACAGAATTTAATTTTAAGAATAGTGAGGCAGATGCATGAAGTGTCGTTATGGGGGAGAATGGGTATCAGCGCACTAATACCGATTCTCCCCCATGTATGAAGGAGCCTGTGTGCGCTAAATGACAGGGACACTGCTATATACATGATAGCAGGCCGATATGCAGGGCAAATATATGAGCAGTGCTGACCATTCCACCCGCTGCCGTTATCTGCTTCGCCAGCAGCAGCTGTCCTTGCTGCTGGCTCTTGGCTGTGCTGAAGATCTTGCGTCAGTAGCGAGATCCCGCGCATGCCCAGTCCAGCCGGTCAGGGGGGAAGGAGACAGCGCATCAGTGTAAACATTATGAGGGGAACATCGCCAGAGGGGGGAGTTTGCGCTCCCCCGCTTCAGCAGACAAGATGTTAATACATCTTGTTGATGTCCCTTGCTGCTTTGCCTCGTTAATGAGGAAGTATTATAGGAGCGTGCGCCACTATAATACATCTGCCCCATTATGACGAACAAGTATGGGCCTGACCTGCGGAACCTCAACACTAAAGCGCACCTGTTGTAATTACCAGTCTGACATATTGTAGTTGCCTATAGAGCGTATATTTACCACAACAGTAACGTTATATATTTTTTGATGCCCACTTTTCAGCGCAGTGCATCATCCCTGCCTATAGAGCAGGCAGGTCCAACGTTGGCCCTCCAGATGTTTTGAAACGACACATCACAGCGTGCTTTGCAATCGTTTTTGCATTCTCTATTAGCAAAACTGTGGCAAAGCATGCTGGGATGTGTAGTTTCAAAACATCTGGAGGGCCAACGTTGGACATGCCTGCTATAGAGTATCCCTTATCCAAAATGCTCGGGACCAGAAGAATTGTGGATAATGGATTATTCCGTATTTCAGAATATTTTTATATTTCAATGATTTATCTTGAGGTATCTTACATTTATGTTGTACAAACACATCAAACACATGAAATACACGCAAATATATTTTATTTGTGCATAAAACAAGGTTTCAAAACATGAAACAATGTTTGTCTACAATCTCAGATACTGAATTTGAATGGCAAGCAATAATTTACTTGCACATATTTAGTGCCAGTTACACATCATGTCCTCAGCAGTGCTGTTATGTATGGTATTTGGAATAATTTGGATAATGAACATTTGGATAAGGGATACTCAACCTGTACTGTATTTTAATTATTCTCCAGAAGATCTAATTATTGTAAGTATTTAGATAGACAGTGCTTTAAGGGCATAATGGGCCTTTTTCTGAGTTATACACTATGGCGATGGTTTCACAAATGGCCAGTGTTTTGCTAAATATCCTCAGAAACTCTTACTGCTCATGTGTAAACTGCATTCACGAATGCTCACTCATGTCTATACTTAATCACAAGTACAGTACATAAGAAAACAATTGTGAGACATGTATAAGTATAGATGGATACTGGGTGGTAACCAAATAAAATTTCAAAATGAGGCTGTGTTGTGGGTGTGTGAGAGGAGTGTCATGGGCGTGCTTGTGTAGACTTCTCTCTGCATGACCCAGGAAATATGCGAGTCACTAATGTTTATGATGTTGGAGGGTAGTATGCATAGTCCATCTGGTGGATCTCCATAATACTAAAATAAGTACAGGGGATATTTTTAATTTTACATAGTCCAAACAAAGTACTGCTTAAAATGGCATTTGCCTTATTTAGCACATTAAATATGTAAGGGATTGCATTTGTAAAACATTTAGTATACAGAGATCAGAATCAGGTCTCGTGTTTTCTCACCTTCTATGAATCCTTGGACCTGGTCCATTTGCACATCCATGTGTGTTCCCACAGGGCCGATGTTTTCACTTTTTGCATTTCTGCATATGTGCATGCAATGGGTGCAGGCAGCCATGGCAAACAAACTGCACGCACCCATCCTTGCGAGCAGAGGGCAGGGGTGGACGTGGGGCGGTCCATTAGCATATGGGAACATCCAGCGTTTCATGGGCATTCCCATGCAAATGCTTGGTGTTCTTATGCTAATAAGCCAATGTTGCGGGGGCGGGCTGCTGACATCACCGGATGTCAACTGCCCGCCCACTTCCCTCTGTGTGAATAGTGGGCTGGCATACCACCATTCACAAGGCAAGATACAGTATGGTTGACTTGCAAGGACCTGAATGCTGCAGGCCTCTAGCCAGGCTTAGAAATTTTAAAAGCAACAAAAGTTGAAAGAGGTAATGTTCCTTTGCCGCCTTGCTGAAAAATGATCCAAAGTTTCTGTAAGATATATACAGCATGCTAAATACAGTTCTGTCCATGTCTTATAGACTAGAAGAGGAAAAGAACACGTTATATGGACTACATGAAGACCTAAATAACTTCCGGTTTTGGCTAGAAGATGCAGAGAAAATTGCTAGTACACCAGCGGAACCGGGAAATGAGATTCAACTAAATGAATTACTGGAAAAAGTAAAGGTAATATTTGTAATTGTTATGTATTTTTATTTTTTGACTATATATGGTAATCTTTTGTGAGTATTTTTAGAGAATACTGGGGCTTATTCAGTCCTGCTCACACATGTCCAAATATGGCCCCGTCCCCGATGGTGGGGGAATACATATTTGATTATATTTTCATTTGCTGAGGTGCTCGCTGCCTGATTGACAAGCAGGGGGCGCTCTGGGGTGGACACCTGGTGTTTCATGGGCATGCCCACAGAAACGGTGAGCGCGCCCATAGAAATGCAGGGTGGGCCCTAGGGAAGGCAGGCATTCCCCTGCATGCTCAGGCAGGGGGAATGTCACATGATGTCAGTGCCCGCCCTCAGAGGATTCGGGTGGCAGGGGGTCGTGCATTCGCCGGACATTTTAGTTGCATGACTTTATGCAGATTTATATAGAAAAAATCTCACTAGGGGTCTGATTCCAAACTAGACACAGTGCTACATCCCATCTTCAATTGAACTCCCGTCTTAGTACATGTACACCTTAGTATGCAGATACAGGTGATGCAGTAGCATCTCTAGATGCAGCATAACATAAAAGCAACAGAATGCTTGCTTATAGCCTACGTTCAGTAAGGGGTAGTTGACAAATTACAGGCTATTTAGAGTTGTAATATACACCTAATTATGGGAGAGATATAAAAAAGTTTGAAGAGAGATAAAGAGGAGAGAGTTAAAGATGAAGGTTTCCATTTACTGGTGGTAAATTACTAAATTGTCTAAATGGGGGCTATCCGATTAGCCCCAATAAGCTAGTGGGGGTGCGTATTGGTGATGCTGTCAGCAAAAACCTATGTGTCTTCAGTAGAAAACTTTTTGTGGATCTTCAAACATATAACAGTTATCAGCTGATTGGTTGGAACGGCATGTAAGTTTAATGAGTGATAACAATATTGTTATATGCCCAAAAGTACCAACTAATTAGCTTTCCCACTATCATATTACAGGTTGTGTTTAAAAAATGACAGCTAGGAGCTGATTGGTTGGTAATTCATCTCTACCCACTTTATCTCTCTCCAAGCTTTGGTAAATCTAGTCCCATGTATTTTATCACCATCTTTTGCACCAGACTGGTGGAAATTAGACTCATGATGATGACTGCTATATAAGACAATGCATACAGGAAGTGGCTGTATGACTGCAGAGATTTGATCAACTCTGCATACGAATGAATATATGCATGGTTCCATGAACATAATGCTGACCTATGTCATGACCTCGGGTTCCTTGTCTGCATTTATATTGTCTGCACTGTATGTTCATGTTTGAGTTGATTTTACCATGTATATTATACTTACCTCAACTGTTTAGTACCCATAATGCAATTACAATTTTTTCACACAAGGGATGTTTTATCACACCAATGCAATTGTTATTATTTGTATAATTGCTATGTGAATACAAATGTTTAGCGAACGGATAACTAAGAAAGCAGAACTGTTAGGCCTATGTATGCCAAGAAATACACTAGGCACCCAGTATATAAAAAAAATGTTTATTTTTTACAGTTCAGAGTAGAAGAGCTTCTACCACGCAAAGAATTCCTGAAAGAATTAAATGAAACCGGAAGTACAGCGATAAGTAGTGTCACAGTTGCACCAGAAGAAAAGCGAAAAATTGAAAGTGGCCTCAAAGAGGCTAATCAGCGCTGGATAAAGGTTAGTAGGCCAACTTTATTGTACTGTATAGGTAATTTACTGGTATCTTGTAAGAAGCAGTGACCTGTCTATTTTTAGTTCTGTTTATGATGGGGATAGTGTTATAATATGGAGCTGGAAATAAAAACAAGTGGGAAGTCAAATAACTAGGACCAAATATAATAAATAGTCGGCCAAATGTATTAGAGTGGGAAAATCAGAAAGTGAGAGGTTTTGGGAAAGTTTTCCCATTTTTTTAAAGCAGTAATCAATTACATGCCAAATCAACCTGTTTTTTCAGTGTAATATCTTTGGCTTTGCATGTAAACATAACTGCCATTTTAATTCTAGAGACAGTGAACTCACTGGCACCTGAAAAATCATAGGTTTGACATTTAGAGTTGGAAGTCAATCAACAGAATAGATCTAAGATGTGAGACTTTTATCAAATTAACATGAGAAGAGTAGTGTTAAACAAGTTACATCTCAAACAACTTTCATGGGTTGACCTTGTTTTGTCTTCAGCCATAAAAAAATGCCATTTGACATTGAATGCTATTATTATTGTACAAGTAAATTGCTGTGGCATTCCCTTACTTCTTTTTACACTGTGGTTTCATCTCCTCTCTGTGCAAATGAGAGTCTTCATTATTTCCCACCTATTCCAAGTTCTTATTTACAGCATAAGTCATTGGTGCCCAGCAATGAGACCATTAAAAGCAAAAGAAATATCCATTAGCTGTGAATTGTTCAATTACCTTAAACTGATTGTTGTTTTAAAAATGTAGTACTACCACTTGTAGGTTACTTTTGGTAAACATGCATTTTTCACTAGCTGTAGGTAATTCAATCACTGTTAAAGAAACAGTCTTATTTATCTTTTATTTCTCTTTAAAAAATTAATCAGAATGGCTTCTTGTCTGAACTGGCAATTCTCTAATGTCAGCTTCTAAGGTTTATCTTCCTGACTAATGGCGGTACTGTAATTACTTTGCAACTTTGGAACAAGCCTTGGCTAACAACTTTTTAAACTAAATAATGTATATAGGTAGCTTGGAAAAGCTAGGCTAACTACAAATATAATCCAAAAGCAGGAGGAAACATACAAAATACTTTTTAATGGTGTATTCCAGTATTTAGAAAACTTGCTCCTTGGTGCACCCCCAACAATGCGTTTTATTTAGGACTACATGCTTAAGCATCGGATTTTTAAGTAATACCATCATATTAATACTCTGTATTAAAATCTGGACCTTCAGGGTTCCATGAAGACCTTTACTGCCTTTTTAAGCCTTTGGTTGAAAATGTAATCCAATTGTCTTACACAAAATTTTGTCTGTCTTTAATAACAGTTCAAAGTTAGATACTATAGGGTAGATGTATTAAGCTTTAACAAGAGATAAATCCAAGAGTGATAAGGAGAGATAAACATCCAGCCAATCACCTGCTAACTGTCATGTTACAGCCTGTGTTTGAAAAAAGTCAGTAAGGAGCTGATTGGTGGGACGTTTATCTCTCCTTATCACCCTTGCATTTATCTCTTGTTAAGGCTTAATACATCTGCCCCCTATGGAACCATTTAGACCACTGGCTATTTGTTAAAACTTTAATACTTTTATTTAATGCTTTCTTATAATGATCATTTAGTAAATATTTAATAATTAGGCAAGCAGTGGCCATCATCTCAACTGAAGTCTATGTAATGTACCAACAATCAACAAGAAACGCACTTGAGAATACATACTGTAGTTTCCAGTGAAAATATTTCCTGTATCCAATTTTGACTTAAGTGGTGGTGGTCCTTTGTTTAGAACATTATGTATCCATAAAATGTGTTATGTTATATAAGGGTTGATGTCCCCCTGACCAGCAGCACCCAAAGACACACTACTACTCCTACCAACATCAAGATACACCCACAATGACTCTCACTTACCAATTCCCCAAACACAGAATCATTAAGATTCCCCAGTCCTGAATAACCTAACCTAAAGAACACGCAGTTATAACTGCACCCACCCACACACCAACTTCAAAAATATTACTTACACCCAGAAATACTTCCCACTGACCAACATCCCAAACTTAGCAGCACCAAGATATGCACTTACCCCTACAAACATTCTAAACACAGCAGCACCAAAAGTTACACTTCCTCAACTCTACCAACAGCACAACCACATCAGTATACAGGTATCCTCTATAGAAGTATACTTGTCTGTTTGTTTAAACTCCCTCACCTGAGGCTATTGATGACTGGTGTATTCTTCTTGGCTTTCTATGAGCTGCCCCTAGCCACTCATAGCAAGAGCAGAGCTGCAGAGTAAATGGGACTTTCCACCACAAACATGAAGGATGGCCATCAATTGTACTTTTGGTGGGTAACCTTGATGGTATAAACCCACTTTCACAATAGGAACCATTGAGTAATGGCAATGTCATAGTCATTTTACCTATGAGTAATACCAATTTTACATATTACTAATTAGAACATGGTTTGGGTCTTTACCTGTGCTCTTTGAGACAGAGCTGAGCTCCATGTCCTGGTATCAAGTAGAAAAATAAAAACCATTCAGGGACTTTGCACCATTGTAGCATTGATGATGGAGAACCTTTGGTTTTCTCCCACTGATGCCCAAACTATCTACCTTTGGATGTTAACCAACAATGGTTTGTAACCATCGACATTGACTAGCCAACACTACTTCTGAGGGAGCTCCCTGGAAGTTGCAACTTGCTTAATCTGTGCTTCCTACTTTATCTGACATTGGGAACCCTAAAGTGGATCCCAAGGCTATGGAGGAGGTCAAGTACATTGAGTACTAACTCAGGCAACCATTGTGTTCAGCAGTTCTACTACCGTAGATGATTTATATTAAAGTGCTATGGTTCTCCTTTTTTTTCATGGGTTTCATTTAGCATACAATTGATCTGGATGCTGGTGGTGGCCGGCACACTGATCATAAGTATGCCCGAGTCTCTTAGCATTAGGCCACAAATGGTGGTAGTGGGGGCGGTAAGTTTAGGCTGCAGGGAGGGAGAGTTAGGCTAAGGCAGCAGGGAACTAGGGTGAGTTAGTATTAGTCACTACAAGGAGGTAGGGCATTAGGCATCTCAACCATCGGTCTTGCATCTATGAGTGAGTATAATGCAAATAATCAAGTAGATTGATCAGACTGTGGGTGTTGAGTTCTCTCGCTCCCAGGAGTGCTTTGTTAGTAATATCTGATATAGAGGTTTTGGTGATTTTTTAAAAACATAATAAAGATATCATTATATCTTCCCTGTTATCTCATCTTTACAATCCTGGAACCTAATCTATACCAGTTTACCAAGTGGTCTTTGGCTCTAACAGCCCTCTAAATATTTTCAGAGTTAGCAGTACACACTAAATAAAAATGTTACTTTACTTAAATGCAGAAAAGCACTAGGTCTACTGCATTTGACCATATGGTAAATATCTCCTTAAATGCTTAAGAAGAGATGGACTTTACTCTTAACTCCGATTTGTAAAACAGTAAATTGCTTTTTGCTTTAATATAACTGATTGAGCTTGCACATTGCTATTCTGCATTTGACTAGAAAATCTGTACAGGAAGAAATACAGTTTTCTGTAGCAATTTACAGTACATCATGTATCCTCTAAACTGAAGATGTAGAACAGAATACATAAATACAGTTTTATGCCAATGAGTCAGCTAAAAGTAATCTACTTGGAAGAAATTAAAAAATACAAGCAAATAAAAAAGCAAGCTGAAAAAAAAGTCTTCTTTTCATCGGGCTCACAGCTGCAACCTGATTACCCCCGACAGCATCACTTCCATCACTTTTTCAAAAGGGGGGTGGTATCTCACAGCTGCTGTAAACCATTTAATAGTCTCTAATTAAAACTAATTATTCTTCCTAAAATGATATTTGCCAGTACAAAAGGTATTTTAATTTTCAATGCGAAAAGCGTGAAGCAGTAAATGACAAAAGACAAGTTTTGTAAGGCAGATTACAGAATTGTGCCAGTTTCCATTTGAAAGTGTCAGGGAAGGGAATGCCTTTTGAATCTTGACCTTGCAAGTGACATACTTAGAAATATCTCCTGCTATGGCTCGGCTTTTAGTCTAGGAAATCGGTGGCCTACAGCAATAACAGCAAAAGTTAGATGAAAGAGCAAAAATGTACCATAAAAAATTCTAGATCTTGCTTTTATTTCAACATATTGTTTTGTAGTTGCTTATTAGACTGACAGTGCCAAATGAATATGTTCTTTTGCTTTGTATTAGGGAAGACTGAACTACTCTCTGTGAATGGATGTCCGTAATAAAATATAACAAATAAAAAATATCTATCTATCATCTATGTATCTACTGTATCTATCTATTGTGTGAGGGTTAATAAGATTTCCCTTTTTAAGTATACTACAGCTGTTAAATATGAATCCGGTCTGTTTTTTGGTGTCACAGAAGTGGGTTTGGATGGGTTTGTGTGTGGTTCAGGAATCACACTGAGGTTACTGGGTTAAAGCAAGCAGGTTTAATTATGAAAGATACAAATAGAAGAACAAAACTGCGCGATGCTAGAGTATTAATGAATAATTAATTGTTATTTAATACAAATAAAAATAAAACACATACAATAATAAAATATATAAAATCTGGTGGCCACAGTAATAAAAACTAATAAAAATGTGAAAATAAAAAAGACATACACAATTATAAGACCCCCACAGTACAGGGTCATGGAGGCATGTATTAGTGGAACATCAGTGTTGCAATTAGTATGCTGGATGCACCAATTGTTTCTATAGAGCAAGTACTAGCTTAGTTGGTCTTTCCTTATTCCATTGTTAGTCCTATATCATCACATGGGTAGTTGGTTAGTCTCTATTATGCTTTGTTAGTAATATGATGAAGCGGGATTAGTGCACATGTATTTAAATGGCAGGCCATATGGTTACCTTAATGCAGGGTCATTTTCACTTAATGTCTGGACAGACAAATAGAAAGGATACCTTTACAGTGTCACGGGATGTGGAGTTGATTCTGCGCCTCCCAGTTGCTGATGCTGAATGTCTTGATGCTCAACTTCATCTAGTGTATGCACTTGTGTCGGTACTGTGACTTCTGCAGGTGAATGAATGTCAATCTTCTTGTGCATATGTGAGTGAGATGGTTTGATCCCTTACACATTTTCCTGCCTGTTGTAGGCCTCAGCGGCTTCCTCAGAGAATTAAGCTAGTACTTGCTCTATATAAAGCAATTGGTGCATCCAGCATACTAAATGCAATACTGATATTCCACTAATACATGCTTCCATGACCCTGTACTGTTGAGGACTTATAATTGTGTATTTCCTTTTTATATTTACATTTTTATTTGTTTTTTTTTATTACTGTAACTACAAGATAGCTGTATAGTATATTTTATTATTTTTTGTGTTTTATTTTTTTGTGTTTATAATTAACAATGATTTATTAATTAATACTCTAGCTTTGCACAATTTTGTTCTTCTGTTTGTATCTTTTTAAATTTGGGATTTTTAGATGTCCCAAACAAAACAGCGGCACTGATCTAGAGCTAATCATATTAAAATATATGATCCAGTATTGTTACTGCTAATACTACGCAGTAGTGTCCTCAGATATATAGAGCCGGACTTTCTCCATCATTTGCAGGTTTATTTATGGACTTTTTCATAAATAGAAAACAAAAAGATAATTCCCAAAAAACGCCTTTGAGATAAATAAAAAATAGTTTAACAAATACGTCTTTGCGTGCAACACCAGCTGAGTAGGAGAAATGAGGGGTTTGATGAGAATGAATATGATAACTGGAAGAAATTGAACACTGACATGGATATGGGGATCTAGGATGAAGAGCTGGAAAATGTTGAGCACTGACGAAGATCTTTGGATCTGGAATGACCGGAATATTGGTGAAGAGTGGAGGAGCTGAAGATGAGCAGAGTACCGAAACAGAGTCCGGCAGACACTGTGGCTGAGCAGAACTAGATGTAGTTAGGCAAAGAAGGTCAGGAGAAAAAAATGTTTCTATCAGTTGGTAAAATAGTAGGAGTCTAAAATGGGATATTGTGCTAGCTGCTCTCCCAATGGGAAGGTCAGTTTCCAACACAAATACATGAAAAAAAAATGGAGGGGGAGGAGTGGAGCGCTATAATATAAAATTATCAAATGGGTATTACAATTTATTATGATTCTTTTTAATGTATCATAATCATTTATTTTGGGATGAAAAGCATATAAACAATATTAACATATAGCAACACAAAAAATAATAATAATGAAAAAAATGCATTATTACTATTGCAATTGATGATTAAAAGTATTAAAAATGATAAGGATATTTGAAAACAATTATACTTATGTAGAGTCCCACTTGTTCCTATATTGCCACCTTGTTGGAAGTATTGCTTATCCTCAGATTAGATTTATTTATTTATTGACAGTTTCTTATGTAGCACAGCATATTCCGTTGCGCTTTACAATTGGAAACAACAATTAAACAAACTGGGTAGAAACAAACCGACGTTAGGAGGGCCCTGCTCGCAAACTTACAATCCAGGAAACATACATAAGGATAGAATTCCATAGCATGGCAGTCCCACCAGATTCCAAGACAGTCCTGATTTGATGCAATTAGATATGTATGCAACTGGAGGTTGTGTGGGTGCATAGGTGCCGATTCTGTGGGTGCTCAAGGGCCCGAGCACCCACAGGAATTAATGAGCACCCACGTGCCCGTAACTCCAGAGTCCCAATGCCGGGCCACTGTAATTGCTTAGCAAGGCTTAAGTAGACAATCTATTGGCGCTAATACGATTTAGAGAGTCGCCTATTTGGAGTAATGGGATATTTCCCTTGTATCCCCAATAGTTAAGTCACAGAAAAAGTTTTTTTACTCAAAATCTGGCGCCCCTCTCACGGATGTTTGCATTGATAAAATGATATATCAAGGAATCAGATCATACTCTCATTTTAGCTGCATTCATTCCACTGCTCCACCTCCCATATGTTCTTTTTCTCTCAAAATTCTTATATCCTCACCCAAGTGTTAGCTCACCACCTCCATCTGCCGTCATATCTTCTAATTAGCATAATATTTTGAACCAAGACGAGCATTACACATTAGATTTTTCTCTCATTTTCTCCACTATATGCAAATATTGAAAACCGACCTTGAGAGAAAAAAAGAACATATGGGAGGTGGAGCAGTGGAATGAATGCAGCTAAAAGGAGAGTATGATCTGATTCCTTGATATATCATTTTATCTATGCAAACATCCCTGAGAGGGGTGCTAGATTTTGAGTAAAAAAACTTTTTCTGTCACTGTAATTGCTTGTTGAGCCTTTCAACAGGCTTGAACACCCACCAGCAAAAACATAAATCGGCACCTCTGTGTGGGTGTTCCTGAATATGATGAGCTTGCCTTAAGAGGTGAGTTTTCATTGGAGCTGATGATTGGAAATTGTGGGTATCCATTGACCTAACTGGGTTTTCTGCTGTGCAAAGATATTCAAGTCCTGATTTGTGGACAATTTCACAGTCCAGGTAAAGAAAGGCAGACCCAGAGTATGCAGGTGGTGGTAGTAGTCCAGATAGCAAATTGCTCTCAATCAATGGTGAGGAATTTGGGGGAGCTGGTTCAATGCGGTCCTTCTATTCATAAGTCCAATATCCAATAAGTTCAGTAAGTGTATAAACAGGCGGAAATTTAGGGGAGCTGGTTCAATGCGGGACTTCTATCAATAAGTCCAATATCCAAAAATAAATGTTTATCTATTATTATTGTATTTTTATTCATTATTATTATTTTTTTTGCATTGCATTGCTAGATATTAATATTTGTATATGCTTTTCATACCATAATAAACAAGACGATTATGATACATTAATCAAAATCATTATAAATTGTAATACCCAATTGATCATTTTATATTGTAGTCCTCCACTCCACCCCCTCCCTTTTTTCTTCTCAAAGAAGGTAGGGGGTAGACTTAGTTATGGATCGAGATCTTTGAGAGGAGCAAATAAAGGCAGGCTGAGCAAAGCAAATGGCAAGCTGGCCAATGGCACTTTTGCCCATGACCAATATGGCAGACACTGCCTCTCTCACTGAACCAGGATGCAGCTATGCTGTGCCTAATCCCCTGCTGCACAAGCTGAACACCGGTGCAGTAGCACAGGCCAAACAGAGAGTTGACGGTGGACACAGAGGGGTGAGTAGTGGACCCGCCATGTACCGCCATGGCTGTGTGCTCTTAATAATATATATATATATATATATATATATATATATATATATATATATATATATATATATATATATATAGAATCCCGACGGCGGCACTCAAAGTAAATAAAACACCAAAGACTGTGGGTGCACCTTGATAAAAAGGCCAGACGGCCTTGAAACGTCGGCTAAAAACCCACAGTCTTTGGTGTTTTATTTACTTTGAGTGCCGCCGCCGGGAGTCTATACAAACTGCTATACGGAAGGCACCCTGGTCTTTATGACTTGCTGCTGGACTTGTTTTACATCAGTTGTTAACTGAGTGCCGCCTCGAGGATTGTGTGTATATATATATATATATATATATATATATATATATATATATATATATATATTATTATTAAGAGCACAGTATGGCTTAATCAGAATCTTAGTCATACTATCTGGTGTTCCTATGCCAAGCATGCAGTGTGACACAACTCTAGCTATAGATTCAGTTTGTGTCATATACCACCTGCAAAGGCGCATAGCAGACCTATAATGGCTTTTTTACCTTTTATGTGCTGTAAATGGATTGATAGATTAGACCCGGGGCAGTGAACCATGGAATAAGAGGTTTGCTGGAAAGGGTTTATTACTCTTTAATGTTATTCTTGGTCTAGTGTCAGCCAAGAAGGATGAGCTAGATTATCAGAAAGTAAGCTGGGTGCCAGAACAAGCATTCCCTTCATTTATCCCCCTTAGCCTTCAAGACATCAACTCCATGCATCATAAAAGTTATGATAAGTGTTAGATGGAAGAATCACACGGCAGCACTATTTACTGTCTCTTCAGCCACTCTTGTGTAATGTTTCCCTTAATAGGTTTATTTCTTTAAGAAAATACAGTTAGACAGTAGTATTAAGACATCAATTACCAGAGGTACACAGCATATGAGAGGGTTATTATGTTTTCAGAATTATATACCTTTAGCTTTAGGTTAGCGGCTTCAGAAAAATAACAATTTTCTAAATATAAATGAAAGGTTATATGAAAAGGTGCTGGAAATGTTTGTCTCGCACAGATTTATAGTGCCAGGAAAAGGCAGATCCACTGTAGCTCTGATTGACTGTTTTATATTTGACAGATACAATATGTAAACAATGACTTATAATGTAAGGCACTTAATGTTCAAAGAATTTCCCAAGTAATTTGCCAGCAAAATGTTTTTTTTAAACATTTCGGATACAGGTTTTATTTAAAGAAAAAGGCGTAAACTGATGTAACTTTATCGAAACAAATAAATACATAAGATAAATTGTAGGAGACAACCACTGATTTTCTCGCACTCATTTGAAACTTGCAATCATACAGTACCATCAGACCTTTGGGCTGCCCCATCCTGATCATGCCCTTCTCTATACAATACATTTAAACATCATGTTTAAATATGAATTTTTATTGTATAGAATACATTGTTTAAATTGAAAAACAAAAAGTCTTACAAATCTTTTTTCAGCCTGCGCTGGTATATTGTTTTCTTCTCCGCTTGCAAGCGCTCGCACAGCGGAGAAATCATTCAATGGTTACGCACCATCGAATGATTTTTTCCTCTGCTGAAAGTAAGCCAGGGCTGACTATTTAGCTGACATCATGTGAAGTCTTCTGCCCATCCCAAGCTGGCAGGGCACACCTGCATTTACTGCGGCCTGCCCAATGTTTCTATGGGCATGCCAACCATTTTTGTGGGCATGCCAATGAAAGGCTAGGTGCCCGCCTCAGTCAATCAGGCAGGGAGCGCCCTGGCGAATGAACATTTTGTTGAAGGTGCTTACTGTGTTAGAAGCACAAGCGCATTAGCTCCTATGCACATGCTCAGTCCACAACAATCGGGGACAGGGAAGAATTCGAATCTGTGCAAACAGGTCTGAATATGCCCCTTATACATGTCTTTACTTATAAACTTTACATACAGGGGTGACTGTAGAAAAATATAGGCATATAATGTTTTATATGCCTGCTATATATATCACATATGTGAACCTCTATAATTAAGCATTTTTTCTGATGAGTTTTCAATGATTTTTAAACTTGACTAACATCTGGCCATTTGTATTTTAAACATTGGAAAATTGGGACTGTGACTTGAGCTGACGTGGTGTGTTTTTCTCATGATTTTCTGCCTATGTAGCCTCTATTACACCCGACAGTTAGCAAGGTAGGTGGAGGCAGCGGAGCTTTGTGGTAGAGAGGGCCGGCAGACACAGGGGATTGGACACACAAAAGAGAGGGCAGGTGGGGTGCCCGGTGCGTGAATGCACAGCATATTTTCCTGGCAGCGCATTAGCCAAACACTGCTTGTGTTCAATGCTGCATGGTATAAATGGATAAAATGCGCATGTATTGACATCCTGGCCAAAAATGCCCAAAATCTTGGGATCTCACTGATCCTGTTCCCTGTATTGGCATTCCTAACTGTGACATTATATACAGTACTTGTTTTTTGTCACCAAGGACAAGTTGGACGTTGAATGTTCATTCAGAGACTCTAGGGCAGCCCAACATCTTTGGGTATTCCCCCTGGAGTAATGAAAAGGGGGGGGGGGGGGTGATGTGAGGCAATGGTGCATCTTGCATGACCACACCCCTTTTTTCAAAGCATAGGGCATGTGGGTTGCTCTATTGCACACATTGGGTGTCAGCAGATGAAGTGATGTTTCCGACATTGGTATTATTTTAGTATTTAAACCATACTAAATACAAGACCATTGATATGGCCTTACACTTATTCTACACTGCACCTGGTATTCTGTCTGGGTATGGACTGACTCATGTGGCTTGTATGCATTAAACAGCCTCCATCTATTTTCATCGTTTTGAATTTTTTAAAGGGAGTCTATAACATTCATTTATGGCAAAAACAGAGGTCCTTGGAGGACAATATACAGTATGCACATTAGTGTTGTGATGGCTTTCTCACCAGTTTAAAAAACTAAAACAAAATGATAGGAGTATTATTTCATATATTAATTTTTTGCTTTTATATTATTTATTGGTTTAACATTTTTAAATTTCAAAATGCATTTCTAGAGATAACATTCATTCTCGTTAATAATGTTAACAGCGCAGCTTGAAAAGATCAAAAACATTTTCATTAGTTTTGTGGCATTTGATTATGCATTAAGTGGTATTTTTACGGAGAGTAAAATATTGTGCATAATTGCTCTCACTGTGGGTGTGGGACATTAGCTCAACATGAAAAGTTTGTGTAAATATCAATACTAGGATGAAAGCCAAGTGAATAAATACACAGGCTGCATTGCTTGTGTTCAGTGCATGTTTTATAGGGTGAAAGCATTTTGGCTCAGATTCTGATATTAGTACGAAGACTTTAAAGGAACCAATTGTAGTTTGTGCGATACAATGTGAATCTGGAAAAATGCACCAATTAGCCCATTTTAATCATTTACTGTACAACCTGGCTTCTCTGAGTGTATTTCTACAACTGTGTTGCCCATAATTTTAACCGTGTGTATAGTGGCAAAGATGTGTCAGACAGAAATCACAAATGTTCCAGTGTTCTATTCTTTTACTGCTGCATCATATAGTCTGCATTGCAAATTAACAATTGCATCATAAGAACAGAAATGTGAATCACTGGGACATTCAACAGGTTAATAGTGATTTTAGTCAGATTGCTGTGTATTTGTAGTAGGATGTAGTGAAAAGATTGAACATGACTATGTAAAAATTGATAATGTTGACACAACAATGACAACAGTTATGATGTTGACATTGTTACATTCTTGTAATGTCAACATTTCAACTATAGACTGTCGACATTAGGGTTAGGCTGCGGGAAGGAGGGTTAGGCTGTGGGTTGAGGTTAGGGATAGGCTGTGGGGGAGATCCACAGTGGCATATTTTTTAATGGGTACAATATGCGCAGTGCACACAGGCTCCTGAGTCCCAGGGGGGCCCACGTCACACACACTGCACCCATTTTTTAATACTTACACTCTCATACCCTCCAACATGACCCATTCCATTAGGTACAAAATGCTCTGTTTCTGGATTTCCTTACCAGTGGCAGTTGCAGCTGTCAGGATGCAGCACAGTCCAATATCCAAAAAGGGGAGCCACACCTAATGCCACCCCAAACATCACTGTCCTGGACTCACTGGCAGTTGATATGACCACCCCTCTTTGAATTTTGGACTGTGCTGGAGTCCAACCTCTGCTACTGCCACTGGCACGGAAGTCCAGGAACAGAACATTTTGTACCTAATGGAATGGGTCATGTTGGAGGGTATGCACTCTGAGGTCCCACAATGAAGGCAGCAGCTGCTGCCATAATCGCCGGAAAATTGGTCCGCCGCCCAATTTATTTGTCAGTTCACACATGTGCAGTAGAGTCTGAGTGCTCTAATGTTCACACTCTACTGTGCTAGGCAGCAGACAGGAGCTAGGCAGCTGGCAGGTGCTGCTCCCGGCAGAGAGGAGGGGGCCCGGCCAGAGGAGACTGCAAACGGGCCTCCTTCTCTCTTAAAGTGCTCCTGGAGATCCAGAAGCCATATTGGAGTCACTGCAACAGTAGGGATCAGGAAAGTCATTGCTGGACCACATAGAATTATATGTTGACATTCCAAAATTTTGCCAATCCATCACTATCTACTTGATAAATGTTGACAAAATCAAAATTAGCATTATAACTATGTAGACACATTCATGTCTACATTATAACTGTAAACCCATCATACAGTACCTCATTCGTAGTCTAGGCCAGTCAGTTAAAATAAGCTTATATAACACATCACGCCATTGGAGCTCCTTGTCTTGATGGCTGTTTGTGCTCTCTGAATGTGATAGATAGATAGATAGATAGATAGATAGATAGATAGATAGATAGACAGACACAGACGACAGACAGACAGACAGATAGATAGATCAGGACTTGACAAACTCCAGGGGCCAGGTCGCTACAGCAACCAGATTCCTGGCGACCAGATTTTTTTGTGAGGAAGCAGAATCTGGTTGTGGCTGGGTGCGCTTGCAGGAACAGTGCCGCCTCCTTCATTCAGCAGCTATCTTTGGATATTTGCTGGGAAATATACATATATATATATATATATATATATATATATATATATATAAATTCTATTTAAAACAGTCCGTTTTTCACACAAAAAAAACTATTCAGAAAGAGTAAAACCCAGCATTTGTGTTTTGCCTGTAGCAAGGGGCAAAGTATTTGTTTCTTTGGTTGCACACCATTAATTGCAGCATTAACAATATAAATTAAATAGTACATTATGCATTGCATAAATTTAAAAATGAAAGGCTGTTCAATGCACCACTAGATAGTACATCAGTTACATTAGCTGAGTTTTATTACACTAAATGCATAGCTATGAAAATGCATTATTGGTAAACAACACTATTTCCCTCATTCCCTTAGGCGCTGAAATCAACTTTTCAAGTAAAGAGTATGTTAAAAAATGAACACAGAATACAAAACGTATGTTTTGTAAGTGCTTCATTCTCCTAATTCTACTTACAGATTCTGCAAATAAATATAATGGAAATAGCTACTAGGCTTTTAGGCTTTGTCCAAGGCTGTAAATTGGTGCAAATACATCAGACTATATGTCTTTAACTATGGAGTGTGATAATTTATCCATTCATATGGGTTCATCATAACAGCTAGTCACAATTGTCTCGCTGCTATGCCTTGCATTGAATCAGATATAAGTGCTTACATAGATACTGTACATAGATTATCCCTGAGGAAAGAACACTTAAACAGTTCTGAAAGTTTTGATTACTCTATATTCTGGAATACTGTTTACATTGTGCCTTGAGTGCTGCCTGTTTCTGCCACAGCAGGGATGTTTTAGCATTGGTATGTCAGTCTCTATAGTGTTTTAGATAATATAGTCATAGAAATACAGTATAGGCTTATTCATTATTGGGGCCCATGTGCCCCCCCCCCCCCCCCCACACACACACACACACACACACACACTTACACTACAACCACTGCAAACCAGCAACGTTACTTTGCCAGCTGAATGAGTATAGGTGACTGGCGCATGGCTACTGGTCTCACAGTGTGATGATGCTGGAGGGTTCATTCACGACCTCAGCCCTTCTTCCCATAGTAAGAAGTGGGGTTACCAGAATCCATTTCCGTCGGCAAACTCAAACATCTTTCAGTTTTTTGCGCTTTAGAAAGTACATGGTACATAAAGGGCACATTAGTAAAAACTGTAATGTGTAATGTTCCCTTCAGTGATGATAAATAGGCTGCTAAGAGATATACACTAGATGGGTGAAATTTAATAGGATGAAAGATTCAGAAAGTGACAAATTTGGTAAGAAATCTCCATTTTTTTTAAAAGCGACAATCCTTTACACTGCAAAAAGCAAAATGGTTTTGCAGTGTAAATGATTTTCGTTTTAAAAAAACTGGATATTTCTCACCAAATCTCTCACTTACTGAATCTCTCATCCTTTTAAATTTCATCTTAAATGTTTATAGTACAGTACATTTAATAAGTTATTCAGCAGCTTACATTGGTGATATTTGCCACAATTATCAGCCTGTGTGCAAGTACTGCGCTTTTGACGAAGGAAATACCACAATAATATTATAACAATTTATTATTAATAACACATTAAATAATAACATGAAAAACATTGTGCACATTTAAAATACACTTAAACAGTGGCGTAAAATTAGCCCCGTAGACCCCGCGTTGGCGGGGAGGTGCTGTATAGGTGTGGGCGCTGGGGTCTGCGGGGCTATGTAATGCCGCTGCCACTGCCATCTTCCGGGAGCTCACCTGTGGTCGGAGCCCGGGATCCGCAGAAGAGTTGTCTGCGGTCCCAGCTCACCTGTCCCCTCCTGGCTTCTGCTTCTAATCTAAACGGACCATCACAAAATGTCTGTCCCCATACAGCAGAAAACTGTCTGCTGTATGGGGGCAGATATTTTGTGATAGTCCGTTTTCATTAGACGCTGGACTCGGAGCCAGGAGCGGATAGGGGAGCCGGGACCACAGACAAATCTGCGGGTCCCGGCTTAGGGGGGACAGTTTTTGACTCTCACGTATCCGGGATAGCTGCCACTGATGCGTGCTGCAGTTAAAGTGGTCCCCTTGAAGATGATATACAGTCCTTAGATCGACTTTAGATAGCCCCAAATTTTGGCGATGTCCACTATAGGTCCTGGTCCAGGTCCTGGTCCTGGTCCTGGTTCAGGTATCCGTTTGGAGAAAATGTTGTATTCCACAGTTGGAAGGAAGGAATGGGGGTGCTGTAGACTGACGTGTTTTGCTGGGCAACTCTCAGCTTTTTCAAATTGTCCATTAGAGTCCAATAGGAACAGGATTCATTCAAAGAAGGATCAGTGGGGTGCCTTTTCCCAAAATTTCTCTCACCCATTCAAAGCGGAACTACACTTTATACTAAGGCTCGCACCAAGTAACATGCTATTTTTAAGTGTATTTTAAATGTGCACAATGTTTTTTTATGTTATTATTTTAATGTATTATTATTAGGTAATAAACTGTTAGAATTTGAACAGCGCTTTTGAGGAAGGAAATACCACAATAAAATTATTTTTCTTTTTTGTCTATACTTTAGGGACTGACTATCCCTTATTCAAAGTGCTGCTTAATTTGAATCAATGGGCACTTTTTTCCTAGCAGGGCGCCCAGTTTTCTTACGTAAGCTACCATAGCAAAATCGCATTGCATCTCATGGGCCATTATGGTGCCATGCGATACGATGCGATTTTTTAATGTAATTTATTCACTGCTCTGTTGGCCCTAGGGGATTGCATTGCATTGCACCTCCCGAAAAATTGCATGAGATTTTATAGGGTGTGATGCCATGCCATTAGCTACACACTTGTATGACATACAATGAGGTTTCACTGACCCCCCACTAACCTTGCCACCCCGAAGCGTGGCGAGTGGTGGTGGAATGCGTCCTCCCGACCTTTTCATACCTCCGCTATCCACATCAGCGTGGAGCTGATTTTATATAGTGTGGCAAGCGCAGCGAGCCACCGAGCCCGAAGCGTGGCGATCGGATGCGTAATACATGTAATCCGCATCCCCTCGCGGGGCTCGCTGCGCTCATCATGCTTCGGGCTCGGTGGCTCGCTGCGCTATATAAAATCGACTCCACGCCGACGTGGATAGTGGGGGTATGAAAAGGTCGAGAGGACGCGTTCCGCTGCGCTCGCCACACTTCGGGGTGGCGTGGATAGTGGGATGGTCAGGGAAACCTCATTGTATATCATACAAGTGTATAGCTAATGGCATGGCATCGCACCCTATAAAATCTCATGCAATTTTCCGGGAGATGCAATGCAATGCAATCCCCTAGGGCTAACAGAGCAGTGAATAAATTACATTAAAAAATTACATTGCATCGCATCGCATGGCACTATAATGTGCTACGGAGAATAGCCTTGTACGCTTACAGAGTCTGGGCGCCCAGCTAGAAAACAAGTACCAAATCAAGCCCTAAGTAGCGCCTGGTATACCCTAGTGGTATTACACATTTGTTCCTTTTTTTTCTGTGTGCAAGTACTCACAGATACAAATACACATATTTTTTTTTCTGTAATTTATACATAATTAGTTCTAACTGCACCATGGTAATGAATATTACTGTAACTATATCAGTAGAAATTAAGAAGAATGTTAAAAGTCTCCTGCTTTAGACTGGGAGATTAATTTAATTATCCTTGTACACTACTAGTTACCATTTATCTTGACACATAAAAATTAAGGTAGAGGTGCTTATAATACCTACATTTGAAAATATTCTCAGTTTTCTGACTCCCTTTCCCTTTGTTGTCATATTTTCTGTTACTAAGGTAACCACTATTCCTCTTTTGCCAGATAAATTTAGATTCACTGTCTTTAGTAAATATCTTATCACTGGGGATTAGTATGATGACACACATAATTGTACCTCCATTTTGAACAATAACAATAACATAGCACTTGTGCTTCTTAAAATGTAACATCTATTTCAAATTGACTTTTTTTGATATGCTGTCTGTATGAAAAATACACACACAACGCGGTCAAGATCTTAGTTTTAGTTAAGGTTAGTCTGTGGGAGGGGATGGTCAGGAATTAGGTTTATATTATGGACCTAGAAGATCTAGAAAGTGTTTATAATTGGTATGATTTCCTTTTCAAAATATCCCAAAATCTACCCCACTTTACTCCAGTTTTGCACTTACAACTCTTTACTATTAAAATGAAGCATTCGCTGCCAGCCCTCCCTCTCACCCTATTCAACACCTCAGGGGCTCACTGCCCCTGGCGGCGATTTTTAACCCCTGTGGCGAAAGCCGCAAGGAGCCGAGGGACAGTGGCAGGCAGAGAATTGGAAGCCTCACTTTAAAAGTCGGATCGGTTTTGTCGGAAATGGCTGTGGATTGTCGAATTATCAGCTGTTTTTCAACAATCCACGTCTGTTTTTGCAGATTTGTGGACTTTCTGACACTGGATAGTTGGTACATTGAATACCGACTGTAAAGTTCCTTTCGGAAGGAATGAAAATGACCCGGATTCTGACAGTCAGAATCTGGGATTGAATACCCTCTATGTCTTTTTTATTAATGATTTTAAAATTATATTTACTGATTTATGTATATTTCTTAATGTAACAGCTATGGTCTGTGTTGCTATAATTGATGTTTAAGGTTAGAATGTAATACCTACCACTCACTTTAGAGTAAGTTATTCATGTCATTGACTACTTGACAATACAGTATGTTAATAAAATGAATTGTATGTTTGTATTGTTTTAGGTGTCCAAGGATCTGCATGACAAAGAAAATGAAATTGAAGATCATTTAAAGAATTGCTCTTTATTTGAACTCCAGTTAAATCAGTTGACATTGTGGGTTTCGTCTGTGAAAGATCAGTTATTGTTCTACAATCAAGTGGGAAGACCTGGAGCATTTGACATCAAGGTAAATTTTCTTATCTCTTTCTTTTTTGGTTTGCAAGAATGAGAGAACACAAGATGGTTCAGATTCTAAAAATGTTTAATTTAAAAATGAATGTCTTATAGACCAATTCACATTTGCATTGTAAAATACCATAACACATGCAGTCATTTTTACCTGGTAGAAATATATACAAAACATTTGTGATCACACCATTATACCTGTAGTGTGTTTCAATGCTCAGTATTTGTAGTCATGGTATTTTCTCTTTGTGTTGTATGCTTTGTTTGCATTCATATGATATTCAGAATCATACGGGATCATTAAGAAATATCAGCATGTAATCAAGAGATAATTATGTTTGTGTGCCATTTTGCTTAATGATCTCGAGTAGTCTAAGAGGAGGTTTAGTGCAGTTCTCTAACAACAACCTGGATGGGTGCTTTTGTTCCTGAATACTTATTTATTTCCAATGTGCTTAACTGAATATGTATAAGTCAAATTTAACACAGCATCACAAATAAATGATGTACAGTAAAAGCAACATAGTGGCTACATAATAATATTTTCAACTGAGGAGACAAAAAACTGTTTCCAATTGATGTATTTGTTATTTTACTAAAGATACACTTCTGCTAAAAACCTTATAATCATCAATATTCTTGAGTTTAATTATATTATTTTATTAATATGCCTCCATTGTAATTGTTGGATAGAAGATTGGGGATGACTGACGATTTTATTTTTTTCATCATGGAAAGGCTATAAAACAGAGTGATGTAGTCACAGGAAGGATACCCTGTATACTAAAGGTTACTCCAGACCTCATAGTCTTTATTCTCTTGATTTCTTTTACAAATGGTATTCATAAGAACTTTTTATATTTCTACTTTCTAGATAAAACCAAGGCATTCTGCTCATTAAACAAGCTGGGGAGGGGTGCTAGCGTTAAATTAGACTGTTTAAATAATTTTTCGGATTTGCGCTAGTTTGGTGGATCTAATATTTACTATAAATGTTGAATTTCCAGGTTGTACTCACTCCAGCTTCATTGCACAGTCCAAAAACTTAGTGGTGCTGCAGGATAATTGGCTTCTGACTCAATTAACTTTGGTGGTTGTTTGTCTGCGATCATTTATAATATGAATTGTAAGCAGTGGCATAGCTACATATGTGGCAGACCCCGCGGCGGCTTGGGGGAGTGGCACCAGCGGGGTCTGTGGTCGGCGGCGCTGGCTGAACTGACAGGCAGCAGTAAGCGCTAAGCTGGTCCCGCCCTGTACATATCTAACTGGGACCCAGTGCAGTGCATATTGAATGAGTGGGTCCCCTCCCCGTGCATATGTAAGGAGCGGATCCCTCTAATTACACATGCACGGGGTGGGGACCCGCTCATTTAAGTGCTCACTGCTGCCTGGGTCATCTGTCAGCTCAGCCAGCGGCGCCTGTAGTCCATCGCCTTGCCCATTCTTGGGGGGGGGGGCGAATATTTTTGGGCTGGGTGGTGAAAAATAGCTACTCCACTGTGGCATTTTGATAGGGACTGATGGGAATGATAAGATTTTCTTGGTGAAGCACTTTGCAACAGTAAGCATTATATAAATATAGTTTTAAAAATAAATGTATTTATTTGATATGTTTACAATTATGAAAGGTTGTGTTGTGTGATTTTTTTTTTTATTTTTTTTTACTGGAAGTATGCATTATTTATAGTCTTCACATCACAAGCTGAAGTCATTTCTAGAGATACAATATGATCATATTTTACAATTTTCCATTATTAGAGTCACATTTCAGCTTTATTGTAGAGCTCTGACCTGTTCAGATAGACAACTCTTTGAATACTCCTAGGATTGGCACATGTTCATTTGAGATAAGAAGTCAGTCTGTTCCAGTAGCAGAATCCTCATGACCTGTTGTGTTATCTTTTGTGAGTGATTTGTAATGCCTGTAACTGCCTTCTAATTTCCACTGCACCAGGCTAAAACTAGACACGCCATATATAATGTAAAAATAGCAAGAGTTGTTAAATACATAAAGACTATTCTTATCTGTTATTACAATTGTAAAAATGTACATATAACCAAAATATATACTGCAGTCATGTCACAAGTGGAAGAATAAACTGACCTTTGTTATTCCTGCTCTATTCATAGAGTATAGGTGTAAAATGCAAGTTTATAAATAGAGCGCGAATGAGGGAGCTGAGGTGGAATATGCAATGTGTTGTTAAGAAAACTTTGTTTGTGGAAATGTTCACTCAGCTCTAGTGATGACGTACTTGCTAAACAGGAGGGAACTTCATATGATGAAGCAGACAGGATGAGGCTATTATATAGGGAATTGTGGTGCTATATGGAGTCTCCATTAGAGGTCATCTGGGGGTGGCGTCTACTGATGTGCAGCCTGGCCTGCCCCCACATTGACATAAAGCATCAATTCACCGGGCTTGTCTACCAGAGGAGCTTTTAAATATCAGCTTGTGTAGTGTTCTAATCACTATGAAATAGGATCTATATTGTTAGCTCTCTTACAAGAAAAGCTCTTACCTCCCTAAGGTCTGTGTGGGCCCCGGACAACAAAAGGTCTGTGCCCACCAGGCACAGAGGGGCGACGGACACCCTAGCACCGGCCCTGCATGCCTGTTTGTGGCACCTTTTAATATCATTGACAATAATACTTTTAATCCACAAAACAATAGGATGAAAACCAATAGAAGATCAGGCACGCACGCAGGGGGAGTTTCTGAGTATCTAGAAACCTCCCCTGGCCGCCGATGTATAGTCCAGTGGTTTCTGATGTCTCCCCCACTCCTGTCTTTTACAGTCTGTGTTGAGCGGCAATGACTCCCTCCCTAACAGGCAAGGGGAGCACCTCCTCTCAGGCTGATCCCACCATGTGGTTACAGCCTGAGGGGGGAGAGAAGAGCATCACATGAGGCCCTGTGCGACTCAAGCTGTCAGCGAGGTGAGCGGGCCAGCAGGGACGGCAGCGGTAAATACTGCTCTACAAGGGAGCAGGGAGCTGGAGCATATTTGGATCCGTACACTGGGGGAGGGCAATTGTCTGCAAATGACAGTGTGTGTGTGTGTGTGGGGGGGGACGATGACACTGATATGTCTGCCTATGGGGGGGAGGGGTCGTGCTGGAGGGGGAATTGTCTGACATGTATGCCTATCATGGGGTGGCTGTGCTCAGTGGCACACGCAGTGGGGAGGGGTGAGAGTCTGAGAAGGGTGGGTGCAGATTCAGATTCTGTATGGTGTGTTTGCAAATGTAGCTATATGAATCTCACTACTTTTTGTATGTCCCTTTTACTAATATATATATATATATATATATATATATATATATATTAGGCATGTGCACCTGCCACTTTTTGCGTTTTGGGTTTTGATTACCTTCAGGTTTTGGGTTCTACTGGGTTTTGCCAAAACACCCCCTCAACGTTTTGGTTTTTGGGTTCTGATTTTTTTTGACAGGGTCCAAAGATCAACAGTCAAAAGGTCAACATGAAAAAGGTCAATGTGAAATTTTTTTTGAGCCATGTGCCGACAGGCGCATGCCCTACCATCCAGTATGGCGTGGAGGGACAATATAATAGTGTCTCGGGCGCAGCGAGGCACTGTGCCCAAAGCATGGTGAGCATATCGAGCCATGCGAGTGGACATGGTACACTTAGATGGTATCCGTACCAACCTATGTCGACATAGATACCAAAAAAGCATTTAAACTCATATCGACATTTTTCATGTCGACCTTTTGTCTGTTGACCTTTTGATCCTATTGACCTTTTGACTGTCATCCTTTTGACCATGTCGAGCTTTTGACCCTGTCAACCATTTGACTGTCGACCTATAGTGGTCGACCTTAGACCTAAACATTGTACATCTAAAATACCATTTTATCACAGGTAACTGAATTTTTATGTTGGGCTACATGATACTGCCCTTTCCTGGCTGTCCTCCTACCTCTCTGACCCTTCAGACTCTGTTACTTTTCATGACACCACTCCACCCCCCCCACACACACACACACACACAGAGGCACTATCACATTGGCATCCCTTGAATCCATACCCCTTTTAATGCAAACCGGACACTGGCATGCATTAAAAGGGGTATGGATTCAAGGGATGCCAATGTGATAGTGCCTCTTTACAAGGCATTTGTGAGACCACACTATTGTGTTCAGTTCTGGGCACCGCACCTTAAAAAGGACATAAATGATTTGGAACAGGTACAGAGAAGGGCGACTAACTAGTAAAAGGTCTTGAATCACTAGAATACAAAGATAGGTTAACGAGGCTGAATATGTTTTCACTGGAGAAACAGAGGTTGAGAGGTGATATGATTAGTATGTCCAAATACAGGATTGGGAATCATATGGAACTGGGAGATGATTTGTTCACTAACAGGCCTATACTTAGGACACGAGGGCATGTACTGAGGCTTGAAGAAAATAAATTCCGTACTGAATTAAGAAGAGGAATCTTCAACATTAGAGCAGTAAAATTCTGAAACTCATTGCCGGTGGGGGTGATTACAGCAACTACTGTTAATGAATTTAAATCAAAACTGGATGCATTTTTGGCCACTAAGGGAATCCTATAGACATGACTTATTCAAGTCAGTAGTTACAAGTTAGATAGGTTGAACTCGATGGACTAACGTCTTTTTTCAGCCTTTAGTATTACAGTATGTTACTATGTTACTATGTAGATTACACTTCTACTAGCATTAGGTGTCACCCAAGGTTTTGTTTTTAAACCTCTCCTTTTCTCACTCTAAACATCCTCTTTAGGTGAGCTCATCAGCTCTTTTGACCTCAAATATCAATTCTACAAATATTATAAGATTTACCTTTTCTCCTCTCTCATCATTTGCAGGGCAACATTTACCTGCTCATAAGCAGCAAATATACGCAGCCTAGACAGCAGGTCTGAATTACCCCCTAAGAGTGGGTTGCTGAGAGTCAAAATTAGGAATAGCTGTGCTCAGTTAGCAGTCATAGTGATTGCAGCAAGTCACTGTCCTTGTAAATTCCTTAGTCGTACTCTGGCTGCAGTAAAGAATCCAAAAGAAAGTCAAACGGGACTTCATATGATATGGGAAGGAAGGCAACTGTGTAACATTCATCTATCTGTTTATAATGGACATAGAGGGAATATTGGTCTGGGGAAGGGATAGGAGTATGTCCAAAAAAAAATTATTAAGTGTCAGACTCCCATATCTGCTCTGTACACATCCACAGAACCTCTGATTAATTTTCTGAAACATTCTATTATCAAGGCGAAGACCATGAGGGCAATCTTATGAAATCCCATTAAATATTTGGATTGTGTCTGACTTGGGACCATCAATCATTATTTTAGCCCTGGGCTTTGAATACAAGCCTGGACCCCTGTGAGAAACCCTTCCTAATTCCTAAAAGACTTTAGTGTGTGAAACATAAATATATCCTGTTGAATGCTTTTCCAGCATCTAAGGACCAAGTATTGACAGGGGATTTTTCCTTTATTTATGACTTGTATAAGTTAATTTGCTATTCCAGTGTTGTCTCCAACCTGTCACCTCAGAATAAACGTTATCCTGCTGATAATGAATTTTAAGAAAACTTTATTAAGATGCTTTACGATAAAATTACGATAAATTTAAAAAAATGATTTAATTATTTAATAGGTTTATAAGTTAGTGACGTGACAGTTATGGGAGTTCATGGCATCTTTATATCATCACAATTCTAGCTTATAACATGCAATTATGGAAAGGATTCCCTTAAAGTATGGCATTAAATACAAGCCAATTAATGGAGATTCATAAATCTCGGCTAATGAGGTAAACCATTTTTTTTATAATAAATAGGGCTGTATATAATGGGCCTCATTCAATGATTAGTGTTTGGAGCCCAGCAAGCAGGTTAACGACACCACACTGAACATACTCCCCCCCCGCACACACACACCCACCTCTGTGCACGGCTGCGAACGCGTATGCAACCGTGCAAATGGGGAAATTATTCACCATTGAATGATTTCCCCTCTGATGAGTAAGCCAGGACTAACTCAGTACTGAGAAGGCCCTGGGGAGAAGGAGGCTGCTGATGACCTCAGCAGCCCTCCTTCTCAACAGCTGTGGAATGTATGTTTTCTGAGGGATGCCCAGAAGACTCTTTCTCCCCCCCCCCCCATGCCTGCAGGGTGTCAAACACCTTGCAAGCAGCGAGCAAAGACTAGTCGGGCGGTTCTTGCATGTGCACTGAGTACCGTTCACATGCGCGGCCCTTCAATAATCACTCAGTGAGTGGGACTGAATCAGAACCCTTACTCCATTGACATATGTAAATAGTCTTCCACAGTGGCAGAACTTGTGGGTGGTGAGCGGGAGAGGCAGAGTGTGACTGGGAGAAACAGTGGGTGGCAGGTGGAGGGCGACAAAGGCAGCAGTGGGCCCCAGTGCACTGCACCTGCTGCACCAATGCTAGTTCCGCCTCTGGTCTACCTGTTTATGCAGGCCATTTGTTTCAGTGGGGTTACTATACAGCACGTTATGTACAAACACTTTTGAATGTTTGGGCCATTGAAACATATGGGGCTTTAACATGGATAGAAAATACAACAAAATCTCAGTTAAATTATTGTTAACACCTGCAGGTTTGCTGCATTCAACTAAGCTTTACTAAATATATAAAATGAAATGTTATTTTTCACAATATTATATTTGTAAGAAGAATTAAAAAAAATGTGTATTATACTTCAAGTATAGTTGTTACTAATAATCATAGGTGTGCGCACATTGAGTGTTAGGGGTGCACAGGCACCCCCAATTGCTGTGCCCACCCTTATGAACAACTCCCTGCCACTAGCAATACCAGCAATACATTTTAAAAAAGTATTTTGCTTTTTAGACCTGTATTCCATTAAAATTAGTGGCCATCAATCAATTGTGTGTTTTGCATTGTTAATTGTACTAGACCGTTGTCATATCACTACATACCTGCATAATCCATATATAATTTTTTACTTTATATGCATGTACTGTTATACAGAGTAATAAGAATATTAAAACTGAAATAGGCCGGAGATTATGTTCTGGCTGAGAGACATTTTATATTTTAGCGAGTACCAATAAATGATGGTAAACATGCATGATTGGCAGTGTTAGACACACCCAATGGGCAATGCTAGAAACGCCCAATAGGTGGTGCTAGACACACCCCTTTGAAGGTGCACCCCCTAATAAAATGGGCTGCGCACGCCTATGCTAATAATACAGTACTGTTTTAAATCTGAGTATACAGCATACAGTTCATTCCAATTTGACTGATGATCTCATCAGCAGAACACTGGTCCTCTGAAAATAGTTATGACGATGTGACTGCTATTATCACTGGGAATATATGAATCTGCACACTCCATCCAAATAGCAATTATTTATTTGAGATGTAGTATAATATTTGCTGAGGCAAGTGCTTCCACATTTTCAGAAGCTAAAATGAATGACATGACAACAAACTCTATTACCACATTTAAAACAGCAATTAAAGTGACTTAAATGGCAAGCATGTAAGAATATTGCAGTAGATTGGATTTCACTAATGAAAATGCATTTGGCTGTGTCAAGTGCATATGTCTTTTTGGTCTCACTAAATCTTCACATTTTATTTTTGCGTGGATTGCATTATTGACTTACAAAGTTGAATATGGAAACAAGAACCTTTTAGTTTAGAATACAAACTGGTATTTATAAAATTTATATGGGGAATACTGTAACATTATTATTATAAATGTTTGTTATTACTATTATAATTAGTAGTAGTAGTA
This sequence comes from Crinia signifera, assembly GCF_055691185.1. Lineage (NCBI taxonomy): Eukaryota > Metazoa > Chordata > Amphibia > Anura > Myobatrachidae > Crinia > Crinia signifera. The sequence goes on from NC_139218.1 coordinate 257,202,342, forward strand.
GTAGTAGTAGTATGAAGAAGAAAAACATTCCTTAGTCTCCTTCAAATTTAACGTTATGTTTCTAGTATTACAGTGGTATTCATTATGTTAAATTTCAATACTTCAAATTCCGATTTTCAGAACATATTATTCTATAAATCCATCACCGGGGAAAGGGGGTGCCTGTCCCTTCTGAGACCCCACCCTCTAGTCCACACATTCTCAAAGTCGGTCCTCAGGACCCAACACAGTGATGTTTTGCAGGTCTCCTCACAGAAAATTACAAGTGAAATAATTATCTCCACCTGTGGCTCTTTTAAAATGTGTCAGTGAGTAATGAATACACCTCCCGGGTGACCTGGAAAATGTGTGGGGTCCTGAGTACCACCTTTGAGAACCACTTCTCTAGTCCCTTCTCCTATAGGGGCAGATTTATTAAGCTCGGTGAAGTGATAAAGTTTCTGGTTTTTATCACCGGCCAATCAGCTCCTAACTTTGAAGTTACAGGCTTGGTTTGAAAAATGACAAGTAGGAGCTGACTGGCCAGTGCTAAAAAAACAGACACTTTATCACTTCACCGAGCTTAATAAATCTTCCCCATAATCTGTTACTGTATTCCTCTCCTGTCACAAATCATTGTAGTACAACCTGGACTTCCCCAGAGACCATGCAGGACAGATCCTCATTCTGGACAGTTAAGGGCCAGTGTGGAATATATGTGAAAATGTTATAATGTTATCTAGGGTGGTGGTATATTTATACAGTGGGGAGGGATGAATTTGTTTGTTTGTTTGTTTGTTTGTGGGGGGCTCCCTGCATTATATGGTGGTCACTGTTATGATCTCTGTATTATATGGCAGTCACTGTGACTGTCTGTATTAATGGCTGTTGCTGTGGTGCATTCTTTATTACATGGCTGTCAATGTGATGGTGGAAACTATGATCTTTGTATTATATTGTGGCACAGGGATGCAGTGTAAATCCCGGCGGTCGGGATCCCGGCGTTCAAAATCCCCGCGCCGGAATCCCGAACGCCGAAATCACTTTCTCTCTCCGTGGGTGTCCACGACACCCCCGGAGGGAGAATAAATTAGTGTGCCGAGCATAGCGAGGCACCGGGCCCGCTGCGTGGCGAGCGTAGCGTAGCGATCTACGCCCCCCCCCCCCCTTGTCGGGATTTCGGCGGTCGGGATTTTGAACGCCGGGATCCCGACCGCCGGAATTTCATACTGAATCCGAACACCAATGCTCTATTATACTGCATTTTTGCAAGAAAAGACGCCCAACTCTAGCAGAGTCTCTTATGTGACCTTGCATGCCAAGAGGGGCTATTTGGTGTGACTGTAGCAAAGATGTATGAGGACACATCTCGATATGGCAGCCACTGCTATGCTATTTATATTATATTATTTATATTATATGACAGTATATACAATGTTCTTTGCATTTTATGCAGACTCTGCAATTTCAAGTGCTCAATGCAGAGCTCTCTGCATTATCTAATGGTGGTCACGCAACATTCTCTGCATTATATGGTGGGCACAGGGATGCTCTCAATAATGTATGTCAGTCACTGTGATGTTCACTGGCATATATGGTAGTCACTGCAAAACAATCTACTATATGTTACATGATGGGCACTGCAACACTTAGGAGCGTGGGTGGCAGGGGTGGCTGATCATCAGTCCGCCATGCTGCACAGTTGTGCTGGGAGGGGAACAATCACTGGTGTATCCATAATGGGTGCAGAGTGCGCAGTGCACAAGGACCTCTGGGTTCATTGTTATCCACATACTGCACACCTTGCACCCATTGATTATGCTAACCTCTCCATTGGTCTAATGTCAGCAACAAAGTGGCAGAAATCACTTAGAAAATGTCCGTCTTGACCATGTTCTTATTATTCGCGCATGCACAATAGAGGTGTCTTTGGGAATACAGCATTGGTGCCATGTTCCCAGAGACTCTGGCACAATGTCTATTGCACCATTGGAGAGGAGGGGGACCAATCATAGACTGCACACAGGCTTCCTCCTTTTATTAAACCTCCCTCCAGGGGCAAACGCAGGATTTGTGAAGGGGGGGTTACTACCCTCCTCACACGTTTAGGCCAGGTGCATGCGGTCCGGAAAGCTGCTTACAGGGCATTCAAGGGAGTGATCTCATCGGTCAGAGACAGCCACCTCACACCCAGAGGGATTTTTGGGAGGGGGAGGCAGACATTCAGCTGGCTGGTGGCCAGTATTTATGGGCTCATTAGGCAGCGAATGACTGTTGCTTAGCGAGCGAACCTGAATTAGGCCCTCTGTATGAGCCTCACTATGTTAAAAATAGCAAATGTTACAAAACATCTGCATCCATAACATACTGTATATTTTTGTAAAAAGTCCATGTAAATCACTAACATTTATGGGAAATTTAAAAGATGGAAGTTTTATTTCAGATGGGATGAGGCTATGGCCAACCAATCAGAGACTATCTATTATCTACTAGAAGGTACTACATCAATAAGAAGTAGATTCTGATTGGTTGCCATTAGCAACATCCCATGTGAAATATAACTCCCATCTTGGTAAATTTCCCTCTTAAGCCCTGTACTCACGGGGCAATTCTAGCCTATATCGCCGGAGAAATAGTTGCTAAGCGACACTATACCCGTGTGTATGAGGCGACTGTCAAATAGCCCTAGGGTGGTCGCTGGTTGGAGCAGCATGCTCCTGCAATCAGCTGTTTACCTCAGCAGAGAGTCTCTTTATTATCAGCGACCATCTCTGGTCACTAATGAAAACGGGACACTGAGCAATAGATTGCTGAGCAATAAACATTCCAGTGTTGGAAGTTCTAATAAAAAACATGGGATTATTGAACTTGATTGGGAATTAATGGCAACAAAGCAACATTTTAGTTATTCTGTTGCACAGAACTTCGTTTATGACAATCGACACTATAAAACATGTTTATTTACTAAACTTCTGCTGTTCAAACTATGTTCTGATTTCAATTTTCCCAAATAATCATATGTTTTAATTACATGCATAAATCTAATATGTTTCAACAACTCTCTCAGCTGTGCTATACTATCATAAAGCCTAATGAGAATCTGGGGGTATATTGTTTATATTAAATATTCACTTTTAATTTTGTTTTACCATAATCAGCATGCTCACCGTGTACTTCTAAATCTGTTTTAATTAGCTTTTTTGTTTCATAAATTTGCAAACTGAACATTGGTTAATACACGAATAGCTCCATATTGAGACATTGAGATTCTAATTATTGAGAAATTAAACATAAAATAGACTTAAATTACAATGTATGACATATTTATCACACTTTATAATGTTGCATTGTACCTACTACAGCAATATATTTATGTACAATATACTCGTCATACTGTACAATTTCAAAAGGTTTGACTTTCAGCGGAAGGAAAGTCTAATGGCAATGTATAGTTGTTCACATGTTTACCAATCTTGAAAAAAAAAATCACCTATTAAATTTTGTCCTCACTCTCTTCTATTATAATGCATTATTTAATTGGCTGCTGCTATTGCTTATAGAAAGCACCTTCAAACCAGGTATACTAATTATGTGAATAGACAGACTAAGTATTCTAAGATCTGGCAGATACAGTAGCCTTTATACTCTGGCTAATATACAGTATCACAATGATCTTCACACACTCATTAAAAATAATCAACAGTGGTCAAGAAAGTGGGGAGCATGTGCAAAGCTTCTGGGCACATTCACTCCTTCTGGCAAATTCCTTCTTAGATGGACAAAACCATGTGCACTGCAGGTGGGGCCGATGTAACATATGCAGAGAGAGTTAGATTTGGGTGGGGTTTTACTTCAAAATGAGATCTCTATTGCAGTGTAAAAAGAAATTTTCGTATTTTCCCTGCACAGAAACAAAAAAACTCACCCAAATCTAATTCTACCTGCACATGTTACATCTCCCCACCTGCAGTGCACATGGTTTTGTCCATCTAAGAAGGAATTTGCCAGAAGGAGTGAACGAGAATAACCCTCTTTGTGTCTTTCTTTATCTGTGATATTGGCAGAGATTATATTTCAATATTTTCAATACATCCCACAGATTTCTTACGATTTTGTAATAAATATTGAAATGAGCCAGACTGCCGTGAATGCTAAGTAAGACGAGCGTTTGTTGGGGCGAAAGAGAGAAAGAAACGCTGAAATAAATGCTTTTGTCCTCAGGTTGTTCTCTTGTCAATCACTTCATTATAAGTCTGACAGGTTGCACTTGGACAGAGAATTAGGTGTGTGGCTAGGGTCTGGTAAACCTAATTGTTGATAAATAAAAGAAAATTCCCCAGCATGATGGAAATGAGAAAAAGTAACTGAATGCACAATGTTTTGTATTCCATCTATCAGCCTTAATTTCTATGTAGGTGACTGACAGATAGGACCAGATTTTCTCCAGGTTTCTTCCTTCATTATGTAGGGGACCACTTAAAGAAATAAATATTACCAATTTTCTCTAGGAGAAAAGGCAATAATAATAATGGAAAAAAGATACAGTATTGAAGATGCAGATTTTTTTTAATTTTGAAAACTCACAGATTCCGTATGCTCTGCCTTCATTTAATTAGTAGTGTGGAACTGAGAAGGATAGCTAAATAAAACATGGTAATTATGGATATATGGATAACATTTGGATACATTTACTAAATGTTCTAATCATAGCAACCAATCAGATTATGTCTATCATACAGAGCATGATTGGTTGCTATGGGCAACGTCAGCTCTTTTCATTTTTGAAACCTAGTAAATGTACCTCCTAGAGCAGGGATAGCCAACTCCAGTCCTCGAGAGGAGGATGTTTTCCAGGTGTCCTCACAGAATCACAAGTGAAGTAATTAGCTCCAGCTGTGGATCATTTATAATGTGTCAGTCAGTAATGAGTGCACCTGTGCCTCAGTTAGGTGATCTAGAAAACTTGAACTGTTGGTAGCTCTTGAGGACTGGAGTTGGCTACCACTGTCCTAGAGTTTAGCATTATCCAGTTTTGGTGTACCATTTTGTCATCACCTGTAGCAATAACGCTGTGCTCTCTCTATCCTTTAATGCTTTGAGTGCAAAATATCAGCTAAAAGTGCCAGCGTCACTCACATTTGTTATATAGATTAAAATAAAAAATGTGTAAAAAAAAAGATTATATTTCCTATATTAGATAAACATTGCAGGTCATTATGATGATTCCAAATGTTTGCTTGCCAATTTTTTAACCCTATTTTGACAAATTCACTTGGCACTCAAAGGGTTAACAATATCTGCTGCACCTTTCTCAGTTCAGCTCCTTCAAGTGTGGATCAAGTGTCCAGGAAAGTTCACAAAGCATACCATTGTAATCTTTTTTTATTTTCGTCGTGTCTAATTGTTTTAGTGTTCATATTTATTTTAGCATTTTTCTTGGACAAGTAGTAAGGTAAACATTTGCTTTGATAGAAAGTACAAGATAATAAATAATAAAAGAGAAAAAAGTGTGATCAAAAGTCTGACATTGGGACATTGGGCCTCATACTAAGGGGAGAGTAATGCAAGAAGGTGCATGTGATGTCACCTTGGAAAAATAAAAAAGTTGCAATTCACAGGGTGGAAAATCCATGTGTTATTTTCCCTGTGGGGGCAAGTAGTTTTTTCTTTCTGTGAGTACTATTTTATGTTTGGTTACTGGAGCAGGGGGATGTAGTGGGGTTTGGGGGGATAGCTACTCCAAAAATTCTCGCACTTTTTGTAGACCTTGTAGATTTGGGGTCAGCCCTGGCAAATCTAGAAGTTTAGAATCATAGATTTAAAACACAATGTATCCTGAAATAGCATCAAATGTACTGCAGTAGATTACCTCAGAAAAACATGATGTAGAGCAAGCTAGCAGCTTGGGTGAAAGGCTGGCTTTATTCTGATGTCTACAAGTATTACTGCAGTGTCACATTTTTTTGTAGACCTTTTGAAAAATTGCTGCTTGACAGTTACAATTTGTCATGATTTCCCACTGGCAAATGGCCTTTTTAAGAATCTATTATTAAAGTTTGTTAATGTTTTATGTATTTAAAATGTTTCCTTCTGACATGTTAAGATGTATAAAATTGCTGGTCATATGTCTTCTCCTTCTAGCATTGGCAGTGAATAGTTCTTGAGTATCACTAATCATATAAAGCAAACACTAAGTATACATTAGGATGGTCAAATCAGTATTTGATATAATAGCATAGTACTGACTGCACACAGTACTTAAACTAAGAGTGTTTTGTTTAAATGTGATATAAAATAGAAGTGTTTATTTTGTCAAAATTATAATTATGTAAAAAAGGTGTATATGGATGATATTTTAGATTGAAGCTAATATTTATTTTATTGACTACAATAAACAAACCTTTTTTATCATATTTTTCATACCAATGTTAGAGTAGAAGAACACCTGCTGTATCTGTGACTTCTCTTTCAGAGAGACTGATACCATACAGCAGTGATGGCCAACCTTGACACTCGCGCTGTTGTTGAACTACACATCCCAGCATGCCCTGCATCAGTTTTAGCATGGCCAAATAGTAATACTGTAGCAGGGCATGCTGGGATGTGTAGTTCTAAAACAGCTGGAGTGTCAAGGTTAGCCATCACTGCCATACAGACTTCCCTATTCATCTATAACTCTGCATAAGACCAATGCCATATAAGAGCCCAGATTTCTGCGGTATAGTTGCAAAAGTCCTGCAGACAAACTATGGGGGTTATTCTAGTTCACTCGGAAAGGCACAATCACTCTGTAATGGACAAAACCATATGCACTGCAGGTGGGGCTGATGTAACATGTGCAGAGAGAGTTAGATTTGGGTGGGGTTTGTACTTCAAACTGATGTCTATTTTGCAGTGTAAGAATAAAGCAGCCAGTATTTACCCTGCACAGAAACAATAAAACACCCAAATCAAACTCTCTCTGCACATGTTATATCTGCCCCACCTGCAGTGCACATGGTTTTGTAAGAGAGTGATTGTGCCTTTCCGAGTGAACTAGAATAACCCCCTATGTTAGCTCAGTGGGTTAGTCATCCTGTGTTTATATATATATATATATATATATATATATATATACACACAAGACCTGCACTCTCACCCCTGTGTCAAGGTAGCCGCTAGGGTGCTGTATAAATAGCAATGTGAAGAGCAAATGCTATATAGATACAGAAACTCCCGTGAGGGAAAACAGCACTCACCAGACTTCAAAGCAGCAAAGGTTCTTAAGGGCGCGGTGTCCCGTATTTAATGAGCAAAAATTTGGAGCCTGCCGACGTTTCAGGACTACAGGACCATTCTCAAGGTAGCAAAGTATCCAACAAACATCCAGTGCATCACAGTAATCAGTCCCTGTTACCCTTTTGATTGCTGTAATGCACTCCACATTTTTGCTCATTAAATACGGGACACCGCGCCCTTAAGAACCTTTAATGCTTTGAAGTCTGGTGAGTGCTGTTTTCCCTCACGGAAGCTTCTGTTTGTAGATAGATAGATAGATAGATAGATAGATAGATAGATAGATAGATAGATAGATAGAGAGATATACAGAAGTACCACCGCACTCGCCATTCCTAAGAATGGGGTGCAAACAGCACCCACACTTCCCAGGTTGGGATGCAGTGGCCTGTGACCACACACTCTAGTAAATACAAATACAGGGGCCCAACACTCATCATAATAAACTAACTCACCTTAACATACAAATAATCAATTAAATAAATAATGTGGTTTTAGTTCATAAATTGATCAATGCATTTAAGCTTGCAGCCCATCGCCAAGGGACCCCATTTCACTGCAAGTCCTACACTAACAACTGGTCTCTCAAGAACCTGGCAACTACTTACACATCATAGCTGAAATGAACATGTGTTTTTTTTCTTGGTTTAAAGCTCACCTGCCAACTACCTTTATGGCTTTTAAAGATGAGGCAGTCACCTAACACACCTGATTTGTATTAAAGGGGCAGCTGACACAGGTTTCAGATGAATGAGCTTATCTAGGGTGCATGAGAAAGCTATGATCACATAATTCATAATTAAAATTTAAAAATTAACCCACACATATAGAGGTACAGATGTAACACCGCACTTGCCATTCCTAAGAATGGGGTGCAAACAGCACCCACACTTCCCAAGTTGAGGTGTATTGGCCTGTGACCACACACTCTAGTAAATACAAATACAGGGGGCCCAGCACTCACCATAATAAATTAACTCACCTTAACATACTAATAATCAATTAAATAAATAATGGGGTTTTAGTTCAGCCCATCCCTATGCGATGGGCTGCAAGCTTAAATGAATTGATCAATTCATAAACTAAAACCACATTATTTATTTAATTGATTATTTGTATGTTAAGGTGAGTTAGTTTATTATGGTGAGTGCTGGGCCCCCTGTATATAAGCCCTGGTCAGGTGATCCAGCATATTGGAAGCCCTCCCTCCCGTCCACCTAATTTTTTGATTCGATTGGATTTGATCCGGTGCTCTTTTCACTTTTAGTAGTTTTTATTCAGATGGGTGGGAATGCGCTGCCAACCGGTGGTCAAAATGCAAAAGTGGTCATTGTGGAGCACCCCCTTTTGGGAAGACAGCAGGTGTTTCTTTCCCCCTATGGGTGGACAATGGGCATTCCTGTGCAGGGACATCCATGCTTTGCCACATTAAAGGGTGGGGAGTCCTGCACAATGCAGGATATGCAATTAGGAGCAGGGGGTAAGTCCCCTCCTGGTTATTTACATACATAAAATTCAGGTAATCAAAATCAATAAATACCTGTTGACCTTTTAAATCAAATGGTTGGTGTCCATGTCTTTATTTCTTAGTGCTAATTTAAGTTCATGTGTGTCACAATAAAGCAATGGGTGCCTTAACAAAATATTGTATGTAGGTGCAAGCCTACAATTCATTGTTATTATTACAGGCTATTCACTATTATGATTCTGGCCAGAAATACATACAAAATATTCTCACATGTGTTAAATAAGTGATTCCTTGAGTACACGGATGGAAAATATGCAAGTAGGTAGATCTGAGTGTACAATACTTGCCTAACCTCCAGAACCTGCAAAAGGCTCTTGATTTTGAGGGTAATCCTCTGCAGACCTGGAAGGGTAGGTGGCTGTATTACATTCCACTGCATCCTGCCCGATTGCTAGTTAGAGTGAGGATAACAATGTGAAGTATGTGGAGCTAACGACATGGCATTTACATTTGGGGGTGGGGCCTGATGACATGACATGCCCCAAAGTGACATACTGAGCCTCCTCTCTGGGCTTCTCCCAGAGAGGATAATAAAAACCATCATACAGTATGTAGTGTACTAATAAAATGCAATTTAAGATTAAAAAATAAATCTCAAAGTAAATAAACAGCACATTTGCAGAATGATTTTGACGTAATGTTATTCCATTGTTTTTTGTGTCATTTTTTATCCATTTAGGAAACAGAGGATGCTATAGCAGCTAAGCAGCCACATGTGGAAGGGATATTGTCTAAGGGATATCAACTGCACACAGAAAAATCCACTTCTTATGCTTTAAAGGTAAATGTCCAAATATTATTGATTTTTTTTTATCTTTTTTTTTCTATCTGTTAAATGTTTCATATGTGTGTGACAGGGGTGTAATTAGATCTTATGGCGTGCCATCCCCTCTAAACAGTCCTCAACTCAGCTTATTCTAAAGGCTACACAAATCTGAGGTCTGGCATAAATCAATATCCACCACTAGGGGCCTGAACCTTAAATGCATTTCATTCTTTCCTCAGAAACTGTTTGTTGAATGAATGAATGAATGAATGAATAGCATTTACTATGTTTGTATGATAGTAACACTGGATTGGCAATTGAAAAAAAAATATTCCCTATACAGTAAATTGCAAATAAGGTAGAGATATATTTATTTAATTGTGCTAGCAGAAAAAAATATATAGCGTATACTAGCTTCCAACAAAGGAAACTTTAAAATTAAATTAATCGTGGCAAAATGAAAATATAGGACCTTATTCTGGTTGGTGCGGTAATGTCCGCGTGCGGTCGGTCCGCCGATGTTTTGTGTCTGCGCATGTGCAGAGGCGTCTCTGCGCATGTGCGAACGGGACGCACGTCCAAATTCCGCATGAAATGTGTACACTACGAACAGGGGGTGGAGAGGGGCGTGAAGGGCTGTTTGGGCTCATTACCATATGTTTACACCCCGCGTTTCATGGGCGTTCCCATGAAAACGCTGGGCGTACGTATGGTAATGCGGTCGTGACGCACGTGTAGGGGGGCGGACATATGACATTGCCAGATGTCAGCTGCCCGCCCAGATCCCTGCTTTTGCACTGAGAAATGCCCGTGTGGTCTGAGGTTGCGGGAGCTGCCTGACCACTCGGTCCTGCATTCGATGGTCTGCGACCAACGAATGATGGGGGAGGTTCCCTGAGATGGAGGAGGTGTATTCATGAGAAATACACTTGCGGTCCGTTCGGACAGCTTCTTACCGCATTCGGATGGAGTGAGCGATCCGAACGAAAGGTGGGGTTTAGCACGCACGGTCCTGGCCGCATATTCGGCTCCATCCGCACAGACCAGAATAAGGCCCATAGTTATTTCTCTGTACCTGACATATTACACACATAAATATATTTGAGATCATTCAGGTGCAAAATCCTGTTACACAAACTATTCCAATCTACCAGGTACTGCATTACCATTGTAATGGACATCTCATTTTCATTGCAATTTTTTTAAAGTCACTGAATAATTCGCTGCACATCATATTAAAGACCCATTGAGGGCCATAAAATACAGAGAGCATTTACTGCTATACATTTAAGAGTACAATCTAGTGATTGCCATATAATACAGAGAACATTCTTATGATCACAATACAATGCAGAGAACATTCTGAGACCATCATGCAATACAGAGAGCATTTATTATATATAGTACTTAATTAACATCTTTATTATCATAATTTTCATTAATTGATCAACTCATCTTCAATTATTTCAGTCAAATCAGTAAAGCTCTCATTGGCTACCTTCATCTAATCAAAAGATTATCCTAATCATTTTATAAACCACTAAACCTTAATTAACTGCATTTAAGCATTAATCCTTTTACAATCATAGTACAATACACTCATTACTATTCCCCTTTTTTACTGATTAAATTCCCTCAACTTGATGCATTGCAACCTCCCTGGTAGGACTCTTTATTTGACCTGTGTAGCACTGGTACACACCAGTAGGGGCCGCTGTCTGGAATCCACTCCTTCTTTACTATCAAGATACTAGGAGTTAATGTGCTTGATGATTGGCATCTGTGAGGAGAATGTGTCTGCCTCCCCCCCCCCCCCTTTCCCCATCCACACTTAACTCATTACTGATCTAATTTTCCTCTCTATAATGATGCCAATGTGCAGAATGTACCTTTTGATGTGGAATGACCACCAGATGTTTTGACCCATGCACTGTAGCAACTGGTTTAAAAGCCCCCATACGAATAGAAGAAATGTTTTTCACCTGGTATGCCACAATCCACCCTCCCACTTTCCTATTTCCTACCTGATTACCTGTCCTTCTAGTTAGAAAAAATTTATTATGAAAACAACATACTGTATTAGGTGTCTGCCAGCTCCATGCATTTTCTGGTATCTCATGTGAATGTTTGTACAGTCCTGACACATTAAATATGTTCGGTGAATGTAATGCCACCCGAGTTCGGTGGCAGCGCAGGATCACTTACAAGGCAAAACTATGCCTTGTAAGGGATTGCCCCTTTAAAAAAAACATCTGCATTGGGTCGGCATCCCTCACTGCCGCCAAACTTGGGCGACATTACATGCTGTCCATTATATGTGTGTGTTTATAAGCAAAAACTGGAGTTAATTTTGGCACTAGTCTCATTTCTGCCTCTAGAGTAATGCTTACACCCAGAACTTTATTCATGTGTTTTTACAAAGAGAAAGTAAAGACACACAGTATGCATTATTCTTTTTCTCATTGTGTCAGTGCAATATAAACCATGACTGTGCTGTCATCAATATAAGCTGCAGCAAATTTTCTTTTAGTATACTATAGTTATCTTACTTTTGATGCAAAATAATAAATTGTTGAAGTAAATCCTGTTAAATATTTGTATTCTAATAACAGTGAATGTTTGAAAGATACTGTATATCCTACAAGGTTTGTAAAGGAAATGGAAAAACAAAAAGAGCACTGCTCAGTTAAAAAAAAAAAAACAAGTGAGAGAGGATTTTCTTTAGATTTGTTGCATAAATAATTTGTGCCTTTTTCCAGCTCATGTTCTAGTTGGAGAACCTTCGGCAAGTTACTTCACCTCCCCAAAACAACCTTTTAAAATAAAGCAATGCTTACGGCAATTCAGAGTTTGCACAGAAAAATGGATTTGGCACATGTAGATGTTAGAATAGTCAATTTCAAACCTATTTCTATTGTTTGACATATAAATCTAATTATATTCCATTGAAACGCACTTTTGATTTGTGTCTAACATCTAAAAGGCAATGGGAAGATCTGTTGCCTCTCTTTGTTTTCATGGGCCCAGGAGGAAATACTTCCTATCTGACCATGAGCTGTGACATATAGGTATGGATTGTTATTCAATCCCAGTTGACTGTCTATCATAAAATGCCGAGGTAGAACAGTTTGAAGAACTTACTATGCATGTGTAAATTGTCTATAAAATGCTGTCGTATTGCTATATGACATTTACAATATGGTTTTAGTAAAACTTTCATGTAGCTTTATTTAAACCATGAAAACTTGATGTCGCTATTAGTTTTTATTTAGAAGGTGCACCTCGATTGCACACCCATTGCATCAACTTCTCTGCGCTCAAGAGACACACTAGCGTGCAACTTAATGCCTAAAACTAAAAGTGCTGCAAAGCAGGTGTGGCTCAAATACCAGGCTGACTGCGCCTTTGCTAGGGGTGTTGCTGCTTGGATGGGCAGCTGAAGTCAACCTGCCAGCAGAATCTAGTCTGCTAATTACATGAGGGGAAAGCTGAAGAATTATTTATAATAAATAGCAGTCTGAAGGAACAAAACCAATCAGAAATAATATTAATCAATAGCATAACACATGCCTCATTGATTTACATTAAAAACACCTTTTAGTAGGATTGCTACTTTAAGCTTTCCTTTTTCTTCTTTATAATATAATACAATACATGAGTTCTATAAATCAAACTGTTTCTCCATTTTGGAATTTACTTTTGAGAAAATTTCTAATGCTACAAACAAAGTATATGTCTTTCAACGAGAAGAATCTGTAACCAGGGGCAAGGATTTCTAAAGGGGGTTTCCAGATGTGATGACACTAGGATGCCACTGTTCACTATGCAAACACAATAGTTCGCAGAGGGGAGGGTTAGGCTGTGAAAGGATTAGTTTGTGGAGTGGAGTGTTAGGCCGTGGGAGAGTTAGGCTGTGGGTGGCAGTGGTGTGCATACCTCCCAACATGACCCTCTCCAGGAGAGACAAAATGCTCTGTTCCTTGGCTTTCCTCTTAATATAGGATTGCCATTATCTGTGTTCAACAGGTTAATTTATAAGAAAGGCGCTTCAACACAGGTGATGGCAATCATACATGAAGACTAAAGTCCAGGAGCAGAGCATTGTGTCTGGAGAGGGTCATGTTGGGAGGTATGGGTGTGGGATAAGCTGCAGCAGGGAACACTTGGCATTGCAGATATGGCTCGGAGATGAGACACAGGAGAGTTATTATTACCTGTGTTAGGGACAGTGTAGGATGGGTGTTTACCTCTTCCGATCTTATCAATTGACCGTTGTCCTTCTTATCATACAGCAGCTGCAGTCAGAGATGGGGTCTGTTTAGTCAGTGTAATGGTCATCACTGGCCCTCCAGCTCCATTCTGCTCTGTGAACCTAAAAAGCTGGGAGGAGGTGTGGTCCCTGCAGAGCGTGAGCCGCTACTGTGTGCAGCTGCTACTGTGTAATATCACCAGGCCAGCGAGCTCCGTTACAGGCACTGACTGTGTGCAGGGTGGGCTGTTCTGCCCTGCATAAAAGTCTGTGCCCCTTGGACTTACAGGTACTGTGCAGCTGTGCTAGGACCAAGCTCAGGCTGCAACTTCCAGCATTATTGGAGTCAGTGCAGCCTTAGCCCAGCTCTGCCCAACAACCGCAATGGCTTCCAATATGTGAGTGCTGTACTGTAGCCTGGCGATTTCAACACAGGTTAACTCCTTGCACTGTCTCTGCGTGCCAGAGTTACTTTCCCTGTAAAGAACTCTGGGCTCCCGCTGCTTCGCTGCTTAGTGCCCAATGCTTCCTAGCACAGAGAGCTCCATAGCACGCTCATCGTGAGGAGCTGCAGGGCAGGCATCTGAAAATCTGCCTCAGGGTCTCTGCTGAGCACTCAGAAGCTGCAGTAGCAAGACATTAGCAGCCCACAAAAATAGAAACCCTCCCCTGCTTGGCAAATATGCAATATGTAAGCACAAATATGCAATATGTAAGCACAAATATGCAATATGTAAGCACATACATATTACTTGTCTATGTCTTGTTCTTGTATTAAACATTTATCTTCACACAGAAATCTGTGTTTGTATTCATATTTCATTCAAATTAAATAATGTTATTTCTGTAACCAAAACAAATTTCCTGTGTACTTATAACAGAGAAAACTAGAAGATCTGAATAAAGAGTGGAATACGGTAAATCTTTTACTAGAGGAGCTGAAAAGAAGGCCCCCTTTGACATCTGTAGAAGGTAGGTAACACATAATTATGTTAAATGAACATTTTTTCATTTACTGAATCAAATAGTCTATATAAAATGGTTACGCAACATTTAATACAAATAAAATATCGGTACTTATGTAATATCTGGGCTCCCGTTTTTCTTATGAGACTGCGTCCCCTCGCGGGGCTCGCTGCGCTCACCACGCTTCGGGCACGGTGGCTCGCTGCGCTCGCCACACTATATAAAATCAACTTCATGCTTGGTTGGATAGTAGGGGTATGAAAAAATGGGGTGCATTTAACATGGGAGCCCAGATAAAACATAAGTACCATTGTTTTTGGAAACCTGCATTTGCACAGTAGAATCCATACACTGCCAGAGCTTACTGTGTGATAGAGAGGGGGGCCTGCACAGGGTATGCACACTGGCTTCCTCCTCTGTTTAAAAGCCCCAGTGTAGCTAATACGTTTACTGACTTCAAGAGAAAAGAACAAATCCTTAAAATACAAATGTAAGAATTACTAGTAATGGTAAAGATACTGAGGGGGAAATTTACTAAGATGTGTATTCTACTTCACATGTGATGTTGCTATGGGCAGCCAATCAGATCCTGTCCACTATCTTCTAGAGCAGTGGTAGCCAACCCTAGCCCTCGAGAGCTACCAACAGTTCACATTTTCCAGACAACCTAGCTGCTGCACAGCTGCACTCATTAATCACTGACACATTTTAAAAGATACACAGATGGAGCTAATTAGCTCACTTGTGATTCTGTGAGGAGACCTGCAAAACATGCACTGTTGGTACAAAAATGGATGGCTGGATCACCCTTGGGCGCAGCTGCTAATGGGCTTCAAACACCTGATGAGGAGACACCACTCCTCCAACAATACATACACCACACAAATTTTCAAGTGGAGACCCTTTAGCGCTTATAACAGGAAAATTTACAGTACTTCCCTTTTATTCATTAGGTGGTCTTATAGGACAGATGAGTGGAACAGAAGATCCTTGTAGTCAATTTTCATTGATGATAGTTCATGCAAAAAATAGAGACAGAGGGATCATGTTATTTGAAATATGTCCATACAGCAAGTAGGTTAATGCACCCGTGCAGGTGGGCTGGATTTTGTGCAGCTGTTTCCTCCACCAAGAAATGGAATATGAAGGTAAGCGTACCCAGACTCACATCAAAGATGTGGCTATCAAACACATCAAGGTATCTTTTAATTTTTAATTTTTGATGCGTACCCCAACTCACACTGTGTGGATGTTGCATTCGCACATAAAGGTATCTTTCAATGGGGAAGACAAACAATGTTACCAAGGGGATGCGTACCCCAACTCACTGGAAAAAGGGCTGTGCCGTTCACATCAAGGTATCTTTCAGACCACTCAGTAAATGGATCATAAAAACTTTAATGTCTTCCACATCCAGAAGTACATATCATACAAGATAAAATAAAATAAAAACAGAGTAATCACTGTGGCTGCCGTACAGAGGGACAATGGTGAAACGTGAAATTCTACAACCTGGGGGGTCTTCTGGATGATCCAACCAGGGAGTGTCTTCAACCAGGGTCCCGAACTAGATGGCAGCAGTCAGCAAGCAATCACCTTCCTCTGATCACACAACGCATTTCGATCCACTCTGGGATCTTTTTCAAGTGTACAGAGGTGTGCATTTTATGGTTGGATCATCCGGAAGACCCCCCAGGTTGTAGAATTCCACGTTTCACCCTCTATACGGCAGCCACAGTGATTACTCTGTTTTTATTTCATTTTATCTTGTATGATATGTACTTCTGGATGTGGAAGGCATTAAAGTGTTTATGATCCATTTACTGAGTGGTCTGAAAGATACCTTGATGTGAACGGCACAGGCCTTTTTCCAGTGAGTTGGGGTACGCTTCCCCTTGGTAACATCGTTTGTCTTCCCCATTGAAAGATACCTTTATGTGCGAATACAACATCCACACAGTGTGAGTTGGGGTACGTATCAAAAATCAAAAATTAAAAGATACCTTGATGTGTTTGATAGCCACATCTTTGATGTGAGTCTGGGTACGCTTACCTTCATATTCCATTTCTTGGTGGAGGAAACAGCTGCACAAAATCCCGCCCACCTGCACGGGTGCATTAACCTACTTGCTGTATGGACAGATTTCAAATTACATGATCCCTCTGTCTCTATTTTTTGCATGAACTATCATCAATGAAAATTGACTACAAGGATCTTCTGTTCCACTCATCTGTCGTATAAGACCACCTAATGAATAAAAGGGAAGTACTGTTATAAGCGCTAAAGGGTCTCCACTTGAAAATTTGTGTGGTGTATGCACTGTTGGTAGCTCTCGAGGACTAGGGTTGGCTACCCCAGATCTAGAGGTTGATAAATAAATAATAACTAGATTCTGATTGGTTGCCCATAGAAACATCCCATCACAAGTAGAATACACATCTTAGTAAATTTCCCCTGAATGTGGCAGTTGAAAGAGAAGTTAGAGTCAAAGAACAATCATGTTTTGCTTTATGGGAACAATTTAGGAGAAGGTTTAAATGTGTCTTTAGTTCTAATGACTCAAATTGTTACATTTCTAGTCCACACCGTACATTAAAAATATGCTAGATACATTTCCATTTACCAGTAAATAACAGTTGTAAACTGGGTTCACACTTCCAACACATTTGATATAATAATGTATGTCAAAATCATAATGTTCAAATGTATTCTATAGAAATGTTATCCTACATAATCAGTCACTAGTGGTCATGTGTGAATAGGAAATATGTGTAGGTGGCTAAATTAAAGGAGAAATTCTACATTGCATTGGTGAAGGGACAGCTCGGGTAAATAAAACAGTTGTCCCCGCCATCTCTATAACTGCTACTATGGTAACAGTAAAACTTTGCATAGCCGTTGTTTAAGGTTCCCATTGTCAAGTCCAAAATGTAGTATGGTTGAATACTTGAGAATTTAGGCCCCAATGCTAGTTTATAAGGATAGCGATGCAGATCGGGACTAACAAACAACTAGGAGAAATCTGTGATATCTACGGCATTACTTATGTAATATATCACTACAATAAATAATTTTACAAGAATTAGATGAAAATGTAAATTTGTACACAATTTTGTAGAAATTAAGGTATGATAAAGATGTCTAAGGTGGGTATTCAATCCCGGATCCCGACAGTCTAAATCTGTGCCGTTTCTTTGCCTTCTGATAGCAATTCGACAGTCAGTATTCAGTGTATCAACTGTTATGTGAAATCTTTAAAAACGCACCCGGATTTTTGAAAAATGGCCGTGAACTCATCAATCTGTATCCGTTTCCGACAATACAGATCCAACTTGGTTTCAAGTCGTATCTGTTTTCTTGGAAACTGCCTCCAATGCTGTCAGTAATGACAGCATTGAATAGGAAACAGACTCTATTTCTTCTAGTGGAAATAGCGACCAGGGTTGAATGCCGTCCTAAGCCTGTTGCCTCTTACTTAGATTGTTACATAGGTAATGTTTTATTTCATTCATTTTTAATGTTCTTAGAGTTGACCCATATACTGTATGTCCCTTTTCTTCTAATCCA
This sequence comes from Crinia signifera, assembly GCF_055691185.1. Taxonomy (NCBI): domain Eukaryota; kingdom Metazoa; phylum Chordata; class Amphibia; order Anura; family Myobatrachidae; genus Crinia; species Crinia signifera. The sequence goes on from NC_139218.1 coordinate 257,220,673, forward strand.
TTCATAATATATAATACTTTCTGTGGTAAATTATTTTGAAATCACCTATCTATTTTCTCTGTGGGAGAAAGTTTAAATAGTCAAACTTTCAAATTTATTTTTTCGGCTCCTGTGCTATTTTGGAAAGTACTTTTCCATTTTTAAAATACTGTATACTGTAAATGCAAAATTTCAGTATTATAATATTCCAGGTGTTAGAACATAAAAATCCATATTTATTATAAAAATGAAGCCAAACGACTTTACATTATTAAAGAAACAGATGACTGCAGATTGTGAGAATGTGTGTTTCTGATATCTCCATAAACATTTGCCTACATTTTGTTACATTCATGCATTATAACTTAAAGTGATTTTAAACATCATTTAGAAGTTAGACAATGCCAAAAACATGTTACTGAATACTTGTATTTGCAGAGTGCTTCCATATTTTACTGGTTAACTTGGGGACTGGGAGATTTGTTGTGGAATGTACAGTGGATGAACTAGCGAATGGTGGGCCCAGGTGCAAAAATGTGCTTTGGCCCCATCACAAACCACCCTCCAACATCCTACTAGAGAAGAGGCAGTTAGTAACAAATTGATATAAGCGCCTATGACTAATCCACAGCAACATTTTTCCTACAGTACATGCATCTTTGTGTGACCCCTCATCCCCATTACGCATCACCCCCCATATGCTGTAATACGTTACAACACTACAGCACTGCATTGCTCCGCTACTTTACATCCCCCTATATGCCACACTACATCTGTCTAACAGAGTGACATTGTAGAGTGTAAAGATAGGTGGGAGGGGGAGAGAAAGACGAGGTCAGGCCTGGCTGTCTGTTTGTGAGATTGCATGGGAGAGGGGAGGTGTGCGGTCAGAGGAAATTAATGGGTCAGGTTTGATCTTAAGAACGTGTTTCAGTACAAAAATAGACATGAGTTCCCTGTCATTTCCCTCATTAGGCCAGGATTGCCTCCTCCTCAGTGGCAACAGTAACTCAGTAACCCTTATATGCCACGTTCCCTGCTGTTCTCTCCTGGTGCCACAGTAGTTTCTGTTTCCCATATGAGGGGAAACCCATCAAGGTGATTGGAGGTCTCAGTTAAGGCCCCCATACACTAGCCGATTTTGGTCAGATTTCGGCCAGATCAGTCGGATCTGGCCGAAATCGGACCAAAATCGGCTAGTTTTGATGTCCCCTCAGATCCGATGCGCGGTCCCGTGTGCATCGGATCTGCGTCGGGTGGTCGGACCTGCTGCACGTCCGACCACCCGACTTGGGACCTAGTGGGGCGGCGCGGCGGTGGAGGGAGCAGGGGGGGCTGCGGGGGACACAGGCGGCATAGAGCCGGGCAGTGGGAGCCGGGAGCTGTCAGTACTGAATTAAAAAAAAAAAGGCCATACAATGAATAGGCGGCCTGTGATTGGCTGAGCGCTCTCTCAGCCAGTCAGCAATTAGCTGAGAGAGCGCTCAGCAAATCACAGGCTGCCCATTCATTGTATAGGCTTTTTTTTCTAGCACTGACAGCTCCCGGCTCCCTCTGCCCGGCTCTATGCCGCCTGTGTCCCCCGCAGCGTCCCCAGCCCCCCCTGCTCCCACCAGCAGCCCTGCTCTGTAGCCCCCCCCCTGCTCCCCGGGTTTTTTACATGTGATAAATCGAGACGATTTATCACATGTAAAAAATGGCACATCAAGTCGCCCTAGTGTATGGGGACTCTTTGAACATAGTACTGTGCAAGTGTTAGTAAATCATGTCTGAGCTCATGGACTTTTAGACAGAGACTGCCTAATGAGTGTGTCTGTGACCACAGTAGCCAGTTTATTTGGGATATCATGAGAAACTGTATCAGAGGTAATAACAGTATATTCCCTTTGCGGTAAAGCATTATTCTATAAACACCAGAGTGGACAAGTGTAAACAGAGCACCAGAAACAGATGAGCATTGAGAAGGATTGTAGCCAAGAATAACAAGACAACCACTGCAGAAGTGTCAGCTGAGCGGAATTTTCATGTTCCACACCTCTTGTCTACAAGAACCATGAAGAGGGAAGTCCACACAATTTTTATGAGCGAGCTGCAGTTGCCAAACCACTGGTAAACTTATTGAATATCAAGCGGTGATATAACACTCATTAATCATGGACTGTCAAGCAATGGGAGACTGTCATCTTGTTGGAGGAATTCACCTTGGTCCACAATGGAAGGATGTGTTTATATGTGGAAAACCCAGCCAAGCGATGATAAGGATTGTCTGGTACCAAGCGTTAAGCATAGTGGAGGGTCGGTGAGGCTTTGGGCAGCAATATGATTTTATGCAACCCTCATTATCAACATGCACAGTTCAGCCACTGCTAAGGACTACATACACATTTTTGGTGACCAGGTCCATCTCATGTACACTGTTTCTGGCAGGTGATCATGCACCTGCATAATGATCTTACAGCTCATGTTGTCCAGTTGTGGTTTTCATCATGGTTTTCAGGTGTCTTATCTTCCCAATCGCCGGACCTTAATTTCATAGAGGTCCTGTGGTCTCTTTTGAAAAACAAGGTTTGGTCATGTTATCTGCTTCCAACATCACATTGGGAACTTAAACAAGTTTTGTCTGAAGGATTGTTTAAAGTTCCATTGTTGACTGACCGGGACTTATATGTGGCCATTCTAAGGAGAATTCAGGCTATCTTGCAAGCCAACGGCAGTCCTGCACCTTGGTAGGAAACAAAATATTTTTTTTCCAATGAGTTCTCATATTTTTGTCTAACTTCTGTATTTGTAGAAGACACAACACCCTGAAGACTCTGGTTCTGGTCCTGGTGTGGTGTGTCCATTTGGACACTTTGGAGGTGCTCCCTGTAGAGCCACTGAAGATGCTACAGGCAGAGCTCTACTTCCAGATAATGTTATTTGTTAATGGGGTGGGGCCAGCAGAAGAAAACACAGAACTCTGTGCCTTGACAGCTTTTGTGGTCTTAGAAAGATGGCACACTGATTGTTGGAACAGAATGTGCTGCATGATAATTAAGAGTATGCGACCCTTATTAATATTGTTAATAATAATAATAATAATAATAATAATAATAATAATTGAAACAGAATAATATCAGGCACTTTTTTTTTTACATGTAATACGTTTCTTGCACACTAAATAAATGATGCATTCCGTTAAATATCTCATTAAATATTGGTTAGTGAGGCTCTTTGCTGGTGAACTGAATGCTTTTGTATATATGGGTGCTTTTTATGTTTGCCCTGATTCTTCAGGCAATGGAACCCAGTTGTTTTTTATTCACATTATACAACACAGTAATACCTCTTATACAGATTATGCAACACTATAATCCACTTATTTATATTACAGCACACTGCAGTACCCCTTAAACAAATTACACCACACAGTAGTCCCCCTTATAACACATTATGTCACACAAGAGTAATGCCCCTGATAACACATTATACCATACAGTATTCACATTACACCACATACTGTAGTAATACATCTTGTATACATTATTCCACACAGTAATACCCTTTATACATATGGTTCCACCTAGAGATTGCTACTGTGTGATGTATGTATTATCAGCCACCATGGTGGAGGAATGCCACCTTCCAAAACCTGGTCAGTGGGCTCTCCACTTTCTCCTACTGGTATACCCAGCTTCGTGCATGACATCACGTTTTTGACAGTGCAATCGGTAGAAGGTTTCAGTGGGCCCTGCTCTGGTGCCATATGTAAAGGGGAGAATTAATTGCGGCAGCTGCTGTGTAAACCACTTGAATAATCGCAGATCCAATATTTTTCAGCATCTTAATGATCTAATTGAATGATCATGGTTCCAATAGGTTTCAGCATCTTATACATGTACACTTAATGATCTAATTGAATGATCACAGATCCAATAGGTTTTAGCATGTTATACTTGTACACTTATTGATCTAAATCAGTGGTTCTCAACCTGGGTGGTAGTGCCCCCTAGTGGGCATTCTTGATTTCCAGGGGGGCAGTGAAACAAAAGGGGGCTTTGAGGGGTAGTGAGGGGGCGGTGGACATTTTATGGGACTTTAGGAGGGCAGCGGGTCCATCGGAGAGCTTAGGCAGGGTTCTTTCTCCTTACATGGCTGCAGAGAAGAAGCTGGATGTGTGGCTGCTGGCTGCCTGTAGGGGGAGCATCATCATCATCATCATCATCATCACACAGCTCCTCTCAGGCAGATCAGAAGTCAGATAATTCCAGCAGGGGAAGTGCTGTAATTATAGTTATACCACTGTTGAAAACCACTGATCTAAATGAATGATCATGGATCCAATAGGTTTCAGCATCTTATATTTGTACTCTTAGTGATCTAATTGAATGATCACAGATCCAATAGGTATTAGCATCTTATGCTACCCATACACTTATGCGGTCTGATTCGATGCATCATCGAAATGCGATGTCATCTCATGGTGAAAACGTGCCCCCTTTCAGCACCCGATGTCCAATGCCATCTTGCGATGGCACATCAAGTACAGGAAAAGAAGTAGCGTCAGCGTGACGGCAGAATTTGAAAAAAATGAAAACACTTCTCCCACCACTGCTGATCCCCGCCGCCCATAAAGCGATACTTCTAGTGCTATTCTACTCCACCGTCCACCGCTACACTACTATTCTGCCCGCCCTCTTCCACACTGCCAGCGGTCCCTCCAGCTCCTTCTCCCCAAACCCCACACCACCAAAAGTGTCCCTTCCGCCCCCCACCTGCGATCGCTCCGGCAATACAATAGATATTACGTGCAGCACATACTATTAATGCGTGCCCACGCATCCCATCGAATGGTCCCTTAAAAATGCATACACTCATTCAATTTATCAGCCAGATGTGGTCGAAATGGAATGGTTGCATGCAATATCTCACAAGTGTATGGGCAGCATTATACTTGTGCACTTAATGATCTAACTGAATGATCATGGATCCAATAGGATTCAGCATTTTATATTTGTACACTTAATGATCTAATTGAATGATCACGGATACAATAGGTTTTAGCATCTTATACTTAATGATCTGATTAATTGATTTATAGTCTATTATCACCTCTAGAGAAATTGCCCATTGATTGTTCATTTTGTAATGCAACCAACTACTTCCATATTAATACTATAGAGTGCACCTAATATTTTTCAGTTTTCTTTAACGAAAAAAAAAAAATTCAAAATACATTCTGTAGATTTTCAGTAAGATTATATCAGTAGTATTTCTAGCATGTGTAAAGAAAAAAATCACTACAGATTATGTTTGAAGGTCAAAGCTCGGCTATTTGAGGTTTATTTTTAATGTAGCTGACATAAGGAAGAAGCTAAACAACAAACTTATCTAATAAAGCTTTCAGATTCAATGTATTCTCTGCATAAAACTTGAGCAATCTGTGGAGGTCATTCACAGCATGCCGCAAGCCACCAGCAGGGAGAAGTAATGAAAAGAGCTGCTATAATATTAACTTTACGAAAGATGCATGAAAACCTGTAAAGATATGTTGAAAACAGTCTGAACAATAGCAAATTTCCTTCCATATTTATTCATAAACGTTAACATCCATGAATCCTGTAATCTAGCCTTTTGTTATGTTTTGACAGCAACAAATGATCTAATATTGGTCACAGCTGTGCTCTTTCCCAATAGCACTGTACAGTACATGTCAGCTTCAGAATATAAATGCCTACAGTAAGTAATACTTGCCTACTTTTGAAAAACAGTTTCATCATACCTCCCAACTTCTGTGTTGGGGAAATAGGGACACTCGCGCGGCGAAGCGGAAAAGGGGGCAGGGTGTATGCAAATGAGGGCGCGACTTATGCTAATTAGCCACGGCCTCATTTTCATATGAGAATAGACGCTGTGCGCATGCGCACAGCATCTATTCTATTAGATTGGGGGGTCTCCCAACTGCCACCCCCGCAGCGGGACAATGCCTGCCGCGGGTGGGACAGCGGGACAGGACCCGAAAATCGGGACTGTCCCGCTGTAATCGTGACATTTGGGAGGTATGGTTTCATGGAGATTATACTTGGTAACAGAATTTTGCAAAGTGCCCCTTTTTTTTTGGGGGGGGGGGGGTCATGCTCTTCCCAGAGGGCGTGTCTAGTTCCATATATGGAGAGATTGTGAAAAGAGATTGTGAACATGACACCTAGAAGCGTGGGTGTGTACTGCTACATCTGAGAGGAATCTTTTAAAATGACTTGTATCCAAATGTAGATGAAACCCAAAGCAGTTAGTAAGAGATACTATATTTGCTAAAGTGCTGGAAAATGGCACTGATGGTTCATTGTAAATGTATCTATCTCTCATACCTTTTTCCCCCAAAAAATGTAACAGTGTAATGTGGGCTAGGTGACATGAGGAAGAGAGGGAGATTGCTGCTATTTATGGAAGTATCATGCAGAATGCAGGAGGGTAGGCAGCTATGCAGTAAGTGTATCCTAAATGTGTGCATACAGTATATATATATATATATATATATATATATATATATACTCTCACACACATACACACTAATTACACTTTTTTTTATCTGCAAGCTTTATCGCTTGTATAAAGAAATGAGCCTTCAGCTTTTAGCACGAAGTCCCCATTGACTGCTGATTTCTGTTCATTTTAATATAGGAATTATACCGTTTAAATGATGCTGTTTAATATATCTCGTCATGGGATGGTTATGGTATAGCAGATTGATGGCTTCAATATCGACAATCACATGGTCGACCACTAATTATCGAAATCGTCTAATTAGATGCCTAAAGATAGTCGACAGCAGCTAAATCAACAGTAACGAAAGAGTTTGAAACAAGTTTTTCAGTTGTGTCTATGTCGACACAGGTTGCCATGGACACCGTATATGTGTGCCGTGCTCCCCATGCATCACTCAGATCACTATTTTATTCTCCCCTATATCCACTGGGAAGGTAAAATATGAACAAGATGGTTAAAACAAAAAAAAAAAAATCATGAAAAATTTGTCGACCATGTTCCTGCTGAACTTACGCTAACACTTATCTCCTGTTATTGTCAATCCAGACACTGTCGACTATCTTTAGAAATCTAACTAGATGCGTTCAACTACCATGACCACGTCGATCTAGATGCAGTCGATCCGCCAACCGGATAGGTTGTGGGACACAGTACAAGTAACATTACTTTTATTAAAAGGGCTTGTATTAAAGGGCTTTTGGACACACAAGAAAATCACAATGTAACAAAAAATAAATAGATAAAGTAATCATACTGAGCTCCCCGGGGGGATCAGCGGTCCAGTGAGGGCTGCCAGTCTCTAGGGTTTCCTGCTGCTCTGAGGCCCAAGAGGCTTAAATGAGAACTTCTCTTTTTTAATTCCTCATATAACATTATAATGGGAAAATAGTGCCTATAACATTGGTATGAATTCTTAGTGGCGCAAAGAAATGTAGGGAGTTAATTATTACCTATGATTGGTAGAGACCCAAGCTAGCCAGGGAGTTGTAGGACCCCCCCCCCCCCCCCCCACACACACACACACATACCTATTCCCAAACACTAATTTTTAGAGCATAAAGAGCCACAACACTTTACATGGAATCTGTTTTGCAAATTTTACAGTTTATATGGACGAAATCAAGGGTGCCAAGAAGATGGGATCAGTTATAGAGGGAGTCTGGAGCCAGCACTTGTTGGAAGTGTAACTATCCCCCCAAAATGGCATAGCCATGCCTACCTCAGCACAGATTATTCAGAATAGAGTGTGGACGTGCCCCAACAGTTGGCCCTGTTTCGTACTGAGGCTCAGATTTTCTCTTGGTGACTAAATTATAGATATTATAGATATATAATGTACCCTGGCCCCCTCTCTCAGTGGAACTGAATGCAAGCAGCATGGGAGGAGGGGAGGAGATGGCGCATACAGTGGGTTTGCCCAGAGTGATGTTGTGATGATTATCCACCCTATAAGCTAAGAGGAAGAGTAGCGTTATATTTACTGTTTGTATATGTGTGACTGTATGTTCAGTATATATGTGTTTTTGTGTTTGATTGTATGGTTTTGGGTGTACATTTTTGTGTACATATGTGCATAACTATGTATTTACATATTTGCTTTGCTGTATGTGTGAGACTGGGTATCTGACCATCTGTATGTGTGTACCTGTACATGTGGGATTGTACAGTATGTATGTGTATATGACTGTATGTATACATACCCATGTAACATCCTGATTTAGCAGGGAAGTGCCATTTTACAGGAAGTGTTCTGCAATCCCACCCAATGTCCCTTGTTCGGAATGGCATGGGCAAAACTTTCATAACTGCTATGCAAGCAAAACTGGGGGCAGTCCAGCAGTTGGGGAAACACTGCGCTTGCAAGTAAGGACTCAATGCCCCATCCAAAAAATTGCTCTTTAGGGCCCTCTGGACTTAAATGCCCAGGGCTTTGAAAGCCTCAATCCAGTTCTTAGCATAATTATATCCGATGTGTTTCTTAGCATCTATTGTAGAAATAATATACAAACTAACAGCTACAGTAAGGAGGGCATGGTTGTCCTGGCAAATCTTATTGAATTCAAAATGAGCTTCATTGCGATTGTGTCCACATTTATAAAACTGTATCTGAAATGTATGATCCTCATAAAAAGAGACAGAAAATAAAATGCAGGCTCATAATCAGTAGTTTGCCATTCTATTAATATAAACTGAAACTGTATACATCATTGTAAGCCTCCAAAGGGCAGCTTTTTAATTGACTGCTCAGTTTACCTTGAGACTATTATCTAATCTGAAGTGAAGTGTAGCATCAGTGTAATTAATCTTGCAAATTCAACAGCAGTTGAGCCAGACCTCAGTGCAAGATAATAGCAATCATAGGCGACTTCAGGGTTCTGGAGACTCGCCATGAATTTCAAAATGAAAGAACTTCAGTTCTACATGACCTATATCTTCTACGTTCTGATAACTTCTCTCGGTTTCAGGGTCACAAAGTGTTCATGTAGCTTGAATAGACAAAAAGACAGTTTCCAGTACCAGTTTTTGTTGAGGATTACTTTAGACCACAAAGTATTTGATAATAAACATAAGCACAATTTACTTGCTAGCAGAGTGGTGAGCAACTTGTCAATTATTAGGATTTACTAGTGCCCAGCAGTCTTAATGGGCAAACACATGATACATGATACACAGAGGTCTTTTCACATAATTCATTGTAATCTTTTTTCAAATATGAGTGTGGCCCTAAAGGGGATTATGTACGTCTGTAAAAGACTCCTCCAGCCATTGCGTTTTTATGAGAATTAAGGGAGAAGCAATTCCAGCTGAAGAGCTGAGCAATTATTGATAGACTGCAGATGCGTACAGCCCATAGTACACATGCACAAGGCTGTCCTGCAATAATCCTACTACTCTTTTGTTCCCCAGGGTTTTAGGGGAAGTCTTCAGCCTCTTTCTATCACAGCCATCAAGAAAGGCCTGAGCTGTGCACAGATTACACACACTGGAACAATCATTCCATGGTGTGAGTCTTCCCAATGAATTTGCAACGAATCGCAGGGCTGCAGGCTTGCGCAGGGCGGGATTTCACTCTGGCTGGGAAGCATATACCTGATCGCAGGGCTCTGTAAATAAGCGACTGTGCAATCAGGTCTGAATCAGGCCTATCAGGTGCACAGTTGTATCTGGATAATCCTAAAAACTGTTCAGCATTATTTTTAAGGCCGCAAACATGATCCTAGGCATAATTAGAGTGGTACAGAAAATTTGTGAGTGAATGTTATCAAGTTCTTTTAAAACTGAGGACCTGATGCTGACTTGAACACTGCAGCATTGGCATGCGCGGCTTTTTCTTGTACTGGTTCTGTATCTTTATGCTGGTGTAAAAGTTCTACTCTGGGGTGCAAGCATGTAACTGAATGTGCAAGGACTGAGGCCACACCCACTTACAACATTCCAAATTGGCATGGGTGTTCATTTTAGATCATTAACACAAGCAAGTGTAAATATGCTGAAGTGAGTTTGGGTGAGGCACCCAGGGCCATGGCCGCTGAGAGGGAAGGAGGTAATATTTGCCCAGGGCCGGTTGGCGGGTACTGGCAGGTAATCCCCCCCCCCTTACCTGTGAGCCCATGTAGTATTTTTAACCCTTTGAGTACCAACGATGCTGTGCAACATATCGGCAGCCAGCCTCGCTCCCAGTGACTTTTTTGCGCGGGTGAGGTAGCAATATTGAACTGAACTTCAATTAATTGGCTTCAGATCATCTGTCGGCAATAATTAAAGTGATTTATATTCCTTGACTACGGCCCTGGCATTTTTAGCGGATATTTTGCACATCTCTCACAGCGATGTTGGCACTCAAAGGGTTAATATAACACCTTGTTTATTAAAAATGTATTCAAATAAAATACATTTGTGGAAATAAATAGTGGAATCAGACACTAAAATGTCACGATTTCATAATGATTATAAAAATGAAGTGAACGTGATAATAGACCATGTTATTTTTAATCCATTTTTGTTGTCACGGGTTATTTATGAAGGAGCTGCAGTAACTGTAGCCAAGAAATTAAGGGTTTATATCCGCTGGCACTAAATGACATGCTCTGCTTACAGGCATTTGTGATGCTAGTCCAAATGTATGATGCATATAAAGAGGTATGACAATCAGTGGCGGCTCCTGCCTTTATGCTTAAGGGGGGCTGTAATTTCCTGGGTACTGCTCATTGCAAACAGTCATTCATTATTTGCAGGTTATTAGTTTGATTTGCGTTGTACTAGTGTTTGTGTGCATTTACTGTAAATAAATGATGTACTCATATGCACACAAACACAGGTACAGAGCAAAATACACACTTTTCATAACTTTAATATTAATTAAAGTACACAAAATTATACTCTTAATAAAGATCTACACACAAATATTATTAAAATGAAAAAACTTCCATGCACCTCTCTGGTGAAATGCATACCTTCCTTCAGCTGCATCACACTGAGTGACTCACTGAAGTCTGGGCATGCTCACTGCAGAGGAATTGCTTCTGGGCTGCACAGGCAGCAGCCCATAGAAGCACTGTAGCTCTGGTGATTTGCACAGAATGGCTTCCTTTTGGAATCTATTGCTGTCATTGCTCCATGTACTGGCAGCCCAAGAGGGGGAGGAGTTTCCAGCTATGTGTATGATGAGCAGTAGCAGCTTCTAATAGGAATCTACTACATGCTGAACTCCTCCCCACAGGGTTGGGTTGTTGCTGTGTCTGCCCTGCTGCTTCATGGAGCCTGGTGATAGGAGGTTACCAGCGTGTCAGAGACACAGACAGCCAGCAACAGACCTCCAGAGGTAGGGAAGGGGCACAGTGGGGGAAGCACCGGAGCTCCGGTGCTGTCTGTCTGTGTCTCTGGTGTTGTGATTTTAACTGTAGGGGCTGCAGTCCTGCAGCCCTATAGCAGGAGTCGCCACTGATGACAATGAAACCTATTGTTATTTGTTTCCAATGTCACACACATGTTTTTTTACTTACATTTGGATGTGTTGACTTGCATCATGGTTTTCTTGCCACTTGTGTAATTCAGTGCATTTCATGCAAGTTAAACGCATCAAATGAGTGAGGTACAAATAGTTTATAAATATCTCCATAAAGCAAGTTAAAATGCTAGTTATTAGTAGCATACTGTTGCAAATTCTTAAATGAAGGATTCACTTTCATGGGAACATAGGTGTTTCAACACAACTGAAACACAAGCAAATGCCTGCCTACTGTATGAGCATTAACAATAATATAATGACAGTGGACAAGTCACTTTGTCTCACGCTTTCCATTCACCAAAACAGTTTGGAAAACGTTTTCTAAAAAATGCTTCAGAGGTTGCTGCCCTTTATAATAAGCAACCATGAGCTGAAGGGGAACGGTCATTAGGTCAACACAACTAAGGTCAACATACTTTGGGTCAACTACTGAAGGTCGACAGGCCTTAGGTCAACACAGACAAAAGGTTCACATGGCTAAGGTCGACAGGGTCATAAAGTCAACACATGCTTTAGATTGACATTGGGAAGGTCAACAGTCAAAAGGTTGACGTGTTTTTCACTTATTTTGAGCCATGTGCAGATATGCAGTATTTCATGCCATACCATCCACTAGGGCAGGGCTGGGCAATTGCGGCCCTCCAGATGTTGATGAACTACACATCCCAGCATGCCTTGCATCAGTTTCAGCATGGCCACATAGCAAAACTAATGCAAAGCATCCAGGGATGTGTAGTTCATCAACATCTGGAGGGCCGCAATTGCCCAGCACTTCACTAGGGCATGGAGGGAGATAGTGTGCTGAAGCATGGCATACGCAGAGAGCCATGCGAGGGGACGCAGTGCACCGATAAGTTGTCCATGTCAACTTTGTCGAAATTCGGGACAAAAAACTTGACAAACCCAAGGCTCTCTGGCCTTATTTATTTACTTCATTTTTTGTTTGAAAGTGCTATCATGATTTATTTAATCTTAATATTAATATTATAAATGCTGCTTCTCTTCTTTTGGGACTTACAAAGGTACCCCATGATATTAACTGGTTGTTTACAGCACTGCAAGGGGTTTTGATTGTTTGTTTATTTAAAGGCCCCCATACAATGGTCCAATTTTGGCCAATTTCACAGATTCCGAATAAAAAAAATTGGGCCAAGTAATCAGGTGAAATCAGACCAAGTCGCAAATTGGATGTGCTTGACATCACATAGGGTTCAATGCGTGTCCTGTGCGTATAGGATTGGAGTCGGAGGTCTGACCTGCTGCACATACAAAATCCGACTCTGGCCCCCTCCCAACTACAGGAAATGGGGTCGCATTTGATACAGTGCATGTCAAAGGAGAATATGAGATATATAGCTTGCGATAATGCCGCCCGGGAATGGTCTGTTTTTCCTTCCATCGTTTGCTCATCATCCCACAATCTCTCTCCACTTTTGCTAAAACACTATTCATTTAATATAAACCCAATGACATCTAGTTATGAAAAAGTCTGTACACATAGCTGTGCAAGTAAACAGCATATCAAAATGTGTGCTTATATTTGTATACGGTAGAAAAATATAACCTAATCTGGTTGTCGTGGGTTATTATAGGCAATGTTGCACAGATACTGTACTGTGCCTCTGGAACCGGATCAGTAGTTCTAAAAATGACTTAGGTGATACTCCCTTAGTTTTTTATTCCTTATTATAAGAATATGTCTAAAATGTCTACTGACTAAATATTATTTTGCTTATCACTGAATAGATCACAATGTGTGAGAGAATTCACTTTAATGCTGTCTTCTAGTCTATGCTATAGACCAGTGGTTCCCAACCCTGGTCCTCAAGTACCCCCAACAGTGCATGTTTTGCAGGTCTCCACACAGAATCACAAGTGACCTTATTAGCTCCACCTTTAGATCTTTTTAAATATGCCTGAATAATGAGTGCACCTGTCGGGTGACTTGGAAAACGTGCACTGTTGGGGGTACTTGAGGACCAGGGTTGGGAACCACTGCTATAGACTTGTGGGACATTGGGTTTGAGGATGATGCAAATCGGTAACCAGAAGTTAAAACCATGACAGCAGCGTTTTGCAAGCAGTTTTAAAACATAACTGCATCTAAAATGTGGTTCAGGAGGAGTCTACTAAATTTAAATAAAATGCTAAATTCAATTTAATTGTATAGCAGTGATCCTGTGATCCTGTCAGTCCCAGTGAAGACACATCTCTATAGAGATGCATTGATTTATGCTTTTAAAGTAGGCCTTTTATATCACTCGGGTCATTTCAATTAGCGGCAGGACCAATGCCCTGTACTCATGGGTTAATACTATGCGCATTTTGTGGGATATTTTCATGCAGTGCACTCGCTAATCCCTCGCAATTTAAATTAGAAATGACAAGTTAGTATGTTGCATGTTAAGTCAGAGTAAAACCTATTTGAAATACAAGAAAGAAATGGAAAGTCATCCTCAACCCCAAAGTTGAGTATTTTGTTATACATGGTGATTTTTTCGTTTGTATACTTGTTTGTAAAAAGTTAGAAAAAACACTTGAAAATCCGATTTGTAAGGTCAAAAACTCCTTTCACATCGATACCTAACACACATAACACATCTTAACCCATTTTTTTGCTCGTTAGATAAAATCACCTGTTAAATAATGTCTATATTGGACATGTTTTTTAAAAAGCACTCATCCACATTATTGTAATTACTGTACCACTGAGGCACATGTTAACATCAATTTATAATTGAATAACAAAAAGCCATACTGTAGCTGTGGGTTTTATTGTTGGTGTCCCTCCCATTAAATTTCACAATGAACTTCCCATTCAATGGAATTAAAGTGCACAGGAGAAGTGTATTGACAGAACTACTTGAGTGTGCAAATAATGGCATAGTAATAGGGCTGTAACTACAGGATAGCACTAGCCAGGGGTACCAGTTGAGGAGAGGGACCTGACTGCGCCAACCACATCCATATTTTAAAATCTGGGGAGTCCAACACACACCATAATTCACCTCAGCCATGTCTTTTTACACAAACTCTTGGCTCTGGTCTCCTTCATGGAGCATCCATTATTTTTCTTCCCAGAAATGTAGTGTTCAGGAATCCTGAAGTAGTAACACAGCTGAGTAGAGGTTTAAGTTACGTTTTTAATTTTTCCATGGGCATCTTGATCCTTATGTAAGGTACTGCAAAGGAAGCAGAGAGCAAAGCAGTCATTGATTAAAGGGTGGGGACCGATTGAATCAGAATACCCCCTAAGACTGAGCCCTATAGTAGTCCACCTAATAGCGAAGAGGAGGATTCAGAGTAATGAACGCTAAAAAGAGCGATTATATAATTATGATGATTACCATAGGAGTTTGTCCTGAAGATTTGGGAATTTTTAGTAGTTAACTGTGTAAAAAAAGTTTTGTTGAGTCTGATTGATCTTTTAATTACTATAAGTACACTACGATCTATAGGTAGTTGGTTATTCAGAGTTAGGTACCTGGAGTTTTGACATCGGGCATTGCATTCCAAAACCCCCAGGTTAAAACATATTCTTTTGCATTCCTCTAATTCGTAGTCACATGACAAAAACTTGTGTCTGGTGTTAACATCACTGATTCGCTTGTCAATGATTACTTCTCTGTTGAACGATATTGATTACCTAATATTTCATATATTCTCTATTATATATGAATTTGATTTAAAGAATAGAGTTCCTTTATCTTTCTTCAGTTCAGCTTCACATAAATGGACATTGTTTTGTTCATCATCAGAAAAAAATATTCATTATTAATGGAGTATAGATGATCCATCTGGTGGAAACAGATCTGCTAATGATATAATGTATGAGCTAACAGATTGTAGGGATGTACTGTATATGATAATCTATTCAATTTTAGAGGTATAAATTAGTATATACTGTATAACAGGACTATCTAGCTTTCACATACATATATTTGAGGGTTAACATAATTTGTTTAATTTGGGTTATTAGATTATTTATATTTCAGCTTTAATACCAGGTTTACGCAAATAATAAAACACAGTAAATAGTCATACATTAAAATCTAAATTTTTTTTTAGAATTGAGCAGAAGTAAAACTACATCTCGTTTTCTATTTTTTTTTTCTCAATCCTTCTCTGGAATATTTGTTTTAGGGATTTAGTTGCATTATGCAAATACTGTTAAAAATACATTTTTAAAATAGACATAAGCAATATACAGCATACTTGCAGCCAATTGTGAATCCTTTCTCTAGGCTTTAAATGTTACCATAGCAGTCATATAGCAGAATCAACAAATTCAACTGTAACTAACGCAGAATAAAAAAGTTTGTGTTACATGGTGTTAAACAGTAAAGTTTAGCCTAGGGGCAAATACATAAACATAAAAATGCTGTATCAGCAGGCTGGAAAATTGGTTAAGATAGAATCCTAGGGTGGAATCAGACTGACCTTAAAGGCATAAAATAACACTATGCTGGTATATGAAAACTTACAAAGAACGTTTGCCCCAGTGATTTAGATGGTCTTCAACTGTCTCTAAATTTTTGGTAAAAAAGAACAGTTTTGGACCGCTATAATAAAGTTTATCATAACATTTCCTCTCACAAAAAACGCATTTCTCCGCCTGTCACAGCTCGGCGGCTTCCTCAGTTTGATTGATAGATAGATAGATAGACAGAGCCATCCGTATCTAGCCCTTTAATAGGATTAAGTGAGCCAGAGCTGTTGGACCTAATCCTTTGCTATTCCCTTACTGCAATCGTTGCCAAACTGTGTGCCGTGGCATCCTGGGGTGCCTCTGGACTCTTGCAGGGGTGCATTGGGTTGGTGGTTTAGAACCAATGCAAATTGTTTATGGTAATTATAATGGGCAAAACCAGTGCTGGGAGCTGCCAATCCTGAACTATGACAAATTAACATGGCTCTCCTCATATATTGAAACCTAAGGATGATCTACAGCTGACGTTCTGGCGATTCGCCAGCAAGGAAGAGGCCTGCTCCATCTGTATACAAACAATTTACTTCATTTAATCATTTTTTTCTAAAAATTTTCAATAAGAAATTCTTCAGGGTGCCGTCACTCAAAAAGATTTTGGAACCACTGCCCTACAGTATTGTTCTATGCATTGTATTGCAGCCGAGAACAATAGAGGACAATAAGCCTTGATGAGCCATGGCTCTCCAGAGAAGGCTAGTTGAAGAAGGCTCCATCTATATATATATATATATATATATATATATATATATATATATATATATACTGTATAATGTTTCTTAATATTATTATTAAATAATTTATATAATGCATACATATTTTACAGCTAACTTTTTAGGGGCATCATCATTCCATTGTGGTGGTGGGCTGTGCTTACCTGTTCACTAGGCTGCGAATTAGGCCCTATATTCCCTATCTGATGGAAACACACTAGTGCCAATATATTTTCAGAAGCCAATTAATCTACCAGTATGTTTTTTTGCATATGGGAGGAGCCTGGAGCAGCCAGATTAAAGCCACCCACACATAGGGAAGAACATACATGCTCAACACCAACTGGTGCCTAAGTCAGGAATTTAGCTCAAGACATCAGGGCTTTTATGATGAGGCTTTTATGCTAAGGACTACACCAACTTTTCTGAGTTCCCATTAATGTTATAATGTAGCTTGCTACAAAAAGTAACCACTTACTTGTTGCTCAAATACCAGAGTCAGTTAAAAAATAAAATGTAAACTTTTGGAAAATTAAAACAAATTAAATAAAAAAAGACACTGTCATTCAACGCAGGTTTCTCTAATAATGGGGCAGATGTATTAAGCCTGGAGAAGAGATAAACTAGAGATAAAGTGTTATATTTGTTGGCACTTTCAGAACTATTTTTGTACATGCTACATTCTCTTTTTATTTTAATTGAAATATCTTGCTTGGGTTATCATTTCTTCTAAATGTTGCCTGTTTGTGCTGAGGCAGGAGTTCAGTTAAAACATTTTATAAATGCTTTTAAATGCTCTTTGAGTAGTGGTGGCAACTTATTTTATTAAAAGCAAGCTAATCTGTCTTTAATGGTTAGAGTTCTTAGCTACGGTCACCTGATTGCAAAGAAAGTTGAAATTAATCATTATGGCAAACTAGTAATTTAATATTGTAGAAGTGGAGAAGGGACATTAAACATTTCCTAGAGATAGAATGGAAGCCTTCTGATGATAAAATTATTTTATGTCCAGTAACTCTGGTCCTGTATATTACAGGCCTGCAAACATGGAAAGCACAGAGTTTTATTTCATGATTCTAATAGTTACCAATCTGTCAAAATAATGGACCAACATAACAATAATGTCAGCAAGGGAGGCTGTTTGCTCCCGAATGGAGCAGCACTTAAATTCCTCTGTTTGGCCCCATCTAGTGGCCACCGAGTGTACAAAACACTTGAATTCTCTCCATAGAGGTGAAAAGCTACATTAGCCATTTGTTATATAGTATTTTTAGTAAACTGTTTGTGATAGGATGAATAAAGTTGAGTACACACTAGGCGATATTTTGAACAATATAATTTTGGCCCTTCTGAACAATATCATTCAAAATATTGGCCAGTGTGTATGCAATAAACAATCTTCCCTTCCATGAGTTATTAACGAGAGTTTCTGTCATCTGTACAGATTTAGCTATGTCCTTCACAAAAAGCTGCATATTACTAGACTCCAGCTACAGTAGATCGCTCTTCATCATCATTCATTACATTGTTCAGTGTGTATGCACAATATTGTTTGTCTACGACGCTAAAAAGTTCAAGTGAAATTGTTCAACAATATATTTTACTGAAAATATTGTCTTGTGTGTATATGGGCTCGTATAAGTATGTTATAAAAAAAATGAAATGAACAAATGTACATACTCAACACTTCTGTATACTGCTAGTATTTTTTATATTTATTAAACCTATAATAAAATATTTAAAAATGATTTGATGCAAATAGAATATTTGTTATATTTGAATTATACTTTATGTCCCCTACCCCCTCCCCACAAAAAAAAATCTTATTTCTTTTGCATACTAACCAGTACAGGAAAAAAAATTCTGTGTTAAAAATAAAAATTTCCTGCATGATATTTGTCTTATTATCAAAACTAAACAATTGGTGATCTATTACAGGTCCTGTCCAAGCAGTCTCTGTGGTTTCTCAGACCCTTGTAACAACAGGCACCAGTACAGCAGATATGCCATCGTCACTTCTCTTGGAGGTGCCAGCACTGGCTGAATTCAGCAAGACTTGCTCGGAGCTAAAAGATTGGCTTACTCTACTAGATCGTGTGATAAAGGCTCAGATTGTGACAGTGGGGGATGTGGAAGAAATCAATGAAATGATTATAAAACAAAAGGTAGGCTACATTCACGTGAATATTTTTTACTTATTGATGGCGAATTTCTGATTTGATAAGAAATTCATGTTTTTAGTTCCATTGATTCTTCTATACTGTTAGTGTTATATTTTCAATAAAACACTATTTGAAAGGGGAAGGTATAGGCCAATAAAAGATTTAAAATTCAGCCCTCGTATTATCTTTTAAAGTATACAATTATACCATTGTTTTTACATGCCGTTCACCAAACTTTAGGGTGCAGTGATTGTGGTTATTAATTAATGTGTTTTTAGAAGGCGTTTCCTTAACTAACATAAACTTGTCCTACAGCCACCATACTATACTGTAGATCACTAGTTAGAGAATTATCCGGGGGATAATTCATGCAGAGCTGTTGACCAGAGCACATATCTAAAAAGGGAGAACTCATCCTGGACAGTCTCTGACTCTGTATTATTTATTTATTAACAGTTTCTTATATAGCGCACACATATTCCGCAGCGCTTTACAGAGTATATTTGAACATTCACATCAGTCCCTGCCCCAGTGGAACTTACAATCTAAATTCCCTACCACATGTACACATACACACAGACATTCTAGGGTTAATTTTGTTGGGAGCAAATTAACCTTCTAGTACAGGGGTTCCCAATCTTTTTTGAATCACTGCACCCTAGAGTATCAAAATTTTTTCACGGCACCCCTAGGCCAAAAATAAATTTATTAGATTGGGTTTATATGTGATTCTTTGGGTCAGGTATGTGGTAAAGGACAGGATTTGCTTCTGTTTGTACACATTTTATTAATGGCAGCCACCAGCATTGCTTTTGCTTATAAATAATTAACCATTAATAATTTGAGTTGGTCCTGGACTACCAACCCAGGGCACCCCTGCATGTGTCCCGAGGCACCCCAGGGAGCCACGGCACACAGTTTGGGAACCACTGTTCTAGTATATTTTTGGATTGTGGGAGAACACCAGAGTGCCAGGGGGAAACCCACGCAAGTATGGGGAGAATATATAAACTCCACACAGTTAGAGCCATGTGGTAATCAAACCCATGACCTCAGTGCTGTGAGGCAGTAATGCTAACCATTACACTATCCGTACTGTATTAAATATATTGCTTTTATATTTTGAGTAAGACAGAGAAATTGACCGGGATTATCCCCTGGATCTATCAAAACCATATACCGGGTCTATTAAGATTATATGAAGCTGTCTATATTAGTATTTTAATCTATTAAAGGCACCTCAAAAATCGCTAGGATCCAACTACCTTGTTGTGAATACACACTTGTGAAAATGGTCAGAAATAATTATTCGGTACTTATGTATTAGCAGGGCGCCCATTACGTAGTTTACGTAGTGGTGTATTGAGAATACCAATACACCACTATGCTGGCTACTCACACTACGTAATTTAGGCAAATTACGTAATTTACGTAAAGTACGTATTTTACGTAACAGGAGCTGTACTAATACATAATGGATCATATACCCACTATCCACGTCATACCCCCATTATGCATGTGGGAGTGGAGTTAATATTATATAGTGTGGCGAGCGCAGCGAGCCCCGGAGAGGACACGAATATGCAGTAAATGTGGGGTTTTTTTGTGGGCACATTGAGACAAGGGCACTAGGCAAGGCAAATGAATGCACAGAAATTTACACCACCACACACAAAAATGGGAATTGATTTTGCAGGATGAGGTTACTTAAATGTTATTAGGGTCTAGGAGGATACATTCTGAGGGTTTATTGTGGGAAATCACCCAGACTTTTTCTCACTGAAAGTCTATATGATTTTCCACGGTCTTTATAAGAAAATTCCGATGTTGTTGTTACACTCTATTTTTGCATTTTTTTTTTTTATGTTCATTCTGTAGATTCTTAGTTTTAAATTTTTAAAAATTACATTCAAAGTCTGGTTTTCCAAAGATGGTTTTCAAAGATGGAATGTGCCAGTTCCAGAAATTCAGACCCGCATAGCACTGACAAAATGCATTGTTATGTTTTGCACAGATAAGCAAGTGTTATTTTTAGTGTGAATTAAACAAAAATGGCTAAAACAGATAAATATCAGTAGTACAGCATGTTTATATTGGTTTTGCCAAATCATAAAATTATTGAAAACATTTTATTATAAATGCAGCAGCTAAGCTATACTCTGTCTGGTACAATTTATGCACATGTTCACACTACAATGGGGTGTTTTGCATGCATGCTCAGCACATCTCTATAGTTCATAAAAGTTTTATTGTGTGGGAAAAACAGTGTTCTTCTCACAGCTTGTCAGAATGATTATCAACATCAACTGATGGCCACGGCAAAGTTTTCACTTTCCACATCATTCTGAAATATGCACTAAACTTTATATTTATGACTCCATATCCAGTTTATATTTAAGCTATAACACCTCTTAGCCAGTCAGTAGTATTTATTGCTTAATAATTAGTATTATTGTATTGAAAATACTGTCTTATTTATCTTATATATATAATCTTAGTATACACTGCATTAAAAGGTATATTAATTTTTAAGGGCAGGATCCAATTAGCCCTATAAAATTAGTAGACACGTTGCATACATGTCACATATAATCTACAAGTCACATGTTATACATTGTTCAGTTGGTGGACAGCTAATGGAATGAAGCTTTTAGTGGTTCTGGTCCACTTTGCAGGGATGGACATGTAGCGTCTTCCGGATCGGAGCATTACAAACAGGTTGTGGCCTGTGCAGGTGCAGCTTATATGCTGTCATCTTCCCTGCATGCTTCTTGACCCTGGCCACGTATAGCTCCTGATCAGGGAGGAGGACAGTCCTAATGATCTTTTCTGACAACCTCACCACCCTTTGCAGCCTTCGTCTGTCGGTTTCATTTGCCCCTACGTACTATCACGTGTATCTGCCCACACTCCCAAAGTCTCTTTCTCTGGTTTCATCCACAGTATGTCGGCAGTCATTTTACTTTAAATTTGACACAGGTACTAAACCTAATTCCAAAAGACCTAGAGCCTGATTTAAATTTGTACCCAGTGCCAATTTTCATGCAGCTGAGCATTGATTGGTAGACTGTGCATGCGCCAAGGTACTCTATCGATGCAACCTGCATTTAGCTGCAAAAGCATAGTGCTATGGATTGTTTGAGGGAGGAGAGCCCCAACCCATGAGCTTTAATCCACCTGTTTGATCCTTATTTGTTGTCCTCATACAACTAACCTTAATTCACCATATGAGCCACTAGGTTCAATGCAACTCTTCTACTGTAGGTGTGTTGTTTGTGTCTATGGTGTCTATGGTGTACACTTTGCTGATTATTTTGATGCTATATTAACCCAACTCCAGTACAAGCTACAGTAAATCTTAGATCCAGGTAGTTATTTAAACAACCCACACTATAGTCTACCCAACATATACCTTTGAAAACTTTTACAGCAGAAGCTATATTATGGCTTATTGTTTAATTGTATGAATTGCCTAACTGCTCAAGGATTATTTTATTTAGTTTTGTCTCTTCAAACACTGAATACTTTCTTCTAAGCCGCAATTGTTTTATGATGTTTTTTTTTTTTTTTACTAAGCTTTAAATGCTTCAAGTGAATTTAATGTTAACCTCCTTTGGAACGCTAACAAAAAAAAAAAGTACACTAGGAGCTTTATTATGTAAGATAATGTTTTTCAGTCATTAGAATTAATGTGTTTGTGTATTTACAACAAACACTCCCAAAGAGTATTACAATTAAGCAGCCTAGAGTAAAAATAATGATGCTATTTATTGCTTTGAAATACATTAATCATTACAAATGTAAAGAAATGTATTGGGTTATTGTTTATTGCTTGATAGATCTTTCATAATTTGAAACTGTCTAGGTCTGTTAGCTGGCTTGAATACAAACACTTTCAATAATGCGTGAAAGCTGTGTATTAGGCTATATTTGAAACTACTATTTCCTAAAGCACTGACAGTTCCCTTTAAACTACTACCCCAATATCTAATGCCTTGTACATATGGATATTAAAATCAAGTCTAAGGCTAATAAACATCAAAATATCCCGGTGGCCAATGTATGTTTCTCGTACTTTGTAGCTCAAACAAAAACATAATATAAAGGAAAGTAAGTGCAAAAGTAGGCTGATAGCTTTCTGTGTCAGTTCCAACATCGCCTGCAGCACTCACCAGCAATAACACTCAGTACAGTGATATTTAGTTTACTATTACTGTGTGTTCTGTACAAAGGCATCCAATTAAATTATACAGTGCTCCTTATTAGTAATGCCAGACTCATTTGTGACCAGGTGTGTTCTGTGCACAAAGATCATTAAAATGGATTAATGTTACCCTATTTTACCAGCAACTTTGCTATAATGAAAATTTTGGTCTATGCTTTAAGGTGGCAGCATAAGGAGGGAGCATACACAATTTAGGGCCCGTTTATGTGAAGTTACCCTCAGAAACTTACAGTGAGAATAAAGCCATGTTTAACCCTCTGAATACCAACATCTCTGGAAGAGATGTTCAAAATATCCACTAAAAATGCCAGCGTGGCTCACATTTGTTTTATAAATGCAAATAAATAATGTTGTGTAAAAAAATACTATATAACCTTTCTATATAGGGTAAACATTACAGGTCATTATCATGAATACAAATCTTTGCTTTGCAATTTTCACAACTAATTTGACAAATTCACTTGGCATTTAGAGGGTTAATGAAATATTTTAATTAACCCTTCAATATTTTAGTTTATCATTTATTCACAATGAGGATATCACACATTTGAAAGCAAAATTGGTTTTGTAAACAACAGTATTTACCTTTTTCTTATGCACACTTAAGACCTGCAAAGCAGGTGATTGGCTGGACGTTTATCTCTCCTTATCACCCTTGCATTTATCTCTTGTTAAGACTTTATACATCTGCCCCAATAACACATTGGCTGCTGTAATAGACATGTTACATAATGTCCTGTGCACATTACATGATAAGCAGCACCGCCAATATCGTTAGCAATATCGGCGGTGCTGCAAAATGAGTGACCCATGGGCAAATACTGAACAATATTTGTTACCAATATCCTTTAGTCATTTAGGGCCTTATTCTGATCGGTGCGGATTTCTCCGCATGCGGTCGTCCTGCCGATGGTTATCGTCTGCGCATGTGCAGAGGTCACTCTGCGCATGTGCAGGCGATTTCGCCGCACGTATTCTTTACACACCGCACAGGGGGCGTAGAGGGGCGTGAGGGGCTACTTAGCCTCATTACCCTATGCATACGCCCCGCGTTTCATGGGAGTTCCCATGCAAACGCGGGGCGTATGCATGGTAATGAAGCCGTGACGCGTGTGTAGGGGGCGGGCATCTGACATCGCCGGATGTCAGCTGCCCGCCCCCATACATGATTTCACACGGACAAGTGTCCGTGTGGTCTTGGGTGGCGGGACCTGGTGGAGTGTGCGGCCCTGCATTCGATGTTCGGCGACCATCGAATGCAGGGGCAGCTCCCAAGATGGAGGAGGCGTATCCCCGTCCACTTTCATGCGGACCGCCACATATCCGCGTACGGACGGAGGTGGCGATCCGTATGGAAGGCGGGGATTCGCCTGCACGGTCCTGGCCGCATATTCTGATCGGGCCGCACCGATCAGAATAAGGGCCTTAGTGACGTCACCGGGACCCCGTTGAACATGTAGTCCCTGACGATATTGTCAGATTTTACTGCATATTCAGACTTAAGGGTGACCATTAACAATCCGCGGGAGCGCACATCATTAATATATAATTATAGTGCATACAAACTAAACAGTATGCACGATAGTATTACTAACTATCATGCATATACTGTAGTTAACGAAAATCGCATAGTGTGTACCCAGCTTTAAGGAAGACTCAAGCTGTAACCTAATGAAAGGAGAGACATGCTGGGATATATTTAGGACATGAGATACATGTTAGACAGCACTGATGTGAGATATAGAATAGATATACAGTACAATAGACAATTTGACAAGTAACTTGTACAGTACAGGAGATTTATATTTTATTATGATAAGGTGTCTT
Source organism: Crinia signifera (assembly GCF_055691185.1). Lineage (NCBI taxonomy): Eukaryota > Metazoa > Chordata > Amphibia > Anura > Myobatrachidae > Crinia > Crinia signifera. The sequence goes on from NC_139218.1 coordinate 257,245,598, forward strand.
AAGATTTATGCTAAGACTAATAAGTGCTTTGTACTTTACTTTTTGAGTGCTAGGATTTCTGTCACATACCACTACAAACAGACATACAGTATAAGGATAATTACACTTCTCTGTTTGCTAGGTGGAGGAAGACGTGGTAATAGTGAACAAACGCTCTTCCTCAGTGACTGACACCAATAACATTATTCTATCTCTAGGGGTGCTGGGAGAGTGTGGTAGCAAATGCTATTTAGCCAGGACCAAGTCATTAAGGGCCCAGACCATCTGCGGAGAAGGAGAAATCAGAACTAGAACAGGGCTCTATGCTGCCCTGTGCCATCTCTGACAATGAAAACTGTTCTCTAGGAGGAAGACAATTGCACTGGCTTCTGGGAAGTGATGGTACCATCCCCCGGGCCCTGTGCCCTGCAGGCCATCATAGGTGTTAGATGACTCGCTGACAGTCGGGATCCCGATGGCTAGTATATTGGCACCAAAATCCCAAATGTTTGACTGCTGACAGCCGTGCTTCCAACCAACATAGGCTATTCTCCCGAGTAAGGGGGGGGGGGGGCAGATTTTTGTGCTCCTCCCTGTTGGAATACAGGAGACTGGGATTCCGATGCATATACCGAGCCTTGGGAGAAATGCTTCTCTGTCTGGTGAGTGGTACTACCGTGTTTCCCCGATAATTAGACCTACCCCGATAATAAGCCCTACCCCAGATTTGGAACATTCGTCCAAAATAAGCCCTCCCCCGAAAATAAGACCTATGAAATTTCCCATAGATTTTTTTACAGTTGTTAAAGTGTAGCCCTGCTCAGCCCTGCTCACCTCGCCTGTACGGTAATACCGTGGCTCCCGTTCCCAGGGATGCATTGCGGTAGGCGCGGCGTGATGTCACGCTGCGCACATCACGCGGCTGCTGGTCAGTACAGCCTGTGCAGCACACAGCGCCGACGGATGTTTTGGGGCCATCAATACCGTACCGTACGGAGTTCCGGTAAACAAACAGGTTTGGGGCCATCAAGAATGTGGGGGCATGTGGACGATGGATGACTGGGTTCAATTTTGAGATGGTGGACTGGGGCATGTTTTAAAATAAGCCCTCCCCCGTAAATAAGACCTATGGTCTTTTTTGAGTGAAAAAAAAAAAATAAGACAGTGTCTTATTATCGGGGAAACACGGTAGTGTTTTTCTTTTTTCCAGGGTTGTTATAGTCATGACTCCCTGATTTTGCCATGGCCTCTGAGTCTGCCATATGTCTTGACAGTCCTGACTATCTCACACTTCTAAGGCAGGTGGGGCTCATGTCTTCTATTCATAACCAAACAATTGTTACACCTAGTTATTATGTGACTCCCAATTATTGTTTGTACGAGCCAGTCATTACTTGAGCTCTCAAGTAAAACTTGTTGTTAGAAATGTTTAGCTGGTATGCAGTCACAAGGTCGATATTCAGACTGTTGTTTTATATTCATAATGGCAACAATATGCATGTCTACATTCTGAAAATATGAGTATTAAGTGGTGGTGGTTAAAGTAAAATAATGCCATCAGCATTATTACTGACTACATTTATAATGCCAATATGTTGAACATGTTGACATTGTAAATGTCATGGGAATCACTTTTAAAACATAAACCATGATTATAAACATGTCAACATGACTGAAAGAAGATACAAATCACACTTTAACCTTTTATAAGAGTAAATGTCTCATTTATACCACAAAATTAGCGTTCTCGCATGCTGAAACATTATATTATGTGCTAAATTTGTAAATTTTGTGATTGGCTGAAGATAGTTCTATCTCCACCTATATTAAAGCTGGAAGACATGGCTGATAAATAAACATGTCCACATCCAATTCAAAACAATTAATAGACATAGCTGCATATAATGTTGTAAAAGTCAGTTGCAAAAAACTGTTTTAAAAAAAATGGCAAGTCCAAGAAAATACAAAAAACAATACAACATAACTAAAATGCATAAGATCTAATGAGTTATGTCTCTAAGACTAGATACACACTTGGGGGATGATTCTGATTCAATCGGTCAAGGGACCGATTTTTGGCAACTGCGCATCCACATAATTATTTATGCGCATTTGCAGCCGCTGTGTGCGAGCAGCTACAGCGCTCGCACACAGAAGTCCAGGCGGGGGGGGGGGGGGGGTGGAGGGGGGGCATTCTCGTGAAAATGCCGGTCATATCCATGGAATGTCAGCTGCGCTCCCACTTCCCGCACAGGGCTCTCGGAGATCTGAGACACCACAGAGCTGTCTCAGATCTGCGAGCATTAGTGAAATCATTCAATGGTCGCCAACCACCAAATAATTTCTCCCCCGCACCCAAGGCTGTGAATGCATGATTATGCAAATCATCCATTCGCAGCTGTGCTGGGGATTGTGGTGTGCGAGGGAAGGGGGCAAGCAGCGTCTGGGGAACTCGCAAAGCTGCGAGTCAGCCAGAATAAGGTCCTTGATACATTGTTTGCTTGATCGATAAATGATACATAATGTCATTCAAAGACAGGATAGCCCTGCAGCAGAGGTGGTGCAGATATATCGGTACATTAGTCGGCCATAGCAGCTTTGAATATGATGGCCAGGCATATTTAACTGGATCATGGAAAATAGAACTCCTATATTAGTCAATTTTCCCCTATATGTCTATCCAGACATCACAACTGGGCAAGCATTTCAATTTGCTGCCGAATTATGACGTGCTTGACAGCGGTACCTGCGTCCAGCATATGGGTCGGATGCTAGGCCATCTGCACTCACAGGCAGATGTATCTGTAAGGATTATCGGCATCTGCCATGCTGAACGGCTGTAAAGATTTGTCTGTGAACAATGTTATTCCCAGACATGTCAGCTATACACACATTACCCAGCCTTAGATTTCAAAGTGGTATTAGAAGTAATGATAGCCAAACACTGATTTTGAATGTGATTGTCTGGGGAACATTCAGTGCATAGAAAACCTCCTCTGAAAGGGCATTCAATAGAATGCAGTTGTACAGCCCAATTTACTAATTTGAATAAAATATTCAAATATTAAAACATGTAGTTTTATATATATATATATATATATATATATATATATATATATATATATATATATATATATATATATATATATATATATATATATATATATATATATATATACAGGTTGAGTATCCCGTATCCAAAATGCTCGGGACCAGGAGAATTTTGGATAACGGATTATTCCGTATTTCGGAATATTTTAATATTTCAATGATGTATTTTGAAGTATCTTGCATTTATGCTGTATAAACACATAATATACACACAAATATATTTTATTACCACATAAAATACACACAAACATATTTTAATTGTTCAAAAAACAAGGTTTCAAAACGTGAAACAAAATGTGTGTACTATCTCAGCACTGAATTTGAATGCCAAGCAATCATTGTCTTGCACATATAGAGGGCGGGATGCTATATAGCAGAAATGCGGTAAAAACCCCGTTTTCGGGGTTTCTACCGCATTTCTATATGCTATATGCCCCCTCCGCAGTGTCAGCGCTGCGGAGGGAATCGCCAGCTAAAGCTGGCGAATCCCTGCAGAAGCCTATGGGCTTCTTACCGCAGCGCTGTTTGAGGGATCCGTCACGGATCCCTCCCAGCGTGCCCTGCGGCCGGCGCCGGGGTCTGCGCATGCGCAGATGGACTCCCGGGTCACAGACCCGGAAGTCCAGCGCCGGCACCGCATCGCAAGGGACAGCGCTTATCGCAAGAGCTGTCCCTTGCATGAATAACGGCATATGTTATAGCATATGCCGTTATTAATAATGCGGTAGCCGGCGAAGGGGGCCGCGGATGTTACAACATCCCGCCCAGAGTGCCAGTTACATATCATGTCCCCAGTGATGCTGTTACATATGTCCCCAGTGAGTTTTTAGCAAAAAAAAAAATTTTTTTCACTTTCTGGAATGTCCGTATTTCGGAATAATTCGGATAACGGATATTCGGATACGGGATACTCGACCTGTATATATATTAATTGTTATAAAGTTTTATTTCTGTTACTAAAATATGATCACAACTAACAGGTGATGTCCTGAACGGATATGAGTTTTTTAGGAATAAAATGGGCAGACGAGATACGCCGTGTGGTTCTTATCTGCTGTCAAATTCTGTTTCTATGTTTACATAGTGGTGAAAAGATTTCCTGTATGTTTATTTTATTCTTTCACACTGCTTTACGTCATTATACAGCTGATTCAAAGTCTAAATGATTGCATGATGAATAATTTATTGCTAACTAAAAATAGTTTGGATAATAGTTTATCCGACTTCTCAATTCTGAATCTATAACAACAGGACATCAATTGTAAATTGCAATGAAATTTAGAAACATCTGAAAATTTCCTTGTTGCTAGACAACAGTGTTCTACGAAGCATAGTTGCTATGGCTGTAGCTAAAATTAGTTCAACCCCTGCAATAGCAAAGTAACATAAAACTTTAATTGTGGATTAATTTTACAATTTGAACATTTTTATTGTTTACGTTTCATTTTTACTATACAGTGCCTACAAATAAGAGATTTTTTTTTTTTTTACAAACATGTGTCCAACCACATGACATTAGGGTCTCTAAGCATATAATACCACTGTGTCTCCTTAATGCTGTAAAAATTACAAAGGCAAACATATACTGTATTCTCAATGTTGACACCAAAATGCTGGCTCCTGCTCAGTGATAGAAGGGAAGCGGTACATCTGTCAGAACAGACTTCGGTTTACAGTCATTAGGTTGACCCCGGAAGGTCGACTGTCCCCAAGGTCGACAGGGTTAAAGGTCGACATGGCTCAAGGTCGACATGCCTTAAGGTCGACATGGGCCAAGGTCGACATGGTTTTAGGTCGACAGTCATTAGGTCGACATGAGTTTTTCACTGTTTTTTTGCCCGAATGTCGACACAGTCGACATGGACACAGTTGGAACCGCAGCCCCTCGCATCACTCGCTTCGCTCGCGATTCTTCGGGCACGGTGCTTCGCTGCGCTCGGCACACTATTTTATTCTCCCACCACGCCCTAGTGGATGGTAGGGCATGAAATAGAGCCTGTCGGCACATGTCGGCTCAAAAAACAGTGAAAAACCATGTCGACCTTGGCCCATGTCGACCTTAAGTCATGTCGACCTTGAGCCATATCGACCTTTAACCCTGTCGACCTTGGGGACAGTCAACCTTCCGGGGTCGACCTAATGACTGTTTCCCGATAGAAGCCAGGTGAGCACCCGGTTCATGTCAATGCGTAAGAGCTGATACTGCAGCCACAGCACTTCCAGACCACTGAAGTGCCAAAAAAGGGGTTTGGACTGTCCCAGTGGTGTAGCTACAAATGGAGCCAGTCTCAGCGTTGTGAGGGTTGGCGACTTGCCAGCCGCCAGGCCCCGTCATCCATCGAAAGGGGGCACAGGTACATGAGACACATGCATACCCCATTCCAATGGAGCTCCCTGCTGCCGTTTGCCACCTCCCGTTGCCGTTCGCTGGTCCCCACCACCTCCCCTAACTCTGCCCATCTCCCTGATGTGAAGACGGGCAGGTTTCCGCCACCGAGTGACTGGGACGTGCGCGCATGTGAGACGCTCAAGCGTCCCAGTCTGATGGAGCGAGCACTCACCAGCAGGGACATTCTGGCAGGCTCTGGAGTTGAATGAGAGGGGCTCCGTCTGTAGGTGCTTCGGTGCTCATAGCATACATACTATATAACAAACCGTAATGCCCATTGCACATTGTGCCACACATCATATTGCCCATTACATACCGTAATGTCCATTACATATTTGACACATAAGTGCCACTTACCTGCATGCTCATTGCCAGGAGCCAAGGGGGACTGAAATAGCTTGTTGCCAAGGGGGACTTAAATTGCTCGTTGCCAAATGGAAGGTGAAATCCTACTGTGGCTCGCTCCTACAGCCGGGCAGAGAGAGCGGTGCGCTGCCCGACTGTACAGTTAAAACAGGTCTATCCACTGCTATTTTCAAGTCTGCCGCTGGACCGCGAGCTTTAGGAGCTCGCAGTCCAGCAGCCACCAATGTCGCTCCTGATTGGCTCCTGGACCATAAAAGCCTATTGGCTCATGGTCCAGAGGGAGACTTGAAAATAGTGGCAAACAGACCTGCTCTGAGTCCTAACTCCTGCTCCGCCCGGCTGTAGCTCACAGAGCTGATATTGTGAGCCACGGGCTGGAGCGGCAGGAGTCAGGACACAGGAGCTGGCGGGCAGGCGAGGGGGGGAGTCGACAAGCGAGCCGGGGAGTCAACGAGAAAGCGGGGGAGAGGACGAGCTGGGCATGCGCCAGAGTTTGCAATGCACGGCTCCAGTGCCCTTTGAACTTTTGGCCCCCTAGCTCGTGCTCTGCCGGCTCCGCCCTTGCTACAGCCCTGGTCTGTCCACTCCCCCTATCACAAAGCTACACACCTATTGTGGCGTGCTGCAATGGGTTTCATCAGGGGAATTGATGTGTGTGTGTTTGTGCCTCTCTTTCTCCTGGAGATAATTACCACTCTACCATCCCCCAAAAGGCAGAGCCAGGGCCACGATAGGGTTTCTGGCACCCCCCTGCAAACTGTAATACTTTTATGCTAGAAATATGCTGTGCAGGACCAAGGTGGAAGTTGCTGGAACCCAATTCCACCCCATTCACCCTGCTCTGCCCCTTCTAAGCTTTTTTGTCACATCATGTCACATCCCACTACATCACATAGACACCTAAACCCTGCCCCCCCCCCCCACAGATCCATCTTTCCCCAATACTCTTATTCCCTTCTATACCCTGGTGTAAGTACTTCCCTTTCTCCGTAGCAGAGGAAGATGTGTCGCTCTCACTGCACATTCATTATAATATTAATGTTGTCCACAAACATAAAATATATATATTTAAGGGTCACAAGAACTTCTACAAACCCTATTACTGAAATCGGAACCAGTATTGGGATTGCTACAAGTGTCTAATTCATACCACATGGTGCAAACAGCTGCTCATTCAAGTGTCTACAAGTGTCTACAATACAATCCACTAATATGGAAATGCAATTAACTCATTCATTGCACCAACATACACAGTACATGATCTGCTGTACAACAGCACAATGTATAGTTACATTCTACATCCAATTCAATCCATTGTTGGCCATAGAATCATCCTTTTGGAAGAGCAGCATATCCAATGGGATGGCTTAATAAAGTACGATGGGAAGGGCATAGATACTACACGATGGTCATGCAGACTACTCTAAGGTACCAATATCGCAGACCATGATGTATTTTCAAATCACTGATTAATTTATAAATGGAATCTACTGTAAATAATGGGCCATAACAATAATTAAAAAAGCAAACCACGTATCTGATCAACTACTTCCCAAAAAGTTTCTCAAATCTTCAGCTATTTTCTGATACAGTTTCCAGGAGTAATCAGTGTGAAAGAAAATGCAGGAGGCCAGCCAACAATGGATGTTTATGTAAGCAGTTTTTCATATATCGTTTTAAAATACAGGATGGTATTTCTAAATAGCGGGGACCTAGATGAAAGCTCTTCCCAGAACCATGGCATTCAGGTTTTGATAAGGTAGGGCCTTGGCCATCAATGTTTCCACCAATATTCCTACTTCTGCAAAAATTTGCTATGTTGCCAAATATAAGGTTAACCAGTTGACAATATGAACTGTATACAACTGTATAGCACAATGTTATAGAATAGAATAATAGAAAAATGCTGAACATTTACTAAAATGAGAGTTCTATTTCAGATGGGATGTTGCTATGGGCAACCAATCAGATGCTATATATTATCTTTTAGGGCCCCCTTACACTTGTTCAACTTATTGTTCAACAAATTGAACCTGATTGACTCGAGATTTATCCTATGTGCAGGAGGATCAATCTCTTACAATCTCTTGGTTATACCCAATGGCACAGGATTGTGGATTGTGTCCTACACATCAGGCACATACGATTTTGTCAGACAGGCACATCAGATTTTGACAGATAAATTGACTCAATCCACCTGGATTGGGTCAAATCTCACAAAATCTCACAAGTGTAAGGGGCCCTTTAGAAGGTGCTAAATAAATAAGTAGTAGATTCTTATTGGTTGTCCATAGCAATATTACATATGAATTCCCATCTTAGTAATTTTTGCCCTATATGTAGCAACGACAAAATATAAAGCATTTCCTCTTCAAACCAAATACTATATTAACTGACTTGATAGATGCAATATTACAACTTGTAATGAAATAAATCTAAATAACTAGATAGGCATAGATAATAATTCAAGTACTGAGCTCAAGAAGCACTCTTCACACCTCACAAGAATGTTAATACAATTTACTGTGTGGTAAATTATTTCTAAAAACATCCAATAATCACATTTCACCTATGAAATTATTTGCAAAGGTCACTGCAATTTTCTGTGAGCAATCTCCCTTCCAGATATTAATCTGCCAGAAAGAATTACCAGCTCAGTATTAAAAGTAGCTGAAAGCAGTATTTTAGAAATGAGGCCAAGTGTGTATGTGTTTCTGTGATGTTTGTAAGTATACAAAAATATGGGTTCAATCAGTCTATCTCCTTTGTAGCTGGATAAGAACTGGACATGAAACTTCAAAAGCTAAAAACATGGTAGCGAGAAGTGGGAAATTACATTTTTGGGGCCTATAGCTAAATTTGGAGATTTGTCCATCTCCTATGTTGATGTGCAATGACAGGTCCAAAATAGACCTGGGGCCAAAAAATTACAGAAATGCAAAGACGAAAAAATATAAGCGGGTTGGACTTCTAAGAGATAAGATGGTTTCATTAGAGAACTGGATTCTTTCTCCACCATGGTTTTGATGTTTTTATGATGTACAGTAGTTAAGAGACCAATCCAGGTAAAGTAGTTAAAGGGTGTTTTGTCAGAAGAGGATTTAAAAATATCACATGATGAAGGCAAGTTTGTAATAAAGAGTACATAGTAAAATGGTTATGGTAATGATGGAAGATTTGCAAGAACAGTATGAGATTGATTTTAAATTCTGAATGTATGATAAATTTGAGAATTGCTGAAGATGCAAGGTTTAATGAGATTCAGTCAGCAACCACAAGAAGGAGCTGGGTGAGAAAAGTAACAAGAAAATTGATGGTGCCAGGTATGTTTCAGCTTATTTAGGTCAGTTAGGGCCAGGTGTACTAATCTTGAAAAGTGATAAAAGTTAGATAAAACACCAGCCAATCAGCTCCTACCTGCCATATCACAGGCTGGGTTTGAGAAATGACAGGTAAGAGCTGATTGGTTGGTGATGTATCACTCTCCATTTTATCACTTTTTAAGGCTTAGTACATCTCGCCCTTAGTGAGGAGAGTGCAGGGACATTTTGAACCACACCTTTATATAGCAATATCAGGTACGGCCATACACCCAGGGGTGGATTGGGACGCCTGGAAGCCAGGATATTTTCCAATGGGTCGGGTCCTGCACCCCTCTTAGTGACCAGTCTCCTCCCGAGCAAGGCTGATACATACTAAACATGGCTGCCACAACTGGAGCCACGTATACAATGGCGTATACCTGGGGCCGCGTATACAATGGTGGGCTGGGTAGGGGAGCAGAGCAGTGGAGCAGAATGTCACTTGCTCCCCTGGCTGGTACACGATTATTGTTAAAAGGGCCTAATGCAGCTATCGACTGCGTATGCATGGCTGGTTGCAGGAGGCTTGTCAGTACGGCAGCTGCTTCACGGCCTCTCCCGGCCGCTCTCACTGTCATAGTTGGGCATCTCCACCTTTTTGAGCTCCTCAGCTGCTCAAGGAGGCGGAGCTGTTCAGCTATGACCTTGAGAGCGGCCTGGAGAGGTCGCAGCTATGAAGCAGCTGCCATACTGACAGCCTTCTGCAGCCAGCCATTCATATGACATCAGGCAGAGTTCTTCATGATTGCCAGTAATTTTGCTGCCGCTGCCGAGGGTAGTGCTGTGGGGGGACAGTCAAGTTGATGGATGCTGCAAACAGGGTCTGCCACCTCCACGGGTAAAAGTGCCATTAGTCTGGTGAATTACCTCCGCCCGCTAGCCACCCAAAGCCTGGAACCATGAAGCATGCTGAAGCCAGCGGAGGTGTCTGTTGCTGGCAGCCTGGGAAGGAGTGGACCTTATTCCCCATTTGCACTGCTCTGAGGTAATTTTGAAAGGGGAGCTGGAATCAGCAGCAAGCTTAAATGTATTGATCAATTCATGCACTAAAACCCCATTATTTATTTGATTAATTGTATACTAAGGTGAGTTAGTTCATTATGGTGAGTGTTGAGTCTCTGTATTTGTATTTATTAGAGCATGTGGTCACAGGCCACTTCACCCCAACCTGGGAATGGTGAGTGCTGCTTGCTCCCCATCTGCAGAGATGGCGAGTGTTGTGGTACTCTGTATCTATTTATATATATATATATATATATATATATATTATCCCCAATACTCCTCTCGCGCTTATATGCACAATTCGAATTAAAAAGCTCCAATTCCAGTTGCGGCTGCTTAACCACCAGGTTTCCAGAGGGCTAGGAAACAATACCCACAATATACTTCCCAAATGGTGGTATAGCGCCTAAATTAAATGTCCATGTATCACACCAAAGTTCATAAAACCAGAAATGTTGGATTTCCAAGTAGGTTCTTTATTCGACTCTTTTACAGTTCAAACAATGACCCAACGCGTTTCGTCTAATACAGACTTCATCAGGGGAAATAGTTCATATTCTTGCAAAAAGTATCCAGACTTTATATACCTAGCCCTTAGAAGGCTACAGCAAATATTCCTGGAGCTGGATCAACTATCAGCCCTTACTAATTAGAGGACATCCCAAGATACCGCTCCAAAGCAGGGATTAGAGATGTATTGTATCAGCCCGAATAGGTGAAATCTAAACTATCCTGTGCATTCAGCGCTGGACCAATTCTTTTTATGCAGACATATATCAAATGAATTTCCAGTACTGATATCAGCAGATTAATCCTCCTATCTGAGCTCCTTATCCTGCAGGTTGTGGTGGATTTACCTGCAGGATAAAAATAATTGGTCCAGCGCTGAATGCACAGGATAGTTTAGATTTCACCTATTCGGGCTGATACAATACATCTCTAATCCCTGCTAAGGAGCGGTATCTTGGGATGTCCTCTAATGAGTAAGGGCTGATAGTTGATCCAGCTCCAGGAATATTTGCTGTAGCCTTCTAAGGGCTAGGTATATCACGTCTGGATACTTTTTGCAAGAATATGAACTATTTCCCCTGATGAAGTCTGTATTAGACGAAACGCGTTGGGACATTGTTTGAACTGTAAAAGAGTCGAATAAAGAACCTACTTGGAAATCCAACATTTCTGGTTTTATGAACTTTGGTGTGATACATGGACATTTCATTTAGGCGCTATACCACCATTTGGGAAGTATGTATATATATATATATATATATATATATATATATATATCGAACAAGGATCCGGCACTCTAATAAAAATGACTTACTTGAGTCAAATGCAAAGTTCACAAATGCTGCGGTGCCATCCAGGTGCAAGTCCACAGGGGGCCAACAGATATGGAGGAGGAAGGAGGCGGCACTCGACAGGCTGAGATAGACAATGTCCTTTAATCCTACAGTATCGGGGTTACCCCCCGTCGTCAGGGATGGACAGCGTACACACTCCATGCTGTCCATCCCTGACGACGGGGGGTAACCCCGATACTGTAGGATTAAAGGACATTGTCTATCTCAGCCTGTCGAGTGCCGCCTCCTTCCTTCTCTATATATATATATATATATATATATATATATATATATATATATATATATATATATGTATAGATTTGTTTTTACTTTTTTGTGATCTGTACATTTAAGTTTCTCTAATATCTATCTATAGCTTCCTGTCACACCAGCTCCCCCCAGTCATTCACTACCTGCTTGACACACCTGACCCCCCCCAGTCACCCATTATCTCCCTGTCACACCTGCCCCCCTAGTCACCTGCTATCTTCCTGTCACACCTACCCCCCTAGTCACCAACTATTTCCCTGTCACACTTACCCCCCTAGTTACCCGCTATTTCCCTGTCACACCTACTCCCCTAGTTACTCGCTATTTCCCTGTCACACCTACCCCCCTAGATACCAGCTATTTCCCTTTAACACCTACCCTCCTAGTTATCCGCTATTTCCCGGTCATACCTGCCCTCCCCATAACCCTCTATTTCCCGGTCACACCTGCCCCCCCCCCCGTTACTCACTATCTCCTGGTCACACCTGCCCCCGTCATCAAAACAAACAAACATTGGCACTTTTAGCTTTGTAAAAGCTCTTGCATCTGAGAATAGACTGCCCCGCCCCCTCACGAGTTCCCACCGATTACCATACCCCACCCCCATTAGGGCTGATTCAAAAAAAATCCTGGACTGGTTTTCCTTCCCAATCCGCCCCTGCCTACACCTCAGACACACTGTAGACCTGTATTACAACTGTGTGTGTTTATTAGGAGTCACATCATCAGCAAGCACTGCCTGGTAAAGTTTTCATGTAGTTGTTTCCAGATATCCAAGCCATTGTTTTATTTGAAAAAAATAGAGTCTTGAGTTCTAAGTTACTAAACTTTTAAACATTTTAAATTATTTTGTGCAAATTATATGTTGAGTGAGAGCTACAAAAATCACATTGCTAAAATTGATAAATCTAGGTCATTTGAAGCTCTCTAAATACATGAATAAACACTGAATGCCACTGTATTCCCCCCTCTTTGTCCTTTTGGCTCCTACAGTATCTATTTATAAATGTACTGTATGCAAAGAAAACAAATGCTTTCCTTCTGCCCAGTACTTTGTTGAATGTATTTTTAGCTGTGGTTATGATTATGTGATGCCGTTGTTGAGCACATTTGACATGATATTTGAGTTGTGTTTTAGGAATGTTATTTCATAAACATAAGTAACTTTCTACCTGATAAATAAAATATAACCCATGCTTGGAACAGTGGAGGAATGCCAATGGAACACTTGCAACTGCTGGTCACAGTCCGAGGCAGTGAAAATGATCCACATCCGAGGCAGTGAAAATGCTCCATTTACAGTTTTTACCAATGAAGACATGGACTCCACACCTCTGAAGATCTCCTATCGTATCTGATATCAAAACATTAGCAGAAGATTTTTAAGTCCTGATAGGTATACAAAACAGAGACAAAATTATGATAGAAATGGTTTAACGTTTGTTTGTTTGTTCCACATTTTGTTAAAATTTTAGTGCAAATGAAATACAATAAAACCTAAAAAAAGCTACAATAAATGCATTCAGTATATAGCCATATGGTAAATAATGATCATATGCAAATATGTTATACAGAACGTCCAGAACACCTGCACACTGATAAGCAAAAATAAATATATAAATGATGCTCAAATAGTTCAGTTCACCGATTTCATGTAGGTTACTGAAAGTCCTCTATAATCCACTAAGCCCTTAGTTCAAAGGAAGAAATACTTTCAAATAGGTACTGTGGTTGATTATTTCAATCCTGAGTTGCAGGCATGCTGAGCAAAAGACATGTATATTCCTTGATGAAAGATGTAAGTCAGTGGGCAGCTGATCCGTGTCAGCCAGACGGTCCCTTGGATGTAAATTAGGGGCACAGAGCTGAAATGTGTCTCATGCCGATGGCCAAAGTCTGTACCGATAGCCTGCACTGCAGTGTACAGGGACGCTCAATAGTGGATGTAGTAACTCAATAGCAGCTCAGTGGCAACCAAACATTGAGCAACTTCCAGGAAAAAAGAGCAGCGGTGGCCAGGGTCCCTGGTTAAAAAAATCACCAGTTTCCTCAACTCGTTTCACTGCACAACTAGACAGCTTTCTCAAAAGGCAGGGGTCAGATGCAAACAAAGCATATGGGTACTACTATGGGCCAGATTAACAATGAGGCAGATGGATCAACAGCTCCAGGCCGGTACATAATAATAGCTTCATCACGTTGGCAGTATGTTGAACAGTTGCCTAGCTGGCAAATCTTAAATATTAAATAGTTTTTTCTAGTTTTTTTTCTCAAAATTATCCAATTTTAGTTTTTTTGTATTAAGAGAGATATAAGATTATACACCCAAGTGTCTTTGGCCACGCCCACACAACACTGGTCACCGATCCTCTCATACTGACTCTAGGCCCTTGAATATTTTAATACCCAGGCCCATGTGGCTCTTACTGAGGTCCTGGTGCTTCTTTCATTTTGGCAAACAGGTATATTGTACAGCCAGTTCGGCATCAGGCCCAATATGTATATGCAGCTGACAACATCAAATACTGTAAAGAGAAAAATAATTTGTTTTTAGCTGAATTTATTAAGCAGATGACATAGCTCTTCACAGCTATACTTTCACAAATGTGATCACAATTATGAAAAGTTCACAGCTTTTCAGTTGAGCCTATTTTAAAATTGAAAATTGACTATTGCAATTTATGATGTTGACTAAAAGTTAATGGCAATACCCATTAAAATCGCATATCTTGCATTAAGTCAATAAAATAATTTCCATATCAAAATGTATTCCTGTTACTTCCAGCCCATGCAGGAATGCGTAGACCTGTCTTGGTGCACACATCTGATAATTACTACTACACATTTTGTTTTGCTTCATCACACTTAACTATAGGCAGCTCAAATTGAACCGGTAGAATAAATAAGCAGCACAGTATCTTCCATCTGTTTTTAATTAAAAACTGGATATGTTGCCTACTGTTTTCTCTAAATTCTGTTTGCAAACAGTAGGAAGAAACTTTTCAATTACTTACACTTGGTTCACATTTGCTTGCTCAAGTGGAAAGAAAGTTATAGAACCCCTTTACATAAATAAAATAAATATATTATACTGACGTATTACTATTTTTAAGATGTGCCAAAACTCATTTAAATATTTCCCGCATACATACAGTGAATTGATGCTATTTTAAAGCACAAGCAAACTGCTTTTTGTGGAGCAGAGGTAAAAACGGTACTTATGTAGTATCTGGGCTGCCGATTTAGAAATCGGATCGGATCGCATCGCATCGTATCGCATCGCATGCGACCAAATCGTATGCGATGCGATGGTCAAGATTTTTCCATAGGATTCAATGTTAAAATGGTCTGAGTCCATTTTAACATAGAATTCAATGGGAAAAAGGGGTCCTTTTCCTTTCCCCACTATCCAAGTGGGCATGGAGTTGGATATAAACCTGTGGCGAGCGTAGCGAGCCACCGAGCCCGAAGCGTGGCGAGCGTAGCGAGCCCCGCGAGGGGACACAGAATACTTTTTAAGAAATATGCGTCCCCTCGCGGGGCTCGCTTCGCTCGCCACGCTTCGGGCTCGGTGGCTCGCTGCGCTCGCCACGCTATATAAAATCAACTCTATGCCCACTTGGATAGTGGGGAAATGAACAGGACCTTCTTAACATTGAATCCTATGCAAAATCGCATCGAATCGCATCGCATCGCATCGCATCGCATCTGATTGTATGCCTTAAGGTAAGGCATACAATCACAAAATCGGCAGCCCAGATACTACATAAGTACCGTAAAAACATAATGCTGCTCCTTCCTACATTCAGTATTGCAGATGAATGAGAACTATACAGTTGCTGTATTATTGAATGGCAGCTGTTATTGACTGTAAAATCATGTATTCAAATGCTATTTACAATCTCTTTTGTGAAACATACTATTCAATGGCAGACCCAAAATGCCTTTCTCTTGATATGATTCATGCCATGTAAAAGCAATAAACAATTATATACAAGATGACAGTGGACAATTTATGAAACTGACAGAGATGGGATGTCCTGGCTTATCTGAAATAGGGATGGCCATTGGTGTAGTCGCCATTGATGGTTACCATCAATGGTGATACTGTAACCATACATACATAGTAATAAGCTATGTGATAAATGACCATCAGTAGTTTTACCTAACGATAGTCATCCATTTTCTTTGACTGACTGGCCTGTGGGCCAATCAGAACGTGGGGACTGAGCTATGCTCCGTGCCCCGCACTTTGAAAAAAAAAACCCATCTGGTTCTCCCCCTTCGATGGCAAAAAGTATTTGATCATAGACCATTGCTTGTTGGTTGGTTATTTGTCTCTGTTGGGTGACCTGTGTTCAGGCTATGGAGACTTCAGCAGAATTATTGCCTTGTTAAATACCCCAATGAACCAAAAACAAGTTTTTGGAGCACTGACTGCACTTTTGGCCTTAGTAAATATGCCCCTAAGTACTATTCTATTTCTCACTATCCTAATTTTCTAAAATCATTGTGGAAAGTACACATATTTAACTTTGCCATTCTTAGCAAAACTGTGTCAGAATCTTTTAAATTCATTCTCTGTTCCTACTTGCCAATATTTTCCTTGTATACTATTACTAACATTAAATGGAAACCTAAATTAAAACTTATACCTAGTCAGTGGGAACGATCACACTGATTACCCAAGCTGCCCCTCCCCCATCCTCCCCATCCTGGATTTGATCTTAGACTTTAAGTACTTTTTTTATAGATTTTTTTTCTAAGGGGACGTGATCATGCCTCCCGAGATTAGGCCACACCCCAGAAAGGTTCCTGAGCATCTTATGCACCGCAAAAAAAGAGAAAAAGTTATTTTAGGTACAAAATAGTTAAAGGGCGATTTGAAATCTTTAAAAAATGTTGAGTGGTTGTGTTTTGTATTTAAAAGATTATTTCTTACCTTTTAAATATAATGAGCAGAAATGTTATGGCACGTCTGTCTACTATAGTGTAATAGTGGAAGTGTAATTACTTGGGCAGCTTGAGAATTAGATCCTTATAAGTTATTCTAAAAAAGCATTAACAAAACGATAATGAGCTACTATCACAGAAAGTAGGGAATGTATAAAAGTAAAATTTTTCTGCAATTTAAAATGCTCAATCAATGCAGTTTTAAAACATATGCATATAGTGTTTTTTA
This sequence comes from Crinia signifera, assembly GCF_055691185.1. Lineage (NCBI taxonomy): Eukaryota > Metazoa > Chordata > Amphibia > Anura > Myobatrachidae > Crinia > Crinia signifera. The sequence continues at coordinate 257,262,602 of NC_139218.1, forward strand.
TCAGCTATTTTTGTAAAATCACATATTCTGTGTAGAGGTTCAAAAAAACGGAGACTTAAATATGTGATTTAGAACAAGCTGTATGTGACAATTTCCATACTGAAATAGAAAACGAGTCAAATAGTACATTGAACGGTTTTAATAATGTTACATTCAAGTCGCAGCTTGTTAAATATTGTTAATGATAGCTCTTAGACACTCATGGGACAGCGTCTGTGGTAACTGCCATAACAACAAGCATAAAGCTCCTGATGCTTTGCAGCCACTCAACTATTATACAATACACTGTAAAGCAGTACCATTACTAGACATTATGCCTTGATTAAGCAAAGAGCATGGCAGCTTATAACCATATTATTAAATGCCCATCTAACCCATACTGTAGTACTGCGAGAGGCATGAGCAAGGGATGTGGCAGACCGAAATGGCATAAGAAAGGGAGACCCAGTGTTCCATCACAGCATCATAACCCTGCCACATGCTCTATAAAGCCACCGTGCCAAGCAGCGTAAAGCAGGGGGTGACGCGAATCAATGACTAAATCAAGACACCATAACCGACAACTTTACTATGGAAATGAACAGGAGCAGGCAGCTGGATGGTGCCTCTGGAGACTTCCCTACTTGTTTTGGGTCCAGGAACTACTTACAATTCCAGAGACCTTTGGATGTCTCAGAAGAGTAAAATATGATAAAACTCTTAACCTGGTGCTTTACAGAAGGGCATGTACTAGAAGCAGACTGCCATCATGAGCAAAGTACATTCCCATAGGCAGGAATTTCCAAATTCAGAGATAGGAAATTACATTACTTTGAAGTCACAATAACACAGAGAGTCAGAAAAGAATGGCAGAGGAGAAAGTAGATATAGCCAGTGAATGTCCTACCACCATACCCAGAATCACCAGAAACCAGAGTGAGAAGAGTCACTGAAAGGCATTCCAAATGTTTTATATATATATAGTCAGAGAATCATAGAACTTTTCTAAATTGACCTGTGTCTGCTGCATGTGTGAGTAACCTGTCAAATGCAGTATTGAGGCCCACTATTTCTCCACTGGACAGTCCGTTTCAGACAGAGATACTGCCTTGCATTGCTCTACAGTTCTTGGACTATGAACAGAAATTCACACTTAGTAATTCAGAGCTAGTTGTGGTGTTACTGATTGTGGTAACAGCAATGTACCACACACTTAAGTCAGAGAATGCTGAGGACTGCAACTAGGCCCTGGCATTGGTCGCAGTAAACTGCTTCTCGCAACTTAAGTGCTTTGCTTGATGCACTCAATTGAATAGTCCCAGGCACTCAACCCAGGAGCTACATCTCTTTGTTTCAAATTGAATTCCCCCCTCCCCCTTAATTGTTGTTACAAGAAATGATTTACAAATACTTCCTACTAGTCACATTTTGTTAGGCCATAGGTTACTGAGCCTGAGTTACTGAGATATTCAATCACCCACAGCCATCTCCCGACAGGGCGGATGGCTGTGGGGCCCTATTCAATGGTGTCTTCCCAGACAGCATTGAACAGGGTATCTCGGCAGAATGAGCCTGTCTTCATAAGCAGTCGGGCTCATTCTGCTGAGAACGGCCGTGAAGTGATGAGCTCCCAGTTGCAGCTCGCCTCTTCCCGGCTGCAGCTCGCCTCTTCCCGGCTGCAGCTCACGACCACGCCCACTTCTTATCCCACTGCAGGCGGGACATTGAATCCCGCCTGCGATTTCTAGGTCAAGCAGACCGAGAAAAGGATAGGGTCACGGCTGTCAAGCCAGCTCGACAGACATGACCCCACATTGAATACCCCCCTAAGTCTTAATAAGTATGCAAAGTAGTTTTTTCCCCTTTACTTGTGAGTATGTGTGTGTGTGTGTGTGTGTGTGTGTGTGTGTGTGTGTAGGTATCCACTAAGAACTTCTGATGGTTGTCATTCAGAATGTCAACACCAAAATGTAGTTCGGTTTTAAATGTGGACAGTCAAAATGTCAACACGGACTTACCACGCCAGTGGTGGCATAGAGCTTGGAAACACCCTGTGTGCTAAATTCTACTTGTTTCTTTTGATGAGATTTATTGTGAGAATTAATAAACCTCTATATACAGAATGGAGCCTGAAGGCTCAGCCACTTCAGGAATATGTAAAAATTTAGGGTTCTCTGTGATAGTTGCCTATTCTCATTGATTAAAAAAAACAGTATTATTATTATTATTATTATTATTATTATTATTATTATTATTATTATTATTATTATTATTATTTATAAACCATATTATATATAGTTTACACACACCTTTAATTCCTTTACTATTCATTTAAAAAATAAGCTATCCCTGCTTAAGAAAAATGTCCCTCTTGCAGTTCTCTCTAAAAAAAAATTGGTATATTTGCACTAGCAAGCAACACTTCGAGTGTAAATTCAATCAAGAATAAAATGTTATTATGTGCAAACATCTCCCTGGCTGGTGCAGGAGTAATGGAGCATAGAATATACATATCTACAAATAGCTAAGAGCCCGAGGAGATCTGTGCATTTCAGCAATTCTTAGACAATAGTGCTCTGTCACCTATGAAACTATACTGTTTTTATGCAGTCTTATACTAATATTTTCTCAGTTTTTACTACAGTATAAACCTGTACATATAAAACCATATGAAGCTGGCTTCTCTCTGTTCAGTACTGCTTAGCTTTGGATTTCATTTACCATACATTGCTAACAATTTGGGGTACTTGTGTATTTTGGCGGCGCCCATCGCATACCATACGATGGTATGCGATGCGACGCAATATCATTTGATAGTGTACGATGGCATACAATTTTCAAATTGTATGCCATTGTACATGGCATACAATGCCATACGATGCGATTAAATATTGTATAAGCACCCTAACGGGTGCTTATACAATGTTAAGCACCCTAATGGGTGCTTACAATGTTAAATGCACCCCCACGCCACCCCCCCACTATAAACGTGAACCCGAAGCGTGGCGAGCGGCGGCGGTACGCGTCCTACGACCTTTTCATACCCCCACTATCCACGACGACGTGGAGTTGAGAATAGAATAGTGTGGCGAGCGCAGCGAGCCACCGAGCCCGAAGCGTGGCGAGCGGACGCGGATACCTGTGAAGCCCGCGAAGGGAAGTGTTTACCTGTGAAGGTATCCGCGTCCGCTCGCCTCGCTGCGCTCGCCACACTATTCTATTCTCAACTCCACGCCGACGTGGATAGTGGGGGTATGAAAAGGTCGTAGGACGCGTACCGCAGCCCCTCGCGGGCTCGCTGCGCTCGCCACGCTTGGGTTCACGTTTATAGTGGGGGGTGGCGTGGGGGTGCATTTAACATTGTAAGCACCCATTAGAGTGCTCAAAAGCACCCTTTAGGGTGCTTATACGATTTTTCATCGTATAGGGGGTCAAAATCGCGTTGCATCGCATGCCATCGGGTACATGGCATGCGATGCGATGCGATACGTTCATCGTACGATGTACATCGGGGGCGCCGCTATAATACAGAAGTACCCAATTTGGATTTAATTATTAAATAATATTTATATTAAGTCTTTAAACATGGCAGAGTGTAATAATAGATACATAAGTAGACCATCTAATAATATCTAATAGTGGATAAATGAGATAAATGCAGAGGTCCAATTCAATTCTAATCCCTTCTGGGGTTCTGGGGTACCCAAATAATGTCAGAGTTAAGAACATGTTCTTCATATAAGTCTAGCCAACTGAATCATTGAGCTGACACAGGTGCTGAGTGAAATTCATGTAGTACAGTGTAGCATATTGGGTACTGTACTGTATGTGTGTAGTGATGTTAGTGTAGCATATAGGGTATGTAGTGCATTGGTGTAGTGCAGTGCATAAGTGTATGTAGTAGTTATGTAGTGTAGCATATTGGGTACTGTGCTGTTTATAATGTATGTAGACAGTGGAGGTTTTGGGGTCCGCACTAGATTTTGGGAAGGAATTTTTTTTTTAATTTGTATTATTGATTGCTATGGTCCTGGGGTCATAACTGACTTTTCTTTAAGAATTAATTCTGCTTTACATCATCTTTCACAATCAGGCTCGAGAAGGCCCTAATGTGTATTTACCACGTTATGGTCAGTGGTGCACCCCAGAGTTATAACAAGTTACTGTATCCCAAATTATAATATAGTAGTGTAGCACACTGGTTAGAGTCAGGGCTGCCGAAAGGTATGCTGGGCCCCGGTAAAATTTTGGGGCCTGGCTATTAGGCCATGCCCCCAAAATGATTAGGGGTGGTGAAAAAACACTAAAGTCGAGAGGGGAGTGTTATTGCTCCCCACTCGCAGCAGCATCAGCGGCAGCAGCACATACCTACAACATGTGCTGACAGCATGCTCAGCATGAGCTCTCACATTGTCAGTGAGACGCTCATGCTGAGCCTGCTCACAGCACATGCTGTAGAGGTGCGTCCTGAACACTCAGCAAGATCTCTCAGCACACAGTTATGTGTCAGCGCTGTGTGCTGAGCAACCTGTAGGGGCCAGTGTTCTCCGGTGGGAACACTGGCCCTGCCAGGCGATTAAGTAGATATATTCAGCATGCTGGATATTAATCGCCGGGTGATAACGATATGCAGGGCCATGCATTGCTATTACTATGGCCCCTACACATGGAGCAATGTAGGGGCATTTTGTAAGTGATCTAGTGAGATTGCTTAGAATATGCCCTGAAATTGCCCTGTGTGTAGGCCCCATTAGGATCAGCGATGGGGTGGTTGACAGGGTTGTGCTTTTGTTTTCCGCATATTTTATCTATGACAACTTTGAGTAGGGGTTTTACATATCACATTGTTTATAAATAATTTAACTTGGTCCATACTCATGGCACATAGTATGTGAAACAACGGTCTAATGTGTATTGTTCAAAGTACAAATTAACTCTTTGAGTGCAAAAGACACCCCATTTGCTGCGTGAGTGCCTCGCATGCGCGTCCCATTCTCGGCGTTCGGGGCACCGAGATGGGATGCTGTGGTGCACCAGGAGCAAAGATAAGTGGAGCTCCATCTGTATAATTTAAAGTAAAAAATGTTGTTTAAAAAAAAAGATTATATTTCCTGTATAAGGTAAACATTACAGGTCATCATGATGAATAAAAATATTTGCTTGGCAATTTTCACACTTATTTTGACAAATTCACTTGGCACTCAAAGGGTTAACTACATTTTCAAGAGTAGCTATAACACCAAAAATCTCATTTCCATTCTTTGGTTACAAATGTGGCACTGTGTTTTTCTAATGTCATGTGTGTAATGTTTACTCTGCCAGTGCATCCTTAAGTTGTGAGATTGGATGCTAGATTTTTAATAGCTGTCAACATTTCATTCTGAAAATGTCGACACATTGCCTGTAAACATTTTAACAACGTTGACATAACTTCCAATATTGTTATTGTTGACCTTTTGATTACATCCTCTGTACACTGCTATGTGTTTTAGTGCATATGCTTTTTTTTTTTAGCTTATCCCAATGAGTGCCAAGTGTTGTCATGAGAGATCCTCAAAATATCCACTAAAAATGCCAGCGCCGCTCACAGCGAATGCTCTTCTTTTGAGTGCAATATTTAACTAAACTTCAATAAATTGACTTGGCTGTATTTGTATTTATTGATACTAAAAGAACAGTCGCTGTGAGTGAAGCTGCTAGTTTTAGCAGATATGTTTAGGATATCTCACAGCAACTCTGACACTCAAAGGGTTAATATAATACCATTCTAATTTTAACTGAGTTTGCATCAGAAATATACAGATGTATATTTTCATGTCATTAAAACATGACAAAGTGCATTGTTTATTTATATACAGTGTCCTGGCTAGTATTTTGTTTCCATACTGAGCAGTGCTGTTGACCAGGTATGTCCATACATTGAGTTGCGTATATTCTGACACATCATCAATTGTGGGTTGAAAATTTGGCACACGTTCTGGATATACAGTTAGAATACATATCTACTGTATGTGGTTGTATATGAGAATAGCTCTGGGGAGAAAAACTTTTCTGTATTCAGTGTAAACTGGCTTAAAATAATGTTACTACTAGAAATAACAGGACTTTTGTTCATTCCTGTTGAAGTATTGTTGACGAAGAAAGAATCCAGCAAATTAGAATGTGGCACACAGTATGAGATGTCCTCTTACTTCTGTAGACGTGTACTTCAGTCATAATCCACTACAATACGCACAATCATGCTGAAATGCAGAGTAAGGAACAACCTTGGTTATGTTGGTTTTGAATCATGTGAACAGAGGTACTTCAGATCAAAGTATTAATATTTTGCTCATGTGTTGTTTACTTATGTGAAGAGCGCTAGTCAGAAAGCCTACAGTTACATTGTAATTGCTTTTTGCTTTTGCCTAAATGCATGTTGTTATAAAATTGCTGCTGTCAACGTAGTATCTGCACAGTAAATAATTGTAGAATCTGGTCCTGTTTATTACTTAAAATATTGTGAAAAGGTTTAAAGCCTCTATTACATACAGTATTATAGTATCTTCTTATTTTCTTAACTATCTATAATAAAATTGATAGACTCTTGTAAATCAGGGTCTTGCTCTGGGCAAAAGGACCGCATAGGTATCATAGGATCAGTTCGGCCTGGACATCTAAAGACTGCTACATTTGTTTGAATGCAAGTGCTTGATACTTATATAAAAAAAAACCACCTGCAAATAATTGCATTAACATAGAATGAGTTTAAGGATAGACTGATCTTGTGTGTTTGAGAAAACCTCTGTGGAATGCAAATGATATTGCCGAGAGCATAACTGATAGGCTGGATGGTTCATTGGCTGAGCTCCAAGTTAGGAATCTGTTATCTCTAACACCTAGAAGTGAGATTTTTTTCAATGTTTCCAACTATACAACATCAATGTTTTGTACATTCATCCTAATCTTCATTACAGTATATGTACAAAAAGGAAATAAGTTGCGTTAGGATGCACACCTGAGAAAAAAATAACTTGTACGTTTAAAACGTAGGTAATGGTTAAAAATGTGTTCTTTGAGCCTTTTATTGTATATGGCGGTTCGGGATATGCCTCTTTGCTTTATGTGAAATAATCAGAGGTTAAAATTAAGACATAAACAACAATTTGACATTAACAAAGTGCAAGAAAGAATGGAAAATGGTGTAAGTCAAAAAAATGTACGACTGGTTGACTGTGAGATGTCTGTATCTTTATTATTTCCACAATTTTCTGCTGATTAGGGTGATGCTTAGGTCTGCAATATTCCCTTTTATCATGTACAGACCTGTGATTTGAATACTGTCTCTCTGGGTTAATCAAGGGGTTAAATTATAATGAATGGTCCTATAAGACCTAGAAGTAGTCTCAACCATGCAGCTGTCTGGTGTTGCTAAGTTGGGGTCCTGATCCCAAGATCCCCTCCTTACAATGTACCAGCTGTGGTTATGCTGGAACTAAACAAATCATCCCTGGTATTTCAGCAGATTAAACATTGTTTGATTGCTGACCAATATATTTAAGTGTGCAAGCATCTAAATGGTCTCCAGATGACTGGTTGACCGTGAGATGCCCGTGTCTTTATAATAATTACAGTATACTGCTGTTTAAGTTGCCCATACACAGGGCGATTATCGCACCCGTTATGGGCTGGATCGCATGACATGCGTTTTGCGTGCGATGCAATCAGAAGGCAGTACAAAAGGTATGTGCAGCACATACTTTTTGTACTGTGCGATGCGATGCCCATGGAAGCGTGCATTGCACGGTGCTATTGCACCGTGTATGGGCACCTTTAGGGTGATGTTTATGTAAGGGTTATGCCATATTACATGTGAGGATTATAATAGTTTGTTTTTGTATGTTTCCAACTATACAACACCAATATTTTGTACATTCATCCTAATCTTCGTTCCACCAATTTGGCAATTTCTTCATAAATGCATTCTCCATACATTTAAGTTCAATTTAATTAAATAGCTTGACACATAATTATATTTGGCTTTTGCATGATACAAGGAATATATGTAAGCCTTCCTTACTCTCAGCAAGAGTAAGAGCATACTTTGTAATTACAGTCATGCCGCACTGTATAGAAGAAGCAGTTACATGTACAGTAGCAGACCTATGCTCAGGGCCGGTGCTAGGGTGTCCGGTGCCCTCCTGCAAACCATAAATTTTGCGCCCTTTCACATTGCCATTGCAACAAGCTGCAGCCCGATTGTGGGAGCGTACGCAACATGCGATCCTATGGAGGATCTCGGGTGCATACACCATCTCAGTGCTGTGTCCGCAAAATGTTGCCAGCACTAAAGGTGCCCATACACACTGCGAGAATCGCATATGTTATGGGCTACATTGCATCGCAGGGCATGCATGCAATGTGCGTGCGATGCGATCCGAAAGCAGTACAAAAAGTATGTGCAGCACATACTTTTTGTACTGTGCGATGCCTGCAGGAGCGCACATCGCATCGCACACTGCTATTGCAGTGTGTATGGCCACCTTTAGGCACATAACCCAGGCCATTATTTAAAAAGTGTCTAAATTAATATAAAATCTACAATTATTAAAAAATTAAAACATGTATAATAAAAGACTCACTGTTCTTTTGCTGTTTAACTCTTGTGCAGTCCCTACTCTTCTATCTGCGTAGGCAGGATGCTGAGGACGCCATTACACCCGTCTCATGACTGAGGGGGAAAGGAGGGGAGAGAAGGAGGAGATGCAAGGGGAGCAATGGGTAGGGGGCAGATCCGGACATGACATGTCATCCAGGCATTCACAGACAGCGCTACATGCCTCAGCGCAAGTGTCTGTGAGGAAGAGGGGGCAGGTCGCAGGAGGAGGACAGTGTGTGCGTGGTGCAGGGAGCTGCTAAGCCTCTCTATACTGCCACCCGCTGTCAGACAAGCGCTGTGAGCAGCGTGCAGGCTGTGTGCACTCACAGTGCAGGGAGCAGCTCTTTATACTGCCGCCTGCCCGCTGTCAGACAGGCGCTGCGGGCGGCGTGCAGGAGGCAGTGACAGTGAGGGCTGAGGCAGCTTTAGCAGAGCAGGGAGGGAGACAGCACCTTTTCAGCATGGCGCCTCCCTGCTTTGCAGGAGCTGCTGAGTGGGTAGCGCCGGCCCTGCCTATGCTTCAAGAATAAAGCAATGTGGTGGCCTCTAGATCTCAATGTACATTAGTCTGTTAGTTAAAAGTCTGTAACAAAAGGAAACATGTGGGAATACTCTCGTTATTAGAACTTACTGGAAATGCTTCTGGAGATATGCTTTCCTACAATTCAAAACAATTTTTTCTTCACCCCTACTTTTTAATTTTCATACATTATTTTTCCTCTCAACCTATCTCTTTGTAGTACCCTACCACCCTCATCAGCCTTCACTAATGACACATACCTGCCTGTCAGTGCCTCTTCTTGGAACCATATTTCTAGAACACCCAGCCTTCCCTAAACCCCAAGTTCAATTCACCACTTACTTCCATGCAATGTTAGTATGTTATATAATCAATAAATTACAATGACATCCACCCAAGTTGACTGTAAAATACAGCAAACTTCCTCACTCCAAGGGGAATTTGCCATTTGTGAATGTGAAAAGTTCCCTTATTATCTTGGATCTAAGATTACCACCTGAAACAATTGTAGCGTACTTGTGGACTTTGCCTGCATCTCTCTCATAGATTTTTTGTATATTCAATTTAGAAAATCATCATGATTATTCTGGTATGTTTTAAATTAATGACTGAAAAGTAACATCCGTCTAAATGATGATTTATTTGTAACAATGAAATCTTTTTTAAACACTACTGTATTGCCATAAGTAGTTGTAGCAGTTTGGTATATTATTCACTTAGTGCAAATTGCCTGTTTAATAAGTCAAATGATATAGTTTAGTAAAAGATGACAGATGTTCAAAAAAGTATATACAGCAATACTTACATCAAGTTAAATTAAGTTAAACCCAGTAGGGTTAATCTCTACTTAAAACCACCCAATGCATTTTGTCTCAGGCAACTTCATCTGGTGGTTGAAATATATGCTCTGCAAGTCAGTCAGTATTATATACACCCCTGAAGAAGTCACTTAAGACCAAATGCATAGAGTGGTTTAAGTAGAGGTGACCTTGAAAAGGGGAAACACAACAAGTTAGGAACATTCAGACCACAAAAGTCCAGACTACGTGCATGTGGTATCTAAGGTTGATTAATTACCTTATAATAAATAAGAAGCTACAAAGAAGTTGATCAAGAGTAGTTTTAGCGTGAACTCTGGTAAGGGTCTCTTCGTAGAAATACGAAGACACTAAAACACACTAAGACTTTCATTCTTTCTTTATCTATCTCTATCTATTATACTGACACTGATGTTACATTGCCTAACCTCTACTGTATGCATCTTACAAAAAATTACTGGATTTCAGAAATGCTCAATATAAATCCTGAATGCAGTGTATCAATAACACTAAAACGATGATCACAACTTTCAAGCCTTTTGTTGTTAGTTCATTTGACCTGAGAGCTGCACCTCTGTGGACCTCTATAGAAAAATGTTGTTTTATTTTATTGTTTACCTTAAAAAATATATTTTGTTTCATGGTTGAAAGGCTGGAACATTGGATGTAAGTAAAGGAAATGTCTATCAGACATTGGGGCAGATGTATCAACCAGCGTTAAGTGCAAAAATGCACTTAACGCTGGTTAACTGGGGGGGATTACGTCTATCCCTAATGTATTACTAGCGCACCAAACGTGTGCTAGTGACAGCCCGCCGAGTTACGCTCGGCGGGGCTGTCCCTGCAATACCCCCCAGGGATTAACGGCCGGGGCGATGTATTAACAGCCTTCAAGGCGTTAATTTGCCCCGGCCGCTTCGCCAGCTCAGGGCTAGCGTTGTCCTATCCCCCACTATGGGGACAACGCTAGCCCTGCGTCTGGCTTGGGCTGCGCTGGAGATCTCGCGGTTTTAGTGAGATCTCGCGCATGCCCAGTAAGCCGGGCAGGAGGGGCGACGGCGAGTGCGCATGTGCGGGGCGGCGAGGGAGCCGATAAGGAGAGCCGTTAACGCTGGGGATAACGGCTCTCCTTATCGGCATGGGGGATGTTAATACATCTCCCCATAACGAGTGCCCGCTTCTCCTCGTTATGCACGAGAAGCGGGACTCGTTATTTCCCAAACGTTAAAAGGACAATGATACATCTGCCCCATTGTAACTGAAAACAAGAGAAAATTTACATCTAAGCCTGATCACCCAATAGCTGATTGGACTCCAGCATAGGGTGCTGAATTCATTACCCTATTGGATCTTATAATTTCAGCAATTTAGGGCCAAAATAGTGACATAAATAGCAAAAAATATCTATTTGCAATCCGCTTGCAATTGAACTGACAGAAAGTCAGAGTTTGGGGTGGTAACTGTAATTTTACATATTTTAAGAGTTGCTTTGAGTGAAAGTATAGTGTAAGGGATCTCAAATAGTCCTTATTAAAAGTTATTTATTACCACATTTTACATAAATATAAAAAGAGATGGAGGTGTGGCTTGGCTGAGCATGTAGGAGGCAAGTGCTCCATGATATATCCACCTAAATATCCTGCAAAGGGGGACATAGGCGTGAGCTGCTCTGTGGCAGATGTCTGGTGCTCCATGCTGTCGCCTCGGCTCTAGTGGGTTCGTGACCAGGCACCACTTGGAGGACCCTGACTCGTGGTACACTCCTCTGGCTGATCTTCAGCTACACCTTACCTCCGTCATCGGGCACTTGGTAGGACGGCACACTTGCCCTGGCTGTGCAATTCATCCTGCAACCATTGACACCTTCTCTCACCTGTAGACAGCTGCTGCGCTGCCTTGTATCAGTAAGTGGGGACAATGACATCCACATAATTCTATCCTGGACTTTGCTTTATACTTGGCCCTGAATTGGTTGACTCCCTGGTTGTACTCCCTAATAAACTTATATACTGCTTTCCCCGGTGATCCTCTCCCTACCTTTTTACATATACCTTATTATATCATGGGGAAATCTGGACACCATACTGCAGCTTCAAAGCTAGAGAGGTTTGCCAGGGGCTCACAATCTTCTCCCCCCCCCTCTCAGGGAAGTGATCCTGCCTCACCTCCTTCATTCTCAGAGGTCACTTCTCTAGAGAACCCTATACAATCAATGCAGCAATTATTACCAGCTATATCAGCCTCAGAACAGCGTGTTACTGACAAAATGGGCCAGGTACAGGTTGATACTGTATCTCCTTTGTCAGTCATGACATGCAAAAAATCCAGGAACGAGTTGGTGAGGCTGAACACCATATTTCCGATTTAGAGGGTACCACTACCCCCCTGAAAAATATAATTGCTGATTTATCTACACAGATTCTGTCAGTTAAGTCAAAGCTGTCTGACATTGAAGGGAGGCAAAGATGTAATAATGTATGTCTGGTTGGTTTATCAGAGAAAGTAGAAGGGTCCTCTCCTGAAAATTTTCTAGAGACATGGCTACTCAAGCTGTTTTGTTGTGAAGACTTTGGTCTCCACTTCTCCGTGTAGAGATCACACCAGTTACCATCCAGGACCAATCTTCAGGGTGTGCACCCATGCACTTAGCCTGCTTTCTACATTAAAAGGATTGTGACACATTTCTGAGTCTGGCTTGTGCACAGGGTCCAATGAAATTGGATAACCAGACCATTTCTGCATATTTCTGGAAATACAAAAAAAGAATGCTGTTTCTTCAGGTTAAAAAGAAACGAAGAGACCATCGAATACAATATTCCATGCTGTTTTCAGCTCGTCTGCGAGTGGTGTAAGAGGGCTCCACTCATTTCTTTAATTCTGCCAAGAGGCAGAAGCTTGGCTGGCCCATGGAATTTGGGATCCTGTTTGATAGAGGATTACATTTAATGATATGATACTGGTGAAATCCATAGTAAGGATGGTGTAATGGTTAGCATTACTGCATCACAGCACTGAGGTCATGGGTTTGATTCGCACCATGGCCCTAAATGTGCTGAGTTTGTATATTCTCCCTGTACTTGCGTGGGTTTCCTCCGGGTACTCCAGTTTCCTCCCACAATCCAAAAATATACTGGTAGGCTAATTGACTCACAACAAATTAACCCTAGAAAGTCTGTGTGTACATGTACATGTGGTAGGGAATATAGATTGTAAGCTCCACTGGGGCAGGGACTGATATGAATGTTCAAATATTCTCTGTAAAGAGCTACGGAATATTCATGCGCTATATAAGAAACTGTTAGTAAATAAATATACTGGTATAATTTTCCTCAGTTTAACGCATCAGTGCCCTCTTCCTAACGTAGCTTTCATCCATGTTTGGATGAATATTCCTCATTATTAAAGTAGAAGTAGGATACTTTCAATTGTATTATTTGTTTCAATAGTTATACTATGCCTATAATCTCCAGAAATAATCGCTCTTCCCTGGAGCAATTTGCTAGGATATCGTTTTTAGGGCGTGTATATACCTATACCCTTTGGGTTATTGTTGCCCTTGTTTTTCTTTTTCTTTTGGTTGTTAGGGAGTAAAGTGCATCTGGTTCTGATTGATATGCAGGGTGGGGGTGGTTGTGTTTTGGTGGCTGTTATAGCTCTATTCACTGGTGGTGCTCTGTGGTACAAGAGTCGTGGGAATGCCCATGTATATCCCGATTTTGTAATGGATACTATGTTCCATACTGTACTTTCTGCCCAGAGGGTTACACTGTGTCCTTCTTGCATTGCATATTAATACTTCTGTCATGGCAATGAGGGTTGAATGACTTAATATACTAAGCTGAAAAAACGTTTTACACATTTACACAGGTTAAAAAATATAATGCAGATATAGCTTACAAGTAGTAGGACTTTAGCTCTTAAAAAACCATGGATAGGTTCATTGTACTGTACCATTCTAAATTTTCAAATAATGCTAGCAGTGCATCCACTTTAGTGTAGAAATCTGTTAATTTCCACTTAGTTCTTAGTCAAATTGATCATTATGGCAGATATGTTTTTCTTAGTGACAAGCAACAACAAAACATATAAAGTGTAGAAATGTCCCAAGGTGCAGCCAGTCCCTGCAGCCACAGATCCAATGGGGGACCACTATGCAATCCTCACTTGACGATATTCCTAAGCAAAAGTTGTATCTGTTGGCGCTGAACTTTATTTTGCTTCCGAATTCAGTGAATTTTCTCGTGATATCGGACAATGAAAAAAATACAAAATGTGTATAATTAACACAATATTCTAACAAACTTAATAGTGTTACAATAGGGGAACCCCCAAACTTCGTACCGGAACTCACATTGGGTTAAGTGCAGATGTGGATATAAAGGTATCTTTATAGGTATATTGGTGTATATGGTGAACATTAGAGAGATTATACACGTCACAAAGAAACCTTTATATGCTTAGAGTACCACGTCATTTCAGTGACTACGGTATGCACCTGAAATTTGGGAGCTACTATTATCCTTGATCATCCATTATTATCTAATTTGGTGATCCTTTAAAACATAGATATAAAGATACCTTTATATCCACATCTGCACTTACCCCAGTGTGAGTTCCGGTACGAAGTTTTGGGGGTTCCCGTATTGTAACACTAGTTTGTTAGAATATTGTGTTATTTATACACATTTTGTATTTTTTTCATTTTCCGATATCACAAGAAAATTCACTGAATTCGGAGGCAAAACAAAGTTCAGCGCCAACAGATTCAACTTTTGCTTAAGAATGTTTTTATTAGTGCTCATATAAATCATAAAGCTTTTCATATCCTTGCTGTTTATGTCCTCCCACCATATTGTAATGAAGTGCTTAAACATGCAGTGTCCTTTATTTCTACCTCTACAGATATTCCTGTTCTCTATATTGGAGAATTTAACAACTATATGGATAGAACCCTGGATAAACGGAGCAAGACTTCTTTATCCTTAAACCGTTCTAGCAGCTCCGTGAGGAATTTTCTATATCAAATTTTTGTTTTCATTACTCCCAGCTGCGTAATGCAGTTCAAACTCAATTTGGTATATCAGCTTCTCCCATATCAAAGTCAAAGAACTGGTTGTGGGATTGGGCCAGAGGGGTCAGATTTGTATTTATGCCAACCTTAATTCATATGTAGATCCTCATATTTTCAACTCCCTCAAGGCTAAATGGCAGGGTGATATAAGTACATTAGATGAGGCTCAATGGATACAGATACTGAGCTCAATTAAATACACCACTCCTTGTATCAGTTACCAACTGGTATAATTTTACATTTTACACCATACATATAGTACTCCTGTTTCCCTTTGTAAGGCGGGTTTGAGACCTACTTTGGCTTGCCCTAGGTACCTTTGATGCTGATTTTTGGCACATACTGTGGACGTGTCCTTTGGTGCATGTCTTCTGGGAGGGCATATGGGCTGATATTATACTCACAGAACTGACTTTGCCTGCCATATTGCCTAAAATTTGCCTCTTTTGTTTAGACCTTGGATTAATCCCCTGTGATCCCTTTTTGACAACCTTAGCTAAAGTTATTATTGCAAGAAATTGGTTTGCTGTATCCTCTCCCAGTATTTACCACTGGCGTGCTCTATTCAATGAGCTTTTGGGTCATGAAAGATCTGTTCACGAGGCACGCTAGTGCATTACTATACTATGGGGTGGGGGTTGTTAGGTCTACAACAACTAGGTCAACAAGCACTGGGTCAACACCACTAGGTCGACAGGCAGCAATGTCGACATGGGTCTAGGTCAACATGGGTCAAGGTCAACATGTGTCTAGGTTGACATGGGTCTAGGTCGACAGGACACTAGGTCGACACAAGCATTAGGTCAACGTGGGCAAGGACAACAGTCAAAAGGTCGACATGGGGGTTTTCACTGTTTTATTTACCCGAATGTCGACACAGTCGACATGGACACAGTTTGGAGTGCACTGCATTCTCTTGCATCGCTCGCTTCGCTCGCAATGCTTCGGGCACACTATTTTATTCTCCCACCACACCCTAGTGGATGGTAGGGCATGAAATACCACCTGTCAGCACATGTTGGCTCAAAAAACAGTGAAAACCCCATGTCGACCATTTGACGGTCGACCTTCCCCATGTCAACCTAATGCTTGTGTCGACTTAATGACCTGTCCACCTAGACACAAATGTCAACCTAGACCCATGTCGACCTAAACCCATGTCGACCTTGTTGCCTGTGGACCTAGTGGTGTCGACCCAATGCTTGTTGACCTAATTGTTGTAGACCTAATGACCGTATCCCATACTAAGTGGGATAGGCAGGGGCGTAACTATAGCACCGCAGCCCCCGCCACCGCGGGGGGGCGCTGTGCATGTGGGGGCGCCGGGGGCTGCGGTGCTATAGTTACCCCCCCCAATCCCCCGCAGACTTACGTATCTCGCTGGTCCCGGCGGCTCCGTTCTTCTGATGAGGACCACCACAAAATGGCCGCCCCCATATAGCACACTGTTCTCTGAAACTGTCTGCTCTATGGGGGCGGCCATTTTGTGGTGGTCCTCAGCAGAAGAACGGAGCCGCCGGGACCAGTGCGATAGGTAAGACAGCGAGGGAGGGGGTTAGCATAGGCGGCGGGGCGATGGGGCGGCCAGGGGGGAGGGGGGGTGCTTGACTGGGCGGCGGCGGGGGATGGTTATGGGCGCCCCCCCTAACGCGGGGGGGGCGCCCAAAACGTAGCTACGCCACTGGGGATAGGTGAAATACCTCAAGATTGGCCAGGGATCAATTACCGCCATAACTATTTTGTCTCCTACCTGGGTTTTATTGAGGTCTATATCATCCTGTATCAGGGCTCCTACTGCTCTATTACATGTGTAATATGCACTATGGTGATTGATATTTCAGGGCAACTGCACTCTATTCCCTGTGTATGATCAACTTATTATTTGCTATACCATTATTGTAATTTCTTCATATATGGATAACTTACTGTGTGAACTGCATCATCTTTCGTACCACATACTTTTCTGGATGGCAAACGACCACAGAGATAAAATCACACTTTTCTCATAGTTTGCTGTACTTTTTCAACAGACGCATATCTTTCTTTTGTAATTGGTTTTGTTTTTTTTGCACTTATGACTTGTAAAATGTATTCTTTCAATAAAAATGTACACAAGTTAAAAAAATGTAAATATAAAAAAGAGATCTCTGCAATAATGCCATGTATCAAATTAGAAGCGGTAGCAGTCTCAAGTGATCCTGAAAATCCTGCCTACTCTGGCTTATAAATTCTTCTGGTGTTAAGATTGCTTGTTTCCATTTGGAATCTACAAAAATACCAGTAATTTATCTTTACACATATTCAAATACTACTTCACCCCCCTCCTGCTTACCACACCTTCACCTTCTTGATTCTTGTTTCTTTAACAGTATGCCTTTACAGTATGCTATTAACATCTGCCATTTGGTGTATTATTTCCTCTTTTATTTCCCATTAATATATTTTTATTACAGTTTCCTTTTTTCTTTACTTAATTATTTTTTTTATTTAATCATTTTAATTTCACAATTGTGTTTTAAGTTATTTGATTACATTATTTTATTATATTTTAATTTATTTTTTCATTTTTCTTCTCTTAGTTTTATGCTCTGTGTGATGGAAACTATCATAATATCCATGATATACACCTTACACCTACACTCATATAGAGCATCCCACCCAGCGTTTAAAGTGGTCCTTGGGAGGTGGTGGAACTCATTTTTTCTGCCACTGCCGCCCCCTCCCCCATTAGGTGGAGCCTGGGCCAGTGCCAGGGTTTTTGGCACCCCTGCAAACTACAATATTTGAGCCCTACCTACCATACTTTATAAAAAGTCAGTGGATTTACAATACTACATCCAATTCAAATAATGCCACACAGTAGCAAAATCATATTCACACTACACCACATGTAGCTTCCCCGGTTCATATTACACCACATAGTAGTGCCCCTTATTCACATTATGACACACTTTAGTGCCCCTTTTTCCATTTATGCTACACAGCATTACTCCTTATACATGTATGCCACACAGTAGCATCGCTTACACGTAATGCCCACAGTAGTATTGCTTATACACATAATCCAAGCAGCAGTAGCGCCAGTTACACGTATCTGTCTCTGTCCCTCCATCAGCTTTGTCTTCTCTTTTCTTCACTTCAGCAGTGGGGATGGCATGATATCACATATGACATGGGAGAAAAGGGATTTTCTGTTGTAATTATTGTGCATGACTGTGGTGGAGGTGGAACTGAGTTCCCCCTGCCATTAGAGGTGGTGGAACTCAGTTCCACCCCATTCGCCTGTACATTAACCCCACCTATTACTACCAGCAATACCCGCTGGGAAGTTAAAGGGGATTTTCTATGTTACCAAGCTTCTGTTAAGGAATAAAGTTCCTATATCTACTTGAGAGGCTATGTATTGTCTATATGATGTATGTTCCAAGTTATATGAAATAACTACTTGTTAATTTTTGTGTCGCTGTACTTAGGGCCTAGTTCAGACATGATTGCAGAGCAAATTTGTTCTAAAAATCGTCAAAACCACGTGCACAGATGTCCTATGTACATAGAGAGTTAGATTTGGATGATTTATTTTGTTTCTGTGCAGGGTAAATACTGAATGCTTTATTTTTATACTGTAATTTAGATTTCAGTTTGAATACACCCCACCCAAATCTAACACTCTGCACATGATAAATCGGCCCCACCTGCAGTGCACCTTGTTTTGCCCATTTGAGAACATATTTGCCCTGCGTTTAAGGGCTAAATGCAATAGGGTGTGAGAATCTTTCGACTTTCATCTCTAGCCACCAATTTCTGGTAATAGCAGATGAAGTTATATTGTATAAAGGATGAAGGCAAAGTGCAGTCATTTGAATGGTTATATAATGTTTTCAAAATCACTATAATTTCTAATCTACCGTATTTAAAGCTTATAGCTATTTTACTGTATATTTTGCATACTGTGACTTTAGAAATACACATGTACATCATTTTGTTATAATTTTTGTTCTGTCTGTGAATAGGTAACTCTACAGGATTTAGAACAAAAACGTCCCCACTTGGAAGAACTTATAACCGCAGCACAGAACTTGAAAAACAAAACAAGCAACCCAGAGGCTCGCGCAGTGGTTACAGATCGCAGTAAGTGCATTTATTTGCTATTAAAACTCTACATTTTAGAAAATGCATTTTTAAGGAATCAAACTAAGAATAGACCTAAGGGACTACTGATAACAGCTCAAGGCCATTTTTTATTTTTTGCAGATGAGGCTCAGCACTGAGAAATGGACAGGGCTTCAGGCAGGACAATAATATACAGTATGAACTTAGCATTGGACCTACATTATATGGTGCTGCAGGGTTTTTTCTATTGGGTCCCTGTAGCCTATCCAAGTTGTCAGAGCAAATTCTCTTTCCAATATAGTATATAGCACCAGTTTGACTGTGGGTCTATTTGCTTGAACTCATGGACCCAGTCATACAGCTGTAACGTTTCCATAAGGCTTTGAGATATACCACAGTACAATTATCCTGGAG
The DNA here is from genome assembly GCF_055691185.1 of Crinia signifera. Classification (NCBI taxonomy): domain Eukaryota; kingdom Metazoa; phylum Chordata; class Amphibia; order Anura; family Myobatrachidae; genus Crinia; species Crinia signifera. The sequence continues at coordinate 257,282,152 of NC_139218.1, forward strand.
GAATCCAGGCATGATAATTCAGCAAGGGCTGTAATGGCCTTCTGTCTCTGTATGTATTATGGAAAGATAAGGATTAGTAATTTACTTGGACTCATGAGTATTTTTCAGTAATCATGAGTGAACCAGAATAATCATTTAATGATGAATAGCATAAAAGTGTACTCCATGAATAGTGTACAGTCCAGATAAAACTGCCAATCTCTAGATTGTCAGTAACAGATTTAAACAGAAAAAAATGACTATTTTAGGTCAAAACTCTGCACAAGTAGAGAAAATGAAATACAGTTAGACATAGGTAAGGAATGTATCTATCTCTTACTTGGTTATATTGGTTGATTCATTTTATCTCAAATGTTATTTATTAAAGCCTAGTAGCAACAAATATTTATAATTTCCAAGATTTAGTAATGCGTGTCCTTTTTGATAATTCTCTTATACTAGTGAAAGAAGTTTCTTTTTGGGGAATTTTAACATTTGTTTAAAAATAATGGGATTATGGAGAGAAGATGATGACGAGAATAGTTAATAAAAAATGATGTGTAATCTGTGGTGTAGGCCTGTTCTGCAGTTCTGCTGTCCCTCTATGCAGTGGTGGGATAGATATTCTTTACTTTTGATGCAACACCTCCTTACTGTATCTCTAAAGGTGCATACACATTGAGCGATTTTCGCCTGTCCAAGTGATTTCCCGGGGGGTGGGGGGGGGGGGGGGTGGAAGACTTTCCGTAGTAGGATGCTATGGAAAGCCATCGAACCTGTTGCTAATCTGCTGGTAATACCAGCAGATGAGTGGCGATGGCCAGCGATGATGCAAGAGTGCTCATCAGAGCTCACTGCTCATTACCGGGCTGTACACACTGGGCAGCTTTTGTGCTGAAAGCAACTCAAACTTCAAGATGAGCTGCTTTCAGCACAAAATAGCCCAATGTGTATGGGACTTTATACAAATAGATTATTTGTGTATGAATTTTATGCTCTACAAAATACATACATTGTTTCTTTAATATTATTGTTTCTATAATAATAATTATACTAGGTGAGCCCAGGGTTGTTCTCAGTTACAAAGGGAGTTGGGACATACTTATCATCTGACAACCTGGGTATAAGGTATTTGGCAGGCCTGGTCCAGGTATTGCAGCCTGCCATGCACAACAGTCAGGTCATCAGCAGCACCTGAGAGCTTGTCTTAAACCTCTGCTAGGAACAGATTTCAGGGCTCCTGATGCTGAACAAGTCGGCCAGGTGACAGATAATAAGGGTGATGGTTAGCACCAACCTGCCGGGATAAGGAAGGTCCATTGACCTCATGTATGTAGGCTGTGGGTCAGAGTTGTATTCCTGCTGCTGTCTCTGATTCCATAACATTCCTATTACATATTATACAGTATATTGCTGGTCCCAAAACGTATTTCCTGAGACAACTGCCTCTTGTCTATTCACATTGCACTGGACTTGCGTTCTTGGCATTAGTTTGCTACCACTGTTGTTAAGCATTTTAGATTTGGTTCTGCCTATTAAATGTTTTTTTACTTTCAATTTACAATCGCTCTAATACTTGAATAGCATTAGAAATATTTATACTACATTTACACTGCTCAATGTACTGCTTGACTGCATCTAGTAATAATTAAACGTGCAGAAGGTTCAAATCAGGAAAGTCTGTTGTTTCAGAAATGCCATTATTCAAGTAACTAATTTATTTCTGCCTCATTAAACATAACAAGTAAGAATGACTGGGAAAAAAAATTAGATAAATAATGCAAAGCTTGTCTGAATGAGATACAAGGCGACTGTACAGTAATATATTTCCTCCCAGCAAAATAATGGTAACATATTTATATAAATCTAGGGACATTAATTCAAGTTCAGTTACAAAGAAAGAGTGAGAATGTGGAGGCATGTGTAAGCTCGCTCCTTCCCTAACTATATATATATATATATATATATATATATATATATATACAGCACAAGGACCCTTATTCTGGTTGGTGCGGTAATATCCGCGTGCGTTTGTGCCGCTGATGTTTTGTGTCTGCGTATGTGCAGAGGCGTCTCTGCGCATGTGCGAGTGGGACGCACGGCCACATTCCGCATGAAATGTGTACACTACGAACAGGGGGTGGAGAGGGGCGTGAAGGGCTGTTTGGGCTCATTAACATATGCATACGCCCCGCGTTTCATGGGCGTTCCCATGCAAACGCTGGGCGTACGTATGGTAATGCGGCCGTGACGCACGTGTGGGGGGCGGACATATGACATTGCCGGATGTCAGCTGTCCGCCCAGATTCCTGCTTTTGCACGGAGAAATGCCCATGTGGTCTGAGGTTGCGGGAGCTGCCTGGCCACTCGGTCCTGTATTCGATGGTCTGCGACCATCGAATGATGGGGGAGGTTCCCTGAGATGAAGGAGGTGTATTCATGAGAAAAACACGTGCGGTCCGTTCGGACAGCTTCTTACCGCGTACGGACGGAGTTGGCGATCCATATGGAAGGCGGGGTTTAGGACGCATATTCGGATCCGGCCGCACCGATCAGAATAAGGGCCAAGATGGTCTTAAGGATCTGGATGGCCCAGGAAAGGAGAAAGGGGTGCCCTGAGGTCTAAAATTAAAAAGTATGTATACTTTGTGGTTATCTACACCCTGTACAGAGAATGATCCCACAAAATAACATAGCAAGACACACCCAGACAATGGCCCTTATTCTGGTTCACTCGCAAAGGCACATTTATTCTCAATTAGACAAAACCATGTGCACTGCAGGTGGGGCAGATGTAACTTGTGCAAAGAGAATTAGATTTCAGTGGGGTTTTACTTCAAAGTGAGATCTATATTGCATTGTAAAAATAAAGCAGTCAGTATTTTCCCTGCAGGGAAACAAAATAACTCACCCAAATCTAACTCAGTACAGAATTTGCCTTTGTGAGTGAACCAGAATAAGGCCCAATATAACACATTAGTGAGGTCATTAGTGCCATGTATCACCTGATGATGAATAGGAGCATGCATATATATTGTGTTCTATTTTGACCAGTTAGGGCCCTTACCTTGAAGGACTATATTAAACTTGTCTGCCGATAAGTGATTCAAGGCACCAAATTTTCCTGTGGGCTTTTTATTGGCCAAGAATGCTGGAGCCCTCTATAGCTATCCTGTCCCCCACTGCTTCAGCTATAATAAGGGTGTAAAAGGTGGGATGCACTAATCTAGCAGCCGATTAGAATGCATTCTCCTCCTTCAGCCTAGTTGGGGACCTTCAATTTGACCAGTATTTCATGACTTGAATTTATGGCATGACAGAAAATTATCAAAATGATTTATTACTATGACATAAGACATAAACATTGGAGCAAGTTCCTAGTAGGTATCAACCACTTAAGGTCATCACTGTTGCTGTTTGTATGACTTATCATCATAATTAATATATTAGAATATATTTTGTTATTGTTATACTGTATATACTGTATATTCATTATTTCAGTATTTATATGTTACTGGCTTTATCTGATGGGCTTAAATAAAGGCAGTATTGTTATATTAACATTATATAAAGGCCTGTAGCCATCCTGAAATCTAGAGCTGCTAAATGTGAAGAGTATGCTGTAAAGAACATCACTGTAACATTGAAGACAGCAAAATAGAACAAATGGCAGCTTTATGGTCATCAGTGATGCGCTATTACATGTTCGCTATACCAGTCATTACTGTAGCTACATCATTAAACTGTCAGTCATTTTAGCAGTCAAACGTCCAAATAATTACTCTGTTGCCTGTCATAATCAAAGATACATTAGTATTTGTACACATGTTATAACACATGTGTCTGGGTATGGGTCAACCTCCAGTGGTCAACACACTGCATGTGGACCTTCAATAGTCAACACACTGCAGTGTGTTGACCATTGAAGGTCCACATGCAGTGTGTTGATCACTGTAGGTCGACATGGCTTAGGTGTACACATGAAATTTGCTAATGCCCTCATCACACAACATAAATTAGTAAGTGTTGATGTAATTAGCTCCTATGCCTTTGTATAAGGGTATCAGTGCAGAATATGTAACTGGACCAGTCATGTGTAACATACCAGCCAGAAAAACACTTATTCATTTACCTGGATGAAGGATTTCCTTGTGACTACCAACCATCATTTCCTAGGATCAATTGTTAATTACAACTTTGCCAAAGTCTTTGCCCTTAGAGGTAATGGAAAAAATGGTCAGCAGTTCCTCTATTTCCTCTATTTGCACAACATGCAATTGGGGTCGCAACCCATGGCTTGCTTTCTCGGGCTTTAGAAATGGTTGCATTTGTTCAATTTTAATTTGCACGCTGCTAACAAATACATAGGTTTAGCCATGTCAGTATTTAGGAATTATTTCTCATGAGGACCCAGTGTATTGTGTATGCCACTTTTTCCATGCCTTCATTTTTTTCTACACATGGTTAAGACATATTGGGGGATATTTACTAAGATGGGAGTTCTACTTCGCATGGAATGTTGCTATTTGGCAACCAATCAGAATCTATTTCTTATTTATTTAGGAAATAGAAGATAATAGACAGGATCTGATTGGTTGCCCATAGCAACATCACATGTGAAGTAGAATGCACATCTTAGTAAATTTCCCCCATTGAACTAGCCTGTTAAGGAAGTGTCAGGTCTCTTGTTAGGTAACAGACTCAAACAGGCCATACCCACTTCCCTGGGAAAACTGGGTCCCAATTGACTTTGCAATGTGAAAGAGGTATAAGAGAGCCACCCGAAATTCGTATACCCTGCATATAATTTGAACCAATCAACACACACAGTCTTTCTCAAATAATGGCTTTTACTCTTTAGATTTCCTTGAGCATAATATGATTAAAAATGTAGTAGTTTGTTTAAAAGACAGTCACAGTTTAAGATCACAGGAACTTGTTTATTAGGCCCTAAAGTAAAAACAAAACTTAATAGCAATACAATAGATGAAAAATATTTTAACAAATTATTCAGCAACCTGAAGCACAAAATGCTTTTTACTTTTTATCACTTTAAATTAGCTCAATATACAAAGAAAATAAAATCTAAATGAACAGTTCTTCAGACATGTTTCCTTGTGGAGGAAAAGGAGTACAGTATGCAAAAGACATCATTTACATTTCCACAGGGGAGTACAAAACCTATTCAGTGAGTTGTTGCTGTCAGTGAGTGACACAGAGGAGACTGTGAAATAAACTATTTCCTTATATTCACAAAATAAATTCGGAAAATTGCATGAAAAATATTGGGGTAACTACCGATCTCCTCCACCCTCATTTCTATTTATTGCCATTGCTTTTTGTGAAATCTAGGAAACAAACCCATCTGCTTTTTTCATGCTACTTTATTTATTACTTCTCTACCCATTGGTTTCTGATGTAACTTTACTCCATTGGACTATCTGGGGTATTTGCCACTTGGTTTGACTGTTGACCCCTTGATTTTCTCCTATCACTTATTCGCTGTCTAATTATAATATCTCCAATCAGCTATATCCTACAGTATATTTGGACCAAGTCTTCCAATTGGCTCTGCAGTTCCTATATGTTTTTAGTTTTGCCATCATCCTCACTGCCACCAAATAATACTGATTTACCAGCTTTATATCTATCAGGTATGGGGAGATTTAAACACCCAAAATATAATAGTGGATGGACTTATTGATGGTTTACCAACTACATCCATGAATTATTCTACTGAATCCTGCTAACTTTACTTGGTGGACTGTAATATGCCAGCTTCCTTTAACTCTCAACATCTGTTGCAGCAGTGATTTGATTGAGAAAAAAACTTGATGTCATAGAAGCCACTATTGTCGTCCACTTTGAGTCTTATGTTAAATGGATTACTTCTCTTGAGTGTTCACTTAGTGATGTAAAGAATACAACAGTCTCTATCCAAAATATAAACTCCTCCTAGGTGAAAACCACAGATGAATAACAGTTTATTGGTATACCTGAATCCAATCTTCTTACATTCCTCTGGGCAGATCTCACCACTGCTTTAGTGTGAACAGGCAAACATTTTAAAATTGACAGAGTCCTTCAACAGAGATATTCACAAGTAAATGCACTTTTTAAGGTACTGAGTTTGACTGGGGCAGGTGTTGTATAGCTCACAGACAATGTCTAGCTTGACAATCATTAGGTCAACAGCAGGAGGTCAACATGCACAATGTCAACAATAACAAAAAGTTGACAAATGGAATGGTCAACATGAATTTAAAATTATTTTGGTGTCAATGTCAACACCAGAGCAAATGGACCACCAATAAGTGTACTGTCACTCCACTATTGCTGCATTTGGTACACTTTTCTGTTCCCAGTTGAAGTCCATGTGAAAGTTTGAAAAGTAAAAAAAAAAATCAAAATTGCACTCCCGAAACCAGGTAAACCCCCCACTGCAGTTCAAAAATTTCCCCAATTGCCCTATTAAACACTGATGTTAAGCTTTTCACCAAGCTGATAGCTAATCGCCTATACCCGTTCCTCCCCTCCCTTATAGCCAAAGACCAGGTTGGATATGTCCTAGGTAGGCAGGCCCCAGACAACACCCGTAGAGTCTTCAATATACTGGAATACTGTGACCATAGAAAAGAACCACTATTGATCCAGTCATTGGATGCCAAAAAGGCATTTGACAGAATACATTGGGGATATTTAAAGATGCTGCTGTCCTGCTTCGGCTTTGCTGGTCATTTTTTGGACTCAATTTTTGCCTTGTACTCAGTACCTTCAGCGAGGATCTTTGTGAACGGTTGTCTCTCCTCGGGGTTCGATATCACCAATGGTACCAGGCAGGGGTGCCCTTTGTCCCCCCTTTTTTTTGCATTGGCTATTGAGCCTATGGCTGTGAGGATTAGATCTACGGAGCACTTGAGGGGCCCTAGTGTAGGTGGCTCATCCCACATAATCAGTCTCTTTGCAGATGACATCCTTTTAACCTTACTGTGTCCCGCCACGTCACTCCCGATTCTACATACACTGCTAGATGAATTCTCCAATATTTCCTACTACAAACTAAATACGACTAAGACAGAGGCCCTCCCCTTTAACATCCCCAGGGAAAACATTCAATTTCTTAGAGACCAATATACATACGCTTGGCAGTTTAAATCTATTAAATACTTGGGGGTTTATGTATCCAATGTATTCCAATGTATTTCACTGTAACTTCAAACCGCTATTATGCTCTTTTGGGAAACTAATAGATGACTGGTTGCTTCATGAGATATCTTGGTTATGTCGCATTGCAGCTTCCAAAATTATTCTGCTGCCAAAACTCATGTACCTCTTTTGAGCTATTCCCAGAATTCCACCTAAACTCCTTAGCACTAGCTTTAATAATTTTTTTCTCGATATATATCTGGAAAGGATCTAGACCTCGTGTTGCCAGACAGACCCTTGTTTTACCTAAAAATTGTGGGGGGTTGCTTACCCCGACCTCGAGAAATATCATTCTGCATGTTTGATTAGTCAGGCCAGGGACTGGTTTGTTCCCAATTTCCCTAAACCCTGGGTTCACATAGAACACTCTTGTATTGGCGATTTCCACCCCACGGACTTGCTCTGGCTTCCCCGTCAAGCAATAACAGCGTGGTTGGGCTCAGGAGCTGCTATTAGTGCCACATTGACTGTATGGCATAAATTGATCTCAGACGATGCAGATATATCACTCCCTGGTCCAGATCTGTCTCTTTCTCTCATAGCCTGCCTTATACCAAATCTAAAAAGAAGAAACTACCGGCCCATATTAGGTGGGAAAGTGATATATCCGTGTCACTACCTGAAGAAGAATGGGACTCTATAGCCCTTTCTGGTTCCAAAATGTCTACTGAGTTCCTTTATTGATATGTACTATTTCACATTGTTCAACCTTTGAAAGACCCTTTGACAATTTGTGAGATGTACATTGTTATGTGTGCTGTTTACCTTAATAAAAATTGAATATTAAAAAAAAAAACCTCTTGTCAACCTTTTCATGTTTTGACCATTTCCAGAGTAATGCATCCTTACTACCTGGCATGTAACTAGAATACTCTGGAAGATCCTCCAGCTGATGTTTTACATCGGTCCAGCTAATCTGTCCATGTACTGCTTGACGATCTCCTTAGGTTCATTGTTACTTTCGCTGGATTTGTTTGTATTCTAAAACTCAGCTAGGACCGAATGGCCTGCTGAATACTATTCCTTTATAATATTTGATACCACACTAAAATTTAGTTGATATTTCTGTATATTCTCTCAATGTACTGTTCTATTGCCAGATACATGTATTTCTGTCTTCTCATTGTATCATATTGTGTGAAGATTTCATTTTATTTGCGTTTTGCTTGTACTTTTTTTTATTACTGCTTCACTAATATATATAAAGCCTAGGTTGCATAATGGATGATAACCCTATAAGGCATGGTACACATTATACATTAAAAGCATCAGCTAGGTGGGTTCATAGGCGTGTGACTGATTAATGCACTTACTCCTTTTTTTTTGCAGCGCTATCACTTTTATGACAAAGGTGTTCCATTAAATAACTAATGGGTTATTACAATTCTGAGCTGACCACCCATGGAACGGCCATGAGATTAGGGTGTGTGTGTATGGCTCCTCTAACCACCATTGATGGTTGAGATCTATTGAAGTTCAATCTATTTTTAATTGTCCCCATCCACACAGTGACTCAGAAAGTGACCTCTGGGCCTGATGGTTTGGAGATTGATGCAAAGGTGTTATTTATGCAACTGAGCCATTATTGTGAATTTGCATATACATCTTGCATTGGAAGTCACAGAGATAATTTATTCACAAAACAATTGGCAAACAGGGAGCATTTGTGGTGCAACAGCGCATGCTTCAAGCTGTTACTGCAATCCCCTACACAAAGCAAAAGGCATTGGCATCTCATTTCCTGTAGCCTTTCTGCAAGACCATAGTCTTTGTCAGCACTTTGATAATCTCTTGATTTACAACTAATGCTACATGTTTGTGCATAGCCCCTTTTTATATTTAAAGTCACCATGGACATTTCAATCCAAATCTTGGTAGCTGCGACATTTGCATATTTTCGCACAGGGGCTGTGTACAAATTCGGAACAGGGATGGAAATTTTTGCACATATAATTGAATCAGGACCTCCTTTGTGTTTGCAATCATGAAATAAGTGTGCCGATATGGTCGCATGTGATTTAGCTGTTTGGCCTAAACACTAACTGCACTTTTAGGCTATATATATATATATATATATATATATATATATATATATATATATATATATATATATACATATATATATATATATATATATATTCCCACAGAAAGAAGGCACTCAGGAGACTTTTAGATGAAAGTGAAAAAACGTGAAAAACTTCACTCACATTTAATTGAAATGGTTAAGTCAACGTTTCGTGGACCGCATCCAATTCCTCAGGATAGTCCTTTTGAACCTTTTGAATTAAATGTGATTTCTGTGGGATTGTGCATTTGAGGGGTCATTACCCTTGTGAATGGCACCAGGAGCAAGGAGAATGGATCATATACTGAGTGCCAGGGAATAGATGGATATATATATATATATATATATATATATACCATATACTTAATAGTCTATACTTACATTTGTTTTGTTAAATGTTTGCTGATCATATTTGAGAAAAGTTGAAAATACTACCACGTAACAGAATATTTTATAAATGTATAGATTTTGTTTGAACTGTGACGTGTGCAGTATAGATTCAGACTTCAAATTAAAATTTACCCATGGCTTTCAAAGCCAAACCAAACCTGGCCAATAAGCACATTTGTAACCAATTGGAGTAATTGAACATCTTTAATGATGATCTTCACTAGCATTACCTTAACCTTCATATAAAAGTAATTATATAATTAATATGTTTCATGTAAATACATAGTTTACCAACTATAGTTTACCAACATAGTTTACCAACTATAAAATTATTAATTACTGTTATTAATTTCATTGAGTACTGTTTGAATGCCTATGTACATGATCGGCGCAGTGCATTACATCACCGCTATGATCTTGCTTCTCTGTCTAACTAGACAGGTCAGTATACAAATTCAGTAGAGCATGAACAATTTCTAGATGAATAACATTTTTGGGAAAAGTGGGGGAGGGGCAGTTGGCTTGTTTGATTGTTATACAGAATACATTCAATCAGAATAATACGTGTACACATTAACAAAGTAATGTATTTAAAAATATTCCTTAAGGGTATTTTTCATTGCAGAACAACTTGACACCAATTTTCAAAGCAATGTGTTTCCCTTCAGGAGCAGTGAATTTAAAGCAATCACTTGAGCTATTGTTCACTAAAATACATGTTATGTTGAGATGTCCCCTTGATGTTTATCAAGATCAACAATGATTCGAAATAAGCTTTCTAAAAGCTAGTTAACAAAATAAATAACAAACCACATGCAATTGTAAATTGTAAGATACTGCTCAATAAAATTACGTGAAGCAAAAAATCCACAGAGAGTAGTTTCTTACTTCCTGTGCTGGGATGCATACCATTTTTCAGTCATATTCAAGGCTAGTTCTCAGCCCGTCAAACTGTCGGAACAATGTGACAGTAATGTCAGCGCTGCCGGTTGTGCAAATCCAAATGAAGCAACACTTGAATTGCTCCATCGAGCGCCATCTAGTGGCTGCCAGCACACAAAACAATTGAATTTCCCCTATAGAGATGATGAGCAATTTCAGCCTTTTACTATAAAGAATGTACACAGTTCCATTCATTTTAAAACATTGCTATCCATACAGCCATTTACTAAACATAATCCTCAAATAGAAGTAAAACCATCTAACTAATTTGTCAGCATTTTTAAGACTTTGCTCTGGAAATGATCAGGGCTTTTTACTTCTACCATGCTTTGATGCTTTGCATGAACATGGCTGGTGACAGCACAATATTGGAGGGCTATCAGACTAACCCACTGAGATGGCTATTAAGATACGTTGAATCGTCATGCAGCTACATGAGAATGTGTTAAGGCACAGATACGTTATTTGCCTTATTTACTTCATAAAGATAAAGCACACCTTCCAACTGTCATGATTTAGTCTCCAGTATGAGATTAGAATTTCAAAAGGTCCAGGTACACCCAAGAGAGACCCCTATTGTGGCATGACTATTTTAATCTTCATGAGCATACTGTCCAATTTCGCCCTGATAGGAATACATAAATACAATTTACACAATATCAAAGGGTAGAACCCGAGGCCAGACTATCATTATTTTGTTTTCCAGAAAAACTGTTCTGGGAATTATCAAACATGGTGGGTCTGTGTTCTCGGAGCATGTGACTGCTCAGGTAAAGTAGCCACTCAGAATATTTTACTACTTTGAAAACTCCATGCATGTTGCTTACATGTTCTAGACACAGTGCTACTTATTGCAACTGTAGGGATTTCAAGGTATGGTTAATTGCTAAAATCTATAGTCTCCATCTGCAAATGGAATGTACTACAGTTGTATATATTATTGTGTTATATACAAAATATAGAGTCATTTTGTTTCTCACACTTTGAGAAAGTATGTTATGATTGAAGATCGTTGTGAATCAAATGGATAATATATGGATTTAATTAAAGTTCCTCTATAATAAATTAAGATGTACAAATTAATAAAGAACTTTGGATGGAAAAATGTATGAATAATTCATTGGAAGAATATTTATAGTTTAACAACACTAATTGAAACATTTATTCAGTATGAAAATTTCATTTGAATATAAATAAGATTATGTCCTGTATATCTTTATGTCAAATGGTGTTACCACAAAATCATGAAATCAAAGCCATAAAGCTCACAAATAATTGTTCAATTTTTAATTTTTGCAATTAAAACAAGGCAAGAACTTATAGTGATAGAAAGAGCTGCGAAACATGCTATAGGCAAATAATTACTCTCTATAATTACACATCATTATTGTAACTTATATTTGAATTAAAATTTCAGATGACTGTATTAATAAGCAATAAATTATGAATTACAAATAAAATATAAACAGCATACATACAAATACTTTGAAAACTATGAGTGTATTAGTATAGTCATTCATACCAACAGCACACCATATTTGGCCGGCTCAGCTCGCCTTTCGCTGGGACAGGTATGCACAAGCATCTCACATGCTCACGTGTCCATTGCCGTAAATGGGGAACGAGAGTCTCACATGCACGCACGACTCATTCACACTGGAGCGCATTGAATGGCATGCCGAGAGCCTCTCAAATGGCAGCGGCTACACCTGTAGTTGTTAACATGTAACAAAAACATTTTATTGGACACTTTGTCATTTTTTTTTAAATACAGACCTGATGTTTTGCGGAGTCGCTGTTACAGCAATAGATGTACTTATATTTGGAACCTATCTGCTATGTACTAAACAACTGATTACTGTACATCATGTGATTGGCTGTAACATAGTACTGATACAGAAAAGGGAAGATGTCCTTGTGCTAAAAGAGCAACAGTAAATGTATGTCAGATTCCAGTTGGGAATCAGTATGAGGCTCTGAGTGGAACCAAGTTCCTGCTGAGGTCTGTCCGCAGACCATAACTGAAATTTAAAACATGAACTCTGGTGTTGGATTATATGTAAACAGGTCCAAATGACATTATTTTTTAGCATGTTTGCCCAACATCAATATTTATTGATTATTATTTTTATCAATATTTATTGATTATTAGTGATTTTAAAGGAATCCAAAATCGAATCCGAAGATTTGGTTTTGGGGATTTGGCAAAAATAATTAAGGATGGTTTTGCCAAAACCAAAATACAATGATGAATTAGGACCACACCTCAAAACACGGGAATACATCTCTAGTCCCGACATTGGCAGTTTAGTACAGTATATGCATTAATATATACCTTTAAAAGGAGTTACATTAAATGCAGAACTACAAATCAAAGAGCAAAGTAGTAGTGGCTTCTTGTGATTGTTACCTCTATCATGAAAGTAATTATTTTGTTACACATACTGCATTACATTATTGAAAAAAATACTAGGGAATGTCATGATGTTTTTGGCTTTAATGTGTTGTATAAATTATGACGTAGAGTCATGGACTATGACACATCAGTGGAATTTGACACTGTCAACTACAGTGTTTTAACTAACTTTAGATGTATAACATACAAGGTCTTCGAGAGACAGACATAATGTATTTCCTAATATTGTTACATATTTTTATTTTATAAATACATGCATTTGTTACATTACTTTAAAAATGTATCTATTTTCATAATTTGTTTAAAATAAATCTTAAATATATTAGCACATTTTTGTTTTACAGTTGAAAAAATACAAAACCAGTGGGACGATGTGCAATGTCACCTTCAAAATCGAAGACAACAGCTCCAGGAAATGCTGAAAGATTCCATACAGTGGCAAGAAGCTCGTCGGGAGGCAGAACAGGTGTTGGAGAAAGCGAAAGGAAAGATTGAATCTTGGCAGGAAATATCATACACAGTTGAATCACTGAAGAAACAGAATACCGACCTTAAGGTCTGTACAATTTTATAAACAGCGGTAGAATTTCTCCTGTGAACTTATATATATTTGTCAATTTAATAAATAAGAATTTTTGATATGTAGATCACCAAATTTGAAACAAAAACACCTTTACTCCAACAGTAACGTTAACATATGGAACAAATATAAGACATTTAAATTGTGCAAGTGAAAGTACATGTACTGTATGTTCCATTTCTTGTATTTGGGCATTGTTGACTTTCCTGTCAACAGTTGAGAATAGACCCCCACAGATAAGAAATACTCAATGGAGGACATTCATTGAATTATTATTTCCCCACCCAGTGCTCTCTCAATAGTATAGAATGCTGGTGCTGTTTCTCTCATGTGTTAATTTAATTTCTTACTTACTTATTGGGTATGTCCATGAAATAAGCACAATCCGAAGGAATCTAGACATCTAGCAATATAACTATCCCTTTGGCAGGTTGGTAGGCACTTTCTGTGATACTAGGGGAAGCTCAGGGAGGATAGAAGCCTCAAGTGGAACAGAAGGATACAGGTGCAGTTCCAGAGGACTGGAGAAAAGTAAATGTAGTTACGATGCACAAAAGCGGAAGCAAAGAAGAAGCAAGTAACTACAGACCAGTGAGCCTTACATCAGTAGTAGGGAAAATAATGGAAAGACTATTAAAAGAAAGAATAGTGGAATATCTTAAATTAAACAACTTACAGGATCCAAAACAGCATGGTTTTACTGCAGGGAGATCATGCCAAACAAGTCTCATTGACTTTTTTGACTCCGTGACCAAAATACTAGATGAAGGGGGGGCTGTAGATGTGGCATATCTAGACTTTAGTAAGGCATTTGACACTGTCCCACATCGCAGGCTGCTAAATAAACTTGAAAGTGTGGGATTGGATTACAAAACAATTAAATGGATAAGAACCTGGTTGCAGGATAGGAAACAGACAGTTGTCGTAAATGGAGTGCATTCTATGGAGGGACATGTTACCAGTGGAGTACCCCAGGCATCTGTACTTGGACCAGTGCTCTTTAATATCTTTGTTAGTGACATTGCAAATGGTATTGAAGGGAAAGTATGCCTTTTTGCAGATGATACAAAGATATGCAACAGAGTAGACACACCAGGAGGGGTAAATCAAATGACTGATGATCTAAGTAAACTTGAGAATTGGTCAAGAGAATGGCAACTACAGTTTAATGCAAAATAATGCAAAATTATGCACTTGAGACTCAAAAACCCAAAGGCTAAATATAGTATCAAGGGTACTATAATGGAAACTACTGAGGAGGAAAGAGATCTAGGAGTCACTATTTCAAGTGACTTAAAGGCAGGGAGGCAATGTAACAAAGCAATGAGGAAGGCTAGTCAGATGCTTGGTTGCATAGGGAGAGGAATCAGTAGCAGAAAAAAAGACGTAATAATGCTACTTTATAGGTCATTGGTACGACCTTGTCTGGAATACTGTGTCCAATTCTGGAGACCGTATCTTCAGAAGGATATAAATACATTGGAGAGTGTACAAAGAAGGGCAACTAAAATGGTTCATGGCCTACATCACAAAACTTACCTGGATAGACTAAAAGATCTTAACATGTATAGTTTGGAGCAGAGAAGGGAAAGGGGGGACATGATAGAAATCTTCAAATATATCAAGGGTTTTAACATAGTACAGGAGGGAAATTTTCTTCAAAGGAAAACAAGTAATAAAACACGAGGACATGCACTGAAACTGGAGGGAGGTAGGTTCAGGGGAAATGTTAGAAAGAATTACTTCACAGAAAGGGTAGTGGATAAGTGGAATAGCCTCCCATCAGAGGTGGTAGAGGCTAAGACAGTAGAACAATTTAAACATGCTTGGGATAGGCATATGAATATTCTTACAATGAAATAAGGATTAAAAAGGGTTGAGTTTACCTGAAGGGTAAAAAAAGGGGCAGACTAGATGGGCCAAATGGTTCTTATCTGCCGTCAAATTCTATGTTAATTGAACAAAACTGGGTAATAACAGACAGACATAGAGGTAGGAAGGCCATATTCACAACTTCTAATATGTAGAGAAAAAAGCACTGGTATACAAATATACTCTAGCTGTTCTCTAGTGCAAAATGGGCCACCCAGACTGCTACGTTGGTGAAGTGTATGATATGATCAGACAGCAATGTTGGCCAGAGTATAGGTGGATGCAAAAGTGAAGAAAGAAAAAGAAAGTGTGAGGATGTGTGTATTGTACAGTGAGGATGTACTTAAATAAGGTGGTGGGTGGTTCTATAATTTGATAAGCTTGCGTGAAGAAGTTTTTAGGGAATGCGTGAAGGTCTGGAGACTGGAGGAGAGTTTTACTGTGCATATTCCAACAGTGTCTAATGAAAGTCCTTCAAACGTGATGAGCCCTAAGAGAAATAATAATAATAATAATAATAATAATAATAATAATAATAATAATAATTATTATTATTATTATTATTATTATTATTTACTAACAGTACCTTATACAGCACAGCATATTACGTTGTGCATTACAATTGGAAACCACAGTGATCAAAGAAACCTGGGTAATACTAGACAGACATAGAGGCATTACATTGTGCCTGAAGGAAACTGCAAAACCACAGTAATTATATTCTTGTTAACATCTGTTTTTAATAAAACTAAAATGCAGCCAATTATAATGCTCTTTTTTATTAAATAAAATACAAGTCTGTAGAAATATCTGTGGGAGAGTGTTGTCTTCCAAGCACTGTAGATGGAGGAAGATGATACGCGTTCATTTTAAAGCCAAAAAGAAAACGAGCTGCATCTCTGCAGATTGTGCTGTGCTTGTTCTTCTGTGTGCATTTTATTCCTTTTGGGCAATTTAACAATCACAAGCCCCTGTAGTGCTTACATGGTGTATTTTTTAATTATGACCTTAATTGCCACCATTTGTCCTCCTTAAACCTGTTACTGTAAATTAAGCTTCACAGAAAAAAAAATATAGATATTAGGATAAATATACATGGATAATAAATAAAAGTCCCTGATGTCCAGCAAGTAGTAAAAGGGAAAAAAAGAGAAACAGTATACATAGATTAGCAGAGCACGCTAAGCCTGCAACCAGAGAACTAAGCAAAAGCCAAACTAAAGAATTCAACATTTCTGAGGGGATTATCCATTACTTTTGTAACTATGGATTACAGTATATACTGGCAGCAATGTGTACTAATACATTTTACCTGGCTGTCTGAGTCTTTTACAGTGGCTCACTAATGGCATTGTCAGAAGGAAGTCCGAGTTTCACAGCTGTGGATTCAGCCTACCACAATTTTATTGCCAGGTGAATGCCCTTCTATGGGGGCAGTGGCGTTACTATAAAAAAAATGTTAGTTGCACTCCCCCCCAAGTACAGTTAACCCCCACCGAACCCCACTTGCGCCTTACCGCCGAATCCGCCACTGGTCTTGTCTGCGGCCCGTCTCGGCTCTCCTGGCTCCTGCTGTTAATGAAAAGGGACACTGACAAAATGGCTGCTTCCATACAGCAGACCATTTTTAAGGATGCTAGAGGAGGCCGCCGCCTCCGCTAGCATCCACAAAAATGGTCTGCAGTATTTTTTTAGCATGCCCCGGTCTGCGGCATGCTATCATGACAGGCGCTGGGACTGGTGCATGCGCAGTACAAACATCTGTAAGGCGCATGTCGCCAGCTTCTATGGGCTGATTCGGCAACAGCCCATAGAAGGGAATCATGGTCCCGGCGCCTGTTTAATACAAATGACAGGAACTGGGACCGGCGCACGCGCAGTACCGATGTAGGTACTGTGCATGCGCACTCAGGGAATTTGCTTGGCAGCCCGCAGAAAGGTGTCCCGGAGTGCGGGAATACCTCCCAATGGGACTGCCTGGGTCACTGGCAAGGAAGTCCAACAGGAAGTCACTGCCAGTCACAGTGAAGCCAGTACAGTCTCACAGACTGCATCTGGCTTCACTATAGTGGTGGATTTTACCTGGGGGGGCTGCAGTCCTGAAGCCCCTAGGCATATATTCATAACATGAGTTCTGTGGGGTGGAGACTAAATGTACTGTATCCAATTTAGATAAAGTACTATAACCCCATGTCTTTGTTCATCATTTATTAGTGTCACATACTGTAGTATATTCTTCACTAGCAAATACATTTTTGCCTTTGTTATTTTAGACATTCATTTTTTAATGGTAAAAGTAAAAAAAACTGTTAAATTAACTGTAACAATAATGATGGAAACCAAGTAAAGTTCATATTGCTTTATAGTAATTTTTTCCCAACTTTAGAAAGAATTGTTTTAGGCACCAACTTTCTGCTGTCAGCAGCTGAAGCTTGTCAGTTAATTGCGCTTGTTAAATTTCATAAGAAACTCAAAACTTCAACTCAGGCAATGAAAGCGATAGACAGGGCTTTAATGCACATACATCCTGAAACATTTCATTAAGCCTTTGTCAGGTTAACAAAAATAGAACGTCTATGAAACTTGGACTAATAAAATAATTACTTATTATAAAACAAGTTAAAAGTGTGTAAAAGTAAGGATAAATGATCATATATAAATTTACACCCCAAAAAGGTAAAAAAAACTATGTATAGGAAATACAGGCTCAAAAAGGAGGTACAAACTGCTCATACTGTACAGATACCATATTGGCAGAACCTATTGTGTGATATGTGTCAGCAGATGTGCAATGGATGGACGTCCATCCTGGGTTGAAGGCTTCTGAACTGGTATGAACAAGTTGCCAGGTAATACAAGGGTTAATGCAGGTGTTGTAATAGGAACATTTGGCACAAGGTGTACACAGCGGGAATATAACAATATGGGCAGATTCAGGCAGGGACAGAAGTGTTACTATACAGTACTGTATGTAGCACACTTATAAATCAAGTGGTGGTGATTGTGCTAATGCTGTATATCGAGCAGTTGTAATATATAGGTATTAACAGAGTCTTAGCTGCACATACACAATCTCCATTGTAGAGACACAGTAAATGACCTCAGAAGAATACACACAGAAGCCATGCATGCTAAGTAGCACATTTATTAGGCCTCTGTCAATATGGCCCTAAAGGTAAACCAAAGTAGACAACTCACAGAGCACACTCTATACTAACAATAACTGTTCCATCCATTTAACTCAAATTTGACAACTGTATAATTAGTACAGACTGGTGCATATGGGATTTTTTTTTGTAATTAACAATAGAAAAAAATCCTTATTCTTTCCATTGACCTATTGTCTGTGTTGATGGCCTTGTTTTCTCCTATCTACCTCTGTGTTTCTTAATCTTAGTTTGTATGGAATTAGGGACATGGCAGCACAGTTGGCTGACCAGAGAGTTGCAGGCAGTCTCTGTTGATTAGATCCTATATGTACAGGAGATGTGTGCACCTTCAGTTACATCCCACTATTTTTAAAATACCTTCAGTTAAATCTAGGTTGGCCAAACCCAGGATCATGAGTGGTGGGATCCCAGGATTTGAATCTCGGAATTGGAGTTTCCTATCCCGGGATTAGACTGTTCATGCTCAGACGCAGCACTTGCTCAGACATTGCCCTGCCACTAGCGCCCGGCTGTGCAGCTCTGCGCAGCATGATGTGGTCAGAGGTCACAGTGCACGTCACACTGCGCATGCCCACCCGCCGTGCCCCCACACTGCAGCTCACTGTACCCAGCCACACCTCCTTGGCAGGTTTGGGGGGGAAGTCAGGGGTGTTTCTTCTTTTATTAGGGAGGCCAATACCTTAGTCCTTGTGCCATGTACTGAATGGGGGAGAGAGGCAGCAGCCTGTGCCCAGCACACAGCCCACTGCCGTGCAAATTTTTTTTACAGGGTCTTGGCCATGCCCCCTACCACTGGCCATGCCACTCCATTGACTACGTCCCTCTTTTACCGGGCCCTGGCGGCACTTTCAGTGGCCCTGGTTGTATTCAAAAAGTCAAAAGCTTTCCAAAAACATATTGCACGAAAACAACAAATAGCTTGGACCCTTATGACAGTACCCTTAAGGGGTCATCCAATTAAACCCATCTTTGAACTTAGATTGTCCCTTATGATGATAAGTTAGTGTGCAAAGTTTGAAGATGATTAGTTAAAGCATTCATGAGTTATCGTGGAACATCCCTACACACACACACACACACACACATCATTCAATTATACTTATGCAGATAGTCGTTTTTGGATGTGTCAAGCATCTGTTTGTTTCTTTATTGCTCTTCAACTTCATGTCACATCAAGACAATACAGTACATGCTTCAGTTTCTTTCCGAGTCGCTAATCTATCCATTAGTAAAAATTCCAAATTCATCCAGTAGTTTTTGTGTGATGCCAGAACGAAGAGACAAGCAAAAATTACACAAACATACACACAAACACATACATACATACATACATACATACATACATACATACATACATAAATACAGTACATACATAAATAAGAAAAAAAGCAGACCGGCACTCCCTTCCAAGGAATACAGAAATTGTCTTCACGGATGCCATGTTTATGGGACGGCACTCACACCAACTGTGGTCTAATAATTCCAGCATATTGTGTATAAGAGCAGTATGCTCCATTAGTCCTTAGCACCCATTTCAGGTATTTCCAGCATTCTGCTTCAATTGTGCTTCCAGCATCTAGTTCTAAAGCTCGTACAGCCTGTTTCTGTTGTGCTTAGCTTCTACCATCTGGCTCCAGTATATTATTGCAATTCGTTTCCGATTTACCAATATACTACTACTACAATGGGTTATCTTGATAGCCTGCACAGCCTTAGTATCTGTCCTTTATCATTCTGCAACATCAGAATCTGCTGCTACCGACAGTCTGCATGAGGAATAGTCTAATCTGTCTAATCATCTTTAGTTACATGCACATGCAGCTAGCCCCAGGGTTCCCTATTCGAATCAGCAAAATTACAGTGACATAATGGTATTTTTTCTCTCAGTACATTTGGCATACCGTATGTCTTACTTATTTTTAACTCTATTATAATGTACTTTGAAACTAATACAACTAAATTAAAGTGTTGAAAAACAATTTGCAACATACATATGAAGTGGGGAAAAATGCTGCTCTAACTGTAGCCAAAGTTTAGGAAAAACCAGAGATAACTCACTGGCGGATCTATAATGGTTGCAACACTCTGCAACCATATAATTAATACTAACCACTCTGTTGGCAAGGGGATGACTGCAGAAATAAACAGGGAAATGGACAAGGCAATCAATTATCTGGTGATTTGTGTATGTTTATTAGAGATGTCACAGAAACAGGGTGAGGGTGCCATTTTTCCAGAGACTGGGTATGTGCAGTAGACTCCAGCATAATGCCAGAGACAGAGTATACTGCATCACTGGAGATGAGAAGGCCTGATTGGAGCTTGTGCATGGACCCCCTCTTCTCTTAAGCTGCCTCTATGATGAATAATGAATTGAAATTGTGGATCCATTCATGTAGTGGGCAACATTAAGTGTATATAATGGGTATGCTGTCGATTGTCAACACTGACAATATTGACATTCATAATATCAACAATTAATATGTCTATATAGTTAAAATGTTGACATCTTAAATGTTGACACCTTGAAAATGTTGGCATAGTCAAGGTTAGGTAGAGAGTCACCTAATATATGTATAAAGGGATGCTCTTTGCTTTATCATTATTAAAACTGAGACAGCCAATATACCATAAGACCTATAGATGTGTCCTCATCCATCCAAAAAGCCATGCTCTTCACGTCAGGTCCTGTAAGACTCTGCTAGTGTTGGACTTCTATTTTTGCCGAAAATTAACCTGACTCGGACGCACCAACAGATTGTTTCATTACATGTGACTGAGTCTCTGAGAGATTGGGCAGTTTCATTACATGTGACCGAGTCTCTGAATTTGCATATGCAGTGCTACAATGTAGCAGCCACAACTTTTTTCTAACATCTGTTCCATTATGCTCTGTATACAGACTCACACACAGGGCCAGGCTTCTCAGCAACCTAGGCAAAAGTTCAACCTACTGTCCACCCCCCCCCCCCCCACACTGTCACCAATACCCACTTTCCTACCCCTTAGGGCATAGTTGCCTAACATTCTGGAATGGCGGGGAGGCTCCCAAAAATCAGGTGGTCCTCCCAGCCCCCCAAGAAGGTGGGTATGTCCCCTGCTTTCCCTGTAGGCCCCCCTTTGCCGCCCACAACAAAGTACAAGGAGGAGGATGCAGCAAAGTAGGGAAATATGCCCCAAGGGAAAGAATAGAAGTGAAGTCTTAGAGGTTCCACAGCCACTACCTACATTAGGTACAACAAGGATCCTCATAGACATCATTGACTTTTTGATAGGCAGACTTGGTTACCCCTCCAGAGCCCGGTGCCCTAGGCAGCTGCCTAATGGTAGAGCAAACCCTGCTCACACACAATGTACAAGTGTTGCAGCATGACATTGGCAGAGTTGCACAGTAACTGATGGCTCGCTTGTGCCAGGAATCTGGCACTGTATAGAGTATTCCGACTATGAGGTATGTGCACATAAGGCAAAAAAAAACCACAAACATGGTAAAAGCAAAAACATTGTCATTAGCAAAGATGGATCATTAAAACTCCTTTACTTGAAAACTAATTTTGTGCAGAAATCATTCCTTAGACTAACAGAATATGAAGTGTTACAGAAAAGACCAGTAAACTCCATTGCTTTCAGATTGCAACAACACTGTAGTTAAAAGATGAGAAAAACATTTTCTATGACAGATTATTTTATAGCTTTTAGCATATCTCAGTAATGATACATTTTAGTAATGGCATAAACAATATATGTAGTACATTCCATGTAAAGTACTGCATATACTTTTTATAAAAATCTTTTCTCTTAAGTAGAAATCTCATACATTATCTGTTCATTCCTGAAATCTATGAATATAATTCAAATAGAAATTTAGTAACATGCTCTAAAGCTGGGTACACACTAAACAACAAATGAGTTTTCAGCATGGATTGCTAACTTGAGAAAGAGCAATTGCTGTGAACAAATAGCCCAGAAAGAAAGTAAAAAACACCCATTGCAGAAATTGTGTTCGCATTGCAAATCATGATCTATTTTAAAAAACCAGAACATTAAGGACATTGGCTTAACAATAGCTCCGCAGACCCCGCAGTGGCTTGGAGGCGATAAGTATGTTTGGGCGCTCCAGGGTCTGCGGAAGCTATTGTTAATAAGACTGCTGCTGCCAAATCTGTTGCTGCTGGCCTGCCGGTAACAGCAGAGCTTCCTGCTGTCTGCAGTCCCGCGTCTCCTGCTCCTCCTGTTACAATATCACTTGTAAAATGGCTTCCCCCTTCAGAGCAGACAGTTATTAAGGATGCTAGAGGAGGCGGTGACCTCCTCTTGCATCCTAAATAATGGTCTGCTGTAAGGTGGCGGCCATTTCGTAAGTGACATTCTAACAGGAGGAGCAGGAGCACCGGGACTGCAGACAGCAGGTCCAGGAAGCTGGGACAGCTATGGAGCAGCAATAGATCGTCACCAGCGGCAGAAGATGTATCAGTGAGAGGGGAGGGTGCAGGTAGGGGCACACAAATTTTAGTGGCGTGAGGGGCACTTGAATTGTAGTTAAGCCACTGATTAAAGAGTAACTTCCATCTGAGGCATCAAAGACATACCCAATTCTGCTAAAGCAACAGGATGGAAGAGGTAATCGCTGTCCTCAAAGAGATACCTGAAAAAAAAAACCTTGCCATGACTTTCACTTGGGCAAACACATCCACAAAAACATAATGTTTCCTCCCCTAAATGCTGGCTTCCTATCAAAATGCTATTGCATTGACGAAGAATTCACACACAGAATAACTGCAGACGCAATGATAACAGTGTAATGATAATTGACCGGATTGCGTTTTTTCAATTCAACAATCCATGCAGAATAAGACCCATTGTCCTTACACGGTGCAATCTTGCTAAATATATCACTCAGTGGCCACATCCAGGAGTATGCTGTCTATATGTACAGTATCCTCAGATTGAGTTGCATGTACAGACGACAGAGGACATCTCTAGTGACCAGTGGAAGAGCGCATAGTTAATGATAGTGCATACATACTGTACAATATAACAAATTTGTTGTTAAGAATGGTCGTTATGGCAGTATTGTAGAAAATGTAATCTACTGTGTAACCGGCTTTAATGTGCCAGTAAGATAAAAACAAACGTTAATTTAGTTAAATTACATTTTTTTTATTATGTGTGTTTACGTATTTGATGTTATATTTTGTTTTGTTTCCAGCTAATAGCATTATAATTAAACATTCTTTTCTATAGACTGAACATGTGCTTTATTCATTTTCATATTTCTTTATGGTTAAGCCTTGCCAGCTTAGTTGGATTAGGATTTACAAATTTTAAAATTAAATTGGCACATAGATTGGTTAAATGCACTGAATATTCTTAGAGAATGTGTGTTATCCATTGTAGACAGGAGGCTTTAATAAAACATAAAAATAAAACATCCAATCAATATCTTAAAATGGATTTAATTATACAGCACAAAACTGTGAATAGCGGTGATGCACAATAGCTCTAGTCCCAGATGAAATAAGAACCCTCATATCTCCAACCACAAATAAGACATATTGTACAAACACTACACATTACTCCTACTCATACACACATGCATTAAAAATACTGCATGCAAATCTTGGTCTCTCTGAATTGTGTCTCTTGTCTTTGTTTCCAAGAATCTAGCATCACTAGCCAACATGCTTTTTCTGTATTTTAGAGAGGAAGTATGCAGTGAGCTAAAAGGGTGATTCAGAGTCGCTTGCTAAGCAGCATTCTTTCTTTCTAAATGCCACCTGCCGCCCGATGAATGCCCCCTCACCGCCAGCACCTCCTGTGTTGCCAGCATCTGCTCAGTAACATGCAAGGAGATGTGTCTGAGAACACATGCCTTCGCATGAGGTCGAAGGTAGTAAAAAATAATTTGATGGTCATTGACCTTCAAATTATTTATCTCTCCTTGGAAATGAAAACGGAATTTTATTTTTGCCGATACATGCTGAAGACAGGGTGGGCTAGATAACGTCATACAACGTCAGCGGCCTGCTATGAGCAGGGGAGTGCCCAGCGTTTTCTTGGGGACGCACATAAAAAGCCTCAGTGAGTGTGATACTCGCCGAAGGCATTCACACAGTTGGTCTGCACATTTACAAATACGCTATTCCTTACGATGTTCCTCACAATGTGCACACAATCTGTCGCACAACTCTTCAAGATTGTATATTCGTGCCTGATATTGTTCAGGTGTATGGCCAGTTTAAGGATTTGACAAAACCAGCCTCTAGAAAAAAACGCAGAATTGATTTGATTCCAGGCTATGATAAGAGCTTTATTTATCTCTCTTTTTTATGGTGGGCTTCATCTTTGAGATCTGTACCCAACCGAATGCCACAAATTTTCAAATGAGTTAAGATCAGGGGACTGTTTAGAACCAATTCAGCAACTTGTTGTTATGTGATGCACATAAGAATTATTTTCTCTAACGTTGTGATATATTTCTTCCATAATTTGAAGTCGTAAAACTTTTTTTTTTGTGTTGACACACTTAAAACATTTAACAATTTAGCTTTTTATGACCAATCGGAGAGCAAATCTGTAAATGTTAAGTGACTTTTGACACACCTAATTCTTTCAGCTTTTCAAAACAAAATAGAATATAAGATAAGGAAATCCTGAATAAACACACAATACAGTTGTTAAATGATAATTCATAGAAATGTATTTACTATAAAAGTATCACTACACATCAAGTAAGTGAACAAAGTGCACCAGCCTAATACCGGTATGTAGACAAGGAAATGAACGGTTCTATGTAAGTGGGGAACACTCATTTAAGCCCATATATTGCACAAATGTATTCATCTATCCGTCTTTATAAAAGCGGCTTTACATCTGTGCATAACCGTTTTTCAATGTCAAATAAAACTTTACCACTCCTTTGGCGGTGCCGATAGTTCAGATGCGTTATACTGGTTATCCTAGTGCTGTGACAGGAGACAGCTCTGCCGGTCATGTGTGCACATCACATGATTGGCGCACTGTTGTGATATGGGCTTGATCAGGACGACCTGCATACAACCTGATTGAATACAGGTAGTGGATCGGTCGAACGATTGTATACAATATATCTAATATATATATATGTGTAGGAAAGAGCTGCAGCATTCAAAGGGTCTTTTTGTATTTCTCTAGTAATTCATTGTAAGTATGTTGTATAACCCTGACGTTTCAATGACAATTTGGCTTTTTTATCAAGGTAAAAATTACACTGAAAAAAACCCAGTATGTATATATACTGTATATAGTAAGAAAAGCACGAGTCAAAGACCTGTACCGCAAAATAAGTAAAGCTCTTCCTCTTACTTATAATGCGGTATAATCTTTTTTCATCTTCTAAATGACATAGATGGTGAGCTTTAGGTCCTAAGCCATTCTAACACATGAGCCCAGGTATCAGTATGTCTTTCTGTTATATCACATAAAATTTTAATCAATGCTTAAAGCACAGAACCAAAAGCATTGTTTTACAGTATCTATGTATTTAGGTTTGGTTTCCAGCAGATGGCAGTAATTACATAACAAATTTGATACAAGCTATAGCAGTAATGAATTGATAGTGCTCGTACTGTATGCATGACTGCCATGCATTTCAGCAAAAGCTGGCATCATATACAAAGATATAAATACTATTCAAAATAAGCTTTATTTCTTTTTTTCATTACAATATACATTACTTTTCCAACAAAAATGATTTCAAATAATTTTCAACATATCTTTGAAAGTTTCCTTGTATAGTTTAAGAGAATATAAATGAGAAATACACCATACTTCTATCATGTAGAATGATATCATTGTATAAAACAGCTCTGGTAGACAAGATTGTCAGTCCTATGTTTTCATCCTCCTCATATCTAGTAACTGTACAATAATTCCTTTCCTCCCACAGCAATTTTCCAAGGAGCTTCGTCAGTGGCAGATAAATGTTGATGTGGCAAATGATTTGGCCTCAAAGCTTCTACGTGACTATTCCTCTGATGACACCAGGAAAGTGGAGCTGATGAAAGACAACATAAATATGGGTTGGACAAAAATAAATAAGAGGTATGATGTACATCAATTGTCAATTGCTCTGATTATACAGTGGGGAAATCTGAAGAAGTCTCTAGTATAGTAACTATACTAGGTACATCAACAAAGTAATACAGAAATCAAATAGATTTATTATTTATATATTCATTTTTATTTATTATTTTATTTTATCTTTTTATATAGTTCAACAAAGTCCACTGTGCTTTACAATTATTCAAATATATAGTTATTTGCAAAAGTAACTTTTGTTAAAGGTAGTTTATGCACTATTAAAATGTACTATATATGGCATGTTTCATTGCCCAGGATTTTTAGGATCTAAAATAAAAAAAAATTTCAATACAAGTTTTAGGATTTAATAGGTTTTAAAAATTTGTTTAGGAACATATGCATTGTATGAAAATAAAACACAACCATGCAACATATCATTATGTTTGAAACATTGCTCCTTTATTGCAGATGTGCTGTAGTGTCACTTACCTCTTCCACACCTGATGTGACGGACACTAAAAAGTTATTGTGGCTTCACGGGGATGGGGTGTGGCTACATGGGAGGGGCATGGCTAAGTGTACTGGCCTCCCCTTTCTGTAACTCCGGGGGTCTTGGAGATGCTGGCTGTCCCCCGAGACTGTATGTCTGCAGTGTCGTCTCGGGCACAAAGACAGGAGCCAGGTGCTGCACATAATGTTATTGAGCCTAATTCAGACCTGATCG
The DNA here is from genome assembly GCF_055691185.1 of Crinia signifera. Classification (NCBI taxonomy): domain Eukaryota; kingdom Metazoa; phylum Chordata; class Amphibia; order Anura; family Myobatrachidae; genus Crinia; species Crinia signifera. Next base: position 257,309,557 of record NC_139218.1, read on the forward strand.
CAGGACAAACTTTTTCTCAAAATTAGCAATACCATGTGCTCTGCAGATGGTGGAGATGTACCATGTGCAGAGAAAGTTTGATTTTGGGGAGTTATTTTGTTTCTGTGAAGGGTAAATACTGGCTGCTTTATTTTTACACTGCAATTTAGATTTAGGTATTAACACACCCCACCCAATCTAGCTCTAGCTGCACATGTTACATCTGCTCCACCTGCCATGCTCATTGTTTTGCCCATTTTGAGAACAAATTTGTCTTGTAATCAGGTATGAATTAGTCCCATTGTACAGCACTTCACTCCTTTTACTGAGCAGGAGTCAGTCATTTTGGGTCACCCATCGGTACCTTCGGATGCGGCCCGCAACCCCTTGTGCTGCCCCTGCAGTTGTATCCTGTTACTAACTTGCAGCGTTTGCTGCTGTGATGCGCACGCATCGTGGGAGCACTTCTGTATGCCACCTGAGGCTGCGATTGTGTGCGCATGCGTCTCGCTACTTATGCTGCACAGCAAGGATGTAACAGAACACAACTGTATATATGAATTACATATGAAATCGACTCATTCCACACATTTCCACAGTCAATTTATATAGTTTCAATTTAAGTTAGGTCTTGTTAGGTTCTAATAATCAAAGTAGGTAATTTTAGGTACTAGCACACAGATTAGGCCCTGTAGAAATTAAGGACCTTATTCTAATTCAATGTTGGACTGATGTTTTGCATCTTCACAGGTGCATTTCTGCACCTGTGCAGAGGCAGGGTGCAAGTTGGCATGGCAAACTATATGTTTGCCATCTCGATTGCACCTAGCAGTGTAGCCGAGGGGCGTGGGGTGATGGCGGGGGCACAGCCCATGGGAATGCCCAGCATTTCATGGGTATTCCCATGAAAACGCTGGGCATTCCCATGGTAATCGGCCGGTAACGCAGGTGCGGCAGGGTAGGCAGCTGATGTCAGTGGATGTCAGCTGCCCGTCTGCTTCCCGCACTGGTCGCTCACAGATCAGAGACACCATAGAGGTGTCTCTGATCTGCGGGTGCTGGAGAAATCATTCAATGGTCGCCGACCATTGAATGATTTCTCCCTGGCGGCAAATGGTTGATTATGCAAATCATTCATTCGTAGCCGTGCAGTAGTAGTAGTAGTAGTAGTACGTTTTTTTATAAGGCGCCACAAAGTGTCCGCAGCGCCGTACATAGCAAACAAAAAAAAAAACAAATTACAAGGTAACGTACAGGGTGTGTAGAAAGATACAGTATAAATAGGGGTATAGCTGGTAGAACTAAAATCAGCATCAGTTCAGAAGTAGGTGTCAAAATAGTCAAGGAGACCGAAGATGAAGTAGAGGAAGGGAAGAACAGGACAGGAGCACAGGTGAGGTAATGAGGTAGGGTGAGTACGTGAGGAAGGAGGGCCCTGCTCATAAGAGTTAACATACTAAAAATAGGTGGGTGGACGAACGAAATACAATAGGATAAGTAGGAACGGAGGGGAACGGAGGCAGGATAGGAGGATCAAAAGAGGTTAGGAGGAGGGATAGGCTAGTCGAAAAAAGTGGGTTTTGAGGGAGCGCTTGAAGGAGGTAAGGGAATCAGATAGCCTGATAGGTGGCGGGAGGTTGTTCCAGTGCAGGGGGGCAGCGCGAGAGAAATCTTGGACACGGGAGTGGGAGGAGGTGATTAGGTGAGAGGTCAGTCGGCGGTCAGCGATGGAGCGAAGAGGACGGGAGGGAGTGTGGATAGAGATCAGTGAAGAGAGGTAGGGAGCTGTGGAGGAGGAGAGAGCCTTGTAGGTGGTGGTGAGGAGTTTAAAGAGAACTCGGAAAGGAATGGGGAGCCAGTGAAGAGATAAACAGAGGGGGGGGCGGAGGTAGAGCGGCGGGAGAGGAAGATGAGCCTAGCAGCAGCGTTAAGAATGGATTGGAGAGGTGCGAGGCGGGTGAGAGGTAGCCCAGAGAGAAGGATGTTGCAGTAGTCAAGGCGGGAGATGACAAGAGAGTGAATGAGAATTTTGGTCGCGTCAGTGGAGAGGAATGGTCTGATGCGTGAGATGTTGCGTAGGTGAAAGCGGCAAGACTGTGAGAGAGCACGAATGTGGGGGGTGAAAGAGAGGGAGGAGTCAATGATGACACCGAGGCAGCGCGTTTGGTCGGTGGACGTGATCTCGGTTTCACCAATGCTGATGGAGATAGTGGGAGAAGAGGGGATGTTCGGGGGATGGAAGATTGGAAGTTCAGTTTTAGCCATGTTTAGTTTCAGGAAGCGTTGGGTCATCCAGGCTGAGATGGCCGTGAGGCATTCGGAGACCTTGGACAGAAGTGATGGGGATAAGTCGGGGGAGGAGAGATAGATTAGGGTATCATCAGCATAAACCAGAGAGGTGGTGTAGAGGGAGAAGAGGAGAGGGCCAAGGACTGACCCTTGGGGAACACCGACTGGCTGGGGGGTAGTAGGAGAGGAGGAGCTCGGAGTGGAGACGGAGAAGGAGCGATCGGAGAGGTATGAGGTGAACCAGGAGAAGACCGTGCCAGTGATGCCAAAGGAGCGGAGGGTGTTGAGCAGGAGAGGGTGGTCAACAGTGTCAAAGGCAGCCGACAGATCAAGCTGGATGAGGATAGAGAAGAGGCCTTTGGATTTAGCCGATAGTAGATCGTTAGTGACTTTGGTCAGGGCAGTTTCAGTGGAATGTAAAGGGCGGAACCCGGATTGGAGGGGGTCTAGAATGGAGTTAGCAGTAAGGTGGCTTAGGAGACGATTATAGGTCAGACGTTCTAGGAGTTTGGAGGCAAAAGGGAGGAAGGAGATGGGCCTGTAGTTGGATGGAGAGTTGGGCTCCAGATTTGTTTTTTTGAGAATTGGGGAGACAAGAGCGTGTTTGAAGGAGGAAGGGAAGATCCCAGAGGATAGGGAAAGATTAAAGAGGTGAGCCAGGTGAGAGCAGACTGATGGACTGAGACGACGGATAATATTGGAGGGGATAGGATCAAGCGGGCAGGTGGAGGGAGAAGCGGATTGAAGGATAGAGTGGACTTCAGCAGCAGTGGTGGGGTAAAATGAGGACAGGGGTTGGAAGGAGGGGAGTGGAGATGTAGGAGGGGAGGAGGGAGAGGGTGAGGTCATGGCAGCAGTGATGGCAGTCCTGAGAGAGGAGATTTTGGTTGAAAAGTAGGTAGCAAAATCAGCGGCTACGATGGAGGACGGAAGAGCTGGAGGAGGGGGGGAGAGCAAGGAGTTGAAGGTGGCGAAGAGCCTGCGGGGATTGGATGATTGGGAAAGGATGAGGGACTTAAAGTAGGATTCCTTGGCCAGAGCAAGGGCAGAGCTGAAGGAGGAAAGAATGAATTTGAAATGGAGATAATCCGCAAGGGAGCGTGATTTCTTCCAGAAGCGCTCAGCAGTGCGAGAGCACTTTTTAAGGAATCGGGTGATAGGTGAGTGCCACGGTTGGGGGTTGGAGCATCGAAGGGGGATAGAGGAGGGAGGGCAGGCAGAGTCCAATGCTGAAGATAGGGTGTCATTATAGAGGGAGGCAGCGAGGTTCGGGCAGGACATGAGGGCGATTGGGGCGAGAAGAGGACACAGCGTGTTTGAGAAGGCAGCAAGATCAAGTGTGTTGACGTTATGCCGTGAGACAATGCGCTTGGGAGGGGGGGTGGGAGAGGGGGAAGCAGTGAGGGAGAAGGAGATGAGGTGATGGTCAGAAAGAGGAAAAGCTGAGATAGTGTAGTCAGTAAGGGAACAAGAGCGAGAGAAGACGAGATCGAGGGAGTGTCCTTGGATGTGGGTGGGAGAGGTAGTCCACTGAGATAGGCCAAGAGAGGAGCAGAGAGAGAGGAGTTTGGAGGTGCCAGGATCAGCGGGGTTATCCAAGGGGATGTTAAAGTCACCAAGAATGACAGATGGCAGGTCAGAGGAGAGGAAGTGTGGAAGCCAGGCGGCGAAGTTGTCAAGAAATTGGGAGATAGGGCCAGGGGGGCGGTAGATTGCAGCGACACGGAGGTGGTAGGGGTAGTATAGACGGATAGAGTGAGACTCAAAGGAGGAGAAAAGGAGAGAGGGTTCAGGGTGAATGACACTGTGGGTGCATGAGGCTGAAAGGAGAAAACCCACACCGCCACCTTGGCGACCGTCAGGCCTGGGAGTGTGAGAGAAAGAGAGGCCACCGTGGGAGAGAGCAGCTGGAGAGACAGAATCAGAGGTGGAGAGCCAGGTCTCGGTGATAGCAAGGAGGTGGAATGCTCTAGAGATGAATAGGTCATGGATGGCAGGGAGTTTGTTGCAGATGGATCTGGCGTTCCATAGTGCACAGGAAAGAGTGGGGGTGGGTTGTGTATTTATGTGGATAAGGTTTTTGGGATTGCAGAAGCGAGGGGGGGTCATTGGGAGGGTGGGGGTGCGGGGGCGAGTGGTCAGGATAGGTATGGGATGGGAGGGGGGAGGAGCAGTTGGAGAAAGTGAAGTTGAGAGATTAACAGCCATGAGGAACCGAAGGTGAGAGGGTAGGTTAGTGAAAGCAGACAGAGGGATTTGGGAGGACAGACAGCGTCTGTAGTAAATTTGGTAGAAAACAGAGTGAGAGAGAAGGTAACAGGCAAGGAACTACTGTCAGAGAGGAGACCAGTGGGTAAAATCAGGTTGATTGAGTAATCCAATTAAGTATGAAACAACAACAAGTGAGAGGATGAAGGGAACAGAGAAGGTCAGAAGTGAGGCAAATGTGAGCAGGCGTGAAGAGGGAAACAGAGTGCAATAAATGTGTGGCAAAGATAAGAGAAAATAATAGTGAATGAGTAAAAATGACATACAATGTTGGAAAAATATAGATACAATGAATTAAATGTCAAAATTGAGCAACAGGTTACAATAGGATAGAAAGAAGATGAATCTATTACAATAAAACAGAATATGAAAATTTAGACTGTGTTCAAACTCACCTTTTTCAGTATTCTAACTCACCTGCTTCAGTTTCCAACTCACTTAAGTAATCAAGCTTCACTTTAGTAATGCAAGCTTTCCTCTCAATGAGCGAGGGGATTGCCCCATGAGAGGGGGGGCGGTGGTACTGTGGGTGGCGTTTGGTCCACACGCAATGCTGCAAAATTCGCAGCCTTGCATTTGGACCACAATAAGGTACTAAGTATGTTATTCTCTTGTACATAAAACATTAAAGGAAATTAAAATGTATGTATAATCGGAAATGAATAGGTAAGGAATCCTGGGCTTAGTAGAATACCACCTTTAAGTCTGCTCTGGGTTTTTTTCAATTACACAAGCTTGACTCTGAAGTAGTAGCATAAGTTTTAGTGAAAAGCCATACATTCTATAACATTTGGGATAATATTTTTTTTTTCGTGGGGTAAGGGATTTTTGGGGTTAATTTCCTATTCGCGAAGTCTGTTAAAAGGACATTAGTCACCATTTTTTATTTTTGTACGTATTTTAGTGGGATTGGTATTGAATAGGCCATTAAAATGTCCACATGAATGAGTTTGACAGTATTCTTTGCTGATATTACTCACATTAATAAAGATTTTGTTATGCTTTCTTGTAATCAAAGCAGGCCAGGCTCCCATTAAACCAAAGTAAATGTGGCCTATGTCAGAAATACAAAAAAAAAACAATTATTAATGTTGCCATATTTGTTTACCTCTAAATAGAAGATTTCAGTATAATTATAGAATATCACTAATGGGAAGATCTATTTTGCTGAACTCTTAAGCCCTGTACACATGAATTGATTTTTCCCGATTTTTGATTCGATTTTGCTTATAGAAGCAAAATCGAATCAAATCCTAAATGAAATCGAATGGTTTTTGTGTCACTTTCGATCTACATTCGATTCGATGCACGCTCGCGTTTTCACTAAATCGAACAGAAAAATCTACTGTGCAGCCAAGGAAATATCGAATGCGATCTAGTAAATCGAATGTGTTAATGTACCACCAGGGCCGGTGCAAGGCACCGAAGCGCCCCAGGCGAGTCGGGGTGGGGGTGCCCCGGTGCCGGGGTACCTGTTGCGCTGTCTGGGGAGCGGGCAGGGGGGTCCAGGCTGGCGTCTGACAGGAGCCAGTCCTGCAGTGGTGTCCTTGCCGCGCGGGTACCTCCTGCGGTGCTGAGTATAAAGCTGGCGGCGGTGGGGGGGCGCTAGTTAATTCTTATTCACTGAAGGGACCCCCCCCCACCGCCGCCAGCTTTATACTCAGCGCCGCAGGAGGTACCCCCGCAGCAAAGACACCACTGCAGGCTTCTGTCAGAAGCCGGCATGGACCCCCTTTGCACGGGGGGCGAGGGGCGAACTGCCGCCCTCCAGTGGCCGGCGCCCTAGGCAAATGCCTACACCTGCCTAGTGGTGGCGCCGGCCCTGTGTACCATGAATGTATATCAAATTCAATATCGAATTCGATATCTAATGCAAAAGTACAGATCTAATGCCAAATCGAATGGAAAGATCTAATGCCAGATCTAATAGAAAATCGAATCAAAAGCAAATCGATGTGTGTGTACAGGGCTTTACTTTTTTTTTTTTTTATTTACTAGAGACACGTCACTTTGTACTGTATATTTCTTATCTTCAAAAAATAAATAGCCCAATACCTGACTCATACAATCTCAAGAGGCCACAATTATTGTGATTGGCTGAGCCTTGGCCTTTTATTTTGTATTGGCAATGCATTTCAGCTGTACCCTAATTGAAATGCTTTCCCAGTTTGAGTCAATAGGAAAATGAATAGGAAACATTGAATAGGAGACATTGGGATTTTAATCATACGGATAAAATTAAAACAAATCAATTCATTGCTAGGTTTACAGAGTTCAGGGGATGAATTAATAATTTATTTCTCACAATTTTGTATGATTTGAACTTCAAAAAAATAAATATTTTATTGATCATGTTCTTTTGTTTGAAAATGATAAAGGTCTTAATAACAGTTTTTTTTTATTGTGCATGCCTGTACCAGTAGCTCATGCTCCATTTTTACATTAGACATACAGTACATACAATGGCATTCCCTTTTACATTCTACCCAGTTTGTTTAATCAACTGTAAATAAAATAAAATAATTTTTTTGCATAAAATTGTTTAATTATTTCATTAACACTGAGGGTAGCACCTATCAGTTGTATTGACTAATAAATATCCTCACTATACATATAACACATGCACATGGACTGAAGAAAGCACCTATCAGCTTCAGCTGTGAATCATTGCAGAATGAGAAGTGACTAGTACAGTAGTACTAGTGACTATCAGTATCATATTAAACCCACTGTAGTAAACATTCCTAAGTAGCATCTCTGCTTATTTACTATTCATGGCCTTGGAGGTTTCAATAAAAAATGGAACAACTAATAAAAGTTTTAGTGATATAAGTACATATTTCAAAATTGCCTTTGTCATTTGAGGTGTAAATGGTGAACAGACTGATTACAAGCATATCTAATATGTTTGCAAAGACCCTTACCCGCTGGTGTATAAGCACTATACTGTACTATGCAACCACATAGACACATCTGTCTTATTCTGTGTGTCTGTTTTTGCATTGAAAGCACAAAATGTACTACATTTGATACAGGACTGGTGCAATAGGTCTGTGAATGAAGCGGGACTGATGCTTTAGGTACTGGTACACACCTGACTATGCATCCAAGATATGTTGGCCATTCAATTCAATGGCCAGTACGTCGGCCAGTGTGTACCCAGGCTAACAGTTGATAATGATAGTTTACATTTTTTGTAAATAAAAAAAATAGTTAAAAATATGTGAGCAAACTGTGTTTCATGTATGCCTGCCACAAACCAGGCTCATATCTTACTGCTGCCCTCTAGCACACATCTTAAAACAGTTAAAACTTTGTATATGGTTACAAGTGTTTCTTTTTTTAAGAACACACATTGCTTAAGAAAATTTTAGGCACAATCAGGTGCATAGAGAGATCAAGTGGGCCAACGTATGGAGGGCACACCCATGCCTTTAAAAAAATATTTTTTTTCCCCCTTTATCAACAAGCCACCTAATTAGTAATGTTCTCCTCCCCTCTCAGTGCTCCTGGGCATCCTGTAATTGGAGCCAAATTTGCAAAAGCTCTTGTGTCTTTATATCCCTCAAAAGATAACAGTTTTAGGGTACCACTGGTTTTTATAGTGGTTAGCATTACTGCCTAACAGCACTAATGCTGTGTACACACGGGGGCGATAGGGGCTATAATCGCTGGGAATATGGAGCTTGCTCCTGTGGGTATCCATGTGAAAGGGAATATAGATTGTAAGTTCCATGGAGCAGGGACTGCTGTCAGTGGTCAAAAATGTAAAGCTGTGTACACACGGTGTGATTTTGCCTATAGCCAATTTTGACTATGCCATTTCCCTTGATGTCCCCAGAGCCCACAATCATACAGTCTTAACTATCTTCACTTGCAATTTTGACTATGTGCGATTAGACCTATGGCCAAATGCATTACAAGCCACATGATCAAAATTGCCTTTCCTGCACAGTATATTTATCCATGCAATACTAACCTCACAGGGCCGTGCATTGGTATTACAAGCAGGGTTAACACTGTGATTTTGGCTAACTTTCTATACGATTTTGGCTATATAGTCAAAATTCTAAGCCAAAATCTCATGTGTACACACTTAAGAGCTGGGTAAAATTGGTAAAATAAATAACTGTTAAAATGTTTTACTTCTCTATGAGATCTTACAAAACAATAGCTATGGGGTAAATTCTAATGGTATGACATAATTGTAGTGAAATATAACATAATTTAGGTCATGTTCAGAAAGCAAAGTTATTTTTTCCGTAATATTGGTGTTTTGTGGGTTATTCCATTTGCTGTATGTGCTTCTTGTTCCATGTAACACAGCAGACCCATTTGTGTTGTTAGCATGCCTTTCTTTCTTCCTGTTCAAGTTTCCATCTCATACTGCAGCAAACCAGATAAAAGGGCACGTTTTAACCAGGCTATTTTCCCCAGCATCATTTCCTAATGAATTTCACAAAAATGTCAGAGTTAAATTGTCTCAAACTGTATGCCCTTTTGTGGATGATACTGCACTGACTTCATTAAATGAGCTCTCCAGTTATTAATATGGTCAAATTTTCAGAAACATTTGAGAACCTCTGCACTTTTTATACATTAGTAACAAAATGTAAAATTCCGTCACACTGTGTATTTCAGCAAAGAGCAAGGGAATAAAATTCATGACTATCAATTTCCATAAAAAAACACTTAGCAGTGTGTTGCTCTAGAGGCACATGAGCAATGGTAACATTTAATGCTTTCTCCAGTTTTTTCCCACATATTTCAAAGAAAAGAGCATCTATACAACTGTAAGTGATGTTGGGAAGTGGCACATAAAAAAACTGAACCGGTTATGTCAGGACGTTGGATAATGTACAAAGCATTTATGATGCCTTGGAGAATATCATATAAAATGCATTAGATTTGCAGGAATTTGTTTAACCCATCTATCTATCTGTCTGTCTGTCTGTCTGTCTGTCTCTCTGTCCGTCTGTCTGTCTCTCTTTCTTCAGATGCAGGATTTACAGTAACTCTCTGTCCATACAAAGTGTGACTTAGTTCCATTTAGTTGCAATTGGTCTGCAAACTTAAAGCCCACAGGTCAGAACTTGAGGAGCAGCTCTGACCCTTCAATATTGGGATGTTTTGGGAATATATATATATATATATATATATATATATATATATATATACAAAAACCTATATATCCAGTCACACACACACACATACTGTATATATATAAATAGCCAAACACATGCATACTTACACACACCTCGGTAGTTTGAGGAGGGTGCTGTTAGGACTGCTGTGCATGTGTCCAAAAGAGCTGTGTTATTATAACTACACCCACTAAAGCAAATATGTCAAGGGGTTTAACAAGGTACAGGTGGGAGACATTCTTCACAGGAAGAGGAGCAGCAGAACACGAGGACATGCACTGACACTAGAGGGAGGAAGATTCAGGGGAAATTTGAGGAAAAATTACTTCTCAGAAAGGGAAGTGGACAAGTGGAATAGCCTCCCATCAGAGGTGGTAGAGGCAAATACAGTAGAGTAATTTAAACATGCTTGGGATAGGCATATTGATATCCTTACAAAGAAATAAGGATCAAATATGGTTTGAGGTATGTGTAAAAAAGGGGAAGACTAGATGGGCCAAGTGGTTCTTATCTGCTGTCAAATTCTATGTTTCTAAATATTTTATGGTTGTTTCCTGCTACTGTTCTCATCCCACTTGGGGCTTGCTCATAGCTGCTGGGCAGTCGTCAACCACTCCCGGTGTAGCAGGGTTGAAAGGGGGCAACCTCCTACTGCACACAGAACACAGCAGCATGCAGGTGGGACAATGACATGTTATTGGGAAGGTTGGGCCAGGGCCAGATTAACAATAGGGCAGATGGAGCTCCAGCTTCTGGCCTCCACTAGGTCCAATATTATAAGTATATAATATATATATATATATATATATATATATATATATATATAAAACAAATGTATTTCTAGTACAAAGTTCTACAATTAATATTTTAATATATAAAGGGAGACAATTTGTGGCCAATAGTATTATGGGGTGTACACAGCCATGTGGTTTGACCACACCCACACAGCACGGGTCACCGATTCTCCCTTTTGTAATATAGGCCCTGGAACATTTTCAGCTCCAGGCCCATGTGGTTGTTAATCTGGCCATAGGGTGGATAGTATTCAAACATACAGTCATGCACATATTCACATACAGTCACCCATATATAGTCTCACACACAAACACAGGGGGAGTGGTTACTTCTCAATTGGGCACCCCACCTGATGGTGGGGTGCGGGGCCCACTACCCCCCTCCCCTGTTGCAGAGAGCTAGGCTATAGGAGAGTGAGGACAGGCTGACACTGCAACACAGCCTTTTACCCATCTCAGCACAGGTTGCTCAGTGCTGTGTGCTGAGCTGGGGAGAAAGGCAGCTGTCTTCTCTCTCTCTCTCTCTCTCTCTCTCTCTCTCTCTCTGAGGGTGTGTGTGATGCCACCTCTTTCCCACCAGCCCCTGCTAAGTTTTTTGGGGGTGCCTGAACATGCCCCCTCCCATTGACCATGCCCCCTCTTGTTACCGGGGCCTGGCAGAGCTCTCAGTGCCCTTACATACAGGGACTGTCCTGTAGAATTTGGAACATAGAATACAGAATACTGTGATGCAATGGGGTAATTAGCTGGAAATGTTGAAACAGCATCCACAGACACATTTTCCAGTAAATAAATGATATAGAGAAGTTTTAATGGTAGCATTAAACATAGGTGAATGGAAAATAACAAAAACATGCCCACTACAGTATGCCTCCTTCTAATCTGGCACTAAGCTCACCAAATGACCCAAGATCTTCCCCATCTGGCCGGTCCTACACCGTTAATCAGAAAAGTAAACATGGCTATTGTTGTCACAGAATTTTAACAATAATTCCTGGTTTGTGGCTTAGCGTGTATATAAATTCAAAGGCTTTTTTGTGCATTTTGCTTGCCTTTTCTTTATTTCCTAGTCTCTGCTTCTCCCTTTTGATACAACCTCCAAACTACAAATTTTCTCTTTTTTTATTCCTCTTATTTCACTTGCGAAATTTCCATAGCTCGTAAAAATAAATGCGCCTTGAAGAGGTAAATGAGTTAAGTTAATGCATTGGCTAATGGTATTCCCACAGATCTTTCCTAATTCCTTCATCTTGCACACGATCTGCATTGTTATATTGCAGTATAGAAACAGGAGGGTGGTGGAGACAGAATAATAGAGGCCAGATAATTAAAGTGAAATAAGGAACGACAAGGTGAATGAAAAATGTGCATGTCATTTTTATCTTTAATTAAAAAAAGGCAGATAAATTGAACTAGTCTGACAGTAGGGGGAATCTCTTGCATGTTATTGCTTTTTAAAGTTGGGGTAATTTTCTTTTTGATAGCGAGAAGAGAACAGAATGTAACTGTTGGGAATTGGGACAGACAAAAGCAGACAGGAGATATCAGAAATACTGTAACTATGAAATTACGAATGGCACCAGGTTGCATTGCAGGGGCACACAATACATTACTTATTTCTTAACTGACTCTCATTTACGAAATGACTGAGATAATCATATATGGGGCTCATCAGGACCAGTCACTCCCTTTAAAAGAACCTTTAAAGCCCCTGGTTGTTAGGGGTGTGGTATGACTGCCCGACTTCAATAGTATACTGACATTTGAATCCCGACTGCAAGCTCCAACAGGGGGTGAGGACAAAGAAACCCATTGCGGGCTTGCTGCTCTCGCCATGCTGCAGGCTTCGCTTGCCACAGATTCTATTCTCTGTTGGACACACAAGTTGATCACTGTAAAAATAAACTAAAAAAAATCATACTCACCAACCCAGGGACCAGTGATCGGTGCTCCAGTGAGGGCTGCCGGTCTTCGGGACTTCCTGCTGCTTCTGTGACCCATGTGCAGTAAAGTAAAGTAAAGTAAAGAGATGCTGCAAACAGCAGCTCAGTTGACAGCATTTGAGGTCACAGCAGCAGGGAGACCTGATGACCGAGGTCATTGTGACAGGTAGGGAGTGCTGGTGGTAGGGGTAGACAGTGATGATGTTGGTCTGATATGCGCAGCAATACTCAGAATAATTTTGTTTTAGGAAACTACTGGGAAAAATCTGTGAAGAGGATTTGCGGGGACAGCTTTTTTGCAAGCTCTGTCCTTTTAAGTGACAATTGATACATCTGTGCAATGTTATTAATTATAACATTGCGAATTGTGCCCATATTATCACAGCAAATCTGCATCCTCAGATGCATCCCCTTTATCTGACAGGCTGGCACCCAGCGGATATCATGGCCATACACTGAGAGATATCTTGCAGGGTATAGACCATAATATCGGCATTACATCCCTGTGGAGGAAATATTTCCTTATACCTTCCCATTATAAGAACAGAATTGTCGGGCCGGAGCAGCATTCTCTGCCGACGCGGCCAACATGCAGTCCCCTAATTGTTGCAGACAAAATTTTAGTCAGTTGTCAGTGATATATTACTATTTATATTGGGTGCAGTGTCACGGGCCCTGAGTCCACACACTACAGCAATTTTTTTTTAATAGTTACACCTCTGGAGTCCCATAAAAATGGCAGCAATGTTGTGGAAATTGCCTGAATATAGCTGCAGCACCATTTTCCTGGAGATCTGTACATATGCATTATGGTGCGTACACGCCCCGCGATATATTGGCAAGTGATATATCGCTCAATGGAAGGTCGCTGATGAAAATAAACCTCTGCCGGCGGTGCGGCAGAGGCAATCAGCTAGTCGCAGGAGCAAGCTCCTACGACCAGCGATTAGAACGGGGCTGAAAACGGGAGCGCGCACCCGGCAAATTATCGCCGGGGCACACTCCCATCACTGGCAATATAGTCGCCAGCGACTATATTCCCAGCGATATCAGCCCCCCTATCGCAGCCATGTGTACATGGCTTTAGAGATTGGGCCCTCTAGTGCTCAGAACCTACACTGCTGCGACGCTGCTGGGAGAAAGGGGGCCTGAACAGAGGGGGTTCCCTTATTTCTTAAAAAGCATTTCGGACATGTGAAAATCTCCAACATGTCCAGCCCACTAATATCTTGGGCTTGGACCTACAAATACACTGTACAAGTATCTGGGCAATACATCAATATAATGATGGATCTCGAAGTTCACAGGTTGTCAAGCCCGGTCCTCAGGACCCCTCACAGTGCATGTTTTGCAGGTCTCCTCACAGAAACAAGCTTTAAATGTCCAATTGCAGTTTATTTTTCCAGAAGCATATTAAGCTAAGCCAGGTATTATTTTATTGTAAAAGCATTCACATGTATAAATAGAATGGCTAAATCTTGTCAATCTAGTCTAGAAACATAAAAATGTTTTCAGCTATTTCCCAAATCAGAGTCTGATATTGTTTCTGCACAATCTGTGTAATTCTTAGCAAATCAAAGCAGCATGCAGCTGAAGGATTTTCAGCTGTGTCAAAAGGCATTCACTAGAGATGAGTGAATTTAAAAGAAAATAGTTATTATATAAGTTAGCAAGTTAAATTGCTACATCTACTGCATCACTTTTGCACCTCAGTGGAATTGTAAATGCAAACTTATTTCCTCAGAGATAAGCTGGGCTGCAATTTTCAGGTAATTGGAAGAAGCAGACCCGAGTTGAGTTCTGTCAAGCTGATTTCAGTCTTAAGATATGATGATGATTATTATGTCAAATGCAATCAAGGATGTAGGCCTTGAACTGACAAGGGGGATGGCTGTTTTTAATTCAGGTTTTTATATAAAGTAAACCTATGAACACATAGTCACAGCTGGTTAAAGTAAAAACATACAAATTGATGTACAGTATGTGTACACCGATTGGAAAGGTAGCAGTTCAGTAAATCCAAAGAATCACCCCATGTAATGTGATTTCTGTTTCTGGTGCAGTGTTTATCTCTAGGTGACTGTTAATTAGATGATGTCGTTTTTATTCTTTTAAGATGCTGAGCAAGTTATATTGCGTAGTCTTGAAAATATCTGCAATCGTTATTTTTCCAAGATTGTCATTTTTATCATAAAATAAATAAGCAAATCCTTGATAAATTATTTTGTGTAACTAAAAATAACAAATTGGCATATAAAATATAACAAAATTGCACACATCCCTTTCATGACTAGTAAGAAATTGAGCTAATTTAATGTTGGAAGCAAAGAAAAAAAAAGTTGTAGTCTTGAGGAAAGTGATGCTGAGCAATACATGTGGGCTTGGGGTAATTATGTCCCTACTTAAGGGCAATGTGGCCAACATGAGTTTGAAACTATTAATAACAGAGAATAATCATTTGGGAACTACTGCTATCTTGTAAAGGGACTTTGCATTTTCTAGGTCACAACAGTCTGCCCGCCGCTCCACTATATCCCACCAAGAGTTTATCCCATACTGTCTCCTGCTCTGCCCCCCACTATTTTGCCCTACTCTCTGTCAGCTAATCAATGGAGTAACCAAAAAACACCTTTACTTGTAAATGTTTCCTTCCCTCTAAAGGAATGCAGATATTGTGACCTTATAATCACAGATGAATTGCTGGCAATGTCTAGTTCTGTATGTCAGGGGATCAGAACTATTAAACATGTTTAAAAATTCCCAATTCCCCTATCAGATCCCAATTGAGAGCTGCAAAAACACATATTGGAGTGTCAAATATTTAGATTAATTATTCTGTAGTAACAGAACAGTTTGCGCCCGATTTTTTGACCACTTCTTTGCATACTTTGGAGTGTGGGTGGACTGTGTGTCTAAATACATCACACAGGTGCACTAAACACATCCTCGGTTTTGCCACTAAGTGATCAAATCCATTTGTCTTGTTATTTCTTTTTTCTGTGTTTATTGGGCTGCATAGGTGTTTGCAATGGCAAGTTTTATTAGTACAAGCGAGAGGAACTTAAGAAGGGATAAGTTGTTTAACGATCCAGCCAATGATTTGTTGGCAAATGATGTTGTTAACCCACTTGATATGAAACAACTGTTTAATAGATTGGAGCTTTTGTTAAAAACCGAAACAAGACACTGGTTGGACAAAATGCTCTTGTCTAAATACCAAAAAGAAAAAATCATACCCAGAGGGTTAAGGATTTTTAAATCATGCTCATTTAAAGAGGATTCAGAGCTAACTGAGGCCTGGAATGGGGCTCTTGATAAGTGTTCCTTCTCATTAATTGATCTATTGATTTCATATAGGGATAAAAAAGTCAAGGAACTAGCGAAAGAAATTGAAAATATACAGGAGTTGTTGAAACCATATGAAGTAAGGACAGATTTCAGAGATTATGATTACAGACTCACACAAAAAATCAGTGAATATGAAAAAACCCTGATAAATAGTAAAAATACCAAACTCTATAGAGATAGTAATGATTATAAGACCAATCAAGTGAGAACTTACAATAGGAGAGGGAGAGACTATTCACAAAACAGAGGGAGAGATTATACACAAAACAGGAATGGAACTAATTACGTACGTAATAGATCTAAAAGTAACAGCTGGAAGAATGCTAGAAATCCCAATTTCACCCCAGTAGATCAGAGACAGGAGAGGAATATATTACATAGGAACCAACAAAACTATAAGAAAAAAGGGGACTATCACTATCAAAATAGAGTAGAGGTTCCTGTAGAAAGATCCACGATTATACAGGAAGGTGCAAGACCAAAAACCCAATTAATAAGAGAATCAATGAAAGCAACCTCACCTACTTTTTTAGAGAGAGGTCTTTATCCAATATGGAAAACTCAGAATCGCTTCGACTTACTAAGACAACCATCACCCAAAAGAAAAGACAGAGAGGATGTAGAGGAGGATCAAAGGAAAGAACCAAAAAATACAAGAATAGAATGAGGAATAGTGGAATCTACAATTTATCACACAGGGAGTTGACAGAGAGTGAAAAGTCAGTGATTTCAAAGGGTCTCAAATTCGCACCTGCGAGAGATCCAGATCTTTTTGATCTGTTTGTAGAATTGAATCGCTACACAAGAGATCTTTGCAGACAAAGATATTTTCAAAATAAACAACTGAAACAAAATGATATCATGGGGTCTCCAATTGTTCTAGACCAAAGTGATCTATTGGCAGTTAATATACTGGAAAGTTTGGAAAACGAAAGTGGTCAGAATTATAATTCATCCATTCCAGTGTATGATCTGACAAGAAAAGATAGGACACTACTAAAGAAAAAATCGGAATTTTATCCGATTCAGTATAAAAGTGGGTGCATTGAGGCCTTTTATTCTGTGACATTACAGGATTTTAATACTTTGTGCTCTAAAATTCAAAAATCAAAAAAATCAAAGAAATTTGATAACCTACATCCCAATGAGAGGAGAGCCCTTAAAAGTCTGCAGAAAGATGAATCCATAATAATCAAAGGGGCCGATAAGGGCGGTGGTACAATTATCCAAAATAAGACCGACTATGTGACTGAGGCCTATCGCCAGTTAAATAATTCTAAATTCTATAAAAAACTAAGCAAGGACCCCACTAATGAATATTGTGACCAATTAAAGGTTCTCCTGTTAAAGGCAGTGGATGATGGTGCAATAACCAAGAAGGAATTTTCTTTTTTGTTTAATGCACACCCTATTATACCTACCTACTATCATTTACCTAAAATTCACAAATCACTTTCTTCACCCCCTGGTCGTCCAATTATTTCTGGTGTTGGGTCACTCACCACTTCACTCTCCGCTTTTGTTGACACTTTTCTTCAATCTCATGTGCATTCACTCAGGTCCTACATCAAGGATACAACACACTTCCTGACCACTATCCAAAGGTGTGATTGGCAGGAGGAGTATCTACTTATGACTTGTGACGTTGAGTCCTTGTATACTAATATACCACATCTACAGGGCATCCAAGCTCTCCAATCCTTTTTGGCTATGGATGAGGACCTGAGTGAATGCAGGAGAAAATTTGTCCTTGATTCAGTTGCTTTCATTCTTTTACACAATTATTTCACTTTTAATGGTGAATTCTTTTTACAGATCCTTGGTACCGCCATGGGCACCAAGTTCGCCCCGAGCTTTGCAAACCTCTATATGGGTTTGTTTGAAGAACAGTATATATGGAATGGTCCATTCGGGGCGAGCTTGGTGTCCTATGGTAGGTACATAGATGATATGTTTTTTGTTTGGCACGGGGGGCACGAAAAAGCACTTCAGTTTATAGATTATCTTAACACTAACACGTTTGGTTTAAATTTTACACACACCATTAGTCACAATTATATTACTTTCTTGGATATTGCTTTAAGCATCCAAAATAATAAAATTATAACCTCAACCTTTGTTAAAGAGGTAGACTGCAACAATTATTTAAATTATAAAAGTTGTCACCACCGCCCTTGGATAAACAATATACCAAAGAGCCAACTTTTAAGACTGAAAAGGAATTGTTCAGACCCCCTCACCTTTTCAGATCAAGCTAACAATTTAATTCTATCCTTTGTGGACCAGGGATATCCCCTAGATATTTTGGTTAGAGCTTTGGATGAGGTTAATAAAATAGAAAGAGAATCCCTGCTATTAAAAACTAACAAAGAACCTGTAAATAAACTGACAGATGAATCTACCAACGAACTTAAAAATAAGCCTTTGTTTATATCCAAATTCAACTCCCACTCTAATGAAATTAAGAAAATCTTGAATAAAAATTATAGGATTCTAAAAACCGACAAACATCTAGCACCGATTCTTGAAGAAAAACCTAGGATCATTTTTAAAAAGAATCAGAATCTAAAAAATGCCCTAGCACCTAGCCACTTTAAATCATTAGAAGTTGAATCCACTAAGCACTCTCAAATTGTTGGTTGCCACAAATGTGGTAGAAACAAATGTATCACGTGTAAATTCTTGATAAATAAGAGCACACAATTTAGGTCCTCATCGAACCAGTCAATATTTCAGATAAAAAGTTTTTTGAACTGTGCCTCAACATACGTGATATATTTAATAACCTGTGTTTGCGGCCTACAGTATGTGGGTCGAACCACCCGTACCCTGAATGTTAGGTTCCTTGAACATAGAAGAAACGTTATAAATCAAGTGCAATCACACAGTATTTCAAGACACGTGAAACATGAACATCAGGGTAATGTAGAAGTCCTAAAAATACAGGCTATTGAGGGGATCCCAGTCTCCAAAAGAGGTGGGGATCGCTTCTCCACGCTATGTAAACGAGAGGCTTTCTGGATCTTTGCATTGGGCTCGCTGACCCCCCTTGGTCTCAACGAATCCATTGAACTGAATGAACTTGGAATGTGCTGATATTACCTTATAGGCGAATAAGAAATATGACTGGTGAAAAATGGATGAAAACTGCTGTTGACAAAAATATTAATAAAAATAAATATAAAAATAATAAAAAACACAAAAAATTTAAAAAATAAAAATAGTTATACAGATAGGGTTATAGATTGGATTCATGACTCGGGCATCTGTGGGTCATCTCGGTTTGGGAACTATTTTTGTGATATAATTAGTCCCTTAATCCTCCTTCCCCCTCTCCTTCTTCTTTCCTTTTCTCTTTTTTGCGCAAGGGGATATTGCCTAAACTATAATGTATAGTATTTGGTGATTTTATAGTCTTGATAAACAAAACAAAAGATAAAGTGGATTAAAATGAGATTACATGTGGTTGTATGTGAATAATCCCTTGGTTAAAGCACTTAAAATTATCTGTCCTCTCCCTATACATTTGGTTATTTACTTATTAAAAAGAACTCCCCACCGGTTAAGGTGGTTAGATGAGGGATTTGAACCAGGGACCCAGTGATGTATGAGACTGTTGCACTATGAGGTGTGCCACAGAGCACAACCTGATTGATATGAGCATTCCGTGTGTATTAGTAGCTCATTGACATCTCTCTAAAAATTTGATCTCTGTATATTTGTGTCCTCTTTTATATACAATTTGTTTCTTTTTCCTCTTTATATGATTTTGACATAATGTGTCCCACTCTATAAATATAAATATTGCTATGAATGTATTTAGAGACTTGCCATTGCAAACAAGTAGACATAAATGTGTTTTTTTACTGGTGTAATACAGACAAAGGCTCTGATTGATTGCTAATAGCTGTCACATGCGTGTGATAATTAACTGGCCAGAATGATTGGCCAGTTGACCTTTAAAAAAGGACCTCCATGCCCTTATGGGTTAAAACCTTCTGAGGAAACTGCCAGAGAGCAAGGCAGAGAAACGCGTCAAGGCATCTGTGGACAGATCAGTGTACCTGCAGGGTTGGTTAAGAGGTGTTCCCCGCCTGGAGCATCAGGTGTATTCCACAGAGCGGACCCCAAACGGCAGGAGAAGCCGCAGCACCCATCTCGGACTGCAACTTGTAAAACAGCGCTGTGTTTTGGGAACTGATTCCCTGAGAGGTGCGGGCAGACAGCTGATAACGGAGACACGGTCTGAGAAACGAGCACGCTCACAGCCGTGCGCTTCATCACTACAGACGGCAACATCAAACTTAAGCTCCCGACCGAGGTCTGGTAAGAGCCGGTAGTCTTTTCCTAAAAGCCACACTGTATTGCCACTGTGTCTCCGTGGATATATAGACATACCATCTATAACGGTTACTGTCTGCTGGAGTGTGCAGATTCGTATGCGCATCTTTATCAGTCTAAGGATTAACAACATTAGACACTGAGGTGTCTATGGACTGAGAAGTATATTTACATCTTAAAACTGCAACTGACCCTGAAGGGTCCTGTGATAAAAACACCCTGTGGATTACAAAATACTATTTACACCTGGAGCAGGACTCTGTGTAATTGTAACTCTACATTAAATATTAGTGCCATTGGACTGAGTTCTTGTGGCCCTATCCAATTTACACTCACCCTGCATGGTTACCATTGATCTGCCTAAATATTATGTTTTTTAATGTATATGTTTTAAAATATGCAATTTTATGATTGTTGAATTTGTATTAATATATATGAATGAATTATTAAATATTGGTACCTATATTGCGCTCTCTTATTTATCTTTTTTGGTAAATTAGAGATGAGTTTGAAACTATTAATAACAGAGAATAATCATTTGGGAACTACTGCTATCTTGTAAAGGGACTTTGCATTTTCTAGGTCACAACAGTCTGCCCGCCGCTCCACTATATCCCACCAAGAGTTTATCCCATACTGTCTCCTGCTCTGCCCCCCACTATTTTGCCCTACTCTCTGTCAGCTAATCAATGGAGTAACCAAAAAACACCTTTACTTGTAAATGTTTCCTTCCCTCTAAAGGAATGCAGATATTGTGACCTTATAATCACAGATGAATTGCTGGCAATGTCTAGTTCTGTATGTCAGGGGATCAGAACTATTAAACATGTTTAAAAATTCCCAATTCCCCTATCAGATCTTAATCATCACTGGCTGTGGATTGATGGATCTGCTTGGTGGTCCCAGGTGAAAGGGGCCGCAGATGAATGGGACCATTATAGTCACAAGTATGGTCACAATATCTGCTGGGTGTCAGACGTTCAGATAAATTGTAACAGCAACATTTCAGTTACTGACAGCTATTATATAGATACAATCTTGTCATCAAGATTTTGCATAAAACATATTTGTATGCATAGTGTGATTTCTGATCGGGTTACGTTTCTTTAAATCATTTTATTGCTCAATACATTGCTAAAGTTCTGTTTAAAGCATAGGTTTGCCACTTTTGTTTTGGCAAAATACAAGACAGAACAGTGGTGTTGTGGGGTGTATTGGTGCTGCGATTGATTGGCAACAATGTTCACAGGAAGGATTTATTCACAACGTGAGTAATAGTGAGTGTTTGTGGGAGGTGGCATGTCAAATGCAGTCATATTGTGACCATTTAGGGGGGTGTCTACAAATCCATGCGGCAAGGTCATTAGCATAGTTTTTCTGATACTCTGCCTGCGTCAGGGGTTTGAGTGAGGGGGAACGGGGGGAGGGGGAACGGGGGGGGGGGGGGGCGGACTGAGTTCCACTACCTCTAATGGTGAGGTGGAACATTTTAACCTCCACATTGGCCCTGCAAAGTAATTCTCACAGAAAAGCATTCTAGTTTGCAGGTGAATGCCCAAATCCCTACCACTGGCCCTGTCTCTGCCTAATGGGGGAGGGGAGGGGGAGTAATTAGGTGGCATAGAGAAATGAGTTCCCCCACCTCTGCATGACCACTTAAAACCTTGGCCTGTGTGCAAATATTTAGTTGTGAATGTTGCTATATACTCTCGGAATCAATCCTAATGTATCATATTTAATAATTATAAAATAATTGAAGGTGAATACATATGACCAATGCAAGATAGATCATGCTTATTCCATCCATTATCTTAGATTTTATTCCAGTCTTCAGTGATTATTGCCTAGATCCTTACTGAATGTATAATATAGGCAAATATAAGCTGTAATACTGACTTAGTTACATTGTCAATAAACAATGAATCATTATAGCATATCCACTTTGGGTAAGGCCTGCGGTATGACATAAAGGGTGATTGCAGCTGCCCGGATGTGGGCAACACTTTCCGTATGGTGATTGAGATCAGACATTCTTCTTTAAATTACTAAAAATGCTTTTTGGCAAACTGCAGTTTGCTTTGTATTTGTCACAAGGATATGACCGACACACTGGTATTTTATTTCCCACTCAGACCAATATCTAGAGTGCCTCTTATATTTCAGGGATGCTTTGCCTCTTACAGACATTGCAAAAAGTACTTCCCAAATCCCAAGGCAATCAGTGATGTAGCGATGTTGCCCCGGTGTGCTGTGGTGTTGAGAAGAATGTTTATTGGTGTAGTGACTGTGCAAGGCGGAGCTCTACGTCCACACAGATAGCAGTGTATGTCACAGTGCTAGTTACATGAATCAATACAGGATGTTTTCTTTTAATTCTGGGACGATCCTGTGTTAACTACACATAGGCACAGGCACATGCATCATGGTTATGCTATACACCGCTAAGCTGCATATGTTTACACCTGTAGTTTTGGGGAACACCCCCCATTAAAGTCGCTTTGTGTATGCATCTTGGGAATAACGCAGGATGACTTATCTGTATTGCAAAAATGCATTGGTCTGTTGTAAGGGCATGGCACATGTCCCAAAGTTGCCAGAGAAGGGACAATGCCTCTGAAATCAATAATACATAAAGCTGGGACATGGAAACAAACATGAGCAGTCCACAGTCATTTCTGATTACTATAATATACTGTAGTGCTGATTTTATGAGCTTACTCAAAGCTGCATGTTTAAATATACATGTGAGTCCTTACACACTGTGGCATTAGTGATGCCAAATAGCCCCTCTCCCAGTGCCAGATCACCGACTTGGGCATTTCTCACATAAAATGTCTTATTTGCATAAATAGAATAACTGAGACTAGCAGAACTACATTGCTTGCTTGCACTGATCAATTTGATGTGTAACGTTTGTACGTGTGTGTATGACTGAGCTTTATCTCACGTCACGTTCTATTGTGCTTCATCTGTGACTTTGTACCAGCAATATGCAATCAGGGTCTGCAAAGACTCCCCTGTCATACTCCAGTACACTCCTGAGTTTTGACTATGAAACTGCTTAGAATAATACAAAGAAGATGTTTTTAACTGAAAAATATGATCTTTGTATTATTGTAATCATTTTAAGGTCTATTTTATATGTGTATGTAAATCTGGCTCTGCTTCCCCAGCCGTATACCTCACCACTCCTCACTGCTTTGTACGAGCATAAATTCCTGCAGAGTCTGTGACACAGCCCTGTATCAAAAGTACACAACGAGTGGTGTTTTGCTGTCCGATGTATAGAAGATGGAACGTTCAAAGAAAACTACTGTATGCTACCCATTTCAGAGTGTTTCAGTATACATAAACAATATAAATCCGAGGGCACTATTACTGCACCAGGGGAATCCAATTAATGGGCATTACCCCATAGGTCATTAGAAAACACCTGGATGCAATTTTTGATTTGTGATTTTTTTGGTCATGGCAAAAATATGCAACTTTTGCCCCATTGGCAACCTATTATATGTGCTATTTTTGGTAAATGTGATTTTTACCGTTTTTGACCAAAGAAATCGTAAATTTGCCAAAATTACACTCCATTACATTTGATACAACTGCTGTGAACAATTTTATCCAGTCATGCTGCATATAATTAAATTCAATTGTATCTGCACATCAAATTATGTTACAGTGCTTGACAGGATAACACTATAGCATAACATATTTTATGAAGATACAATCGCAATTACATACAGAATATAGGTACATGTATTTTGCATGCTGGATATGATTAACTGGGCGATATTGGCACGCGAGGCCACACATCGCTATCGCTATGTCCATACACACGGAGCGATGTAGGGGCGTTTTCTAAGCAATCTAGTAAGAACATTTAGAAAATGCCCCTACATCGCTAATATATAGGCCCCATAAGGACCAGATGTATCAAGCCCTTAAAAGTGATAAACCACCAATCAGCCCCTAACTGCAATGTTACAGGTTGGGGTTGAAAATAACAGTTAGGAGCTGATTGACTGGTGGTTTAGCACTGTCCCTTTTATCACTTTTCAAAGGCTTCATATATCTGGCCCTTAAGCTGGGTACACACTGGGTGATATATCATTAGCAATATGGATGATATCGATATTGTAAACATTATCATATGCATATCATCTAGTGTGCGCGGTCAATATCGTTAAAGTTGCAGCAGGTTGTTAATGACTCCCCTTTAGTCTCTACATGCAGCTCAATTTGACAATATCGTTAGTGACTGCATGTACGAGTGGGCGGGGGGTGTGAGGTAAATGATCGAAATCGTGAATTAGTCAGTGTGTATGCCCTATATCATTCTCCTGATCACCACAGAAATTGCTCAAGTGTGTACCTAGCATTAGACACACACGTTATTAAGGTTTGCAGAAAAGGAAGATATCTAAAAAAAAACGGAAATGTACTATTACTTTAAATTTTAGAAATTACAGAGTAACTTTAGGGTATATTTATTGGCTGGTAAAGAATGGAAAATCTGTATACTGTACCAACAGTATGTGAAACAAATAATGTAACAATAATAATATTATATTATTATAAACATAAGAATAATTAAATAAAAAATACTTTTCCACTGACATTTTAAAGCTGTTCACAATCACACAAGAGAGCCAAGGATTAAAATGAAAGAGGAAACTGAAGCAAGAGATACAATTAATTCTGAACATGCTGTATGGTGAAAGACAGGAATGCATTTTTGACAAATTAATGTGCATTAATAAGATGCCTCAGTAAATATGAATCTTGGGCATACTTTTTCTATTACAGGTTAACTATCCCTTATCCGAAATGCTAGGGACCAGGAGCATTTCGAATAAGGGATTTTTCTGGTTTTTGGAATATGTTTTTTTTAACATACCTGGTCCCCCTGATGGTCCCCTGATGGTCCCCTGATGTCCCCTGGCGTCCATAGCGCCCCCCGACATGCACGGCGGCCTTAAGCATCTTCTTCGGTGGTACCAGGTGTGCATTGTGTGAGTTTGCAGGCACGCCGGTGACGTCACGGCGCACCCACGCAATGCACTCCTGGGACCGCTGAAGAAGATCATGAAGGGCGCCGTGGACATCAGGGAACTTGTTAAGTATGAAGAAAGGGGCAGGGGCTAAAAAAAAATCCGAAATATTCTAAAAAAAAACAAAGATACGAGATCTCCGGATAGAGGAGACTCTAACTGTATTCAATGGCTCATACTGTATGTGCACAGCATTTTACTAATCCAAGCACCAAAAACAATTGAATTTCATCTATTCTTCTGTCTTCTTTGATTTTTCTCAAGTCTTTCAGGTAGTGGTGGTGGTGGTGGTGAAGGGGGGGGGGGGTTACTTGTAAGCTTGTGAGCAGGGACTTCCTGCTGTATAGGCCCCCTTACACTTTTGAGATTTTGTGAGATTTGGCCCAATTCAGGTGGATTGAGTCAATTTATCTGACAAGATCTGATGTGACTGTCTGACAAAATCTTATGTGCCTGATGTGTAGGACACAATCCACAATCCTGTGCCATTGGGTATAACCAAGAGATTGAAAGAGATTGATCCTCCTGCACATAGGATAAATCTCAATCAGGTCCAACTTGTTGAGACAATAAGTTGGACAAGTGTAAGGGGGCCTTTATGATTGTCCGTTACTACCCAGTTTGCTTTATCACTGTTTTCAATTGTAAATCGCAACAGAATGTGCTGCGCTATATAAGAAAAGTATTATTATTATTATTGTTATTATTAATTTTATTAATAATAATAAACATAATAATAATAATCATATTCATCCTAAAAATATGGGCATTCTGTTATAATATTTAAAAACAGATATTTAGCATTATAGTTGGTTTTCAATAAAAACAGATTTAATACTATCAATATAACATAACAAACTATAACAACTGTTATCTCATTCATGCTCATGAAAGATAAAGAAAATAGATAAAGAAAATAGTGGAAAAAGTAGTGTAAACCAGTATAGTGATAACAGTTGCTACAAACCAATAATAACCCTCCAGGGGCTCCAACAGTTTATTTCCAGTGACAACAACCTGTAATAAAGAAATAGCAGTTGTCTATTGCATGTGTAATTTAACCATTCTGATTTATATCAGTGTCATTGAGACCGGTCAATTCCAATAGTCGTTCCTTTAATGGTGACTACATGTAGAAAACAATTAAAGGTTATAGCTATAGAGCAATTACCATTAACTAAATTGCTGGTAAAATGGAACTTTCTTCTAAATTCACTTGTTCCAAGTATCACATTTAGATAAACATACTGTAGTACTGTAGTTCTCACATTCAGCAATTGCATGGTGATACATCATTCACATAGTAACCATACAACCATATACACTTTGTATTGGCAAGACAAGAAACATTTGAAAAAGCAGCGCTCCCAAAGGTAAAAAACGAAAAACTACGATTGGATTGACTTCACAAATTTAATATAATATATATGTACTAGACAGATAAAAACATACATATATCCAAGTATAAAACTATTTAGAGTAAGTGCAAGTAAATAATCAGCCCATTATTTGCAGATATAATTTCGGTTCCTATAATTCCTACCTCGTCCCTAGGAATATCTGCAACTAATGGGCTGATTATTTACTTGTACTTACTCTAAATTGTTTTATACTTGGATATATGTATGTTTTTATCTGTCTAGTACATTGTATTTAAATTAAAATAAAATTTGTGAAGTCAATCCAATCGTAGTTTTTCATTTCTTACCTTTGTTAGAGCTGCTTTTTCAAATATTTCTGGTCTTGCTACACAGGTCTGACTAACCTGTTTTTTAAGCAGCTGCTATAATCGGGCTCTACAGCTGGTGTTGGTGCGCCTCATTCTGTGTTTCCCTCTTTAGTGACCACTATTGTTTTGTTTGTTACTTTGTATTTGCAACCTTGTTGCATTATAATAGACAAAAGGCCTTGGTGGCCAGGACTTCCATTTACACCTCACATACAGATGGAGCCCCTCTCATGCTTGTGGGGGTGCGCGTGCATGAGACACTCGCACACCCCATTGTGACGGAGCTCCGCGTTGCCGCCCATGGTCCACATCATTGGTCCCCACCACTGCCCCGAACCCCCCTAACAATGCCCGTCTCCATTTCCCTGAAGCGGAGATGGGCAGGGTCATGCCACCCAGCTGGCGAGTGACTTGGACATGCGTGCATGTGAGACACACGCGCATCCCAGTCTGATGCAAACCCTCTCCGCCAGCGCTCACCTGTTGGGACGTTCTGACAAGCACCGGCAATGAAAGAGAGGGTCTCCATCTGTATACTGAAGCACGGGAGAGCAATAAGCCCTTAATAGCATTAT
Organism: Crinia signifera; assembly: GCF_055691185.1. Taxonomy (NCBI): domain Eukaryota; kingdom Metazoa; phylum Chordata; class Amphibia; order Anura; family Myobatrachidae; genus Crinia; species Crinia signifera. The sequence continues at coordinate 257,337,018 of NC_139218.1, forward strand.
GTATTTATTTTATTTATTAACAGTTTCTTATGTAGCGCAGCATATTCCGTTGCGCTTTACAAAGGAGACAGTGATACAACAAACTGGGTATTTACAGACAGTAAAAGGTATGAGGGCCCTGCTCGCAAGATTACAATCTATAGGGAAATAGGCACTGATACACAAGGATAGATATTTTTTATTGCATAAAGTTCACCAGAATGCAAAGGTTCCTGGTGTGCTGTAAGATACGGTGACCCAGCAGTTTGGCCATGGGTCAGGAGGATGGAAAATGTGAAGAAAAGAGTGGATATGTGTGGACTGTACAGTGGGGACGTGATTAGATAGGAATAGTATATGAAGGTTAAGTGGCTGGTTCTGCAATTTGATAAGCTTGCCCGAAGAGGTGTGTTTTCAGGGAACGCTTATAGGTTTGGAGACTGGAGGAGAGTCTTATTGTGCTTGGGAGGGCATTCCACTGAGTGGGTGCAGCCCAAAGAAAGTCCTGCGAACGGAAATGGGAGCGAGTAATGAGTGTGGATGAGAGACGCAGATCTTGTGAGGAGTGTAGAGGGTGGGTCTGAAGATATTTTGAGATAAGAGAAGAGATGTATGTTTGTGTAGTTTGGTTTATGGCTTTGTGTGTAAGTAAAAGGATTTTGTATTGAATACTGTAGATGACAGATAATCAATGAAGTGACTGACAGAGTAGCTTTACAGACGATCATTTTGTGATTTATATGTTCTCAAAGTATAATTATGTTGAATGAATTTGGTGCTGCAGGGTATTGTTATTTTGCTGGTAGTAATAATAATATTTTTTAAGAATGTCAACTGAGAGTAATTTTGAGATATTATCTTTTTTAATTAAACTCCATTTAAAGAAGACTTTGCTTTCAAAATACTGAAGTGTGAAAACCTATGTCATTTTCATTCATATTAGCATTAGAAAGATAGAAACCGTATATCCTCATGTTATGCCCTTAAAAGGTTGCAGTTAATACCAAATTAAAGGTATCATCAGTATCCATAATCAAAAGTATGGGGGTATTCAATCCCGGGTCACGACTGTCGCTCTGTCCCGACAGCCGTGACCCTGTCCCATTTTCATTTTGCTCTACAGCATATCGCCAGGCAGGATTCAATGTCCTGTTTCGCGAACGTTGAACAGGGGGCGTATCTGCGTAAACGGCTGCGGATTGTTAATTTAAGCCTGTGCTCGCGACAATTTGCGGCCGTAATTGACAAAACGGGCCCCACAACCGACTCATTCTGTTGATCTGCCTCTTCAATGCTGTCGGACAGGACATTGAAAATGCGCCTGCCGCTATTTCCCCAGTTGGAAATAGCGTCAGGGATTGAAAACACCCCTATAAGTACATAAATCATGGGTTGATGGTGTTACTACTAAATCAGCCATTAAAAAAGTCCAGTAGAAATCAAATTTGGATGCCCTCCAAGTCTTTCGTGGTATGCCCCAAAACCTATAGCCCACTGTAGGTTTTGGGGCTGATGAAGGGGCTCATACCCCAAAAATGTTCCCCCTGTGGAACCTAATACACTTTTGGTTTTCTGATTATTCAACTACTGAGTGCTTTTACTCTCGTCATGAGATTAGATTGTTATATATATATACAGATGGAGCGTGGCCCATCTTTTCAGGGGATGGCGGAAGATTCGCCAGCCGCCATCCCCCGCATCTCGTGCGCGCGCGTCCCCGGGTCGCCCCTGATCCCCGCCGCCTTCCCGCACCACCCCTAACCATGTCCGTCTCCCTGAAGTGGAGACGGACAGGGTTCTCGTCCCCCCGCCTATGGGAAACTGGGACGCACGTGAGTGTGAGACGCACGCGCGTCCCAGTCTCTATCACCGGCGCTCGCCAGTGCAAGGGATCTGGCGAGTGCCGGCCAAAGATGGGACATGCTTCATCTGTATATATATATATATATATATATATATATATATATATATATTCCTGACTACTGTACATGACAAAGTTTCTAAATAGTTTGACCAGAGATGGATATATATATATATATATATATATATATATATATATATATATAAAAAGAGGGTTTCCAAAACGGCACTCATAATACATTTAAAGTTGCAGCGGTGGTGCAGGGTCCAGAAAGAAATTGATAATAGCACTTACCCAACCTTGTAGCAAGGAGAGAAACAGACCAGCACTCGTTTTTAGGTGAAAAAAAGATAAAGTGTATTGGAGAAGTTTTACAGCATGGCAAACATCTCAGTTTACATTAAACAGACCCGACAGGCTGTTTCAACTGGATTCCAACCAGTTGAAACAGCCTGTCGGGTCTGTTTAATGTAAACTGAGATGTTTGCCATGCTGTAAAACTTCTCCAATACACTTTATCTTTTTTTCACCTAAAAACGAGTGCTGGTCTGTTTCTCTCCTTGCTACAAGGTTGGGTAAGTGCTATTATATATATATATATATATATATATATATATATATATATATATATATATATATATACACACATAGTATATATCCATCTCCGTTCAAACTATTTAGCAACTCTGTCATGTAGTCAGGTAGCAGCACCCTTGCCATTTCCCCAATATACTGTAATAGCTGATTTTTCTGTATGTGTGACCAGCATTATAAATAGTTTGTTTGTTTGATAGCAACTTAATTTGTATGCCTTTATTCGTGATGTGCATCTCCAAAAACAGAGATCTTAGAAGAGATGAACTCTACTTTGTGTACAAAATTGAAGTTCTTAATAACTAGTAACCTTGATGCATGTTTAATGTGGGTCACAATGGATGTAAAATTTTATAAGCAAATACAATTTTTTATATATAACTACATTTGCCAAGTAATTTTATATTGGTTAATGATAATGGAAAACATAACCTAGACCTTTTATTTTATGCAAATACTTCCAAAAATACTGTTAAAGCTAATGTACTGTAGAAATTGAAGCAGACAATGTGAAGCGAACATACTGTAATGGTAGTAAGTGATTACTAACATATACATTACAGTATAAGAGTATGATCACTGTCTGCTGTATGTGCTGTGGCTACAATGAATGCTTTGTTCAGTAGTGACCTAAAAAAGACATCAATTATGCCTCTTTTACCTTGTGCCATCTGTGACTGTATGTCATATTTTATTTATTTATTTTAATCTAAACTTTTAACTGTAGTGTGCAGGGTTGCTCCGAAAGTTGGTGACCAATTGCTATTAAAATTAAATTGAAAGGGGATGCTTATTTTTTGTGTGTAATTGTAACTGTAATAGCAAAAGCAATCTGTCAGAATTTTACTATGGGGATTGTGTCAAATATTTTGGTAGTGAAGCCCTGCAATAACAATGCTATCTGGAAATGGCGTTAGCAGGGTCTGTCCTCTACATTCCTAAACTCCTGCTCTGCTTTGACAAAAAAGCTGGGAGTTGGCCCTTGTGCTCAGCTTTATGGTCTAAATAGACAATAACCAGACCATTGTAAAATAAAATACTTACAATGCACCCAGAGGGTCAACTTAGCTGGTCAAAAGGCTCATTCTCTGTCTAAACGTCAATTGTTTTGTGAATTGGCATCGAACTTCATGGCATACAGTACATCTCTGTATGTAATAATTGGTGCATTCCTGCAATGTATTTGAATTAAAGCTTTTTATTAAGATTTTCATTAAACATACAATGTAATATAGAGTATATTTCGTATAAGCATACAATTGATAACAGAGTTAGAAGTATGTTAATAGGCAGTAAATCCTCTCCTGTCATATACTTATCTGTTCAGTAATAACAACATATTTTAGTAATGTAAAATTATGTTATTAATAAAATAAGTTACCGTTATAACTTTTTGTTTTGAACCTGTATTAAGAATATTCTTTGTGTTTAATTGGAAATGAGTATATAGTAAGATAAAGGTATGTTGAGGAGTATAGTAAAAGGAATAAGGAGGGGGGACACACAAGACAGGATGTGAATGAGCAGGAGGGGTGGGGTAGGGTGTGGTCGTTGGATAGATTATGGAGGGAGGAGGCGTGGGATACTATTTGATACTTTGGACATAGTGGGCGGTATTCAATGAGCCTGATTCGCCATGTTTTTATGGCGAATTTGTGCTGTTTGGCGAATTTCTGACTAAAACGGTGAATCACCCTATTCAATGACCACATGGCAAATACATTTGAAGGTTTTTTTCGCCATGATTCACCGAGTAGGAATCGCTATCTTTTTATGGAGAAGTGGAATGTGAACTTTTAAAATAAAGTGTTTTGTTTTTTACATTTGGTGTCAAAAAATCAGGAATTTTATTCTGAGGAGGGGCATGCTACTTTTATTCATGTGCTGTAAGCACATGAATATATATTTAATTTAAAAAAAAATATATATATATATTTTTTTTTTACACAGCAGCCAGCAGGGGGCGCCGGAGCCGAGCCGCTCATTACATATTCATATATTCACTGCACCCGATGTTACGATCGGGTATAGTGAATATAAACTCCCCTGCTGGCACCCCCGGGGGGCAGCCTGTGCTGCCTGGCACCCGGGGAGCCCACCTGCCCCCCACAAACGTTCTGGGCCAGGCAGAGAGACTTCCATCTCTCTGCCTGGCACCGTCCTCAGGCTCCCTGCGGCATTCGCTGCAGGAGCTCATATTCGCCAGTCAGGGGCAGCGAGCCCCTGACACGTTGAATACCGGAGCCCGCTGGCTCCGGAACGTGGCGAATGTGCAGCGAATCCTAAAAAGGATTCGCTGCACCTCGCAGGTATTCACATTGAATACCGCCCAGTGTATGAATCTGTATATTGCATTAATTGAGAGTTGGCATCAATCTGGGGGTTTGTTTAGTTTAGGCATAAACAAGCCAGAGGAGCTATGATTACATTAATATGGAATAAGGAGTTTATATAGCCTATAACTTTACGCCAACATTTTAAAATCCTGGAACAGGACCAGAAGCAATGGAAGAATCTAGCATTCCACATCTTGCATTTACAACATTCTCCGGATGCACTTGGGGACATATATTTACTCTGAGCTGGAGCTATGTATATGTGGTTTATAGTCTTATAGTGCACTTCCTGGAGATAAGATGAACATAATGTTTTGATTATTTTTGGAAATTGTTTAAATATCATGTCAGGGTAAGTGATTCCTGATATGTCTCTGATTTCCAAGCATCACTCAAATTATCAAGGTGATTAGTTGGTAAGTGCGTCAGGAGAATGTTATACAAGCCAGATATTTTGAATTCCTGAATATGTAGGTTGGAAAACAATAAAGTTAAAGGATCTGTGTGTTGTATAGAGAGAATCTTTGACATGATTGGTGTGGTGTAATATCTCGATACACAAAAAGAACACACCCTGAGTCTGCTGACGCTGAGGTGTGATATATTTAGACACACAGCGCGACAGCAGAAAACAGGGATATCGGGCGCAAGTAATTAAAATAATTATACAATTAGATTTTTATATAAACAAAAAGTGTGGCAAGTGCTGCTCTCAGAAGTGAATCTGAATCACTCCAAGTACAATTAATTTTAAACAAAAGAGAGCGCAGTTGTCACACTATAATAATATATAAAATGTATTAATAACAACACATAGATATAGTCTCTATAAAATATATCATATAAATCAACACTGACATCTGTTGGGCACATTGATCAAAAAAGCATTGGAGACAATAATTCATATATTGCTTTTAGAAACTTAGTGTCAATAATGAAGCCAATTCTCACCAGCAATAACCACGGTTTCAGATATCCCTTGTAGGTTAATGTCCCGTTCAAATTGGTGCAAAGCAACACAACTGTGTGATAAAATTGCCTCCAAGGTCTGATGTGCATACACACCAGGAGATTTCCCAATTTGTAGGTCCACGGTATTGATGTGCAATGCCGCTGGTATAGTTACGTTCCCCCAGTGTCCTTGGGGCAGCAATGGCTGGGAGGGGAGAAGGGGACAGTTGGTGAGGGGGAGGGGCTGTACAGGAGCTGGAAGCTAAGACCTGCCGTCCGCAGGTAACCTTACCTCAGCTTGTACTCCCGGAGCTGCGGCTCAGAATGTTGTGGAGCAGAGCTTGATGTGCATCAGCACCCGCTCGTATCACCCGGCAGTCTGGATCAGACGGTTTGCAGTCTTGTATGGGCAGCTGACTTAAGCCAAGTGTTTAGGTGCTATAACACCGGGCTTTTGCTGCGTGCACAATGGCTTGTGGCATGTGCTCACGGCACCTGTGTCGTGCTGCCCACCGACACCTCCGGTATCCAGCGTAAGATGAGCATACTCACAGTCTCCGTGTCTCCCGCAGGAACAATGAGCAGTCCAGAGGGGGGGTTGTGGTAGCAATAAATTGGGTGCAATCAGACCAGGGAGCAGCTGGTGGTGGCTTCAAAAGCAGGTATAAAGGTGCCCCAAAGTGTCAGTGTTTTAAATAGGAGGCTCTTGACGCGTTTCTCCGGTATAGCAAATTACCGGTTTCATCAGATGAAACCGGTTGTAAGGAGCAGAGGCCAGTACCCTCCATTTTAACATGTGAAGTTTTAAAATTTCCGGGGGGAGAAGGTGTGTCTCCTGTAAACAAACTATATCAAGCGACTATCTTTGAAGGTAAAGCAGTACCTTACGCCTCTTTGCTGGAGAATGAAGACCTCCCACGTTGATAGTACCAATTTTCAATTCAGTCATGTGAGTCGTGTCTCCAGATCATGTGTCTCCGGCTTCGTCTAATCCAGTGCCAGGTTTGGGTTTGTATCTCAATATTAAGGAAACAAGAAGGAAAAAAGAGACAAAAAGGTGGAGGAACACAATACAGTGGGGACATACATGACAGTAAAAGCAATAAGCATGGTCAACATGCAATTTTTGTAGTAACTACAACGACTATCCACACAATGTATTATTAAAATTATTAGTAACATTATCCCTCAAAAAGAAAAATGGGACCTAGATCAAAAATTTGGAACGGGACATGGATTGATGCCTTTCGCTCATGTTCGCCAACTTAGGATAAAACTGGGTAGGGTCTCTAGAAAAAAACTGGAGATATATACTGGTTTGAGCATGTGTTAGCATTAGTCCTTCTGAGTTCGTCTGTTATAACATCTTAGATAGTATCCTAGCGGATCCGTATCTCTCTTGTCCAGAGATGCTGATCTTGTTCTTATAACTTGATGATGGTAAATGTATGGAGGTCTACTTTGGGTTAGGGGATGAGGGTTTCTTTCCTGGATTTTCGTTTGGAGGGTTGGAGATGTCTGCTGCATCAGCAGATAGTTTCTCAAGTAGGAATGCTCTGGCATCATCAGGGCATGTAAAATCATAGTGGGTATCTGCAGTTAAGATCCTAAGACGTGCTGGATACATAAGTGCGAGTTTCTGGCCTTCAGACACTAATTCTGTGCAGATAGGTGAAAAGAGTTGTTTAGATAGTTCATCTGAGAAATCTTTGAATATGCGTATTCTTCTTCCTTCCCATGAAATATCTTGGTGTTTGCATGAAGCCTTCCATATCACTACCTTGTGTAGATAATTCATACACCGAAATAATATCGCCCTTGGTCTTGAGTCTGATTGTCTAATGGGACCCACTCTATGGATTCATTCAATAATCATGTATTTGCACTCCTCAGTGATGCCTAAAAGTTGGGGTAGGGAGACCGCAGCAAATGATAATACCGGACCTTTTTATCGTTTCAGGTAGACCCACTACTCATATATTGTTACGTATGGAGCAATTTTCAATATCGTCAAGACAGTTCCATAACTGATAGTTTAATCACGTCAGTTTGCACAATATGCATGTCATGGCATATGGCACCTATTCTGTTCTCTGTGTCCGAGACTCTTGATGTAAGATGTTGAAGCTGCTGAGTTATTTCTGCTACAGCATTAGACAATAAATGTGCCATCGTGGCCTTAAGGGCGTCTACTACTGTATGTCTCCATATGTGGCTGGCGAGTCAGGGCTTTTGCGTACCTGGGGGTTAGTTTATCTCCTTTTAGCACTGCTGCTGATTTGGCTGCAGGGGAGGCTGGAGCTGAGTCTGGGTCTGGCGCCATATTGGATTCTGCACAACTTTTTTCTGGCCTTTGTTGTTGCTGTTTAGGAACAGCTCCTGGTGCCAAAAACTTCTCCATAAAGTTTGCTCTGTCACCCAGAGCTTATTAATGCAGGGTGGGAGCTGTTTGTGCAGCGGGAGATCAAAGCCGCTGGAGAATAGGCTCTGCCGGGCTTGGTGACATCACTCTCCTCACAGCCACGGCAGCTGCTTGTACATGCAGCTGTGATTGATAATAACGGAGGTGCCGAGGAGGACCGCGGGCACCGCTCCATGTACTCCTTCTACCAGCGGGATGTCACCCCAGTTTGAAGGGGATCAGTGGGTTTTTGGCAGCTTTAATTAGCGGGTTTGCGAGCGGCAGCACAGAGCTGCTGAATCAGCTTGCTCCTTCCATAAGCCCAGAAGCGGAAGTCCTCCTGCAATGTATTTAATGTATTCAATTATCACATCGTGGTTTGGGGCAAATTTATCAAATCTGCATCTGAGATGTGGATTGTAAAAAAAATTGCCAGTAAAGAAGCTGTAGACTGTTCTTGCATACTGCTTGCTACAGATACTCGTTATTCAGGTTATAAAATATAATGAAAGGTGGTTCACTGTGGCAAAGAGTGGCATATGATGTACAAAAGTCATGTTATTTTCTTCAAGACTCCATGCCTTTTACATCCTACCATTGACAACTGTTAAAATCATAAGTAGTAACCATTAACAAATTCTACCCTGTAACATGGCTCATTTTACAGCATTGTTTAGTATATGATGAGATTAACATTTGACCTATTCAATGATTTGCCCATTTTTCATATTGTAAGAAGCATTCCGACAGTCAATAAGATCGGTAAACTTTTTGTGAATTTTTTTTGTCGGAAACGTCCATTAGCGCCTGTTTCTGACAATGCAGGTTCGACTTTTAACAAAGTCAAATCTGCAGCAGCGAGTCTCGTCAGAAAACAGCCAGGATTGAATAGGTCCTGGCCAATCTATCAGAAATTGGCAGGATTAAATACCCCATAGAGCAAAGGTCCTGAAAAATGATATATTCTAATATTGTAAAAGTTATTTACCAAATCACCCATTTTTATACTTTAAATCTAATGACACAACCGTGACTTAAGAATTGTAAGGTATATATGGATGCTTCAATGAAAGTACATATTTAAAATTGTATATAAAATGGTATACAGTATTGTTGGCTTTCAAATGAGTGCAAAGCTATTTCTCTAACAAGAATAATACAGTACTTGCTTTTGGACCACTGTTCTTGTATTGTACATGCTTTGAAGTGATGAAAACCATTTACATACCAGACTGTGAAACAAGGAACATTTCGGTTACATCATCAAAACATAAATAAAATGCAATAAACCTGTAGCAAAATTGTCCATCATGCAAAACATGTCAAAATACATAGACATTATATAATCGCCTCCATTCTGTGTTACAACTCATTGCGTTGTAATGTTATCTGTTTTTCACACTTTTGGTTCTGATTATATTTTGGCATTTCTGCTGATGGTAAATGCAAGAGAAATTAATGCTTTTGAAATCCAATTATTTAGATAATCAGTTTTAATTACATTTAACTCACTTTGTAATCCATGAATTTACATTGTAGCTAAGTGATTTTAATTAAGCATTGCAATCTAGTTTTGATATATGGCTTATCAAATCGGAAAAATAGTGAAATGACAACTGTAGCATTCAGAACACACATACTTATGTTTTAATTGAATAGATAAGCTTTTTCCAGCAGGCAGTTTCCCATTTGTTCGATTTCAAATGGTCTACACATGGAATTTGTTAGGAATTAGTGGGTTTGTGATAATTAACATAACGTATTCAATTAAACTAATAAACAGTCTGGCATAGACATATTAAGCTGATTATGGAGAAATACGTATGTGTCAAAGTCATACAGAATTATCTACAAGGAATTAATAACTTTTTTTTTTTTAAATAATGATTACTTATTCTGGGTATTTGGAATGTTAACCAACTTTGCTAATAAGTCAAAAACTGTGTCTGCCCCTTAGGGCTAAGTGCAGGTATTGCCCAATTTTAACTTATTGTTCTTTTACAGGGTTAGCGAACGTGATGGTGCCCTTGAAGCAGCTTTACGACTGTTGCAGCAATTTTACTTAGATTTGGAAAAGTTTCTCGCCTGGCTCACAGACTCTGAGACTACAGCTAATGTTCTGCAAGATGCTAAACATAAAGATGGAATATTAGAAGACTCGCAAGACCTTCGAGAATTGATGACTCAGTGGCAGGTAGGAAAAGAAGACTTTCTCCATTTAGTCAAGATATAAATCTCCTATTTAGCAGGTAGAAATACGGAAGTAATATAATAATCAATGGCATTCTCAATTCTGATGCACTGATATGCCCCAAGTCCTCTGACACTCTCCTCCCCCATGACCCCCATAGAGGTAAAATAGGTGTCAAGCGCAGCCACCAAGCCCGCAGCGTGCCCCCCTGTCGAGCTACTGACAGATGGGATTCCGATGAACGTCCGTCAGAATCCCGACTGTCGGGGACTAGTACCATACCCCTGCACAGTAGTAATACAGATGACAACACAAAGGGAGCAGAAACAGTTGGTATAGCCTGGAGAAAAGATCAATCCATGCTAGATCTTACCTGGTAATTTAATATAAGATTATTGTTTACCTCTGGGCATTTAAGGCCTTTTAGGGACATTTTTTGAATTTATGGATTTTATTTTTTTATATTTATTGTGCATGTTGTTATTTTGCTCAATTAGCCACTTTTTGCTAGTATAAGATATTAATTATTGTGTTGAATATGTGTTACCCTATAAGACTTTTTACATTACTAGTGAAGAACGTTTTAAATAAAAATGTTGTCCTTTTTTTCTAATTTATTAAAAAGATTTGTGTATGTGATCAGCACCTGAATCTATCAGTTGAATAATTTGATAGAAGTAATACCCAAATCACAGTTTTTGGTGTTGTTTTTATTCTGTTTTCATGGTTTAGTATAATATTTTTTTTTACTATTTTTATTTCTCATCTTGTTATGGTTTATTACATAAACTTACAGTATTCTGATTTATTCAAGATGCTTGTCCCAAAGTCCCTTCTTTATTTCAAGTTTAAAATACAAAGTTGGTAGTTCTGTATTTTGCGGTTTAATGCTTCAATGCACCACATGGATACAAAAAAAAAATGAATACATTTGTCATAGTTAGTGATTATACAATTTCCAGTCAATTGTTTTCTTCTGGAAGCAAGAAATTAGTTTTCCCTAATTTAATTCTTGAAAATGAGAAGATGAAATGTTTCCTCATGCTGCAACATATTGTGGTGGGAAGATGATCCATCATCTGAGGTGAAGTAGAATGGAGGTGTTTGTATACACACTATTGCATCCAGTGCTTTTTTCATTTGTCTTCATCACCATCCCGTGGCATTCTGCAGAATGGCTTACTACAGACTTTGAATCTACAGAGCAAATCATTACCTGACAGCTCTTTGATCAGGCAGAACATTTAGTAGCGCTTTGCATTATGGCTACATGCTAAAGTGTTAAATACACGATTTGCACCACCATGTCTTCAAAGTGATTGGCATTGTGAGGTTGTGCATTGTCCTGCTGAATGCTACAATACAACTTCTACAATCGAAGGTTTTTCTGTTTTTAACATCACTAAATCTGGATACACACTGGGCGTTATGCTGTCTGGCCGGACAGATCGGACAGGCATATTGTGCAGCATACAGTTGAGTGTGTATGCACAATATGTGTGCTCCCATTGTTGCTTGTGACAATGGTATGTTTGACATGCTGCATGTCCCACCTAGCGAGTGATACCATGCATGTTAATAAAGGATGGATTATGGTTCATTTCAAAATTCCTGGAACACTACAAGTTGTACTAATTAACCTGGTGATTGTTTACGCTACCATTTTCTATGATATTGATCAATTGCAGTGGCAGCACTTGGGGAGAGAGGACCGAAATGGATTACACCATCTGATGGCGTGACACCAAAATAGCAGAGCTGCTCAGTGTCATCCACAATGTGCCAGGAGAGGCTGGGTGCTGCACTTTAGCTCCCAGTATTAGAGGACAAGCCCCCCTCCCACCCACCCACCCCCCACCCCCCCCGGCCATAATCACACCATGCCACCTTTCTCACACATACACACACAGCCTACGCTGGGTGACATGTAATGTTTTGCTATCTTAACATGCAAAGATGCTGTTGTGCCTTCTCTGCTGTCTTGTCTGTATGATCCTTAGGTACTTCAGCTTGTGTGCCTTGGCTCTAATACCCAGGTACCTCACAAATGTAGGTAGCACTAAGTATGTATGTGTCTTTCCTAGAAGTAACAGTATTAGGTTCAGAGTCTTTATTTTTACTTTCTGATACAAAACCTGATCGTTACGTCTAAAACAATAAATATGTTTCAGCAGTAAATACCTCCTTATACGGTTATGCTAAATAGATTATTCTGCATCTTCTGTATTAACATGTAGATATCCATTTTAATGTACTGTATTATATACATATATACATGGTGTAATTTAAAGTATTATTGGTCAGTCATCAATCAATTCAGGGGACTTAAAGGCAGGTAGGTAATGTAACAAAGCAATGAAGAAGGCAAGTCAGATGCTTGGTTGCATAGGGAGAGGCATCAGCAGTAGAAAGAAAGAAGTAATAATGCCACTGTATAGGTCATTGGTACGACCTCACCTAGAGTATTGTGTGCAGTTCTGGAGGCCATATCTTCAGAAGGATATAAATACATTAGAGACTGTACAAAGAAGGGCAACTAAAATGGTGCATGGCCTACATCACAAAACATACCAGGAAAGACTAAAAGATCTTAATATGTATACTTTAGAGCAGAGAAGGGAAAGGTGGGACATGATAGAAACTTTCAAATATATCAAGGGGTTTAACAAGGTACAGGTGGGAGACATTCTTCACAGGAAGAGGAGCAACAGAACACGAGGACATGCACTGAAACTAGAGGGAGGAAGATTCAGGGGAAATATGAGGAATTTAAATTACTTCACAGAAAGAGTAGTGGATAAGTGGAATAGCCTTCCATCAGAGGTGGTAGAGGCAAATACAGTAGAGCAATTTAAACATGCTTGGGATAGGCATATTGAGATCCTTACAAAGAAATAAGGATCAAATATGGTTTCAGGTAATATGTTAAAAAAAGGGGCAGACTAGATGGGCCAAGTGGTTCTTATCTGCCGTCAAATTCTATGTTTCTAAGTTTTATGTATTTTTCTTAACACAATAGTAGGCTATAGTATTTCATATGACATAAGATCTTTTAAAACTGAATGCAGCTTCCCATAGCGAATATTAGCTAAACTAAATTCCGAAATGGCAGAAATAGTCCTTTCTTTCAGATTAAGAATTCTTTATTAACACATTGATTATTTAGATGATCACAGTAAATCAACTCTTTGTTTAATTCCTCTTCATATCATAAAGCCGGAAGCATTGCGTACCAGTGAAATATGGGAGGAAATGCATGATACACCTAAACGTCTTTAGCTTGTCTTTGTGAATATATTTGCATAAGATGGTCTGGTATTTTTCTATTTCACTTAAAGCTAAAATCCAACTTTAGAATTTGAATGACTCTATAACAGATTCAAAGTATGCAAAGATGAAGAAAGACTGATAGAGGATTAGTGGCATTGGCTCATGGATGTGTACTTATAATTACTCATGTCATACATGAATTGTACAGTATAATACATATATTTTATTCAAGTAAAACACTGGTTATGTTAACATTTATAAATAGTAATGATGTTCCTAAGTCAGGTGTTTCTTTTTTGTTATATCAAAAAAGAGCTTATTCTAAAAACCAGAGTAATAGCTGACTTTCTAAAAATACTTTTAGATATAAACATAAAAGTAGAACAAGTACCGTAATAGGGTTGGGATCGTTTGGCCTACAGTATGTTGGTTGACAAGCATTAGGTCGACTTTGGGAAAGGTCGACCTGGTTCTAGGTCGACATGGGTCAAGGTCGACAGGGCTTTAGGTCAACACAAGCATTAGGTTGACAGTGTCTAGGTCAGCATGTTTCCTAAAATTACCATAATCATGTAAAAACTACCATACAGTATCTCCATGATTTTCAGGAGACATTATCTTAAGTAACAGACCTACAATTGTGACCACATACATTAAGCTGCCTTTCATGTTAAACAGCCCTTAAAACTGCTACCCTTCGCGCCATTTGGTAGCGTAGGGCAATTTTGTTAAAAATACTTAATATAATATAACATATTAGAATACTTTTTATTTCCAAAACAAAGCTATGTATACTTATATCGCATGGAAGATGGATGTGGTCGCATCTGTATTTACCCCACATAGAACATAGAACACTGAAAGGTGCAGTTCCTTGATACAAATGGAGTAGTGTACCTAGACACAAATGTGACTTCTGGAGCAATGTAAGGGCAGACTAATGGAAAACTTACAGAAAGAAGCAAGGTGTCTACCGAATATGTACCAACCAGCACTCTTGGTTGGTGGTGCTTTCTACATAGTAACAAGTACTTAGGTACATAAGATATTCAATATGTTGGCCCCCCTTATAGTGACAGCAACCCTGCCAACACATCCTAGTGTGGAAGAATGTGCTTGATCCACTGGTGTCAAGTGGCTGTCAGAGAGTAACAACAGTACAGTAAAAGGAAGGAGGTGGACAACCTGAGCTTAAGAAGGGGAATGGCACGAATGCTTCATATTGTGGTATTCTGGGCTGTGTGCTTCATTGAAACTTAACACACTCGTTTAAACTGTAAAAGGGAAGAAAGCAGGCGGGGGCTTTGGGCTTGGAAAAGAACTTGCCTCCAAGCACCTGTCGTGAACTCCCATGAGAAATAGTCCCAAACATGGTAGCAGATACCACCTTGAAAGCTCTACCCATTTCATTTATGGGTAAAAAGTTTACATACTGGTTTAAGAAGTCGTAAATAGTTAATATATTTGTTAAAAAAAATCATATAGTATGCAAATAAATAGATTCATGTGTACTCCATTTCACTCTTACACACACCACTTCCTCTCCAACCCCCCCCCCCCCCCGAATCCCTATCTCTATCCTTCCACTCTCTATTACCCCTTTTACACCGCCGAAAAATCCGGGTCAGCGGCGGGTCAGACCCGGATCATCGGCGGTGTAAATGGGGTATATCCGTGTCCATTTACACGGGTCCTCTACCCAGGTCCTGACCTGGGTAGAACCCGGATAGGACCCGTGTGTAAAGGCAGGTGTAAATGGTCCCGCTGCGGGTGCAGGCACCCGCAGCGGGTCCACAGCGTGCAGCAGTGGGGAAGCTGTCCCCCGGTGCTGAGAGAAGGGGGGTGTCTGCGGCTGCTGAGGGGAGGTGGGGGTACCTGTCAGCCTGCGGTCGGAGCCGGAGGGGATGATGTGCGCCGCCACCGCCGCTGCTGCTAGTGAATCAGGCCCAATATCATACAACTGCGGGGGATGATGGTCGGAGCCTGAGGTCGGAGCCGGAGGGATGATGTGCGCCGCTGCTGCTGTACCACCCCCCGGCAGCCGGTCCCTGCGGCGAATGGACAGTTAGTGTCGGCGGTCCCTCCAGCGCATGGGAACTAGTACTAGTTCCTATGAGCCGGAGGGACCCCCACCACTGACTGTCTATTCGCCGCAGGAACTTCGCGGCTGCAGGGGGAGTTACAGCAGCAGCGGCGCACATCATCCCTCCGGCTCTGACCTCAGGCTCCGACCATCATCCCCCGCAGCCCGCAGTTGTATGATATTGGGCCTGATTTACCAGCACATCTTCCCCTCTGGCTACGACCATCATCGACCGCAGTTGTATGATATTGGGCCTGATTCAAAAGCAGCGTCGGCGCACATCGTCCTCTCAGGCTCCGACCTCAGGCTGACAGGTACCCCCACCTCCCCTCAGCAGCCGCAGAAACCCCCCTTCTCCCAGCACCCCAGGGGGCAGCTTCCCCCCTCTACCCCTTCAGAATTTTTATTTAAGTAGTGTATATCTCCTATATATTTGGCTACATCTGTCACTCAAAGTGGGTGTCTGTGTCTATAACGCTCTGTTCCTGGACTTTCCTCTTAATGTGTGATTGCCTTCATCTGTGCTGAACACCTTTCTGAGAAATTAACCTGTTTAAAACAGGTGATGGCAATCATACATTAAGGGGAAGTCTAGAAACAGAGCATTGTGTCCCTCCTGGAGAGGGTTAGGGCTGTTTCACACAGTACGGTTCCTGCCGCACGGTGAAATCCCGTACGGCCAGGGAGCCGTGCCGCACTCAGCAGTTGTGAATGGACACTATTGTGTCCATTCACACGGGACGGCCACGGCCCGGCCGCACGGCTGCAGCCGGATCCCCCCACTGGAAGGGACGGCTGCCGGGCTGTGGCCACCCCTGCCATTATAAAATTCTGAGTGCGGCGCGGCTCCCTGGCCGTACGGGATTTCACCGTGCGGCAGGAACCGTACTGTGTGAAACAGCCCTCATGTTGGGAGGTATGTGACAGAGAACCAGCCCAGTGAGCCCACAGATCCGCTCCCCCGCGACCCCCCCTACCGCGATTCGCAGCAAAAACACCCCCGCGACCCCTCCTCCCGCGATTCGCTGCAAAAAGAACCCCCCCACGACCCCTCCCGCATTTCGCGGCATAACCACCACCCCGCGACCCCCCCCTCCCGCGAATCGCGGCAAACCCTCCCCCGGGCCCCCCCCCCCCGATTCGCGGAAAAAACACCCCCCCGTGACCTCCCTCCCGCGATTCGCGGCAAAAAGACCCCCCCCGCGACCCCCCCTTGCACGATTGGCGGCACCCCCCCTGCGACCCCCCTCCCGCGATTCGCGGCACCCCCCCCCCCCCCCCCCCCCGCAGATCGCAGCAGCCCCAGGATTAAATGGCACATGCAAAACACTGACATGGCTATGGTCGACAATGAAAAAGGTTGACACGAGTTTTTGAAGTTTTTTTGTCATTTTTTGAATATTTTCATATTCATTCTCATGTGTCGACATGGACACCAATGAAGTGCCACACTTATGTCAACATTTACATGTGTGGACCTTTCTGTGTTGATTTTTTTCTTGTGGCGATTTGCGTCACACCCCCCGCAACCTCCCCTCCGGCGATTCGCGGCACCCCCCTGCGACCCCCCCCCCGCAATTCGCGGCAACCCCCCACCGGAACCCCCATGAACCCCGCTCTCCCGCGATTCGCGGCACCCACCCCCCGCAACCCCCCCCCTCCCGCAAATCGCGGCACCCCCCGCGATTCGCGGCAGCCCCAGGATTAAATGGCACATGCAAAACACTGGCACGGCTATGGTCGACAATGAAAAAGGTTGACATGAGTTTTTGAAGATTTATTTAATTTTTTGAATGTTTTCATATTCATTGTCATGTGTCAACATGGACACCAATGAAGTGGCACACTTATGTCAACATTTACATGTGTTGACCTTTCTGTGTTGATTTTTTCTTGTGGCGATTTGCGTCACACCCCCCCGCAACCCCCCCGCGATTCGCGGCACCCCCCGTGACCCCCCACCTCCCACAATTCGCGGCAACCCCCCACCGGAACCCCTGTGAACCCCGCCCTCCCGCGATTCGCGGCACCCAACCCCGCGACCCCCCCTCCCGCAATTCGCGGCACCCCCCGTGATTCGCGGCAGCTCCAGAATTAAATTGCACATGGAAAACACTGACATGGCTATGGTCGACAATGAAAAAGGTTGACATGAGTTTTTGAAGTTTTTTTTTCATTTTTTGAATGTTTTCATATTCATTCTCATGTGTCGACATGGACACCAATGAAGTGCCACCTTTCTGTGTTGATTTTTTCTTGTGGCGATTCGCGTCACACCCCCCCGCAACCCCCCCCCGCGATTCGCGGCACCCTTCGTGACCCCCCACCTCCCGCAATTCGCGGCAACCCCCCACCGGAACCCCTGTGAACCCCGCCCTCCCGCGATTCGCGGCACCCAACCCCGCGACCCCCCCTCCCGCAATTCGCGGCACCCCCCGTGATTCGCGGCAGCTCCAGAATTAAATTGCACATGGAAAACACTGACATGGCTATGGTCGACAATGAAAAAGGTTGACATGAGTTTTTGAAGTTTTTTTTTTCATTTTTTGAATGTTTTCATATTCATTCTCATGTGTCGACATGGACACCAATGAAGTGCCACACTTATGTCAACATTTACATGTGTTGACCTTTCTGTGTTGATTTTTTCTTGTGGCGATTCGCGTCACACCCCCCCGCAACCCCCCCCGCGATTCGCGGCACCCCCCGTGACCCCCCACCTCCCGCAATTCGCGGCAACCCCCCACCGGAACCCCTGTGAACCCCGCCCTCCCGCGATTAGCGGCACCCAACCCCGCGACCCCCCCTCCCGCAATTCGCGGCACCCCCCGTGATTCGCGGCAGCTCCAGAATTAAATTGCACATGGAAAACACTGACATGGCTATGGTCGACAATGAAAAAGGTTGACATGAGTTTTTGAAGTTTTTTTTTTCATTTTTTGAATGTTTTCATATTCATTCTCATGTGTCGACATGGACACCAATGAAGTGCCACACTTATGTCAACATTTACATGTGTTGACCTTTCTGTGTTGATTTTTTCTTGTGGCGATTCGCGTCACACCCCCCCCACCCCCCCCCCCCCCCGCAACCCCCACTCCCGCGATTCACGGCACACACACACCTCCCCCGCGATTCTCGGCACCCCACCCCGTGACCCCCCCTCCCGTGATTCACGGCACACCCCCGCGACCCCCCCTCCCATGATTCGCCGCAACCCCCGCCCCGTAACCCCCCTCCCGCGATTCGCGGCACCCACCCCCGCGACCCCCCCTCCCGCAATTCGCGGCACCCCCCCGCGATTCGCGGCAGCTCCAGAATTAAATTGCACATGGAAAACACTGACATGGCTATGGTCGACAATGAAAAAGGTTGACATGAGTTTTTGAAGTTTTTTTTTTCATTTTTTGAATGTTTTCATATTCATTCTCATGTGTCGACATGGACACCAATGAAGTGCCACACTTATGTCAACATTTACATGTGTTGACCTTTCTGTGTTGATTTTTTCTTGTGGCGATTCGCGTCACACCCCCCCCACCCCCCCCCCCCCCGCAACCCCCACTCCCGCGATTCACGGCACACACACACCCCCCCGCGATTCTCGGCACCCCACCCCGTGACCCCCCCTCCCGTGATTCACGGCACACCCCCCGCGACCCCCCCTACCATGATTCGCCGCAACCCCCGCCCCCGTAACCCCCCTCCCGCGATTTGCGGCAACCCACCCCGCGACCCCCCTCCCGCGATTCTCTGCAATCCCTCCCCTCCCGCGATTCGCAGCATCCACCCCCCCACAACCCCCCCTCCTGTAATTCGCGGCACCCCCCGCGACCCCCCCTCCTGCAATTCGCGGCACCCTCCGCGACCCCCCCTCCCGCGATTCGCAGACACCTAAGTTGCAATACAGGGCATCTTTCATACAATTCTAACCATATTTCTCATATACAAACGTTCACAAATTAAGGGGGCGCAGCCCCATACGACGGTGTGAAGAGCGCCCGTAGGGCGCGATGAATCACCTAGTATATATATATATATATATATATATATATAAGATCCAGAGAATCGGCACTCGCCCCGCATACAGCTTGGTAACCGGCCCCGGGTGCCCTCTTGGGTAGACCAGTATGTAGACAGCGCAGAAGGTAGCGGCACTCACGGGCAATAATGATGAAAAATCCTAACAAGATTTGAAACGTTAAGCAATTGCTGAGTACGTGTCGTTTATTGCCCTTGAGTGCCGCTACCTTCTGCGCTGTCTATATATATATATATATATATATATATAATGTGTTGCCTCCTGGCAACAAGCTATTTCACCCCCCTTGGCAACGAGCAAGCATTTTTTATGACATCCACAAGGAAAGGCAGTGCTGACCCAGGTTCAGTATAAATGGTGCAGACCCAGGTCCGACCCAGGTCGAAGTGCTGTGTAAATGGGGTATAAAGCAGGATCAGACCCTGGAAACTCCAGCGTTCAAAGACCAGGGTCGGACCAGGGTTTTTGGTGTAAAAGGGGTATAAGTCAGTGGTCAGGGAACTGGGTCCTCATTACCCCACGCAGTGCATGTTTTGCAGGTCTCCTCACAGAATCACAAGTGAAATAATTAACTCCACCTGCAGACTTTATAAAATGTGTCTGTGATTATTTAGTACACCTGTGCACCTGCTGGGTTACCAGCAAAACATGGGCTAATGAGGACCGAGTTCCCTGACCACTGATCTATAGAAACCACTATACGCACAGTGAGTCTAGACATCGCTCTATTGAGTTGCATGATATGGTGTAATATTATTTCTCAACATTTTACATGTTACTCAGAAGAAAACCTCCTGCTCTGCAAGCCCCAACACAAGTAGTTCTGATCGCATCAGAATGATTGATGTTCATGATGTTTAAAAGTTTGACATTTTCCCCTTTTTTTTCTTAATGTGCGCTTCAAATATTGGAGTTTGGTCATTTATATCTAATGTTAAAGAAATTGTTTGTGAAGTAGGAAAAAATTGCACCTGAGAGTGGTTTATGTGACTTGACATTTCAGACAAAGTGATGTGAAATCTGAGTACATGCAATGCACTGTAAAGGGGGATGCAGGTGTTCAGAATCTCATCAGAACTGGGAATTATGTCTCAGCTGTTCTGGGAAATAAGAAGATCACAGTTATTGCAGTTTCAGTTCAGGTTGCTTTTACATTGTACATCCTATGAGGAAACGTTTTAAATGAAGCATAGATTTGCCAATTGTTCTGATAGACTGGTCTGAAAATGTCAGTGCTTAAGCATTAACAGCTTAAACAGTAATATGGTTATAATATTTTCCCAATTGTAATGCTGACCACAATATAATCTTATTAAGCTGGTCTAAAATTTATGTACGTGTGTAGGCCCCAAATGTATAGTCTTCAGTTATAAAAAATAAAACTGCCATCCATCATTACATTTTTAAGCATGGGAGAGGCTCAACTGCAGCTGTGGTTGGAAGGGTAACATGAGTCACATCTTCATGGTTCTTCTGCTGTGCAATTCCACATTTGCATCGCCATGCAATAGGAGGCTGAGTAATGACAGGCATCAAGCGTCCATATTTTCATGTTCAGCATTCTGACTAAGGGCCAGATGTAGCTTGAAAAGTGATAAAATGGAGAGTGATGAACCATTAGCCAATCAGCTCCTAACTGCTATGCTACAAGATGTGTTTGAAAAATTAAAGTTAGGATCTCTTTGGTTGGTGGTTTATCACTCTCTGTTTTATCGCTCTTCAAGGCTTGCTACATCTTGCCGTAACTGACCTGTTCTGTGTAAGGCAAGTTCTACACTAGGATGGGATAAAGATGTAAAAATAAAATGCATTTCTGCACTTAATGCTAGTTAACTCGGGGGATTACGTTTTTTCTAATGTATTACTAGTGCACCTAACTGTTTTCTGCAATCCCCGCAGTAGTTAGCAGCCGGGTGATGTATTAACAGCTCAGGGACGCCAGGGATGCCAGTAAGGAGAGCCGTTAACCGTTAACACTTGGCATAATGGCTCTCTTTATCGGCACTGGGGGGGGGGTTAATACATTTGGCCCTCTTCTCACGTTTTGCAGGAAAAGTGGGACCCATTATTTAAAAAATGTTAGAGGCAGATTAATACATCTGCTCAATGTTCCCAAATTCAGAACTCTAAAGGTGGCCATACATCTACAGATCGATTGTCAGATCGGGCTGGTTGGAACAAAAACCTGGTAATATCTGAATGACAGTTTTTGGCAGTTTTCCAGCATTTCAAAGCAAATGGTCAACTGCCATTTGCTCTCATCCATTGCAAGGATTTTGTTCCAACCAGCCCAATCTGACAATCGATCTGTAGATGTATGGCCACCATTACTGTTCACTTTTTCACTAATTGTACATGTGATTGTATGGATTACCTGGGAAAACTTGCACAATTAGTGATTTGGCAAACACTGACACAGACTGAAATGAACGATTCGCGCCTAATCAAAAAAAAAAAAGCTTTCATTGTCTAACTTCCACAGATAAAAAATACTTTTCGGATTCATAGCTAAGATTCAATGCTTGTTTTGCTGTACTTTAGTTTATCAAGAGATTAACATGAAAATTAATTAGTTTTCTGAATCAACAAAAAAGGAAACATAATCTACTGTACATGGAAAAGCACATGATGGGCATTTTTAAGCCCCTTACACACGGGATTTCAGGGCTATTTAGAAATTGAGCACAGATTTGTCCGTGTGTACTGTATACCCCAGCGATGGCAATGCGCAGTCCCACACGTCGCCACCGCCTGACTAGATTTTGACTAGATTTTGACTGCATGCAGCTAAAATCTAGTCAGATCGCCAATGTTCTCACCAGAGAACACTGGTCTGCACAGATCACTCAGCACACATCCCAGGTGCATTGTATGTGTGCCAGCGATGTGTGCTGAGCGATCTGTGCTTAAACACATCACTCAACATGGGGCTCCCATCGCCCCGTGTGCACGAGGCTTTTGAAAGACATTACTTAGCTATTAAATAACAGGGGCCTGGGTTCAGATTAAATGTGATTTTATACAATTTAGAAAAACATGTATACAGCATACAGTGTCTAAGTGACTCAGGAAGACTGAGTGAGGATGTCGTTGACATTGGTGTATCTATAATGAGTGCAGTGTGCACAGTACTCACGGGTACCCGA